>NC_136067.1:997483392-999925059 GCF_964261635.1 Lissotriton helveticus
GCGAGGGCGTGGATGCGGGGTTCTGACATCCTCCTCTAATCTATATTTAGATAGTTGGTTAGTTAGATTATGGGGCGACAGGCACACTGCGAATTGGGGGTTGGCGGATGCCAAGAGCAGGGGTGCAGGGTGGGGGGCGATGGGTTGGGACTGTTTTTGTGTGGTTGTGATTTCCTTCTGTTTTTCTTTTTTTGCTTTCTTTTTGCGTCAGGTGATAACGATGTCGTGAGATGCTTACTATTTGGGTCGAATGGCGCAGGGTAGTCGAGGATCGGGGATGAGAGTGCTGAGCTGGAATGTGAATGGCTTGGGTGATAAGATCAAGAGAGGGATGGTCAGCCAACTTATCAGGAGACATTCCCCAGAAATAGTATTGCTGCAGGAGACACATCTGGTTGGTAACAAGTGTATGGCCCTCCATAAAGGGGGATATAAGTTGGTGGCACACGCTGGGTTCACTTCCGGGACCAGGGGGGTAGGGATCTTGGTCAAAAACTCCTTTCCTCTGTCGGTGCAGGCCACATGGTTGGATCAGAGGGGCAGATATGCGGGAGTCTCTGGGCTTGTGGAGGGTAGGATTGTCACCTTTTTGTCGATATATGTACCTCCAGGCCTCTAGGCAGCCACCTTTCGAGATCTGGGTTCGGTTTTTCTTGCTTTACCCCTGGGTAGCCTAGTTTTGGGGGGTGATTTTAATGCTGTGCTTGACGGAGAGTTGGATCGCAGCCCACCGCGTGTGCTTAGGCAATCGCAAAGATGGCTCTCAGAATTTCTTGAAACGTTAGGTCTGGCCGATAGCTGGCGAGTACGTAACCTAACGCAGACGCATTTCACACACGTATCGGCTGCACATGGTAGCTTGTCGCGATTGGACTATATCCTGTTACCAGCGTCTGTGGCGCCTATGATCCAGGAGGTGAAATACCTCGGCAGAGGGATCTCTGACCATTCCCCACTGTGGATTCAGCTACTATTTGATAGACCCGGGGTGTGTAGGGTGGCTCCAATTAGTGCTTGGCAGTGAAAAGACCCGGCTATTAAAAAAGAGGTGCTTCTAACGTCTGA
This sequence comes from Lissotriton helveticus, assembly GCF_964261635.1. Lineage (NCBI taxonomy): Eukaryota > Metazoa > Chordata > Amphibia > Caudata > Salamandridae > Lissotriton > Lissotriton helveticus. The sequence goes on from NC_136067.1 coordinate 997,484,458, forward strand.
CCGCTACTTCCTGGAAAATGTGGGGTCAGTTGACTCAGCGCAGTCCCTCTGGGAAGCGTACAAAACGGTCGCACGAGGCAAAGTCCTGTCCTTAGTTGCAGGGAAGAAGAAGAAGAGTCATGCAGAGGTGGCTCGAAAGGAAGCGGAGGTCATACTTTTGGAGGAGAAAGTGGCTGTGTCTCACACGGCTGTGGAGCTCCACAGACTGAGACTTCTGCAAGAGGAATATAAAGGCCTTGTGCGTGATAGAGCGATTGTGCATATCAGTGCCGTGCAGAGTCGCATATACCAGCATGGCGATAAAGCAGGTAAATTGATCGCATGGCTGGAACATGGTGAGAGGGCCTCTGTAGGCTAGTGCCGGAATTAGAGGGAGAGGAGTCACGTAAAATTACAGATCCATAGGCGGTGGCAGACAAATTTTCAGTGTACTATAAAAAGGTTTATACTGCAGATGGAGAACAGCGATATGATTAGAGAGATTGTTATGCCGAGTCTGTCGGAGGAAGATAGAAATTATATGGACTCACCTATCTCCAATGATGAAGTGGCGCAGGCTATAATGCAAATAAAATCAGGTAAAGCGACGGGCCCTAACGGGATACCGATTGAGTTGTATAAACTACACGCCAACCTACTTGCCCCACATGTTCGTGCCATGTTCTTGGAGAGTAGGAAGAAGGGCAGGCTTCCATACGACCAACAAGTGGCCAATATAGTGGTCATACACAAAGTGGGCAAACCCAGGACACAATAATCTTCCTACAGACCTATCTCGCTCCTTAATGCGGAACCCAAAATATTAGTGAAATTGCTCGCCACTCAGCTGGTCAAGGTGATTACGTCTTTGATTCACCCGGATCAATCTGGCTTTATGCCGCATCATAATACGGCGCTGAATCTGCGGCGATTACATGGTATCCTTGGGTGTTCTTCTCAGAAAAACAAACCAACAATGTTGGTGTCTCTTGATGCCACCATGGCATTTGACCGGGTAGAATGACAGTACCTGTTTGCGGTGTTGGCAAAGCTGGGCTTTGGACATGAGTTTATCGGTTGGGTACGACTGTTGTACGCGGAACCCCTGACTAGGGTTGTAGTCAATAATTGTAGGTCTAGTGATTTTTCTCTGGAGCGGGGAACAAGACAGGAATGCCCGTTGTCCCCATTACTTTTTGCGCTTGCAATGGAACCTTTGGCTGCCTGGGTCCGATGGGACAGAACGATTGGGGCCTACGGTGGTCGCCTGTCTGGGAGGATAATATCTCACTCTATGCAGACGACGTTTTACTTTATCTTACTAATCCCAAAAGAGTCCTTACGTAACTTATTGGACGTATTGGATATTTTTGGTAGGTATTCGGGACTGGCCATAAATTGGACAAAGTCAGTGCTCTTTGTCCTGGTGGGTGACCCACCGGTGGTCCCGTGTTCATGTCCAATCCAGATTGAGACGATAGGGTTCAAGTATTTAGGTATATTTGTCACCCTCGATCCGCAGCTGCGGTTCGCCAATAATCTTGCTCTCCCATTGGATAGATGCAGGAAAGATGTGGAGCGCTGGAGGGCTCTTCCGCTGTCTATGCTCGGAAGAGCCGCTCTTTTCAAAATGATGGCCTTACCCCGGTTCTTATATGCCTTGCAGAATTCGATGGACCCTGTACCGACCTCTTATTTTAGGGGGATAGAGGTTCTTCAGAGACAGCTCCTATGGGACGGCAAACACCGAATTGCATATGTCAAGTTGACTCTCCCATGGTATGATGGCAGGATCGGTCTTCCTGACTTAAGGAAGTACTACAGGGCTTCTCAATTGGCTGCTGTGAATCACATTTTTACGGACCCCCCGGAGACCCGGGATATGCTATGGACCGAGGTCAGGCACCAGGAGAGATGATAGATAGGGCTCTATACGCCAAGCCGGGGAAGTTCGCATTAACAGACCCGACCGCACATGCGGTGCAGGTGTGGAATGTGGCTAACAGGTGTTTGGGGTGGGAAGGTAGGCTCACATTGGCCACTCCCCTGTTGAACTCAGAGAAATTGGGTAGCCTGTGGAAAACTAAGGGGTTTGACAAGTGGGACACAATTGGAATTACTCATGTAAAGTAAGTTTGGGAGAAAGACGCGGTGCATACATTCGAATCTCTTCAAAAAATATATAGTTTGCACAAGAATGAATATTTCCGATATTTGCAGGTGCGACACGCCCTTGCCGCACATGTTCCTAAGGACTCGTTACTCTCTGAGTCGTCGCCCCTTGAAGATCGGGTGCTTGACGGATATATTCCAGAAAAGATTATCTCTCTGATATATAGGAAGCTGATCAACAACATGGAGAACCCACTGGGGCGAATCAGAGCCCAGAGGAATATGGATGGGTTGGAATTGGATGATGAAGACTGGGTGGAGGCAGTTTCCTCTCCTAAGGTTGTGGCGATTCAGATGAGGCTCCGGCTAGTGCAACTGAAAATACTGCACAGGTCATATATCACCGGGCCTCGACTGATACGAATGGGACAAGGAGGGAGTGGTGAGTGTAAGAGAGAGTGTGGCGAATCCGGCACCCTAATTCACATTCTATGGCATTGTGTGGCGGTACAGACTTTCTGGACAAAGATTCATGAGGTATTATGAGATGTCCTGGGGGCGGAGTTAATACCGGAAGCCCGAAGGTGTCTGTTGAATGTGTGGGAGCCTACGGATCTGAATGTGTACCAGAAGCAGTGGGTCACCCTGGCTTACATGGTGGCCAAGCGAAACATCGCCCAGCTTTGGGTTGCTAGTCAGCCGCCCCGAGTCACTAAGTAGGCGGAGGACCTTGACTGGTGCATGTTCAGGGAGAAGTCAGTGTTTGTAGCCAGAGGATGCCCGAAGAAGTGGGGGAAAGTGTGGGGAGCGTGGAATACTCACCGAGGAGAGATTTGTGAACCATCGCTGCCAAGTCTGGGAGTGGAAGCACAGGACTCCCCATGATCCTAGCATCGTATATTATTGCTTGAGATTCTGTACCCAGCCACAATGACCTCTGTGTTGAAGACTGTATGAGATCACCTGATAGTTTTCCTATTTGTTTTTCTTTTTGTTTTGTCCTTGTTTCATTCAATAAAAAGATTTTTTTTTTTAAAACATTGCACTCAGCGCATTCTACGCCCCGTGCGGCCACTGCATCAGTTTCACTAGTTTGTTTCAAACACAGTGAAGCATGACTGGCCACTTTGGCATCCGGGGATGTTTTACATGCTTTTTTCACCCTCATTTGTTTGAAAATTGGTAATAAGTTCATTTGAGCCACAGAGCCTCCGCCTGGAGACAGAACACCCTTGTGGGAAAGGCTAATTGATTGTTGAGACATGTCCCAGGCAGACATAATTATGTAATTAATTCCCAGTAGATTATTAAGGAGTGTCTTGTCCCAAAGGCCCTTTCAAAGACTATTTTACAGTTGCTTCAGCTAATTTCACATGCGTGCCCAGCTAATATCACTCTCTATTTCAAGGGTTAATACATAATCCTTTTTAAAGCATGCATGATTCTGAGGAGTATATGGAGGAAGAGGAAATTACCTACCTCCCAAAAGAGGATCACTTCAGTCAAGTTATTGCTGCACCCACCGTTAAAGCTGTGTCTCCGCCTTGGACAAGAAAATTCTCCACATGGAAGCTCAGTGCCAACAACCCCTAGCACAGAGGGAAGACTCATCTGGGCACCAGGCCCCCTACCTCCAGGGCAAACCTTGGCACCAATGGCATACACTAAGCACAACACGAGATGGCACTGGGTTCCATCTCGTCGCCTTTGCCCGCCTCTAGAAGCCTTTATGGAATCCCAACCTCCCTCCCTGCTGACTCACAGATAACTCGGACTCCTGGCACCTCCTAAGGTTCCTCTTTTCCCCTTTCCCTGAGCCCTTGGACGTCGATAAATCCTCTAGCATATCGGATGGGGAGGGTGAATGTAATAGGCCCTGGCACCCTTTTGGTGATGCTACTCCGGATACTCCTTCCCATGCCCCCGGGTCTGATATGTTGGATCCTGACGATCTGATGCACCTGTGTTCTCCAGAATAGTCCTCAACATCAAAAGTGGCTCCTTATGTAGTGGCCTGATTGCGGAAGCCACTCTATAAGGAGTAAAGTAGCTGCCTTAGGGTAGAGTGTCCTCAACATTCCCTGGAAGACAAGGTCGCCCTCCACCAAAGATTGACACCAATATGGCTACTCTTGTAGCAAAATTTGTGAGGGAGCTCAAAAAAAGTATAGACCGTGTCTGGTACTCAAGCCAGGATATGTTATCAGATGTGGCAGGTCCCCTGTCCAAGATCCTGGATATAGCTGAAGATGCCAAAGAGTCTGGTACCCTCATTTTCCCAGAGCCATTGTCTGGTTGAGCACAGAGGGCTATGATATTCCTAGGTAATGTAAACTGCACGATCTCTATAGAGAGGCGCAGATCCCTTTTGAATATGATTGACCTGAAACTCAGTGAATTGGCAACTTCACAAGTGAGTCCTATTGCATAGGGGATTCTCTTTGGAGATCCCTTCCTCCGCAAATTGGGAAAATAAAATTCATTAACACATTTAACTCTCTTGACAAAGCTATAAAAAAGGATTTTTACACCTCATGTTTTTGCGAGTGCCGATTGTGGTCAGGGGTGCTCAACCGGCCACTCCTTTCATCAAGCCTCCACTAGGAGTGCTGACGTCCGAAGAGGACAGTGGCAGGACTCCAGCCGGTTCGGAAACATTTACACAACCAGAAGCTACCCCCATTGATAAGGGTAACAGGAGCTTCTAGGAGAAACGGCTCCTGTTATAATACCCAAGGTGAGTGTACAATCTTGGAAATGCGACACTTAAAGGTTTTCCAATACTTTTCAATTCCCTAGAGTGTGTTCCCTATCACTACTCAAAATGTCGTGGTGTATCGAAGTAAAAATGTCATAAAAACCATATTAACGTAAATCCCACCTAAGAATAGCAAAAAAAGTGTGAGAAAGGAGAGAGAGCACCTCACGGTAGTAACACCAAGGGGGTTACTGGTTGGTACTCGCCAGCATGCCGACTCATAGGTTGCTCTCTCTCCGTGTAGAAAAAGAAGAGTGTGTATTCTCTTTTGAAAGAATCTCAAACGCAGTGAAGTAAAGAAAGATAGTAAAGATTCAAATGTAAGCGAACTATCAGTGTCTAGTGCTTTTATAAGTGCCCATTGGACCCCTGTGAGGATATGAAAGTATAATTCTCACCATTAAAAACGGGTGAAGCTTACTGGCTTGACATAACTATTGATTGCTGTAAGCTTCCCTAATTAAAAATGGTTTTGATCAAACTATAATCAATTCTATAATGCCAACATGTTTCGTTGCTGAACCATCACGCAACTTCTTCAGGGCTGTTGGGGTTCCAATTATCAACTTCACGTGAGATTCACCTAGAAACCAATCGGTTGCAAAGTCTCCTCGTACCTGCAACCGTCTTCAGACTGGTACACGCATCCTCTGATCACGTGCCTGTGGGGTGACTGCCCAATGTCTAGCCCCCCCTGTCAAGTCCCACGCAATCTCGTATTGAGTCAGAAGCAAGCGGTTTGGGTTGGGGAGTTCGTTGCGGGGAATTCTCTACAGGAGGAAAATGGTCATCCACAGAGCGATCCCTTCACATAAACTGTCTGGAACTGATTGTGGGATCCTTTGCAGTGAAGTGCTGGACCAAAGACTAGGTGCAATGTTGTGTCCTCAAAATGGACAATGTAGCGGCAGTTCGCTACATCAATCACTTAGGAGGGATGAGATCGAACACACTACCAGACTTGCCTCAAACATTTTGGACGTACTGCCTAGCCAATCAGATCTCGGTCTCGACAGAATATCTTCCAGGGAAATTCAATCAGGTGGCGGACGGGCACTCCCGGCACTGGTAGGATGCTAGGCTATGGAAATTACACACACACACAGGTGTTTCAGGGAATTCAGTACAGGTGGAATCAGTACACAATGGATCTGTTTGCCACTCGGCTGGACCATCACTTTGATAGATACTGCGCTGGTGCCCAGATCTAAAAGGGGTGGAGACCAATGCTTTTCACCAGGATTGGATTTCGCCATGATAATGAGACTGTCTACCCAAATTCGGTGACAGCAAACGGATCTGGTGGTAATCACTCTGATTTGGAGATCTGAAGTTTGGTTTCCAATGGAACTTTCTTGAGATGTTTCCAATCCCACTAACACAATTTCCGGATCTCCTCCAGGATCCCCAAGGGAATCCTCATCACCTGGTCCTAGCATTTGGTTTCTCTCATGGCGTGGAGGATTACTGGATGTGTTGGAAAGTCCAACGTATTTCACCGGAGGCGGTCTCCTTGCTCGCCAAAGATTGGGAGATAGCATAAATTAAAGGTACCGTTAGGCCTCGTCCCGATGGTTGGGTTGGTGTCATCAACTGTATTTGGATCCCGTGGGGTCAGACGTTGTCCACTTTTTTAAATTCCTTGCCTCCACAGCTTCAAAGGGTTTTGTATATAGGTCTACTAATACCTTTCTATTGGCTATTTTGGTAGGCCATTCACCACTGGATGAGCATCCGGTAGGAGACCATCCATTGGTTTGCAAACCTCTTCTACACATTAGACTCCTAAATCCAGGTACTCTACATTATGGGACATAAATAAGTTCCTGCACCTATTTAAATCATGGCCTTTGAATAAATACTGATCAAGAAAACAGATGTAGGCAAACTTAGCTACCTTGATGTGTTTGGCGTGCTGAAGCAGAATCTCAGATGTGTGAGCTCTGGATTTAGCAGGCAGAGTATTTATTCCGGAGGAAGTAACCTTTTTATATTTCCAGGAGAACAAAATGCAATTTAAAAGTTGTTTCATACCTGATTTTTCCAGATATTCCAACGTTGTGCGTTGTAGGTTGCACAGGCAATAACAGTAGATGTTCGTCCACAAGGGGAGCACAATTACTCCTTCTCCTCACCAAACCTCACAGAGCGGTTTCCTCCCATACCATTGCTAGGTGGGTCAGAAGGGCCATGCAAGAAGCTGGTATTGACACTTCCAAGTTCGGAGCTCATTCGGATATAGGGGCCATGGCATCCAAAAGTCTTCTCTTTGGGAGCTTGTTTAGAAGATATCCTTAATGAAGCAGACTGGTCCTCAGATTCTACTTTTAAGAGGTTCTATTTTAAACCGGTTCCACACCTGGCATCTCTAGTGGTGGAAACGTTTTAAACTAGCCTAATCCTCGCCTGACATAGAATGAAAAATTTCCTAGCTATCACAACAGACAGTTTCAATTCCATTAAGGACATGGAGGTGAGGATTAGCCCATCCTTATTAGAATTACATCTTTGAACCCACCCTTTGAAGGAGTTAACTAAAGATGAGCTATTTTGACAAATTTATACATTACAGGTAATTCTGCTGGTTTGATTTTGCATTGTTCTAGTGTTAGCTTACATTGGTTCCAAAGGATTTGTATTGTTATTTCACTGTCAACCTGCATTTAATGCTTTCTTCTTGGAAACAATAAATTATAAAAATATAATTTTCTTTTCAAGAACGGACTCTATTACAGATGACTGAAGTCCAGACTAATGGGCTGTGTTCTCAGGAAGAAAGAAGGGAATAGAGTGTCTGCAGGAGGTTCTTCAGTGATGTGCTGACCACGGATTGGATAGACAGTTTTTTGTTTTGTTTCCTAATGTCTCATGGGACATTAAGTTTTTACAGCTCAAATACATAATGTTCAATGGCTGCTGGTTAAAATAAAGAGAAGAAAGACCAGGCTAATTCTCAACTCCATGTCCTTTATATAATTAAAACATTCTGCTACGATAGCTAGGAAATGTTAAATTGTTGTTTAAATAATTTAATAATTTTTTAATTGGAGGATATTTTTCTTAAGACTAATATGTACCTGAACCCTAATCTTTGTACAGTCATTTTAATGTATGCGATTAATGTATTCATGGTAATTTTAAGGTATTATTACATACAATACCTCATGCCTTTAAAGTAATGTTAATCATATCCTTGACACTTGTTTCAATTAGTAATTGTATTAACTGATTATATTAAGATGTAACTTAATGAATCTAAATTGGTTAGTTAGCATACTGGGGCTATCAAAAGGGAACACATAACTGTTTAATTAATTAATTAAATGTATTGAAATAAATGTATTTCTTATAACACAGAGTGGGGAGTAACCCCAGAATCCTTTTTGGCATTTTTTATTTTAAATCAACAGAATAGTTATATTTGCAGGTTAATAAAGAAGCTTAAACAATGAATCCTACCAAGGTGGAGACAGACAAAACCCATTATTACAAAGGGACAATACATGTAGACCACCTGGCTACTGTATATCCAAATTGATTAAAAGAAGAGATAGGATTTGAACTATGTCATATAAACCACAAACAATATTGAAGCTAAAAAACACAAACTTCAAAATCTCCCAGAACTAAAATATGTGTGAGACAGGCAAACTAGAACCACATTTTCAGCTGCAATAAAAACTAATTAAGGGAGTATTAAGTAGAAGTGAATGAATCTGTATGTGAGACACATTTATTTGGACGGATATTACAACTCCGCTTTGGTTGAATCAGCTTTGATGCAAGAAATTAAAATAATATTTTTATTGGAATTGTGAGTGTTTGAGTTGAACTAATTGCTATTTAGTGTAATTTGTGTTTTTGTTCTTTCATAAAGAGGCAGTAAAAACACATGTTCCTGAAGCAGACTGTTCATATGTTTGAAATGCATTGAGCGATACGATTTGTTAGCATCAATTAGTTAAATAAATGAAGGATATTGGATGCATTGAACAACTTTCAAAATATGTTGATGAACATTAGAAATTGAATTCAACTGATTGAACTGTAAGTGGGTTACAAATAACGATTAACCTTTTGAACGTTTAGTTAATATGTGCTTATCTTATGTCCAACTTTGAGGTGGCTGACAGCGATAGCTAAGGAGTATAGCTGTAGTCATCCCAGAAGAGACCCATGTATCAATTGGCATCTCAATCTAGTGTTGATATTGGGGAGAAAGCCTACTTCCACTGGAGTGGAGTGGGCCTCCTAGATAGTGCTATGGGGAGGTACTGCTCCCTGGAAAAGTCAGTGGAACTGCTTAGCCTTGTTTGAGAATGGGGAGTGGTGATGTTCTTTAAGTGGTGTTGGTGGTACCTCTTGGATGTCACTCAGTGATTGCACCATGACCTTACCCATCTTTTACTGATGGAGGACTAAAGAGGAGGTCAATTACTTTCTCTGGGCCTCCAGCTCACAGCTCAAGAACTTACGCCACAGCTGCTGGCGCAAGGACCAATTAGTTTCATGATCCTGGTGCAAGATGAATTATGTCCTGCAACATCAGAAGATTTTTTTCAAGGCTTCTTTGCCTAGGTGAAGAATTAACTTATGCTCTTGCAGAACATAGTCCGAGCAAAGAGGTGTGCACGTCAAACTCTTCTCAATGAGGCAGTACACGTCTGCTAATAATGGCACTGACATTAACCTGTATCAGGTTAATACCACTGGACTGGTGCATTTCCTTCTCCAAGGTCGCAAAGAGCATGGCCTCTTTTCCATATTGTAGGACAATACTTTACCCTTCAGGGAAGGGGCCATCACTACCACAGACATAGTATTCCTGAATACAAGGACTGGACTATCTTATGGAGCAGAGTGATGTTGTTTAGTGGCTTGGAAATTGCAGGTTCAGAGAAATACTTTTTCTCTTGTGCTTCTGTGCGCACCTGTGCCTATTTCGCCAGGGCTAGTTTTATTGATATTGTTGCTGCCACCAGTGCTCAGACACCCTCATATGTCAGCAGAAGTGCCAGGGCCTCAAAAGGCCTTTAAAGCCTTTAACAGGACAACATATGAGCACTAGGGTGGAAGTAGATCTTTGTTGTTGACCTTGGGTCCCATAATTGAGCCTCCTAGTGAGAAGGCCTATTACATGGACCAAGAGAGTACCATCCATCCCTGAGGGGTGACAGAGTAGACCGTACAGATGGGATAAAGTACAGCAACTGAACCAGAATAGACAATGACTGTTGAAAGAAGGGGAACTGGTGCCTGTGTGCTGGAGCTGCACCAATACTAGAGGCAAAAGGATTCTGACAGGTTTCTAGCGTTTAATTTCTTTACCCCCAGCACATCCATCCAAGGAGTCTGAGATGAACATCAAGGACAGCTGAGAATAGTTAAGCAGCTTATGGTACAATTCATCATCATCATCATCATCAAATATCTTTATTTCGGTTAAAACAAAACCATAAAAGATGCACAAACATTTTTAAAAATCAGGGACCAAAATTCCAATTCTGCGCCCATTTTTCCACAATTCATTGTTCCTAATTGAAAATCCATCAGAGGAAATTGCGATATTAAAACAATAAATACATTTTTTAGATTTAAAAGAAAGCCTATACCATTCATTAAGGTTAATACAGTCAAATATCTTACACTTGATATACATTTAAAACATACTTCATATAAGTGGTATTACTTCCATTTCCTAGCGGAAGAGGGAGGAGAGGGAGGAGCTAAATATGCAAATTGTAAACAATACTGACACCAACTCTTAATCCCCCAAACTCAGCTTCATCAGCTATATTACATCAGGTAAACTAAAATGTATCCCTATATTATTAGAGTCTGAGACCCCGTCTCCTTCGTACTATCTCCACAGAGAAAAGGTATCTACTTACACTAAAGACAATGGATTGAGTTGTTTCACTTCTGAGGACTCTTTCAGCCTCACTGAGGTGTCTAAATCCCAGGAGGCGACAAATAGGTTTTATCCACTTCTTCCTTAAATGTGTATATGCAGGACACAGAAATAATGCATGTGCCTCATCCTCTCTTGTGCCCACGGTACACAGTTCACATTTTACCAGGGCTTCTTTCCCTGCGTTATCCTCATTGCACACCCATTTCGCAGTACTAGCTTTAATTTGTAATATGCCATCGCAAAATTTTAAATACAGTGATTTTGCTACAGTTGGTAAAATCTCACCCATGAAGGCTTCGAATCTACTCACTGTTTTCATATTGAGAAACTTGAGGGTTAAAGCACCCAGCTTCGGGTTATATAATGTGGAGTTGAAAATAAACTCCCAATATCTTTCTTTTAACAACTTTTTACAACTCAAGGTCAGACACTCAGGATCTGCCCAGTAATGATGTAACCCAAGCTTCGTAAGCCAATCCTCAATATGATTCAGCCATACCAACCGTGTCATATTTTTTCTTTTCATGATTTCTTTTAGGGCTTCTCTGTAGTCTACTAATTAGTCTGTTGACCACAGACGTATCTAATATAACAGCGGTCGTAAAATTGCATGATCATCAGTGCGATGTATATTCAAATCCATTGTAAGTGGGAGTAGGGGTGTGCGCCGTGTGATTGCTAATATTTGTCTAAAAAAGATGTTTTCTTGTGTCATGAAGGCACATTTAGCAGTGTGGCCCCATAGTTCAGCCCCATAGAGTGAGGTGGATTGGGCTTTATATTTGTATAACTCTAATACTGGGGTAACAGCTCTGGAATAGCTATTCTGGTGTCTCCTAGCTATTGGAACTAGATTTTGAGTGAGGATCATTTTACTTTTATCAACTTGGGATTTCCAATTCATTTTAAAGTAATACCCAAATAATTAAAACTGTGCACATATTCGATCATTTCATTATTAACAGTCAGTGTTCTTCTAAAATTTCTATGAGGATTAACCGCCATAGACTTAGTTTTGGACAAGTTAATCTCCAAACCTTTATCGTCACAGTAACACCGAAAGGCATCAAGTAGATTTTGTAATCCTCTAGGTGCCTGTGAGATTAAAATAGTATCATCTGCAAATAGCAGTGCAGGCACATGATCGCCACTCAACTTGGGAGAGTCATGCTCGCAGCCCAAGAGGGTGTCCGGTATGTCATTAGCGTACAGGGAGAACAGTGTCGGTGCCAGCACGCATCCTTGCCTAACACCTCTCCTTATACCAATTCGCTTGGTTAGTTCTCCGTTTGGGCCCCATCTCACCCTGGCATAGTTGGCCTCATGCAGCTTGACAATCTGTTTCAAAATTTCCCCAGGGACCCCTTGGTCCCTCAATCTCGACCACAGGGCGCCTCTAGGGACAAGGTCAAACGCTGCCTTGAGGTCAACAAAAGCCACGTACAAATGTTCCCTCTTTATGTTAATATACTTCCAGATGATGCATAAAAATCTAAACACTTGATCGATAGTGCTAATTTTTTCTCTAAAACCAGGCTGGTACTTGGTTAGAGTACAAGTTTCATCAATCCAAGCACTCAGTTTACTTTATACTTGCCGCGCAAATACCTTCTGAAGGACGTCAATTAGACTAATAGGTCTATAATGGGCCAGGTTCATTCTGTCACCCTTTTTAAAAATAGTTACAATTTCGGCGCCCCCCCATGTGTCAGGAATTGGGGCGCCCCTGGCAATTTTGTTACAAAAACAGTTAATATATGGAGCCCATAACATGTTGTCATGCTTCCATAAGTCCCCGGGTATCCTATCCGGACCAGGTGCTTTCCCAGGTTTGGTTGCCTCAATGGCTGCATTGGTTTCTGCCATGCTAAAGGACAGAGGTGTGACACTTAAATTTAATCCTAATTCATCATGATCCAAAGTAGGCTCATTTTCAATAGGGGAGTATAGAGTAGCAAAATGTGAGACCCACACTTTGGCTTCCAGAAACATATCCCTAGAGGGAGTTCCATCTCTAGTGCCCCTAGCAATCAGACCCCAGAAAGTTGCCTGGTCATTTGCCTTGCAGGCTTCCAACAATTCAGACCAAATTTTTTCATCCCAACATTTCTTTGCCTTTGCAATTGTCCCCTTATATAATCTCCTTTTCTCCCTAAGTATTAGCACATCATTGCATTTTGAAGCCGCTATTAATTCCTTTTTAGGGTAACGGCATGTCTTGTCATACCAAATATCCCCTTTTGCTGAGTTTCGCTGACCAATTTTTAGTGGCTTAGTAGCTTTAGTTAATATTTCTCCAAGTCCCAGTGTCATATTTTCGTGGATCCGTGTAATGGGGATCTTCTGAACTGGGACATTGTGAAAAGAGGACATTAGATTTACATAGAGCTCATAGATTTTTTTTTAGAGTACTATCATTCCCCAGTACTACCGGCCACTTTAGTGCTCTACGATTATTGGAAAGCAGTGGGTCAATATTCGTGTGCTGACGGGGAGCCCCTCCCATGGGAGACAAATTAAATAATGCCGTTCTGAAAATCAGATTGAGTGGGTAGTGGTTGCTCTCAATACGATCCTCCACTACAAGGTCTATTACCATCGGCCAGAGTGGGATTGAGACCATTATATAGTCTAAGTGACTATTACAACTGCCCCGCCTAAAGGTTGGCTTGCTCGGGCTGTCTGATGGAAGGCGCCCATTACAGGCACGCAAACCATGAGCTGCCGTCAAGCGCAGCAACTGTGATGCGGCCATTGAGCACGGTACTGCTGTATTGGTCTCAATTCCAGGGATGTTATTAGCATTGTCCTCTGAATCGAAAATATTTTCCAAGCCTATTATAGGTTCAAACTTTCGGTTGAAATCTCACCCAGTAATTGTCAGGGTTCTCTGGTCGAGCATTGAGATGATATTATCTAAATGCTCGATAACCTCTGCCTCTTTATTTGCCGCCGAGGGCTTGCTGTAAACATTTAAAATGCAGACTTCTCTTTTATTGGGCCCTATGAACCTTACTCCTAAAATATCTGGACTATTAGTGTCAATTTGCTTAAAATTGATTACTAACGTAATTTTTGTCCAGATTACCAAGCCTCCTGAAGGTCTTCCTTTGTTTGCGTTAATTGCAGGCACACTAAAAGATCTGTAACCAATTTTAAAATGGTTTTCAACAGCCCAAGTTTCTTGAAATAATATAATGTCACCACTATCAATGTATTCTTGCCATGTGGGATCGCTCAGGTTTTTTTTTTAATGCCGGCAATGTTCCAAGACCTCAGTTTAATACTGGATTTGGTATCTATGTCCGGAATGTTACCTTTCGCACTTATATCTTCAGTTGATACTATTATCTTGGGCTCATAATGAATGCTCTGTTCAGACCTAAGTAAGGTAGCACCTTCAGTTATATTACCCTGATTTACTCCTTCCAAGTCAGGGTTGCTAATACTCTCTTGTGAAAATAAAGCCATTTGGCTGTTCCCACAGCCTCTATCATCGGGCAATTCGCTAATCAAAGTCTCATCAGTAGCATTAATGCTCAAACCTGGGCCCTCTCCATACTATTTGCTGGCAACTTAGAGTCCAACTGGCAACAGATAGATCCAAATGGCTTCATGTGATGTCCTTCCATGACCTTTTTATTACCATCTCCCACGAGAACACCATCCTTTACTACTAGTGAACCCAATCCCTGGCCACTCAGTCAGTCAACACCTTCCATCCCATATAACTCTGCAAAATGATTAACGGTAGGGACAGAGAAATTATTTTTAAACCTTTCCATCGCCCCTACCTGTTGCATTCCTAAGGGGTTATGGGCCGGTCGTAGCACAGGGGATGGGTGGTAGAAGTAGCTTAAATCATACGCATTAATGCCACTCTAATCCCTTGGATAGTATTGATCACAGATGTATCTGACTACTCGCCTGTCCCTAAATTTAACAATGATCAGGAATCCCCAGGTATATCCTTTGGCCTTTGACCCACCCAGCTTACTCTTCGGACAAACAAGACTTCACCATTGATGTAACGTGGGAGGGGTCTATTCTTGTTTAGCCAAAATGTTACCTTATTTTTCAGCTCTGGGTAGGTTTCAATTTTTCCATTCTTTAACTCAGGGACCCCAGTAAGTACAACAACGTACGGGGAGGAGTCCGGTGGTAGATCAATAGAGATTAGAGAAGATTTTTTCTGTACATTATTAGTGGTCTCCATTTATGTCACAAGAGTTTCTTTAGATTGCCTTACTGTACTTTTTGGACTGTTCTGTTTCTCCTTCCCTGGCCTACACAGGTTTCTAGCAGGGTCACTTATCCCGTTTCCAGGAGCTATAGTTGTCAAATTAGTACTGGTAGAAGCCACAGAGGTCAAAATATCTATCGCTGAGGGGACCGATAAAGCAGCTGCAGCTACGGGACCTTCTGAGTATTTGCTATAACCATGTTACTTTTCGGTGTGCGCTCTATCAGCATTTTTAAAGTGTGAAGGTTATCTGAGGTGGACTGTTCGAACCTCTCCAGCCTTTCACTAATTAACTTTGTCCTCTCTAGAAGGGGTAAAATTAGCGACCTTACTAATTGCTCCACCTGGGACATAAATCCTTCAGGTAGTTGGGACAAAGGAATGGTTAAATCAACCCGCGAGGTATTAGGGAGCAATGAGTGAGGAGTAGATGACAGTGCTTTTGGCGTTGATACAGTGGGTTCGATAGTCACCACTTCATCTATGACATTATGTGACACCTTTGAGATTTTTATTATTTTAGGGCATCTCCCCTTTTGAGCACCCCCTCCTTGTTTCCTCTCGGCAGTAACTATTTTATTTTTCGCGTTGACCCTTGTTGGGGGATACAATGTAACACTATTTGATACATCCTCACTTACAAGGGCACGCATTATAGCAGGAGGACAAGTCCCATTTAATGCATGTGTTTCTTGCGTGCTTTCCTCTACATTTTCTAAATTATCTCCCTGACTGGTGAGTGAATTTCTATTAGTGTGCCCCTCTAGTTGGTTTGGGGAGGTAACTAACATTAGAGGCACTAAAGAAGACCGCCTGGCATACATTGGTTCGACAGAGAGGCGACGCTCTGTAAGGGCAATTCCGTGCTCGAGTACGGAGGCTGCCCTAGTAATAAATTGGTCCAGTGTGCCACTTACAGTCCCCCCCACCCCTGCTCTCTTCCCCTTTCCAGCACGTGCCGCCATTAAACAAGTACCGGGTTGACCCGGAGTTAATTACCAGTCAATCACAGAGCAACAGTCAACAATATAGAAGATTATAACAAGAAGACTCCTTACAGTTTTGGCAATGTTCGGGGGGTGGCCCAGCCCAGCCTTCTCCGGGCTTCGACGGGCGCGTGACTTAAGCCGCGCCCCGCGCTGCGGGATTGCGCAGCCGATCTTAAGGGCCTCTGTCGCCCTACCACTGCGTCACGGGCTGTGCGCGCCGCAAGGCCCCCTGGGAGTTGTGGTACGGGGCCTTGCGAGTGTCCCGGCGCGTTAACCGTTAGGTGCCCCTTCCAAAGCGAAACAGCAAGTGTTAGCAGGATAGGCTCCTGCCTTCTCTGGAGTCCCTTGAGGTGAGTGAGCAAGATTCAAAAATACAGGTGACTTAAGCTGCATCCCGCGCTGCGGAGTGCGCGGCCGATCTTAAGGGCCTCTGTCGCCCTGCCGCTGCTTCACGGGCTGTGCGCGCCGCGAGGCCCCCTGGGAGTTGTGGTCCGGGCCTCGTGAGTATCCCACCGCGTTAACCGTTCGGTGCCCATTCCTAAGCGAAACAGCAAGGGTTAGCGGGATATACTCCTGCCTTCTCTGGAGGCCCTTGAGGTGAGTGAGGAAGATCCAAAAATACAGGTGACTTAAGCCGCGTCCCAATTACTCTGGGGCTGATCCAGTGTGACCTATCCACCATGGAGTTCCCCAGTCCTGAGAATGAACTTATGCCTGGATAGAGTCCAAAGGAGACAGGTCTATGGTAACAGATGACACTCCGGACAGCCATGTGAACGTACCAGGGAAACAAGACACCTCCTGCTCCTCCCACATTGTTTCTTGTGGCTAGCATCTCCTCGAGCTGACAGGGTGGTGTTTTTTCTTTCAACTGCCACTCGCGCATCATGGAAGATCTGCTGAACCAACGACGAAGAGAAAACAGGACAACAACTTGCCTGATGAGGCTGGAACAACAAACGAACAAACTAACAGGAGTAACTTGCTCAGGTCTCAGGGCAAGACTATGCAGTCATTGGCTGAAAATTAGACTTCCCCAAGTGATCTGATCACAAGGATGGAGATTTGTTCGACCTTTCAGTCGATTTGCACAGCACTGTGCCCAGAAAGACTGGCTCCATTCAACAGTACAATAAGTATCCGCGCCCAGATGAGGAGCTAGAATCAACTTAACACTACAACAAGTCTTCATAGCAAGAAGGGGTTTTGTACCTCGAGGAACCTTGGCTCCTGGGCACATTATGGCTTATCTTGTGACACAGGGATAAAGCTAAAAACATTCTCTGGTACCAGGAGAAAACAGACTTGGGACCCAGTGTCGCAGTTCCTGAGGAAGCATAGGAAAGGAACTCAAAATGCACTCTATAACCCAGCATTAGAAATCTGCTAACTGCAAAAGTAACTATTTCCCAGCCACAAATCTACAAAAAACACAAGTGATGATCTTCGACATGCAAGAAAGGTGGGTGTCCTGCCACAGATAATGCACATGTAGTCTGTAGCAACCATGAGCAAACGGTCAATTATCAGGTACAGAAAGAAGCTGCAGAACCAGAATCCGGACCTGCCAGTGGGCGGCAGTGACCCATACATAGACAATGGCAAAGGGCCAGGATTTATAAGTATACTTTTTGCATGTGTAGTTGTCACTGTGCCCTCACAAAGTCAGGAGGAGTTTCAGAGGACTTACAAAGCATAATGTGGAAACCCGGATGGGAAATCACACACATCACATATAACTAATGCATTTTTTGTGGAAATTAACATACTTACTACTCTGTAGTAATATTGCAGTGAAACACAATTGTGTGGTTTATTTACTGGTATGCAGATAAATGTACTAAAACGTACACCTCCGCTTTGGACCGAAATTAAAGTGAGGGGATGTGATGCCGTTTTCTATAATGTCACTTCTTGTGATGTTTTGAGCAATACCCCACCTAATTTATGTGACTGGGTGATTGAGTGTTTCACAGCTCTGTTCCTGTTTTGCATTAAGACATACCAAAAGGAGAGGTTACGGGAATAAACAAAGAAAAAGTAGAACAATTTAATTTAAATATAAGCAGGGGCCAGGAGGAGTACAAGACAATGCATTGAAAAACAATGAGAAAGACATTTCTATGCTATGGTGAAATACTAGGTCTGGGTACTATGACATGCTCTGAAGCATTGAATGTTTTATTCATCCTCATGAAGAGCTGCCTGTAAAAGATTGGGCCTTGGAAAACAATTGTTGAAAAGAATGAAAAGCAAAATGCAATGCATCATTTAATGTTACTTTTGGCAAAAAAATATGTTGAAGGACAAGAGGCAAGAGGAAGGGGTATCAAGGGCTTTCTATGAAACCTGCATTGGGCTGTGCCGCAATGGTGCCAGTGTAGCTAATGGACAAGTTACTTACCTTTGGTAACTAACGGCTTATCTGGTAGAGATATGATCTAGCCGCAAATTCATTACCTTTGAATTTCCTAGGCACCAGACTGAATCACGCAGATTTTTTTTTAGCAATACCCCTGTGCACCTTGTAGGTGGTGTCGGTCAGCTCCGCATGATGTCATCTGCGCTGTAGTGACGTCAGCGTCATCTATATAGGCACCATTTCGGCTTACTGTTGTCAGTAATTTATCACGACTTTCCACACCAGAAGCGCAGAGCCTTGATGTGCACTGGCATTGGTGCATTTTGAACAACTAGTTCCCTGAAAGGGATCAGCACTGACCCTAAAATCCTGCCCACAGTGAGGGAAGGATGGGTGTGTCAGTATGGAATATGCCACTAGATCATGTCTCTACAAGACAAGGAGTTACCAAAGGTAAGTAACTTGTCCATCTGATCTAGACATCTAGCTGCAGGTTCCTTACCTTTAAATAGATATCCCAGCAATACTATCCCTGGAGGAAGGACTGCGGACAAATTTAGATCAGGAAATCCTGCAGGACAGACCGGCCAAAAAGCCACGCCTACGGACTTGACTGTCCCGGCAGTAGTGCCTGGTAAACATGTGCAGGGATGCCCACAGCGTTGCCTGACAAATGTTGAGGACTGGAACTTCACATTGCAACGTTGTGGTAGCAGCCTTAGCTCTAGTGGAATAAGTTCTTAAGCCTTCAGGAGGCTGCTTTTTCGCCAGAGCATAGTAAATGTTCATGCACAGTATGAACCATCGTGAGAGATTCCTCTTCTGCACTGCACAACCTTTCTTAGCCCTCGTGTACCCCATAAAAAGTTGGTCATCCACCCGAAATTCTTTAATGCGGTCAAGTAGGACAACAATGCTCATTTTGGATCCAGGTGATGGAGTCGCTCCTTTTCATTAGAGGGATGCGGAGAGGCGGAGAAAGTGGGCAAGGTGACAGATTGCCCCACATGGAAGGGTGTTATCACTTTCGGTAGGAAAGAGGCCCTAGTGCGAAGCACCAACTTATCAGGGAATATTGTCAGGTAAGGAGGCTTTGATGACAAAGCTTGCAGTTTGTCCACCCTCCTGGAGGATGTGATTGCCTTTAGAAAGGCTGTCACGATGGTGGGTAGCCATAGGGGGGAGTTGAGCAGAGGTTCAAATGGAGAGCACATCAGGAAGGTGAGAACTAAATTAAGGTCCCACTGAGGCATGATGAAAGGGTAAGGTGTAATTTGAAAAATGTATTTACAATGTATTTACAATAGGAGATTTAAATAAAGCGTTGGTCTGGCAGCCACAGAGAGGCAGACAGGACTGAAAGGTCCCCTTTTAGAGTGCCCAGAGCAGAGTCCTGCTGGGCAAGGGTTACAATATAAAGTAAAATATCAGAGAGGGATGCAGAAAGAGGGTCAATAGACTTTTCTGTACAGTATAATACAAACTTGTTCCATCGGCAGGTGTACACCAACTTGAAAGGGGGATGCCTGGCTGCAGAAATAATAATAAAGACTACGGGAGGAAGGTCAAATGCTGTCAACTGCCACCTCTCAATCGCCACGCTAGAAGGCGTAGAGTTTACAGGTTCAGGTAGAGAACCCTCCCCTGCTGCCGCCACAGAAGATCTCCCAACGGGACAGCCTGATAAGAGGATTGATGCTCAGATGGAGAAGCTCGGGATAACGGACTCTACGTGTCCAGTCTGGGGCCACAAAGATGACTTGGTCCCGGTCAGTCCTGATCTTCTTAAGAAGTCTGTGCAGGAGTGGTATGGGTGGAAAGGCATACAGGAGGCTTGAGCTCCACTCGAGACGAAAAGCGTCTCAGAGCGAGAGCCTCCTTGGAAACGTTGCAAGTTCTCAGCGGAGGCGAACAGATCCAACCAAGGCTCTCCACACTGTTGAAAGAGGCCTTGCACCACCTCCGGATGGTGATGTCATTCGCGATCCGCTAGTCAACTATAGCAGAGTTCATCCACTCTGGCATTCAGAAAACCCATCAGGGTTATGCGCCGTGTTACTGCCAAGTCCAGAGATGCACAGCCTCTTGACAAAGGGGCCATGACCCGACCCCACCCAGTAGTTACCGTACCACATGTCGGTGGTGTGGTCTGTGAACACTTGTACCCCCCTCAACTTTACTGAAGGAAGGAAGGCTTTTAATGCCAAACTATTCGCTCGGAGCTCCAGCAGGCTGATGTGGAGTCCCGATTCCGCAGAGATGAGAGTCCTCTGATCTCCACCTCTCCCAGGTGGCCAGCCAATTTCAGGAGTGACACATCTGTCACTTCTGTGAGATCTGGTTAGGGAAGGGAGAGGGGTCTGCCTATGACCCAATCATGGTTTGTCAGCCACCACTGCAAATCCTTTGAATTTGAGTCATGTTCATGTTCCAGGCACCAGAGGCAAACCACATGTGGATCCATCGCCGACATGGTGTGTGACAGGCGCTGCATGGTTTGAATCCAGAAGTGTTCCTAGACATTATGGAAAAACGTCTACACACCTTAAAGGGGTCGACAAAACGTCAAAAATATTGACAGAGGGTAGCTCGCTTCAAGGATCAGCATCTGACTGGAGCGGAAATAAAAGAACTGACGTCCGCACGCCGAGGTGGTGCCTATATACGTGAAGCGGATGTCACTACAGAACAAGAACATCACGCAGAGCAGACCCATGCCACCTACTGGGGCGCACAGGTATTGCATAAAAAAAACTTCTGGACCTGGTCTGATGCCTGGGAAATTCAAGGGTAAGGAATCAGCAGCTAGATGTTTCTATCAGATACGAAGTAAGCTTGTCCAGAGATTTGGAGCTTTCACAGCTAATTCGATCTATCAATTTTCATAATTTCTGCTTCTTCCAAAGACACAAAGGTCAGTAAGATATCAGAGGATGCATTTATCATATGAAGTAATAATGTTACCTGCACATCAACGGTTAATATTACAGCAGGACTAAATCTCCTTACATTCTTGTTGGATTTATTGAATAAGTACTAATCCACTGATGAAGAATCAGTATCTAACATAAAAAAAATACCAATAGACAACTCAGACTGTCATTAGAACTTTAGAACTGAACAAACAATGACTGCACCAATCTCACAACAAAGTCACAAAGAAATTGATTGACAGTGGGTTACAGAAATTCTGTCTCTAAATTAATGTGTTTCAACCATAGCATGCCACCATGCAAAGCACAGTAAAAAAAAATCAACAATCAAAAGAAATTATGTAATGTCAAATACAATGTTCTGTGTGTCATTTATCTATGTATTTCTATTAGTGCTACACCTACTATGGCTTCGATATCCACTTTACTGCAATTCCTCTTTTGGTAATTTCAGAAGCATTAAAGGCCACATTATGTCACTTTTTGTGGTGTCATTAAGCATGCTTGAAGTGGCAACATTATTTCAAGCATGACACAATCAGACAAAGGTTGGCTCAGAATGCATGAACTAACCATACAAGCGATTTTCATCGTGCTGGCTGAGCACTATTACATGCATAGCCAACGTGGCATACTTACTGTGTTTGTAAGCTGATACTCAATGTAGCTCTTGAGACCATACATTTTAGAACCCTTTCTAGGATCTGCAACAACACAGTCAAATGTAGTAGTTGGATAAGTCCACATTGGCCCATAATCTCCAATCTAGACAATTTAAAATGAAGTAAAATTAGATAACAATGATAAAGGACGTTATTAAGATACTGTAATGAAGAGGTTCCTCCGGAAATAATCGTTTAATATCTTTATTGTAAGAAGTAGGTAATAAATGCATTATCTACCCTTCAGCTCCAAGGTTTTCTCACAATTGCCAAACCAAAAATGTCAAAGGCATTCTACATTCCACATCTATCATGACATACCCTAGTTTCACCATTGACATCCATCTTATGTCAGAAACCACAGACACACTGGTAGCTTTGAACACATACAAACCACAATCAATCTCTCTAATCATAGACACACAGATATTAATGATTTGTGCCAACAAAAAATACATTCCATATCTATCATGACATATCCTGGTTCCATCCATCAATGACATCCATCTTATGTTAGATACCACACATCTCCCTTCTTTAAAACAAAACCCAATAATAATAATTAGAACCAACATTCCCTCATAAACTTTCCACTGGCAAATACATGAAAAACACATTTACAAGGCCCTATATACAAAATGTTGTAATAATACAAAATCCATACAATGAAAGAATGTTCACTTTAACCTAAAATAATACATAAACATACCTAGGTAACATTACCTTGTAACCATTTCCCACAGTGCAATCACACAAAATACCTGAGATGAGCTGGTGCTTTCTTTGCCCTTGTAGAGCACCTTATTCAAACCCTTCCCTCTTTCTCAACAGCTGTTTTTTTCCTTTTTACCGCATTTTCATCTAGGGGCCTTACTTTTCCTTCCCATCCTCTTGAAGAAGTACACTGTTGACCATCTCTTAGACCATCACCCTATTCAAATTCCTAATGCGTCCATTACTTACTTTGACCGCATTATTAAATGTCTTGATCATCTTCATTGGTGGTTCAAACCTTCTTTGTTTCACTACTTCTGGTAACCTTATCCTGACTCAATCACCCACTGTCACCACTGTGCTCTTAACTGCCTGTCTTTTGTCGTAATGCTGTTTTCTTTGAAGCAATCCATGCATCATTCCCCTTCAACACCCTCTCACCAAACTGATCAATCCACTGAGAGCACACCGTGGATTGTGTATGGCAAGTATGTCCGCCTTCCCCATAATAATTTAAAACAGCACTCTTCCTGTAACCAAATGTGGAATACGGCGATATATCACCACCACTGCTTGACTTACCTTCCTCTAATCTTTTTCCTCATTGCTATCTGGACGGCTTCCTTGAGAACACGATTGAACTCTTCAAAACACCATTGGATTCAGGGTGGTAAAGAGTGCACCTCTTATGTTGAATTCCTATCTGTGATAAAACGTCCTTCATCCCATGTGAGACTAATAGTACCCCATTATCCGGTGATAAAGAATCAGATATGCCTTATCTAGGAAAAAACTCACTAAAAAATGTTACTATATTTTTAGTCACTATTCCCTGAGTAACACCTATCTTCGACTTCCTAGAGTAAAGATCAACCATCACCAGTACATAATACTGTCCAAACCTATTAGATACGGGACCCAATATATCCAGTGCCACTTATTCCCACAGACCCTCTGGTTGTTTCGCCATGAGTTGGGTTCTCGTCATGCACCCCTTATCAATATTCTTGCACTCCAAACAGTCCCTGATCTCTCTCTATCCACTGGTGTCGCTAATCCTAGCCACCCACAATTTAACCGGAACCTTTGATTATTGCAAGTGTTTCGCTTATAGAGTGTGTGCTATCTCTCGTCATGTACAAATTGCCATCCCCTATATGTCCTCAGTTGCATGTCACGATCTAAAACCAGGAAAATTGATTCTCATCATAAAGAATGTAAGAAAGGACTTCTTGCAACAGGAATGGAAGGACCTAATCATATTATCCTTGTAACAAACATTGCTGTGAAATTTTATGGAATGTCTCTTTGGGTTTGACAAATGCAAAAACAACAGTTGATGGACAGAATGCAGAACCACCCCCTTTTGTACCGCTTTGTTCGCCATAAGTTGGCAGGGTATGCTCAGACGTGAGTCCCTTGCTCACTTTGCCACTGGATTCAAGCAAGCCTAGCTGAAGACGGCTGTAATGCCAGAAACCGGTCCTAGGATGCTTAAGTCCGGTCCAGGGAAGGCATGGTTTGGCAGTTCGGGCTGGACTGTTCCCATGAGGCACAGGGTCAGACTGATTTGCATATGGCCGTGTCTGACCTGGGGTGGCAGAGTGGGCTAAGGAACGGTGATGGATTAAACCCAGATCTGTTGATTGGGTGTGAGTGTTTGATTGGTTCGGATGCTCCGTCCATCACCACCCCCTTTTGTACCTCTTTGGGTTTGAGCCTCAAAACCTTGGAGAGTGAGAGCACCAGAAAGACTTATCTCGAGTTGTTGAGCCAGGAAGACAGACTCAAAACTTTGATATCGATAGAGGAGGAGGGACAGAATCGGCAGGTGAAAACAGCAATAACCAAAGTGTAAAGCAAACAAAGAAAACAAAAGTTTGAATAGAAGTTCAGACGCACTCAATTTAACATAAGGAAAACAATTTCAAACTGAAGGTGAGAGATCACAAAGAGAAGCTGTGCTAAAGCAAAGCGCTACTGCAGAGCCTGAACAGAGAGCTGAAGAATTCTCAGAGGGAGGTGCAAAATATAAAAATTAAAGAGATAGAGAAAGTCAAACAATAAGTACACAGCTCCTGAGTGGGCATACTTGGGACGAAATGAACCAGAAGAAGACATTAACTTGAAATGTCTTCAATTATTTTTGGGTATCCAAAAGAGCCAATGTTATGTGAAAAAGACTAAAAATCTTCATATGCTGAATACATTTTTCTAAAGTACGGTGAACTGTTGAAAACATTTTAAATGATTTTTTAAAAACTTCGTTTTAAAACAAAAAATGTGAAAGACTTTGTTTCTGTAAGGCAGATTAGAAGAGAAAATGTCCACTAGAAAACAGAAGATTCGTATGATTTCCAAAGTATTTTTAATTTTGTCTGGAATTGGACTGCTAGTACACGCATTACCTCCTGAGGGGCATCCCTCAAACTTTACTAATGAAATTAGTACATGATGAATTAGAAGTTAGAAATAATAAGGGGAATGATTATTTAAAAAATATCTACATAGTATTGTTAACGAATTACAGAAAGATCATGAATGTTACGGATTGTTATATTTATTAAAAAATTCCTAGTTTTGTTTCTGGAGGTAATGCACTGGCTCTTAGAGGAAGTTAATACCGACTGCAATATTTCAGTAGATGCATTAGCTGCTATTGCAAATCTTGGGAGAATGGATTTTATGACACTTCCTATAAAGTTTTAAAGGTCCAATATATAAAGCACTAACATGAGGAATGTTCCTTTTCAAGAGATAAGTGTGTGTCAACTAGTATAAGTGGAATGTTGTTTATTAGAGAATATTATAATCGAAAACAGAATTTTAAACCTGCAGGTTCTGGAGTCTTGACATGCAATTCTTAAGAGGTTGGGGTAAATGGATGTTAGAAGTAGTTGCTATCTCACTGTAGTAATGTAAGTTGCATTGGTGTTGAACTAACCTTTAAATTGTGTGGAATTACTTTTAGCATGTGTTTGAAAAAAAGGTGCAAAAGCAAGAAGATGAGCAGAATCACCAAAGAAAAAAAACCTAACTGGATCATAAAAAAGCTGAAGAATATGATAGATTGAAATGTTTCATTCTGAAAGAGTCTAAAGCAGGCTTATCAAAGCTTGTTAGCCACTGTAGCTCTCCAGCTATCTGTAAGAAGCTCTCCTGTGTGTAGTCCAACCTAAACACTTAGAAACATGTGCTTGGCTCAATTAATATTGCCAAACCAAAATTAAATAAAAATAGTTTTCGCTATGAAAATAGGTGTATTCCAGAATTCATTCACTGATGTTTGGAAAAAATTATCTAATTTCCAAAATATTTTAAATCTTCTAATGAGTGATGATTCATTTGACAAAGGGGAAACTTATTGCTAACATCATTGTTTTTTCCAAGTTTGTTTATTGGCATTTTGTAGTACAATTCACCAACAACTAGAAACAGAATAATTGCAACCAGTTCGTAATACTCAGCATGTACACTTTATACGACCTATACAGTACTGAGTTATGATAATACCGTAGATGTATACCAAGCAACCTCCAGGACCAGCCGTCCTCAACTCCCCCTTCGTGTTCCAACTTCCCCTCAGCAGTCAGTCATGGAGTCCCAACCTCAGGCTGTTCCATATTTTCGTAATCATGTCACCCAACTCAGTTAAATCCTCCTCCACCTTGTCACCCTGCGTTCCAGCTTTGTATGTTGTTCATCAGCAACCACCCACTCCAAGAGATCTGTTTTACAAGTCGAGAGCTGTGGGGCCTGCGACACTGCCCAGTTTATGGCTATCTGCAGTCGGCCTAACACCAATACAAGCGCTACCCTGTGGACGTGCATCTTGTGGCGCTTTCGGCCTTTCTGTATGCCAAGCAGGCACAGTTTCACAATCCCTCCAAGCAAAATCCGCTATATGCAACAGGTGCTCGGGACTACCTCCCAGAATCCTGCCACAGTGGGGTAGATCGGAACATTCCACCACTGAAGGGTAGGTCCAAGTCATATGAAGAAAGTTGTTCACCTGTAACCCACACCTGCTGCATGCCACAGGGTAGCCAGGAGAGATCCTAGTCAATTAAAAAAAAATTAAACAATTAATTTAAATCTAGCGCTGGGAGAACCTGCTTCACCTGCTCACGAGCCCTGGTCCAGTTGTGTGTTGTCAGTTATCTGGTCAATCCTGCGATCCCTTTCCGTCTGTCTTACCTCCTAGTCTAGTTCAACCCGCCAGTCCCATTATATGCTGCAGAATACCATATTGTAGCCAGTATCCCAGGAAGCATCGTCCAAACCTACCTATTCGATTGCGCCAGTCATTACTACTACAGGAACTGGCCCATACCCATGCTAAATTGTTCCCACAATTGCTCAACAGTCAGGAATCTGACATTGTAGCAGAGTCTTCCACAGTCTTGCAGCTACCCTCATGCCTCTAGCAAAGGACATCTCCTTCAGCAGGGTGGAGAATGGTCGCAGCTCCCAGAGCAGCAGTCCCTCAGCAAAAGGGGACATTTTCAACGTTTTGCAGAGCACCCACAGCCATACCTCCACCACTACCTCAATGAAGTACAGGTTGTTCTGAGGGACTCCCGTGCCCATCAGAAAGACACCTTACAGGGAATGGGGTCCGTGATCCTCTTCGAACAACGATTGCTCCCAGTTAAGCTCATCATCAAACCATCTGACCGCATGCTGTAGTTGTGTTGCTGTATAGTATAGAAACCGGTCAGGGAGTCCAAACCTCCCTTCTCTCAGGGGTGTTTCAGGGTATCCAGTTTCACCTAACTCTTCTTCCCTACCCATGCCAGTCAGTTAAACAGTTGATCAAGTCAGTGAAATGTGGTCATCGGGATCAGACACATCACATTCTGCAGAACATATGTGGAGGAACACAATTTTTACTACTGATATGCAGCCCATAAGATATTTCTGGCAACCTGGCCCAGAGCTCAATGGTGTGATCTAGGCTCTTCAAAAAGGCCCCCACATTAAGATCATAGTGTTCCACTGGGAAATGCATTACCCATTTGCCCAGTTAGTGGAATTTAAACTCCTCACAGGTCAACCCAATCTCCCTCTGGAGAAATGCTCCCAGTCAGATTAAGGATTCCAAAGGGAACAAACAACTCTTAACCTCTTAGAGATGAAAAAATCCCCCTCATTGGGTAAGGAAACTGGTTTCCTTATTAACGCAAGGTCCCTAGTCAAAAAAAATTTGCGTTTAGGGATTTCATCTCCAATAGGAAGCCCTCGTGGGCCTTTATTACAGAAACCTGGGCATCGGAATCTACTGATCCTGAGCTTGTAAATGCCATTCCAGAGGGATATGCCCTGACACAAATGGATAGAATTGGACGTGGGGGGGGGGTGGACTGGGGATATTATATAAGAGCTCTTTAAAGTGTCACACTGAGCTTCTTCCCTCCTTTGCTGACTCCTCTCAGGCAATGTATTTTTCCCTTAACTCCTCTCCCACTGTTTCCTTCTCTGGCCTCCTGATCTATAGGCCCCCGGGCCCCAGGTCCACTTTTAGTCACAATTTATTGAAAATTCTGGAACCCTATATTGACAGACCCAACATGACTATACTAGGAGACTTTAATTTTCATCTCGAAAATATAAACTCTAGAAACACTTCTCTTCTGGTAGACTCCCTGGCCTCCTGTGGACTACTGCAACGTGTAGGAGCCCCACCCACACTGCCGGGCATACACTGGATGGTGTTTTCTCAAATGATTCCAGACTAGTAATAGGTTCCCCCCTTCCCCTTTCATGGTCAGATCACATGGCCGTTCCACTTGAACTTACACTTCTCCATCCTTCCTTGTCCTCTTCTGATCTTGGGAAGGGGGATCTGAAAAGGAACTATAGGGGGATCAAAAATGAGACCCTTGCACCATTTCTGTCCAGTTTTAGGTCCCCTGCGTCGAGGGATACTAACTCTTCTGCCCTCTATTTTTTCAACACTATTGCAAACGCAGTGGACACTCTGGCTCCTGCAAAACCACACTATTCTGCCAGAAGGCGACCTTCCGCTCCCTGGTTTTCTGATACACTCAGACTGCTAAGGCAGGGCT
The DNA here is from genome assembly GCF_964261635.1 of Lissotriton helveticus. Taxonomy (NCBI): domain Eukaryota; kingdom Metazoa; phylum Chordata; class Amphibia; order Caudata; family Salamandridae; genus Lissotriton; species Lissotriton helveticus. Next base: position 997,513,192 of record NC_136067.1, read on the forward strand.
GCAGAAAACAAGAGAGATGCTGGCGGCCGCACCTTGACCCAAACGAGAAAGAAAAACATAAACGTCTCCTTAAGGGGTATAAAGCAGCGGTGATTGGGGAAAAGAAGGCCTACTTTGTCAAGTTGACAACTTCCCTCAGCTCCCCCAGGGAATTGTTTAAGATTATAGATTCCCTGTCCACCCTCCAGTCACCAGATCCCATAGTGGGATCTCAGGAACTGTGTGACCAGATCTCCTCTTTCTTCCATATTAAGATAGTGGATATCTATACCGCCCTGTAATCTCTTAACCAAGAACTAGAGGCCTCGGCTCTCCCGGTGGCTCTCCTAGATGAATGCCAGGCTAATGGTCCCTGCAGTGTCCTCTCTAATTTTCCGCCTCTTACCCTCGAGCAAATCAATTTGCTCCTGGATAAAACAAAATCTGATTCCCCTTTGGATCCCTTTCCTCTCAAAACTTTTAAAGAATGCAGGGAGGTAGTTCTGCCTCCGCTTTTTGAGGTGATGAATCTAGCAATCTCTGAAGGCACCTTCCCCGCCGCATGGAAAATGGCGGTGGTTAAGCCCCTCCTAAAAAAGGCTACTCTAGATCCCGGGATCCTTAAGAATTTCCGCTCAATCTCTTTGCTCCCCGCTGCTGCTAAGATGCTTGAGGCTCATCTTAACTATCATCTGAGGGCCTTCTTGGACAACTCCGGCCTGCTAGATCATTCCCAGCATGGCTTCCGGAGGGCACATAGCACTGAGTCTGCCCTCACAGTGGTTACCAATAAAATTTGCGCTAAGGTCGATAGGGGCCAGACTACCCTTCTGGTCCGGTTCGACCTGACAGCTGCTTTTGATACCCTGTCCCCCTCCATTTTGGCTGCACGCCTTAGGGAGATGGGAGTGGACGGCTCAGCTTTGAGCCTCTTAACGTCCTTTCTTAACCAGCGTGAACAGAGGGTCAAGCTGGGTGACTTCCTTTATCCCGTTAAACCTGTGCACTCTGGGGTTCCTCAAGGCTCGTCTTTGAGCCCCACGCTTTTTAACATACATGTGGCCCCACTTGCCAGGTTAGTAAGGTCTTTCGGTCTGGAAGTGTTGTCATATGCTGACGACACCCGGATTATGGTCTCCCTCTCCCAATCAGTGAGTATCACCGCTCTTAATTTTAGGAACTGCATGGAAGCAGTCTCGCGTTGGATGATTCAGAACTTCCTGAAATTAAACGGTGAGAAAACCGAGGTTTTGATCTTCGGGGGTAGACAGGACATCTGGTCGACCGAATGGTGGCCCCCTGCTCTTGGAGCTTGCCCTCTGCCTTCCCAATCCGCCCGTAACCTGGGTGTGAAGTTGGATACCGTGCTTTCTTTTGACAAGCAAGTCAGTCGGACGGTCTCAACTTGCTGTGGCGCTATCAGAATATTGAGAAAGATTACTCACTATCTTTCCCCCGAAGCGCGGAAGCAGGTTACAGTGGCCCTTGTCTTATCAAGACTGGACTACTGTAACGCACTTTACCTAGGCACAAATAAAAATCTGGTTCAGCGCCTTCAGACAGTGCAAAATGCGGCGGCCAGGTTTGTTGTGGATGCCCCTAGACTTACCTCAGCTTCCATAATCAGGAAAAATCTGCACTCGCTGCCTATTTAGTCTAGGATCAACTTCAAGATCCTATGTCTCACTTACGGCGCCCTTCATGGACTAGGCGCCGGAGACATTAGGTCCCTTATATCCTCCTATGTCCCTAGTAGAGCATTACGCTTCTCTAACAAAAACCTTCTGTCCATCCCTCGTGTCTTCAAAGCCAGATGGGGAGGGAGGGCTTTCTCCTCCCCCGCCCCACGCCTGTGGAACACGCTTCCTGCTGAACTAAAAGGGCAAACATCGCTCGCACTTTTTCGTAAAGCATTAAAAACCCTGCTCTTGCAGAAGCTTACCTGTAGCCGGGCACCCCTCACACCACAAGCAGTTGTACCATCTTTTTAGGCGCCTTGATGCCCATGGGCTAAGTCGCGCGTTATAAATCCTCATTCATTCATTCATTCATTCATTCATTCCAGCAACACCAACCCCGGTGGTGGGTCTGCGAACCAAGATCACACCAGAAAGTCCTGGAGAACGGAACGGCCAAAGAAGCCATCTCTCCGGACTTGACTGTCCAGGCAGTAATGTCTAGCGAACGTGTGCAGCAAAGCCCACGTAGCTGCCTGACGGATATCCTGCAAGGGGACTCCCCGACCCAGGGCAGTAGAAGCCGCCGTGGCCCAAGTGGAATGGGCCCTCAGCCCAACAGGAGGATTCTTCTTTGCCAAGGAGTAGCAAATCTTGATGCACAAGACGACCCACCGAGAGATGGTTCGTTTGTGCACCGCCCGTCCCTTCTTAGCGCCCATGTAACCAACAAAGAATTGGTCATCCACCTGGAACTGGCGTGTGCGATCCAGATAGTATGAGAGCGCACGTTTTGGGTCCAAACGGTGGAGCCTCTCTTCCTCTTTGGAGGGATGCGGAGGTGAAAGAAGGTGGGCAAGGTGATGGACTGCCCGATGTGGAAGGCTGTGACTACCTTGGGCAGGAAAGAGGGTCGCGTCCGCAACAGAACTTTGTCCGGATGGATTGAAAGGAAAGGAGGTTGAGAAGAAAGGACCTGGAGCTCACTCACTGTCCTGGCAGAGGTGATGGCAACCAGGAATGCAGTCTTTTTTTTGTTGAAACTTTTTATTAATTTTATAAATACAAACACAAACAATTTGCAAGGAATAAAGAGAAAGAGAAGACAGCAATATAAACAACGTTGCATTACATGGTGCGGGAGCGGGAAGGTCAACCAATAAGCGTATGTTCTATCAAGAAAGAGTCTCGCATGGGGGGGGGGCAGATGGAACAAAATGTATCCAATACACAGTAGTAAGTGGAGGAACCCTCGGGTTACGGGGACGTAGGTGCAACATCTGGGTCAGGGAGAGGGGGGGAACATATATCGCCACGGTAAGTGTTCCACTGAGTCCATATCTTCCCCCATTTTCGGGGGGTACCCCGAGAAATATATACAGTTTTTTCCCTGAACATGCACCAGTCCATGTTTTGTTTCCATTTCCGAATCCCGGGTGGTCCCTGAGCGCCCCACAGTTGCGCAATGTCTCTTTTGGCGATCATATTGCCCAAGGTCACCCATCGAAGCTGCGAAACGGAGTAGTCGTTCGGTTCCCATACATTCAGCAAGCATCTCCTAGCCTCCGGCATCGATCGCACCCCCGTAACCTCACTCATCACCTCGTGCACACGGGTCCAGAATCGCACTACCTCAGGGCTCTCCCAAATGATATGGAAAAAGGTGCCCAGGAGACCGCATCCACGCCGACACAAACCATCCACAGAAAAGCCCATGTGCACCAAACGGGGACCAGTCACATACACTCTATGCAGGATTTTAAGTTGCACAAATCTAAGGCGCGCCTGGATGGCCACCTCTTTAGGGGAGGAGATCGCCGCCTGCCAGTCCTCATCGTCCAGCTCCAGCCCATCACCAATCCAGACCTCTCTAAGGCGAAACAGGAGATCAGACCTGGAGTTGATCAACTTTTTATAAATAAGCGAAATCGTACTATCAGGAACATGTCCGTCCAGTACCCTGTCCTCAAGCGGGGACGACTCCGGAATCTCCACACCCGAAGGGAAGACCGAGAGCACCGCGTGGCGGACCTGCGCATAGCGAAAAAATTCGCGATCGCTCAGAGCGTACTCAGTTTTCAATTCCTCAAACGTCTTCATTCTCCCCTTAGTCCAAACATCATCAATCCTGCTGATACCTATCAAGTCCCACCTATCAAACCCCTTCGACTGCCAGAGAGAGCCAAGTCTATCGGATGCATACAGTGGGGTGGCACGAGTTAATTTATCAGTCCACCCAAGCGCCATGGAAGCCTGTCTCCACACCTGGACAGCCGTCCTAGTGGGGCCCGTTACGTTTCGAGGGGTGAGTCTCGAGTAGAGGGCTCTATTATAGTCACCCCCCGGCAACAACCATTTGTCCATCTCGAAGGCCGGATTCGGCCAAGGGCCATACATGCAATGATTTATTGCCCCCAATTGAGACGCCCAATAATAGCGACGGATATCAGGCAAAGCAATTCCACCGTCGTACCACGGGAGCGACAGTTTAGCGATGGCGATCCGGGGCCTACCCCCCCACACCAGTTGTCTCTGTAAACTCTCAACCTCACGGAAATATTTAGCCGGGACAACGTCAAGTGTGTTTTGCAATGCGTAGAGGAAGCGGGGCAGTGACATCATCTTAAACAATGCCGCTCTACCCAGGGGAGAGAGAGGGAGTTTCCCCCAAGCAACAACATCTGCCTGAAGGCGCTGAAGAGGGGGCAGCAAGTTCCGGTCAAACCGCAGTTCAGGTTTCAGAGTGATAAAAATGCCTAGGTATTTAAATCCATCTCTCACAATCGCGATAGGACAACCACTTGGCAGAAGAGGGGCGTCTCCCGACAGGACGTATACACAGGACTTCGACCAATTGATGACAAGACCGAGTTTTTGCGAAAGGACGTTAAGACATCGAACAATACAATGAGGGATTTACGGGGAGATGTGAGATACAGCAGAATATCATCAGCATAGAGAGATACACGGTCCTCAAACTCCGAATTCCATCTAATGCCCTGCAGGGACGGCTCCCACCTCAACCAGGCCGCCAGCGGTTCCAAGGCGAGAGCAAACAACAAGGGGGACAGGGGACAGCCCTGTCGCGTACTCCTGCCCAGTGCAAAGGGTGCAGAGACCCGACCATTGACCACCACCCGAGCCATGGGACCGGCGTAAAGCAATTTGACCCACCGAACGAACTCCGGACCGAAACCAAACTTGGCAAGAACCGCCCACAAATACGGCCATTCTATTGTATCAAACGCCATCGTAGCGTCCAAGGACGCCAAGATGGCAGGCTCACGCAGCGTCTCGGCTCGTGCCAAGACGCCATGCAACCGTCGGAGGTTAAGCGCCGTGTTGCGATGCGGTATAAAGCCGGATTGATCAGGGTGAACCAGGTCCCCAATGACAGTCGCCAAACGTGTCGCCAGCAGCCTGGCCAAGATTTTAGGCTCCGCATTAATCAACGAAATGGGTCTAAAAGAGGCACAGCGATCCCGAGGTTTACCATCTTTGTGGATGACGACTATAGTGGCCAGTCTCTGGTCTGGTGGGAGAGAGCCCACCTCCAAAGACTCGAGAAACATAGAGCGCAGATGCGGAGCTAGCGTGTCCGGGCGTAGTTTATATAGCTCAATGGGGAGCCCATTAGGGCCCGAAGCCTTGCCGGATCGGACCGAACGGACAGCAGCGGCAATCTCGTTCACAGTAGGCAGCGCATCCAGAGCATCCCTATCAATGTCAGGCAATTGGGGAAGTGCAATATCCCGCAATAGCAGGTGGGAGTCCTGCTCAGATTGATCAGACACCTGGGAATACACCTCGCGGAAGTGATCGGCAAAACATGTAACAATATCAGCAGGGTCAGTACAACACTCTCCATTCTCCGCAACAATCACAGGGACGACACGACTTGCATTCTCCCTCTTATCCAGCCAAGCAAGTAATTTCCCAGCCTTATCACCCACATCATACAGGCGGCCCTGCTGTTCCCTTCCCATTTCCTTGCAGCTTCCGTGACCAGAGCCCTGTATTCATGTTGTTTCAACTCCAATAGATGTAACCCCTCAGCGGTGACCCCAGATTCCAAGCACCCCTCCAGGGCTGTGACCTCCCCCTCCAGGCGAACCATCTCAGCACGGTTGGCCAACTTCACGCTACCAATCAACGAGAGGGCCTGGCCACGAATGACAGTCTTGTAAGCTTCCCAAAGTAAACTTGGGGAGGAAACAGAGCCCACATTTTCCGCAAAATAACAATCGTGTGTTTTAACCAGCTCAGCCCTGACCCTGGGGTCCTTCAAATACCAGGGGTTAATCGGAGCCACTCGGCCCGCCGAACCCCGCCGTGCATCAACCACCAGCCAAAGCGGAGAATGGTCCGAGATACCCCTTGCCAGATGTTTAACTTCCCGTATGAGGGATGCATGGGCCGAGGGCAATAATATATGATCTAACCTCGAGAGACTACCATGAGCACCAGAATGATAGGTATATTGCAACTGCCCCGGGTGAAGCAAGCGCCAGCAATCAGTGAGCCCCAGCGTCTCTAGGAAGTCACTCAACCAAGTCTGGGCCTTCGGCAGTTCCCTGGGAGGGTGACGGTCAAACATCCCCGAGACCACCGCATTAAAATCACCCCCAACCAAAAGCAGACCCTCGGGGAGACCCAGGATAAGTCCACTCAGATCAGCGAATGTGGTGGCTTGGAGGCCCGGGGGCACGTACACGGAAATCAGAATAAGAACCTTCCCTTCCCAGCGCCCCACAATGGCGGCGTATCGTCCCTTATCATCCAGTATGACATCATCAATGGCCAAGGGGAGGGAGGTCCGAACCAGAATGCCCGCCCCTCTGGAGCCCGAAGTGAAACCCGAGTGCGCCACAAGGCGATAACCACGCCTATTCAGAGCGTAGCACTTGTTGCCGAGCAAATGAGTCTCCTGCAGTAAGACAACATCAGGAGACAAACGTTTCAGCAATTGCAGCACCACCCTCCTCTTGATCCCGTCCCCCAACCCGTTCACGTTCCAACACAATATCTGAAGTCCCCTACCCCCCATCCCCGAATTCAGCCCCTCCCCCGCCCCACACCCAAAGCAACTGCAAAAAACAGGAGTTTGCCTTTCCTTCACCTTGCAAATAACAATAAAATTCAAACCAACAACCCAGTCCCCCCAACAATGCCAAAACAACTATACCCCCCACCCCGCACCCCTGCTGAAGACCAAAAAGCCCCATAAACTTGCAGTGTGCCTGTCGCCCAACCGCCCAACTAATCTACGAAAAGAAAACCCAGGAGGAGAAAGGACCCGCTCACCCCCCACCCACCTCCAAAAGGACTATTAATTGCAAACATTAATGACACAGCATAGCACAGTTCAAAGCCAACGTGAAGGGTACGGGGTCAAAGTCGACATCTATTCCTGCTCCGTCGGGCCACCGTCCGCCCGATCCGATCCGCCAGAGTCCTCAAAAGGTTCTTGATCCGCAGGCAGCGAGTCAAGCCAGTCACTCACGACCCCAGGATGGTCGAAGAAAAAAGTACGATCCCTATGAACCACCCGCAAACGGGCCGGGAAGAGCATGGCATACTTCATAGACCTTTCCCGGAGTCTCTTCTTGACCCCTTGAAACCCTAGCCTCTGTTTCTGGACCTGTTGTGTAAAGTCCGGATAGAAGCTGACAGTAGAGTTCTCAAAGGCAATGGGACCAGACTGCCTCGAAGCCTGCAGGATAGCGTCTCTGTCCCGGAAATGAAAGATCCTCGCAATGATGGGTCGTGGGTTAGCACCCGATTTAGGTGTGCCGCCGGGGATCCTATGTGCACGCTCGACAGCAAAAAACTTGCTGAGACCCTTGGGCGCCAAGTGATTCAGCACCAGGTCTTCCACCAATAAGTCCGTCGAGGCAGCAGTCGATGATTCCGGGACCCCAATCAGGCGGATGTTATTGCGCCTGGCACGGCTTTCATAGTCCTCTAGGCGCCCAGAGAAATAGTCATTAGCTTTCCGCAGATTCCCGACTTCAGCCTGTAAGTCAGAGACGTCAGTGACCAGGCTAGTGGTCTTGAGATCCAGGGATTTGACCTTTTCGTTTGTCTTCGCCAAATCCGCCCTGATCAAATTGACATCAATCGACACAGTATCCAGTTTGAGAGTCAAGGCCTCATATTGTTGCCCCAATGAAGCCTTCATACCGGTAATGGCGCCCATGAGATCCCGCAACGAGGGCTCTTCCTCAATCGATGAGTCCTCCGGTATTGTCGTCGAGGGTTTAGATGCTGCGCCCGGCGATCCTTTAGTAAGGGTGTACCGGTCCATAATGTTCGTTTGCAAAGCACTCCCTCGAACGCCCGGTTTAGTCTTGCGCCTCTCACTCTCTGGCTTGGTGGCCATCTTAGATCCTGGACCCGTACGGGTCGCCTGTTGTCGGGTGAAAATGATGACTGCGGTGGCAAATGCAGGACCAAAAGGGCGAAGGTGGTGCCAGTCTCAGAACTGAAAGCCACGACAGATCGGCAGCAGAAGCGGATAGACCAAAAATATAGGCACGTCCGGCCGTCTACGTAGCTAACAAAGTCAGGTTGATCTCCGATCAGGAATCGAAACCAAAAGCGGTCGCCAGCCCATGCAAGTCCGGCAGTCCGTTGTTGTTCACTTACTGAACGGCAGGCCAGACAAGATAGCTCGGGGCGTCACCTAGGAGCAGGCCAGAAAACTGCGGCGATCTGTAGCTCTGGACCCCGAAGTCCAAAAAAGTTTTTGGGAACAGATAAATGATCAGTAGAACTACGCCAATAAACACCCGTCGTCAGAACCAGGATAAAGTACAGGATAGTCGATGGAGGTGGCGAGGGTCCGGGAGCCCTGTGCTCACGCGACCATCTTGGGTGCGCGCGAAGCTCCTCCGCAGGAATGCAGTCTTAAGAGTGAGTTTTTGCATCAATGGAAATCTAGGAGATTCCATGTAACAACGGCACAAGCCTCAGTGGTTAACACAAATGCACCCTTTAAAAGCCTATGGTGTTAACAAAAGCTTTTCACAATAAATATGTTCGCAGTACTGTCTTTGTCCTAACTTTTCTTACCAAACAGATCAGGCCTATTGCCTTTATCAATGACTTTTCATCACAACCAACTCGGTCCTTCTGCACTGAACATAAACATTCGTTTAAAGGCAAAAGTCCTATTCAAGCACTCTCTTTCATGGGACACAGGCAACTTTTGGCCAATCAAATTTTTTACTCAAGGTAATGAGCACGTAAGCAGACCCAAAGCCTCTTTCCCTGTATTACATCTTAAAACTATCTTTCTTATTATCAAATGCGTTCAGGCTTGACAGCTATCAATCCAGACTTAAAAAGCAGCTAGTGAGCAGTGTATAAGGAAAATAATACTTAACGTTTTCGTTAGAAATCCACCAAAGTGCAGATTTATATTCAGGTTTACCTTCAGACATTTGAATTTCATCTTTGAAGGCAATACAAAAATATTCACAAACTTTCAGGCAAACATACGTAAAGGCAAAGAATAAATAACAAAAAACTTACAATGATGGGGATTTTTTCTTTGGATTTTGCAAGCTGTTTTGTCAAAAGATACTGCTCCATGCCAGGTTTTGCAAATCCAGGGAATCTAATGGTAAAGAAGGCAAAGACCACATGGTAAAAAGTAATGTCCCTCAATATTATCTTCAGTGTATAATACCACAGCTCCCAAACATTTATCAATGACAATTCTTCCTTTACACAAAGATATTTACATCATATTTTCTGCAATTTGGCTGCGATATATATACATTTTTGTAGTTTGGAAGGGGCCTGAAAGTAAACCAATGTCCTTTTGTTCACCATTAATAACAACCATCTCAACCTGAATTCCTTAATCTTAAATTGACAGTAGTCAATTCACTCCTGGAACACGACTGTCCTGTAACTCCACATTACATGTCAAGAGCAGTCAGCCATCAAATTTCAGGTGGATATCCCATACAGTGAATTTTTGAGAACCGGAAAGAAATTGTAGCTCGCACGAAAAGTTTGTTAAAACCCATGATGAAAATGATAATGAGATTCAGGTACAGTGGGTACTCTAGAAAAATGTTAAAAAAACGGTAGCAGAAAAAGGCTGACAAATGTAGGCGTGAGACTTTATTCTCTGGGCATAACCCTCAGACAACAGGTACAAGGAACATGAGAACCATTCACTACCTCATCACCAATACCATTCAGTCAGTTGAGTTGAGGAACATCTTAAGAAAATATTGTGATCTTTTACAATGAGACACATTTTTGACAGGAGTAATTGGACCTAATTAGTCCTTCCATTACTGATAGGAAGAATACCTTGCTATGGTATATATTGGTTATTAGCTATCCAAGTCTTGCGCAAAACTCATGGCTGCACACAACCCCTTGTTTCTATTTATGTGGTGGGTGTAAAGCCTGCATCAGTGAAGAAATTAAACTAAAGGCAAATTAACTATCCACAAACATATCACCTGTAAAACTAAATTTGTAGGGTATGTTATAACTTGTTCATGAAATGTGGTATATTGGCAGCAGCACTTTTCCCTTAAAGAAACGTTTTCTTGCACACATACATACATGCTATCGCTTACAAAGATGTAATACAGCACCGCACAACATTTTAACGAGGTACACAGTGGCGACTGGAAAACAATGAGATATTCTGGAATTGATTCAGTTCCCAAAAAAAGAAGAGTGGAGGCAACAGGATTATTGTGCTTCCCAAAATGAAGTCCAGATGTATTTGGAGGCTAGCACTGAAAATAATGAATTTAGGAGAACAACTACATGTGCTTCTATGATACAGTCACCATATTACGTAAGCCAGTTTAAATCTACATGATGTATATATTATTATTTTAGGCGTCGGTTTGGGGTTATTTATTGGGAGGTTATGTTATACTTTTGTTTTATGCATATGATTGTTCATTCATTTTTGAGGTTTTACTTATTTTTTAGGAACATTCTCTTCACGTTGAGAGCATCATTAGAGAACAGGGACATGGAACATGGAATCAATTGGAGTAGCATGGAGAGTAACATTTTTCATTTATGACCATATAAATTATTAATAATTTCCTGGTTAGCTGCAACAATGTTTTTACACCATATCCTTATTAGAAGTCACATGAGCCTTCAGTAAAACAATGTATAATTATGGGGAGCATATTTTGTAAATGAGATTTCGTATTACACTGTGATTAGAGGTTATCTATGTTATTGAGTATGGCTGCTAAAGCCTGGACTGGAAGGGGCATATGTTCACTTAATTAGTTGCTGATAATGGCTAGCATAAAGTCTGGGGTTTACGTCTTCTGTAAATAATGCTTCATGAGGGAGTACCAGAGGGTACCAGTGATGCCACTAGAGCAAAATGAGCAAGAACGTCTCTTTTAGTTAAGTGTCAATAATGTATGGCTACTGTAACCCGGACTAGCACACATAGGATCAGCATGACTGCATAGTTGTGACTGGTCTGAGCGCCGTGGTTCAGCGCTCAGACAGGAACTGGGAGCCTGTGCATGTTCTCTACGCAGGCTGTGCATTACAGGTGAACATGCTAAATGCACATTACTGTTTACCCGGCCAAAGACAGCAGGCCAACTGTCATGCGCACTTAAGAGAGTGCCCACCACTCCTCCCCCTGCTCAGGACAGGACAGCACAGCCCAGCCCAGCCCCGCCTGCCCCACCCTGAGAACTGAGCCAGAACGGAAAGATAAAATAATAACATTGATTATAATCATTTCATTTTTCCTTTTTGAACTGCTCACTGAGCAGTGGGACAATGCTCCTCCACCTTTGCGGAGGAGCCGCATCTGAACAGGACTACCAAGTCCAAGCAAGCGACTTTCCCTGCCACTTTAAATACAAACAACACACTAACCTCTTTGTTGCGACTTGCTTTTCTTCTGTTTGGAGCTTCGAAAAACAGTTAAAGTAAAATTAAGGTTATGAGTTAAAACCGAAAAACTACAGAAATTTGCCAGTGTTGACCAGCTCTGCAACCCACAATTCACACAACCGCCATACAAACCATAAATTGCACACCAAATGCATCGCCCATGACCTGTGTGAGTGACTATATAGGTCAGTGAGTGGCTGAATGAATGGCTGTATGGGTCTGAGTAGGTGTGTGAGTGGCTGTATGGGTGTGTAAATGGGTGTGTCAGTGGCTGTAGGGGACTGAGAGAGGGTGTGTGATTGGCTGTATGGGTGTGTGTGTGGGTCTGTGAATGGCTATATGGGTGTGTGAGTGAATGTCGGGGTCTGTGAGTACCTGTGTGGATCTGTAAGAGGGTGTGTGACTGCCTATATGGGTCTGTGAGTGTCATCATAGGTGTGTTAGTGGGTGTGCAAGTCCCTCTGAAAGTCTGTGAGAGGGTGGGTCTGTGAGTACTAGCATGGATCTCTGAATGGGTCTCTAAGTGCCTGTGTGGATCTGTTAGTGGGTGTGAGAGTGTCTGAGTGGCTGTGACAGTGTCAGACTGGGTCTGTGAGTGAGTGTGAGTGTGACAGTGTCTGAGTGGGTGCGTGTGTGCGTACCGGAATGGATCTGTGAATGAGTTTCTGAGTGCCTGTGTGGGTCTGTGAGTGGATTTGTTGGTGCCTGCATGAATATCTGAATGGATGTATGAGTGTCTGTGTGGCTCTCTCAATGGGTCTGTAACTGCCTGTGTGATTTGTTAGTGGGAGTGAGAGTGAGAGTGCCTGTATGGGTCTGTGAGTGGGCGTTTTGGTGACTGAGTGGATATGTGAGTCAGTGTGACAGGGTCTGAGTGGGTCGGTGAGTGGGTGTGAGAGTGTCTAAGTGTGTGAGACTGCACATTATGTTTTTCTCCGGCACAATTTGCGAATCTGCTGCAAGTTCACACAGGGCTGCGGTGAGCATCGCAGTGGATTTGTGAACCCTTGCACGTGTAAAAAAAAGCATTCTAGGGTATTTTGTAACCCATTAGGAGTCCCTCAAAGACCCCTATATTCCACCCATGGGGTCAAGGGACCACTACCACAACCTCTTCCACTTCATTAAATCTCAATTCCAGCAACCAGGGACTGTTTCCGTATATCTTAAATGGCGGCCGCAACTTTCTACTCAAGTTGTGGCCAGCCAATCATGGAACTGCTATTGGTGTGTGGATTTGGAAAGCGTCACAAAGAATTCGCTTCCCTAGAGATCTATATTTCTTTTTCCATTAATATCTCAAAAATTACTGAACGGATTTACACCAAATCACAAATAGCAAGAATAGCACGATTTCTGGACCAAGATCTAGCTTCCTGCCTAATTTGGTGTAATTCTGTTCAGCAGTTCGGGCTGTAGTCATGTCTAAACTCTTTATGGGAATTAACATTAGAAATACACTTTTTTTTAACAAATCACCCTGAAACTTTCCATGCACAACTAGACAAAGTGGGACACTTTTCTGGGGGGCAAATTTGATGAAGATTTGTCAAACTGTGCCAAAATTATAAGCAAGTGAAGAAAACACTTTTCGTATGAAGCTATACCCTAACTATGACTACCTAATATATATATATATATATATATACATATAGGTTTCAGGGACATTATAGTTAGAAATTAGCATTTAAAAAACCTTCGAAATTCACTGAAAAAAACAAGTTTCAGAGACGTTATAGTTAGTTGGACATATCACTCATACAAAACCAGTGAAATTTGTCCGTTATAGTTAATTGAGCTAACTATACCTCGTGCCCCAGCAATGCACTGCTGATGACGGCACATATTACATTACTCATGACATGGTCAGTGACATCACTAATGGTATCTCAAATGACATATATATATATTTGCAATGTTAATTCCCATAGGAACCTATCAACATGACTACAGACCTAATCACGGAATGGAATTACACCAAATTTGGCAGAAAGGTATATGTTGTTATGCAGATTATGCTTTTTATTATTTGGTGCAAATCCGTTCAGTAGAAATTTAAGAAGAAAGTTATAGTGATATATCTGGTTGCGGATATTTCGCACAAAAAAAAGGTAAGCTTGTGCAGGGAATTTAACAGCTTTGATTGGCTGCCAACACTACAACCAGGAAGTGTTGGCAGCCAGCTTCACAGAGTCCAAAAGAAAAAAAGTGAAAATAAAGAAAATGGGGCAGGGTAGGAATACCCTGACCTCCAAAATATGGGCTTGGGGTCCCCCTGGGACCTGCAGGGTCATGAAAGCATTAAAAACAATATACCTCAATATACCTCAATATCGATATTGTGATACTCGTGGCAATTTTTTTTTAATAACGATACTTGTAGCAAAAAAATAAATAAGCTAGCGCTTGCTTTTAAATAACCACGGTTGGGCCAAAACCCGGGGTCATATCATAAATATAGCAGGGAACGCACTGGGCCCCCCTCCAAGGGCTTATCAAAGCCCCGGGGACCACCAACTCCCCAGGGCTAATTCCAATAATATGGGTGGGGCATCACGGACCCCCTGGGCTCCAGGGACCACCACCTTCCAGTGGCCAAACTCTAAAATGGGAGGAGCCCCTCACCTCCCCAGCGCAGGCCCTAAAAGAAGAAAGGAGGGGGACCCTTGGGACCACCACCTCCCAGGGCAGACTCCAGCAATGTCCCGGGGAGCCCAACCCCGTGACATTAGTTTGATATGGCTTGGTGAGAGCACCGCTCCCGCCAAGCCATAGCAAACTCAGCTCCGCTTTCAGCAAGCGAGAGCAGAAAATGCTCTTGCTTGCTGAAACCAGAGCATGTCTGTTTCCCTGCCCGCTGTCCTGGTCGGTGACCACTCCACCACTCTGCAAACGCACCTTTCAGCGCACTGCTGGTGGTGGTGGATGAGAAAAAGAAAATCACAAAATATATTTTAACAAAAGATTTATTAGTCCAGGTCTATGTTTTTACTCCATTAAAGTCTTCTCCCCACAGGCAGGGTACAGTTGTGTTTCAGCGCACAGCTGGGGTTAGGCTCTCCAGGAACACTGCTAATCTAGAGTTGGGAGCGTACAGTGCCATCAACAAAAGAAGGTTGCCATTTAATGCTCCTTCCATTACGACATATCTACCCTCCAGATCGAATGACTAACCGCGAAGAGTACCCTGAGCACAATCCAAATCAGAAATGCCCTGGCATATTTCGTGTAAGAGGGGCCTATGACAGTGACCGCAACCTCCTTTTGAGTTTCATAAGCTGAGGTGAGTCTCCTGTAGACAGGTGGAATGTATATTTCTGCATTAGAGGTAGGAGTGAATATGGTATTGTTTAACATGTGACAATATACCCTTAACATTCCAAGTAAGAAGTTATATTTATCTGATGCCATCAGCTATGATAGTGATAAAAGTCCTCCATAGTGTGTGCCCTCGATTGCAGGTGGAACGATCCTTGCATGTCCCTGTGACACCAGATCCCCCTTGCTCGTGCAAGCATAATGTACTGACTCGGAATAAACATAAACAAGTTCCAAATGCCCCTCCCAGGCTACAAGGCCAACAGCTCTACAGCTACAAACTGAACATTACAAACCTATAGGTATAGCTCTACTGTACAGAGGTTGGGGTGTTTTATCACCTGCTTAGTCATCCTGTGAGTTGGATGAATCCCCTACAGTACAGTCTTTGAGCCTCCCCTCAATCAGATCAAAGTATGAGCGCTGATCCCCACCTTCCTCATCCCCAAACCTATAACATCTGTTGCCTTCAAATGAGGGTATCAGCAGTCATTGGGGTACAGTCTGGCTCCTCTCTCAGTTCCAATGCAATGTTTATCAGTAGTTTTTCTTTCATGCCTCAGTGTGTCTCAAAGGCTGGAGAGTTGGAGCCCCCAGTGAAGCCCGAATAAAGTCCCAGCTCCGCCACCGCCATGCATGGTCCATCCGTCATCCATTGCGTGGGTAGTGGTATGCACATTCCCTTTGCTAACAGCCACTCCCAGGCCTCATAAAGAATCTCATTGCGTCTCCATCCGGGACTTTTAACTTCACTGAGAACATCTGATCAGAGGTTCAGTTGCCAGAGGCGAGACAATCTCCAGGAAGGATTTGCATTGTTTGTGCAACGCCACAGTGAAGTTGGGAAAGATCTTGACTCAACTGTGGCCTATCATCCAAGGGCCACCTGCTCTAGAGGCCAGCAGGATGCGATCTCTGTCACTATAACTGAACAACTGAGCCAGCACTGGTTTAGGTAGGGAGCCCAGCAGCGGAGGTCTGCAATGGACTCTATGCACTCTTTCAACAGGAAAAAAGGACAAGGACTTGCATCCAGCACCATAGCGACCAACCATTACTCCAGAACAAGGTCAATGTTTGGGCCTTCTGGGTGCTTTGAGAGACCCACAATTCGTATATTGTTCAGGTGGGAGCAAAATCTCCGTATCGTCCACCTTCCACCGTAAAAATAGTACCTCCTCCTCAAGGTTGCAGACTGTGGTGCCTAATTTCTCAACCGTGGGTTGAATCGTTGCCATCGCAGATTACATTGACTTCACACAGTCTTTTAGCTTCTTGTGGTCTGATCGAAGTAGCACCATATCTAGCTCTAAGGTATTCAGCTAGGGCTACAAAGCCGCCTGCATGTCCCGAGCCGCTTGCAACAGGATGTCAAACATGGTTGTGTGGCCTTGCAGGTTGGTTTCCATTGTTGGGGGTGTGTGATGATTTGTTTGTGACCACAGTCGTGGGGTGAGGCATCAGGGGAATCCTAGTTTTAGGGCACTCTGGTCTAATGGTTGCCTGCAATGGGAGGGCAGACAGAGGGTTAGTTGCAGTCAGCGCTGAAAAATTCCTCTACCCCGTGAGGGCCGTGGAAGTCTTAGTATTCACACAACAGTACACCCCTGGTAAAGGAGCATGAGGAGGAGAGAGAGCCACAACTGGCATATCCTGAGTAATGTCCCCTTAGGGTTATGCTGCAGGCAATAACTTTTTTGGGGGTCCCTACCCAACCTCAGCTTCCAGGTCCTGGCGCAGGTCCTCTGAAGAGAAGTGGCAAATGTTGCGGGTCGCTCCCCATGGTTCCAATCCACCTCTCTAATCTCCATTTCTGCCACTGATTTGGACCTTTCTAGCACCTCTGATCAGTCTCCGCGGACTGTTGGGGTTAGGCAGTCCCATCAACAAAGGCCCCAAGTCATGCCGGGTCACTGGTGTGCGGAGGAGGAAAACATCAATCTCAGGCCCAATTAATCCTCCTCTCCCGCCACTTGACAGCTCTAGCGGTTTACAGACTGCATGGCCAATGTCTATGGGCTGCTGCCTGCGGTCCCAATCAGGTATCCGAGCTAGCCTACGCCGCAAATTTGGGCACGGCCAGGCAGCCTGCGTGGGTTCTTTCAGGTAATGGAAGGGTAGGCAGCCCCACAGTTTAGACCCCTGGTCGGGCCGCACTATTGATGTGAGTAGGAGGAGGCCGCTGTTCTTGGGCCTAAGACGCGCCAATGCCCCGTTGCCTCACAGCTCCAGAGTAGTGCTGATCAGCCACAAGCTGCTTGTGCTGGGTTCCCAGCAACTCTGAAGTAGAGCCTGCTTCTGGGAAATCTTCCTAGTGCTCAGGCGCCCCAACACTCCCCTTCAAACATATTGGGAAGGTCTCACTTGCCAGGATCTTAAAACCAGGGGTGGCAAATCAGAGCTCCTCACGGTGCGTCCGATCCGGTCGCAGTCTTGGACTCGCCCCCATAGCTGTGCAATGAATAATGATACCTACTTCTTTTTTTTTTAGCAAACTTTATTGGGGTTTTGCACAATTCAGACTATTGTGATACTTGTGCTCTTCAGCTTCAGCAAGCTTTCAACCTCGACAATTAAATACATTCATTTGCAGTCATCTCGTTAATAAAACAATTCCAGCCTCCCGCCCTCTTTGAGCCCATATGTAGCCTTGTGTGTGTTGCGTATCGCGCAATGCACACAAGCCAGTAAAAGTCAGGTACTGCCAGCCCCCCCCCCCCCCCCCCCCCCCAGCTGTTTCGGAACATTGCATTGTTACCAGAGATCCCCGTCTGCGGGCCAGTCTCCATATGAAAGCGAACATCAGGGAGTCAAGCTCCTTAAATGTTGTTCGCGGTGTTCAAACAGAGTTTTTTGAAAAAATATAAAAAGCGATGCAGGGCTATAATTTTTAAGAGAGCTATCCGGCCCACCACAGACAGCAGGAAGGTATTTCAGAAGCCAATATGAGATCTGAGAGACTGGATGGTCCGCCCTATGTTACCCTCCAGGAGATCTTGGAGATTATGACAGATGTTGACCCCCAGGTACGTCAGGCATTGAGGTTCCCTGTGCAGTCTCCCTGGAACACCATGCAGCACTATCGGGAAAAGCTTGGACTTCCGTCAATTCACTTTTAGCACAGATAGGAGCCTGAAGCGGTCAAGCACAGAACAATCCCCGTGCAGATCTCCCTTTGTGTCTTGAAGGACAAGCTGGAGGTCATCCATATATAGTGCTATGCAATGAAAATGTCCTCAAATGTCAAGCTCTTGATATTCCGGTTTCTGCTGTTCTTGACCAGCCAGTGGCTCTACGTAAAGGGGACAAGGGACATCCCTGCCTCATGCCAAGTCTACTGGATGTCTCTCAGAGACAATCCTACCCCTTCTGACCCTTGCAGTTGGGTGAGTATATAGTAGTCGCGCCTAGGAGAGGAGGACACTACCAATGCCCATATGGAGCATCAACTAATAAAGGTAGTGCCATGCCAGGCTTTCAAATGCCTTTTCTATGTTGACAGTGAATACCACAGCATTCGGTGGGTTTTGCACTCCAGGTTCTAGTATGTCCAGAAGTCTCCTGATGTTGATGGCTGTGTTACGCCCCGGAATAAACCATGTCTGGTCGGCGTGCATCAACATGGTCATGTACGGTAGGAGCCTAGTTTCCAGTGTCTAGAGGCTGCTCGGTCTGTTGCCGATTTCAGAATGGGTAGGATCAGTGCCTCACAGGTGGTAGTTGGCAAGCTTCTCATTTCCTTAGCTGCTGAATAGAGATCTACCACTGTGGGTGTTAGTTCTTCTGAGTAGGCAGCCTAAAACTCCGATGGGAAGCCGTCTATTCCAGGAGTTTTGTTCCTGGCCATGGTTCTGATGGCCCTTTTTATCTCCTGAGGAGTTATTTCCCCTCCAAGTTCCTCCGCCTCTATCTCTTCCAACCTTTGCAAATTTAAACCAACGAGGTAGTCCCGGAGCTCCAGGGGGTCTTGCAGTGTGACACTTTTATATAGGGTAGAGTAGTAATGGGCGAAGTGGGCGTTAATCCCCTCCTGGGAGTAGATTGTATATCCTCCCTTTGTCTCCAGCGCCATTATAGGAGATTCCCCATTTGGTCGGAATGGTCAGTCAGGCCAGCAGGATTCCAGACTTGTCCCTCATCATGCGTCCTCTCCATATATTGCCTAAAATCGAAGTACCCGAGCCTCTCCGTCTGGGAGGGCCAGGGCTTCCTTGGCCTCTAAAAGGTCAGTTTGCAGCTCCAGGTGTCTTGGTCTGCGCTTTTCAAGGTATTGTAAATGGGCCTCTGCCGTATTAATCTCCGCCTGTATAAAATGTTGAAACCCCTTGGACTCTGCCATACAGTAGCTGCGTAGGATGACTTTGAAGGCGTTCCACTCCACTTGGGGCGAGGACACTGTGTCTTCACTATACGCAAAGTACTGGGTCAGTTTGATCCTGATCGTTTCACAAAATACCTGGTTTTCCAATGATTCAGATTGTAATTGCCAAGTAGGTACAGTGGGTGCTGAGGGGCCCACTGAAGGCGCAAGATCATGGGGTTGTGATCTGAGATGGTACTCGGCAGGGCCCTAGGGTCCTAGGGCCATAATACTCCAAACGACCCTATTGTTAATTTAATTTTAATATTCCTGCCAGACCCAAGAATAAAGGGATACTGAGGACTGCCAATGAATTTTTAATCTTTACCCCCCTGGTCAGATATATTATCTAAGTGCTCCCTGAAATATTGGTTGAGCCCACCACGACTTTTAGGGGTCGTGGTGACCCGATGATGAAGCATGACACCACTAGGGTGTGTGAGGGAAAATAAATAAAAGGAAGGTCTTTTCCTACACCACTTAAGGAGTGGCCGCTTCACATAGGGACTCCCTAACTGTTCTCCCTCTATAATTAAACAGCTCTTACAAATAACATCTGTATGTAAGACCAATAGGGAGTACCTTAATGTGGACTAACTCGGCAGAGGAAACCAATCTGTGGGTATCCGGAGTGCAAGGAAAGGTATTGAGACCGACATGCACCTTGTACAGACCATAAAAGAAGGAATAGTCCTGTTCATTTGGGTACATCTGTCTCCAGGAATCAGTGAGTCTCCAATGCTGCTGCCATTACGCAAACACACTGGCCGTACGGTTAGTTTAGGAGTCCCTCAGTAGGGGGTGTGATCTGTCAAGCTGCAATTCGCCACACAATTAAAGTCACCTCCCAGGATGGTCAATTCAGTCAGATGCGGTGCTAAACGTCTCGACAAAACATCCAAGAAGGCACTGTGATCTATGTTTGGGGTGTAAATGTTCACAATAGTAAGGTCCTGACCCTCCAGCCGCCCCCACACCACAATGTCTCTTCCCTCTGGGGCTAGCAGAGTGTTGAGACACTGAACTGGGACTCCTGCACTGACCCACACCAGGACCCCTCTTGCATTTGCACTTCCTTTGAGAAGTCTGGGAAGATTCTCACAATTGAGTTTTCAACCAGTAGCTCTCCTCTGTATTGTGCTTGCATCAGAATATGGTCCCAGTCTTTGTGGTATAGTAGGTGGGCCACCACTGGGTGTGGGCGGCCGCCCAGGAGCGGCAGAGTAGATGGTACACAGTGACCTCTTTCAAGTGCATAGAAGGCCCACAGTCTCTCTGTGGCGATCTTCTCCTTCAGCCATTTTCCGAGGTAATTTACTTGGATAATGATATCTACTTTAACATATCTAATTCAAAAACTGTCTCACGGATGTGTGTACCTTTTGTATGAAAACAATATGTTAAATAAAATGTTAATGTCCTAGAAAGTGTGAGAGACATATAGACCCGGTGAACAGATAAAGATGACGCATTAAGGGTTACCATGCATCCATGTACAAAGGTTCTATACCTACATACAAGGAGGCTGATGGCAACCTGATAATAAGACAATGGATAAATGGTTTATAAATGTCAATACCACAAAATAGCACAACTAGACCATAATATACATCACCTATTTATCTTTTTTAATTACAAGTCAAAGTTATTCTAGGCTTCATATTGCTTCTACTACTTGAAATACCTAATTCATGAGGATGATGTCATGATATAATTTATTTAAAAAAGGGAAAATAGTCCAAAGCAGGTATGACATCATTGTCATGAATTAAGGGTTAGGAAGCCACTACAGTTTATGAAATAACAATTACCAGCCACATAACATGAATACACCTGTACATGCATACGCAAGTATTTGAATGCTTTACTTGTTGAGTGGAATTTTCATGGATGTTGGCCGTGCACGTTGAGAGGATCCACCTTCCGGATTCTCAGACTCTTTGTAACCAAGATAACCAGGTGGAGATGATTTATTATCATCCCATTCATCATCCCATTCATCATCGTCCACCGAAGCTGAGAAAGTAAAGAAAAGAGATAAACAAAATACTTTCAGGGTTGTGCTTATGAAATAGATTTGATATTAGCAGTTTTATGTAAGTGATAGAGCCTTTTCTGACTATCACTTTCCCACATGGGAAAGAAGAAAGACTGAAGTGATACAACAATACTGGACCTACAATGGCGAAAAATAGAATTTGACTGTGATTGTAAATATATTCAGATGACTAACATTTTTGAAAAAGTATTTGATAGAAATTAAAATATGCTTCATGGTGATTTAGTTAAGTGTTGTCCTTGCGCTTCCTGCTTCACAATATTTTGGGAATCTGCTTCCCAGACAGTTTAAGAAGGAAATAAACTTTGCTTAACGTAAAAATAGCTATACAATCAAGTGAAACTTTTCTTTTTTTTTTGCAGAAATGAAAAAAAAAATCAAATTCACACAACTCTGAAGAACCAGCAAAGAGGAACGCTCCAGTGCGTGTTACAAATCTTGGACAACCTTGAAACTGTGGGACAACTTGAGGGAAATAAGGCTACTGATGTTATGCCTGTTTTCTAGCCAGATGATTTTGAAATATAAGACATTCATTCTTATAAGTCACGCAATTGAAAAAAGGCAAAATCATTAGTTGTTTCTAAAGCTACATAAATAAATCCAGCACCTTCTTTGGAAAAGCTGCAATAAACAGATGTGCTGTGGCAACAAATGATGGATTGTTTCTTTTGCTTTTGTCCCCCCTAACTGGGAAGGGTATGCCCAGACGTGGGTCCTGTGCTCACTGCGCCAATGGGTTCAAGCTACCCTGGCTGATATGGGGTGATGCCCCAAAACCGGTCCCAGAATGCTTGTTCCGGTCCACGGAGGACTTGGCTTGGCAGTGCAGGTTGGACTGTTCCCAAGAGGAACAGGGTCAAGACTGATTTGCATATGGCTGGGTCAAAACTGGGGTGGTGTGGTGCGAAAAAGACCAATGGATTAAACCCAGATCTTTGTGACTGGGGGTTAAGGTTTGCATTGTTCAGCATTGCGTCCATCATTTGTTCCTTTTGCTTTTGTGGCTATAAGTGGGAAGAGTATGCCCAGTCGTGGGTCTCGTGCTCGCTACTCCATTGGAATCAATCTAGCCTAGCTGATGAGGGGTGATGCCCAGACACCATTCCCAGGATGCTTGTTTCCGGTCCAGGGAGGACCTGGCTTGGCATTTCGGTCTGGAATGTTCCCATGAGGAACAGGATCAAGACTGATTTGCATATGGCTGGGTCCAAACTGGGGTGGGGTTGTGTGGTAAGCAAATGAAAGATGGATTAAACTCAGATCTTTGTGACAGGGGGGTGAATGTTTGCATTGTTCAGCATTCCGTCCATCATTTGTTTCTTTTGCAACAAACAGGTGTCATACAGTAACCAGCATACCAGGAGCTGTTTATTGAATTCAGTGTATTGATTTTGAGAGAAGCACTAAAGATGTCAGGCAAAGAATGCACTATGTGAGTCTTAGAAGATAAAGATCTTTTCCACAGTGGTCACTGCAATAAAGTAACCTAGGAAATGCCATTCTAGATCTAAAGAGTCATTTGGATGAACAACTGTACATTTGATTTCGAACAGGTCTATTGACAAAAATACATTTATAACAATATCCACTTTCGACATACTCCGCAACACTCGTCTGTCTCTGACTAAAGCACCTGGTATGCAAGTTAATTTATGCTGACACCGCATCAGTTTATTAACTGTTTGATCTCCTACTTTTATGGCACAAATTATATTTTTAGGTCGAGCTTTCGAGACCTCTTGTATATACTTTAGTATACAATCATTATATACTTATATGTGTATGTAATTTGTGGGCTCTGGAAATCAGCCCTAGGACTTGTCTACTTCCGCTTAGGCACTTTTTTTCTGTTCAACAGACTCTATATAACTATCTTGATAGAAAACGACCAGCAGAGGTCAGTGAAATTCCAAAATCTCTTTTGCATTCTCTTGATTCTGATGGAGCAAGGTCTTGTAAAGAAGAGACTTGCTCGGAGCAATCCGCTCATTTAACTCACTAACAAGATATTAATAAAGTTTTGTGAATACTAATACGCACTTACATGAACACTTTTGGGTTAGCGAAGCTAGCGTACGGATGTACTAACCCAGATAACATTGAAGCAGGACTAATACCGCTTTAAACTGGAAATCTGTTTGCGCATGCATCAACTACATTTACATAGTATGACGTGGTAACGCTTGGAGGGAAATTCAGGCGCATGAGCACAAGCTATTAACATGGCGGCTTGAAGATTCACATGCATGGCACCTGCCTACTTGAAATCAGAGCAAGCTATTTTACTAATGCTAATGCGGGGATAAGTGTAATAAATAAATTGGGATAGAGTAGAGGTGGGTGGTATACAGTGCAACCACTTATTTTGAGAAATTAACATCTGTCTTTTGACTTTTATCATTAGTGCGAATTTGGGCCTTTCTTACATAACTAAATGAGATGAATAACGCGAAGTCCGCACATGCCCACTGAGTGAAGCCATGAAGGCCAATGACACAGCAATTGAAAGGGAGCCAAGTTCAAATGCTACAGCCTGGGAACCGATCGTGCAGAGTTCAACAATGAAATGTTCTATTCAGCGTAGTGTCATTAATGTTTCAACATTGATACATGTAGTGTATGAGAATAAAAATGTATGAATAAAAATAAGGGGTTGGGTTTGCAAACAATGATGGTGACTGCATTGTATTGAGACTGTTCACATGCACGTAAAAATGTAGATAAAGATTTGAAAACTTCTTGAGTATGTGGTGATTTACTTAAAGTATAGAAAGTTAGCTTATGTTATCAACATCAACTAGTTCATCTAATGGTCCATCGATCAGAGGAAAGAACTTTTTGATCTGTGAATGGTTAGTTGAAAATTGAGCAGGGGTATTAAATAAACGAATCCTAAACAGTTCGTGAAGTTTTATAAAACTTGAACCCCCACATCAGCGGTTTCAACCACTTGTGAGTTTTTTTATGGGCCCAGGTGAGTATGTGGTAGTGGAGTATCTGTTGTTGGCAGACCGCTGGATCAGATTTCTGGTAGCAGAGGATGGTTATTATTGACTGGTTTGGTGATAAGAATTGATTATTGATTATCGATTTATGTTTAACAAAAGAGTTAGCGTCTTGTTTTATGTTGTCTAGAAGGACAGGTACAGTGGATACTTGGACATCCTGGGAATAGAATTTTGAATAGCGGATGGTGACAGAAGCCATACTGCAGAAGGTTACTCGTCTGTTGTCGTGATACTGAGAAGCTACGGAGGGCTGGCAGTGTTACATTAAGGACTATATTGTGTAAAAGTAGAGTGCGAATGATAGCAGAGGGTGTTACCAGAGGGACCTAAGCCTTGTTTCCCAAAAGGGGTATCGCTGAAGTAGAAATGGGTACTCCCTGAGCTTGAATGAAGGGTAAACAGTGGTGTTACTCGGAGTGATAAGAAGTACTTATTTACTTCATAATTCTTTATCTAGTGGAGCAGACAGAGTAGCACTGTTTTTATGTTGTTACTAACGAATTTTTATTAAGAAAAGTTAAAGAAATACGTTTTTGTATTACCTTGTGAAGGGATGGTCAGTCGCAGGAGTTATACTGACGCCACAGAGAGCCGCGCTGGGATTGGTCGAGGAGCAGTGCAAGACTGAGCTTTGATTGGTCAGTAAGATAAAAGCCTTGTTAAGATTGGTTGAGAAAGAAATGATATGTTGAATTCTGATTTGATTGCTGATGTGAGTCGCGTAGGCAACAGAGTTCGAGGGTTTACGGAAGATTCTTTTATATATCGTTCATATAGAATGTATGGAGAAAAGAGGAAGATGTCGCTAATAAAGAAAATTAAGAATTTCTGTAAGAGAGATAAGCCTGTGTTGACTAAAGAGGGAATTCCTATTCCACCACCAAAGACGCCTGCTTCATTTATGATGATGGAAAGAGGATATCATACTTGTGTATGGCTGGAGAATTGTATAGACTTTACAAAAGGTGATGGTGTTCTAGCTTTCCCAGAACATGGTACGTTTAATGGGAGAATTCTTCAGAATTTGAGAATCAGAATGAATGATCTAGAACCAAGACCGAGGTTTAGGCAGTATGAGGCTTTGGAAGAATGTGAAACTGAGGCATTTGAACAAGAGAAATTCAGAGGTGGAAAGAGATTTAGAGGATTTTTATCTAGATATCCATTTGAGTCACGTGAGGATCAGATGAAGCAATGGAGAAGAGCTATGGTACCAGAGGGTTTATATCCAGTGTTAATGGCTCACCCACGCACACAAGTCTCTCCACGACCTGGGCCCCAAGTACCTCAACGACCGCCTGACCTTCTACACGCCCACCCGCCAGCTACGGTCCACCAGCCTCGCCCTCGCAGCCGTACCACGCATCCGAAGAGCCACCGCCGGAGGAAGATCCTTCTCTTATCTGGCTGCCAAGACTTGGAACTCCCTCCCCATCCACCTTCGGCTGACCCAGGACCATCTCGCCTTCAGGAAACAACTCAAGACCTGGCTGTTCGAGCAGTAGCATACCCCTCCCCCCAAGCGCCTTGAGACCCTCCCGGGTGAGTAGTGCGCTATACAAATGGCATGATTGATTGATTGATTGAATGGCTGAAGAGCAGTCCGGAAGCAAGTGTAAGGAAAAGACAAAACACATGAATGTATCAGGGTATGGAGAATCAGATGATGAATTATTGGAGAATATTTTAATTAAAACCCTCCACCGTATCAAGAGATACCTAGTAAGGTCACTCCGAGTGCTCCAGTGTTGGGAACACCATTGGTTCCACAGATTCTTCATGATACATCAAGTGCTAGAGTATTACAGGATAGTGAGAGAAAAGCTTTGAACAAAACTAGAGAAGAGTTAGTACAGAAAATAAGTCAGATGAACTTAAATACTGAAGCATTGATTGTGCCAGTAACAATTGGTCCCTTAAACCCATTGTACGGAGATAAAAAGAGTAGTCCGAAACCACAAACTGTAACAGTTCCTTTAGGTAATTTTAGAAAATAAATAGTGATGTCTGATGATCAGGTCAGTGAGAGTGATTCGGTTATTTCATTCATAGATCTTCCAATTATGGAACCCTTAACTGAAACTCCAAAGAGAGTTACACCTGAAAAGGCAAAAGAAAAGGTGTCTACAAGCCCTAATGGAACGGGAGACTCAACTGTGGTTACTCCTGGGCATTTAGAGAGATGGGCACGGGGTATAGAAAAACAAAATTCACCACCAAAGGTTTTAGATATTAGCAGATTGAAAGTGGAATAAGAAGAAATGATAGCTGGTAATGTAAGCACAGAAAGATTGAACATTTATAGTGAAGAAGAATTGTTGTTTTTGTGTTAAGGCCTAACTAGAAGAGCAAAGATTTTTCATGAGAAGTTAACAGAAGTTGCTTCAGAGATTGGAATAGATATAGAGAGATCGAACTTGTTGCAGAAACCGTATTGAGTGGAGTTTACTGAAAAGGATTTAGAAATTATAAATGCTTCTGGTAAAGGACTTCAGATAAAAGAATTGATGAACATTTTGAGAAAATGGGGAGACATTGATAAATGGAGAACTAGATGGACAAAGAAGAAAGAGGAAGCACAAACTAAAGAAGCATTGTCTGCATTTCCAATGAGAAAATCAGAAAAGATTGAAAGGGTATGTCCAATGAGGGAGGTACCTGGCAGTGGATATGTTCATGTTCCTTGGAGCAGACAGGATATTTTGTCATTTACAAATGATTTTTCAAGGTTGAGAGAGAAACCTGTTGAATGGTACAAGCAAGTGGAAAGGTTTGTGAAAGTTTCAACGGTATTGTTGAAAGATTTGGATAGTTTATTTCACATTGTGGTTCCTGCTGATTTATGGACGGAATGTAAGATTAGGGTTGATTGGCCGAGTGAAGAGTATGCAAGAGATTCCAAAACAGGAGCCCCGTCAGAAGAGGTGATGAAGTATCATCACCAAGTGATTACTTTCCTAAAAGGGAAAATCCCTCCTAAAGAAACGGATTGGGTGAAAATAGACAGGACGACACAAGGAGTCTGTGCATGCTTATTATGAGAGATTGTTACAGGGGTTCAAGCAGTATAGTGGCTTTGAAAATATTGGTGATAAGGATATGGGACATTTTGTGTATCGGTTTGTGTATGGTCTGAAACCGGAGATTAGTCAGATGATTCCGCAGCACTTGTTGTGCTGGCAGAGCAAGTCAATAGATGGGATATTTAAATATGCAAAATATTGTAACAACGACATCGAGGCAAAACATAGAAAATTTAAAAGAGAAAATGATGTGGGCACAAGTGAAGCTGGCAGAACAGCAAGAAACAAATTTAGTTGCCCAAGCTGAAAATCAGATAAAAGAGCAGTCAGAGTGAACAAGTGTCGAATGGTAGTAAAGGAAGAGCACAAATGAGTAAAGACGAAGCAAGGAAGAAATTTCCTTGTCATGTGCGGGGAAAGCATGGACATTGGAAGAACGAGTGTAAGAATTTTCAGAATAATAAAGGGGCAAATAAAAATTTAAATCTGCAGATGCAGAATGAAGTGATTGTGAACCAGCAATAGCAGCAACAGGTAGTTACTTCAAAGTGTCAGGCGCCACAAGCTCCTATGCCAAACCATGTGAACATTCAAAAATACAGTGTGAACATCGGATTTTCACAGAGAAATTGGTAAGAAAAACCCTGAGGTTTCACAATATTTTTTGCAGAATGATGATGACTCAGACTATGTGCAATGAGGGTGCCTGGCGGAGGAGGAAGAATAGTGCGTGCTTGGAGCATCCATGCCGGTAGATCAGACAGGTCCATTTATTGATGGGAAAGTTGAAGGTAGTGACATCACTTTTCTATTGGACACTGGTGCTACAAGGTCTACTGTGAGAACAGCAGACATACCAAACCTACCTCTCTCTCTCTCTCTCTCTCTCTCTCTCTCAGAGAGAGAGAGAGAGAGAGAGACTATCCAAGTTGTAGGAGTATCAAACAAACAGATTAGAACCCCAGTTACAAGACCAATGGAAGTGCATATTGGAAATTTTAAAGACATGCATCGGTTTGTGGTGTGTGATTCAAGTCCAGTGAATTTGCTAGGTAGAGATCTACTGTGCAAGATCGATGATCTGCACAATCTATTGTACTCCTGATGGTGTTGCTTTCCAAACACCTTATGAGGATATTGGTTGCAAGGGACAGAAGTAGATGAGATGTTTTCATTAATGACTGAAAATTACTAGCCAGAAGAATTGAAGACCACAGTAAATCCAGAGGTGTGTGACTTTTCAGGAAAATATATAGGGTTAATGACAAATGTTGATCCAGTGAAAAAAGTGGTGAAAGAAGGTGCAGTTTATCAAAACACAAAACCGTTCAGAAGTGAAAGCAGGAGTTGCTCCATTGATTGAACAAATGATTGAGCAAGGGAATCTGAAAGAAATATTAGGGAGTCCTTGTAATTCGCCAATTATGGGACTTAAAAAGCCTAGTGGCACATACAGAATAGTGCAGGATTTGCGAAAGATTAATAAGATTGTAGTGCCTTGTTGTCCCGTAGTGCCAAATCCAGCAGTGAGCCTTTATCAGATACCATGGAATGCAAGTTGGTATACAGTGATTGATTTGTGTCAAGCATTCTTTTCCATACCTTTGCACCCGAATAGCCAATATTTATTTGCTTTCCGGTTTGGAGATCGTGAGTTGGCATGGTGCCGAGTTCCTCAAGGGTATACAGACAGTCCCTCGATCTTTAATCAGAACTTGAAAAAGTGTCTAGAGTCATTAGTAATGCCCAGAAAATCTGTTTTGGTCCAGTATATTGATGACCTATTGGTGGCATCAAAGACATGAGAAGATTGTGTCACTGATACCATTGCATTACTGAACCATTTGGCCGAAAAAGGACACTAAGTGTCCCCAGAGAAATTGCAGTTTTGTCAACAAGAAGTTAAGTATTTAGAGCATAACATAGAAAGAGGAGTTAGAAAAGTGACCCCTGAAAGAATAAAAATAATCAAACAGATGCAATTACCTCAGACGCAAAAAGAGATGAGAATGTATTTGGGAGTGGTTGGGTATTGCAGGCAGTGGATCAGTGGATTTTTCCTGCTGGAAAAACCATTGATACAACTGAGTCGGAAAAGAGCAAACGGTCCGATTGATTGGGATGATGAATGTTTGGAAGCATTTGTAAAGTTGCAAAATTGTCTGTGTGAGGCGCCAGCCCTGGGAATGCCAGATTATTTGAATGAATTTGCATTATTTTGTTGTGAAAGAGAAGTTCTGCACTTTAAGTTTTGACTCAGACATGGACTGAGCCGACGTCCAGGGGCATATTTCTCTGCCACTTTGGATCCAGTGGCTTCAGCTTTACCTGGCTGTTTAAAAACAGTAGTTGCTACTTGTGTGAGTCTAGATCAAAGTGAATTGATTGTGATGGGACATCCAGTTAAGGTTCATGTGCCACATTCAGTTGAGATTCTTTTAACAAGAACTCAAACGCAACACCTCAGTCCTAGTCGGATAACTAAGTATGAAAGAGTTATTTTGGGAGCAGAAAATGTGACAGTGATCAGGTGCACAATGATGAATCCTGCTACCTTGTTACCAGATCCATGTTGTGAAGAGGTGAAAGATAAGGCAGATCATGGTTGTATGGATGTGGCTGAAATGTGTACAAAACCTCGCCCAGACATAAAAGAAGTACCCTTGACGGAATCAGATCATGTATTATTTGTGCATGGGTCATGTCTGAGGATGGAAAAATGAGGTCTAAGTGCTGCTTATGCTGTAAGTAAAATTTCAGGAGTTATTGAAGCATCCTGTTTACAAAGAGTCAAGTCTGCACAAGTAGCCGAATTGGTGGCAACAAAGGCATGTCAAATTGAGAAAAATTGAAGAGTAACCATATTTACGGAAAGTCAATATGGTTTTGGAATTGTGCATGACTTTGGCCAGCTCTGGATGCAGAGGGGATTTCTGACTTCTTCAGGATCTCCTATCAGAAACAGTAAAAATGTGAAAGAATTGTTAAAGCATTACAATTTTTGTTTTGTTTTGCTGATTTCCACTGTGACTTCTTCAGGGAGATTTCTTCTCTGTGTCTAGTGCTTACACACTTCTCTCACGACACTCTTGTTGTTTTACAAGATTTAACAGGGGGACCAAGAGTGCCCTTTTCCCTCTCTCTCAATTTGTTATTACTGATTAAGCAGCGGATAGCTGTGAGAGTTACCTTTATTCTTATTTTTTCACTCCCTTCCAACTGTCAAACATGGCGAACTTCGGACTTACATACTCAGAGGAAGAGGTAGATGCACTACTTGCAGATCCAAATCTTTTTGCTGATCCAGCAATATCACAAGCCATTTCCCACACTTCGGAAGGGGAAAAACTGACGGAGCAAAAACGTGAACGGATTAGAACAATCCTACATGGAACCATTTTAAAACAATACCTATCAACCAACACTGCACCGAAAGGCCTGCTGGTTACAAATGCCCCGCGAATCTTTCTGAATGACGCCACATTCCGTAAAGAATGGGCCATGATCGCATGGCATTGTACGCCTGATTGGTTGGTTTTAATCATAAAGACGGCATTACGCCTATCCGAAGCGCTTATGGTGGAAATCCAACAGACAGAGTCACACTTCAAGACAACCATTACCGGCTATAAAAAGAAACTTGAGGAAATTAATAAGGAGCTTACTGAATACAAGGATTCACTGATGCAAGCAAAGGTCACAAAATTTCAAAAAGACCTTAAGAAATTTGAATACAAACAAGTGTATCCATACTCAGATCCGGACTACACTGCTAGACGCAGAGACGCTAATAGATCAGACGATTCAGATAGTAACTCCTCAAACAGCAGTACATCTAGCAACTATGGCCGAAAACAGAGAGGGCGACGAGGAGGCAGAGGTAGATCAAACTACCAAAACCAACAACAGAGATGGCCACAATATGGGGCACCCAACAATGGCCCTCCCCCCCCACCCCCCCTTTTCTTCCAACTACAGCCACCATTTCCAATGATGGGCTGGAACCCATTTATGCAGCCCCAATATCCCCAAAATCAACATCAAATGCCTTTTTTAGAGAGAGGCGGGAGGGGAAGAGGAAGGAGAAGAGGCAACAGCCAAGTAACCTGGGAAGTGGAGGATCCTGTGGGGAACCATAACAGGAGCAAGTCATCAGCACCGGGCACGAGTGCGCAGGGAGTCTAATAACCAATCTCTCTGACAAAACCCTGAGCCCGTCGCAAACCAAGGTACTAGAGAAAGGCCTAGGATTCGTACCAACTGCGAGACCTGATAAGTTCAAACTCCATTGTGAACTATCAGAGTTCTTCAGGAAATTAAAACTCAAGGCTTTCTTTGAGTCAACTGTGGACTCAACAAATGACATTACACCTAGCGCAGATACCAACTTAAGATTGAAATCAACGTTTGTTCCAGCTCCACACACAGTCCCTGCCGAAATAACAGCATTTGAACAGGCAGTATGCAATGACATGGAAACTTTATCCACACCTACTCCCTTTAGGAATTTCTCAACTTCTGAGTACAAGGCACTCGAAGACCTTAAAAATGACAAATCAATAACAATTAAACCAGCGGATAAGGGCAGTGGCTTGGTGATCCAGGACACCCAGGAGTATGACAAAATGTGTCGGGATCTCCTGGATAATAGAACCAACTACACCCCGCTCTCTATAGACCCTACCTCAGAACTGAAAGAACGCATCCATAACATGGTCAAGGATGCAGAAGAGAATGACCAGATTTCCAGACACGAGGCGGCATATCTCACGGCAGGAGGCAGTACAATCCCATATTTCTATACTCTGCCCAAAATGCACAAAAACAAAACTCCTCCACCGGGCAGACCTATTGTGTCGGGTATCGGCTCTGTGCTCGAACCTCTTTCCACTTTTTGTGATCACTACCTTAAACCACTCATACAAAATACATCCACGTACCTGAGAGACACAAAAAAAACTCCTACAATTACTAGAACAAATCACCTTCCCTGAAGGTTCCATCACCCTGGCTACTCTTGACATCGAGATCCTTTACACGAGTATCCCACAGGACGACACCCTTAGAGTCATAGGAACAGCTTTAGACTCTATCCCCTGGGAATACCAAACGCCCTAAGAATTCATACTGCAATGTGCGACCATGGCTCTGAAAGAAAATTACTTCGAGTACCAAGGAAAGCTTTTTCTTCAGTCTACTGGAACTTCCATGGGCAGTACCTTTGCTCCTAGTATAGCGGGGCTGTATGTCTACAATTTTGAGACTAAACATATACTGCCCACTAATAATCCCTTTATCTCCTCCATAGGATTATGGAGGAGGTATATCGATGACATCATCCTTATCTGGAAAGGGGACGAGAGAGAACTTGAAGAGTTCTTCAGGTGGATCAATAGCCTTGATCCTTACCTGAAATTTACACACTGCTCAAGTAAACAGTCAGTGGTATTTTTGGATGGGGTGATCACAGTACAAGGAACGCTTCTAACAACTAGAACCCATTATAAACCATCTGCAAAGAACAACCTCCTTGAGTTCTCCAGTCATCACCCCAGACCCCTCAGAGAAAACCTGCCCTACGGGCAGTACCTTCGAATACGCAGGAACTGTAGCGACATCAAAGACTACAAAATACAAGCTGGGGATCTTACAAACCAAACGTGTGGGGTCTACCACCTATTGTCGGGCACTATCCCTGTTCCAACTGCAGTGTGTGTCACTTGACCACACACACTAAAGAACTCTCCTTAGAACCAGGCAAGACTTGGACACAAAGGACACACACTAACTGTAATTCCACCAACGTTGTTTACTTGATCACGTGCCCCTGTCTAAAAAGATATGTGGGCATGACCACTCGCAAGGTAAAACAACGAATCTGCGAGCATCGCAGCAACATCAGATGTCGCAAGATCACAACAAGGATGAGTGAGCATTTTCTCCAAAATAATCACACTCCAAATGATTTACATTGGACCATCATAGAACAAATCACAACCGAAAAAAACACTGCCAGCCTCCTTTTTGAAAAGGAACAACGTTGGGTCTATAGATTGGGTACCCATCGCGATGGCCTTAACGATCAAATTCCCTGGAGCTCGGTACTGAAGCGGTAACAATTGTGATGGGCTACACAACCACCTCGCTTGCCCTTCTTTGTTACAGAGGGAATTTTACAAAACACTTAACGCTTTGCCCTGCAATTCGCTAATCAGTAACCTTGCTTACCTTTGCCTATTATTGGGGCATCCTTACTCAAGACTGAACATTTTGTTTTTAATATTTGAATTACTTTTTTGCCAGTTCTACTTTTTGCTCCTGTAGTATGGCGCTGTGTAATTCCACCTGTACCAGTCAAAAGCATCTAACTATATCGCTCTCCCGATCCAAAAAAACTGATCACAAAAACCAATGTAGTATTTTTCGATTAAATAAAGTTAATGAAGTTCATTTCCATCCTGAGTTCCAAGCCTCTTCTTGGCCGGACTCTCTGATAGGTCCCTATGACTCACATGCTCACTATCCAAGCCTCACAGTGATGCTGTAACCTCATTGGCTGCCTCTCCCAAGCCTCACTTGCAGTCCTTCCAGGGATTGGCTATTCCGCCTGGGCCAGCAGCACCACACTTTAGCTTTCTTCCACCACTGCCCCATATCCACGGGGTCCGGTAGCAGGAGACGGTAGGTGCAAAACGGGTGGCAGGCGTTGCGGCGTAAGATCTCCAGACCACCCTCACTTCCAATCAGATAAGTAATCTGCGCACACTCTTTCCTTTGTTTTAACTCAGTTTTTCGCCTTTCTTGTTATCCCTCCACAGGGTGTGCCATTGTCGCTTTCCCCCCCTCCCGAGACCCATGGGGTGTGGATCTTGTGCATTACAAGTGAGAACCCTGTCCAGTATTTGTCAATTATTTCTTTTTTGACGCCATACTTTACATCACCTTTTGCCCCATTTTCGGGGTAGTTTGATCGCCTAACCACGAGTGTTGTGTTACCAGCCGATCTGTCCAACTGCCATTTCTACGTGACATAGTGCATGTTTCTACGCTGTTCCCACCTACAGGACGGCGTTTTCTTGCACTAAAATAGCGTTTATGGCACCATGATCACCTTCTCAGTAGTCTCAAGCACGTCCACACAGAGTTTTTACGCTGCAAAAAACCCTTGAGATGGATCGCACTAACTGTGTGTTGTTTGTCTTTTGTGTATGTATGTCCTTTTCTTTCACAGTACAGGGACCTCAAATTGAAGGTTTCCCATCACTTTTGTTTGGTTTTTGCACTTTATTTTACACACTTGTTTTTAACTTTCACGTCCTCTGGTAAGGGTGGGCCTTAGCACGCCCATAACGCCGAGGTACACCACCTGACGGTCCTGATGAAAGCCCAGTAAATGACACATAGACGGGCAGAAACATGTTGACCCCACTTTAAGTGGAAACAACTGAGTCATTAACTGGTAAGTTTCCCACACATATTTTACTTGTGTCAAACTGATCATTGAATAAAAAATGTTCTGTATGGTACAGTTTCTGACATTTTTAATTCACATTTCTTTTTGACACTTTTGCCACAAAGAACCTGCTCCGCAGTAATCTGGCGTTGTAGCACACCAGGGAGGCATTTGGCTTCTCCTGGTGGGCCCGATGATGAAGCATGTCACCACCCAGGGTGGTGAGTGAGGGCTTCCTAAAAAAAAAACGCTGATTTCCACTGTGACTTCTTCAGGGAGATTTCTTTTCTGTGTCTAGTGCTTACACACTTCTCTCACAACACTCTTTTGTTGTTTTACAAGATTTAACAGGGGGACCAAGAGTGCCCTTTTCCCTCTCTCTCAATTTGTTATTACTGACAAAGCATTACAATTGCCAAGAGAAATAGCAGTGGTCAAATGTGCTGCACACCAGTCAGGAAATGACTGTGTCTGCGGGCAATAGATATGCCGATCAAATTGCTCAATATTGTGCCAGAAACAAATTGTCAATCAATAAGAAAGTGGAAAATGATGAAACCAGCTGTCAACTGATGTTTTTCTCAGCATTATAAACATGGGATGAGGTTAGACAATTGCAGGAAGAAGCTGAAGAGAGAGAGAGAAAGAAATCTGGATAAGGTCAGGTTGTACAAAAAGGACAGAAGATGAAATGTGGGTGTACTCAGATGGCAGACCAGTCATGCCAGGCTGCCTGCTCTCTCAAATGGCAAGAGTATATTACGGAACAACAAACATAGGCAGGGATTTGATGATGAGACTTTTCAGACAAAATTGGTATAATCCAAAGATTAGGGTAGTCGCAGAGAGCCTTTGCCAACGATGCTTAATCTGTCAGCAGCAAAATCCAGGCAGGAAGACAGTGGTTAGTTGGGGTAAAATTGGAAAGGCAGAAGGACCCTTCACCAGGTTACAATTAGATTTTATCGAGTTACCACCATGCAATGGATTGAAATATGTTTTGGTCATAGTGTGTTTGTTTTCAAGATTGGTGGATGCATAACCCACTAGAAGAAATGACAGTTTGACAGTTGCAGAATTATTGCTGAGGGAACTGATACCGAGATTTGGTTTTCCAGTGACTTTGGAATCAGATAGAGGACCTCATTTTAATTATGAGATTATCAGATTCATCTATGTTGCATTTAACATTGAACAAAAATTGCACTGTGCTTACCGTTCGGAGGCTTCTGGAGTAGTTGAACAGCTTAATAGCACAATTAAATCAAGATTATGGAAGGTGTGTGTATCCACAATGCTGAAATGGCCAGGTGCACTACCACTTGTACTGATAGGTCTCAGAAGCATCCCTGACAGAAAAACAGGATTGAGTCCACACGAAATCCTGATGGGAAGGGCAATGAGAAAAACATTAATTCCTGGAAATAAGTTAATGACTAGAACTGATGATCTCGTATACGACTATTGCAAAGGATTGGCTGATCTGGTGCGTTCTGTCACTCATCAGGTTGGAGAAGACGCAGTTGCAAGGCAGCCAACTCAAGCACATGATTTGAATCCTGGAGATTAGGTGTGTGTGAAGAAACACACCAGAAAATCATGTCTAGCACCCAGGTGGGACAAACCACGACAGGTCATAGTGTTCACTACAACAGCAGTGAAGTGTGCAGGCTTACCCAATTTCATCCATGCTAGTCATACCAGAAGAGTACCAAGTCCACCTGAACAGCAAGAGCAACATCTGACTGAACAAGCTGAAACATCAGAAGCTGAAGGTGGTGAATCTGAAAAATCTAGAGAAATAGATTCAGACAGACAAATAGATGAAGAGCAATTCAGTACAAGTCAAGAAGACTGGATACCAGTGATTGAAATACTGGAAGTTGATATCAAAACAAGAAGAAGAAATAATCTAGAGAGACAGGAAACGAAAAGATAGAGAAAGAAGAACATATTGAGGAAGAAATAAAACAAAGCTATCGCGAATCCTGAGCAGGGACAGAAAGGAGAAGAAGAACAAGTTCAGTCGGAAGAAGAGCAAATTGAAATAAGACCTGAACAGGATCAGATAAGGGTAGAAGAACAGGTTCAGGTAGAACAAGAACAAACTACAGAAATACCTGAACAGGACCAGTCAGATGTAGAGGAACAAGTACAAGAACAAGTTGAAGAAGAACAAAATATAGATAATACAGAACAAAGACAACCAGACAGTGAGAAAGAACAAGAGCAAATTGCGCCTAGACAAATTGAAAATAAAAGAACCTTAGAGAAAGACGGAGAAGGGGAAAGTGCAGTTCAGGTCAAAAGAGTTAGAAAAGGTGACAATTGGCCAGGTGGAGTTAAAAGACTAAAGTATTATGTAAGAAAAACAAGGAAGAACCCAGAACAAGTAAATGACGGTTCAAGTCAAATAGAACCAAAGAAGTCATTAGCAAAATCCACACGAAGAAGCTCAAGACTGAGAATTTGAACAGAAAATATAAGGCTCCTGAGTGGACCTACATCATACTCGAAGAGTATGAAAATTTAAATTTACATGAAGAGTCAGAGCGAGCCTCTGTTAATCAGGTTGATGAAAGCGAATTAAAGCCACGCTAAGAATAAGATCTCTTTCTCCCTTTAAATTGATTAAGAAAAGAAAAGCGGAAAAGGATATTTCCTTTGATTAAAAATGGCAGAAGCTAAAGTCACTGAACAAACAAAACGAGGTTGTAAACAAAAATGTTTTAGAGCTTGTTTATGTAGTATTTCATTAGTAATATTGACATGGTTATTTTTAACAGTGGTGGTACCTTTATTAATGGTAGCTAATAATAGAAATAATACAGTTACTAATGAGACAACAGATAGTAATACAGAAAGTACTAAAACAGGATTAGAACAAGTGGATGAAGCTATGTATCTTCATGATGGACCTAATAATGATTAATCTTTGAATGTGTTTACTAAGTTGTTGTTTTAGTATGTAGATACAATGGAGATTAGAGATTGTTACGTCTGTATGAAATTACCCACATCAGTATCAGAAGGGATAACTTATCACCATATTCCTTTAACATATGGTGTGTTATGTAGTGTATTATTAAGTTTATTTTATGTAATCTGAAATTTGCAGTATTTCTATTCTAATATAGATGTAGTATTTCCAGAATTACCGGTTCGAAAGAATATGAATCCAGTATTTAGTAGTAAGGAAGCACAGTTCATGGGTGAATTCTTTTTAACAATGAGCCCAATAGATATAGTACAGGCCCACATGAATAATCTAACATGTATATTACGTAAAGAAGAAAAAGAGTTTCTTAAGTTAGTTGAAGAAAGGAGACAGGATTTAACAAAGAAATCTGCTAACAGAGAACCCATGTACCTCCATGGGTTTGGAGAGGGAATTCATGCAAAGAGCGAGGCTCATGCTGCAATGTCCCAAGACTTTGTGAAGAAAGGGAAATTCTGTCTCCATAGGTTAAGGACAGAGTATAACAACATTTTCATTGGTTCCAGTGAATGTGAGTACAATTTCCTAATTATAGGGGGATGGGGACTAAAAGGTGGTACTGATCCTGTATTTCCAGGCATTTATTATGTATGCGGAAATAGAGCTTATTATAGATTACCTGCCAGGTGGTATGGAAGCTGGTACTTTGGAATAGTATTTCCAAATTTTACCATGTGGACAGAATCAATCGAATTAATTAAATATCTAATGGACTAACACAAATTAAGAGGGCTAATTTTTCTGAAATAGTGGGTGATATATTTGGTGCACTGATACCCTCAGTTGGAGTTGTTCTGAATTCACACAAAATTCGTAAATTGTCAACAGTAGTTGATCGTCTTTCGACTGATACTGCTGGGGGATTCTTGATGGTTAATACAGATATGGAAGGAATGAGATCTATGGTTTTACAAAATCGTCTTGCTCTTGATATTTTATTGGCAAAGAAGGAGGAGTACGTGGAATGTTGAAAATTTAACATTGTTGCACTTACACACCTGATAAAAGTAAGGAAATTAAAGGGTATATTAAGAATATTACAAGAATTCATGGATACTTGACCCAACTGGAGGTTGACGGTGTATAGGAAAGACTAACAAAGAGTATTACTGCAATAGGAAATTGGTTTTCTGACTTTGGAAAGAGTTTCCTAGGACAAATAATAATAATACCAGTAGTTGTAATAATGACAATAGTGTTAATGATAATGATCACGTGCAAGTGTTGCAAGGGTAAGGGACAAATAAGAATACATGATGGGAAAGGAAGGAAAAGAAAGAGAGAATATGAGGAAATTCAACTAGAAGAGATGAAAGGGAAAATATATAAAAGAATGAAAGAATTAGAAGGAAAAGAAGAAAAGGATGAAATATAAAAGGGAAAAAAAAAGTGAGAATTGTTGATGTTGGCATCTGGTTGGGATGGGTAATTTTGTACTGGCTCAATGCCATCAGAGAGGGGATTGATGGAGCAAGGTCTTGGAGAGAAAAGACTTGCTTGGAACAATCCGCTCATTTAACTCACTAACAAGTTATTATAATCAAAGTTTTGTGAATACTAATACGTATTTACATGAACACTTTTGGGCTAGCGAAGCTTGCGTATGGAGGTACTAATCCAGATAACATTGAAGAAGGACTAATACCAATTTAAACAGGAAATCTGTTTGCGCATGCTTCAACTACATCTACATAGTATGACGAGGTAATGCATGGAGGGAAATTCAGGTGCATGAGCACAAGCTATTAACATGGCGGGTTGAAGACTCACATGCATGGCACCTGCTTACTTGAAATTAGAGCAAGCTATTTTACTAATGCTTACGCGGAGATAATCTAATAAATAAATTGGGATAGAGTAGAGGTGGGTGGTATACAGTGCAACCACTTATTTTGAGAAATTAACATCTGTCTTTTGACTTTTATCATTAGTGCATATTTGGGCCTTTCTCGCATAACTGAATGAGCTGAATGACGCAAAGTCCGTGCATGCCCACTGAGTGAAGCCATGAACGTCAATGACACAGCAATTGAAAGGGAGACAAGATCGAATGCTACAGCCTGGGAACGGATTGTGCAGAGTTCAACAATTAAATGTTCTATTCATCATAGTTTCATTAATGTTTCAAAATTGATACATGTAGTGTATGAGAATAAAAATGTATGAATAAAAATATGGGGTTGGATTTGCGAACAATGGTTTAACAGAATTTAGTGACATGTAAGCATGGTGTGATGAAGACTCCCTTTGCCGGACCAATCAGATTTCGTACGATATTGAAATATTAATGGGGGGGGAACATGCAGAACGAAAGGTATAATTAAGATAGTTTTAGTTAGTTAGTTAGAACAGAGGGTGCAGAGCAGATGAAGAATCGCTGAGAGTAGAGACCTAAGAATGCTGGGGAGAGAAGCTGCTGCTGTGAGATGCTGATGAAGAACTGATCGCAGAACCTGAAGCAGAAATTTCTATCCTAATTTAATTGGGTTAGATTTGAAGATCGCGGAAGAATCTCGAGGAGGAAGAGAGTGTTAGAGAGGGGTGTGGCGCAACCGTCGGTATCTTAGAGAGGGAACTATCCTGTCCTGAAATCTTTGTCTCCTAAATCTATCTCAGGGGACCCCCACCAGCCCTTTGGCCAGGGGGTTGGTCATCCCACAACATTCTTGGTAAATATAATTTTCAGATATTGGTTAATGTTTTTGATCTTTTCTCTCTGTCCTCTCCCTTTCCGACATCAGTTATTGCGCGAGTCAGAGATAAATGCATTGTGTTTATTAATCTAATTTTCTCTCCTATGAATGAAGGGGACTGCACTGTATTGAGACTGTTCACATGCATCTAAACATTTAGATAAAGATTTGAAAACTTCTTGAGTCTGTGGTGATTTACTTAAAATATAGAAAGTTAGCTTATGTTAATTATCACCGTCAACTAGTTCAACTAATGGTCCATCGACCAGAGGAAATAACTTGTTGATCTGTGAAGGGTTAGCTGAAGATTGAGCTGAGGTATTAAATAAACTAATCCTAAACAGTTTGTTGAAGTTTTATAAAACTTGAACCCCCACACCAGCGGTTTCAACCACTTGTGAGTTTTTTTATGGGCCCAGGTGAGTATGTGGTAGTATGTGGTAGTGGAGTATCTGTTGTTGGTGACTGCTGGATCAATTCCAGTCCATAGAAATTGTCTTTCACGAGCACCCGTAGACAATAATGTATATATTTTTTTAGGGCTCGGCTGAAACGCGCGGAAGCGCGTCTCCGCCGAGAACTTATTGTGGCCGTGTCTCCTTTCAAGGAGACATTCCTGGCCGCGCGCATCCCCTTGGAGGCGATTCGAAAGGAGCACGCGAACGCGCTCGCTGCATTCCCAGGGCTCGGCTGAACGCGCGGAAGAAACGGGGACTGTAATGCTTGTTATTATGTGTAATTGACATAAACTCGGTTTTCTTTTGTACTGAAGTGTGTTTTTTATTGACGGGTATTTGTGTGGAGTTTGACTGTGCCTCTCGGCCTATACACATGTATTTAGAACACCCCCCAGCTTTTGTTAATAGTGCCTCAGTATATAAATGCAGCGAACCTTTCTTCGGTGCCTGAAAAGAGCGGTCTCTGTGCCGGGCAGAAGCCCTTCACATGTCCGTTCTAAGGGGCGCAGGTGGTGATACTTGTAAACGTGACAAGCCTCCCCCTGCGCTTCCTGAGCTATCACACCCCCACATATATACTTTCATCAAAATATTTCTCCCCCGAATCTTGAACAACAAATACTGAGTCTCCCTTTTGCATCCTACGCAACGTAGGATGCAAAAGGGAGACTCAGTATTTGTTGTTCAAGATTCGGGGGAGAATTATTTTGAGCATTTTTTTGTATGCACATTAAAATGCAGCCATTTCATATTCTGGAGTCTGTGTGCGTGGTTTATACAGGGTGCACACGCCGCAGTGTCCTCGAATCCCTGCAGTGTGAGCGTGTACGTGCGCGCGGGCGTGCGGCCTGTTGAACCAGCCCCTGTGTGAGACCATCCCGGTGCCATCCTCGCTGTGGCCGCAGCTACCCACCCCTGCCACGCTTTGCCCGGCCCCGAAGAGGCCCGAGCGGGGAGGGTGCGTGGGGCAAGATGGTGCCAGGCCCTCTGCTGACCGGTTGCTGTCACTGTTCATCCTCCCGGAGGACGGCCTACTGGAACTGTTGTGTCAGGGGTGTTGGAAGAACGTGAGCATCAAACGTGTTTCGTCTGAAGTGTGAAATCCCCCGACATTTTACAGTGTTTGTAGTGTTCTTTGAATAGAATAAATGGTGATTTTTCCTAATTTGTGATTTGTTGTCTGTTGCTCTCCAGCCTAGTTGGGGATGAAAATGAAAGCGCCGTATTGTCTCGAATAGGAGAGCAGCAGGCTGCAGGACGGTGTCTTCAGCGCTGACATTACACCGCGCCTGATGGACTCTCCTTTTTACGGTGATAAATGTTAATGCGTTCTGCAGTTCAGGGTGCATTTGGATGACAGCTGGATCTCTTGTATATGCCACGTGTTTTTACGGTGCTCATCCTAAGTTGGAAATTACAAATGTGTTAACATATCTCGGAGTTCCGGGCAATTGGGCACTTCTTTTATTTTTAATGTGTTTAATTAGCGTGGGTTATGTTTGAGAATTCCATGGCTGTCTTTGTAAACTCCTACCTGACACATATATAGACCACGTTTACTATAAACCTCACTAGGTCTGGCCAAGACAGGGGCAGTTCTTTTTTAGGGCTCGGGCCTACCGTCCCACTGCGTCAGCAGTGGGCGTGGCCTAATTAGGCAGAGTGCAATGTGAGTGCAGTGTGAGTGCAGAGTGTGAGTGCAGAATGTAGTGTGAGTGCAAGTGCAGAGTGTGAGTGCAGAGTGTGAGTGCAGAGTGTGAGTGCAGAGTGCAGAGTGCAGAGTGCAGAGTGCAGAGTGCAAAGTGCGAGTGCAGAGTGCAAGTGCAGAGTGCAGAGTGCGAGTGCAGAGTGTGAGTGTAGAGTGCAGAGTGTGAGTGAGTGTAGAGTGCAGAGTGTGAGTGAGTGCAAAGTGCAGAGTGTGAGTGAGTGCAGAGTGTGAGTGAGTGCAGAGTGAGAGTGAGTGCAGAGTG
Source organism: Lissotriton helveticus (assembly GCF_964261635.1). Taxonomy (NCBI): domain Eukaryota; kingdom Metazoa; phylum Chordata; class Amphibia; order Caudata; family Salamandridae; genus Lissotriton; species Lissotriton helveticus. The sequence goes on from NC_136067.1 coordinate 997,556,108, forward strand.
AGAGTGAGTGCAGAGTGCGAGTGCAGTGTGAGTGCAGAGTGTGAGTGCAGAGTGCAGAGTGATGCAGAGTGAGTGCAGAGTGAGTGCAGAGTGAGTGCAGAGTGAGTGCAGATGCAGAGTGAGTGCAGAGTGAGTGCAGATGCAGAGTGAGTGCAGAGTGAGTGCAGAGTAAGTGCAGATGCAGAGTGAGTGAGTGCAGATGCAGAGTGAGTGAGAGTGAGTGCAGATGCAGAGTGAGTGAGAGTGAGTGCAGATGCAGAGTGAGTGAGTGCAGAGTGAGAGTGAGTGCAGAGTGTGAGAGTGAGTGCAGAGTGAGTGCAGGGTGAGTGCAGGTGCAGAGTGCAAGTGCAGAGTGAGTGCAGGAGCAGAGTGAGTGCAGGTGCAGAGTGAGCGCAGAGTGAGCGCAGAGTGAGTGCAGAGTGAGTGCAGAGTGAGTGCAGAGTGAGTGCAGAGTGAGTGCGAGTGCAGAGTGAGTGCAGAGTGAGTGCGAGTGCAGAGTGACTGCAGAGTGACTGCAGAGTGAGTGTGACTGCAGAGTGACTGCAGAGTGAGTGTGACTGCAGAGTGACAGTGACTGCAGAGTGACAGTGACTGCAGTGGGTGAGTGTGCAGGGTGAACAGTGTGTGAGTGTGCAGGTTGAACAGTGTGTGAGTGTGCAGGGTGAACAGTGTGAGTGTGCAGGGTGAGCAGTGTGTGAGTGTGTAGGGGCAGTGTGCGAGTGTGCAGGGCACGAACACTCGAACTAAGTCCACCACACACACATACATAAGACCACACACATAAGACCACACACACCACACACACACCACACACATACACACCACACACACACACACCACACACACACACACACACACACCACTCTCTCACCACCACACACTCACCACCACTCCCCACCACACACTCCCCACCACACACTCCCCACCACACACTCACCACTACACACTCACCACCACACACGCAACCACACACACACGCAACCACACACACACACACACCACCAGCCATCAGTGCACGCTTTCACCAGGCACAAACACCACCAGCCATCAGTGCACGCTTTCACCGGGCACAAACACCACCAGCCGTCAGTGCAGGCTTCCACCAGGCACACAACACCAAACGTCAGTGCATGCTTTCACCAAACACACACACACCACCAGCCATCAGTGCACACTTTCACCAGGCACACACAACACCAGCCATCAGTGCACGCTTTCACCAGGCGCACTCACCACCAGCCGTCAGTGCACGCTTTCACCAGGCACACACACACCAACAGCCGTCTGTGCACGCTTTTACCAGGCACACACACCACCAGCCGGCAGTGCACGCTTCCACCAAGCACACACACCACCAGCCATCAGTGAACAATTTATACAGGCACACACACCAACAGCCATCAGTGCACACATCAATTGTTAACGCATGCACAATAAACTATTGTAGCAATCGCAGTATGGCGCACTTTACTTTTAAACATATTCATCTAAAGCGCAGCATGCCACCATTGCTACAATTCCAATCCAACCCACATATTTCCACTACACACCAAAACACATGGATAAAAGACATTGCCATTTACAATGCCATTACCTCTAACTCAAATAAATCCGAGACCTATTGCATTTCTAATGCTTGTAACTGTTGTTATTAACAAATAAAATCAAACACAAATAAACCAAAAACATGCATCAGGTGATACAGTACATATCCTTTCAATGGGTCTTCCAGGGCAAAAATCAGAATCATAAGATCAATATTTCACACTTGGATCATAGGGATTCCTGCTCTTCCCATAGCAGACCCCGCGCCGGTGGTTTACAGATCCCTCCTCGGTGCCCATTCCATGTCCCCCAAATCTTACCCCACTTCTCCGGGCAACCTATGGCCACGTATACAGCTTTCTCCCTAAACATACACCAGTCCAGGTCTTCAGCCCACTTAGATACTCGGGGCGGCTGACTTGCCCCCCCAAAGCTAAGCAATGTTTCGTTTTGCCACCATATACGCCAGTGTCACCCATTGCTTTCAATACTCATTCAGATCTGTAGGTTCCCATACATTCAATAGGCATCTACGGGCTTCTGGTTGGATCTCCTCACCCAGCACTTCTTTCAATTCGTCATGTATCTTTGTCCAGAACGTCTGTATCGCTACACAATGCCAAAGAATGTGCATGAAGGTGACAGATTCTCCACACTCTCTTCTGCAAGCCCCACTCTCCCCCCGCCCCATTCGCACCAACCTGGGTCCAGTTATGTAAATCCTATGTAATATCTTCAATTTCACCAGCCTGAGCCGCATCTGAATCCCCACTACTTTCGGGGAGGAAACCGCCGCCACCCAGTCTTCATCATCTAGTTCTAGACCATCTGCACACCACTGTGTTCTAACTCGCCCCAACGGGCTCTCCATATTGTTTACCAGCTTCCTATATATAAGAGAGATAGTTTTCTCTGGGATGTGTCCATCCAGCACACGGTCCTCAAGAGGCGAAGCCTCCGGGAGTGCCGTGCCCCTGGGTATATGAGCCAGAAGAGCATGTCTCACCTGCCCATATCGGAAGTGTTTGTTTTCATTCAGTCCATACTGCATCTGAAGTGACTCGAATGTGTGTATCGTGTCTCCCTTCCAGACATCTCTTATCTGTGCAATCCCAATGAGGTCCCATTTATCGAACCCCTGGTTCTCCATAGGCTTCTTAACTTCTCCGAATTCAACAGGGGTGTAGCCAACGTCAGCCGGCCCTCCCAACCCAGACATCTATTGGCCGCATGCCACACCTGTACCGCATGCGCAGTCGGGCCACATAAAGCAACTTTCCCTAGCTTAGCGTATAGAGCTCTGTCCAGCATTCCACCCGGGGCCAGTCCACGGTCCATGGTGTACCCCGGATCACGCGGGGGCCCGTAAACAATGTGGTTGACAGCGGCTAGCTGTGAAAGCCCAGTAGTACTTTCTCATCTCTGGGAGTCAGATTCCGCAATCGTACCACGGTAGTGTCAATTTAACGAATGCTATACGGGGCCTACCCTCTCACAGAAGCTGTCTCTGAAGCGACTCAATCTGCTGGAAATAGGAGGCTTGCACCGGGTCTATCGCATTCTGCAGGGCATAGAGGAATTGGGGCAGAGCCATCATTTTAAAAAGGGCGGCTCTTCCGAGCATAGAAAGCAGAAGGGTCTTCCAGCGTTCCACGTCTTTCTTACATCTATCTAGCGGGGAGGCTAGGTTTTTAACATATATAATTTTTTTTTAATTCTTTTTATTGGTAGTTTCAAAGAAAAGAACATAGTCAAGGAAATAAACATACAGATCATCATGTTACCGCATCCCACATCTCAGAATGATACTTATTGTCTTATAGTATATACATAAAATACCCATACAAACTCAAATATACATCATCTTTGAGTACAGAGTGTGCTTCCAACTGTAATTACACATCATTAATAGTTTGCAAATAGAACCAATAATCTCTTGGGCGGGATCCTAACGGCAGTTCCTCTTCATATGTAAGTAATGTTTCATGGCAATACGACATATCACGGATCCATAGAGTTGTCTTCAGCGTGTTTCTACTATCCCAGTCCAGTGATATGCGCCTTTTAGCCAGTAGTAGCGCAATCAAACAGAATTTACGTCTCGTCGCTCGGACATTGGATAAGAGGCCTAACAGACATGTGCGAATTGAACAATCGATAGGGATCCCAACCATGTCACCCAACGTTTTTGTGACTTTCCCCCAGTATTCTAGCACAGGTGGACAGTCCCATGCTAAATGTATGAAATCCGCCGACTCGTGTCTACATCGTTTGCAACATGCATCTCGCCTTAGCTCATATTTGTGAAGTCGAGCTGGTGTGTGGTAAGTTTGATGCAAATATTTATAATGTAGTATTCTCAAGTTTCCGTTAGGCGTTAATCTCTCAGTTATCGAGCAAGCTGCCTGCCATTCTTCTTCTGATAATGGAGTGTCCAAGACCCCCTCCCATCTCGCACGCGCCTTGTATGTAGCATCTGCTATCTCCTCTTGTACCACTGTATATAGCCGTGAGATGAGCTTTTTTATCATTGGGGACGTGATGATTAATTGTAACGCGTTCAGTTGTGGAGGCTCAGTTGGATACGTGGGGTAGTGTTGTTTGATCGCCCCTTGTAGTCTATGAATTGTGAAATGGAATAATAATGTTTGATTACTGATATAGGGAACGTCTTGCATTTGTTTAAATGTTCCTTCATTATATAAATCCCCTAGCGTATCAAGTCCTATCTGCTTCAGCAGTCCCATACCCACCTCCTCCTGGGTGACCGACAAGTTGGGATGATGTTGCAAGGGGAGAGCGGGTGCATACAGAGGGGACTTGTGTGCCAGCTTCCCTATCTGATACCAGGCAGTGCTTGTGGTGTCCACCGTGTTAAGGTCCTTACTGTGCAGTGGCGGGCGTTTATGTGTGAGAATCGCAGTCAGCGGGATAGGGTGTGCATCACTCTCCTCTATCGCTGTGTAAGTGAGGTAAGGAGTCCGGTGGTACCAGAGGTATGCATATTGAGCCTGTGCACATAGGTAATACAGTTTGAAATCTGGTACTTTAAAACCCTCCTTTGAGTATTGTAGCGTAAGAGCTCTCAACTCAATTCTGGCTTATTTACCTGCCCATATAAATTTGGTCAGCAAGGATTGGATCTGTCGGAACACTTCGGGTGGTGGTGTGATGGGAACATTATTAAACAGATATAAAAATGTAGGAAGTATTACCATTTTGACAATCGCTAGTCTGTCAGCCAGCGACAGAGGAAGTTGAATCCGCCGTTCAATTTTGGTCGTAATGTGGCTGACAGCTTTACCATAATTTTCTCGCAGAACAATTTCGGGATCCCTATGAAACCACACGACTAAATATCGCACTGAGTCTTGCTGCCACTCTAGGTGGAATTCTGTAGTGTGCGGGGTAGTGCTATCCGTAAGGGAGATTATATGTGACATATCCTAATTTATTTGGAGGCCAGAGTGTCGGCCATATTTAATGTATTCTCTCAGCGGTGGGGCTAGATTGCTCTCAGGATCTTGTACGTAGAGCAGCATATCGTCCGCATACATAGAGATGTGTAGTGGTCTCTCTAAAAATTGGAGGGCCGAATAATGATGCCCTTGTCTAATTTTACATGCCAAAGGCTTCAATGCCAAGGCAAATAGGAGCGGTGATAATGGGCAACCTTGCCTTGTTCCCCTTTCTATTGCAATGATATCGGACACATAGTTATTAACTCGGATATGGGCAACGGGCTTGGTGTAAAGTATCTTGATCCATTGTTGAAAGATGGGGGAACCCCATTCTCTGAAGTACCGCTAAGAGATAGGGCCATTCTATAGAGTCGAACGCTTTGGCTGCATCCAACATCACCGCAGCTGCTTTGGTGGAGGGTGTCAGGTAGTGTGCTAACGCGAACAATGTTCTCGTGTTATGGGCTGTAGATCTTGTCGGGATGAATCCAGATTGGTCCGGCAACACTAACGCAGTCATAAGGGGTTGTAAGCGCACTGCAAGTAGTTTGGCTAATATTTTTGAATCTACATTTATTAGTGACAGTGGTCTGTAGGAGTCGCACTGCGCAGGGTCTTTCGCTGGTTTTAATAGAGTCACCAATACTGTCTCACGCAGGGTAGGCGGAAGCACAGATTTCTCGAACGCATCCCCATACATTGCAACCATGTGTGGCGCTAACAGATCTGCAAATGCTTTAAAAAATTCACCCGTAGATCTGTCAGGGCCAGGAGCCTTGCTATTGGGTAATGACATGATAATCTCGGTAACCTCTTCTACAGTAATTGGGAGGGAGAGGTATTGTCTATGGGTATCCGACAGCCACGTAATGGCCACGTCTTCCATATAGGCCATTATCTCCTCCGTAGTTGCAGTTTGGCGCGACTTATAAATTGAACTGTATGTAGCCGCAAATTCCCCCAGTATGCCCTCATTGGTAGTCTGCATCTGCCCATCTGCACCCTGAACCTGCAGCACTGCCTGAGGGGCGTGGCCGTGGCATATTTTTGATGCCAGCACCATCCCAGGTCTTCCCCTCTCGCCAAAAGTCTTGGCTCTGGCATGTTTCGTTCTATATTTTATTTCGTCCTCAGCTAAAGACTGATGTTCTGTCACCGCCTCCCTAATATATCCCAGCAGTTTCGGGTTTTTTGATTGTTCGTATTCTCGCTCTAAATTCCGTAGTTTATCTTCACTTTTAGTTAACTGCTGACGAATGTCTTTCAGTATTCCTGCATTAGTGCTTAAACACACTCCACGTATAGTCGCCTTAAAGGCCTCCCATAGTAGACTTGGATCGTCCGTGGAAGGTTCATTAATGAGAAAGAATTCTGATATGGCGTTTGAAATCGTGTCCTTATAAAGCGAGTCTGTCAGTGCCCTAGCATTGAAACGCCAGCTATATGGTGGTGGTATATAATGGGGCAGCTGAAGCGACAAGAAAACTGGGTTATGATCAGATAGCGTCCTTGGAAGATGTTTAACACCAGTTGTCCAGAGCGAGACATTGTGTGAACCTACCCAATAGTCTATTCGAGAACAACTGTTGTGTAGTGCAGAAGTGTGCGTTGCTTCCCTCCCCATTGGGTGTTTGATACGCCACAGATCATACAGTGCGAGTTCCATCATAATGTCATTCATTTTTCGCATGGCTTTCTTGTGAGGTTCCACCGTGGAGCCTGATCTATCTAAATGCTCATTCAGTACTAAATTAAAATCTCCTCCCCATATGAGCGTCCTATCTGCTACATCATACAGTTTCTGCCATACTTCATGAAAGAATTCAGGTGCATCTGTGTTGGGTCCATATGTAGAGATAAGCACTACTTTTTGTCTCCGCAGCACCCCCTTGAGAATGACATATCTGCCCATGGGGTCAGTGTCAGATGCATCTAAAGAGAAATTTGTGCCCTTTTTGATCAATATAGACACACCCCTGGCATATGAGGAATACGTAGAATGATGACAAGATTCCGCCCATCTATGCCCTAGTCTGCAGTTGGTATAAGGGGCTAAGTCTGTTTCTTGAAGCATAGCGATGTCAACATGCAGTCTATCCAGATATGCGAACATATGTCTTATCTTTTTGGGGTTTTTAAGTCCCCGCACATTCCATGTTAAGAAATTTAGATCTGTTGATCGTAGCCTATCTGCAGTCATCACTCAAGCTGATATCTGATCCCCATGGACGAATATCTCTCTCAGTACATGCATGGTGAATACAGGTATTTTTCCAACATTCAAATTCAAAACATCCCTTGATTGTGGCGTTGCATCTTAAACACTCTGATCTGTAAAACTTACCCCCATCCCCCAACCCCCCTCCCACTTTAGCATCCCAATCATGTCAAAGACATACCCTTTCAAATCCCACAACAAAACCATAACCAAGTCGGGGAATACCCATTGGAGGGTTTACCATGGGCACACGGCACCATCCATCGTGATGGATGTGGTCAAGGTAACAAGAACAATACAGCGTAAAAGTTAGTAGATGGTGATCATGAAACAGAAGTTCTTTGGCACGTATCAGTACACTAAAGAGTCTTAATCTGCTCTATCTCTTGGCACTGTCCCGGATATATACGTCAGTGTATTAATGCGGGGTATATACAGGGGGGTTTTACCCAAGCAAAGTCACTGGGACCTGGGTCATGATAGGTACTAGGAAGAAGGGGTATCAGTGTGAAATAGAACTAATTAACACACAATTAATTAATTAATACTTATACAGTTGATGGGACTACTGTGTTTTAATTCACAAAGTAGACATAGCTAGGATATAGTATCCAACATTTCTCATTATATGACGGTTGATTGGTGCCCAAGAGAAGGGGAGGTGATAAAGTGAGGTTTGTGCAGGTAGGGAGAAGTGACCATAAAAACAGACAGTTATCTGAAACACTGAAACATTACTTGAAATGTACATAGGAACATAAATCAAGTTAATCGATTGACCAACACATGCCCCAAATAGTTCATCAATGTCACGATTGCGGAGAGAGGGGCTGGAAAGCAGGGACTGGTTGTCGACGTTTCGACCCACTATTATGCAGGAATTAGTGGAAGCCTTGCGGCGGGGTCTTCATCAGGACGGGTGTGGGGCTATCAACCTATCTGATTGGCGCTCATCATCTTAATTAGACCTTCTGGGATAGTCCATGAAAGGGTTGAAAATACACATGAATTGTGACCAAGCACGTTAGGGCGGGAATCAGAGATGGCCCGGGGACGTTAGGCGCTGGAAACTCGGGGATAGGAGGTGTCCGTGTGAATCAGAGTCGTCCCCATTGGGTTACGAGGCGTGGCGATTGAATCGGACCGCATCCGCGTGGAGAGTGAATCCGACCGGCGTCTCCGCGTTCGAGTAAGGAGTGTCCTGACTCGACACCTCCGATCCCCGAGTTTCCAGCGCCTAACGTCCCCGGGCCATCTCTGATTCCCGCCCTAACGTGCTTGGTCACAATTCATGTGTATTTTCAACCCTTTCATGGACTATCCCAGAAGGTCTAATTAAGATGATGAGCGCCAATCAGATAGGTTGATAGCCCCACACCCGTCCTGATGAAGACCCCGCCGCAAGGCTTCCACTAATTCCTGCATAATAGTGGGTCGAAACGTCGACAACCAGTCCCTGCTTTCCAGCCCCTCTCTCCGCAATCGTGACATTGATGAACTATTTGGGGCATGTGTTGCTCAATCGATTAACTTGATTTATGTTCCTATGTACATTTCAAGTAATGTTTCAGTGTTTCAGATAACTGTCTGTTTTTATGTTCACTTCTCCCTACCTGCACAAACCTCACTTTATCACCTCCCCTTCTCTTGGGCACCAATCAACCGTCATATAATGAGAAATGTTGGATACTATATCCTAGCTATGTCTACTTTGTGAATTAAAACACAGTAGTCCCATCAACTGTATAAGTATTAATTAATTAATTGTGTGTTAATTAGTTCTATTTCACACTGGGACCCCTTCTTCCTAGTGTATTAATGCAGCAGAGGATAAGCAGTTATTGTACCCCATTAGTATAGCAGGTTACCAGCATGTTACCTGTAGGGACATAAGTGTAGGTCATGGAGATGTCTATGTCAGTGTAAGCAGCGATGAGTTGCATGTTCTTACCATTTCATGTTGTAGGTCCACAATTCCCATGTAGCATGCAGAAACCATTACCTTCGTAGATCCGCCCCAGTCTCTGCATGCCATGTGCAGCTCAAATGTACGAACCGTTGATTCATGTGTCGGTAGTGGAAGGTAGCTTCAACTAGTCCCAGTTCCCATTATCCGTCCTTATTCCGCTCTTGTCAGACGATCATTCTCAGTCCGAGTCCTGAGTATGCTCCTCCCGTCGACGATCTCTGCGTTTTGCGTTGATTTTCCTGACAAAGTCCATCGCACCTTTCGGAGTTTGGAGCAACGTCGTTTTCCATTCCCATGTCACCTTCAGCTTTGCGGGGTAAAGCATAGCATATTCCATTTTTAACTTACTCGCGCAGTTTTGCTTTAGCTTGTGCGAATTCCTTCCTTGTTTGCTGAACCGCCATTGTGAAGTCGGGATAAAATTCCAACGTATTTCCTTGGTACAGTATATGCTGCTTCTCTCTTGCCATCCGCAGTGCTGAGTCCCTGTAATTTAAAAGTTGTGCGATGAATGGGTGCGGGCTGGCTCCAGGTGGTGGACGCGGTGCTAAAGATCTGTGTGCACGCTCCACAATTAGGACATTGGAAAAGCTATCCTCCCCAAATACTGATCGGAGCATGTCTTCAATATACTTTTCCATCCTGCCTGTATCCGTGGATTCTGGCACACCCGCTACGCATATATTATTGCGACGCGATCTTGCCTCCAAATCCTCACCCTTAGCCTTAAGTACTTCCATGACTTTTTCCATTTCTTTGCATTTGCTAGTAGCAGTACTTGCCTCATCTTCCACCAGTGAGATTCGAGTTTCCGCGCTGTCTAGACGTTCGCCTTGTTTGTCTAGATTCGCAGCCATGCAATCTACTCGCTGGGTCAGATTGTCTAGTTTCCCATTGATGTCCTGTAGACTGGATTGTATTGCTTTAAGTACAGCCTCCATGGTGCTATTGGAGGCTTCTCCCTGTTCTGGTTCTGTGTCCGAATGCGACACCGCACCTTTGGATGGTTTCTTTGATTCAAACGTAAGTTTGGGCTGTTGCTTGTCTGGCTTCTACACAAAGTGTGCTTCTAATGATTCATTAGTTGCATCCCCTTTGGGCACACTGCTTTAGGTTCCTTTCAATGAGGACTCCACAAGTTATGTAGTGTCAATCTTATCTTTTATTCTCAATAGTTCATTATTATTCAAAAAGAAATTATTCAATCATTCCATCCTTTTGAATTGATTCATTCTCTTACATTTATGACATTACATGATTTTTATCTTGGCTCCAATGCATTTCGGGCCTACAATTGCCTTTCCTCATGGAGCAAACACTGTGGATACAGAATATGTGCATAAGGCTAAAATCATAATAACATATAATCATAATTCATCAAGCCTTTTAACCGCAATGTGCAAATGTGCAATGTGGTTTGGTTTGAAAAGTGTAAACACTGTGATCGTGCCTTGTGAGGGATGAAGTGCAATAACCGTAATCGTGCCGTGTGGGGGACAAGCTTGTGCCGTGTAGGGGACGAAAAAATGAAACGCTAAGTACGTGGAATGATAAAAGAAAACTTACATGAAAACAGTCAATGGCTGCCTTTACATTCCTAAAGACAAAAGTAAAAGCAAAGTAAGGAAATTTGCGAATATATGAACATTGGAACTAACGGCCGATAGCCAGCTCTATATCACAACTCTCACCCATGTGAGTCCGTGGGATCTTTAAACGAAGGATCTAACGTGATGCTCTGCAAAACGTTCGCCGGGACGCCCAACTACGTCTCCATAAATATGCCAAAAAGGGGAATAGGAAGCCGCGGAACCTCTTCCGCATCACGTGTGCAAAGCTCAGGATGAGTATAGAAGAAAGACTACACCTATCAAATACTCGAATGGTAAAGATATGCGAAAATGTAAACCTGCTGTTCTGATATCAATAGGTGATATAGAAGATAAATTGAAATAAAAATAAAATAACCTGAAATGAAATAAAAAAATAAAATGTGAAATAGAATGGGGGAGTATTGAGAGGCACGTGTATTACTGTAATGCTCTAAGGAAACAATAGTTGCAAAAACAATAGAGTATTTACAAGAATGAACCATATCTGTACACAGTGGGTGATAAAATCAAACACACAGACAGCTCCTAAACAGACCAAGGAATGCCAATGGCTCTAATTTTGCACAATTCAAATATGCGGGATATAATCAGTATGTAAAATGTATAATCAGGGAGTATATAAATTACAGATAACAAGCAAATTCAATGAGATCATTAAGACCATTCGGTTTGCTCGAATTGAGCCTATGAATCCAGAAGTTCTCTCTTCGTAGAAGATGCTCATTATTGTCTCTTCCTTCTTTTTTCTCAATACATTCCGATGAACTTTAATTGCGAGATGTTATGGTGCTCTTCAACAAAGTGTTGCGCAACTGACGACTTCATGTTTTGTGTGCGAATATTTGATTTATGTTCTGTAATCCGCGTTTTTATTTTCCTTTCAGTCTTGCCCACATATACCTTGCCACACGTGCATTTCAATGAGTAGATCACATTAGAAGTGTCACATGTGGCTGTGACCTTCAATTTTATTTTGAAGCCTTTCATCGGATGTGATATCACGTTTCCACTAATGATGTTATTGCAATTGCCACAATTATGACATGGCTTTGTTCCTTTGTGTACTGTTATGTCCTTTGTTTTTTGTTTGAGCATTTTCCCTATGTTTCTTCCCCTTGTATGAGCAAATAAAGGTGGCATGGAGAAAATTGCATTGAAATCTGGTTCAAGATTTAAGATAGTTCAATGCTTTCTAATCACCTTCCTAAAACGTGTGCTCAGAGTAGAAAACTTAGATACTGCAACAATTCTCTTGTTGTCTGTTTTTTGATTTTCTTTTAAAAGATCAGTTCTCCTTTTGCTTATAGCACGTTCTTTCGCTTCATTGATAGTTTGTTCCGGGTATCCTCTGTTCAAAAATCTGTCACCCATTTCATCTAATCTTTGTTTTACTTTTAGGGGGTCCGATGTAATTATTTTCACTCTTAACATTTGTGAATATGGGAGATGATTTTTCAAGGACGTTTGGTGAAAACTTGCGAAGTGTAGCATATTGTTCCGATCTGTGGGTTTACGGTATATGTCTGTTTCCAAGCCTCTTTCTGTCCGCCACACGACACGGATTGCACGCCAGTTAATTGCTAATCCTGAATATCTACCAAAAATGGCAAGTACGTCTAGAAAGTTTCCGAAGGACTCTCTAGGTTTGGTAAGATAGAGCAAAACGTCGTCTGCATATAGCGAGATCTTATCTTCCCATTCCAGTGTCCATCGCAGGCCTCGTATCGCTCTGTCCCATCTGACTCAGGCCGCCAGCGGCTCCATAGCAAGGGCAAAAAGCAACGGGGACAGCGGACAACCCTGCCTCATGCCCCACTCCAATGCTAAGTCATTTGATCTACAATTATTGACGACCACCCTGGCCAGGGGGTTTGCATACAATAATCGCACTCAGTCGATAAACTCACTGCGGAAGCCCAATTTCGCTAATACTGCGAACAGATTATTCCATTCGACTCTGTCACTGTCAAAGGCCATCGAGGCATCCAAGGACACCAGAACCGTTGGCTCATGTATTTTCGAGGAGCCCCCAAGGATACCATGCAGCCTCCGCAGATTCAGTGCCGTGTTCCTACGTGGCATAAAACCAGACTGATCCGGGTGTATCAAATTTGTGATTACTTTTACCAGCCGAGTAGCAAGAAGCTTCGCAAAAATTTTGGGCTCTGCATTAAGGAGCGAAATAGGCCTATAGGAGGCACATTGTGTTTTGGGCTTACCCGCTTTATGGATGACTATAATATTTGCCAGTCGTTGATCATAAGGGAGCTGGCCTTTTTCCTTGCTCTCCAAAAACATGGCTTGCACATGTGGAGCGATCCTATTGGCATTTAGTTTATATAGCTCGATCAGTATCCCATTAGGGCCAGTCGCCTTACCAGACTTTATCTGCCTAATAGCCTGCGCCACTTCATCATTGGAGAATGGAGAGTCTAGATAGGACCTATCTTCCTCCAACAGTCCAGGCATAACAATATCTCTAATCATGGCACTATTGTCTGCCTCCGAAAACTCACTTTCAGCGGTATAGACCTTCTTATAGTACATCAAGAATGCGTCTGCCACGGCTTGTGGTTCAGTAATTCTATCAGACTCCGGTCCCTCCAGCTCTGGCACCAGCCTCGATGCCCGCTCCCCATGCTCAAGCCACGCTATCAACTTACCGGCTTTATCACCATGTTCATATATGCGGCTCTGTACGGCATTATTTTGGCCAATCGCCCTGTCTCTAGCTAACGCTCTGTACTCTTCCTGACGGAGCTTCAATAAGTGGAGATCTGCCGTCGGATGCGACCTAGCTACTCCCTCCTCCAAAGCCATGACCTCAGCCTCCTTCTGAATCAACTCCGCCTGTCTTTTCTTCTTTTTCCCGGCTACTAGAGAGAAGACCTCCCCTCTTGCAACCGTCTTGTAAGCTTCCCAGAGGGACTGTGCTGAATCAACAGTCCCCTCATTTTCCTGGAAGTAGCGTTCCGACATTTGGAGCACCTCCTTCTTAATGGCCGGATCCTTCATCTGCCAAGCACTATTGGAGCTACTCTACCAGCCGTCTGCAACCATAACGGAGAATGATCAGAGATACCCCTGCCCAGGCATCGTGTGTCTTGGATCATGGTAGCCATCACAGCCGGTAGCAATATGTAGTCGAGTCTTGACAAACTATTGTGTGCTGCCGAAATGTGAGTAAAATGTGTCTGCGTTGGATTACGGACCTGCCAGCTATCAACCAACCCCATCATCTCCAGAAAGTCCGGTACCCATCTCTGCGACTGTCTAAGCACTCGTGGCAGGCTACGGTCAACCACTCCATCCAGCACGGCATTAAAATCACCTCCCAGAACTAGACCACCAAGAGGCAGTGTAAGGAAGACGGAACTCAAATCCCGAAAGGTATCAGACTGGAGGCCTGGCGGCACATATATTGATAAAAAGGTGACCGTCTTTCCCCTCAGTTGTCCTGACACCCCAGCATATCTACCCCTCTGGTCAATCCACATGGCCTGCACTGACATGGGGATGGAATTTTTAACCAGGATCCCCACCCCTCTAGATCCAGTAGTGAATCCTGCATGTGCCACCAATTTATACCCCCCTCTATGGAGGGCCATGCATCTATTTCCCACTAGGTGAGTCTTGCAACAATACAACGTCTGGGGAGTGTCTCCTAATGAGCTGACTGACCATTCCTCTCTTGATTTTATCACCCAAACCATTCACATTGCAACTCAGCACTTTCATCCCCGATTCATGACTATAGTGTGTCATTTAACCCATATGAAGAACACCGAACAGCCTTCTCCTCACCTGACGCAAAAAATTAGGATATAAAAAAATAATGAAAATCCCTTGTCTGTTGGAAATCACAAATGCTGCATTTCCACCTGTTGCCTTGATAAACAAACACTAAGAACACCCACAATAAAACACACAAAAACATTCCCATCTCACCACCCCCCACCCTGCACCCCTGCTCGCGGCATTTACCAATCCTCAACTCGCAGTGTGCCTGTCCCCCCATAATCTAACTAATCAACTATCTAAATGTAGATCGGAGGGGGAAGCCAGCGCCCCGCGGCTCCGTCCCGCCCATAGGAATCATGTCTTGCTCCCGGAGTGACACCCAGGCAAAGAAAACCGTTACACAGGATTAATTCGCTAGCGGCACTGCTCTCTATAACCTACACTCTGGAAATACAGCAATACTTATTGCTCCTGCTCCTTTGCGCCATTATCTCCTCCACCGCCCTCTCCCCGGGAATCTCTCTGGGGGGAGGGGGGCGATGGCGGGGGGGGGGGGAGACTCTCCAGCCAATCCGAGGAAATCTCAGGGTTATAAAAAAACCAGACCTTCCACGCCACCTCAACCCTCAACTTGGCAGTGTACAGCATAGCATACTTCAGACCCATGTCTCTAAGTCGCTTCTTAACTCCAGTGAAACCCTGCCTCCGCCGCTGGACCGTCTGAGTAAAGTCCGGAAAGAAGGTGAGAGTGGAGTTCTCATAGCTCAGGGGGCCCCCGGATCTAGATGCCTGCAGGATAGCGTCTCTGTCTCTAAAATTGAGCACCCTTGCGATCATCGGACGTGGTGGGGCACCCGGTCTAGGTTCCCCCCCCCGGTATCCTATGGGCACGTTCTATAGTAAAGAGGTTGCTCAGTCCCTTCGGCTTCAGATGATTAAGTACAATGTCCTCAATAAAGAGATCTGGGGCCAGGCCTTCAGCTTTCTCCGGAACGCCAATTATACGTACATTATTCCTTCGGACCCGTCCTTCGTAATCCTCCAGCTTGCGGCTGGCCGACTCATCGGCAGCCTTGAGCGCACGAACCTCCTGTTGCAACTCCGACATGTCGTCAATCAAGCTCGTAGTTTTGAGATCAAGCGACTTGACCGTCTCACTGGTTTTGGTGAGGTCAGCACGGATTAGTTTCACCTCAATGGACACTGTATCCAGCTTACGATCTAATGACGACATCTGTTGCCCCAAGGAGGCTCTAACCCCCTCTATGGCGGCCATAACATCCTGTAGCGTGGGCTCCGAAGCAGAATCGACGGCTTCCTTGTTTCCTCCCAGCACTTGCCCCGAGCCAGAAGGCGAGCTCCTAGGCAGAGTATAACGGTCCAATTTGTTAGTCTTAACGGACCGAGATCCCCTAGTGGACTTAGGCAGCGGTTTGTCGCCCTTCGATCGAACCGCCATCTCGAGGCTGCACACAGAGCAACGCCAGTCCACGGCCAGAGCAACAGCAACGACAGTCTGTCAAGGAGTACTCCCACAGCAGCCACCGTCTCTAAAGCCCCGGCACCCCAACGCGTGCATCAGCGGCTACATCACAAACTGCTATCCAAACAATCCAGCGGATGCCTCTCACTGGGGCGCACCTTGAGCTTCCAGAGCGGCCCACCACCATTCACCGTAATAGAGTCCTACGCGGAACTCATGAATAACTGTCACCTTATGGAGCGTTGCATGCAAGCAGTCAGCAGGCCAGAAGGCACCCCCGACTGAGTCAGCCGCCAGCCGTCAAACCAACACAACCGGGCACCTCAAAGGAGCACTCCAGCCCCAGTCACACCCCCATCCTTGAGTGTTTACCAGGCAGCAATCACCAGTGGCGCGGGCCTCCTTCCGCTAGAATCCAGGCAATAGTGCGGATCACCCTCGGTACGCCCGCAGCCTCCGTGGCACCGTAGGATCCCTTCAATCGGCATGCAGAGCGGAGAAATCAAGTGAGAAGCGTTGCCAGTAACCACCCTCTTCAGCCACTGTACCATGGGGGTCCGGTTCCAGTGACCATGACAATCGATCATCAGTGAGGGCGCGGCCCCAGATACCCGGCAGGGGGAAGCATTGAGGGCTTTATCCCGAGGCCGGCTGGAAGGGTAGAGCGAGCCCCGGGGATCAGAAGTCCCAATCGATACACGAGAAGGCAGCCAGATCCAGAGGGGCCCACACTCTTCAGGCCTCCCTCCTAATCTCGCCCCGTCCGTCCCACGATCCCTCGGGGGTACACAGCCGGTCCGATGCCAGCCCTCAACAGGTTTTCTGCGGGCATTGGAACCCAATTCCAGGCGTCTCGGGGCCCCAAGTCGAGTCTCTCAAGGCGCCGGCGCGATGTTCCGCCAACGATGCCGGCGACTTCCGGATGGCGCCTCCGCTGTTGTCGCACTCGGCCCCGGCTTTTACAACCGTGGAGGCCCAATCTTTAAGGGCTCGCTGCTACGTCTCAGAGCCTCGTCCGGGCTTGGAGCAGCACCGCCACAAACTGCTTCCTCTCCGCCAAGTATGCCTCACCAAGGCAAGTCAGGATTCATCCTGGATATATGCGGGCGAGGTACGGGACACCGGGAGCTACTGGCCTACGCGGCCATCTTCGGTGCCCACGTAGCTCTGCCCCCAGCGCCTAGACAATAATATTTTTTTCAAATATTGTATACTCTGTGATATGAGCACCAAAGGCCCTGATTTTATATTAAAAACAGAGCTTTGGACTATACCATTTCCCGCTATTTCTCTCTATTTCGCACCCATACCTGGCGGTCACGCAGTTTGGTGCTTACTTTCCCTCCTTGTTAAATAACAGTAGATGATTCCGCACCCAGGCTAATGTGCGGCATAACTAAATACATATAAGGTCCCAAAGGCGAGGCCTATTGCATTGCAAATGCTTGTTTTCCTCAGATAGCATGCCGTATTGGCCACATTACACATCGGCAGCATTTCAGGTCAGTTTTGTATACGCCAGCATCAAAGATCAAGATGGCTTGGAAGCTTTACGGTACTTTTAGAATGGCCAATTCTTCTCCTTCCACCAACAAGAATAAATGCTACTAAAGAATGATAGTCTTTATATGTAAAAAAGATTGCCTATTTACCAAGGATTTTTATTTCCGAATCCATGGCATAGCTATGTTATGCAAACTTGCTGATGGAATTTTGATAGAAGATGGTGGTCTCCAACAGAAGTCTAGACCAATGAGTGAATGCGTAGGTTATTTTCAAGCACCATTGTTATTAATTGATCAATAAGTTCAACACAAATACAGAACAGGTCTTGTCCATCACGAGCAGCCAATAGAACAAACAACAACTACAGTTTGGCAAGTCCTCCGATAATTAGGCTTGAAGGCCTATTCAAAAAATCTAACACTCCCTGTTCAATTATCATGTAATACACTTGCACTTCACTGTATCTTCTTATCAAGATGGCATTCATTTACATAGTTTCACCATAGGTACAGAAATGGACACATATTAAGCTATCAGTCAAACAGGATTTTTTATTTCATGGTGCTTATATTGTGCCAGAATCTTCCCCCGGATCTGCTAACTGTTTCCACTCATGGACAAATGTTTTTTTGCATTTAAGAAGGAAGCCCAACAGTGCAACAAAATATCCTTAAGTCATGTAGACAACACGATCATAAAATGTTGAGCATCTTCCAGACCATTTTACTCTCTGAAATCATACGGTCATGTTTTATGAGTTGAAGGAAAGCCACATAACTAAATTATAGCTATCTGCCTTTCTTTGAGTAACAGGTCAACAGCAGCAGATTTATAATTGTTATGGCTGTTTTTATGTACCCCACTAGCACAAGAATAGGAGTTAATGTAACTTCCATGACTTCTATGGTATGAAAATGATTGGCCCAAAACATTAACTGGAGAGCTAAGCAACACCAAATGTGAACCTTCACCTCTTGTTTGAAGCTTGTACACCAATTAGCCTCAGATGTTAGGTATAACCTACACAGAATACCAGTGACATAGTATTGATAGTACAATAATAGAAAATGGAGTACCTTATGTATATATTTATTTCTAATGCATTGACATGTCCCTAAGGCCTTCAGTTACTAACCCAACAGACCCGGTACATGGAAAAGAGGCCTTGTCCATACAAGGTGAGGTGGTCGCAGAGAGATATAGTTAAAGATTGAACATTTCTTTGAAGAGTTTTATCTTTAGTGCTCTTTATAATGCGTCAGAGTGGGTCTGAAGTAGAAGATTCAATGCACTGCACAGTCAAGTGCCATAAGTTCTCACTGCCCCTGCACCTGTGCTTTTTTCTACTGATTTTGGACGTCGATCAGCCCTGTACTGATAGGTCTGAGGCGGTGGTCGGGTGTCATATGCCAGTCCAGTCTGGCCACATCAGATATTTCTCCCTTAGATCCAATGCATTATACGTATACCAACATACCATGCAGAGAGGGGAAATCAACAGGTGGTTTTCCCACCAATCTCTCCTAAACTAGAAGGAATTCACTTTAGGAATGGACATTCTGGTAGGCTAGAGATCATACATAATTTCTTGGATTCTCCTCATATTTTCCCCACCGTAAGCATACAGAAAAAAATCTGGACTAGTATTGTATTAGGTTTTATTAGAAGCCAGGCTAGTGTAGACTATATGCAAAGGTTTGGTACCAAATATCACATGAATTGTGTCAAATCAAAAGAAAGTAAAGAGTATAAAGTATATAACGTTATTCTACATGAATCCCCTTCCTACTGGGTGATTGCTAATGTGAATAAGCATTGAAAAATCTGACACTGAGAAGAGTGCAGGACATCTTTGCATGCATGTTAGGAATGGGCAAGCTTCTCTGTGTCCGCAACGCCAGACTAAGTCTGTGACAACTTACAGTTCATGGGAGAGAGGGGATTGTTTAATGACTTAACACTATGCATTTCCCATCAATCCGTATTATAACAAAATGTACTCAAGTCTTAAGGCAGGAATAAGAAAATCTTATATTCCATAAATAGAGCAACGACTGGGTAATGATCCATTCAGTGTGTGTCCCTTAAAGAAAGGATATAAACTCCTCAACTACACTATCTGTCATGCTTCATCACTGTGTTGTTCCATCACCTACAACAGGGTAGCAGGTGGTCTCACCTTTAGCTCTTTGTAAAAAATTGTTTAGGTATGATAAGTGTTAGTGGCCAATTCTTTAGTACAGCATCCTAGTCACAAGTTAAAAAAGGTAACAATAAAGGTCAGGTACCCCTCTGAAACACTTTATAATTTTGGGTTATGTGTTTCAGCTATTCCTTAGTGCATCTCAGGGTCCGGGTCTTTTTTCAGGATCTTAAGAACTCCTATATTAGCCTGATTCTGTTAGATTATTGCATATTGGTGAAGGAAAATTAAAACAACTGTGGTCAGATGTCTTATATTGGGTATCATCTCACAGGAATCTCCTAGAGACTAACACGGATAGAAACAGGGTATGATTACAAGATTAATTAAACAACTAGTTAGTGCTCCAGTCTTGGATTGATTTTGCCCTGAATCTAGATCAGATTATTGTGACATGAATATATCATGGTCATCTTGTTAATTCTGGGTCTACGTTTGCAGTCTATCTTTTGAAGGGTTGCAATGATGTCTAATAAAACGTTTGAAGAGTGGCCACCAGTGAGTAGTTCCCTAAAAAAAGGAGGTTATGATATGAAGTGGCTGTGTTATTTTCTTCTTGACTAATGCCCATTCTGGAGAAATTGGGTTACCTGGGATGAACAAGAGGCTTCTTAGGCATGCAAGAATGTTGTTTGGTAGTTATACAAGAATGTAATGTTCACACTTCTGGGCTTTGTGTTTGGTCTAAATTTTTTTAAATATTGTTGATATTTTAGATTTCTACAAAATAAAATTTTGATGAGGATATCTAGATCTTGAAGACGTCATCTGATACTCTGATAGGAAATTAACACATGCAGTTACTCATTTTTAAAAGAGAAAACCATTATCTTAAAAAAACAAAATACAAGTGCACTTAATCTAGTTAGTGGCAGTAAAAAGTGCATGATATGAATGAATGAATGAATGAATTACGCACTTGTATAGCGCATGGCTACCCAAAGGCATCCCAGCGCTTCCAACTCATTCAGACTCCAAGATTCAAGCAAATAGAAAGGTCTTTAACAATTTTCTGAATCTTAAGTGATTTGCTTCACTTCTAATTGCTTCAGGAAGGGTATTCCAAAGATTTGTGGCTTGTAAGGAAAAACGTCTCCCTCCGGTACGCACCCTCCTTGTCTTGGGGACCGCTAGCAGATTTTTGTTGGTGGATCTCAGGGTCCGCTTGGGAACATATGGGCAGAACATGGATTGGATAAGCGTAGGTCCAGTTTTATTAACTGCCTTATGTACCATAGTCAGAGCTTTAAATTCCACTCTCTGTTTCACTGGTAACCAGTGAAGCTGGCGCAGACCAGGCTTAGCGGATGACCTACGCGGTACATTCAGCAACATTCGTGCTGCACAGTTCTGTACTGTCTGTAAAATTCTGATTGTCCCTAGTGGGGCACCGAGGTATAGTGCATTAGCATAATCCAATCGTGTCAGGATCAGCGCTTGCACCAAGATCTTCCTAGCTTCGAAAGGGAGAAGCCTAACAATTTTCCTCAGTAGCCTGATATAAGCAGAGCAGGTTCCTGCAACCCTCCGGGCCTGTACCGCAAAATTAAGAGCAGGGTCTAGCCAGACCCCAAAGCTCTTAATTTTTTCCTTTGGTAGAGGAGGCTGGCCAAGCCTAGAAGGCCACCAACTTTACACAGTGGTGGGTGGGTTGTATCCCAGCATCATCACCTCCGTTTTTGCGCCATTTAACTTTAGGAAGGATTTATCCATCCAGTCATAGATTTTATCAAGACAGGAGGAAAGATTTACATACGGGGCGGCTTGAGTGGTCAGGGAGATGATGAGCTGGGTATCGTCTGCATATGTCACCAATTGTACCCCCCAGGGTAGCACCACCTCCGCCAGTGGCCTCATGTATATATTAAATAAGGTAGGGCTGAGGGAGGAGCCCTGGGGGACACCACATTGTAGACGCATTTGGGGGGAGGATACATTATCCTCGACCACAGCAAACGATCTATCGGACAGGAAGGAGCACAGCCAATTGAGCGCCCGGCCCGTGACACCTACTTCTCTTAACCTCTGAATCAGAATGGAATGATTCACGGTGTCAAAGGCCGCGCTCAGATCTAAAAGTAGTATAGCCGCACAACTTCCACTGTCCATGATCTTCCTAGTTTCTTCCACCACTGTAACCAAGGCTATTTCTGTACCTAGATTGCTTCTAAAGCCTGTCTGTGTAGGGTGCAGGGAGTTACTGTTCTCCAAGAAGGAGGAGAGCACAGAATTTACATGCTTCTCAGCAAGCTTGCTAACAGTTGGTAAGAGGGATATTGGGCGGTAGTTTGCCCAGTCATCCGGATTAAGGTTAGGTTTTTTTAGCAAGGCCCTCACTCTTGCCTGTTTCCAGGAGGGGGGCACTACGCCTGCTATAAGGGAGGAGTTAATCACCTCCTTGATCACTGGGGTCACAGTGTCCGACACCAGATTCAATATAGTTGGAGGTGCGGGGTCTAGAGGGGAGCCAGATTTAAGATTCTTTAGAAGCATTTTGGTGGTCGAGCAGTCCAACAAATCAAAATGCTCGAGTTCATTTACACCTACATAAGAGGGGATGATAGATTCAGTGGGAGGATGTTGAAAAGAAGAAAATATATTAGCCACCTTTGTGGAAAAAAAGTTAGCAAGTTCATTGCAGCGTGTAATTGCTTGGCCGGGGTCAGCTGTGGGAACAGGGGGAGCAACAAGAGAATTAAAAAAATTTAAAATTTCTCTGGGTGCGTTAGCTGCAGCACTGATTTTTGTCTGGAAGTAATTAGATTGAGTATTTTTTATTTCCTGTTTATACTTCCTTAAAGCTAATCTATAGTTCTCCTTACTGGTTGCCGTATAATCTTTCCTCCAGCTTCTTTCTTGTTGTTTGCACCGCAATTTAAGAGCTTTCAGCTCGGGGGTGTACCAAGGTTTTTTATTTCCACCACTTTTGTGGGATAAATTGCTTTTGGGAAGGGTGAGGTCCAGAGATGCCTCCACCCATTGTTTAAACCGTACATCGGCTTCCAGTGGATCATTGGTTATAGCAGGTGATGTTTCTTTCAAACTCTTGTTCCAACTATCTATTGGGAGTTTGGACCAGACTCGCGTTGTCCCTTTGGAAACACTAGCCGGTTCCTGCTGTTTCTCCAAGGTCAGGGAGAAAAGTAATAATGAATGATCGGACCAGGGAATCCTAATGGACTTATCAAAACTAAGAGTATATTATTGCGATTAGCATGGAAAGATGGTTTTAAAAGCTTTCTTTTTCAGTTCTATACTCAAATTTTCCTTGTGGTGTGAAATGGACACATGATTTACAATAAAATGGTACTGGGTTTCTTCAGATTACTTGTGTGGGCATACAGACTATGGGCACACTAGCTGAAAAGATGTGCCTTTGGCATTTTCACCTAGGACAGCAAGATCTTTAGGGCTGGCTCTGGAAGGAACATGCTGAAAACAGAGGTCCTTCCACTGAAAAAAATGCTTTTTTTTTCTTGCACATAGTCTTATACTTGTGAGCTTCAGCCATGGGGAGTGATGAGTGACGCATTTTTATGTCGAGCCTAGGGTAGCGCGCATGCGCTGCTCTAGGAAAACGACCTCCTGGAATCGCTCTGGACTTTTCACAAGCTCGTGCGTGTGTTTTTTTCTTAGCATTTTTTCTATTGGGTTTTGCGTACGTCTTTCTAAAAAGACAGACCGCAATTGGGCAAAGGGGGTGCATGTCCCACCTTTCCCAAGAAATGTATCCGCCCACGGCCTACGGTCACGAGCAGGGGCGCCATCTGTTCGGGGTCATGTCACCATCTGTTTTTAATTAGCGCGTTCGCCGCGCAGCCGTGCTCACTCGCCCCTGCTTCTCTCTTACTTTGTATTACCAGATTATAGCCTTCCCAGTAGCTGGACCTGGCCAGGACTAAGACAAAGAGACATGTGATGCCCGGTGCTCTGCTATTAAGAACCCGTAGATGAGATGTATCTGTGACGTGCTGTTCCTGTTTTGAGGGCTCTGTCTGACTGTGCCTTCACTTGCCTCTGCTCAGGCGATGCTAATATATCACCGCCAACGTGCCCCAAAGCCCGCTGACTCACTTGTTGTTGTAGAGGTGACTGTTAGCTGCTGCAGACACTTCCTTTCTGCCGCCCATCACTCGGTGTTGCTCTTCCGCTTCCCAGCATATCCTTGGTGCTACAAATACACACACAAGGGCCGAACATAAGGTATTCTTTAATCAGCGTGCAAATTCCATGTTCTACCGCCCACATGCTGAGACATTCCTTTTCCTCTCCCATTAGAAAGCAGCCCCTTAAATAGTACCTTCTCAGATGCAATCACACCTGTGTGTGCAGCCAAGTGCAAGGAAGTAAACTCAACAAGATGCCGGTAGCCAACCGTCGTGAGATTATCGTTTGTGAAGAGAAGCCTACAGTACCTGCTATAAAAACGGTTGCATCCTTTCCTTTTTGGTTCGCCAGTTATTTATATCTTGGTGAACTCCTGCCATCGCTATGTAGCTTAATAACAACTTAAAAATATCAGTCCAGGGGGGGAGGAGCCAAGCTCGCGTCCGCGATGGCCGCGTTTTAGCTCGGCTCCGTTCGCTTTCCTGTCTGGAACGTCTATCCTGTATTTTATCCTGCCCCGGGAAGTATTCTTCGATAGACTATGGAACTAAGACATTTCGCTGGCACTTACCGTCTGATCCGTCTGTTCCTGGGTGCCGCGGATCCTGAGCTGCGCCCTTGTTCGCTTCGGGGCCTCCGGTGCGAGCGGGCCCTAAACTCCTCGGCGGCGCCCGGGCGGGGCGGAGCGCTGTGGCCGGCCCTTGGTGGCGGTGTGGGCTCGGTCGGAGAGGCCGATGTGCAATTAGACCGGTTACGGCTCTCCGGGCCTGGTCCGGCGGTCCTGCGGCCTGGTGTTGGGGCGCTGCCTTCCATGGACGGGGTTGGCCGTGTATGTGGCTCGTCTCCCCTTTGTTCTCCTGTCCGGCCATTTTGAGTCCCTGCGCCCGGACTCGGAGAACGGAGCCGGTGGCGTGGGGGATCTGGCGACCCTCCTCTTCTGGTGGCCCGCCTTCCTGCTCTGTGGGTGCCTCTGCTGGTGGTCGGCTGTATCCTGTTTGCCCCGCTTGTGGCCGGACGGGGGTCGGAGATTGCCGCGGCCCCGCCGGGCTTCCAAGATGGCGGCCAGCTCCCTGTCTCTCAGCCTGGCCGAGACTGGCGATGCTGGTCCGCCGCGTGGCACGTTTGCTGAATACCGTAAAGGTGAGCCTACGCTTGGCGACATTCTCGCCGCCTTGCACTCCTGGAGTGCTCCCATGACCGCACCTATCACTGAACTGGAGGAGGATCGTTTTGCCGGGCCTGCTGGCCCCCCCCCGGTGTGTGCGGCTTCTTCGCTGCGGTGTGCTGCTGGAACTTTCCTGGAGGTCGTGGGCCCGGCAGCTGCCGCTTGTGTGGGTGTACGGATGCCCGTTGCCCTCAATCATCCTGTGCTCCCCCCTGTGCAGGGGGTCCGCCGGCCGGGTCCCGTCCGGACCGGTCTCGTTGGATCTCCCATTCCTTTTTTGCCTCGAATGGCCGCACGAAGATCTTGTGGTTGCTCCGCCGGGTCGACTTTCCTCCTATTGTCGGCGGAACTGTGCCTGCATTGCCTGAGGAGATTGCTGTCCTTTCCTGTTCATCCGGGTCGCAATCGATATGACTTGTGTGGATTGACGATTGGACTCCCTGTTATTCGCCTCTGGTTCCTCATGATCTGGTTCCTTGTGCGTTGGACGATTACAGCTTGGGATAGACAAGGACAGGGTTGAGATGAACTTGCCTCAGTGGACTATTATCTTGCGGTATGGTCGGATGATCCGTTTGTGACTGTATGACTATGTTCGATTCTCCTTCATGTTCCTGGAGCTTATCCTTGTACTTAATATCTTCCCGTGGGCTCTGAGTATGTTCGGACAGGGGGGTGGGAGCTGATGTTTTTGATTATGTAGTTCCTCTCCCGTCGTTATTTCCCTATTTTCCCTTCTTCTTTTTGTCTTTGCGGTTCTTTCTTTACTTTTAACTCTTCTATATTTCGGGTTCTGGTTAGGGCGACAGGCACGCTGCTGGGGGGTAGGCCATAGACTTCTGCAGGGGTGCAGGGTGGGGTGTGCGGGGTGGGGGGGGTCTGTCATTTTGTTATTTCCCCCCTTTTTTTCCTTTTTGGTTCTATGGCTCTTATGTATCCCCTGTTTTCGGGACGCGGTGTCGGCATGTGGGCCCCCTGGGGTGTTTCTTGGCTTGCATGGGCCTTCGGGTCTCCCTGCCGTCACGGTTTACGACGCATCCATTACTCCTGTTACCACTGGTTCCATGTGCCGGTCTATTTTCGAGTGCTTCGTTAGCCATGGGGCACATGCCGTGATGCTGCGTTCTTTCTTCCCCCCCTTTTTTCCCCGAAGTCCTTTCCCTTTTTCCCCCTTCCCCCTTTCCTCCCCTGGGTTGTTGTAGCGGAGGGCTCTCTGTTTTGCAAGCCTATTTTCAGTTCTGTGTATCATTGTGAGTTCTCGTAGTGGTGGGTGGGCGCTGGGCGGCGGTTGCAATAGCTTATTAATGTGGGACTCACGTTCTGCCTTTGCCAAAATGTAACTGTTCTTTTTGAATTTTCCTGTGTTCTGTATTTCTGCTTGCTCGCGGCCCGCCACGGCCCTCTGGACTTTAATGATTGCCATTATTCTGCTATACCCTTTCTTCTATTATAAAATCAACCTTCTCTCATCCTGCTCGTTGTGGTTGCTCTGTGGCTTTTCACCTTTGCTTCCCGTTTGGATTGCTGTGATATCCTGCTGGAGCTTCTGTACTGCCCATAGTGTTTCTATAAGTGTGGTGGCCGGCCCGATGGGTTGTAGGCCCGTATTTGTGAGCACTTTCTGCATAATAAAGGTTTAAAAAAAATAAATAAAAATAAAATATCAGTCCACACTGAAGAGAGAGTACTATCATTCATGCTTACACGCTATCAACGGACTTTTACACTCTGCTCTATAACTAAATATTTCAAGAAATCTTGAGAAAAATAATCTTATATGAAATGCGAATATCAGCACCTATGTTCGACGCATGTGTAATGGACGGCAACCTGATGAAGGCATGTATGCCGAAACGCGCGTAGTTGACACCTGCTGCACTGCCTCCATCATTCTATTGTCTGTCATATAATGTGGATAAACATTTGTATTGTTGGATATGAAATATATATATAAAAAAATAACAAAAAGTGAAAATTAATCTTTATATGAAATAATAAAATGAACAGTTTTTGATACATATATGAGTGTATTGCCAACCTGTGTTTCAATATGGTGGTTTATACGTTTGTTGTAAATTATTTTTTACCTCAGAGATAATATGTATTGAACCTATGCCTAGCTAAATCCTTTTTTCCCCTTCGCTTAACTTCCCTATGTTTAGCTAGTCACAATATAGGGGTCCCTTGCTTCCTAACAAGTAAACTCAACAACAACAATAGGTTTTGTGAAAGAAAAAAGATGAAAAAAAGTTTGTGGTTGAGATGCTTTGCATGGAGGCAGGCT
The DNA here is from genome assembly GCF_964261635.1 of Lissotriton helveticus. Classification (NCBI taxonomy): domain Eukaryota; kingdom Metazoa; phylum Chordata; class Amphibia; order Caudata; family Salamandridae; genus Lissotriton; species Lissotriton helveticus. Next base: position 997,583,403 of record NC_136067.1, read on the forward strand.
ATGAATAACGCAATGGGTGAAGTCATCCTGCCGAGTCTGTCGGTGTAAATGCAGAACACTTATAAGGTTCCAAAGCGAGACCTATTGGCTATACCAATGCTTGTTATCTGATGGCAATACCCATGAACAGTGAGTTCTGAGATGTGTGCTACTATTTTATTTGAGACTATCAGAACCTTTGTTGCCCACGATCTTATTTTTTTTTAAATATCTTTTTTAAAGTCATGGCAAGTAATACACAGACAAGTACACCACACTTCCTCACACCCTTGTATGGCAAGATTACAGATTGCATAGCATTAAACATTACATGTGTTTCCTGTCTCCCTTTCCACCCCCCCATCGAGATGTAGTCCATAGAAATATTAGCAGCAGCATCAGTTAGATCCAGTGGGGTGCAGGGGCCCCCTCTATAAGCGTTCCATTTGGCCAAGATTTTCTCCCACTTTCTAGGACAGCCTCAGTGCACGTATACCACTTTTTCAGCCACCATACACCAGTCCATGTCCCGCTTCCAATCTCTAAGGCGTGGTGCAGATGCCACCCCATAGATGCGCAATAATGCGCTTGGCTACTGCCAGACCCATGGTCATCCAGGTCCGTTCCATATGGTTTAGGTCAGTTGCGTCCCAAATATTAAGCAAGCACCACTTAGCGGAGACTGCCATCTCATATCCGCATAGGTCATATTCATGCAGGCCACCACAGACTTCAAAAGCGTTGTATAGTGGGGCAGCTCTAAACAATGTGAAAGAAGGTTTCCAGCTGATCACATTGGCTGCGGCAGTCAGCATCCATTGCCCTACCCATTTTTACCATGGTGGTGCATGCGAAGTAGGACCTGTGTTTAACTTTGAGCTGGACTAAATAAAACCAAACCTTAAACGCTATCTCTCTTAATGAGACCAGGGCTTTTGGCCATTCATCATACTCCAAACCCTCGGGATCTAGGTCCCATTGTACCTGCAAATTTAGAAGAGTGTCTGGTGAGTTATTAATCAGTTTTCGATATGTGAGGGAAGTCACCCTGCCAGACATGTGATCATCAATCAGTCTGTCCTACAGGGGCAAAGCTTCTGGTAGGACTCCCCCCTTGGGGAAGCGCTGACTGGAGTGCATGTTGTATCTGTGGGTAGTGGAAGGTCTCAGTGGGGGCTAACTGGTAGTCTTGTTGCAAGTCAGTGAAAGGGAAAACCTCTCCCACTCTGGAGAGATCAATAAGATCCCAGTTATTAAGCCCCGGTTGAGTTCCCAGGGTGCCCAATTCTTCGGAGTCCCACAGGGGAAAGGCCATGGTTATCCTACCTTTTCAACCTAGCGCTTTAAGTGTTCTGTTCCAGAGTGTAACCGTGACAGCTTGGGGAGTTAAGCGTCGTGGGCTAAAGTAGAGGGTCCACACGCCCTTTGCCGGTTGCAGGACTAGCAGATCCATACGAAACGCAGGATGTACAGTGGAAAGGTGCACCCATTGATTACTGTTCGTGCGCTGAGCTGCGAATAGTATTTTTGAATGTCGGGCAGGCTATCCCTCCTTCGTACCATCCCCTTGTCAGTTTGTTGAATTCTATGTGCACCGGGCCCAAAGCAGTGTTCTGATTTGACTTTCTATGGCTTTGAAGTATGCCATGCCCGGAGGGACTGTGTTGCTCATTTTAATGAATCCAAATTCCTACCCCCGACCGAGAATAATCTTTTAAGAACATTGCTACTGAATCTACAAAGGGGTCTACCTCGTCTCCCCAGAAAAGTAGACATATTTGTTGCCTTCTTGTTTGAGGCAATTATGCCATGGACTTTTCCATTTACATCACAACACTACTTTCATCACTTTGATTAGTCAACAAAGGATGAGAAGAAAACAAGCAAACAATTTAAAATGGTCTGTTAAGGAAAGCATTCCAATTGGATTGCTACTAATGAACTTACCTCCTTTCCCCTTTACGTCTCCACGAGAGACTGGGTTCTCAATACAATGCAGAAAAATAGCCCGACAATTCATCCTAATATATTCCTTTCCTCCTGCATTGGTCAGTTGCTGCCTGACACTTCCGGGAAAGCATATTGGAATGAACAAAAATATTGTGAGGTTGTAAGTGCTAGAACGTCAGATAGATACCCACACAATAGATTTTGACATATGGATCAACACGGTTGAAAATAACTCGATTTTAACATTAAGGTAACAATAAAAACTCTGAATAAAGTAATGAATAAACAAAGCCTAACCCAAGAATGCGAGCTGGGTGACTGGGATCACAGAGTCTATACGGGTATTTATTAGGAACCAAAAGCATTTCACAAAAAAAAGCTGAACTTAGAACCTAAAACTGTACATAGGAACAGCAGGGGGGGTCATATGTATCTGTAATGATAAAGGTTTTTTGAATGTGGGTGACTAAAAAAGCGAAAATGGTAGAGACAGCAGAATTAAACATATTTAGAAATATAACATAGTAAACATGGGGCGCAGGATGGTAGAGTTACTGTTAGTGGTAAAAGGAGTCAAAGACAGCAAGAGAGTTAGGTAAGGCTTTAGTGTTAATTGAGTTAGTAAGGTTCACAACTGAGTCAAATTTTAAAAACAGTATTGAAGGCTGGTATGAAGTAATTGCTGTGATGGGGATTAATGTCTCCTTGTTGAGGGTATCTTGGAGAGAATTTTTGCAGTGGAAGGATTAATGCAAGCATCACTCAAAATGAAGATGGACATTTGTGTTGTCTTGCAAATGCGTCCCATTAAACACCTTTATCAGGAAATGTTTTGCACACCATTTTGCTGCAAAGAAACTTTTAATATTTATCACACACATAGGTTAAGGACACACACTGCCTGAAATTACTACTCCTCCATTTCTTCTTAAGGAGTTACTTACTTTGTTGCATCTGTGTAAAGTGTTTACCATAGATTTAGGGCCAGACTGGGAACCAAAACCGGCCGTGGAAAAGTGCTCAGCTGGCCCCCCGGGGGGGATGGGGTGGTTTGGGAGTGCAGCAGAGCAGTTTGCCAGGGCCGGTTTCGGTCGATTTTGTTACAGGGGCCGATATTGCAGCTAAGCTGCAAAAACGGCCCTGTAACAAAACGGCCCCCTGGGGTCCCCAAAACCGGCCCTCGGCCTGGTGGCCCACCGGGGAAATGCCCAGTGCCCGCTAGGGCCAGTCCAGCCCTGCATAGATTGGAAGAGTACTGAGAAACGGCGAGCTCATTGCGAAGTTAGGTACCATGTTGCTGAGTGCCACACTCAGCAGGTGGTTAAGTGTTTTCGTCACCTGGACTGCAATGGCACTTTAACGCTCAGTCCCCCTTGGAGAGTTCAGCACTGGACAAATGATATGTCAAAATTGCCCCAAATCAGCTTGTATCCGAAAAGAGGTGTGGGCAAGCCTTACAAATTGCCCTTTCCAAGATGTGGTTGTGTCCACAAAATTCTATTTGAGGTACCCAGTTTAAGGTGAGGTAGAGTACTTTCCTGTGCTGTCAGTTTCTGGTTAGCTCACACATAAGGGTGCATTTACAAGTGATGGATTTATTTATTTTTACCATTTGTAGAGCGCACTGTAACCCTGAGGGCATCCTGGCGCTGAGACAGCAAAAAAGGACCGGAATACTAGACAGTTGAGCTAGATGGGCGTCACTGATATAGAGTTAAAGACTCATGGATCAGACTTTGGGGAAGAGCCAGGTCTTTACTTTCTTGTGGAACATTCATTGCAACACATTAGTTCCCTCATTTTTAATTGTGCTCTTTGCTACTATTTCAGTTCCTGAATTTTACTTCTTGTAGTTGGTCCTTTCCCTGAATTTACTTCTGGAAGTCTTTGCTTGCTTTGGTTGGTTCTCATGCTAATCACTGTCAGTTGGAAACCTGGGATCACATTTCTGAAAGGGCTAAAATATCTTGTGGAGTTTCTCAAGACTCTATAATAGCACCGACCAAGTCAAACTTCTGACTTCAAAATGCTGAGTTTGATTTTAAATGGTTCTGGAAATGCCATTCATCAATATGCTGAAAATATGCAGCTTTATCTAAAAACTTCCCCTTCCAAGGATGGTCTTCTGTTCAACACAGATCTTTTATTCACAAAAACAAATGTTTCCTAATAATCACCAAATATTACAACAGATTTGATCCCAATCTCGTATCCTTGCTCAAGGTTGATGATTTCTAACCTTCAATTTACTCAACCGCGAATTCACTAGATTTCACACTGGACTCCAAACTTGACCTCATTCCCAGCGTCAACAGATTTGCCCAATCCACTATCTTTCACCACACCCTAATTATCTTATCTCCAGACTTCAGCAATGCCATCCTGGCATAAGTAAACCAGCACCATATCACAGCTCACTGAAAACTGAAAGCTGATCTGTGATCAGCAGCAAGTCTTATCTCTACTGGCAAGTTTGAGCATATTCTTCCTATATTAAGACCATTACACTGGCTCCCCATTGAGGCAAGGACCAAAACTAATATCTTACTGATTCGACTTCAAAGCATTACACCTAAAGAAACCTTCATACCTTACCAAACGTCTAAACATCTCTACAGAACTTGATCTTCAAAGGGCAAATTCCCCTCACTTGATTCAAAACTGCTTAAGAGTGAATCAACCCTACTCAGTTGCAGAAACTAACCTCTGAAACTCTCTCCCTGCAAATTTGGAAGCTGCTCCCAACTTTCTCTTCTTCTGCAATGCCTCAACTTTTACATCTCTCTTTGGAATCCAGCTAACCCCTTGTCTTCTTGCCTGTCTGCATAACTCTTCCCTCTCTACTATGCCTCATGCTTCTCTCATTTCATAGGAAACTGTTAAAATAAATCTGTGAGAGAGAAAAGAAGGTGATACTTGTTGTTATTTTTCTTCAGGCATGTTGCTTCTACATTGCTGAATGCTGTCTCAGGGACAGGACCTTCTCAGCCTTTGTCCAAATGCAGTCACTGAATGGTCTGATCTCTCCATCTAGCATACATAACCAGAGAAGACGGGCCTAAGGACACTCTGGGTTGCCAACAGCTGCTGCACAGACACTCATTAAGCTTATTCAACCTCTTTTCTACCCTTCTTTGGGAGAATTTGAAGACTATAAAGAAAACAAGAGGTGAGGGCTCTTGCTATGGTAATTGTTCATCCAACCTTTTCAATGCAGATATGTTATATTAATTCAATTTTGTATAGAACCCTATTGCCATTAGTACAAACTTGCAAATTGTTTCAGTATATAGCTTTAACACTTTTGGAGACTGTTAAGGGCTACCCGGGAAGTCGGAGAATAAACTGTGCATCCTAAAAACAGCAACAGCCACTAGAAGCAAATACCGTTTACTATTCAAAATCCCAAAAGCAAAAACATCCATAACTCTTAACTAGGCCTTTTCCAGTCAAGAACCAAGAAAGTGAAATTGTCTAAAAAACAGAAATTCAGTGTGAACCCAACGTGCTTACAAAGTAAACTCCTCAGTGCCCACTTAAAGGACTAAGAGCCCGATGTACAAACATTAGGAATATCGATTTCCTAATTGTGATTCTGTCTGAATCGCAATTAGGAAATCAGTATCCTAATGTATGAAAATCATTGAGCTTCAATAAAGGATTCCTTGTAGGTCGCAAATCGAATTACCTTATGAATATTAATGAGGTAGGCCACAGTTTGCAACCCATTATAAATCACAGCCCTCATAAGGATGGTGGCCAGCTGAGGTCTGCTAATCAGTTCCTTTGTGACCGGAAAAATGATTTGTACATATGGCCTAAGGGCATTTATCCTTTGCCACACTTTTAAATTTGAAAAGTTTGCCAATATGTGGTATTTGAATGTTGCATGTGAAGGGCTTCACTGAGTACATCAATCACTAATAGGCAAATAAGAAAACAGTTTGTGTAATGTTTTTTTAATCCGTGACTCTGGCTACATTGTTCATGGCTATGGTTTTGGGCACCACACTTATAACTTTATAGTGTCATTTTAGCTTTTAGAATTTAAAATTTGTGCAGGGCACTGTCATATCATGTAGCCTGCCACAAACCCTGCCTCACCCCTGGTCCATATTACTGTATCCCCTAGTGTGGTACACTAGGAGACATGCACTGCTGGTCATAACGCGCCTAAAAACTAGACTTGCAACATTTGAATAATTATAGTACAGTCTTTTTAACAGAATTTCAACGCTTTTAGAACGAAGGAGATTTTATATGTAAAAATTGTTCTGTAATGAAATATTTTTCTATTGCAATGGTTTTAACGAACTATGCAAATAAAATAAACTTGAAACCATCCTCAATTCGTCTTCGGAAGAGGTCCGAGTCCTGCACCTTCGTGCAAACAGTGCCCTCTGTCGGCTGGATTTGGCCTCTATGTACAGTGACCAACATTTGAAAAGCACGTACTTCACCGTTTTCCATACAAAGACCAATGCTAAGGAGTAAGTATTCCCAATCTCTCCATTTCCATCTTAGTAAATAGAATGATAAATGGATGCTCTTTATACAGTTGGTTTTGTTGCCTTACTCTGCTGTATAATTTATGGCCATTTCTGATGAAATGGCTGGAGGCAAAAAGTTGTCTTTTCTCTTTAAGATCACCTCTTCAGAGCTCTGCCAAACTGCTGTCCTCTTTCCTCTCTCGCAGTGTAGTCTACAACCAATCAGGAGGGCCGACCCACCCTGATAGGAACGCAATGGGATACTGATGCTTATTGATCAACACTGTGCAGGCACTTTTATTCAACACCTATGTTCCTTTTAGCCAATCTCAGGACACTTAGTCCTCTCTGGACCTGGTATCCCTGAGTGCATGGCACCTGGGAACTCCTGTTATTTCTTAGGTCAAAACAGAGCACCGACCATCCATATTTCAATGGTGCAGCTGAAGGAGAAATGTTCTCCTATAATACAATTTGTTGAGCAAAGGCAAGTGAACGAGAATGATCTCTTTGGAGGTGCTTGCACTTACCACTAGTTCATTTGGTAAAGGCTGTGGAGTTAAGTGAGACAGGTGTTCAATTGAAGTGGTGAAGGAGACTAGATAACGCAGGGGTTGTTTGTTTTGTGTCCAGTTGATTGAAAGGTGGGTTTGGTTATCTTAAGAGTGGCCAGTTTGCCACTTGCTGCATTTTCCTCGCATTTCATCTTGGATTTAAGTTACAAACTGTATGCAGTAGCTCAGTTCTTGAAAACCAGACCAGCTACAACATTTCAATGGTGCAAAAAATGTGTAGGTACCCCTCTCAGAGTACTGGCAAGACTAACTAGCACCGGTAGAAACAAAACTGTATTTGAAAAGAGCTAACACATGAACATTTTGTGCTAATGAAGCAAAATGTATGTAAACAATTTTAAACCATGATTTTAATTTTGCTCATAGTCAGGATAGCAGCGCCAACTACATTAACATCATAGCAGAGAAGAAGATTAAAAAAAAATAGAAGAAAAAGTGAAGTATCCAAATTAGAATTCAGGACATGAATCCCCTTCCTGTTGCAGGGAGGACTGGGAGTTGTTCAATACAACAGTCTTAACTGTAATCCACCTTCCCACCTCTGTTCATGTGCAGGCATCAGCTGACGAAAGACAGCCTACAGCAATTTACTGACACAATAGTTATTTTATGATGGTTGTGAACAAATTAATTTTACCTGGGCCTTGATAGGCCTGAGGATGACCATATGAGGCAGATGCATCCCAGTGATTCGAAGTGGTGCTTTTCTGCACCTGTGTACTTTCTGGTCCACTTGGGTTCCAGCTTGACCAAGGATCTCCAGAATTGCTGACCTAGAATTCCCCACATAGAAGGAGGTGTGATTATAACTTGACAAATAAGCAAAGATAAAACAACGTTCCATATAGTGTTTAACGTTTACACAGAGGTCTTAAAGTAGTGGAAGAAAACAAGTTACTTACCTATAACTTTGGTTCCCCAGTATTGGTAACTTTCATAGATTCCCATGCTTTGTATCATTCCCCTGTCGTCGGAATGGGAGCCTCGGTAAATAAAAAATACCATAGTAATAGGTGCAAAAGAGAAAACTAGGCCTAGGCCTCATTTCATTTTGTAGCCTATCAACCTCTTTTTGTAAAAGAGACCAAACTTTCTGCAACAACCAATCAGATTAGCCTCACCCCTTGGAACCTTCCTGAGAGAGCCTCAGATCCTCAGATTTTCGTAGCCGTTGTGTAACAGCAATCATAACCTGATATGAGGCCAAGCTTTCCCAGGGGAGGAGGGTGGGCGCATGGGAATCCATGAAAGTTACCAATACTGGGGAACCAAAGTTACAGGTAAGTAACTTGTTTTCTTACCCCAGCAACTTTCATAGATTCCCATGCTTTGTATCAGAATAGCTAGCAGTAAGCCATAAAAGCACATTTTGGTACATGAATAGCATTACATGTTACATAGTCATCTTCACAGGAAACAAATCATAAATGTTACCTTAGACAGGAATACACCAAGTGATACAAAATGTGCAATACAGGAAGGAGGGATTGTAGGGAAAGCTCACCTCTCATTGAAAAATATTCCTCAGGACTGCTTGTCCAACAGCTGAATCATTCTTCATAGAAGAATCCAGGCAGTAGTGCTTCGAGAAGGTATGAGTACTGCTCCACGTAGCTGCCCTACAGATGTTCTTGATCGGGACTCCTGAAAATAGGGCCACTGATGATGCCATAGATCCCGTTGAATGAGCACGAACTCGCCCTTCCAGCGGTTTGCCCGCTTCTTGATGGCAAAATTGGATAGCATTGGAAATCCAACGAGAGATACTGTGCTTTGACAGCGGAAATCCCTTCCGCGGGGCACTAAAAGAGGCAAACAGTTGAGGAGACTTCCTGAAAGGTTTTGTGCGTTCCAGATAAAATTTCAGACATCTCTGAACGTCCAAAGAATGTAAAGACCTCTCAGCTGGAGTAGAAGGTCGTGGGAAAAAAAGATTTAAAAATTACCGGCTCATTCAGATGGAATTCAGATGGAACCTTCGGGATGAATTTAGGATTTGTCCGTAGAATCAAAACATCCTTCTTAAACTGTAGAAAAGGTTCTCCAATTGTAAACGCCTGGAGCTCACTTATCCTTCTAGCTGATGTCAAGCCAAGAGAAGAGCTAGCTTCCATGACAGAAATTTAAGGTCCGCCTTATGAATGGGCTCAAAAGGGGCTCTCACCAGATGAGCCAATACCAAATTAAGTTGCCCTACTGGTGGAGGAGGCCGGACGGAGGAAAAACCCTGAAAAGGCCTTTCAGGAACTGTTTCACAATCCTTACAGACCAAAGCGAAGGACCTAAAGATGTCCGTCTGTACCTAGAGATGGCTGCCAGATGTACTTTGACCGAAGAATGAGCCAAACCCGATTTAGCCAGAGAAAGAATATATGGCAAAATCTGATGTGGAGCCGAAGTGTATGGGTGAAGACTCTGTCCCTGACACCAGAGACGGAATTTGTCCACTTAGCCCGATAGGTCTTATTGGTACTAGGAGCTCCTGCCTGAGATAGAATATCCTTACACTCCTTGGTGAGGTTCAGGTCCTGAAATTCTCGGTACTCAGGAGCCACGCTGTCAAGTGGAGTGAGCTCGGATCTGGATGGAGCACCTGACCTTGAGACATCGTCAAGAGAGACGGAACCGGCTGCAGACGAATTGGCCGATCCTGAGAAAGTAGAAGGAGTTCTGTGTACCAGAACTGTCGGGGCCACGCTGGTGCAATCAAGATCATCCGGCAGGGTTCTGCTTTGATCTTCCTGAGCAGTCTCGGGATCAGGGGTATTGGTGGAAAGGCGTAGAGAAATGCGCCGCACCAGACAATCGAAAGTGCATTCCCCAAGGATCCCCGATGGTGATCCCTGCTTGCGAAGAGCTGGTATTTGGCGTTCTCTGGAGTCGCAAACAGGTCTATGGTTGGGATTCCCCAGCATGCGAAGACCTCGTCGAGATTGGATTGGTCCAATTCCCATTCGTGACTGATCGATCTTTGGCGGCTCAACACATCCGCTGTGGTATTGAGCAGCCCCGCTCGGTGCTCTGCTGTAAGAGCAACATTGTGGAGAATTGCCCAGTTCCTAATCTCTTGAGCTTCTTTGAAAAGTGTTCAGGATCTTGTCCCGCCTTGCTTGTTTACATAGTGCATGGCCGTTGTGTTGTCCGTGTGGACCAGCACTGCCCGATTCTGAATCCGTGGCAGAAAAGCCTGCAGGGCCAAGCGAATAGCCTTGAGTTCCAATAGGTTGATGTGGAACCTGCGCTGATCTGGATCCCAATGACCACTCACATGGAGCTCCTGCAGAACAGCTCCCCAACCTTCTAATGAAGCGTCCATGGTGAGAACCATGGGAGATGGAGGAAGCATGAAGGTCAAACCCTTTGAGATATTGTCCTTTACCAGCCACCAACTGCATGCTTTCTTCATTGCTGGTGTGACCAATATCCTGTCGTCGAACAAGCCCTCCGCCTGGAACCACTGCTTGTCCAGCTGTTCTTGTAGCGGGCGCTTACGAAGCTTGCAGTGCGGAATCAATGGTATGCAGGATGATATCGATCCTAGCAGGGACTTGTAAAGACGGACCAACAGCGATTTCTTCCTTTGCAAGAGACGAGCTGGCAGTAAAAGCTTGTTCTGACGTTCTTCCGTCGGAAAAGCCTTGCATTGATCCGTGTCCAGGATAGGTCCTAGAAACTTGGCCGACCTGGATGGGCAAAGGATCGATTTTTCCTTGTTGAGTTGCAGGCCTCGGTGGCTGAAGAGTTGGATGCAACTTGAGACTGCGCAGGAGGCTGCTTGGAAGGTCGGAGCCTTTATAAGCCAATCGTCTAGGTAGGGAAAGACTTCTAAAGATTGCTATCGTAGAAACGCTGCTACTGGAGCGAGTACTTTGGTAAATATCCGTGGTGCCGACCTGAGACCAAATGAAAGCACCTTGAATTGAAAATGGCTCTTGCCTATCGTGAAGCGTAGGTATTGCCTGTGAGCTGCATGGATCGGAACATGGAAGTATGCGTCCTCCAAATCCAGTGTCGCCATGTAGTCTCCTGGATTCAGTAGACGTAGAATATCCTGAAGGGTGACCATCCTGAAGGAAAGTTTTATGAGATAGGTGTTGAGCTCCCTTAGATCTAATATTGGACGCCACTTTTTCTTTGTCTTGCGAACCAGGAAGAACCTGGAATAAAACCCTTTCCCCCTTTGGGAGTGAGGTACACGTTCTATTGCCCCCTTGATGAAAAGTTGGTGGGCTTCGAGACGTAAAAGTCCTAGATGTTTCGATTCGTTGGCGCCCGGAGCTCTGGTTGGAGGAAGTTGTTGAAACTCCAATGTGTGTCCACCCTGAATGATATTCAAAACCCACTGGTCTGATGTAATAACCTTCCAGCTCTGTAGACAATGAGAAATCCTGCCCCCCACTGATGTCATTGGAGGGGTAGGAACAGTAGAAAGAGCCATGAAGCCGCTATTGCCGCTTAGAATTGTCTCTCCCCTGACGCCCTTTTGATGGTTGGCGAGAGAAAGACGCCGACTGGCCTTGGTGCCGTGTGTATTGCGGCTTGTAAGATTGCGAGGATTGCAAGTACGAAGAGTAGCGCAGTTGATTGCCACCTCTGTATGAGACAAAACCTCTCCCTCTCGCACCTCTGAAAGGAAATTTGCGGTAACTCAATGTCCCCAAGGACCTTGCCGTGTCCGTGTCCTTCTTGATGCCTAGCAGGGCATCATCCACATGCTTTCCAAAAAGCATCTCTCCGTCGTAAGGTAAGTACAAGATCTTATTTTGAACTTCCTGGCGAAACCAGGTGGCCCGTAACCAGCCTTGAAGCCTTAAAACTGCTGAACCCGCTAGTGCACGGAAAGCTGTAGTTGCTATGTCCATAGCACAATCTATCACCTCTGAAGAGGACCGCTCCCCTTCCACCAGTATCTTCCTGGCCTCATCTTTCGATCCATCCGGAAGTTGTTCCACAAACGGGGATAAATCGCACCACATCTGGCGATCATATCTACCCAAGATAGCAAGAGCATTAGCAGCTCGAACCAAGAGGCTGGCCATAGTAGAGAATCTTTTTCCCACATTGTCCGGATGTCTCCCCTCCTTGTCTGGAGGTGTTGTAAGTGGTGTCGATGGATTTTTGGACTTGCTTTGCGCCGTCTGGGAAATAACTGAGTGCGGCTTCGGCTGACCAGTCAGGCAAGCAGGACTACTTTCTGGAGCTTTATATTTCTTCAACAGCCGGGGAAGAACAGGAATGACCGTTGCCGGATTCTGCATCACTTTAGTACCTTCCGACCATATATGTTCGATTATTGGAATTGAACGAACAGATTTTCTGTAAGGTTCCTTGAAGTCGTAAAGGAAACAGTCTGATTGCACTGTCGTAATAGGTAGGCTAAATCTCTTGGACGCCCTTTCCATCAGATTATGGAAACCTCCAATATCAGCTGGAGGGGAGGTAGCAGTATCCGGCACTGGTGAATCCGGATCCTGAATGACATCATCGTCCCAACCTCTATCCGGGTCATGATAAGGATCAACTTGAGAATCTCCATCCGATGAGACATCGTCATCCTGAACAGTCACCACCTCCTGATAGCGCTCTCTGGGTTCTGGTTCTCGAGAAACTAAAGGCGTCACTGCAACTGCAGGGGTAGTAGGGGTGGATGGAGAAGGAGGACGCTGTTGTTCCGCAGCTTGCGACGGAAACCTCCTTTTGTAATCTTGTAGCATGAATTGCAAGTCCATTATGAGAGAGGACGGCATTGCCACCATATCCTGACGTGTCTTTTGTGGAGGCCTTTCTTGCTGAACAAACTGGCGCTCGTGAGCATAGCACTCATCAGAATCCGAAGCTTGAAACTTTACTTGTAATTCAGAGGGGCTATAGGCATCCCCAAAAGGACCATCCTCATCGTCATCAGACTCCTCATCCAGAAGCAAATTGGGAGGTAAAGGTGTTACACGCCGAGGAGATGTCATCTCTGGGGTAATTTGCTGCCTTTTTAGGTCGAGCAGACCTACTCTCAATGCGTGAGCATTGAGAGTGTCTGCTTCAGACCTTTTGTGGCCCGTATTTAGGAGAGTGGACAGCTACCAGACGTGCGCTTTGACGAGGTCGGATTTCCCCTCGGGAGCGAGCGTCTGATAGCTGCGCATGCGTGGTGCAAGCCCTGGCTCTCACACAGACACAGACAGCCCCCACCCCTCTGCATGCACGCACGCACACACACACACACAGGCGCGCGCATGCACACGCAGGCATACGACACACATACAGGCACACATACAGGCACACTATCCCCTACCTCGCATTCTCTCTCAATCACACAGTCACGCATGCGCACACACATTCCCACACGCACACACGCGCGCACACACTCCCCCTCCCCCACCCCTCCCAGGCATACACACAGGCACGCACGCACTTCACTTCAGCCGTGGGCCCCACTCACCGACTGCGCTCTTCCGGCGGGCTCCTCTCGCGCTCCGCGCCTCACGGCGCGTCTCGTCTCCTCTTCACAATCGGGGCTCCCTCAGGTCCGAGGAGCCCCGCAACAGACGCCACACTCCTCCTTCTCCCCGGCCCCCTCCTGGGGACCCGGGCTGATTCGGACAGGCAGGGCGCTCCATGCGCCGGCAGCTCGCGGACCTCGGGAGGCGGGACTTCCGGTCGGCCGCGACCGGATTGGCCGGCCGGCCAAGAGCTTCCGGGTCGCCGCGGGACTTGTTAACACTACCGTCCCTGGTATGGCAAGGGTGGTAGTCCACATAAATGGACACCGCAGACATAGTTCGTATGTGTGGTATTGTTTGGGTGCGATTACATGCAGCCCTCGCGTGTACCTCCGACATGCTAACATCGCGTGCGTCGACCAGGGGGTGGTGCTATGTGTGCTTGGAGTGTTTTTTCCTGTCAGGGGCATGGATGCGAATACAGAAAACGGCATTTTTCTTGTGAGACCCCCGCCTGTTAACACCGTGAGAGCGCGAACGGTTGCCCACACAGTAAACCTATACCACCGTCTCCATTACGTGCGGTCATACCTTGAGAGAGACGCCACGCGATCCTGTCTAACGACCCTGGCATTATGTGGGAGTATTTGGGGAACGGGACCCACGATTCTCGCACTCTGGACGTTCCCAACGATGTGCCAGCAGTGGCACGTGAAGCTGCAAAAAGCGCGTTCTAGTATCAAAGAACAGTTAGGTGGCGCGAGATGCCGACATTAAAAGACCGGTGGGCGGGGTCATAACGATTTCTGGGTTACCTGCTAATTAGAATCCCTTGAGCAGGGTTTATACGTGTTGTGTATAGCCTAATGTGTCCTATTCTGGATACCGTAGTTTTCCATGTGTGTCCCTCATGAGCTCTTCACAGTACGGTAAATGTCAATGTTTTCAATTGGGCAACTGTCCGGTCTTCTCAACTTCTTTTTGAGGAACACTTTTCAAAGAAGGGGCATGGCGCCCAGGTGCTCATGCAATCACGCGCTCTAAACTCCCTCTTTAATTTGGGGGGCATTTTACCTGCAGGACGTGACAGGCTCACTGTAATAGGGAAATAAAAGTAAAACGATGCAAGTGAAGTTCGTATTTTCAGTTTGTTGCAGGAACATGCAAGGGATCAGTGCAGTTCTAAGATCAGCCTTATCGTATTTCATAATCGGTAAATATTTCATGAGCAGCTGGTATTACGACAATATTCGAGTACATTCTTGCTCTCCCAACAGTAATTTGAACCCAGGTTTCCTGAGTTGAGCTCCAAAGTTTCCAGCAATGTTGCATAAACCTTAAAGCAATTACCAGCACCGGTAACTAGAAGTGCTAAATGTCAAGATGCACCTCTGCTCACTGTAATGCAACAAACGACAGAAAGAAAACTATGGCCCGTTCACTGAAATGAAAGGAAACAAGCACTGGCAAAGCACATAGGACCGACTTTCCAAAGAAGCATGCGCAGACCGAAAACGCTGCAGCCAGAGATACACATGCTCCAAGCACATACACACAGGCAACATGTACAGGCACAAAGCCACCAACGTAGCAGACGTGCCGCATGCATACAGGCACCCCACCTGTGCATTACAATGTGTTCAATGACACCAGTACGCGCTGCCTGTGTTTCCATGTTGTATGTGTGCTTGTGTTGCATTGCGTGTATGTATATCTGACTGCATGTGTGTTACACAGATTAAAGACTATGTGGAGCCTTGAAATTTTTTTCCATATGGTGACTCCTGTTGTGCATACAGACTAGGGTCATGCGTCATATGACAGTAAACGTGCTGCTCCGAGTGCGGGCGCGAGCCTGTGCCGGCTCTGAGCAGCACACTGGTGAAAGACAGACCAGATCTTTGAAGACGCCAGTCAGCATCTTGCTGCATACAAGGGCACCGCCGGAGTTTAGAAGAAGGATCGCACCACAGGTGGGTGCCGTCACTCACTGAGCCCTGCTGTGAAGAATGCCTGGGGGCAGGGCTTTAAGTGGACTGAAAAAACTGGGGGGTCTCTCAAAGGGGCGTGGTCAGTGTAATTGGGGCGTGGCTTTAAAACACTTACGCTAAACATCTGTCTTTAGCATAGTGTGCCACCCAACTTGTATTTTGCTGTTTCTGTCATTGCATCCAGATATTTGATGCAACAAGTAACATCATACCTACAACAAGTAAGGACTATCGGCTTTGTCAACGGTTATTAGCTGCAACTATGGCTTGTTACATATAATATTGAAAACGCTTCCAATTAAAGCTCAGGTGAACCTACCACAATGTTGCTGCTCTTGCAGTGTCGTGTGCTTGGCTTTTTTATAAGTAAAATTTAGCAGAGCGTCTTTCAAGCATATTGCATTAGAAATGCTATAGGCGTCGCATTTACGATAGTTATAACTATTAGCATTGTAAATGACATAGCTATTAATTTAGCTATTTTCAAAAACAAGACATAAATAAAAAATGTGTCATTTACAATACCAATAGCTCAAACTTTCCTAATGCGAGACCTATTGCATTGTAAATGCTTGTTCTAGATATGCAGACTTTTTGAATCGTCGACGGGCTCATCGTCGACGGAAATGCCGGTAAAATAGACGTCGACGGAAGATGTGTCGTCGACGAGCTCGTCGTCATCATCATTCTTGCTGCCGTCGACACTACCTTCGTCGTCATTATCGTCGACGTCGAAAATGTAGACACCATCGTCGACGAGCAGGAAACAGGTACCTTAAACATCGACGAAGATATCAACGCCGCCACTGTCGACGAAGCTGTGAAGCTGTACCTGGACCCAAGTCTTATTTGGAAGTTGTCGTCGACGTACCAGCTGTTTTTGTCGTCGACGGACGTGGTTTCTTGTCCGATCTTCCTTCCTGAGGGACAGTAGAAGGTGTCTTGCCTCCCTTCTCCTTTTCAGATGGTGAAGAAGTAACAGAAAAACCCTTCTTCACCCTTTTAGCTGACTGTGTCTCCTCAGTCTGTCCCAGCCTCTCCTTTACACCTCGGTGAGGAGATTTTATGGGACTAGCCTTGTCAGACCTATGAGAGGTCTTTTGTAAGGCTTTCACAGGGGGCTCAATAGAAGTTGAAGGGAATGACCTACCCCTCTTCTTGGATCTTCTGGAGGACGCAGTTGAGGAAGACTCCTCACTGTCAGATGACATAACCTCCTTACGTGACTTCATTTTCTGCAGCCAAGTCAACAAGCGGCCTTCCCTGTCTCTCAAGGTCTTTGTAGAGAATGTTCTACAGATTTTACAATCTGCGGCCTTGTGGTCCGGGTACAAGCAGTAGATACAGTCTTCATGCTTGTCCTCCACAAACAACCTCTTCTTAGAACAGGTAGCACAAGCTCTAAATAACGCCTTCTTCTCCTTGTCAGACATATCAAAGTTGAAGAAATGGAAAAAGAATCCAATCTGAAGAGAAAACTGAGCAGAGCTCAGTGGAGACTCCCTACCACAACGCGCGGTAGAAAATCTGAGGCTCTGAGGCTCTCTCAGGAAGGTTCCAAGGGGTGAGGCTAATCTGATTGGTTGTTGCAGAAAGTTTGGTCTCTTTACAAAAAGAGGTTGACAGGCTACAAAATGAGATGAGGCCTAGGCTTCTCTTTTGCACTTATTACTATGGTATTTTTTATTTACCGAGTCTCCCATTCCGACGATGGTGAAATGATACAAAGCATGGGAATCTATGAAAGTTCCAATACTGGGGTAAATCTAATGGTCATTGCCAAAAACAAATCAGATAATAGTTTATTTTACAGAACTGCACAAGATGTGGGTGGTTTCAAATAGATCAATAATACAAATCGCAGAGACTTCAGTTTGAATAGTATACACAGGTATCACAAATAAAGTAGACGGTTCTCCCAGGAACCACAAGTGCATTTGCATGCGAAATTACCTCCAGTATTGTATTACGGCAAGAGTTGGGAAGTCAATGATATCGGTCTGTTTAGAAATGCTGCTGGTACATTTGCGTAAGAAAAGAGAGTTAAGTAAAAGGGAGGGTCACTGGGAGTAGAGAGGGGGATTAGATAAAGCAGGGATTGTTGGATTTGGGTCTTGTTATTCAAAGCATTTTATCTCATGCATGGTCAGGCAGATACTTGCTAAGTTCTCCAGAAACTTCACCTGTAATGCAATGTGCAAGATGGATGCGAGGGAGCAGTGCTTGTATTACAGATATGTCTTAAGATAATTTTCAATTTGCCCTTCGTTTGTGGTCAGCCTTGTGGTTGCACGTTGGCAGTACCTTCTCTGTATTATTTATTTTGCTGGTCAACCATTGAAGAGTCCCTTCCACATGTAAACCTCTGGTCAGTGCTTTCGATGTAGTTTCAGGGATCCAATAGAACTGCCTTCACCCATTAACTTTAGTTGGTAAACATTTTGTGTTCTAAGCATCTCCCACATGAAATGTCATCACACACTGTAAAACAAATGTCCCCCTACTTAACACTTCCCTTTCCCCTCCTTAGGTGGCACCAAGTATTTCTACTGGGTTGAACAGAGCTAAAAATTCAAATGAAGAAAGTTGTCACTTCCTAAAGAGGCAGAGCCCAGGCATTCAAATACCAACACTCTAGGTGGTAGAACCCAAGAGTACAGCACCATCATACGGTCTACTATAACTGTCGCCCAGTGCTCTCGTCCCTCACACTTTAGTGTCCTTTTCACACTTCAACCTCTAGACAGTCTTCCTGGTCTAGGCCAAAACGACATTCATATCTGATTACTTATATCTACTCCACTAAGGTCCCACATTTGCCAAAACTCTACACTTTGGAAAACAGGCTTGAGATGTGGGCTTTTTTTCTCATTCTGAAAGATACAAAGAAATGAACAACAGTGCATCAGGTTGGAACATATGGCCACAGGGAGAAAGGGAAAGAAAGGAAACAAAAGACTCCTGAGGGGTGAGGGGGAATAAATATGGCTGGACCTCTGTGTGAGATACTAAGGACTGCTTGCACAGATTAGATTGATACATGAAACCTATACCGTCCTAAAATTGCAGTTCGACAGTATTTGCACCTTTCATAAGTTCAAATAATTGAATAATACTTGTCAGACTTGGACTCCTCTATAGGAAGAGTGGCCAATTGGATGACAAACTACTGTTTGAAATTGAACGGCAAAAAAACAGAACTAATGATATTAGGGAATACATATGGCTGGACCTCTGTGTGAGATACTAAGGACTGCTTGCACAGATTAGATTGATACATGAAACCTATACCGTCCTAAAATTGCAGTTCGACAGTATTTGCACCTTTCATAAGTTCAAATAATTGAATAATACTTGTCAGACTTGGACTCCTCTATAGGAAGAGTGGCCAATTGGATGACAAACTACTGTTTGAAATTGAACGGCAAAAAAACAGAACTAATGATATTAGGGAATATGGTCATACCTAGACCTCTGGATAGCTGGCCAAATTGCATGGGCAACCCCCAGATCCCAATTCCCCTATAAAAAAAATTGGGAATGTGGTTGGCAGAGCCCTTACAATGGATCATCATGCAAAAACACTGGCTGGCAGCTGCTTAGCACTGATCCCAAGCATTTAAGAAAAACTGTGATTCAAGCCCTCATAGTTTCCCGTTTGGACTATGCTAATTCTCTTTACGTGGGCTTGCCATAGTATATAATAAAAAGACTTCAGGTGGTGCAAAATGCAGCAGCAAGGCTTCTGCTAAAGGTCCCAAGTTATGTTCCAGTAAGAGAATCTTTGAAACAGTTCCACTGGCTGCCAATTGAAGCAAATATTAAGTTCAAATCCCTTTGCACCGCACACAAGGCCATAAAGAATAAAGGTCCAGCTAAGCTCAGAGGTCTGGTATCTTCTTATCCCACAGCCAGACTCCTTAGATCATCTCAACAACACCTCCTTAACACTACTAGAGTCAAAAAGGCGAGATGGGACGGATGACCATTCGCACACGTGGTACAAAGTTATGGAACGGTCTCCCACTCGGTATAAGGTGACTGGAAGATGAACTCACTTTTAGGAAAAATACTCAAGACCTGTTCCCCCACTAACCCGTTACCATGCAGTTATCCACTTCAGCACTCACCATCGCGGGGAAGCCCTCGTGCAGCCATGCGCTTTACAAAACACAACATAAACATAGAAAACGCTATAGTAGCACTTACAGAATGCTAGCTGCTATATACACCCTATTCTTCACATTGTATGATCCAGCAGAGAGACAATGAATTGCATAGGCTTGAGCATATACATGTAGGACACAAACATCTGTGTTTACAAAGAACTAGGGGGAGCTGCTCTGTACTGAAAAAACTAACTACCTATTTTAAACGTGTGCACTGATAGAAACATCAAAGGCCTGCTGGGTTGCTTGCCATCCTAAACATCCTCTAAACATTTGGTGGGTAGAGGCAGGGATATTTTCTCTGCACTGTGAGAGACCAGGAGCTGCATGACAAATTGGCTTGAACACCATCATCTGTACTGAAGAAACTGCCAATAGCAAGTTGCTCAGGTAGACCAATATTTGATTTCCCAAGCGATGAGGTGTAACCAGAGTGATGAACATGTTAAAGATTTGTGGTGCTGATTTCATGCTGAAAAGTAGAAACTTGAACAGGTACTGGTAGCTGTACACCACAAAACACATATCAGTGGAGGTTGGTATATTTTGGTATGTGAAAGTAGAAGTTTTGGAGATAAATTAAAGGAAGGAAGTCACCCAATACCAGGCAGTTTCGTAGCATGACCATCTTAAAACCTGTTTTTTCCCCCGATATCTGTTTCAAGTTTATTTGTTGCAAATTGTTTGATAAGTTACCAGATGCCTGCCTCTCTGAGGATTAATAATGTTATCTATTTCGTCTTTCAGAAACACACTCAAGATGTCATATATGTTGGCGGTTCTCCCTCTTTACAGGCGAGGGAGAATCGTGAAACTGATAGGACGGCCATACTGAACAACTATCGGTCAGAGGTTTTACAAATCTATGCAGTCAGATGACCAGTAACCCCGCTTCGCACCTGAGTGGCAAGGGTGGGAAAGGAGAAGCCTGTAGTATATTCTTCTTTTAGGAAGGCTTTTGCTTGTATGTGGTTCTCTTCATGTCTGTAAATGGTGCTAATTGATTCCAATGAGGTGGTCATGGTGTGCCACAACTGCAGAATAAAAGGAATTTTGGAAGAAGGAACAACTCCTACATTTGTTGTCCGGAATTAAATTGTCCTACCGTTTTTACTTATATGATATGGACTTAGGGAATATGTATCACACATATAAGTGACTGGATAGTTGTGTGCTGAACCATCTTCAAGTATTAACTTAATAAAAGCTGCAATGCATTATGTGCAGAATAGCTCACTACTTTTTTGTGTAACTGGATGCACTGGGCTATCATCCAAGGCTATATTTTCATTGAACTTTTCTGCCAACATCTACATCATCCCTCTGTTAAAACTCATCCAATCATTTGGGTTGACAACAGTATCTTATGCAGACGATACACAAATTGTGGTATCATATCATCTGATATTGATGAGGCTGCTAGCAATTTTCAAAACTGGTGGGCCAAGATAGTGACCTGGATGCAGGATAACTATTTAAAGTTGAATTCAGATAAGACGGTAGTAGTTCTTTTCAGTGCAAATACATCTTTTTGGAATACGTTGTGGTGGCCGACAAATCATGAGCAGATTCCCTGCCTCACATTGAAAGCAAAAAACTGGGAGTGCTATTTGATAATCAGCTTCATTTTTCAGCCCAAATCAACCAGATGACCTCCGCTTGTTTTCATCTCCTCTAAGTTTTGAGGAAAATATTTCTGTTTATTCCATTAGAATTAAAGAAAACACTGGTGGTGGCTCCGCTACTATTGAAATTAGATTGTTGTAATGAATTGTACCTTGGTGCCCAAAAACGTTTGCTTCGGAAACATCAAACCCTCCAAAATGATACTGCTCATCTGCTATTGCGAATTCCTAAAAAAAATACTGTTACATTGAGCATTAGGAATCTTCACTGGCAATCTGTTAATGAAAATAATTACATTCAAAGCTTTTTGTATGGAGCATAAAGCACCTCACAAAGGGGGGTCTGCATACTTCCTAGAGACCTTTGTCTGGCATGTATCCACTGGAACTCTTAGACCTAATTCGGAAAAATGAAAATGATGGGGAGGGAGATGTTTCTCTTTTGTAACTTGCAAACTTTGGAATTTGATTTAATTGGAACTGAGATCAGAATTGAATCACTATCAATTCACAAAGCCTTTAAAGACATAGATGTTTAAGAGCAGCATAGCCTGTTAATCAATTGCAACTCGTACTCAGTTTTGTTTTCAATAACCACTAGTGCCAAGATGCCTCGCACATTGCACACTCTGCAAAGTTTTACTTACTTTCTACTTACTTACTGATTTGTACTGGGAACAGGCTCAAGATTCCCATGTATAAATTCCATCTGTATTCTCCTCTTTTTCCTTGCTCACATATACAACACTAATGTGCTAGCAAAAACAAAAAAGTAGGGCTACCCTTTCCAGTAATCCAGGGAAGGAGGGCTGTGTGGGAGCAAATTGGTGTAGCAATCCTTCAATAGTCAATCGAGGCATCCATAAAATCCAGAGGTGTACAAACTTCTGGGGGTTTGCCTGCATTATTTGAGAATGGTTATATTATTGTAACTCAATCAAGAGGTTATTCATTGTAAACCTTATCTTCTGGAAATTCAGCAAGTTAGTCATTTGCACTTTGGGAGAAAGAGTATGTGCATGAAGTGCTTCTCTGGGCTCAGAATCTCCCGAACTGCCCTATTCCTTCCTCTGCTTTGTCTTCATTTTCCTTCCTGAAAGACAGTTCATCCAGAATTCGGAGTAAATTTCAAAGGCGAAAACTGTGCCCTTGTTGCAGGAGTTATGTTTCTGCAGTGGAATGGTGGATAACACAGGTTGGTCTTGCAGCATCTGTGAAACTACGGTAAACTTTGGTTCTGTTGTCAACATGGGATGACAAGCAAATGGCAACCAACTAAACTTCAGGGCTTGAACATTTTTCCCTCATTAACAATGCTTTTTCTGATGCTTCAAATGATGAAGTAACCAATGGGTGGGTAGTTGTGACGCGTCAGTTGACAAAGTGAAGAATAATCATTTTTTCATTGACGATGAGGTGGTTGTTGCCAATGGCTCCTTCATTGAACAGGATGCAGTTAACAGGTGGCGAGTGTTGATGAAGATATTTTAGCTAAAGGGTGGGTTCTTAGCACAGTGGTTGATGAGAGAACCTTTAAAGATATTGTATTTGACACGCTGATGACAAACTATCCCTCACACTCAACAACAAGGCTGTTGTTGGCAGTATGTCAACCAGTAAAACAGCTTTCAGTGGATTTAAGAAAGCCATATGGAGTTTCTGGGGAATGGAAAGCAAAAGATCCTTTATGGGAAGGGTAATATGAGCTATGGGACCATCAGCCTTTAATTTTGTGAAATATCCACTTACACATGCTCCCTTGCTTTGCTCCCTTTAGATCTTGTGGTGGGGGTTCACTGTTCGTGGACTTCTTGCCTGAAAATCAAGTTTCCATGAGGGCTAAGATTAATGTTGCTTTTCTGTCCCTGAGCTTTTGTACAGGTCTTGCAAATTTCACACCCTCTGGGAATGTGGTGTAATTCCAAGCAGTTCATTATCTGGACATGAAGGACATCTGCAAAAATCATCTTAGATCCAGGCTCCGATGGTACTCTAAATGGGACATGGCTTTCTGCTTGCAGTAATCAAGTTGGAAAATTGGTAGGTGAACTCCTTTCACGTTCAGAAGGGGCAGAGAGCAGCTCCATAAGCCCAACAATTAAGAGTGTTGACAATGTGTAACAGGGGAAAACAGATATCCGAACAAAAGAAAAAAAAGTCTTTCCCATATCTGAGTAAAGGTGGTAAAAAATGTGTCAGTTTTAAGTAAATAAGGATGTCGATTTTCTTCTGAAGGAGCAATAAATCGGAAGATTTGCTCTTCTTAAAAGTAGTACAGCATATGAGCTCTACAATCCTGTGGGAGGAGTGGAGATCAAAGCCTCTCTACCTCATTAGCCCGTGGTCGGGCCGTGCGCTGAGTTCGACATGATGTACACCTTACAATGTTACATGAGTACATTCTTATCACTACTGGTTTTACATCAATATTCAAAATTCCCAGTACGAGTATGCTGACTAACTCAAACATATATAGGTTAAATACTGATGATGCTGCTCTCTCACAGCGCTCCACTTTACTTCATTATACTGACCCGACTCACCATTGCTCAGCTTCTACCTATGCTAGAGTTTTATTTTACACCTTCTCCTGGTCAATGATAAATCAACTCATAGGGACTGATTACAGTTATCTCATTCACCATCCTCAGCTACCATTGTCTCTCCTATTCTCTAAAGTTCTGTATGCAGAGCAATTTAAACCAACAAACGAGCTCAAAATGTTAACATGACGATTTAAATCCTGAGAATCTCTTCTATCACTAACACGAATGTTAGCTTTATATTCTCCTATTACAATGAGACTGTGTCTTTAAAAAACATTCACATCTGATCCAACTACTAACTTTTACATTAAAGGCTCAGCTGGAATTTGAAACAATTGTAATTTATAAGAATCTAAAAATTGGAAGAAAAAAAAAACAGTAACAAAGTATGCAATTTGATACCTTCTAACAACCATACTGACGCAATTCCAGAGAACTTTGTCAAAGAAATTGGTCATCACCTTGTCCACCACCTGACCCAATCTGATATACTCCTCTTTCATTCAGGGAGAAGTCACAGATTGCCTACAATTGGTTAGAGCATCCTTCACTTCCCAAAAAAAAAACTGCTAGCTTGAATCTGTCTCTACAAAATAATTCTGGTTCAGTCACAACAGCAAATTTCTATTAAAAAAAACTTCAGCTGTGCAGAGCAAAAAAATAAAAAAAAATAAAAAAATAACTGACTGGATAATCTCTAAACAGGATTTAGAAGTGAGACGACCATACTACACATAGTGGATAATGCCTTAATCATTGTCGATTCTGGTGACTTAGGTCTACTTATTCTCCTCGACTGTATCAACATCATTTGGTATAGAGATCCATTAGGTGTCAGTGGAAACTATAAAATTCCATAGGGGTAACGATGGAACAGTGCTGAACTGGTTCTCCTCCTATTTAACAGATCGAGTGCCACAAACAACCAGCATTATTTTGGCAAGCTGGTGTGATGGATATTTTATTTATAATAAAAAAAAATTGTATGCACATTCCCCCAAAAAAAGAAGAAATAAAAAGGGAGAATGCCAACACATAAACGGGGCAGCCAACTTTTTACAATAAAAATGGAATAAAAATAAATTAAAAAAGGATAGAGTTTTAATAAAATAGAACATTTGCTTTCTAACAGGCAGGTATACTTTTTAGTTGTAATGCACATAATTGAAAAATAACATTCAAATGGCATGAAGAGAAGGTACTAATGTCTTTGCATTACTGCAACCTGCAGCCACAGTGTAAACCTAAGGATGAATAGGAAAATTAAAAGGATATAGAATGGAATGAAATAGGTTTTGACCAACCACTGACACTGCTATTTAGGTGGATGTGCACATGTGATTAGGCAAAATGACATCACTCACAATGCAAAAGAGCCAAGACTTCCTATGGATGAATTTGACTGAACCACTTCCCATACGTTATGCCGCGATGAGCAAAAGCAAAATGTGAATAACAGTTGAACTACCCAGAGGCCTGATCAAAAGTCCCTGTAGCTATGCATGATGCGCACTAGACATATAAACCTGTCTCTAGGCCAGTCCTAAAAATAGGAAATAGGAAAAACGCTCTCAAGTCAGGGACCTCTAGCACAAGGAGCATTCCAGGGCTTCATACTTGACCCCACCCCCGGTGATGTAATGTAAATTTATTTTTATATAGCGCAGCTATCACTCCATGGAACATCTTGGTGCTAAGAGGCAGCTGGACATGCACTGGATCAACTGCTCATCTAGGGACACCAGTCCCTAGATCACCAGTCTTCTTTAAAAATATAAGATTTCTACCATAACTATGCTGGGGACACTCACGTTTGCCAAACATTGATCTGCCCCTTAAACATTGCTTTTCTCTTCAAGTATTACCACACATCTCAGCCAAGGCAATTCTGCATAAGCGAACTTTTTGCTGATTTCTACTCCACGTTGCAAGAAACCTGACAAATTCTAGGACTTCATGTACTTTTCTGATTGCAAGTCTTTGATCAACATATGTGCCAAAACTGTAAGATTGATTCTTGATGGTATTCTTATGGCGTCAATGACGCAGCCTATGGACCCCTGGAGCAGGACCGCCACCCATGGGGATCTTTGTGATGGAAGAGTATCCACACCTAAACAGGGTGGGGCCACTACCACAACAGTGATCCAGTAGAGTTGAAGCCCACAGACTTCTGTGTTAAGGGCCTCAGATGGAAGAGCTAGCTGAGGCTAAGCCATCAGAAATTTGCTAGTGCCCCACTTTTTCAATGAGTTCGGGGAAAACAACAAGTTTAAAGGAGTAAAAGCCCTGTCAGCTTCTGGGAGAGCTCCTGCTCTGCAAAACTCAATGAGCCACATGTACGACCATTTTTGCATGTGCAAACGGGTTTGGAACCCGTTTGCGCATGCAAAAATGGAATGGGGTATGTACAAACCCTATATTGCGAGTCGCAATGTTGTACATTGGATTTAGGCAAATTGCGAGGCGCTAAATCCAATGGTCGTACATCTGGCCTTAAGTGCAGCAGTAGCTGGTTCTGCGACTCGCTAGTAGGAAGGGGACGTTCCATTCCTAATAGCGAGCGTAACCCTATGTACAAAAGTTTTGTGACCGCAACTGTGGTCGCAAAACTCTTGCAAACTACCACCCTCTTCAAGAGGGTGGTAATGGGGTCGCAAAAGGGAAGGGGTCCCCAGGGGGACATCTTCCCGTTTGTGAACGCAGGGGAAAATATTTTTTAAGGGCAGGCAGTAGTCCCAGGGACACACTGCCTGCCCTTAAAAAATGAAACGAAAATGTTTCATTTCTTCTTTTTAAATGCATCCCGTTTTCCCGGAAAACGGGCTGCATTTGAAAAAAATACCTACTTTATTGAAAGGCAGTCACAGACATGGTGGTCTGCTGATCCCCAGCAGGCCAGCATCCCTTCTGAGGCTGGCCAATCCCAAATTGCGAGTGGCTCATGAATATTGATAAGCCTCGCATTTTGCTACCACATTGGGATTCGCTAACAGTGTCTCTGACACTGTTGTACATTGGATTTAGGCAAATTGCGAGGCGCTAAATCCAATGGTCGTACATCTGGCCCTAAGTGCAGTAGTAGCTGGCATCTACAGAGCGAGGGGCAGCGGGAGTGCGCACGCAATATAAACAAATACATACATACAAAAAAAAACTTACCGGGTGAATGGGACAACCTCCGCTCCGGACCTCCACAGTAACTGGAAGCTGGAGCCTGGAACTCCCTTGAGCAGCGAGGGCGCTGCTCTCTAGCTGTGAGAGCAGCGCTGTGATTGGAGAGAGCGGCCTCACTCGGCCCTCCACAGAGCCCTGAGGCCTGCACTGACTCCAACCCAGCTGTCTTAAGACAGCTGGATTACAGATGTTTAAAGTGCGCATGTGTGGCTGGCCGTCTCAAGACAGCCAAACAAACAGACACACACACTTTAAACATAAGTACATAGACAGCCCACCCTCCTCCCTGCTGCTGTCACTCAGCAGCGACCCAGCACCCATACTGACACTTGGCTCAGGACAGGGATGAGAAATAAAATGGTAATAAATTCCCATTTTAATTTTCATGGCATTTTGGGGGGATTTTAAGTGGGGCGACGCAACTCCACTCCAATGGAGGAGCTGCCCCGGTCTCAGTGACCCATTCAATCTTTAATCACACATTATTAGCATATCAACAGATACTCAGTTACAAGTGAGGCCACATCGAAGGATCAAATTTCATATACCTGAACAGTGTTTCAAAATTGTGGTACAGTCTCTTGCACTGTCAAAGCTAGACTATGGAAACACTCTTCTAACTAGCATTTAGTAAAGTAATTTTGTATCACAAACCGCAGGGCTGGAAGTCTTTAGTGCGTAAACAAATTGATCATACGCTTCCAATTCAGATTAATTTACATAACCTTTTGTTTAAAGTCAAATTAATTCATAAACCGGCAAACTCAAAATTCCAATCGTAGGGGCTAGCTTACTTGCTCTGGAGGCACTGCTTCCCTGAACTGCACTGACTCACTTCTTCTCGAGATGCCAGCCATTAAAAAAAGTTCTGTATAATTATTTTCTGTGGGTTCCCATAAGATGTCGAAGTTCCTTCATCCTCATAAGACCACCACTTCTATTTTGCTTTCAAAAAGGTTTCGAAAATTCTTCTGTTGCAACGTAAAGTCTAGTCCTGATAACATTCAGATAATCTGTAGATCAATTTACTATTTGTCAATATTGCCTTATAGCCCGCCGTAGCGGGCTATACCGGCCATTAAAGTCCTGCTCCCGCGTTAAAGGCCGGAGGCGACGGACTTTAACAAGGGACGGGACTTTAATAGCCGGTATAGCCCACTACGGCGGGCTATAAGGCTATTAGAACATTCTGCCACTAGAGGGCAGAATGTTCTCACAAATTAAATAAAGGCTTCTCGAAGCTTGAGGGGAATTAAATCCCCTCGAGCTCCGAGACGGCTTTGTAAAACATTGGAATGTTGCTCTGCGGGCCTTTACCGGCCCATCGAAGCAGGAAGCACTCCATTGTCTGCAAAGGAGCTCCCAACATTCCAATGTTCTAATAAAGCATATTTCTTGAATTGTGTACCCTACTAGGTTAATCAAACAATTTATCTTAACTATACGTTTGTTATAACCAGTGTCTTGCATCCTTTAAAAATCGTACAACTTTTACGATACATTCTTTCTCTTCTTTTCCATTTTGTTGTTTTAACAGATAGCATTCGTCTCCCCCCCAACAGACATTGCTTAGTATTGCTTTTTGGACTTTATGTAATTGAAGCAAGCATTTTATGTAGAGCCTACTGAGGCTGGCCTTTCTGGTATGCTCTATATAAAACTGCAAATAAAATTAAAGCTTTTGAAAGTGGTTTGTTAACAGTGGTTATTGCTGTCAAAGTCCTTATTAAGACATGCTACTAGGCCACTGCCTTCTTTTAATTAGGCTGCTAAAGTATGTAAATTCATCTACAACACAATTGATAAATAGAGTTCTACTGAACTCTGAAATGTATTTATGTGCCTTGGGGATGTGGAACATAAAACACTATACTATTCAAAGTATTCTGTTGCACACTGAAGATGCTAGACAGGTTTTGGAAAAGTTCAGAATACATAACCGTGGAGACGGACACAACTAAATAGGGTCATACTCCTATTCATAACTTGTCGAAAATATTGCCAGAGTTGTACCAAGCTACAATTTTTTTAATAAAACTTAAATAAGCAAATGTTATCGAGGTATACATTTAATCCACCTTGAAGAGCACTCCTCCAGAAAAGCCCATGAAGTTTAGTAGGTACATTTTATTTCATGGCAGAGGCTATACTTGTTCAAATGTTTACGGAGTCCATCCTGGGGCTCTGGTAGAATCTGAGGTGCCCGACTGCGCAGTTTTTCCTTCACTTTCCACACTCAAGCACCCATGTCTGTTTCCTTCCAGCAAACAAGAACATTCTGTGCTTCTGCACCTATCAGTAGATCTGCACCTATCAGTAGAAGGACAAATAAATGGCAGGATTTCATACTAATATGTATTTGGTGTTGTTGATTATATGCATTATTAGAAAGCTGCCTACCATGCAGGTTTGGCTAATGTTTTGAGGGCTGAGCGTATTATTAATTTGAGTTACAACATGAATACTCATACCAAGTGGATCAGAAAACGGTTCAATTATTTTATTGACACGATGACAGACGGGAAAGAACAAACATTTAAATTGAACAAGTACCTCTTGCAAGCATGCCTAGCTGGCTACCAAAATAGGGGATGATCTCTTTAATTGTGAGAGGTCTTAACTCTCCAAGAGAATAACAGAATATGAACAAGTATCTGCAAGAGTGACAAGTAAGGGCTGCACATGACACCAACTGTTAGTAAACAGAAGGCTAAAACGTCAAGTTTATAATCAACAGAATTGTCCACGAGTACAAGAAATAATTCATGGTAGTGTTTTTCTGGCCTACAAATGTTTTCCATTCTCAGTATCTGGCCCATTTGAAGATAAAAATTGTTCATTACTTCTTCTACATGGGGAAAAAGGAAATCGTGCTCAAGCCTTAATCTCCGTTTATGCATCTAACTCTGGGGATGAGTGACTTTTCTGCTGACCTATGATAGATTGTTTCATAAATGTAAGAAAGCGAAAGGGTGTGCTTGCGATTTTAATGTCGTCTTTGATCAAGAATTTGAGAAAAACTACTGTACCGCAATAGCATTGTTAATTATTATTGATGGACAAGAATTCATAACACTTGAGGAGTCTTGGTGGCTCTTCACTCGAATATTAAAAAACGATGCATTTTATTCACACAAACACATTCTGTATTCCCAAACAGACCATATTATGATGAGCTCCTTCTTAAACAAGCATTAAAAATGCAATAGGTCTCGCCTTTTTTTATGTTAAAGCCATTTGCTTTGCTATACAATACCATTAGCAAAGCAAATGGCTTTAACTTAACCAAAGGCGAGACCTGTTGCATTTTCAGTGTTTGTTTTCTTCTGGGACCTCCTGCTTAGTTCCTCATAGAAACACTAGTTTAATTTTTCATCCCACGTTGTGATATTTTTCCTTACAGCAAAAGGCATATCAAAATGTGTTTTTGTTTTCATTGAGTTTGAATGTGTAACAATGAAATGGATGAACGGATTTGAACGGGCACCTCTGGGTAAGTGCTGTGCCTGTTGGTTGAATGTGCATGTGTTTAGTATCTAAAATTAAAGCATCGTAACCCTTTCGGCACGGGGTTGGGAGGGGGAATGGGGAGTGATGACTCAGTGACTTAAAACACGTACAGCAAGCATCTGTGTTTGACACCATCATGGGATCGAATCCTAGCAAATCAACTCTGGCCTCTATCCTTGTAAGGTCGATAACATCAGCAATTTCAGCGCCACAAAACCCTTTGGGTCGATCAGGGCTCTTAACAAATACACCAAAAGCGCCGTCCCCTGCAGGCCTGACGGTTGGCGCAATGCAGACCTTGTAGTTACCATTCCAGGACGCACTGACATCCGGGGCTTTGCGGCAGGAGGCAGTTGATGGTGTAATCTCTCCTCGAGGAGCGGGGGAGGCGCTCTCCCCATCACAGAATTAATGGTCAAGACCAGCAGCCTCCCATTACCAGGCACAAAAGATGAGCGGAGCTAGCGGAGGACCCTCGGAGAACAGATGCTCGAGGGGAGCTGAATGAATGAATTCCATATTAGCGTGATTATCACCCACCCACACCCGGCTCCGGCGTCGTTAAAGCTAGCTACTCATCAAGCGGTAGCAGCTGGCGCTGTGGTGGTGCCCGGGGATGCGGCACTGTATGGAGTCCAGGCGCTGCGCCGAGCGGCTGTGGAGGCGGACGTGCTGCCAGGAGGAAGCGGTCCTCGGAGATGCTGCGACATGCTTCTATAGTGCAGAAGGCCAAGGAGAGGCGATGACGGAGCCTGTTCCCAGAGGCTTCAAGGAACCTGCCCCGCACAGATACCGTGTGGGTGGCAGCAGAGGCAACGTAGACTTTTCTCTTTTTCTGCCGTCCCACTTGGACGGCCTGGCCTGCTTTCCTTCTGAAGTAAAAGGTTTATTATCTTTATAGGGCCATGTGTTTGGCCCCATAAAGAAGGAAAGCAGGCCAGGCGGTCCAAGTGGGACGGCAGAAAAAGAGAAAAGTCTACGTCACAGAATACTCTTTCCCAATGGCTGGTCACCGTTTAGCATAAACGGTGACGCCGGCCAATGGAAAAGAGGGGCGGGGCTTGAAGCCCGTTATTGAAACCCCCTCTAAATCATGAAATCTCGCCAGCGAGACTGCGCATTTGTGCAGCCCACGCAGGCGAGACCTAAAAACGGACTGCTATGTAAGTCTTGGTAACAGTACGGTATCTGAATGAAGGTGCGAATTTCCTCATTTTGCAAATGAAAACACATATAATTGGAAAATGCTAAATGTTATGCCGATTAATACGTATAATAAATGCACATTTCTAGTAGGGTAATCATACTTAGGCATTGTAAGCACACAAATGACGTATCACAATGTATTGACTTAATTAGCCGGACTACTGATGCCGCATTACAATGCTGATTAAACATTAGGGGAGTGGTTAATTTGTAAGGAACTAAGTGCTGAGGAGGCAGCTTGCAACAGCCCATTTCTCCAGTTAGAGGATGTGGTGTAATGGCCAGAGCTGTTGACTTCGGAGCCGGGGAACCAGGTTCGAGTCTCTGCATCAGCTCAACATCCTGTGATTCTGAGCAAATCACCAAATCTCCCTGTGCCTACCATAAATGAATGTGTCCTGAACTGGTGCTCATGAAAAGCGCTGGTGTTGATGATTAAGTGCCGGTGCTGAGCACCGGAAACCACCAGCTCAAATTAAGCACTGCATTTAGGTTAAAAGGCCGTTTTCGCCTTTAACTGTTGTCTTGCACAAAATGTTTCTCTTCCACTGCAACTTTCCAGAAGTCTTCGTTAAAGTAGCGAATAGGCATTTGGTATGTTTTAGACAACTGATAGTGAGGATCTCACCGAGAGGAGAGGAAATGGCAAGAAACGAGACTTGTGGGAAGAACTGTCTGAATCACAAGATGTGCCTTGTGTATTATTTCAAGGACTCAATTCTGTGCTTCATTTTGAAGACGTGAGAAACTAGGGAGTTTGCATGCTCCCAAAGTTTACGGAGCATTGATTGGTTGTTGGGTACGGGGAATGCAGTTATTATTTCCAATGATGCTTTTGCAGAATTATATTAGTGTCTGTTCCTTAGTTTAGGTCAGATGATGACTAGATAGGAGATATTCCTCTGAGCCCTTCCCTTTCTCGCCCAGAGACTAGGAACGTCTGCTGATTTATAGCTGAGAATACTTTGCAGCTTTGCAATCTTCCCATTGCTTAAATGCGAAAGCTTCAGGCCTGTGCATTTCTATTTCTCTCATCGAAACCTTTTATTGGCTTTCTGAAACTGACACCTTTCCTTGCTTCTTGAAGACATTGCCTTTTCATGCCTAAACCTTTATTAATTTAGATTAGGGATTTCCTTTATGGAACACACTAGCTGTATATTCTCTTTTTTATTTGTAATCCTTACTAATGTGATATTTTGTCTGGTTTTGAAATACCGACTAATGGATTATCTGAATCTGTAATGATGATAACTAAATAGTAATACTGTCTCAATAAATAAATCGATCTGAATTATAAAACCTTTTAACTCACATTAATATTCTTTATTAATTCTTGAGAACCCCAAATGGACTTCACTGTTCATGGTATTTGAAGTAAAATGATTGATCCTTCTCAATTGTTCTTGTCGACCAATGGCAGGTTTATTTAATGATTATACTCTAAGACAGATAGGAAGAATCCCCACTTTGGCAAGTGGTAGAAGAGTTACTGTCACAGAAGGAAAGGAGCCAGAGGTTAGAATTGACAATGGCCCTTAAGTTTATAGCCCAATCTTAAAGATTGAAGGAGTTTGCAGTTCCAAATCCGCTCACTGTATTGGAGGTCTGAGCATCAATAGGGTTGTGAGCTGCAATTGTCTAAGTTGATCTTACGTTATTGTGTGAAATTATGCGTCTTTCATTCTAGTAATGTCTATGGTTTAGATGTGCACGTGTTTGAAGCTGTGCAGTTGAAGTTCTTATCAGACTCAGTGCAATCCAGGATCCTGGGATAGGATAAGACATATAAAGAAGAGCTAATATGGTATTACTTATCTGTTAAGGTTTTGTGGTGAAGGTTCGTGAGGTACTATTGACTACACAATTTAGATAAGGACCATAACAAATTGTTGTGATTGCACTAATAGGGACTGGTGTTAGTAGAACCTATTGGGTAAAGGGGAAACTATATCAGTCAGGGGGATATCCCTCTGGTTGAGAGAGAGAGAGTGTGTGTGTGTGTGTGCATGTGTGTGGGGGGGTTGTGTTACTATCCTTGTGGGGACATGGGTGTGATAACACACTCATGGTGTGGGTACTTGATTGCACTGTGGGGACCTGAACCCAAGTCCCCTCAAGGCAATGTCTTCAAAATGATACAAAATGGCATCAAGAACATCTGTGTCTATTTTAACAACTTTTCAAAAAATGGCCTTGTGGGGGTCCTGTGTTTGATCAAGTGTGTTTATACTTTTGCTCAGCTGTGCCCCTGTAGCCAGGAGGCGGTACTTCATTCTTAAACACTCACTGCATTTAAACACTGCAATTGCAGTTCAA
The DNA here is from genome assembly GCF_964261635.1 of Lissotriton helveticus. Lineage (NCBI taxonomy): Eukaryota > Metazoa > Chordata > Amphibia > Caudata > Salamandridae > Lissotriton > Lissotriton helveticus. The sequence goes on from NC_136067.1 coordinate 997,617,377, forward strand.
AATTAAACAAAATTAGTGAAGTGTTCTGGAATTCGAAACTAACCCAAGTTGCTTTTAGCAATATTTATAAAACCATTAACAACATTTTGAGTGTGTTTGTGTCTGTGTCTGTGTGTGAGTGTGTCTGTGTAAGTTGGGAGGTGACATTGCCAACTGTTCTTGTGTGAATGAACTACTTTGGATTCCTTAGTGCAGCAGACAATAGTTATTTGTGTATTGTGCTTGCTTAAAGTTGTGGAATTTAGTGCATGAGTAAATTGTAAAGAATGGTGAACAACTGCAAGAAGTGAGAATTCGATCAGAGTACAGCGTTGGAATAGGTCAACTGCTGCAAAGTATCATGCTGGGATTAACTGGTGAGTCATCATGTACTTTATTGTAATAGGTTTACGGAGGAAAAGACTAAGTTGGGAATGAAAGCGATTATTGATCTTTACTGAATTGTGATTTGAACATAAACATTGAAAATAATAGAATCAAGTTTTGCTTATTTATTGTTGAATTGTCGTAATCATGAAATGTTTGAACACCCATAGAGATTCAATGAGAGGTGATGTGACAGTCCCTGTCCGAGAGGGTGAGGAGGGTCCACTGGAAGGTAGACAACAATGGCACAAATGTAGGGCTCCATACATGTTTGTGGCTTTGCCAATGGCACAAGATCACTGAAAAGGAGGGAGCATTAAGATTTCCACCATATGGTACATTTGATTTAAAATTATTGAGAATTTAAAAGAAAAATTATATGAGATGAAACCACCTCCTAGATTCGCCGTGTATGAAGCATTAAATGCTTGGGGACATGCAGCTCATACCAAAGAGGAAGAAATATATTAGAACAGAGCAAAGAGAGCAGTGTGTAATTACGCTGATGCTAAATGGGATGGAGAAAATGAGTAGTTGAGCGACGAGAAGGTACCCTGCAATGACAACAGAAAAGATTAAAATTAATCGAATGCAGGGAAATGAAGATGAGTAGACTGCAGGAAAAACTGCTAGAGATTCTGGGGATGGCATTTTAGATGCTCTGTAATCCTTACATCCATCACCTTATGTTGCTCCATCGAAAGGTAGAGATAACGTTACAACCTCAAGTGGTCCAGTGGCCACAGCGCCTGTCGACACAAATGTAATTCAGATTGGGCGACCGCTTCCAACACTTTCAATTGATGATGCACCTGTTGAAGTAGCCACTACTTTAATTTCTCCAGGTGTTACAGCTTTTATTGTGACTGGTCTGCACCAGAATCACAAGTATTATCTGCTCACACATTTGCAATACCCATTGCATCTGCAACAATAAATATTGCTCTGAATTCTGCTGCTCCAGCATCCATATTAGGTAGCCGTGAAAGGATTATCTCAATGTGGCAAAACTCACAAATTATTGCCTCGATCCCACGATAGAATGTTCCGACTTTAAGAAAAGGTAGAAGGAGTACAACACCAATTGCACAGGGGGAAATGGGACCATTTGCAAATTAAATTAGATTTTGCCCCTATGGTTTGAGACAACGCCTGATAACAGGGGAACAAGAGATACAGAGACCATCCACAAGTCAAGAAAGGGCAAGACCCCTAGATGTGCCAAATTGTAAGCTGGAATTGGAAGGAATCATTTCGGGATGTTTGGATATTTTGCATTTGAATACATTCCAGGCAAATATAATGATATACCTGACTAAGGAAATTACAAGGCATGCAGCTTCTACACATGAGAAGCTGACATAATTAGCAGATAAATACTAAGTAGATCTCTCCAAAAGTATTCCATTACAGAAAAGTTTCAGTGTACAGTTAGATGACGAGGGAATTGTTACTATGCGATCTTCAGGAATGAAGTTGCACATTGCCAAACAGGTTAAGTGCATTCGAGAAGTGGAGCGATTTTGACAGATTGGAGAGCAAATGGGCGAAGAAGCAGGGAAACAAAAAGAAGCAATCAGATACAAGAGAGGTAAACGATAAATCGCCTTTAGTATCCCCAGAACAGGATGAGGCTTCAACATTCCCTATACGGGAGATACTAGGTGGATGGTACATTCATGTGCCATGGAGTAGAGGTGGTCTTGCAAAGATAAACAGGAACTTCTCCAAAACATTTCATATAATTCATTGCAATATGTCCATGATATACAAACTGTCATGCACCAGACCAGTGGTTTTTATACTTTATTTTATCTAATGTACAAATATATATTCAATGATTCTTTATCTTTTTTTTAATATATGTACATCAATATTTTTTATACATAAAAATAGAAAAAAGAATACCTTCAATAAAGTGATTCTATGTATTCATTTGGTGAGCACCCACAACAATACTACAATTGAACAAGTACATACGAAACACAATATTTCACAGTGCAAATAACAAAACCCACATAGATCCTGAGACTTAGCAAGATAATACAAAACAAGTGAACAATAAACTTACAAGAAAAGAACATTCACCAAAAATAAGCATAACTGTTCATTATATAGATAAATATAGTATAATCAGTACTGTACATAATGGGTACTTTCATAAACAGAAATGCGCTGATGCGCGTTTCGGAAGTAGACAATAGATGAGCAGATCTTTCATCAGGGCGCTGTCTGTATGAAAATATTCAGTGGCAGAGAGCCATCTGCTCAAAAGGTGGGCACACTGATTACCTGACTATGCAGGGTGCTCACAAAGGTTCACAACCAATGGTTGAAAAGCCAAGTTCATGGGAGTGTAGTATCAAAGGCACATAGATGTACTGGCATCCACATCACTAATAAGTTTATATCGGGTGCCACTCGATCTCTGAGATATCTAATAATGCTCGAAGTGCCAAGAAAAAGCTGCATATGGACAAGTCTAAAGTTAAAGTGCTTCCAACTAGGAACAAGCTTCTGTCGATATTAACTAAAGCACCGGCATGTTAAAAAATGCAGAACAAATATAACCTACATAAAGCAATATGAAGAGGATCCTGTTAACGGGGGACATCCTCTGAACGTAAAATCAGCCGGCAGGCGGTCTTGCAACATTCACTAAAAACGTTCTTAAACCAAGAGAGAGAGGGGGCGTGGCCAAGATGGCGAGGTGAGCGATCGCACTCTCCGCGAGCTCCCCCGAACCTGAACCTCTAAGCCGTGAATTCGCGCTGATCTCCCCCCAGTCGGCCCCAAAACTGCAGCGGGGACGGAGGAGCAACCGACGGTCCGTCACAGACCCAACTCCAACACGGAGATCGTAACGACAGAGCCCCGTAGAACAGACCGGAGCCAGCGTGTGCTGCGACCCGCTGGTGCACAGGGAAGCATCGAGACCCGGCCCACGGCAGACCTGGATGCAGCAGACTGCTCGACTGTGGGGGCGAAGCTTTGGTGGAGCCGCAGGCAAAAGCCCGGAGACTACGGGGCACCGGAAGCGGCCGGCAGCGTTGCCGGAGCAACTCCACCGGCGTGAGGCTCCTACGCGAGGCCGGGGACGCGGCCTACGACCGGAGCGGGTCGAGCCCCCTCGGCTGACCGGGCGGAAACAAGACCTGCCGCCGGCGGAGGGGAGGTGAGAGGCCGGTGGTGGTGGGGGAAGCGGCGGAGAGCAAGTTCCCTGGGGCACAAGGCAAGACAATCGGCGGAAGGAGTAGGACCCAGATCGGACCCGCCTGAGGAGCGCGGCCTCCTTGGAACGCGACCGGATGAGCGGCCGGCCCTCGCACCGGTGGCTGAAGGTGAACCTCGTGCCCATCTAGGCTCAACCGGCCCCTGGTGGCAGTAAGGCACCGACGGCGGGAGGGTCATTGACCAGAGAAGATCGCTGGGTGGCACGGCCTGGAAAGCAGGAGGTGAGCGGCCGGCCCCTCCCGCCCTCTGTGAGCCACGTGGCGGACACCGGATCGAGTGGCCTAATTGGGACCCCGGGACTGGCGGGGGGCACGGACTGTGTCAGAAGAGAGGCTCGCCGGGACCCGAGATTAGAGGGCGGAGCACTCAGATGACCGGTCCCACACGATAGCGCCCTTCCTGATTGCGCCGGCACGCAGAGCAGTGGTGTTGCCGAGAGTGGCCCCAGGTCCGGGACGACGGACACATCAACCCGAGGAGATCGGGCTGGGGCGTGGTGGGCACACTGGGTCATCACCAGCAGACAGCAGGGGCGGCGGAGACACGAGGCCGATGACAACAGGGGCCTGTGGATGGACGCGTCCCTGGGGTACACACGACGAAGGAAGCAATGGCGGCCAGCTGAAGCGGCCTGAGGACTAAAGGGGGTCCGGTTGCACACTGCTGGGAAGACGAAGCCAAACATCCGAGGAGGAGCTGAGGCAAGGATCGAGCCCACACGGTCTCCTACAGCGGCGGAGACGACTAAAGGAAGCTCGCAGCCGGATTTATCACCACGGGCCGGAGGCCCGATAGGACTCGCTTTAGCCGTGCCCGCTTCTGCAATGGCCGTCAACAGAGGGAACAAGAAAGGGGAACGGACATTGCCGGAGATGATGAACAGGGGAACAACGAAACAAGACAAAGGGCAACACTCGCCAGGCCCCTCGAGAAGCTCGCTGGAGGCGGGGGAGAGGGAACCACCGGTCACCAGGTCCTTCCTGGAATCTCTTTTCAGTTCCCTGCGGGATGATTTCCAGACGCTAAAGCAGGAGGTAGCTGGAGAAGTCCGAGAGGTACGGAGAGAGGTCGATAGCCTAGGGGAAAGAGTGGCTACCATGGAAGAAGCCGGACATTCGAGGGATGAAAAGATCGGGCAACTACAGCAGGAGGTGCTACGCCTGAGAGAACAACAGCTGGACCTCCAGGCGCACAATGAAGACCTCGAAAACCGGTCCCGCCGGAATAACATCCGGGTCCGGGAGTGCCTTCCAGGGAGGAAGGGGAGGACATTGCTGGATACCTGCAAAGCATGTTCAGGGTTGATACTGGGTGAGCCAGAGCACTTCCCTATCAGAATCAACAGGGCGCATAGGGTGGGCATGATGCGTTGGGCCTCGGCGCCCCGCCTGATATCCTGGCCTTCCTGCCGGACTTCCCGCTTAAGGAGCGAATCCTCCGTGAGGCAAGGAAACGGCAGTCGTTACAATTCAGGGGGCACCCGGTTGCTCTCTTCCAGGACTTATCGACGATCACGCTCCAGAAACGCAGAACGTTTAGAATAGCGACAGACTTTCTGAGAGCCCGTGGGACACAGTATTCCAGGGGACATCCTTTTCGTCTTATCTTCCGCTGGAACGGCGTCCTGCATCAGCTTCGCTCCCTTCAGGACACCTGCGAAGTACTGGGAATCACCGCGACGGACGAAGAAGCACACACACCACGTTGAAGGCGCACCACCAGAGACGGCTGGCAGAGAATTTCTGAACGCCGGTCCTCGACTACCTCTGCTCGACCAGATTCGCCTACCATCCGAGCCGGAATGGACAGTGCACTACGAGATGCAGCAGGGGACACGGCCTTGAGTGGTGTTGCGCTGACAGCCTAAGATGACTCCGGGGGGAGATCAACATAGCCTTCCTCACAATGCACGTCTGGGGGTTCTAGGGGATGGGGGTGGCGGGCGGGGGTGTACTGGCTGGACGTCCACTTCAGTAACTTACCACAGACTCGTCCTCTGAGGACCGCCCTGGGACTATGATGTTCTGGAACTCGTTGAGGGTCTGGGGGGAAGGAAGGGGGGGATGTTGGGGTGGCTTTGAGTTTTGGTTGGGGGGGGAGGACTGGTGGGGAGGGGATGGGGAGTTTTGGTTGGGGGTAGGGGAGTTGGAGGGGGAGGGTGGGTCGTCCAGTGCACTAGGCAGGTCTTAGCCGCTTTGGTGGCATTCAGGCACCTTGTCCCGCTCAGGCGGGGATTTTACGCTTTTATTTCCACCATCTACAATGCCTCCCATGACTTTTAAGGTGGTGACTCTTAATGTCAGGGGCCTAAACAACCCGGTCAAGAGGCGGGCGGTGTTGTCTCTCCTAGAGAGCACCCGAGCAGATATCTGTCTTCTTCAAGAGACCCACTTACTGTCCCGCGACTCCCATAGGCTGCGCTCCCATAAATTTCCGACACAATTCTTTTCTTCTAGCAATACTAAGACTGCGGGGGTAGCGATCCTGGTAGCCCGACATTTCAGGGGGGAAATCCTTCACAAACAAGCAGAACTCAAGGGCAGGCTGTTAGTCTACAGGTTTAGGATCGGAGGTGTTGCCTTTACGGTTGGGTCCCTGTATAGCCCTAATGAACAGCAGGAGCGCTTCTTGCGGTCGGCACTGGTGGACATCACTGCTTCGCAGGACAGGCACATTATCATCGGAGGGGACTTCAATATGGTCTTCGACTCGGCCATGGATAGATCTGCGCAACGCTCCCCGCAGGTCGGGGAGTTCTCGGCCGGGTGTAAAGCACAGTTGTCGGAGGTGGACCTCCACGATCTCTGGCGTCACATGCACCCCACTGATAGGGGGTATTCATATTACTCCCACGGCCAGAAAACATACGCGAGGCTGGACCATCTCCTGGTCACGACTCCGGTGCGGGCTTTGGTCTCAACGTCGGAACTGGGAGTGCTATCCCTATCAGTCCATGCCCCGGTCACAGCCACGCTATGCCTGCCGCCGGTATCTTGCCCTCCCAGAGTCTCACGCCTTAGAGACACCTTATTGCACAGAAAAGTGGTGGTTAAACACTTTGAGGGTGCTATCCGGGATTATTTGTCTCACAATGATAACCCCGACACCTCCCTGGCGACGAGTTGGCGGCCTTGAAGGCAGTCCTTAGGGGGGAGTTTCTAGACATCTCCTCGGCTGAAAATAAGGAATGGCAGAACAAGAGGGATGAACTTACCCAGCGGGTCCGCGAGCTCGAACAGATACACTGCCGGACGGGGGCCCCCAGGATCTGGAGGCAGCTTAAAGAGGCGAGGAAACTCCTGGCGGCCCTGGACTTGGACCGCGCGGAGCATGCTGCGCTTCGTTTGCGCCATGCCTACTACACTGGGGGGGACCGCTGTGGCCGACTGCTGGCTAATAGGCTCCGGGTGGCGCACCAGCGTCAGCTGGTGAAGGAGATCTCTGACTCCACAGGGGCGATAGTCACGGAGGACGCCCATATTGCCGAAACTTTCCGCAGATTTTACGCAGATCTCTATGCCGGGGATCCCCCAGATGATTCTGCGACGTCGGCGTACTAAGACTCGGTCGCCGTTCCCTCCCTGGCCCCCTCGCAGGCGGAGAACCTAGATAGAGAAATTCGAATAGAGGAAGTAATCTCCGCCACCGCTAAACTTAAGCACGGTAAGGCACGGGGCCGGATGGATATACATCTCTTTTTTATAAAATGTTTTGCACGTCGTTAGCTCCGCTCCTCACCCGCCTATTTAACTCATTCACTGCTCCGGGGGCCATCCCACCTGACCTCCTACGAGCCCCTCCCACGGTCATCCCCAAGCCAGGGAAGGACCGGGCGCACTGCGGCTCCTACAGACCGATATCTCTCTTAAATGTAGATCTTAAGCTATATACAGGGATCCTTGCGGCCCGACTAGCCCCCCACCTACCGGGACTTCTAGACCCGGACCAGGCGGGATTTGTTCCCGGGCGGCAGACGGTGGACAACACCAAGAGGATCGTCCACCTTATAGAGAAGGCCTCCCGAATTCCTGGAGAGAGAATGATGTTAGCGGTGGACGCTGAGAAAGCGTTTGACCGAGTTCACTGGCCTTATCTCGAACGAGTCTTGATGAAGGTGGGTATAGTAGAAACATTTCGCTCCATGATCCTTAATTGCTATAAATTCCCGTCTGCAGTGGTGCGGGTGAATGGTTACAGTTCCCGGAGCTTTAACATTGAGAGAGGTACTAGGCAGGGGTGCCCGCTCTCGCCCCTGCTCTTCGCCCTTTATATGGAACCCTTCGCCCAACAGATCCGTACCAATCCGGCGGCAACAGGGGTGCGGTTCGGGGGCTTTACTCACACCATAAGCCTCTATGCGGAGGACATTATATTGTCGCTAGATGAGCCCCGGACTGCCCTTCTGGCGTGCATCGAGGAGCTGAACTCATTTGCTGCTGTTGCGGGTTTCAAAATGAACCTGGGGAAATCGGTGGCCCTGGACATCTCCCTTACGCCAGCCACTAGATCCTATCTACAAGGCCTGTTCCCCATGCTCTGGTCGTCGGATCTGGTGCCTTATCTGGGGATCCAGCTGGCTCCCACCTTGCCGGCCATGGTGACAGCTAACTACACCGCACTGGGCAAGAAGATCCGGGAGGAACTCGGGCGATGGAATCGCAGCACTCTTTCCTGGTTAGGCAGAATAGCTGCAGTTAAAATGACGGTCTTACCCCAGGTTCTATACCTGTTCAGGGCCTTACCGCTCCAGCCGCCCGTTGGGTGGATCCAACAGACACAGGCAGACCTCTCGCGTTTTATCTGGCAGGGCAGGAAGCCCAGAATGCGAAGGACGCTTTCTATGTTGGCCCCTGAGGCTGGAGGGCTTGGGATACCGGATCTCCGCAAATACTTCCAAGCGGCACAGTTGCGTAATCTCGTAGAATGGAATAAGTGGGAATCGGACAAGCACTGGCTCCTTCAGGACCAGGCAGTGGCAGGCCGACCCCTGCAGGAGGTACCGTTTTTGCGCCGGCCTCACCGCCCCACGTTTATATGCTTCCTTTATCACCAGGGTGCCCCAGCGGGTCTGGGATGCCACCAACCTCATTCACAATCTTACTACATTCCCGTCACCACTCACACCACTGGTGGACAACCCGGACTTTACCCCAGGGATGGAAAGGGGGGCCTTTACCCACTGGCGAGCGGCTGGGTGTCGGGCCCTGTGTCACATGTATGGCCCAGAAGGGGTCATCCCCTTCCCGCACTTCCGACAGGAATACTCATTCCCAGAGTCTGACAGACTCCGCTATATGCAGGTTCGCCACTGGGCACTACACCCACAGGTACGGGAGGCAGCCGATAGACAACTCCTCCCCTATGAGAGATGGCTCATGACGCACACGTCGGATGCGAAACTGATTACAGATCTCTACAGGCTACTGCAACCACTTTCTTCACACCTTTACAACCCGGGGAGGGAGCGCTGGGAACGGGAGTTAGGCAGGACACTGAGCCATAAGGAATGGGAGCAGATATCTTATAGGGCGAGGCACTCGGCATATCACATGGGACTCACTGAAACACTGACTAACGTCTCTACCTATTGGTACTATACGCCGGAATGGGTACATGAAATGGACCGTAGTAAGGACAGCGCTTGCTGGAGGGGATGCGGGCAAATGGGCACACTGACACACATTCTATGGGACTGTCCGCTCCTAGACTCCTACTGGAAAGAAGTGTTGGATGAGGTAGATTCCCATTTTGACACCGAACTGCCACGCTTCCCCGCATACATCTTGTTAGGACTCCCAAACAGGTTGATGTATCCCCTCAGATCTCGCAGAGGCAGACAGATAGCTATAGCATTAGGCTCAGCAGTTCAAAACATCTTACTACACTGGCGCACCACCACCCTTCCCTCTATCACGGGCTGGCTACACAGACTGTGGCATGTACTGGGCATGGAGAAACTGTCACTCACAGTGGCAGGGGATATAGAGCAATTGACGATCTCTGGCAGCCGTTTCAATCTCTGCTGCTCACTGAATTCAGGGAACTCACCTGCCCCAAATACCTCCGCCTCATGAGGCTCACGACACCTGCAGAATCGACCACTTGAATGGATACGGGATTAGTCCCTCTCGCTAAAGAGCGGCCAAGGTAGATGGCAGGGGACAAACCTGCGCACTGAACGAAGGGGGGGGGGGGACAGGGGATCCGGGAGTTGGGGGCTTGGGGGGGAAGTTCGGGAGGGGAAGGTTGTCCCATTACTGCAACACTGCCTATCCTTAAATGTCGCTGCAGACTGGCCTGCGATTGAAATATCCTTTGAAGACGCAACACCGAGAGCGCGTCTCTGTCCGCAATGACCTGATATCTCATACGGTCTGTATGTTTATTTCTTTGTGTTGCACCAATAAAATACTTTAAACCTAAACCAAGAGAGAATATTTTCCACACTGTAGTACTGAGTGATATATATGCTGAGCGTAAGATGGCTGTGCAATAGTCACATTTAGAGTCCCAAAATGCAGCAGGTCCAAGCGTGCTTTTGAGGGCGACGAACCCGAGAGGCGATGAAACCAGGAGGCCCTCCTCAACAGCAGGAAACATTAGCTGTGGATTCTGAAGGTTAGAGTTTCCCCACCAGCAGACTTTCAAAGCGTCCAGGTTCGGCTTCCTCTGTTAGAGTGAATCATAGTGACTCATTAAGTGCTGATGTAGTTCTAAATTTGGGACAGTCGATCAAAGATCATTTAAGTCTTTAATTAGTTGATGCTGCAAAGTGTTTTTCTTTTATCTCCTGGAATATTTTAGGAGGTTGTACCAAACTGTTAAATGATGATTGGCTATCCTGTGGTAAACAGTTCAATATTATATGCTCCCAGAAGGCACTGATTAGGGAGGAGTTTTATATAGATGGTTACTTTTCTTTTTCCAACATGCGACACATTCAAATGCAGGCAGAACCTAAGGTGGCTTAGCAACATTTATTTCTATCAAGAATACTACGCTTTTGTCAAATATGGTGTGGTCCTCACCATTCTTCCTAGTAATCATCCTTGCCATTCATTCTACATTTGACATTCAACTGATACACTTTTATTATAACATCTTCAATTATAATACAGAGAGTCAAATAGACTAGCTTGTAAAGTTCTTGGAAGACTTATATAGATCACACGCGTATAATGTTTTTTATTTGGGACAGGGATTTTCACTAAACAATCTGTAAATTTAGTGATCACCAAGTCTGTGGTTATCAGGCTAATAACAAAATGACAAATTATTTACAATCTGGATATGGCAAATCCATAAATGGGTTACTATTGAAATACGACCTGGTATTTTTTAGTGAAATAGGTATGTAGGACATATCAACCTACACAGCAGTGCAAATGGCAGTACATTTAATTTTATATTGGTGCTATCTGAACTAAATCCTATTTTTAGGAGTTTTTAAATTGTAAGCAATTGCTGTAGTGATCATAATCCCCTTACTGACTACCTGAATATATATATGAACAACCCAGAGGCTAATGGGAATCTCAGAAACAGCCTTTATTCCAAATCAAAGGGTATAGATTAAAATGGCATACAGTATCACCTGAGGTTTTCATCACTAAACCTATTTGTACAAATAAGTTAGATATCCTGACATGCCTTTAATTCGGTGTAGAACCACAATAAATGCATAACATTTTTAATAACATTTGTGAATCAGCCTGAGAATTGTTAACTGCGAAACCACAAAGATGCCTTGGGGGAGCGTAAGGCAAGTTTAAGGCAAAAAGCCTGGAAGAATTTGGTGGAAGCAGGAAGAACGAGAGGCTCTAGGAAGTTCTGGGAGGTAGTGAACCGCCCATTTTTGCTGACTCTGGTGTGTCTAAGATGGAGTCCCTGTCGACATCTGGGTTCAACATTATACTGAGGTCTTCCACAGGGAAGATGAATATCCAGATCTTAAGGTTATGGGGCTACCTTTAATGACAGATATAACAGCCCTTAGTGACTCAATAAATGTGGAGGGAGCAGCAGAAGCGATAACCCGGAGTACTGCAGGGCCCGATGGGGTTCCTGTAGATATTTATAAATCTAATATACCTCTATGGGCTTCACTTTTACGCAATGTATTTAAATCCATCATAATAGACCACCTACTTGAATCTTGGAATAAAGCAATTATCGTACCAATTTTCAAGAAGGGGGCAATAGAAGTCAGCCCACCTGTTACCGCCCAATTTCTTTAACAGATTCTAGTGTTAAGAATCTTGGGCAGGTTATTTTTGCACGGCTGGATTCATTGGAAGAAGGACACAAGATCGTACCAGAAGTCCAGTTTGGCTTTCACCACTGGGTTGGTTCAATTGAGGGTTGGTACAATTAAACAATGTTTACATTTCTACCTTTTGGTGGGGAAATACGTGTATGCAAAGAAAGATGCACTTCACTTAGCATTCGTGGACCTTTCAAGCGCCTTTAACCTTGTAAATTGAACTAAACTATGGGGCATTGGATCACTTGGGGGTAAAAAACGATCTAATGCTATTAAAACGAATGAATGTTGAAGCATCTGTTTTAAAATAGCTATGGAGCTGTAGGAGAGCTATCCTCACCAATTGAAACCCATAGAGGAGTCTGACATGGATGTGTTATTGAACCTATCCTTTTCCTGTTATACATAAATAATGTAGGCAAATATCTGCTCGAAAAAGGCACGGATATGTCGGAAATGGGCAAACATTTCATCCCTTTTTTGTAATACGCTGATAATGCGGTGCTCATCCAGAGGACAAAGAATGGCTTTCAGATTTTATTAATTCATTTTTGCCATTTATGAAAGGTTTAGATTTAAAGGTAAACTTTACTAAATCCTTCCTAATGACATGGGTCAACTAAAATAAAAATTAGGAATCATTGGTAAGAAGGGACGAGGTTGGGTAGAACATATACTTTTATTTTTTGGCGATTTCATGTCATTCTTCCTCGAGTTGGTCACCCATAACACAAAAATGTATATATTTGATAAATCAAATGACGCAGTGTTTAGATTTGATCATAAAACTGCGACAGAAACCAGTAAATTAAAAAATTATAAATAATTACTATTTATAAAAGTCTTTACCTGTGGGGACATGCGAGGCAGGTATCTGGGTTTATTCAAACTCAGATATTTTGCAAAGCACGGAAAATAGTTTTATTTGCAGATTATTGACTGAACCACGAAATACAGCATCTTCTTTTGGGCATGGGGAATTTGGTCTAGTTTATATGGAAATTATGCTTCACTTGCACTTGTCTTATGGGCTGTTCCCATGAGGCACAGGGTCAGACTGATTTGCATATAGCCATGTCTGAACTGGGGTGGCAGAGTGGGCTAAAGAACGGTGATGGATCAAACCCAGATCTTTTGACTGGGTGTGAGTGTTTGATTGGTTCTGATGCTCCGTCCATCACCACCACCCCCTTTTGTGCTACTTGTCTTATGGATAGACATGCTGGGCCAACCAGGAAGCAGGTTTGGTTAGAGCCTTTTTAGCAGACTGTGAGCGTTATATTCCATGGCTTGCATATATTAAGAAAGCGTTTTATCCATAGGGAATGCCAGAAATGTTTGATCAGTTGTAAGGAAAAAATGTACCGTCGATTTTTAAAACAGAGCATGAGTCAAGGGGGATCGAGAACTTACAGTGCCTAGTATCGTTAAATATGCTCCTATTTGCACAACTATAGGCTCTGAAACTTATTTATCGCTTATAATGGATTTTAGCCAGCATTTCATTTTAACCCATTTTAGGTTGAGCACAGTGCACTTTATTATAGCGTTCTCTAAACATTGGACATTTTTTAGCTGTTTGCCACCATGTCCCTGTGACAGAGTTTCTAGTTAAATAACAAGTTACTTACCTTCGGTACCGATGTATCTGGTAGGAATATAGTCTAGCCGCAGATTCCTTAACTTAGAATATCCCCAGGCGTCAGACTGGATCCGGAAAACTTTCTGCAGCAGCACCTCTGCGCGCCGGGGTCGGTGCCACACGACTCCGCCCTACGTCGTCCACGGACGTGACGTCAGCGGAGCCATATATGCCCCCCCTCACCCCCCCCGGCGAGCTGACGTCAGTTTTCGTCTGAGAAACTTTTTCTCGCCACAACCAAAAAATTGTTAGAATATGGGAACAGTGTGTGAAAATGATGAAAGGACATGGAATGGTGAAAAACCACCATAAAGGAAAGTGCCAGGCACTATATATTGCAAACTAGTAAAGGGAAAGAGCAGAGCACCGCTCTGAGAAGCAACCCCGCAAAAATGAAGGCCAACCACCCTTGGAAGTAATGAAGATGTAAACAACATCATGGCAGACGACAAAGTACGCAAACTTAATGCATAACTGTGAAGGACAACAGGAGCCGGGACAATTAACCAGAAGACGTCACCAGAAAGAGACGTTGTATCCCCAATAAGAGTCCCATAAAATGTGGCAGAGCCAGTAGACATCAAACCAATGGAGCACAGGGGTGGTAAGAGACCCAAAGGCGATAGAACAGGGGTCTTTATAGACTTTTTGGAGACTGCCTTAGCCTTGGTACGATCCTCTGGAGTTTTTCGCCACAATCTTGCTGTGTGCGTCTCTTGGGCAAAGCACACATTCAGAGGACTGAAAGGAAAGGCAGAACCAGCAGTCTGGCTGCACCTAAAGAATACTGAGATGGCGGAACCACCGCCTACACTATCCGAGTGCTACACAGAGTACCGGGATATGTACGAAATCAGACCAACAAGACAACATTGCCTGCGCAGATAAAAGAAGAATGATAAGGCAAAAAGGGAGTGCCGCAAGAGTCACGTTCACCTTGTCACGGTAGCCCTGACATGAGGTGGGAGACCGCTGAATCTGCGTGGCTATCAAAAAGGTCCACGCCATTGAAAGGCAGATCCCTAAGAGCATCCCAAACATTGTCCGGGAAACGACTGTCGTGCAGCCAAGCATGGCGGCGCAAAGCCATCGACTGAGTAAGAGCTCGTCCCACCGAGTCAGTAGCGTCAAGAGAAGAGAAGAGGGAGAATTGCGCCATTCCCTTGCCATCATGCAGAAGGTGAATTAATTCAACCCGCGGGACTTCTGGAATTGATGGTAGAAGAGCCTCGACCATGTTCCAAAGGGAAGAGGATGCGTGTGCGAACACCCAAGCTGTATTCAAGGCGCGGATGCCAGCAGAGGCGAAAAGCTGGTGACCACATGCATCTAACCACCTAGACTCCCTGGTGGGCGGCAACAGGGGCAGGGCGGAGGAAGACTAAGTTGAAGGCTGCCTGAACAACTAGGCCCTGAGCCCTAGGGTGAAGGGACAGACAGAGTGGATCATTAGGGGCAGGACTGTGTCAACAAGCTATGGCACGATCAACAGGGTCACCAGAGGAAGGCCTTGCCTATGTGCCCAGCATGATGTCAAACAGGGATGCCCCAAGGGGCAGCAAAGACTCCACTTCAACCGGCTCCTTATGGAGAAGATCCAACAAAGGATAAGAAGGCAGAGAAACCACAGGGGGCTGAAAACAAACAATAGCAGCCACCCTGTGAATAGCCAGTGCGTAGGCAGCACTAGCCTCAGTTGCCGTGTGGGGAGGTGACAATAACCTATCCGTAGGGGATGGCTGGAGACTAACCCGTCCACTAGACAGGAGCAGTGGAGGAGCCGGGGGCTGATCCGGTGTCCACGCCACACAAGGTACCTGCACCAGGGGCCGAAACGGCTGCCGATCAGGGGAGTCCAGAAGAGCGTCAGTGTGTGGCATTTGTGTTTACACTCCGAACGACGTCTGCAGGTACGACCTCTGGAGTGGGCTCGATCCCGAGAGGAAGAGCGGCGACACGAAGGTGCAGGAACGGACAGCCGTGCGGTGATCAATTTTATCCATAGGGACTTTGGTTTCATCGGCTGACAATCGTCACACTCTTTGGAATCGTGGTACACCCAGAGGCACCACATACAGATGGCGTTTGGATCTGTCATGGACATCTGACATGCACAGGTCTCACAAGTCTTAAAGCCCGAAGGCATCGCACACTGTTCCGAGACGCCAACGGCGTCGAAAAGACCCGAAAAACAGGTCAAGGTACCGCTGTTTTTCCAGGATCCGCGTTGGGACGCGCTGACGTCACGTCAGTGGACGACGTTAGGGTGGAGCCGTGCGGCACCACCCCCGGCGCACAGAGGTCCTGCTGTGGAAAGTTTTCTGGATCCAGTCTGACGCTAGGGGATATTCTAATTTAAATAATCTGCCGCTAGAAGTCTCTATCAGATGCACATGCCACTTTATGCTTTTTTGCACATTGTATTCCTCGCCACGTAGATCATTTTTAGTTCCTATTCTCCTGAATACTAACATTAGATCGTATAGGTTAGCACCGACATGCCTTCAGAATCTAGATGCACCAGCTATTTAAATTTTTTTTAAAAGGTCCGTTGTCATTAGAAAAAGATATGAATCAGGGCAATAGAATTTTAACTTTTGAGATCCTGAAATGTAAATGACCGCTCTCTGGAAAGAAGATCCAAGTTGTAGGTGTCACAAATAAGCAAATAACTATCCCGGTTTTAAAAATAGGCTCATTTGAAGAAGATTAAGGAAGTCTTCTCCACGTCTCTGGAGCGAGTGATTTCCCTGTCCTATGCTGATCTCTGGGCAAGCCATTTCAAAGTTACTGTATGTTTTCTAGATCGCTAACTCAGTGAGCCTAATAATCCTGCATGTCCACTAAGGGATTACCTGTTTACAGGGATTGAGATTCTACAGCTTGGCTCTGAGGTCGAGGGGGCATGCCTAGTGCACCCCTATTTTTCAGGGAGTGACTTCTGTCCTGTCTACCAAGGTTGTGGTAGACTGACAGTGGTTGCAGCAATAAATCTTTAGTCAGGAAGGGTGGGTTACTAGCCACCCTCCTGATCATGTCTGTGCAGTCTCCCCCTTGCACTGGGGTCCTGTTGCCTTTGTCTACCTGACGTGTATTTGAGAGCCAGTGGATAAGGATAGGGAGTTGAGCCATTGTGTGTAATGTGAACGGTTCTGCTGGAAATCCACTGTGCTCCTCCCAATTCCTGAGACAGGCTGATGGGCTAGGGTATGCACATCTCTTATCTGGTTTTAGCTGTATTAACTCTGCTGAGAAGACCCACACCCTTGGTCAGTGCCTCCTGGTCTGGAGTTAATTAAAATGCCTCTTTAGGGAATGGTACAAGGGGAGACAGTAGGTCATCATTTGCATGCTTTGATTACGCAGTGAACACTCTTAAATATGCCTTGTGATTGGAAGGGTAATGAGGATTCAAAGGTAGCAGGCCCTCTGACTGGATCAGCCTATCAATCAGAGGTGATAAAAGTTTGGGCTTAGTGGTCAGTTGTTTTTCAAGACTGGTCTATGATTCTGAAGAGGTGGCTCACACAGGATCCGTCCTAGGAAGTCAGTCGCGACCCACGGTGTTAAGGCAAGATAAGCAGCTTGCTCAGAGCCTGGGACTTGAGAACCTTTTCTCTCTGACTGATGGGTTCTGCTGCAAAGGAATATGCCAGTTTAACGAGGAGCAAGGGCATCAGCAGCATTGGGGAGAGAATCAGCTCTGTAAGGCTTGTGAAGTTGGAGATTGAAACAAGGAAATTGCAGACAGCTGCTCATGTTAAGGAAAGGAAGCTTGCAGCACATCAAGGGAGTCGGAGACAGAGACGAGAAGCTTCATCCCAGTCCTTCAAGGTGAGATCGCTTTGTCCAGACCCCTCCCCTGCGCTGTGGGAGCCTATGTGGTACTTCCAGGTACAAGCAGTAATTGCGGAATAGAGTCCAGTGGAATAGAACCCCACCTTTCTTTTTGTCATATCTGGGGGTATAAGGGTGAACTGGCCAACACTACCCTCCTACAACTAGCCAGTGGTTACTGGACTAGTGGGACTCCAGTAAACTGTCCAAACACATCAAGCACCTGTGATCAAATCCCTGACACCACTAGAGCTATGTCCTCACTCAGGAGGGGGAGGCACTTCTGTTGATTTGGGTGGGGGTTATGGGGCTGATGATGAATCTTTGCCTTCACATGATATTCTGAACCTATAGGCTTTTAATACAAAGGTTTGTTTCATGGCTCTTGAGAATGAGCGCAACCCTGAGTAACATGGTCTGTAATATGCAATGGTAATTGTGTGTCTTTATGTTAACTGTGTTTTTATAGTGCTTAGCGTCTAGGGACTATAATACTGTTTGAGGTCAGAACTCTAGCCCAGAAGGTTGAAGAGACATCTGGTTTTGACTGTTTATCCTAGTTTTATGTGTAGTATAATTCTCGTGTGTATTAAAGTACTTTTCTTTTATGAAAGGTAAAGTAATGACTGGACATAGATTTTATCAGCTGATAATACAGTGTATACTGTATTCTGAATGTCTAGCCCCACCTCACCTCCTTAAGTAAAGCCTTGGACTGTTCTGTCTTCCTACCCTGGAAAAGTCAAGTGCTCGAGAGGAGTACTTGGTTATCCCGTTTTGGGTCCACATTTACTGAGGCCACAGGACACCAGTGGGGAACACTCCAGTTGATGCAATTGGAGCGCAGTACCCTAGTGCCCTGGTGCCCAGGAAGCCTGGTCTAACACCTTTGCATTTCTATTTTTCTCATTAGAACCCTTTATTTGAGTTTCTGAAACTGACCTCTTTCTGTGCTTACTGAAGAAATGGCCTTTTTATGTCTAAACCTCTATTAGGGATTTCCTTTAAGGAACACACTTGCTCTATAGTCTCCATTTCATTTGTAATCCTTAATGATGTGGTATTTTATCTTGTTTTGAAAAACCTACTAATGGATTATGTGAATCTATAATGATGTTGGCTAAACATTAATAATGACTTAATAAATACATTGATCTGAATTAATTGCTAATAAAACTCTTTAACTCACACACAAAAACTATTTTTATTGATTCTTGTGAAGCCCCAGATGCACTTCACTGAGCATAGTGTTTGATGTAAATGATTGCTCCTTCTCAATTCTCTTTGTCGACGAACAAGGGTCTAGAACACCAATGGAGAGGATTATTTAGTAATTATACTCAAAGATGAAGATACAGGAATCCCCGCTCCCGCATTATTATGCAGAGGAAAAGCTTAAATAAAAAGGCATTGCAAGCAAAGAGAACAGCTTTTAAAAAAACTGGTAACCACAACTCAGTGAGGTGGGGAGTATAACAGCAAATCACTCTTAATAGAAAAAACTGAAGTTTCAGCTCAAGGGGCAAAACAAATACAGATGACTACAATTAGATTTACTACAAAACAATGACAGTAATAGGACAACTAACGAACCCTTTCATTAACAAGCATTTGCAATGCAATCTGTCTTGCCTTTATTTAGCTATGCAGCACATTAGCCTGGGTGCTGAGACATCTACAGTTCTTTAACATGAAGGGAAAGTAACCACCAAACTACGTAACACGCCAGATATGGTAACACATGAAAAGAAATATTGCCTTTCAGCGGATTATGGTATAGTCCAAAGCTCTGTTTTTAATATAAAATCAGGGCCTTGGGTGGTCATATCACTGAAAATACAAGATTAAAATATATTATTGTCTATAGGTGCTCGTGGAAGACAATGTATTTGGACTGGAATCTAGAGAATGCTAAAAGTGATTCTGGTATTTTACTGACCTCTGCTGGTCGTTTTCTATCAGGAAAGTTAAATAGAGGTATTTGCCAGAAAAAGAAAAAAAATAAAGTCCCTCAGCAGAAAGCAATTCTGGTATTTTATTGATGTCTACTGGTCGTTTTCTTCAAGATAGTTAAAAAGAGGCAGATGAACAAGCAGAAAGCAATTATGGTATTTTGCGGACCTCTACTGGTCATTTTCTACCAAGACAGTTAAATAGAGGCATTTACACAGAAAAATAGTCCCTAAGCAGAAGCAGACAAGCCTAGGGCTGATCTCCAGGGCCCACAAAGTACATACACATATAAGTATATACTAAAGTATATACAAGACGTCTCAAATGCTCGACGTAAAAATGCACAGTTCTTTCCTGCTTTAAGCCGAGCAAAATCCCATAAGAATGTCAAGAATCTCAATACATTACCGATTGAGAAGCTAAGCGCAAAATCAAACTTAAATCCACAAAACCCTAATATATGAATGATTAGACAGTATGGTAAAAGCGAAACTACAAACATTCAAAAGCTTCTACCAAATAGTGTATACGGATGAAACGCTGGAAAGCCACACATTTAAAGAGCTAGGCCAGATGTCTTTGTATAGGGCAAGTATGCCTTTGAAAAAGTTTAGAGTACACACCTGAGTATCATGTTTGAAAGAAATGAAACTCCTGCAAGAGGCCTGGTGCTTCACAGGAAAAAAGTGCTTATCTGGGTTTAGTCGGGATGATTACAAAAAGTCTTGGGAACACATGGAACTTTACACAACTTTCAAAACTAGATATACCATAAACTTAGTCAGAAGTAGAGTTTCTGTGCTTCCTTCAAACATTTTGACTAATAGCAGTATATAATCACCTTGTCACTCCTATAATGGAATGAGAGACCGGCACTCCGAGTTTAATCTGTAGTGTTTTTATTCACCCGTGCCACAGCTTGTTAACGTGTTTCGGCTTGCTCATAACTTACCCTCGTAGTGCCAGTCTAAAACTATACACGCACACCCACAATGCACAGTGTTGTAATCAATGAGGGTATTTCACTTGTCCCATTGATGTTATCAATGACGTTGTAGAACATGCCATGAGTGATGTAATATGTGAGGTAATAAGCAGTGCATGGCACAGGGTGTGAGTTATAGTCACTTCAGTTAACTATAACTAGCACATTTCTGTGTTCTTTAAAATGTAATATGTATTGTGTTAATTGACATTTTCACCTAACTATAACATCACTTTACCTTTTGTTTTTAGGTCACGTAAGAGCGCGCATGCGCTGTCTGCAAGACTATTGTATTTACTAAAAGGACTGTGATCCCGCCTCCTACTGTCTCCTACTTACCATAAGTTGACAGCCACATCGCTCATCTTCGCTGTTTCCTGATTGGTTCAGCCAGCCAATATGTAATTTCCGTTTCTAGCTGCACAGCACCGCTCAAGTACAGATTAATTTAACTTGATTAGTACTCCTCCGCTGATGCAGGTGCTATTTATTTACCACCGACTACATTTACTTGTCTGTCCATTCTGCTGCATTGCCTTTTTTCTCCTGTCAGTTTCAGTTATTGCTTTTTGCTTTAATGCACACTCTGTTGTATTTTTTATTTATTTAATTATATTTGTTTGTGTGTGTGTGCGCCCTCGCTTCAATATAATTAATGGCACACACTTCACAAACTAACAGTTTGCGCGATGTTTATGTGTCTGTACCCCACCATCACCAATCACAGAACAGATTCTTCTGCAAAGATACGCTCCCATCCTGGAGAAGTGTGGCTCAATGATTAGAGCGGCAGACCCTGATGCAGAGGTCTGGCCCAGGACCAGGGTTCAATTCCCGCCTCGGCGGGTCTTGGGCTCAATCACCACGGACCTGATAATTCTCGCCTCGGTGCATATTCTAATCATGGGTCCCACTCTGCAACTCTGGGCAATAGCTTGCTTAATCTCCACAACGGCCCCAGCAGCGCTAGGATGCCTGGCTTCACCTTGGGGGTGCCCAGAAGAAGGCCAGGAAGGGTTCCACAGCGGTATGTGTACAGCTCCTTGAGACCCCTTTGGGGGCGATTCGTGCGCTATATAAGCACTACATTTACATTTACATTTACATCCCCTAAACGCAGGCCTCAGAGTGTGATGGAGTGGGAAAACGTGCGTGGTTTATTTTTTTGCTCATAAATCCTGGAGAGTAGGTCTGAGAAGGACCCCTTTAATCATCCAGACCAGGGGAGCCCGTCTGCTTCGCAAGAAACACGAGGCAGGTAGGGCTGGCACCGCTCGTTTAGAGTTCTGCAGAATAAAATCAAAACAGGCCTGAGAGCAGCAGAAACATTCACTCCTGGGCCGAGCTTTTCTTTTTATAGTTGCAGAAATACCATGGTTAGTAGAAACGTAGCCTGCTGTGGAATAAAAGGTGCGAGTCTTTAATTCTGACACAGTTACAACTTTTACATTCTGAGGTTGAGTATTCTGCGCCTCCAGGCCCTCTTAGTGTCTGTCTGTGTTTCGAACCGGTTTTTTAGTTATTTAGTTACACGTGTCTGAAACAACCCCGTGTTTTCCCTCCTCATTAGGCGTATTCGGTTTTATCAGTTGAATTACCAGTTTATCTTGCTTGATTACTTCACATCTTTTGTTAAATGAACAGTGATGCGTATTATTTTATCGATATCTATTCGGAGTTTTATCCCTTCCGCCATGGATACAAATTTTCTGACATTCACATCACGCAACAAGATCTTCACTAATGCATTACCCTTGTCTGTGTTTCTTAAAATTAGGTGTAGGATATACTTGTTTATGCAATCGCATTAGACGTTTTCATGCTTCAGCGGGCGGTTCACCCCACTGATGCCCCTTGGCACAGACTTAATTACTTCGACAGGAAGTGTGGTCCCCAGCGAGCCATTGATTACCCGATACTCCTTAAACATGACACTGGTGAATGCTGGAACACACCTTACTGGTGATGTTACGACTGGGTAAAGAGAAATGCTTTTTTTCTCTACAACGGATGACCCCTTTAATTGCTCCCTCTTCCTCTTCACCATTTCCCTCCTCTTTGGAGCCTCTGACTTGGCTCTCCCCTTGTCCTCCAATTCTCAGAACGTACACGTGTCCTTTTAAGCCCAAACTCTTTCCCGATTCCGCATACCCGCACCCTAGAATCCGTCTCCCAACTTCCTCCGAGTGAATCCGCGATGCTTGAACCGCAATAGATTTCTAGATTATTTAAAGGATTTATTTTATTTCTACCATTGCACACACAATTCCAATTTCACTCGGATAATCAATCTTTGTTCTCTTAATGCTAAGTGTGCAATCAGTGTGCATTTTACAATTAAAAACATTTCTTCGTTTCGGTGCCTCGTTCATGCCTTTGGCTTAAAGTTTGTTATCTATTAATTCAGATTATATTCTTTTGAGTCTAACTTTGTTCTCACTAGCTCCTTCTGGGGGATAATTATACAAGTCTAAAATATAAAATTTCACTACAGCGATGCTGTGTTTGATTGATATGTATTGCCACTGGATAATGCATATGTTCAGTCTAATGAACTATCACTCCCCTGAGGTGGTCTGCTCCAAAATCCCAGTCTGCGTTGGCATTTCCTCATGTTTATTACCACATTTGTGGTATGTATAAAATTGTGTTATTTTGATTGCTTTGCTCGTCAAAGAAAGATTCACTGTTAGTCTTTTAATTCCATGTATGCAATTTGAAATAAACAGGCAAGAGTAGGTTCCCCCTTGTATTTTTGCCAATGGTTGTTTAGTTTCACTAGTATTCCATTTGTCTGTGAAAATTAATATGCCTCAAACTGCACCCTATTTCAAAAGCAGGCAGAGGTTTCACTATAAATAGTTATGTAAAAACAAACCAAATCTCATGTGGTTTCAATGCTCCAAAATTATCCTTTTATTCTTCTATGCAGATATCAAGTTCTTGGTCACAAAGGACCTTGCATGATCTTTCTACTGTTTTTATTTCCTTATCAACAACATGTCCATGCTCTGTAGCTGTGTTTTGTTCTTGCCTCTAATGGTAGCTCATTATGTTATTTTCTCTCCATGTGTTCCCATACCTGGTGTGTCACGCAGTTTGGTGCTTACTTTCCCTCCATGTTAAAGAACAGTAGATGTTTCAGCACCCAGGCTAGTATGCTGCATAGCTAAAAACATATAAGAACAGTTATCCACCAAGCACTCGTCTTTCAATTAAAGTCAATAATATCCAATGTTCATGCGTTTTTGTTCCATCTTATCATCATTTGATTTCTTCATCCAATGTGTTACACAATAACAGCCAACACGTGTTTCGTCTCGTCAGTCTATGACATACAGACTTCTTCAGGGCTGCAGTAATACAATAACCAATAATACATATCACAATCATGTACTTAGTACTAATACACAACTCAAATGCACCGAACAGTGTATTTAGAAAAAAGTAAACAAGGAAGTACCAATCACCATGAGAAAAGCCAGAAGTATCCGAATCGTGAAACAAATATACTTATTATCTAAGTAAGAGTACCAAACACAAAAAGGGACAGTTATAGCTTAAATAACGTACCACGCTTCAGTTCAATGTTACAGAATCTAGCAAGTAACCTGAAATACCAAATGAGACCCAGTCATAGACTATACCTTACAGACATGGTCACCATAAAAATACAACTAAAACCATATTAACTCACCAATAATGTAAAATTAGATCATGTAGCACGTGAATTTCAAATCAATTTCTTCAATCCAAAGCGAACGAAAATCTAATCTGAGAACAAAACTTATATCACTTTACATTGTCAAGTTACTTATATTGAAGTTCAAAGCACCTTAATCCTATATCGCATCTTAACTTCATAAGGTTCAAATTACTCTCATCATTAAACAATTCATTAGAGCCAACACCTATCGTTTTGTACAGTACAGGGTGTGAGTAATCCTTTTAATAATACGCAAAGTGACACACGCTATATAGTTCACAACAAAGTCTCTCAACACAATACCCAACTCACTTAGTACCTGAAAATATAAGGTAATGCAAAATCCAATTAATCCGTTCTCGGTGTCTTCAGATCCAAACACGCTTATCAGCGTAATGAAGGTCCCAAACCTTCACAATATCACTTATAAATTATAGCTATCCTCGTATCAGCAAGCTGCAATTAAATTAAAATTCGCATCAGTATTTGCCAAGTAAACAACCCAAATGTTATCGCAACCGCATACATCATAACACAACTCACCGCATCTCTGCCTTGTCAGTATCCGAAATGGTCACGTACTACGCAAACGCCATCTTGGAGTGGCAATATATAGGGGAAAACAGCGGGCGCCATCTTAGAGTGGTGAATCAAACCCCTATCTTCGATCAGTAGTATAATATACGAACTAGTATTTAAACTGGTTTACTGTATTCATCCGCAATGTCAAAATCCAGTAAATCAAATAATTTGCGCGTCCCGCCGCATTTATTATACATTTCTAATAGTATTGTAAATCAACCAAATTATAATTGCACCGTACCATATTATGTTCAAAACTACTTTCGAGTGATGGCTCAGAACCACACTATAATATCTAATCAGTGATTACTATGTGTACCATTATAGAATTAGCAGACCCACGTCTGACGGTATATGTGAATGAAAGGGTCCAAGTGGATAGTCATATGTAATGTAAAATTAAACTGACAAACAGTCAGATCCACACAACCAGGAACAGAAAGGATAGGCAAAAGGGGAGACAGGGGGAACAGTACAGTCTACAAACAGTAAGCTAACCTTATTCACCCTCATAAGTACTGCATTTTTTTGTATTTTCTGATACCAACAATACAATAAGTTATCATACAGTCCATGAATGCTGTCCAGCTGTAATGCTGTTTTACATGCTCGAAGTTGTCACCCTGTGAGCCAAATAAATGCGATCCCTTATGGGGAGATGGTAAGGGCACGACGGAATTGTTCGACAGATAATGACTTCGAGCATAACCTTACAGATTTATCACAGAGATTTATGAAACGTGGTTATCAGAGCAAAGTGGTTCAAAATGCTGTGATGCGAGCTAAGAAACTTAAAAGATCTAAAACTCTTGAGGTAAAATCCGGTGAGAGTAAAAATGTTCTGATCCGTTTGATTACAAACTATAGCAATGGTAGTGCCAAATTATATAGAATTCTAAATAAACACTGGCACTTACTGTATATGGATAAAGACCTGATACCATATATTGGAAAGAAACCTGGATTAACTTTCAGAAGGGGACGTACCCTTTCTAATTACGTCAGTCCGAGTTACCCTTTGAGGAATACAGTTCCGGATTGGCTCACTGAGCGATCTATAGGTTTCCACAAATGTGGAAGATGCAGTTCCTGTAGATGGGCCATCAATAAGATTAAGACTTTTAACTATAACAATACTGGAGAATATTCAATTAATATGTTTATTAATTGTGATACTACTTTTGTTGTTTATGTTATAGTTTGCTCATGTAAACAGATTTATGTTGGGAGCACTATCAGAAAACTTAAAGAAAGAATGGTGGAGCATTTCAGAGCATTGAAAACAGGGGATACTCGTTATCCCATTGCCTCCCACATTGTCCGAAATTTTCATGAGAAAGAGAAACATGTGTTTAGATATCATGGTATTGATCATATCAAACGTGATGTTAGAGGTGGGAACAGGCAATTACAACTGCGACGTAGAGAAGTGATGTGGTTATTGAAACTTAAAGCAGTTGAACGCGGTCTAAATATTGACCACGAATTTGAATATTACTTAGGGCAGGAATAAATTGTGTATGTATAATGTAGTTCAAGTTTTGCTCTGTAGTCTATTTAAATTCATGGACTGTATGATAACTTATTGTATTGTTGGTATCAGAAAATACAAAAAAATGCAGTACTTATGAGGGTGAATAAGGTTAGCTTACTGTTTGTAGACTGTACTGTTCCCCCTGTCTCCCCTTTTGCCTATCCTTCCTGTTCCTGGTTGTGTGGATCTGACTGTTTGTCAGTTTAATTTTACATTACATATGACTATCCACTTGGACCCTTTTATTCACATATACCGTCAGACGTGGGTCTGCTAATTCTATAATGGTACACATAGTAATCACTGATTAGATATTATAGTGTGGTTCTGAGCCATCACTCGAAAGTAGTTTTGAACATAATAGGGTAAGGTGCAATTATAATTTGGTTGATTTACAATACTATTAGAAATGTATAATAAATGCGGCGGGACGCGCAAATTATTTGATTTACTGGATTTTGACATTGCGGATGAATACAGTAAACCAGTTTAAATACTAGTTCATATATTATACTACTGATCGAAGATAGCGGTTTGATTCACCACTCTAAGATGGCGCCCGCTGTTTTCCCCTATATATTGCCACTCCAAGATGGCGTTTGCGTAGTACGCCACCATTTCGGATACTGACAAGGCAGAGATGCGGTGAGTTGTGTTATGATGTATGCGGTTGCGATAACATTTGGGTTGTTTACTTGGCAAATACTGATGCGAATTTTAATTTAATTGCAGCTTGCTGATACGAGGATAGCTATAATTTATAAGTGATATTGTGAAGGTTTGGGACCTTCATTACGCTGATAAGCGTGTTTGGATCTGAAGACACCGAGAACGGATTAATTGGATTTTGCATTACCTTATATTTTCAGGTACTAAGTGAGTTGGGTATTGTGTTGAGAGACTTTGTTGTGAACTATATAGCGTGTGTCCCTTTGCGTATTATTAAAAGGATTACTCACACCCTGTACTGTACAAAACGATAGGTGTTGGCTCTAATGAATTGTTTAATGATGAGAGTAATTTGAACCTTATGAAGTTAAGATGTGATATAGGATTAAGGTGCTTTGAACTTCAATATAAGTAACTTGACAATGTAAAGTGATATAAGTTTTTTTCTCAGATTAGATTTTCGTTCGCTTTGGATTGAAGAAATTGATTTGAAGTTCACGTGCTACATGATCTAATTTTACATTATTGGTGAGTTAATATGGTTTTAGTTGTATTTTTATGGTGACCATGTCTGTAAGGTATAGTCTATGACTGGGTCTCATTTGGTATTTCAGGTTACTTGCTAGATTCTGTAACATTGAACTGAAGCGTGGTACGTTATTTAAGCTATAACTGTCCCTTTTTGTGTTTGGTACTCTTACTTAGATAATAAGTATATTTGTTTCACAATTCGGATATTTCTGGCTTTTCTCTTGGTGATTGGTACTTCCTTGTTTACTTTTTTCTAAATACACTGTTCGGTGCATTTGAGTTGTGTATTAGTACTAAGTACATGATTGTGATATGTATTATTGGTTATTGTATTACTGCAGCCCTGAAGAAGTCTGTATGTCATAGACTGACGAGACGAAACACGTGTTGGCTGTTATTGTGTAACACATTGGATGAAGAAATCAAATGATGATAAGATGGAATAAAAACGCATGAACATTGGATATTATTGACTTTAATTGAAAGACGAGTGATTGGTGGATAATTGTTTTTGTTAAGTCACTTGTTGACTTTAATTTGAGTAGTGGTAACCTACTCTTTCCACTTAGAGCACCAATTGGACTTGAATTTGTATATACATTTACTTATACACGCAGTGCGCTCCAGTATAACTGTTACCCATTATTATTGTTAAAAACATATAAGGTTCCAAAGACGAGACAGATTGCTATGCAAACGCTTGTTTTCAGTGCATTTCTAGGGCTTTTTGTTTAATGTAAAGTAAAATATTAAACGCATACCTAATAATAACGTCACTTTAACGTGTGTTTTTTCTGTGAATTTCTAGACATTTTTTAGATATTTTATTACCATACATAATTGGGCCCACCCTATGGCATGGGTTTAGCTACAGGGCCAGGCAGCAGGCAACACTACTCCAATCTGCTGCACACAGCTAGCTCTTGCATCCAAACCATGCAGGCAGCAAAACCCCTTGCCAAATCAAATCAAATCAGGTGTTTGTTAAGCAAGACTACTCACCCGTAAGGGTCTAAAGGTGCTGGGGGTGTGGGGGCTGGGGGGGGGGGTCGTAGGTTCCAGTACATCAAGAAGGGGGTCTGTCAAAGAGCCAGGTTTTGAGGTTTCTTGCGAAGATGGGGAGCAATGTTATCTGTCTGAGGTGGAGCGGAAGGTCGTTCCAGGCACTGGCCGTCCAGAAGGAGAAGGAGGCACCTACCGATCAGGTCTTTCTGGTGCGGGGGACCACGGAGTGGGGGAGCCGGGCTGATCGTAGGGTCCTTTGGGGTGCGTAGAATTTGAGTCGGCTGTTCGGGTATGCTGGTCCGGGGTTGTGGTGGGCCTTGTGAGCGTGGGTTAGCATCTTGAAGGTGACTCTAGCTTCAATGAGGAGCCAGTGGAGTGTGCGCAGGTGCTGGGAGATGTGGCAGTGGCTTGGCAGGTTGAGGACCAGTCTTGCGGCGGCGTTTTGGATGTTCTGTAGCTTGCGGCCGAGGTGTGTTGCTGTAGTCGAGCCTGCTGGTGACCAGGGCGTGAGTGACGGTCTTTCTGTGTTCGAGGGGGATCCATTTAAAGGTCTTACGTAGGAGGCGGAGGGTGTAGAAGCAGGAGGACGAGACAGTTGATCTGGCGGTCCATTTTGAGCTCTGAGTCTAGGATGATTTCCAGGTTGCGTGCATGGTTCGTGGGGGTGGGCGGGCTTCCGAGGGTGGGGGGCCACCAGGTGTCGTTCCAGGCGTCTGGGTTTGGGCCCATGATGAGTACTTCCATTTTGTTTGTGTTTGTGGTATACTTGTAGAGCGCAGACCTGTCACCCAAAGGGCATCCTGGCGCTTCGAACCATGAACCAACGAATTTGCAGCAACTTAGCCTATCCTGGGGAAGAGATAGGTTTTTAACGCCTTCCTAAAGGCTGAGAGATCCTCAAGATTCCTTAGAGATATCGGCAGGGAGTTCCAGAGTTTGGCCGCCGCTACTCTAAAGGATCGACCGCCCATCCTCACTCTCTGGAAGCGCGGAACTAAAAGTGACCTCGAAGAAGAGGAACGTAAGGCTCGAGATGGAAGGTACCAGGCGAACATCTTCCGCAAAGAGACCGGGCCAAGACCATGGATAGCCCTAAACACGATGCAAGCTGCTTTGTACTGCACGCGTAAATGGACCGGCAGCCGGTGGAGTTCCTGTAGCGCTGCCGTAGATGAGCTGTAGTAGGCACGAGACAGGGCGAGTTTGGCAGCCATGTTTTGCACCCTTTGTAGCTTACCCAGCAGTGTTATCGGGGCCTCCAGAAGTAGTCCGTTACAGTAGTCAAGTCGACTTAAGATGGTACTCCGTACTACTTCTGGTCTGGCTTGCTCAGGAAGAAGGGGCAAGACTTTGCGCAGCATGCGAATCAGCATCATGCACGTCGAGGTGACCTTGTTTACGTGCAGATCTAACTGCAAGTTGGGTCCGAAACTAACACCCAAGTTGCGCGCTGATTGTGCAGCTGACACCGTCTCAGAAAATGACGAGGGCCAGAAGTCGTCTGGAAGAATCCGAGGGACTCGGTCGTTGGAACAATACAGGACCTCTGTCTTAGTCCCATTAAACTGCAACGAGTTCAATCGGAGCCAATCCGCTGTAGCCTGCATGCAACGATGGAAAGTTTCTAAAGGGACTGCATCTTGTCCCTCCAGTGAAAAGACCAGCTGGGTATCATCCGCATAATTAAATGCGGAGATCCCAAACGATTTAATAAGCTGGACCAGAGGGCGGAGGTAGATATTAAAGAGTATAGGCTGATGGCAGAGCCCTGAGGTACTCCTTGTCCTACTCTCCGCTCCTCTGAGCTGAAGGGAGGGAGCGATACCCGTTGCTGACGGTTGTCCAAATAAGAGATCAGCCAGTCCCTGGCCTTATCTTTTACCCCGCATTCTTCCAGCCTCATAATCAAGGTAGGATGGCTGACCGTGTCGAACGCGGCCGACATGTCGAGCAGCACCAAAAAGGCTGCCCGACCACTGTCGACTCGCGTCCGTAGATTGTCTAGCACGGTCACTAGCGCGGATTCCGTCCCATGAGCTGGGCGGAAACCGAATTGCGTTTCATCCAGCCAGGTGTTCCCTTCTAAGAAGCCGGACAGAGTGCGGGTAACCAGTTTTTCCATGATTTTAACTGGAAAGGGAAGCAGGGAAATTGGCCGATAGTTGGAAAGACAGGCAGGGTCAAGCGTGGATTTTTTTAAGAGCGGAGAGACCACTGCCTTCTTCCAGCAGTCTGGTACAGTCCCTGATTCAAACGACTGGCAGCAGATGGAATGCAGAGGTTGAAAGAGTTCCTCCTGAAACACCCTCCAGAATTTTGGAGGGAGAGGATCGAGAGGCGAACCGGATGAAATCGTAAGGGCCAGACTACCAAACTCCTCCAAAGAGGGGAGGGGAAAGCTATTCAGCTGGGGTCGACTGGACTCTATCGCCGGAGCTCCCAAGCTGAGTGCGTGGGCCTCTGGTCGGGGTCGACTGGAAGGCGGGGCCGAAGCTTCCAAACAGAGGTCAGAGCCCCTCTGCAGGGGTCGACTGGCCATCGCCTCCGGAGTTCCCGAACCAGTGGTAAGATTAACTGAGTCCTGTAGGCCCTCCAAAATTTTGCAGATTTTCTCCTCGAAGGCATCAGCAAGCGAATCACACAGAGCTTGCGATGTGGGTACGATGTTAGTCGCACACTCAGGGTGCGCGAGGTCCCTAACAATCTTAAAAAGGGCCTGTGCCTTGTTTGGGGCCTGATTCAGGAAGGATTCAAAGTAAGCCGCCTTAGCTATCTTGATCTGTGCCTTATATTTTTGTAAGGCGGACCGGAACACGGCTTTCTCCGAGTCTAAATACCGTTTCCTCCACGCTCTTTCAGCGCATTTACAGCCAAGTTTAAGCTGGCGTAGTTCACTCGTATACCAAGGGCTAAGCTTGTGTTAAGTTGTAGGCAGCTGTTTTTCTTCCATTTGGCTCGGCTTCCATGCCTACTCGAAAGATATGTCTGGCGGAGTTGGGTTAGTTGGATAGGGAGAGGATGAGTTGGGTGTCGTCTGCGTATGACACAATCTTGAGTCCGTAGTTTCGGACGATGGGGGCGACCGGAGCCATGTAGACGTTGAAGAGCGTAACGCTGAGGGAGGACCCCTGGGGAACTCCGCAGGTGGTAGGTGTAGGGTCTGAGAGGAAAGGGGGAGTCTGACCCACTGCGTTCTGCCGGAGAGGAAGGAGCGGATTCAGTCGAGGGCCTTGTCTTGGATCCCTGCGTCGTGGAGTCTGCATGTTAGGGTGCGGTGAGAGACTGTGTTGAACGCAGCTGAGAGGTCGAGGAGGATGAGCGCTGCTGTTTCTCCTTTGTTCAGTAAGGTATGGCTGTTGTCTGTTGGCGGCAAGGATGGCAGTTTCGGTACTGTGGTTTTTTTCTGGAGCTGGATTGGGAGGAGTCGAGAATGTTGTGCTCTTCGATGAATGTGGTGAGTTGGCTGTTGATGGCTTTCTCAATCACTTTCGCTGGGAATGGAAGCAGGGAGATGGGTCTGTAGTTTTTGAGGTCGGTGGGTCCGCTGAGGGTTTCTTCAGGAGGGGGTTGATCTCAGCGTGTTTCCAGTCGTCAGGGAACGAGGCGGTTGCCAGGGAGCCGTTGATGGTGTGGTTGAGCATGGGTGCGATGGTGTCGGCGGCTCTGTTGAAAAGGTGGGTGGTGGTCTTTAGCCATGTACGCCATGGGGTTGGCCACATGCCATGCAGTCCCCATGGGCAGCCAAGATCCTGTTGCTAGCCAACCACCATGGTCTTGCAGTAGCTCGAGGCCCGCTCCTTTTTTTTTCTCTCACAGTACTACAGCGAAGTTACGTAAGGGGGTTGGGGGGCACTCTGAGTCCTAAGGTAGTACCGCAGTGCCACAGAAAGAATTCTTTTTAATTTGACCCCGTGTGTGTCCTTCTGGGACCCCCTACAAGGGCGGCCCCAAAGTCCCTATTTTTATTTGTTTTACATGACACAGAGACAAATCCCTGAGTTATTAAAGGGTGAATGCAACTATTTCTTCATGTTGCGGCTAGTTAATCAGATTGTGTGGTGTGGCCTTGCGGTATCACTATAGCAACAAGGGAGTATCACTCAAGCCAATCAGATAGCATCTTTCGAGGTTGCAGTACTCTGCAGACATACTTCATCCCAAAACATTTAGAAATTAACTTTCATTTTTCAAAAACTGCTGAACAGATTTACACCTAATCGCAAAAAGTACTCTTTCCGAATCAAGATCTAGCTTTCTGCCCAATATGGTATTTGGGACCCCCCTCCTTTTTCTCAGCCCCCACCCCAGATCACCCTGAAACTTACCAGGAAGAGCTGAAGTGGATGAACTTACTCATTGGAAGAAGATTCTTCAAATGGTGCCAAAGTTGCTACCTAACCAAAACATGTATTTTCTATGGAAACCTGGTCCTAACTATAACTAAACAGTGGTGACTGCCACTGTTGCCCTTGTGTAAAATACTTATATAAATATATATGTAGATACATACATACTTGCTGTTAACTTTATGTGAATATAACAAGATATGGCGCTCTAAATGAGGTTTTTAGTAAGCGACATGTTTAAGTGCAACTTGAAATAAAATTTGTGACAACAAATATATTCAATTAAAAATATAGCAATACTCTTAAA
The DNA here is from genome assembly GCF_964261635.1 of Lissotriton helveticus. NCBI lineage: Eukaryota > Metazoa > Chordata > Amphibia > Caudata > Salamandridae > Lissotriton > Lissotriton helveticus. Next base: position 997,650,337 of record NC_136067.1, read on the forward strand.
CATTCATTCTTTTTACATTAAAAAAATATATATTTTAAATTATTTAAATTATATGTGAGGTTTCCATATATTTAAACATGTTTTGTTTGTTTAGAAACATATGGTAAAATGGGAAGTTTTGGGGGTTTTGTTTGTGATCGCATGACGATTTTAGCCTTTAGGATCAGCTAGTTTTTAGGTGTTATAACTAGACTTCAGGGTTCAGGGATGAGATTAGTAGTTTTACGGGTGCTAAAGGGTTTTTACTGTACAAGGATGTGTTATTTCTGGGGCAGTAAGGTGTTCTTAGGGTTCAAGAATGTTTTTTTGTGGTGGTAAGGAGTTTTCAGGGTTCAGGGACGGGTATTTCAATTAATATTTGAAATATATTGCAATAATTTAAAATTAAAATACTGTTACTAAAAATAAATTTTAAAATTGAATTAACATTAATTTAGTTGTATAATTATTTGTAAGATACAATTAATTTAAATATTTCTATTACATTAGTTTTATGAATAAAGAATACTCATATTGTATATGTATAAAACTACATATGTAAATATATATTCTATACTGCCCATTAAAGCTGCAACATAAATGCTCTCCCAATGTAATACAAGTAAAAGTACTCCTGATGTACTTACTGTGATTTAAAGACCGATATTCACATCAGAAGAAAAACACTGCAGTCACCCTGCAGAAAAGGGCATGTGCATCACAATAAATATTGTGCCATGGTTACTTATTTGCTTCAGCCCCTGCCAAGTCGAGAAGCAAGGGCATTTTTAAAAAGTTTACAGCGAGTGACCATAGCCATCAATCTTCATTGAGTAAAATTTGTGCCTTCCAACATCAGTGCCAATGAAAGTTCATGCGTGTCGGCAAGCATACCACTCCATCATGTGGTTCTGAAAATTCTGGACTCGTGTAATCATTCTGGACTCAAGAATTAAAACTTCGTCGAAACATGACGAATTTGGTATCAAAAGACCGAGAATGATGAGTACACTATGTACAAGCATTCCCAGCATATTCGAGCGACGATTTCACCCCGAAATGACCATTATCGTTTTCATGCCCTGGCTTCCATTTTGTATACGACAGACCATTTTGTGTGTTGCCCTTTACATAGGCCTTAATCCAGCTGAATTCGATCCCAAAAGGACACGTACACCTTAATCGACTTTCCTATGACCTGTGCAAGTTGGAACCATTGCCCCAGGCCGAACTCGTTAGGTCAGTTCCCCTCCCAGTGGCCGAACAAGATAGCATCAAGGCTCAACAAGCCATAAAACCATTTTCAGCGCACACACCTGCCGTATCTTGCTCACATCTGTCTCTGCTCTCTTTGCTTCACTTGCTTTATGGTGGGGAGGTGCCCGTTTTATTGGGGGTCCATTGATATCCGATGAAATGTTGGGCCTTGCCGGGTGATTTGTTGTAGGCAGCACGAAGTGAAATATGGACATGTCATCATGACTCTGCTTTTTTTTTGTATTAAAAATATGTCAATGATCTACTGTAAAACCAAGAATGTTTGCCTGAAGCTTAAAATTCTGTATAAGAAGAGAAGCCTGACTTTGTAAATTCGAGCAGTCTCCTGAGAATATACTTCCCCGTGTGTTGTACTTCTAGGACACTTGTTACCCTTGGTTGCAGCCAATTAAAATCGATCCTTGACTTCACCTAGAAGACTCTGAGTTTCTGTGGTCTGAATCAGGAAGGACTCGAGGTCTCTGGGTGTACCCTGACACCGCTGGGTTGCCGGTTCTGTGCAGGTTCCTAAAAACCCAGTACCTCAGCTGGCGCCCAACGTTTGGGGCGATTCCAGTGGTACCAGCCCAGCCAGAGGTTCGTGAGGAGCTTCGTGTGAAAATTCCGGAGGACGGCCAACCACCTCATCGACCCCTGCATGTCGACGTGGTCCGAAGGTCTTTGCTGCGAGGTTCCCCGCTTCCCAACGGCTACGAAGGACTGCTGCCCTGGCTATCGCCCTGATTTGGACCCTTGAAGTTTGGTAGAGCGAAACACTAAGACGAGTCTTCTGGTGACGTCATCGATATCTCAGTTAAGTATAAGTGGAGCGTCTCCCAGTCCTTAGTTGGCTTTGATTTGGAGCTTGCAAGCGCCAAAGCCGAAGGACTCGTGTATTCACGAGAAATATCGTAATCGATAATCCTTTGAAGTTTGGAGCTAGACTAGAGAGCGAAGATGCCTAGTCTTAGACTTGGAAATTTGTTTTGTCTTGGTTGTAATAATAGGGACTCCAGACTGGAGGACTCATGTCCGGTTCCTCCGGTTGGAACTCCAACTTACGAGTTATATGTGAAACATGGGGTAGGCCCCATCACATACAATGAAGTGTGGATCAAATACACCAGAAAAGATGGTGTTTTAAAAGGGCCCCAATATGGTAGCTTCGATACCGAAATCTTAGATAGCCTTGAAATTAAACTGTTCAAAAAGAAAGCCCTGCCGGCGATGTTCGACTCCTTCCGCCTATGGCGTAAGGAGGCCAAACAGAAGGAAATCAAATTAGCTAAGAAAAATAAGAGAGAAGGGGGTCTTTCAGTAATGCAAGCTGCTATGCAGTTTAAAGACAATGAAGAAGAGCAGATGAGTGAGCAGTTGCACAGGCAACGTAAAATGGCAATGGATAAATGCTATCCAGTTTTGCCGTCTCTTCAGCAAGAGGCAGCGAAAGAGCGTGAAAAAGATCCATTAATGTCGCATTTATTAAGTTCGCCACCCCCCTATGCGCAAAATGCCACGGCACCCCCGCAATCTTTAGTTGTGCAACCTGTGCCTCCTGTTCCTCCGCAGCACCTACCAGCTGTTCTCCAGGTGACTCCTGTCTATGGTGCAGCCTCCTCCAGGCACACCGACCACATCTGCTTCACCTGTGCTTTCTACGATTTTGCCTAGTGTACTTTCTACTTCTCCTAATGCTCCCTCTACGATTTTGCCTAGTGCTCCTTCTATTTCTCCTGATGCCTCCTCTGCTACTGTCTCTGCCCCTGCCCTGTCTCACCCCGTTTTTCCACCCGTTCTTCCTTCAGTTTCACCTTCCGTTCGGCAGAAAATGGCCAGCACTGTTAGTAACCTTTTCTCACCTCTTTTCGGGTCGCCTACTACGACCCCTAACATGGGACGCAGACAGTTGCGAAGTCGACTGCCTGACTATCAAGAAAGAGATTCACTTAATCGTTTAGCGCGTAAATGGGTTATGGATACTGTAAAGTATGATGTAGAGTCTGTCATGGAAGTCTTCCATCAATGGGAAGCACCGACGCAGAGATATGTTTTTGAACAGATGTGCGTTTTCCTTTGTGAGGATTTGGAAGACAATGATCTGGAATGCAACCCGCAAGAGTTGTGTCGTGTGCGGTTCAAGTTTGGAGAGGGCACGATCGTAGGTCCCGATGTCGAGAAAGCGGTTGAACTATTGTTATCATATCGGAGTAAGGGGAGCAGTTCTGGGTCACAATCTGAGCCTGGTGCATCTAGTAGGAAAAAGGCGCGACAATACCCGATGAGAGAAGTTCCCCCACAATGGAGAGAGGGCGACACAACTGTTGACCCACCTATTCTGCCACACTTTCAGCGTGTATGGGTACATGTCCCATGGAAGCGAGCTGAAGTTTTAGCACTCAAACAGACATTACCTGATCCGCGTAAAATTCCTGCAGGATATTACAAAGAGTTGTCACAGACTGCTGGATCATGTATAATGAATTTAGCCGATATCGATATGCTATTTGGGAATGTTGTTCCACAGCCTTTATGGGGTAAAATTCGTCATACAGACCATGATCAGGAGTTAGGTGACTCATGGGCTAATATTGCTGCTGCAGATGCACGACAAGTTGGTGGTGCTAAACCTGAGCCTTTGATAGCAAAACTCCCTGGTAAAATAGTTGATTACATGAAAACAATAATGCCTGCAATAGGTGTAAATTGGGATAAGTTGTCTGCATGCAAGCAGAAGAAAGAAGAAACGGTCTCAGATTTCTTCACCAGGTTTGAAGAAACATTTGTCGACCACAGCGGTCAAGATATGACCACAGAAGTTGGTCAGAGATTGTTCGTCGATAAATTCGTGCACAATCTGCTTCCAGAATTGTGTAAAAAGTTAAAGGATTCAGAAAGTTCTTGGGCAGTCTCATCTTCAGCGCAGATATTAGCTACTGCACAATATTACGAGAATAGAGACAAAGACGAGAAAGATAGAGCAGAAAAGAAAACTAAGGAGTTGAAAACTAAGGTTTTGTTACAGCAAGCATATCCGCCACGTGGGAGTGGTAATCAAAATAATAGTGGCCAGAATCACTACCAGAATAATTTTCAGCAGCCTCAACAGTATCAGAGGAACTCGCAAAGAGTCGAGTACACTCAGCCACGTGTCCCTGTAGGCCCCAACCAGTGTTCGTATTGCAAGGAAGAGGGTCATTTCAAGTATAGTTGTCCTATTTTGTTACAGCGTGCAAATGGTGCTTCTGGTGTAAGAGGTCGTGGTGTTCCGCAAGCGCCTAGAGGTAGAGGACGTGGAAACGTCCCCCAGAACGCACGTCCCCTTCCACCCCAAAATTCTCTGAATAGGTTCGATCAGCAGAACAACGCCTCTGACAGGACAGCTCAATACTATGTTGATGATTACTATACAGAAGATGAGTATTTGGAGGATAATGGTTGCTAGGACAGCCATAGACAAAGAGAGGGAGTTGTTTCAGTTCCAGTAGATCAGAGTGGAGCTTACGTCGAGGTGATTACATCAGGTGTGTCAGAACCTTTTCTGTTGGATACTGGTGCTACAAAGAGTTCTATCATGCACTCCAAACTCCCTGGCGCACCTTTGTCTGGCGAAAAGAACGTTTCTGTAGGTTTTTCTGGCGCCCCAGTTAGAAATCCGATTTCTGACCCCTTGTCTCTTTCTGTTGGTCCTTGCGAATTCGAAGCACCCCTTATTCTGACAACAGGTTGTGGTGAAAACTTGCTAGGATTGGATTTGTTAAAAAGACTGTATGCGACTTTGTACTGTTCTCCTTCAGGAGTACAACTTACTTTAGGTAAGAAAGTGGTTTCTCCCATGTATTTGTCGAGGGATAAACTTCCAGCAAAATTGTCGTTTCTTCCAGATATCCTTTGGGCCGCTGGTCCTAATGATGTGGGTCTTTTAGAAATACCACCATATGTTGTAACATTAAAATCCAATGTTCAAATGCCACGAATTCCCCAATATAGGATATCTAGTGAGGGTGAAAAAGCCTTGCTAGCGATTGTTTACGAATTGATTGAAAAGGATGTGATTGAAGAAACACGAGGCAACGTTTGCAATAGTCCTGTTCTGCCTGTTTTAAAACAAACTGATCCCTCTCAGCCACCTGTGTACAGATTCGTGATTGACCTTAGAGAGGTGAATAAAATAGTTGTGCCACAATTCCCAGTTGTCCCCGACATTACCACATTATTGACTATGATTCCAGCATCTCCCTCTTGGTTTTCGGTGATTGACCTGAAGAATGCTTTCTTCAGCATCCCGATTGCTGAGGAGAGCAGGGATATTTTTTCCTTCAGTTTAGGAGGTCGCAGCTTCCGCTTTAAACGCGCTCCTCAGGGCTACTGTGAGAGTACATCAATATACAGTCAAGCTCTAAAAACACAGCTTGATACAAATGTTTTACCTAAAGGTGCTACTCTTGTACAGTACACCGATGATTTGCTTATTGCTGCAGATACTGAGGAAATTTGTAAGAAAGCAACGATGTCATTGTTGCGCCATCTGTGTGATTTACATCACAAGGTGTCACTTTCCAAACTGCAATATTGCCGACAAGAAGTGACCTACTTAGGTCACCTCTTATCGAAGGAGGGAAGGAAACTGACCCCGGAAAGAATTCAGGCAATAGCGAAATTGAGCGTGCCAAGAACACAGAGAGAAGTGCGTGCTTTCTTGGGCATTACATCGTACTGTAGACAGTGGATTCCAAATGTTTCGTTATTGGCCAAACCTTTGGTGACATTAACATGTAGAGCCACACCCAATCCCATTCCTTGGTCTGAAGAGTGTCAGAAAAGTTTTTCTGAATTACGCACAGCATTATGTTCGGCTCCTGTGTTAGGTACCCCCAACTACAGTAAGCCTTTCACATTGTATGTCCACGAGAAAGAGGGCTGTGCATTGTCAGTGTTGACTCAGTTGTTTGGAGGTAGGCAGCATCCATGTGCCTATTTTTCGTCGACTTTGGATCTGGTAGCTAGAGCATTGCCAAGTTGTTTAAGAGCCACAGCAGCAGCAGCTGTTTCTATTCGACAGTCTGCTGGTCTAGTAATGAATAATACACTAGTCGTGATGGTCCCACATGCGGTAGACACGTTGTTAAATAGAACCAAGACACAGCACTTAACTAGTGCTCGGTTGTCAGGTTATGAATTAACATTGTTAGCGAGTCATGTGCACATAAAAAGGTGCAATACTTTAAACCTAGCCACATTGTTGCCAATTGTAGAGGAATCAGGTGTCTCAGAACAGCACAATTGTTTTCTCAGAACAGAGGAAGAGACGAAAGGGAGAGTAGATCTATCCGATACTCCTCTTGCTGAATGTGATGGTACATTATGGGTGGATGGTTCATGCTTCAAGCTCCCGAGTGGTGACACGACTGCAGCATATGCTGTCACGACTTTGCATACAATTGTTGAGGCTGCACGTGTGCCACATAATTCAGCTCAAGCAGCAGAATTAATTGCACTCACGAGAGCATGTGTGTTGTCTAAAGGAATGAAAGTGACTATCTACACTGATAGTCAGTATGCATTTGGGGTGGCTCACAGCTTTGGACGATTGTGGAGAGAACGTGGGTTCCTGACTTCGCATGGAGCTAAGATTCAGCATGGTCAGTTGGTGAATGAGCTTCTTGAAGAACTGACCTTGCCTTTGCAAATGGCGATTGTGAAATGTAGTGCTCACAAGAAGGTGACTGATGATGTTGGTCGTGGAAATGCATTTGCTGACGAAATCGCGAAAGAGACTGCAAGGAATGTGATGAGCCGAATATATGTTGCAGGCCCTGCAAGATGGACTGGTGATGTTGGAATGTGTGAAGACACGATAGAGAGTGTGAAGTCCATCCAAGCTGAGGCCACAGAGAAAGAGTTGAGCACGTGGAGAGAAAGTACGGGTAGAATGGATGCAAGTGGTTGCTGGATTGAATTATCAGAGCATCAGAGATGGTTGTTACCCGATGCATATGTGCTTGCAGTGGTTACAATGGCTCATGGAATGGCTCATATCAGCGTAAAAGGGATTTGCGAGTTGTTGGCTCCAGTATGGCAAAACTCAGGAATTCCCAAGTGTGCAGAGAATGTCGTCAAGAATTGCATGGTATGTCTAAAGCACAATCCTGGTAGGGGAACCCCAACTCCAGCTGGTCATTTTGCACCTCCTACGTATCCGTTCGAGGTTTTGCAGCTAGATTTCATTCACATGGAGAGGTGCAACAATTTAAAATACGTACTCGTTGTTGTTTGTGCCTTCTCAAGATGGGTAGAAGCCTATCCCCTAAAAGATAACACTGCTTTGTCCACAGCAAAAGCCCTTGTGAAAGAGTACTTCCCCAGGTTTGGAATGCCTAGAATGGTCTGGTCTGATAATGGAAGTGAATTTGTGGGTCGTGTGATGAAGAGAGTGTGTGAAGGGCTAGGTATTCGACAGAAGTTCCACGCTGCAAATCACCCCCAATCAGCTGGATTAGTAGAATGCTACAACGGCACTTTAAAACTCAAACTGGCCAAAATCCAAGCGAGCACAGGTCTTAAATGGCCTGATGCTCTACCCTTAGCACTCCTGTCCACCAGAATGACTGTGCATTCATGAGTGAAACTTAGCCCTTATGAGATCGTTTTAGGCCGGCCAGCCAACATAGCCAAACAGGTTTGGAGTGCCTAGACCCACTAAGTTCAGAGAGCTTGAACACCCTGTTTTGCTTGATTATCTGTATGAATTGACGGCTAAATTGCGTATTTTGCATCAACAGGTTCACGACACCCTGCCTCCGGTCTCTGAGACTCCGGGACATCAGATAGACCCTGGATCCTGGGTCTTGGTCAAGAATGTTCAGAGAACTAAAAACGACCAGCCCAGGTGGACCGGACCGCACCTCGTCCTTCTTTCCACAAGATCAGCCGTTCGGGTGGAGGGGAAGGCCAACTGGGTCCACGGGATCCATTGTAAGAGAATCCCTTTTCCTCTGCCATATGACCAGTGGGTCCAGAAGGGTGTCGCTGACCCAGACCTTGAAACCGTGCCACGTGTCGTACCCTTCAGTGATGCACGAGTAAAAGGAACATTGACTGAACAGGAGAACAATAAACTTTTCCAACCAACTGTATCACCGTCAATTCCATTGGACACTGCAGAACCTGAACTCTTGTTCCAAGATAACACTATACCAGGAAAACGACGGTACAATTTGAGACCAAGACTTATGGACTAATAAAATCTTTTTTCCTTCCAAGTACTATTTTTTTAAGTGCAGCTCTCCCATCTGAAGAAAACTTGTTCATTTTTGTTTTTCGAACTGCCATCCGGGTTCCGCTGCTAGGGCCGCGATTGCTTAAAGTCTTTGGAGTGCAGCTGACGACGTTAGGTCGGTAGTTCTGGTTGGTCCAAGGGAGTTGCCCTAGACTGACAGAAGCATTCTTTAGCAGAATCAACCTGCCGTCGCGGGCAGCACTTTAGAGAGGATGGAGTTTTCCGAGATGGAGAGACCTGCCAAACCAACGAACTTTAAACGCAAATTATGTAAAGTGATGACAAAGAAAAGTTTTTTAATATTGTGCATTTGTATGTTATTCAGTATGATGATATTTTTAATAAGTTACGCTTTATTCTCTTTTCGTGTAACCTTTGCACCCACTACATCACCCATACCTCCCCCTACTGTTTCCTCTCACTCTTTCCACCCTCTTCCTGACCATGAATCCAATAGGAGATTGGAGTTCATTAATAACTCCTTTGTTCAGCTGTTGCACCAACACCAACTTGTAATGAACACAACTAACTGTTGGGTGTGTGGTCTTATGCCTCACACAACGGATAAAGGTATCCCTTATCTGGTCCTGCCATTCAGTCACAATGGTTCTGCATGGGCCTATAGGACAATGTTCATATATGCACACGAACTCTACCCCCTACGTTCTGTAACAGACAATCCTAGAAAAAGTGCTCTAGTCAAGGGTATAGTAGACATGATTAAGGAAGGTATTTCTTATGAGGCTATCCCGAGAGATGAGACACTAGTATACATAGGATGGAACATGACTGGATATGGAGCTACTCTGAGTGAGAAACAGCAAGCTAAGAGATCTTCCCCGATTTGGATCGTACCCCATCAGGGTCATCTGTGTCTGCAAGGTAAAGGCACGAATCCCAGGGCTCAGTTAGGGAAGAGTATCTGCACTAAAACGTATGTTTTTGCAGCCCAGACTTCCCCCGCGTTTTTAGCAGCTAAGGGTACTTATTTCATCTGCCATGATAGAGCCTATACATGGTTGCCCCCTGACTTTTCGGGCTCATGTTTTGTTTGATTTCTGTTGCCCCCCACCTACACAGCAGCGGCAGATTACCACAGGACACAGATAGTTAGAGGTGTCTTGAGTACAGAAGACACTGCAGGTCAAGAATTTGGGGACTTTGCAAAGGGTTTGCTGCCGTTCTGGGGATCCATGGCTAACATAGCAATATAGGGGCACTAGAAAGTACCCCTAACCATGGCACTGTCGCTATAGAAGCAGAAGTCAATATTCCACTTCCCCATTTTTGAATCCTTATTGGTGATGTTTTTCACTGTTATTCCTCATTTTGTCATATATTCATTCTTTCATCATTCTTCCTCCACTTGCAAGGAAATGCCAATTTCCTGTGCTTCTCATACTCCCGATGGGCCATCCGTGCCTCTGCATTCAAGAATACGTACAAACGCCAATTTCATCTGAAGCAGTTTATTAAAACCCAATGCATTTCGGGCCTCCATGGGCCCTTCGTCAGGGGTAACTGGAAAGATCAATTAATAAAATTAATATACAGTACATCCCGTTATGTAAAAGTAGAACATATTATTTTACATCTTATGCACTCAACCAGCAGTACTGTCCTACAAGTTTGTTCTCAAAGGGCCCCACCATAGTTTCCGCATGTTAATACGGTGGTGTTAATCACTCAAATTTCATCAGTTTGCCTATACACAAACAACGTTTATCCTGTCATACCGCCAATGAACCCATCACATGTCCTCACCCCTCCCCTTCACCCCGTGTGCATCCCGTTACATCCCTCTGGTTAAATCACTCGTTCATCATGCCCAGCTTAAATGCACGTTTACAGAAACAGATTTCCAATGATGCACCATGTTTATACTGTCATACACAAGATTTACCCGAGTAAATGCTTCGTATTAAATAAACTCAGCAACCGCTTTCCTAAGCTCTCTCAGACGTTCTGCCCATGGCAGTAATCACGGAAGGACATGTGATGGGTTCATTGGCGGTAAAATAATATGTTCTACTTTTACATAACGGGATGTACTGTATATTAATTTTTATTAATTGATCTTTCCAATTACCCCTGACGAAGGGCCCATGGAGGCCCGAAATGCATTGGGTTTTAATAAACTGCTTCAGATGAAATTGGCGTTTGTACGTATTCTTGAATGCAGAGGCACGGATGGCCCATCGGGAGTATGAGAAGCACAGGAAATTGGCATTTCCTCGCAAGTGGAGGAAGAATGATGAAAGAATGAATATATGACAAAATGAGGAATAACAGTGAAAAACATTACCAATAAGGATTCAAAAATGGGGAAGTGGAATATTGACTTCTGCTTCTATAGCGACAGTGCCATGGTTAGGGGTACTTTCTAGTGCCCCTATATTGCTATGTTTTACCTCCACGTGTCTTTTGGGCTGGGCACCTTACCATTGAGCACGCTTGGTTTAGTAAAGAAATTTGATTATTGGAGTAAAAAAAAAAAAAAAAAAAAAGGTGTGCAACCTAACCCCACTTGCATGTATGATCCATGGCTAACAGCAGAAACATAAGGCAATTAACAAGGGTAGTTGAGTCCACCGTGATTGAAACTGCTGGTGCCCTTAGTAACTTGACTGCTGAGCTCCAGTCGGATCGACTTATGACCCTTCAGAACAGGGATGCGTTAGATGTCATACTTGCAGACCGAGGTGGGGTATGCAGATTGATCCAATCGAGTTGCTGTGTTTTCATCCCAGATAACGCTCCAACGGTGTACCAGGCCATCTCCAAACTACATAAGATTTCCGAATCTATTCATGTAGATAAAGGAGATTGGTCGTTAATGGGATGGTTCTGGGAACTGATATCCGCCTGGGGATGGAAAGTTCTGATGGTCATTGGGATGGTCTTAGCCATTATTTTCCTGTTCTGTCTATGCGTGCAGTGTGCTCCTGCAATATGTGGCATTTGTGTCACATCATGTGTAAGGAAGCCTGTATCAAGAGATGAACTGAGTACTAGAATGATGTTACAGCAACATCTCAATGACTTTAAAAATATAGATCTGGACTCAGATTAACACGAGGATAGATTAATTGCCTATGTAAGGGCAAAAGGAGGGTTTGTGGTTCTGAAAATTCTGGACTCGTGTAATCATTCTGGACTCAAGAATTAAAACTTCGTCGAAACATGACGAATTTGGTATCAAAAGACCGAGAATGACGAGTACACTATGTACAAGCATTCCCAGCATATTCGAGCGACGATTTCACCCCGAAATGACCATTATCGTTTTCATGCCCTGGCTTCCATTTTGTATACGACAGACCATTTTGTGTGTTGCCCTTTACATAGGCCTTAATCCAGCTGAATTCGATCCCAAAAGGACACGTACACCTTAATCGACTTTCCTATGACCTGTGCAAGTTAGAACCATTGCCCCAGGCCGAACTCGTTAGGTCAGTTCCCCTCCCAGTGGCCGAACAAGATAGCATCAAGGATCAACAAGCCATAAAACCATTTTCAGCGCACACACCTGCCGTATCTTGCTCACATCTGTCTCTGCTCTCTTTGCTTCACTTGCTTTATGGTGGGGAGGTGCCCGTTTTATTGGGGGTCCACTGATATCTGATGAAATGTTGGGCCTTGCCGGGTGATTTGTTGTAGGCAGCACGAAGTGAAATATGGACATGTCATCATGACTCTGCTTTTTCTTTGTATTAAAAATATGTCAATGATCTACTGTAAAACCAAGAATGTTTGCCTGAAGCTTAAAATTCTGTATAAGAAGAGAAGCCTGACTTTGTAAATTCGAGCAGTCTCCTGAGAATATACTTCCCCGTGTGTTGTACTTCTAGGACACTTGTTACCTTGGTTGCAGCCAATTAAAATCGATCCTTGACTTCACCTAGAAGACTCTGAGTTTCTGTGGTCTGAATCAGGAAGGACTCGAGGTCTCTGGGTGTACCCTGACACCGCTGGGTTGCCGGTTCTGTGCCGGTTCCTAAAAACCCAGTACCTCAATCAGAAACTAATGCATTTCCGATGTGAACCCCTTTGTCATGAGTAACAGTAATCAATTTGTCAAGTACAGTATTATGAACGGATATGAACCCTATCGGATATTTACCAAATATAAAACCACTTGGAAGGAGAAGAGCCAATAATTTTGGACACATGGTCTGCCTACATTGATAAACAGACCCAACAGGATTTCAGACTGCCCACAGTCTGCAATGTTTACACCACTGTGAATACATTTAACTTTTGGGGGGGCAGGGGATAATTACAGTATAAAACTTTTATATTATAAGGGAACATTGACCAGCAAGTATTACGTGAGAGGGCCTGCACACTGTCCAATGATTACAAAATCTACCACATGAGGCGATCAATTAATCTGATTTAGCTGAAAATCAACATTTATTTTGCTATCATGCTACATTTGAGCAAAATAAAGGTTACATATGTGCCACGTGCTTTTGAAATCGCAATACTACTACAATTAAGTCAACTAGGCAGGTTGTTCCATAGTAAACATTAAAAGCAATAAGGCTGAATACAAACTAGCCATTCGCCAGCATACAGAACAGACACAGAACATAAGCATACCGTAAATGATTACTACAAGCCCCGTCTGGTCTGCCCACTCCATCTATAACACCATAGTTCTCACGTGATGTTCATGTATCCATGCGCTGCGCTTTCGCCCTTTTTAATCCTCAAGCATTGTGTTGCAATTTACATCATTTTAGATAATCTGTTAGCCATCAGACAGTCTAATATCGGATGCTGTATACAAAATCCTACATTGCCAAACAAAAGTGAACCAAAACCAGACAGTCATCAAAGATTCAGGAGAAATAAGGACACAAGAAGCAAGTGCAGTGTTTTATTCCCTCCCACTGTGGTTATTACAGTTGTCCATTACCTGGTCAGGAGAAGACGAAGGTGACTGGCTGCGACTATCTGCATTACCAGTCAGAGCCAGAGACAGAGAAGTGAACTGTTCCACCTTAAAAGCAAGACGTTTGCAGTGAATGAGGAAAAGAGAAGGGAAAGCTGTGACAGAGAAAGAAAGGAACAAAAAAAAAACATGCACTATGGGTCGCCAAGCAAAGAAGTCAATTCATCCCTCAGGGGGCACATCAAATGGCAAGCATACCAAACAAACGGTGCGGTTAATAATGCACATGCAAAAAACACAGATAGAACCATTCACTGTCTGTCACCTCCATGCTCTAATCTTGAAACGCAAACCCTTTTTAGGTCTCACCTGGCATTAGCAGCACGCATGCGCTGCCCTCGCCATGCAAGGGCCTTTTGGAATCAATAAAGTTTCGGAAGGGACTTTAACCCTAGCCCATGTTTTCAATTAGCACGCGTCATTGTTTATGTTAAAAGCTGGCGCATGATGGAAAATCGTGCTTTTCGGTTACCACCTTGTCCACTTTTAGGATGGCGCATTTGGACAGGCCAACGCCATCTTTCTTTCCTTTAATGAGCGAGTGCGCTCTTGATTCTGATAACGCAGGTTTTATTGCGACCTCCATAAGGCGGGGTAGGCACAGGGCCCTCATCCATGTCACTCAGGCGTTCCCCCAATGAACATACCTCGCTTTCTCAATGGTCTCAAACGGTGATACGCTTCCTGTTTTTTTTTTTTACTGAGCCGGGGGACTTTCCTCGCACGCTGCAAATTCACTTGCGCGGTCCGCTTCGGCCTCGCTTTAAGGCGGCATTGGCAAGGTGGCCTCATCCATGTCACTCAGGCGTTCCCCCAATGACCAAGCCTCGCTTTCTTAAAAGTCTCAAACGGCGATGCGCTTCCGTCATCTAAGGTCCAGGACCTTCATGTTACTAGCACCACGTTGTACCTCATGAACCTGCCTTGAGGTTTCTGTCTAGCTTTACTCTAGTTAGTTCTCACTTCTTTGTCTGTATTGTTTACAACCTTTCTTTGTTTGGGGCACTTTCTACAGCTCTCTCTGCCCACTGCTCGACTTCGTCGGCGCTGCCGAGCTTTGTAATATAAGCGCTCCGAAAGCAAGTTCTAACTAAAGATAGCTGCACCTCCTTGTGAATGGTGCTACAGTTTTTGTGTTGACAGCATCACGAGTGCCTTGAAGTGGCCGCGTGGTGTCACGTTGAAAATATGCAAAGCGCTTTAACACATACACAATCTGTGTTGAGAAGCAACACCACCTTTTAAAGGATTTGTCATAAAGTCAGTCTTCCAAGCACATCCGGCCCACTGAGTAAGTGCAGCACTTCTCTATCTTCTTTCTAATATTTGTAAACTCACAGCTTGTGTGCTGCATAGCTAACCACTTATATGGTCCCAAAGGCGAGATCTAATGTCTATGCCAATGCTTGTCTAAGTAGCTGGAGCAGGACAAAGGTACGAATACGGAGCATGCGGAGCAGGACCTGAAAAATGGACCAGGATGAAAAACATAGAAGACACAGAGAAAGAAATAAATAGCTACGAAATGTGATTAAAGTGCAAATACATAGAAAAAATAAATGAAAGTGGCCAGATTAAAAAAGCAGTCGTATAGGAATGATTAGGATTTTTAAGAAAGTTCAAAATATGTTTCTTTAACTTTTACCATTTCTCTATGTTAAGGCTTTCTTTTTTCCAAGCATGGCTCTGAAAATGTGGGTTGTTTTGTTCCCGTTACCAAACCTGTCATTAATACATCTGGTTCATCCAGTGATAGTTTTAAAAGTACATATATTTTAGGGAAAGTAATGGAACTTTTTGTGAATATCACAAAGTTACTACACTATCATGTTCACACGATTTACAACGACCATTTCCCTAGGGTACACCCAGGGGTTTAAGTGGGGTGAAAAAACTGGAGGTGGGTCTCTCAATGGGCATGGCCATTGTTATTAAGGGCGTGGCTTAAAAACACCTGAACTAAAAATCTGTGCGGAGCACAGTATGCCGCCCGACTTTTATTTTGCTGTTTCTATCATTGCATCCAGATATGATACAAGTAACATCATACCTATAACAAGTTAGAACTATTGGCTTTGTCAATAGTTGTTAGTTGCAAACGATAAATAGGCAGCAACTATGGCTTGTATATAATATTGAAAAAGGTTCCACTTAAAGCTCTGGTGACAACACGACAATGTTGCTGCTCCTGAGTTTCAGAAAGAGAAGGGAAATCCAGAGAGAAAACTAATCTCTTTAAAGTATATGGGCATGCCTGTATCTTGAAGGTACTGATGTACGTGTGTACTATGCACTATAGGGAATACCATGCCCTTACATACAGATGCATGATAATTGCGTGCTGAATAAAGCACGGAGCATGCCCAAGAAACTGCCCCTTGCTTTGAGACTTGAGGAGGCCGTGCGAGCCCCCCATTGGTGACCTACGCTAAGCCCCGATATGCCCATAGCCCCACACAACCCCAGTGAGTGATGGCCCTAGTACCTGTCAATTCTTCAGGTGGCCCCCCATGTGAGTGGGGTGGTTCTTCAGTCGCCGTACCTGCATTAGAAACAAGACATCCAATAAAACCCTGCCCCCTCTCATATATAAATATGAATTCACTGCAATGGGACTGGGGGCCTAAATGCCCCCACGCAATCAAGGACAGGCTGATTACCATTTGCTAGAAGTAGGTCGCTCCCAACCTTCTTGTAAGGAGTTGGGTGAGGCAAATACTAGGCTAATTATTCCAGTGCTAAGTCGATGATGACTGAAAGCTGTTTACTATTCATCCCGACCACCTCGGCCTCCCAGGCCTACACACTGACCTCAATGTTTTCTTCCTGCGAAGATACTTCCAAATATGTCATGAAGTCTCGTGTAATCTGAAAGAAGACCATGTAATGTATGTAGCAGATTCCAATCTCCTTGACTATGGATGTGTCCTTCCAGTGAGCTCATGTGGGTTGGGAATATACCATTTACGAAGTATTATCTTTCTACCTGTGTTTGGTGCATAGTGTAAACATGCATACTTACTTTTCTCTTGTACACGCTGCTTGCTACCCTTTACATTGGTACTTGCAAAACAGCCGCCAAAGCATGTGTAACATTTGTTCAAGTAGAGAGGTCCTCCATTTCTTGCGAAATAGAAACTCTACGTGCACTAGTACGCTTTTGTAACTTTGCACGAATGCCCTCCTTACACCTGTAAAGCACTGTTTGCTACCACTTGAATTAATTGCTCACTCTTGCCACTTCCTAATTCGCTTTATAATGTGTTCACTTCTAGTGCTCTCATGATCAGTTCTGTTCCTATTGTGAGGCGCAAAGACACCTTCCGGTACGTCAGTGTAAATGAAGGCATAACAAGAGTGTATACATGGTTTAACTGCAGCGGGATGTGGCGCGTCAATAAAAGACTCTAACCCGTTTCCCCCGCAACCGGGTCGACCGCTTTCGCAGTAAGGCCCCATCATCTCTGATTAAAACGAGTGCCAAAACGCTGTCATGCCTGGTCCAGATGGCCAACCGAACACCAGTTTGCTGCCTAAAAGTCCGTTAAATGACTTGCCTCCCTTGCAGCCAGGCACCACTGAAGCCGCTGGCACTGGCTATGTCCAACTCTGAAAACGCTAAAAGCGGGCCAAAACCTTAGGTGTATGACGTCATGTCGTAATTTCTCCACTGGTGAGAAATGAGCAGTGTGAGCAAGCGCACATCGATGTGCCTCTGTCACAGCAGTCCGGAAAAAAAACAGACCGCCCGTGCCAGGGCTCAAAACAGAGCCCAATAGAGACCAGTTTCGAGCCCCCCTTTAAAAAAACTGCCGGTGCTCAGAACCATTGAGACCCGGCCCACTTAAAGCCTTGGGTACACCCACTACTCCTTAACCCCTTAACTGCTGGGCATTTTCTCCCCAGTGCTGAGACCTTAATTGTCTATTTGAAGTAGTTCACACTCAAGTCACCATCTTTCCAGCTTTTAGGAACATGCAGAGCTGAAACAATTTTTTTTACCCCTGTTTTGACATTTTTCAAAGAGGTTGCCAATTTTTCCTATTTTAAGTGCTTTCAACCTACTACCAGTTTGTGGTGAAAATCAGTGTAAAACTCATGGGTGATCCAAAAAGGCTAATTATTTCTAATAAGTAGGTAACATTCCAAATTCATCAAGGGGTCATATGTGTAGATCCCTCAAAGTGTTCCCAAATAAACTAACTGTTCAAATAAAGAAATATTGAAAGTGAGTAGGAAAAAACTGCCATTTATGACAATGTTTTCAGCTGTAACTATTTGTCACAATGGCCGAACTACAAACGCAATGTACCATTATGTTTGCTAGACTCTTTTGGTTGTGGGGATATATAGAGTTTGTAGGTTCTCCAAGAACCCGAGGTACCCAGAGCCAACAACTGAGCTGCATAGTACAATTTATTTTTATTGTGTATATACTAATTCATATGGTGAAACATATTGAGTGAAAAATAGGTATCAAAGTAACCTATGATTTTTATATAATGGGCACAAGATATGCAGTTTAGGAGCAGTGGTTAATTGTACATTTCTGAATTTGCGGATACGCGTACAAGCATGATTTAGAGGGTATATTTTCAAATGTCTTCATTCTTACACACTGGTTTAGATTAGGAAGGCACAAATGCAGCGACATCCAATTGGCAAAAACAAATATTCTACTATTCTATGCTCCCACATGTCTTCTGATGGAAATGACACCTCACTTGCGTGGGTAGGCATAGGGCTTGTGACCGGAAACAGCCAAAATGCCCTTGTGTCGGGACACCCATTGACCTCAGTTTGATCCTTTCCTGTCGAGGCATGAGGCCCAACCACACAAGTGGTGCCGTGTTTTTTTTATCACTACAAGTGGGGCAATGATGGGTGGTAGGAATTTTGTGGATTCCTGTGGTTTCCAGAAGTTTCCATCACAGAAATGTAAGGAAAATGCATGATCTCAGGCATATTTTGAGGTTTGCAGGGTATGTGGGTCAGAAATTCTCGTGGTAATCACGCTAGGCACACCAACCTGAAATCCCCTGGTTGTCTACTTTTCAAGTCTGTGGTTGGTAGGTTTCCATGAGTGGCAGCAGAGCCAGATATTCTCTATGGCTGATCTCTCAGGGTAAACCTTTAGCCACTTTTGTGTCAGGGTCTATTGGCCCACCCACACAAGTGAGATAGCATGTTTATCGGGAGAATGATGTGTGGTAGGAAATTTGCAGTTCCCGCAGATTCTAGAAGGTTTCCTTGCAGAAATGTGAGGTAAATGAGTGTTTTTAGTTAAAGTCGGAGGTTTGCACAGCATTTTGGGTAAGAAAATGGTGTGGGATGCAAATGAAGCACATCACCATGGATCGCCCCCCCCCCCCCCTCAGATGTCTAATTGTCAGAACAGTATGGGTCTGGTAGGTTCTTTCAGGTGGTAGTCAACCCAAGCCCAAACAGTGTGAAGTTCTCCATTGCAAGTGGGACAATATTGGGATTTAGCCACACTCTCCTGGCCCATATGTAAAAAATACCACACAAATGAATCAAATGTCCTCTTGCTTGCATTTCGGATGGGATGCTTTAGTCGCAGCGGAGCAGAAGTCCTTGCCCAAGCGGCTGCTTCTCCTATCCCTGGTATCTGAAGGGTGAATCTCTGCAGATGTCTCTCCTGAGGCGATACCCGAGCAAGGATCCACCCGATAGAGGTGCGATTGGAAAGGGGAGATTTTCTGCGTTCCAACAATACCTCCCCCATGAGAATAGATGCTAGGGGGCTGAAATATGGCCCTCAGCACTGATTCAATGAAAGTAAAATAAGCCCATTGTCTGCCTTTAAGTACCTCCCCATTGTCCCCCAATGGAAGACTCCACATGGAGGAGATAGTGCAGCAGTCTGCCATTGGCTGACAGCCGCACTTAATAGGTTAAGATGGCACCTGAATGCAGGCAAATCTGCATGAAAACCTGTTTCGGTCAATCAAGACCCTTGAGAGGACCCACAGGCCAAAGGCACAGGAGTCGCAAGAGGAACTCGAGCAGTTTGCCAAATGATGAAGGCCCATGGACAAACACCAGCAGCAACCACCTCAAGTGCATCCTGATCAACACCCGCTCCGTCCACAGACACGCCATGGAACTCTGGAACCTCCTCGACGCTACATCACCGGACGTCGCCTTCCTCACGGAAACCTGGATGAACGCCTCCTCTGCACCCGACATCGCCATCGCCATCCCGGACCGGTACAAGATCATCAGGAGGGACCGCATCAACCAGACCGGAGGTGGCATCGCCATCGTCCACAGGAACACCATCCGCATCACGACCGACGCCAATGACTCCTTCGCCTCAGCCGAACATCTCCACTTCCAGATTCACACCGACCCTAAGACGACCCTCAGAGGCACCCTCGTCTACAGACCCCCGGGACCACGCACACAATTCAGCGAAGACATCACAGACTTTATCAGCCCGCACGCCCTCCCCTCCACCGACTACATCCTCCTCGGGGACCTCAACTTCCACCTGGAGAACAACAAGGACCGCAACACCACCGCCCTGCTGGAAAACCTCGCCAACCTCAGACTCAAGCAACTGGTCAACACCCCCACCCACTACGCCGGCCACACGCTTGATCCCGTCTTCTCTTCCAGCAAGTACATCACCTTCAGCCACGCCACCGGACTCCACTGGACCGACCACAGCTGCGTCCACTTCAGCTTCAAAAGATCCACGACCCACCACCACCCGCAACAGGTACCTCACAGGAATTGGAGCAAGATCACCGCAGACCAGCTCACCACCTCCCTCAGCCAGAGCCCACCCGCCAACACAACGGACCCCAACGAAGCAGCCCGCAACTTCACACAGTGGCTGACCGCCTGCGCCGACGACCTCGCGCCACTAAAGAACCCTCCCAGCAGACCCAGAAGCAAGAAGGCATCATGGTTCACCGACGACCTCAAGGACTCCAAGAAGACCTGCCGCACCCTTGAGAAAGCCTGGCTCCTCGACCGGACCACCGACAACATGACCGCCCTCAAACACGCTACCCGCAAGCACCACCAGCTCATCCGCACCACCAAGAAGAAATCCCTGAAGGAACGACTGGACAACAACGCCCACGACAGCAAAGAGCTCTTCACTATCGTCAAGGAGTCCTCCAACCCCAGCACCAACGACATCACTCCGTCACAAGACCTCTGCGACTCCCTCGCCTCGTTCTTCCACCGCAAGATCGCCGACATCCACAACAGCTTCGGCGCCCCACCCACGCACCCAACCGTCGAACCAACGCCCCCCACCGCCACCCTTCGCACCTGGACCACGGTGACCACCGAAGACACAGCCCGCACGATGAACACCATCCACTCCGGATCACCGACCGACCCCTGCCCACACCACGTCTTCAACAAGGCCGACTCCACCATCGCACCCCAACTCCGGAACATCATCAACGCCTCCTTCAACACCGCCACCTTCCCGGAGAGCTGGAAACACGCCGAGATCAGCGCCCTCCTGAAGAAACCTACAGCGGACCCCACCGATCTCAAAAACTTCCGCCCCATCTCGCTCCTCCCTTTTCCTGCTAAAGTCATCGAGAAGATCGTCAACAGACAGCTGACCGCCTTCCTCGAGACGAACGGATCCCTCGACCCCTCGCAGTCCGGCTTCAGAGCCAACCACAGCACCGAGACCGCCCTCATCGCAGCCACCGACGACATCCGGACCCTGCTCGACAAGGGGGAAACAGTGGCCCTCATCCTCCTGGACCTCTCCGCTGCGTTCGACACGGTCTGCCACCGCACCCTAGTCCAGCGCCTCAGGAACATCGGTATCCAAGAGAAGGCACTGGAGTGGATCCTCCCCAGAGGCTCAGACTCTCAGATTTTCTCGCACCGGAGTGAAGCTTAAAACATCCTAGCCTACGAGCCTCTGAGGGGAGGTGGGCGGGTTGCATGTGAATCTATGAAAGACACCAATACTGGAGAACCACAGATTACAGGTAAGTAACTATTGTTCTTCTCCAGTATTGGGGTGTCTTTCATAGATTCACATGCCTGAATCAGAATAGATAGCAGTACATAAATAATGCTTTGAAGACGCTATCTGTAACATATGTTTGTACATATCAAATATATACAATCACATAATAAAATGCTTACATTCCTAAATGCTTGAAAAAACCTGCAATTACATGAAAATGTACTTAATAATAGGCATGCAATAAGCGTCTGGAAAGCAGTACAGAGGAGGAGGGAAACAGAGGCTCACCTTATCTGAAAAGATTGCGTAGAACCGCTTGACCCACTGAAGTATCAGTCTCGCTGGCCGCATCCAAGCAATAATGCTTGGTGAAAGTATTAAGGTTAGAAGCGAGTATGTATTCCTTTCCTTTGAATAGATGGGCGTTAAGGGTAAATCCTTTCTTACTTTTGTTTGTTTCTTAGCAAAGGCCATAGCCATGTCCACACTTGACGACTCATCTTTATTAAAAAAATTTAATGTGATACAAAACATTGTCGTGCATCAGAAGAACCTGAAAAAATTAGAGAAAAATGTAAATCAATTCATTTAGGCTTGAGAAAGCCCTGGCGCTACCTGCCACATAGGGTGAAACACGTGTCGGTTGTTTTTCCTCTTTGTTTAATAAATAAAATTTGGATAAACCTAACGAAAATTAATTGAATCATTAAAGAGCCGAATGGACATGGCTATGGTCTTTGCTAAGATCAAACAAAAGTAAGGAAGGATTTACCCTTATCACCCATCTATTCAAAGGAAAGGAATACATACTCGCTTCTAGCCTCAATTTGTATTTTTGAAGCTCTTAGGTTCCGGGGCTTTGAGTATGGCTCCTTCATTTTCATAATAATTACGAATAAAGATATAGGCCTGAGATCCCTGGACCTTTCATCGCTCTTAGTGAAAGTATGTCTGCTGGACCAGGTCGCTGCTCTGCAGATTTGCTGAAGAGGAACTCCAGCGAAAAGCGCAGTCGAGGAAGACACAGCTCTTGTAGAGTGAGCTCTTGGAGTTGTCTGTAAAGGTCTTCCTGCTTGTATATGGCAAAAGTCAATAGCTGCAGAAATCCATCTAGCTATGGTTTGTTTAGACACTGCTTGCCCTAGCCATATCTTTCCATAGGCAACAAACAGTTGATCGGATTTGCGGATGGCAGAGGTCCTTAGCAAATAGAATTTTAAACATCTTCTGATGTCAAGAGTATGCAATGCCCTCTCCGCAGGGGATTGCGGAGTAGGAAAAAACGTCTTTAAGATGACTGGTTCGTTCAGGTGAAAATCCGAAGGTACTTTAAGCATAAACCTTGGGTTTGTACGTAGCACTACAGAATTGGACGTAAATTATAAGTAAGGCGAATTGACGGTGAAAGCTTGGACATCACTGACTCTTCTAGATGAAGTCAATGCGAGCAACAGAGACACCTTCCATGTTAAGAATTTGAAATACACCCTGTGAATTGGCTCAAATGGGTGGCGCATGAGCTGTGCTAACACTATATTAAGATGCCATGATGGAGGTGGACGACGTACAGGAGGAAACATTCTGAAAAGTCCCTTAAAGAACTGACGGTACCTTGAAATGGCTGCCATAAAGACCTTCAACGTTGCACGAGACAAGCCTGATCTTGCTAGGTGTAAGAAAAAAGGCAATATCTGATCCGGCGTTGCCTGAAATGGGTGAATCCCAGCCGATTGACACCAAATGCAGAATCTTTTCCATTTAAGTCTGTATGTCTTTATCGTAGCAGGTGCTCGTGCATTAGCCAGTACCTCTTTACAATCCACAGAGATATTGAGATGAGCGAATTCAAGGTGTTCAGGCGCCAAGCTGCTAATTTTAGAGAGGCCGGATTCGAATGGCAAATTTGACCATTCTGAATGGAGAGGAGATTCGGTATTGGTCGAAACTGTATTGGATCGCACTCTGAGAGGAGAAGAAGTTCGGTGAACCAGTATTGGCGAGGCCACCTGGGGGCGATGAGAATCGGGCAACACGGCTCTTTCTTCATCTTCTGGAGAACTCTGGGAACCAACGGTATCGGAGGAAAAGCGTAAGCATATATTTGAGACCAGTTGATCAAAAAAGCATTCCCCTGGGAGTCCCTGTGGGGATGCCAGCTTGCAAAGAACAGGCATTTGCAGTTCTTCTTGGTCACAAAGAGGTCCAGATCGGGATGACCCCACTGCTGGAAGATCCGATCCGCCGTTGGTTGATGTAATTCCCAGTCGTGGGTGGACACCGTTGACCTGCTGAGGGTGTCCGCCAGAACATTTGCAATTCCCGGCACATGAACAGCCAAGAGATTGATCCTCTTTCGTATCTCCCACGCCCCTATTTCTTGGGCTTCCTGAGATAGACGAACCGACCTCGTTCCTCCCTGCTTGTTTAAGTAATGCATACTTGTAGTATTGTCTGTGCAAACCAATACCGTGGCCCCTTGAATGATTGCACGAACGTATTTGAGGGCTAAGATGGCTCTTAGCTCTAGCATATTGATGTGCCAGACCTTTTGTTGAGGGCTCCATTTTCCGCTGACCGTCAGCCCTTGAAGATGTGCTCCCAAACCCTCGAGGGATGCGTCTGTGGTGATTGTGTAATTTGGCCTGTCTTGAAGGAACGCACAACCCTTCTGTAAATTTCTTTCTTGGACCCACCAGAGAAAAGTCTCACGCATCCAAGGAGTGATTTGAATGAGATCCTCGAATGAGCCGGAGACTTGCAGCCATTGCAGGTTGAGTTCTTCCTGAAGAGGCCTCATTCTGAGGCGGCAATTTGGTATCAAAGGGATGCAAGAAGAAACCATTCCCAGAAAAGACTTGAACTGTCGGACTGAAACTGATCTTCTTGATAGTAACATCTGACCCATGTTTTGTATCCTCTCTTGTCCCTCGTCCGATATGAAAGCTTGGACCAGTTGTGTTTACAAGGTTGCTCCTAAGAACATTTGTCTTTGGGAAGGAACAAGGTGTGACTTAATGAGATTGATAGAGAGGCCCAACGACTGGAAGAG
Organism: Lissotriton helveticus; assembly: GCF_964261635.1. Lineage (NCBI taxonomy): Eukaryota > Metazoa > Chordata > Amphibia > Caudata > Salamandridae > Lissotriton > Lissotriton helveticus. The sequence goes on from NC_136067.1 coordinate 997,674,833, forward strand.
AGACAGACACCGTTGGACATGGATGTCTGTGTCTGCGAAAGAATTCTCCTTGCTAAGGCAATCGTCCAGGTAGGGAAATATTTGAATTTCCTCCAGCCGTAGGTGTGCTGCTACTGGAGCTAGGACCTTCGTAAACACTCTGGGTGCCGATCGTAGCCCAAAGGGGAGGACCTTGAACTGAAAATCCCTGCCAGACACTCAGAAACGCAGGAACTTCCTGTGACGGGGTAAAATGGGAACGTGGAAATACGCATCTTGAAGGTCCAAGGTGGCCATGTAATTCCCTGCCGATAGAAGATGCAGTATTTCTTGAAGCGATAGCATCTGAAACAATAGCTTCCTCAAATACTTGTTGAGGGAAGAAAGGTCTAGAATTGGACGCCATTCTCCGTATTTGTTCCGTATCAGAAAGAACCTTGAATAGAATCCTGTTCCTCTCTGTCCTTGAGGGACTTTTTCGATCGCTCCTTTTTTTAACATCAGATTGATTTGGGAAAACAACTCCTTGAGATGAGCTGGGGGCGGGCCTTTTGGAGGGACGTTTGAAGGACATTTTTCGAATTCGAGAGCATGGCCCCTGGCCACGATGTCTAGGACCCACCTGTCCGACGTTATTGAGGACCAGTTTGAGTACAATTTTGAGATTCTTCCTCCAATTTTTACATGGGACTGCGGCAGTAGCGGTGGCAGGTGATGACACTCATTGCCTTTTATTGGAATCTTTTCCGCGGTAGGCAGGTTTTCTCTTGTTCTGGGAATAGGTTGTGTTGCCCTGGCCATAAGATTGGTAACGTTGGGACTGGTAGAGTTGATTCCCTTGATAAGATCTGTAGGAAGATTGTTGGCTATAACTTCCTCTATTAGTGGACGATCCACATCCTTTCGCACCCCGAACGGGCGGCTTTCGAAACTGCAAGGTGCCAAGGGATCTGGCGGTCTCCGTGTCCTTCTTAATTGTTTGCAAGGCTTCCTCTACCTATGGGCCAAACAAAAACTCCCCATCGAAGGGCATGTCTAGGATTTTAGCTTGCACTTCCTGGCGAAACGAAGTCGCCTTTATCCAGCCCTGCCGGCGTAGGACAGCAGCCCCTGCTAGCTGTCTGAACCCAGTAGAAGTCACATCCACTGCAGAGTCAATAATCTCGGCTGAGATCCTCTCTCCCTCCTACAGTATTTTCAGAGCTTCCGATTTTGAAGGTTCTGGAAGCATGTCGACGTACGGTGAAATGTCCAACCACATCTGTCAGTCGTACCGACCCAGAATGGCTAAAGAATTGGCCGCACGGACTGTTGTCGCTGCCATCGTAGATACTCGTTTTGCAATAGAATCTAGACGCCTGCTGTCCCTATCAGGCTGGGCTGTAACCGGGGATGAGGGATTTCTGGACCGTTTTTGTGAAGCCAGTACGATCACAGAATCTGTCTTTGGTTGTCCTAGAAGGCAAGCTGGAGATTTGTCAGGCGCCTTATAGTTTTTATCTATACGTGGCAATACTGGAGGGACAGATGCACGAGTAGACATCACCTTGAGTCCCTCTTTCCATATGAATTCAATAATTGGAATTGACCTTATCGGTTTCCTTGGCTGGTCTTTGAAGTCATAGAGGAAACATTCCTCCTTCGTAGTTTCCATAGGAATAAGGAAACATTGTGTTGCTCTCTCCATAAGAGGGTGAAAACCCCCAATGTCCACTGGAGGTGAATCGACAGGAATCGGAGGTGAAGGAGAAGGTGTCTGGATTTGATATTCGTCCCACTCCGACATCAAGGATCTGTCATCAACTTCACATTCCTCTCTCTCTTCATCCTCTGATGATTGTTGTTCTTCAGGAAGATGGGAAGCCACTGGCGAAAGAGGCCTTGGAGACCTGAATTCAGACGTGGACGTTTGCACCACAGGTGTAGGAGGCACAGAGTCCGCTGACTCAGATGGCGGAAAACACCGGTAATAATCGTTTAGCATGTGTTGGAGATTAGTTAACAATGCCACAGGCATCTGAGCTGTCGGAACACTCGTAATGGGTAATGTCACATGCTCAGGCGAAGGTTGATCATCCTGACCCTCTTCTTGGTATTTGATGAGCAGTTCTGAAGGACTTTTTGCTGCTCCAAACCTACCATCCAATTCAGAATCTTCCTCACTGTCCTCTGAGTCTAGCAATTTGTCAGGAACCTGTAAAGGTACCCTATGAGGCAACAGGTGCAATGGAGATAAAGGTTCTAGCCCAGAACTGCGCCTGTGTAGCAAGGAAGGCTTCGCCGTAGACGGCATAGATGTTAAAGCCGTAGATGGTGACCAAACTTGAATTGTTGTACATGTAGACAGTTGTGTAGTTGACGGAGGGATAGGTCCTGAAGATGATAACGCTGACGAAGGGGTCGTCGACGATAAAGTTGTCTTCAACGACGAGGAGGGTTTCGTCGACGATCTGGCCGTCGACGATGTAGGTTTCGCCGACGGCCGATGGGGGCGTCGACGATGAAGCTGTCGTCGACGGTATTTTCTTAGGCTTGGACGTCGACGGGGTGCCGACGATGGCAGATGTAGATTCCCTCGTCGTCGAGATAGGCTTAACTGAGACATAGACCAACGTCGACGGAGGAGACGCCAACGACATGATCATCTCAGGTTTAGGTGAAGAAAAGGTTACCGTAGATGTAGATGTTGCGTCTACGGAAACCTTCGTCGACGAAGGGGTCGGCGACGACAGGGTCTTTTTCTGAGGAAGGATCTTCTCAGAAGTTGGTTTTTGAGGCAAAATCTTGGTCGATCTTCTCGAGGGTGTGGATGGCAAAGGTTTGCTCTTAACAGGGGGAGTCGCCTTAGAAGTGGAAGGCCTCTCTGACCCCTTAGAAGGTTGCTGTTTCCTCACAACCTTGGCCTCAGGAGAAGATAACGCCTCCTCAGCAGCTCTCTTCCTAGAAGCCACAGTAGACCCAGAGACACTACTGCCTACTTCAGACACTGGATTATCTTGGTCCTTGAGCTTCTGTAGCCACAGAAGTAAGCAGCCCTCTCTATGTCCCTGAGGGTTTTGTGAGGGAAGGTCCTACATACCTTGCAGTCCTTCACCTGATGGTCCGGATACAGGCAGTAAATGCACTTCTTGTGGGGCTCTTCTGAGAAAAGCCGGAGCTTACCACAAGACTCACAAGGCCTGAATAAAGATTTATTTGAGGAAGACATCCTAATTTCAAGAAATCTTGAAGAAATTGAGAAGAAACTGAGCAGAGCTCAGGGAGAATCCCTTCACATGACGTGCGGTAGAAAATGTGAGAGCCTGAGCCTCTGGGGAGAACATTCTGGTGGGTGCTGTCGCCTGATTGGCTGCAGTTTGGACTATACAAATTGACTAGGATAGTCATGAGTGTGGAAGTTTTTACTCTTGTAGCTTGGGCTACTTTACCTCCTGGTTGGTTATTACCAAGTTTTTTCTAAAGATATTATTGCATACTATTGCTTTTTATATACCGTGAGACTCCCACTCCGACGACGGGAAATGATTCAGGCATGTGAATCTATGAAAGACACCCCAATACTGGAGAATCACAAAGTATGCAAATACATTTGAGACACCTCTCCGAGTACCTTTGTTGGACTTGGCCATGTCTGCAGGGCCATCCCCATACTTTTTGCCTTTACCCTCCTGGTTTCCGAACTTGTTTTTGTTGGCTTTTAGGAATCTGTGCACTTTACCACTGCTAACCAGTGCTAAAGTGCTTGTGCTCTCTCCTTGAAAACGTATTACAGTGGCTTATACCCAATTGGCATATTTAATTTACTTGTAGGACCCTAGTAAAGTGGCACTACCTGTTCTCAGGGCCTGTAAATGAAATGCTACTAGTGGGCCTGCAGCACTGGAGGTGCGACCCACTTTAGTAGGTAGCACTTTCAACATGTCTCAGGCCTGCCATTGCAGCCCAAGTGTGTGCAGTTTTAACCTGGCAAATATACCTCTTTTGCCAGACCCAAACCTTCTTTTTTAATACATTTAATTAACTCCTAATGTAGGCCCTGAACAGCCCCAAGGGCAGGGTACAAGTGCAGGGCTCTAAAATTCTACTCGACTGCTCGCCTAGTCGAGCTAAATTTAACAAGGTCGAGATGTTTTTGGCGAGTAGGAAAACAAACCAACTTTGTCTGTGAAAACGGAGCAAATGTGACAAGATAACAAGATTTAAAGGCATTTTTATTGCTCACAAAATGAATGAGAAATAAAGATGCCTTTAAATCTTGTTATCTTGTTACATTTGCTCCGCTTTCAGAGACGGAGGTCAAGTAGGTTGCAGTTAGGTCGAGGACATTTTTTAAGGTACTAGTCCTGCAGGACTAGTACAATTTTGGGGATTTTTCGAGCCCTGAAGTGTATTTAAAAAACTGCGAATGTACTTTTGTGGTTTAAATGTCCTGGTAGTGAAAAACTATTACATTTGTTTTTCATTACTGCAAGGCCTACCTACCATAGAACAAACCTAGAGTTACCTTATTACATGGAATAAGCTGTCATTGCCAAACGGGTACAGGTAATCCCTTCATGTTTGGTGTTTTTGGAATTGTTGTGAAAATCCTAACTTCTGGACAAACTGCAATTTTGAAAATGCCAATTTTAGACAATTGGCATGTTCCTGCCTTAGTCATTTGGGGCCAGATGTAGGTGGCTCATTACCGGTCGGTAACGGCCGAAATTAACGAATTTCGGCCGTTACCGACCGGTAATGGGCTTTTCCTATGTAGGGGGCCGAAATTAAGGATTCGGTAATTTAATGAATCGGTAATTTAAGGAATCGGTAAATTACCGATTTCTTAAATACCGATTCGGTAAATTACCGAATTCCTAATGTAGGGAGCACTTAAATGAGTACTTATCCCATGTTAGGATTCTTTATTTACCACCAACTACAAGTTGGTGGTAAATAACGAAAAGAAAAAAAAAAGCAATTTAATGCAAATTGCTTCAGTGCCATGTTGCAGACATACATGCCCTTAGGGCATGTATGTCTGCAACATGTGCACCCATAAACAATTGAGGGGTGCAACAGGGTGTCAAAGTGACACCCTGCTACCCTTCAATGTTTTCCCCCTTTTACCAAATCGGTATTTACCGATTCGGTAATTGACATTCATTCCTATGGGCCTCCAGCCCCATAGGAATGAATGGCAATTACTGAATCGGTAAGTACCGAATCCTAACGATTCTGTAATTTTTACCGATTTTTTAGCTACATAGCATAGCGGCATTTACGAATTGGTAAAATTCGGTATTTACGAATCAGTAAATACTATTTACCTACATGAGGCCCTAAGTGTCTGTAGACTGTCTTTGGTCACATGACTGGGTGTAACTGACATTTGGGCTTAGTGATTACCACCTAGACAGCCACACACAATAGAGACCTTAGGTCTGCCTGGGTGGGCCATCACTGACAGGGTGCAAGGGAGGAGCTGGGATCAGTCCCACTTGAATAGGCTATGTCCTGCCTCCACACAAAGGGTTGCACACCCCCTGTAATTAGTTTGGAGCCGGAATAGGGAAGGCAGGATGACTGGGGACTTCAACTGCAATTTCTAAAAGCTTCCCCCAACGAAGGGTGCCCGGAATAAATACTGGACCTCAGATACCAACTCTTCAGTACACTTCTGAACCTGTTGATACTCTGCCAGGAAGAACTGCTGTGCTGCTGGAAGGACTGCCACTCTGCTGGACTGCTGCAATGAAGGAACCACTGCCCTGCTGTGATGACCTGATGCCCTCTTGCCTGGGTGAAAAGAGATCTGGACCTACAACTACACAGTTGAACCCAAAACACCAGAGTGAGTCTAAAGGCTTATATGCAAGCTTCCTTATCTCAGCCTCAGGGACATGAAAGATTCTCCAATATCCTGCCCCAGCTCTTCAACCCAGGTGCAGTGGCTTCCTGACACCGAACTGGTGCCCCTCAGGTGATGGACCATTGGTGTGGCTTAGTGAGCTATAATCAAGATTTTGGGCTCTTCGCGACTGCGAACAGGCCGGTTCGCACCAAGACTTCACTACTCGCACCACGATTCAACGCAAATCTCCAGCAGTCGCTTCTTAATGCTATAGCATCGACCGCTAGCAGGGGACTGTCAACGCAAAGCTCCAGCAACACCTGCCCTGACGCCTAGCCTCCTCTTCACGCTACGCCAGCAGCATGCCGCGGCGCTCTCCCAAACCCCGCGCCTCTCTCCATTATAAACGGGACTCTTGGCACGGACCAGAGAAGGTAAACTTCAGTGGGCCTAACCTGGTGACTTAATTCTACCTGCACTTACATCACAATTTGCCTGAAAGTGTGACTTTGACCCAGCCCAGTTAGATCCCTGTGCTTTTTGGCGCTAAAACTTTTAAATTTCATAACCCCGCTTCAACTGATTGCATTTGGTTATCCAAATCTGTAATTTTTACAAAATTTTACTCTATTTTTCTAACTTGATGTTGGATCCTTTTTGTGTGCTGTTTTCACTTTATTACTGTTTGAAGTGGTGCACAAATACTTACACGTTACCTCTAAGTTAAGCCTGACTACTCTGTGCCAAGCTACCAGAGGGTTCAGCATGGGTTAATTTAGGGTTGTCTTGTGCCGCTCCCTGTTGAGGATTGTGGTTTCTGTTTGACCAGGGTTCACACCCCAGTCAAACAACAACTCAATTTCTCAAACTTCATGCAGCATAAATAATGGATCTGGAGAGAGTTGTACAAATATAGTGCTACAATTCACCAATTAATGTGCTATTATGGATGTGTATAGATAGGAAAATGGCATACAAGTTAAATGTATTTTGACCTTTGTGTTGTATTCAGTATTGGTAAAATTATGGAAAACGACCACCAGTCACAGATACCGGATGGCAAGGTTTTGAACATGGTGAACTGATGACGATGACGATGAATAGCAACGATGAGATTTGTTGATGGTCAGAAGCTTCAATGAGGCGTAAGTATTTGATTGTTAGTAGTCATCTCATGAGGGGTAGAAAGTGGGCAGCAGCATACCCAACATGGAGCAAGCGATTTTGACTGAAAAGGAGCTTCAAGCAGAGAGTTAACGTTTACTAAACAAACTCAGTGGGATTACCTCAAATCAAGACCAAGAAGAGTGAAATTCAATGAGAGAGGAAAGGGATGCCTAAAAGAAATGTTACTGTTCGCAGACCACATGGTACTACACACCATTAATCACACTTTTGGGCGTACTCTCTTCCTAACCGACATTAGGAATTTTGTGTCCTGTGAATATTTCAAATTCTCTGGACGATTACCCACCCTATAAGGACACAGGAAATAAGTTCACAGTTTCTACCTCTATATGAGCGGACTTTAAATTGATTTGAAATGTCCTAACTGCCTTGAAAAAAAACGGGGCCTCCCTCCAGATTAAATCAAAACACGTGTTGGCTGAGTGTTTGCTACCATATACAAGCAGCCCTCTCTTTGTGGTAAAATATCTTCATTAACTATATGTTTATATGCGATAAAACCTGACCATTTAATAAGCAACTCCTGCCTATGTTGTTGACATTTTGTATTGCAAGATTTAGACAATAAAAAAAAAGAAAAGATAATGTTAAACTGGCTAGTGCATCCTCCCATCATATACGTAATTTATCTCTAGATGCAAGGGCTTTAACCTAGTCAGGTGTAGTTCCTAGCTGCTGGAAGAATTTCCCAGAATGAAGAGGGAAGTAATGGACACAAGATAGACAGCAAATAGTTCTTCTTTTCTCACAGTAAAAAATTTATTTTTAAAAAAGGAGGAAGAGACTACTAAAGACTTGGGACACATGTAAGAGCTCATAAATTCTCATAATGTTAGGGGATTTCAGAAAAAGATTAATAGATGAAGGGGACAGGAAAGGGCGGTATTCGTGTTAACATCTAATGTAAGGAGAAGAAACAGTGCATGCATGTAGTTTTTGAAGGGGCCAATACTACACAATCGCTATGGATATCATTTGTTTCTTCTTATTTAAAGTTATGCAGGACTGGGCTCAGCCTAAGAGCGTGATAAGGCAAAGCCTTCCAATAGCATAGAGTCGTCCACTGAGAGTTTTCAGAACTGCAGTGCCTAATCTCATGGAATAGAACATGACAGTGGGCTCACTTATTAGGATCCAAAAATAATTTCTTTGATCTACCTAACATATGGATAAATGAAGGATCAAATAGCTAACTCACCCAGTAAATGCTGAAAGTCTTTGAAAGAGACCAAAGGTCATTCCAATAGGTGAGCTATCAAAGACATTTACATAGCCCTTACTGTGGAGTAAACTGACTCTTACTGAATAACACAAGCAGAAGATTTTGATGACTCAGGACTTTCCATTATTTGACATGGTCTTGTTCAAGCCGATTCCACCGCTCTCCTTGTCATGTTTCTACAGTTTCCTTTCGCCTCATCTCTTCTTGCTTCAAACCCTTGGCTACTATACTGACACCTGAAAGGTGCACCAAATGTGGTGTTGGTGGATGTTTTATTTATAAGAAGCACCTCAGCTTTTTTACTGCCTGTACAGTCAGCACCATCTACTTCTCGAGTATGGTTCGCACTCTTGCATATTGCACTAGTCTTCCCTCATGGTAAACACAATGCAGGTTAGGAATGTTTTAGATATGTTTGTAGTCAAATACATGTTCAGTGATAAGTCAAATCTCCAGATATTTGCTTCATGGCTTTTACCTTTGTAGAAGGTAAAGTCCAGAATTAACAGTCCTAAGTAAGTAAATCAACAATGGAGAGAGTGAACTTAATTCTGCAAAATGTAACAGGTGTGAATGTGAATATGAAAGATAGGATGTGTTTGCCAATTGGTGAGGTTTGGCAAGGAGGCTGCGTAGAGGAGAAAGAGACATATGGGCCTACGTAAGATGTGGCAGCCAATGAAGGGACAGAGGAAAAGGTGATAATGCAAATTTGTTACATTCTTGGAAGATCTCCTCTTTCTTAGACTAGACAGGACTCTTCAATTTCAGCCATTTTTTAAGAGGCATTTGGACTGATGGCCAGTTTATTATGTTGAGCCTAATGTAACTTGCCTAATTGCCTTTTGTGATAAAAGTATTTCCACAACTCTGAAGCTTTTTTAGGGTAACTCTTACGTACAAGACCATTTACTGTGAAAGGATAGTCTGACTTTGTGAATGCATGAGAGCACAGATGTTTAAAACACAATTTGCTGCAAATTTAGACTTCCAAGTCCAAATTTTATTTTACAGTGCTTTAACTATGGTGTCAAACCAAAGTGTGTGTTTTTCTAATACGTTTCATCAGATGGTGTTTAAATATTATGGTAGGATCCCTCCAGATAGGCAAGGCAAAATGACCTTTAATAGACCAGATCATTTGAGTAGGATCAATTATTTTCTTATCGATATAAAGCTCTGGTTCTCTTTATCGGACATAGTAGTCAGTGAGCACAATGCCTTGAGCTTGACACTTAAGGACAACATAGCAGAGAAGCTTTGGTTTCAAGGCACATCCGACATGGGAGACCTCTCCCACACTAATAACGTCAAGAACATTCGGTGGGAGAGGGTGGTCAAGCACCCCTTAGCACTAGAAACAGTTGTGAGGAAGGTTAAGTAGGAAGGTGCAAACCTACATTCCCTCCCCTCTGAGCGGAGAAATGTGGTAATGAAGGACACTCATTAAGTGCTTTAGTCTCTTAGATCATTGACCTTTTGGGACATGAGAAACAAGTCGAGAGGCAAAAGTCAAAGGATGTGGTTTGGTATAACAATGCACGTAGGTCAGCCAAAACAGAGCTCTTAGCAGCAGCTAAATCCAATTCCAGGTGTGAATTTGTGAGGAGTAGGATACGGAATGTAGGGTAACTAGCCCAAGCAAAAAAGGTCTGGGAGTGCACTTTGTTTGATCAATTTTCACGAAGCACTGACAGTTAAGGACAACAAGTCCTTTTGAAGAATAGACTATGTATGTGCCAATAGTCCCAAGAAGGACTAAGGCCAACCACAGGGCTGGGTAGCCCACTTCAGTGGGCTATATTCAAGTAATAGTTCCATGGGGCAGGAAGGTGAAGCCCCATTGAATGTGTCTGAATTAAACAATCAAAGTGATTTAGAATTCGGACTAAGTGAAACCCTAGCAGCCATCAATTCCGTCTCATTTCCAGAGCCCCGGAGCCTGATAGGCAGCCTAATGATCTGTAAAAGGCTAATCCTGAAGTGTGGGGGAAATACATTAACCTATTATCTAAACTTTTCTTGTAAAGAGATCCCCCCCCATCGTGTAAAATTGAGGTGGTTATCCCAAGTGCTTGATCACCTACAGGATTGGATCAGGGAGAATTAAGTTTTGTTTGATTTTCACACGGGCCTCAGGCGTAGTCCCAGCACTATTGACCAGGTCTTCCGGCTCATCTGTATCTTTTGCAAAGCAGAAGTAATCAAAAGTGGCAAACTTTGTTGATTTATGTGCAGCTTTGGACTTGGGTGCTCTGGGTAAACTTTGTAAACTCTTTGAAGCATTGGGCATTCCTGCATAGCCAGGCAGTGGTGTGTTCTTGCCTCCATCCTATTTTCATTGTACATCAACAAGTCGTGGATTACCTGGTCATGGATGGATGTGTTGCGCCTAAAGTTGGGGGCAGGAGGGCTCTGACCCTTTTCTTTGCGGATGCCCCCTTCTTTATTTTAAAGACACCCCAGGGGATAGAGCAGCTGCTAAATAAAAAACATGTTTTGCTTTCAGCGTGGTTGGAACTAAATTGGTCCAAGACTAAATAGGCTGAAGACAAAGTTTATGATATTATGTCAAGTGAAGCAAAAGAACCAAAAGATAAACATGTATGTGGGTAATAATCCCATTCACTTGGTGTCAAATCTTGACTATTTGGGCTTAAGACTATCTAACTAACCTAAATTGGGCCGCCCCCCAACTTGAAAAAGCACAAACACTATTAATCCAGCAGACATAGTCAAGATGCATAGATTGACATTATCCACGAGGGTGGCACTGGGCATTGAGGTCTAGAATACTAAGTCTCCTGGTGCTGTCTTGTATGTGTAGAGATGTATGAAAAAAATAATATTATGTCAACAATTGAACATTAATTGATTAGATCACTTTTGAGCCTTCCAGTGAGCACACCGATGATCAGGGTGTACCTGGATTTGGGACAAAGGAAGATCTCCCAAAAAATATAGATTTTTGACCTTTTCATACAGATTATGGACTTTACCAGCACTTGAATCATACCAGGTGAGCCTAAGGGATAAAGAGGCCAGGCTGGGGATCATAAAAGCTCTACTAGGGAAATTGGGTTTGGAGAAACATTTGATATCCCCAGGAGATGAACTCAATCCCCTAGAGCTAGGCTAAAAGAAATTGATTGGGAGCTCAGTTGCCGAAGCGCTGAATAGGTGCAAAGGATCGCTTACAATGGACTTTATAGATATTAAACCTTGCCCAAGATATGAACCAACTATAGACGAAATTACTCCACCCCCCTTGCTCACAAACTGTATATCCAATTTAGGTACAGAACTCTTTCATCCAACACGTTTTGTAGCAAATGGCTTGTGGATGGCTCAGATGGTGATCTTTGTTCTACATATATAGGGGGGACTAGAAACATTGATCCACATTTTATTCTTCTGCCCGCTTTACTGCCGCCTACATGCAAAGTGGATAGTTCCCCTCTGTAGGAACAAGGGTGTCAGGCAGCACATTGAAGCCTTCAGGAGCTTTAGTACTGACACAAGTAGAGAAGTGGTATTTTCCATTGCTACATATCTGAGGGCAGTTTGATGTAAGTGTATTCAAGGTAATTGATCACTACGGCTCTTATGAATAGTTAGAGTTGCCCATGTAATCTTTGAACCCCTGTGGCTAAAAGAAACAGTGATAATGATCTGAGCATAGCTTTATTATCTGATTCTCCCTTTCCATTTTGATGGATGCATGTGGCAAGGCTAACCTTTTGCACTGAGATTATTTTATGTGTATTGGTATTGCACTTTCTGGACCCCTGTACAGCTTGCAACAAAAATGGTATCTTCTTTTAAATAATGTCTCTTCTAAAAGATCTTGTTTAGATACACACTTGCTGCTATAATACATTTTATGTTACTACGTTATAGGATTGCCTATTAGCTCACTTTGTTGTATTTTACATTGGTCTTATTCCTTTTTAGTGCGGTGTGTATTTTTATGTGATGTATTTATGCATGTTGTACTTTTATAATCCTGGTGATCAAAATAAAGTTTGATGATGATGATGTTTGGCATTTCCTGAAACTGTTGGGCTAATCAGCATGTCATGTCATAGTGAGAGCGACAGTAACATTACAGCTTATGATTGGCTACACCGTTTAATTTTCTTTTCTTAAGTTTAGCGGTGTTCTGCGGATTAGCAGGTGTTGTCAAATGAGTATGAATACAAGTTTCCTCTGGACCTTTGATCAGACTGGAGAAGGAGAAGAGAAGCGATTCAACAAATGGAGTGGAGTTCAGGTCACAACCTTTGTTGTGGAGAAGTTTAAAGTGAAACCTTTATTTTAGGTGTTATGTTTACTTTTGTGGAAAACTAAAGTTACCATACAAAGAGAGGAAGGTTTGTGCTAAAATCTCGGAGGTACTGGCAAAGAGAGCTCTGATGGACCAACTTTAAATGCAATTTTAATATACCCCACTAAGTAGCAGGACACCTCCAAAATTGACAATGTGGAAGAACTTGGGCATTTGGATAATACTCTTTGGTGAGGTCTCTTAGACCTGGAAGTGGAGGCAGCACAGCTGGGGAGGGGAGGGGGGGGGCTATTGGAATGTGTTTGTTGCCTTTGAACCAACTCTTGAACTGGGTATAGAAAGAAATTGTTGAATGTTCATTAGGGATGATTAATATTTACTTACCTCAACTGTTTTTATCTAGATAGTCAGTCTATATTTAAACCTTTTCTATTGGGTTAACGTTATTTGTTTAGGTTAGTTGTATGGATCAGACATAAGTGTCATAGTATAGAGAATAGGGCAAATTTGTCATGTGGGCAAAGGGTTGCGATTTACAGCTATGGTAACCCGACATTATGGATTAGCTTTTTACAGTGTTAGGATGCTAGCCGTAAAGAAATATTTATTTATATTGGAATTTTATTTAACAGCATACTCTGGCCGTATGCCTACACAACACTAAACAAGCATTTGCAATGCAATAGGTCTCGCATTAGGAAAGTTTGAGCTATTGGTATTGTAAATGACAAATTTTTTATTTATGCGCTGGTTTTGAAAATAGCGAAATTAATAGCTTTGTCATTTACAATGCCAATAGTTTTAACTTTCGCAAATGGGACACCTATAGCATTAGTAATGCAATATGTGTTGTATTTACGTGACTTAGATGTATTGATATTACAAATAAAAATGGCTTTTATTTTTTTTAATAATTAATACTTAAATAAAAGTTATTGTAATTTATAATGGCAATAGCTTTTGTAAATAACTTTTGTGAAGATTATGTTCATTGTATTTTATTGTGACGAAAATCCAAGAACAGAAGTGAAATATTAACATCTTTTTGTGACATTTGTAATAAAGCTTGAAACATTGAGAGAACATATTTGAACTAGTTGTTGAATGGTTGCACAGATTGATGCTGTGGTGGCGCTGAGTGATGTTGTGGTGGCGACGAGTGATGCTGTAGCGTTCAGTGTGTGCGAGGGTGCAGTGTGTAGAGTGTGTGAGGGTGCAGTGTGTAGAGTGTGTGAGGGTGCAGTGTGTACAGTGTGTGTGTGTGTGTGTGTGTGTGTGAAGTGCCCACTATGAACTGAATGTATGCAAGCACAGGTGTACAGGATGTGGTAGTCCACAAGGCATGGCTCTTTGTCACAGAGAGGTCACTAACCTAGGTAGGGGTCAGGCCAGTTTGCCAACAATTAATCATGCTTGGGCCCTAGAGAGCACACATGCCTGAACTGGAGAGTCGCAATTCAGCACATGAAGGATGATTTTCAAGGGGGGTTCTTGTGTGGGCTAGACCTCCTGAAGGGCAAAGTGCTTTTAGAAACTCAGAAGCCTCCTACCCTCTGAATACTCTGGTCGGTCCTCCCCCATTACAATGCCAATTGGGCCAGAGTGTAGTATTACTGGCTTACTCCTCAACTCTAGTAGTAAGCCACGATTACTGCATGCTTACTCATAAAATGCAGGAGTGAATCAGTGGTACTACAGGATGAGGTCACATCTGCTCATAGCAAAATCTTTGCTAATAGGGCCCAGTGTGTCTTCCTCTTCACGCTACAATGTTACACTCATCTCCGCTGTCCAACCCATCCCCTTTCAGTAACAGGTATTTACCCAGTGGAACCCAGAATACTCATTGGGCATAAGGAGTGCAAAAGTATCTGTAGAATACTTACAGTAAATCATGTCATATATCAATATGCAATAAATGGTGCTGGGCCATGCCAACACCTTAGCACCCCCCTTCTCTCTGTTAAAAACAGCGCCATCACTGCAGATTTACGCTTCAGTGCTGGCAGGTTTGCCACACAAATCAATAGTGCTCCGAGTGGGGAGAGTAACAAAGGCTGCTGAGCATCTCTGATAGAGCACAGAATACTTCCTTCCAGAAGTCTGCTACTGTTCGGGCATAATTAGGCCACATGTATAAAATGTGCCACCACATAGCGGCCACGGTGCATTGCACTGCTGCCTGGCCCCTAGGTGACTAACAGCATGTCTACCGTGCACACTACCCTAGTCCTTTGCCTAGTAGTCTCCACAGTGGCGATACATCAGGTTCCAGGTAAGACAGCAGAGCACAGCACATCTGCACTGTTCCTGCGGTTTCACCTCCGCAGCCTCCCACCCCTGCCCCGTGTGGCGAGCCCGGCACAGTCAGACAGGTGCCTGGCATGGAGCCTCGACACCATGCTGGTGCATAGGCTGAAGTTCATTAAAGCCTCCCGTCTGCGCGCCCTCGTGTCTTACTTGTGAGCTCGGAGTCCTTTCTACCTCCCCGGCCTGCGGGGAGAGGCCGCCGGGGGCACCGGTGGCTCCGGAGCAGCAGCAGCCCCCGTCACCGCTGCCCGGCGGAGCCAGCGCAGCCGCAACGCAATGCGGCTCCCATTAGCACACGGGGCTCCGCCAGACTGGACCCAGACGCGGGATGGGGAGCGGTGGGGGCAGACGGTGTGGAGGAGGGGTATGGGACTGAGAGATGGCGGGAGGCGCACACAGACAGAAAGCGCCGGTGTGGGGTGCACCAGAGAAAGTGACAGACGAGAGGATGCAGGGAGGAGTTAGAGAGGGCGAGAGACAGAAGGAGAGGAGAGAATGTGACAGAGAGAGGATGAAGGGAAGGGTGGCAGACATGTCGTTCGTCCTCTGTGATGAGTGTTTTTTCTGTCTGGTTGCGTCGTGCAGATGGTCAAAGCGAAACTGAAACCTACGGCGCATGGCAGAGTCGGATTCCGACGCGCGCGACCCAATACCAAGGCGCGCGTCGGAATCCGACTCTGCCATAGACAATGCTGCGCGCGTGGCCAGCTCTTGTCTCCCCTCGTTGTGGGCTGAGCCGACAGCTATAGTTCTCTCAGCGAGAGCGCGCTTTTCGCAGCGAGACCTAAAAAGCAACTTGATTTGCACATTGTGGAATTAAATAAAGTTTGATCGAACATGTGGTGTCGTACCTGATCCAGTAGGGACCAGTGATAAACTTTGGAGTTTTTTTAATTATTCTCTTGTTCTTCTCTCTCCCTTTTGGAATTCTTTCCATTTTTCCATCAACCCTCAATTTTTCTGAGTAGTGTAATTAAGGTGCCCCTTTGCAGTCTTGGAGCTGTCTCATAGAAACTATAAAGAAATAAAGTATAGTTGTTTAAGTTGCTATGATTGTTGCACAAGGTGATGTAAATATGAAGCCCAACTGTAGAAATTACATATATTTTGTGTCTTGAACTAAGTAAAAAATCACGGGATGCAAGATATGTACTGAATATTATTTATTATTGCAGATGTTGATACAGAAAGCTTAATGTTTTGTGGAGTGAACGACTGTTCTGTCAAGAGGTCCTGAGGAAGGTGGTCACAAACCCACCGAAACGCGTCGACCTTGCGTATTAGATCACACAACTACACGTGATCCCTCCGACACAGATTGTAGAATGAATGCAGTATGTATGGTAATGGGTGTATGAGTGTACTACAAATGAATATCTAGTGTTTTTCTTGTTTGTACGATGTCTATTGATGAACTGTTCTATAAATTTTTAATGTTTTTTTGTAAAAACCTTTTTCTATGAAATGAATGAAGAATTTAAAGAAATGATAAAAAATTAATAAATAAAAAAGTTTAAAAATAGTCACATTTGGAGTCACCTTGTGTATAAAATAAGTAGATACAAAAGTGTTTGGTTAATACTTTAAGAGGTCGTGAGGGAAACTGTTTATCTTGATCTTGTCGTACCTGATCCAGTACACCTCGTTTACAGCAGTTTTTGTCATGACTCTTTAGCAGAGCCCCAAATAAAAAAAGTTAGATTTTTGAGAGTTTTCTGGACTGGAGGTAATTTGATTCTGCTCTCAGGCACGAGTTCAAAGAGCTTCAGAATATGGGATCCTGAGCACCCAGGGACTGCCTCCTTGTTTGTTGTTTCAATTTCTTGTTAGATAAGGTGCAAGGTGTCTAATCGCTGGTTCTTTGCCAGGGATTTGGTTTCTCTCCAGGATCTCCATTTTACTCCAGATGTGAGTATTTCCTGACTCATGAGGCAGATATGGCCAGGATAGCTTCCCTATGGACAGAGAAATGTGGTTTCCAGTTCCTCTAGACCCTTCTTAGATTATTCTCACCCTTCAGCCCCAAATGCTGGGATTCCTTTTTGACCCACTACTTACGGGGCATGATGGGAAATTCCAATATTTTTGTATCAATATGCTCTCTTCCTTGAGGAATCTTGAACACAAGACATGATCAAGAGATACAAGTCATTCTAGGGTGCCTCATTTACATGTGTGCAATGTTGTTTCATCCTGCTTCAGCTACATATCCTGAATTAGCTTTTAGAATTTGGTGGAAGCATGCCAAACCTATAGGATACGAAATTCGTAAAGCCCAAGGATTTCTTTAGACCATGTATTCAAAGAGGGTAATATGGTTTGGGAACATTATTTGGCGTTTCATCCCTTCAGGGAGCATTAAAGTTATACACAATGCCAAGACAACCTGCTCTCAGATACTCTTACCAGTGGGTCATGACTTGGCGGTTAAAAATGTTTCAGTTGGCAGGATTATGAAAATCTCGGTACATCTTTCAGTACAGTATCTACATGTGAACTCAATGTTATGCCTCGCTTCACAAAAAAAATTGTTACGTGTTAAGGCATTTTCTCCATGACCAACTCCGGGGTGCATCACATTTTTTTATCATTAAACTTACCAGTTGAAGCTAAAGATTTGTGTAATTCAATGTCTCAAAACTTATGAGGAAGGAATGGGAGTAACCACTGCATCAATTGCTGATTTAAGTCAGGAGACAGTATGCATGTTTCTTTTCAAACTTTTTCCAGGTGAGGGATAATACATCAAACTTGTGTTCACGTATCAGGTTTTGGAGCTCATTCTTGCAAGGAGATATTGTTTGTAAGGCTTTTCCACCCAGGGCAAATTTAGAAGACAATGTCCTCAGAGTAGTATTCTGGGAAATCCGTTTTGAATTAGTTTTTTTAATTCTATAGACCCGCTTTATGCATGGTGTTTGAGAAGATTTAAACGTCAGCCGGGATTGAAATATAGATTTTCTATACCAACAAACCGGAACGTGTAGATTTGATTAAAATATATTATTCTGCTCTTGTCTTTTAGAGAGGGCTACATGAAGGTAGTGTTTTCCTTCTTTTTGTGGTTACTACGATATTAACTTATTGTTTCTTCGCTGTATAGTTTCAATATGTACTGTGAAAGCTTATGTAATGGGTGCATTTGTGGTATCCTTCCAAGTGCATTTGTTTGTCCTTGGTTTATTCCAGGTGGTGCCTAAAGGTCAACATGATCAGTACATATTCTGGGTAAAACTGGTGATGTTGAGCTGGGGCACTAGTTGTCAAGCTGGTAGATCGATCTATTCATTGGTTTGCTTAGTTTACAACATGGGAATGGAGGTGAATGAGAATAGAGCACAACAAAGAAAATAATTTGTGCAAGGGTATAAATCAGAGGAGAGAAAAGGCTGGATATTTTCTTGATTGGAAAAGGTGTTTTCCCTCCAAGGGCTCATAGACAATTTAGCCTTTGTTATACTTGCTGTTCCTGGTTGAGTTTTTAAATGAAGCAAGTTAAGCATAATACCAGACTATACTCTCTTCAAAATAATTTATACTTCTTTCTGTAAGTTTTTATGGAAAATTGATATGTGAGTGGAATAGGAGACAAAGAGAAGGAGCATGTGGGGCACTGTGGAACACTATGCTTAATCAGGGTCTGGCACAGCTCTACTTCTAGGCCATGACAGCAAGGTGAGAGTGGTCAGAGGTTAAAAAACAAAAAACAGGATCTTCATGTTACTGCATTCATTATTTAAATGTTGGTGCTACATTTTGAGCTTCTTTGACCTCGATGCATGCGACAGAGGAGAAAGGGTGAGAACACCATCAATATTGTAAGGACACAGTTCAGCAATTGAATTGGGTCATTATTAACATGGCCTAAATCCTTCAAGACCTGGAGGTGGGAAGAATCTGCAGGTAGATAGAGCATCCACTAGAAAGATCCTTACCAAAGGTAACTAACTTTCTTTGATGGATACTTCTATCTGCAAATTCTCCACCATGAATAGATTACCAAGCCATCCATCTCTTGGAGATGGGGACTTTAAGAGAAGGCCAAATAATGAAGTTCTGGCTGCCACACTGCACTTCTGAATCCAAGCAGTAGTGCTTAGCAAGAGTTAAAAGGGATACCCACGTTTCTACTCTAAAACTTTCAGCCACAGGAGTTCTACTGACTAATGCGGAGGTGGCTCTGGTAGGATGAGACCTGATGCCTTCCAGTAGTTCTTCGTGTGTGAGTGAATAGCACATCTTGATACATGAAATAATACACACCTAAAGGGACTTTTTTTGGATGGCCTTATTCATTCTATTGCCTAAATACCCTCCAAAGAGCTGGTCATCAGTTCCGAACTCCTCAGTGAGGTCAATATAGAAATTGACCACTCTTTTGGATCCATCTCTGTTGCCTCTCCTCTTACTTGGTTGTATGTGGAAAGGTGCAAGAGGAAAATAGGGAATGGATTGACCAAAGAATCAGGATTTCTCAACAGAATAGTACATAAAGGCAATTCAGCAATGCTCCACATCAACAGTTCTTAACCTGTGGTCCGGGGACACTGGGGGTTTGCGACTGCTTAGAACAATAATAATAACTGATTAATAAGGTGTATATAAATAAAGAAGAAAAACTGAAATTGAAAATGTTAAAACGTTCTGTAAATGAAAAGAATTTGAAATTAGGACATAAAAATTAAGTTGGTATCCTCAGAATTTAGAAATACTCCAAATTTCCCATTAAAGTTTAAATTTTGATATCTGTTTGTGAATTAAATGACCTATTTAATTGTTTTGTTTGTTTGATTAATGCTTGTGTGTATAGCTTGGAGAATTGTTTTGCGGTTAAATCCATCACAGTTGCTTAGGCTCGGGTCCCTGGCTTCCAGTAATGATTCATTGGGGGTCCCCGGATCTCAACAAAGATTAAGCAGGGTTCCATAGTAGTCGAAAGTTTAAGAACCACTGCTGCACACCAAGTTGGTAAACCTCAGAAGCGCCTACTCTGCAGTCCTTTATTGTTGGCAAGGATAATGGCACACTTATGTACAACTGAATGGAAGGTATATTTTAAGATTCCTAATGTAAACTGCAGTTAAAGATTATCGGATTACAATAAAGAGGAGCCTTTGGAAATGAGACTGTAGCTTTCTGCTGGCCCGAGAAGAAACGTTGATTGTTCTGTTGCCAAAGCAAACGAAGAGATGATAACTGACATTTACAGCTGGTTGCGTCTCCTTATAACAAAGCTGCTTGACATCCTATGACCGAAGAGGTTTATTGCATATTAAGAGGCATAGAGAAACCTGACAGGTGTACTCAAGTACCATCACTAACTACACTTAAATATTGTAAAGGCAATGTAAGGATTTAAAAACCCTTGTAAGCAGCTTGTGAAACCATAATAAGACACAAGTCATGATCAACAAGTCACTTACCTTCAGTAACACCTTATCTAGTACAGACTATCTTTCCGCTGATTCCTTACCTCATAATATTCCCCAGGCCCCACAATGGATATAGAAATTCTTGAGCAGTACATCTGCCTGTTGGTAGGTGGCATTGATCGGCTCCAAGTCATCCACACCGGAAGTTACATGTTCTGCGCTTATATAGGCGCCACCCTAGCACAGATTAGACCAAGAAGTCCTAGAAGACCCAATGAGCAAACTGCCCGTCGCAACGGGCCTTACTGTCGAGACAGGAATGTTTGGTAAATGAGTGCACTGATGCCCATGTCGCAGCCTGGCAAATGTCCAGGATGGGAAATCTGCGAGCTAATGCAGTGGTCAGAGCATTGGCGCTGGTGGAATGAGCCCACAAGTCCTCAGGGGGCTTGTTTCATGGCCACTACATAGCATATCATAATGCGGAGCACAATCCATCTGTTAGAGATTGCCCGTTTTGGCACAACTTTTCTTTTCTTTGCTCCGGCGAACACAACAAGTTGATTGTCCACCTGGTGTTCCTGTCCTGAGAAAGATCCAGTTCAAATAACCAAGTTGTTGAAATATCAACTTTGAGACAGTCGGATGCTATAAAATCCTATTAATCCGTTGTGTATGGATTCTACTTTATTTTTGATGCCATGATGGTTAAGGCATTTATTTATCATGTAAACTGTATTGTTTTTATTACATTCACCTTGCTCACTCACTTATCTCCATTTACACTTATCCGTCACTTGTGGCACCCCTCCAAGCATTTGAATTGTGGTTCTACATGTGTAATGCAGAAATGATTAAATGAATAAACTTACTGATTTGAAGTGCATTTATTGTGACAGTAGGGCCATTCAATAAACCCCTGTAAATGCACTGAAAACAATTTTTGAGTGATTCCTTTGGAACACTTTTGTGTATATGGCCGACTCAGAAGTAACATACCTGTCACCATTGTGAGCTCTGTGTGGGGAAAGGAGAGTGGTCTGCCGCTGACCCAGTTATGGTTCATCAGCCACTACTGCAGATCTTTTGCAGTTCCCGTGGATATCTGGATCAGTTCGGCGAGATTGCTCTGATGAAGCACCCACTGAGACTTCAGGACCTATTGCAGAGCCTGCATATACCAGTGGGTATGTGTAACCAGCATCCTAATGCAGGAGGCCATGTGGCCCAATAGCCTCAGCGTCAGTATCACCGAAATCCACAATAGAGGCTGAATCATATCTTGAATATCCTGGATTTGCAGCTATGGAGGATAACCCTGAAACGGCATTGTATCCAGAATGACTCAGATGAATGGGACGTCTGAGAGGGAGTCAGGTGTGACTATAGCACTTTGATAGTAAACCCCAGCGAATGCAGGTGGTCCACTGTAGTCTGGAGGTGGGTGATGACGGCCAGGGGCTAGCCTGCCTTCAACAGCCAGGCGTCGAAGAAGGGAAAGACTGGGACCCCGGACCTCCGTAGACGGGCTGCAACCACCGCCATCACCTTTGTGAGCACTCAAGGGGTGATGGTGAGGCCAAAAGGGAGCACAGCAAACTGAAAGTGTTTGTGGTCCACCATGAACCACAGTTTAGTTCTGTGGGTTGGTAAGATGGGTATGTGAAACTAGGCGTCCTGCAAGTCCAATGCTACTATCAAGTCTCTGAGATCCAGGGCAGACAGGACCTGAGCTAACATGATTGTTTTGAATTTCTCCTTCTTTAGGAAGAAATTGAGATGGCGCAGGTCTCATATATGGCAGAGGCCTTTCGCCCTTTCTCAGCATCAGAAAATAGCGGGAATATCAATCACTGCCTTCTTCTGATGGTGGCACTCTCTCAGTTGCTCCTGTGGCCAAAAGAGACAGCAGCTCCTATCACAGCAGGGAGATGGTCCTCTCTAAGCCAGTTTGGACCAGGTGGCACGGGTGGAAGGGTTTCTAGGAAAGAAAGGGGTTAACCCCACTGAACAATTTTGAGCACCCATTCATATGAGGTGAAGTACTGGAATCGGGCAGGTGGAGCTCGATCCTGCTGCTGACCGGTTGCCCGTGATGATGAGAGGGCATAGTAAAAGGATTTGGAGGCTACGCCTGGCAGAGTGGAGTACTGGGCAGATCTGTGGCCTTGAGTCCCACTGGGCTTTTGGGAACCACATCCACAAAAGTACTGGAGAGCGTGTTGGCCATGGTGGCTAGGCATAAATGAATGCAGTTGGTAGTCCCTACCGTAGCCACAGAAGGGGTGAAAGAGAATGGCTGGTGCGGCAGTGTAGAGTCTCAGCAACCAGGGGGTGGCCCGGCTGTCCTTAAAAGGGCTTTAGCACCAATCTACCTAATCACCAAAAAGCTCATAAGAGATGCCAGGACATCCCCCGAAAAGCCTGTAAACCTCGGCCAGGTGTGGCAAAGTAGTGCCACAGACAAAGCAATCGTTTTGCCTAGTGAATCGGTCTTATCCTGTCCGCAGTATATGGTGCACTTTGCTGCCTCCGACGACGACCATGAGCAGCACTTGAGCAAATCCAAAACTGCGTATGCACACCAGACCAAGAGGCATGCAGTGTTCACGAACCACAGTGCAAGGCTGGCAGAAGAGAACATCTGCTTGACGAAGGTGTCCAGTCTCTAGTTATTCAAAACTGGTGGTGTGATAGGGAGCATGCTAGGGTTGACCTCTGATGTCGAGGTTCGACAACCAGACTCTCTGGGCTGTAGTGCTGGGTGAGGAAAGCTAGTTCCCCAGGAGTGGGGCAATAGTGGTGGGCACTCGTCCTGTGCACAGGAGCTTCCGTGCAGGGCTTGGCCCATGACCTGAGCAAGACATCCGTGAGTACTTCAATAAAAGGGAGGAAAGGTTCTGTGGAGCAACTCCCAGCTGAAGCACCTTTCTCAAGAGACATTCGTCTTGACCGCCACAAAATGCACCGTGAGGTCCGGGATATCTGCCACCTTCCTCACCACCATGGCAAGTGAAGCCCCTTCCTCCGCAGCCACACTAAGAGGAATGACTAAGTCAGTGTTTGGGGAGGTGTCCAAACCACTTGCATATGTAAGTTACTCGTACCGGTTATCCTTGAGCTCTCCATGGGCTCAAGATAACTCAAACTTTAATCCTCCCCAATCTTAATCCCCACAAGGCCTAGCAAAAAATAAAGCCTGTCTGACTCAGAAGGCTGAGTTCTGGTGAGCGTCGGAGTTGACATTGGGCGTCAACAAACGTACATTGCGGTGAAGAATTTGCAGAACACGTAAACGTATTATTTTTTTATGTGACTTACCCAACAACAACGGCCTTGAGCACGATGAGCGCCCGAAACTGCTTAGCAAGAAGTCATCGAACCTTCCTTACAATCGGGACCTGGAACTTCGTAGAGTTGATTGGTGTGGGGTGACCAAGAGCTTTATGAAGCACTCCCAAAGCATCTTAGGATTCGTGGTGCAACAGTCACAGAAGGCCTTGGAGATGTGGTCCAGCACCAGAGGCAAACCAGGTGAGGGGTTCGTCACAGACATCTGCCTATGACAGGAACCACAGTGTTTAAGATCCACAGGTCACAGTTTTTTAGGGAACATCCCTATTTGCACACTGGGAACAAAAACGCAAAGTGTGCAACACAACATAAAAAAAAATTCCCAAAAAACGGACAAGGTAGCTTTCTCAGGATCTACGCTTATGGCGCAGAAAGAAAAGAACTGACTTCAGTGCTCTGCAGAGGCACCTTTATAGACACAGCGCATGTTACTTCCTGCGTGGATGCCGCCAATAGGGGGCCGATCAACGCCACATAAAAGTGCACAAAGGTTCAGCTCAAGATTTTCCGGATCCAGTCTGATGACTGAGGAATATTCTAAGGTAAGGAATCTGAGACTAAAGTGTCTAGCAGATATAAATTATGCTGAGGTGCAGATATCTAATTCATACATTGAGCCTCAAATAATGTATGCAGCCTATTCCAAAAGCACCACATTTCATACAGGACACATTCTTCCTACGAGCATCTTTGAAAATATATTCTCAGCAAGACTAATTACAGAGAAAGGACAGTAGGAGGAGTATATCTTCCTCTGCTTGATTTGCTTGTGAAAGAGAATAATGAGGGACTGCTTTAATCACTGTAACTTTTCCTATGGATATATTTATTTTAGTTTTATTTGTATAAGTTAATCAACACTACAATAAGCATTCAATTAAAACCTAGTCCTCACAGGAATTAGAAATAACAAAAATTCATTCAATGGTTCAAGAGTGAAAAATACATTAAATCTATAAATCTTTTCAAATAAAACACAATATTATAACATTAAGCATGCTGGTCCACTCCCTTCTTAATTGCAAAATGTAAAAACTACATTATTGACAAAGACAAGCTGTATATCCAAATTAATCACAAGTACACAGATGCATGCGATTTATTATTAGATGTTGGATGCAGGGTGTGGTGATATTAAAATAATATAGTATCCCAGACAGGGCAGCCTCACAAAACTCTTCAAATTAAATCTGTATTGAATCTAAACCAGCACAGCATGGTCTCTGAATTCAATGAATACTTCCTTGAGCTTCCTTACTTCGTAGTTTCCTCTGGCAGATTAAAATTGTTCTGCTTTACAAACAATGTATCCACATTTCCCCGCTGAATATCGTATATGCCCCATATCATTCTTAAAATCACTATAAATATCAGACCTGCATACCACCAGATTTGTGATTCAGTCCACCTCGAACTACCAAAAAACCCTCGATTTAATTAGTCACTAGACCACCAAGCAATTACCACCAATGGACAGTGAACCAAGGTGTTGTGAATCATAAGACCATCTGCCTAACTGCGGTTGTTTATGTGATACAAATACACAATCGCTCCTGGGTGCAAAATTACAGTCTAAGCGATCCTAGAGACACAGTAAAATGCTCTTTAATTCCAGACATCTCAGGGCACAGGAATCACAAAGCTGGAATATATTGTTCACTAAAATCGGGCAGGACCTTCCCGCATAGCTTAAGATCTAGTGTGTTAAAGTAACCTCTGCAAACAATTTTAGTTCAGAAATGTATAGCATCTCAATAGAATCTTTTCAATCACATCTTACAAGCTCACAGTTAGACATATCTATTAATAACCCTTACTTTTTTCTTCAGTGAAATGTACACCCGGGGATCACGGGAGATATTTCACTAACTATTCGATGCGTATGTTCAGTTTAAATAAAATAACTATTTGATCAAGATAAATGGTTTCCACACAATGTATTTAGAAGAACAAGGAAATATAGTCTGTCATTTCGTTTAATAATTTAAACACTCTTAACTTTTTGTTACAAGATTACCACATTGTTAAAAACACAATCTGTTAATGAGAAGCAGCACAGTATGTTATCGAATGGCAAGCAAAACTGTAAAATATTTTGGCCACAAAAGCTGCATGTTTCACTAACTCAAAGCATTCACAGTTTGTCTATGGTGTACACAGGTCATTTTCGACATTGTGTAAACAGGCAGGTTAAGCAAGGACATACCTGGTTACTGGAGTTTGCAGAACTCACTTGAGCCGTACTGCCCACGAGAGAGTCTAAGAAAGCTTGGTCTGCTGCTGAACTGCCACTATGGGGACCGTTTTTGCCATCTGCCAGAATCTAATGAGTAAAAGAGTGATTAGAATTATATGAAAATTTGCTTCAGTTTTTAACAGCACTAGTGAAAAGTCTCACGTTTTAAAACATAGAGCTGTGGGGTGGATGCATCATGACAAGGGGCTCTTGCTGCACCTATCTGTGACGGAGCGAGATACAATAGCAGAGCATGTTAGCTGCCAATGCATACCCAGATAGATCTGAAGGTTTGTTACTGTCAAAAGAGGGGGGATAGCACTGGATCAGGATTGGAGAGTTGAGTTTACATCAGGAAATTGTGAAGAAGGGGTACCTCTTGGTGAAGCGCATGCCAAACACAATAAGCCAACAACTGATTTTAGGGCCTATTTTAATCTGCCCAATCATGTTTGTGCATGAAGTTTGAATTTCCCTATATGACCTTAACCGTTTCAACTCAAACATTTATTTTTAAGGGGCATTCTGTAGTAATATATGTAGCATGAACGTGCAGTGAAAATCTGTATTAGTCTAGCCTGAAAAGACTTTGCAAATGTGGGTGGTCACAATTAACAGTGTCCGCGTTGTGACATAAACGTATGTGTGCCCACAAGGTGCAATGAATGCTAGCATATTTCATAAGATGGTGGCTGTTTGCATACTTGAATTGAGTTCTTCTGTTTTGTAGTGGAGTGTATACTGCTGATGGCCTATACAGAAACACGAGCCACTCCCTGCACACAAGCTGAGCACAACAATTGCTCTAATAACTTGCTTCCTGTCTGAGCTCCAAAATAGAACAAGAGTTTGACACAAGGAATCACCATTCTTGTGAGCCGGCCCTCCTTCCTGGTAATGTTGGATTTCAGATTTGATGGCAGTTCAAGGACCTGAAAAGGATGTTGGAGTTGAGAAGCTGTAAATGAGCTTTTTGTTGTTACCATCAGTGTAGGGCCCAACCCAAATGGCTGCTTAACAATCAACTGGATCCTTCCATCAGTACTTCCAAGGTATCTTCCTTACAGTACAATACTTATGTTGTGTGGCTGGTACTACCAGCAAATCTAAAATTGCATTGTCTGGATACTTCAACAATGCCTGAAGAAGATTTGGATCCCAACACCTCACAGCACTTTCTGAGAAGCTGGCAGTTAATTATTTTCCAAACTACTGTTATAGTGATTAAATTATGTGTCCATTTTAGTTTTTCTTTTTAACTTAGCATCTTTCCAAGATGGTGGTGTAAACACATTTTTCATTAATACGACAAAATGCCACATACTCAATTACTATGTTTAGACATTGTTGTTCTGTAGTTTCAGGGACACTTACTAGAACGCGATGTCCTTGCTTTGTTTTGTGTTCGGAGCAGACAACTCTTTTCTCCAGACTAAGTAAAGATGTTTTTCTGTGTCTCGTGCAGAATGGGATAAGGCTGGTACTTTATTATTTAAACAGTGCCCATTTGGATTAGAGCATTCCAACTTGGTCTTGTAGAAGGGTACTCCCACCAACCTCTCGCTAGTGTAGGGGTATTAGTGACAGATAGGAGTAATTTTAGGAATAATCAAAATAGGCAAATTACGCATATTTGTTTTTTTTCTAATAATGCTTATAACAATGATGTGTCTCAACTTTCTAGTAATCTCAGGTCATGTTTTATATACAATTGTTAGATCTTTTCAATAAACATTCGGAAATTGATTATTGTCTCTTTTCTTTGTGAAACCTTGAGCATGGAAAAGTGACAAATGAAAGGATTAGATCTGTTTCCGAAAATTCCTTGGGTTTAATGGTAGTCATGATCAAGGTTGCCAACAGCATATACAACTCTGGAGGTTTAGGAGTTTAGATGCGGTACTGTGAGCTAGCCGGTCCAACATTTCTTGATTATAAAAGATGACTCAGAGCCTGATTTGGATGTTGGCGGACGGGTTACTCTGTCACATTGGTGACATATATCCCATTGTGACGGAGTAACCCGTCCGCCAAGATCTAAATCAGGCCATCAACCCATATATTGTGAAGTTTTGTTGATCCAATCCATAGTCCTACTACATTTGTAGGAAACATGTAACACTACCAATTAGCCTAATGAAGACTTCACCGGAAATTAAATCATATGACCTAAGGCATTCAACTTGGATCAGAGCAAGTGGCATTTTAACCACATGAAATCATAAGAAATACATTAACATGACATACACAAGAGGGTTAAAAGCATGCTAGTTCAAGTTAACCTAACACCTACCTTCTCTAGCAAGCATACAAATGCAGCCCAGTTGGTCCTGCAAATCATGTATTTAAAGTACTGCAAGGCTATCATAGGGTTGTGCTAAATTTACTCTGTAAAAGCTAAGTGGTCCGGCTTCCATCACAGATTCAAATCTCAGCTTTCCAAAAACACTTGGATGGCTCCAATAAATCTCTGGGCTGTAGATTTTCAGAAAAAAATCAGTCAGTCGGCCATTGCTTTGATTATTAGTATTGGCAAGTATGGTGGTGTTGGGCTTTTCTCATGCCCTGCTTAGCTTTTTGGATAAACCATGAGCTTCCAAATGCTGATAATATTGATGTAGGATTTTTCTTTTTTATATTTTCAGTGTCTGTTTTGGAAAACCATATGTAAACATGCAAAGTTATTTCAACAGTAAGCTATACATTACATAATATTAAGTTATAATAACAATTTGTCGATTGTTAGCAATAATTTTAGTTAAATGATGTAATCACAATTTATCATATAGCCTCTCCTCAAAAAGATCACAACATTCTTAGTGCACCTAAAAATATGCATGATCTCGGTATATGGTCAATAAATGTTATGTTGTACAAGG
Source organism: Lissotriton helveticus (assembly GCF_964261635.1). Lineage (NCBI taxonomy): Eukaryota > Metazoa > Chordata > Amphibia > Caudata > Salamandridae > Lissotriton > Lissotriton helveticus. The sequence goes on from NC_136067.1 coordinate 997,703,494, forward strand.
TAGCTGACTGCTGTGCAGTAAACCTAGCTAGAGCAGTTTACATATCATAATTAGCAACTTACGACTTCTGAAAGGACTTATCAGAAATATATGTTTAAAAATCGCTAATATACGCTATAACTACTTGCCTGAGGTACAGACCAAAAATGTGAAATAAAGCCTTGTTCTAGCAACTTCTTACTTCCATTACCAATAATAGCAATAGTCAGGTCAAAGGTAAGCCTGTAAATGTAAAACATTTAACTATGACATACTATGAAATAGGCAAAATTGTATTAGCTGGGTTCTTGCACTGCTATAACCAATTATATATAAATATAACAAAATAAGAATTAGTTCTTTCTGCTGATAGTGAACACTCACAATAATGTTGAGCACAATCATGCTGAACAATTGGATGTAAAGGTGAATTCTAAACACAATAATTCTAGCGTGGTACTAGTAAACACATTTCGAATGTTCCTATTCGATCCCAATGAGTTTCAGTAAACTGAATTTGTAAGTTTTATATAACGCTTTTGCAATCTGTTCTGTTCATAGCTAACAAATTTTATTTCTGAACAAACTTCAAACATATTTATCTCCTCTGTTTGATCATGTAAACAGACGACCCATATTTCCCCTTATGGGGCTTAATCAGAGCAGTGGTACAAGGCAAAACATATATGCTACTCGTCAAACAAAACCTTCATTACAGAAAATGCTTCTTGTAGTGAAAACGGAATCCTAAAAAGCAACAAAAGGCCTTGGGCTTTCCAGGTGCAACAGTAATATCCGTCGAGTTAGAGAAGTGGTTAAACTAAGTCTCTTAGCCGCTTCCTCAATTACAAAGGCTCACTTCTGGTATGCAGGCATTATGGTTTCCTTTCAGTGCCACCAACTCCGATGCTGTGTTTTTTTGGGGTGAACTATACTCATTGAAGTATTCAAGGAGAATTGTGGACATAACATTTCACCCCGAGTCATCAAACAACAAAGTGGAGTAGTTTGCATTGAGCCTGGGAGGTTGGAAAGAGTGGACGGAGTCTGAAAGGCAGGTCTATGTGCATCTCAGAGATGAGATGAACCTGGGTGAGGACAGTCCTCCTTGTTTTATCAAGCAAGCTCTCTCTAATCAACGTACATACATAACCACTTATGTTTCCTGTTCCTGGAAAGCTAATAAAATAGGTCAGTAATAACTAATCTTTGAAAGATGTTATACTAATGCATCCAAATCACATAGGTGTGGACATAGATTTCAGTTTTAAAGTAATTCTACAGATTGGCATCCAAGTTCAGCTTAGACCAGCTCTTCTAATAAAATGCACTACCTAATGTCCACACACTTGAACTTACTAAATGAGCTTGTAGTTTTTGCCGGTTCAGGCAAGCCCCTCACTAGCTTTTTTAGGGGCCTGAATAACTACCAGTATATGGCAGAACCAACTGGAAATTGACACTACTGCCTTGTCAACAATAAATCAGAAAATATAAGTACATTTAGCAATGGAGTTATGGGCCCGGAAAAGAGCAGTGCCTGTATCAAACAGCTTGGGCTGCTCCACTCGGAGTCCAGGAATAACACAGAATGATGGGATAAATTCTGAGCCAAATATTTTGAAATCAACAACTAGGGTTTTAGAGGTAACACTTTGCCAAGCACCCTATATTCATTATAACAGACAGGGTAATGGGACATGTGTCAATTGCCATGGTCATCCTCGGCCTGCATCATTTGTCAGCCTTAGGAAGGCCTGGAACAGCGACGGCTGCTAAGTCATCCTCTTCGCAAAAGCAGTTGTCATCTGTCCCAGACAGTCTTCAAATTTGCAAAAATTAGGCTGTAGAAGAGCTCTGGAGAAGACATGTCTGCTCAGAGAACTGATAGGGCCTTACTTTAGGGGGTCATGGTGGTGAATGAGGTCAGTAAGCAGTCGTTTCCACTAACCTTTGAATGGCGGTGACAACTGTACTCCCACTTGGCTTGTTTTCCTGCCCCTTCCTCATTGACCACGATTTGATAATGTTTGCATAATAAAATGTTTTTTTTTCTTAATAGCAGATAATAATGAGGTCATTCTCTTGCTTCGAGAGGGGTGCTGATCTTGTTTTAATGTCTTGTACTTTTCACCTAATCTTTCACCCTTTCATAAACTATTACCAATGCAAAACGGTTTGACACACAAAATAACACATTACATACACTATCATGAATGACGTATACCAATTAGCCATGGAAGTAATCCAGCTTTGAAAGTACAAAAACATTTAACACCATAATACAATACCTAAAGTACTCTCATACCTGGTATCTAAGTAGCATGTTAAAATGCATCTTATATCCCTCAAATACCATACACTCCAAACAATGTCAAATATGCTTTCACACACATAATACCACACGACACGCGTACCCTTATCAACAGTTATAACTACAATTATTACATATGTATGTAATTCTAATTTTCGAGAAAAAACACTCCACAAAACAATACCCATAGTCATCATAGTTTACTATTGTAAAAAGCTTTGTTTCACCCTGTGCAGCTCAACCTCTGTTGGCCTCCTCGGAGAAATGGTGCGAAGAACTCTCTGTGTTCTTTGTTGACAAAATCAAAAAAAATCAGGATGATCTGCTAACTGTTTGTAACAGTTTCCCATCTCAATTGGCCACTCCCTCCCCTACGATGCCTGATCCCACGGAGCAGTTTACTAACTTTGCCCCGGTAGAGAAACTGGACATCGATAATATCCTTGCGGCCTTAAAATCAGGATCCCCCTCTGACCCTTGTCCTGCTAGAGTATTTGCGGAACTAGCAGATATAGTCGGAAATGAGGTGACTCATATTATTAACCGTTCTTTGCTTACTGAAACTGTCCCGGCTTGCTGCAAGCAAGCGAAACTGCTCCCACTTCTAAAGAAAAACGGGCTAGACCCCGCCGTCCCTTCCAACTTCCGGCCTATATCACTGCTGCCAGCTCTTGTCAAAATATGTGAAAAGGTCGCATTTAATCAACTGGATAAATTTGTTGAAACCTCTCAGGCACTCCATCCAGCCCAATCAGGTTTCAGAGCGGCCTACAGCACTGAGACGGCCCTAGTTGAAATATCCGAGGCTATCCGGGAATGTCTGGACGGAGGTGGCAGAGCGGCTCTGATTTTATTAGACCTCTCTGCCGCCTTCGATACGGTACCACATTCCCTTCTGCTCACCAGACCAGCTGCCATTGGCATTACAGGCCCTGCACTCGACAGGCTGACATCATTTCTAGAAAACAGAACGCAACAAGTCTGGATGCCTCCCTTTGCCTCCTCCCCTAAGAAACTTACTACAGGTGTCCCTCAGGGCTCTACTCTCAGCCCCCTGCTTTTTAACATTTACCTTACCCCCCTCATCTATCTTGCCGAACAGTTAGGAGCAAAAATTATGGCTTACGCCGACGATACCCAACTCCTGTTTACATGGCCGAAAAACAACTTGGATACGTCGGCGGCCCAATCCTGCCTAACATCTGTTTTTCGTTGGCTAGCCCTCGCCCAGCTAAAATGCAACAAAAGCAAATCAGAGATTCTGTTATATGGCTCTTTTCCAGATAATTTTAGCGATTTTCTCTGGCCTGCTGACCTGCCATGTCCTAAATCTATCGGCGGCCCTGCTAAAAATTTAGGAGGCTGGTTCAATAATGACCTCAAATTTGAGGATCATTTAAAAAGACTTACAGGGGTCTGTTTTTCCACTTTGAAAACGCTACGTAGATTTTTTCCCCTCCTTCCGAGAGAGGCCAAAGAGACCGTTATCCGTGCCCTTATACTTTCTAGAATAGATTATGCGAATGGCCTATTCTGCGGTCTACCGTCCTATCTTATACATCGCCTCCAGGTCATTCAAAATGCCGCTGTGCGACTTTTGTTTAACATACCCAGAAGCTCCAGTGTCCGCCACCCTCTTCGCGCCCTTCACTGGCTCCCAGTCGCTCATAGGATTATGTTTAAAATCCTCGTCCTCTCCTACCGCGCTGTCCATCAAACGGGTCCAGTTTATTTGAGAAAAAGATTTTCCCTCTATGTTCCCAACCGGCCCCTTAGGTCGGCCAATTTGTGCCAAATGACAGTTCCTAAATTTAAATACAGCAGACTAGGTGGCCAATCCATCACAGTCAGAGCTGCGAAAGCCTGGAATACTCTCCCTCTCCACCTAAAAACAGCCTCCACCATCACTGTTTTTAAGAAAGGACTGAAGACCCACCTCTTTAATACCACTCTGTAGGGTTCTTCTTTCTCTCAATATTACCATCTCTGGATTCCTTCTGCTCTGCCCTCTCCCTTTTTTCGCGCCAGGATACTATTTTCTTAGTAATTGAGCGCGCTACAAAAGCTTTTATAATATAATAATAACAAACAATCAAATGGGGAGATTGTAGGATAAAATAAGGCCTCATAACCAAAATTACAAACAGACCCATCATGTCCTCTATACTGGATGCTTCCACAAAATTATCAATGTCATCCCACACAATGAAACAATTCTACAATAAACATTTCAATTTCAACTACCTACTTATGCAAATATACATACTAACTAACGCTCTCATTCACATCTCATTTCCCCTTCTCACAAATAATGGTGAGGGTGGAAGAACAATTGTTACTTACCTGTAAACAGGTGGTTCCCCAGTATTGGTGTCTTTCATAGATTCACATGCTTGAATATTCCCCGTCGTTGGAGTGGGAGTCCCACGGTAAATAAAATAGCAATAACATACTAATAATATGTATATGTAACACATAACAGATGGAATACATATTAGAAAACAGTCATAAATTCCTAGACATAATTCCTCATAGGAATACATGAAGAGAGAAAAAACACTTGTAGCCTATTCCTGTCATTATGTTGGTCCAAACTGTAGCCAATCAGGCGCCAGCAGCCCTCCAGAACCTTCTCCTCAGAGCTCAGCACCTCAGATTTTCGTAGCATAAGAGTGACCACAGAGTCTATGAGGAGAAGAGAGCCTCTGAGGGGAGGAAGGGTGGGTCGCATGTGAATCTATGAAAGACACCAATACTGGAGAACCACCTGTTTACAGGTAAGTAACAATTGTTCTTCTCCAGTATTAGGGTGTCTTTCATAGATTCACATGCTTGAATAGGGAATAGAAAGCAGTATTATCCGAAGAAAACTTCCCATAATGGAGGAGGGAAGACAGTGGCTCACCTTATTGAAAAAGAGTGCGAAGCACAGCCTGTCCCACTGCAGTGTCTGCTTCGTTGATGACACCCAGGCAGTAGTGTTTCGTAAACGTGTGCCTGCTTGACCATGTGGCTGCTGTGCAGATCTGATGCAGCGGCACACCGGCAAAGAGGGCAGTTGAAGACGACATCGCCCTGGTAAAATGGGTCCGCATTGAAGACTGTAGAGGCTTGCCTGCCTGTTGATGGCAGAAAACGATGGCCGAGGAAACCCAACGAGCAATTGTGGGTTCGGGAACTGGACGCCCGTTGTGGAAACGTCCATAAGCTATGAAGATGGCAAAAGTCAGCAGCTGCAGAAATCTATCTAACCATGGTTTGTTTAGACACTGCTTGTCCTTGCCGTATCTTTCCATAGGCAATAAACAGTTGATCGGATATGAGAATGACAGAGGTCCTTTGCAAATAGAATTTTAAACATCTTCTGATGTCAAGGGTATGTAATGCCCTCTCCGCAGTGGATTGCGGATTAGGAACAAAACGTCTTTAAGATGACTGGTTCATTCAGGTGAAAATCCGAAGGCACCTTAGGCATAAACCTTGGGTTTGTAGGTAGCACCACAGAATTGGACGTGAATTGTAAGAAAGGTGAATTGATGTTGAAAGCCTGAACATCACTGACTCTTCTAGATGAAGTTAATTCTAGCAAAAGAGAAACGCTCTATGTTAAGAATTTGCAATTCACCCTAAAATTGGCTCAAAAGGGGGGCGCATGAGCTGCGCTAATACTGCATTAAAAAAATGCCATGATGGAGGCGGACGACGTACAGGAGGAAACATTCTGAATAGTCCCTTAAAGAACTGTTGTATTCTTGAAGAATAAAAAGAGATGGACCCATCCTGACGTTACCTTGAAATGGCTGCCAAAAAGACCTTCAACGTTGCATGAGATAAGCCTGATCTTGCCAAGTGCAAGAAAAAAGGAAATATATATCTGGTCCGGAGGTTGCATGAAATGGGTGAACCCCAGCAGATTAACACCAAATGCAGATTCTTTTCCATTACAGTCTGTACGTCTTGATTTTAGTAGGTGCTCTCGCGGAAGCCAGTACCTCCTTACAATCCGCCGAGATAGCCCGATGAGCTAATTCAAGGTGCTCAGACGCCAAGCTGCTAATTTTAGAGAAGCCGGATCCGATGGCAAATTTGACCATTCTGAAAGGAGAGGAGGTTCGGTATTGGTCGAAACTGTATTGGATCGTACTCTGAGAGGAGAAGAAGTTTGGTGAACCAGTATTGGCGAGGCCACCTGGGGGCGAAGAGAATCAAGCGACACAGCTCTTTCTTCATCTTCCGGAGAACTCTCGGAACCAACGGTATCGGAGGAAAAGCGTAAGCATATATTTGAGACCAGTTTATCGAAAATGCCTTCCCCTGCGAGTCGCCGTGGAGATGCCAGCTTGCAAAGAAAACAGACATTTGCTGTTTTTTTCTGTCGCAAAGAGGTCCAGATCGGGATGATCCCACTGCTGGAAGATTCGATCATCCGCCGTTGGCTGATGCAGTTCCTATTCGTGGTTGGACACCGTGGACCTGCGAAAGGGTGTTCGCCAGCACATTTGCAACTCACGGCACATGAACAGCCAAGAGATTGATGCTGTGTCGTATCGCCCAAGCTCATATCTCTTGGGCTTCCTGAGATAGAAGAACCAACCTCGTTCTTCCCTGTTTGTTTAAGTAATGCATACTTGAAGTATTGTCTGTGCAAACCAATACTGTGGCCCCTTGAATGATTGCACGAGAGGATTTGAGGGCTAAGAAGATGGCACCTAGCTCTAGCAGATTGAAATGCCAAGCCTTTTGTTGAGGGTTCCATCTCTCACTGACCTTCAGCCCTTGAAGATATGCTTCCCAACCCTCGAGGGATGCGTTTGTGGTGATTGTGTAATTTGGCGCTTCTTGAAGGAAACGCACACCCCTTCTACAAATTTCTTTCTTGGACCCACCAAACACAACGGCCTCTTGCATCCGAGGAGTGATTTGAATGAGATCTTCGATTGAACTGGAAACCTGCAACCACTGCTTGTCTAGCTCCTCTAGCAATTATCTCATGTGCAATCTGTAGTTGGGAACCAACGGGATGCAGGTGGAGGCTGAGGTCAGGAATGACTGAGGATCTACTGAAACAGACTTTTTCGTACGTAGAAGAAACCACCAAGTGGGAGCTGCAGGCCCATCGTTCGTGTGAGACAAATACCTTTGCTAGGTTTGTATTGATTGATGCTCCGAGAAACTTTCATATCGGAGCTAGTACTAGTTGGGACTTGTCATGATGTATTGAAAAACAGGTTTAAAAACAGTGACTGACAAGTCTGGGTGTGCTGGACTGCCTGTAAATAAGAGCGAGCCCTTATTATACAGTTGTCTCAGTAATGATAATTTGTATGCCTTGCAGACGTAGATAGGCTGCCACTGGCGCCAGGATCTACGTAAAGACACGTGAAGCGGACCTAAGTCCAAAAGGTAGGACTTTAATTGAAAATGTTTTGCACCTATTGTAAAGCGTAGCCACTTCCTGTGCTTAGGAAGGATTGGCACATAAAAATAGACATCCTGGAGGTTGAGAGTAGTTATAAAGTCGTTCTGGCATAAGAACTTTAGGACTTTCTTGAGGTACAACATGTGTAAAGTTTGCGCAAAGATCTAAAATCATGTGCTACTTTCCGGATTTGCTTGTTGATGAGGAACTGGGATATCATTTCTTTTTGCTGTGTCTCAGCAGAGTAGGTGCTGGTGAGTGTTGCTAGATTTTGTAAGACTGAAATTGTTTTGGATTGTATAGATCTTTGTGTGAAAGCCTTACCTTGTTTATTTCTTACTTTGCACAGTGTAGGTTGTTGTTCACTTGTGTGTGCAGTCTTCTTGCTTTGTAAGGATAATGGCTAGTCGCAGGATTACTGCTCAGCAGGTTCTTGGTTTGCTTTTTGAGTCTTCCTCTGACCATGGTTCAGAGACTGACTCCGATTCGGACCCAGAGGTAGGGGCAGAAGATTCAGGCAGTGAGTTTTCTCTTCGCATGGAATCATCAGATGATGAATCTTGTTCTAGTGCTGATGAAGTGCCTATAGTAGAGGAGGACATTGATGTGCCGGTAGTGCGCCAAGAAGCATCTGTGCTGCTGCCTAGGGCCGCAAGGTTTCCTTTCTTTTTACGTCGGCAAGAGGCATGTGGGCTGCAGCCTGCGCCCAAAAGGCTTCACATTGCTGTGGTGCGCCAAGAGGCATCTGGTGCTGTTAGTCTTCCTGTTGGTGTAGTGCAGCAAGAGGCATCTGGGGCTGTTAGGCTTCCCATTGGTGTAGAGCGGCAAGAGGCATCTGGGCCTGCTTGGTTTCCCGGTGGTGTAGTGCAGCAAGAAGCATCTCAGGCTGCTAGGCTTCCCGTTGGTGTAGTGCAGGAAGAGCCCTCTCGGGATGCTATGTTTTCTGTTGGTGTTGTGCAGCCAGAAGTATCTGTGGCTGTTAGGCTTCCTGTTGGTGAACAGCAGCAAGAGGCTTCTGGGCTGCAGGCTGGGGTGGCTGCTCCCCCCATTGATAGGGATGGCCTCTGGGTTCCCCCTGGCATGGTGCAGCCGGCATTGCCAGAGTTCACTGGTGTTCCTGTGTGTAGAGTGAATACTGAGAATTTTCTGCCAATACATTTTTTCAGTTGTTTTTAGACGATGTGTTTTTGCAAGAGATTGTTGATCAAACTAATTTGTATGCAGAACAGTTTTTGAGGGACAACAGTGCCAGCCTTAAGCCCCATTCTAGAGCTACCGGGTGGACTCCCACAAATGTTGAAGAGATGAAGACGTTTTTGGGATTAACTTTTTTGATGGGCTTGCTAAGGAAGCCATCAATGTCTTCATATTGGTCCACTAGTCCCTTGATGGCAACAGCTATATTTCCAGCAGTCATAAGTCGTGATCGGTATATGCTTCTTCTTCGGATGATGCATTTTGTTGATAATGGTTTAGCATTGCCACTCGATCACCCTGATTGTGACCGTTTGTTTAAAATTCGGCCTGTCCTTGATCACTTTGTTGATCGTTTTTCTGAGATCTTTGCCCCTGGTAAAGAAATTGCAGTGGATGAGTCTTTGCTATTGTTCAAGGGCCGCTTGGTTTTTAGGCAATACATTCCTAGTAAGAGGGCACGCTATGGAATCAAACTGTATATGCTGTGTGACAGTGAGACTGGATATGTCTACAATTTCAAGGTGTAAGGAGTCCAGCATTAACCCTCCTGGTTGTCCTTCTACTTTTGGAGTGACTGAGAAAATTGTGTGGGAACTAGGTAGAGGATTATTTAACAAAGGCCACCATTTATATGTAGATAACTTCTACACTGGTGTGCGGTTGTTCAAGGAGTTGGGCAAAGTGGGCACTGTTGCTTGTGGCACAATGCGCAGTAACCGTAAAGGTTTCCCAAAGGAACTTGTTTGCAAAAGGCTTGTGCGGGGACAGTCTACTGCATTGCGATGTGGGGAGCTTCTAGCTGTGAAGTTTTCAGACAAGAGAGATGTGTACATGCTGACTACTATCCACGATGAAAGTACTGTACCTGTGCCTGTTTGGAGTCAGGGTGCTGAAGTGCGCAAACCTGTGTGCATTTTAGCTTACAATAAGTTCATGGGTGGTGTTGACTAAGTAGATCAGAGGTCGGAACCTTATGCTGCTCTTCGAAAGGCTTACGTTTGGTACAAGAAGTTGGCTATCCATCTGTTCCACTTGGCATCCTTTAATGGTTTTGTTGTGTACCAGAAGTCTTGTCCTGAGTCGAAGATGCCTTTTATTAAGTTTACATTTACATGGGACTAGATTGAAAGATCGCCACTTTCCTGAATACATTCCTCCCACTACCGCAAGAGACTTTCCGACTAGAAGATGCAGAGTCTGTTGGCGAAGAGGCGTGCGGAAGGAGTCTCGAATGTACTGCCCTGACTGTCCTTCTAAGCTTGGATTGTGTCTGTCAGCTTGTTTTAAATCGTACCACACACAAAATAAGTTTTGGGAGTTTTAATGAGCTGTAAAGTGAATTGCCTGGTCTGAATTCTGTAAACATTTGTAGTTTGCTTCAAGGATTGGCATTAGTGCAATGTGTTTAGTTTTAGAATTTGTGTTAGCTGATTTGTAGGTATTTCCATTTGTTTAGTGTTATTTTGAAAAAAAGAATTCTAAATGTGTTGTGGTGTGTGCAGGCTGGTGTGCAGGCTGGTGGTGTGTGTGGAGTGGCGCTTGGCTTGATGTTGTGTGTGGAGTGGTACTTGGCTGTCTGTGCACGGAGTGGTGCTTGGCTGGCGGTGTGTGTGGAGTGCTGCTTGGCTGGTGGTGTGCGTGGAGTGTTACTTGGCTGTCTGTGCACGAAGTGGTGCTTGGCTGGTGGTGTGTGTGGAGTGGTGCTTGGCTGGTGGTGTGTGTGGAGTGGCGCTTGGCTGGCGGTGTCTGTGGAGTGGCGCTTGGCTGGATGGTGTGTGTGGAGTGGTACTTGGCTGTCTGTGCACGGAGTGGTGCTTGGCTGGCAGTGTGTGTGGAGTGGCGCTTGGCTGGTGGTGTGCGTGAAGTGGTACTTTGCTGTCTGTGCACGGAGTGGTGGTTGGCTGGCGGTGTGTGTGGAGTGGCGCTTGGCTGGTGGTGTTCGTGGAGTGGTACTTGGCTGTCTGTGCACTGCACAGAGTGGTGCTTGGCTGGCGGTGTGTGTGGAGTGGCGCTTGGCTGGTGGTGTGTGTGGAGTGGTACTTGGCTGTCTGTGCACGGAGTTGTGCTTGGCTGTCGGTGTGCGCTGAGTGGTGTTTGGCTGGCGGTGTGCATGGTCTGGTGCTTGGATGGTGGTGTGGGTGGACTGGCGCTCGGCTGGCGGTGTGTGAGTAGTTACTTTCTGTTGGTCACTACACACACTGCTAGTTGAGTGACACTCCACGCAGTCCATCATTTTGTGTAGTTGCAGTGTCAGAAATGTGGGTGTGTGAAAGTGATGGGCCCTTGAATGGCGCTGTTTGCTGGTGTGAGTGTTGAAATGTGATGGGTCCGCGGCTGGCGGTGTGAATGTTTTGTATGTGTCACACGTACGAAAGGTGTATGAATGGCCTGTAAAGAGGTTGGTGCCTTGACGTGGCTTTACAGCTCACGAGCTGTGAGTCAGTGGTTCAGTTAATCATACTTTCAATTATACACAGTGTATTTCATTTTTGTGAAATTACTTGCGAATACAATTGTATGTACTGAATCATCACTCACCCTCGTGCCAAATCCAACCAGTATGTGTGTGTGCTTGCGGATTAGATGGCTGTGCAGTAATATATATTTTTTCTCTTTCTGCAGTAGGGTGTACCTTGTCTCTTATTGTGATTGTTGTAATGTGTTGCTTTTCCTTCCAGATGGTGTCAGTGGTCTGGTTTGTATCAGGTATGAAAGGTGCGTGAATGGCCTGTAAAACGGTTGGTGCCTTGTCGTGGCTTTACAGCTCACGAGTTGCGAGTCACTGGTTCGGTTTTTATGCATTTATTTATTGACAGAGCATTTAATTTTTTTGAAATATCATGTTAATAAAATTTTATGTACTGAACCATCACTCGCCCTTGTGCCAAATCCAGCCTGTATGTGTGTGTCTTTGAGGAATAGATAGCCGTGTTTGAATCTTTGGCTTTTGAGTAACTCTGTTATGGTGTATATTATAGCTATAAATAACTTTCTAAATTTAGATATTATTGTTAAATCATGGTAGTATATGGTCATGTCTTTCTGGTGAATTCTATTGTTGTTTTTTGTCCACAATCTCCTGCAAACTTGAAATTGTCTGTCACAATTTCCATGCGATATTGTCCCCAGAATTGCACGTTCTCCAATTGAAAACTTAATTCATTCAAAACAATTTGGTTTTGCAAGGGGGTTCCCGAGTTTTTGGTCCAGGGCTTGGCGGGCATCTTTGGAAACTACCAAACCCAAACAGTTCTGAAAACTAGACACCCGGGGGAGTCCAGGGAGGTATGGCATGCGTGGGTCCCCCAATGTTTTCCTAACCAGAAATCCCTGCAAACCTTAAATTTAGATAAAAAAAAACACTTTTCCATACATTTTTGGGTGGGATCTCCCAGCCGGCACAAATTTCCTACCACCCAGCGTTCCCCTTGATCTTCCGAGTAAAATGATACCTCACTTGTGTGGGTGGGCCAAAGGCCTGTGACTAAGGTGGGGTGCTTAATTTGTCAAACCTAAATACTACATTTTTAAAAAATTTATTTTTAGCCTGTTCTGCTTTGGGGCACCCACACAAGTGAGGTATCATTTTACTCCGCATAACAAGGGGAACGCTGGGTGGTAGGACATTTGTGCCGGCAGGGTGGTCCCACCCAAAAATGTATGAAAAAAAGTGGGTTTTTTAACCTAAATTTAATGTTTGCAGGGATTTCTGTTCAGGAAAACATTGGGGGACCCACGCATGCCATACCTCCCTGGACTCCCCCGGGTGTCTAGTTTTCAGAACTGTTTGGGTTTGGTAGTTGCAAAAGATGGCCACTGAGCCCCGGGCCAAAAACTCAGGTGCCCCCCCCCCCCAAAAATCAAGGTAGTTTTGTTAAAGGGTATTTTAAATTCACCACCGTACGATTTGAACCTTTTCCTGTTGCAGCCACTATGCCTTCCCACGCAAGTGAGGTACCATTTTATTCGGGAGACCTGGGGGAACGCTGGGTGGGTGGAAATTTGTTGATCCACGCAGATTCCAGAACTTTCCACCACAGAAATGTGAGGAAAATGTGTTTTCTTTGTCAAATTCTTAGCTTTGCAAGGGATTCTGGGTAACAAAACCTGGTGGTAGGCAGTCGAGTCACCCCATCCTGAATTCCCCTGGGTGTCTAGTTTGCAAAAATGTATAGGTTTGCTAAGTTTCCTTAGGTGCTGGCAGAGCTAGGGCTCAAAAACAAAAGGTAGTCTCTTTGTCCAAAAAGGGCAAGATTTCACTGGGAAATTGAGGTGCGACCACGTTGCGTTTTGCGCTGTTTCATGTCGCAGCCACTATGCCTACCCACGCAAGTGAGGTACCATTTTTTTCGGGAGACCTGGGGGAACGCTGGGTGGGTGGAAATTTGTTGATCCACGCAGATTTCAGAACTTTCCACCACAGAAATGTGAGGAAAATGTGTTTTTTTTGTCAAATTTGTAGCTTTGCAAGGGATTCTGGGTAACAAAACCTGGTGGTAGGCAGTCGAGTCACCCCATACTGAATTCCCCTGGGTGTCTAGCTTTCAAAAATGTATAGGTTTGCTAGGTTTCCCTAGGTGCCGGCAGAGCTAGGGTGCAAAAACTACAGGTAGGCACTTTGCCATAAAAGGGTCAATTTTTAACTGCAAAATTGAGGTGTGACCACGTTGCATTTTGCGCCATTTCCTGTCGCAGGCACAAGGCCGACCCACACAAATGAGGTACGGTTTTTATCGGGAGACTTAGGGTAATTCAGATTTGTAAATCAACTGTTATTACCAATTGAGTTTTCATGCATTTCTCCCTTCCCAATGAAAGACATTGTGCAAAAAAAAAAATCTTTTTAAAAAATTACCAATAATTCTCATGCTAGTATGAGTATTCCCAATTTTGAAAATGTGCAATTATATACTGTTTCTAAACTCTATAATTTGTACCCATTTCAGAAATACATAGGTGTCTTTCATACCGATTTTTCCACATATACATTTTCCAAGAATAAGTGCTCTATACCCAGTAAATAAAAAAAAAATCATTGCAAGTTGCTGCTCAGTTTTTGGATCTGGGTTCGTCGGGTTCTTGGAGAAACTACAAGTCCTATATATCCCCACAACCAGGAAGGTCCAACGAATGTAATGGTACATTGCTTTCCAAGAGCTGTCAAAATTACAAGAAGTTATAGGTGAAAACGTTGAGACAAAAGGCGGTTTTTTTCAACAAATTTTCAATTATTCCAATATTTAACTGTTAGTTTCTATAAAGAAACCTTCATGGATTTAGACAAATGACCCCTTTTTGAATTCAGAATTTTGTCTACTTTTCGAAAATGTATAGCTTTCCAGGATCCCTTATTACTTTCAAACTCATTTCTACCATTAACTGGAAGGAGGTGAAAAGCTCAAAAAATAGCAAAAATAGGCTATGTCCCAGAAAAATGCCAAAACTGTGTGAAAAATGTTGGTTCTCTGACAAAAGACTGTCATTCCCTAAAAGCTGAGAAAATGGAGATTTCAGCCCCACAAACCCTTTTTTGATACCATTTGCAGGGAAAAACCCAGAGGCTTTCATTTGCAGCCCGTTTTTCCCATTTTTCTGAAAAAAACAAAAAGTTCACTATATTTTGGTAAATTTCTGGGACCCCTCCAAGGGAATCCACAAACCCTGGGCACCTTTAGAATCCACATGATGTTGGAAGAAAAGGACGCAAATTTGGCGTGGATAGCTTATGTGGTCAAAAAGTTACAGGGGCCTAAGCACGCACTACCCCAAATCGCCAAAAAAAGGCTTAGCACAGGAGGGAAAAAGGCCTAGCAGCGAAGGGGTTAAAGGTGGTCGCCTTTTTATTTTGCAGTGCGTCGTTGTACATATAATGTTCACCAATGTGTTTTCTGTTTGGATACTAGGATGTAATGGTAAGCTTTGTAGCAAACGTAAATAGTAAAATTTAGCTGTTACCAAGTGTTTTGCTTTTTTTTCCCCCCGGAAACGCCTTTACATTTTCCATCGAGGATGTTTTAATTATACAGACCTCTTCCTGGTCACCTTCACAAGTTTAAATTATTTTTAGGTGCACTTCTGTTTGTATCCCAGATAGTTATACAGCGGTGCCCGCATTAATCACTCCCGCCATAGTTAAACATATACACAATATGCATTGTTAAAGGGTTAAAGCACAGCTGCAAGGTTAACTTTCCGAAGCCGGGCTTAAGTGTTTTAATTTTTCCAAAAGTTAAAATTTAAAAATGCGCTCAAAATTAGCCTACTCTGTATCTTTTATTGTTTTAATGTTTACTTATGCCCCTTTGTACGCAGAGTTGTTCTAGTGTTTACAAAGACAAATAGCCTCCCAGATTTCCCCGCAGTTCATTCTCAAATCTTCTTAAACCAAACTTTTTTTTGCTAATGGCACATTCTGGGTGAAGTAGGAGGTTGCATTCAAGCATTATAGGGCAGCCAGCCTCTTAGGTATGTTAAACACACTTTACTATGTAGTGTTCACACTTCTTTGTAGGTTTTGGGATGGTGCGACCAGATGGAGGCTGACCTGCAGTGACAAGACGCAGTATTTCAATGCGGTCTCTGGCTTCCAGTTGGCTTTGTGGAATGTGATCCAAAGTGATAATATACATTTTAGCAAACTGCTCCCTTTTTTACAAACAATACACCTGGCCAGTTACAATCAGTTTGATTCTTTTTTTAATCAGAGGAACTTTTACTTATTTTTCTTATCTGTTTTTATAGAATTTTTGCCATTTACCAAGCATATACAGATTTTACAGTAGTTCACGTAGTTGCATTGTACAATATTTGTTGTCAGGGGTATTACTGACACTATTACCACTCATAATTAACAGTGTGCGTCCGTTCATTTATAGTTTTTCAGCAATTTATCAACTTTACTTAGCATAATTGTATGTTATCTGATATTGGTCATCTTGCCGCGGATATAGACCGTTGGTGTCAACTTAAGTGTATCTATTAGGGCTTAGGCTGTGCATCTGTGTTCTGCTTGCTTCTAACACAACACCAATAGGGAGTGGTGGAACAGAAACTGTCCACCAGTGTCATGTAGGGGATTAGTATGCCCTCGCGGTATAGATCTCCTGTGTCTTTAACCCCAGCCTCATTCCAGCTTCCTAGTTCAGCCACTGTAGTGATCACGGTGCCTCTGGGTGTTCCCTCTAATGGTAGGGCAGGCGCGTACAGGGTGGTTGTGTGGGTGATGATTAGCGCTCTGCGGTAGCACCTGTGTGCCACAGTTAGTAGTAGCGAGTCTGGTGGTTCGGTTCTTGAGTATGGGTGAAATATTGTTGTCAGCTCTGTAGCTTGTAAGGGCGGCTGTGTGGTTGCTGTGTCTTCTCTGTGGAGGTCCGCTAACCATCTCGCCACCCATTTTATTTGGGCTGCCAAATAATACTGCTCTAGGTGTGGGGCAGCCATTGCCCGGTCTACGGGCAAGTAAAGCGCCACCCTGTGTCTGGAGTTTCCCCATATGGAGTCTTTTACTGGCCTTTCAAGGGGGCGGAAGAAGGACGGGGGGACATAGTGCTGGAGGTTTGCGAAATAATATAAAAAGCGGGGCAGTATTACCATCTTCACTGTGGCTGCTCTCCCTGTCACTGATAGCAGGAGTGTGCCCCAGAATGCCATCTGGGAGCGGATTGTGGGCAGGGCCCTGCCCAGGTTACCGTCCTGTAGGTCTGTTGGGCTTCTGTATATGCTGATTCCGAGGTAGCAGAATGTATCTGCACACCAACGGACTCACGTTCCATTGAGAGTGTAACCTGGATCACTGCACTGTTCGCTGAAGGAATATAGGCAGAATTTAGAGACATTTATGCGCAGCCCAGATATGGAAGCAAAGTTGTCTAGAATGGTTGCTAATCTCTGTGGGATACGATGGATGTCTTTCATGTATAACAGGAGATCGTCTGCGTTTAAAGATATCGTGTGTGTGCCATCTCCCAGTGTGATGCCATCCTTTATCTCAGAACGTATTGTTTCCACCAGCGGTTCGATCGCCAGTGAAAAAAGTAATTGAGATAGGTGGCATCCCTATCTGGTCCCTCTCTGCACATTCACTGGGTTTGATATATAGAGGCCTGTTTTTACTATCACAGCAGGGGCGCTGTATAACAGTTTTACAATGCTGAGGAAAGTTTGTCCTAGTCTGCATTTGTCCTGCGCAGCAAATAGGAACCCCCATTCCAAGGAGTCGAATGCTTTTTCGAGGCGCAATATAAGGCAGCCCGCTCGGGCCATTGGGCTTGCGAATAAGTGGCAATCCTGAAGAATGGCCTGATGTTTAAGGAGGCACTCCTTGAGGGTACAAACACGTCCAGATCAAGGCAGACCAGGGTGGAGACTGCCTGCGCAAGCATATTTGCCAATAGCTTTTAGTACCTTGTAGTCCACATTGAGTAGAGCCAGTGGTCTCTATGAGCCCAGCTCTGTGGGGTCCTAGTTGGGTTTGGGCAGGGACACCAGGTTAGCCTTGTTCATGGACGAGGGAGGCGTTGCTCCCTTATGGTCGTTGTGTATAGGTCATGGCATCGCCATCATCCACAGGAACACCATCCGCATCGCGACCAACACCGACGACACCCTCACAACCGCCGAACAACTGCACTTCCAGATCCACACCGACCCCAAGACCACCCTCAGAGGCACCCTCATCTACAGACCCCCAGGACCATGCACACAATTCAGCGAAGACATCGCCGACTTCATCAGCCCGCACGCCCTCCCCTCCGCTGACTACATCCTCCTCGGGGACCTCAACTTCCACCTGGAGAACAACAACGACCGCAACACCACCACACTGCTGGACAACCTCACCAACCTCGGACTCAAGCAGCTGGTGACCGCCCCCACCCACTACGCCGGACACACACTCGACCCCGTCTTCTCATCCAGCAAGTACATCGCCTTCAGCCACGCCACCGGACTCCACTGAACGGACCACAGCTGCGTCCACTTCAGCTTCAAAAAGAACACGATCCACCACCAGCAACAGGTTGCACGCAGAAGCTGGAACAAGATCACAGCCGACCAGCTCGCCACATCCCTGAGCCAGGACCCCCCCGCCAGCTCAGCGAACCCCAGCCAGGCCGCCATCAACCTCACGAAGTGGATCAGCAACTGCGCAGACGACCTCGCCCCCCTGAGGACCCCGCCTAGGAGACTCGGCAGTAAGAAAGCACCATGGTTCACCGACTAACTCAAGAGCTCCAAGAAGAACTGCCGAGCCCTCGAGAGAACCTGGCGCAGAGACCCAACACCAGACAACATGACCACCCTCAAGCTCGCCACTCGAAAACACCACCATCTGATCCACACCACCAAGAAAACCGCATTCAAGGAACGACTGGACAACAACGCACACAACAGCAAGGAACTCTTCAACATCGTCAAAGAGCTCTCCAACCCCAACGCCGGAAACAACGACATCACCCCTTCACAAGATCTCTGCAACTCCCTCGCCTCCTACTTCCACAACAAGATCGCAGACATACACAACAGCTTCATCACACAGCCAACGCACCCCGCACCTGCACCCCCCGCCACCACCCTCCGCGCCTGGACCCCGATCAACACCGAAGAAACCCGTCGCACGATGAACTCCATCCACTCCTGATCTCCAACCGACTCCTGCCGGCACCACGTATTCAACAAGGCCGACGCTGCCATCGCACCCCACCTGTGGGACATCATCAACACCTCCTTCGACACCGCCACCTTCCCGGAGAGTTGGAAGCACGCCGAACTCAGCGCTCTACTGAAGAAACCATCGGCGGACCCCACCGAACTCAAAAACTACCGCCCCATCTCGCTCCTCCCGTTTCCGGGCAAAGTCATCGAGAAGACCGTCAATAAGCAGCTGGCCGCCTTCCTCGAGACAAATGGATCCCTCGACCGCTCGCAGTCTGGCTTCCGGGCCAACCACAGCACCGAGACCGCCCTCATCGCCGCCACTGATGACATCCGAGCCCTGCTCGACAACGGGGAAACAGCGGCCCTCATCCTCTTGGACCTCTCCGCGGCATTCGACACTGTGCCACCGCAACCTAGTGCAGCGCCTCTACAACGTCAGAATCCAAGAAAAGGCACTAGAATGGATCATCTCCTTCCTCGCCGGAAGGACACAGAGAGTCCGCCTCCCCCCGTTCAGATCAGAAGCCACCGAAGTCATCTGCGGCGTTCCTCAAGGATCCTCGCTCAGCCCCACCCTCTTCAATGTCTACATGAGCCCCCTTGCGGCCATCGCACGCCAACACAACCTCAACATCATCTCTTACGCCGACGACACCCAGCTCATCCTCTCCCTCACCAACGACCCCGCCACCGCCAGAGCCAACCTACACGAAGGGATGACAGACGTAGCCGAGTGGATGATGAACAGCCGCCTGAAGCTGAACTCGGACAAGACGGAGATCCTCATCCTGGGCTCCTCACCCTCCGCCTGGGACGACTCCTGGTGGCCCCCTGCCCTGGGCAGCGCACCCAAACCAACAGACCACGCATGCAACCTGGGCTTCATCCTGGACTCCTCCCTCTCCATGACCAGACAAGTCAACGCCGTCTCCTCGTCATGCTTCAACATCCTGCGCATGCTACGTAAGATCTTCCGGTGGATCCCCACCGAGACCAGGAAGACAGTTACCCAGGCCCTCGTCACCAGCCGACTGGACTACGGCAACTCCCTCTAAGCCGGAACCACTGCCAAACTCCAGAAGAGACTCCAGCGGATCCAGAACACCTCAGCAAGACTCATCCTCGACGTCCCCCGACACAGCCACATCTCCGGACACCTGAGAGACCTGCACTGGCTCCCGGTCAACAAGAGAATCACCTTCCGTCTCCTCACCCGCGCACACAAAGCCCTTCACAACCAAGGCCCAAGATACCTCAACAGCCGCCTCAACTTCTACACTCCCACCCGCCAGCTCCGATCGACCACCCATGCCCTCGCCGCCGTCCCCCGCATCCGAAGAGCCACAACGGGAGGAAGATCCTTCTCCTACCTGGCCGCCAAGACTTGGAACCCCTCCCGATCCACCTCCGCCTGACCCAAGACCACCTCGCCTTCAGGAAGCAGCTCAAGACCTGGCTGTTCGAGCAGTAGCGGACCCCCCTCCCCAAGCGCCTTGAGACCCTCCGGGTGAGTAGTGCGCTATATAAATGCTTGATTGATTGACTGATTGATGTAAGTGAGGAGTGAGTGTCGTGGCATAGGCCTTATAACATTCCGCTGGGAATCTGTCCCGACCTGGAGTTTTCCTGCTCACCGGCGCCATAATTGCACTTCGGATTTCTTCCGAAATGAAGGTTCGTTAAGTAACTCCCTCTGTTCCGGTGTGGTCTCCGGTAGGTGTATTGGCTCTAAGAACGTGGTGAGTTGACTCCCTATCTGTGGTCCCTCGGACTGATATAGTATGGTGTAATGATGCGTCATCGCCTCGTGTATTTCATGCTGTAGGTACACAGTTAAACCTGCATCTGTTTTCAGGGCGGCTATGGGAAGGTGTGCCTGCTCTTGGGGTAGTAGCCATGCTAGTATTTTTCCTGCTCGGCCTGCAGTGGCGGGTGTGCTGCTTAGTTATGGCAGCGGAATTGCTCTAGTAAATCTGTATGCTCCGCCCGAAGGGTGTCTAATTTACTCATGTTCCTTCTCCCCTCTGATTGTTTAATCTCTTGGCTCATTAACTGCCCTTCTACTTTGCGGAGTGCCATGTTTAGCTGTTAGCATATATTTCAAGTGGCCCCTAGACAATGCCCTCAATGTTACTTTTAAAGCGTCCCGCTCAAGGAGATGGTCTTCAGTGGAGTGGTTATTGATCTCGAAATGGTAGGGTATGGCCGTCCCCAGTGAGGAGCGAAAAGCCTGGTCTTCTAGCGCCCTGCTGGTTGTAAACGCCATGTGGGGATCGGAGGGTGTCCTGTGTTCCATGTAGGCTGCAGAAGTTGGGGGTTAAGGTCTGAGTTTGTTCGCCCTAGGTACTCAGTGTGTTTAATGAGTGGGAGGAGAGCAGGTGACCCTATGATGCGATTGAGCCTGACATGTAGATCATGGACCGGGGAGTGAAATTAGTATATCCGTGCTGTGGGATTAAGTGTGCGCCTGATATCTATCAGTGCCCTATTTGTGAGGCATTACAACAGGGTTTGCGCGTTCGAGATCACCACTGTGCATGTATGGGGTGGGTATGATCTATCTTAGTCTATGTCCAGAACTGTGTTAAAGTCTCCTCCTACGAACCAGGGGAGTCCACTCCATCCAGCGAGTACTCCTGTGAGTTTTTAAAGAAATATGGCCGGGTCTACATTCAGCGCAGATACCGAGCCCATAAGCAGCGCCTGCCCATTTAGTTTGCCTTTCACAAAAACATATCTCCTTTCAGGGTCGGTGACCACCTCTTCTACTGTGTGGGGGACGCCAGCCTTTATCCATATTAGTGCTCCCCGTGTCTGAGAAGAGTAATTTGTGCTATACACCTGTCCCCTCCATCGCTTGCGGAGGTGGTCTACCTCAACCTGGGTAAGGTGCGTTTCCTGCAGAAAACCTATGTGTGTGTGCCTGCGCTGCAGGTATGCATATACAGAGTATCTACGGGCTGGCATGTGTATGCCCCTCACATTCCATTTTACAGTGTTGGTCTGCACCATAAGTGCACGTGTAGTCCCTTGGGTAAGGGGGGTTGGAGTTGTCAGCATCGGCTGGGGTGCCAGTCAGATCTTCTACGGGTGGGGTTAACTTAAAAGGGGTTAAGGGTGCAGCAGAGTTGCACATAACATCATGAGAGCGAGCTCGTAGTCAATGCTCGTCCAAACTGTGAGGCCAAACAGTTGCAACTAGCATGCGTGACATGTTTAACTATGAGGTTGTGTGCTGTGTAACTGCGTGTTGTGAATTGCACCCCAATGGTGACTGGGAAAAATTAAATGGTGGGGTGTCCCGTCCCATTATGCTTTGTGTGCTTAGTGTTCAGTCGTAATTGCGACTGGATGACAGATGGGGCGCTTTGCGTGTATGATCTCTTCTGGTCGCGCTGCGTGTCAGAGCATGTATCTACTGAGTTGCGAAGTTTGACAGGAAACGTGTAGAAGTCATTGACAGCAAATGGATACACTCCATAAAGCATTTGTCCAGTGTTCAAACTATCTCGTCGGACGTTTGCAGTGTAATGTCTAGCAGCTGGAGGGAGTTGCGATCTTCGGATCTTGCTGGTGATGATCCAGCTAGGCTGTGGGAGCGAGGTCAGTGTGCCTCAGGATCGGAGATTGAGGAGTGGTCGCGATGGTCGCTGCTACATCGAAAGCTTCCTGGCGTTCCATCCTTCTTTGCTCCATGTCCGGTCATGCCACCTGCGGGTGTGTCCACCGAGGACTTTTCCCTCTGCAACGGCAACGACTTCTTCTGCCCTCTCTTGGCGGTTGCGTGTCCAATGGCGGTTTGGGGTCTTGTTAACAGTCCTGCCTCTTCTAGCCAGTCTCAGACCTCGGATTGTACTTCAAAAAATCTTGTTCGTCCCTTGTCAGCAATTCACAGTCTTGCTGGGAACATGAGAGAATATTTTATATCTAGTGATCACCGCTGGCGCTCTACTTCTAAACAGGAACCACGTCTTCTTTGGACTTGCAAGGTGTAATCTGCAAACATCATCACCTGCTGGTTTTGCACTTTTATTTCTGTGAGCTTGAGGTTTTCCCTTAGTATTGTGTCTCTGTAGTTGGGGAGTTTGAAGAGTAATGGCCGTGGTCTGGCTCCTGGGCGTGGCTGATGAGCCGGTACCTTGTGCCCTCGCTTCACCACAAACGGGGGCGAGCGGCCTTCTGCGTCTTCCAGACCATTTTCTAGGGTGTCCATTCTTCCATGAGGTCCTGTAGCGCCACTGCGAGTGGTCGGCTTTAATTCTGACAGGGCTTGTTCATTTGCTTGGACTCTCTCAGTTAATTTTTGGTGGCCTACTTTCAGTAAAGTGAAGTCTGAGGTAAATTTATCAATCTTTGACTCCAGCGAGCACCGGGTGTGATCTAGGGCCACGCTAGTTTTCTCCACTGCTGTCAAGACTGTGTCGAGTTTTGCAGAGCAGAATATGGGGCCTAACCCGTGCTTTCTACATCTGTGCACTGGGCCCCTTGCGCTTCAGGATGTGCTGCTGACTGTTGTGTGCTGGTTTTGAGGCGCCCCATGGCCAACTTCTGCACAGAGGGCATGCAAGTGTTCAGTTGGATCAATCTCTGTGGGTTATGTGGCGTGCCCAGGCGGACTCTGGCTCTAGGAAGTGTGGGGTGCTCACAGTATATTTGGTGACTTTATGCAGATGTTGTCTGGTGGGTAGGCATTCGCTGCGCTTGGGTGCTCGTGTTTTCTGTCCCTGTGGTGTGATGTTTCTGTCTGTTTTAGAGGCACTAACGTTCTCCAGAAGAGAACAGGCAGCTCCTCCAGTTTGTGTTGCCTCAGTCGTTGTGTGCCTGTGGGAATTTACCACGTGTTACCTGGGGGGGTGAGTGTTTGAGGGTTTGTTGCTTGTGCTTTGCCTTTGAGGCCTCAGGTGCCCCTCTCGCAGCTACTGAGACTTCCTTGTCCTTTCGCTTGGTACTTAGGTGCAGGTCCGTGCCCGTAGGGTTGTCTGAGGCTTTGGGTGGTGCTTGGCAGCCTTGCCCCTGTTAGGCCTTCTCCAGGAGGGGCTCTATGACGGTGGGGTCTTCGGGACCTTCACATGGTGGATCCTCGACTTGTCCTCTGCTCCTGCTGCCCGAGCAGGTCTCTTGGCTGCACTCCTCTGGCTAATTGGGGTCGGGCCTCTGCGTGTTGGCTCTTGACACTTGCGTGAGCACTTAGTCACTCGTCCCAGGGTTTGGGCAGTCTCAGGATTGCCTCTGGCTGGGGCAGTTGTACAGCAGCAGCACACTATAGCCAGCGTGTGTTTTGGCTTGCCCGGTCAATCCTCCGGTTTGCTCCTCTGCCTGTGGTACCAGATGTGTCCTTCAGGGCTCCTCCTGCTTTGCAGGTCAAGTCCCTAACTCTAGTCCGTGTTTCTGTGGGAGCGTGCTTTCATCCCTGCTGCCAGTGATGACATTGTGGGCAATAACCGGCTCCTCTGCTGCAGTCTCCAAGCTCTGCAGGCCTATCTCGTTTTAGGCGCTAGGTGCGCGCCTATCCGTGGGAGGTCAAAGTCTTATGGGCCTCTGCTTGCCGTGGCTGCCCCTCTGTCCTCACTTCTTTTTGCCGAAACTGCCTGCTTCCGTAGATCTACGCGTCTGTGGTTGGGTGGCTCCAAGGCCTGGGCTGCACTGTGGCAGACACAGATACTATGTTGCCTTTTTTGCTCTCTGCTTTCTGAGGCGGAGAGGGGCTGTCTCTGCTGTGGCGCCTATCGGCTTAGGTAATTTACTTGCGGTGGTTGTTTTCAGTGTTCATCTCCGGGGGTCGCTGAGTATGCTCCTCACTGCCGCAGCTGCTCCCCTGCCCTCGCGGTTGCTTGTTGAAGCTGCCTGTTTCTGTGGTTTGAGCGCCTGTGGCTGGCTAGCTCCAGATTTTCAGACTGTCTGGAGCTGCGGCACCTATTGGTCTAGTTCATTTCCTTGCAGCTGCTGCGTTTGTTGCTCACCTCCGGGGGCTTGCTGGATGCGTAGGCTGCTTTCGGGGGTCAGTGTCCTTTGGGCCTCTGCTTATCTTGGCTGCTCTTGTACCCTCACTGGTGCTTGCCCTGCCGGCCTGCTTCTGCGGGCCTGCGCATTTGCAGCAGAGTGACTCCCAGGTCCGGTTACACTGGGGATGGCACAGTTATTTGATTTCCCCTTCGTTCCCAACTTTCTGGGGCAGTGAGGAGCTGCCCCCGCTGTGGTGCCTATTGGCCCAGTTAGTTCCCCTACAGTGGTTGCTTTCGTTGCTCACTGTGCTTGTTGCTAGCCACATGTAGCCTCCCCCAGGCTCAGCGGGGATTTCTGCTTGTATCACATGGGTGGGTTTATTTTTCGTTCACCATGAGCGTCTGGCGTTTACTATTGTGCAGTGTCTCAGTAGGGCGCTGCGAGCTCCTCCCTGCCTTCAGCGCTCATCAAGTCGCACGTAGTTACACAGCGCAGGCCTCAGGCTGGGCACTCGCATATCTTCAGCGTATTGGCATTTCCTGCCGCCACTGTTCTTCGGCTATTGCTTGCTTCCCCATATCAGGGGTCGATTCTGCTCGGTTGCGGTGCGATGGGACGCGATTGTACGGTGTACTTAAAGGCTAAACGTGGCAATGTGGTCGGATCGCTAAAGACTTACGGCCGCCATCTTGGCTGGTTAGCCACGCCCACTATTTTCTTTAATGATGTTTCCCTATTCCACCCACAAAATCGTAGCATGCCGCATGCCTTTAAGTAATGTATTTATTTATATTACAATGAGGTCCGCTTTAACTATAGCGGACGCCCTTATTTAATTAAAGGCACGGTTCGCTTTCACTGTAGCGGCTGCTCTTATTTCTTTATGTAATTGGCATGCTGCCAATTCTTGTGTAGTGAGTAGACAGGCACCGAGAGGACTCTATGAGCCACACGACTCCAATCAATTGAGCCAAATTATTAATTTTACAGCACGATTTGACTAAGTGCATTTGCTTAAAATAGGCTTTAAGTACAGTTCTGAAGAGAACTCGTGAACTATTCCAGTAAGGTAATTGGTGAGCATATGCTGTAAAAAATTGCATTTCATTACATTACTATAGTGTTTTCATACTACCCAGTGCTCAAATTACCAACCAGCCTCGGATGGGTGTGTAGACCAAGTATTATTATAGGTATTGCTGAAGATATTTGTGCAGGCCCTTCTCCAATTCCAATTGTATGGATACATGGTTTACTCCTGTGCAGTGAAACAGGGGATGTTATGTAATTTGCACATGAGGGATACCACATGTTCACGAGTGCAATGCATTTGCTTGGTCGCCAGTGTCATATAACAGATATAGGTACGCATGTAAAAAGACTCGGAGGGATGTGCTTATGTGTGTGCAAGACATGTGGGAGTGCACAATAAGCATTGACGTCAGGTAAGAGGGCACCCTTCGGGAGTGTGCACAGTGAGTCCGAGGGAACCTCCATGCACCCTCCACACGGATCTTACCCCCAGATTCATCATGATCCTCTTTTGCGAGTCCTTAATAGCGATTATTAAGGAATCGCTATTAAAGACTCGCAAAACGGAATGCATGTAGAAATCGCAAAATTTATAGCGTTTTCTTCTGCTTCCTTATTTGCGATTCGCTAATTGCTAATCGCAAATAAGGAATGAATGGGGAGTCAATCCTTATTTGCGATTAGCAATTAACGAATCGCAAATAAGGAAGCGATTTCAAGGTTGCCAGGGTGTCCAAAGGACACCCTGTAGCACCCCTGAAATGGTGATTTACACTGGTGTTGCGCACACACATGTCCAAAGGACATGTGTGTGTGTAACATCCAACTTAGAAAAATGCACTAAAGAGCATTTTTCTAAGTTTTCGCTATTTACCACGAAGTCAGACTTCGCGGTAAATAGCGGCCAAAAATTGCGAATTCGCAATTCTAAAATGGTTCATGAATTGCATTTAAGGAATCTCAAATAGAGATTCCTTAAATGCAATTCCTCGCAATTTAGCGATTTCAGATTTTGCGATTTTTGCATTTGGGATGATGAATCCCAAATGCAAACAAGCATTGAAAATGCAATAGGTCTCGCAATAGAAGAGTTTGACATTTTTCGTTTTTCAAATGGATGAGTGGCGTTGCGTGGATGAGTGGCGTTGCGTGGATGAGTGGCGTTGCGTGGATGAGTGGCGTTGCGTGGATGAGTGGTGTTGCGTGGATGAGTGGCGTTGCGTGGATGAGTGGCGTTGCGTGTGTGAGTGGCGTTGCGTGTGTGAGTGGCGTTGCGTGTGTGAGTGGCGTTGCGTGTGTGAGTGGCGTTGCGTGTGTGAGATGTGTGTGCGACAGATGTGTGTGTTTGTGTGTGCGGTTGTGTGTGTAGTTGTTTGAGTGGTTGTATGTGTGAGTGGTTGTTGTGCGGGTGGTTGTGTGGGTGGTTGTATGTGTGGGTGGTTGTATGTGTGGGTGGTTGTATGTGTGAGTGGTTGTATGTGTGAGTGGTTGTATGTGTGAGTGGTTGTATGTGTGAGTGGTTGTATGTGTGAGTGGTTGTATGTGTGAGTGGTTGTATGTGTGAGTGGTTGTATGCGTGTATGGTGGTGGGGTAGGAAATTAAACAGCAATCGAGTTTTGCATGCGGTGACTGTTGCCATGTTTTCGCCGTGCCCTTGTTTATCCCCTTACCACATTTGCCCTGGAGTTTCGTTGGCTGTGCAATTTAAGGATATCCCTGCCTGTCTTGGCCCCCGGTAGCAGGGAGGAGAGCGCGCCGGACCGGTCGCGTGGCACTGCTATGGACCCCCGTGTTATTCTTCGAGAGCAGCGCTGCTGATTGCCTCAGCAGACGTCCGGGTAATTATCTGCAGGTGGCGTTGCCTAAAGCGCTGCCATTATTATAAAAATATAGACCCATGACAACATATGAAAAAGCCAACACACAGCACGGTACTAATAAAACATAGTTGAAACGCACTCACATGTGTGCGAGAGGCAGGCGATCATGTGGAGAAGCGTCCTCGGTTACAAACACCTCGTGTAACTAACAGCGGCAGCATTTTAAAACATTGTTTGCACTTTAAAACAAAGAGATTACGACAAACATATGTTTAGTTTAGAAGAAAGTGCCTGTATTTTAGCCCACCTTAACAGTACTACAACAGTGCGTTATAGAAGCCAAAGGAGGGTAGGGCTGGGGGAGAGTCAATGGCTGCAGCGCTACCCAGCATGAACCCAAACATCCCATGTACATTATAAACGCAACAAAGAAGACGCAGCCTTGGTTACAAACACCTCGTTTGACTAAGGCGAGAGGGGGAGGTGGGGGTGCAACTCTGTGTGGCTTGTGCTCTCCTGGCGCCTTTGGTCTGTTTACTGTTAACACATGGAATTCCAAAGCAATCATTAAGCCGGATGGCTCCGTCTATGTTGTGCACCACTGGCGCCTTTTGTCTGTTTCCAGCAGAGAGGAAGGAGCTGGAGAAGCAGGAAACTGAAAGTACGGCCGGCCACCGGCCAGCCATGAATGAACCCCTCGGTTGCCTGCACAAAAATACGGGCATCAGAAGCAAAAAAAAGACGCTGCGAGGCAAAGAGAGAAAGGGACGCGGGCTCATGTTTGTTTGAGGAAATCCGAGTTTAAAAACGAAAGGCACTAATCTCTTGCTCTTTAAGTTCTAGACATGGTCGTTTTTTATGTTTAAATCAAAAGAACTTTTGGCATGCTTGAGATACTGTAAAGAAACATACGGGCATCAGAAGCAAAAAAAAAGACGCTGCGAGGCAAAGAGAGAAAGGGACGCGGGACAGATAGAGAAAAGAAGAAACGGGTAAAACAAGACGGAGGGCATTGCTGTGGGGAGGGGGGAGGAGAAATGCGACACGGCGGGCAGGGGAGGGGGCGGAGCGGGGAGAGCGGCATGAGGGTGTGAAAGCAGCAGGGGCCTGGAGTGCGGCTAAGGGAACTGAAGAAACGCGACACGGCAGGCAGGGGAGGGGGCGGAGCGGGGGTGTGCGAGGAGTGCGGCTGAGGGAAAATACATGCAAGCAGGCGGCTGGGGGCATGTGCACGCGCTTTTAAGCTCAATGCACATGCGCATTAAGCTTGAATTTCACGGGCACTGCAAGGAATCGCCACGATTCCTTGCAAGTTGGTTAAAGACTGTTTAAGCCCCAATAGTCTCGCAAGCTCGATGCGCATGCGCATCGACAGGCGAGACCTAAAAAAGCGCTCGCAAAGGGCCAGATTCGCAGAATCTGGGCCTTTGCGCGATGATTTTTGCTCCATGAATCTGGCTGTTAGTACTGTAGGCCCTTAGACAATTTGATGAGCATGATTGCTCTATATTGGAGAGGTGTATGTCTGAAAGAACATGGTGCATGTTCCTATATGTTGGGCCTCTCCCTCTGGCACACTTTCCAAGTGACTCATGCGCTCCATTTGTTCTGAGCACCTTTCCTTTGGTACAGGAAGTCCCCCAGATCTTCATAGCTTCCCAGTGGACACATGTATTGTTCGACATCTTCAGATAGTCCCGCTTTCAAATCCAACAGGAGTAGTGTTTATTCTAGGATATTTAAGCCCACGCTTATGATGAGAAAAGTAAACAACAAGTTCCAGAATGCAAAGTGCAGAGGGCTAAAAACCTAGGACTGGCTAAAGTCTCACATTTGTAGCGGGCGGGCGTGCTGGCAGCTGTGATGCTTGCGGGGTGCCTCTAAAACTCTACATGTACCCCCTTCAGTTGTATCCATTTGGAAAGAGATTGGTGAAGTTAAGAAAGCTTTGATTAACCAGATAGCCGTAAGGCGGCTCAGTGGGTTGATCACCTCCTGCAGAAGTCTGTGTATAAGTTGTAAATCGGCCGTTCATCTTAAAAAGGTTGCTAAAATCTGTGCACCTTAATTAAGGTAAGAAAGACATATTTTATTTAAACTAAAGGAGAACATGTGTTTGTGGTATAAACAAAGCGTTCAGGGGTTTTATTTCAGCATTAACCGGAAGCGTAACAAACACTGAACGAAGTCCATGGTGTCATCCAAAGACCTGTCAAGTGACTCCTGTAAAATTAGTCACTTCGGTAAGACCTGCATTTTTAGTCAGGAACGCTCTGCAGCTTGTGACGTCACACTTTTGAATGGAAAGAGAAAACACGAGTACAATCTGTTTAAAAAAGGCATGTGTGGATGTAAGTGGAACACATCAGTCACTGTTAGAGCTAATTTTTTTAAAGCAATAATCCTAGTTATCAATTATAAATAAGTGCAGGGGCTCAAAAGGTTTGTTAGGAGGCCACTGAAAGTACGAAACATTAAAGCCGCCTCGTCCTAATTCTATCTCAGGCCTTCTCCTCCCCCACCCCACACTACCCGTTTCCGAACCTCAGTCTTGCAGGTTCTTTTTCAGCCCTGCTTTCTCTCTTTCTCACGGTTTCCCATCTTTTTTTACTTCATCGTGCCTTTTACCCCTCATGTCTTTCTGGGTCTAAGTCTGATGATGAAAAATAGGTTCCAGTCCCCCCCCCCCCCCCCCCCCCCCCCCCAAAAAAAATCAAAACCAGGAGTGGATGTAAACCAGCAACCCTCCCCTAGGCTTGGGCATAAAGTTACCACAGGACTCCAAGTTATTAGAAAAACCTTTAACCAATTCTTGATGTTTATTTAATAATGCATTCTGGGAGTTGTAGTCCTGGTTCACCTTGGCTTAACCCACCCAAACTGCATTTTCAGATTAGTGAGATGTGTAGAGGACTTAATTGGCTGGACTACGGTGTCCCCGAGATGTGGAGCCATGTGGTACCCCTTACTGTGTCATATGTAGGGAATCTAGGCTTGGGCATAAAGTTACCACAGGACTCCAAGTTATTAGAAAAACCTTTAACCAATTCTTGATGTTTATTTAATAATGCATTCTGGGAGTTGTAGTCCTGGTTCACCTTGGCTTAACCCACCCAAACTGCATTTTCAGATTAGTGAGATGTGTAGAGGACTTAATTGGCTGGACTACGGTGTCCCCGAGATGTGGAGCCATGTGGTACCCCTTACTGTGTCATATGTAGGGAATTGGGGGTAATCTGAAACAAGCACTGGCGTTGCCAATAGGTCCCGCAGTAGGAAAGTTGGAGCTATTGGTTTTGTAAATGACATTTTATATTTATGTTTTGTGATTTACAATGCCAATACTTTTAACTTTAGCAAATGTGACACTTATAGCATTTGTAATGCCACATGTTTTGTATTTACGTGACTTAGATGTATACATCTTACTAATATAAATGTCTTTTTTTTGTTCATTAATATTGAAATAAAAGTTATTTATAATGTATAATGGCAATATTGTAAACTTTCCTAAATACCTTTTGTGAATATTATGTTCAGTGTTTTTTTGGTGAAGAATATCTAAGATTAGAAGTGAAATCTTAAAAAAAATTTGTGGCATTTGTAATAAAGTTTGAAACATTGAGCGAAGATTTTTATGAATAGTTGTTGTTGAATTTTTGCATGGATTGATGCGGTGGTGGTGCGGATAGATGTTGTTGCGATGAGTGATGCTGTGGCGTTCAGTGATGCTGTGGTAGCGCATAGTGATGTTGTGGTGCCTTTGAGTGATGCTGTGGTGCCTTTGAGTGATGCTGTGGAGTTGCGATATATAGATCGAGTGCTAAAGATATATTCAGGGCGATACATAGATAAATAGAGTGACGGCGATAGATAGAGTGAGAGCGATAGATAGATAGAATGAGGTAGATGAGCACAGGAGAAGAGAAGAGAACAGGGAGTTAAAGAAGGAAGTGTGGTTGAATAGAGCAGCATATCATCACCAATGCTAAGTAACGTAAAGGTTTAGTTAAAATAAGATGATTCGTAAAATATGTTTTTATTTTTCATCAAATTCAAAAGCAGTTATTTGTGGTTTGTGCTGGTGGTGAGTTAGGCTGTGTTGGTACTGTGGTTGTGCTTACTAGTGTTAAGTAATAAGGTTATGTTGCAGAGGCCAGAGTGAGTAAGAGGCCAGAGTGAGTAAGTCTTCTGTCACTTTAAAATTAAGAAATAGAACGCAAGTTATGTAGCAAGTCTGCGGCCTCACTTGAGTTTCGAGGAAAAAAAAAGGAGAGCGTAGAGCGCGCATGAGAGGGAGGGGGTGTGGGGAGTAGAAGAACGTGCAGCTGGATGCGAGAGAGGCAGTGGTCTGCATTTTCGCACCACATTTACATTTCACAGCGGATGTCAGACAACAGATTAGAATCTTTACAACTGAGATTAACCAACTGCAGTATCCTTGTATTTTTACCCTAAGTAAGTATCTCCTAAAAATTGCAAAAAAGAGATATTCTCCATGTTTTAGAATTGTTAGATAATGTAAAGTGTTGGAAAACAAAGGAAATTCGTAAAAAATGTGTCTTTTGGTGCTTTGCTAATTTTACCGTACTTAATTACTACAGCTGAATGTTGTCGTGCGAGAGAAGGGGGGGGGGGAACAGGCAGATGAATGAGAGAGAAGTGCGTGTGCGTGTTGCCGCGAGTTGAAAGGCAGGAAGTGGTATGCTTGGAAAGAGTGCACGTCTGAATGTTGTCGTGCTACAGAGGAAGGGGGTGGGTTCAGCAAAAGGCGCGCGCTGGACCTTAGAGAGGGTAGAAGGAAGAAGCAGATGGTGTGCGTGAATGTGAAAGAGTCTGGGGGCTGTTGGTTGTGTTTTAAAATGTTTTGAGAGAAAAGCGGGCATAAAAGTAGAAGGGGGTGGGAGAACGTGCAGATGAATGAGAGAGAAGCTATGGTGTGCGTGTTTCCGTGCGTGAATGGGAGAGTCTGGGGGGGGGGGGGGGAGAACGTGCAGATGAATGAGAGAGAAGCTATGGTGTGCGTGTTGCCGTGCGTGAATGGGAGAGAGACTGGGAGTGTGGGGGGGTGGGATAGAGAGTCTGTGGGCTGTTTGAGTTTGGTGTGCGTGTTTCCGCGAGTGAAAGGCAGGAACGTGCAGATGAATGAATGAGAGAGAAGCTATGGTGTGCGTGTTTCCGCGAGTGAAAGGCAGGAACGTGCAGATGAATGAATGAGAGAGAAGCTATGGTGTGCGTGTTGCCGTGCGTGAATAGGAGAGAGTCTGGGGGGGGGAAGAGAGTCTGTGGGCTGTTTGTGTTTGGTGTGCGTGTTGCCGTGCGTGAATGGGAGAGAGTCTGTGGGCTGTTTGTGTTTGGTGTGCGTGTTTCCACGAGTGAAAGGCAGGGGGGTATGCTTGGAAAGAGTGCAAGTCGGAATGTTGTCGACGTGTGCGTGTTGCCGTGCGTGAATGGGAGAGAGAGAGTCTATGGGCTGTTTGTGTTTGGTGTGCGTGTTTCCGCGAGTAAAAGGCAGGGAGGGTATGCTTGGAAAGAGTGCACGTCTGAATGTTGTCGACGTGTGCGTGTTACCGTGCGTGAATGGGAGAGAGACTGTGGGCTGTTTGTGTTTAGTGTGCGTATTTCCACGAGTTAAAGGCAGGGGGGGTATGCTTGGAAAGAGTGCATGTCTGAATGTTGTCGACGTGTGCGTGTTGCCGTGCGTGAATAATTTTTGCAGTTGTGCCGGTCACAGTCTATTACCTGTCTTGGTGCTAGTTATCCTCAGACCTCTGTCTTTGAATAACTGCATGGATTGGTGTTCCCTGTTATTTCTGTCCCAAAATGATGATTTATTTGCAGACACAAAAGGGAGTTTTAACTCCTCTGACCAAAAATACATTTATCGTTAGTGTCCCGATTTGTAGAGCATGGACATCTAGGAGAGTGCCAGCTGTCCTGTGTCTCTCTATGGTGCAGGGCTTCTGGGTAATAGGGACACGGGGGCTTTCGATGCGTGGGACTGATAGGCCGGATGAACGCAGGTAGCCATCTTGCTCGTAACGTAAGCTACATGTGAGTCCCAAAAGATCGAATTTGGTGCGCAGCGGCTGGACTCTGTATCGTTTTCATTACTACCACGTATGCTGGTCTTATGCTCCCTGTGGGCTGTTTGTGTTTGGTGTGCGCGTTGCCGTGCGTGAATGGGAGAGAGTCTGTAGGCTGTTTGTGTTTGGTGTGCGTGTTTCCGCAAGTGAAAAGCAGGGGGGTATGCTTGGAAAGAGTGCACGTCTGAATGTTGTCGACGTGTGCGTGTTGCCGTGCGTGAATGGGAGAGAGTCTGTGGGCTGTTTGTGTTTAGTGTGCGTGTTTCTGCGAGTTAAAGGCAGGGGATATGCTTGGAAAGAGTGCACGTCTGAATGTTGTTGACGTGTGCGTGTTGCCGTGCGTGAATGGGAGAGAGTCTGTGGGCTGTTTGTGTTCAGTGTGCGTGTTTCCGCGAGTTAAAGGCAGGGGGGTATGCTTGGAAAGAGTGCACGTCTGAATGTTGTCGACGTGTGCGTGTTGCCGTGCATGAATGGGAGAGAGTCTGTGGGCTGTTTGTGTTTAGTGTGCGTGTTTCCGCGAGTTAAAGGCAGGGGGGGTATGCTTGGAAAGAGTGCACGTCTGAATGTTGTCGTGCTACGGTGAGATAAGCAAGAGGCACGCGCAGGACAGAGAGAAGGTGGGCGGAGGAAGCAGCTTCAATGAGGCGTGGCCAAAGTGAAGAGCCAATGAAAAACAACAAAAGCTCGAGAAAAAAAAGTTTATGGCCCAAAAGCGCGTGCCTGTGGCCACGTGAACTCGAAGAAAACCGCACTGAAAAAGCCATAGTTTGACGAGTATTTTGACCACTAGAATTCTCTCCAATCCATTCCTGCGGAATGGAAAAGGCGAGACCTAAAAACCCCTGTATTGTATCCACCAGGTGCCATACTCCGATAACTGTGTGCAGAACTATCAAGTTTCTCAGGTATGTGCATATCTCATCCAGTCAAAGTATTTGCTTTCCATTATGGGACATGAAGAACTGTTTACCCAATTATAAATTCAAGAGTACAAGTCCCAGAATGGAAAGGGAATAACATTCAGTGGAAGAGCTACTTAGGCATGGATAGACATGCAAAATTTGAGAGTTTTGTGTGTGTTATGTACATCCATGGAGGTCATTTAGGAGGTCGCACCTGCAACCCCTGGCACTTCCTTTACGACCACTGGACTCAGAGGTGGCAACTTCAGTACCAGGAACACAGGGCAGCTCTTCCTTATGGAAGTAAGTTGCAAGTCCACTTTCATTGTTTTCAATCAGTCTTTTAAATTATACTAATAATGAATATTAGAACATTGGAATGGGAATGTTGGGAGCTCACATGAAGTCAATGGAGTGCTCCATGCTTTTATGGGTAAGTAAAGGCCTGCAAAGCAACATTCCAATGTTGTTTTCAAAGGCCTCTTGAAGCCCGAAGGAATTTAAACCCCTTGAACTCAAAGAGGGCTTTGTTTTATTTGTTGGAATATTCTATAGCCCTTCGTAGATGGGCTATACCGGCTATTAAAGTCCAGCTCCCATGTTAAAGCCCCTCGCCTTAGGCTCGGGCCTTGGAGCGGGCCTTGAACCCCTTCCCTGCGCATGAAGGAACCACGCTGTCATGAGCCACGGGCGGCGTGTGCTCAAGACGGCGTGGTTCCGTCATGCTGCGGCCGCTTCGCCCACGCGGCACTGATGCCTGTGCGGGCGAATTAGTGAGTGAGCTGAGTCGTGACGGAACCACGCCGTCATGAGAACAGCTCACCCGTGACTCATGGCGGCGTGGTTCCGACACGAGCATGGCGGCGCCACGCTCACCCCCGCGACGTAATTAGCGCAGTGGCCAAGGGGTTAATAGCCGGTATAGCCTGCTACGGCGGGCTTTAAGGCTATAATATAT
The DNA here is from genome assembly GCF_964261635.1 of Lissotriton helveticus. Lineage (NCBI taxonomy): Eukaryota > Metazoa > Chordata > Amphibia > Caudata > Salamandridae > Lissotriton > Lissotriton helveticus. Next base: position 997,738,799 of record NC_136067.1, read on the forward strand.
TATTCACCATTAGTAAATAATATATCATTCACTAGAAGTGTAATAAAAAATAGAGTACAATTAATTGGTATATTACTCTATGTGGCTGATTAGGTAAGTAAACAAGCATTTGCAATGCAACAGGTTTTGCAATTGCGAGATTTTGAACTACTGGCATTGTAAATGACAATGCCTTTTATTTATGTGTTTAAAAAAACTGCAATAATAAATTACATTGTTGTTTACATTACCAATAGGTAAAAGTTTCAAAAATGCGAGACCTATCGAATTGTAAATGCTTGTTATAAATTAGCACTGGATTTTAGTTTCGTTTTTAAGTGTTTTGCTACTAAATGATTCACACATTTTCTCAAGTAAACCTGCCTGCTCTGTGCCAGTAATCCACTTTCTCACGATATCTTCACTTTGACTTTTGTTAATGGTTTCTTCATTCTTGTGCATCAGTTCTGTGATTTTAATAGCCTCTCATTACGGTTTCGCCTCGATCCTTTGTTCCTCTTTAATGAAACATTTGCTTTGCTAAAATTAACAAGTGACTGCATTTCTTTATGAAAAAATATAAGCACAAGCATGCATCAAAGTTTGGCTCAGAGCTCGCTGCTTATCAATGCGGTTTTATGAAGGTCATTCGTTTGAAAACCGGGAAGAAGACATTCTTTCATCTTTTCATGGTCAATAATTGTGCAGTATATAGGAGTAAAAGGAACAATGTATTAACGACGCTTAGAAAACTCAGAAGTGCGGTATGAAGCGCTAGTAAAAACAACAAAAAAAGTTACTTAATTAAATACACAATTGCTTTGAGCAGCAAAACATACACAACTTTAACAAAGTCACCCACCTCGCCTAAAAGAACTCGAAAAGGAATCCAGAAAAGAATTCCCGTTCTAAAATCGCGTGTACAATTAAACTAATCCCAAAACACCCCAACAATTAACGGATAAAGGGTATTTCGAAAAGGGCACTTAATTTAACGCATGAATTTGCTGGGAGAATAGGGGAATTAGAAAGGCCATTATCACAGACTGGAGATTTCTGCCGCTGTCCTACAATGAATGCAATGCCGTTTTTATTCGGCAGGGTCTTCGCCATTCGGGCAACAGAAGCATCGCCAGCTCTCGAGGCTGATGAATTTCTGAGGCTATTTTTAGTGCTCGTAAAGGTCATCCGTTGGTCATTGTGAGGGAAAGCATTCCAGGCTGGCTGTATAGCCTTTATATGCTAATAAACTCGAATCTCAAAATAACAATACAAAAAACATTTTTTTTAAACATTTTAAGATAAGATTATATAAAACCTTTCTCTTACAGTGTCTCATATTATGTATTTTCACAGTAAATGGATAACAAGTACTTGTTTATTGCAACGCCTCACTTCTCAATTCTGCAGTTCATAGGCACCGCAGTTAAGCATGGTTACCTTTACCCAATTTAAGGGTACTCGTATGTTTGACAGAAGGAAGTTGAAAGGCTTTGTCTGGCATTCTAGGTTTGAACTTGTGTCGTGCTGATTGAATATGTTGCTCGTGGCATGCGTTAAACACACTGACATGTATTATTACATCAGGAGTAAGTAGATGAAAGTAGCCTATTTTAGGGTCAGACGCACAGTACTAGTCCCGTATTAGGAATACACAAGAATACTGGAAAAATTAATTTTACCAATGCGCATTATTATAAAATATATCTCACAATCGCATAATTCCCTGGCGTTAGAGCACCGCTTAAAGTGTTACACCGTAATTCACCGTATCTGCCTGTAACCGTTTGAAAATATTTTGCATTTTGTCCTGAACCCTTCATGTAAAATCGCATTCTGTCTCCGCGTCACTTACCTCAACATAGTCGGACGGAACCAGACCTCGCTCTCCTTGATTATTTTTTGCTTCCAACCAGCCTCCGCCTACATCCTACAAAAATATAACAGGAAAAGGTCAAGGACATTCTAATTACGTCCAAAAGTGTTAATATGTAGAGAAAATGAAGCAGCGAGAACGTTTATACAAAATCTTTCTAGAGCGGGGCAGAATTAAAACTCGGGGAGTCAACAAATGGAACTATTTAAAGGAGACTCCGTATGCAAATCAATGCGCGGTCATCATGTAATTCCCATTTCCCCCAAAGTTTCAATCAGCTAGGAACCGGTTCCTGTTCCATTCACTTCGGATCTACTGACGACATAAGGCAAAGAGACGATGTTTTGACAAACGACTACCAATGCCTTACTCCAGGCCTGATGCTTTATAATGACAATATCGAATTCTCGGGCTTAGCGTCCGTAAATTCTGTTATTGTGAAAGAGGAAAGCGCAAACTATGGAGGAAACTTTAGTGTTAATTCTCAAACGTGATGACCGTTATCCCCTATGTAACATCAGGGACAGCACCTCACAAGGAGGAACATTCACGATGCACACACCCAGGGCACTCCTGAACACGTCACACGAGACAACAGACATGAATAGCCACACATACGATTGAAAAGGGTAGTGTATGCCATGAGTACTTACAAACATTTCCCCTGGGGCCACAAACTATGGGCTTTGGGGTGCCCGCGGGCCGCATCAATGGCAACATGATGGGAATGGGGCTTTGTGGGGGGTTAGGGTGGGAGATGGGGAAGCGATTTACATACATGGTGTGGTCAGTGAGTCATGGAGTTATTTTAAGGCATTCTTTCCATACTGCCCTCTAAATGAAGTCCCTAGTCTCTCGAAGAGGCATAGATTTGACAATACTGAATTGCTAACCCCCCTACCGGACCTTGGGGTAAGCCTATCTGCTTGCTATTGCTACTTTCGAATACGCAAGTGTAAAAAGGAAGTGACTTGATTATTGAATTGGAATGAAATAGAATTACACAATGTGAAGCCAGAAAATGTAGGATCAATCTCGGCTTCCACACTTGACCTAACTGTTTGATCCTAGGTAATTGCCTAGTTTCACTTTACCTCCTGTTTCTGCATTATGACATATAATAGCACCTTGAAATAACTGAATTCATGGCATATGCAGTACAAACCTCTTGTGTTTGCTTTAATACACGTTTAAAGCTGTCCATGTAGTCAGTCAGTCAGGCAATCTTTATTCGGGTACCACAGTACCCATAAAAGCACAATATAAAAATACATTACATACATATAAAAAAATTTACCCGGTCAAATAGTCTAAATACATTCATTAAACAGATCATAAGTGACTTAGTGCGAAATTTTGGATCATCACAGTACAAAACTATTTACATTACTCTCAGTCTTCAACCATGGATCTGCGTGCCCTTACTGCCATTTTTAGAAAAGTGCCAGTGCGAAAAATAAGGTCCTCATCATCTAGAGTTAACATGGAATCAAATGCTGCCTCTAAGCTAAATGGTCTTCTCTTAGTAAAATACAGGCATTAAAACTGTTTAAAATATATGATATAAAATTTGCAGGAGAATGTAAAGTGCTTTACAGTTTGCTCACTCCTCCCATCGCACGGGCACGGGATTGAGTTTAGATTAGGACTATAGCCAAGTGGGAAGGAAAATGCAAAATAGATTGTGCCAGCCCTTAAACGGAACAGTAAACTTGTCTCCCAGAGGGTCATCGGTAGTAGCAAATAGATGTGGAGTGGGTACCTATAATGTTCAATGGCCATATAGTTACGCACAGTAGTTTTACTGACCTCTACTGTGTCACGCTCGGTCTTATATAAGGAATACAGAGCATTCTGCATATCCTTTTTTGCGACTAAAGCAGCAAGTGAAGGGTCCCAAAAAATGCATTCCATATTTATACTGCGCAAACTGCTCAACACTCCACCCAACCACGGGATGTCAAGGTCCCTAGCACAACCTAAGCAATCCTTAATGATTGACTGGGTCAGGGTGGCTGCTTCATTCTTCCATACAGCAATCCACATAAGTGCTGGACGAGCCCTAATAAAATCAGTGATAACATTAATATTGAGCTCTTTATGAAATATGTAATGGGAGGTTGAAATAGGGATACTCAATATTTTTCTGCATAATCTATTCTCCTCCTGCTGTATACCAGAGCAGCTGACCGTCCCCCATATCTCAGCGCCATATGTTGCTACCGACTGATGTTTATAAATCCTTTGGATAGCTAATACTGCACCCATCGTCTTGGGGCGAGGGATGCCTAGAATCGAGTTATTGGCCTTTGAGAACTTGCTCCTGGCGCGAGGTAAGTGCTCACTCCAGGAGCTGTTCGCAGCAAAGGCCAAACCCAAATATACGAAGGATTTTACCACCGTCATCTTATGGCCCTCTATTGCAATTGGGCGTATAGCCCGTTTGCCTGGGCCACTGCTCTTTAAAAAAGATTTTTTAAAATTAACTTTTAAGTCTAGATTTTTCATAAAAATATTAAAATCTTCGACAAGGAGGCGTAATGAATTTGATGTGCGCCCTATTAAAACTGCATCGTCGGTGTAGAGCAACGCAGGGATGGATGTCCATGTATTATAACAACCCTGACCACAGAGAGGGTTCCACGTGGCAAGTGACTTGCCTCTTAGTTTACTATTAGCATTGTTGTCAGAGTGTGAGGAGGAATGAATATTTGTACACTCATTTTTAAATAAAATACTTTTGAGTGCCCTTATCTATTCTGATGTATTAATGTGTAATGTTTCTGCATATTAATGTAATACACATTTTGAATTCTGAATAGACTATCTTATTTTAAGTGTTTATTGCAAGATTTATTGAAAAATAAATGTGTTCCTAAAGTTAGGCTTTGGAGGGCACCTTATTTGCTTTGTTTCTTTTACTCCAGTTAGCCTGTAAATAAACACTTTCCCGTTTATTGAATATATTTTTCACTGTTTGTGCTTCCTGAAGCAAACAGCCGTCCAGTGCAGTCATTCAGCTGGGGGCCGCATGTCAAGGTACCCCCGTGGCTGTGGTACTTTGAGTACCACGGGTGTAAACTATACTGACCAGCAGAGGCGTCGTTTTTTAGGTTTCGCCTGGCGTTTACTGCGCAAGCAGTATCGCGCAGGCGAAAAACTTTTGTAAACAAGTATGGGGCTTCGTTCCGCCTCTCTGTCCCATTGGCTAGCTCCATAAATGGAGGCTAGCCATTGGAACAGAGATGCGTCACTCATTCCCCGAGCAGATTCGTGGCCGTTCCCACGATTTTTACTCATCCCGCCCATTTTCGTGCGTCATTGCGGCGGTGGGCGGATGTTATTTTTTTTTTCTCGTCCTGTTTTGGTCAGTTTCAAAGTGTCCTTTGCAGAAGTGGGCTGCGAGATTGAAGTTGCCAGGATGCGGTGGGCTGCGCGATTTCTTTCCTCGCAGGTAAGCGGCATTTAAAAAAAAAATTTTTTACCTGGTTTTCACCCCCCCCTCCCGCTGTCCGTGTGCCCGTTCCCGCCCCCCTCTCCCCTCCCGCTGTCTGTGTGCCCGTTCCCGCACCCCCCTCCCGCTGTCCGTGCTACCCCCCTCCACACTTAGCTCCCCATGAGTGGCTTGGTGTTTGGCAGATATTTTTCGGCCCTGATTAAAGTCTTCCCGACTGGGTCAGACCTGACCATTACCACCCGGCATTGGGGAAAACCTGTACTGCCCTTCCTCAAGCTTGAGAGACACGCAAGGGTTTCCCCCGTCACCCAGGTAATTGGCGTTTCTGCCTTTGACTTAGTTTATTCGCCCCACTTGTACCCGGCTGTCCGTGTGCCCGCCCCCCCTGCTGTCCGTGAGCCCGCCCCCCCTCCCGCTGTCCGTGAGCCCGTGTGCCCGTGTGTGTGTGCCCATCCAACTGCCTGCAGCTTCCCCCTCCAGATCCTAAAACCTGTGGGGAGTGCTCTTGAACTCACAAGGCCGGAGCCCTGCTGCAGAACAGGACAGTGAATGCCTCAAAAGAGGTGGCTGCCCACCCCCGCCCCCCCTCCCCCCGCAGCACTAATTTCAGACCCCCCTCCACACTTAGCTCCCCATGAGTGGCTTGGTGTTTGGGAAGATATTTTTCGGGCCTGATAAAAGTCTTCCCGCCTGGGTCAGACCTGACCATTACCACCCGGCATTGGGGAAAACCTGTACTGCCCTTCCTCAAGCTTGAGAGACACGCAAGGGTTCCCCCCGTCACCCAGGTCCTTGGCGTTTCTTCCTTTGACTGAGTTTAGTCGCCCCACTTGTACCCGGCTGTCTGTGTGCCCGCCCCCCCCCTCCCGGCTGTCTGTGTGCCCCCCCCCTCCCGGCTGTATGTGTGCCCGCCCCCCCTTCCGGCTGTCTGTGTGCCCGCCCCCCCCTCCCGGCTGTCTGTGTGCCCGCCCCCCCCTCCCGGCTGTCTGTGTGCCCATCCCCCCTCCCGCTGTCCGTGAGCCCGTGTGTGTGTGTTTCCATCCAACTGCCTGCAGCTTCCCCCTCCAGATCCTAAAACCTGTGGGGAGTGCTCTTGAACTCACTAGGCCGGAGCCTTGCTGCAGAACAGGACAGTGAATGCCTCAAAAGATGTGGCTGCCCACCCCCGCCCCCCCTCCCCCGCAGCACTAATTTCAGACCCCCCTCCACACTTAGCTCCCCATGAGTGGCTTGGTGTTTGGGCAGAGTTAACATGCAGCAATGTGTGTGTATGGTTGCATGTGCGACGAGTGGGTGTGTAGCTTCATGTGTGTGTTTGACAGTGTTGCCACGAGTCAACGTGATGTTAATTGTGTAACATTTGCAGTTTCTGTTGCCTGCTGTTGGTGGACCTGAGTAGCGCTTGGAGATTAGAACTTTCCCTTGATCTATGTCTTATTTATACCATCTACTTGCAGAATAATAGATCCACTTCCTTGTCTCCGTCAGGAGAATTTATTCAAAATCAAGAAGGGAAAATAAATGTATATTTTAAATGTAAAACTCAAGTAAGTAAGCTTCATTCATCAAGGGCAAAGGCGTACCGCAGTCCTCCTGACATCCCACTCCGGCTATCAGCCTCTTCACAAATCCTCTTCCTGTCTTTCTTGTTAGATCCCTCTTTCTGCCACTCACTCCTTTGCACTTTTCCCTGCACCCTCTCGTCTATCTTTCATCACTTTTCCTATTAATCCTTTGCGACACTCCCTCTGTTCTTTATATCACTATTACATCTATTTCTTGTCTCTAATTTCCTCAAACTCATTATCTTTTGCTACTCCTAAATGTATGCTCCCCAGCACACTACCCCTTTCTTTCGCCCTCTCTCTTACATCTATTTCTAACGTCACATTTATATCACTTTGTCCTATTTACTGTTTTTCATATCCCCATATCCCTTTTTTCTATATTAACATTTCCACAAGCTTTCTATTTCTACTGCTCACTCTTACTTGCAATAGAGAAATATTACTGAACTAAATGTGTATATTCTGTTAATATCTCATATCAGCATGAAGAAGAAGGGGTTAGAGAGCCTGACAGCATTTTCATTTAATGGTTTATGAGTTTACATCATCGTCTACGTAGCCTTTCAGGAGCTAATATTCACATCTATAACAATCATCTGAGAGCCTACATAATGCATGGAACTGGCAATAATAGAAGCCATCCTTGCTGACAATTAGTGTTCAGACAAAAGAACTCAGTAGGGATTTTGTTGGCTGACATCATGATTTTTGCAACATTTCAGGAGCTTACATTCGGCATAGATTTGGACTTACGTTATTAATTATTCAGCATTTTCGGAGCTTAGATTGTCATGGATCAAAGAATTTTAAAGCATCATTTGGGATCAGTAATCAAATTACCTATTTCAGTTTCAAGTCCTGTTAGTGTCACATGAGACTAGAGGAGAGAAGCAAAGGCATTTCTGTAGAAGGTGATTCTTCAGGCACCTTATGGTGGTTGAACGAGTGGTCTAGTCTGAAAGCGAAGGTTAGGGATATTCATAACTCTGGAGCCTCACCCGAGAATCTGAATTTATAGGTAATAATTACGTATGCTTCTTCTCAACCTTATATGGCCATGTTTTGGGATTTTATCCTATGGTTAAATATTTTTGTGCTTAAATATGTGGTAAAAGTACACCATGAGCATGCATGATTTGCCTTTTCAGAAATCCATGCTACACATTTAAACAAAAAAAAGGAAAACAATTACTAGTGTCTTCCATTCACTATGGGCCAGCTGTACGTATACATTTACTGGTCACAAATCTCGGCGATTTGGTAAATTCGGTGGGCGTTTACTTTTTTTTTTGCAGCCGCATATTTTACTCCTGTTCCCGCCCCCCCTCCCGCTGTCCGTGAGCCCGCCCCCCCTCCCGGCTCTCTGTGTGCCCGTCCTCCCCCTCCCGCTGTCCGTGTGCCCGTCCCCCCTCCCGCTGTCCGTGAGCCCGTGTGTAAATGCATCGTAAATGCTTGTTTATGTGTGCGTTTGTGTTTACATGCGCATCCGTCTTTGTGCGTGTATGTGTATTTCCAAGCACACAAGATGAGAGGTACGGTAAGCGTCTATTTTAATGTCCGTGCATCTTCCATCAAAACACCGGACCAGTTTGGTGCTTAATCAAGGGATTTTCAGTGACTGCCCAACTCTAAATCAGGTTGAGTCTCTTTCGCTGGCACCAGCAAGGAGCAAAATAACATGAAAACATGCCATGATAAGTGACTTCAACTCAAAATGTTGCGGAATTCCCCAGTGCTCCTCAAATTTTTCAAAACAGTCTGGCTCTGTGTGTGTGTGTGTGTGCGGCTGGCTCTGTGTGTGTTTGTGCGGCTGGCTCTGTGCGTGTGTGTGCGGCTGGCTCTGTGTGTATGTGTGTGGCTGGCTCTGTGTGTATGTGTGTGTGGCTGGCTCTGTGTGTGTGTGGCTGGCTCTGTGTGTGTGTGTGGCTGGCTCTGTGTGTGCGGCTGGCTCTGTGTGTGCGGCTGGCTCTGTGTGTGTGCCTTTGTGTGTGTGTGTGTGTGTGGCTCTGTGTGTATGTGTGGGTGCAAATGCAATAGGTCTCACATTTGTGAGAGATTTAGCTAATGGCAATGTAAATGACAATGCCATTTATTTATCTGTTTTCAAAACCAACACATAAATACAAATTTTGTCATTTACAATGCCAATAGCTCTAACTTTTCCAAAGGCGAAACCATTGCATTGTAAATGCTTGTTAGTCATGGCATACCCAGTGCAGCAGACTGACTCGGCAATACAAGTATGACGCCACAAGCGTGCTTTTCATGTCTCTGCATCGGTATACAAGCCCAGCACCGGACTTGCTCCTCGGCGACTCTGGCACTTTCCCGGGTTGCTGTTTTCAGTGCCGGATGGGTTGCCATAACACAAACATGGCCCCACTGCCGGATTCTAGTCGCGCGCCGCTGCAGTGTGGAGCTGGTTTAAACATTTTGCAAGCTGATCTTCAGCCTGACTCTGTCCGTGCTTGTCCAAGCCTTTGGGGCATGCTTGGGGCGTGTAACAATCAATGTCGCCCTCACACAAACACCACCTCAATATAATTAAGGCAAGGGGGCGCTATTTACCATCACAGAATGATGTGTTCACACCTGGTCTTGCGTTTCCCCAACAGATTTGCTCTTCCAGTTTAATTAAACGAGGCACTAAGATGTGGCAGATCCTGTGCACACCCAACAGGAAATTATAATGTTAAAAGGAAATAGTTAAAGAGAGGGAGTGTGTCCAGCCACCTCCATCTGCACGAGACATCGAACTGGTTCACTGGATATCAACAACTTACCAAAAAAAAAACACACCCACTACCAGCAGCATGAGACCGTCAACCCATGCGTCGGATAACAACTACTTACATATGTCACTACGTTAACATCCAAAATAAACCTATCCATCACCAACAATATGAAACACCAAACTAGTTCATCAGATATCACCAGCACAAATGTACCACTTTTAGCTAACATCCAACTTATTCCAAAAGTTCCTCTTTGGAACAAAAGCAGACACCAAAATTCTGTCTAAATTAGGTCCCCAGCTTTGACTCCAATACATTTTCCAATCACACGTCCACTACAAAGAATGAGTAGAGAATGGATAAATAAAGCACTGTTCATCCAGTAAACCCTCTCAAGTGCTGGACATCACACCCCTGCCCCAGGTTTACAAAGGAAGAGCCTTACTTGATAAGGAGGCTTTTAATAAATCACAGTGAGCGAGGAAGAAGCTCAAGATTGCAGGGCTCTGGACTCGCATGCTTCTTTTACCTGTACAGCTAAACCGGATGCTACTTCACAGAAAGCTTGTTTGCCGTATACAAGCTGTTTTAATCGCGAGCCTGCCACCTAATACCGTGATATGCACATTTTAAACACAGAGCTGCATTTCCATCATTTCCTCAGTCCTTCCCTTAGCCAGCCTTACCACAGCATTCTCCACTGATCTCATAAACACTATTTCTTGAGTCGCCCCAAAGGTAGCTTAAGGGAAGTATTGAGGCAGAGTTGCTTTAGTGTTTAAAGACTTTGAATAAACATGGGAAGCTATATCAGAAGAACCTATAACAGCACGAGAGTGGGTGAAGGTACACGATGGGGCCCGTGAGGTTAGTTTCAAAAGCACGGTTCAAGCTCATTCAGTATAATATAATGCATCAAGTATATCTAACCCCATAGCCCCCTCCTTCAAAAGGGAAACATTGATGGCCCAATCGTTCTCAGGGAATGCGGTGAGAATCTGGAACTCACTTCCTCCATCTCTCCGTATCACCACCTCCATCCGGATCTTCAAAGCGGACCTCAAACCTCTTCTATTCCAAAGACACTTTCAGAACTAAGTCCTTCATTCTCGGACCCCACCCAGGAAGTCCGCTAGTCATTGTAAATTTGTAATATTTATTTATTTTTGTACATTCCTTGCTTGCTGTGTTGGATATTGTGTTCCTCTTGCCTGCTGTGTTCGATTCTGTGTCTTGCTATTTTTGTATGTTCTATTTTGTAACATTTCTCTCATTTAACGTAACTGGTTCTACTGTACAGCGCTCTGACACCTTCGGGTAAAGTCTGCACTTTATAAAAATGCATAAATAAATAAATAAATAAATAAATAAAGCAATAAGATTAAATAAGATTTACCAGGGTTGGTCGGTCGGACGTTTGCCCTAGATGCGGAGAGACAGTGGCACGAGTTGTGCATATGATTTGGGAGTGTAGGGGTTTGAACATGTTTTGGGAGGGAGTGCTGAGGTGTGTCCACATGGCGACTGGATGGTCTATCCCCAGAATGATAAGATTGGTAATACTGCACCTACTTCCCGCACCAAAGACGAAGAAACTGAGCAGGCGGTTCATGCTCCTGGGGTTAGTGATGGCAAAGAGGAGGATAGCGATGTCATGGTTTAGTCCGAACCCCCCTCTCATAAACAGTTGGCTGCGAGATATGAAGGAGTGGGCGGCTGCCCAGCTGGTGAGGATGACTTTGCCAGGAGGGATGATAGATTAGAAGAGGATGTGAGGGCTTGGTCTGTTGTCATTGCAAATTTGAGAGACTTCTCCGGAGGGGGTGAGGGGAGTGGAGAACAGGAAGGCTCCCCATAAGCTATGCCTGTTAAGGGGAAAAAACAGCGATAATCGCCTGGGCGGTGATGCACCCGGCTGCTGGTAAGTGTCTCCATGCTAGCAATATAATACAAAGGTGTCAGGACTCAGGTGGGTGTGGTGGGGCGGTGAGGAGGGGGGAGTTATGGTTGGGATAAAACAAGACGGTATGGTTCAAATATGATTGCACAGAAGGTTGATCTGATGTTCAGGTTGTAAAGGAGGAATACTTTTGAAATATGATGTGTATAGTTACTTATCGGAATATGTCACGTTACATTTGTCTGATCTGTGTACTATAAGAACTGAAACCCGATATGTCAGGAATGATGTTATTCATACTTGCTCTATATGATGATGTAATGTTGGAGTGATCTGAAAAATGCCAATAAAATTGTTTGAAAAAAAATGACTTTGAATAAACCTCAAGTAAAGATAAAGCACCAGAGGTGATGGGATGGAGACATATATAAGCACTACCCCTGAGTGCCGACACCAGTTTCTTTATTTCCGCACCTCCCAATGCGGATCTGGAACACCACTCCCACTTTCGTCTGCCTTACGATGTTATATATCAATGTCCCCTCCTAAAACGGCAGGGTTCAAGTCATGCTGAAATTGCATAAAAAAATGTCCACCACAGAATATGTGGCTCTGTTATTTGTGATTAGGGAACAACTCTAAGTCTTACCTAAAGTGCGCCCTCATGCACCTAAAGATAATCTGGGATCAGGAGGTGAAGCTGAATTCGGTGAATCCCTCGAGTAAGTCCCACTCCAACTCGCCGGCATAAACTCGGTCTCGCTTCTGGAGCTAATTTCACAAGAGGTATACCTTCCAAATTAGTTCTTCTGTTAAAAATAGAAGTCTAGGCACAAACAGAAAAAAGCTAGCCTTCACCCCATCCCGCCACACTGTGTCTAAGAAGAAGGAGCAAGGGTGTGACTATGCTAGTCAGTCTCCCCTGGGTCCCCGTGAACTGATCAGATCCCCCAGCTCATCCCAATGCACCTCAGATTTCCCAGTCTGTCAGCAGTTCCACAGCAAAAGAAGGCCTTCAAAGGGGCTATGCTGCTGATTTTTCATCCTTTTTCTGCTCCCTCTGGCATGCCTTCGTGCCCCAAGGATCTTCTAAAGCAGTCCTGTTGGGTTACCGCTGGCTGGTCCTTCCCCGGCACCGAATGACCCTTTAGAACCCACTCCAGGTCAGTGTCAGATCTGGTACAGAGACCCACTCCAGCACCACAGACCTGTGCCAGACCTCGACTCATTTACGCAGGTGCAGACTCTGCCAGCATTGGAAAGAGATATCTGGATGTCTGACCTCGAACAGTCTTCAAACTGATCTCAACCAACGTTGCACTATGAAATGATTGAAGTGCAATCAGTCATCAGAGAGTTGGATCTGTGCCAGACCTCGACTCATTTACGCAGGTGCAGACTCTGCCAGCATTGGAAAGAGATATCTGGATGTCTGACCTCGAACAGTCTTCAAACTGATCTCAACCAACGTTGCACTATGAAATGATTGAAGTGCAATCAGTCATCAGAGAGTTGGATTCTTCACCAATGCTTCTACTAGACAAGTCACACTAACAAAAACTCCATTACCTTTTCTACTCTGACTCTGAACAAGATACTCCACCAGAGGGGGGGGTGGTGATGATGGTGGGGTAGAGGATGGAAACCTCATTATGATGATGGCAGTTTTTTTATGGATTTACAGGATGCCAGTGGGCGTGATCCCTCTGCGGATGCAGGGCTGAACTTGCCACCTGGACCATCGACTGAAGCGAGAGCATCATTGCGTTTGTGGTCCAACAGACAGCTGACGTCCTGCCTTTGTCGCTGCCCTCTGTCAAGACCAAGTCTAATGTACATACAGAAGTTCTTGTCTGAACTGGGGTGGCAGAGTGGGCTAAAGAATGGTGATGGATTAAACCCAGATCTGTTGACTGGGTGTGAGTGTTTGATTGGTTCAGATGCTCGGTCCATCACCACCCCCTTTTGTACCACATACAGAAATTCTACACCATAGGCCTGAAGGGACTTCTCCCTTGCAACCCTTCAACAAGGTCCCCACTAATAAGTTGATGGGTACTTGGTCAAAACCCTGTTCCTGCCCTCCAGTGAATACGCAGGTGACCAGGTGTCACAGACCGGTGCCTGGCACCCCTGACTTTCTCACTTAAAATCCTTCTCTAGAGAGCCTGTTGATTCAGGCCTTGACCAGTAAAGTGAACACTTATTTTTTCCCTACAACTCTTCTAGGTAGGGAGTCCAAGAGGACTGAGGCATTTGGAAAACATATGTTCCATCAGCCAGCCTGGCAAGGAGATTCCTTTGTTGGCCAGCTAGATCTTTTATTTTCAAAAAGAAACTCCTGCTACAGGATCTTCTATTTAAAAAGAAAAAAAGAAACAGTTTGAGGCAGAGCCCTGCACCAAACTGTAAATAGCATTGACAGGAACAGCCAGAGCTACAGTTCTTGCCAATGGTTTAAGAAATGACCGCCTGCTTGGTGCTCATTTCTCAATTTTGGGGGGCACCTCCATCAGGGCGAGTAATTTACTCTGACTCCCTGACCGAGAAACAGGCTGCCCACAAGCATTGCAATTAGAACCCCAGTAAGAAACTGATGTTAGTGCGCTGGAGTGGTGCTTATATGCGTCTCCAGTCCATCACTCATGAGTTGGTATGGAGAAAGTGAAAAGCTACACAGCACCACTTACCATTGCTGAGAGGAATTTCTGGATCTAATCTGGCACCTGGGGAATATTCCAAGGTGAGGAATCTGTGGAAAGAGTATCCACCTGAATGTATTACCAAAGGTAAGTATCTTATTCATCAAGGCTGCTGTCAGTGGCTTAAGTGGGAAGGGTGCCTCACCATAATTCAAAATGCAATTACAATTGTTACCAAAGAGATACTCCCTCACCCCCCGCCCAGGGTGAAAGTGTTCTTGTTTTGCAAGCCTTATGTACTTGGTACATAAGTACTTTTTTATTTTTTATTTTCTATAAGTCTTGGGACCCAAATAATAATGTGAAGGAACACACATAACCCACGGCATTAATTGCCTTAGGATCCATTCACCATATTAGGATTCTTTAATATGACAAACAGAAATTAAAAAGGTAGAAATTTCACATTAGAACCTGGTTCCTGGAGTCCCAAGGCTTTCAGTTTATGACACCCAATCGTAGCAAATGGAGTCGTTCTCCACTGGCGTATAGGGGACGTTGTGCTATGGGACCTCAGACTGGAAGACCACAAACCTCCTTTAACCCTCTACTCACTCAGGAAAGCCAAGCAGAGAAGTCAAGGTTTTACTCAGTGAGGTGATGTAGGCGTAGACACCCAGAATACATAAGGGCAGTTTAATAACATTTAATAACTCATTGTTTAGTCGGTGCTTTCGTTTATTAAAAAGAAGTATATTAATCATCAAAACAGTAATATTCGACAGATAAAAAAATGATCATCAAAGAAAACCACAGGCTCTAGTAACTCTTTAGAACGATTTTAGCCCAAACGCCATTATAGTATTTGCAAGTTAAATGCTACAAAAGCTAACATGGGGCTAGAGAGCATGTTGAGATTTGATAACTTCAGTCAGTGTACATTACTGCTCTGACGACTGCCAAACTACAAACAGCAGCTCAAATCTCAGTCTGGTAAAAGATACACTTAAAAAAGTGGTGTCGCTTTTACAATGTTTCAAACAGATTTACTCTGCTGTGATTTTGGTTTTAGCTGCTGGTCCAGCAATGTTGACGATTTTGCTCTGTTCAGAAAACCCTCTGGACTCAAAGTGTATGTAGGCCCTCCAAAGCAATACAGGACCTACCAATCCTGACTAGGACAATGGCCTGGCCTCCTGGAGTGCAGATAGCCTGTCCAGTGGCAGGACACAGTCCACTGGAATTTTAGCAGCGATAGATTAGTCTATTGAGGGCAACAGCCAGTTTTGGTGCCAGTAAACTGGAATGTCCACTTTAGTTGGCAAAAATGTTCAGGTGTACATTTGTTGTGAACAGCCTGTAAGTCATTAAATTCTGGTGGCACAAGTCCCTTAGGGCTAGGGGCATCGGAAACCACCACCAAAGCTTTCAAAGGCAAAGTCAGAGACCGTATGTTTGTAAGGTAAGGGCCTAGTGGTTCAAACATGTTTACCCCCAGAACTGAATATCGTAGGAAGGTGCGGTCAATGATTCTGGGATCATGGCGGCCTCCTCTAGTTTCCTCTGTAAGACAAGGGTGAAGTGGAGGTAACCCTCAAGGGAGGCAGTTACAGGGAATACTTTGGCTCACAACTGCAAGGTAGGGGTCGGGGAAGTAGCAGGTCGGCACTTAGGATAATTCTGTCCCCGCGTCCCAGAGATAAGCTGCATCAGCACATGTTAATACAGGCGATTTCTTGAAACGTTGATAGGGTTGACCTCGTTCCCTGGAGCACTGCAGTCGAACAAAAGCTCCTACAAATTCTCACAATCAGCAAGATATTGGACGTACATTACAGGCAGGAAGGCTCGGCTCCCAGAAGAGGTAATTTGTCCACAAGTGGATGGGACTCTCGCCTCACGTCAGTCACAGCACCACTTCTATGGTGACATTGGCCCAAGCTTAACCCCTTCTTGAAAGGGAGGAAGCAGTCAGCAAGGCTCCATCCTGTAGAGCAAGTGACTTAGTTTGGTAATGCCTTTACTGATAGAGACACCATCTAATCACATATTTCTCTCCTTGTGAATTTTCCGCAGGCCCCAGACTGGATCCCGAAAATTTTTGTAGCAATCCCCTTACATGTCAATAGGTGGTGCAGTGCAGCTCTTTGTCGGATCTGTTACACCCCAGATTTAATATAGGGCCTCTATATATATGTACCACTTCTGTGTGCTGACATCAGTTTCTTTCTGATCTGGTCTGCACCATCGTTCATGGAGCCATTGAAATCAGAATGGGATCCTGAGCACAAATCCAAATTGGGATCTTTAATATATGGACCGTATGAGTTAATTCCACAGAACGGAGAGGAGAGTTGGTCGGTGAGTAATTTGCGTTTGAATAGCGCCTCCACCACAAAAGCTTTTACTGAAAGTAAGTAACTTCTTCTGATAGAGACTTATAGCCTTAGATTTCGCACCTTGTGAATGAAACCAAAACAATACCTCCCCAGGTGGTGGATTTGTCGACTGGCTTAGACCAAGTCCTACAAGACTGATCGGGCAAAATACTCACCCTGTCAAGGGGACCCCAATGTAGCACCCTGCCAAATGTCCAAAACTGGTATGCCGCGCAGTCGTGCAGCGGCGGTAGCCTTCTCTCTGGTGGAATAAGCTCCCAAACTTCCTAGGGGCTGCTCCTTAGCTAGCCTATAGCAAATCTTGATAAATAACACAATCCATCAGGCAATGGCCCTGTTTTACGCAGCTATACTAGATTTCGCTCTCAAGAAACCAACCAAAAGTTGGTTAACCCATTGATAATTAATGATCCTATCAACGTAAGATCTGAGCGCCTGTTAAGGGTCAAGGAGATGGAGCCGTTCTTTCTCCTTGTAGGGGTGAGGGTGTACATAGAAAGCTGGCAAGGTGATGAATTACCTTATATGAAAGGTAGAATTACCCTAAGCAGAAATTCTGCTTCTGTCCAGAGGACCAGTTTGTTCGGGAAAAACAAAGTATAAGGTGGTTACTATAAACAAGACCTGCAGTTCATTCACTAGCCTGATTGATGAGAAATTAAGTCTTTATAGTTAGTAGGTGAAGGGACAACTGTGCATTGGTTGGATGGGTGTGCAGATCAGGTAGGTAAGAACTAAATTAAGGTCCTACTGCAGCATGACAAAAGGTGTTGTCAGAGACATATTGGTAGGCCCTTTCAACAAATCCATCACAAGTGACTTAAAGAGGTATGAATCATCTGCTAAGAGTAGGAAGGCTGAAAGGTATGAAAGATGACCCTTACTGTTGCCAAAGCAAGATTGTGCTGGGCTAAAAAAACAAAGGTACGTATGAAAACTGTGTGTTCAAAGGTGGAATGTCATGAGAAGAACTCTAGACAACCACCTTCTTTCAACGTCCTGCATAAACCAATGTGGTAGCTGGATACCTGGTTGCCAATATGAAGCCAACCACTTTAGGAGGGAGATCGAAAGACCTTAGCTGTTGCAGCTTAATTTACACTCATGGAGGTGCTGGTGTGCAGACCTGAGTGTAAAACTAGACATCGCTGCTGCAACAGAACAAAGGAGCAGCCAAATCAGAGGGCATGTGCTCATCACCAGAAGGTCTTGGTACCACACTCTCCTCGCCTAGTCCGGAACCACTAGTGTGACTTGGGCTGAGTCTGTATTGCTCTTCTTCAGCACTCTAGGTAGGAGAGACAGGCGGAAAGGTGTATAGGAGTCCCTACCACCAATGCTGAAACAATTACCCTATGCACACACAATAGAGAGTACAATCTGTGATCATATCGTAGCTGCTGTTTTACTGTTATGGGAATAAAGAACTGAAGATTTCAGCCCACACAAGATTCTGTCGTCTCTCTGCCACCTTACCTTTTGTGACTTTTTGCTTTTCATACGATATGATCACAGATTGTACTCTCTATTGTGTGTGCATAGGGTAATTGTTTCAAGATAGTTTGGGTTTTACCGGCTTGCTGGTTTAACCACTGAGTGGTTACAAAGGTTTTCCATTCACCCAGTTGCACCACCAATATTTTGTTGCTAGTATACACACACATGCGCTTTGATCTCTAGCTGTGCACCCATTTCCTACTGACATCAAAACCTTTTTCTCACATTACCTACCACCAATGCTGGTGGAAGGCCAGAGGGAGGACTATCTTGGGAACTTCAACAAGTATGCATTTAGGCACTCAGCGTTCTCTGCAGTGGCAAACAGATCAAGCCAGGGTTCTCCCCAGTGGTGGAAAATGCCATGTGCCACCTCCAAGTGCAACCGGCATTTGTGATCTGCTAGGCAATGACGGCTGAGTTAATCCACTTTGGTGTTTGAAGATCCTGCCAGATGCTGAGTGACCAGGGAGATGCCCTGAGCATCCAGCCACTTCCAGAGATGTAGAGCCTCCTGGCGCAGGAACCATAACCCCACACCACTGTTGTCTGTTCCCATACTACATGGCTGCTGTGTTGTTTGTAAGAACCTGTGCCTGTTCCAGCCATGACATTTGAGAGAAACGCTCTCAGCAACAAGTGAATAGCTTGCAACTCCAGAAGATGAACATGCAGGTCAGTCTCTGCCTGGGACAAGAGTCCTCTGATATTTTCCTCTCCCAGATGACTTCTACAATGCAGCATCGACTCACCCATTGTATATGTTATCTCTGGTTAGGGTAGGGAACGGGATCTGCCACCGGTCAAATTGTGATGAGCAACCACCACTGAAGATCTTTTGTAGTGTCCTTCAACACCTAGATAGAGAAGTCCAGCTGGTGCTAAGTTCACTAAAAATTCCTATCCTACTTTGCACAGGTACCCACTAGTGCATCAATTAGCACCTCATTAAAAGGAAGTAAAGATTACTGGCTGGTCTGTCTTGGACTGAGGACCTCCAGGAGGACATTCATCTTAACCTCTTGGGAAGGTAATGAACGATCAAGAACCTCAGTTGCCCTTCTTATAAGGTTCGTAAAGGAGACATCATTCAGTAGCCATAGCCAGGCTTGGGGAGTAAAGGCTAATATCTGGTGAAGTATCCAGACCACTGCGATCCTGGAGGTCATCAAAGAGATTGCCACCATCATCACATTAATCGTCATCATTGTCCTCCCATAATACTATGGGGCGTAGGTATCGGGTTCTGAGTGGGGATATTGTCTAGGCGATGAGCCACAGGACTGTGAGCACAACAAACCGATCAGCTCCGTTTCAGTTATTAGTAACGGCGTAGACAGTTGAGCCAGTAGCGTTGGTCATGGTGCTGCATGTTTTGGATGGGGCGGGGGGCGATCACAGAGTCGCAGACGAGGTCATGCTTTACACCACAGGTGTGGTCAGGTATGGCACCGTCTTTGAGTGGGCGTAGCCGCACTTGAGCAGGGGACCAACCTCAAGACAAGGGGCACAATAGACATTGGGGAGGAATCTGCCGGTGATAGCCCTACTGAAAGCCCCTTCAGTTCCATAGGTCTCAACAAGGCTCAATAGGGATCTAAATGGGCACAAAATATGGTGTTGAGGGCCTACATCACCTGTCCAAGCTGTTGCTGCTTTGACGATGGCCGAGAGATACCGGGGCTTATCAGGATTATAGATGGATTTTGGTCTTTGGAGGTGAAGCAATTCCATAGCCTCGAGGTGCCTGGGGCCATGCGCGGCTTGAGCAGCAGGACAGAGGAGATCTATATTTGGGCCCACTTGTGTTTCTTAGTGTATTTGAACTTGCCTGACCCCATGACTTCGACGAGGACCAGTCACAGGAGCTGTCCCAGGAGTGCGACCATGGCCTAAACCGTTCTGCTTTTTCTTCTTCCAGAGTGCAGCGAGGACACGTTTGGCTTCTCAATCGCGGATGGCCTTTACATAACGCAGAGTCATGCTTGGATTAAAGACACCAAAATCAGACGTTGTTGGAGTCAGTTATTGACTCCTGTTGAAGAAAGTCTTGACATGGTTTATACTCTGTTGTGTTATGGCAGGGATACTCAAAGTCTGGCCTGGGTGCTGCATGCGGCCCTCCTGACCTTTAAATGTGGCCTCCTGGGGACCAGCAGCTCTGGGCTGCTGTTCACATGACAGTTCAGGAACATTCATAAATCTATTAACCAGACATAAATAAAGGTTTTCTGGTATCTCATTTTACAATTCCGCCACCATCAGATGAGTATATCTTTTCCTTTCACATTATAAGTTAATGCTTTGATTTTCATTCTTTTTGCATGAGAATAGAGTAGTGGTGGCAGACAAAAGTCAAGTGACTCCCTTTGTTGTCCACACCATGCATCTGCTTCACACACCCCTACACCCACCTTTCATTACCCAGACACTCACACCGCTGGCATAAGTGCGGCCCTCGGGCATGCCACAGACAGTACTTTGTGGCCCCTTGGTAAATGTTTGCGAGTACCCATCTGTTAGGGAATGACATGTCTACATACTTTTGACAATTTGAGGAAGAAATCCTATCACTCTGACACGAGAGAGGTGCTCCAAATCCGCGTCTAAAGGAGCAGAAACAAAGAAATTATCTTAGCAAGAAGAGGTGGAAGATTTATAGGGGACCCGACATCACATCAAGGGCAAGACTAATCCGATGTGGAGCTGCAGGATGACACTTATCAATGTGGAAGGGAATTACTACAAATGTTTCCAGATCCAACCTGGTGGAAATTCACAAGGTGATGAATCCAAGGTCAGAAGTCTCTTTCATAAACAGAGATCTTCTCAGCTATGCTAAAATCAGCGTATGTCCTCGGATGTTGAGAAACTGTAGAGGAAAGTACTGATCAAAAGACCTCATACTTATGTCTAGTCAGATCAATCAAGGTGTCTGCATTCTTAGAATCTGGTGGTCTGCTCCATTTCTGGGAGGGCATGGGCTGTGCATTCTGTGAGCGCAGGGCACTGTTCTCCCTCCTTAACCAGTTTTAGCTGATGCAGGATGATCATTTATTGGCTTCAGAGAGTGGGCTCAGATTTTCCAGGATACACTTCACAGCAGAAGACCGGGAGGGGCTGATAACCCTCTATTGAGGCACTGTGACTATGTTAAAGACTATAGAGGCTACTTTCACCACCCACTGGATCAACTATAAGACAGCCAGGACCGAAAGGAATTCAACGTGTTGGCTCCCGGCACCAACATGGACCTAGGCCGCTTTTACCCATAGTCAGCTAGAATGCTAAATCCCACATGCATGCGGAGTCTAATGGGCCCCACCATGGACACAAGCAGACAGGAGCAGAGACCTCATGCTCCACCCACAAGCAAACACAAATATGCATGCATCCTCAATGCAAGTCTCACACATTATGTTGGTAAAGCACCCCTCTTAGGGGTGACTGAAGTTACCTTTTACAGAGAGGAGGGCGATAGGCATCACCCCAGAGAGGCACAGGTCAAAAGATCTGTTCCTTCACAATAATATATGCTGCCACTACTACCAATCTCTCTTAGTACTTTGAGTGATCCCAATCCTTGTAGCTTAGAGTCAGGGTCTTCAGTCCAGTAAATTACGAGTAACCTCAGTTGATGTGCACAAGTGTCATGCTCACATGTGTACAAAGAACAAGATTAATAGAAAAATGACACATGACTAGGAAGTACAAATCTCTGGAGCTATGCAGTGAACTTTTAGTCCCAACAGTAGTTTCAACATGTTCTGATACGAACAACTGCCCGAGCAAATTTGAGACATTTCCCGTCATTTGTCTCACTTCTCTGTTTTCTATTTTTGTGATCATATACTCTTGAAGTCTGTTACATATATAGCATTTTTCTATATAATTAGAACTGCTTAATCCTGCACAACAGATGACTTAGTTCCGTTATAGAAGTGAGACGTTAACTATAGTGCGAATGACTCTGGTTTCTAATCCACATTTCCCCCTGATAAAACTGCGCAGTTTTGGGAAACCAAGCTATTTGTCTAGGTCTCAGTTTCCTTATTTGCCACTGTCACTAGGTGCTATAAGTTAACTAGACTTATACAATGAGTTTTTCTCGCATGCACTGAAAGCCTTTTCTTAATATACACGAGTTTGTTATAAATGCTGGCAATAAGGAGACACTCAAACCCTGGTTGTTGTTCAAGTGGTAGGGAGTGGTCATGCAAGACTAAAGACAGATTCTAATGATTATGATTCTCAAAGCTCTTCGAGGTCAGGCACTAGGCAGTACTTCACTGCCCAATGGGATGGACAGAAAAAGAAAATAACAGCATTCTTGTTAGGTTACACAATTTTTATTTAGCTTGTATCCGCCAATTACTTTACCCTTTTCTGCAGACATATATTGTTTGCGTATTTACCCATTGGAGGGCCGTCTATGGTGCTGTCCATAAAGAGACCATGGCTAATATATTAAGAGTGGTGTTGTGTTGTGTTTTCTCCAAGGTTGCTTCTAAAGAGTGCAAATTTGGGATCATTGTGACCTGACGGTAAAACCAGAGCAACGTTTTTTTAAGGTTGTCAATGCTTAGCATTTCACAGTAAAGAGAGTCATCTGGACCACTGTGTAACCTGTATTAGATTTGACGGTAAGTCTGTCTGATTGTGGTCTCGCTAGACCTTGAGCTGTACGAGGTACAATTGAACTTTCCTAGGTTTTACTAAAGTGATTGTGTGAGTGGGTATGTGCGGCATACATGGGATGATTGCATTGGCGAGTGTTTACGTTGTTTCTTGTGTCAGAGTACTGGGTTGATGACCAGTGCATTTTTAGTGAAAGAGTTTTTATTTGTTGTCTAGGTAGATCTCTGCAATCAGCTGCAAGCTTAAACACACAAACCTCAAAAATTTGAGAAAGAATACATAGAGACAGTCATATGTTATAATGGAATTATGCAATGCAGGATGACTATTCCACATACAGTATTGCCAGTTTTCAGTGCTAAGGGATAATATAGGCTTAGGCAATAAAGAACAACTGCTGAACACTGGCACCCTCTGGTCCCTGCTTTCATTTAGTTTTCAGTGTACTTCACAGGAGTTTATGCCATAGCAATGGCAGTACTATTATCGTCTGAGAATCAATAATTCCAAAAATCACCCAACCCATTCTGAACTCCTCATAACCCCAACCTATCTTCTGAACCTGCTCAGTTCCTCTGTCTCCAATCTTAGCAGAGATTAGCAGCCTACCCCTCCCTCTAAAGCCACTGAGTGCTCTGCAAGTCCCCCAAATGCTCCCCACCAATAACCTGGATTGTCTCTTAACTACAAGGTGGTAATCTGCTATCTGGGACATCAAATAAAATATTCATAACTCTAAAGAGCTGGGTAGAGCGATGGGCATGAACCTTGCTTGAAATGCATTGGGCAGTCTGCCTCCAATGTGGTTCCCAGTGGACTCGACCCCAGCATCACTAGGGCTGAACATCTGCGCCTCCTCAATTGTTTTGGGTACATCCTAGCACAACCCCGCCATCCTGGGGCAAGGCCAAAGGATGTAAGTGAGTGACTAATTTTCCCTGCAGCCCATCTAATATGCAAATTGA
Organism: Lissotriton helveticus; assembly: GCF_964261635.1. NCBI lineage: Eukaryota > Metazoa > Chordata > Amphibia > Caudata > Salamandridae > Lissotriton > Lissotriton helveticus. Next base: position 997,762,455 of record NC_136067.1, read on the forward strand.
TCAGGAGAGGTCGATGGCATGAAAGTTGTCAGGAGTATTGTCTACCAACAAGCAAAGTTCTTTGCCTTCAAAAATATATTGACCAACCACACATCAACCAGTTGTATGCCTAGCGCTTTCCCCCAAGCATTCAGCAATGTCCACATCAACAGCTCCCCCCTGTCACAGCATACATACAGAAAGTGTGTGGTCTATAACGCATCACACTGTATCCCTCTCTTTTCTTGTCCTGTGTTTGAGGTAGCCTACCTGTAGTACGTGGTAATAATATCTCAAAATATTCAGGACTCCTAGGCTCCCTCCCTCGGCCAGAGTGTACTCTAGGAGTCCCGTATCCTGATTATTCCTCCTCCAAAGGTATTCAGCACACGCCTTATGAAACCCCTTAATTGTTTCGCTAACCTAGCTCTTTCTCCCAGGCATTCTAGAATGTCAGATTCACAACCCAAACCCTAAAAAACCACCTCTCCCCAGTTTTGTTGACTTTTGTGAAAATGAGCAAAACACCATGCCCAATGCCCCCTATTCTAGGAGCATTTGTATAAGGGTGCGAGCTCCCTAGTTGCCCTTGTTTTTGTCTGGGGACATTGCATACATGTCTAAAGAGCAAGTAGCAGAATCACTCTGACGCTAGTGTCGTTTTTAATGGCCACAAGGACACCCTCCTTAGTTATAGGGGAATCAAGTCATTGCCCATCTTCTTCTGACAGCCTTGGGACCTTTACCCATTAGTCTAAACCACTGCCTGTCTCTCTCACTGTTAGGTTCCGCAGCCCAGAGGTCTTGTAGTCCCGCTTCGCATTAACCCTAGGTGGACACTTCAGTTCAGTAATGGCGAATTATCACTGGTTTGTAGACATCCTCAGGAGCAATGTGTCTGCAATCAACAATGCTCAGCTCTCACAGAGTGGCTCAAACGGTGTGATTGGAGCTGCTCTTTTGCTTTGCAAAAATCTCACTCTCGTACTAAGGCAACAAGAAAACCTAATTTCTTTTACTCAACTCTTCCGGACAACCTTTTCCCATCTATTGTTGGTACTTCACGCAAATTTTCCCGTGCAATTAAATAAATAGAATTTGGATGTCCTTTATTCTTTTAATCTAAAGATGCCAAATTGCAGGTTGATTTTTGTTGTTAAATTATTCTTCTATGTAAAGGTTTAGATGAGCCTCTTTGCCTTGTGTGCACTGGTATCAAATGTGAACAGCAACATAACAATTTAATAAATAAATAGGAGCGAAATAGATGGCTGCTTTTATGTTCTCCAGTGACCATATATATCATATATATATAGTGTTATGCTTAAGGGAGCTAGTAGTAAACTGCACCTTTACTTCAATCTTGGTTTCCAAATGCCAAATAATTGGCCCTTCAGCCCTTATCCTATCCACATGTGCAAACATGTATACAGCTATTATCAAATGGATCAACTATAAGCTGATTTAATATGCTGCAAAGCCTCATTAGATTGATGCAGTAAAAGCCTGTCTTAGTCATGCTGAACCTGACAGAAAGTCTCTAGGGCCACAGTTAGACCACCTGCTTGTAAGATACCACAACAGATCTTACAGGTATTTCTACATTCAGCTGCCAAACTCCTGGTTTCCTAAAAAACAAGCTTATGGGATGGCACCTCATATGCCCTCTCTAGGCTGTAGATCCTTCATTACAGGAGAAGACAACCACGTAGAACAGACCAGGATGTCGTAAGAGAGGGGCACTGGGTGAGAATGCACACAACAACAAAAATACAAAATAAATATACTGATAACATACTTGTCCCTTTGGTAGCTATTTTGGCCTGAAAGTTTAAACACAGTTCTACAAGTTAAAATGTGTTACCTTACCTTGTTAGTAATCACGACAAGCTCCCCTTCTTTCACAGTCAGCTCGTTGTTGCCCGGTTCAGCAGCAAAGTCATACAGAACGCGTGCCTTGAGAAAAGACAGAAGAAAAACTGCAGGTGAGTGCTCGAATTTGACAAGAGCAATCATTCAGATCTTTTGCATCACTAACAGTTTACAACTGAATGGCCTGTAATTTTAACTAGGAGCACAACAAACTTCCCTCCTTCGTCTAAAAAGAGCAAAATCCAGCCTCTGTAGTTAAATCAGCAGCATTGAGATGTGTTTAAAAAATCACATAGAACTCTTTTGTACCTAGAGTACTCAGTAGAAGTTCATTAACAGAAAGGTAATGCTCCCCAATTAGTATACAATTGAAAAAGAAAACACAATTGAAAAAAGAGCCCCAAGGCAACTATAGGTCTAAGAGTTAAAAAGACAATGACGTCATTTACATCATAAAGATAACAATAAAGGCGCGGCGCACAGCTGTTTGTTTGGTTGGAGTTTTACGTAGTTGATGCGTTTTGTTGAAGTTTCGGGTGCTCCGCCAAGAGACGCAACCGGCCGGATACGTCGTGTTTAATATTTGGTTGAGTGCGTTACCGTGGAAGTAAACGCATCCTTGGAATTGGGCACACTCACTGGGTTCGTCATAAGAAGACAGACTCCACTGTGGGTTACAACATTCAATTAATTTTATTCAAAAACTTTCTTCATTGATTGTCATAAGTTCATGTGTTTCAGTTTTTTAGTTAGATCATATGAATCATTGCTGACGAATTCAAGAATACACCAAAAGTGCTCCAATGCATTTCGGGCAATAGATGTCCTTTTTCAAGGAGCTCTGTGAACGCAAAATAAAAAAATGCTTTTACCATTCAAAACATAACATTGAAAACATTGCATGAGATACGTTTACATTTCAAGTGTGACAGCATGCCTTATAGCCCAATGTGTGGATTCAAGGGGATGGGGGTGTTTGGTGTTGTGGGAAAAGAAACCTCGAGGGAGGGGGGGTTTACGGAGGGAGAACATGAGGAAATGTGGGATTTTGCGAGCAGAACACTTACCCTTGTTGGTACATATGTTTTACCTTGTATCCTTTGTTCATAAAGCCCGAGGTATATGATTGCATTTGTTTACATCTCACCATCATTCATCCTCCCTTTGGGATCCCTTTCCAAGATGGCCGCTACAACCACTTTGTCCTCTTACCCTTTCCACGACTCCCCACGTGACCACCCTTCAGCCCAGCTGATCACCATTTAAATATCCCCGAACTCCGCTCCTACTCCGTGAGCCCTACGCGACCCACACGGAATATCCAGAACCCACACACCGAAAATTTTCAAGTAAGTTGGAGCTCCAACCAAGACCCACGTATTAATTAACTTTTGCAACGTTGGGCCGGCACTGTTTATAACAGACTGCTTAAATTTCTTCTCAGATCACGAGTCAATCAACTTGCTACGATCCGGAAACGTAAGTGTTCCGCTCGCAAAATCCCACATTTCCTCATGTTCTCCCTCCGTAAACCCCCCTCCCTCAAGGTTTCTTTTCCCACAACACCAAACACCCCCATCCCCTTGAATCCACACATTGGGCTATAAGGCATGCTGTTACACTTGAAATGTAAACGTATCTCATGCAATGTTTTCAACGTTATGTTTTGAATGGTAAAAGCATTTTTTTATTTTGCGTTCACAGAGCTCCTTGAAAAAGGGCATCTATTGCCCGAAATGCATTGGAGCACTTTTGGTGTATTCTTGAATTCGTCAGCAATGATTCATATGATCTAACTAAAAAACTGAAACACATGAACTTATGACAATCAATTAAGAAAGTTTTTGAATAAATTAATTGAATGTTGTAACCCACAGTGGAGTCTGTCTTCTTATGACGAACCCAGTGAGTGTGCCCAATTCCAAGGATGCGTTTATTTCCACGGTAACGCACTCAACCAGTCATTTACATCATAAACACCTTCGGTCTCCAAGAGTAAAGAAATGAGAAAGAGTGGTGAGCTAGATAAATGCCCTTTACCTGAAACTTATTGTGCCTAATATGTACATGATGTGTGTCGTAGAATAAGAGGAGTACCTAGTGCCAGATGAGGACATCTAAGTAGAGATATGAGCTACCAAAAGACCCTACTCCCAAAGATACATAGCTGAATAACCATATTGTAAATGGATGCCACAAACTTACCGAATGGTAACGTTAACAGGACACAGCGAGTAGGGAGATGGCAATCTTTAACCAATATACCATGATTATCTGCTTCTTTGTTTTTTGTTGATACTTCCATTGTTATTCACTGTACTCTGTCTTTTGTAAGTTAAGTTGAGATGCTGTTATATGTATGTTACTAGGAAAATGACGATACACGTACTAGAATGATTTCTAAACTTTGTATTAAATAAATGAATTTTTAATTAGATATTGTGTACACTGAGTCCCTAATATCATGTTCGGAGTTCACCAGGTCTGTAAATTGTCATAGACCTATAGTTGCCTCGGGGTTCTTTTTTTAATTGTGTAATTTCCTTGCCCTAGGAATCTACATTTGCAGCAAGAGGTCCTTGTTTTTGCCCCCAATTAGTATATACATACTCACACACAAACGCATACGCCCACTACAATTATGGGTCCTATTTGTAGAGCTAAGTATATCTCAGATCTTATAAAAATGTGTCTTCGCTCAAGCTGAATTCAGCCAAGAAAGGATGCTGGCGCTAGTAATGAATAAGAAAAAAATATCACTAACCAGAATTAACAGCATAGTTATGCATTAGTTCTCTGCATGAAACCCCACTATTTAACAAGCATTGGCATAGCCAATCTATCTCTGTAATGGGAGTACCTAAAAGGGCAATGCAAGAAGCACTTTATTATTGACACTACTTGAGTTTGGTTGCCTTGTAAAATAATTGTTAACTGCATAAAGCACTGCTCTTTGGTGTCACTTCATTTATGAAAATCGCCTTTATATTCCAATAAATATGTTTAAACATGGACTACTATATCGCGTACTTTGAAGTGAATTGTTTCAAAGCCCAGGACTGAGGCATGGCAGCATTGGTAAATTATAGTCAACAGGCAACTTTAAACAAATAGAACCTGATCCCCTCAATAGAGGAAGCAGACTTTTCAAGGCACTCTAATGGGTTGTGTTCACGACTCCTCTTCGGAGAAGAGGTACCGTGTCCAAAGCACTAAATACTGCATTGATTAGGAGCTTGTTGCACGAAATTCCCTGATGTTACTGCCGGTACTACAGTGGGTTCCCAACACTATGGTGAGAATGCTCAATGAGGAGCCCACACAGAAGGGAGCTGCTGAGGCACAGCGTCCCGAAAGTGGTGTGCCACCATGCAGAAGCCCAGGATGATCTGCAGCAAACTGAGCAACAGCAGCGGCCTTGCTGGCAGCAGCCCTGCGGAGGTGTGGTGCTGGGACGATGGAATCTGGCAGTGCTGGAGGCTGCAGGTCCTGTGCACAGCAGGAAGTAGTGGATGAAACCCCTGTGGGCACAGCCATGGAGCAAACAAGAGCCAGTATAAAATATTAAAAAAATAAACAAACCCGTTTTTTTTGCAAATGAAAACACCAGCGTTCAAAGTGTGGCAAGACCGGTCACCCACTTAAAAAAAAAAAGTAGTCCCGAAACAATGGATGAAAATGGCCGCTGCGTATATTTAAAAGTAGTTGGGCGGTGCTCTTTGGGAGTGTGCCAGAAGAGGTAGGACGTAAGCATGCCCTTGACAAATGGGAAGAACGAAAAATGGAGCTAAGATGGTGCCAACAAATGGTAAGCCTATGGGCGGGCTGAAAGCCCACACAGCAGATTCAGCATGCCTCGATTTAATACAGCGCATGCACACGGTTACAGCTGAAACCTAAAATGTAAACCAACAACACTGGGACAGCATTTGGGGGTTTTGGGAACACTTCACAAAAAATGTGAGGACAGTATCTCAAACGACATCACCACAGAGCTCTGCAAAAGGAGCATCTGTCAAAATACAGGATACAAGCTCATCACTTTAAGAGTAAACTCCAAGTCGTTTGACATAGCATCAACATCCAATTAGCCCTTCTCATAACGGTTTGCCATGGCTCACTTCATCTTAGAAGCTCATTATGGCCTCTAGCAAGAATGGGTTTGTGAGGACAAACACAAGCGCTACCAAGCTGGTGTGATAGTTCATTTTTTTGCTGAAACCCTATGACATAGAAATAAAACTAGAAAAAAAAGAAAACATGTTGCCTAGAAATAGCAGCCATCTATCTGTTTGTAACAAAAGAAAAGGTTAAATAAAAAGTAAATATATAACGTGCATATATTTTAATGGAATTGCACAGGTGCTGCCTATCATGCACGTGTACGTAGAACACATATAGAAAACCATTTTTTTTTTAATGGACATCAAAGGAAAATCTGTATTTTACTGGCAAAAAGGACATTTTCTATTGAATTACTGTAACCTGAAGACATAGTTTAAACATACAAGTATGACAAAAAAAGGAATACGAAAGAAAAAAGCACCGCCAAAGAGATGCATTGGCCCACTGGCCTACAATGCACTGAAGTGTGCTTAATTTTTACATGGGTGTGCAAGTGATCCACAAAAGGGCTGTCAATCACAGTGCAAGGAGTCAATGACCAAAGTGGGTTGACCGACTGGCCCATGCAGGGATATACAATATGTGAATGACAGTTGAACGGACTAATCGATAAAGAGGGCTGATCAAAAGCCCCTCTTATGTTTGCGTATATATGTATGTATTTTTATCAATTACATGAAGCTTTCAAAACAAAAGCGGTCTCTCTCACCAGACTATAAAAGGGCATCACCCCAGCCCAACGACAGTCACATCGTTTACTGTAATGTTCTGCTGAAAAATACAGTATATAAATAAGACCAATAAAGTAAAGAGGTCTGCAAGGCAGTGTGCAACCTTCTATTCGGAGAAGGTTTGAGACAGAATTGTTCATTACACTATCCTCTTTTTTGTGGCGTGGATTTGAAAGTACATAGTTATGCACTACCACCATAACCTTGACGTGGTTACGAAGCAAAACACCAAAAAACAATAAAATATAAAAATAACCAACCGCTTCAAAAGGACTGTAGTAAGCACTATCATTTCAAAATCCAGATCCTTGGTTGCACTTGTCACTAAGGGAAGGGGTGGTGGCTAGTTCCATTAAGTCCTAAAGAGTAATCTATGCCCAAAATATATCATTGAAGATTAGGTTGGTATTTTTTGTGGGGATTGTATGGGACAGGTGTTTAGGAGAGGAATTTGCAACTTTTAATTGTGAAAATCAGCCAGTACAGCTGGAATGCAAAGTAGTGCTTAAAAAGAGAAATGTAGTGCTTAGAAGATAAATTGTTACAAGGATCTTTAAGCAGGAAATCACGAGTGTAATTTTGAACAAATACTTGAGGGGTATGTAGTTAAAATGAAGGGTGAGAACACAATGGGAAGTCAGTTACAAGCATGAAAAAGTGTGAACCGCTGCTCAAACCAGATATTAAGTGGCACATACTAGGAGAAACAGTGAAGCCAGGGAGAAACAGTGAAGCCAGGGAGAAACGTGATCAGCCTGGTGAAGAGAAATATGTGCTGGGTGACGTACAACACAAGAAAAAGTATGGGCCAAAACCATTTGCGATAGATGTGTAATCACCATTTGAAGCTGTAGCAGGGTACCAGAGATGGGCTCACCTCACCATAAATTATTTTCAATCATTTGAATTTCTTTTGCTACTTTATTAGACTACAGTTAAATTTTAAAAAGCAGTGGATATTCGAAGAGACCTGTGAACCAGGTAATCCTAGAAAGAGCACAAAAAAGAATTTCACAGCTACCATAATCCAGTAATGTGTCTCCTTCTATGTCTGTATCAATTTAATTAATATTTATAACAGTAGTTTGCGAATTATTTATGCAAATAACAATGACTTATGAAATATAGAAAAGAAAGCAACACAGGAACTATATGATATTAAGAAAACGTTTTTATATAAATGCAATAAATGAGGTTGAAAGGGTACATGTATCAAAACAGTGCATATGACATATGAATATGTAGAGTTTTTACTTATTCCTATATCTCATTTGTACCAACCCAAACCAAATACATATGAAAGACAAATGACGCTTATTTTTCTTAAATAAAGATCACTTGTGTAATAAACAGTGATTGCTTTCTTTTCTATATTTCATAAGACATAGAAGGAGACACATATAGTCTGTTATCAGAGATTGATTCTTTAAAATAAAATCCCTTGTAGGCATTTTTTCAATACAACATTATCCGCCCAAGCCCACAAGGGTATATTGGGTATCTCACCCCTTTGTTTATATAATCCAGTAATAGCCACACAAAGTGAGGCCGGGAGAGCTCACTAAGAATTAAATATTAAACTCATCACCCAGGAGTTATCAAAGCATGAGTCCAAAGATAGCCGGGGACTAGACAAACTAAAGTGTCAGCTGTCAAAGTCCAACAGAATTCACAGACATTGTCGTCTATGGATCTCGATGAGCACATACCAGGTCTCCTCACAAGGTAAGAATCAATGCATGAGAGCAAAGACAGAGCCCAGCATCAGCCATAGAAGGGGGAGATCTGAGATATCACTGAGCACAAGTGAAACATTACAGGGTGTAATTACAGTAATAGGACAAGACAGAACTTAAGACTAAATAAGAATGTACAGTCATTCGACGGAATACCTCCAGATCTCTCAGAGCATAACATTTGAAACTAGGATAGTTCTACTAATAGAACTAAGATGGTGCTGGAGATTAAGATTCAAGAATCCGGTACCACATTGCATCAACATCCATGAAAAGTGTTCCATGGATATCAAACAGTACACAAAAAGACAGATGTGAGCTAATATTCTAATGCCAGAGCTCAATAAATGACATGAAACCTAGGCATGTAAAGGATCATAGAAAACACAAACTATCACAAGGGAAGGAAAGAACGAGATGGTGACTATATTGATACGGTTCTGTTGACATAAATCACTGGACCACATAAGTTGCAGTTTGTAAACCTCAAGGAGCCCAAAACATACAAACTTGTAAAAGGGAAGTAATCCTGTTGTGGGAATGGAATACATTGGGTTGTTGGTTGACTGGGGGGTCATACATGTTCAAGCAGCAAACACAATCCTTGCAGGTGAAGCACAACCAACCCTAAATTAACATATGCTCAACCCTCTGGTAGCTTGGCGCAGAGCAGTCAGGCTCAATTTAGAGACAATGTGTACAGTATTTGTGCAACACTTGAGACAGTAAAAAAGTTAAGAACACACCACAAAAGGATTCCACATCATGTTGGAAAAATAGAGTGATTTTAAATACATAAAAAAGTCCAAAACAACAAAAATCCAATCAGCAGAGCCACAGATATGCAAGTTTAAAGATTATTAATGAGAATTTCACCGAAAACTACAAAACAGCAACTGTGTATATCTGGTCCGCCTGATGAGGGTAAAGTTGCAAGTTCAGTCTGACCACGGAGGAGCGGGAGCTGGCTACATGGACCCAATCAGGCCTGCTGAACAAAGCACCTTAAATCCTGGGTTGCAGAGCATTGCAAGCGTCCGCGTCAAAGTTGTGCAGCGTAGCTGAAGCGATGCATCAGTTTTCAGAATACGGCGAGGTTGCTATGTGCAGTCCTGCTTTGTCGTCAAGAATGCCATAGATGAGGGCTTGCGATGCGGATTCCGGCATCAAATATGTGTTCTGCAGTCGAGGTGATGTGGGGGGTTCTGAGGAGCTGCAGGGCAGCAATGCAAAGGTCGGCATCATGGTCGAGGCTGCTGTCAACAAACGATATGAGCCAGCGGCGAGGATGTGGCACCCAGCAGCGGTTCCGATAAGGAGGAGGGCTGCAATGCGATGCAGGTCTTTGCGAAGGAGGAGACCCACACAATGGTGGCGATGGGTCAATTCTACTTGGAGTTGCGCCGCACAGCATAGGAGATGTGTTGGTCCTGCTGGGTCAACAGAGGCTGGCAAAGCACCTTAAGCCTACTTCGAAGGTCCAGAACTGAGACGGCACCGCTTGGCAGGGTAGACTCACAGATGGCAGAGTCCAGGTGTTGTGGTCAAGGTTGCTGGAGCCTTCTGTCCCTGATACTCAAGTCAGGAGGCCAGCCAACTGGTCCTTAGAATCACTCTGGGGTCCTGGGTCCAACAGATGCAGGTCCAGTCCTTCTCACTGAGAAAAAAGGTCAGCAGGTCAGCACAGCAGGGCAGCAATAGTCCAGCAGAGTGATGAACAAGTTACTTACCTTCGGTAACAATCTATCTGTGAGAAACATTAGTTAGTTACAGATTCCTTACCTTAGAATTACCCCCAGGCATCAGACTGGATCCAGAAAGTTTTTTAATCAGCAGTACCTCTGCACCTCGGAAGGTGGCGTACGTCAGCTCTGCATCCATGGTGAGTGTCGTCACAGCAGCTACTTATACGCCGCCCTCGCTCGCTGACGTCAGTTCTGTACACGACTTTCCGCGCCAGAAACGCAGATCCATGCAAGACACGGACCATGGTGCACAAAACTGGGGCTCTGAAAGGATGTCTTTAACCCTAGAAATCAGGTCGCAGAAAGGGGAGGATGGGTGGGGAGGTAAGGAATCCATAACTAACTAATGTTCCTTACAGATACATCATAATTTGTGCATCTGAAAGAAACACGTTAGTTATAGATTCCTTACCTTAGAATAGATACCCCAGCAATACCAACCCTGGTGGTGGGTCTGCGAACCGAGATCACACCACAAAGTCCTGGAGAACATAACGGCCAAAGAAGCCGTCTCTCCGGACTTGGCTGTCCACGCAGTAGTGTTTTGTAAACGTGTTCAGCGATGCCCATGTAGTCAACTGACAGACGTCATTCAGAGGAACTCTTCTTCCCAAGGCAGTAGTGGCTGCCGTCGCCCTGGTGGAATGGGCGCGTAGCCCGACCGGAGGCTCCTTTTAGTCAGAGAATAACATGCCTTAAAACACCAAATAACCCATCGAGAAATGGTGCGTTTGTGTACGTCCCGAGCTTTCTTGGGGCACCCGTAGCCAACAAAGAGTTGATCATCCACCCGGAACTGTTTGTTGCGATCCAGACAGAAATAGAGCGCACGTATTGGGTCCAGACGGTGGAGCCTCTCTTCCTCCTTCGAAGGATGCAGAGGCGGAAAGAAGGTGGGCAAAGTGATGGTCTGCCCGATGTGGAAGGCAGTGACAACCTTGGGCAGGAAGGATGGTCGAGTCCTGAGGACAACTTAGTCCGGATGCACAAAATGAAAAGGAAGCTTAGAAGAAAGCGGCTGGAGCTCGCTCACTCGTCTGGCAAAGGTGATGGCCACCAGGAACGCAGTTTTGAGAGTTAAGAGCCTCAAAGGGCAGTTGTGACGTGACTCAGAGGGAGCGCACATTAAATAAGTTAAAACCAGGTTCAAGTCCTACTAAGGCATAACGAAAGGAATAGGAGGAAAGAGATGTTATGCCTTTCAAGAAATTATTTACAACCGGGGACTTGAAGAGGGAAGGCTGATCTAGAAGCCGAAGAAAGGCCATGATGGCTCAGAGATAGCCTTGATAGCTCCCAGAGCAGAGCCCTGCTGGGCCAAAGAAAGAAGGAACAGAAGAGCCTCAGAAAGAGGGGCAGAGAGGGGATCACCAGCCTTTGCTGTGCACCATGCCACAAATTTGTTCCACGGACTGGCGTATACCGTCTTATTGGAGGGATGCCTGGCTGCCAGAATTACATTGCAGACTTCAGGAGGCAGGTCGAAAGACGTCAACTGCTGCCGCTCAATCTCCACGCAAGGAGGTGGAGGCTGCACAGGTTCGGCTGGAGGATCATCCCCTGTTGGAAGTGGAGGCTTGGAGCACCAAGCTCTCCGGGGCGGAGTGTTGGGAAAGGAAAGTGTGGTCGGAGCCGGGCAGTGGCGTCGGGCAATCATCCTGTCCACGTAAGCCCCCGTGTTGGGCCTGGACCACGTGCCCAAATGGGCGTCGGTGAGGACCTCATTAAATGGCAGAAGGGGCTGCGAAGACTTCGCAGCCGGTGGAAGCACCTCTGTCAGGAGGTTAGTCCTGACCGCCACCGTAGGAAGCTCGAGGTTGAGAACCTCGGCCGCCCTATGCAATACCATTGCGTATGACGCTCCCTCCTCCATAGCCACGGTAGGAGGAAACAACATGCCACGGTCAGGGGAGGTGTTGAGACCACTGGCATCCCCCAGTTCCTCTCTCCAGTCCTGTTCATCTAACTGGTCGGTCAGAGGGTTACCTGACCCTTCCCAGTCCTCCTCCTCATCCTCTGGGTACCATTCTGGTTGAAAAGGGACCACAGGAGTAAACATGGGCACAACAAAACACCTCTCGGTGCCGGATCCGGTGTCAGGTGATGCCAATCCGGCTCCACGTCGGGATGGAGGCCGGGGTCGACGCTGGCCGGGGGGGGGCGACTGGCATCTAATGCGGTATTGGTGCCGGAGGAAGCAGAGCCGGTGGAGGTGTAATCAAGTCAAACGGCGCCAATCCTGATCCAGGCCTAGATCCAGGGGGGCCTGTGGCGCTGGAGCCATCAGTGGAGAAGGCCTAGGCCCTCGCCAGAGTCTGCGGGGCCCAAACGCACCCCGGCGGGTTCAGGCGCCCAAAGATGTCATGCTTCGCTTCGAAGAAAGTACGAAACTAGGCGGGAGTCGCTCTGGGTCCCGGGAAGAGAGGGAACTGCGGAGTCGACTCTTCGGGCTCTGCATGCAGAGCACCGGGAGGGGCACGACCCGCATCCCTCTTCGGAGCAGCCGACCGACGAAGAGTGACGATGCTTCTTCAACTTCTTCTTATGCTTCGACTTATCTGACCCAGAGTGCGAAGACTTCGATGACTTGGACAAATGGTGGTGGCACGGCGACTGGTCCCTCAACCTCCCTCGCGACCGGGACCTCAAATGGTGCGGAGCCGACTGCTGGCGCTCAAGCAGCTTTCGTCTATGTAGGGTAAGATCCCGGTCAGTGACTATGCTCTCCTCAGACGAAGTAGCTCCAGGTTTTCTAAAGACTCGCTTTTGCGCATACACCTCTGCCCAAGTGTATACTTCGTCCAGCTTGTAGTCGATAGTGTCTCTACGAAATTTGCAAGTCTTACGTTCATGCACTTCTCGGGCATGGTTATCCAAATTCTTAGCAATCTTCTCCAACACTTTGCTCCAGTCTTCTTGTTCCATATAATATTTAAGACTTTTGTTATACATGTATCCCCTGAAGAAGGGTTCATGTTGAACCCGAAATGCATTGGGAATTATTAGTTTACTAATTTACCTTTATTTTTCTAAAAGCTTTCTCTTTTGGTACAGCACGTTATATGTACAAGTTGCACTCTTTCTGAGATGTCAGCATCATGTATGTAATGAGTTGAATTGTACAGAATAAGTCTGTTGGGTGTTAATTTGTTTTCTACCTTTAACAAAGTGTTTTGAATACCTTGTTTTTGAATTTCATTGTTGTTTATTTTTGGAAATATAGTGAAAAAGTTTGATAAACCTAATGAGGCCTTTTTTAGCCCTTTCGCTGTGCAACATGCAGTCCTTGGTTCTCCAGAGACTTATATTTGTCTGATATCACCCCCAGGGGAGGTGGGCACTTTTCCCTGTTCACATGTTGGCACGCAAAAACTCATTCACATCTTAATAACCTCACTTACTACTTGTTACATAAATCTCAGGTGTGCAGATCCACCATTTAATTTTCAACTTTTTTAAAGTGGCATTTTCAAAATTGCAATTTAAAATCTGACTTCACCGACTGTTAGGATTTTTCATTACGATTCCAAAGACACCAAACATGAAGAGTCATCTGTTCCCATTTGGAAGTTACACCTTAATAAATGTAATAAGGTAACTCAAATGTTATCCTATGAGAGAGGTAGGCCTTGCAGTAGTGAAAACAAATGTAAGACTGTTTCACTACCAGGTCATGTAAAACTTAAAAGTACATGCCCTACTTTTTAGATACACTGCACAATGCGCTCTGGGCGGTCCAGGGCCAACCTTAGGGGTGTCTTATAAGTATTTAAAAGAAAGGTTTGGGTCTGGCAAATGTTTTTTTTGCCAGGTCGAAATGGCAGTTTAAAACCACACACACAGGCTGCAATGGCAGGTTTGAGACATGTTTAAAGCGCTACTTAACTGGGTGGCACAGTCCGTGCCTTGTGTATTGCTCCCATACAGTGAGACAGAGGGAAGCTAGGTCTTGGCAGGATGGGCCACTCAGAGGTAACGAGGGAGAGCAGCTGTCCCCTACAACACTTGCGCATCACAAAAAGCTCTGCCTGAGTACTCTCACAAAGGGTTTGTCACTGATCTTCGGTGACCCCAGACAAGCTGGAGCCAGGACAGGAAGGAAGAAAGGAGATGACAGACACCTCAGGGGAGTGGAAACCCCTAGAAGCTTCCTCCACTTCAACGTATACACCAGGGATAAATAGTGGATCATTACACTCCAACTCTTCAGTACACTTCTGGACCTGTGGACTCTGCCAGGTAAAGGAATACTGTGCTGCAGAATGGACTGCCACTCTGCTGAACGGCTGCCCAGATAGACTGCTGCAGCCCATCTGGCTGACCTGCAGCTCTCTTGCGTGGTTGAGAAGGACTGGACCTGCATCTCTAAACCCAGGACCTCAGAGTGACTCCAAGAGCAAGTTGGCTGGCCTCCTGATCAGAACAATCAGAGACAGAACAGGCTTCCAACAAGCTAAAACTCAGCGCCTGGATTCTGCCATTTGAGAGTCCAGCCCTCCCACGTGGTGCCACCCCAGTCCTGGAACCTTGGCAGTGGGCCTATATGTGCTCTGCCAGCCCATCTGTTGATTCGGTGCATCGCCCCTGCTGCTCAATGCATTGTCTTTGGAACCGACGCATCGTCTCAAATGTACAGAATTCCCAGACGCAAGGTCTCCACATCGCCATTGTAGCCTGTCAGAACTGCCATGGTGTGACGCATGCCCAAGTAAGCCAGTCAGATCTGACACAGTGTGACCTTTCTCCGCTCAAGGACATTGCATCACACTTCGAAGTTCCCCAGAACCTCTGCTGCACAAAGCATCTCCTCGGACGGATCTCGCATCTCCTCTGTTGCACGACACAGCCTCACCAGGGGACTCTGCATCTCTTGGCAACTAGGATTAAGGTGCTGTGTTCAGTGGAACTACGTGGTTCTCTGTAGCCAGCCCAAACTCCACTGTGGTCAGTCTAAACTTGTGACTTTGTCCCAGTCCGGCATGACCAAATAACCAGAGGTGGCACTTTGTGCATTTTCATGCTGTTTTACTGAAATCTTTAAACCTGGGTTTCTCTGAGTCTACTGATTGGAATTTTGTCACTTACGTCTTTATTTATTTATTAAAATATACCTATTTTTCTAAATTGGTGTGGGATTTTTCTTGTGTCATGTTTTCCCTTTATTACCGTGTCAAGTGCTGCACAAATACTTTAGGTTTAGGATATATTTTGGTAATTTTGTGTAAAAATAAGGCGCAACAATCCGCCCACCAGAAGTTAATTTGCAAAAAATGTTTACAAATTAAAAAAAAGTGCAGGGGCTCTTGTCAGGAGGCAGCTTGCACCAACCCATTTCTCCTGCGAGCGCAGTCCAAAAGAGAACCAACTGCTGACCATGAAATAGGGGAGAGGATGTGGAGTAACGGACAGAGCTGCAGACTTCAGAGCGGGGAGCCAGGTTTGAGTCTCAGCATCGGCTCAACATCCTGTGATTCTGGGCAAATCACTTAATCTGCCTGTAAATGAATGTGTCCTTAACTGATTCTCTCAAAAAGAAGCACTTTTCCGCAAGTGGGTGCATAAATCACACGCGGACAGAGTAAACATGATATTCATATTCAGCATTTTAGCACTGGGGCAGTGTTGGGATCCCCTTTACATTTCGCTGGGTTCTCTCCAAATTTAAAGACTAAATTTGAAATATTTTGCAAATTCTAATTTCCCTCGTCTTCTTTCTTCACCATCACCAAGGTCCTATATATATTTTTTCCGGTTAAGTGATGTCAACTGTACTTTGCATGGATTACTGTCACCCGATGTATCAAAGTATGAAATGGACAACCATGTCATAATAAGAGACCATAACGACTGTGGGGCATGGGTGTGGTGGTTGTATCAATCCCACCACAATGATTACAGGTGGTATACGTATACGTGTATAGAGGCACAATATTTTGAACTAGGGTTTCCACTATATAGTGAATGGCATATGTTCATAATGCTACATTATATCCGATATGTTGAGATGTCATGACACATGATGATGTACTATACATTTTTTCAGCCCTGAGGAACTCAAAGGGTACTTCCCTATGACGAAACACGTGTTGGCTGGGCACTTTCGAATAAAAGGAACAGGAGAACATAAACCACATGAATGACTGCCATTAATTATATATTTTGTATATTTTAATGTGTACAGAGTCTACTTGATTTTTTACTGTACCAGAAATGAAAAGAGTGTGTGCATAGGCTTGTTATAGATTTTTCATTGTATACCGACCAAGTATCAGATCATAAGGTAAACTCTTAAGAATGAAAAATAGAAGGAAATAGAATGAAACATATGCATTTTGTTTTATATCTATCCATATCTGAATTCAAGAATAGTGGTTATTTGTATGGGTCAGAATTTAGGGTTACCCATAATCTCAATGTGATTCAGTAGGTGTTTAACAAAATATATCTTTTCTTGCTCGATGACTTACATTTGGAAGTCAAATACCAGATGTTCTACTATTCTGTGCCTCACATTCTCCCTCTATTCCACATGTGTGGGTGGATCGTTGGAGTGAATTTTTATTCGCTAAATAAATGCTTACATAAATAATGTGCAAAGCTAACGTTTAAGTAACACATATGCAAAATTTGTAGTAGTTAATCATACGGAAATGTTATAGGCCTACAAATAAATAAAAGAAATGATTTAAGTTAGCCTAACTGTTGATGCCATGTTTACTGAAAAATAATACAAATAACACTGAAATACCTGTTTTTTCACATTGGAAAGTAGTTTGTGCACAATGTTTTTCTCATTGTTTTAAATACTGTATTTTTCCAGAAGCCTTCTGTTAGCTAATGAATAGAAACTTGTTTTGTTTTAGACAACTGATAGTATGTTCGCTCATGGAGGAGGGGAGGCGACCGGAAGGATATCAACGATGTAACCTTTCAAGCTCTAATGTCTGAAAGTCTATTGTGCCTGAAAAGAAAGATGGGGAGTTTGTCTATTCCCAGGAGTTTACTCAGTTGTATTGGAGGAAGAAGATGATGGAAGAAAATAATGTTGCAACATAGAATATTGTGTGTTTATATTAGTGTGTGTTCCTAGAGTAGCACCTAGATTCAGGATTCCTTCGATGACTCTACGGCTGGGGACTCACTCTGGAGTTTCTGATGCCTTTCTTCATGAGTGGTTGCTTAACTTAGATTTTGCTGAATTGTATGCTGATAACGTGAACTGAGAATACTTTCCAGCTTAATATGGAAAAGCTACATGCTTGTGCATTGATCCGCTCATCAGAGCTCTTCATTGGATTTCTGAGCTGACACCTTTTCTTTTTTCCTAATTATTTCAACTTAATTTAGAATAGGGAATTTTCCTTTATGGAACATGCTTGCTGTATTATTACTTTATTAAATGTGACTTTAACGAACATTCTGTTCTATTTTATGATCAAATATCGATTGGTGGATATTAACTTTTAATGCTGAAATCTAAAGATTAATACCTAATGAATAAAAAGATGAATGACTAAAAGCATTGAAAATAAAACCCTTAAACTGACACAAATACTCTTTATTGACTGTACTAAAAGTCTTTAATAATTTATTGGTATGTACATGATTACGCCTTATTTCTCTGTGTCGACGAACAAAGGTACATACAGCCAGTGGCAGAGGTTATTTAAGGATTATACTCATAGAAAAAGATATAGAAAACCCCGCTTCCTCAAGGTCTATCCCCAGCAACAGTAAATGCCCCAAAATACAATGTGGAGACATCATGATTTCTCCACTTATTTTCAATATTTCTGGAAAAATAGGTAGGTGTAGTTTTAGGACCCAGGGTCGTCTGGCACCCAGTGACATTCAACAACCACAGACATTTTTGAAAACTAGACATTTGGTGCAGTCCAAGGTGGTGTAGCTTGCATAGATCCCACTACTTTTTCTTACCCAGCCTGCCCTGCAAACATCAAACTTTGGCGAACATAGCATCATTATCATGTTTCAGTTAGAGAATTTCCTGAATCTGCAGAAACTAGCAAATGTCCTACCACCCAGCAATCCCACAATCCTCCCAATAAAAACTGTACCGAGCACCTAACTTATATGGATGAGCCTATCTCGTGTGACAGAAACAGATCACAATTTGTTCTGTGTGAAGTTGTTCTGTGTGAAGTCAATCTGGTGTCAAATGTGATTACGAATTTAGTTATTTCCTATAACCTGCGTTATGTCCATCCATAAAGTGAGAGCATTTGTATAGGAAGAAGTGTGGGTACGCAACTTGGCATGACTTTGGCTATTGGCAAGAAGTCTAAGAAACGGGATGAGAGGTTGAGGCAGTCCGTCACACGTCCTCACGAGACATAATTTTATATACAAATGTGTGATGTTCCGAAGAATTTCACACCTACATTGAGGTTTGGGGACTTTAAAGCACTGTTTTGTTTCTTGTTCCAGTGGTACTGGTAACGTTTTTGTCAGGATGGAGAGCCCTCATCCACCTGGGTGGCATGCTTTATCACTGGGTCCTGTTCCATGCAAAGCCAGGGGTGCAATGCCTGGTAGGCTCCTCGTGCAGGTGCACTTGGGTGGAGATCTTTTGTCTTCAATGCTTTAACTGAAGTGAGAGAGAGGTTATAGTGGGTATCATAAAAAATGTTTTAAATGCCTGTCAAAATCACAGTTGCTTTTAATTTATTTATTATATGGTGATCTATGTTAAGATTAAATGCAAAGAGACCTACTGTACTTTAGTTGTTCCTTGATCCTGTATAGTGATCTACTAGTTCAAGCCTATTTGCTATTCAGGTCAATTGCTGTTTGTGTAATACCAAAATCAAATACCCAACTATATGGGTGTGAAATCTTAACTTTGGTTATCCTCAAACTGAATTATGTGGATCAGGGTGCAATAACTCTGTTGAGTGTCCCACAATTAAGAATCTGTGTCTTTGTACCTGTGGGAGTAACAAACAAAACGACCTATAAATTTAAACACAAACAAAACATGTAGGTTGATTAACTATGTCATACCACTATTACGTGACTGAGCGTGAGAAAACGTATTCTCTGACATGCAATTCTTTAGTGAACACTAGAAAACATGAAAAGTCTCCTATGAACACTGGCACATAATAGGATGCTGTAATATTGTGCATTAAACTCAATGTGAGCACAATGTCTCTTAGTAGTGGTATGACAGCAGGAACGTTTTTCATATATCAGCAGGCAAGCTTTTATTTCTTTCTAAATTGAATTATCTGCTGAAGGCGAATGTTTTCATCAATGTATGGAAACGCGTGTGTGTGCTTACTCGTATATCTGGTGGCCAGCATAGGGGCCATTTCGAAGTGTAGTAATGTAAAAGCGCAGAGTCTATTGCAAAGTTTGTGTTTACATGTTCCTTAAAAGTGTCACTGTAAGCGTTTCTGAAAATGTTTTCCTCAGTAGGAATTCGGTACATTTCTGGGTCAGTGTAATGGTGTGCAAGCTGGCAGGTCCTTAGTAGTTTGAGACTTGAATAAGCCGATGCAACTAGTTGGACAAAGGAAAAGATGTTCCCTCATTTATTGGAGCCACGCCTACATACAAATGTATTCCCTTCGGTTGGAGGATGTTATGTTCAAATTGTGGAAAATGTGAACATCACATCCTCTGTACTAAAGGAGTTAAGGCAAGCCAAGGCCGATTTTGCCATGACAAAAAAACAGGCATTTTCTATTACTTATTACGCATGGACCAGTGACAGGCCTTTCCAAAATCTTAAAATATGAAATAATGGTTGGTACAGTTCTTCAGGAAAGGTGGCAACCCTACTTATTACAGTGAACATTTGGTCCTGAAGACAATCTAATCTCCAATCTACATACTAATATACTGATATGATGTTTTTCACCCTAGCACCTTAGGTACATAGGAACTACGGAAAAATTACAATAAAAAAAAAAAATACATCTGAGGGTTATGAGCCAATGAAAGCAACCGGTGGGCCCCTCGTTGCGAATGTGGTATAAGGATGTCTCGGAGCTGGCTCTTGGGGAGGAAGCCTGGATGAAGATGGTGTGAAATGATGAAACATTGCAGGACGATTGACATCTGGGAAGAAATGATGAACTTCCTTATGGAGAGATGGGGTACTATAGACGTATCATATCCCCTAGTTCCCTGTAGATATACACCAGTGCACCTAAGGGGGCTATGGCTATGCAAGTACCTAGATATGGAGTGTGTATCTTTATGGGTTTAAGATTGCATTATCGATCAGATATCGCATACTGGCGTAGGGATGATGCTAGTGTATACTATTATACTTGGTTATGCAAAACACAGTACAATGTGTGTTATACAATGTTATTTAAAAAATCTGAAGGTGTAAATTGGCAAAAAGAAATGAATGCATAAAATCTACAAATTTCTTAGACTTTGATTTGTGTATCTGGGTATTCTTGTTAATAGCCTACAACACAGAAATCTGTGGAAATCACAGGAGAAAAACTAGGATTAGAAGATTTTCATTTTTGTTCTAAAAACAATGTGAAGTAGTCTATAAAAAAGACGTTAAGAATACAGGTACCAGAATTGAGGAAGAATGTGAAGGATATCTTTGTTATATATGATTTTAACTAAGAAGCATTAGCATGAATACCAGATTCTAAATGTGGTTATTTACGGCCATTACATAGCAACAATAGGAAACAATATAGTTTTCCCATTGTTGCTACCTCACACACACATTCTAGGATGCTTTACGGAGCTCTCAGAGTGACAGTGAGTGAAGTGCTCTCTCTCTGCGCCAATGGAGAGCACAGAGAACAGGTTTGGGTGGAGAAGGAAAACATATTTTTATATATCTGGGCTGGGAACAGCGAGTTTGGATGTTAGAGAATGGCAGGACGCCAATTTCTGGAGGGAGTTGTGAATAAAAGTGGGAATGGGGTGGCTGATAGGACACATGTATGTTTTTGGGAGGGAGGGTTGCCGAGCATGGTGTGGGATGTCGAAAGAAGGGCAGAAATCATGTTTTTGAGGAAGTGGGAAGTATTGACAAAAGAGTGGGAAGTATTGACAAAAGAGTGGGAAGTATTGACAAAAGAGTGGTGTGTGGCAGGTTGCCCAGAAATAAGAAGAGGCATGGATTGAAGCAAGCTAGGCCGTGTTAAGTATGGCCCCTCTACTCCTGGGTGGGCCACATATAACACACAATTGTATAGGAGTAACCGTGAATAGCAGAATGTAGGTCATCCCGGGCTTGTGAGTGACATTGTAATCACCCTTGCTGTCACTCAGAATCTCTTAGTGACAAAAGCCAATATTGTCGATTATCCAACTAGAATTCTGTATGTTCTATATTTAATAGTAGAATGTTACCACGCTAAGTAGTCGATTCAAATGTGCCAGCCCTTGGAACACGCATCATAAAAAAATAAGCTTTGTGTTTTTTGCGCACAGCAGTATTCTTCTCCTAAAATAAAACCTCTCATATCTGAAAGCAGCACTGCAGTCACAGTGAGTCACACGTCCTTTAGACAAAGCCGTACGAGGTACCAGCCTGTTGCCTCCAAATGAATTGTTCACACATCTTGACATCAAGCGCCTTCCATTCATCCCCGCCTACGGTTCGCGCTCTAGGGGGTATACGTCATCCTTGGAAAGATGCAAAACTACAACAATTTCAGGTACTACTCGACTTGAGAAATGTTCGTGGGAAAAACACGGAAGTCATTACAGGAGGATTAAACGGCACAGCAGCACATTCGGAAAGAAAAGTAGATTAAAGTACGCCCCTGCCGAGAAACGAGTACACATTTAGAACAGAGTAAGGCAGCAAAAATGTTACAAATTAGGCGGTTGCAAAGCAATCCAGACTCCTGGTGTGGCAAAATAGGGTAAAACACATTCCAATCCAAGCCACAGTGGCATGAATAATAATGAGAAATTATGCAACACTGGTCCTGCTTTTTCCTGTAATTTAGGATTCTCGGATAGGATGTTGTTAGAAATGGGATTTCTGGTTGGCTAAGGCTTGCGCCAAAGCAAGGCAGAAACCACCACTCTAGTCAGGGCAAGGGAGTTACACGCCAAAGATAACCCCTGCTCACCCCCTTGGTAGCTTGGCACGAGCAGACAGGCTTATCTCGGGGGCAATGTGTAAAGCATTTGCGCACGCACACAGCAACAACGCACACAGCAACAACATCCCAGGCACACTACAAAAGCAACTCCACACAAGGTCATATAAAAATAACTTTTGTATTGTCAAAACTCATCAGATAGTAATCACGCAATATACATTGTGCCAACTGGCACGTGCAATATTCACAAGGGATTATTTACACCGGACAGGGCCATGTGGGCCACTGTCAGGATCAGCACTTAGTAGAAATAGCACTAAGAGTAACTGTAACAACAAATTACAATTATAGACCACAACCAGTAACCACTGGTAACAGGTAGGTACACACTACGCAATACTAATAACCATAGGCATAGATCACGCAGGGACACACAAACTCACTAGTATAAACTATACTAGGCAAAACAACCTCCTAAGCATGAAAACACATGTAGAGGTATCACAGGCATAAATGCATTGCACATTACGCATAAATCACATTAGGCCTAACCAGTATAAATACAGTAGGCAATCTCCTCACTAGTCTAAACACATTAGACCCTACCTCCTAAGTATAACTCACATTTAGGGGCGTAAATCACAGTGAAGTATAATCTCACTAACACAAACCTACAAAGGTAAAACAACCTCATAATCATAAACCACAGTTTTAGAGGTATCAGATACAGGGTGCGCAAAACATACTATAAACAATACATTTCCTAGCACCACATTTAGAACACATCAATCACATTGGGGCCTTGTGCCCTATCCCCACACCAGCCCCCTGGCCAACTGGCCATCTCAAGAAGGGGGGCTCAAATGCCCTGTGTCCAGAATGTCAGGGCACGCTGCTAAGGCAGCGCCAGTCAGGGGTGCGCCATCTGCGCAAACCTAAACGTTGCAGCTACCCACTACTTGCTGGGCAGCTGAGAACAATCACTGGGAGGCCTAAACGCTGCAGCTGGAACTAAGTGTTGCGCAGCTGTGGAAGGCCAAGGTAGGGCGAATGAGGGCGACTCACTCCTAGATTCCAAAAGCACATGTACCTTGGAAAGAAATACCTAAACGGTGCAGCTGCCCACTACTTGCTGGGCAGCTGTGAACTCAAAACTGCGACATGGGCCCTCAATGGCCCTTAGGGACAAAGACTGCGCCAAATGCTGGGGCCCTCTAGGCCCTGGAAATAATGTGTCCGCAGGAGCCATCTAGGCTCTGAAAATAATGGGGGCTTCGTTGGAGCCCTCAGGCTCTAGACAATAATGGGGCGGGGGAGCCACCTAGGCTCCTGAAGAAAACATGCCCCCTGTCGTTGGGCCCTCGGGACCCCCTTGGGGCCCTCTAAAGAAATGTGGCCGTTGTTGGAGCCCTCGGGCTCGGAGAAGGACTAGTAGAACGTTGGGGCGGCCCACTGCCATCCGGGGCCGCCCTAAATGCCCTCTGCCACTGTGCAAACTGTTGGAGCAGCCCGCTGCCAGACGGGGCCGCTCAAGAATCGGGGGCCCCGCACTGTGGCCACCAACAATCAGCATCTGCCCCCCTGTGCCATAGTCGACACAAACAGAAAAACAACAATGGAGGCAGGTGCGGCCAGCACTGGCCCTTTGGAGCCCTCTACAAGAATTAGAGGCCCTTTGGTGGAGCACCTGCAGATGCGGGTCCACTCCGCAAGACAGCAAACAGGAGACACCCTCGAGCCCTCTCCTACCGGCTCATTCTGCGGCGACTCTACGGCGGTCTCTGGCTTCGCCCGGTCGGTGCAGGGACTCCGGCCGGGAGGGAGCTTGTACAGCTCTCACGTCCCACATGCGGCAGGGGCAGGCACCGGCAATGTGCCTCGTGCCTCCTCCGCCAGCACTACCTCTAATGCGGCACCCTGCGGGCTTCTCTCCCAATGGCGGCGGCCTGCGCAGGACTTCTTTCTAGAAATCGGAAGTCCCGCCCACTGTCAGGCGTCTTGCTCCCTGACTTCTGCCCTGGCCAGGACTCGGGCCGCCGCGGTGATTCTCTTTGCGCAAAATGAGGGGTGGGCACCCTCGAGATTAAAAATAAAGTTAGTGTGCGGGGTGGGAACCCGTAGTCACCACCACGGCAAAACGAAGACGCAGGGTATGCACCTGTGCACTCAACACCAGCCAGCGGCCATCAAGCAGGGTGGGCACCTGTCACTAAATATCCCAATAAGCGGGGTAGGCACCCGCAAGGTCGGTGCCACGGGGGAATACCCACGATGGGGGTTCCCTCCCAGAGGGGGTCAATAAGGAGAAGGAGCACAGCGCTCCCAGGGCGCAAAAAGGGGCTCCCAAAGTCTCTGGAAGGTCCAGATAATAGCAAGCAAGGTCAAAGGGTCCTAGAAGAAGTCCTCCAGGCATCCAGGGGCTGGGCAGAGCCCAGGGAGGCACGCCTTCCCCTGGGCCCCAGCAGCAGCACGCCCCTGGTAGTTTCAAGTTAGAAAAACAAGAACATTTTTATGGGGTCACAGCCTCCTTTTTATACACCAAAATCCTTTGTCTAGCAGGGTGCAGGCAATGGGAGAACCAGCTACAACTGGTTAAGGGGAACTCCTGAGCACTTTGTTTTGCTCTGCCCCTCTCCCCTTTCACTGGCCAGGCTAGGGACATCAGACGCACCACAGGGGGTGCATATCTCTCCATTCACCACCGGGGCAGACCCATCCTGCCTCCTGGAGCCAGGCACAAAAAGCCAGCTCCAGCCAATCATAAGCCAGACAGCCAATTCACATTCACTGCACAGACAAGCCAACTTCTAGAAGTGGCACTTCCACACTAGACACAATAAATCCGCGCACATCTTTGCGCAGCATTTAATCACACGAGTTTGCACATACCAAACTGGACCCTGCACTCCCCACACATCAGGAACTACCATGGACACACATATTCCCACGTGCATTCCTATGGGAGGGCAGGCCACTCTCACCCCACATACACAGAGAGCGCATGCACTATACACTGGACCCCAGTGAAAAAGTGCGCAGAGGCCTAAAATCACCAACACCAGGTTACAGAAACAGGCTAGGCAAATGCAAAAAGTTTCGGGGTGAACCTGCCAAAAGGGCCAAGTCCAACATATGTCATTCCGACACCTGCTTGGTTGGGAATAGTTACTGTGCAGAGTCTTCTGTAACCCTAATTTTATACGCCACTGTCCTCCCGATGAGATAACTCAGTGGGGTAATGCAGCTATTACATAGTAGTGAGAAATATGAGTGGGTCTATGGGACTAGAGCAAGGATATGTGTGTAAAACTATTCCCACTATCAGCAGAGGATTAGTAAAGCGAGCAGCCTACTTGGAGAGTCTGCGGTTCGAAAGGAGAAAGTTAAAGAACAAATACAAGGAAACTGTTTAAACTCTGAGCCTTGCCTTTAATCTGCACCCCGTCTATTCTTTCTTGATCTAGCCGCCAGGACGTCTGACTTAAATCTGTCACTGATTTTAAGTAAGATGATCTCACAAGTGTACTTGTGAAATCAAGCTGCTTCTCAATTGAAGCCCTGCACATGCAGCAGATGCATGATAAGTGTAGGGCTAGTTGCCTCAACCACGCTCACAGGAGGAGTCAAAATAATGTTATAAGCCCCGAAAGCTAAAACTTTAACCTAATTCTAGGTTATACTTCAATAGCCAGCTCATACCCTGCGTGTCAGTCTATGTAAAATGGCCTCATATTGACTGCCGTGTTTCGAGCGCGCACTGATTCTCAAACATCGCATCTATTTTTTTCTCAGCAAAATAAGCCTGCGTTATGTTTGAATGCTTTTAAAGTCATACGCTCCAAAGGCGCAATTAGTAATGCCTATTTCTGTCGACATTCAAGTGTTTACGATCACCCTACTCTAACTAAAAGCATCACAGACTTTTGACAAAATATTTCTCTCAAAGATCACACAGTGCGCACTAACGAAATGCACCTCGAGAGTCACAGTTAGTTCTTTGACCTCCATTTGCTTCAAGCACCTATATAAAGTATTTCTTGTTCAAAAACGGCTAATATGAACAATCCGTGCACCCTTCCCTATAAGGAAATAAACATTTCAAATATTTTCAGTTTCCTCATTCCAGGCGATCAAGTTATTCAATGAATCTTTTTATTTTACCTCACTGTGTAATGATGGCAATCCTCATGATGTCAAAGTTCAAGTTTACAGGGATTATAACATGACTTTGATTTTATCCTTGGACCTCGAGTGCCGAAGAATTATTTAAAGTGTGTTGTGGTCATGAAACCTAATAGTATTTTGTTTATCTAGATGTTAAACGAGTGTATAAAGTTTTTTTTTTAAATGTCGCTCATTAGGTGACAAAGGCTGTTTTACAGCTGAAACGCGTCATATCCGGGACAGCCTGATGGAATAAACTGGGCCTCTTGCCTCCCAGAGTGCCGTCTCAGTCATTTAGTGGGAAGGAATTGTGGGGATTAAATATATATATGTAAATTACGGTATATAGGGAGTACCATCCATCAAACTAAAATTCACATACTTGAACATCTGCGGGCCATCAATAAATGTGATGCTAATTACTCAGTAGCTAGGCACTTTCAAAAATATCATGATAGCAAAAGTGACATGGTATCCTATTTTGCCGTAGATCATGTTCCTATGAGTGTAAGAGGAGGAGATAGAACGATGAGATTACGAAGATTAGAATCAAGGTATATTATTGATCTTTGTACCAAAGCACCTGGGGGCCTGAATAGCCATGAGGATTTAACTGTTCATCTGGGATAAAGGGCTCTTTATCCTAATGAGGTGGCGAATATGCAGTAGTAACAAGGGAAGAGGGTTCCACGTGTACATTAACTGTATAGGTTGTAAATAGTCCAATTATGTGTTATGTTTATTTGGTGAGGTGCACGTTTATTTATTTGATTGGTGAATATTATTTTGATGCATTGGACGAATACAAATTTAAAGCCCATACAGGGCATTATGAACTACGAAGGCGCTGTATTAAGATTGAATTGCCCATATAGGGCGGGATGATATAATGAGCAGTAAGAATAAATTTATACTTTCGCGTAGCTCAAACATGGACAAATGATTATGGAAATCCATATGTACTGTTGTATATACTAAGTGCATGGAACATCGTTACAAAATGGCGCCCACGCTTGTACTATTGTATTGGTCCTTTGTTTATGTTTATGCTTTAGAAAGAGATCACGGGGTAACAATAATATAAAGATAGCCGTTTGTGGCGCGCCCTCGTACCACAGAGGAAGGTGAATGCCGAAACGCGTCTGGTGCGTGTGAGAGCCAAAATAAAATCTATGACTCTCCCCCCGCGAGTGCTGTGTCTTTTTTTAAATTGGAAAGAAGACGAGGAGCGGTATATATATATATATATATATATATATATATATATATATATATATATACCAAAAATTCATACTTGATATGAAAAGAGGAACACAAAGAGGGTCTTTCTTTTATCGGGCTTCATTCTTTAGTCTAACAAATTGTAGTTCACATTTTGCTTCTGCGCCACAGCATACAGCATGGAGCATGGAGCAATGGGTCCGCCCACTTTATGCATTGCCTCCTTTCACTTTTCGAGTGACTACACAAAGCCTATGCAAATCACGTTCACTTTAAAGTATTTTCTCTCTTTTAAGTGACAAAGCTCATTAAAAGTGTACATTATCTTACTTATTTTTATATCAATTTTAAATACTAGCTATTTATTTTGTCCTAGCCCTTTCTAAAAGTGCGTAACACTGTAGCTGCCTGTGATTTGAGTGCGTGGTTAGGTGGTGATTAAGGCTGGACTACTCCAAATATTATAGCAATAATAATAAAATGCATGAAGCAACAAGAAAGGCTTTTTGTTTAAAAAAAACAAAACACCACTAGTGAATACAGCTGCATCTGTTTTTCATTTTTTTTTTTTTTTTTACTGCAAACATACAGTGATTATGTTTAAATGGTGGTCTGTTTTCCCTTTATGCTTACATTTTTGCTGCATATATTTGCAATATTAAACAAAAACAAATGATCGAAGCACCTGCCCAGTGCCTACCAAGGCAAGGCCAGTTGGCTTTGCCAAGGTTTGTTTTTGGCAGAGGCTATTCACCCACGCACCCTTGTAGAAGATTGCTAGCTCGGTGCCAATTCAAATACGTCTATTCAAGAACAGAACTAAGTCCTGCAGAAAAGCTTTAGTTCACTGCAAGTCATCATAGATCTTTCTAACAATGGGACTGTCTCCTTTCCGTCTCCTTTCCGTCTCCATGCCATAGAGAGGAGAGTGATTTTGAAAGCGGCCGTCTGCCACTTCCCGCCCATTCTGTCGGTAACATCCTTGAGTACAGTACATAACGGAAACCATCAATTCTGCTGCCTCGGGCAGGGTTGTTTATGGAGACTGTATCTTGCCATTTCCTCGTCAACAGTTCTTTTTCACGAAATGTATTTCTTTCTAATTTTGGGCACTTGGAAAACACATTGAAGGTTGGGGGGGAAAAAGACACAGAAGGCGTTTTTCGGAAAACACTCACTGTGGTGCCAGCGCGGGCGGAGTACACCAATTTTAAAGAAGAATGTGCTAAAATAAAATGGGGTGTCGTTACAAAATGTTTAGCAATGACAATACAATGACCGCTTTTACAACTATACTATAGGATCTGATGGCAGAAGGTGTTCTACACATCAATGTTTCCATCGTGCCGTACAGGAGGCGTTTATACTACTGTTCAGTGTCACAGATCAGTAAAGACATGGGGATCTGTTCGTTCCTTTTATCTTCTATGCCCATTGTGGCACCCAGATGCCAGTGAAAGCGAGAAAAACAAGCATTGGCAACTTGCATTGACTTTGCCAGTATGTTTTAGCCATGTTGTACACCAGCGTGGCTGCTTTTGAGCATGGCTAAACGTTAGTGGCATACAGGAGAGTGGCGTGGAGTGTCGCAGAGTGCAATGGAGAAGAGTAGAGTGTTGTAGAGTGGAGTGGCTGAGAGTGTGGAGTATTGGAGTGGCATACAGTGGACTTACGTACAGTGGAGTGGATTGAGTACAGTGGACTGGTGTAGAGTGCATGGGTGTAGCGTGTTGCAGACTGCAGTGGCATAGAGTGCAGCGACATAGAATTCAGCAACGTACAATGCGGTGTCCTAGATTAGAATGTTGCATGGTAAAGTGCAGTGGTCTAGAGCGAAGTGGTGCAGAGTGGAGTAGTGTAGAGCAGAGTGACGTAGATTAGAGTGACGTAGAATGCAGTAGTGCAGAGTAGAGTGGCATGCAGCACAGCGCCATAGAGTGGTGCAGAGTAGAGTGGTGTTGAGTGGTGCAGAGCAGAATAAAGTGCAGTTGAGTCCAGTGGCTTTGTGGAGTGCTGTACAGTGCTGTGGCATAGAGTGGAGTGATGCAGAGCACAGAAGTGTAGAGTGCAATGGTATAGAGTTCATTGGTAAAGAATGCAGTTGTGACAAGTAGAATGGTGTAAAGTGTAGTGACATAAACTGCAGTGTTGCAGAGTGAAATAGAGTAGTGGAGTATAGTGCACTGGAGGAGAGTGGCGTAGAGTGCAGTGGCATTAAGTTCAGTTGTACAGAGTAGAGTACAGTGGTATAGAGTGCAGTGCTGTAGTAGATTAGAGTGGACTGGGGTAGAGTGCATTAGCGTAGACTGTTGAAGAGTATAGTGGTACAGACTGCAGTGGCATAGGACTCTGCGGTGTACAATGCAAGAGTTGTGGAATGTAGTGGCGTAGATTAGAGTGCTGATTGGAGTGGTGCAGAGTAGAGTGACAGAGTGCAATGGCGGAAAGTACTGTGGTGTAACATGCAGTGATGTAGAGTAGAGTGACTGAGTGCAGTGGCATAGAGTGGAGTGTAGACTGCAGTGGCATAGTCTGCAGAGTGCAGTGGCCTAGAGTGCATTGGTATAGTGTGCAGAGTAGACTGGCATAGAGTGCAATGTTGCAAAGCAGAGTGGCGTAGAGTGCAGTAGTGTAGAGTAGAGATCAGCGGCGTAGTGAGCTGATCAGAGTGCATTGGCATAGAGTAGAGTGCATTGGCATAGAGTGCAGTGGTAAGAGTAGAGTGACGTAGAGAGCAGCGGAACAGAGTGGAGTAAAGTGGCATTGAGTGCATTGGTGTAGCATAGACTGTTTTTGAGTACAGTGAAGTGGCATAGAGTTTAGTGATGCAGGGCAGAGTGCAGTGGAGCAGAGTAGAGCGGCGTAGAGTGTAATAGCATGGAATAAAGTGATGAAGAGTGCACAGGCATTGAGTGCAGTGAATATTACAGTGGAATACAGTGGATTGGCATAGAGTGCAAGGATGTAGAGCTGAGTGTTACAGAGTAAAGTGCATTGAAGTGTACAGGGATAGAGTGCAGTGGTCTAGAGTGCAGTGTTGCAGAGTGGAGTAGAGTGTCATATAGTGGAGTTGTACAGAGTAGATTGGAATGGCCTTGACTGGAGTGGCATAAGAAATACATATATTTGACCACCATGCTCAATACCACCACATAGAACCCATTTACACAGAGGTAGGGAAAACCCATGGAGAGTGAACAGATTTTACTAGGAAAATCAAGAGATGCCTCTCCCAGCGCTGCTGATAATAATCTGCCATCTGTCATCAATCATTCTGTAAAACAAATATAGAGAGCAGCAGGTAAAACAACTCGCACCTCCCCCTTATCCCCGCCCCCAAATTTATTTATATTGTGCTCACTATGTTAGTATCCGCTGCTCCTGGATATCACTGCTTGGCAAGAAATGCAATATCACAACTATAGTGGGGCACCCAAAAATGACAGAAGTCCAATCAAATTGTATGCTGGTCCATTTCTTCTTAATTTTACTTTGCAAACAGTCTTATACTCTTAATATTCAAATTTTAATCGTTACAGCCACAAGTACAGCCAACGTCTTTCGTTCACCACTGTGAAGATTCTAATATGATCCCAATGTGCTCTCCTATTCTTTATCAACCACTCGATAATATATCAATCCATAAATTAAAATTACGTATCATATGCCCACATCCAGGTGTCCCTAATGAGGTGGGCCTGATATTGAATCTGTCGAAGTGGGCTCATGATGCATAATTTTGTTTTATGGATTGATATATTATCCACTGGATGATAAAGAATAGGAGACTATCATTTTAGAATCTTCTAGGAATGACACATATTTTGAATCCCCTGATGAAATTCACATCGGTGAACTAAACGTGTTGGCTGTAGTGATCTGTATTTGAATAATAAGAATATAAGACTGTTTCAAATATAAAATTAAGAAATGTACAAGCCTACATTTGATTGGACTCTGTGGTTTTTGGGTGTACACTAGATTTGTGATAATAAATCTTTCTCTAGCTTGGTGAGGGAACAATAGACATCCTCGAGAGACGAGAGTGCATGGCAGCACACTCTGAACATAACCCAACTCCAACAGACCCATCTGTAAATAAAACACAGACACACTGTAGTAATTAGGTTCCATTACAGACTTCAATTTTAAAAATAGTTTATTCTGTAATAACAAAGGCCACTATTAATGCAGGCTTCTGTGACCACATCTCCTCCAACAGACTGGTCGCTTCCCCCTTTTCCCAGTGTGCAAACCCTTTATGTACACAATCCCCTTCCTTCTTAGAAAAAACGGACCCGATGACAGATAGCAGCTGTACCCCTTCCAATTTCTGTCTGGCTGACCCAAACCATCATCAGAAGAAAGGGTAATTAGGGGGTTAGTAAGGCAAGAGAAGCAACACAGCATTCCTTGTGTGTATCCTTTACTGACAATCTGTTGCGCAACTTGGCATGCTCACTGGTAGAGTGAGCAACCTTACTGGCAGTCTATTGGGATCGTAAGTGGCTAACAGTGAGGAGAAGCAGAGGCAAGTCATCCCTATGTTGGAATTGTTCTAAAACTTCCATAGGATCTGCCTCTATGTTCTGTTGCGCGTGCCAAGAACTGAAACGGAAGAATAACATACCAGGCAATAAGCAGTCTGGTTTTTGATGCACAGTACCACTTTACAAGATTTGATGACACATAAGTATCTGGAAGGCTAACATAGTGGCTGGTCACACTTTGAATTTTGGGACTTCGTGACACACAGCTGCATTTTAATCTCTTTAAACAACCATATAAAGCAAATTGATTGGTTAATAACTTGAGGCCGTTTTTGCGTGTTTTGACCAAATATGAATCAATAGTAATTGCTCTGCATTTGAATTCACATGTGTGTATTGAAATAGAGTTATTGAAATAGACCTGCAGGTCAAGTGTCTTGAACAATATACTCAACCTAACTGTAATGCACTTGGCTCAAAACCTGGTCTCAAATTGTGTGATCCTAGGCAAATATTTTACTTCACAAAGTCGCCTTTTTGTTCATTATCACATATGAGAGCATGTCTTCTGTACAAACAAACATGTTTGTTTAATTTAATAGACTAAACCTGTGTTCCATGTGGAATGCTAACCTACCCTACATATAGAGTCCACATGACCCCAGACATGTCATTAGGGTAGGGACAGAAATGTATCTTAGTTCATGTTTAAAAATTCTCACTTTCAATAAATATGTTACTAAAGCACAATGTGGCAGCACACGGTCTTTAAAAGTCGGCACAATATCCATTAAAATGGGCACATTTTTCACTGTCCAGCAGCTATACTGATAAAACTATATAGCGTACAAACAAGGTTTTGAAATCAGGTTTCAGCAAATATTTATCATTTGAACATCACCAAGTAAAGTGTTCAGATTTTTTTTTATCATATTAAAATCTGTTCCTTATCATGCTACCTAATTGCTGATCTATTTTGAGGGAAACAGCCTTTACAATGAAGGCTGATTCACACAAGCATTTACACAGATGGCTGATTCATCAGACGTCTTTCAGACACGAGCCTTCACAACGCAGGATTTTACAACGAATATGCCTTTATCACATATGCCTTTACCACGAATTTCGGACGGGCACACGGCACCCGT
Source organism: Lissotriton helveticus (assembly GCF_964261635.1). NCBI lineage: Eukaryota > Metazoa > Chordata > Amphibia > Caudata > Salamandridae > Lissotriton > Lissotriton helveticus. Next base: position 997,795,728 of record NC_136067.1, read on the forward strand.
GAGGTCGGACGGCCCCCGCGTCTGATGCATCCAAAGGGTTAAAATCGTAATTTACAAAATACAATGTGGCGACTGGCCCGGTGTATATTTATTCTTGTAAAAGGCGTTTTCCCACTTTTTCAAGTTTATACCTATTGAACTGTCTAAGTTGGGAAGTGTACGCCCTCTACTCATGGACAGATCTCAGCGATGAGATGATGTGAACTCATCCATAAATTCTAATCTTCAGAAAAAAATGTCCATTTTGTTGCATCTCCGTCGTAAAATCAATTGAAAGTTCCGAAAGCGACGCTAGGTGACAGAAGACCATGGAATGCTAAATATTTGCATGTAATGAACAAATGAACTGCTGGCTCGCTGAGAAATAACAGAACCAAGTTGGCTGCAGAGGACATGAGCCAAATAAAGGGAAAGTACTGCAAATAACATACAGTAAAACCATACGCGACGCTGGGTGAAAAGTCCACGAATTTGGAAAACTTTTAGCATGCATATGCCTTTACGAAGCAAGGCTTAACAATTACATTTTCGTTCTAAAGGAGTGAGTGCTAGAGGCGTAGGTGTGGAAAATATTTGACGTAAAGACATGCGTACTAAAGACGCATGCGTTGTAATGACGGCGTTATAACGGCATGCGGTTTAATGACATGCGTTATTCCGTCATACAACCATATTTTTAAATAAGTGTACTCTCGCATACAAGTTATGTAAATGTTGTGTGTTAGAAAAAAACATTTTAGAGCCTTTCTTTTCACACTTTCTTTATCCCAGCACCATTGTTAGACAGTTCACTTTAAATCCTCTAACTTTACTGTCAGAAATGGAAAAGTAAACACCAATCTCCAGGCTAAAATAAAAAACAATGTATAAGAAGACATAAACTCACATTTGACCTTTGTCTTTGAACACATGGCAAATGTGTCAAGATAAAACAAGATTAAAAGGCATCTTTATTGCCAATTCACATTCTGAATGAACAGAGCACATGTTCTTTGCCTGTCCAGTAACCCACCAGATTTTTCCAGAAATCATTACAATGTGTTTAACCACTTCCACGCGGTGCTAATTCCCCCGCAGTGCGGGAGGTGGGGGGTCAGTGTGCGGCGCAGCAGTGCTCGTGACGAGCCCAGCTCGTCATGCTGCACAGTGGAGCTGTGCTCAACCCCGCCCACTCCTTTAGAACGACCGCACAGGCGGGGAATTAGCCCCGCGTGGGCCGTCCGCGGCAGTTATGACGAGCTCAGTTCGTCATGAGCACAGCTCCACTGTGCCTCATGACGAGCTGAGCTTGTCATAAGCATGCAAGGGGTTAACCCCTTCGATGCGCGCGTCGGCCAACGGCCGTCACAAGCACTACCTTGGTAGTGCTGCGCCAGTCCGTTGGCCGACACGGCCCCGCCCACTCTTTCAAACCGCAGCACCACGGCAGAATTCGCTACGCGGTTAAGCGGTTAAATGTGTTTTGTGATTTATGTTAAAACTAGGCCTCAGTTAAGCTTCAACACCATCTGTGTTTAAAATGGGTGCTACATCATAATGTTAATTCTACATTTATTTACTCATTTGAATATGCAGCAAACCGTGCACGTGTATGACATATTTTTCTCACCCACTGGAGGAAGCCATTCCTGACTTCCCAAGGATCCTCCTGTTTGAACACTGTCTTGCATTCATTCACAATTAATTTCTGTTTATGTAACTAGTTTGTTACAGTACCTCCGTTTGGCAGTAGGTCCGAATTGTGAAAATCAGTATCTATGTAGTTGGTTGCTACTAAGATGGCAGGGTTACTGTGACATTTCAGAAGTACGAATTGTTATTTGTTATAACAATGTTCACATGGCAGTTTCTATGAACCTTTATGCTGAAGATGGTTATATAAACCCCTGAATTTGGGGTGAGCCATTTCCCGACCGTCGAAGAATGCTGCCCAATTACACCGCCGGCAACGTCTACTACTCCGATGAATCCAGACAACTGCTGGAGGAGATGAGTCTCCATGTCATTTCTGATTCTGATCGCCTCGCCTTGGGCGCAGACCTATCCGTTGAGGAGCTCACTTCGGCGCTCTTCGCTGTAAACTCCGGAAAGGCCATGGGCCCGGATGGAGTACCGATCGAATTTCTGAAAGGGATGGCCCCTGACATCGTCCCCCATCTCCTGAATATGTTTGTGGAGAGCCTGGAACGGGGTGTGCTTCCCCTCGACCAAAGGTTGGCTTCCATTGCTGTCATTCTAAAACCTACCAAACCTCCCACTGACTGTGGCTCCTATCGGCCGATCTCCCTGATCAGCACAGGAGCCAAGGTTCTGGCTAAACTTCTGGCGTCCCGTCTTCGCTTGGTACTCCCTTCACTGATACACGATGACCAGTCCGGTTTCCTGCCGGGCCGGAACACGGCGCTGAACTTCCGTAGGGTCCATAACGTGCTGAGCCGACAGCCCTCCCTCTCCCAAGACGCTGCTATATTATCCCTGGATGCAGCTATGGCATTCGACTCAATTGAATGGTCCTACCTGTTCGAGCTCCTCCGCCGCTTTGGCTTTGGGCCCACCTTTATTGCCTGGGTACGCCTCCTCTACACGGACCTCTTTGGTCAGGTCCGAGTTAATAACTTCACATCTAGAAAAATTCCTCTCCACCGGGGCACCAGGCAGGGTTGCCCTCTCTCTCCCCTGTTGTTCGCCCTTACCTTGGAGCCGTTGGCTCACTGGGTTCGCACCGATGCCTCAATTCGAGGCCTGCGCTGGAGTGACGAGACTGTGGATAAAATCTCCCTTTACGCCGACGATATCCTGATTTAGGTATCGTCCCCGCAGTCCTCCATCAACAGCCTGTTCCACGTCCTCACTAACTTCGGTAAATACTCCGGCTATGCCATAAACTGGTCCAAGTCGGTGCTGTACATGCTACATGGCCCGCCACCTCGCTTGCCTCGGGGCTTTTCATTACGCTGGCCTCGGACGGTTTTACCTATCTAGGTATTTTCATTACTCCAGACTCTACGCAATTTTACGACCGCAACCTGCTGGGCCCACTGCGCAGACTGCGTAGCGACGTTGCTAATTGGCGTTCGCTTCGGCATTATTCAAAATGCTTGCGCTTCCCCGCTTCCTATACGTCCTTCAGAACTGCCCTTTTCCCGTTCCGGACTCGTACTTCACGGCGGTGGAGAGCGAGCTCCGGGGATTGCTTTGGGATGGCGGTGCCGCTAGGATTGCTCTCTGTAAGTTGTTTCAGGGCTGGTACGATGGGGGAATAGCCCTCCCCAATCTCCGTCTCTACTACTGGGCCTCCCAGCTTGTGGTGATCAACCACTGGATACCTGGTTCTCCGCTTAACCCGGCCTTCCCTTTGGACAGAGAACAAACGGGACGGGAGGGCTACCTGGGAGCCCTGTATAGTAAACCCACCAAAACACGATACATTGGGCCTATGGCCCACACAGTGCGGATTTGGCACGCAGCCAACAAAAAGCTAGGGTGGGCTGACAAACTAACCAAGGCCTCGCCTCTATGGTCCGCTCAACGACTGGGTTCCCTCTGCTTCTCCCAGGGCTTCGACAGATGGGATGCGATTGGGATCTCGGAGGTCGGAGACCTGGTTCACAAAAATGGGCTGCTGACCTTTGCCGACCTACAAGCTAAATACGCCCTGGCACCCACTGAGTTCTTTAGGTACCTGCAAATTACACATGCCCTGCGGGACGCATTTCCGGACTTCGCTTCTATACCCGCCACCTCCCCTCTGGAGGATAGGCTCCTGTCAGAGCCTCTTCCTGAAAAGGTAATCTCCCTAACTTACCGTAAACTCTGCAACAATCTCCCTGATCCCTTCTTGCCGTTGAGGGCTAAGTGGGAGGTGGACCTGGGTCCCCTAGACAACGAGGACTGGAGATCGGCACTGATGTCTCCGAGAGAATCAGCCATATGCCACAGGTTCTGGTTGATACAATTAAAAGTGCTACACAGAGCGTACATATCGGCCCTCACATTGGCTAGGATAGGTCGGAGACCAGACACCCTATGCCTCCGTAGCTGCGGACTCCCGGGAACCTTCTACCACGTCCTATGGGAGTGCCCTGTTATACAGCGTTTCTGGATGACCGCCCTGTCTAAGATGAGCCGATCCCTGGGCAAGCCCCTACCCAAGTCGCCTAGAGAATGTATCCTTAACATCTGGGGCCCTAGTGACATCACTGCTCCGGAGCTACAATGGGCCTCACTGGGGTTTCTACTGGTTAAAAGGTCCATAGCAATGAGTTGGGGCTCCCCGGGAAGACCACTGGTGGTGAGCTGGGTGGCCGCAGTGGACCAATGTATGATAGCAGAGAGGACCGTGTATAAAACGAGAGGCTGCCCCAAGGTGTGGGACAGGAAATGGGGACACTGGAACACTTACCGGGGTGAACTGTGCGACTCTCCAACGGTGGAGCTGGCTATGTCTAGAGGAGGTTCCTGAGACGCTGTGTATGGGCTGAGGGGTTTGTGACTTGTCCCTACTGGGACCGTTTAATTTCTGTCTCCTATGCAGGGGTTCTTTCTTTTAGGGTGTTATATATCGATGGACTAGGTATGAAGCGCTACGACCGGTTAGTGCTGGACCAGTCAGCTGGCCTACTGATCTTCCTGACGAGCTCTGCTGATTTTTATTGTTTCGTTTGGTATCGTTTCTGTTCCAACAAAACAAGTGGTTTGATTGCTTTCTTTGTGTTCATTGTGATCACAAACATCTACCCTACATTGTGTTATGAAAGAGTGACGCCGTCCGCCCTCAGGGTTGTGGACCGAAAGGCTGTGTATTTCATTTTCGCCTACCCTATGCTCTTCGTTTTTGCTCACCTGATCACGGATGTGACAGTTTTACGTGTATTTACATGCAACTGCCACAATAAAAATATTTTTTTTGAAAAAGAATGCTGCCCAATTTTCTACTAATTTGCGGCACACTAGACATTTAACCTTTTCCCTGATTTTTGCTCAAAATTGCATTATTCTGTATTCGAGATTCTTAATGACAAATTACGTCTATGCATTTAAATGAGATCGCTGATGCATTTACATTTTTTTCCTATTTTTTGTAGTCAGTCAGTCAATTAGCTTTATTTCGATAAAAGAAATATCTTAAAAGCATTACAAAAAACAACAAGTAAAAAACCATAACATTTAAAATTCATTTAAAATTCTTCGGCTAATCGGTTAGAATAAAAATCTTTCCAATAAATTAGATAAAAAGGTCTAAATACATGACCACAATTAAACAATAACTTTTAGCCGTTTAAGTCTAATCGACCAAGCCCAGCCTAAATATTTGGACATACCACAAGCATACAGGGGCCGGGTATCAGACATCAAAATTCGCAAAGCGACTATATGGTGTCTGGTACCTAGCTCCCTGTATAGTGGTTTTAACCACCTAGATCTCGGGGATTTAAAAGCCGGGCATTCAAATAAAAAATGGGCAACAGACTCCACTCTAGAAGTACAAAATATACAAAGGGGAGTAGTTTGCCCCGGAATTTTCCAGCGGGCAGACAATTCTCTCAATGGTAACAAGCCCACCCTAAACCTAAAATATAAAGCCCTATCAAGGGACTTTGGAATCAAGTCCAGTTAGGGTTCACATAAGGGCGCATCCTTAATCCTGAGGAACTCAATAGTTGTTTTACAATTCTTTTTTGGCTACCCACTGCCAATAGATAGTCTTGAGGACAGCTTTGGGGGGGACACATCTAGATGTCCAAGCATCCCCAAGTCCCAAATCCCCAAGCAAGGTTTTGACATGATTGAGCCACCCAATTTTAGACTAGCCAGGCATCGACAATATTTCTGAGAGCCCTTCCGCATAATTGGCAAGTTCAGGAACCCTCCACAGACGAGCCCATAATAGTAGTGGGCGGAGTTGGGCCTGGTCTTTAATTGAACGGCAACCCATGTCCAGCAACAGAGGTAACGTTGTTATACTCTGTGGGAGGGACATCAAATCCTTCAGAAATTTGTTCTCGGATCTGGAGAGATGATCAATCTTGTTTAGTCCCCAGAGTTCTGCCCCGTAGAGTGCTGCACCAACTCCTCTTGCTTTATAGATGTCTAGCACTGGGGCAATGGGTTTAGAGGAGGACGAACGCTGCTCTTTAAGAAGTGCCCCCACAACCCTTTTATGACCCAGCAGCATTTTCTGGAGGTGGGAGCTCCACTGCATGGAATCAGATAAGCGGATACCCAAATAGTCGAATTCCTTAACCCTTTCCAGGGGCACATGATTCAATACTGGCGGTCGACCAAGCTTCCTAGGTGGATTCAATACCAAATACTTAGTTTTGTCGGTATTGATTTTGAGCCCTCTACTGGTGCAAAAGATCTGGAAATTATCCAGAAGGCTCTGTAAGCCCATAGGTGACTTTGAAATGAGGAGGGTATCATCAGCGAATAGGAGGGTTGGTATTTTCTTACCCGCCAGGGACGGAGCGTCAGATGGTTTATTCAGAAGATGCTCCACCACTCCGTTCACGTACAATGAGAACAGAGTGGGGGCTAGACACATCCCTGGCAGACCCCCCTATTCACTGTAATTTTGGAGGTCTTCTGGCCCTGAGTACCCGACCTCACCTGGGCAAAATTTCCAGTATGCAATTTCACCAGTAGGGACAAAATGTAACCCGGGATCCCTAGGTCAGAGAGTACCCCCCATAAGCGGTCCCGTGGCACCAGGTCAAAGGCAGCCTTTAAATCAATAAAGGCGAGATAAAGACTGCCTTTGCCTAATACTACCACCTTCCAGTATATGAGCATTAATCTAAAAACCTGCTCAATGGTACCCGTACCTGACCTGAAGCCTGCTTGGAAATCCAAAAGGAATTTATTCTCGGCCTCCCACTGAAGCACCTTCCCTAAAACCACCTTTCCAGCTACCTTCTGAGTAGAATCTATATGGGGCGATAATTTGCAGGATCTTCCCGACAGCCCTTTTTAAAAATCGGGACGACCTCTGCCCCCTTCCAAGAATCTGGAATTGCCGAAACATAGAGGATAGCATTAAGTAAGGATAAAATAAGTCTCCCCCATTCTTTAGAATTAAGACGAAGCAGATCCCCCGGGATCCCGTCAGGGCCTGCTGCTTTATTTGGCACTAAGGATTTGATCACATCTTCGACCTCCCTAACTGTGAAGGGGAGGGCCGCACTCTCCTCGGAGTGGCCCAGGGATGGTGATATAAACAACCCCTGCCCATCAGCTATATGAGTAGAATAGAGAAGGGAGAAGTGATCAAACCACGTTTGTCCAGTAATATTGCACGTAATAAGGGTGCTATCAGGCCTATTCCTAGTCCTTACCAAGTTCCAGAAGCCACCAGAGTCCCTCCCCGCACTAACTACCTTTAGATCACACCAAAATTGGTCATCCCAATCCCTCTTTGCCTCGTGAATGGATAGCCTATAATCCTTCCTGGCAGCCCGAATCAATACAGGATCTTTCAGCTTAACAGCCTTCACCAGGGCTGTGTTCGTCTGCCGGCACTTTTTAGAGAACCAACTCAAATTGCACTTCGGTTTCTGGTGCTCCCTTGCGACGGAATCCCTACATGGTTTTATAAATAGGTTTCCCACGGCTTCAGTGGTATTGCTAAAAAGCCCAAGGATCTCTAAGGGATCCGAAGTGAGAGTGTCCAGCTTAATCGGGGCCGCTTCCATCATAGCCCCTATATTCTGTAACTTTCCCTCGTCCAGGGCAACCATGTACCATTTAAGGCACCTCCCTCCCTTAGATGGACAAACTTCTGAAGTTGATCTTAATTGTTGTTCATGTGGGCCATTTGTGAGCAGCCATAAAGAAACTAAACTTAAGGATAGCGGATTGTGATCACTATCTGCTGTAGGCACGACTTCCATGTCGCGCATACAGCTCCAGAGTTTAAAATCAAGTAAGATATAGTCTATCCTTGAGGAGTGGTCTACCCTGTTGAACGTATGGGCACCTGAAGGGTCCGATGTTGTTCTGCCATTCACTGCCCTTAAACCGAATTCCAAAGTTAAGATGTTAAGCTGGATGGACCTCTGGGACCATCTCTTAATGGGCGGGATAGTGAGGACAGGAATACCCCTTCTTGCATCCTCATCGGAAGTGCCCTTAATATCCTCAGTCGCAAGGGGCTCGAAAGTACAATTAAAGTCCCCTGCGACCAGGACATGCAGGCTCTTACTACACTTACTGAGTTCCACTTCAAGCATAGAAATAGTTGGAGATTGAGAACCGCCTTTAGTGCCTCTAGCGTAGATGTTAAATATCTCCAGAGTACGTCCTCTCCGTGGTCCCCTGACTGACAATCTTAATATATCAGGTGAATTAGATACTAGGTGCCTAATGTGACAGCCCAGAGAAATGCTTATCCACATAAGGAGGCCTCCTGAAGGGCGACCTTTTCCAGAGTGGGCAGGGGTTGCTGGTACAAAATATGTGGTATAACCAACCTTGTGGCAGCGCTCCACACTCCCGGTCTCTTGAAAGATGCATATCCCGCAAGACTCAATAAATAGGTTCCAATCAGGAACATCTAGTTTCCTGGAGATGCCAGCTATATTCCAACTGAGGATCCTCATGTCATTATTCACATTAACTTCCTCAGAAGAATACAATATATCAGTCAGACCGGGCCCAACACCAATCTCCATTACAGTGTCCTCCTGCTCCCCAGACCTACAAATGCTCTCTGGATCCAGCGATCCGGGAACAGACTTAAGCCGGTCTGGTGCTCCACCCTCCAGGACCTCAATCCTCTCTCTAATCCCGGACAAGACTGTATACTTATGTGGGCACTTAACGGGAGAAAGAGCACCACGTCACCAGCCGTAACCCAACCTGTGTGCTACACGGCCTCCTCTTAGCATATAGCGCTGGTAAGAGTCATAGTCATCTTGGGAGATAAACATGTTATCCCTCCAACCCCTGGGTTGGTGATTGGCATTGAGGTGGGAAACAGAGAAAATTTGGAAATGGCTAAGTTCATATGGACCAATTCCTGAGTTCCTTGAGTCAGACTGTAGGTTGCAGATAAATCTAGCAACCCTAGCATCCCTGAAATTAACCAGGACGCAATCTCCTGTCAGGTCCTTTGTCCTATTCCCAACCCAGCCGACTCTTCTTGCATGAAGAACCTGTCCATCAAAATAGCTAGGAAGAGGTCTGTTCTCATTTAACCAAAACATTGTTTTGTTTTTGAGTTCATCATACGATTCCTGGATACCAGGCCTACAGGATGGGACCCCAGTGAGCACGACTACATATGGCTGGCATTCAGGAGGTAGGTTAATATGGGGGAGATCGGTATTTCCCTTATTGGCTGGAATGGGCGTGTAAGATTTTTCAGCTTGTTTGCCACTTAGGCCCACACTTTTTCCCATATCAATGTTGGTAGCCTTACTCTGGGCAGTCAAACTTTGGCAGCGTCTTTTGGACCCTTTATCCAAGGTGGAAGTTTTGCCAGACTGATCAATGGTGCGAGTAACTCCACTTTGCGTAGCAGTATTGGCACACGCTTGAGGCCCTATAGTTTCCTTTGTTGCTGTTTGCCCCCTTGCCTCTGGAGATGTTAAATCCAACTGAATATCTTTGGGCATTTCTGGTACCCCCTCCCTGATTTTGGTATGTAATTTAATTAAGGATTTGAGTGAGAAAAAGTTATCCAGAGTGGCCTGCTCAAATCGGTCAAGCCTCTCAGTCAAGAACTTCACCCTCTCAAGAACCGGGAGTATAAGAGATTTCATCATTTTCTCTATTTGAGCTAAGGGGGGCATATGGACAGGGGTGGCCATTAAGGAGCTAGACAATTGCTTTTCGCTCTCTCCGGCTCACTCGGTGTACATATCGCCTGAGTGTCAGTCCGAAGGATCCCTTGCGTAGAAACATTGGTACTATGGGTTCTAGTCACCCCCAGCTCTATAGATTTCGAACAGCCCTTAGGACATTTGCCCTTAAATTTCTTTGTCGGTTTTAGGTAGCCAGCCCTTTGATAATGCATAACTCTTTTCCGTTTAGTGGGTGCTGCTCTAGTTTCTCTGGTAATCGCTGCCTCGGATAGCACAGGGGGGCCTTCGGGGTTATAGAGTTACTGGTAGGATCATGGCTTTCTACAGATGGAGACTGAGTGGAGCCCAGTGTGGTCTGTGTAGTCGGGTAAATGCTACAATTGAGTGCATTAAGCCTATCCAAGCTGGCCCTGATGGCTCCTATTCTTGTCAAGTCAGGACCGGGTAAAGCCTCAATGTGCGGATCAACTGTCTGTACTGGAGATACAGCCAAGCCCAAGGGACCTAGGGAAGAGCGCTTATAATTAAGAAACTCCTGTGAAAGGCGACTCTCCGTAGTAGCAATCTCTTTTTCAATAACCAAGAAGGCTCGAGTAATGAATTGGTCCATCGTGCCAATAACAGAACCTCCCCCAGCCCCCTTTCCCTTGCCAGAGCGAGTTGTCATTGGCACGAGCAGGCGCGCTAAGCTTTGGCAACAATTTCCACAACAATGGCTACACTACGGATTACAACAACAAATAGAAATCAGGGGGAATATATTTCAATGGCACGTTAGGGGGTGGCCTAGCTCAGCCTCGGCCAGCCCCGGACGGCCACAGACGGCCCGGCCCGCCCTTGTCCCGGGCTTCTCCCGGGACGCTCCCGCGCAGCGGTAGACTGGAACCAAAATATAGGGCGCCCGGCGTCCTGTGGGCGGGGTTGGCAATCAAGGCGGGACCAGGTGCTATCGGTCACGCAGGGACTCCTGGAAGATTGAGTCCCTGCCTACGCCTCACACAGCCCACTCGATGGTACACTTCTCCCCACAGTCCTCGCCCCCTGTGGTACAGGTAAGAAGCTGCTCCCGCTGTCTCTGGAAAACGAAGCGAGTTGTAGCTCTATTTTTGTATTGTACTTAAGTTTATAATAAACCATGTTTTTTCTAAATTTCTGATTTCGAAATGCCTTTTTTTTTATTGGTTTTTGGCATTGAAGCAGATACATTACAGTTCGCAAATACTCCCATACAAACGCGGAAGAGGATGAACCCAGACTGCCACCGAGCTCCCCGAAGTCATCGCGATTCCTCAAAATGTCATCAGGACAGCAAGTGTCTATGAGTGCTAGTGAGGCCGGGGATCTGGTCCCATGGTCTCGTACCCACCCCCACAATGCCCAAAACAGAACAAAAATAACCCTACCCCTTGAACTCCAATACCTCCCCTAACCGGTGTGCCATATGCTGTTTCCGTAGGTCGTCCAATGCGAGGACCACTAAGTGCTTAGTTCCCAGAGGCCTCTGCTTGGGACGATTTGTTGGTTAGTCGCAATAGACTGGGATACTTTAGGCAAGTAACTTCGTTGAATTCTGTTGACAGGAGGAATAGAATAGGTTGCCAGACCGTGTGGAAGAACTCCATGGACTGTGTAAGGGTGACTTGAATGCGTTTCATACCCAGTGTGTACCATAGTTTGTGCAGCCAGCCCGTGTGAGTGGGCCGGGATCTTGTTCCCCAAAGCGATAAGATGTGTTGAACCGTAGCGTTCATGGCCAAACACATCTGCTTCCCTCTAATTGATTTCAATGGAAAGGTAAGTGCGTTGGGCAGTCCAAAAAGTGTGTAAGCTGGGAAGCCGAGGATCTTAGTATCAACATGCCTATCAATGTCGTTAAAGACTGTTGTCCAGTATTCTGTCACCTCCATGCACTCCCACAGCAAATGCGTCAATGTGCCCTCTTCATCGCATCCTCTCCTGCAAGTTGGACTACGAGTAGAGTTGCCCTTATGTAACCTTACCGGAGTTAGATGCCAGTACACTGCGATTTTCACAGCTGATTCCCTGCTGGCCGTGTTCCTGGCTGTGTGGTTGGCCCTATAATATATATATTACCATTCCTTGTCCGTAAAGGATCTCCCCAACTCACTTTCACAACGTCTCTGACTGGCCGAACGACGAGAATCGGAAGAGGGACCGATCGATTTATAGAGCTCTGTGATCATCTTACGGTCTGTCTCTTTAGTGATGAGCGATTTTTTGAAAGCCATCAACTTTCTACCGACCAGAGGGCTCAATTTGGGGTGTGACAGCCAGTGCCGGATTTGAAAATATTGGAACTGCTGCGGGCTTTGATTTCATAGAGCTACGCTAGATCAGAGAATTGGATGAACCCCTCAAGATCAAATAGATGGCCCACCGATCTACACATCAAGCTCCGCCATTGATGGAACGCACCCCGGTCCATCCCCGGTGTAAATTCAGGGTTGTCAAACAAGGGTGTAAGCGGTGAGGGAAAAGTAGTAAGCCTCCTCTTGGCCGCCACTGCGTCCCACACCCGTATCACCTCTGGAGGTCATCCGTGCGTTTTAGAAAGGGAATCTTCCATAACAACGCTTGCGCCATCGCTCTGTCCTGAAAGAGCTACCTCTTTTCGGACTCGGGTTGACTCTATTCCACCAGGTGGCGCAATTGCGCCGCCTGGAAGTATTGTTGTAGATTGGGGATCCCCAAGCCTCCCTCGTCCGGAGGTCAGTAAGAGAGGCCTCTACGCAACTTGGGACGTTTCCCGACCCAGATAAAATGGTGCACCGCATCTTGTAAGCGCTTTATGGTGCCCTGGGGGGGGGATCACCGGGATGGTTTGAAAGATGGATAGGAGTTTGGGAAGGATGGCCACTTTTACCACAGCGACTCACCAGAGTAGCGAAAGAGGCTGAGTCTGCCATCTCCTCAAATCCCCCTGCATTTGGGAAGTGATATTGGAATAGTTCAGGATTACTGTCCGCTCAGTGGATGGGATCAAGGCTATCCCCAGATATGGGATCGATTCACGAATTTGCAGGCCCCCATAAGCGGGCGGAGCTTCATGACTGTCGTGAGCATTGCAGCCCAGCGGGAGAAGCATTGACTTCCCCACGTTCATTTTGAAGCCGGACACCCTCCCAAATGCCTCCACCTCCCTCAAGAAGGCAGGCACTGACTGCTTAGGTTTATCCAGCGCCGCCAGGATGTCATCTGCGTACAGGCTGATCGGGTGAGGTTCCCCCAAAGGAAATGCCGACTAGATCCTCTGCGCTAAGGGTTCTACATATAGCGCAAAGAGGAGGGGCAAGAGCAGGCATCCCTGCCTCGTCCCTCTCTGAATATCGACCGGCCGTGATCCTATACTGTTGACCCGAATCGTTGCCCTAGGTTTGTCGCAGCAGCTGGCGACACATGCCCTGAAGTGATCCCCAATGCCAAAATGCGCCAGTGTTTTATCTAAAAAAAACAGTTCACTCTGTCGAACGCCTTCTCTGCATCTATGGACAGATGAATGGCGTCCGAACCCGCGAAGTGACCTATTAAATGCAGAAGGCGTTTAGTATTATCGCTACATTGTCTGCTGGGGATAAAACCCGATTGATCCGGCTCAATAATGCCAGGTAGCCTTGGCCCCAACCTAGAGGCGAGTACCCCCTGTGAATAGTTTGAGTTCTAAGTTGAGGAGGGAGATTGGCATATAAGCGGCGCATTGAGTGGCATCCTTGCCTGGTTTAGGCAGGACAATAAGATCGGCCTCCAGCATGTCTAGGGGTATCGAACCAGGCCCTTGGAATGAGTTGAGTAGTCGGGTGAGAATCGGAGCTAGCAGAGGGCAAAGGCTTTATAAAAGCCAGCTGAGAAGTCATCAGGCCCTGGTGACTTCAACGGTCTGAGGCGGGAGATCGCCCAAACCACTTCCTCTATCCTGATAGGCGCATCCAGTGATGCGGCCCCCGAAGCATTGAGGGCCGTTGTCGCTGTTCTGCTTAAATAAGCTTCTCTGTCCTGATCAAGAGACCGATCCGCACCGTATAATGATGCGTAGAACTCTCAGAAGGCCTCAGCAATCTGGGCATCATCCTCCATTTTTTCTTCCTTAGCATTATAGAGGGTTGTGATTTTATACCGCTGGACTCAAGCTCTAAGCGCGCTTGCAAGGAGACGACCTGTTTTGTCGCCTCCCACATAGTACGAGTGCCGGAGCCGCAACGCTGCATATTCGGCACAATCAATATCCAGATCAGCTAGTTGCGCCCTAGCAGCTTTTAATTGCCTCTCGAGCTGGCTGATTCTTGGGTACTCGTGTAGCATGACCAGGGGGGACGAAAGTAGATGGGCGGAAGATTACACCTACGCTGTCTGGGGTTATAGATGCCCCGTTTCCCATTTATTTGCTTATTTAAGCTGAACGACCGCTACTTGGTCGGTAGATTTACCCTAACGCGACAGAGGATCGTTCTTTAATTCTATAGATCCACAACTACCCTTGTGGTTCACAAGTGCCGTGACTCTGGAGACACCTGGTCGCCGATATTTGCTGCCTTTACGACTTGAATCTTTATATTACACCACAGGTGATCTATTCATATCGTGGATACTTCTTATTTTTACTATTTGACCGCTTCATGGGACTATCAAGAGATTACAAGTCCTGATGAAGTTCCGCAAGGAACTAAACGCGTTGGCTGAGGCCTTTTAAAGATTGAATCAATAAAGGATTTTCACAATATTGCAATTTTCTGGACTTTTATCTTTGGTGCACCACCCGTATTCTCAAGCTTTTAATTGCCTCCAAATCCTGGGAGCACCCGTGCGGCTGTGCACCCTCTCAAGTTCGGTTACCTGTGCTGCTAAGGATTCCCGTTTTTCTTTGCTTTCTTTGGCTTCCGCCGCTGAGATGGCAGCTCTACCCTCACCACTGCTTTCAGTGCTCCCCATTGACAGTCAATGGTGTGCCCGGTCGGTTGTTAAGTGCGAGATAGTCAGGGATGCGTTTTTGTATTTGTTGGAAGACCCCCTTTCTTTGCAACAATGCGTCCCGCAGTCTTCATCGCCCCCTTGCCACCTTGGTCCGGGGGAGCTTTATAGTCACAGCGTCATGATCCGATATAGCTGCAGGAGTAATGTCTGCGTCGTCCAATAGTGAGCATAGCTCCGAAGAGCCCATGAAATGGTTGAGCCTGGGGTAAGTGTGGTGCACATGGGAGTAAAATGTGTAGTGCGTCGCCCGGGGGTGTTTCCCGCCACAAGTCCACCAAACCCCTTTGAGCCAACCAGTCCTTCCCTTCTGAGGATATTTCTCCTGTAGAGCCAAAATGATGGCCCGACCTATCGGCCTCCAGATCCATGACCAGATCAAGGTCCCCTCCTATGAGTATATACCTCGCTTGGGATCTCAGATAGAGCACCCTTAAGGAAGGTTTCTTCACCTGAGTTAGGGACGTATAGGGACCCAACAAGCATGGAGATACCTCCCACGTGAATGCTGTGCGCCAGCAACCTGCCCTTAATTTCCCCCACTTTGGTCCCCACTTGACCATGAAAATGCTTAGCAAAAAGTATTGCTACCCCCACTTTTTTATCTTTGAGTGAAGAATAAAATTGCTGAGGGAGCGCTCTGGACCTCATCCGATGCCAGTCTTTGGAAAGGAGGTGTGTTTCCTGCAACAGACAAATCGAGGCACCGGAGTTTTCCCAATACGATAGAACAGCGCGTCTTTTGATGGGGTTATTGAGCCCTTTCACATATAGGGTTACAGCCTTCAAGTTGTCCCCGTCATTCTATGTGTCCGCCTATGAGTAGCTTAATTCAGGGCGGCCAACCCCTGCGCGTCGTCCTGATAAGGCCCTGCTACCCCCCCAGCCCCAGCCTCCCCCCCTCAACCCCACCTTCTATCCAACACCCAAAGGAAGTCCCTCCGCCCCGCCCTAACCCCAACTGAGCATTCCCAACCCAATATCATAGTCCCAAACCTGCGCAAGGGTGTCGCAAGTTTGTGGCGATGTTACCTGTAAAGGAGTGTGTCACCAGCAACCCTGGCTTCCTCCTCCTCCCCTCGCCCCAGCCAGCTGGAAGTCCGAGCAAGTGTGTCCCCACTTGTGTAGACAGTCACTCAACAGGCGAGGTGTCTCTAGCCACTGGGTTGAGGGCCGAGGTCCGTTCTTGCGACATGGTAGTCTGACTGGGCTTTAGTGCTGCTATAGGGGAGCGTGTACGGCCCACTTGTTGCCATCCGTCTCTCAGAGACTTCTGAGAGCGAACTGGGGAGTTGTCTGGCACGCGGTGCTCAAGGCCCAGCAGGGCGCAGGCCTCTTGAAGGGATCTCATTTGGTGCAGCGCCCCATTCCACTTGAAGATCAATCGGAAGGGATGACCCCAGGAGTAGGGTATCCCCTTGTCCCTCAGGAAAGAGGTGACCGTTTTGAACGCTTTCCGTTTTTGAAGAGTGATGGCCGATAGGTCCTGGAATAGTGCTACTGCATGTCCATGATGTTGGAGAGGTTGTTTCAGTCGTGCCTCCCGCAGGATTCGCTCCCACCGCTGCCACCCTCTCCCCTAGCCCATCTACCTCCGGCGTATCTCCTTCATCTCACTGGCCACCTCCTGCTTCTCCAGTTAAAGAGTGTCTCCAGGAACGCCCGGGTGATCAGCACTTCTCCATCACCTTGGTCTGACTGCTGCTTCGTGTTGAAGGGGGAGGGGGGCCCTCTGTCGCTATTGCTAGGGCCTTTGAGAAGCATGTCCGTTAGGGAGCGTGTTCCCTTCTTCCTCGTAGAAGCCATGATTGGGTGGATCCCTACCCCTGTATAGCACTGGAATCTCTAGGAGGGTTGCGTCTCAGCCTCTGTCGGTCGTAACTGGTGCGGTCGCCCCTTCCAAGCTCTGGGTAGTAGTGCTGAGCCAAAGCCTGCGTCGTGCGTATTGTCTCTCTTGGGGGGGGGGGGGCCCGTGTGAAGCTTGAGGTCCCCCTCGCTTCGGAATCTTGGGCGACAGGTAAGTGTCTGCGCGCCACCAGATATGGTCCTCCCGGTGTAGGGTAGGTGTTATTGGGAGGCACCTGCTAGGTGGTGTGTTGGCAGGCGCGGGTGTCCCTCCCTCGCCGTTGAATTTCAGCTGTCACTGCGGTTAACGGCGCCCCCTGTGCTCCGGTTGGCCTTATGCGCAGCTTCTGCACTGTTGCCGTAGTCCGCTGCAACAGTCCTGGCCTACTTTGCTTATGGGGGGGGAGGGAGGCGCAGTCCCCCTGTGGTGATCTTGCAGGGCAGGGCTCCCCTATGCCCCTACGTCCCACTGAAGGGTCCTGGTGGGAGGGACCCTCCGGTTGCTCCTACTGCTGCTGTCACAATGTCAGATGGAGCCTGTGCTACGCGCCAGCACCCCCCAGTCATAGGTGGGGGTGCAGTACGGAGTGCTCCCGCCGGGCTACTTTGCGGGCTCCCCCCCGGCCTTGTCACTGGGCCTGGACTGGGCCCGACGCTCCGTCGAGCCATGTTGCGGGTTCACCGCACCCGCGGCCTCCTCCTGTGGCGACAGAGTCGCGCGCTCACATCCAGGCCCTGCAGCCCCGGCCTCAGTTAGGCGCCTCCACTCGGGATCCCCGGAAGGCTCTCCGACTCACAGGCCACACTCCTCCGGAGGTCCGACGGCTCCCTGCCTCCTCACCGCCGCAGCCCCCTTGCTGTAATCTGAAGGCCGGACCCGGGATGCTAACTATCTGCTGACGTTCCCTACTGCCGGAGAGCCAGAGAGGTCCTGCTACCAGCCACTCGCTTTGGGCGCCATTTCGTTGCTCAGATCTGCAAGCCGAGTCTGCGGCGTCCAGTGGAGCAGGACTACTGGAAACGCCCCAGGTATTATTCAGTGCTTTTTCCCTGTGCTTTGTGGTCAAAGTTGTCCGTTGTCTGGGGACTGAAACGCTCAAATCGGCCTTAGGACGGGGTTGGAGCGCGGAGCCTCGAGACCCTGCGTCCGTCTAGGTCGCCATCTTAGCCATGCCCCCGAAAATACCTTTTTGAGTCAATCCTTTCTTATTGTCTGCATTTTGAAATGCTGTTTTGAATCTTGTCTTTGGGACACAATAAATCACACACTTTGACGTTAACACCGTCCCCAACTCCAGCAATTTGGGCACACCATTGTTATGCAAATGTATTAGGGAATGCACGCCCATGCCAATTTTTGGAATTTGGGACTTCATGGCACACAGCGACATTTTAATTTCTTTAAACAAACATATAAATCAGGCTAATGAACTTAATCGTCGGTTTCCCCTTAAAGAGAAACAGGATGATTCAAGTTCATATTATGGTTAGGCTCCGTTTTTCCTACAGCAGCCAATGTCTGCAGGAAGTAGGATATGAGACATACTGGACACACAGATCTTTAAATGTGTAACTTATTTTTGAGCCCAAGGACGACATCACATGTGTTTTCACTTGAAAATGATGACTCATACAGGCACAAACTACATCACTGGCCATCCAGCTCTTTGTTGTTCTCAAAGTAAGCCAAGCACTGAGAGAAAGTAAGAGAAAAACAAAAAGTATGGACAGACTTCTCTACAGTAAAACAACGTAAAAGAATAATATCCCATATGAAAAATATACACATACATTTTATTTTAGAACTAAAGATACTTAAAAGTTGGAAGTGAAGTCTGGTTCATTTGTGTATCACGTGAACGCTTAAATAGTATGAATAGAGGAAAACATCGGCTAAGCCATTAGGTCTGGCTTGCAATGGAAGTCTTGACTAAAAGATTAAAACAAGCATTGGCAAAGCCCGCAGGTCTGGTATGCATGTGCCAACACATGTAAACCGACAGATTCAGAAATGCGATTTACCTGTGTGGCAACACAAACATTGCTTCACATATTAAAGCTTGTCTAGCAAGCTTATATGAGATAATACATTTACTGTGACAAGCAGTGTGAGTTGAATGTACTTTTCAGATTTAAAATAGTCCCTCATACATTTCAACTAAAACATTTCCTGAAGGAGGAATAATACACCAAATAGCCAATAGGATGAGGTGAGATAATACTCCTCCGAGCAAAGTCAGAGCCCACTAAGTAGAGTTTAAAGAATTTGTAACTACACATAATGCAGACCGTTGTAACCGTGAAGCCAGACCTAAAACCCTGCCACAGTAAAAAACCAATACATACATTTGGTTGCTCTCCATATATAATGCGTTTAAAAGATAAATAATTTATTGTATGATGATTCAGAGTACTTTTAGGATGTTCAATAGTCTCTCATGTATTGCACTGCAAATACTGAATAGGAGGCAGAATAATGCACTAAACAGACAATTACATAGGGTAAAGGAAGAATTCTTCTATGGGCAGAGCCGAAACCAGCTATAAATATAAATTTTAAGATTTGTTACCAATATACCCTGCGGACGGATGCATTGCCTATTATGCAATCACGGAAAAGATCTATTTGGGTTGTACATGGGTTAGCGTGAGAGAAAATGAAAGATGTCGAAGATGGAAAAGACTTATTGTTATTTTATTAATTAAAAACATCAGAAGGAAGTGACACAAGACTGATAAGGTAATAAAAAATAGAAAGTTCCCATCTCTCAACTGAATGGATCTTTACCGAGTCAACCGCTGATGAAGCAGATAGCTCCTGTTCAGAAAATGTCTTAACTACTTACGTGACACAATTTAGAAAGAAGGGGACCCCTACTAATGATAGACTCACTATTTGTAGGGAAAAATTGAACTATATTGGTAACGTACCTAATAGTGAGCTGATTAATTGAGCCAAAAGCAAACTAGGAAACTATTCTGACACAGGCAAAATCCATTCATATATACACAAAAGTGATAACTATAATGTTTATGTAAAAATATATTTTTGTTTTATTTTAATCATTTTCTTGTGAATTGATACATCTTTCGTATTTCTCTTTTCATATTGATATAAACTGACAGACAAATCTAAATATACTTATTGTGCAAAAAAGAACAGCTAAACAAAAAAACACATACGAATGAAAAAAATTACTAACAAAAGAATACAGATGTTTATGTGGCTGAACTTAAGAAAATGGCGGAAGACTGTAAGTTTGATCAACTCCAAGAACAGTTTATAAGGGATCAGGTGGTTATGCATGCCTCAGATCCGTCAATCCAAGATAGACTTTGGATTAATGGAGATTCAGAGCTTAAAGATGTTCTGGCCATTGTTAGGAAGGCAGAACTCTCAGGTCGCAGCGCTAAGGCTATCAAAGTTAGTGAAAAGACTACCACTGAGCAGAAAATGATCTCTGAAGAAACTATTTCTAAAGTTCAAAGTAAATCTAATTATAAGCAAAAGTATCCAGTTAAGTTTAAAACCAGTGAAGTGAAAAATAACGATAAGCTCAGGTGTTTTAGGTGTGGTAGCAGTTCGCATTTGGCTAATTTCAAGTCGTGTTCAGCTATTAAGGAAAAATGTTCTAATTGTGGGTTAATTGGGCATTATTCAAGAGCTTGCCACAGAGTTAAGGGCAAAAAAGTGAAGGTTGTTTGTGATTCATCTTCAAGTGACGATGATGATATTATTAAAAAAGTCATGCATTGTTCTGTTCAAGATGAATGCGTTAAAAAAGTAATGTATTGCTCAGTTGAAGATGAATGTGTTCAGAGACCTCTTGAGAAAGTTTACATTTTCAATATTAACGATTCCTATAAGATGGACTTTCTCAAAAAACCCATCTGTAATATGCAAATTGGTGGAATTCCTATTAATATTTATGCTGATTCGGGTTCTCCTTACACCATAGTTAATGAGAAAGTGTGGAATTCTGATTTTGAACATCATCTTGGAAATAACCTGTATATGTCAGACATTGCTCCTGAAGGATTTTCAGGGGAAAAGATTGACATGATTGGTTTCAAACCTTTAAAGTTTAGATTTAAGGACAGGGAATCTTTTGGAAAACTTTATGTTGCCAAACATGGTCCTTCTGTCCTCGGATGGAGAGACCAGAGGGATTTGGATATTATATTGAATCCCAATAGTCCTGAACCTGTTTTGGTTATTAATGATGGCTCACAGATTGGTGATTCCATGCTTAAAAAGTTTCCAAAAGTTTTTAGCAGAAAAATTGGTAATTTTCAAGGGTTTTCTCATCACATTGTTTTAAAAAGTAATGCCAACCCTAAGACCTTTAAAGCTAGAAACATTCCTATTTTGGTGCATGGTGATGTAGAAAAGGAATTGGATAAACTAGTTAGGGAGGATATAATCGAGCCAATAGAGTCCTCCGAATGGATCTCTCCAGTTGTAATCGCAAAACGTTCAAATGGCAAAATCCGTTTATGTGTAGACCTTCGCCATTTGAATGAAAACATTGTAATCGATAAGTTTCCTTTACCAAAAATTTCCGAAATGTTGTCCTCAGTTAATGGTGCTACTATTTTTTCGACGTTGGATCTTTCTGCTGCATACCATCAGATTTCACTTGATAATGACAGTAGGCATCTTGCGGCGTTCATCACCCCCATGGGGTGTTTTCAATTTAAGAGAATGCCATTCGGATTAGCCTCTGCGGCTGCCATTTTCCAACGCATTATGCACCTACTTTTTGGCAAACATCCCAAGGTTACATTTTTTCAAGATGACATTTTATTATATGGGAAAGATAAGACTGAAGGAGTAGTTTCTGTCCTGTAACTCCAGTTCTGTAGTAGGGGTATCTCTGTTATAGTCATAATCTAGTGAATAGTCCCGCCCATGTGCGTGGACCCCGGAGCAATCAAAAATAATCTCTTACAGTGTCAAAAAATGCAGAAAATGCATAGACACTTAAGAGAGAATTTAAAGACAGATAATGCAGCCAAAAAGGCTACACTGTCCAGTACTTCAACTAGAAATTCCACCATAAAATCCACAAAACAGCAAAGCCTGTACAGATTTCCCTTGCTTAACAGCAAAATCCCTCAGGAATGATAGAGAGAAGAACCTGGACAGACAAGCCCCATAGGCTGCCATTATGTGGCTTAATTAGGATACTGTGCCTTTAAGGAACCTTCCAGAACCTTCTCTCAGTATCCCAGAATGCATAGCAGGTCCAACTTAGCCTCAGTTCTTTTCGAAGGCGTAGAAAACGCCAGACCTGTAGCATTATGATCATGAACAACACTCCACCGGGGAGGCGGGAGGGCGCTTATGACTATAACAGAGATACCCCTACTACAGAACTGGAGTTACAGGACAGAAACTACTCCTTCTGTAGTAGGGGATCTCTGTGTATAGTCATAATCTAGTGAATAGAATGGCAAGCCCATCCCCACACCAAGCGGCGGTGGAGAATAAAATAACGCCACTACTGTGCGAACAGATTCCGCAGCGAAGCCTGCCCAACCTGAGCATCTGCCCTGGCATCAGTGTCCAGGCAGTAATGCTTAGCAAAGGTATGGACCGACTTCCAAGTGGCCGCCTTGCAGATCTCTGCAATGGGAACATTACGGAGCATAGCTGTCGTAGCAGCCTTGCCCCTGGTGGAATGAGCCTTAGGTTTGCCCCCTAAGGTCTTATTAGCTTTGCAGTAACACAACTGAATGCAGGACACAATCCACCTAGAGATGGACTGTTTAGAGGTAGCAAGACCCGTCCTGACTGAGCCATAATTGATGAACAATTGGTCTGACCTACGAATATCTTTAGTCTTATCAAGATAAAACTTCAGCACCCTCCGCACATCCAGGGAATGTAAAGACCTTTCCGCCGGAGATGAAGGATTCTGAAAGAACGTAGGCAAAGTGATAGTCTGATTGATATGAAAATCAGAAACAACCTTGGGAAGAAACTTAGGGTGAGTACGCATAACAACTTTAGCATTATGAAATACAGTATAAGGTTCTTGGCAACACAATGCCTGAATCTCACTCACCCTGCGGGCCGATGTAATGGCCACGAGGAACGCCGCCTTCCAGGACAGGTGCTGCAACGAAGCCTTATGAATGGGCTCAAAAGGCTCCTTCATCAATCTGGACAGCACCACATTCAAGTCCCATGAAGGCGAAGGAAGCCTGACAGGAGGGAACACTTTCTTCAAGCCTTCCAAAAAATCTTTGATCACAGGGATCTGGAAAAAGGAAGTCTGTGAAGGTCCTTTCCTGTAGGCAGTCAAAGCAGCCAGATGAACCTTAATGGAATGGACATTAAGGCCCGACTGCGCCAGATGAAGCAGATATGGAAGGATGACATCTTCCTTGCATGACGTAGGGTCATAGTTCTTAGACTTGCACCAGATGCAAAACCTCTTCCACTTGTAAGCATAGGAAGTCCTAGTGGAAGGTCGCTTAGCCTCCTTCAGTATGCCCATACAATCCTCTGGGAGATTCAGATGGCCATATTGCACTATTTCAGGAGCCATGCCGCCAAACTCAAAGACGAGAGGTTGGGGTGCACCATCCGCCCCCCGAACTTCGTGAGAAGGTCCGGCCTGCACGGCAGCTTCATGTGAGGAAGGAGAGATCGGTGAAGTAGGTCCGTGAACCACCACTGTCTGGGCCATTCCGGGGCAATCAGAATCATCCTCGCCCTGGAGTGAGACAGCTTGATGAGAACCGCCGGAATCAGGGGAATTGGTGGAAAAGCGTACAGAAAGCTGTTCGACCAGTTGATCCATAACGCGTTCCCCAGCGTCCCTGGCTGGTAGTACCTGGAGGCGAAGCCTCGGCCTTTGCTGTTTTCGGCGGTGGCAAACAGATCTACGTCTGGAGTTCCCCACCTTGCGAAGACCTCTCCTAGTACTTCGTCGTTTATGACCCATTCGTGGTTTTCCTGCACGATTCTGCTCAGTTCGTCTGCCTGAACATTCTGCACACCTGGCAGATGGGTGGCCGTTATCGACAGTCCTCGAGCCAGAAGCCAGTGCCAGATCGCCTGCGCCTCCTGCGACAGAGTGCGCGATCTCGAGCCCCCCTGCTTGTTGAGGTAATACATCGTTGTCGTGTTGTCCGTCTGAACAAGCAGAGAGTTGGTCTGAAAGGACGGATGAAAGGCCTTCAGTGCCAAGTGAACAGCTCTCAGTTCCAGGAAATTGATGTGGTACGTGGACTCCGTCGGGGACCACGTCCCTTGAATTTGCAGGTCTCCGGAATGCGCCCCCCAACCTTGGAGAGACGCATCCGTCACGATGGTCTGCGTGGGAATGTCCTTGTGGAAGGGAACGCCTCTGAGGAGATTCTCCTTCGAGCACCACCACTTCAGAGACTGAAGAGCATGTAGAGACAGTCGTATCCTGTCGTCCCAAGAACCTCTCCTCTGGTCCCACTGATCCTCCAAGCACTCCTGCAGAGGTCTCATCTGTAGCCGTGCGTGAGGAGTGAGAAAGATGCAAGAGGCCATCGATCCCAGTAGAGAAGACACCGTCCTCACAGTCGTAGACGCAGTTTTCATGAGAGCCTGAGCCTTCCGAAGGAGTGATAAACGTCGCTCTTCCGAAGGAGACACGCTTGCTGACAGCGTATTGATGGAGGCCCCCAAGTACTGGATGCACTGCACCGGAATCGGGACCGACTTGGACATGTTGATGTGCAACCCCAGCTTGTTCAAGAGAACGCACGTCTTCTGGAAGTGTGCTTGAGCTTCCGAGAAGGAGGAGGCTTTGATCAACCAATCGTCCAGGTACGGGTAGACAAACACCTTGTTCTTCCTCAGGTGTGCCGCTACCACTGCCATACATTTTGAGAATGTCCTGGGTGCAGACTTCAGTCCGAAGGGTAGCACCGTGTATTGATAATGATTGGTGCCGACTTGAAAGCGCAGAAATTTTCTGTGTTTGCATGCAATGGGCACGTGGAAGTATGCGTCCTGTAGATCTATGGCACACATCCAGTCTCCTCGTTGCAGCTGAGGGTAGATCTGATGCAACGACAGCATGCGAAACTTTTCTCTGCGAATCCACTTGTTTGCCTGCCGCAAATCCAGAATGGGCCTGAACTCGTTTCTGTCCTTCTTGCGGACAAGAAAGAACCGAGAGTACAGACCTCTTCCTCTTTGAGACAGAGGTACGTCTTCGATCGCCCTTTTCCTTAGCAGAATGTCCGCCTCCGTCTGAAGCTCGCGCAGTTGATACTGCGAGCTGACGGGAGGAATCGATGGAGGAGGGCTGGTGAAACGTAGACTGTATCCATTGCAAACAATATTCAGCACCCACTTGTCCTGAGTAATTTTTCTCCACTCTGCCAGAAAAAATTGAACGCTTCCCCCCACCGGAGCGGGTAACGGACGAGGGGGAAGTAACAGCTCAGGGACGGGACCCGGCCGGGCCCTTGGTCGCGGTAGAGGACTGTTGACGACCTCTACCACCCTGTCGCTTCTGGAAGGGCCGCCTGTACTGCTGCTGCTGCTGCTGCTGTTGATGTTGTCCAGCAGACTGCCCCCTTCCACGACCCTGCGACCCAAACCGACGTTGGTACTGTCGGAAGGGTTTCTTTTCCTTGGGCTTCTCCAAGCCCACTGCCGTCAGGGTCTCTGCTTCGGCCTTCATCCTGGCCATCTCATCATCCGCGTGTTTCCCGAAGAGGGTATCTCCGGAAAACGGGAGATTCGCCACGCGTTGCTGTGCCTCCGGTTTCAATGACGTCAACCTGAGCCAAGCATGGCGTCTCTGGTGAAACCCGTGGCAATATCCGTGCGCGGACAGCAATGATATGTCCGCTGCGGCGCTGATGGCCTGATTAGAGACCAGCATCCCCTCCTTGACGATCTCCACAAAGTCCTCCTTGCGGTCTCGAGGGACGAGGTCTGCGAACTGCTCCATCGAGTCCCACAGGGACCGGTCGTAACGTCCCAGCAAAGCCGAGTCACTGGCGGCCTTCATGGACGAGGCGGATGTCCCACACGCCTTGCGACCAGCAGAATCGATCCAACGGCTCTCCTTGTCCGGAGGCACCGTGGACGCAGGGGAGGTGGCATGAAGCTTCCGTGCAGCAGTCACGATGACTGAATCCGGTACCGGGTCCTTCCTCAAGAAGGCTGGGTCTGAGTCCGGAGCCCTGTACTTTTTTAGGATCCTGGAAGGTACAGACTTCACCGTTGCCGGCGTCAGGAACAGCTGTTCGGCGGGCTCAAGGAGCCCCGGCACCAGAGGCAACAGGGGGCGAGACAAGTGCCTTTTGTGTAACGTCTCAAATATCACCGAGGTAGAAGCCGTAGGTGCTTCAACCTCAATGCCCAACTTCGCCGCACCACGCAGGAGAACCTCCTGAAATGTGCTTATATCGTCTATCGGAGACACCCTAGTCTCCGGCGAATCGGACAGCGTGGGCGAGTAGGAACGGGTCCCAGATGGAGAACGTGACCTGGACCGACGTCTCTTGTGATGACGCCTGGATCGTGAGGAAGATCCACGGCCACTCCTTGATCTGTCCCGTCTCCCCGAGCGAGACCTCGACCTCTTGGGCCTCGGACGCTCCTTCGGCCTCCCAGGGTCAGGAGTCCTAGGCTTCTTAGGAGTCTTCTTCGGAGGCGTCGGAAACTTAGGCATCGACACCGCCCTCGGTAGGACCGGGGGTGGAGGAGCAACCGGACGCGGGTCCCGCGGAGCCGGCTTCGGAGGTGGGGTAGGGACCTTCGGAGGAGGACCCTTCGGCACAGCAGGTCGCGAAGGAGGTGTAGAAGGCTTCATCGGAGTATCCACCCCGGAATGCGCCGTTCCCGGCGAGCCACCATCTCTTCCGGAGCGTGGGGAGCCCCCCACAGTCCTGGGCCTGTCCTTAGGACCTCCAGACGTTGAAGACCGGTGTCCAGACGACGACCGATGTCCCCTCGACGTCGAACGGTCCTTCGGCGTCGACCGAATCACACTTCTCGACGTCGAACCGTGTCTCCGTCTCGACGTCGACCCCGACCAGATCGACGAGCCACGAAACTTCGACGACGGGCGATGGTGCCTCGACGGCGACCTCGACCTCTTCGCCGGCCTCGACGTCGACTTCTTGGATCGCTTCGACGTCGACCCTTTGGACCTTCTCGACGTCGACCTCTCTGACCTTCTCGACGTCGATCTCCTTGACCGTCTCGACGTCGGTCTTTTGGAATGCTTCGACGTCGACCTCTTCGGCGCCGGAGACGCCTTCCGTCTCGACGGCGACCTCGACGACGAGGATCCCCTCGACGACGATGTCCTCGACGGCGAACGGCGGTGTCGCCTCGACGGCGAGCGCCGACGCCGGGCCCTCCGATGTCGACCACTCGACGCCGACAGCGACGACGAGGATATCGACACCGGCTTCGACGGCGGCCGGAACACGTTCCTCGACGTCGACGGGCGACGTTTTCTCGACCCAGAGCCCTGGGGAGACCTGGAACTGGCCGTTGACCATCCCCTCGACGTCGTGGTCAGCGCAACTGACCCAGACGGAGACCTTGGGCGAGGGCTGGTCTTCCTGCCCCTGGGGAGCCCCCCAGAGGCCTCAGCATGGGTAGAAGGAGCCCCTCCTGACCCACCTCGTGCCTTCAACTTTCTCTCCTCAAGTCCCTGAAGCCTGATTTTCTTCCTCTCCTTCAGGGTCCTTCCAGAGAAGCTTCTGCAGATCACACACTCCTCAGGAATGTGGGAAGAGGGAAGGCAGAGAATACAGACCTCATGGGAGTCTGACCTGGCCTTCTTTCTTGAGCACTCAGGGCATTTATCGAATAATGCAGGCATTATGGACAAAAAAGAGTGCAGAAACACAGAAAGAAAGTCACCAAAGTACTTTAAAAGTACCAAAAATCGAAATCAGTGTAAAACACTAACAAAACCCTTGAAAAGGGAGAGCTCAATGCTCCAGGGTCCTGCTTGCAGGAGCCGGAAAAAAGAACTGAGGCTAAGTTGGACCTGCTATGCATTCTGGGATACTGAGAGAAGGTTCTGGAAGGTTCCTTAAAGGCACAGTATCCTAATTAAGCCACATAATGGCAGCCTATGGGGCTTGTCTGTCCAGGTTCTTCTCTCTATCATTCCTGAGGGATTTTGCTGTTAAGCAAGGGAAATCTGTACAGGCTTTGCTGTTTTGTGGATTTTATGGTGGAATTTCTAGTTGAAGTACTGGACAGTGTAGCCTTTTTGGCTGCATTATCTGTCTTTAAATTCTCTCTTAAGTGTCTATGCATTTTCTGCATTTTTTGACACTGTAAGAGATTATTTTTGATTGCTCCGGGGTCCACGCACATGGGCGGGACTATTCACTAGATTATGACTATAACAGAGATACCCCTACTACAGAACATAACTCTATTCTTGAAGAAGTTTTAAGTATTCTTGAAGAAAAAGGGTTAACAATTGAATTTCGAAGTGTCATTTTGGGGTTAAATCCGTGACTTATTTGGCTCATGTGTTGTGTTCTGATGGTGTATCTACCAAACTAAAATTGGTAGCGCCTCCTCCTTCTAATAAAGATATTGTTTGATCGTTCTTAGGGATGGTAGAATTTTATTCGAAATTTATTAAAGGTTTTTCTAGCAAAGTTTTTAATCTAAGACAACTGTTGAAGAGTAAGATTAAATGAGTGGTCTGCTCTTTGTGAGGATGAATTTAATGGTATTAAGACAGACATTATAAATGCCCCAGTGTTGTCTCCTTTTGATTTAGATCTTGACTCCGTGATTACTGTAGATGCCAGTAATAAGGGTTTAGGCGGTGTACTTTCACAAATTGATAGTTTTGGTAAAGAACGTATTGTGGCGTTCGCTTCCAGGGCTCTTTCTGAGTAAGTTCTCTGTTATCGAGAAAGAAACACTGGCTGTTGTCTGGGCCTTAGAACATTTCCGGAGTTTTGTGTGGGGCAAGAAATGTGTGGTTAGGTCTGACCATAAACCTTTGACTAAACTGCTTTCCACTGATGGTCTTTACAATGCCACTGCTAGAATAGCAAGAATGACTATGCGTTTGCAGGATTTTATAATCAAAGTTGAATATTTTCCAGGCAGGAACAACGTAATTGCAGATTTTCTTTCGCGCATGCCTTCTGAATTGCAAGAGTGTGAGGTGAGTGAGTGGGACTCTTTTAAGGTTGCTCTTATTCATGATGAGAATCCTTTCTGCGTTGAAAAAAAAGTATGGAATGAGGAGTATTTGAAGGACAATGTCTTAGTCACCGCAGTTTCATTTATTCGTGAAGGTTGGGTGGAGAAAACAAAGTTAAGTTCAGATCTCAAACCATTCTGGGAAGTTGGAAATGAACTTACTGTTTTGGATGGTACTACTTTTTCGTGGTGACAGAGCTGTTCCTCCTTCGTCTTTAAGGAATTCTATTCTACAGTTATGTCACAAGGATCTTTGTGGCATAGTCAAAACCAAACAAAATGTGAAACAATGGTACTGGTGGCCGGGTATTGATGTTCTTGCTGAGAGGACTGTACGTGAGTGTATTGTTTGCTCAAATTCAGATAAAGTTCTTAACACTCTAAAACCTGAAATGTGTGAACCTATAATTCCTGAAGGTCCTTGGCATACTGTGGCCATCGACATTATGGGGCCCATAGGTGACAATCATAAATTTGTGATTTCCATTATTGATATTTTTCTAGACGGCCTTGCATCACCATTGTGGATAAAGTTGATTCAGCCGCTGTTTTAGATTTCATCGACAAAGTGTTTATTGAGGAAGGTCTTCCTAATCAAATTATTAGTGATAATGGTGTTCAGTTCATGTCAAAATTGACTAAATCTTATTTTGACAGAACTGGCATTATCCAAAAAACTACTTTGTTATATAATCCTAGCGGAAATGGGTTATGTGAGAGATTTAATAAAGTCTTGAAGAATGCCATCTAGATTGCCAATCTAAATAAAGAAGATTGGGAAACTTGTGTTTACAAAGCTGTTTGGTCCTACAGGACCAATATTCATGACGCTTTGAAAATGTCACCTTTTGAAATTATGAGGGGTCGTATTGCCGGGACTAAGTATAATCCCAATTGGTTACATAAGAATTCTTGTCTAAACTTATGTATGAATAAAGTCAGAACCAATATCATTGAGAAGCATTTACAATATAAAAGAAGCTTTAATGATAAATTTAGTGCTGGTACGGTGGAAGTTAAAGCTGACATGTGGGTTAAGGTTAAAAAACCTTGAACGGTTCGAAAAGGAGAATCTCAGTATTCAAAACCATTAATGATTAAGAAAGTTTTACAAAATGCAGTTTTATTGACTGATGGAAGGGTGTGGAATTTGAACAGAATTGCTATTTACAAAGGGAAGAAAGATTTAAATACTGATTCTATTTGCCCTTCACATTCTTCTAATGTTATTCCTGAACCTCATTCTGTTCATAATGAGGATCATGGTGGTTTTGTTGTTTCAGAAAGTATTTCTATTCCCAGTAGTGTCACTATTCCTTTTTCGGATGAATGTGATAATTCTACTGAAAATATTAGTGATGTAGTTATTACTGATTCATCTACCAACATGTCCAATGAATGTACTGCACAGGATCTCGATCCCATTGTTAAAGAACCTAATTGTATTGATAATACTGTTGTGTGTAAGAAACGTGTTTGCTCTAAACCCAAGTGGTTACAAGATTTTGTTTGTTGATCCTCTTTGTTTTTTTTCATTTGTTTCATAAGGAAGAAGATGTGTCATGTTGTCTCTTTAAAATATTCTTTGGAATTGTTTTCCTTCAATGTTCTGTGTTTATGCAGGATTCCCTTCCTTGCTTCTGTAGAGGCAGTTGCTGGGGAAGAAGTCCTGTGTAGGCTGTTACCTACCTTGCTCCTGTGCTTCCTTCCAATACATCTTCTAATCTACAATTCTTGTGTGGAGTCAACTTTACAGGTGGCCAAAACTAAGAGGCCCTGTAGCCTCCAGTTTTACAACTCCAAACTAGCTGAGTCGTGGACAGGATACGTGCTGGAAAAAGAACCCCAGAAAAAGAGGCAAATTTCCCTGTGGTGCAAGTTATCATTCCCGTATCTATCCACTTTTAATTATATGCACTGCTTTAGGATATCTTCATTCCGAGTACAGAACACTGAGCTGTAAGCCATTTCACAAAGGAACTTTTTTCCACGTCTCATTTTTTTCTTAAGTTAAATGATGCCAGTCAAGACGCCCAGTAGCACAGAGATAATGTCCCACCGGTGTCTTCATCAGATTAATTGGGAAATCGAGTGATGAATTCATGAAAGTTTAAAGGTCACTATAATCTGTGAAAAGACCAAGAAGCAGGTTGTATGATGCAAACTGCAGTTTGAATTGAAACAAAATTGCTGTATGTTTAAATTGAAATTGACAAAAACTAACTGGGCTTCGGGCAATAAAAATACACAGTGACCAACGACTTCATTGTGTACCTCCCTCCATATAATTTAGAACACAACTGTTTTTAAATTGTTCCTTAAACTTAACAAAGAAACAGCCCATCTTCCCTCTTTCCGCAAACATTTAATGGAGTAATCCCCACATTTAAAATACGAAGGAAATTAACATATTAGGGATAAACGTACGAAACATTACAGCAACTGGTCACCGAGAAGTCAGACTCTAACATCCTACGACTTCTAGTAAACATATTGATTAATGAAGCAGAAACTGACATATGTAGCCTTCCTGGACATTACAGCTGCATTTGACCTAGTTGATGTTTAAAGGACACACAAAAAATTAAAGCAACAACAATTGACTAGGGTTGAATTAATACTACTGTTGGTCCTCATGAAAAACCTGCAACAGTTTAGAATCAAAAGAATAGCTCTCCAAACATGGTACGTCAAAGAGGGTAGTGACCAATGGGGAGTCTTTTTAGCCCCAGCGGGTTCAACCTATGCATATATGACATGCAGAGTAACATCATCAAAGTAACTCCTGACAGTTGTCTACTAAAAGCCACCAAAAATTAATTACTCTATTACAACAGGTACTTTGTGCCCTTAGTCAAAACTAAACATGGCCTACAAGGTCAGTGGTCTGTTATGCAGTTGAGTGGCGGCTGGCAGAAAACGGCGAGGGCAGGTGGGCATGGTGGATTGGGGAGAGTGTTTGATCAAAAAAAAACGTACCTTTTTCTGCTGTCGCCGTCTCTCCATCAGAACGTCCTTCTCTTCCTGAAAAGTCCAGAACCAGGAAGCACCCGGCTCTCCGAATACAATCACCACCCTGCTTGGTTCACCTGAGCCAATCACAACGCTGCAATACAGCTTTGTGATTCGCCTGAGCAATGTTGTTCGGCACTCAGCTAGGGACTGGGGGACTGGGCATGTTCTCCACCAGAATGTGTAATGCAGCCTGATGGGGAACACACTAAGTGCGCACAATGCTTTGGCTGGGCCAAGACAGCAGGCCAAGCAGTCATGCGCACTTTGAGAGTGTACACTCGCCACTCCTCCCAGGCTCCGACCCCAGCCCTGCCCCACCCTAACTAACCCAGCCAGGTAGCAAAGAGAAATAAAAGAATAACAAAACTATTATCATTTTATTCTTATTTTTTTCTGCTCTCAGAACAGTGGGGCTGCGCTCCTCCACCTTAGCAGAGGAGACGCCCATGGTTGAGTTTTACATATAGTTGTGGAGTCTTTCCACCATTGCGCTAAGTTAGTTGTCATCATAGATTCCTGAACCTCACAGAAGAGCATTTTATAAAGAGTCTGTATTGGTCAGGTATGGAGTGTCTAGGTGTTGCCAGGATATCCGGTGTTTAATCTTAAAAAAACACATCTGAGAAACATGGAGGTCTAGCCTTCTCTAATCTCACACAATATTTTCACGCCTCGCAGATACGCTATTTGGTAGAGTGGAACCGCCCCATGACAGAGAAATATAGGGTATTCATGGACCAGGCAGTAGGGGGCCATCACATTTGGCATGACACATGGATGCCACAACCAGCCCGTGCTTGGGGCCTTTAATCCACGCCTGTAACCCGTCCCACAATGCTGGCTTGGGACAGAGTCTCCCAAAAGGCCAACTTGACTACATTCCCCTCTCCCATGACCTCCCTTTTCATGAACCCCGCCTTTCAGCCAGGAATGAATGATGGGGTTGCCTCACGCTGTATAGAAGGGGGATGAAAACGCTTAGGGCATCTATTCAATCTGCAGGGCCTTATCCCCTTTAAGGAACTCCAATCGGACGAACATTAGTTACTTACCTGTAAACTGTGGTTCTCCAGTATTGGTGTCTTTCAGAGATTCACATGCTTGAATATTCCCCGTCGAAGTGGGAGTCCCATGGTACATAAAATAGTAGTAAAATATATATATATATATATATATATATATATATATATATATATATATACACACATATAGAAACATTATAAAATATACATATACATAAGAAATGTAATACATATTATAATGTAAAGTTAAAAGTACCATAGAACTGAAAAAGCCCATAGAAACCTTAAAGGGAGAATTCACTTTAGTAACATATCATAGTCATTATAATAGTCCACATTCCAGCCAATCAGGCAACAGCACCCTCTAGAACCTTCTCCTCAGAAGCTCAAGCCCTCAGATTTTCGTAGCACCAAAGTGACCAAGAGTGCATGAGGAGAAGAGAGCCTCTGAGGGAAGGAAGGGTGGGTCGCATGTGAATCTATGAAAGACATCAATACTGGAGAACCACAGTTTACAGGTAAGTAACTAATGTTCTTCTCCAGTATTAGGGGTGTCTTTCATAGATTCACATGCTTGAATAAGAGTAGAAAGCAGTAAAGTAATACACTAGTCATAAAAGGCATGCAAAACCAGATAAGTAAAACGATAATATTAATAATATAGCATACATTAAGACATATGTCAAAAAACCTTTTATGACAGGAGGTGGGAAGCAACAGAGGCTCACCTTAATTAAACAGATTTCGTAGCACAGCTTGGCCCACAGCAACATCCGCGGCGTCCGCTGACTCCAGACAATAGTGCCTCGTAAACGTGTGTCTGCTCGACCACGTTGCAGCTCTGCAGATCTGGCGCAGAGGCACTCCAGGAAATAGGGCGGTAGATGAAGCCACATCCCTTGTCGAGTGTGCTCGCATCGGAGCAGAGAGAGGCTTTCCAGCCGGGCAATGGCAGAAAGAGATGGCAGGAGAAATCCATCTAGTAATGGATTGTTTGGTGACTGGTTGTCCTTTGCATATTCGGCCAGAGGCCACAAAGAGCTGGTCTGATTTACGAAAAGGAGCGGTGCGCTGGATGTAGAATTTCAGGCAGCGTTTTAAATCCAAGAAATGCAAAGAACGCTCAGCAGGAGACTGAGGGTTTGGGAAGAAAGACCTAAGAATGACTGGCTCATTCAGATGGAAATCCGAGGGAACTTTGGGGATACTTTTTGGATTTGTACGCAAGGTAACAGCGTCCTTGGAGAATTGAAGAAATGGAGGTTGAATTGTGAATGCTTGGATATCACTTACTCGCCTTGATGATGTCAGCGCGAGCAGAAGAGCCACCTTCCACGTGAGGAATTTTAAGTCCGCTGAATGGATTGGCTCAAAAGGAGGAAGGAGGAGCTGAGATAAGACCAGATTCAAGCGCCATGAAGGCGGAGTACGACGTATAGGCGGATACAGTCGAAAGAGGCCTTTGAAGAACTGCCGAATGATCCGGGAGGAATACAAAGATGTGGTGCCATCATGACGAAAGCGGGAAATCGCTGCCAGAAAGACGTTAAGAGTGGAATGAGAAAGTCCTGATTTCGTTAGAGATAAGAAAAAAGGCAGGATTTGCTCCGGCTTGGCGTGCATTGGATCAAGATTTTCCTTGTGACACAGACACAAAACCTCTTCCATTTCAATTGATATGTTCTAATGGTGGAAGGAGCGCGTGCATGAGCCAGCACGTTCCTGCACTTCGGAGTGATATTCAGACCTGCAAACTCATTGTGTTCAGGTTCCAAGCATGCAGTTGGAGATATGCCGGATCCGGATGGCAAATGCGGCGTTGGTTCATGGTGAGCAGGTGAGGCAGAGGGTGAAGAGGTATCGGATCGCACATGGACATTAG
Organism: Lissotriton helveticus; assembly: GCF_964261635.1. Taxonomy (NCBI): domain Eukaryota; kingdom Metazoa; phylum Chordata; class Amphibia; order Caudata; family Salamandridae; genus Lissotriton; species Lissotriton helveticus. Next base: position 997,830,477 of record NC_136067.1, read on the forward strand.
GAGGAGGTCCGTGAACAACGGACGACGTGGCCACCTGGGCGCAATCAGTATGACATGGCATGGTTGAAGCTTCATCCTGTGCAGCAGGCGCGGAATGAGAGGGAGAGGGGGAAAAGCGTAGACGAATTCGCTCGACCAGTTGATCGAAAACGCATTCCCGCTCGACTCTCTGTGGGGATGCCGACTTGCAAAGCGTAGGCATTTGCAGTTGGTTGAAGTCGCAAACAGATCCAGCTGTGGTTGGCCCCACTGGCGAAAGATGTATTCCAGAATGGGTTGGTGGAGTTCCCATTCGTGATTGTCTGCCAGAGATCTGCTGAGACAGTCGGCGAGGGTGTTGAGACGCCCGGCACGTGAACTGCTGTCAGGTGAACCTGGTGTTGAATTGCCCAATTCCAGATTTCTTGCACCTGTTTGGAAAGCAGTAGAGACCTTGTACCTCCCTGCTTGTTGAGGTAGTGCATGCTGGTGGTGTTGTCTGTCCGCACCAGCAGCGATTGGCCTTGTATCAGAATCCGGAAAGACTTTAGTGCAAGGAAGATGGCCAAGAGTTCTAGACGATTTATATGCCATGTGCGTTGAGCTGCAGTCCACTTGCCCTTGACCGACATTCCGTCAAGGTGTGCCCCCCAACCCTCCAAGGAAGCATCCGTTGTGAGGGTGAGTGTAGGAGCTGGTTCCTGGAAGGGCCGCCCGGCGGTGATATTCGGAAGGTGAGCCCACCATTCCAAAGCTGTTTGGATGCGGGGGTCAGGTAGAGTTTGTCGTTGAACGACCCCGAAATTCGTTTCCATTGCTTGTCCACCTCCTCCTGTATGACTCATGTGAAGTCTGCAGTATGGGATCAGATGTATGCAAGAGGAGCCCATGCCCAGAAAAGATTTCAAGATCCGGACAGAAACGGACTCTGTTGTGAGGGGCGAAGATGAGACTTTTCCCGATTCACAGAAAGGCCCAAGGTGTGAAAAAGTGACAGACAGGTTTGAGTAGGCTGTCTTGCTTTTTGACGTGTCTGAGCTTTTATTAGACAATCGTCTAGATAAGGGTAAAATTGAATGCCTTGCAGGCGAAGGAAAGCTGCGACCGGAGCCATGATCTTCGTGAAGACTCTCGGCACCGATTGAAGGCCGAAAGGCAATACCTTGAACTGGAAGTGCTTCGATCCGACTGTGAAGCCAAGATATTTTCTGTGTTTGTGATGTATTGGCACATGAAAATATGCATCTTGGAGGTCGATAGTGGAGAGGAACTCTCCGGGATTGAGGTATTGCAAAATTTCCAGTAGGGTCAACATTCTGAAAGTTTGTGATTTGATGAATTTGTTGAGGGCTCGTAAGTCCAGAATGGGGCGCCACTCTCCCGATTTCGCTTGATTAAAAAGAAGCGGGAATAAAAGCCCCTGCCCTGTTGTGCTCGAGGGACCACTTCGACAGCCCCTTTTTGTATCATGATCTTGACTTGAGCCAACAGATCTTTCAAATGAGGTGGGGGAGGACCAGAAGGTCGACGGGTGGGTGGGAATTTTGTAAACTCAAGAACATGTCCCTTTGAGATGACATCCAGGACCCAACGATCCGAAGTGATATGAGACCAGTTGGAGAAGTTTTGGGAGATTCGACCTCCAATTTTCAGAGTCGGAGAACACTTGTTGGGGAAGTCACTGGTTTTTGGAGGTGTTTCCCCCTCTGTAATTATTTTTCCTCTGATAAGCTCTGGAATCGGTCTGGCGATTTTGAGATTGGTAGCTGTATCTTTGCTTGTTGTCGTCATAGGAGCGATACTAGGAGGAGCCACGAAAATTGGAAGAGCCGCCTCTGCCACGTGCTCTTCGAAAAGGCCGTTTCCTGTACTGGAGGTTTCCTAAGGAACGAGCAGGATCTGTGTCCTTTTTAATGGATTCAAGAGCGTCGTCAACATGCTTGCCAAAAAGTGAATCACCATCATATGACAAGTCAAGAATTCTCGCCTGCACCTCGGGCCGAAAAGCTGTAGATTTGAGCCAGACTTGGCGTCGTAAAACAGCGGCTCCAGCAAGTTGTCTGAACCCTGTTGAAGAGATGTCAACAGCGCAATCTATAATCTCAGCCAAGATTTTTTCTCCTTCTTGGACTATCGTCTGGGCCTCGGCTCGGGCGGAATCTGGGAGCTGGTTAATCAGGGCTGCGAACTCTGACCACATTTGGCGGTCATATCTCCCAAGGATGGCCAGGGAGTTCGCCGCTCTGACCGTTGTGGCAGCCATGGTGGTAAACTTCTTACCGATAGAGTCCAACCGGCGTCCCTCTTGGTCTGGAGGGGAGGTAAGCGGAGTGGCCGGATTCCTTGAACGTTTTTGGGCAGCCTGCGTTACAACGGAGTCCGCCTTAGGATGTGAAACAAGGCATACTGAAGAGTCTGCAGGCGCCTTGTACTTTTTGTCTAAACGTGGTAACACAGCTGGGATGGAGTTTGGTCGTGCCATAAGTTTAAGGCCTTCTTGCCAAATAAAATCAATAATTGGGATGGTATGGGTTTGTTTAAGAGGCTGATCTTTGAAGTCATAGAGGAAGCAATCCGTTTGTTGCATCTCTAAGGTTAAATGGAAGCGTTTGGCAGCACGCACCATTAAGTTATGAAAGCTTCCAATGTCCACCGGCGGGGAAGGCAAAGGCGATGTCGGTGGCGTAGATGGTGTTTGGGCTCTATAATCATCCCAATCCTCGAGGACGTCATCTACATCCTGATCAGTGTCTTGATTTACATCCGCATCATCATCAGTATTTGGTTGCGGATGTACCAGCGACTGCGGCGTCTCCGCATGCATGGGTGTTGGCGCCGCAGGTTGAGGAGTTGGTGAAGTAGGCGCAGATGGAGGGAACCTGCGATTATAATCGTCTAACATATTCTGCAGGTTGGTCACCAAAGAAGACGGTATTTGAGTCATCCGTTCTTGATGTGGTGTCTCAAAGCGAGCATCCTGGACAGGAAAGAGAGCACATCCCTCCTCCTCATACTCCTCATCATCTTCTTGGCATTTTATATTGAGTTCAGATGGACTGGATGCAGGACGAAAAACGTCATTCACATAGGAACCGTCATCAGAATCGTCTTCTGCAGACTCAAATAATTGCGTTGGCAGAGTTTCAGTCATAGGACTCAAAGGAACTGGACGTTTAACCAGTAAAGCTGTAACTACCGTGAAAGTAGTTGCTGTAGCGAGTGAATGTTGTGTCGTCGCGGTGGCAGTGGAAACCAATGTAGATGGCAATGGAGCCGTCGACGGAAGTAACACCTTCTCCTTAGTCCTCATTGACGTAGTTTTGCGTGTCGTCGACGGAGTCGTCGACGAAGATGGAGCCGTCGACACAGAAGGAATCGTCGGCGTAGGCGGCACCGTCAACGAGGATTTTGCCGTCAATGGAACCATCGATGATGTCTTGGCCGTCGACGAGGTCTTGGCCGTCGACGAGGTCTTGGCCGTCGACGATGTCTTGGCCGTCGACGAGGTCTTGGCCGCCGACGAGTTCTTGGCCGCCGACAAAGATGTGGTTGTCGACGAAGATGAGGCCGTCGACGAAGGACGCATCGACGGGGTCTTCGACGATGAATGCTTCATCACCACAGGCGTCGACGAGACAGGTTTAATGGCCGTCGACGATATCTTAAGAATGGAGGAAATAGGCCTCACCTCTGGAAGCGTCGAGGACCGGGTGGATGTCGTCGGCGTAGTCTTCGTAGACATCGAACAAGGTGTCGTTAACGTAGGCACAGCGTCGACGGATCTCGTAGTCGTCGACGGTCCCGTCGACGAGCTGGCGCCCGTTTTAGATGACATGGGCACAGCTTGGGATTGCGACGCCAGAGAACCAGGTCCCGTAGCCGTGGAAGCTTGCAAATCCCGTGGCGAGACAGATCTAGAAGCGTCGACAAGCTTCTTTCTCTTCAGAAAAGGAGATGGCATCTCAGTCTCTGACCCACGCTTGAGAGAGGCTTTGGAATGGAAAGAAGACACGCTTTCCATGTCAGAAACTGCACCTTCGGAAGTCTTCAACTTCTGTAGCCACAGAAGGAGACGGGCCTCTCTATCCTTTAGTGTCTTTGAGGAGAAGGTCCTACAAAACTTGCAGTTTTTAACTTCATGGTCCAGATAAAGACAGTAAATACACTTACTGTGAGGATCTTCATGAAAGAGGCGAAGCTTTCCACAGGAGGAACAAGGTCTAAATAAAGATTTTTTAGGTGTAGACATCTTTAGAGTTGAAATAAGCAAAAAGTTGAAGAAAACTGAGCAGAGCTCAGGGAGACTCCCTTCACACGACGTGCGATAGAAAATCTGAGGGCTTGAGCTTCTGAGGAGAAGGTTCTAGAGGGTGCTGTTGCCTGATTGGCTGGAATGTGGACTATTATAATGACTATGATATGTTACTAAAGTGAATTCTCCCTTTAAGGCTTCTATGGGCTTTTTCAGTTCTATGGTACTTTTAACTTTACATTATAATATGCATTACATTTCGTATGTATATGTTTATTTTATAATTTTACTATATGTATATATATATATATATATATATATATATGTGTGTGTATATATATATATATATATATATATATATATATATATATATATGTGTGTGTATATATATATATATATATATATATATATATATATAACTACTATTTGATGTACCGTGGGACTCCCACTTCGACGATGGGGAATATTCAAGCATGTGAATCTATGAAAGACACCTCTAATACTGGAGAATATAACCTATCCGCGACCGATCTTTACTTGTACTCTCAGATGCTACACTGTATCTCTCACTCCGAGACGCGTTCATTAGCATTCCGTCCGATGTTGATATTTGAGAAATGGCCAATCCGCAAGAAAGACGACAAACGCCTCATCTCAGAAATGTACTCCTTCCTTACCACAGCCCTCCCTAGAACTCGCACTGCCGGACCGAAGCGCTGGGATACAGTACCAAGACATGCGCTAACTGACAAGGAGTGGGAGGATTTTTTTTATCGCACACACCACACTACGTATTCCTCGAGCCACATGGAAACTGCCTTCAAGATCATGACATACTGGTACTATACCCCTGATAGGCTCTCCAAATAGCAACCCCAATGTGATGGCCTCTGTTGGTGGGGATGTTGTAGTCCAGGGACCCTGATCCATCTACTCGGCACTGCCCAAAATTGACTCACTACTGGGAGCAGATACTGGACGACATTGATGGTACCTTCAACACCTCCATACCCTGACTCCCTGCGTACACCCTCTTAGGCCTTCCCAATGCGATCACCTTCCCCCTGCGCTCACTTAGGGGGAGACATATGGCGCTTGCGTTGAACTCTGCACTTAGGGTTATTCTGGCAAGGTGGAAATCAGACCGGTTACCGGAGCATATTCACTGGGTACACCAGATCTGGAATCTTCTGGCAATGGAGAAGCTTTCTATGGCAGCAGCAGGGAAGAGTGAAGCCTAAGCCAAAACCTGGGCCCCCTTCTTAGCAATTCTCACCACAGAATTTCGCGAACTGACCTGTCCACAATACCTCTGTATCCTCAAGTTCCCCTTCCACTTACCAATGTGGTAGACCCAAAATAACATACAGGGAACACATGCTGACATTTTCTTTTTTCTCTTTTGTTTGGCTCACTGAGGAGTTAGGGTGGGGGAAGGAGGGGGGGCTTTGTTTGGATTCCTTATTGTCTTCACTTGTTCTTGTTTTGTTCAGTGTTCACATTCGGAATATTACAATGTGCCTACTGCCCTCAAGGGTCACCAAGTGGCTCCTGAGAGTCCTTGCTTTTCAACTGACTTTGACGCCAGCCTACAGCACAGTCCATTGCTTACTAAATTTCTTAAGACGCGGCCGGCCCTGTTGGGTTGTAGGCGACTTGCTGTGTTTAAAACTTGGAACTCACATTCTTATCGTTATCTGACCTGCATAGCTAGACTCTAGTTAGCCGGCCCGCTGGGTTGTAGGTGCCTCAACTTTGTTCTCTGCATTATATTCTGTCAATAAAACAGAATTAATACTAAAAAACACATGGGAATGAAGCAACCCAAAGATTATATTGTCTGTTATTGTAAATACTACTCTTCATTACTCAAGCAGACTAAATCAGAAATATTCAGCATATTTTGACAATAATATTTTTCATTATATCCAAAGCATCTTTAACATTAAAGTAAGCAAAATCACCTGTATGCGGTCAGAGATTTGGACCCATAACAACTTAACACTGGCAAACTCTCAACACTGCACACCCTGTTAAGTTACCACGGGGAAGGGAACTGTTCTTCAGGATATTTTCACAGCTGGCAAATCTAGGACACCAAGTGAGTTGCAGCACAGCGGAGTATGATGGAGAAATTAAGAGGAATTATGCCCAAGATAAATATTCAATATATCTGGGCATTTATTTAGTTATTAGCAACGTGCCTGCAAGTGCACTCTACTGTGCCAAGTTGCTTTTTAAGTGATAAAATATGTGCCACTCAGACAATGTCAATTCAGAGGGTATGTCGGGATTAATGTTGAAGGACCAGAATTTGGAGGTTGTTGATGACGGAGTCTTGGAATGGGTGGTAAAAAGATTACCTGAAACTTGACAGAGGTCATATATAGACAAAATGGAATTGATTAGCTTCAAGCCAGTTTTGTTGGAATTGTCCCTAGAGAAAGATGTGTTGAGAACAGGGGACAAACTGGTAGTGCCAGAGGTTTTGCAAGCGAGACGGATGAAACTAGTTCAAGCAGGGCATATAGGAATGTCTCCTAAGAAAAGAAAGGGTTGCATGGACTTTTGGTGACCAGGCTTGGATCGTTATATAGAGAGGTTTGCAAGGGTACATCTAGCTTGTGCTATAAGTGACAGTCTCACATTTCACAAAAGAAACCTATGTTGTTTGTGTAGTTTCCTAAGCAAGCATGGTAAAAGGTGGTAATCAATGTTTGTCGCCCATTCAGTACCATAGTTTTGGAAGGTAGATATGTCTTTGACATGGTTGATTATTATTCTAAATAGCTGGATGTAGGATTTTTAAAGGAAGTGAGACGTGTCAATGAAATATGTTTTTATGAAGACGTTTTCAGGGGAGATGTTTATCCTGAGGAGAAGATAATGACAGTGAGCCACAGTTGTGGCGGAACAAATAAGCAGAAAAAAATGATTTTGTGGCCCAGTCCCATTAAAAGATATTTACAAATCTGAGGATTTTGTCAGCACTATCAGGATGTTAATGTGAATAGCTACAAATATGAATCATTATTTTCTGTTTTCTAGATAACCTGAAATGTTATGCTGCCTATGTATTTATATTAATTTTCTGTACATTAAATTGAACCTTAGGTTGTCGATTACTTTCTGTAATTCACATATATGGTTATGTAAGGAAGGAGGGTGTGTTGAGTTTTGTATATAGTTGGAGTCTTTCCACCATGCCTCTAAGTTCGATGTCATCAGACATCCCAGATTCTTGCAGCAGAAGAACGCTTTATGAAGATGTTGTAGTGGTCAGTCCTAAGGTTCATTTGTGTGCCAGGCTGTCATGGGGTAAATCTCAAATAAAGACCTCAATGAAGAGATCCACAGATTATATTGTCTTTTTAACACCTGTTACTTTAAATACTACTCTGCAAATGCTCAATCAAATCAAATCAAAATGATTCCGCACGGTTTGGCAAAGGAGTCTTTCATTAAATACTAAACATTATTAATGCCAAAGTAAGCAAAATAGCCTGCTATACAGTCGGGGATTTAGGGGTTGACAACTCAACAACTGAATTTGACATTCTTAAATCCTTCATGTTACTTTGAATTCCACACAAAATTCGAATTAGTTCTGCACAATCTCGCATAATTCTTTGCATTTCACAATAAGCTCGTGTATGATGTTCCAGAATGACGCCTGGTTGTACAATTAAATACAGTTTCAGTAAACAAAAAACAAAAAATCCATTGAAGGGAGCATAGAAACAATGTCAAGACAAGAATGCAAGCGGCTGTTTGCTGCACTTTTGTCTATGAATATTATTGGGGTTGGTGAAAGGTGAGAGACATCGTAGCAGGGTGCAGATTCAAAGTAATGTGGAAAAAATCTGACAAGCCTGACAACACCTCTATCCAGAACATTTTAATGAGCTTGCTATCTTATACAAACTGAAAGTGAGAGGTCAATTGTATGCATTTTGTCATTCACGCCTGAATAAAATAATACATCTGCATCCGATTCGCGCTTCGGTGACTGTTTGCTTCAACTGTAAATTGCCAGATGCGAGTCCTCGATTCCTGTACGATTCTAGCTTGAAAGGCTAAGTTCTTGAGCTGTATGGCCCACTTTGTTGAATTAAAAAGACAGATAATATCAAGTAATCTAGTTAGTTCAAACTTCTTAGTTATATAGGATAAAAAGTTGTACAGCACAGAGCATTGAAGGTTGAATAGTGCTGAGAGTTTCATAGAGGAAACACGATGTTGATCACTGTACACATTTAGAGTTAAAGAGTGTAACCGGCGCTGACTAAAACATGAACGTTCGTCCAGATTCCCTACACAGTTCATTCGGCGAACTGTCTTAAGTAATACTGCACCTCAAACTTGCAAAGTGCTGTCCAGCACCTCACACCATGTTATGTTCGACGTGTGGCGCAACCTGAGAAGATCCCAGTAACTGCCATATCAGAGAACCTACCCCATGACCTGAACCTGCAACTTCCTAGGACAAAGCGCCTGGCGACCAGGGCAGCCACACTGTTCATCCAAGCAGCTCCAACAAGGAATGTGGCAGCCATCTGCGGTTACTCACCACCATCAAGTGCGTGACTGGCATCAACCTGACAAGCGCCCAGACTAGAACTGTTACAACCAAGTCTCCTGAGAACATGTAGCACGAGTATTGGAAACCAAAGACAGACTGTATTTTGAACGATAAAGACAAGCCTGTCAATTAGGAACATTATGTTGCCAGCATAAACCTTTTTTGCTCAATATTAGACAAACTAATATATAAGCTGATCTCTCAGTGAACCCACAACTGTTCCTGTTGTTACCCAAGTCCTGTTAGCCACATTAGATACCACAGACCTTGAGGATTAAATAGGAAACAGGAACAGAGCATCAAAGGGGTTGGACCCTTAGCGAGATTCCATAGTCGGGAATATGGAGCCCCCATTAGTATGTGTAAGATTACATATTCCTGTGACATTAAAGTACTTTTATTATTGATAAGATAAGTACTGGGCTGGACAAAGAATTGTTCTGTCTGCCGGTTGATTGATGAGGTCTAAATCTTTCCCTCACTCCCACACTGCCTTCTTGAGAAGCATTTGATTGCTCAGCTTGTTACTTAGAGGGTTAAGTGTGGACGGAGTGAGCTAGGAAACACCCCAGGTCACCAGATGCAAACGACCCCAACCACCATAGTTGTGGCCTAACAGCCTGTCTGCCCTGCACCGTGCTTGCCAACCCCGAACAGGGTGGCCTGACAGTATTTAAGTGTGTGTTAGAATCTGTACAGCGCAAACCTAGCTCAATAAAGAGCATTGGAGCACTGAATATAAACTGTGAGCCCCAAAAACAATTCAAGGTTATTTACAGGAGATAGGTTATTGGTGAAGTTCCTATTGTGGAAGAAGGTAAGGTTTTTGACTCAGTGAACTGATAAACTGGCATTTTGCAAATAGCTCTTAAGGATGTTGAGTGAGACTGTTTTTAAGTGTGATGTAGAACAACTAAACGTATATCCTGAGATTAAGCTAAATATGGGTACTAAATGTATTAATGTAGTTCTTAAATGTATTAACTTTTTGAATGTGGTGGAATGTTTTGAAACAAATATTGCATGATCCACTTGCATTTGGATTTTGCTTAGTAAATTTTGAGTCCTATGCTGAACTTAGACCTGACTGCTGGAAGTGCTAATATCTCAATATGTATATTTAATAAAGAACGTATGTTCTATTAAGACCTTTACAGTATAAATCTATAAAATTCTTCCACAAAACAGATCAAACTGATAATCCCCTAGCCCATAATAATAAAGACTAATTGAAGACACGTCCAATACATTGCAGGGCATTCTTTGCATCCGTCCCAACCCCTAATAAATCAGGCTAATTTTTTATGGATAATTTCTTGTGTGACAGATTCTAGGTGCTGTCTCACGTTTTGTTTAATAGTTTATGTGCGAGTTCTGCTGGATTTCCATCGCTATAAAGTTGCAAAGGTAGAACAGAAGTAATTTGTAGAAACGTTGAATAAGTATTTTGTGGGAACGGCTATTCTGTAAGCAGTAAGTTATTGATGGCAATCTTTTAGCAATTGTACATGAGCAACATGTAAAAATGTTCTTTGTATAAACCATGGTTCTCAGACTTCGACAGTGCTTTCTTAAAACGTCTATGCTTGCAAAACGGATATTTGCCCTTTAAATACATTCTGAAATACCACCTCTCCCCTGACAGGTAATGTTCGGAGCAGGTCACTATTAAATCCACTACACTTTAGACCAGTAGCAGGAGGAAGAGAGAGAAAACATGGAACTATTTACTAAAAAAAAAATGTGGAACAAAGCGAGTTACTTTTATACAGTACTGTTCTGTAAAGTGACTATATAATTTATGGTAGACAGGACTTGCGTTGGAGCCTACACAGCTTTAGGCCACACGGAACACTGGTTTACCTCCAAGTTCTCACCTGTGTTTAACGGAAGCTTCTTTGAAGCTACACGTGGTGTTTTTTTAGGTTTCTTCTGCACGGCGCTTGCACTGTGGTTGAGAAATGTATTGTATTTAACATAAATGTTAAAAGGGGCTTACATCCCGCCCCCTTGCTTTCCTTACTTTTCATTGGTTCCTGTGCTTGCCACTTACTTTTTCACTGTTTCAACTGGCTGTAGCATACTCTTTCCTGTTCCTCCTCACGTGCTTCTCTTATCAGTTTTCCAAAGTACTGTTTCTATACGCTTTTCTTGAAATACTTTTCAGCATTTATTTTAATTGGTACATTATTCCCATTCTGCACCTTGCCTCGCTCCTACTTGAGCATATCACTCTTTATCTAAGTGCAGTGCATGCCATGTTTCCATGGTTACAGCAACGGTAACAGCTTGCTCCTGTTGTCCCACCCACTTCTTGGCCCATGTAAGAAACTGGCTCTATATATACTGCACCAAAGTGAGGTACAGTGTGTATCGAGTCCAACAGTCCCCAGAGGTAGGCAGAGGTTAAAGTTAGATAAAACTTTACTCTCTAAAGTGGTAGCTTGGTCGAGCAGTAAGGCAGTATCAGGGGACATTTGGTGTACACACTCAGTCAGCATATGAATTCACACACTCAAATCTCTCAGGGCAGTGGCTGGGATTCCATTCACCAGTAGGTGGTGGAAGTGTCTACTCCCCTCTGGAATCTCCAGCTCACCTCCTGAGCCCATTTACCAGTTGAAGGCTAGGAGGACTTCCTCATCTGGGGACCTCTCATCCAAAGCTACACTGGCTGCCCCTGGAGCTACACTAGTCACCCCTGGAGCTGTACTTAGGATTGTGTTTGTACTTGATTTGATTTACAGGGGAGCAGTAGTATGCAACACTTAGCAAATACAGTTCATTGAAATGGATAGGCTTTTTCAGTAAATTGCAGGTAGGTTACTTTTTACGTTACTTTTCTAACTCAGTGCTGGATACCTAGATTCAGCACTGGGACATTTCCAAGAAATAGGTAAGTAATCACGTTTTGGTTATGTGTGATATTTTTAAAGAACATTATTAGGTTTCAAAACTCCACACTAGTTAACGGTTCTCAGGTAAGTAATCGATGGTGGGAGTTAAGGTTCTGGGGTTAGACTCAGGGGTCTCCCAGGGTCAGCGATGCACTGTTGCTGCACCCTCAGCGGCGTTAGGGCAGCCGGGTGCAGAGTGTTGAGGCCCAATGTTATCCAATGGGGGATAGGGGGCTTCCGGTTGGTGGCTGCTGGCAAGCAGGCCACTGTGTTGTGGGAGCAAAGCTCCTAGGGTTAAGCTGGTTGGCTGGGTCGCCCCATCCTCAAGATGGCAGGGACTCGGGGTTGTACTTCACCTCGTCTCCCCCACCTTAAGGGTGGAGTTGGCAGAGGTGGGCACACCTCTCTTTCTCACTTGTTTTTCCCGCCGGTTCTCCCGCCCAAAGTGGAGGGTAGAACCAGTGGGGACCAGTTGCTGAAAGCAGCAAATGGTCTGAAGAGGCTCACAAAGGCAGCATGCCTTTGAAGCATCTCCGTCGTGAACCCTGCCCATCCTGGGGGAGGAGGCTTGGCACCTCGTCCCAGGATGTGCATTGTTTCAGGCCCCCGAGAGCCGCAGCTGTCGACCCAGGAGTCCAGAAATATGTCTGGTGGTGGCAGCCTAAGCAGCCACTCAGTCAGGTCAGTAGAGGTTGGTCGAGTTTCACGGGGCATCTCTAAGATGCCCTCTGTTGTGCATTTTACATTAAATCCCACACTGGCATCAGTGTGGGTTTAATGTGCTGAGAAGTGTGATGCCAAACTTCCCAGTCTTCAGTGTAGCCATTTTGGTGCTGTGGAGTTTGTAATGACAAACTCCCAGCACCATATACTCTTAATGGCAGCACTGAACTTACAGTGCCCAGGAAAGGACCTGGGTACTGTAGGGGTACAGGGCTCGTGCACCTGTACCCTACCGACTGGCATAGGGCACCCAGCTAGAGGGATGAATGATGTATGGCAGGGCAGTGGTTTGTGGGCATGGCACACATGGATGCGTGCCATGTTGACTCTTCACTTTGTTCTGCACCAAGACACGCAGTCTGCAAAGGCAGTGTGCGAGTGTCAGGGTACAGGGCCTCTAAGGGTGGCACAATAAGTACTGCAGCCCTTAGAGGCCTTCTCTGGTCACAGGGCCCTGGGTACCTGTGGTTCCATTTACCAAGGGCTGACATGTGGCCAGAGATGCCAATTGGGTTTGTTTTGGGGAAAGAACACAGGCCCTGGGAACCTGTTTGGCAGGGACACAGGGCACACCAAGAAAAAGTGCATCAGTAGTCTGGCAAAAAGCGGTGGGGTTACTGCAACAGAAAACAACTTTCCTACAGCCCATATAGGAGCGTGTAGGCATGGAACACCCGTGTTCCAAGCCTCGATTTAATCATGATGAGTGTCCTGGGGGATGGCTCTATGGAGTCATCTTTCAGACACTGGGAATGAGAGGCTGACACTAGCAGCCACGCATGCCTCGTGTGGAAGACCTCATGCAGTGGTACTGCACATATGGGAAGCCACAAGCTCCACTTGATGGCAGGCTAATCTGCAGACACCACTACATTGTAATATTGCGGCAGAGAAAAGCTAGCAGTGGTGCCAAATCCACTGATGCCAATCCAAACTGATGACTTAAACGGAAAGGCAAAATCTGACCTCGCCTCTGAATTTCTTCATATCTGTAGATACAAATATGAAGAGAGACCGGGGAGTTTCCAGGCCTTCTGTGGGGCTGTCTCCCCAGAAATCAAGCTAACAATTCTATTTCATTTACTTGATAATGCTGGACCCTAGCCAGAAAACAACCCTGGATTTTTAGTGAAACTGTTTGCAACTGTTAAAATCACAGATAAGCTACGTACGCATGCATACAACGGGTGTTTTAATGTCTGTTTTTACAACAAGCAAGAGCAGTCAAAGTGAGCAATGGAGGATGCAGAAAGAAATGCATTAATCCACCGAATCTCTATAGCATCATATGTATTATATTAGTTGTAGGTCCCTGTACATGCTTTTCCCTTTTATCAAAACATAGGAAAGGAGATGTTTTATACTGCTTGTGTGATTAAGCAATAATTTTCTGTACTTAGATTTTTTATAAATGTGTGTATTTGTGAAATTCTACGGGCATGCAAATAACCGAGCCAAGTAATGTATTCCAGCAGTATACCATTACAGAAAACAAGCTAATGCACATATACATATTTGTCTTTCACATGGATCACCTCGTACTTCTCAGTGAACCTCAAGGATGAATGTGAATCCTATTCTGAGTTACCAAGGTTTTTGTTCTCTTTAGAGAGTCAGAGTGTTAGTCACAAGTAATGTTCACCTGAACAATGTATCAATAAATAATATTAACATGCCTTTACATTGAGCTTGCCACCCCAAGACTCTGGAACGGGAAACAGCCATCACAAAGCAGTTGTTACAACGACCGCGTTGTTACATCGCAGTACCATTACAACGCAAGTCGTTATAACGACTTGCTCTAGGAGGCGCACTAAACTAAGGAATAGTATAATTTACTATTCCAACACCTTCCCTACTGTTGCACACACTGGAGTTGGAATAGTAAACCATACTATTCGTAAGTCCTGCGCACCCCCTGGAGCAAGTCGTTGTAACAACTTACGTTGTAATGGTACTGCGATGTAACAAAGCGGTCATTGTAACGACTGTGTTGTAATCAAATGCGCTGTAACGCCTATATTCCTTTAGAACTGCTAACTCTAAAAATGGAGTTAGTGGTAAGCAGTGTCAACATAAACTTAAGTTACCTCTGAGTACAATGGCTATAGATTTTAGAGTGCTAGTGCAGCCAGAAATTCTTGAAGAGTGATGATATGCAGGACAACCTCTCAATTAACGTACATGGATTTTTAGGTCTGGCTGAACAGTGCAAATGCCACGTGACCTTTAAACCCACAGCACGGCTACTCAGCTGGTATCATTGCTCATAGGTGGGGAATTTCATCGCTCATTCAGCAAATCATCTCACCTTGTTGCTGCCTGCTGGTGCCCCAGTGAAGTTACGGTCAGACATATCAACCTCCATGCTGTCAGTAGTGTCCCGCTTCCTGGAGGAGTATTTGAGTACCATCCTGCTGCAACTAAAGCTACTAGATGCTTTCCTACGATACATCCTGCTGACCGGGCGCTTACAATCTGCATACTGTCTGCTGGTGGATACCTTCTTTACCACCTGTTACTGTACAATAAATTGAATTTCTCAATTTTAAAAGTGTCATAAAACTTTTACGGGGTTCCTTTTTAAATTATATTGCAGAACTGCTCAGCAAGCTAAAACTTTAAAATATATTATTATTAATCACAAAGACCTAATACATGTACCAATGCTTGTTTGCTTTATGAAGCTGCCTTCAGCGGTTTTATTCTTTCGGTGTGATCGCACGCCGTCGTAATTTGTATCAGGAGACAGGCAGCGATTGTTTATATCACAAAGTGCTGTTTAAACAGCAGTATCATTCCAACTTTTTGGAAGGTCAGAAAACAAGCTTCTCTCTGCAGGAGGCAAGGACAGATTGACCATGGGCTAAAATAAACAAAATATATAAACTCAACTTGGAGTCTTACTTCCTCTTGCCAAAAAAGTACTTGAATAAGCGGTCATGTATACTGCTTTGAATGAGTGAAATCGAAGCTAGGAAGTGCTATATAAAAACATATTGTTTTTTTCATTCCACAGTAAAACTGCCAACATACCTACTCCAGGTTAAACACCGATTTTGAACATTTATTATACCGCCAGTTAGCGTCACTCTTAACGAAAGGTAGACACTCGTAGCTACAAATGTGAGAACTCGTGAGGAAGTCTCAAAAATCCAAAGTCGAATGAGTGCAAGTTTAAATAAGCTCACAAAGAAAGTTGTTTACACATCATAAAGTACCCATTCCCGATTACGCCATATTTTACTTTGTGAACAAAGCGGAGGTTACTTTACACTGGTCTGGAACTGCCAATGTACTTCCTGGTGATGGGTGGCAAAGTGAAATTGTTAAATCTTACACTGATATATATTTATAAGATTATAGTAACAGAATCCTCCTTTATAGGTTTCCTTGTAAGAAAGTTCAAAGAAGGAAATCGGCATTAGCTCTGCTTATCACCAGCAATCCAACAAACTGAAATTTGCTTTAGAACCAAAAAATGAATTTGGTACAGTTTCTAGCAGGGACACCTAAGCTGTTCATCCTTCCTTTCTTTAACGAATAGCTTACATAACAGAAGATTTAATTGAGTTGTCTGACAGTAGAAATTTCATTAGAAAACAAGCAGAAACATATTCACTAAAGAGGTACGTGTTGGCATGCCAACAGAACATTGGCATTAATACTGATGCAGATAATTCAAGAGCAGAGCGATTTGGTCTCCAACGACATGACCAACTGAAAACGCTGACCCTACCAAGACTCAGATTTGCAGCTCACTAAGTTCCAGCACAAGAAATAGGATTGAACCGTCTAGGTTAGAAAGATGTGACCCAAAACTAATAGGCTTTCTCCACAATGCCCCACTTGCATGCTAATGACAAGGTGAACTCGTCATGAGGCACACTGAATATGTGCTCATGACAAGGTCAACTCGTCATGTATAATGGGAAACATAAATGTCATGCATTGTGGAACTATATTTATAGGTAACAAGGACCCCCTGAAAGTATGGATATACCAATTCCTAGGTCAGGGAAAGAGCAACGTATGAAATTCAACAACCTAGGCAATAATTTCTAAATACTCAAGCATATAATGTTAGTAAGAGAGAGGATATCAAAAGAACATATAGTCACCAATGCAACAATTTATTAACACAATAAAGAGTAAAAAACACAATAGTAAAAAGTTGATAGCTAGTTATCGTCAATCAACTATCACAGGTCATAATTAAATCAGCATAAACATTGTCAAGACACACAAATAAAAAAATAGGTTTAAAAAAAGGGCAGGCAAATAAGACAAACAAAATACAATAACATAAGTTAATATTCAAGAGTGGCAAAAGATATTTCTCGACGCGCGCTTCGGCGACCAGCGCCTTCTTCTGGAGTAGCCACGAAATATCTATAAAAATCAATAACATAACATAGGTAATATATTATTAATCAATCTATTTACAGTTCAAATTATAATGTGCAAATATTGTCCAAAAACTTTTTTTGACAATATTTGCACATTATAAACTCGGTTTGTGAACTTGAGAGAGGTCATTAGAACTATTGTTAGTTATAGAATGATGTCATAATCAGTGATTTTATCCTGTCAAACACGTTAATAGAACAACTGATAATTTGTTGAACTTTAAATAGATTGCTTAATAATATATTACCTATGTTATGTTATTGATTTTTATAGATATTTTGTGGCTACTCCAGAAGAAGGTGCTGGTCGCCGAAACGCGCGTCGAGAAATATCTTTTGCCACTCTTGAATATTAACTTATGTTATTGTATTTTGTTTGTCTTATTTGTCTGCCCTTTTTTTAAACCTATTTTTTTATTTGTGTGTCTTGACAATTTTTATGCTGATTTAATTATGACCTGTGATAGTTGATTGACGATAACTAGCTATCGACTCTTTATTGTGTTAATAAATTGTTGCATTGCTGACTATACGTTCTTTTGATATCCTCTCTCTTACTGACATTATATGCATTGTCGAACTTGCAGCCACTGTAGGTGGGAATAAGGAGCGTTGTTTGTGACTAGGTGAGCAGTTGGATTCCTGTAGCTTGAAAGTACTCAGGAATTTCTATTCAAGACAGCATACATGTTCCACCCCCTTCTGCATAGCAGCTGGGGATTTTTCAAGGCTTAATATATTTGTGGAACAGCTGTCAGTTTCCTCCTGCAGTCCTTCAGGAAAGATCGGAATGGGGTTCTGAAAATCCAGAAGCCCAAGCGGTCTGCTCTGGAGCACGGTATGAAACCTGAGGATGTTGAAGAACCCCAAGAGACTCACTCTTACACTTTAGATCACACGGCTGAGTTCTATCAAGTTGAAGAAATCCATGTCATATGTGGTTGAATTTCTTTTGAAGGATCTCACTGGAACCCACGAGATGGTTTTCTGAAATACATGTATTATAAAAACTACAGCAGGCCTTATTATTCCAATTCTGAGACAAAGTTATAATGGAACCAAAATGAGGAAACAGACAAGATACTGTTAACAAGAAATAAGCCATTAGTCAGAATCTCACTAGAGAAGGTCCATAACATCCTTCACCAGCTTATTTGTTTCAAGAATGCTTAGAGTTGGACAACTTGCTCTTAGAAGTGCTTCACCCTTCACAAGGAACACAAAACCAGATTTTAGAATAGTTTGCCCTTTTAAAGGGAGATAGGCTACCATCAGAGATAAACATCAAAACAAGCACATGAAGACATGTAAGAATAGGATCAATAACTTTTACTGAGAGCCATGGAAATAAGACAAAAAAAAAATCAAAGTCCACTTCTGTTGTGAGCTTAGCTACTGAATTCACTCAAATACTAATATTTTCCAGAAATGTTAGTTGCTTGGGCACAAGCCTCAGAGGCATGCTCAGCATATTGGCAAAGCTTGCCAGATGGTTGGCAAATCTGCTATTATGAACATGAAATAATTAGGGGTGGGCGGCACACTACACTTCACTGGCGGAGTTCCCAGAGTTTTAGTCACTTCGCTTGGTCTGAGAGAGTCGGGGGTCCGTTCACATCACCACTTGTACTCCACAGCAGCCTCGTTTAGACCGAGCAGCACAGATTTATTTAATAACTGCAGGTACTCTATACTTTATTTCAGAGACAGTGCAACACTATTTGAGTGAGGTTGTTTGGGGGCGGGAGACAGAATGCTCTTCTGGGAGGTGCTATCTTGGTAGGCCGGACCCAATGCGCTCAGCTGGGGGGATGGTGGAGGTCTTTGGGTATATATTGCACCATTGCAGCGAAGGGGAGCAGATGGCATTTCACATATTACAGAAGTCTCCTATCTGTGGCAATCTGTTTTGCCATATTCAAGATGTCCGCTGCTTTAGCTCTACCTTAGCTGGAGCTGTGTAATGCATGGTTTCTACGCCCAGTTTCAACATCACCTCGCGCCCATGTGCAGAGAGGTGGAAACGGTGTGAGTTAAAGTGCTTCATCCACGAGCCGCCTGAAGTTGGATGCCGCTCACGGCAAATCAGCCTCAGCTAATCAGTGCTAGCCAAAAGGATGGGAGTTTTACCAGAGTAGCTGAGAGCTCACACCAGGTGTTGATTTCAGCTGTCAGGTAAATATGGGTGACAGGACGCCCCGCGTAGGAGCTCGTCCTCCGCCTTCATATCCGAGAAGCGATTCTCCGCATCTCCTGGAGGCCCCTGCAGAAGGAGGGGAAGGGAGCAGTTGACAACACGTGGCATGCTGGACTTAAGGTAAGAGATATGCATTTTATGAGGCGGTGAGGGGGCCAGGAGGAGCGTGAGGCCCTATTGAAGTACTGCAGACACCTGGGCGCGACAAAGCAGATTTGGGCCCGCGGTGAGACATTCCTAGGAGGAGTGACGTGCTGGGCGCATTGACAGTTTCTACGGCCCGTGCCAGCTGGGGACTGGGCGAGGACGCCCTGGACTGTTGTGGGCGAGCCGGAGGTGGTTGACATTCCGCTGCATGTCAGATGTTGAGTGGGGCCCTTCCTATGGCGGAAAGATACGGGCCACGCGAAGGGGCGGCCAACGCGCCGGAGATCTCGACTGACATCCCACGATCAATTGGCCCGAGTGACTGGGCTGCGGGGGCGTTGCCTGTCCACCATGCGGCCCAAGGGAGGAGTGTCCACACAGACGAACAAACTGGACAAATACGCGGTGCCGCTGGGTCAGGGGCAGTCGGGAGCGGCGGCTGGGGACCAGGCGGAGCCCTCCCTAATTTCCATCATGGCCGCGATCCAGACGCTAGGTACTAATCTCGAGACAAAAATGGATAAGATCTCCATTGAAGTGAACCTACTCCGCACTGACCTGGGTAAGACGACGGAGAGATCCAAATCAAATGCGACAGACATTAAAGCGTTGCAGACCTCGGAAAAACAGCTTGAAGGCCGGATGAATGAGCTTGTTCACCAGCACCGCCAAATGGCCCTTCGGCTCGAGGATCAGGAAGGGAGGGCCCGAAGGAGCAACATCCGCGTGGTAGGTGTGCCGGAGGGAACGGAAGGGCAAAGCGTGGAACTGTTTCTAGAGGACATTAACCTCCACCAATTGAAGCCTAAAAGACTGTCCAAGATCTTCACGATTGAAAGGGCCTATCGCGCGCCGGTCCCTAAACCCAAGCCAGGGGCGCCGCCCAGGACGATAATCGCCAAAATACTAAATTACAGAGACCGCGACGCAATCCTTCAGGTGGCAAGGCAACGGGGAGACCTGCAATACGAGGGAGCCACCATCCGTTTCTTTACTGATTTTACATTGCAGGTCCAGCAGGAAAGGCGCTCCTTCCTGGGAGTAAAGGCGGCGCTCCGCGATCGGGGCATCAAGTACATGATGTTCTTTCCTGCCAAACTAAAGATCATCGTGGGAGGCAAGTCCCTCTTCTTCACCTCACCAGCGGCGGTCCAGGAGTGGCTGGACGCGGCGGCACCGACAGACCAGGAGCTGCAAGAGCATGGCACATGGCGGGAGAGTGGGGGCCCGTCCCCCGGGTCCATGGCGGAACAATCAGAGGGGGACACAACTAGCCAAAGATCATGGCGATCCAGATCGGCCAGCCCCCGATGGGACTTAATCCGGGACACTGCTGCACGTTGAGGACTTTGACTGCGGTACCATGCCCTACTGAACTGTAACGTATAATGTGTTTTTGATGTTTATCTTTCTCTCGGTTCCAGTGTGGGAGGGTATTCACATCCGCCCAGTGACTCTGTGACTCTACTGCTGGACTTTGGGCGCTCCATATCTGCAGGGGCCTCCTGATTAGGGGGCAGCACCGGTACGGCAGCTGGAGCTGGGGCCGGCTCACGTTCTCCCGAACAGAGTTTCCTCAGGGGGGGGGGGGGGGGGGGGGGGGGTGGTTCCCTCACTCCGGGGCTGGGGTTGGGCGAAAGGCGCTCTGCTAATTGGGGCAGTGGGTAGTTTGGAACCTACAGAGCAGGGAGCAGGGAAGGGGGGTTCAGTTTCTTGGGGGGGGGTAGATGAGTCCAGTTGGGCTGGGAAGGGAGGGAGGGGTGGGGTTGTTTGGGAATGGGGGGGAGGGGGGTGAAGCCGAAGGGGGGAGGACAAAGGGAGGTAGGGGGTGGGAGGGTGAGGAGTTTTTGGGAGTTGGGGAGGGGGGGAAAGGTTTGATTGGTCACACTTGAGAGGTTCTGAGAAGGTTCACTGGCGTGAAGATCCCGGGGTCTGAGCGGACTGTGAAATGCGGATATGGCTAAGAAATGGGACAAAAGCCTCAAGATACTGAGTTGGAACGTTAATGGGCTGGGGGACAAACTAAAACGCACCATGGTATTGCAGTTTGTTAGGCGCCACATGCCTGATGTTGTGATGTTGCAGGAGACTCACCTGCTAGGTAACACATGCCACGCCCTAAATAGGTACGGTTACACCATGGCAGTCCACTCCCCGGGGTCCCAGGGAGTGGGTGTTCTGCTCCGACGAAATTTCCCATTTCTTCCAGACCACACTGCCACTGACCCGCAGGGTCGCTTTGCCACAATTTCGGGGAAATGGGAGGGGCGCAGGCTTACTCTGGTATCCACTTATGTCCCGCCGGGTCTCCAGTCGCAGGCATACACTGACCTTGGTAAACTCCTCCTTTCCCTCCCGATGGGCAGTTGTTTATAGGAGGGGACTTCAAAGCGGTAGTTTCCGGGGCATTGGATAGGCATCCGGTCAGAGATACACCTAGGGGACAAAGATGGCTTGGTTATTTCCTGGAGACATTTGGCCTCACGGATGTATGGCGCCTGGCACACCCTACCGACACACAATATACTTTCTTTTCGGGACCACACCACTCCTTCTCCCGCCTTGATTATATCCTAACTCCCCTGCACCTAGACACAGAGGTGTGCGCGGCAACACACCTGGCACAAGGTATTTCTGACCACTCGCCAGTTCTGGTCCACATCACCGTTGGGAATAAGCGGAAGGGGTGTGTCGTGCCTATTAATGCCTGGCACCTACGCAACGAAGACCTCCGTAAGGCGCTGACCCTCTCCATAGTCAACTATTTCGATAGTAACGATGGTTCTGTGGAATCGGCGATTACTCTATGGGAGGCCTTTAAAACGGTCCTCAGAGGAGAGGCCCTATCGGCAATTGCTGGTCGGCGTAAGGAGAGGTATGTGCAGCTGGTTGAAGTTGAGGCCGACCTAGGGGCATTGGAGGAGGTGGTGCTTACGGAGGATACGCCCGAGGCACGTCATCGGCTCTACTTGAAGACCGCGGAATATCAGGCGGTGGTCTCGGAGGCAGCAAAGAAAATGGCGGCCTCCAGGGAAGGTAGGATCTACGACCAGGGAGACAAGGCGGGTAAGCTCCTGGCGTTGCTCGACAAAAAGCAACAAGCAAGTAAGGTGGTGGCCGAGATTCGAACGATGGCGGAACAGAAGTCACCGAACCGCACGACATAGTCACTGAATTTGCCCGTCATTTCCAAACAGTCTACAGTAGGGGGTCTGACCGCCCGGAGGAGGACACGGTCGCATTACTAGCGGACCTGAGGATGCCGGCCCTCTCTGATGCAGAGCACGACCTCTTGGAGGCGCCGCTCACCACAGCGGAAGTGGAGCGTGCTATAGGAGACCTTCGTCCCGGGAAAGCGCTTGGTCCGAATGGCCTTCCAATTGAGCTTAACAAGCTCAATCCGGATAGCATTAGCCCCCTTTTTAAGCGTATGTTTGACGAAAGCAGGTCCAAGGGGGTGTTACCTCGTGACCAAAGGCTAGCAACGATCGTAGCGATTCCTAAAGAAGGGAAGCCCAGGGACAGGGAGTTGTGTGCCTCATATAGGCCCATCTCCCTGCTAAACGTGGAACCCAAGATATTAGCTAAAATCCTGGCCAATAGACTCCAGCCGGTCCTCGCCACACTGGTCCATCCGGACCAATCAGGATTCATGCCACACCGAAACACGGCACTCAATCTCAGCCATTTGAATGCGGTGTTGGGGAGATGTCATACGATATGCGAAGATGCAGTGGTGGTATCGCTAGATGCCACAATGGCCTTCGATACCCTAGAATGGCCATACATGATGGCGGTCTTCCGTAAACTGGGTTTCGGCCCCAGTTTTATCTCTTGGGTGAGACTCCTCTATTCGGAACTGCTTGCCCAGGTGGTCGTGAACAATAAAGTCTCGGAGGCCTTCACCCTGGAGAGAGGGACGCGCCAGGGGTGTCCGCTCTCTCCCCTTCTATTTGCCCTTTCCCTCGAGCCGCTGGCCACCTGGATTGGACATGACGCTTCTCTGAAGGGGCTCTGGTGGGCCGATTGTTGGGAGGACAGGATATCGTTATACGCCGATGATATCCTCCTTTATCTCTCGCGGCCCCGGAGATCATTGATCGTTGCCCTAGACATTTTCACTAAGTTTGGTAGGAACTCCGGGTACAGTATCAACTGGAGCAAGTCTCTCCTTTATGTCCTCCATGGTGACACCCCTGTACTTCCACGCGACTGTCCCATAACGGTGGTCACAGACGGTTTCACATACTTGGGCATCTTTATGTCCAAGTATAAGGCCGCTATGTATGACAAGAATCTACTCCCGCCCCTTCAGAGGCTCAAGCGAGACTCTGCCGCCTGGCAAAAGCTCCCGGTCTCCCTGCGGGCGGCACTTTTTAAAATGATGACGCTACCCCGGTTCCTGTATGCCCTCCAGAATTACCCCGATCTTGTCCCGTCTTCGTATTTCACAGCCATCGTGGCGGCGCAGAGGAACCTCCTGTGGTCCGGTGCACCTCGAATAGCTCTACAGAAATTGACTCTGGGGTGGTATGATGGAGGGATAGCTTTACCGGACATCCACAGGTACTACTGGGCGGCACATCTTTCGGCTATTAACCAGGGTACCTACTGCGACGGCAACGACCCGGGGTATGGCATGGACAGGTGGCTCCTACCAGGGGGGAACTATGAAGCCGCGCTTTACGCACGGCCAGTCAAGCTCGCACTTACGGGGCCGACTCTCCAGTCTGTGCAATGGTGGCACACGGTCCAACGGAAGATGGGTTGGCACAATGTGCTCACCTTGGCCACCTCGCTGTGGGTGTCCGAGCGGCTTGGCCTCCTGGGTCGCACTAGGAGGTTCCGAAACTGGGACCTTATAGGCATCTCTCGTGTCGGGAAACTATGGGACTCAGGCGGGGTCAAATCCTTTTCATCCCTACAAAATACGTATGAGCTCGCAGACACTGAGTACTTTCGATACCTCCAAGTCCGTCACTCCCTGCAGAAGAATATCCCACACGGTACAATGCCCCCTCAAGCCTCCCCCCTGGAGGATAGGTTGTTGGATGGCCACATACAGGAACATGCAATCTCACTTACCTATAAGAAATTGATAAATAACCTCCCCGACTTACTTCTGGGCCTTAAAGGGAGGTGGGAGGCTGATGGTTTGGAAATCAATGAGGAGGAGCGGAGGTGTGCGCTGGCCTCCCCCAGGGAGGTAGCTATCTCATCCAGGCTGCGGCTCATCCAACTTAAGATTCTACACAGAGTGTACATTTCAATTACCAGGTTGAAGAGAAGTGATGGTGAAGGGTGCAGGAAGGGGTGCAGAATGGTTGGCTCCTTCTTCCATATGATATGGGAATGTCCCCTACTACAGGTGTACTGGGTGAAAGTGGTGCGCTGTATGCAAGACGTTTTGGGGGTAGAGTTGCGCCCAGAGGCGAAGCGCTGCATCCTGAACATATGGGAGCCAACGGTCCTACCAGCTAGAGGCAAGCTTTGGGCAACACTCGGACAGATGGTAGCTAAGCGTAACATTGCGAGACTTTGGGGGGCAGTCACGCCTCCGCGTCTCGCTGAATGGAAACGTGATATGGACTGGTGCATGTTGCAAGAAAAAAACGTGTATGGGGGGAGATATGGGACAAATGGAATGACTACAGAAGCAACATATGTGAACCCCCCCAGCCTCGACGATCAGTACTTGAGGTAGATGTTTGAATGTATCGATATATTGCAGTCCCATTGCGAAGACACTGATGTAATGTTCTAATCCTTGTGTGATCTATAGTATGCCTTTGTAACCGGTTTGTGTGACCAGGGGTGGCCAACGTTTGGTCTTTAATTTCAATAAAAATAAAAAATATTTTTTTTTAAAAGGACTGCTGCGAGGGGACAAGCCCGGGGTCAAAGGCACAGCAAATTATGGGTGGCTGCACTGGCCAAGCACTATGCCGCCTGCATGTGGAATTTCAAGGAATTTTCTGGGAACTACGCAGATTTCCGCTGAGTGAAACTCCGTGAGCTCTGTCTAGGCCTGGAAGTAATGTCCTACGAGGGCTGATCATGAACGTAAGTGGTCCTTCACACCATTCGTGCTATCTAGACCAAAGGCAGCTAAAGTAGAATGGAATGGAAAACTGGTTCTACCTCAATGCTTACATGATTTCTTAGTCCTTAATACAGGGTTGCGCAGCCAGTGATTATGTGATGGGATATAAAGCTTTACCTAGATATATAATTCTGAAGGAGTAAAAGAGGTGGTGTTGTGCCTCATGCTCTGACTTGGCCAGACACATTAGCAATAGGTACATCAACAGTGCAGGCATCCAGCATGCATTAATTCGAGGACACTTATTCAAGATGGCACCTGCTGTCAGTCAGTCCTTAAAAGGCAGTGAGAGCAAGCAATCTAGCTATTAACTTCCCTCTGAGAATTTCTAGCCTATTTGGTACTTAAGTACCCAACCATACAAAAACGAAGGTCAAAATTGTGACAATTGTTATTTCAAAATCGTTTTATTGAATTTTATACCATTACAAGAAGAAGAACATAGAAGTCGCAGCAAGTACAGCATATAGGCCAAGCGTAACAGATACCTTCCAGGAACACACATCTTGTTAACAAGGACCCGGCGCTAAGGGTATTTGCTCTTTCAAACCCCTCCTACACCTTGTGAGTCTTATGTACCTTCAGTTATCCCGTTGCCATGGTGAGGGACTTGTATTCGGCTGTACTAGTGCAACCCAACCGAACTTTCAGCACTAAACTGGGCAATTGAAAAAGAGAAACAGTTTTGAGCAACAAAGGCCAGAAGAAATAAAGACTAAAAAGTTGAAATACAAGAAAAGTGTAAGAGACTTAAAAAAAGAAAACAACTAAATGTGTATCAAACAGGTGTATAATGGTGACAATGTACACAAGGTGGGGGTGGTCTCGCAAGAGGGGACCGGGGTCAGGCTTCAAACAACTCTTGACCGGTCCGAGCTCTCCCCTCCCTCAATTAAATGCGGAACAGGTGAAGTGCACGCATCCTAGGGCTAAATGCAAATAGGGGAAGGCCATACGACAAATATGCCCCTACCGGAGCCCAAATATACTCAAACCCCTTTCTGGAGTCCTCTGTTATGTCTGTCAGCCGCTCCAGAGCCAATGCTCGCCACAATTTAGCGTGCCACTGTGTAATGGATGGGGCCTCTGCTTTTTTCCAGGCCACTGCGATGGCCTTTTTAGCTGCGCCGAGACAGAGCCACATGATAGAGCGGGCTCCATATGTTTGCTGTTGCAGTATCGAGTCCCGGAGCCCCTGAAGTGTGTGTTCCAAAGTTTCTGGGCTGAGGTAACCCAGTATCAGTTTAATTTGTGAGATGATTTCCTTCCAGAATGGTAGGATGGATGGGCAATCCCACCAGATATGCCAAAAATCACCCAGGAGCCCACACACCCTCCAACATCCACCTGTCGTGTTAGGGAATATTTTATTTAATTTCTGGGGAGATAAGTACCAGTCGTACATTATTTTGTAGTGGGCCTCCTGTAGGTACATAGAGCGGTTGTGGTTGGCAATGTCTTTATAGAGGCAGCTCCATTGTTTCTCTTCTACTGGCCTTGAAAGATTAGTGTCCCAGAAAACCCTTGGAGTCTGCTGTGGGTTCAGCACCCTTATGAGGGCGTATAGGAAAGAGATAGTCCCCCTAATAGAGGCCCCTGATTGTGCACATTTTTCAGTGGGGAGCAGGTCCCTGGTAGCGCCAGCCACACCTGAAGTTGCTGCAACCAGTGTTTGAGCTGTGCATAGTGGAAGCCCTCCGTAGGGGGTGCTGAGGTAAGCATTTTGGGGCCTGTGTTGCTTCTTCAACCATAAGACATACCAAATAGTCCTGCCAGTTATTTGTCTGTCCATATGGAGCCCATGTTTTTCAGATTTTCTGAGGGACTATTCCGTCAGTACCCGAAGTTGGGCTGCTCTGTAATATCCCCAGAAGTCTGGGAGGGCCAGGCCTCCCTCAGAGCACGTTCGAGTGAGCACTCGATATGATAGGCGTGCGCTTTGTCCCAGTCATATAAATTTAGTGACCATCTTTTTGAGGTCTATAAACAGTTCCCTGTCTACTGGTATCGCGAGACCCTGGAAGAGATAAAGCAGCCTCAGGAGGACATTTATTTTTATTGCATTTAATCTACCCAGCCAAGAGGTATAGGCAGCTTTCCATCTAGCTCGGTCTACCCAGATCTGTCGCACCAGCAGTGGGTAGTTAGCCTTGTAGAGGCCAGCAACTTTTGGTGTTAGCTTAACCTCTAAATATGATCTCTCGGTTCGTACAGCAAAAGGGGGAAGTCTTCTTGATTCTATTGACCTATTCTCCCTGCAGAATTGGATTGAGCAAGAATGACTTCGATAGATTCACCTTAAAGCCCGATACCAGTTTAAAGGGATCCTGCTCCTCCTGAACGTCTTGGAGCGTGGTCAGCGGGTCAGTGATAGGGAGAAGGTCATCGTCCGCAAAGAGAGAGAGATCTTATGGTCTTCAGTGCAAATTTGATCCCCTTTATATCCTTGTTCGCCCTAATCCTTTCTGCTAGGGATTCAATACTAAGGCGAATAGCATGGGGGACAGAGGGCATCCTTGCCTTGTCCCCCATGAAAGAGCAAAGGTGTCAGACAACACCCCATTGACAAGGACTCTTGCTTGACCTGGGAGAGTGGTAATTGGCCTGCACCACACGAATAAATGTTTCATGGAAGCCAAACCTTCTCAGTGTTTGAAGGAGAAAGGGCCAGTCGACCCAATCAAAGGCCTTCTCCGCATGTAGCAAGAGAAGTGCTGCAGGGATTTTTTTTCTTTTCTGCTTTCTCGATTATGTGGACTATTCTCCGTATGTTGTCGTGGGTCTGCTGGCCCTTAATAAACGCCGACTGATCAGGGTTGATCAGTGCAGGAAAGAGATTTTCAAGGCGGGTTGCCAGTAGTTTAAAGTACAACTTGGCGTCCAAATTCAATAGGGCAATGGGCTTATATGATGCACATGCTTTGGGGCCTTTCCTGGTTTGGAAAATAACTGTGATTAACGCCTCTCCCATGGTATTTGGCACCCTTTGGGCCTGTGCAATGTCGGTAAAAAGAGACAACAGATGGGTAGTCAGCTGGGGTGCAAAAGTACGATAGAATTGAGCATTGAGCCCATCAGGGCCAATGAGCTTTCTGCAGTTTTAGAGCGTCTATCGCTTTCTGGACCTCTTCCCCTGTGAAGGGTCTACTAAGCTCCTCGTTGGCGTGTGCAGAAACCTGAGGAAGGTTGAGAGGGACCAAATAGTTCTCCTGAGCTCGGGCTTCAAGAGGGTCGGCTGTGTACAGGTTGGGATAGAACTCCCCAAAAGCGTTTGCTTTGCTTTTCTCATTAGTGTGGGAGACGCCCGCATCGTCTACTACTTGCTTAATATATTCTTTCTCTTGCTTAGCCCTCAATTGACGCGCCAAAAGTGTTCCTATCTTATTGCCACTTTCGTATCCTTGCGCCTGCAGCCTTAGAATGGCTTTCAATGCCCCGTTGGTGTAGATGGTCTTTAATTTGCCTTTTAGGGAGGTGACTGTGCAGAGGGTTTAGCTCAACGGTGACTCTTGATGCTTTTTTTCCTCCCGCTTCAGTTCCTCTTCCAAAAGAAGCCTCTCTCCCCCCCTGTTGCATTCTAATGTGGTGGCTAGCTCTATACATTTACCCCTAATAATTGTCTTGAAGGCATCCCAGTTGGTTGCATAAGAGGTAAGGGCTGGATTGTTGGTATTAAAAAATTCTGTGAATGCCGTTCTTAGTTCATCTCTCAGGAGTCTATCCCTGCTGAGGAAGTTGGGAAAGTCCCATCTTTTGTGTTTTGGACGCGGTGCTGGCCAGTTTAATACCAACTCTAGGGGGGCATGATCACAAAGGCAAATCTGGCGGAAGCTAGCCTCTGCGACTATAAATAGAAGGGACTGGCTTAAAAAAATATGATCTATCCTAGAGTATGTTCTGTGGGAATGGGAGAAAAAAAGAGTAGTCCCTCCACATGGGGTGAGTTTCCCTCCAGGCGTCCAGTAGGCCCAAACGCTGAAGGGAGGCTTAGAGGGCTCTACTGAACACCCCTCCCGTCTCCCTGTGAGGGTGAGATGAGTCCAGTGTGGGATCTCAAATCAGATTAAAGTCCCCCAGCAATAAAATGCCCCCAGTGGCAAACCCCCCCAGTGTTGCTAAGAAAGCCTCCAAAAATCCAGCGCCCCGCTGCATCCGTTTTAGTGTTGAGGTGATGGAAGGGAATTGCGGAATGGAAGAGGAGAGCAACTCCATTTTATTCATGGGGGCTGAGAAGGGGAAAATCTGTGGGTATTGTTTGTGTTTCAGCCTACCTTCTTCCCCTTTCTTTAAGTGGGTTTCCTGGAGTGCGGCTATCAGAATTTGGAGATCAGATAGGAACTTTCAGAGACTCGGTCTCTGGTAAGGGGAGTTAAGCCCCCTAACGTTCCAGGAGATGCAATTAACTGCCATGTATCACTGTGTAGTCACCTCCCTCTGTCGCTGATCCCCCATGATACACAACATATGAAACAAGGAAGAAACATGAACCATGAGTTGTGGGGTCTTCCATTTCAGAGGAAGGCTTCACTATGTCCAACTCTAGGTGCAAGTCCAATTCCGCTCCCAGGAACCTCTTAGACAAATTGCTGTGGTACTAACATGCTAAATGTTATTTGGAATTTGAATACCCGCCCCCGGAACTTGTTGATCTGGTCTCAATACGTGAAATGTCACCAAGATATAAGTCTCAAATCACATACATTGCGCCTGACATGGGCACCAAACCTTCATACTCTCTCTGGAAGTCCCCCCGCCCATATTCTCGTGACACCTAGATTTGGTCTATCTGCTTACGAAGGACAATGCCCCAGAGCGTTGACTCTCCCGGTCACAGTCCGGTGCCTTGTTCCCCCCCATGACCAGTCTTCCGCCATGGTCTTCCGCCTCGACACTCCTTTGGCTGCCCCTCCTCGTCATTTTTGATGTTGTCGCTCGTGTCGGGGTAGGGATATTGACTCCCAGAAGGCTTGCCGCTTTATTCGATTCCGTGCAATGAACCTGCTTGTTATCCAGGTGGAAAGCTATACCAAAGAGATAGGTCCATCTGTACTATATTTGCTGTTGTCGCAGGGCTTCAGTGATCAGTCGAAACTGCTGACGTCGCGCTGAGGTGGTCTGCGCCACGTCTTGGAAGAGAGAGCAGGACACATTTTGAAATGTTACTTTGTCCATTCCTTTTGTTTTTTGGAGAACCAGTTTTTTTGTTTTGAAAGAGCTACATTTTGCGAGTACGTCTCTCGGTCTCCGACTATTTCCGGGCAACCTCAGGCCCACTCTGTGGACTCTCTCCAGCTGTACCTCTTGACCGCCTTCCCCTAGGACTGTCGAGAAAAGGCCTACCATGAACGCTTCTCGGTCCGGATCTTCGCTTTCTTCTTCCTGGCCTCTGTCTCTTATATTATCCCAACAGGAGCGATTTTCCAAGTCCTCACACTTGAGGGCAGATGCACGCAGCTGGTCACAAAGCTCCGCAGAACTCTCCTCAATGGGCCTCATACGTTCATCCAGGTCCTGGCACTTCGCTTCCAGGTCTTGGGTACGCGTTCCTACCGAGTCTACGTCAGCTTGTAGAGCCACCATTTTCACCCTCACCTCTGCTCTAAATGCGTCGAAGGAGGCATCCATGTCCGCCTTGATATCCTCCATCCCGAAGTCCCTAAGGGACGACAACAAGTCTTCCCAAGTAAGGGTCATGCTGCCTCTCTCCTGCGCCTCTGCCTCTTTAGGAGGCCCTGCTTCCGGCGGAACAAAGTAGCTGGAGACCTTTAGATTTCAGAAAACTTTATTCGATTCACAGACTCATCAAAGCATAGTTAAAACACTAAAAACATTTACATAGTTGGAGGTCATCGAATGTTTTTATCACTGAAGCTTTGTATCGTTCCCTATGTGAAATATTAAGCGCTAAATTCTCAAGTGCAGGTTTGTTCGACCTTATAAAAACAATTGAAATACATTTTTTATCATATTATTTACAATATAGGCTGGCATGGTTTTATGGCATGGGCTACATTTACACAATTAAAAAACTTTGCTAAATTTGTTATAGAAACTTTAGTCACCATATACAATTTTTAACAATAAATTTCACAAAGTGCCAGAAGCAAATTAGCGAATACTCTTATTTAAAAATTTGCTATTTAAAATGTTCGACAATGCTTCGATGATATCACAGAATTCTTTATAATTAAGTCTTGATAAAATATGCCTTCAGAGATACATGTTTTGAAATACACATCCTAATACCAGGATAGTAATCGCGGAGGCTACTCATATTTAAAAATAGCATACAATATCTTTAAAATGTTTGTCCTTCCTTCATTCTTATAAAGTGTGCAGTCAATAAAAATCTACAAACGCCAAAGACAATGAGTTTTGAGGAATCAGTTTTTACTATACACAACATATCATTAAATTTTCTAATATGCATGCTTCTGCCTAAGGGTTTTATCCACTTTCTTCTGGGGTTTGTATACTTAGGACAGAAGAATAAGACACGAGCGATATCCTCCCTGGCACTCAGATGACACAGAGTACAGTTAGAATCTTTGTCTCCATTCTGTTGCTGTCCCCATTTTGATGTAAAATATTTTATTTGTAGCATACCGTACCTGAATTTTAGGTATAACATTTTTGGCAGTTGGGGTTCAATATCATCTAAAAATGGTTCGAAATAAGGCGTTGTTTTCCACATCAGGAATTGGATTGTGAGGGTTCCTGATGTACTATTTGAGGTGACTCTATGCCAAATGAAATTCCAATAAATGGTTTTAATTTCCCGCTGTGAATCGGGTGTCAGCAGACTTGGGTTTTCACAGAATCTGCTCAGACTTAGGTTAGACTAAGGTTAGAACACCACTTGCGGATGTGCGCCAACCAGGCAAAAGTAGTATGAATGTCAAGTGTCAGTAACTCACTCAATGTTTGTCTATATGTTGCTAGTTCATCTGTGGTCCAGATTCTGATCCAATATGACAGAGTCATCCAAATTGCCTTGTGGTCAAGTCGTTTTATACCCAAGTCATATATTATTGGGATCAGAGGAGTATTTTGGGGAAGTGCCACAAATCTTCTTAAAACCTTATCTTCCCCCACAATTAAAGCGGAGAGATTTTCCCCGCCCCACAGCTCTGAACTATATAGTGCTGCAGTTAGCGCTCTGGACTTGTAAACTGCCAGGGCTGGTGATACTGCCTTGGTCATAGTTGCATACTGTTTTTTTATAGTTGGAGCAGAATTTTGCAATAAAATTGTTTTCGATTTCATTATCTGTGGGTTCCAAGAAAGTTTTGAATCAATGGTTACCCCTAGATAAATAAACTTCGGATCACTCCGTTCAGGGCTATGTTGTTTTTAAAACATTTATGGGGGTTTTATAGCCATGTATTTTGTTTTAATGGGGTTAATTTCCAGACCTTTTAGTTTGCAATATTCATTTAGTGAGTTTAAGAGATTTTGGGGTAACAGGAATGTGTCATCTGCAAATGTTAGTGCGCAAATGTGAGCCCCTTCACGTTTTGGGACACCATGTTGTGATTTTTGGAGCAACTGGACCATGTCGTTAACATATAAAAGAAACAGGGTTAGCGCCAGGACGCATCCCTGATGCACCCCTCTCTTGACTGGTATTTCCTCTGAGTTCCCCCCTTTTGCCCCAGTAGACTTTTGCAAAATTACCCTCATAAAGCCTAATCAATTGAACTAGAAGCTCTTTAGGTACGCCCTGCTGTAACAAATGTATCCATAGTAGGTCTCTAGGTATTGAATCAAATGCAGCTTGTAAATCGATAAATGCGACATACAAGGAATCAGGTCTCAACTTTGTATATTTCCACGCTATAGTTACAAGTCTGAGCACTTGGTCTATTGTGCTAGTTTTCCTTCTTAAGCCCGCCTGGCAAGATGAAAGAACATTGTTTTCGTTCATCCAGTCGGCTAGCTTATCAAAGATTTGCTTAGCGTAGACTTTTTGTAATATATCTATCAGACTTATGGGTCTGTAGTTGGCGGGATCGTCTCTACTGCCCTTTCTTATGAATCAGGACGATTTCCGCTCCCTTCCAGGACTCTGGAATTGGTTGTACCCTGGCAATTGCGTTACATAGAAGGTTTATATATGGCACCCACACCTCAGGTGCATGTTTAAAAAGGTCCCCGGGTATCTTATTGGGTCCTGGAGCCTTAGATGACTTGATGGCGGCTATCGCGAGTCTGGTATCTTCTATACTAAAGTGTACTGGTGCAACCTCATTTAGAGTCAGCAGTCCCTCGGCACTCCCTATGAGAACTTTATCTACCAATTTTGGCGGTGCATACAAATTAGCAAAGTGTCTTTCCCATGTGGAGGGATCTAAATGGTAGTCAAGGGCAGGTTTGTTTGTTTTGCTACCGTGGGCTATGATCCGCCAGAACGTGGACTGATCGCCAGCATTTGCTGCTACTATCAGGTCCTCCCAGCTGGCATCTTCCCAGCTTCTTCGAGCTGCTTTCAGGGTTTTATTATATATATTTCTTTCATATATGATCACAGCTCTCTCTTTAGATTGAATCGCCTTAATGAGGCGTTGTTTGGCCACTACACATTTTCCATTAAATAAAGTATTAGATGGTCTGGTTTCAACCTTACGATTAGTTTTCCCTGTTTGTGCTTTGGTTATATAAGGATTTATGTTTTCTATCAGCTTTTGGTGAATATGGGTTATTTTTTTTTTTTTTTTTTTTTTTTTTAAATAGTTTTTATTGCAGACTTATGACACACATAATGCTTTTATGTAAACATTGCATCTTTGACCTCCATTTGCATCTGTCATTATTCAGCTCCTTACACAGCCTTGGAACCCACAACCCAGAAGTCGGGCGGCGTTGATCAGGAGATGTCATAAGCAGTAGTGCATTAGAGCTCGTTCAGTCTACATCTATGGGTGTTATCAGGAGCTAATAGTTGTCTAGGTATGTGATGTGCCT
Source organism: Lissotriton helveticus (assembly GCF_964261635.1). Taxonomy (NCBI): domain Eukaryota; kingdom Metazoa; phylum Chordata; class Amphibia; order Caudata; family Salamandridae; genus Lissotriton; species Lissotriton helveticus. The sequence goes on from NC_136067.1 coordinate 997,864,730, forward strand.
GGTGTGTCTTGGGGAGTGTCCCCGTTTGGGTCCTGTGGCCCCTCATCATCTTGCAATGTACTATCTTGCAAGGCCTGCACCAGTGTTTCCCATGCAGCCGCTGCAGCCATCGCCCTGTCGTCTGGTCTCCGGCGTGCCATTTGGTATCGTAGTGTGCTTTCGGCAGCCGCCCATTTCAAGAACTCATTAGCCCATCTCCTGTGTGTGGGACCCGTTCTCCCCTTCCAAAGCCTCGTGATTTCCTTTTTGGCTAGGAGAAGGCCCATATCAATAAATTTGCTTGTAACTCTATTTTTGGGAGCGTGTGGGAACCAATGCAGTATACTGACAGCCATATCAAAGTGTAGGCTTCTCTCTGTCACCTCGTTCAGTGAGTCTCCAATAGCCCGCCAGTAATTCCTCAAGTCAGGGCAGGACCAAAATATATGTTCCATTTCCGCACCCTCTGTGGCACATCTGGGGCACGCTGCTTCGGCCGCTCCAAAATATTTCCTCATTTTACCGGGTGTTAGATAGGCCCTATGGAGAACGTAGAAGTGTATTTGTTGGAAGCGTGCGTTCCTCGTGCTCTTCCGCGCTCGACGCACTATCTGTGCCCAAGCTGTCTCAGGGATCTCCTTGTTCAAGTCAGATTCCCGCTTGGTTTTCAGCGCTGTTAAGGGCGGCAAGTTTTCTCATAACATTCTAGAATACAGGCATGTTACTGCCTTGTAAGTTCCCGCCGCCATCATGGTATACTGACAGGCCATGGTCGTTGTGGGTTCCGAGAGTCCCTCTCTCGAATGTGCCTGCATGGCTCTGGTCACCGCAGCATGCAGTAAAAAACCTCCCCGCGGAAGATCAAACCGCTCTTGCAACGTTTGATACGGTATTAACGCTCCACCCTCGTATAAGTCTCCGAGGACTTGCAGCCCCGCATCTTCCCAGATCTGTCACTGCGACCAATCCCCATCATGGGGGAGCGCCGTCACCATTCCGAGAGGTATCTCAGGTGCGTATGGATGTCGTACTCCCGCACGACATTGGGAGCGGTTCCAGCAGAGCCTAAACGTTTGCTCCTCAAGAGTTAAATCGCTCAGGGTTAGCTTCTGCTGCAAGGTAATATAAGCAAGGACATGTCTCGGAGTGCCCCCATCTCTCTCATGCTCTGGGCCACGGAATACCCTCGCCACCTCTTGCGTGAAGAGCTGCAGTTGGGCCGCGAGTTAGTAGAGTTCAAAGTCTGGGACCGCTAGACCCCACTCGTCTTTTGGGAGGATGAGCGTTTTGAGCGCAACTCTACACCTGCCCGAGCCCCATAGAAACGAGGTCAGTTGCGATTTTAAGCGTCGAAATACGGGGTTGGGTATCCACACAGGTAGCGTGCGGAAATAATAGAGAAGGCGCGGCAGAGCAATCATTTTCAGCAGAAAGATTCGGCCGGTTACTGGAAGCGGGAGGGTGGCCCAAAAGGCCATGCTTCCTTTTAGTGCTCGCATACAGCGGCCTATATTGCCGTCCAGCATGTCCGCTGCCGTGTGGTACACGTAGACCCCTAGGTATTTCAGGCATGTGGGCTCCCAAGTTAGCAAGGGGCGGTGGACGGGTCGCATCTCTCCCTGCCGCACAGGGAATAAACATGTCTTTGACCAGTTGACTTTCAAACCCGAGAGCTCCCCAAAACGCAAGAGAAGCCTCTCTGCTCCCTCCAACGCTTCTTCCGCATCCTCAAGGAACAATAATAGGTCGTCTGCGTATAAGGAGATAAATTGTCGTTCTCCTCTACTGACTATACCCTTATAATGCTTCCCCGTTTGAACTTCAGCTGCGAGAGGTTCAATCGCCAGGGCGAATAACAGGGGGGATAAGGAGCAACCCTGCCGCGTCCCGCGCTCCACTGGGTATTGGTGCGAAACGAGGGATCCCACCCTCACCCTAGCCACCGCCGATGTGTACAATACTCTTGTCCATTGGATATAGCCTTCCCCCAGGCCAAAGTTTTCCATGACTCTGTATAAATATTTCCATTCTAAGCTATCAAACGCTTTCTCGATATCAATGGACAAAACCATGGGTGCCTGCACCCCTGGGTGTGCGTCCTCCAGCAATCGTATAAGCCTTCTGATATTCATAGTTGTGTTGCGTGTAGGAATAAATCCGGACTGGTCTTTGTGGACCAAGCCGGGCATGTGTTGCAATAATCTGGCCGCTAATATACTGCTTAAGATTTTGTAGTCCGTGGTAAGCATAGAGAGTGGCCTATAGGAAGCCGGGCTGCAGCTCTCCCTTCCCAGCTTCAGCAGGGGGATCACTAGGGCCTCTCGCATGGATTGGGGCAAGCGGCCAGCGGTCCTGGCCTCGTTATATACCGTTTGGAGTCGCGGAGCCAGCAGGTCCAAATATTTACTATAAAATTCTATGGGCAAACCATCAACGCCCGGTGTTTTGTTGCGATCCATCCGTTTTATGGCCCCCCCAATCTCGCTCAGTTCTACGTCTCTGCCCAGGTCGTCTGCCTGTTCTTGGTCTAGCTGCGGCAGGTGGGACCCCGCAAGGAAAGTGTCAATGTCCCTCTCCTGTCCCTCTAGTGCACTCTTGTAAAGCGTTTCATAATAGCCTTGAAAACTGGAGAATTTCTGTCTGAGTATAGATCGCATATCCCCCTTCCCCCTCCAGAGCCAGGATCGGGGAGCTTCTCTTAGCGGGGTTAGCCAACCACGCCAACAGCGTCCCAGCTTTATCCCCTTCAGAATGTGCCCTCAGTGTGTAAGTCTTGTAATCAAAGCTACGGAGACGCTCCACTTCAATCGCTACTGCTTCTCTAGCGGTGCTAACCTCCTCCTGGAACTCAGGGTGACCCGAACGCGCCCTTTCTGCCTCTTGCAGTTTGTTCTCTGTTTTATCTAGATCTTCTAGTAACACCTTCTGTACCCCTGCGTGTTTACTGATACATTGGCCCCTGATAACTACCTTGAAGGTGTTCCATTTCATCGCTCTGGTTGCCGTAGCACCGTCATTCTCAGCAAAATACTGCGTTATGCCTGTCTCTAGTGCCGCGTGAAACACTGGGTCGTCCAACGTCTCAGGACGCAGCTTCCATGTTGGAACACGTGAAAGCTCGGTCATCCAGTCCAGCGTAATCAGCATGGGATTATGATCTAAGATTGTCCTAGCGAGATATTCAGTTCGCGTGACCGTCATCATTACCGACGGTGAGCAAAACACCGCATCAAGTCGAACATGCAAGTCATGCAGGCTAGAGAAGAAAACAAGTTACTTACCTGTAACTTTGGTTCCCCAGTATTGGTAACTTTCATAGATTCCCATGCTTTGTATCATTCCCCGTCGTCGGAATGGGAGCCTCGGTAGTATAAAAACCATAGAAACAAAAGAGAAACCTAGGCCTAGGCCTCATCTCATTTTGTATTCTATCCACCTACTTTTGTAAAAAGAGACCAAACTTTTGCCAGGACCAATCAGAGCAGCCTCACCCTCTAGAACCTTCCTGAGAGAGCTCAGAGCCTCAGATTTTCGTAGCCGTTGTGCAAACCGCCACAAACTCTGTAAAAAGACTGAGCTTTCCCAGGGGAGGCGGGCGGGCGCATGGGAATCTATGAAAGTTACCAATACTGGGGAACCAAAGTTACAGGTAAGTAACTTGTTTTCTTGCCCCAGTATTGGAACTTTCATAGATTCCCATGCTTTGTATCAGAATAGCTAGCAGTACAGCACCATGAACACATTTTGTAAATACATGGCATCACATAACCATAGAAAAATACATAAAGTACAGTAAAAACAAACAAAATGTGCTCACCAGGATGGATCGTAGGGAAAGCTCACCTCTCAATTTTACGCAGGACTGCCTGACCAACAGCCGCATCATCTCGTCCTGCAGATTCCAGGCAGTAGTGTTTCGTGAAGGTATGAGTACTGCTCCACGTTGCTGCCCTGCAGATGTCCTTAATGGCAACTCCCGAAAAGAGAGCCACAGATGAAGCCACCGACCTCGTGGAATGTGCACGGACTCTGCCGTCCAGCGGCTTGCCCGCTTCCTGATGACAGAATTGAATCGCACTGGAGATCCAGCGGGAAATGCCAGTCTTTGCCAAAGGCAACCCCTTACGAGGTGCACTGTAGGACACAAACAACTGAGTAGACTTCCGAAAGGGACGTGTGCGCTCCAAGTAAAACTTTAAGCACCGTTGAATGTCCAAAGAATGGAGCGTATACGCTCCGCAGGTGTAGAAGGATGTGGAAAGAAGGTTTTCAGAATCACCGGTTCATTCAAGTGGAACTCAGATGGCACTTTCGGGATGAATTTGGGATTAGTCCGAAGAACCAGACCTTGTTTTGTAAATTGCAGGAATGGATGCACTATGGAGAGTGCCTGAAGCTCACTCACTCGTCTAGCCGATGTTAGAGCTAAGAGGAGGGCTAGTTTCCAGGAGAGGAACTTTAAGTCCGCCTTGTGAACCGGCTCGAACGGAGCTTTCATGAGTTGAGCCAAGACAAGGTTGAGCTGCCACACTGGTGGAGGAGGACGAACTGGCGGATACATCCGGAATAGGCCCTTCAAGAATTGTTTAACCACCCTAGAGGACCATAAGGAAGGACCTGCCGAACTGCGTCGAAACCTTGATATGGCCGCTAGATGCACCTTTACTGATGAATGTGCCAAACCAGACTTAGCCAGAGATAGCAAATACGGCAGCAACTGATGAGGTTGGGAAGTGTAAGGATGGAGACCTTCCCGTTGACACCACAAGCAGAATCTCTTCCATTTTGCCGTGTACGTCTTGTTGGTACTTGGTGCTCTGGCATGAGCCAAGACCTCTCTGTATTCTTGAGACAAAGCTAGATGACTGAATTCTCTGTGTTCAGGAGCCACGCCGTCAAGTGGAGGGATCTCGGATCCGGGTGGAAAACCTGTCCCTGACTCCTGGACAAGAGGGACGGAATGGGCCTCAAGTGAATTGGAGGAGCTTGGGAGAGCCGCAGCAGTTCTGTGTACCAGAATTGTCTGGGCCACGCTGGAGCAATTAGAATCATCCTGCAGGGTTCCGCCTTCATTTTTTTGAGAACTCGAGGAATGAGGGGAATGGGAGGAAAAGCGTAAAAGAACGCGCTGTACCAGGCCATCGAAAGAGCGTTCCCTAGGGACCCCCGATGGTGAACCTTGCTTGCGTAGAACCGGCATTTGGCGTTCTCCGGCGAAGCAAAGAGGTCGATGGTCGGCGTCCCCCAAACTGAGAACACTCCGTCGAGAATGGATTGATTCAACTCCCACTCGTGAGTCACTTCCGTCTGGCGACTCAAGGCGTCCGCCTTGACATTGAGAGTTCCCGCCAAGTGCTCGGCTCTCAGAGTGATGTTGTTGTGAATCGCGAAATCCCAAATCCGTTGAGCTTCTGCGGACAGAGTCTGCGATTTGGTGCCTCCTTGTTTGTTTACATAGTGCATGGCCGTCGTATTGTCCGTCCGGACCAGCACTGAGCGATTGCCCACTCTGGGCAGAAAAGCTTGCAAGGCCAACCGAATGGCTGTCAGCTCCAGGAAATTGATATGGCACTGCCGCTGTCCTGGACTCCAATGGCCACTGACTTGAAGCTCTCGGAGCACTGCACCCCAGCCTTCCAACGAGGCGTCCGTGGTCATCACCATGGGTGAAGGAGAAATCCTGAACGTGAGGCCTTGGGCGAGATTGCTTTTCTGAAGCCACCATTCGCTCGCTGTTCTCATTGCTGATGTTACGACAACCCTGTCGTTGAACGACCCCTCTGCTTGGCGCCATTGCTTGTCCAGCTCCTCCTGTAGAGGACGCATCCTTAGCCTGCAATGCGGTACTAATGGTATGCAGGAGGACATCGATCCGAGAAGGGATTTGTATTGGCGGACCGATAGGACCTTGCTGCGGCAGAGTAGTTGAGCCGAAACCATCAATTTTTGTTGTCGCTCTTCCGAGGGACGAGCCGTACAATGCGTGGTGTCCAGCACGGACCCCAGGAATCTGGCAGTTTTGGAAGGCAGGAGGACTGACTTGTGTTCGTTCAACTGAAGGCCCAGGCAGCGGAACAAATGGAGGCAAGTAGACACGGCTTGCGAAGCGTCCTGGAAAGATGGTGCCTTGACGAGCCAGTCGTCCAAGTAAGGGAAAACTTCGAGAGATTGTCGTCGAAGGAAAGCTGCCACCGGTGCCAATACTTTGGTGAACACTCTCGGTGCCGATCGAAGGCCGAATGGAAGCACTTTGAACTGGAAATGGCTCTTTCCCACTGTAAAGCGAAGGTATTGTCTGTGAGCTGGGTGTATTGGAATATGGAAATATGCGTCTTCTAAATCCAGCGACGCCAAGTAGTCGCCTGGATTCAAGAGAGGAAGAATTTCCTGGAGAGTGACCATCCTGAAGGAGAGCTTTACGAGATAGGTGTTGAGCTCCCGAAGATCGAGGATGGGACGCCAAGTGTCTTTCGTCTTCCGCACTAGGAAGAATCTTGAATAGAACCCCCGGCCCCTCTGAGAGAGCGGGACCGGTTCTATTGCTCCTTTGAGGAACAACTGGTGGGCTTCTAGATGTAGTAATCCTAGATGTCCTGAGCGGATGGCGCCCGGAGCTCGTGTTGGAGGAAAGTTGTGAAACTCCAACGTATGGCCACTCTTCACGATGTTGAGGACCCATTGGTCCGATGTTATTGACATCCAACTGTCCAGACAAAGGGATATCCTGCCCCCCACTGATGTGATCGGGAGGGGAGGAACAGCAGGTAGAGCCGGGAGGCCGCTATTGTCGTTTGGTGTTGTCACGGCCTTGTCGCTGTTGACGGCCTCGCGGAGGGTTGCGAGAGAAAGATGCTGATTGCCCTTGTCGCTGATTCGAGTAATGGGGTTTATATGACTGGGAAGACTGCGAGGAAAAACGTTGTTGGTTTCCTCTGTAAGATGTAAATCCTCTCCCTCGTGCGCCCCTAAAGGGGACCTTGCGATAGGTGAGAGAGCCCAAGGACTTTGCTGTGTCTGTGTCCTTCTTGATATTCTGTAGGGTATCATCCACATGCTTCCCGAACAGCATCTCCCCATCAAAAGGGAGGTCTAGGACTCTGTTCTGGACCTCCTGACGAAACCAGGTGGCCTTCAGCCAACTCTGACGCCGTAAGACGGCGGAGCCGGCCAAGGCCCGGAAGGCCGTGGAAGCAATGTCCATTGCGCAGTCAATCACTTCTGCTGACGATTTCTCTCCTTCCGCCAGCACCTTCTTGGCGTCCTCCTTAGTGGGCTCAGGTAATAGGTCAACGAAGGGTTCCATGTCGCACCACATCTGGCGGTCGTAACGGCCTAAGATGGCAAGGGCATTCGCCGCTCGAACCAGTAAGCTGGCCATAGAGGAAAACCGTTTTCCAACATTATCCAGACGTCTGCCGTCTTTGTCCGGAGGAGTGGTCAACGGTGTGGACGGATTCTTTGACTTGCTTTGTGCCGCCTGAGAAATCACCGAGTCAGGCTTTGGCTGACCAATAAGGCAAGCTGGACTGCCTTCAGGAGCTTTATATTTCTTCTCCAGCCTGGGGAGGACTGGAATCACCGTGGCAGGACTCTGCATGATCTTCATGCCCTCCTCCCATACATGCTCTATAATGGGAATAGATTTGACAGAGCGTTGGTGTTGTTCCTTAAAGTCATACAGGAAACATTCCGATTCCTCTCTTGAAATAGGTAGGCCAAACCTCTTAGCAGCCCGTTCCATCAGATGATGAAAATCCCCTATATCCACCGGAGGGGAGATGGAAGTGTCACGACCAGCAGCATTTGGGTCTTGCGGGTCATTGTCCCCCTGATCCGGGTCAGGGTCCTGTAAAGGATCCATCAAGGGATCCACTGGAACAACCTCCTCATCCGAAGAGGTATCCTGATGGGCATCGGGCAGTGGTACGGGATCTGGTGTGGGAACCCGGGCCAAAGGTGTCACTGGCGGTGGTGTGGAGGGTACCACCGGAACACTAGTAGCCGGCTGCACTTGCGGCTGTGGTGGAAGTGGAAAAAACGTAGTCTGTCCAGAAGGGTCCGACGGAAACCTTTTACGATAATCCTGAAGCATGTCCTGAAGATCCGAAATGAGAGAGGAGGGCATGGCTACCATGCCTTGTCCCAAACTCGGCGGATGTCGGTCTTCCACAACATAAGGATGTAGTTGTTGGCCACCTGCCTGGTCGAAATACTCCTCCGTGTCCGTCTCCTGCAACTTTACGTTCAAGTCCGAGGGACTATAGGCAGGTCCATAATTGTCCTGAAACTCATCCTCGTCAGACTCATCATCTAACAGCATTGTCGGTAGATGGGAAGAGACTCGTCGCGGAGACGTCATCTCCAGCGTGATTTTCTGGAAAATGCACTTTTTGGACCGTCGACGGTCTCGTCGACGACGCCGTCGTCGTCGGAGCATCAGTTAATGTACCACAGCCTTCGTCGACACAATCTTCGTCGTCGATGGGACCACCGTCGACGGTCTCGTCGACGAACTCGTCGTCATTATCATCGTCGTCGACGTGGAAGCCGTCGTCGTCGACGTCGTCGACGTAGTCTTCGTCGTCGTTGCGGCCGTCGACAGCGGCCTGCTAGTCGTCGTCGACGTGGAAGCCATCATCGTCGACGAGCTCGGAACCTTGAACGTCGACGAAGTCGCCGTCGTGGACACCGCTACCGTCGACGGAGCCACAGAAACAGCGGGAACTTTAGCCAAAGTCACAGTCGTCGACGTACCTGGTGTTCTCGTCGTCGACGGACGCTGTTTTTTCTCCGGCCCAGATCCTGAAGTGCCAGTAGAGTGCTTATCACTGGGCTTGATCTTTTTGGACGGAGGAGAAAGGATCACCACCTCCTTTTTGTCCTTTAAGGCTGGCACCACTGCTGTAGCCTGTCCCTGCCTCTCCTTTACACTTTCGTGAGGAGATTGAAGGGGACCAGCCCTCTCAGACCTGTCAGAGATCTTGTGAGGGGCTTTAGGAGGGGGCTCAGATGTCGAAGAACCAGGGGGAGACCTACCCCTCTTCTTTGATCTTTGCGAGGAAGCAGCAGACACGGAATCCTCCTCATCCGAAGAGAGCACCTCCTTGCGTGTCTTCATCTTCTGAAGCCAGGTAAGTAGCCGGCCTTCTCTGTCCCGAAGAGTCTTGTTCGAGAAAGTCCTGCAGATCTTGCAGTCTGTGGCCTTGTGGTCAGGATATAAGCAATAAATGCAATTATCATGCTTATCCTCCACAAAAAGACGTTTTTTGCCACAAGAGGCACAGGACCTGAATAAGGCCTTCTTCTCCTTGTCAGACATGACGAATTGAAGCAGAAACTTGAAGAAATAAGTAGAAAAACAGTGAAAACTGAGCAGAGCTCAGTGGAGACTCCCTAGCACAACGTGCGGTAGAAAAATCTGAGGCTCTGAGCTCTCTCAGGAAGGTTCTAGAGGGTGAGGCTGCTCTGATTGGTCCTGGCAAAAGTTTGGTCTCTTTTTACAAAAGGAGGTGGATAGAATACAAAATGAGATGAGGCCTAGGCCTAGGTTTCTCTTTTGTTTCTATGGTTTTTATACTACCGAGGCTCCCATTCCGACGACGGGGAATGATACAAAGCATGGGAATCTATGAAAGTTCCAATACTGGGGCAAGTATGAATAATCTTTTTCAGTTGGGTGTTGCGTTCGCCAAGCATCTATTAGTCCCCATCTCCCCTGCCAGTCTAGTCTACCCTTTGTGAGTCGGTGTACTGGAGAGTCTGTCAGCGGTGGGTGAGGTCTATCTAATGTAACATCTGTCACTGAGTTAAAGTCCCCTCCTATTAGAACAGGGCCTGCTAGATAGTGCGCCAGCGCTCCAGAGAGTCGCGTCAAAAAAGTCAGCTGGTCAGTGTTTGGTGCATACACGCTCCATAGGGCTATATCCCTGCCTTTTAGTTTACCCTCTACCGCTACATACCTGCCCTCCGGGTCAATTATGTGCCTAGTCAGCTGGAAAGGAGTACCCGCCCTGATCCAAATCAGTACTCCCCTAGCGAATGCGGAGTATGTGGTGTTAAACAATTGCCCCCTCCATCTGCGCTGTAGCGCTATTCCTTCCTGTTTCGTCAGATGCGTTTCTTGGAGTAATGCAATATGGATCCCCCTACGATTTACATAAGAGTGAACTTTGTGTCTGCTTGCCATTGTGTGTAGCCCCCTCACATTTCAGGTTATACATCTCAATGTACCCTTATCAGCCATTGTCCCACAGCAAGTGATGCAGTGTATAATAGGACCATGCCCCTGCGCAAGTGGTGGTGTCCCTACAACATGTTTCCGGGTTTACTCGTATTCCACCCAAAACAAGAACAAAAACAAGTGGTCTCCAGTGGGGAACGTCCCCAACTACCCTCTCCCCCTTCCCCCCCAGAACAGGACCCAATATTACTCTATTAGCTCCCATCCAAACTCAGTGAAAACTCAACTTCCCACCTATACCACAGTCGTCACTGTGGTAGCCTTAAGGGCCAATAGGGTGCGGCTCTAGTCCGGAAGGCGGCTACACCAGCCCCACTCCCCCGCCTCCACGATCCCCCCTGAAATATCTGCGGTGAACCATCCTGTTTAGCAGTATATATTTGTATTATTTAGCATAGGCCCTCCCCAGTTACCAGAAGTGTCCTCCTTCTTCAGTTCTCATGTCAGGCCTCCAAGATTTCCTCCGATGTCTGTGGCGTCCCTATCGGGCCCTTGTTGCTGTTGACTTCCGACTGGTCCGTTTCTCAGCCCGTGATGTGGCCTTCCGATTCCGTGCCCGGTTGCGACGGGGTTGCAACAGTTCTCGACAGGTCCACTACTGCTTGCAGCGCCGCTCTCCTCTCCTCGTCCGTTTGAGACACCAAAGGCTTTCTAGAGCCTTGTCGTCGCCTGCGGATTCTCTGTGATTTCCGGATTTGCGGCAGGTTCCGTGCCTATTCCATCCTGTGTTTTGCTCCATCCATGCCCGCCTTGTACAATTCCCACCATGCCCAGGCATCAGCCGACGTGAGGAAAAAGTGCGTCTTGCCATCTAGCACCACCCTTAGCTTGGCTGGGAAGAGCAGGGAGTATTGAATGCCTTCAGTTCTAAGTTCGCGTTTAATGGACAGGAAGGAGGCACGCAGCCTCTGTGTCTCGTAAGTGTAGTCCAGGAACAGCGTCACTTTGCTTTTGGCTACTTGAAATGGCCCAGCGTCGCGGGCCCTCTGGAGCAGCAAGTCCCTGTCCTTGTAGTGTAGCAACTTGATTACTATCGGCCGGGGCGGCTGGCCCTGTTTGGGAGGCCCAGCCGGGACACGGTACGCCCGCTCAAGCGTAAAAAAGGGTTATAGGCCTTCTGGTGCTACTTCCGACTTAAACCAATTGTCCAGATAGCCAACCATGTCTCCCCCTTCCGATTTCTCAGGCAGGCCTTCTAGGCGGACGTTGTTGCGCCTATTTCTGTTTTCGGCGTCCTCTTCCCTTCTCTCCAACGATTGTATTCGGTCTAGTGCGCCCACCAGCTTCACCTCCATCGATTTGTGAGCAGGGGCCAGCTCCTGCAGAATGTCTTCTGTGCTCTTGACTGTCTTTGAGTTTGGCATGGTCCGCACGCAGGAGTCCCAGCCCTGTCGCTACTTGCGCAATATCCTGCTGCAAGGCATCTTTCGTTGCCTCAATGGCCTCCAGAATTCGGTCTTGTAGTTGTTGCAGGTCCACAGGCCCCGGGACAGTTCTCTCCAGTGTTTCCGAGGATGCGGCCCCATCCCCCTTCCCCTTGTTCCTCACCATTGTCGTTCAAACACACGCTGGGCCGTTCCACACCCCAGCACGTGGGAGGAGTCCTCAACCACAAGCGGCATGGTGGTGCGCTGCAAAAGCCCTCGCAGGTCCTGTGGTTCTTTATCCGTGGGTACTGCTGCCGCCGCTGCGCCACAAGCTCGTTGGCGTGGAGGGTCTGCTAGACCAACTGTCCCTGCGTGCACGTGGCGTTCGAGCGTCCCTTTCCCCAGCTCCTAGTACTCCACTCAGCTATATATGAGGCCCACGTGGCGCTTCGCGACCGGACGGTTCCAGGCCCGGGCAGGTGTCTAGCGCCGGCATGCTCTCTGGGTGGGTCCCGTGCGGTGCTAAAGAGTACCCCAGGTGTAATTGCTCCTCATCTCGGCACCACTCCTCTGCCACATATGGTCTTTAGCACACCTCAGCCGTGTTTTGTGATCGTCTGCAGGGCATGAGCTTGCAAGGCCTCACCGCTGTTATCTCCACAGGCCCCCACCGACAGTTTACGCCAGCCCATTGCTGTCCCCCGTCTCCTGCATTGTGGCGTCTCCAGATCACTATTCCTCCCTGTGCAATTTCACAAGAGCGAGTCCCCGTGGGGAGCTTCGATCATCAAGCCCCCGCCAATCTTTTAATGCACGCCGGCAGGATTGTTCCATCGGTGGCTCAAGGGCCGTTTACGGGTCTTCCGCGCAGCGGGGATTCCTCCCGCCAATTAGTCCTCTCTTCTCCGCTGCTCATGGACCCTCGGCCGCTTTGCGCTCCAGCCCGCAGTATATCCCAACTCTCTCACCACCGCTCCCCCAGTGCGCCGCGCCGGCGATCCTCCGACTCTCCGTAGGGGTGTAGTATGGCTATTCCGCCACCTTCTTCCGGGAGACTCCCAGGCAGCACTCCCCAGCAAAGCAGCGCTAGCCTCCGGCGATGCAGGCTCCACTCAGATCACTGCGCCTCCTGCACCACTCCGCCTCGCTGTGGCTGACAGTCCGCCTCCTCCCGGGTCCGCGCTGAGCCGGCCTGAGCGCACTCCCTCGACCTCGTGGGCACACTCACCGTCCAGGTTAGGCCGCCCTTACCTCCTGTGTGCAGTCGGCAGTCTGGGTATTCCGCTGTTTGAAGGGCTCATAGTCGCTCCCTGGTGCATTGGCCTCCTCGCAGTCCCCCTTTGTCCGCGGTGCAGATCTCAGCCGCCATCTTTAGGATCTCCGGCATTGTCAGACGACTGCGGGGCTGGGCCCAAAAGCACGCGTCCTTAAGCACTGGTCCCCTCTGCTCCCACAGAGTGCCTCATTCGTCTCCACAACTCTCCCGTGTGGACTCCCTCCTAACGCACCATGCTTTGCCTGCCTTAAGTGCTCACGAGCGCCAGCCTCGGCTGCGTCTGCCATTTTGGGCCGCCTCCATCCCCCTTCTCAGTCGTCTCCACATTTGGGTCGATGCGACTCTGACAGGGTGACTTTTACAGCCGCCTGGGTGCCGCCACCGCTCCTCTTTGTCTCCAACGTGTGGATGATCGTGTCCACGCGGGTTACCGCTATGATTTTCAGGATAAATTGGGGATCAGGCGCGGAGGTCCGGGCTCACGCCGCCATTCCCTCCGGCTTCCAAGCCACGCCCCGTGAATATGGGTTATAGTTACATTTTCAGTACTTAGGTTTAAAAAAGAGGCTAGAAGATCACTAAAGATGTTATATATTTTGGTGAGGGGTTCAACTTGGTCAACTATAGTTGGCCATTTTACTGCCCGGTTATTATTGCTTACTAAGGGCACTATGATCTCATCTCTCATTTCGGTTTGTGGCAACGAATGTGTCAGAAACCATTTTCCCACCAAGTCTAAACACAGTGGGAAGTGTTCACTTTCTCTTTCGTCATCTATTTTAAAATCCTGTACATAAGCCCAGTGCGCTACGCTTATCATAATGTAGTCTATTCGGGATGCAGAGTATTTAAGCATTCGAGGTCAGAGGGGGATCTGCTATTGCAAGACCTTAGGCCTTTCTCTATGGTGAAGTTGAATATTTGCATTGCAGACATGGCACCCCACGATTTTTTCCACTCTGAGTGGCAGGATCCCCCTTGCCAAGTCTTCTTCCTCAAAGATGGTATCTAATCCTAGTAACGGTTCGTAGCAACAATTAAATTCTCCCCCCACTATAGTGGGCCCATTTGGTACGTTAGAATCCAGGATTTCGTCCAGTTGTTGGATTATTAATGATTCTTTCGAATGCTCCCTTGGTCTTATATATATATATATATATATATATATATATATTAAAAATGTACATCTGCGATCTATTTGGGAAACTCAATTATAGACCCAGGATATCATTTGAATTAGTTGGAACGATTTCTATATCTGCACTTATGTGTTTTTTTACCCAAATTAGTAGCCCGCCTGACGGTCTACCTTTGCCTAGCTGCTGGGCCTCTAGGCTGAATGTTCTGTAGCCACTTTGTATAATGGCTCCCTTGCCCATGTCTCCTGGAAGAGGCAGAAGTCAAAGTTATCAATATAATCCTGCCAATCAGGCTCGAAAAGTTTTTTCGGCAGTCCTGCTATATTCCAAGAGACGATCCTCACACCTCCAGATGTTATACAACTTGGTGTGTTAGGCGGGCTCTCTGTAATAATTGTGTGATCCAACCCTTGAGGCTCAGTGATGTTAATTACTTTGCTTCCAACAAGATCTTTTATTTCATGATGTGGATCCTGGATAGACTGGATATCTGGGTCTATTAGACATTGGTCCCCATATGTCGAAATGGGAGTTGCCCCTCCACAGAATGTGATCTTGTCTGCAGTTTCAGTCAATCTACAGCTTCATGATTATTTGGGCCCTCTCTTGCTTTTATGGCAAAGTTACGTCTATCTAAACTGGTTCTGTTCTGTCTGAGACTAATTTTGTAGATGAATAAAGAGTGGGTGAGTACATTTTCAGCAATTATTTTTGAGTGTAGCGTTCGTTTTATGTCATCCAAGACCCCCTCCTCCTGGTGCAACCGCTCTGCATTATATATATCGGATCTTATGACGGAGAGGCACTCTCTGTTATTTCTGATCCAATGTATTACCTTATTTATAAGAGAGTCCTTATCTTCCCTGGCAACCTGCTTCAGTCTTGGGACATTAGTTAAAAAGACATTATAGCCGCTCGGCTGCCCCCTATGTGCATGATGCCTTATTGGGTAAATTGCCTGGTTCCGTTGGGGTCCCTATTCTCCTGCCTAATATTTGGATACAACTCAGGATTTCTTTGGGTGGCTTGTGGTTGCCTCATTCCTGATTGAACTTCTAAGTGTGCAGTTTTATGTTGTGCGTGTTGGTGCAGAAGGGGCAATTCAGAATAATTATGTGTATCAATCGCTTGAGGCCTTAGTCTGGGTGGGGAATGTGATATATAAGTCCTGTGATTGGTCTGGTTTATTACTTGGTTTGGTGGAAATTTCAGTTCACCTCGTGTGGGATTCTACCTGGATTATTGTCTATCTGGGTGTTTTGAGGTTTGCTCTTTGTATGTTCTATTACTTCCGGTACACTGTCCTTAACTACTAGATTTTTGTGCAGGTTTGTTGTAAGCACCTCAATCATGCTTTTAATTACCATGACCTCTTCCTGGACTGCTTTAAGTTTTGCACAAAGATCCAACACAAGCGTATGAGTGTCTAGTTGTTGTGTGTGAGTTTCTACTACGCTCTTGCTGCCTATGGGATTTGCGTGATCCTCTATTTCTGTAGTTTGCTTTTCTTGAATATCCTCCAAATTGTGTGCTAATGGTAGGTATCTATTGGAGCACTCTATATTTGGGATCTCTCTATAAGTTGGGCTTCCCTGTATCCTGTGTGTATTACCCAATTCAGATGAAGTTGGCTCATAGCAACTAGATGTTGTCTCTACCGAGGATGTAGTTAATGATTGTGAGGTTGTTATATTTTGAGCTCAGTGAACCATAATAGTAGGAATACTTGATTTTAAGGCATTCGCTTTTTCTTTTTTTTTTTAAAGAAGGATGGAATTTTGTTTTTACCCTTGGTACTAAGCTCCTTTCCACTGGCCAGCATGGTTTCCACTTCTTTTATTAGGTCATCGATAGCTGCTAAGGTGCAGTTGTCGACTGCAGATTTAGCAGGTTTGTGGGTCCTAGCTATCTTTTCCTTCCCAATATCACCTCTGCTGCTTTCCTTTTCCCCATTATTAGCCACACCGTTTCTAGTGATCCTAATATCTTAAGTAATAGATCTTTTCCAAATGAGCTTTATAAGAGATGAATAATTTTAAGCTTGAGAGCTGAAATGGACCAATAGTGATTAGTGGGAACAATATTCAACCTATTGACAACCTGTATTAGATGCTATAAGTAAATACTAAAAATACAAGATGCAACAGGGGCCAAAGCTCCTAAAGCGCTTCCAGAACACAATAGGTGTAATAAACACAGAGTTCATCATTTTGATTCTTATATGGGTATTGCCCTTTAGAATTAATGCTTAAGATGATCATCAGTCCAATTTACCAGCAATTATACAATAGTCCAGGGACCTTAATTGTCAGCTTGCTGCAAAGGGAGCTTGCTAATGTAAGGAGTCAGGTTGAAGGATACTTGACAATTATACAAAAAGCATGCAGACTATGCAGAGTTGCTGAAAGTTATTTGGAGTTATTACCGCAGCAAACTGCTTTCTGCCTCTTTAGGAGGCCCTGCTCCCGTTGGAACAAAGTAGCTGGAGACCTTGTTGCTTGTGTACTTTTTGGGTGGCATGTGGGACCAGGGGGACTGGTCAGCCTGGGGTCGCCCCTTCACCTTCCAGTTCGTTGCTGGCGAGGACTTTTCCTATGGAGAGGACCACATTGAGAATCAGGGAGCGCTCAAGTGGTCGTCAGGCCCTGTAGCTCCTCTCTAGGTGAATTTAGGCAAGGCCCAGCAGGCCCCTCCTGTGTACAAGGCCTCCTGTCTCCACCACCGTCGCCGGGGAGTACTTTGCGTGGTGGGGCGGGAGGTGAGGAGGGATTGGGGGTGTCCGGGTGCGCTGCTCCAGAAACCTGAGGTGGTGTTGGTCTAGCTCTCCTTTCAGCAAACCCTTTCTCGTTGGGCCCGGAGCATCCCGCACAGGGTCGGCACCATCTTGAGGTCAGGAATTGGGTTTAGGGAGGACAGGTACCCGAGCCCCCGGATCTTCTTTATGCCTGTGGGGGAGCTTCAATGAGCACCAACGGGTCCCGGCAGCACCCGACTTCCATCTGCGTCCCGTTATTTCCTCATCACTGACCTTTCAGTTCTGACCCAGCTCTGCAGATTCGGGCTCGCTGCATGGTAACGGGGGGGGGATGCACTTCTGCTGGAGGTGGCAGAAGCTGGAGACGGTTGCCTGAACCGGGAAGGCACCGACTGGCACACCCCAGGGTGGGGTCTCGTGCCACGAGGATGCTGTGCAGCATTATCGGTGCTCTCGGAGCCACGCACCATGTCTCCCCGCCATTTTGTATTGACCGCCGGCACTCAGGACGTCTCCCCCCCCTCTCCTTCATCTTCATGCACTCAGCGGCGCTCGGGGGTTTAATTCAGCGTTCCGGCACCCCCACCGTCATTTGCTCTGCAGGGGCAGGCTCGGTTTTGCAGTCAGTACCCTTAATTACATTTATTATGCGGGGCCTGGGACGGAGCCGTTCGGATTCCATCCCATCGGCCATGATGGCTAGCCACGCCCCCTAGTGAAATTTTTAATTCACAAAAAACAATTGTGTAGTTAGCAATGGTTAGATCATTCCAGACTTTCAAACGTTTCCACATAATAATATTAGCACCACTGAAGTGGGTAACAGTAACACCATTAAAGCCAACGTGTAATCACGACTGTGGCTGCAAACTCTAAACAAAAAGAAAACAGTGATTAATCAATGTTTGCCAATCATGCCTACACCAAAAAAATCCCATTTATTCTTGCTAGGCAGTGTGTGAGCAGATCAGTCACTGGTGCTTGCAGTAATGTTTTCAGAAGTGGTTTGCTCCAGTTTGGCTAAATAGAGGTAACTTGATATCAATGTCATTCGCACAGTAAAGTAGCATTGCAAACATAAAGCATATTTAAAATCACTGGTTTTGGCAGCAATGGTGCAGTTGCTCTAGTCAGGATGAGGCGGAGAGGTCTTGCTGGCTGGTAAATAACTACAAGAAAAACTGAACATCATTGGCTAAGCATGAATCTCTGCTCAAAAGCATCATATATGCATGCAGGAAGACATTTTGTGAAGACATTTCCAACAGTCTTCATAAGTCTTTTGTAGTTTTAGGTCGAGCTGGACGCAATGCTTCGCATTGCGTCCAGCTCGACAACTAATGTTGCCCGTCTCATGGGAATCTGAGACAGGGGTCGGGCACGCGCGGCGATTGGTGTCTGTGGACGCGCACATCCAGGCCGGCGACGTGCACACCCCCTGCCTCAGATTCCCTGAAGTGCGCCAACACACACACACACACATACACACATACGCACACGCGCACACACACACACGCAACAGCCACACTCACGCATGCACGCACACACACACACACACACACACGCGCACACACGCACGGAGGGAGGGAGGGTAGAGTCTACGTCTATGGGAGTCCGCTCCTGCACAGGCCCCCGCGGGGCCTCCCTCTTACCTGCTTCCGATAGCCGCTCCTCACTGCTGTTGGGGACAGTCATTTCTTGAGCGCCGGTGGCAGCTACACGACTCTCGCAGCATTCCCTTAATTACGGCGGCAGATCCAGGGACAGCGCATGCGCGAGCAGCCCTCGTGCCCCCACCCCGTCTCCTCCCCGGCCCGGATGTGGATTGAAGACTAGGCTGAGAAGCGGGCCATACTCTATAGCTCGCCGGCCGGATTAGCTGCTCTGCGCTGACCCTAAAGCTTGTGGTATGTTGCGCTCTCTCCTGTCTGGTCCAGCGCCGGGACGCCCCTTCGCTGGGGCAGCCGTTGCGCTATATAAGCAACTGTAACATAACATAACATGTGGGCACTAGCTGCAGATCCAGGGACAGCGCATGCGCTAGTTATTTTCAGCCAGCCTGCCAGTCCCGGGGGACCTTGCGAGCACACAACCACGTTAACTCTTCCCTCCAGAAGAGAGGCGACGACTGCTTCCGACAAATCCCTGCCGTGATACATTCCGTTTCTGCAGCTCTACAATTCTATTTGGCTTGGCTAACAAGTCAATACCGGGGTCTCTCGGAGGCCCCCTCCCCGCGCGTCCCTTACACCCTGCATGTTTCTCGGCCTATTATTTTTCATTGCTTCTGTTTTTTACCTCCGTGGATGTTGGACGGCTTCCAACAGCAGGTTATGAAATCATCTTTCTTGTTTTGTTTGGTTGTCATATTCCTGACGGAAGCCAGTGACGGGGCAGCTGTTTCTGTCTGTCGTGGCTGATGGCTGCAGCTTTGCTGGAGCTATAAGGGTCTCTCTCCGGCAGTGGGGGACGCTGCCCTTCCGTGCTTTCTGCTCTTACTGTTTACTCACACGTTACTGTACCTTGTAGGCTGCCCAGTTTAGCGCTGTCATGTATGGATAGTGTACCGAAGTTCAATTTGGATCTAGGCGCTATGTAAAAGGGGGGCTTGTAGGAGCTAAAGTGAGGCCGAATTTGGAACCTGGAAGTCTGGGTTCTGCTGCTGATGCTGTGTGACTGACTGGACAAAAAAACCCTGTTAATCAAATCAACTTTTCTGCACTGACCCAAATGGTATCTATGTGTAATGTGCCCCACCCCCAAAACAAAGAAACTTCTCATCAGTATTCCACTGGAACCCGCATTCTCCTTAGTATCCTGGGTCATGCATGTCATATGTACTGGCCACAGCAACAAGCACTGGCAAGGCAAGTAGGCACCACTTGTATCTGAGCTCTGGCTAAACCTTACCAAGCATTTGATATATATATATATATATATATATATTTATATATATATATATATATATATATAGATATAGGACGGCACGTGCAAAATGTTCAGGTATTGTTAACGTTTCAGGAACATCACTTTACATGCTTGGTTGGACCTGTAATATAATGCTTAGAGAGAACTTGCGTTTGCCATAAGGCAACGAGTGAGCAGAGGGTACAAGTGTCACAAGACAAAGGGCAATCTAGCAGAAATGTACCGCTCATTAAGAGACTGAAAGCTCCTATCGGAGTCTCTACTTTTTGAATCATTTCAAAACTTGCAGAGGCTTTTTGTTTGCCATAGTCTGTTTAGCTTTATATAGTGACTGGCGGTTCACCAATCAGAATGCAGCTTTTATTGCACAAGGTCAAATTTTAAAAATTTTCTTTCATGGTTGGTCTCCGTCTTAATTAGCCAAATTTCCACGTACAGACAGGTGGAATATATGTTTTCAAACACAGAAACTTTTTTAAAAAAAGCATTTGCAATGCAATAGGTCTCGCATTTGCGAGAGTTTAACCTATTGGCATTGTAATTGACAATGCCTTTTATTTACTTTTTAAAAACCAACACATAAATAAAAGGCATTGCCATTTACAATTCTAATGGCTCAAACTCTAACAACTGCGAGACCTATTGCATTGCAAATGCTTGTTATTGTTGTAAACGAGATAAGTAAGAATACATGTCATGAGGGCTCACAGGATCAGCACCAACTGACTTGACTCTCTGGTGTTCTAATCCTTTGCCCACACATTCCAAATACTACACAATACACATAATACAGGCCCCAGAGAAACTATAACGTTCTATACAAAGTCTGTAGCATAAGCTCACTAATAAATACAACGTTTCTTAAACACAACATATACATGTTTCTTGAACACCAGAAGACACCACCCACTTTCTACGTTCTGTGAAGGCAAGAGCCCTGCCTGCTCCCTAAAAAAGCAGATTTTGTTCTTACTATTCTGATCTACCTTATTCCTAATTTTCGGCAAAACACATGCATAACAAGAAGAACAAGAAGTTGATAATTAAAGCATGCACAAAAGGAGGCATACATACTGACATTTTCATTACACCGCACAATGTGTCTGTCTGTCTGCTAAGAAGATATCCTACGTGGGAAAGGATTTGTAGGAACTGATGATGTATAAGTATGACAGAGAAGCTAGGATAATTGAAAAGTGGCATTGGCTAACTACTGTTGAACCCCTCAAGAAGGGACATTTCTGCATTATGTAATGTGATAAGACCTATTTGTCGGAGGGTCACTAACCTAATGAAGGTACAAAGCTAAGTATACAAAAGGCCAAGACGGACAAAATGGGTTCTGCCTCTTTATTCCGCTTGTTTGTTTTGCTTTTATCATCTGTTTTTTGGGACTTTTTTACTGTGGGTGAGCCTCACAACTGGTCTCTCACCCATGGTAATTATACAGTAAACAGGCTGAGCTTGTTTTCCACCAGTGCCTGCCATTTTAATCTAAGTCCCCAGCGACATGGTATGGGGCACTTGGCTGGTTACATATGTACACAAGCTAGAGGGCTACACATCTGAGATGATCTCCGTTCACTGCGCAAATGTAGCCTGGCACAGAGCGGACTCTGCATCGTTTGATATTGAAAGGGAGTAAGCCTCATAATATTCATGGACAAACAAGGGTAAAGTCACCGTGGTTTACTGTTTTGTCTGCAGTGACACTTTATTATAGACATAGGGGGAAATCTGCCTTAGAGTGCAGTTTCGCTTCCCTTTGGCCTACAATTTCCATCAAGATATCAAAATGGGGTGACACCTGTGCACCAAGATGAATTATGCAAATCCCAAGAACCTATATGGACATCTTATGGATCATCAAGAATTGTCATATCTCTATGGCTCAGATCAGGATCAGAGCTCAGGCCTGTTCTCACCTTGAGCCAAGTTAATTACATTGCCTTCCAGCAAAAGAAAAAAAGGCTCCCATCATAAAAGGATTAATTAACAGTGTTTTACCCCGCTCCTGAGGAGGAGGGGCTGAGGAAGAAAATCTGCATCCTTTAATTATCTGTAACACTGTACCAGGGTTGGGACAGCCCAACTCCACTGAACAAAGGAGGGAGCCAACACAGGAGAGGCTCCTCTTTAAAGTTTCGTGGGAAATGTCATGGCAGGGATGTCCGCGAGGGGCGAAGCAGAGGACCCAACAGGAAATATGACCAGTGACTCCTGGAAGGCACCATGTTGAAATATCAAGCATGCTGTGCATGAGTGATGGACAGGGGGTGGAGAGGTGATGTGGCACCTTGGATTGGCCAGGGGTGCCTGGCTTCTACAGCATTCCACCCCCACATAAAAACTCTTGCATGGGGGTTCTTTTTGTGGGAGCAGGACAATGGGATTGGAGGGGCAGCCATGGACATTTAGAAGCAGGAACCCTCTGATGCCCTCTTGAGCTAAGGACTCTGCTTACAGTTGACCCTAGGACCAGTAAGTCTCTCGTCGCCATTACCGGGAAAGATGGTCGCCTGACGGCCCCCCTCCACGCCCAGTTGGAGAGGAAAAGCTGGACTTTTGTGCACACACAGAAGTAGAGAAGCTCTAGAGGATGAACAAAAGGAAAAAGGCTGGCGCGGGGAGCTAGTGGATCCAGCTCCCTGCAGAGTGTGCCACCTCAGAAGCCAAGAGGCCCAAGAAAGGCTCCAGGTGTCTAGGGATCACCACTAGAAGGAAAATAAGACCAAGATGGTGACAATCGCTCCACAAGGTCCTAAGATCTGCAAGGAAGAAGGATTTCACCTTTGACCTTGCCAAGCGAGAGAATGGAGTGAGTGGAACTCCACTGCAACATTTTTAGAAATCCCTGGGGTGAGACAGGAACCAGGCGTCAACAAGAGGGATCATCAATTATTCATGAACCCTGGGTGGAGGAGTGCATGGGAACCCCTCTAAAGAGCTCTGGAGGCCCCGGATCCCAACCCCCCACCACCACCAAATAAGCATTGGAGTGCCTTTGAGCCCCCTAACAAAGAAGAAAGGTGCCCGGAACGCCATCTCCAGGGCCTGACACAATTGGCAGAGTGAGATCATGTTCCCCCAGGAGGAGGAGGGGCCCAGGACCCCATCTCTGGGAACCCAAAGTCAATGCAACAGGACTTTCCGAGCCGTAGTGGGCCTGTCCTCCACTCGCTTTGCTCATATCTAGAGGAAGCGGGAGGCCACTACAAAGGATACATCCTGCCCGCATGAAGCAGGCAGAGCAGAAGAGTGCTGCCAGCTCCTGCGCAGCAAAGGAGAAAGTCAGCCGTCGCGGAGACGGCTGGAGCAGCCAGGAGTGGGGCCCCCTCAGGCTGCCCCCAAAGAGGAGCCATGCGGGGTGCCCAGGACGGACCAGCCACCCAAGAGAAAAAAAATTAAAGGAAAGGCAGAAAGGAAGCCACATAGCATGAGGCCACGTGGCAGCCACCCAAGAATGAAGCTGGAGTTGCTGATTAAATATCCACACGACCATGAGGGAACGCCCCATAATTCCCTGTAGGGCTTGAATCTGAACTAGTTGTTAGGTCTCGCCTAGCGAACGCAGCGCATGCGCTGCTTCACCTTGGCGAGACTCTATTGTTGTCGGTTTGGTGAGCGAAGGGAGACAAAACACATGCGCGTCCAGACAGGAGATGTGCACGAGCATGGCGTCTCCTCTTTCGGCGTTTCAGGACAGGAGAAGTGCACGCGTACGGCGTCTCTCGCGGGACGCTACTTTGTGATGCCACACGCTCCACGCAGGGATTTCGCTGCCTTGTTTCCCTTTGTTGAAAGTGCCTTGGAAGTTGGCTGCTGTCTCACACCTTCTTTCACCAATCCGAGGCCTTGCCGGCTCTGCTGACATATGTTCGCTCTCGTCTCTGCCCGATGCATCCCGCCATCAAGCCTTGGAAGTGTTCAGACGAAGACAAATCGCATTTGTGCCCTTTTTCTGGCCAGAAATATGTTTTTGTGCATTGGCGCATTCCTGGCCCACCTCTGAGCCAACCTCCTGACCTCGCTGCTCTCACCGGAGGAGGGAGGCAGGATCAGGTGCTTTGATAATGTGGTATTTATAAGGCTTTGCATGATTTAACAGTAAAAGCAGCCCAGGAATGCTGTACAGCTGCTTTCTATGCTGCCTGCCCTAATCAATGTATCTGCTTGGCCGCTGTCGGCGTACACTTGTGGTGGTTCCAATGGGCTGTGCTGGGCGATGCAAAGTCCTTGCACCAGGGAAGTCCGCGCAGCAGAGGCAATGCGTCAGTTCCAAGGGCAATGCGTTGAGCAGCAGAGGCGATGCACCGGTTCTACTTAATCCACAAATGTGCTGGCAGAGCACCTTCAGGCCCACTTTAAAGGATCCAGAACTGGGATGGCCCCACTTGGGAGGGCAGCTCACGCAGATGGCAGAATCCTTGTGCTGGGTTATAAAGATTGTTGGACGCCTGTTCTGACCCTGAGCCTTCTGATCAGAATTCTGATCAGGAGGCCACCCAATTGGCCCTTGGAGTCTCTCCTGAGTCCTAGGTTTGTAGTGCGTATGTCAGATTGGCCAGCTGTAGACAGACGGCCAATCGGATATAGGTGCTTGAAACACCTAAAACGCCATCCTGCAGTCTGCAGGAATCTGCCCCGCCTCCACCATCCACTCACTACAGCCAGCCGCACACAGAATAATAAAATGGTAATGAACCATTTTAGTATTCTGTGTTTAATGCTATGCTCGCAGCAAGTGGGGAGACGCTCTGCATACAAACTGCAAGGCACAGATTTAGAAACTTCTATTTTTTTTCCCTGCTACTTTTTTTTCCCCTACAGTTAATAAAACAGATTTGTTTGGGTAGAAACACATTTTAGTAAAGACAACCAACCCACTTTGTTACATTTTAAACCCGGATTTTGTGCATCTCAAGACCAAGGACTTTTAAAACAGAATACCACAAGTACGGATGGCATGCGACTTCTTGTAGCCCTCATAGTCTTATGTAACTATGCCTATATGTTCCTTTACACACGTGTATGGTTCACTTGTCTCTGTATAATGAGTTTGTGTGTGTGATGTGAAGTGCTACAACACCTTACACTGGTTTGAGTAGCGCTATAAAATAAACTAAAAACAAGTGAGTTGTGCTAGGAGAGAGAGTAGGGGTACCGCCGGAGGGTGGTAGTGGGAAATCCAGTAAGTTGTTTATTATGGGGCGCCAAAAAAATATGCAGGCGCCACCAGCACTAAAGCCGACCACTGCCTAACAGCATAAACCTCATTCATAAGCTATTTCGATAAACAGACAATGAAATATTTCTCCCACTTATTTACACATTCTGGCTTTGGAAAGCAGCCGGCTCAAACATGTATTTTTTCTTACAAAAATCCAGACCACCACCTTGTTTAAGTTTTACAAAGCTAGAAATTTAGGACTTAACTGAGCAGGAGTGGCATCGAGTGTATTTATTTTTCATCTCAAGAATTGCTTTTAGTACACATAATTCAACATCTACTCAGATGGAGTAGGTGCTTTACAAATGTAATAGGAGCCCTGATTAACCAATCATCCACCAATTAATGCGGAAGATCAATTTATTTGCCAGCTCCAAAACCCATCCTGCTTGTGGGAAAAAAGGTCCATTCCTAAGTTTTCAAGAAGAGAGACGCAGGTCCGATGTTACTATGTGAAATAAAACACTTCATTTCGAAAACAGTCGATCAGGTTGTGTTATTTTCCGCGAAGAGCTGACAACAACTACAAAGAAAACATGACCGGTTATTTCATAACATTCTGAACAGTTGACTGACAGACAAGACGAGTAATACACCAGCATGAAACCGCTCGCCTCAGGGCACCAAGAAAAACGTCTGGCAGGAGAGCAGCGCTGGGATTGGATGGAAGTCTGTCCCAGGTCCTGCCAGGACCAGGAAGATGAGAGGAAGAGCGACGTGAGAGGCAGCTGGCACCTTAAGGTAAATTTATTTTTTATGATTAACACCCCCACGATATAGTAAGTACATCAAGAAGGGGTATTTTAACTATTATAAAGAGACCCTATAATGCTGTATGCCGTTAAAATGACTCGGTCGTGTTATATCAATAACTATGCCATGTTTTACTGTTAACCCTGTCATCATTAGTAGGACAGTCACACAACTGTAACTTATCCAGCTAGGGAGAGTGCCCTCATCTGTAGTAAAGATGAGTATGGACAGAGTCACTCCTGTTGAAAATAACCAATTTCTGGCAAATGGCAGCAGGCCAAATCCAGAAGTCCCGTGAAGGACACGAGAAGTGGTAGGCACTGATCAGCAATGGATGTGGATAATCAAGCAAACACAAGGAGATGATGGATGGAGCGCTGAAACTTTTCAGACACTCACCTCAGTCACAGATCTGGGTTGAATCTATCATTGTTCTTTAGCTCTCTTCGCCACCCCAGTTCAGACCCAGCAATATGCAGATCAGTCTTGACCCTGTGCCTCATGGGAACAGTCCAGCCCGAACTGCAAAGCCAGGTCTTCCCTGGACCAAAAACAAGCATCCTGGGACCGGTTTCAGGGTAACACCCCTCATCAGCCTGGCTAGCTTGAATCCAGTGGCAAAGTGAGCAAATGGACTCACGTCTGGGCATACTCTGCCAACTTAGGGCGAACTAAAAAAACACAAGGAGATGATGGATGAGTGTTGAAACTTTTCAGACACTCACTCCAAGTCACAGATCTGGATTGAATCCATCATCGTTCTTTAGCTCACTTCGCCACCAATAATCAATCACCAAGAGCAGAGAGATTACTGGCACTGTGCTTTTATGTAGATCAGTAATTTTGCGGTTTCCTTGGATTCCTATCCGTCTACAGTCTCTAAAATGCTCTAAATAACTCAATAGGGGACATATTCGTTCTAAAAACAATAAATAAATAGATATATGTTAGGGTAAAGCTGCAGAAACACCTAGAATAATGTGCTGAATTCTTTTTATAATCAAAGAAGCAAAGTTGGCGAAAGGTTAGTGTTCCTCTTTTTACTTCACAAACAACAAATTCTTGGTAATAAGCTGAAGCGCCTAATCATTGCATAAGCTTTCGAAACAAGGCAGTTACATTTCCCGAGACACTTCACACTACACTAAATCATGAAGCAGGGGGGTCAGTCAGAGCTCTAACCAGTCCAGTCACATGCACTCCATTAGTAAGTTCCTTTCCAGTCCTCAAAGAAACACTCATTTTTTCCCCTTAGGGCGCAGCCAATTCTACAGGCGGGCTGCAGATGTATCAGTGCAAACACATTTCTGAGAAACTAAGATGCAGGGAATTTGGGATCTAAACCAGTTTATTACTGTTTAAAAAGATGCTTAGCAACTTATATCTGAATTATACTCCCTGCCTGCTGTAGAGTCTACCCTTGCAAAAACCAGATTTGCTAGGAGACAGAGCTGGGGCAGGCCGTAACCCCTAGGTAAAGGGAGGACATTTTGTACAGAGTTCACCACTCGGCATACAATGTAGCCAGTCTTGAATCTGCTTACAAGATCGTCTCTTACTGGTATCGAACTCCAGATCAAATTCACAAATGGGACCCAGGACGTTCTCAGAATTAATGGTGGGGGTGGGAGGGGTGGGAATCCAGGGACTCTCCATCTTTTATGGCATTGCCTGAAACTTACTATATTTTGAGACAAAATTGTCTCCGACATGGGCATGGCTTTTCACACCTCCATCCCTAGGTTTACTGCATACACTATCTTAGGACTCCCGAATCCTTTGACATTTCCCTTGCGCTCAATTCGGAGTAATCATATGGCATTGGCCCTAGCTGCTGCTCACCAGCTGATCATATCTCTTTGGGAAACCAGTAAAACTTCGGATCATAGTTCCTGCTTACACAAATTATGGTTTATACTAGGGATGGATAAATAGTCATTAAACCTGGAACCCAAATCTACGTCTAATGCCGATCACTGGGCCCTCTTTATACACATATTATCCTGTGAGTTTAGAGAGCTGACTTGCCCCTCTTATTTGAGACTACTTCGTTTGGTTCCCAGTGGGTCTCCCGGTTCCGATTAAGGACTGCCTCCGACCACACAATTTCTGTCTCTGATTTAACCTTGGCATCTATGTACGAATATGGGCTTTTATTGTACAGAGGAGCAGGGCGGTGTGGGTGGGGTTATTTTGTTATGATTTATTGTTCTAAAGCTCTGCGTAACGTATGCTGTCGGCCACAGGGTTGTAAGAAAATAACTGTGATCACTACGCTACTCTTTTTCCGCTGTCGGACATTGGTTGTACGCGAACAGCAGTGTATTAACTCAGACAGGCTTAATAAACAGAATCGTTTTCAAAAAACAGCTTCATGGTTTTATATATTAGCCATTTAGAGGATTTAGAGACTTTTTGGGCCAGTGGATCTTCCTGTCTTTATCGTCAGGAGTACAGGCATTACAGTCAATTGCGACAGGCACACTACAAATCTTTCCTATTGTACAAACTCAATTGTTGTCTAGGAATACTAATTATTTAAGCCCTGTAGTTCTGCCATCATTGCTAGGGGAAATTGATTGTTCTCACGCTTTCTTCGTTATCTCCTTCTAATGTAGATTCAGGGAGGCATATTTGGTCTATAGGCCCAGTGGTGCCTCATTCACTATCACCTCCGCTGTCGGCTTGCCTCCATTTTTTTGACTCGAGACTGAACTTTCCAAAAACATACAAACAGGTTTGCATGCCATCACTTTAGTTGTAATTTCCTTTCAGGCATGCCACAGCAGTAGTAGCAAAAACGGAGGTACACATCGGAAAGCAGGATGGTTAGGGACAAAGCAGCCATAAAAACCGTGTCAAATATTATTAGTATGCAGATGACACAGTATAATAAGTAATTCGCTTAAAGGTGCTTAATGTGGAGGTTGACTGTCGCAAGATGAAAGATTAAACTGAAACTGATAACAAGACTACAATTCTGATCTTTTAGAAACTACCTTGATATAAAAATATCTTGATGACAAAATGAATATTCCTCGAGACAGTTACTACGTTTAACCTGCAGTTAGAATGTAGAGAACTTGAGGTGGTCTCCACTGATGAAAAAGTTCTGCATATCCTGCCTGCTCATCTGTAGAATCCTAGGGTTCAATAAGAAATTAAGGGGGAAACATTACTACGGATTTATGAATCTACATCACTGTTTACTGCAATCGATCAATCAATACACTTGTAGAGTGCGCTACTCACCCGTGAGGGTCTCAAGGCGCTGGGTGGGGTAGAAGGGGGAGTGCTGCTACTGCTCAAAGAGCCAGGTCTTGAGGTGTTTCCTGAATGTGAGGTGGTCCTGGGTCAGTCGTAGGTGGGCGGGGAGGGAGTTCCACGTCTTGGCCGCCAGGTAGGAGAATGATCTTCCTCCGGCGGTGGTTCTGCGGATCCGTGGGACGGTGGAGAGGGCGACGCTGGCGGAGCGGAGTTTGCGTGTTGGAGTGTAGAACGTGAGGCGGTTGTTGAGGTATTCGGGACCTATGTTGTGGAGCGCTTTGTGTGCCTGGGTGAGGAGCCTGAACGTGATCCTTTTGTTGACGGGGAGCCAGTGCAGGTCTCTCTGGTAGGCTGATATGTGGCTGTGGCGAGGGATGTCGAGGATGAGTCGTGCGGATGCTTTCTGTATGCGTTGGAGTCTGTTCTGAAGTTTGACTCTGGTTCCTGCGTACAGGGCGTTCCCATAGTCTAGTCGGCTGGTGACGAGGGCCTGGGTGAACGTCTTTCTAGTTCTGGTAGGGATCCACCTGAAGATCTTACGGCGCATGCGCAGGGTGTTGAAGCATGAAGATGAGATGGCGATGACTTGCTTGGTCATCGTGAGAGAGGAGTCCAGGATGAATCCCAGGTTGCGTGCGTGGTCAGTGGGTGTCGGTGCGGTGCCAAGTTCTGTGGGCCACCAGGAGTTGTCCCAGGTGGATGGGGATGGTCCGAGGATGAGGACCTCCGTCTTGTCTGAGTTCAGTTTCAGACGGCTGAGTTTCATCCATTCAGTGACGTTTTTCATTCCTAACTGGAGGTTGACCTTGGAGGTGGCTGGATCTTTGGTGAGGGAGAGTATCAGCTGGGTGTTGTCGGCGTATGAGATGATGTTGAGGTTGTGTTTGCGTGCGATGGTGACGAGGGGGCTCATGTAGATATTGAAGAGGGTCGGGCTGAGTGATGAGCCTTGTGGTACGCCTCAGATGATCTCGGTGGCCGCGAAGCGGAAGGGAGGGAGGCGGACTCTCTGGGTTCTGTCGGAGAGGTATGTGGTGATCCAGTCCAGGGCTTTACCTTGAATCCCGGTGTTGTGGAGGCGGGTTATTAGGGTGCGATGGCAGACTGTATCAAAGGCGGCTGAGAGGTCTAGGAGGATGAGGGCGGTGGTTTCCCCGTTGTCGAGTAGGGTCCTGATGTCGTCGGTGGCTGCGGTGAGGGCGGTCTCGGTGCTGTGGTTGGCTCGAAATCCAGACTCGGATGGGTCGAGGGATCCATTGGCCTCGAGGAATGCGGACAGCTCTTTATTGACGATCTTCTCGATCGCTTTCGCCAGGAAGGGAAGAAGAGAGATGGGGCGGAAGTTTTTGAGGTCTTTAGGGTCCGCTGTGGGTTTCTTCAGTAGGGCGTTAATCTCTGCGTGCTTCCAGCTCTCTGGGAAGGTGGCAGACGCGAGGGAGTTGTTTATGACGTTCCGTAGGTGGGGAGCGATGTTGGTGTCGGCTTTGTTGAAGATGTGGTGAGGGCATGGGTCGGAAGGAGAGCCGGAGTGGATGGTGTTCATAGCGTGGGCGGTGTCTTCGGTGCTGATGGGAGTCCAAGCGCTGAGGGTGGTTGTAGGGGGCGTTGGTTCGGTGGATGGGGTGGAGTCTGGGCGCCGAAGCTCTCGTGGATATCGGAGATCTTGCGGTGAAAGAATGTGGCGAGGGAGTTGCATAGGTCTTGCGACGGTGTGATGTTGCTGTTGGCATTGGGATTGGAGAGCTCTTTTACGATGCTGAAGAGTTCCTTGATGTTGTGTGTGTTGTTGTCCAGCCGTTCTTTGAATGATGTCTTTTTGGTGGTGCGGATCAGCTGGTGGTGTTTGCGGGTGGCGTTCTTGAGGGCTGTCATGTTTTCTGTCGTCTGTTCGCGGTGCCAGGTTTTCTCGAGGGATTGGCAGGATTTCTTCGATTCTTTGAGGTCGTCGGTGAACCATGTTGTTTTCCTGTTGCCGGGCTTGCCTGGAGGGTTCTTCAGTGATGCAAGCGCGTCGGCGCAGTTGACGATCCACTGTGTGAGATTGCGGGCTGCGTCGTTAGTGTCAGTGGTGGTGATAGGTGGGTTCTGGCTTAGTGATGTGGTTAGCTGGTCTGCGGTGACTTTGCTCCAGCATCTACAGGGGATCTGTTGCGGGCGGTGGTGGGATGTGGTCTTCTTAAAGGTGAAGTGGATGCAGCTGTGGTCGGTCCAGTGTAGTCCGGTGGAGTGGCTGAAGGCAACGTGGCTGCTGGCAGAGAAGATGGGGTCGAGCGTGTGGCCGGCGTAGTGGGTGGGGGTGTTTACCAGTTGCTTGAGTCCGAGGTTGTCGAGGTTGTCGAGCAGGGTGGTGGTGTTGTTGTCATTGTTGTTCTCCAGGTGGAAGTTCAGGTCCCTTAGGAGGATGTAGTCTGATGAGGCGAGAGCATGTGGGCTGATAAAGTCGGCGATGGCTTCACTGAATTGTGTGCGGGGGCCCGGGGGTCTGTAGACCAGGGTTCCTCTGAGGGTGGTCTTGGGGTCGGTGTGGATCTGCAAGTGTAGGTGTTCGGCGGTGGTGAGGGCATCTTCGGAGTTGGTCGTGACGTCGATGGAGTTCCTGTAGATGATGGCGATTCCTCCTCTGGTTTGGATGACATGGTCCTTTCGGGTGATCTTGTAGCCGTCTGGGATGGCTATGGTGATGTCGGGGGCTGAGGAGGCGTTCATCCAGGTTTCTGTGAGGAAGGCGACGTCTGGTGCTGTTGTATCGAGGAGATCCCAGAGTTCGACGGCGTGCTTGTGGACGAAGCGAGTGTTGAGCAGGATGCACTTGAGTTGGTTGTTGTTGTTGCCTGGTCTGGGTGGTGGGACATAGGTTCGGATGCAGGTGAATTTGCAGGTTTGGCAGGAGAAGGGTCCATGGGTGCGCTTCGGAGTGGTGTGGTAGCAGGCGGCTGGTCGGCCGGTGTTGAGTGCGTGGAGGGTGGTGGTGTCGTATCTCAGTCGGGTTTCTTGGTTTCGGCGGGGGCCAGGGGTTCTGGCGCTGAGCGCAGTCAAGGCGCGGATGGGCTTGCCTTTGGCGCACCAGCGGCCTCCATAAGAAAGGTTATGGGAGGGAGGAGCAGCTGGGAGGCGGGAGCGGGCGGCGAATGGGGCACTAGGGGGGCAGGGCCGCAGGGAGGCAGCGGCGGGAAGCACGAGGGAGGGGAGCGGGTGGGGGGCAGGGGGGAGGGCACGGGTACTGGGGCGACACAGAAAAATGAGGAGAGCAGTGAAAAAAAGTGAAAAGGCAGGTGCAATGGCACAGAGAATGGAAAAAAGAAAGGCAGGAACAGTCCGAGGCAGAAGAGGAGGACTGCAACGGAACAGGCTACTCAGCGGGACAGCGTCGGCACAGGAGGACCGTGTGGCGGCTGGGGGCGACCTACCTGGTGACAGGGTCAAAGGTCGCTCCCTTTACCACCGCGCAGCATCCATAAGAAGGGTCATGGGAGGGAGGAGCAGCTGGGAGGCGGGAGCGGGGCGGCGAATGGCGCACTAGGGGGCGGGTAGCAGGGAGGCAGCGGCAGGAAGGGCAGGGGTACTGGGGCGACGCAGAAAAATGAGGAGAGCAGTGAAAAAGAGTGGGAGAAAGAAAGGGCAGGAACAGTCCGAGGCAGAAGAGGAGGACTGCAATGAAACATGCTACTCAGCGGGACAGTGGCGGCACAGGAGAACCGTGTGGCGGCTGGGGGGGCGACCTACCAGGTGACAGGGTCAAAGGTCGCTCTCTTTACCACCGCGCGGCCTCCATAAGAAGGGTTATGGGAGGCAGGAGCAGCGGGGAGGCGGGGCGGCGAATGGAGCACTAGGGGGGGCGGGCCGCAAGGAGGCAGTGGCGGGAAGCGGGTGGGGGCGGGGGGCACGGGTACTGGGGTGACGCAGAGAAATGAGGAGAGCAATGAAAAAAAAAGTGAAAAAGAGTGAGAGAAAGCAAAGGCAGGGTGAGTAGCTGTGATCTTGGTATAATTTTATAAGCTTCACTGAGAAAAAAACCCTAAATATATTCTACTGGTAACTCAGTGTGAGAAAAGCGCACCTTTGGTTGCCCGAGTTGGAGTTAGTTAGGACTGGAATCTGAACCCAGTGACTCTAATGCGGCTGTGGAAACGATTTTGATAAACAACATGCGGTCTACCTTACTGTAGAAGTGCACAGCCAGCATGTTAAGTTTGGTCTATAGAAAGCAGGTATGCAAACAAATATAAATTAAGGCTGTGATCTTATGATTTCAAAGATGGCTTCTAAATATAATATTTAAACATATTTAGCGTTTGTTCAAAATGCACTGTATATTTATTACTTGCTTGCTAAGTAAAGTCGATGGAGGCGTTCATTACAGTTTGTATTGTGACACTGAATGAACAATATGCAAAACAGTGGAGCAACAAGCTATACTGGTTCTTCCGGAGACAAATGCGCAGTGATACGCCAAATAAAAGCAGCCTCAAACCACTATCCGAGTCCTCTGCACACGTGGATAGTCAGACCGCACAGTTCCTCAGTACTCTGACTAATGCATTGCGTGTTTCCATCTGTGATTCAGCCACTCCAAATATCTGTTTACAGACTCTTAGAAGAGGAACTAACCGCCCTGCTTTGTCTTCTGACATGAATTCTTATAGCAATGAAACCCACTTAAAAAGCAAATGATAAAAATCTATTTCCAGTATGAGCTTCTGGGTTATTGCTCGGCATGCCCTCGGTCACCAAAGGTGTTTCGACGACTCTGGCATACCTGGGAAAGTTTATTTTTTCATATAATTTACAGTGCAGGGCAGAAGCGTACCGTGAACGGGAGTCATGGTATAGCAGAGGAAAGAGGGTGTAGTAACACGGGGTGGAGCTTGAAAAAAAGCTTAGTCTGACGTCAGTTTATACGTTTATTTTAAATCTTCTGCAAAGAAATAGGTAACAAAACCGTATGTGGCAGTAAAATCTGCTCTAGATTACCTTATTGGTCACAAAGAGGCTGCGTTTTAAATACCTTACAGAGTTAAGACACCTGCGGCAGAGATCAGCAATTATGTGGGGGTAATTATAGCAGTGAGATAACGCTAGTGGTTAGCAGTTCTGCGAGAGGTCTGCTTTCTATTTAGTCACAGTTTTGACTCCAAGTAGCATAGAGGACCGTTCACTCTTAGTATTCAATGTCTACAAGTATGGAGGATATGCCAGAAGAGGAAAGGCTGGAAACTTTTTTGGTGTGATTTTGACACTGAGTGACCCAACTTAGCATTCTTTTAAACCAACAAACCGCTGGCTGCAATGGAGTAGCGAGTTTTCCTATTTACCCATATTCAGATGGATCCCCACCGGATCACCAACAAATCGAGAAAAACGGTCACTCACGCACTCATCAGCAGCAGACTACGGCAACGCACACCACATCGGCGTAACCCAGAAACTCTGCAGGAAAATACAGAACTTTCAAAATGCCGCAGCCAGATTGGTCCTTGCCATACCCCGCCGCATCCATATCACCGAACATCTCAGAGCACTCCACTGACTCACAGTTAACAAAAAAATCACATTCAAGCTCCTCATGCACGCCTACAAAGTTAGCCACAACGCCGGACCAGCATACCTGAACCACCGCCACTCATTTCACGCATCCACCAAACACCAACACTCCGCCCAGCTGGCTCTAGCCACTTTCCCTCAGATTAGCAAGACTAGAACCGGAGGAAGATCCTTCTCCGACCTCACTGCCAAGACCTGGAACACCCTGCCTCTCCACTGCAAACCATCAATGTTGCTGACCCAATTCAGGAAGCATCTCAAGAACTGGCTCTTCGATTGAACTCCTGCACTCAGATGGATCATCAGATCCCCTTCCCCCCACCGGCCTCCCCATCCCCCAGCGCCATGAGACCCTCACAGGTGAGTAGCCATGCTTTACAAACCTTGATTGGTTGATTGATTGATAAGGAATCTGTTTTGGCTTATTTGAAAGTGTTATGCCTGTTTCACCAATTGTTGATTCTTCCTGGTGCTTGGGGACCTCTGGTGAAGAGAATAATCTTCCCTGTTGTTCCGTAGTCTGCCAATCATCGTTGGCTTCCAATAACGCTCTAACTCTTAGTCTATCGGCTGAGGTCTAGATGTCTGTCTTGCTAGCCTTAGAGCGAGAGCCAGTTTAAATGATTAACATCGAACTGCAATGTGGCTTCATTATTGGCAAATTTAACACACATTTTTCCCCATAGAACTGTAAATAATTTGAGGCAACCATTTCAAGCACTTAAGCGTTCTTGCTTGTTGCTTTGCTGACATAACAATATTTCGTTGTGTACTGAAAACTTTCCCAGTAAAGAAATGTGTTTACAAAAAGCAGTGATGGAGGAATCCACATAAAAGGACATGGAACAATGCCATTCACACACCTGATCAATAATCAAATCATAAATCCTCTTCTGAGACATCTAAGCAACACTGGGGCAAAACAACTGTACTTTTCTGCTGCACGGAAGCACTACACCTACCCATTTCATGTCAGATATCCCAACTTAAAGGGAAAAACTGCTGGCCCTAGTCTCAATTCACAACATGCACTCTACAAAGGCTTCACTATTCCAATCTCCTAACCTACCGCTCATCAAGAAAAGAGAACAAAGATCTTTGCCTCACTCCTATGGTGAGTTTAAGGTTTGCTGGCATTCATTCCACAGGACATAAGAAACTCCATTTGACACACAGAAAAGTGGAGAAAGGCATCCATAGCAGACCTGGATCCAGATGGATATATTTATTTCATATAAGCAAACTGCTTCTGCCGAACCCAGAGTGAGATAAGCGATATCTGCAATCCCTCTCCTAACACAGGCAGGATTTCCCAGCATGCCCCCTTTGAGGAAGTTATTAGCTAGAATTAAAGTAATGATGTTCTATAATGGCATACAGCTTTGCCAGAGGGAAGTCATCCATTCTCCTCTCAGTAGAAACATGGAAGCGATAGGAAAAGCACAGAAAAGGGAACATTTCTAAGCAACACAAAACAAACACTAAGAAATGGGGCAGAAAGAAGCCTTTGATATATCAATGGGCTCCGTAATGTCATCTAGCCGAGTAACACCTGTGACCTGCAAGACAGGGTGAATCAAAGTACAGCTCTGCATTGGAGAGGAATATATGTTCCGGTTTCAAAATAGGAGTTTAGACATGACCCAGGAAGAGAATGGTGAAATGGAAAGACGGCACAAAGTATTCATGAGAGAGGTGGCCTCAGGCAACGCCTTTGCAACAGAGGAATGTCCTTGGGGGTTGTACAATAAAGTCTCAACTATGACTGAAAAGACCCCAGGGAAGCAATGAGGGACTTCTCTAGAAGTCTTCTAAAAGGAAGCAGGCTACAATGCACAGACAATGGGCTACCTTCAGCCCCCATGGTAGCAGCTACTGCAGCCCCAAGCACAGAAATTTGCACAGAAGGATTTTTAAGATACATCCAATGCTAACAGTTCCGCTTTTACATCATCTCAAAGGGGAGATAGGAAATAAGTCTGTCTCTCTAGTAGGGAGGCAAAGAGCACTACGCTCAGATCCAATTACACAAAGTACCTATTAACAGCAGAGGAGGACACATACTAGTAGTGGTTATCCAAGAAGTGGTATTGCCTCCAGTGGAAATAGCCCATTGTAGCTTTTCCTATGTTATCCTTATTGTGCATGTTGTAGGCCGCATTTTAATTTGCACATGTTACTATGTAAACATATTTGCTTTGTGCCGCACTGTACTTTCACACAGAACCTTTATATGCTTTTGCATTCAGTCTTTTGGTGGGATTTAGTGTGAACATCCTAGACAAGGTCAAATAACAATGCAATGCCCCTTGTTATTCTCTCCGGTTAGTCACTAGCACCGAGACATAACACAGGAATACCGCTGCTGTAGGAGCACACATCTCTTCATATAACAGAGTACAGGAGAGTAACAAAACACACATTGAGCGAGGGTGCTTAGACAAGTTTGCTACGTCAGCTGAGATTTAGAACTTCATCTGCGTATGCTAATGTACGGGTGACTGGGTGAGAGTACTCTGCTTAATTCAGAGACTCTGTCCATCACCACCCCTTGTTGTAAATTATTTTGTCCACCCTAAGCGTGGAAGGGTATACTCAGATGTGAGTCCCTTGCTCATTGCACCATCAGGATTCAAGCAAGCCGGGCCGAAGACGCCTGAAATGGCAGAAACCGGTCCCCGGAAGCTTGTTTCCTTCCCAGTGTAAGAATTGGCTTTTGTAGTCTGGTCTGCCCTGTTCCCATGATGCACTGGGCCAGGGACAGACTAATTTGCATACAGCCAGGTTCTGAAACTGGGATGGTGCAATGAGCTAAAAAACGGTGTTGGATCTAGCCCTGATCTCTTGACTGGGTGAGAGTACTCTGCTTAATTCAGAGACTCTGTCCATCACCACCCCTTGTTGTAAATTATTTTGTCCACCCTAAGCGTGGAAGGGTATACTCAGATGTGAGTCCCTTGCTCATTGCACCATCAGGATTCAAGCAAGCCGGGCCGAAGACGCCTGAAATGGCAGAAACCGGTCCCCGGAAGCTTGTTTCCTTCCCAGTGTAAGAATTGGCTTTTGTAGCCTGGTCTGCCCTGTTCCCATGATGCACTGGGCCAGGGACAGACTAATTTGCATACAGCCAAGGTTCTGAAACTGGGATGGTGCAATGAGCTAAAAAACGGTGTTGGATCTAGCCCTGATCTCTTGACTGGGTGAGAGTACTCTGCTTAATTCAGAGACTCTGTCCATCACCACCCCTTGTTGTAAATTAATGTACGGGGTAGGCCACTAATACCAGAGATCTTTTGATAAATAATCATTTAGCTTTAGTGGAAGGAGTGGGGAGGGGTTTAGGCAAAATGTGCCTCATAACATGCCAGGACATTTGACAATATATGGTTCATTAGCCATGCTAATGGAAAAATTAATATGCATCAGTTTTCTAATTCTGGCACGAATACTGAATTTTAGGGTACAATAGTTTGAATAAATATTCTAAACTTCTTTCGTGTTTTTTATCTATTGTATTGTGAACGAGTGAGAGAGCAAAAACGTGTGTCCTGTTACCACGATCTCTGAGAGGGTAGAGAGTGTTGTGTTCTGGGGTGCCAATTCACTGGTTTCTCTGGTAAGGGTAGGAGGGAAAGTGAGGCACTACAGCTAGTCAGGACTCGGCCTAATGGATACTGAGGTGGTTATGGACTCAGTACCTACATGCAGATGCTCTATGAACCCAAGCATACTTCTGTTCCTAAGCAGAATCCACACAACAACTCCATGAGAGTGATAGAAAACAAATGCACCTGAGCAATCCAATTAATGAGGGAATACAATAATTCCCAAGGATGCAAGTAAAAAATGCCAAATACCATATCCCTCCCATGAAGGAGAGGGCTAGCCTTCATGCAACATAAAGGAATCTCTTCTTGGAAACAACAAGGTGCAACCTAAGGAAAAAGTACAGAAATATAAGCTGCCAACAGGACAGGTGGTAAAATGCAGAAGTGAGTCACACACTAAAATCTACTTCCAATTCCTTGTCAGCCTTAGGTCTACTCACTTTTAATAGAGGATGGCTACAAATTGAAACGTTTGCCTCCTCAATGAGACAACACATCTAGGAACTTCCATGCAACTCTATAAATCTATGCAAGTTCAGGGAACCAAATATCTATAAAGTGGTTTTAGGAAAAGCCCCTACATCACCTCAGAAGAGTATTTACATTATAGATATAATTGTGAAAGAACAGAATACTTCCACAGCTTAAGGAAAGAAGGCAACACACCATTGTCACCAACAAACGGCGCCAAAAATGAACATAAGTCAAAGAAGGCATGATCATAAAGAGTGCTACAATGGACTCTGGCAGTACGGTAACAAACAGAAAGATTATGGAGAAAAACAGCCAAAAATTCTTCCGGGGACAAACAAAGCCTAGGACTGAAACAGTATAATAGTAAACTGCATGCAAAATTCCACACCACAAAGCAATCAGGTGTAACAAATAAAACTATGCTTCAAGGTTCACTGTAATAAGCAGATAGGTTTTTAACTCGTGAATGATTTTGAAAGTGTTTAGAATATCGAAAGAATCTGCTTTCATTAAATAAACCATGAAAACCAGACCTTACTCTCGCCATGTATAAAATCACAATTTAGAGGGCACATTGCTTAGTGAAAACCACGACCCACCTAAAACTTCATAATCCTGACTAAGAGTATACATGTTCATAATAAGCGTGGCTCCTGTTCTCACATTTAATAATTGACAGTTTTTGAGAAAATTAGTTTTTCTTAAGTTTAGAAGAAGTCAGAACATGCAAAGTTTCCTAAGTATATTTAAAACTTGTCTCGCCTATTAAAAGGGAATTTTTAAAGAAAAGCCCACCCACTTAGTTAGCTTGTTATTGCATCAAATCATGAGATTTCTGCTGGCTTGCCTAAGTATGAACACAAAGCAAATTATATCTTCAATGAATCTGAAGAACCCTCCCGCCATCATCGTTAAAGTGAAAATTTTAAATCCCGTGCAGCCATTAAATCATCCATCAATGACATAATGAAAAAGGGCTATTTTTAAAGAATATCATTGTTGAAATATAAGAGTTTTACTCTAGAATGAGGAAGCGATACCCAGACAGTCACAGGCTAAATTCTAAAGAAATTGTACTTTTGTGTTTTTGAAAGTCACCCCAAATGGACATTTTGCTCCACCAAATCTTCTCTGCTACAAAGTCAGATTTGCATTTTATAAATACCACCACATTGAAACATATACAAGGTCAGCAAGCTGAAGGCAGCAACATATAAATTCTAGGCTGCAGCTTAAGCTGACCAATAGTAAAAGTAGCTTCTGCTAAAGCTATCTGCTCTTTATCAAAATTGCACAGAGTACCGGTCTACCCTTTCACCGAAATCACTTCAGCACCTCGCTTGGAGTATGACTCCCTAGATAAATGCAAATACTGCCAAGGAAAGTTGTCAGCATCATTATAATAGGCCTGCTGCTGCTGGTGACTGTTCTTCATGGGCTTTAACTGTATAGAACCAAGATCTTGTATCAAGACACAGACGCTGTGTTGATTATCATCATCTAAGAGTGAAGTTAGGGATTCGATTCACCACAAGCGGACTCCATCATCCTTCCTCATAATCCCACTTTGTCACATTTGAGTAAATAGAAAATAACAAAAAACCGTATAAGAAACCAGGAAGCAGATGTAAATACAAGGATAATTGTCAGATATATTGTCAGCCAGCTCCTCAAGTATACATACATCCTCTTTTCAAAAGAGACTAGACTTGGGCTGGGGTGGGGTGGCCTGCCAAGCCCCAAAGCCATTATGTTACTACCCTATACCGCCCTTGATTTATGAGCAATTTCGCAGTGCTGCTTCACCCAGTGCCATGGATGAATATAGGCAGCCAGACTCCATGATGGCGTTGGCAGAGTACCGTTCTCTTTGCGGTGCAAGGCAAAGTGTGCATGCTGTCCCACTACTACTGCAATCCTGAGGAAGCCCTAACTTTAGAGGAGACTGGGAAGGTGGTGGCATGGCTTGCTTGGATCCCCGATCGTCTCTAGTTGGTAACCAAGGGTCTGAGAGACACAAAGGATCCTTGGTCCCTGCATTGTTGATCTCCTGGCAAGCGAGGAACAAGAGGGTCGGGAGATTAAAGCCAAATTATGAAATCACTTCCGATGACAAAGCATACTAAAGTGATTAGCAGGGAGTCCTGGGCAGGGTTGCCCATGAGTGCTTTCCTAAAAAGGATGACAGTCACCCCAACCCACGCAGAATACTAAGGAAGACATAGAAAATTGCTTTAATGGGCTTTACTCAAATGCCCAGAGGAAAAAATACTATTTTGTTGGAGTGGAATCCTGAACATCTAGATGAATAGATATGGAAGCTAGGATTTCAAGCATATCATGGGTAAACCTAATTGGAAAAAGACATGGGTAGGCAAAAGGGACTAGAGCTAAGAGTCTTCATGAACGAGATTTAAAACTTTGCCAACACAAATTAAGTACTTTACAGGCATAATCACAAGCATCTGGAACTCGCTCCTGGCAATTTATTATCCATAGTCGATCTACTCTCATTCCTGACGCCCCTGAAAACATCTATTTCTCAACCACCTTTACTGACTCCAATGCTCATGTTTCACCAGGGTTTTTACTTGTGATCTGATTCCTAGCTCTGTTACGTAACACCTTATGTTACATGTATATCTGTAAAGTACACAGTTACTCTCTTGGTAGGAAATCCTTAAATAAACAAATGTGGACAGGTATTGTTATTTTAATAAAGTAGTACGTGCTCATTTCAACAAATGAACACTTGGTTGATACATATTGGTCAATGGTTTCGGCCCCTAAAGTCTGAATTTGAACAGGGTCTTCCTCAGGACAAACGTGGCAACCTGACCAAGCTAAAGGCTATGTCTCACAAATGAGACTTGCTGAAGAAAAAGGAGATCAGTGAGGTGTACATCAAAGAGAACTCCTTAATAAACAGGAGAACTCAGAGTAAGCGTAAAACCTTCACATGCCTTTAGCTTGATATGGTAATCCAAACGTTAAGATAAATTATTTTTTGCATACTTTTTCATTTTTGTGGTAGTAGGGTCCTTTGTGTGCACCTACCTAGTTGCTACATCTTTGGTCAAATAATTGTCTTTGGATCACATTTTATAATAATGGACTGTGGACCCAAGTCCCTTGCGGGTACAGGGTTGATTTCCCCTTTCTGTTACTGACCAGTGTAAGTCTCTGGGCAGAATAATTTCCACCTGATGCTTTGTGATACCAAAGATTGGATGCTCTGCGTCATACTGCCATCAATGGATACATTTAAAATTGTGTGAAGACAGACCGGCGATTTGATTTGATCAATTAACTGAAAAACAATATATTATACGTTTTGCTCCAATACGAACAAAAATGTCAACATCATCAACAGAATTCTAAGAGTGGTGGGCTAGTCAGTACCCTGCGGACTAATTCTTCTTCCATCACATTGTAATACCAAGCACAATAATGCAAACACATCTTAGTGGTCCGATTACTGCAAAATCTTCAGCACTATGTAATCTCTGTGAACACAGCATAGCACTTTATCTTCGTCTCCAATAAGGAGTAAGCACAGTAGGTCTTTCATGTATCTCAAACCCTTGTCCCGCTTGATGTTCGAACTATCAACTTTGGTCCTATTTGGAAAAGCACACTACAACTAAGTAGGGCATTATGTGGTTATATTTTTACAATCTAGAGCCATCGCACCTAAAAGAGTACACAAGAAGTGGTTCATGGGGTTTAAGCACGCCTTGGCTGTTTCTCGCTCTCCAAACAACCTGGTGTTTTCTCTCAGCACCACACACTCAACTTTTGACCAAATCCAATCTCCGTACTGAGCAATGGGGACTTACATTCGACTTCCATTCCTCAATATGCACCACTTTGCTAATTCTACAAATTAAAAATGTTGTACTCCTGTTAGATAAGGTAGACATTCCTACCACCCTGGCTTGTGATGTAAATAATAAGTGTCACTACTTGCAGAAAATAAATCTGAATTGCAGGACAGGCCCACACACTATGAAACATTCAGTGTTGTTTGAATGACATAGGTACCTGGGTGCATGCTGTAAATTGTGAACATACTTGTAGGGGAAAGAAAGGTAAGTGCGATGGAGAACATTTAATTGAGTAATTTTAATTTTCGCAACTCAAGACACTCTTGATGCATAACCTAGGCCAGTTCCCCTTTCCTCCTTGGAAAACGTTTCTGAAAGCATCTTGACTCTGCCCAGTGGGGTCCTACACATGGCCAACAGTTCATTATAAACGTTGTCTTTATCCCTGTCTAATGCGTAACCACAGTCTTGCTGCCCACATGCAGACCGGGATCCTATACCCTGCTCCCCAATTCAATCTAGCTGCTTTTGGTCAGCAGGAATATCATTAGCCTCCTTAAAATTCAAACATTTGCAAGGCTCTATTATCATTTGTTTGACCACTTTAACTAAGATCATGTCCATCCATTGTCCGATCAACAATATGCCCCACTAATATAAACTATTATAAAATCCTCAACAAGATCTCCTCTATATATAGTACACTACCTTCCACCATTTACAGACAATAATTCCAAAAATATCAGGTTACTATTGTTAAGTTAGGACATTTCTAGTGATAGTACCACAGAGCAGTGCCTCAAAAATATACGTGATCAAGTGCATCCCACAAAAATACAGCTGCCAGAGAAAGCACCTCAATATGGAACTCAAGCTAGTCTTAATCAGGTCATAACAGCATCTTGCAGAATGAAACGCTCTTCCGGCCATCATTTCATATCAATCCAATGATCAAGGATAACATTTTCTCGGAAATACAGAAGGTATCAATGTTAAATTAGCAACAAAAATGAAAAATCTTTGGTAAAACTATTATTTTAACCAACACAACTCTATGACAACTGATAGAGGCAGTTACGGTCAAAAGCCGATAGTGTTGTGATGGTCCCAGCACTCCTTAGCACTCCTTTCCAACTGCCAGAGATCAAATCCTTATCTTTCTTATATATACGTATCCTAAGGTACTTCAAATGTGTTTCGATCTCAATCTTGAATTCCTAAGAGTACTGCCCCAACCTGTGATGCAAACATTTTGCACACTGGAAACAGACACAATTTTACCTCAATTAGCATTCAGCATAGAGGAAAGACCAAAGGTGTTAACTATCAACATGAAGGGAATAAGACTTGAGCTTCCTACATAATTTAACAGCATCAGCGCACAGACAGAGTATTTATTCTCTGTTTAATAATGTCAGTCCAGTGCAATGCATACTAAAAATCCCAAAAGCCAAAACCTACTTGGCCACAGAAAAAAAGGAGGTATTAGCAGGTACACATCTCTCATTCCATATTCTAATCTAAATTGGTCTGGATTACTTGGATGGTGTGCACTCGTGCAATACGGCACATATGTGACAGTGCAATCCAGCCCAAAACTCCTGGTCAAAAATTGCTCTTTGTGACAGGTAAACTTCAATGTGTCAAAAGATTTTTCTACGTCAATTAATAACAATGAGTGCAGCTGTTCCACATTTGAAACAAAAGATATTAAATTAAAAGAAATCTTTAGAGGTTGGTTAGGGGAGGTAGTTCTGCCTGGCATAAACCATTCTGAATGCATCAAGAGGGGCATACTCTTGAAAATCCTATTTGCCAGCAGGTTACTGTGGATATTATAACACAAATTAACAGCTATTGTCCACACAAAACTTTATCCAAAGGATCCATGTCAGATTTTGGGGTAACCACCATCGTAGCTTTTCTAGTAAATGAATAGGTTTACCAGGTGCCCTCATTACATTATACATTTCCAATAGTCTTGAGGCAAGTTTCTCAACAATGCCTTGTAAAACCGTACCAGTAACCCATCCAGAACAGGAGTCTTACCCACTCCCCATTAAGGCGATTTCCACTCAAATTTCCTTAAAGAGAACACACCCTCAATAGATTATATTTGCTCCAAAGGCAGATGATTATGAACAGACTAATTCTAGATTTCCTTAAATTCCATCATGCTATGGTCCAGGTCCACAGCATTTAAAAATGTTTATTACAAAAATCTCAAAACTCAAACAGTAGAAAATAAATGTCATCAAGGCTTCACTGCAAAGATATACAAAGTGGTCAAATCAGAAATACTATATGCCCAAATGAGCCGCAAAATCATTAAAAAATAAATAATAAAATAAATTGGGTAACATCCCTAATAGAAAAGGAAAGTCTTTTGGCTCACCCCCAAAAGTCAAGGCGTTCTTTTACTAATTTGTGATGCAAGAATTGTGTATAACAGTAGAATTGTTGTGGTATGATCCAACTCGTCATTACCTAAATAAATGAGCACTATCCCATTTTAAAAAAGCATCCAGAATCTTCAATG
The DNA here is from genome assembly GCF_964261635.1 of Lissotriton helveticus. NCBI lineage: Eukaryota > Metazoa > Chordata > Amphibia > Caudata > Salamandridae > Lissotriton > Lissotriton helveticus. The sequence continues at coordinate 997,909,653 of NC_136067.1, forward strand.
CTACCGCCATCCTGAGATGTTCGAACAAATATGAAACATTTCAAGAATGACGCTTCACACAAATGAATAAGACTAAGCAAAGAAACTGAACTACAGTGGAAGGACCTTGGAAAATTACAACAGTTAGGACCACAGAATTTTCATCAGACGTTTTTGTATTCACAACAGTGTTATACCCTATTACATCAACTTGTATTTGATTTTGTAGAGCTTATAGGGCGAGAAGAATCGCAGGGGAACAAGATGAGAGGAGGAAGGCAAAGAAGTGAATGACAAACAGAATCAATTTTATTCAGTATGGTGTTTTGATATAAATGTGGCACAACTAAATTGAATGAGTAAACACACTTCTAAATATCGTATTGTTGTGAATCTATCTAGGACCCTAATTAGATATCCCCGATTCATGCCCTTATGTGGTTATAACAAAGCATATCCTTATAAAGGCATAAGAATCATGTCCATATTTAGGCATAGCCAATGCAGTCCAAATATGGCAAGGCTACTCCCATAGACTCCAAGAAAGCACAACGTGTTCTTTAAACAAACCAAGCCTCCAGCAGCCCGGGAATTCCCCTGCTTTTGTTTTGATTTGCACAAGAACTCCTGGAGTCCAGAAAGAACGGTTAGTTCTTAGTGACGTCTTATGTCAAACCTTACGTCAAACCCGGCACCTTTCAGGTATAAATATACCAACGTTGCCTTAAGCAAACACACGGTGGTTTGGAGCAGAGCGGCTATCTACTTGCCCGAAGCCCAGCTGATGCGAGAGCCGAAGGAAGCCGACCCTCCCCTTTGACGCATTGAGAGAGACGCTGTCTTTTCTCTTGTCGAGAAATCCAGCTCCGGTGTTTCCAGTCACCCTTGCGGGTTGCTGGGAGATCGAGTCCTGAGAGAGAGATACAAGACCTCCTTCATTCTAGAACCAAGGTACGGAGCTGATTAAAACCTTAAGATATTTCTTGATTCAGATTCTTGGCAAAACCAACTTAACTTAAACTGCAACTTACTTACTCCTTCCCACGTATTAGGCTTAGGTCAGGTACACCGGGGTAGGCGTATATAAGAAGCATCAGTTGAGAACATTAGTCAATGTTTTTATGTATGTATATATTTTATCCGTTTTAAAGTATCATATGGCTAAGAAACCATATCAATGCTTTTACAGTATTATTTCATAATACTACTTTTACTGTACGCACTTTACTTCATGATAAGTATTGCAATTGTGGCAACTCATTTCTCTTGCATGAGAAAGAAGACTGCTCAATAAATAACAAATTTTAAAGAAAATGCCCGTCTCTCTATTTCTCTGCACTCCTGGTGAAATTAAGCATGCACGATTGACTGAGTGAAATAGTTGTCTATTGTTTTCACACGACTCTGGAGATATACTCTTTATTCTGAGGGAGCAAAGTTGTCATGTTTATGCGGTTGTCAGAAGCTAATCCCTTCTTGTCTATTCAGGGAAGTTAACACCTTGTTTACTCGAGAAAGTTTCTAGTGACCTCAGAGCTAGCTGGCAAACCTAATTAAGACTAATATAGTCAGTAGAGACCTAGGTGACCTCAGTCCTACGTCTAAACTGCTGTTTATATTATTCCAATGCGCAGAGCCTATTGGGAATATAGGAACTACACTGAATGGCGCCCAACGTTTGGTAAGGCGATAATCTAACGCAAGACGCTAGAGTAACTCAGTCGTGCTTTTTCACACAGACCCCTTTTTCCCGTAAATACTCCAAAAGACGTCTGGAGTGGGTAAAAGGTTAATATCCGCAAGAACTTAGTAGGAAGAGATTCCTATGTATTAGTTTTTGGTTTAGTCAACTTTGAAGGATACAGTGTTCCAAAATATTGTGCACCTAATCTTTGTTTCCCTTGAAACTTGCTCTGCAAACAAAAACTTTCTGTCAGAAAAATGTCGGATAGTGAAGATGAAAGGGAGAAAGCTAGAATAGCAGCTCAACTCCTAGCGGATGACACAAGTCTCCAAAATGATGACCCGAATGCTATAATCATTCCGGTAAATGTAAGAAGAACTATAACTCTTAAACTTATAAAAAATGGACTATCAAATGGACAGTCATATTCGTGGTAGAGGCCCATGAATATAGGCAGACAGAGGTATTCTATTCATGGATACATTTTCCAGCAGCACACGCTGTGACACAAGATTTCCACTATTACAAAATAGAGGAACCTCTGGATGAATATGCTCCTTTCGAGGACGTTGAAATTCCACTAACATACCGAGAGCACCTGCTCTGGTTTAATGGCGCCCTAAAACATCAAAATCACATCACCAGGCCACATGGCCGGTTCTAGCCAGCTACACACCACATCCTGACATTGAAAAGATGTCAAGTAAAGAACGTTTAAGTAAACAAAAAAAATTAACACAGGCATATAGAGAATTAGTTCAATTGGCATTGGACGATATAACATACCTCCAGAAATTGAAAGCAACAGATATAGCAGAACAACCTTTTGAACTTGCCAGAATCATAGAAAAATCCTATGAAGAACTAGGTAGAGATAGTTTGGGTGGGAAACCACTAAAACCCCAACTAATTGAAAATCCTGAAAAAACCTTTATTAAAAATAATCTCAACACTCCAAAAAAGAGTTGGGAGGGTAATAAACAAACTACTCCCAGAGAAAAACAATTCCGCTCCAGAGGAAGGTCTCCTCAACGGAGAAATAGATCTTCAGAACAAGGAGGCAAGTCTCCCCAGAGGGAGCCCTCTGAGAAAAGATACAACCTTAGAGATAGGGATAAATTAAGAAAACCTGACAGATATCAAGATATTCATACACGTCACTCTCGATCTTTTCAGACTTCCTCACAGAAATCGGAAAGAAGAGGACGGTCAGAACACAAAGAAGAGCACATCAAGTCCAAAGACAAGGAACCTGCTCATCAAAGTAAAAAATTACAATTTCCAAAAAAGAAGGTAGCTAGTATTAAAATAAAACATGCCGAGGATTCTGAGGACACAACTGAAAAACGGAGAGTGGGCCCAGACAGTGCTAGACAGCGCAGCAGAAGTAACCATAGCTCGCAAGATCCTGATGAATCTTCTGGAGACAGTGGACACGAATGAGTACATTCAGGTGGAAACTGCAGACACCAGAGTAAGCAAACCCCATAAATGATACGAAATAACATTGCATATAGAGGGGGACAAAACTAGGAAAATAAGGGTCTCTTTTGGGATAACCTTTCGAAAGGCTATGATATCCTTCTAGCTGAAAAAGACTGGCCACCAGAGTTTGTCAGGGAGTGCCCTCCTGGCGAAGAAATGATTATGCCTGCCTTCTCAAATCAAATTCCAATTCATAAAAAATACACATTTGCTAGAAAATGGGCAGTGGCCCAAGCTCCTGCATTATATAAAAATCATGTAGGATGGGATGAGGATTCTCCTCACCATAAAATCCAGTTAAAAAATCAACCCACTGCACAAAGGCAGTATAATGTTAAGCAAGAAGCTAAAAAACAAGTCAGGGGGGTCTTAGATCAACTTGAATATCAGGGGGTGATTGAAACATGCACCTCACAAATGAACAATCCTTTGTTTCCTGTCTCCAAGCCAGACGATTCATGTCGTCTAGTTTTGGACTACAGACACCTAAACTCCTGCTGCAAAACATTTGCAGTACAAAACTCACACAGTGCAGCACTAATGAATATCATCGTGCGCAAAAAATATAAAACGACATTAGATATCTCAAATGGCTTCTTTTGTCAAAACATTGCACCTGAAAGCAGGTATTTGACCGCTTTCTCAACAATGGGAGCACAAAAACAATTCTGTCGACTCCCACAGGGATTCAAGAATAGCCCAGGATTATTCTCAGCAAGGATAACAGAGTTACTACAAATGTATGATGATGAGGCATTATCATATGTCGATGACATCTATCTTACAGACGACGACCTGGAGACACACTTGAAAAGAGTGAACACCATAATACTTGGGTTCGCGGCTGAAAGGTATAAATTCAACTTTAAGAAGTCACGAATTGACCATCTAACTTTCCTGTTTTTAGGATATGAATTATAAAGTGAAGGCAAAAGCCTAGCAGACAATTTCTTAGAGAAATGTGCTGTACTCCAAGCTCCAAAAACGCTGAAAAACTTACAATCAATACTAGGTTTCCTGAATTTCGGAAGAACATATATTCTAAATAATGCAGAGAGGGTTAAACCTCTCTATAAATTAATAAAACCTGATTTCAAACCAATTAATTGGACTCAGAAACACACAGAAATTTTAAGATCATTACAAACAGACATGTTAACTAAAACAAAACACGCGCAAATGAACGCAACCTTGTAATCCGAGTCATCCCAGGAAGATGCGGATTCACGTACCTGACCTCTAATGAGGGAGAAACGGTACCAATAGCTTATAAATCACACTTGTACACACAAGCTGAAAAAATTCTAACTGCGGTTCAAACTGCTGTAGCAAAAGAAAGAGCCCTAGTCCAAGGGAGAAACATATCTGTTTTGACAGCAGAATCATCCCTTGAGGCAGTGACAAGACCACTCATTCCAAATGCAGTGGCATTAGATCCAAAATGGATACAATGGGAAAATTCTCTTGCTGCAGAAGACGTGAAACACGCTTTTGACCTGAAAATGAAAAATCTAGAACATCTAGAATACGAACATGAATATCCTCTGCCAATCGAAATTCTGCCACTCGAACAATACAGCTACGTAATTTACACAGACAGATTCACACAACACTACGTTGTGGGAAAACAAACTTACAATGCAGCGTGCGCGATTGTTAAAGGTCGCTGGCGCTTAGGTAAATTCAGACCGATAATTACAAAAACTGAATCACTCAGAAACTGTACAGCTCAGGGAGCTGAAATAAGATCTTTAAAGATGGCGCTTGAAAATGCCGATCGCGAATTCCCCACACTAATAGTGTGGGATTCGCATTACTGCGTCCAGTCTTACAATAATGACATGCAGACATGGATCAAAAACGCTTACAAAGATGACACAGGTGCCACAATAAAGCATAAGAAGCTCTGGGAACAAGTAGTTCTTTTACAGAAAGAACTACAAAAGACTCACGTGATACATACACTGAGTCATCAACGTGATGGCGTTCACGTTGCAGGGAATTCATTGGCTAATAGAGCCACAGCGGCAGCGGTCAAACCGGCTTCCGTAGCTACAAAAAAGCGTACTAAAAAACAAATAGACGGTGAAACGCTACTAGCAGTAAGAGCCTCAATGAAAGGCAACTATGCGGCTTTACCTCTAAATTATCCACTCGGAAATAAATACATAATTGATGCAAACTCCGTTCCTTTTGCTCAAATCCCTGGAGTGGGGGATAGAGTAATTCCAAACACGAACCGGAGGGCTTACTTGATTCAAGAAGCACATATGGGACAGGGTCTGAGGCACCAAGAGATCTTGAAATCTGCAATAAAATTACAATCACAATACGGGTGGCCGGGGATGAACGTGCAAATTTACAACTTTGCAACAAATTGTCAGAACTGTAATAGAGATTGCAGTGGTGAACCAGATAGGACACCAGACCAGATACCCTTATTAGAAAGCATTAGGCGATCCATACGCAAAAAACCAGAAGGAAAAAGGCAATCCTATAATTATTAAGACTAGATTCACTGAAAATGTAGGCCCCAGCGCTCGGCTGACGCCAGAACTGTTATAAAAGATTTGCGAGTCTTTATCGGCACATACGCAATTGGCATGCTACATTCTGACCAGGGTCCTGCGTTTAGCTCTTGAGCTTACAAAGAGGCCATGACCAGCATGGGCATTGCATTGCGGTACTCTTCTCCCTTCCATCCTGAGGGAAATGCGGTAGTGGAAAGAAAAAACCGTGACATAAAGCAATCTATAACGGCGAGGGTATTAGGTTCGGGTGATGGGTGGGTCAAACATTTAACAAGTGTCTAACGTAGTCTTAACAATCTGCCAAGAAATTCTCTAAAAGGTATCACTCCTTATGAACTATTGGTCGGCACTAGAATGAAAATCCAGGACTTAGATTGTCAGACTTCAGCGGTAAAAGAAAAAGCCTTTGATATCAAAGATCGTTTTGGCTGTTTTACAGGACTTAAATGAAACAAGAAGAAGTAACATAAAATTAAAGCCAACAGCCACTGAAGAAAAACCACCTGTCCCAGCAAGACCTGTCTGGATTCCAAAGATTGGGGATCTAGTCAGAGAGAAGATCGCCATGAAGAAGGAATTTGCGCCTTCTTACAGAAAAGCAGTACCTGTCTTAGCTGTCAGCGGAACAAGATCAGTAGTACTACCGCCCCTTGCTGGTAAAAAGGAGAATAGAGTTGTATCCATCGACCTGGTGAAACCACAATCATGTGGCCAATAATAAGTAGTAGGCCCAGTGGAATCCCAAGAAATAGCAGAAAACCAAATCTTGCTACAATTCAAGAGGTTCAAACTGAGAGACTAATCACATTTGATAAACCTGCAGTGAATAAAAAAAAGGACTATGCAACAAAGCCATGGAACTTGTGCCTCTTGAAACCCAAATTGCAACAGTTCGTCAAGAAATGCCTGTCTACAACGATGTAGCCTCAGACTATGCTAATGAAACAAAGAAAAATGCAAAGACTAATGAGAATCCGGAAGCAATTCCAACAATTGACAGAACTGCATCTGGCTACTTCATCAATTTCGATGACTTTTCTGATGATCCAAGTGAGCATGAAGAAACACCAGCAACAAATTCTTTTAAAGAAAAAATGACTGAACTCTTTCATCAACTAAAAGAAACATATCTGATTTCACCATGGATTGAATTTTGGATTGTGTTAGGTGTACTTTTCCTCCTGCTTTGGCTCATCATGGTTTTATGTTTGGGTAGATTTATTGATGGAAAATATAGTACAATGGACACAGCAAGTCAGAACATCAACTTGGTCCTAAAGCCTCACACATCCTCTCACATCGAGAAAAGAGAACTGTCATCAGTGAACATCACAGCCAATCCAATACCCGGTGGGGTAGCATGGGACAAAACTGATTATGAAATCTATGGCCCGATTGAGCTCTTGAAATATCCACACCAATTTAAGGTTCCCTTAAGTGACTTTGTGACACCAAGTACTTTCTCAGATGATTGAGACTTTGAAAATATTAATAATATGATGTCAGATTTAGTAATGTCAGACAAATTCACAGAACATGATTATTTGCAGGGTTCATCAAACTATGAAGAAATGAACTGTTATAATCATTATGGTCATCACTATTTGCATAAATCTGCTCAACCTAGAAATGTTTTAACTTATAATCAATGGGAACATTGTCCAACACCGCCAAAAGGCAGCACGAAAACATTTTATGAGAAATTCACATACTTCTCAGGGTTTAACAACAGTGATCCAGAAACGTTTTATTTTAGAATGTTAAATAAGACAGGAATGAAAACAATGTTGACAAATACTAAATTGCTTTATTCTGAAAAATGTTATGATAAAATGTCTACATTTGGTTTTGAATTTTGGAAAAACAACATTGAAACAAAAACCATCTGGGGTTCAAAAGACTGGCAGGTACAAGGTCTAGAAGCATTATTTAGAGCCTGCATGATCCCAGAACAGATAATATTCCTGAATGACACCATTCAACAAACAACCTGTCTTGGTTTAGCCAAGATAAAAGACTTAAACAAACCGTCTATTCCGAAGCCCATACCTGATAGTAATAGAACTACAGATGTGGAGATAGACGTATCCCATATTTTACCCCAAAACAGAACAAATCCTGATTGGAAAAAATGGTTGATCTGGCCCACAGACACAAATAACTGTCAAGCTAGATTCCTGAACAAAATACAGGGGTTCAAACAGAACAGGCCAGACCCAAGATATTCCCAGAGACAACATCCAGGGATAGTTACAACATATAGTGTAGGAAAACTATGCCTTGAACGGCTACAGAAATCCACACCGGCTGAAATTAAGCAACACTTGACGTTACTTAAAGACAGTGCTGACTTGCGAGATTTCATACTGGGACCTCGCAAACAGCGTCAAAAACGTTTCATATACGCCGGTATATACGCAGCTTACAACGAAGCTTGGGAAGTAACGCAAATTGAAACTGCAGAAAAAATACGAGAAATTGATCGTATAAATTTGGAAAAATCCCTTTCTGTAGTGGACAATGGGTTAACGACTCTGTCCTCCAGAATTTATTCACTGGACAGCATTGTATCATCTGCTATTGATATAATAGAGCAGGACTTGCTAATGTTACAACATGGTCAGTCCCAATTACGTTCTATTGTACAGCTAGGCTGGACGTTGCAAAACCTACGTTTAGGCTACATGCCATGGCGTTTAATCAACACAACGTCCTTATTTTCTATCTTTAACCTTACTGATAAACAAATCAGTTTGGCACAAAAAGGAGCAGACTATACAATTCTGAGCACTGAAAAACTTGAGAGATTACCATTGACAATGTCAGAGAGACCTGTCATTGAATGGATAATACATGGAACGATTACAATCCCAATAACAACTTTCCAGTTTAAATACTGCCAAAAGTATATACCAGCAGGCCTATATGAAAGGTTGGGTAAAGGATACATCAAATCAACCTGGAATTTACCTTATACACATAAATGTTATAGTGAAGGGAAAAAATAGGTATTTCTTAGTGGTAACAATTGTAAAAAATCACTAAGCGGTACACTTCTGTGTCAAGGTATTAACTTGCATGGAGCCTGCGAAGGTTCATCAAATAACCTTTCATGTCACCTGCACGGCACTCCTGCAACACAGATAGAGCCTTTTTTCAGACAGCTTTCCAACGGAAGTTATGTTCTAATAAGTGACCACAGCTGTTGTGGCATGGTGCCAGGAAAAGCCTATCTCGTAACCGTTACTTCCAGGGTAATTTGTTGTATGCAAGTATTGCATCCAAACGGCAATCCAGACGTGGCGGCGCCAATATGGCCTTCTTTGAATATCTCTTCTATTCGAATTGATACTTTAAGCAGAATGAAGTCTATTCTTTTACAGACAACTGTGCCTTTAACCTCGTCCAAAGAGACGTATGATCTGCAAGTTGCAAGGACAGCGGCAGAGATACATACCCTATTATCAACAAATTGCCCCGTACATTTCGTAGAAATGTGGGGTCAAATTCTAAACATGTCTGATACCAGTGGCATCGCACATGTATTTAAGACATTTTTTTCGGGACTGTTAGCACCCTTTGAAACAGTTCTGGGCATTTTCCCGAATTTTGTGCATTCTGTATTTGGCGGACTGCCTCTTCTTTTGGGACTCGTAGCAGGAATTTTATTTTTGTTCCTTCTGCTTCGATATGGCAAGCCAAGCAACAGACAAAACTCAGGCTACAATGAAAGAAACAATGCTGGCCATACGTTACAGAGAACGGATCACTAAAGTCCTTAGTTTTGCCCAGCTAAGAGATCTGCGTACGACCTGGTTTCTTTCATTCAGACCAATCTGGCAAGATTGCATCTTACCTGTGCTTCGATGTCTGCTATGCGGAGAAGAATGCGTGTTGGACGTCTGTCTTACACTACCATCAGCAGTACCTATGGATATCAATACTTTGCTTGGTTCGGTAACGGCTCATGCAACGTGTTGTCCCCAGCGGCTACCTATTCTGATGACGGTATTCGTTGAGACTTCACCATTACGACTAGGTGGCGGTGAAGTACGAGATGAAAGCAGCACCATACAGGTACAACCTTCTGTGAGCATTGCTGATCCAGACATCGATGATAGCAATGATTCTCACATATGCACAATTTCAGCATTTTCGAACTTTCACCTACTGTTGTAGACCAATTTTTCGCAACTCTGTCTGATATGATGTTCCCCCCTAACAACGAGAATAATTTTTAAAACAAACGAGCACACAGCGTTCCCTGAACTCTGAATTTGGCCTTCAGTTTTTGATAAACAAACCTACTGAAAACAATTGGAACTATTTTTTCCCCTGAAAGCAAAATAATTTTTCACGTTCCCAAAATATTTACCTTTTTTTTGGCACATGGTACTCTGCTTAAAGTAGAACTACTCTTAGAGAACAGAGCTTCTATTTTTAGAGACACTAGAGACAATATTTTACCTCAGCCTCTAGCACATGTACAGTATTGTATAAATATGTGATGAAATGGTCTCGACCTTCTTTTCTATATTTAGAGCCATTTCATAAATGTAATTTTCGCAATTCATTCAGACGATATTTATATATGCATTATCTGAATGATACAACTGCTTGAAAGACGTACAGTATAATACTCATTTTCGTGTATACACCATACACCATTTCAAATGCAATCTATGTATTTTGGGGTGGGTTGGAAAACACATGCATCGTTATATGTTTAGTATTGCTTAGTATTTTTTTTTGTTTACATTTGTTTATTGGGTTTTTGTTTACATTTGATAATCAACATTACAGTAATTATGAAATAAAGACAATGCATGACCGTAGGTACACATTTTCAGATATCTTCGCTTAGCGGCCTCCCTGCTCCAGGGAGCCCATGCCACACGACCGCATCCCACCGTGTGTTCCAGTAGCGTTCACTTCCAAACCCTCATGGGGTCCCCAATATGCCCCCAATGGGGGGTCAGTACTGTCCGTGGTGTGCGGCCTACTGTTGTCAGCGAGGTGATGGACTTGTGATGTGGCAGTTGTTATGTGGGTGTCTCACAGAGCAGTGGCTATATCGGCATGATCCGCAGGTGCGTATGCTACCATGTCGCTGTTATCTGAAGGTCCTCCCAATGAAGCATAGGTGGGGGGGAAAGGGCCCCCCCGATCTAAACTTACTAACTCTTCCAAGAACTTCGGGATGAACTGGGTAACATGGGGGGGGGAGAGTCTAGGGGTGAGCGGAGGGGATAGGGTCGCTGTCTCGGGGGCACCGTGGCGGCGCTCCTGGATCGCAGAGATCGTCTGTGTGTGAGGAGTTATTGACTCGCGTCAGATCACGAGTAGTATTGCTTAGTATTTAGTAATGATTGACATAAAACGTGGAGTGGGTGTTGTGAATCTATCTAGGACCCTAATTAGATATCCTCGATTCATGCCCTTATGTGGTTATAACAAAGCATATCCTTATAAAGGCATAAGAATCATGTCCATATTTAGGCATAGCCAATGCAGTCCAAATACGGCAAGGCTACTCCCATAGACTCCTAGAAAGCACAACGTGTTCTTTAAACAAACCAAGCCTCCAGCAGCCTGGGAATCCCCCCTGCTTTTGTTTTGATTTGCACAAGAACTCCTGGAGTCCAGAAATAACTGTTAGTTCTTAGTGACGTCTTATGTCAAACCTTACGTCAAACCCGGCACCTTTCAGGTATAAATATACCAACGTTGCCTTAAGCAAACACACAGTGGTTTGGAGCAGAGCGGCTATCTACTTGCCCAAAGCTCAGCTGATGCGAGAGCCGAAGGAAGTCGACCCTCCCCTTGACGCACTGAGAGAGACGCTGCCTTTTCTCTTGCCGAGAAATCCAGCTCCGGTGTTTCCAGTCACCCTTGCGGGTTGCTGGGAGATCGAGTCCTGAGAGAGAGAGATACAAGACCTCCTTCATTCTAGAACCAAGTTACGGAGCTGATTAAAACCTTAAGAGATTTCTTGATTCAGATTCTTGGCAAAAACCAACTTAACTTAAACTGCAACTTACTTACTCCTTCCCACGTATTAGGCTTAGGTCAGGTACACCGGGGTAGGCGTATATTAGAAGCACCAGTTGAGTACGTTAGTCAATGTTTTTATGTATGTATATATTTTATCCGTTTTAAAGTATCATATGGCTAAGAAACCATATCAATGCTTTTACAGTATTATTTCATAATACTACTTTTACTGTACGCACTTTACTTCATGATAAGTATTGCAATTGTGGCAACTCATTTCTCTTGCATGAGAAAGAAGACTGATCAATAAATAACAACTTTTATTGAAAACGCCTGTCTCTCTATTTCTCTGCACTCCTGGTGAAATTAAGCATGCACGATTGACTGAGTGAAATAGTTGTCTATTGTTTTCACACGACTCTGGAGATATACTCTTTATTCTGAGGGAGCAAAGTTGTCATGTTTATGCGGTTGTCAGAAGCTAATCCCTTCTTGTCTATTCAGGGAAGTTAACACCTCCTTGTTTACTCGAGAAAGTTTCTAGTGACCTCCGAGCTAGCTGGCAAACCTAATTAAGTCTAATATAGTCAGTAGAGACCTAGATGACCTCAGTCCTACGTCTAAACTGCTGTTTATATTATTCCAATGCGCAGAGCCTATTGGGAATATCGGAACTACACTACAGTATTAAACTAGTTTCAAATATAATCATATTAGCTTATCATATATGTATTGGATCCATCAATAACATTATTCATTTTTATTTATTCATGAAAATATAAAGCTTGAAAAACACTTCTACATCTCATAGCGGATAGAAGAGCCAGGAGGTTGATTCAAGACTACGCAGCCTTGGTACTAGGTGTGAAGACACTCAAAAGCATTGGCTGCAGGTTTTTAAGCAGAGCTCTGGGAACTGACACGCTCTCTATTGCAAATTAAGCACTGAGAACATAACCTACTCCTTTATTATGGAGTAGGATCTAGCCAGCAAGATCAGGAGAGCATCCAAAGTGTCAAGATAATGTTGTTAACGTGATACACACGCTATGGTCGTTCCAATTAGGGGAAGCATTTCGGTGATGTGATGCTGAGGTTTTGAGATGATCAGCAAGCCTCATAGTTACATACATATGAAAAATTGCTTGTCCGATTTGTACCGTGATCCTAAAAAGGGAAACATCCTATTTAAATTTGTATCCCACTCCATCTTACTTTAAATCTTTTGGGCCGAATTGGAAAAAAAACTGCAGTGAAACAGATGGAAATGTACGCTTACATTTGGTGTAAATTTCCGACTTTGAAACCTCAAAAAGTTTTTGGAATAGTCCTGTGAATCTTCATCACCAACCATTTCCCAGGAGAAGTTACATGCATAAACAGTGCAAAAATGTAATGAACACACATTTATTTCTGCATGCAGAATGCTACACAAATGTATACTTCAAGGTGCCCCATTCTCATTTCCACTAAGAAAATACATTTACGGAGTAAACCTTCGTGCATTTTCAGGTTGGGAGACAGACTGGAAATATTTAGTGAACACCCACAACTTTGTGCGCCTGCAGGCAATGTTTGTAGATTTTCACAAACTTATGCTGGTTGACTCACCCAAAAATGCTCCACAATCCAGCCCAAGGGGGCAATTCTGGTCACAAGGAAATCTCAACATAGTGGTGGACTCTGTCAGCCAATCTAAAAAATTAGAACAGCAACATCTCACAAATAGGGATAATGTAAATCACGAAAGGAAGTTTCTTCAACCAAGTGCACATATTTGTACCTACGTTAAGTATGCATGAGCTCAAATTTAAAAAAACACGAATTCAGTAGGTTTAAGCCAGTTTAATAAATATGCGTTATCAGACGGCCAACAGTAGGCACCTAATGTCATTGCATGGATGTAACTGAGTGAGTGATGACATCACACACCTATAATAAGTATGAGCTGTTAACAGTCATACCACAGATTCTCTCGGTGACCGGGGAGGCCCAACAATATGAAGTGGGTTTCTGCCGGCTGTCAGTACCGTGAGTACAGCTGCGATAAAGGGGAATTCCACCCATAAATTACAACGTTATGTTGAGATATTCAGCAAGCAGTAATTGTTAAACAATGCTGCAGTTCCTCTTCGAATAGGCGAAAAAGATCCTTATGCAATGTAAAACGAAAGCTATCATTGCAATCAGACTGTTCCGCATAGAGCTGAACTTTATATGACAGGGCTAGTGAGTATCTGCAGCTCTGCAATAAAGCCAGCTGAACTGCATGTACTGGAGCACTCCCAGTTTGGCGCAGAATGTCAGAAAAATTGAGCAACTGATGCGGGCACGGCTGTGAGTCACAGCACACTGCCTAGCAATGAGAACATCTGATTGGTAAAAAGGAGAAGCAAACGATGGTTCGGTTGTCACCTTTGGACTGGTGCAAAGCACAGCGACCATCATGCCAGTGACTCCGAAAAACATACCTGACTAAAAGGACTGCTGGATTAGAATACTGCACTGCAGATTTACATTTCAATCATAAAAATGTGTATGGAATATTAGTTGTTTTCAGGCATTAGTAAATGTGTGTTGCTGACACTCCTACTTTGATTATTTCAGGAATGTTGTGCTGGGTAGGGTGTGATATGTGGTTCAGCAATGAAAGATACTTTTAGCAAGATGGCTGGAGTAACAAGCATTTACAATGCAACGGTTTCGCCCTTGGAAAAGTTTGAGCTATTGGCATTGTGAATGACAAACTTTTTATTTATGTGTTGGTTTTGAAAACAGATAAATAAATGGCATTGTCATTTACAATGGCAATAGCTTAATCTCTCGCAAATGCGATTTCAACGTTCCAAGCACATCAGCCAGCGTAGTGAGGCCAAGCTGTGATAGAAGACTGTCCCGGGAAATATGGACCCCTCAGGACTAAAGGCCTGCAATATTAACTGGACTCTTCCCAGGAGCGACTCGGAAAATAGTTGTTCTTGTTGAAAGAGATAACAACTACAGCACTAATACTCTGAAAAGTGGTCACCATGGAGAGAAAGCAGACAGAAAAAGTGGTAAACAGAGATTAAGCACCGCACCGAGTCTTGTCCAAAGACACCGCTTGTTTTTTTCCTTTCATTTTAAAAAAAAAAGTGAATTTATTATCCATGCTTTCTTTTACAAAGTAGAAAAAAGAGCGATGCAAGAAGGGTCTGGAGAAATTTGGAGCAAATATACTGGCATCTGACCAATAATATATTGTATACATAAAACTGTCAGCTAGCCAGAGATATTTCCTCAAGCCTTATGAAGCATACTCGACTTTCTTTGGAAATCAAGGACCTGCCTGCAAATGAACAACTGGTCTGGCAACACTGATCAACCAAACCAGACCACCTTCCAAGTAGATAAACGCTTTTGGGTGAGGCACAGAGAACAGAAAATGGGAAACTGCTTGAGGACATAAGGCTGGTCCAGACCCTATACTCTTAAATGAGCTGTGTGACAGAGATGCTGCGGATTCCTTCTAAGGCGCAAAAAATCCAGATGATTGTTATAGATGTGAATATTAGCTCCTGAAAGGCTACGTAGACGATGATGTAAACTCAAACCATTAAATGAAAATGCTGTCAGGCTCTCTAACCCCTCCTTCATGCTGATATGAGATATTAACAGAATATACATATTTAGTTCAGTAATATTTCTCTATTGCAAGTAAAAGTGAGAAGTAGAAATAGAAAGCTTGTGGAAAGGTTAATATAGAAAAAAGGGATATGGGGATATGAAAAACAGTAAATAGGACAAAGTGATATAAATGTGACTTTAGAAATAGATGAAAGAGAGAGGGCGAAAGAAAGGGGTAGTGTGCTGGGGAGCATACATTTAGGAGTAGCAAAAGATAATGAGTTTGAGGAAATTAGAGACAAGAAATAGATGTAATAGTGATATAAAGAACAGAGGGAGTGTTGCAAAGGATTAATAGGAAAAGTGATGGAAGATAAACAGACGAGAGGGTGCAGGGAAAAGTGCAAAGGAGTGAGTGGCAGAAAGAGGGATCTAACAAGAAAGACAGGAAGAGGATTTGTGAAGAGGATGATAGCCGGAGTGGGATGTCAGGACTGCAGTACGCCTTTGCCCTTGATGAATGAAGCTTACTTACTTGAGTTTTACATTTAAAATATACATTTATTTTCTCTTATTGATTTTGAATAAATTCTCCTGACGGAGACAAGGAAGTGGATCTATTATTCTGCAAGTAGATGGTATAAATAAGACATAGATCAAGGGCAAGTTCTAATCTCCAAGCGCTACTCAGGTCCACCAACAGCAGGCAACAGAAACTGCAAATGTCACACAATTAACATCACGTTGACTCGTGGCAACACTGTCAAACACACACATGAAGCTACACACCCATTCGTCGCACATGCAACCATACACACACATTGCTGCATGTTAACTCTCACACATACACATACAGCAAACACCAGCAATCTCATGCCCACCTGTCATTAAACTATCAATCACACACACATGGTCACACGTCCATTCATTAGACACCTGTCCCTCACACACAGTCACATATTCACTCTCAGACATACAGATTTCCATATAGGGTGACCTAAAGTCGTCTATGGAGGCATGGTACTTTCAGATGGATACATTTTAGGGAAATGAGTGTAACTCGATTCGTATGTTAGTTATTCCTGTCACTTTTTCTGAAGGAATCCATACTTTTTTGCACACTGTAAACCATTTATTTTAACATACCGAACTTGTCTTTCCTTAATGTACGAGGCCCATAATTTCCCACCCATACACTTTGTATTAGTCAGCGACTGCCAGGCAGGGTGTCCCCTCGTGCGATGCGCTCGCCGCAGGCCTTGCAGACGGAGATCCAAAAGCCTTTAAAGTCTGGGTAATAAAAAAAGGTCAACACTTAAAGGAAAACCATAAAAGCACGCATGTCAGAGCATAAAAATAGAAATTTGGGAAACGAGAGCAGGTCATGGGATGAACAGGAGCGAAATGCAGCTGGAGGAGAGCAAGGGAAGGAGGGACGAAAGGAGGAGGAGGAGAGGGTGAAAGGAGAAGGAGGAGAGGGTGAAAGGAGGAGGGGAAGAGAGGGTGAAAGGAGGAGTGGAAGAGAGGGTGAAAGGAAGAAGGAAGGTGGAACGAAAGGAAGAGGGGAGGAGAGGACGAACGGAAGAGGGGAGGGACGAAAGGAGGAGAGGGCCAAAGGAAGAGAGAAGGAGCGGGCAAAAGGAGGAGGGAAAGTGGGCGAAAGGAGGGGAGGAGAGGGCGCAAGAAAGAGGGTGAAAGGAGGAGGGGAAGAGGGCGAAAGGAAGAGGGGCGGGGAGGGACGAAAGGAGGAGGAGAGGGCAAAAGGAAGAGGGAAAATGAGGACGAAAGGAAGAGGGAAAGAGGGCGAAAGGAGGAGGGTGAAAGGAGGAGGGGAGGAGAGGGCAAAAGGAGGAGGGTAGGAGAGGAAGAGGGAAGGAGAGGAAAAGAGAAGAGGGCGAAAGGAGGGGGAGGGTGAGAGGAAGCGAGAGGAGAGGAGAAGAAGGGACACAGCGTCCAGCAGCGGGGTGTGTTTAGTCCGAGCAGAGAAGACCCTGGATTGTCCCGAAGCTTATTCTCCGCTTCCACAACCAGCCTGAGGAGTTTGCTGGGTACAGTTGGCGGTTTGATGTGGCACCGTCAGGGAGAAGCTGGCACTGGCGGGCAGTGTGGAAAGAGTGGGGCTGGCAGGCAGAGGCACTCTAAGGAAGGAGAGCCGCTGAGGGCAGAGGGAGAAGCCCGCAGCGCTTCGTTTGTGAAATAACAAGTGCTGGGGACTAAAGCGCTGCTCAGACACCTGTGTTTGGCGCTATAAAATGTCAGCCTGTCGAATACCAAGGGTGCGGAGCCTTAAATCCACCGCTGCCCTCTTTAATTCGCTGCCAGTCACTCCCTGCCCCCTTATCTCAGTTTTACTGGTTCCTGCTTTCTCCGTTTATGGCGGGGTTTCCGTCTTTCTCTTCCCCCGTCTTTCTGTTTTGTGTTAGTTTCCTTCTCTTGCTCTCGGAAAAAGTCTAATGAGGAGAATTAATTGTTGGTGCCCACACAGGCTCAAATTAAGCACTAGAAGCATGTACCAGTGATCAGTGCTTTAAGTGGCACCAGCGGACAGTGTAAGAAGCATCTACTAGTGAACAAGCGCATAACTACCGGGCGGGGGGGGAGGCTTCCTCCGTTGGCGGTGGGGGGGGGGGACAGCGGGAGGGGGGTCGGGAAGGCTTCCTCCGTTGGCGGTGGAGAGGGGGAGGCGGGAGCGGGATGTAAACAAAAGCAGACAGAAAAAATACATGAAGAGCGAAAACGTGCGGGAGCGGGATGTAAATTCCTCCGTTACCTTCTTCATGTTCTGTGCCATGTCATCGTATCTCTCGGCCTGTTCTGCCAGTTGGCTTTCTGCACCAGCTCGTTTTTATCCATGACTGCACATTGTTGGTGCCCACACAGGCTCAAATTAAGCACTAGAAGCATGTACCAGTGATCAGTGCTTTAAGTGGCACCAGCAGACAGTGTAAGAAGCATCTACTAGTGAACAAGCGCATAACTACCGAGCCGGGGGGGGGGGGGGGGGGGAGGCTTCCTCCGTTGGCGGTGGGGCGGACAGCGGGAGGGGGGTCGGGAAGGCTTCCTCCGTTGGCGGTGGAGGGGGGGGGCGGGAGCGGGATGTAAACAAAAGCAGACAGAAAAAATACATGAAGAGCGAAAACGTGCGGGGGCGGGATGTAAATTCCTCCGTTACCTTCTTCATGTTCTGTGCCATGTCATCGTATCTCTCGGCCTGTTCTGCCAGTTTGGCTTTCTGCACCAGCTCGTTTTTAGCCATGACTGCACTAGCTAAGTAAGACAAGCACTCACCTGGGCTCGTGGTCGGCATGAAATGACACAAAAACAACCCCCCCCCCCCAAAAAATGAAACTCCGCCCACCGCCGCGATGACGTCATCGCAGAGGCGGAGAGGGAAAAAATCACGGGAACGCCCCCGAATCTGGTCCGGCCTTGACGGACAGATCCGGCTCCCAATGGCTAGCCTCCATTTATGGAGCTAGCCAATGGGAGGAGGGCGCGAGGAGGGGGCGGATACCCGACTCCACAGAGGAAAACATTAGATTTTGCTGGCGCATGCGTACTTCGTACGCATTGCCGAGGCAAAACCTAAAAATGATCCTTCAAACCCTTGTCAGCTGACATTACAACTGTTTTTCTCGCCTTGCTTATATCAAGCATTTCCAAACATCCAAACGTCCTTAAAGCTCCCTATGATCCACCACATCTCCAACATACACTCTGCAAAGTCAGATCTGTTAAGTCCTGTTCAGTCATGTCAAAGTCTCTTCCTTTTACTCCCCTTTAAATTTGTGTCCACCTCCCTTGACCTTCCCTTACTAGCCACCATTCTCTTTCGACCACCCAGTTCCCAGGCCTCCCTGTCTAAATGGATTCGACCGTTCTGTGACGCTCTAACCCTCCTGCATCTTCATAAACTTCGCTTACCAGCAGCAATGCATAATGCAGCGTTGCCCAACCCTGTTCCAACAATGATCGCCCAAAAACAAATACCTATACTTCCTACCGCCTTTCTGCAAAACTATTTCCCAAAACCTGCACTTACATATCCCATAGCCCACCTCTGTCCCTATACCTATTCCACAAACAGAATTCCAACAAGCATTTGCAATACAATAGGTCTCACATTTACTAAACGCTTGAAAATGCGAGACTTATTGCATTGTAATGGCAGCACATTCACTTTAATGGTGTCCATGCACCTTTCCTTAGACAGGGCTCATTTGAAGAAAGGGGCCTGGCCGCCATTAATGTGAAACAAAAGTTAAAAAATAGAAGGGAAAAAAAACACACTGTGGCGTGCCGTGCCGTGGAAAATATAAATGAAGCCTTACAAGAGAGCATGTCCTTCCTATTTGCAGGCAGCTAAAAAGCATTTAAGAAAATAGTGCTCGGAGGCTGTAATTAAAGCCTACTGAGCAACAACACACTTAACAGGGGGTGTCCCCATGAGAGGCTATAAATGAAGACAAGGCGCTACTAAGGAGGAACTACAAATCCTATTAACAAATCAGAAGCTAGCATTTAGCAAGAACAATGACACAAGCCAATGAAAAATATGAGTGGGGAGTGGGTGGAGCTTCACCTCCATACTCTGAATACAGCATGCCTCGCAGAGCAGCGCATGCGCTGCCCAGGCTCAACCTAAAAAATCTCACCACTGACTGAACATAAATAACAGACGAGACCAAACGTTCCCTCGTAATCTCAGGCATGCTTAGACACCTCACCAAAAGAGGCTGTCCTGCACCCTCGCCCTGACCTTAACTCTTGCACTGACCTCGCCCCTAAAAAAGGACTAACAAATTAGAACAGTTTTATCTTCCATTACTTCAAAACTGCATAGTAATGCTCCGGCCATCCGGTACCTGCTGTTTTCCAAAGGGCTGTTTCTCCGACAGCTTTGCTGTCCATTTGATTAAATGAAAGTCCAATAATCCAGATGTTGATCCTTCCATACTCTGGGGCCAGAATGCAACCTGTAACCAATATTAACAGGAGAAATCATACTTATTACCAACACTAAGTTAAAGCCACCCCTCTGGCCTAAGGTACTTATAACAGCAGTTCGATCTCTAGCACTATATGCCTTTAATGTACTACCCTGAGACTCCTAATTTATCTGCTGTGCTGTCACACCATTTCTAAATGAATGAGTTCCAATTTGTTCCTTCAGCAAAAACAATACACCAGATGCTTGTCTCAATACCCGTAATTCCTGTCACACTGTCAAATGTGTGCCATTCAAATGCATGAAAATCTTTCCCCTAATATCTTCCTTCCAACTACATTAAGTATCCCATACTCTAGTCTGACAAAATACGGTAACAACTCAACCTTTCAGTGTCTAAAACATCCCTTTGAACAACCGATCAGTCTTTATCTCAACCAAAAATCCAGACCCCATCCTGGTCAACCAACACTTCTTCCCATAATGACCACACATCATATTTTCCTCCCAATAATTCAGAAACTCAGGAAGTTCTGAAAAATAACAAAACTATACACAGCTGAAACAAAACCGGCTAATACCTACAAAACAAGTGTCCTGCAAAAGCATTAAACTACCATTCAGCATTGGGGAGTGGCTAACTGCTGAACATGGCGGACGCAATCTAGGTGAGCTCCGGGAGACATCATCCTGTTGTATTGCCATTGTATCGCCAGGCACAGGAGCCATCGGAGCCTACTCGAGGCGGCGGTGTAACGGAGAGCTGTGACCAAATGCAGGACTGAGCGAGTCCGTGAGAGTGTGAAGCGGGACCTCGCAGGAGCGCAACGAAGGAGGTGATTGCCCTGCTGTGTGCCCAAAGCCCGGAAGCGGCATCGGAGGGGGATGCCATACCCCAAAGCCCACCGGGAATGATACCCGGCAATTACACCACTGCATCCTTTCCTCGATACGGCCCAGGGCTCCCAAGCGCTGCGTCGCACAATCAGCGCTGCATGCTGTGCCTAGGACATCTTCGGGGGGGTACAGCCCCAGCCGATCGGTGTGGGCGGATCGACCTGCACGGCAAGAGACCCAGGGTGAGGCCCGCAGAATCCTGCATTTTCAATTACATCATGGGAGCCGGATCCCTACAGACACAATGTGACGTCCCAGGTGTGCGTGACTGAGGGGGGAAACTTGGCCCCAGACACCTCCAATACTCCTTGTTGACCCCACACACTCTCCTCACCCATTTGGATGCAGTGCAGCCCATGGGCCGGCATAAGACTGTCAGCCAAGAAGAGGGAGAGAGTACATGCCTGCAGCTGCCGTGTTACTGAGGCCCTATGCTCACACACAATGGAGTGCCGAACCACCTGGGACCACAGTGGGGAGGAAAATCGTGTGTCAAAAGGGAGCATTTAGCTATTGAAACCTACCTGTCCACACAGAGTTGCGATAGCACGGCAGCGCCTTGCAGACTGCTAACAGCGCAAGCAATGGGAGCCTCTTCACCAAGAACCAGAGTCTAAGCAGCCGCAGTAGTCCCCGGTTGGGGGCTGGCGAGGTTCCGCTGATCGCAACAACTGGCCAGAGCCCCGAGAGCACTTAAGCCAAGGTCAATATATTGCTCACCAGAAACTGGGAACACTGGGACCAATGCTGGGAAGGAGTTTTGCTTAGCTACAGGCCGGAGCATGCTCTGCCTGAGAGAGGCCACGGGCACAGGAGGTGAAGTGCTGTGCGGTGGCTTCTGTGAGTAACCTGACTACCCGTATTGCCACAACAGAACAAGATGACAACCAACGAGAATTGGAAAGCCCACAGCTGCATAAACACCCCCTCTGAGAACAGCGCTCGTAGGAGAAGAGATACATTGGGGTACCGTGGGGCGCCCCAAAGGAAAATTGCTGGAAGCTGCTAATAGTGGCACGCAGCAAACGGAAGAGCCAGAACACAGCACACTCCCTCCCTTGCTCACCTGTATATCACCCACAAACTAGGAGAACCCTCAGATAAACTCTATCTAATACTGCAAGAGGTCAGAGAATCCAGAAAGGCCACCGAGCAACAGATTGACACTCTTAAAACCGGCTTCACGCTGCTCAAAGTAGACCATACTAAGGTGGCAGACATAGTGAAAACCCACAGCTTGACAAATTCCTGCCCTAACACAAGGACCACACGCTGCAAATCCAACAATTGCGGAAACAGGTCAAAGGCCTACAGGACAGGATAGAGGACGCAGAAGGTAGGGCCAAACGAAACAACGTGCGAGTCATAGGTCTTCCGGAACATAGCGAGGGAGCCAACGGTGCAAACTATACGGAACTGTGTTCAAAGATCATGTGGCTCCAGACGGGCTGTCGGACTACTTCTGTGTGGAAAGAGCACACAGGATACCTACCAGTAGACCCAAAGCAGGCGCTCCACCACAACCAATGATAGCTCGGATCCTGAATTATAGGGACCACGACGTACTGCTCCATAAAGCGCGAGAACGATCCCAGATACGCTTTGAAAATTGTCAGATATTGTTGTATCCGATTATACCCTTATGGTCCAGCGTCAAAGGTCCTCCTTCTTGACTGTTAAAAGCAAGTTAAGAACCATGAATCTTAAATATGCCCTCCTGTTCCCAGCCCGCCTGAAAATAATACATGACCAAAAGACATACTTCTTCGAGAACCTCGAAGATGTAGAAGAGTGGGTAGAGATTATGGATCCAACCTCTATGCCAGGGACCACCTCACAGATCCCACCTAATGGCCACGGGTGCACACAAGGCAGGCGGTCGTGCCGAACTATGAAACAAGCTCAAAAAACACAGTCACACAGCACAAAACAGGAACAAGTACAGCGAAGTAAGGACATAGCCCTTGCTACAGCAACCACGTTCAGAGACGGTGCGCCCAATACGGCCTCTGAATCTTCGGATGGAAGTACAGTCAGATCATACTCTGAGAGCAGCCTGACATCGTTCCCCACAGTGACACCCCACCCCAAACTGCGGATGGTTTGCTGGACTAAAGCAAAGCAAGAATGACTATCCTGATCGTCCAGAAGAACAGTAAGCCTATGGACTGAGACATACAGCACAATGGCGTAACACATATCCTTTTCTGATCTGTGAACTGAATGGCAGTGTATTAATAAATAAATCAGCCCCGGGCCACTAAGAGCTCGTATGTAAAGGTCTATAGTACCATGGGCGGCGTGAGCGACTACCCCCTACTCGCGAATGCACTATGTATATACAGCACAGTTACACATGTTGTGTGTTTTTGTAGTTTGGTCCGGTATAGTTCACCAACCGGACCCAGTATTAACAAGTTAGTGGAGGGCTGGGGTTCTGGCACAAAATCACTGTCCTATTATAGAATGGGCCTCCCTTTAATGCCTGGAACACTTACCTTATAAGTACTGCGCAACACCCATGCTCAACTCATACAACCTAATAACATGGAATGTTCGGGGTCTAGGGTCGATACAGAAACGCCAACGAGTGTACGCGCAACTACTCAGGCGCAAGGTGCAGATAGTGTTTCTGCAAGAATCACACCTCACAGACTCAAAAGCAGTGAAAATGCTCAAGAGATGGAAAGGACAAATCTCGACCAATTACTCCGCCTTTGCCAGGGGAACAACAACATGGGTAAGACACGGGGTACCATTCATAGAAATAGAGCGGCAAACGGACACGCAGGGAAGATATATACTCATTCATGGGACTCTCGATGGCGCACATATTGCATTGGGTAACATATACGCCCCTAATTTTGACCAGGACAAATTCTTTGCGAGGCTCAAACAGACACTAACGGGATCGGAAGTATACCTGTGGATCATCTGGGGGGGACTGTAACTCGGTCATGGATGTAGCTCTTGACTGATCACACCCTCCCCTGCGTGAAGCGGGAACAATCAAACAAGCAGTGTCCCTCTGTAGATGGATTGAAGGGTGGGCACTGAGTGATGTGTGGAGACTAAAGTACTCGTCGAAACAAAGAGTATTCCTATTATTCCGTAGTTCATCATTTGCACACTAGAATCAATAGAATCCTATGCTCACTAACAATAGCTGTGCAAGTGACCCATGTCACGTACTTGGCTATGACCTTCTCAAATCACACCCCCTAGAAATCACCCTTACCTGGGGCAGAGTCCCCACACAGGTACCCACATGGAATTTGTGGCCTCACACTGGAAGAAGCCGTGTTCTGCACTACTCTAGCTAACACTATCACACATTACTTTGCAGAGAATAGCAACACTGCGTCGTCTTACATTTCAGTCGAATGGGGTGCGTTCAAAACAGTTATCCGGGGTACTGCGATTAGCTGTACAGTGGGCGCTAAGCAAGAAATATGTAAAAACCTGATAGAGGTTGAGAACAAGAGGAATAGACTAGAACAGGAGGCAGCGAACAATCCCGAAAAACAGGCCCCACTACAAGAGTTACGCATCCAACATGGAGAATTGTTGGAGTCCCTTAGAGTTATAGACTATAAGGCATACACCCAGCTCAAATATACAGATGCAGACAAATCTTGGATGTTATTAACCAAAATACTGAGGTATGCCCCCCCAACAGTCATAGTGAACAAACTCACAACACCCAGGGGAGACACAGCTATTACCCAAAAGGACATAAACAAGGCTTTCAGCTTATACTATGCTATACTATATGATACGATAAACCAGACCCAATAGATGATGCCCATATAGATGAGTTCCTAGATAACTTACCCTATCCACAGCTCACTACAGATTCCCGGAAAGCACTGGCAGGTCCTATCACTAAATCCGAAATAAAAGCGGCTATCAGAGAGCTCCCACGGAATAAAGCACCAGGGCTAGACAGCCTCCCGATCTAATTTTTCTATACTTACGCTGAGGCCTTAGTTCCCCAATTAGAGACCCTATACAATAGCTCACTAGAGCTCGGCCACCTTCCCCTCACCACAACCCAGGCATTAGACGTCTCACTCCCAAAACCGGGGATGGAGGGATAGCTCGGACATGTCTGGTTACCGCCCATTATCTCTACTGGCGACACAGTATGAAATACTAAGCAAAATACTTGTGTCTCAGCTCCTCCTATTTTTAATTAAGCTTATCCACATAGACCAATGCGGGTTCCTGCCAGCACGCAGCACAATATCAGAAGACTGCATCATATCATGGAAACAACTCCGGAACATTATGCAAATGCGGGCTGTGTTGCTCTAGATTCAAAGCAGGCGTTTGATACGTGCACATGGAACTATATGTTCAAAGCTATAGGGAAATTTGGGCTACCCCCGGAGTATCTCTGATGGCTGCACTTACTGCATTAAGCCCCAACCACGAGGGTCCGCACGGGACGACACATCTCAAGCGAATACTCAGTATTCAGGGGCACTCGTCAGGGCTGCCCATTGTCACCGCTGTTATTTATATTGCGTTGGAACCGCTGGCAATTAGGCTACGCACAGAGGCTCACCAACTCGGAGTCCCGATTTGAGACTCCACACACCTGATCTCTGTTTACGCGGATGACATAATATGTGTAAAGGACTCCATGGGCTTGCTAGACCCCATACCGGACATTTTCTATAGGTTTTAAAAAGGTATCGGGCCTCGCCATTAACGCAGTAAAATCTAATGCTTTCTTCTTCCGAGACGGCAGCCGCCCGGAAGAGGTTGGCTTTGGGCATACCCCTTTCCAGTAGCACAGAACACATTTAAATATCTCGGGATACACATATACCGGACCCAAACGGACATACTAGAGGGTAACCTTAACAGGGCAATCAGGTCAATTCGCTCCAACGTCACTTTCTGGCCCATGGTACCTTTATTTGCAATGGGACGAGTGGCAATTTCCAAAATGGTGGTCCTAACATGACTCCTATATTATTTTACCAACCTGCCGATTGTAGTACCCCCCACTATTTTCAGAACTTTAGACACTATACTCACAGATCAGGTTTGAGGAGCCGGGAGGCGCAGAGTAAGCCGTAAAAAACTGCAGCTGAGAACCAACAAAGGGTGACTGGGGGTACCTAACGTCAGAGCATATTATTATGCGATTCAGCTGCAACTAGACAGCTGGCCGCAATTTACAGGAGATAGACTATACGGCACGTGACGTTAACCAAGGCACTCTACATACACTACTGTTACCACAAAGTAAAATTCCCCCAAACACACCACCCCTGCTGAATAAGGCACTTCGGTGCTGGAAGGCAGTGTTGCAATACACATCTCGATGCCACCCATATGCAGGGAACATCCCATTAATAGGAATCCCACTTTTGGGGGAGGACTCACAAACGCAAGATAGGGGCCTGGTTAGAAGAAGGAGTTGGCACAGTAGGGGACTTATTCAACAATGGACTCTTAATGGACCACAAATACTTTGTGCGGGAAACAGGGGTGCAAGCAGCACTATTACAATACGTCAAGAAGCCCTGGGCTCCTCAAAGAAGCGAACGCCCAACTCACGAACTGGTCAAGGCCTTATACTATATAGAGAGGGGGCAACATCTTATTATATGGTTATATGTAGGAGTAAGGGCACACGCTGCGGTAGAGCTGATAGACATACGCGGCAAGTAGGTGGAAGATATTGGCCGGGATCTCTCAGACAAGGAATGGACTGGAATCCTAGAGTACCCAAAAAAAGTGACCCGAAACGCAAATTTCAAATTTATACAAAGCATGGTTCTCCACAGAGCCTATCTCACGCTGCGGCGATTACAGCGGATGTTCCAGTCTGCGCAGCACCGCTGCCCTCGTTGCCAAATAGACATGGCTGATATAACTCATATGCTATGGGAATGCCCTCGCTTGAGAGGCTTTTGGGAATCCAACCGGCTCCACATATCGACAGCCAAACAGATACATGTGGGGGACACATCAGAAGAGTGCCTCTTAGGGCTACGTAAACGCTCGACCAAACAGAAAGTACAGCTCAGATTTATGGACCTTGCCCTTATTCTAGCCAAACGCTCCATAACAATGCGTTGGAAGTCAGCAAAACCTCCTACTGAACACGCCTGGCAATGCAAAATGCTCAGATGGGGCGGGGCTGAGAGCGCCGCACTGCGCTGAGAGGAAGTCAATGAAGGGTTTACGGAAAAACCTGATATCCATGGAATGGGATATTATGGTGGAGGCCATCAAAGGCATAGATTTGGATCCCATAGCTAAAACCCCAAACACATAGCAGTTTTAAGAACATGGTTGTAATGCACAGACATACAGTCAATGACAGATGGGAGTGACTGCCACAAGCACTAAAAGGTATAGAACACTGACTGTTTCAACAGGACGTACAAATACACATATAAGTAACAGAACTGGCCGCAATAAAAATGGGAGGGGGGTCAGTAGGGGTTGATTTATTAACAGCTACGCTAACCATGTATAGATTGCAAATTGGAGGATTAGTACTGAGCAAGTGCGGGACAAATGATGATTGTAATTTAGATGTTAGTAAAAGATATGGAATGTATCATAATGCTGGAAATATGATATACCTCATCAGCGCATGATTCCATTGCATGGTTAATCCTATTGAATGTTTAATGAAAATGAATAAAGTTTGTTGCAAAAAAAAAACTATCATTCAGTATACCCCTGTGGTGGTTCACCTCTTATCCCTCCTCTTTCCTGTTACTTTTGCCCACCCTCCTAAAATCTTACACCCTACTTCATCTTGAGCTGGATCACAAACTGAGAAACGCCTACCATAGAAACCTGATCCAGCCAGCTTGTCTGCTATTGTTATTGCTGATGGATTGGCTTTTATTAAAAAGATAATGAAATTGATTAAATCATCCAGGCTTTACTGCATTGAAGTAGATGAAGGCTCTCTTCTCCTAGCCCCACTCCTTAAAAACTCACACCTGACTTGCCTATGTCTCTTCCTAGTGAATGTGTCAGAAAGAATTCTCAATCATGTAATATTAGTTCCATAAAGCCCAAAGCTTGGTCCGCATCTTGGTCATCCTCTCTTTACCCACCCGCTGAACCCCTTCCACTGTGAATGAGAATAAGGAGCTGTAATGTAATTATCCACAACTGGCACTACTGGCTCTAAACAGCACATTAAAGTTAAAAAACAATTAAAAGCCAAACACTCAACTCGCTTGCCTCTTGCCTTCTGCCATACATCCGCACAAACACAGCCATGTTTCACCCCAAAACTATACTGCATAAATGCAGTCCCTGGTGTTTAGTGGCCTTTTTGTCACAGGGGTGGCAAATTGGGTGTTGCCCCAATTTCACTTACGTCATCCCATCATCTTGCTTGTCCTCATTCTGCCTCTAGGTCCTTCACAGGGAGGAATTGGAAGGATATTAGCCCCTTGCAACTGCAATCGACTCTAGCTGCCTCCAGACCAATACTGATGTCTGAAGTTAATATAGCTACTAACAGCTTTAATAATTGGATAAAATCAGCAGTAGATATCATGGCCCCTCAAAAAATATTCACCAGTAGGCGGCTGAAGAAATCAGAACCTTGGTTTGATGATGCGCTGCGCCTTCAGAAGCAACAATGTAGACGGGCTGAGAGGCATTGGAGAAAATTTTATGGAGATGTGGAAAAAGCAACTTATACTCAGTCATTGACTGTCTATAAAAAAATGATCTTGGAGAAAAAATGTAGCTATTTTTCTAATAAAATTGAGCAGGCAGGCACATCAAGTAAAATACTTTTCTCAGTGCTAAAGGAGTTAGTGACACTTCCTACCGCACCCTTATCGAACAGAAATGCTGCACTTTGCAATCAATTGGCAGATTTCTTTAGGGATAAGGTGCTCTCGATTTATGAGACATTTTGTGAAAATATTAGTAAGATTCTAGGGAGTGAATCTTCTTCTCTGAAACAGTTTGATCATGATTTGGCTGTCTTTGTTCCTCCAAATATAGAACAGATCTTGCAAACAGTTAGACAGGTGAAATCAGGAGCTCCCTTTGATCCTTGCCCCCTAAAAGTATTTCACTATGCTGCAGAGGAGATTAGTGAACTACTCTATTTTCTTTTTAAGGAGATTTTCGATTCTGGCATCTTCCCTGAGACATGGAAGAGGATTTCTATCCTTCCCTTGTTGAAGAAACCTGGTCTGGATTCTGGTGTCTATAGTAATTATCGACCTATAGCCAGGATCCCGTTCCCACCAAAGGTGCTGTAGAAGATCATGAATTACCAGCTTACGTCCTTTGTTGCCCTACAGAACTTGCTGGATCCCACGCAATATGGCTTCCGGGAGGGGCACGGTACGGAGACAGCTTTGGTCATGGCAGCAGAGGAGCTTCGATCATCGTTGGATTCAGGTGCGAAGGCCGCCTTGATTCTTTTAGGTCTCTCAGCGGCCTTCAACACCGTGAGCCATGACATTCTCATCTCGAGGCTACGTGGGCTGGGAGTCTCAGGTTTGGCATTAAGCTTGCTTAGATCTTACCTTAATAATAGACGCCAGTTTGTTCAGATGGACGATCAATGCTCAAAGCAAGTTTTACTTCCGTGTGGGGTTCCGCAGGGCTCATCTCTGAGCCCTACGTTATTTAATCTATATGTTACCCCTTTAGCAGATGTCATCAGGCAGTTTGGATACTCAGATTGTGGTTTCTATCTCTGGTAATCCAGATGAGACAGCTGCTCGTTTCAATCAATGTATGACATCTGAAGACCACTGGATGAATACAAACTGCTTAAGGTTGAACGGAAGTAAAAACCGAGGTGCTTCTTTTGGGCTCAGATCCCTCCATATGGTCCGAGAAATGGTGGCCTCAGTCGATGGGAACTCCTCCTATTCCAGTAAAAAAAGGCTAAAAATTTGGGAGTAATTTTTGATGACAGTCTTACATTTCGATCGCAAGTTAATAAGGTTGCTTCTCAGGTATTGTTAACCTTAAAACTGATTCAGAAGGTGAAACCTTATATTACGCCATCCAATGTTAAGACATTGGAAACATCTTTGGCCTTAGCTAGATTGGACTATGGCAATGCCCTGTATTTGGGTCTTCAAAAACAACATCTTGCCAAGCTCCAACGGGTTCAAAATTCCGCGCTAGGATGCTGCTGAACATCCCTAAGTTTCAGTCAGTGTCCCAGGGCCTTAAACATCTTCACTGGTTGCCGGTGAAAAAAAGAACTGAATTTAAGGCCTTATGTCTGACCTTCAAAGCACTTCAGGGGATAGGACCTGAATATTTGAAACAACATCTCCTATGGTATCTCCCAAACAGAACACTTCGTTCTGCTACGAGCAAACTTCTTCAGGTATCAAAAATCAGAAGGGTGCGCTGGGGAGGAAGTAGCTTCTTTTTCCACACTGTCAAACTTTGGAATAGATTGCCGTTATCCATAAAGAACAGCACAACTCTTCTCTCTTTCAGGAAGGAGATAAAAACTTGGCTTTTTATGCACTGATTTTTTCCTTGGTAGTTCTCCTCCGCTGTATCGCCTAGACGCCCTCGGGCATTCGAGCGAGATATAAATCATAAATTAATTCATTCATTCATAAAATTCATTCATCTGACCCCACCAAAGGGAGAAAAAAGACATCGTCATTTGGGGGGGTGCATGGCCATGGTGGGCCCCCCTCTCCTGTGTTACGTAATGGGAAAATCAACTCAAATCTGTTGCGCAGATTCAACGATCGGTTTGTCAAAAACTCTAGTGGCCATAAGTATAAATATTAGTACACAAAACATTCTCAAGGGTTAAACAATTTTTGCTAACTTATTCCAGTTTTACTTGGTTTCCTAAGCGACAGGAGAGGATGTTTGAAAGAAATATCTAAGAGGGATATAATTAAGTGGACCCACAACCATCATTTTTTGGCAACTCTTAAAAATCTGAACATGGATTATTAAATAATCAAAATTCTTTTCTATGTGATCTATGTGGAAAAGGGTCAAACACCGAATACTGGACAATACATTGTAGACACTTAATGTAGCAAATGGTTTTAAACAATTGCAGCAGCTTAAGTCCACCACTGGCCATTATTTAGTTTTGCAGGTATGTGATAGTATATGAATAGTGAAAACCAAATTAGAGAGTAACATAGTGGTGTACATGAGAAGACATTAGCATCACGCAGATGCTGCGGGAAATACTATTCAAAACGCTTTACATAGTTTTGATATCAGATGCTACCCATGAGATGTGAAGTTGATGGCCCTTAGCAGACGATTAGAAGCCTTTAAATAGCTGACTTTAAATGATGCTAATCTAATCCTTAAAACAGAGGCAATGTTTTACATATAATGACCAGACCAATCAAATAGTAAGTGCTAGCTCAGTCAAAAGATGCAGGTGCTAAAGTGTATTAGGGTTAAAGGCAACAGTGTGATATTAGCACAGAGGAGCTTAGACCACAATTGACAGATTGTGATGCTTTACAAGGTAAAGATGTGTACTTCTATCATACCTGCATACTGTTGCAGACGTCTGCAATAGTTTTGAACAGCTTATTGGGAGTCACAATAAGATTATGCATTTCTTGCTAGGTCTTTTGAAAAAAGATAAACTTTGTGTCTGGCGATCCAATTAACTTGGGTGCCATGAGAAAGTTAAAGTGCAGGCTGTGAAAACATCAAGTATGCCTTAAGTTAGCAGAAGACTTGCAACTAGGCAACATTCTGATGGAGGAAATGTGGTCAATAGACAGAGATGCTAATTTTCCAGTTCAAAGATCTGAGTTTTAATCCAAACTTGATCCCATGAAACGCAACTGTGTAATGTAAAAATGAGCTATAAAAATGTGTAAGAACTCTCATCTTGCAACCATTACCCCGATGTAGTACTGCACTGTGATGCAATGCACCTAGATTCATGCGATATAAAGAGTAAGACAAAAATACTGGCAAACAATTATCAGTTAAGTACAATTCTTTTAAAAAATGTCAATACAAAAGGTCCCTGCCTAGCACAGCACTCTTCCCGGTGTAAATAAAGTACTGAAAGTATTAACGGATGTATCTACTTAGTGATGTCCTTTCAAAACGTCAGGACTTACATGCACATCGAAAACCAGACCGTTTAGAACCATCACGCCAAGGGATCTTTTTAAGAAGCCGAAACTGACAAATGGAATGTGTTCAAAAGTTATGCTTGGTCATCGCCTTAACCCCACAAGGATATCCTTTACGAAATTATAAATTATCAGCAGATAAGAACCATCTGACCTATGAACTCGGTCAATTTCCTTCCTTCCCGTGCCCCATGGACTCTCTGGCTTAAGCTTTCCTTATGACAAAAATAGAAAAAAATATGCAGAACAATGCATAGATGATTAGAGGGCTGTTCTGCTACTGAACTCCGTGAACTGTCCCTGAAAACAATGACAAACACAGAAAGTTCCTGGACCAGCATATCAAGAAACCAAGTGCCAGACTATACCACAAATCTGCACTGTTCCAATGAACCTCGAAGGCGGGTAGTGCCTCCCAGTGACACAAGAGACAGAAGCACTGACGAAAGTATGCTATCACAGAATAACTTTGCCATAACACCAATTATGACAAGGGACCAAACTCCAGTTAGTACTCAAGCAGAAAGCAGAATTAGTTGTTGATCTAAAAATCAGGCCAGTGCATTTCATACAGGATCACAGAGTTTGTGGTTTGCGGGGTACAGAACCTATCTCAGCGAGTTATGTAATATACAGCTAGCTGCATCACTTCTCATTCCACTCTGTTTCAATATGGACCATCCAATGCTGCAGAACTGAGATTGGCAGCAAGTGGCAAGAGAGCAGCTGCAGGTGTAGCAACAGTGCAGTTACAAAAATGCAAAAAATTGTGAAGTACAAGTCCAAACAGCCAGTAGACATAGGGTTCTAGAAAAGGATGGAGATGACAACTGTTCAATCCCAGTTTCTCCGAAAGATAGGAGAGCTATGAACAAACAGAGAGGACATAGGTGGGCAAATTGGAAAGTCATGGAGACACATGGCGCAACTCAACGGGAGAGCAGACACAGACTTTGCCAACCTAACATGAATGATATGTATAGCATACACTGCTTCAGTGACTCGGCGTTGGAAGGCAAATAATCTGGCAAAGGTGTGGATGTATAAAATAGGACAACAGACGAGCTTCAATAAAAGTCAAGAAAAAAAAGTCACTCACACTGGTGTGTAGAGACCTCACCTTGTTTGGCAACAAGGCACAATCCTGCCAGTAGTTGCACACATTTGTCATGTCACAGTCAAGAAGGCCATTTCATATAGGCAAGTTGCCTTGTTAAGATTTACAGATTGTGAACAATCGAAAAAGCAGACCGATCGAACTTTATGACACACCTCCTGAACACAGAAAGGAAATGTGCAGGGAGCTACCCCTCACCTTGGAAACACCTATATTAAAAGGATCCAAACTACGGAATCCAACATTTTTCCTCTAGCTTTTACCTCCAACCAGTGGTCAAGATTTGTGATTTTAAGTTATCATGTGGCAGGCTTAACACATTAGGGAAGGGGTATGATAGCGTCATATAAGCGGTTTTACTACATTATAGTAAATATGTGCAAACTGGTCAGATTGACTATGTATTATTGTCAAATAAATGTACGTATTCACTACAGATTGACGTAAGTCAGTATATGAAAAGGTTCCCAAAAATCAAAACCCATTTATGAGTACAAGAGCTCCACCATCACTTTGAAACAAAAGTTGGCACCTTTTTATTATACTGCTGATTAAGCAATAGATAATAGCCATGAAAATATGTCAACAACTGTATATGAGCTACTCAAATTGTTAATGCTAAGCGCCTCGTTCATTTACCCTGCCC
The DNA here is from genome assembly GCF_964261635.1 of Lissotriton helveticus. Lineage (NCBI taxonomy): Eukaryota > Metazoa > Chordata > Amphibia > Caudata > Salamandridae > Lissotriton > Lissotriton helveticus. Next base: position 997,943,660 of record NC_136067.1, read on the forward strand.
TAAAAAGAGGTACATTTTTTAAAATTCAGATTGGATCTACCTTAGTTGCATAAAACATTTGCGATTGAAAAGCACTGAATGATTTACGCATGCATGCATTTGGATGCACTCGATCGCTTGAACAAGTTCAGCGTGACTGTCGTCTGCATACTGATTTAGGGGTACTCTATGTATTCAAGTCCCATCACAATACTTTGCTCGAGGTTAGAGATAAAATAAATGTGCCATGAGTTTATTATGAAGAATTGGACAATAATTTACCGTAAGTTTAATACGGTTTAGATATACTTCAACACGCGTTGTTCAAGCAATTTTTTTAAGCTACCTGCTAAGCGGGCGTTTCTGCCGTGCAAACCTCCCGAGTTGATTTCTGCAAACACACCAGCACTGCTGCAGGGATTAGAGCCACTTGTCCAGAAACAAATGCAATACCTCACGTGCCCAGCTGCGACTAACAACAGAGCCACCATCTGTTTACATCATCTGATCCTCTGCCCTCAGGTTTATGATGGTTTCTAAATCATACTGGTGAACCCAACCAATTACAGATTGCAATGTATATACTGGACTATGGCACACAAAAAACAAATTTAAAAAAGTTAAACCGTGATAGCTCTGTATCCCACCGTCAGCTGCTGTCTTAACGAAAATCAGTCTCCCATGGTGTCTTAACGAAAATCAGTCTCCCAGCCGCCTAGATTAGAAACATTGAAGGAACAGTTTACAAAAGTTACTGGGATCGCTGTATCACTATTAGTATTTTTTAACCAGACACCAAAACTTTTTTGTCAAACTTTACAATCGCCTGGAAATGTAATAATGAGCATACAAATAGATCAGATCAATCATCTTTATTCGGTTTATAACGCATATAAACCATAAAAGAACATACATTTACAAACCTCCTCCCCCTTTAACTCAAGCATCCAAAGCTCGATGCGACAGCTTCACAACCTTCTTTAACGACAAAATCGTCAAGATAGACCTAGCATTGGGCCCAACCCCCACCTCTCTCATTGACATCAATACGCCCAAAAACATTGTCAACGCTTCCACAAAATCTCCACAACAGTGGTCATCATTCACTCCCATCCAGGAAGCAGAGATAGTCAATCTTATCTCCAAAGCAAAGCCCTCAGCACACTCCCTGGACCAGCTACCGCCTCTTTTGACCAAAGACCTAAAACTAGTCCTAGCTCCAATATGGTGCAAAATTATCAATAGCTCTTTGAGCTCCGGATCCGTTCCAGACTGCCTCAAGGTAGGACAAGTCACTCCACTACTAAAGAAGCCAGGTCTAGACACAGAAGACTTAAACAACTACAGACCGGTCTCGAACCTTCCTTTTTTGGCCAAAATAATGGAAAGATGTGTCCTCCCTCAGCTAACCCTTCACCTTGATAACATCAAGCTTCTTGATCCCCTCCAATCAGGATTCAGAAAAGGATGCAGCACTGAATCGGCAATCCTCAACGTCATTGACGACCTACGCAAATCACTCGACGCGGATCAATGCTGCCTTCTCATCCTCCTTGACCTATCGGCTGCATTCGATACAGTCAATCACAATTTACTGCTAAGGGTCCTTCAAGAAAGAGCTGGTCTACAAGAGACAGTCCTCCAATGGTTCTCCTCCTTTCTTCACAACCGATCACAGAGAATACAAATCAAAAACTTCGAATCCGACCTAAATCCAGTCATCAGAGGTGTTCCTCAAGGGTCTGTTCTCTCCCCACAGCTCTTCAACATCTATATCGAACCCCTCACCTCTCTACTCAGAAAATCCAACATCCCCTTTCACCTATATGCGGATGACACGCAGCTGTATCTGGAAACAACCTCTATTGAGGACATCCAGAGACTAAACAACACCCTCAGGGAGATACAAGACTGGCTGTCAACCAATCACTTGAAACTGAACCAAGACAAAACAGAAATACTACTCATCTCCAACAAAGATGATAACCCTCAAATCAAAGAATGGCTTAAAGCCATCGATGCCCTCAATGATAACCTTTCCCTAGCAGACTCAGTGAAATCTCTAGGGATCACCCTTGATCCAAAACTCGACATGAAGAAACACATCGCAAAATCTGCCAAAGGTGCTTTTCTCAACCTTAAACTACTATACAAAAAAAAAACCTTCCTTCCACCCAAAGACCTTCAACAGGCCACCCAGGCCCTAGTCCTCTCCAGAATAGACTATGGAATTGCGACCCTGACAGGGACAGCAAAATCCCATCTTGCCCCCCTGAAGACGACACTCAACGCAGCAGCAAGAATGGTCTCCGGAATTAAGAAATTTGAGCACATCTCTCCAGCCCTCAAAGAACTCAGATGGCTCCCAGTGGAGTTACGAGCCAGTTTCAGAACAGCCTGCATCACGCACAAAGCCCTGCATACAGGTAAAGCAGAATACCTGGCCGCCAAACTCAATAGAGCAGGCCAGTCTAGAAACCTAAGGAGCTCCAGCTCTCTACTGCTCATCCCTCCCAAACTGCGCAAGCTCAAAACTACAGCCAAATCTTTTGCTGGCAACGCTCCCAAAATCTGGAACTCCATTCCTCCCCACATCAGAACAATCTCCTCATTTCCAAAATTCAAGAGGCTCCTCAAAGACTTCTTCCTCGACCGTACTCGAGGTACCTGAGAGACCTCTGTCACTCCAGCTTTAACAAAATTCCAAGTCTGACATCAAGGCTGCAGATCAAAATAGCTCTTGGATACAATCATTCTTTCAACAGATTATGTATATCTAAGTTTCAGTCTGCTCATTATGTCATTTACTGTATTTGTTGTGAAGCGCTCTGATACCCTTGGGTCCAGTCAGCGCTATACAAAACTACTAAAATAAATAAAATAAATAAATAAATAAATAATTGCATACATTATTATGAAATCAATAACATCTCTAAAACCTACATAGCTGCAGCCTAAAACGGTAAAAAAATAAAAACTATAGTTCATAATTTATAGTTAATCATTTTCTTATACACAGCCTATAAAACAAAATTTGCAACCGCACTACAGACCATTAAATCTCCTAGATTAATTAAATATATCAGTGCTGATCAAGAAGTAGTGAGATTAATCTTTAAAAACCGAGGCTTTCAAAATGTCTTTCTTGGAACACTATACAATTTACAAAAGAATATAAAGTGCGTAATGGATTGTAGTGATGTCCCATCACAAGGACACAGAAGCTTATCATTGTTCCAATGTCTCATCCTAGGGAATCCCACCAGATGATGAACTAGACCTAAGCAACATTTTTAAAGATTATTTAAAATATAGGGTTGGACACCATCCTGATAAACCATAGGGAAAACATATATACGTGATTCACCACATGTTTGCTCATGTTCTCTAATGGCAGTGCACAACGTCTCAAATTCCTTTCGAGAAAAGCTATACACATACATTGTTTGAGGGGCCATATGTTATGTTATGTGCTCTTGTAGAGCGCATGGCTACCCCAGCAACGGGGCGACCCAGCGCTTGCGGACATACCAGAAGCTAGTACGGCAGAAAAAATGCTAGATGGATGAAAACAACCAGGTTTTTATAATTTTTCGGAATTGCAGGTGATTTGAGGTGGCCCGAGCTTTAGGGGGGATAGAATTCCAAAGCTTAGGGGCCAAGTACCTGAAGGAGCGGCCGCCAGCTCTGCTTCTCCGAATCCTAACAGTACAAGCCAGAGATAGGTCCGCTGAGCGAAGTGCACGCGCGGGAGTATAAAAGGAGCACAGTCCCTGCAGAGTTTGGGGGCCAGCATTATACAGGATTTTGTAGGTGAGGCAGAGGGTCTTGAATTGAATGCGTTGTTGTATTGGAAGCCAATGTAGTCGTCGAAGGAGGGGGGACGAGTGGCAGGTTTTGGGTAGGGCAAACAGAACGCGAGCGGAAGCGTTCTGTGCTCTTTGCATCCTGTTGATTGCAGTCCTGTTAGAGCCTAACATGAGGACATTGCAATAGTCCAGGTGAGACAAAAACCAATAAGGCACTTGCTTCATGTAACTGTCTGTAGCATGAGCTCAATGTAGTACGTGGCCTAAAACCTGACTCATAATAGATGACTCGTGGTAAAATACTACTACTCAAGCCATAAGAGGCAGAGGTGGACAGAGGGTGGGGAGGGGCAGCAATAAAGAGACAGGGGAATCAGTAAGGGGAGTTCCTGGAAGAGTACAAGCATAAGCATTAGCATGTGTATCAGAGGCACTTATATAACTGATCATCTCACTCAGTAAATTTTCAGAATATGTTAGTTACATAGGAATCCAACAGAAGCAACATTATAATGAGGCGCAGTGCAGCTAGGCTGGGAAGCACAGATTGACCTCATTATTCACCTTGCATTGAGTGAAGGCCTGCAAGAACACGAGATACGGCCAACATAGCAGATATTACAAACAGCATAATGATGACTCATAGATATTCTACGCTAATGCATGATCAGAATAAATGGATGCACATAGAATTCCGGTTTTCCAATGTGACAGAAAAAAATAAATAAAAATAAAAAAATTCCAAAGAAACAACTACAAAATAAAGAAAAGGCCCATCCATCATATTGTAAAACATTTCTCAGTAACAAACGCGTAATGCTTTATAATGAATACCCTCCATTTCCAAGTTTCAAATGCGTGTTATAATATAAAATACACAATAGGTTTTTTACATCTTTATAATAACATATTTTCTAATTAACAGAAATTAAGAATGAAGCAACCAGTTAAGATCAGTGACTAACATGCAGACAGAGAATTACATTGGTCAACAGTAATATGTGCTAAAGGTCATCCCAGTGATTAGAGATCCTCACGGGTGAAGCAGCCACACTCAACAAATCTTGATTGATTGATCCCAAATCGGTCTGAATATTTCCAGTTGACATTGTAATTTAAATTGTGTTTTCTCAGTTATGTCATATCCATTAGTCATATATCAATTAGCAGCACTTTGAGGGATTTAAACATTTTTAGGATTTTTTGGTACCATAAGACATTTTGAAGCTTTGTTTACTTGAGTTTATGTACGGACTATTCTTTTACATGAGAAAGCAAATCACTGAGGACAATATTTGATTTCATAGGTCTCCCCACCAATCAGAGCACTTTAGACACCTTATAATCATAAGAAAATTATCTATGTGATGCTTTTTGCACTTTCAGCCATTCCACGATAATCATAATTCTTTTTCTCCCATTTTCTTTGGAGTCCAGTGAATTCTTTGAATAATAGTCTGCTGAACTGTAGGCATGTTAACATTCACTTTTTCTATGCATCTCAAATACGTGAACCAGGCTTTTCCTGGTAGCTCCCACTACATTTCAATCTCCTAATCTCTTTCGTTCTATTTAAATAATTTAGCCTGCCAATCAAAATTTATATGTTTAACACTATAAGGGTGTCTTTCGGAGAAATGAAATTGCATAAGGCCGCCACGTTATTACAAGTGTGCTATATAAGAACTAGACATTGCACCAGAGATATCAGTGACGCAAGGCAGTATTAGTATGGCGGCTATGCACAGCTCATCCTTGCCTGGTGGCTTACAGCAAGTGTTGCGTGCAGGAACTGTCTGTGCCTGCATGACACAAGCAACAAAATGATCAACACACAGCTTTTTTTTGCCGGGTGGCTGAAGAGAAAAGAAGAATCCCAGACCAGCTTGTGAGAGAATGAAGGAATTTGTTTGTCTTCCCTGCTCAGCCTCAATCATTGGAAAATGGAGACTGACAGCCTGGTGAGAGGGCATAATGACTGTGAAAAGAATCTTTTGCCAACAGGTAATAAACAATGTGTGCCATAGAGTCCTCCCACACTCTCGAGGGGCATGACGAGCCATAGCATCAATCAGTGTAATAGAAGAGGCTCGTCGATGGGCTCAGGATGAGGAAATAGGTTATGAAAATATGTGGTGGAATCTAACAAGCCAAGCTGCCAGTAAGTGTTGAGCTATAGATTAGCTTTAAAGACACAACCATTGCACTGAACTTGAGCAGTCCCTATTTTGTAAATAAATAGGTTATGGTACAAAATAAATTTCTAAGAAGGCTAACAGCCACTAGAGCAGCCCACATCGAACACTGGTGCAGTGGCATTCCCTGCCCTACCTATCTTTAACCTTGTCAAGTGAATCAAGCAGAGTCAAGGTCTGCATCTAGTGGGATCCGAGAGAGCCTGAGAAAACGCAAGCTCAAGAAAACCACCACCCCAGTCCACCCACACACACACACAATGCGGACGGAGGGTCTCATAGCAAATCAACCCTGGCAGAAGGCAAGAGCCCTTTATTCAAGGCGGAATCTCGACAGTCCAAGAGATTGAATTCTCACGCCCTCCCACTACAGCCCCCCCTCCCTCGACACTTGTTGTTGAGTGACAGCCTCAGAGCATATCTCCCCAGCATTATACAGCATAAGGAGTCAGAGTTTGCCACCCAGTATCTAGGACTTAACTCCCCTATATTAACAAACTCATGAAAATAGAAAACTTTCACGTACAGGCCTTAGAAAGAAGAATAAATAAATACAATAATGTCTTTCCCGTATTCTTCTGAAAACAGCAGATCAAATCTTAATCCTGTCACAGATAGACTTTGGTGACGCTGTCCTTGGTGGCTTACTGCAATCTTTTCTCTTGCCAATCAAAAATGTTCTGTACACTGACAAGCAGACTTCTCATCTAGGAAGTTCCACATCACTTGAATCCTCATTGAGTTACACTTGCTTCCTAATGAAGCTAGCATGGAATTTAAACTGTGATATCTAGCTTACAAAACAGTCCACTCCTACTCTCTACCCTACTTTAATAATCTCCTCAAATTATCAGATGAAATGAGCAGTCTCAGAAGCAAAACCGTCCTTCAGTTGAAAGCCTCAAAATCACTCATACACAGCATCAATCCTTCTCAGGAGCTAATACCTTTCTATGGAGGTCCCTCCCTGCCCACCCCAGGACTAAACATACTGTCTAATCATCACGTCAACATCGAAGATGCACCTCTTCAGACTGCATTTAACCGAAAAGCCCTAAATGTTTCTTTTACTATCTGAGACCATCTCCACTCTGGCTCCCGCCCTCCCCTTCTACTCTCCCCTCCCAACTATGTTGTTCTTTTGGTCTCCACTGTTCTTGTCACTCTAGGAGTGTTAGCTATACTCCTGCATCATACTCTCTTACCCCTTACAAAACTCTCTCTCTCTAATCTTCCCTTGCTGTCGATCATTTCCAGTCTTCAATTGTCTACTCTTCGCTGATGTTTTTTCATCAGCCTAACTCTCATCTGCTGTTTCTTCCTCAAGTCCGCTCACGATTACTAATTGTGCACCTTGTCACCTTTATGCACTGAAACACTGCCCCATCCTCCAGTTTCCACCTATTCAACTCATTGCTTTGTACCCTCCACCTCCAGGACTCCCCTGGCCTGAATTCTGGTTTCTCTGTTTAAAGTCTAAAGTTCTCTTACGCCTTCCCCTCTGTGCAAACTCCTGGACTCCCTCTGATTCTTAAATTCCTCTCCTACCCAGCCTGTGCTACCATCTGAAAGTTATTTCGTAGTCTATGGCAGGACCGGAGGCTTCGGATTAGGCTGATACTTTCTTAATTTATTACTCCAGCAGCGTTATCAAACACAAAAACAGTAAGAACTACATTTCCCATGATCTACTGGGAAAAAGAAACCGAAAAAGGTCTAACAGCATTGTCCAATCCTGAGACAGGGTGTCCCATAACTTCCCCAGAGGACGGTCTATCCTCCTCCTCTTTCTTCACTACTCCAGCACATGAAAGCACTACTTATCCCAATAGTGGAGAGTGAAGAAATTAGGAACCCAATTGGATACCCTCATAGGATGCCCCACCCTAAACACTTTAATTAGTAATGATTTGGTAAACCCCCCACCGACTACTAAAGAGAGAGAGAAAGTTACTAAAGAGGCAAAAACGTCCAATTCTGATATAACTGCAAAAGTATCAAATATCCCTACTATACCAACACCCACAGCTGCTTTGCGCCGAATAAATAAACTTCCCTCGGGTTAATCCAAACTGCCCATAGATCCTCGAGCACAGTCAGCTCAAATAAAATCTCTCGTGGATTCGGCAAGAATGGGGAACACCAAATCCACGCGGGATACGAAAACTTTTGTTCAGAAACATAAGAAACCACTGGGTGAGAGACATGTGGATCTACCTCCAGCAGCATCTCACAATGTTATTATTTTAACGGGGGTTCCGCCTTTACCATCTCCAGCAAGATATGAAGACCCTGTCAGCCTCAAAAATAAGGTCACTTATTGGCTAAAAAATAACAGGCCATTGCCACCCCACCTAAACGGTGACATCATCATGGTACGGAGAACTAGCTGGGTGGGCTTACGCCCCAAAGACATTGAGGGCGATGTAATTATAATCACCTTTAAAGATCCTAGAGTCACCAACCACATAATGGACTGGTTTACAGCTACCAATAAAGGTCCGATTTCACCCAAATCCTTATTATACTTTTATCCAGAAGCCTTAATGCCCCCAAAACCATATCGCTCTACACACCATCATGAGAATCTTACTACCGAATACCACCAAAGACTACCGCGAAATTTCCATTTTCCAGGACAGGGAAATAGGGGTGAAATTTTTCCTACCCACGATCTACATTTGCATAATGGTAGGCCGTGGAGAAATAAAACCTATTTAACTCCTAGATATGACCAAGCGGGTTATGGTAACTTTTTCCTGCCAATAACTCCCACCTGGAATTTTCCCTGCAATAACTACTATGAGCCACTCTATGGTTTGGAGGATATAGACTGACTCTCTCTAGAGAAGGACCAAAGGGTGGAGGGGGAGGATAATGTTAGTATACTCTTAAATGTACCACCCATGAAGAGCTTTCCGATAAACAGCAAGATATCAAAAGGTCTGGTAAATGGGACAAAGATGCAGCTCCCAGCACACCGTTTCCCCCCAGTTAGTCAGCGAAATAATATAAAAACTTTGCCTACTTGTGTGGAAACTCAAGAACTATCCTCCAAATTACATATCCTTAGCTGGAACTCGGCAGGTATATCTTCAAAAATTATTCAACCAGCATGGCTGGAGGTAGTTAATTCCTATTCTGTTCTGTGTTTCCAGGAAACTTGGGTGCTTACCCCGATACACTTATTGGGCTTTCAAATTTTTCATTCAGCAGCAATAGAGAGTAACCAGGGCAGACACCGGGGGGGTCTGTGTATATACGTAAGTGTAGACGTGGGACACAGGATCCGGAAATGTGTACTAAGGGACTCTTACCAAATTATAGTTATGGATTTGGGCTCAGCTTTGAGTCTCTTAATCATTAATTTTTATAACAATATTCCCTTAGATCGTTTGGAGAAAGTATTAGATGACCTGTCTCATTCTATTGTTTCGATCAAAGAAATGCGTGGCGGTGAGTGTGTGACAGCATTCATGGGTGATTTTAATTGTCATATCTGCCAAAATATTTCCAGGGGGGTTTGTGACTTTTCTCCCCCACACGACAAGGAATTAGAGGACGATATGCCTGATCACTTTGTACATACAAACACAGGGGAATTACTAAATAATTTTATGGCATCGTTTAATTTAGATTTTGCAAATGTCTTATCACTTCCCTTGAAATCATTTAAACCGACATTTCATGGCAGAGCAGTAAATTCTATTATTGATTTTATTCTTTTTTCGAAGATGCATGCCTCCTTCATATCTTGTTGGGATACCTTGGACCACCTTTTTGGCGATCACTATCCTCTGGCTTTAGCCATTGTGTTACCCCTTCCCAGCACTAGCCACGAAAATCCCGGATCCAACTATGAACAACCTATTAGATTAGGTACATTAAATGGTTATACCCTTAAATGGGACAAAATTAACCCAGCTAATCTTCTTAAAACCTTACTTAAGCTGAGATGGGAGGAGATACACATTTGCTTGTCCATAAATAAACACCCCCAATCTATCCTGGAAGCCTTCTTGAAAATTCAAGAGAGTCTTAAAACGCCTCTTACAAGACAGTTCAAGCAAGGCCCCATTACCCCAAAAGGGTGGTTCGATAACGATTGCACAAGAGCCCTAAAATCACTGAAGAAAGCTCTTCATACATCACCTAAACAAGTTATGGAGATACGTCAAGCCAGACTCCGATATCATCTTGCCATTAAAAACAGGAAAAACACTTTGAAGGAGGAAGCTTGGCAGACTCTCTTGTCAACAAGTGAAAATAGGGACTCTTCAGTTTTCTGGAAATTTCTAAATACCCCACTCCCATGGACAAAAATACCTAAGAGACACCTGGATCTTGCAATTGGTGGTGATACCTGGGCTGCCTATTTTCAAGAACTATACAGCAAACCTACTCTTGTAAATAGCACCCCTTTGGATTCCATCCTGCCTCCATATCTAACATCTCCCTCTAGGAGCAAAAGTATTACTAACATTGTGTTTTCATATGAAGAGGTGATGGAAGCAATAAGGGAGAGTCCGTCTGGGAAGGCACCTGGTCCGGATGCCATCCCTACAGATGTTTTTAAGGCTGAGATCTATATGTGGGCACCAATACTAACCGCTGTTTTGAATTCAGCGAATGTCTCTGGCCAAATTCCAACCTGGGCTGAAGCAATAGTGATACCCATATATAAAAAAGGAGATAGGCACCTGCCATCATGTTATCGGCCTATCTCCTTGCTCGATTCTACGATGAAGTTCGCGGGGCGAATCATCTTGAAACGTCTCCACAAGTGGACAGAAGAGGAGAACATACTCTCAAGATTCCAATATGGTTTCCGAACGGGAAGGGGCACAGTCGAGCAGAGCTTGAATTTACATCTTATTATGTCGAAATATGTGATGATTAAGAGGGGAAGTCTCTACATAACATATATAGACTTAAGCTCTGCTTTTGACTGTGTGGTCCATGACCAACTATGGGAAACTCTTGACCGTCTAGGGATGGACCCATCAATTCTTGCCTTCATTATGAAACTGTACAAAGATGCTGGTGCCAGGGTGCGTTTTGGCTTGAAGGGAGAATGTTCACCAAGGTTCACCATCAATAGAGGGGTTAGGCAGGGGTGCATTTTAGCCCCCCGGCTTTTTTCCCTCTATATAAACGCCATTGGTGAGCATTTAAAAAATATCGAATGTGACTACCCTAAGGTGGGAGGCCAAGCCATCCCAATCTTGTTGTATGCCGACGATGCGGCTATCATCTCACAAACAAGATTGGGGCTACAAAGAGCTGTTGCTGCATTTACCAACTATATGCATGAAGGGGCTTGAAAGTCAACATTGGGAAGACCTTTTCTATGGCTTGCAGTAAGGGTAGAAAGAAAATTCCATGTCCCATATTTATCAAGGATCAAAAACTGGAGACAGTTGACAATTTCACGTATCTTGGTATACGCATAAACAGGAAGGTATTATGGCAGCCTGCTGTCAAAGCAAGGAAACTTGCCTTTGTTAGAGCAATTGGAGGTATACGTGACTTTGCAAGCAAAATAGGAGGGAGGCCAGTAAAACAACTCATTATGATATATAAAGCCAAGTGTGTTTCAACAGCGATCTATGGGGCCGGCCTCTGGGGTATTGAAAATGACATCTCATCAATCCAAGTGGCAGAAAATAATTTCCTAAGATATCTGCTAGCGACATCAAAAGCAACATCAGTCTTTATGATTCATATAGAGCTAGGCCTACCGTTTATTACCGATCTAATTAAAGTTGAGCCACTGCTTCTATGGCATAAAATCTGGACCACCACCGAGACTACTCTAAATCGAGATATAATAATGGATATTCTTAATTTGGAGGGGGCAAAACATATGAAATGGTTAGCATATGTTAAAAAGATGTTCCAAGATATAGATCGGCCTGAGTATTATACCGACCCAACGACATTGGAGCACATCTCAAGGAAAGAACTAAGAAAGACCCTATTGGATTACCTGGAAGCCAAAAGGTGGGCGACTCAGAAACTAAATAAATCAATCCAGGCCTATCAAAGGATCACCGTGAATAAGGGGTTACAACGATATCTCTCCACTGACTATTCCGGTTTTACAAGAATGTTGCTTACAAGATTTAGGTTGGGCTCTTTTTTTCGCTTAATAACTTTTCCGATATGTAATGATTGGTCGCGAAATTTGGGCTTATGTCCCTGTGATCATACTTCTGTTCAATCAAACATTCACTCTATATTATTTTGTACTTATTATACTACCCCTAGGAAATCCTTATTGAGACCCTTGCTGAAGAGATGGGGACTAAGGTCTTGCAGAGACGCCCTGGAACGTTTACAAGAGCTAGAGGACAGGGATGTCATATGCAAAATGGAATATTTTTAAAAATTACTACTTAAATTTAGAAATTCGTTAGCAGGGATAACTTGATTCGGCAACCAGTTAAAGATCCTATTGTACATTAGTCTGTTCTTAATATTGTGTTCTTCCTAAAATTAATTTTCATGAAAATGTTTTTTAAACTTTATATCTGGTTTCTTTTTGACAATTATGTGTTATAATTGCAAAATGATCTTCTTTTAACTTATATTATGAATGCTTTTATGATATTCTATGTAAATATCGAATAAAGCTTATTTTGAACTTTGAACACTACTCCAGCAGCACTGGGTTAAGTGATTTTGCTTTTTCCTCAATTTTACGTGTGTGATGATTAAGTAAGAGTTTTCTGTGATTTTGCTGCCTATGAGCTTTTGGTATTCATTGTGCCGCTCACATTAAACACGCACAGCGGTATTTGCGGGTTAATACGACCATGGGAGTGTCTCTCGCTCCTTTGCGGTCTCCCTGTCACTGTAAGGCTCTCTGTGCGGGCGGCCCTCCTGCTGCTAGAGGACCGCGCATTTCATTTTGCGCGCTTGGCGCATCTCTATCCCCCTCGGGGCCGGCAAGTCTCGTTTTCCATCCTGTCAGTTGCAGAGAGACTCGCACGGCCGAAAACATCCTCATTTACACACGGGGAAGGCTTTTCGTGTCTTTTGCCAATACTGATAAGTGTTTAAAATACGCTTGCGCCATTTGCATTGAGAGCCCCAGCCTGGAGCCTGAACACCCGTGTACCGGGAAAGACCGATTCAAATTAAGAGGAACCTGCCCAGTCAGGCGATCACCCTCAGCACCAGTAAGGAGAAGTGGTCCCAGCCCATATTAACCTAATTACTCAGCTACTACAGGGGTTTTCCCCTACAATTAACCCCTTGATCCTCTCATGGTCTCCAACTGTTTTGAGTTATGGAGGATTTTGAGGACTATTATGAAGAGGAGGAGGAAGAGGTAACTTACCTGCCCACTGATGATCATTTTTTTTTTTGTGTTATGGATACCTTCATCCTCAAGGTGGTTTTAAAAGAGGTCGCGCCGCTGGGGAAGAGAATAAATCAACTTCAGGCCCAGTGCCTTCAACCCCTCGATGCGAGGGAAGACCTATCTGAGGCTAAGAACCCACTACCTCCAGGACAGCCCTTCACTACCGCCCTAGACCCTAAGAGAAAGCGCGCTGATGATGCGGGGGTAGATACCGACGCTTTAGCATGCTGAAAGAAGGCCTTTATGGACGTCCGGTCTCCTCCAACTCCCACTAGACCATCAGATGATCTGGCGGGCCCCACGAGCTACCCTGAACAGTTGCCCACCTAGGACCCGGATGAGTTTACCCAGACCTCTGATGGGGATGGGGACTCGGGCCAGCCATGGCGCCCAGCAAGAGTAGATCAGACAGCAGTTCCCCAAGCAGACAACGATATGTTGAACCCTAATTACCTTTTACATCCAAGGTCAGCGGAATGGGTTACTGCCCCTAAGGTAGCAGCTTATATGGCAGCCAGGCTTCGTAAGCCTCTTGACAAGGAGGTCAGGAGCTGACTAAGAGTGGAATGCCCAAGGCCAGCTCTGGAGGTGAAGGTTGCAATCACACCAGAAGTGGACCCTAAGATGGCCACGTTCTTAGCCAAGTTTATTCATGACCCTAAGAAAGGAATAGACCATTCTTGGCAGGCGTGCCAGGATAAGCTCCTGGGCACCGCTGGTTCCCTGGCTAAGATTCTAGATATGGCGGAGGACGCCAAGGCCTCAGGCAGTGTCATCTCCCCTGATACCCTATCTAGCTGAGCACAGAGGGCTCTCATTTTCCTTGGAAATGCGAAGGCAGCGATTTCTACGGAACGTCGCAGATCTTTGTTGATCAAGATAGACCCTAAACTAGGAGAATTGGCTACTACCAAGGCTGGACCAGTAGCAGAGGGTAATCTCTTCGGAGACCCCTTTGTGAAAGAATTTGGAAAATTTGTAAACACATTTAATTCTCTGGACAGGGACCAAACGTCCCTTAAACACATATTAACCCCATGTGTTTTTGCCGCAGCCGGTCATGGCAAGGGGTGTTGACCAGCCGTCCCTACAGAGAAGCTCCTAAAAGTCTGCAGAACTGCGTTGAGGACAGTGGCAGGACCCCAAGAAATTTGAGAACTTCTACCCCACCAAATCGTATCCATGCCAAAGGGATGGCAGAGGAAGAGGAAAAGGTTCCTACACCAACCAACAAGGTGAGAGTGCAAGACTCGGGAAGTGTAAAAATAGGGAGCAGACTGCAGTTTTTTCTTCACAATTGGCTTTCGCTGACCTCGGACGCCTGGGTTTTGCAGACTGTCCGAGGTTTTCAAATAGAGTTTTTCGAGTTCCCGACTCAACTGGCTCATCCAAAGCCTGTAGTGTTCTCAAGAGAACCTATAGAACTAATAGAGGGGGAGATCTTGGATCTTTTGCAGAAAGAAGCGATTGTCCTATCAACCCTTCACCCGCGAGGCTTCCTCAGGAACATCTTTCTTGTGGCGAAACAGGATGGAGGCTACCGCCCAGTAATAAACCTCAAGAAATTCAACGAGTGGCTAGTTTACCGTCACTTCAAAATGGAGGCTATACACCTCCTCAGGGACTTGTTGCAATTGCAGGACTGGATGGTCTGCCTTGACCTCAAAGATGCATATCTTACAATACCAATTTTTACAGGTGTTTTCTACAGTTCCAGTGGAAATCCCAGGTTTTAGAGTTCACCTCCTTTCCTTTCGGACTATCCTCCGCACCATCGTGCTTCACCAAGCTGATGAAACCGGTGGTGGAACGCTTCAGATCGAAGGGGTCAGACTAATAATCTACTTGGATACACTCATTATGAGTCAATGTCCCCAACGGTTACCAGCCCAACTGCAACAAGCAGTAACCCTTCTGGAAACTCTGGGCTTTATGATCAACGAATCCAAGTTCGACCTTATTCCCTGCCAAAGGTGCAATTCTTGGGCTTTATTATGGACTCCATCAATGTGACTATCTCTGCCTTCTCGCAAGCTGTCCAAAATCAGACACGAGCTACGACGTATGCTAGCAAAGCCCACAATATCCTTACACCACCTAGCCAGGGTGGTGGACCTTCTATTGTTATCAATTCAGGTCATATTCCCGGGACCCCTCCACTACAGGGCTCTCCAAAGTCTCAAACGTTCACACCTCCAGAAGGGCCTCACCTACTCCCAGTTTTTGACCCTCTCGGAGGATGCCAAGACCGAATTACAGTGGTGGATTTCCCCAATGGAAGCCTGGAATGGACTGGCTATCTTCGGATCCCAACCCGATCTAGTAAAAGAGTCCGACGCAAGCCTTTCAGGCAGGGGTGCGCAGTGCGGAGATATTTCTATCGGCATAAAATGGTCATCCAAGAGAAGGGTCTTCACATCAATTGCCTAGAGCTGATGGCAGGGTCATTTGCAGTGAAATGCTGGACCAAAGACAAGGCCCAATGCTGGGTCCTGCTCAAAATTGATAATTTTGCTGTGGTCCGTTACACCTGGGGGGGACAAGGTCCAAGTCTCTTTCGGATCGGCCACGGGATCTCTGGGATTATTGTCTGTCCAACCAGTAAGCGCTATCGGTGGAACATCTTCTGGGAACGTCCAATCAGGTTGTGGATTGGTTCTCCCGTCATTGGAAAGACACCAGTTTGTGGAAACCAAGGTATACCAGAAACTCCAATCACGGTGGGGCCCCTGCTCGATAGACCTCTTTGCGTCGTGGCTGGATGCCCAACTGGAAAGGTATTACAGTTGGCGTCCGGAGCCAGAGGCATTAGTGTGGATGCTTTCCTTAACCACTTCCACGCTAATGACAAAGCCAGCTCGTCATGGGCGTTACCTATGCTGCGCTCATGACGAGCTGGCTTTGTCATGAACAAGCCTTTTTCTACTTCTTCAGCGCACAGCGGGAAAACGCGGTAGCGCTGTAGGAGTTAAAGACTGGAGTACAGAGCTGGGTTACGCCTTTCCACCCGTTTGCAATAATAATGAGGATGTCAACCCAGGTGAGGAGACAACAGGCGGACCTAGTGGTGATCACCCCAATCTGGAGGTCGCAGGCCTGGTTTCCAGTTCTGATGGAAATTTCCTGGGATTTTCCAATCTGTCTACCTCAGTTTCAGGGACTCCTCAAAGATGCGCAGGGGAAAACCCATCACCACCTTCTCTCTGGTGGTCTGTACCAGATGGCCTGGTGGGTTACAGGCAACGTTGGAAGGTGTCAGGCCATTTGACGGACGCTGCCTCGTAGCTCGCAAAGTCCTTGGTAGAGAGCACCAACAAGAGATACCGTTTCGCCTGGTCTAGATGGGGGAGTTGGTGTCTTCCACTGCAGGTGGATCCGATGGAGGCAAATGCTGTCTATGTCCTTAATTTTCGAGCCTCCCTGGCGAAGGAGGGCCTGGCTTATAGGTCAATCAATACATTTTGGTCAGTGATATCGGCGGGCCATATTCCTGCAGACGGTCACGCAATTTGAGAGCATCCACTCGTATGTAAGCTTTTGAGGAGTATCAGACTGTCTGTACCTCCAGAACCTCGGTATTCAACTCTCTGGAATGTCAATAAAGTTTTGAACTTATTCTGATCTTGGCCAGCCAATAAATATCTATCCAGAAAGCAGATGTCGGAGAAACTAGCAACTCTCCTTTGCTTGATATCCTTGGCAGGGTTTCTGATGTGAGAGCCTTAGACCTCACAGGCCGAGTTTTCACTCCAGAGGGGGTTACCTTTCATATCTCTAGAAGAAGGACCAAGTGTAATTCGAGGTTGGTGTCTTAGCCTGCTTTCCCTGATGTCCCTAATTTATTTGTGGCAAGAGCATTCAAAGCCTATGAGGTAGAGGCAGTGGACATACGCCCACAGGGCGTAAGACAATTGTTTATAGCTCTCACTAAACCACACAGGGCAGTCTCATCCCCTACGATTGCAAGAGGGGTCCGATGGGCGATGCAGGAAGCAGAGATTGACACATATCACTTCGGGGCTCATTCTGTTCGGGGTGGGATGGCATCGAAGGCTTTTTACCTGGGGGAGCGGCTGGAGGATATCTTGAACACCGCAGACTGATTCTCTGACTCCACCTTCAAAAGGTTTTACTTTAAGCCAGTCATGTCAATGGCATCTTTGGTGGTGGACAAGCTTTAAATCAGCCTAATCCGAAGTCTCCGGTCCTGCCATAGAAAGAAAAATGTCCTAGCTATCGTAAAGGAAAGTTTCAATTCTACTAAGGACGCGGAGGCGAGGATTAGCCCACCCGTTCAGTTTTAACTCCCTCCCAGAACACCTACGTATATGTGGTGAGTAAAATGTTCAAAAAAAATTCTATTGTTACTACGTATGATGGTTATATTAATCCTGTTCAAGCTGTTAACGTTACTGTGATTTGAAATTGAGCGTATTGCTTCTCTAGCACAGAGAGTTTACATCTATCCCTTTTTCTGACCTAGGTACAGACACCAGTAAACAAGAGTAATCCCAAGACATGCTGGATATGGTCGCAGGAAGAAAGAGGAGGATAGAGCGTCCTCAGGGGAAGTTATGGGACACCCTGTCTCAGGATCGGACAATGTAGTTGGACCTTTTCGGTTTCTATTTCCCTGTGAACCATCGGAAATGTAGTTTTTACTATTTGTATTTGATAACGCTGCTGGAGTAATATATGGAGAAAATGTCAGCCTAATCCTCGCCTCTGCATCCTTAACAGAATATAAACTTTTCTTTATGATAGCGAGGACATTTTTTATTCTCCCTCCTGCTTTCTGGCTGCTCGTTGGGCTTGGTCTTCTCTCACCAAATCCTCCTTCCTCGCCATTCATCCACCCTCCAGAGTTAATCTGTTACACTGGGTTAGTTTGTTGCTTCTGGTCAGCTAATTTTAGCTCGCTCATCTCTCTCCTAGTCATTCTTCCTAGCTCTCCATTGTTCTTTTGTTTCCGATATCTGTACTTTCTTTTACTTAGAATCTGCTCGTTCATACAGTTTTCCTTATCTGTTATCGTCATTGCTTGTGTTATCTTTGGCAGAGCCATTCTATACTGTGTATGAGCACTATTTAAAACTGTTAAATTATGAAAGGCAGAAGACCTTTCATATTGATTGAGATTAGAATGACAAACTTAGTAGCACTGCATATTATGAAGGTGACTATTATTGCAATAGGCCTAGTAAGTAAGTGATTGGTACACGTGTTATCTGCAAGGCCCCTTTTGCATAGTGTTTTAAAGGGTCATCAATGAGCTCATTAAACATGTAATAAGTGATGTAATATGTGCGGTCAAAAGCAATGGGTGAGTACGTGTTCGTCCAGCTAACTTTAAATGGTGATTTTCAGTGTTTTTTTCTCTTAAAATAATAGTTTTTATATTATTACAAGGCTTAACTAAAATGTCACTTAAACCTCAGTAAATTTGATATTTTATTCTATAGACTACATCAAGATTAATAAATGCAATACGTTTCAACCAGTCTTCCTCACAGATAGTAAGTCCTTTTTCCATGTCATTATTTATACTATTGCAACATGCCTCTTTTTAGCATTCTGGAACACGTAGTACCTAAACATTCAAGATAAAAGTTTATTAAGTGACGGATGCAGTTTTTACTAGAAGCAAATATTTTGATTAGGTTCATTTTAATGTACACTCTGTCGGTTGTCCAAGCCATTAGCAGTTGCTTTATGTTCTTCAACAGCTAAATTTTGCTTGCTTCAAAAGTCATATTACTTTGTTTTACTTGGCTTTGTGAACCAAGTTATTGTAATTGGGTATATTTGTTATCCTAGGTTTCAGGGAAAATACCTTTATCCATTAGAACTATCGGGTCTATTGAGGTGGGAAATTGTTGTTCTATATTTTTGGCATTTCCAAATTCATTTACTCTCATGTTCGGATCAGTCACAACGTAGCATTATAGTTTTTGTTCACTTACCTATCAATGTTTCTTTTCTCAATTCACCTGTGAGAAAAGTTCAAGAAAGAAAATAGTTCACGCCTACTGCATCCACACTTGCTTTTGTATTTGTAACGATAAAGCAATGTGGGACTTGTAAAACCTTAGCCTGTTCGTACTTAATTTTTTTAAATCACCGCTCTGTGAGATAAATTAAGAAAACATCTTATACATGCTTACAGACTTTCAGTTCATCATGTTGGTGCCAAACAAATCTTTTTGTCCCCACATTGGGGGTCAGTTGACCATCAGAATAATATCTAGTTGACTTTAAGATGTCAGTTTGTTACAGTTGAACATGAAGTTCTTCATCATTATTCAGTCTGTATAGTTCTCTTGTACATAACCGGATACGATATTTTGATTCTCAATTATATAAAAGACAGATACCGTCTCCTCCCCTCTCATTGTTTGGTACCAGGTCAATGCAATTTAATTTCATTTAATTCCAGCCACCCTGATGGTGTTTCATACAGTGCTTTGCTATGGCATGTGTTGGATCTGTGTTATTAATGATACTACATGCTCTAAAATCCATTTCTGTAGTAGGCATGTTGTACCACCCACATAATTTAATCCACAGCTACAATCTATGTCAGGACCGGAGGTGAGGATTAGGCTGGTCTTTCTTCACTTTCACAGTAGCCATTATGGAAACAACAGTCATAAGCAAAAAAATTAATTTCCCATGAAACACTGGGAAAGCAGAAACATTAGTCCATCCAATCAGCATACATCAATGCCCTTCAAGATCCTCTGCAGATGTTCCTGCTTCCTCTTTCTTTGCTGCTCGAGCAGCCTAAAGATAAGTCCATTAGGCCTCTGTGCCATTATACCTTGCTTTAAGTATTCTCTGTTGGTGTTTTTACTGCTTTCTTCACGAGTTGTATCACTGATGAATCTGCATTGATTTGGCATAACAATTTAGTTACAGGGTGGCTGCGGGAACATTTGTCACTCCTTCGCGGTCGCTTTTTAGGTCAATTTCATGCTGCTTTGGGAACTGCAGGCTCATATCGCAGAGTGGTCACCCAACCGCTAAAGGGCATTGCGTATCCTTTTCTCGTGCACTCAGAGCACTCTACCTCCTGCAGCGTCCAGAGCGACCATTTTACCTCATTTGAATGGTAAAGAGCAGGGGTGTGGGATTTAATAAAATGTCTACTTGTTCATGGGACAGATTGTTTCTTAAATCTACTTATCCTGTAACAAAGGGTGTCACCGACACCCTTTGGTGTTAGTGACAAATGATAGCAGCAATCTCATTATATACGAGCACTGATAACCTCTCTGATTTATGCCATGGCTCATACTATAGTACGGTCTGAAGACTACCAATTCCCTTATTTTGCTACTTTTCCGTGGATCTGCATTCTGGGATTGGAAGGAGCAGTAAGCAACAGTTCCAGGGTGGAATGCTCTTTTGAGTGTGTACAAACCTACTAACTTACATGATTTTGAGGTTTTCACCAGCTCTTAAATAGACTCCTACCATACTGAGAAAGGTCAGAAATGTACTCCTTGACAAAGGAGAAAGTGAAACATTTTCCTGGGTTGAAAAAAAAGTGTTTGGAAGGAGAGTGAACTTGTAAACACTCAACCGATTTTTGAATGATCAAACGTACACATGCAAAATGGAGTTCTCAAATATTTTCTAGGAGGATGATTTCCAGGCCTGCTTACGCAAATTTGTGTGAATTAATGAAAGCTATACATTTGCACTAATGCAAGGGCATATACCATGGATGCACCTTTGTGGTTTTTATCAAGAATAGGGAATCTAATTAGGTCTGGTGCTAACCAAGATCTTTTGTTTTTATTGAAAGTGTAACTCTTTCTGTATTGGCTTGCTTCACTGTGACAGCATTCTGCTCTTGCACAAGAAGCATTTCAGTAAACAAAGTTAAGTTCAACGCCAGGAACTGCTGTTGCAATCTGTGCTTTTTGAGACCAAAACATATTTTTGTATTTTGCTAATGCTGGGTATAATGCCTAGAGCCCGACAGCTCCTACAACAATACGTTTTACAAAAACCATGTCAAAACAAGACACACATTGACAAACTCAAAAGGCTGACCACCAATGCCAGACCTCTTGGCTTTGCCAATGCTTGTTTATTATCATGTTTCCCATAATCCTATTGAAATCGATTACACCGATTTTCCATTATGAATATTTTTTTGAAAATATTAGCATGTATCAACTCTTTTACTAACTGATGCTTCAAAGAAATGGTACCTAAAAATTTCAGCAATTTAGCATAACATTTTTTTCCTAGTTACATTTGTTAGTGAATATTTTTTTTGAAAGCAAAGAATTATCAATCTTGCTTTCAAGCTTCTGCAGATATTTGCATCTCATCAAGGAGCATTCTGGGAGCATTATACGTAGCTTCACCAGGTCAGCCTACTGCAACGCCGGCGAAATGGTAAGCGGAAGCGTGCAGACATCCTGGGTGTTGATCTGGACACATTTGACTGCCTCAAAAAGGCCTTCATGAACTCTCAACCTTTGCATCTTCCTGCTCCCACAGTGCCCAGCACTTTGAGGGGCAATTCACCCCTATCCCGGACCCTCCTCAATCTCCCGAACCTTTGGAGGAGGAAGGTTTACCCCATGCCGCTGAACCAGCGAGGCCTTGGCGTCCTTCCGACAACCCCTATTGCATCTGCTGGTGAATCCAACCTGGATATCACTGCTCAAGACCCAGATTCGGACATGCTGGATGCGGATGAGCGGTTACATCAGTGTTCAGTTGAGTGGACTCCAGGGGCAAATGTTGCCGCCTCAGTGACGGGCCATTTATGGGAACTTCTCGCCAAGGAGGTCCACAGTCGCTTTCGGGCGGGGTGCCGATGTTCGTCGCTGGAGGGCAAAGATGCCTTCACGCCTGAAAGGATGACAATATTTTTAGCAAAGTATGTCCGGGGCCCCCAAGAGGGGAATAGATCGTTCCTGGAGCTCATCCCAGGATAAACTATTGGATATTGTTGGCCCGCTATCCAAGATCCTGGACATGGCCAGGGAAGCTAAGGCATCGGACGCTTTGATCTCCCCGAAAGCCCTATCGGGCTGGGTCCAGCAGGCCATAATCTTGCTCAGAAACGCTAACTGCACAATTTCAATGGAGAGGCGTAGGTCCCTACAAAACAAGGCAGATCTTAAGTTGGGGGAATAGGCAACACTCGCAGCAGGTTCCATTGCCCAAGGGGGTCTCTTCATGGATCCCTTTATACGCGTACTAAGACAATTTGTAGTCATGTTCAATTCCTTGGACAACGCTCAGACTTCTATCAAAAGGATTGTTACCCCACGGGTATTCGCCGGGGCTGGTCATGGCAGAGGGGGTTTGGTCGGCCACGCTCTCCATCAACCTTCCACCCGAGTTTCAAGGCCACATAGAGGCCAATGGAAGGATTCCTCCTGATTCGGTGCCTTCAATCAATCAATCAATCATTTGTAAAGCGCACCACTTACCCGTGAGGGTCTCAAGGAGCAGGGGGGGGTGTTGCTACTGCTCGAACAGCCAGGTCTTGAGGCGTCTCCTGAAGGTCAGTAGGTCTGGGTCTGCCGTAGGTCGATGGGGAGGCTGTTTCAAGTCTTGAAGGCGAGGTGGGAGAACGATCTTCCGCCGGCGGTCGTTCTTCGGATGCATGGGATGGTGGCGAGGGCGAGGTCAGTGGAGCGGTGCTGGCAGAACGGGGTGTAGAAGGTGAGTCATTTGTTGAGGTATGCTGTTCCGGTATTGTGGGGTGCCTTGTGGGCGTGGGTGAGGAGTTTGAAGGTGATCCTTTTGTTGATGAGGAGCCAGTGTAGGTCTTTCAGGTGTTTTGTGATGTGGCTGTGGAGAAGGATGTCAAGAATGAGGCGTACAGAGGCGTTCTGTATGTGTTGGAGTCGCTTCTGGAGTTTGGCCGTGGTTCCTGCATAGAGGGCGTTGCCGTAGTCTAGTTTGCTGCTGACGAGGGCCTGGGTTACCGACCTTCTGGTCTCTGTAGGGATTGATTTGTACATCTTGCGGAGGGTGTGGAGGGTGTTGAAGCAGGAGGATGAGACGGCGGTGATTTGCTGGGTCATTGATAGCGATGAGTCTAGGATGATTCCCAGGTTGCGTGCGTGGTCAGTGGGTGTCGGTGCAGCTCCCAGTGTGGCCGGCCACCAGGAGTCGTCCCAGGCGGAGGGGGTGGATCCGAGGATGAGGACCTCCGTCTTGTAAGAGTTCCGCTTCAGGCGGCTGTTCTCCATCCATTCGGCGACGGCCTTCATTCCCTCGTGGAGGTTGGTTTTGGCGGTGGTTGGGTCATTCGTGATGGAGAGGATCAGCTGGGTATCGTATGAGATGATGTTGAGGTAGTTTCTCGGACGATGTTGGCAAGCGGTGCCATGTAGACGTTGAAAAGTGTTGAACTGAGTGAGGATCTTTGGGGTACGCCGCAGATGATCTTGGTGGCTTCCAAGCGGAAGGGGGGTGGCGGACACTCTGTGTTCTGCCGGTGAAGAGGCGGATCCCCGCGTTGTGGAGGCGTATGCGTAGGGTCAGGTGGCAGATGGTGTCGAAGGCGGCCCACAGGTCCAGGAGGATAACGGCCACTGTTTCGCTGTTGTCTAGTAGGGTCCTGATGTCGGCAGTGGCAGCTATAAGGGTGGTTTCGGTGCTGTGGTTGCTACGGAATCCTGATTGGGATGGGTCCAGAGCATTGTTCTCTTCGAGGAAGCGTGTCAGTTGCATGTTGACCATCTTCTCGGTGACTTTCGCTGGGGATGGGAGCAGGGAGATGGGCCTGAAGTTCTTGAGGTCCTTGGGGTCCGCCTTGTTTTTTTTTAGTAAGGTGTTGATCTCGGTGTGCTTCCAGCTTTCCAGGAAGGTGGCGGGCTCAAAGGAGGTGTTAATGATCTGATGGAGGTGGGGTGCGATGATGGTGCTTGCTTTGTTGAAGATGTGGTGTGGGCAGGGGTCGGACGGCGATCCAGAGTGGATGGTGCTCATGATTTTGATGGTGTCATCGTCGGTGACGTGCGTCCAGGAGAGCAGGAGGTCGGTGTGCCTGAGGGGGCGGTGGTTCTGAGGTGACGGTGGATGTCGGGGGGGTCTGGGTGTTGAAGCCGTCGTGGATGTCTGCGAATTTACGGTGGAAGAAGGTGGCTAGGGAGTTGCAGAGGTCTTGCGACGGCGGGATGTCGGAGTTGGAGCTGGGGTTGGAGAGTTCCTTCACGATGTTGAAGAGCTCTTTGCTGTTGTTTGCGTTATTGTCGATGCGTTCCTTGAAGGAAGGCCTTTTGGCAATTCGGATGAGTTGATGGTGCCTGCGGATGGCGTTCTTGTGGGCTGCATTGTTATCTGGTGTCTGTTCGTGGTGCAATTTCCTCTCGAGTCTACGGCAGGTCTGTTTGGATGCCTGGAGATCGGTGGAGAACAAGATGGCTTTTCTGTCGGTGCGTCTGTTGGAGGGATTCTTGATCGAGGCGTGGGTATTGGCGCAGTCGTCGATCCATTGCCTGAGGTTGTGGGCGGCGGTGTCCGAAGAGTTGGTTGGTGGGTTTCGGGCGAGGGTGGCGATAAGCTGGTCTTTGGTGACCTTGGTCCAGCTGCAGTGGGGCGTCTGTAGAGAGTGGTGATGTGTGGTGGGTTTTTGAAGGTGAAGTGGACCCAGCGATGGTCGGTCCAGTGGAGCTCGGTGGTGTGGCGGACGTTGCTGCTGGCAGAGAAGATGGGGTCGAGCGTGTGTCTGGCGGAGTTTGTGGGAGTCGTGACGAGCTGTTTGAGTCCGATGTTGTCGAGCAGGGTGGTGGAGTTGCTGTCGTTGGTGTTCTCGAGGTGAAAGTTCAGGTCTCCGAGGAGAATATAGTCCGTGGATGCGAGGGCGTGCATGCTGACGAGGTCAGCGATGGTGTCGCTGTACTGTGGTCGTAGTCCGGGGGTCTGTAGACGAGGGTTCCGTTGAGGGTGGTGTTTGGGTCGATGTGGATCTGGAAGTGCAGGTGTTCGGCGGTGCTGAGGGTGTCACGGTGTTGGTCGTGATCCTGAGGGTGTTCTTGTGGATGACGGCGATTCCTCCTTCAACTCCGTTGGTGCGGTCCCTGTGGGTGATTTTATAGCCGTCTGGGATGGCAATGGCGATATTAGGTGCAGAGGAAGGGTTCATCCACATCTCTGTCAGGAAGGTGACGTCCGGTGAGGATGAGTCGAGTAGGTCCCAGAATTCAATGGCATGCTTGTGTGCAGAGCGTGTGTTGAGTAGTATGCAATTGAGGTTTTTTTCGTCTTGCCCCGTTGGGCGTGGTGGTGGCTTGGAGGCTGGTGAAGCTGCAGTTCCGGCAGGAGAAGGGTCCGTGGGTGCGCTTCGGTGTAGCCTGGAAGCAGGTGGATGAGCGGTTCGTGTTGAGAGCGTGGAGGAATTCGGCGTCGTGGCGGCATTGTGAGGGCCAGTGGGTCTGGCACTGGGCGGGGTCCAGGCACGGACAGGCGCAGACGGGCTTGCCTTTGACGCGCCTGCTGCGCGGCCACACAGCAGCCGCCATAATAAGGGGAGGTGGGAGGGAGGAGCAGCTGGGAGGCGGGGAGCGAGGACGAATGGGTGAGCGAGGGGGTGGGGCCGCAGGGGACAGAGCGGCGGGGAAGGTGGAAGGAGGTCTGAACGGCAGGAAACTGGCGGAACGAAAACAAGAGCAATTCAAATAGAGAAACTAAGGCAGAGTGCAGAAAAAAATCAGCAGTGGGGCAGAGTCACAAAAATGTAAAAAAACACAACAAAATACAATAGTGGTGCAGCGGTAGATCGGATACCTACTGGGAGCCTTGAACTCATGGCAACAGCGGCAGAAGCGGGGTCAGAGACACGAGCACAGGCAGGTGGAGCTGTGCAGCGTGGGGAGCGACCTGCCTAGAACAGGGTCAAGGGTCGCTGTACCCTATCACGAGCTGCTCACATCAGCAAGACTTAAGAAGAACTTCCAGAGGAGGGGGCTCGTATGCTACCTCTCAGTGAGTGTCCCATCCTTTCTCATTGGTCCAGCTTGGGGGCAGGCTGTGTTTATTCACAATTGGGAGGCTCTCACATCAGACGCCTGGGTCCTTCAGATGGTAAGAGGTTTTCAAATAGAATTTTAAGGCTCTCTGTACCAACCTCACAGGCCAAAACCCCTTTCCTTCTCCCAATCTCAAGCCACCCTTGAGGAAGCTGAGATTTAACAACAGTTATTGAAAGGGGCGATTGTTCACGCACAGCTACATCCCTTCTGTTTTCTCAGCAACCTCTTTCTGGTAGAGAAGAGGAATAGGGGACAACACCCGGTTATTGACTTAAGGGAATTCAACGAGTGGCTGGTCTACTTAAAAATGGAGGGTATTAACCTCCTCAGGACCTGTTACATACAATTGGATAATAAACCTTGACTTAAAAGATGCATATCTCACGATCCCAATCTACCCTCTTCATCGTTGTTTTCTGCTATTTTAATTACGCTTCAAGACCTTCGAGTTGACCACTCTCCCTAGCGGTCTTTCGTCCGCACTATGGTGCTTCACGAATGTAATAAAACAGGTTCTGGAACACCTACGAGCCGGTGCATCAGACTCATTGTTTATCTGGACATTATCATTCTCATGGGCCAATGCCCAAAGAAGCTGTCAGAGTAACTCCAGTTGAACGTCTACCTTCTAGAGTCCCTCAAGTTCATCATCAACAAACAGAAATCGGTCACCTCCCTGACCCAATCCTTACAATTAATTTCTGGGCTCTGTGGTGGATTCAGTCTGGGCAGTTCCGAGTCTCCCATCACGAAAGCTCAACAAAATAAAACACAAACTCAGGAGCACGGTGGACAACCCATCTACCTTTCTCAGACACCTCCCCCACATGTAGGTCTTCTGTCATCATCCATACAGGCTATCTTAACAGGATCGCTACACTATCAGGCTTCACAGTGCCTAAAGGCCTTCTACCTTCAAAGAGGCGTCACTTATACTCAATCGGTACTAGTGTTAGAGGATGTCAAGGAGGAGTTACGTTGATGGATCGCACACATGGAGGCCTGGAACAGATTGGCCATTTTTGGATCACAACCAGATCTGGTAAACTAATTTGATGTCAGCGGCACGGGGGGCGGGGGGACGATGCTGTGTGGAGTTCTGCACAGGAGGAAAATGGTAATCTGCATAAAACTCATAAGCTGTCTAGAGTCTTGATGGCAGGTTATTTGCAGTGAAGTGTTGGGCCAAGGACCGGGTCCAATGTTGTGTCCTTCTCAATATGGACAATGTAGCGGCAGTCCCCTAGATCACTCACCTCGGGGGAACACGATTCAAAATTATTTTGGGCTTGGCCTAGAGCTTTTAGGTCCATTGTCTGGAAACCAAATATCTGTAATGGCAGAACATCTTCCTGAAGAAATCCTATCAGGTTGCGGATTGGCAGTCTCGGAGGTTGCAAGATGTGAGTCTGGGGAAATTGGACCCGCGGGTGCGCCAGGAACTACAAACCAGGTGGGGACCTTTCACTGTGGATTTCTTTGCGTCCCGACTGGACCACCAATTGAACAGCTACCAACATTGTCATTTTGAAAGATATGAGTTTCCTTTTGCCCATCAATTGTCCAGATCGACTTTAACTAAACACTCACTGAACATAATGTGACACATCCTACCTTCCTGCTTAAACTACCTCTGGGTTTATAATGGTTGTGTTGTATTGTATAGTTCCATTTCTTAGGACAACAAAAAAAAGGATTTTTAAATTGCTTAAAAATAATCCCAATTACTCTGGGCCATAATCCACTCTATCGTTTGTTTTGCTCACCATACCACCTCAGAGGGAACAGAGCTTGTGTATGTACATATCAGAGGACAGGACAGAGCAGAAGAAGCCACACAGTGGCAATCAGGAATAGGTCGGCAGAGTAGGCACCACAGATTAAAGGCAGGTGTTGGATGCATCCGAACAAACATGATAAGTGAAGAAAGATACGCCAAGAGAGGGGGCAGTAGACGTGCTAATTTAAACTATACGAGCTCAGACACGAACCAACCAAAAGAAAACCTTTGGTCTTGCTATATTAAGAATAGTCCTACCAAAACTGGCAGGTCGGCAAAGAATGGGAATGTTGGCAATTCCAGACTGATTGATGGTGCTTCGCAAAACAAGGCGGCAATTCCACAACTTTCTAAATCACACTCTGGCTATAAGAACAATAGTTACTTACCTGTAATCTGTGGTTCTCCAGTATTGGTGTCTTTCATAGATTCACATGCCTGATTCATTCCCCGTCGTCGGAGTGGGAGTCCCACGGTACATAAAAAAGCAATAATATGCCATAAATATGTAGTAATACTAATAGAAATGAACCAGGAAGTAAAGCAGCCAATGCTACAGTAGGCAAAAAACTTCCACATCTATGACTCTCATAGTCATTATGTATAGTCCAAACTACAGCCAATCAGGCGCCAGCACCCACCAGAATGTTCTCCCCAGAGGCTCAGGCTCTCAGATTTTCTCGCAAGGAGTGAAGGTAAACATAATAGCCAAAAGCCTCTGAGGGGAGGTGGGCGGGTTGCATGTGAATCTATGAAAGACACCAATACTGGAGAACCACAGATTACAGGTAAGTAACTATTGTTCTTCTCCAGTATGAGGGGTGTCTTTCATAGATTCACATGCCTGAATCAGAGTAGCTAGCAGTACATATTCTTGCTGAACAGACGCCATGACGTCAAGCTTGTCAGTTAGTAATGCAAATAACAATGCAAAGTGAAAATACACATATAGTATAAAGCATAACATAATGCAATCATGGGAATATGTGAAAACATAATATATAAGAAGCGTCTGACAGCAGAAACAAGGAGGTGGGAAACAGAGGCTCACCTTAATGAAACAGATTCCGTAGAACAGCTCGACCCACAGAAGTATCAGCTTCGCTGATTGACTCTAGACAGTAATGTCTGGTAAAGGTATGGCGACTCGCCCAAGTAGCCGCTTTGCAGATCTGCTGAAGAGGAACTCCAGCAAATAAGGCCGTAGATGAAGAGACCGCTCTAGTAGAGTGCGCTCGGGGCGCAGATGGTAAAGGTCTCCCAGCCTGTGCATGGCAAAAGGCAATGGCAGCAGATATCCATCTTGCAATAGTCTGTTTTGATACTGCCTGCCCCTTACGAATCGCACCGTAGGTAATGAACAACTGGTCAGAAGTGCGTACAGTAGACGTTCTTTGAAGATAGAATTTAAGACATCTTCTAATGTCAAGCGAGTGTAAAGCTCTTTCCGCAGGTGTTTGCGGGTCAGGAAAGAACGATTTAAGAACAACAGGTTCGTTCAGATGGAAATCCGAAGGTACCATCGGAATGTATTTAGGATTTGTGCGAAGTATCACAGAATCGCTTGTGAATTGCAGGAAAGGATGATGCACAGTGAAAGCTTGGATATCACTAACCCTCCTGGCGGATGTTAATGCTAAGAGCAGTGATACTTTCCACGAAAGAAACTTCAAGTCGGCTTTATGGATGGGCACGAATGGGTGACGCATTAGTTGACCTAGGACCACATTCAGCTGCCATGAAGGAGGCGGACGGCGTACAGGAGGGAACATTCGAAAGAGGCCTTTAAAGAACTGTTGGATAATTCTTGCAGAGTACAGAGAATTGGAACCATCCTGTCGATATCTGGATATTGCAGCTGTTAAAGGTCAGGCTACCAACCGAATTAAAAGAACCTTAAGTATTGCCCGGCGGTGTCGCCTCTTAAACCCACAAGTTATTAACCAATGAAGAGGCAGGCGCTGGAGACTGGAAGGCAGGAAACTAGGGTTTTTTTATTCTCTCCGGAGGAGAACACATCAGTTCGGACAGCAAGTATCGTCACGAGGTGCTCTAACCGCATCTCTGAGGCCTGGCCTCTTATACACAGGTTTATTGCTTTATTACATACAACACATTCTTGGCAATGCTTTGATGTACGGAGGGATATCCTCCGAATCTCCCCTTCAGGCCCGTTCCCACACACATTTACAGTTGAAGTCCTCACCCCGGTCACAACAGGTGATGACTACCGCGCAGCTGGACATTCCGCCGATTCATGGAATGTGGGGGTTTGGTCGGATCTCATAGGGTGAGGGCTTTGATCAACTCGGGGGTCCTTTGATGAGGGAAGCTTTTTACTGTACGGGGAGGGGCAAGGAACAGTATCGGCAGAGCTAGGTGTCGGCCTGGGAACGAGGAAGACAAACGGGCACACAGAAAAAGGGGATTTGTATCAAAAAGGGCCTGGGACCATGAAAGGAAGGAAGGGAAGTGTCGCGCTGGGAACAGGATGGGGTTCCGAGGCAGAGCCGCGCTGAAGAGGGGCTTATGACCCAAGACATGTGAGAGCGGAGGGGGGGGGTTGTCAGCGAGGTCGGGAGAGAGAGAGAGAGAGAGAGAGAGAGAGACGCTGGCTATCGGCGAGGGGCAGGGAGGCCATGGTGCACAAAATGGCTGCCGCTTACGCGCACGAATGGGCCCAAGGAGAGCAAGATGGTGCCGATAACGTTGACATTTTCAGTCTAATCTTTAACAGTCCTCCCTTTTCAACATATCTAGCCAACTTGCCTACTCAATGTCAATCTTCATCAAATTCCCAACCTCGGCATCATATAATGCTCCCATGCGTTCATTTCCAAAGTCCACGGCCTTAGGGCAAATACAGTTTGCACATAATGAACACAGGGGTGGCAGACATTGAATTCCTAAGCATAGGCCACATATTACTACTACAGGAATTAGGATAATGGTGAACAGTCTCCAGCCCCAGTTCTTAACGGTGTTCCAAAACCAACCACCAAGCGACCATTCTTCCTGATCCTGGTAGACTTCTGAAGAGAGTCTGTGAAGATGTTCGATGGCTTTGTACACTGAGGGCGAGTTGTCCGGTATGTATGTACAGCAGCTGGACCCAATAATGCGGCATGCTCCACCACGGTCCGCAAGAACCACATCTAGGACAAGGCGGTTCTGTAGGGCCACCAAGCGGACCGCTTGGAGTTCGGCGGTGTTGTTGGCAAAGATACCAGCTGTGATGTTCATTGTTGTCTCAACTGCCTGAGTCAAATGTCGGATGGCCCGGCTGTTTGCCATCGGGCCCCAAAGAGGAACAAGTCCCTTCATAGCATCGAGGAACTGCGCTCCTGTTGAGTCGGCTTGCTCAATGTCCTTGGCTCGTTTTTGCCTATGATGATTCGCTGGGGCCACATAAGTCGGAGGAAGGACGAAGGAGATGAAACAAGTGCCCCCCCAGCCTTTGGGGAGCCAGGTGTAGGCCTTTGTGCCGCAGACGAAATACATGTTTGGGGACGACACAAAGGAAGGTGGATCCGTAGTGTCCAAAGTTCGGGTAAATCGGCACGCGCTGCGGCCCACCAGCTGTGTCCCATGTCCTTCTATGCACATGTGGCCTGTGACGTTGATGACTGATAGGGCCACAGTCAGAGTGGCAGCCGTTCGTTTTCGCAGGTAGGAGAAGGTGGGTCTGGTTGGATTGTTGAACACCTGCATTTCAATTCGTTCTTTAGCAGGGATGTCCATGTGGATGGAGTCGTTGGAGGTCTGTGGGCAGAAGTGTGTCTTTGTTTTGTTTCGCCGGACCCCGTGGGAGAAAGGCGTTACGGTTTTGCTGGAGGTGGCATTGTCCTTATAGCTTTCTTGCAGGAGGATCAGCCAAGCAAGGCAGGAGCCATGTACCGAGAAGGGTGAGGGGATGAATGGTATCGAGTGTCCAGTGGCGTGGGGTAGCAACCCACAGATCCAACAGTTGGTGGCATTGGTGGCGAGATTGTGCTGGTGAAGGAGCTGTACGAAAGAGTTATTCCAAAACTCCTTTCGCCTCTCTCTGAGTTGGGGAGAGAGCGAAATCAGATAATGTTCCTTCGCGGTGATAGGCTGAGCAGTGGTCAGGAATGTTTCATGAGCAGGTGCATTTTCTTCCACAATCCAGAGTGTGGTCATGAGGAGAAAGCAAAAAAGGATTGCGATGAAGAGTGCAATTGTCTTTGAGCTGTGGAGTCTGTCTGTTCTTGGGTTTCTGTAGTGGGTATTTCCTGTTGTCTCCATCATCTTCTTATTTGGCGCTTCCATCATCTTCATCTTCAAGGTGCTCGGTAGTGGGCAGAACCACAGACTTAGTTTAGCTTCTCTCCAGGCAGCCCTTGATTGCTTTGGGTCACCGTTTTGAGATTCAACTTAGTTTGTGGTCTACTTAGCCGAAGCTCCCTCCTTTCGACGCAGGAAATACCCTTCTCTGGATGGCACAGTGGGATCAGAGAATCTTGAAAGTTCAAGTGCTTCGGTATCAGGATAGCAGGTTAGTGACGGTCGGTCCTTGTTCAGGAGCTCTTCTTGGTCGCCGATGTTTTCTGTCGTGGCCAGGGTCGGGGAGACCTTCTTACAGTGGTGCGCGTGCAGCCAATGCCTTTTCCCCTCCACACGAAGAGCCGTCCGGGTGGAGATTAACACTTGCCAGGGGCCCGTCCACCGGGGTTCCAAACTATTCGTCCGCTGAAAGTTTCGGATCAGCACGAAATCCCCGGGTTGGATGGCGTGACCCGGACCCCTGGAAGCATCGGGGATGGCCTGCTGCACCTGCTGATGAATGACAGACAGAGTTTCAGTCAATTTATACAGATAATCAGACATTAGGACGTCCGGGACGTCATGAATGGAAGTTGGCTTTGGTGCAGACCAGATACTCATGGGTCGGCCGAAAACAACTTCATAAGGGGTTAAGTGATGTCTGGTGGGGGTGGAACGCATCGATAGCAATGCTAGTGGGAGGGCGTCTGGCCATTTCAGACCCGTGGTAGCTACTATCTTGGCCAGTTTAAGTTTTAGTGTGGCATTGTGTCGCTCAACAAGTCCAGCGGACTGGGGGTGAAAGACTGCGTGAAATTTCTGCTTGATGCCCAACCCCTTTAAGAGGAACTGGATGACTTCGGCTATGAAGTGGGGGCCATTATCGCTCCATAAAATACGACAAAGGCCGTAACGGGGGAAAAACTCCTTTAACAGTACCTTTGCGGTGGCCATAGCAGTGTTGTCACGGGTTGGGTATGCTTCCACCCATTTGCTAAAGGCGCACACCACGACAAGTACATATTTCAGGCCTTGGCACCTATCTAGCTGGATGTAGTCCATTTGCAGGACCTCAAATGGGTGGTTTGGGACCCCAAATCCTCCCCGGGGCACTACAGTTCCTTTCCCGGGGTTGTGTTGCAGGCATATCAAGCATTGTTGGACCAGACGTTTGGCGGAATCTGTGATTTTATCATTGTGCCAAACCCTGGAGACAAGTTCAGTCATGGGGGCTGATCCTATGTGGGCAGGGGAGTGAGCCATAGCCAGTATGGGAATCAAGTATGAATCAGGTAGCAACCACTTGTTTGTGTCTCTTGTCCGCCAGCAGCCTTCATCGTCTTTTAATCCCACCCGTGTCCATTCAGTCAACTCGTGTTGTGTGCTAGCCGTTTGAATGTCTTTAATAGTGTCTCTAGCGTCAGTCCATTTTTCTGCTTGTGACCTGGTCACGTACATATGTGTTGTCGTCCTATTTTCAGCTGTCGTTCGGGCAGTGATGTCGGCTAGCGCATTTCCCTGCCCAATGATGTCTGTCACCTTTTTGTGTGCCTGGCACTTGACGACTGCAAGCTTGTTGGGGAGAAGGACGGCCTCGATCAAGGCGGAGACTAGATCCCCGTGCAAAATGGGGGTGCCGTGTGAGGTCAAGAATCCCCTTTCCCTCCAAAGGAGCCCAAAATGGTGAACCACCCCAAAGGCATACTGGCTGTCGGTGTAAATGTTCGCTGTAGTTCCTGTTGCCAGGATGCAGGCTCGGGTCAGGGCAATCAGTTCCGCTGCCTGGGCAGATCGTTGCGTGATACGGGCTGTCTCAACTACAGTTCGGGCCGTGGTGACTGCATAGGCAGCGGAAGTGGTGCCATCGGGGAGTTTGATACAAGAACCGTCCACCCACAGCTCTCCGTCAGGGTCAGGGAAAGCCGTGTCTCTGAGGTCAACCCTACTTCTAGTCTGTTCGTCCGTAAGAGTCACACAGTCATGTACAGGGTGCACGTTGGGATCGTTCTCTGGCAAGGGTAACAGAGTTGCCGGGTTCAGTGTGGTGCATCTTTTCAGGGCGATATGGGGTGCAAGCAAGGTCAGTTCGTATCCAGTCAGTCGTGCACTCGTCAGGTGTTGCGTCTTGGTTTGGTTCAGGAGGGTGTCTACCGCATGGGGTACCAGTACCGTGAGGGAATTCGAAAGCACGATCCCCTCACTCTGTCGGATAGAGATCGCAGCAGCAGCTACGGCTCGAAGGCAGGCAGGCAGGGCTCTGGCTACAGGGTCAAGAGTGGCAGAGAAGTAAGCGCACGGTCGTTGCTTAGGGCCAATGGCCTGGGTCAGGACAGATAAAGCGCACCCCTCCCTTTCGTGAGTGTAAAGGGAGAAGGGCTTTTTGTAATCAGGGGTACCTAGGACGGGGGCTGAACAGAGGGCATCTCGTAGTTCCGTGAAGGAGGTTTGACACTCAGGGGTCCATGGGAGTGGGAAAGGGACGTCTTTACCTAGCAGAGAAAGCAGCGGTTTCACAATGAGGCTAAAGTTTGGTAACCACTGTCGGCAGAAGGAGGTGAGGCCTAATAGGGAGCGGACCTGCTTCTGGGTCTTAGGGACAGGAGTATCTAGAATGGTTTGGATTCGATCAGGAGTGAGTTTTCTTCCTTCTTTGGACAAAAGGTGGCCTAGGTAAGTGACCTGGGGTTGGCAGAATTGCAACTTCTTCTTGGAGACCTTGTAGCCATTTTCCGCAAGGAAGTGCAGGAGTTGAATGGTGGCTGTGACTGCTAATGGAGTGGTGTCGGCTGCTAAGAGGATGTCATCGACATATTGCACTAACACCACTCCGTCGGGTAACTGGACTTGATCTAGTTGTCTCTTGAGGGCCTGGCTGTAGATGCTAGGGCTTTCTGTGTAGCCCTGGGGTGCTCGGCAGAACCTATATGAGCGGTTTGTTAGGGTGAAGCCGAAGAGGTATCGGCTGTCTGGGTGGATGGGGATGGAAAAGAATGCATTTTTGAGGTCAATGACAGTGAAGGTGGTGGCAGTAGAAGGAATCAAAGTCAGGATGGTGGTGATGTCCGAGACCACAGGGTACTGGGGTACCACCACTTTGTTGATCCCTCGAAGGTCAATGATAAAACGGTATGCTTTCTCATCTCCCTCTCCCTGTTTCTTGATGATGGGCAAGATAGGGCTGTTGCCAACGTTGCTAACTACTTCCTCCACCACTGCGGCGTCGACTAGCGACTGAATAATCTTTACCAATGCCTTCTCGCCCTCGGGCGATATCCGATATTGTGGAAGTTTTGGGAGAGTTGCGTCTGGTCGGACAGTAATGTGCACTGGGTCGATCAACATGCGCCCTACGTCCGAATCCGTCTTGGCCCATAGATATGGAGGCAGAGTGTCAAGCAGGGATGTGTCAGTGTCGGTGATGGAAAACATGCGTCGGGGAGGGCAATGTCTAAGCAGGACAGGGTTGTCGTAAAGAAATACTCGAACTCCGTCTTGAGAACATCTGATCGTCGCTCGGAAGTGTTTCAATAGGTCAAGTCCCATAATGGCGTCAGGGCTATTGGAGGAAAGCAAAAACGTGGTGTCAGTGGTGTTGTTTTCTACGTCAAAGAGGATCGGGGCGGACAAAGGGTTAGTGGAGGGCGTTCCATCGAAACCTGTCGATGTTATAAGTGAGCCAGACAAGGGTGCCCCCGGAATCAGTCGTTTAGATAACGCACTACGTGTTGCGCCAGTGTCTACCAGAAATGGAGACTTGGTACCCAGGACCTTAGCAGTGACGTAAGGGGCTTGCTGGTCAACATAGAGCTCGACTGGATCCCTCCCTTGCCCTTGGCAGTCCTATGCAAAGTTGTGGGTGTCATCATAGTCAGATTGCTGGTATTGGTTCTGCCTGGGTCGATCAAATGTATTTGGTCTACCTGATCTGTCGTTAGTCGTGTCATTTGGGGGCCCTCGCTGTTGTCCCTTATTTCTCGGCCCATTTGCTATGTCCTTGGGGTCTTTGTTTCTGATCATGTCCAGAAGAACTGGG
This sequence comes from Lissotriton helveticus, assembly GCF_964261635.1. NCBI lineage: Eukaryota > Metazoa > Chordata > Amphibia > Caudata > Salamandridae > Lissotriton > Lissotriton helveticus. The sequence continues at coordinate 997,980,122 of NC_136067.1, forward strand.
CACTGGGATTTCCAATGGCCAGTCCCTTTACAGAAAGCACACTGGTCCTCTCTAATGTCTGTACGTCCACTGTGGGGAGTCGAAGTACGGTCTTGGGACTTAGGGGCGTTCGTCTGATAGTTTCCCCGGTATTGGTCTCGTCCTATAGTCACCCCTTGCAGCTGGGCTATCATCACCCTCTCTTTCAAATCCTTCTTCTTTCTCTCGGTTGCCCTATCGTTTTCATTTTTCTGATGTTCATAATATTGGGCCATCTGGAGGATAGCCGTAGGTTTGGAGGCTGCCCAACTACTCTCGCTAGCCTGCAGTTTCTGGGAGACCTCGGATGACAGACCCTTAACATAATTCTGGACAAACAGATGGTGTCCGGTTGCAGTGGTCATGTCCTGGCCGCTGTAATCGGAGAACACTGTTTCGAACCGAGAGAAGTATTCCGATACATCCTCCTGGGGTTTCTGGCGACAGGCCGTTACTATCGACCAGTCCACTTTCTTTTCTGGAATCAGGGTTTTCAATTTCTGTACAATTTTATCTGGGAGGTCTAAAATGGATTTCAAAGGCTTTTGTCCCGGTCCTCGTTGTTTATCAATTTCCTCGAATTGTGTCCAGGTATGTCCGAGTAGCTCATGGTGGTCGACTTTCCGGATTTGCTTCCACACATCAGCTGGTAGACATAACCCGAAAAACAAGTCGATGTCAGCCAGGGTCATAATCGTTGAACCTAGGGCTGTACCCAATTCAGTATAGAAGGCAGTGGGGTTTTTACGTAGGTCGGGTAGAGATTTCCGGAATGTCAGAATCTCTTGTCGGTCCCATGGCTGGTAGACCCAGTTGTACACTACTCTTCCTTTTGCATCTTGGTGGTTTGCATCATCGTGAGTCCCTGCACCTCGTGGAGGCACCCAGTAAGGGGCAGCCTCTCGTATTGGCATCATGGCGCTAGGTTGCTCAGTTTGTGGTTCGGTCGCCACGGATGTCGTGGGTTTAGTTCCCGATTCACGTTCAGTGAGGTGGCGGAAAACCTCAAGCGTACGCGTAAGGAGGTCCGTCACATCACACTCGCCCTCATCCCCGATATCGACCTTCCGGTACAGAGTCGCTAGGCTCTCGGGACCTTGGTCTCGATATCGGTCCTCGTATGCGTTCAAGACATGGTAACACAGTCGTACAGTAAAGTGTCGTCTGTGACTCCCTGTATATGATTTAAACATATCCGTGATGTACTCTTCACCTTCCTTCCTTTCTACCAGGGTTCTTACTATCTTGTCGATCCCTGTTCGCTCATCTTTGCTTAGTCTGTTTATTCTTGCGGAACCGGTCCCTCGGGTCTCAGGGTCGCCCAACGTTGCCGTTTGCGGAGTATTTGGTACAAGAGGTTCGGCCGACACAGAGACCATGGGGGCCGAAGCTGTGGCACTACCCTCATTTGCACCTGGGGGTGGTGGGTGTTGTGCTAAGGGTTGGGAAGGGGCATATGGGGGGGGCATGTAGATGGTCGGAGGGCCTAACAGCAGATCATCGCTCGCTCGTTTTTGTCTCGAGGATAAATCAGGGTAGAGCATGGAGGGCGTTCTAACCGGGCACTGGCTTGATGTTTCCATTTCTAGTTTCTGTTTGGCTTTCTCTCTTTCCTTTATCTCTCCTTCTAGTTTCTGAGCAGCTAGGTGGGCTGCTTTTCGCAGCTCTTTTTCCAACCTACTCTCAATTTTCCTTTTACGTTGTTCAGTTTCTTTGCGCCACATGCCGAAACTATCAAGCATAGCGGGCGTTGTCTTATTTTTACCTAAGGCTGTTTCTAGCGCGTTTATTTTGTCATCATCGAAGGATCCTATCAGTGGCCACTGACTTTCTCCATTCTTTTTCGTATATTTATGCCACAGTTTGTTATAGGCTATAGCGATCAATCCATGCTTCATGAACATGTCCTTATTAGGGGTGCCTTCCGGTGGAGCCGGATGGTTCATCTCTAATAAGCGGTCCGGGCTAAACAGGCTACCGATCAGTGGGGAGAAGACAGACATGACGGCTCGCAACGAGGGACAAAAAGTCAGCACTGCCTATCTTATCACTGTGTGCAAAGACTAGACAGAATATTTCTATTCTACGTTGTTTGCAAGCAGTGAATACCTCATGAACCAATATAAAAAATAAAAAAAACAATTCAGTGGGGAGAATAAGTAGGCTCGCAAAGGTCTGCGTTACCTACCCTTTCACTATCTGTAAAAAGGGTGGGGAGAGGGGCTCTTTCCTGTTTGCAGACAGAGAATCTCCAGAAAAACAGTCTGTGAACAATAGTTCAGTTTCAAGTAATTAATCAGTGGGGGAGAAAGATCGACACGACAGTTGTATTACCTATCCTCCACCGTTTGCAAAGGGAGAGCCTGTTGTTTCTCCGTTTGCAGACAGAGGATCTCCAAATAAATTAACAAAGAGTAATACTAGTATTTTCTAGACAATTCAAAATGACCATTTCGCAATTCGTCGTGTTTACACGACCTTACCCGGACCGCATGGACAGTTTCTCTTCTTCCGAATCCAGCGCCCGATCGTCCTCTTTTCCTCGTATTCCTCGCGGCACTCCTGATGGTTCCCAGTCAGGACCGTAGATCACTCGAGAGAGGTCTGTTCGGAACCAGTGAAGTTCGGATGATCGGCTGTCAGACGAGGGTCTATCGGACAGGCGCGCTCCCGATCGTTGCAGTCGTTCACTCTGTCGTCAGGACCTCTCCCACTGGATCCACGAGTCACTGATGGGCCCCACGTTTGGGACGCCAATTGTTAAAGGTCAGGCTACCAACCGAATTAAAAGAACCTTAAGTATTGCCCGGCGGTGTCGCCTCTTAAACCCACAAGTTATTAACCAATGAAGAGGCAGGCGCTGGAGACTGGAAGGCAGGAAACTAGGGTTTTTTTATTCTCTCCGGAGGAGAACACATCAGTTCGGACAGCAAGTATCGTCACGAGGTGCTCTAACCGCATCTCTGAGGCCTGGCCTCTTATACACAGGTTTATTGCTTTATTACATACAACACATTCTTGGCAATGCTTTGATGTACGGAGGGATATCCTCCGAATGTCCCCTTCAGGCCCGTTCCCACACACATTTACAGTTGAAGTCCTCACCCCGGTCACAACAGGTGATGACTACCGCGCAGCTGGACATTCCGCCGATTCATGGAATGTGGGGGTTTGGTCGGATCTCATAGGGTGAGGGCTTTGATCAACTCGGGGGTCCTTTGATGAGGGAAGCTTTTTACTGTACGGGGAGGGGCAAGGAACAGTATCGGCAGAGCTAGGTGTCGGCCTGGGAACGAGGAAGACAAACGGGCACACAGAAAAAGGGGATTTGTATCAAAAAGGGCCTGGGACCATGAAAGGAAGGAAGGGAAGTGTTGCGCTGGGAACAGGATGGGGTTCCGAGGCAGAGCCGCGCTGAAGAGGGGTTTACGACCCAAGACATGTGAGAGCGGAGGGGGGGGTTGTCAGCGAGGTCGGGAGAGAGAGAGAGAGAGAGAGACGCTGGCTATCGGCGAGGGGCAGGGAGGCCATGGTGCACAAAATGGCTGCCGCTTACGCGCACGAATGGGCCCAAGGAGAGCAAGATGGTGCCGATAACGTTGACATTTTCAGTCTAATCTTTAACACAGCCAGAAACACCTTTAAAGTAGCATGAGACAGACCTGTTCGTGCTAACTGCAGGAAAAAAGGAAGAATTTCCTCAGGTGTTGCTAAAAAAGGGTGAACCCCTGCTGAACGGCACCAGATACAGAAGCGTTTCCATTTCAGACTGTATGTCTTGATGGTAGCGGGCGCTCTAGCTTTGGCCAACACCTCTTTACAGTCTTCCGGGATGTTCAGGTGTGCGAACTCACGGTGTTCAGGAGCCAGGCCGCTAATCTCAACGATGCTGGGTCCGGATGGAAGACCTGACCTTCCTGAATACTGAGCAGGTTCGGGATTGGATGTAACTGGATCGGCTTGCTCTCTGACAGTAGGAGGAGTTCTGTAAACCAATACTGGCGTGGCCATCTGGGCGCAATCAGGATGAGTCGACAAGGTTCTTTCTTCATCTTCCGCAGAACCTTGGGGACTAGTGGAATCGGTGGGAAAGCGTACGCAAACGTCAGAGACCAATTGATGGAGAACGCATTCCCCAGAGAATTCTTGTGGGGGTGCCAGCTTGCGAAGCTCTGGCATTTGCTGTTGGTACTTGTCTCAAATAGATCTAAATCTGGCCAACCCCACTGATGAAATATGTGTTCCACTGTATCCTGGTGAAGCTCCCATTCGTGGGTGGTGATCGTTGTTCTGCTGAGTGCGTCCGCTAGGACGTTTTCCGTCCCCGGAACATGCACTGCTTGCAAATGTACATTGTGGTGAAGAGCCCATGTCCATAAATCCTGCGCCTCTTGAGACAGGAGAAGAGATCGAGTTCCCCCCTGTTTGTTGACGTAGTGCATGCTTGTTGTGTTGTCTGTTCGTATCAACACATTGGTGTCCTGAATGATGGCACAAAACGCCTTGAGAGCAAGAAAAATGGCTCTCAGCTCCAAACGGTTGATGTGCCACAGTTTCTGTTGCGCAGTCCATTTGCCGCTGAGCGTGAGGCCTTGTAGATGAGCCCCCCAGCCCTCGAGGGATGCATCTGTAGTGATGGTGAGACTTGGTGCTTCTTGAAGGAACGCACAACCCTGACTCAGATGACACCTCTGTGTCCACCAAAGAAGAGACTTCTTCATGAGTGGCGTGATTTGAATGAGGTCCTCGAAAGTGCCCGAAACCTGCTGCCACTGCAAGGTTAGTTCCTCCTGAAGCGGCCTCATTCGAAGTCGGCAATTTGGAAGTAATGGAATACAAGCCGATGCCATCCCTAGAAAAGATTTGTATAGTCGGACAGAAACTGACTTTCTTTGCATGAGATCTTGTGCTAGCCGACTTATTTTCATTTGTCTCTCCTTGGAGACGAAAGCTCTGAGTTTTTGAGTGTCCAGAATCGCTCCTAAGAATGCTCTTCTTTGAGACGATTGTAATTGGGATTTGCTGAAATTGATTGTCAGGCCTAGAGATTGAAACAGGTGCAGACACTGTTGAAGGTGGCGTTGAACGGTTTCGTGAGAACTGGCCTTTATAAGGCAGTCGTCCAGATATGGGAAAATTTGTATTCCCTCCAGCCGGAGGTGTGCAGCCACTGGAGCGAACACTTTTGTAAATACTCTTGGAGCTGACCGCAGTCCAAAAGGAAGAACCTTGAACTGGTAGTCCCTGCCAGCCACCCTGAAGCGAAGGAATTTCCTGTGGCGAGGTAAAATGGGGATGTGGAAATATGCATCCTGGAGATCTAAAGTGACCATGCAATCTCCTGCTGCTAGAAGATGCAATATTTCCTGAAGAGACAGCATCCGGAATGTCAATTTCCTTAGATATTTGTTTAAAGCGCGAAGATCGAGGATCGGGCGCCACTCCCCGTTCTTCTTCCTTATCAGGAAGAACCTGGAGTAAAATCCTATTCCTCTCATCCTCTGAGGAACGCTCTCGATCGCTCCTTTTTGAATCATCATTTTGATTTGGGTAAGCAGCTCCTTCAGGTGAGCTGGAGGCGGTCCTCTTGGCGGTACATTTGGAGGGAATTTTTCGAATTCGAGGGCATGGCCCCTGGCCACAATATCCAGGACCCATTTGTCTGTTGTTATAGACTGCCAGTTGGAGTAAAATTTTGATATTCTTCCGCCAAGTCGATTGTGAGGGTGGAAAGATGGTGGTGGCAGGTGAAAAGTTTCATTGTCGCTTGTCTTTGCCGCGGTAATTAGTCTTACCCCTGTTTGGGGTGTATTGAGATCTTTTCTGCCCATAAGACTGGTAGCGCTGTGTCTGATAGCGCTGATTACCTTGTCGGTATGTGGATTGTTGTTGTTGGTATCCACCTCTATTGAAGGACGTTCCGCGTCCTCTCGCTCCTCGAAAGGGCGGCTTGTGGAATTGTAGAGTGCCCAAGGATCTGGCTGTTTCAGTATCCTTTTTTATCAGTTGTAAAGCTTCCTCCACCTTGGGGCCGAATAAATATTCGCCATCAAATGGCATGTCTAAAACTCTGTTCTGAACCTCTTGCCTGAAAGCAGTGGAACGTAACCATCCCTGTCTACGGAGAACAGCAGCTCCTGCTAATTGACGAAATCCCGTAGAAGCAACATCAACAGCTGAATCGATCATCTCTTCAGAGATCCTTTGACCCTCTTGAAGAATTTGGAGTGCTTCAGACTTGGATTGCTCAGGGAGGAGATCGATAAATGGTGCGATGTCAGACCACATTTGGCGGTCGTACCGACCTAAGATGGCCAATGCATTGGCAGCACGAACAGTTGTTGCAGCCATGGTGGAGACGCGTTTTCCAATTGAGTCTAGGCGTCTGCCATCCCTATCCGGCGCCGCCGTAACTGCAGAGGACAGATTTCTGGCTCTTTTCTGAGCAGCCTGGACAATTACTGAGTCAAGTTTTGCCTGTCCAATTAGACATGCAGGCGTCTTTTCAGGAGCTTTATACTTTTTATCAATTCGTGGCAAGACTGGAGGAATGGAAGCCGGCGTTGACATCACCTTAACACCTTCCTTCCAGATGAACTCCACGATGGGTACTGTTCTTATCTGTCGTCTAGGCTGATCTTTGAAATCGTATAGGAAACATTCTTGTTGCGTATGTTCCATCTTTATATGAAAGCGTTCAGTCGCACGCTCCATCAATAAGTGAAAATTAGCCACATCCACCGGAGGGGAGGCCGACGCAGTCTGAGGAGATGTTGAAGGAGATTGTACCTGATAGTCCTCCCACTCCGATAAATCATCCACTTCTCCCTCTTCCCGTTGGTCTTCATCTTCCGAAGATTGCGGATCTCCTTCGTGAGTAGGTTGTGGGTGTGAAGGCGGACACACCGGTGGGATCACAGTTTGAGGCGTTTCCAAAGTTGGAGTTGCCGGTCCAAAACCTGTTGATTCTGAAGGTGGGAACCTCCGATAGTAATCGTCCAGCATAAATTGTAAGTTGGATATTAAATCCAAAGGTACTTGAGCAACAGGGTTACTCACTGGTATTGATACAGTAACAGGAGATTGAGAATCATCACATTCCTCCTCTTGAAGTTTAATATGCAACTCCGATGGACTAGTAGCTTGTCCAAAAGTATTCTGGACCAACTCATCCTCACTTTCAGAGTCCAAAAGTTGGTCTGGCACTTCAGAAGACACCTTTTGAGGTGAAATACAAAGGGGTGAAAGCTGCATTGCTGTTTCGCGCATTTGCCCTGATGCTTGTCGTGGCGTTAAAAACACCGTCGACGGAGACCACACCTGTAGTGCCGTGCATGATGACAACTGCGTCGTCGTCGGAGGATTTCCTCCCGATTGTTTTGTCGTCGACGGAACACCTCTCGTCGACGGGACATTTTTCGCCAAAGGAACACTCGTCGTCGACGGGACACTCTTCGTCGACGGGACACTCACCGTCGACGGGACACTCGTCGTCGACGGGACACTCGTCGTCGACGGGACACCCTTCGTCGACGGGACACCCTTCGTCGACGGGACACCCTTCGTCGACGGGACACTCTTCGTCGACGGCGTGGAGCCCGACGACGAGCTCGTCGACGGAGTCTTCTTTGTCGACGGTAAAGCCTTTAGAGGTGTCGACGACGAGGCGTCGACGATACAGGCCTTACAGAAACAAATACCATAGTTGGAGACGTCGTCGACGATGACATAACCATACCAGGTTTAGGAGAGGAAAATGTTACCGTCGATGTCACTGTAGTCGTCGTTCTCGTCGACGAGGAAGCTGAAGAGGACATCGTAGTAGGTGGAGACGATGTCTGTGGTAAAATCCTCTCAGAAGACTGGGGAAACTTGAGGATTGTCCCTTTTTTGGAAACAGCAGCACTTTCAGTGCCCTTGGTTGTGGGGACAGTCTTAGATGTTGAAGGCTTATCCAGTCCCTTAGAAGGTGGTTGTTTTTTAGTCAGCTTAGCCTTAGGAGATGACATTCCTTCAGGCGCAGGCCTCTTCCTAGAGGCTGAAGTAGAACCAGAGGCAATGCTGCCTACCTCAGAAGCAGGATTAGAAGAATCCTTTAGCCTTTTCAACCACAGAAGTAAACGACCCTCTCTATCCCTGAGAGTCTTTTGAGGCATGGTTCTGCAGATCTTACAGTCAGAGGCCTGGTGATCTGGGTAGAGACGATAGATACACTTTTTATGTGGATCTTTTTCAAAAAGCCGAAGCTTACCACAGCAGTCACAGGCTCTAAAGAGAGATTTCTTAGAAGACATCCTTAAAAGTAGAAACAAATGGAGTTAGAAGTAAGAAACTGAGCAGAGCTCAGGGAGACTCCCTTTCACACGACGTGCGGTAGAAAATCTGAGAGCCTGAGCCTCTGGGGAGAACATTCTGGTGGGTGCTGGCGCCTGATTGGCTGTAGTTTGGACTATACATAATGACTATGAGAGTCATAGATGTGGAAGTTTTTTGCCTACTGTAGCATTGGCTGCTTTACTTCCTGGTTCATTTCTATTAGTATTACTACATATTTATGGCATATTATTGCTTTTTTATGTACCGTGGGACTCCCACTCCGACGACGGGGAATGATTCAGGCATGTGAATCTATGAAAGACACCCCTAATACTGGAGAATCCATTGTCCCCAAATTATTTGAGCTGGTTACACTCTCACCTCCACACATTTCGACATGAAGGCTCTCTTTGCAGGTTGTGAAACTCCGTTTTTTATTTCACCTCTCACACCTTCGTAGATATTGATGTTCACTGAAGGAACAACACTCCTGCACCTCCCATGCTCACACTCAAATACCACCACCCCATGACATTTCAGGACAAACTTTCAAGTCTTTAATTAAGTCAAGTTCACTATTTAGGATAATTTAATAGAAATAGTTTCACTCTTCTCACATTTCTTCTAACATTCCCATACATTTGGGGAGAGGATGTAGCCTTATGGCTAGAGCGGTCCACTTTGAAGCTGGGGAACCGGGTTCGATTATCGGCCTTGACGCTCAACATCCTGTGATTCTGTGAAAAATCACTTCATCTCCCCATGCCTAACAAAAATGAATGTGTCCATCTGTAACGAAACAGGTGCTCATGTAAATACCAGTTTTCTCGGGTCTAGTTCGCGCTATATAACACTCTCAAAAATATCAATATATATATATATATATACATATATATCCTTAGTTGGATCGCGCTGGACGCTGGTGATTCGGGAAGACAGCTCTGTTCGGTGGTTTATTGACCACACGGGTAAATACCGTCTTGTGACACTATTACTGAAATTGAAAATCGAGCCAAAGGGAAATATTCAAAATTGAAGATAAAAATTCTACACATATCAAAAAAGGCTAATACCTGCCATGGTACGAGACATATAAGTTTTCCTAATGGATATTGATATATAAGAATGGATTGAAAATAGCCAGGAAATTATTACCTAAGAGGATTTCGAATTAATATCACCTTGCGTCTAGGAAGCAATATAGCCCTGAAGAAGTTCCGGTCACGGAACGAAACGCGTTGGCTGGTGTTTGTATGGACTAATAAAGGAACACTGAATTCCACATATCTTTCCAACAGCATTTGTGATTCAGCGTCTGCATGCATGTGGCCTAACGAGTTATTACTCTCCAACGAATTATTGGACAATTAATTTTCTAGCGGTGCTTTTTCATTTACGAACAATACAGATCACTTCTAATCCCTTTTGGATATGCCCTTGGGGACAGGGGGCATTTGAAAATTGCACGCCAGTACTTTTTGCTTGTATATATTTTATTGGAGATATTGGGGTTGGTGCTTGGAATCAGAGTGGTCCACTGTCTGCAGTTTTGCTTACCAAGATTTCTGTGAAAAATCACTTCATCTCCCCATGCCTAACAAAAATGAATGTGTCCATCTGTAACGAAACAGGTGCTCATGTAAATACCAGTTTTCTCGGGTCTAGTTCGCGCTATATAACACTCTCAAAAATATCAATATATATATATATATATATACATATATATATATATATATATATATATATTCAATCCAAAGATGCCCCAGAGCAATGAGAGCGCACACGACCTCAGAGGAAAACCTTCCGGTTTATTTGCACAGAAGAACAGGCATCAGCTTACACAAGTTAATTAAAATGTCCCAACGCGTTTCGAGGCTCCTGCCTCTTAATCATGGGATGATTTAGCAAGTGCAGCAGAAATGGCTCTGAAACATTTTCACTCCCAGCATGCCTGATTCAAATACCCCCAGTGGGCTTTGCGTCGTGCATGACATGCTGGAACTTGTAGTTCTTAAAACAGAGTCATGTACAAATTACTACCTTCAGTGGGCTCCGCTGTAACAATGCTTCATTTAAATCCATTTGAAATTCATTGTTGCCCCCAGTGGGCCTCGAAGCTGACATCTATTCATATAAATCTCCTCTGAAGGACTGCACTGTACTAGTCCTATGCTTAAAGACTTTGCTGTTTAAATGGCGAAAGACTTTGTCATTTTCTATCTCGGCATGGATAGCACTGTCTAATCCTATGCTTAAAAACTTTGATAGAAATACAGACATTTGAGGTGAGCAGATCTAGAGTGTCGCTGGTGTTGAGAGTGCTCTAACAGGAGCTGCTTTCCACCTAAACTGAGACCTACCCAGAGTTCTCTCCTTCTTTTTTGCATAATTTATGCGTCACTCTATGCCTGAAAGGGTTTTGTTTTGACTTAATACTGGGTGCTCCCTTGTGTCTGGACAAAGCTATACCTCTCTGAAGAGCTCTAACTAGAGCGAAACACTGTGTCAGGGGTTGCTTTTATTCATTTCAGGTTGGCTTGAGTTGGTATTTTACCAATTCAAAGCTGTAATATTGTGCCTGGAGTGATAAATGGCTTTTGTTATTTGACAGCTCGGCAAGGACTGCACTGTACTAGTCCTATGCTTAAAGACTTTGCTGTTTAAATAGCGAAAGACTTTGTCATTTTCTATCTCGGCATGGATAGCACTGTCTAATCCTATGCTTAAAAACTTTGATAGAAATACAGACATTTGAGGTGAGCAGATCTAGAGTGTCGCTGGTGTTGAGAGTGCTCTAACAGGAGCTGCTTTCCACCTAAACTGAGACCTACCCAGAGTTCTCTCCTTCTTTTTTGCATAATTTATGCGTCACTCTATGCCTGAAAGGGTTTTGTTTTGACTTAATACTGGGTGCTCCCTTGTGTCTGGACAAAGCTATACCTCTCTGAAGAGCTCTAACTAGAGCGAAACACTGTGTCAGGGGTTGCTTTTATTCATTTCAGGTTGGCTTGAGTTGGTATTTTACCAATTCAAAGCTGTAATATTGTGCCTGGAGTGATAAATGGCTTTTGTTATTTGACAGCTCGGCAAGGACTGCACTGTACTAGTCCTATGCTTAAAGACTTTGCTGTTTAAATGGCGAAAGACTTTGTCATTTTCTATCTCGGCATGGATAGCACTGTCTAATCCTATGCTTAAAAACTTTGATAGAAATACAGACATTTGAGGTGAGCAGATCTAGAGTGTCGCTGGTGTTGAGAGTGCTCTAACAGGAGCTGCTTTCCACCTAAACTGAGACCTACCCAGAGTTCTCTCCTTCTTTTTTGCATAATTTATGCGTCACTCTATGCCTGAAAGGGTTTTGTTTTGTATATATATATAAATATATATATATATATATATATATATATATATATATATATATATATATATATATATATATAATTTATTTATTTATTTTTTGAAGCTTGTATAGCGAAACGCGTCTGTCTGGGGTGAGGGGGGTTTGCAATAAAGAATTCACCAAATCGGATACCGGAGTGCTTGCCGTCCTTTCGACTTCATTTAGTTGATACGTGTTGCAATATATATATATATATATATATTACCTACTGGCGGTCGCCAGTAGGTATATATAGTTAGGATTGGCTACCATAGGAAATCCGCAACATTCTATTGGGAATAAATCTGGCGCCGGTTGAGGAATTTGTGTGCAATTTTCCAAAATTTTGGCCAGCTCTGCTGCGCTCCTTCACTGAAAGTTTCGGGGGGATTCGTGAAGTGGGGGCTGAGAAAAAAGGGGGGTCCCAAAACGTGTTTTCCCCATGTTAATTTCCATAGGACTGTCTGACAAGTCTACAGCCCGAACCTCTGAACGGAATTACGCCAAACTTTGCAAAATTGTAGGGACTGGTACGCAGATGTGCCTTTGCTATATTTGGTGAAAATCCCTCCAGTAGTTCCTGAGAAATCAAAAGAGAAAAAATATATGCATCTATAGCAGCTTACGTGTAAGCTTACTGTAAGCTTACCTTTCCGAGCATGAGCTGCATTCTGATTGGCTGCCAATGTCTGTCAACACTCCAAACCAGAAAGTGTTGGCAGCCATCTTGTGCCTCAGTAGACTGAGGCACATGAAAGCAGAAAAACAAACGTGTAGAACTCAAAAAGGGGGCAGGGTAGAAGCAACCTGACCCCCTAGACCTGCTCAGGGGGTCCCACAAGGACCCCCAAGGCAAAAAAAAAATTGTTTTCAAAATTCTAATTCTTCATCCGAGAAGTATTGGCAGCCATCTTGGGACCAATATACATGATAGCACCTCATTAAAAAGCATTGTAGTTAATAGAGGGTTTTAGGACTTTAGTTAAATTATAAATCATTTGTTGATGGTACCATACTCATTTTAGGAATTGTGGTGTGTTCTAGGGTGATTTTACCATGCGAAAAAGCCTTCTGCTGGGATATCATGAATCATGTTTGAAAGAAAACTATTATCTCATGCTTTTCCCACAGTGGTTTGAAAGGGGATCTATAAGCTAAACTGAAAGCATATTTTCTGTAAATTCACATTATCTTTCTCAGTCATGTGAGATTTAAGTCTGACATTCTCAGTAAAACATGTACATCCAACAAGGACAGAGACTGTCAGTTGATTCCTTTGTGTTCTACTTCAGCTTCCCAGAGTGTTCTAAAGAACAACTAGAGCGCTAACAGTCTTACTTATGACAAAAGTATGGCACAACAGAAGCCATCTTGATTGGAATGAAGTGGTAAGTATGAAAACATTTAATTTAAAAAGGAACAAAATGAGGGGGTTCATTTTGCCATAGAAAGTATGATTAGTGCTGCAGAAAGAAAAATTAGGGCACATTTTGAGTGACTTCTCAAATCCTATTCTATTTCATTAAAACATTCTGACATGCAGTCTCCCAAGATGGCCACCAGAGACAAAAGAGCCCAAATGTAGCCCAAATATCACCCAGATGTAGCCCAAGTATAGCTCAATGACAGAATGTCCCAGAGCATTCTAAAGAACAACTAGAGCGCTAACAGTCTTACTTATGACAAAAGTATGGCACAACAGAAGCCATCTTGATTGGAATGCAGTGGTAACTCTTAAAACATTTAATTTAAAAAGGAACATTTAATTTAAAAAGGAACAATATGAGGATATATTTTGCCATAGAAAGTATGATTAGTGCTGCAGAAAGAAAAATTAGGGCACATCTTGAGTGACTTCTCAAATCCTATTCTATTTCATTAAGAAATTCTGACATGCAGTCTCCCAAGATGGCTACCAGAGACAAAAGAGCCCAAATGTAGCCCACATATCACCCAGATGTAGCCCAAGTATAGCCCAATGACAGAATGTCCCAGAGTGTTCTAAAGAACAACTAGAGCGCTAACAGTCTTACTAATGACAAAAGTATGGCACAACAGAAGCCATCTTGATTGGAATGAAGTGGTAAGTCTGAAAACATTTAATTTAAAAAGGAACAAAATGAGGGGGTTCATTTTGCCATAGAAAGTATGATTAGTGCTTCAGAAAGAAAAATTAGGGCACATTTTGAGTGACTTCTCAAATCCTCTTCTATTTCATTAAAAGAATTCTGACATGCAGACTGAAACATTCACTTTGAATACCAGCAGCAGACTTCCCTGGTGAGCAGTAGCTTTACTACAGTGATATAATGAGCAACTAGAGTGCTGACATTCAACATTTATGGCAAATGTGTGACACATCTGAATGCCTTCTTGATGGAACCAAAGTAAACAAGCATTGAAAATGCAATAGATCTCGCCCTCGTTTAAGTTAAAGCCATTCTGTTTGTAATGAGGTGGCTTATTAGCTTTGCTTTTAATAGTGTTTTTCAAACTTTCATGTAAATAACATGCATATGTATGCATATATGCATATGTATGCATGCATTTATATTTGTATTTATATAGATATGCAGATTATATATGTTTATATATGTTTATATATATATATATATATATATATTTACACACACATACATATATATAACTGCATATATATATATGCATATATATATATACATATATATATATGAGTATATGTGTTCGTGTAGATAGACCGAGGCACAAGAAAGCAGAAAAACAAACGTGAAGAACACAAAAAGGGGGCAGGGTAGATACACCCTGACCCCCTAGGCCTGCCCAGGTGGTCCCACAAGGACCAAAAAGGCCCACATTTCTTTTAAAAAAAAACCTGGTCTGGTTTTTAAAAATTACCCCCCGGGGGGACCAAATCGCGGCGGCATAGTGATAAAGAAGTGTGGGGGGTCCACAATCCCCCAACACTGCCCCGGGGACTGCCGCCCCCGGGGCAAAGCAACACAGCCCCTTGGCGCATACTGGAGGCTCCTGGTGGGCTACTTGGCCTCAAGGGACCCCCAGTATGCAAGGGGAATTAGTTCCTATTCTGCAAACACGCCAGGGGTTGCGCTGCAGAGAGGTGTAAAAAAGGGTGTGGCCTCATTACACCTCTCTGCAATGCAGCCCCCTGGCGCATACTGCAGGTTCCAGGTGGGCTAGTTGACCCGCAGTATGCAAGGGGAATTAGTTCCCCCTCTGCAAACACGCCCAGGGGCTGCGTTGCAGAGAGGTGTAAAAAAGGGTGTGGCCTCATTACACCTCTCTGTAATGCAGCTCCCTGGCTTATACTGGAGGCTCCTGGTGGGCTAGTTGCCCCCAGGGACCCCCAGTATGCAAGGGGAATTAGTTCCTCCTCAGCAAACGCGCCAGGGGTTGCGCTGCAGAACGTTGTAAAAGGGGGCGTGCCCTCTGAAAACCTGCCTGCAAAAAAGTAGTAAATCAGTATAAAAAAATAACAATTAATAGATTTAAAAATTGTTATTTAAAAAACCTTCGAAATTCAATGAAAAAACCATAGGTTTCAGGCCTTATATAGTTAGGAATTAGCATTTAAAAAACCTTGCAAATTCACTGAAAAAACCATAGGTTTCAGGCTTTATATAGTTAGGAATTAGCATTTAAAAAACCTTTGAAATTCACTGAAAAAACCATAGGTTTCAGGCGTTATATAGTTAGGAATTAGCTTTTACAAAAGATTCACTCAAAAAACTATAAGTTTTAGGGGTGTTATAGTTAGCTGGACATTTCACTCATACAAAACCATTGAAATTGCTCCTATGTAGTTAGTTGTACTAACTATATTTCGCGCACCCGCAATCCACTGCTGATGATGTCACATATTAGATCATTCATGACATGGTCAGTGACATCACTGATGATATCTCAAATGACATCACTGATGACATCATCCACGTGACAATCACATACACCTTTTCATACACTATTACAATTTTTCATCACTCTTTGTAAAATACAGAGTATCATATTTGAATCCATTGTCACAGAAATACAAGTATCTAAAAATCCACTCAGTGATTCATAGATGTATACACACATCTAATCACTTACATGTGGATTCACTCATACATGCTGTCAATGAACAATAGAACACTATCAAAAATACTTTTACACCTATATCGACATTAAACAACAGCACACATCCTATTCACATATGAAGTCATCCTACTCACTTATGCAAACAATGGATCATACTTACATATTTACTTAGCAAAACACTTATACAAACACCACTTCATCTATTCATTTAGATAGTAAGTCATACTTAGTGAATTATAAAATCATTATTACAAGTATACAGTTATCCATACAGTCACTCACACAATCATTGAGTCTTATGTATACTTATTTATATACAACAACTGACACATACACTGCCTTTTATTTTTCTAGTTTGTTGGAAGTGTACCATTGAGAAATATATTTGCTCATCACCACACCCATAAAGAGATTCACTCACCCAAACTGTTAGAATATGTAGTTTTAACTTCATATATCTACTGAATCAACTATTCACACATCTTTGGACAGACACACACACCCCACCGAACCACACACACTTTCACACTCCCATACAAATACTCAGTTAACTAATCAATAACTAATATAGACTTTCACATAGCTAGTAACCAACTGCAGAATCAGTTTACACAACAACTGACAAAGTGATACAGATATTTACACAGTTTAGTCACTATCCACTATATTTAGTGAGACAGTATAAATTGGTCAAGTAAACAGTCAATTACACTGCTACTAAATCCTCCATCCAAATATTTATTTATATATATCCACTCATTCTTCAATGCAAATTGCTATATATATAATGCATATTTAAATAACGAAGCAAACCACATTCACTGGATGATGTCATCAGTGATGTCATTTGAGATGTCATCAGTGATGTCACTGACCATGTCATGAATGATCTAATATGTGACATCATCAGCAGTGGATTGCGGGTGCGCGAAATATAGTTAGTACAACTAACTATATAGGAGCAATTTCAATGGTTTTGTATGAGTGAAATGTCCAGCTAACAATAACACCCCTAAAACTATAGTTTTTTGAGTGAATTTCAAAGGTTTTTTAAAAGCTAATTCCTAACTATATAACGCCTGTAACCTATGGTTTTTCAGTGATATATATATATATATATTTATTTATTTTTTACTCGGTCTATGCCAGCAGCAACCACACTAATGGATGGTTTTAGTTAACCGATGATAAGATATACCCAAACATAGCCTTTTGTGTATTTAATGTAATGATTTCCTCAAGCTCGGTCTGGAAGTTCAGAAAGGAACTGTTGTGCAGTATATTCAAAATAGCTCATAGTTGAACCCCATGTCTTCTATCCGTATTTGATTTATATTGATCACCCAACCTAGGTAAATGCACAAATAGATAGTACACACTTTGGACTTCGATTAATCGTACAACCCTAGACAACTACAAGCTCACAAATTGGTATTCTACTATCCGGGTGCATAACAAATCTAAAACGAAATGTCTTTCTTTCCTTCCCATTCCCTCACATGTGTGCACACCATGAAAGTGAAAAACAATGATACACTATGCGACACGTTGGTAGTCTGAAGCAGACAACGTCTACTAAGGTCACGATCTCAGCTTTTAACCAGGGCCACTCCTGTGCAAGCCAGCAGTGACTAAAGGCCGCGTTTTATAATTACTACTTCACTGGAAGCCTGAAGTACAGGGGTGCAGCCACAAAATAAGGATGACACAACTGCTAGGATATTGTAAACAGACATTTAACCTTTTATCACCACCAACGATTTTTTAGACACAGATACGTGTTTACTTTGAATTAAGGGGCTATAGCTGTCAGACTCACAAGGAAGAATATCAAAGAGCATATAAATCTTCAACAATTTGTCAGCACTGCTCTCAAGCACGCTAAACAAAGGTACACCAAGATGTTGTAGCTCTCAAGCATCTAGTAAACGAATCATTGGGCAAGCAGGTCTCCCCATGCCTCCCTACAACCTATGCCTGCTTAGGACCATAATACCATAACAGCAGTTGGATGGCCATCACGCACGACATGGAAACACTTCCCATACAGGGTTCAAGACAAATACAAAACACTTTCAACCACACACTTTAAGCAGTGTCAAGTGCTACCAATGTAGCAAGTGCTACTGCACCGCACAGAGGAGTATTAAGCGCTATATAAATGTTGCAATATCATACAATACTTGTATATTTTGCTGCTTATTCACTTTTACGTCAACAGCCCACGAAAAACGACTCCAAGAGAATCAACGAAAAAGGGAGTAACCAATCAATGGCTTGCCAGTGCTGCCAATCCACTAAACAATAGCAACCAGAAAATGACTGACTTTCTCTTCCTATTAAATACTAGTGAGTCATGCTGCGCTCTAAAGCTTAGCGATGGGAAAGACAACAAATTAACAGAGAGATCCGAGCCATGCTCAAGAAGAACCCTGAAATTGTCAGGTCTTGCCGTAACACCACATCAATGCTCCGCTCGTTATGTGCTCTTGGTTCGAACGGGACCTCGACCGGAGCCAGAGCCAATTTTCCCGCTCAAGCATTCAGCGGCTCGACCACCTCTACTAGAGCTGATGTTCATGAAATTCTTTTAAACGCACCCCAATAAACCAAGTTGCGGTTGCTTGTGCTTGGAACCACAGTCAGGGTTCAGGGCCTCTTATAGCATCGAGTCAGCCCTGGTGGAAATCTCGAAAGCCATCCGGGAGTGTCTGGATGCCAGCCGGAGGGCAGCATTGATTCTGCTTGACCTGTCGGCAGCGTTCAACACTGTTCCACACTCACGGTTACCCACCCGACTTGCCGAGATTGGGGTTTCTGGCACTGCTTGGGGCTGGCTTAAGTCCTTTTCAAGGGACGGATGCAACAGGTTTCGCTCCCTGTGGTGTCTTCAACATTTAAATAATGAAGAATCCAAGGGAATAAGGTAAGCAAGTGGGATTTAATGGACCTCATCCACAAACTGCCTGCTTCCAACTGTCAGGCTGGAACACCAACAATGCCATTCTTACAAGAATGTTCCGCAAAGGAATGGAGTGTGGAAACATTCACATTCTTTGATCTAATTCCACAGATATCAAAAATACATATCATATTAACACAGCAATGTCACACATCTTCCTCCTTAACAAAAAGAATAACACAAAATAAAACTGAATAATAAAATCACAAAAGCAAGAGAGATGACATGTGTGATGACATAAAATATAAATCTGATATAATCTTTCATATACACTGGAAGTCTGCGTATTCTCTGACTGTTTTCTCGGGTCCCAAGATGAACTCTAGAAGAATCTGAGGAAGCATTTAAAGTACTAAATGAATCTCTATGAAAATTGACATTCTTACAACTGTTATCAGAGAATGACGTTTGAATTTACAACCACAATACGACTTTTGTTCCATATTCTACCATCCTTTGTTTTGACAGCTTTTAAAAAAATGTTTACTACCGTTCTGATCTCAGTATACTTTGACCATGGACGACAACCCACAGGAGCTTTTATCTTGACAAGGTCACCTATCTTCACCTCCTGAAATTGAACACATTTTTTATCATCAAAATATGCCTTCCTATAATTTTGTTTTTCCAATTCCCTCTTTCTCCACTCTCCTATGGGGTTGTCAACCAAACCTTTGTTTAATTTCATCCATCCTGGACACAATTTAGTATTAGGAATTCTCCCTTTAAACAACTCAAAAGCAGGCCTCCCGGTGGTGGAATGTGGAAACATACGATAGGAAGTAATTCTGTCTTGCAGAGCATCCTTCCAATTTAAGCCATTAGCTCTAGAGAGCTGTAGGCATTTTTTGAGCGTTTTATTAACTCTCTCCACAGCCCCATTAGTTTCCGGATGATAGATTGCACATTTTTTATGATGAATGCCACATTTTTCTAAGAATTCTTCAAATAGACTTGAACAGAACTGTGGCCCATTACCAGAGAGAATGCTGTTAGGAAAACTCTCTCTTTTGAAAACCTCCTCCAAAAATGTTATCACAGCTTCTGAGGAAATGTCTCTTACAGCCTGAACTTCAATCCATCTGGACTACAAATCCACAACCACAATAAGATAAGGAGTATCACTTGCACCATGAAGTGGACCAAGAATATCAATTGCGATTTTATCCCAAGGATGATTAGGCAGTTTCCGGCAAACCATTGGCATCTGTCTGGTTTTAAGAACTTTATCACTAGCACAACATTCTATAACCATTCTCTCAATCTCCATGTCCATTCCAGGCCACCAAAATTGTAATCTCATCAACTCTTTTGTCTTCACAATTCCTAAGTGTCCATTATGAGCAAGACTTAAAAGTTTATTCCTAATACCTACTGGAGGCACCAATTTCATGCCACGAGCCAACATATCATCTACAACAGAGAGTTCTTCACTAGCAAGAGACCAAGGTTTATTTAATCGTTCACTATTCTTTAATGATTTCATAACACCCTTTACTTCTTCATCCTTTTCCAATTCCAATTTCCAATCATTCTCACTAATCGCCCCATCAGTGATTTCACACACATTAATAACTTCATCTTCTTCTTGTGATTCATCTTCTCCAATATTCACATCAAACTTCACAAGTCTTGAAAGACAATCTGCTGAATTATTAATGACCCCTGGAATGTAATCAACATCAAAATTGAATTATTGTAGAGAAATTATCCATCTTCTAACTCTAGATGAGATGGCATCAAGACCTTTCTTTGAAAACACTTCTGTTAGGGGTTTATGATCTGATAAGACACTGAACTTAGTTCCCCAAATGAGATTTTTGAATTTCCTCAAAGCCCAATATATTGCTAAAGATTCCTTCTCTATAACAGAGTAATTTAACTCTGATCCTCTAAGGCACCTAGAAGCACAAGCAATTAAAAATTCCTTTCCATTTGTTTGTTTTAAGAAGAATAGCACCCAGTCCCTTATCACTTGCATCAGTAAAAATATAAGTGGGATCACCAGGAACAAATGCATGAAGACATGGAGCTTTTCTCAACTCATCTTTGATGGAGACAAACTCGCTCATACACTCATTAGACCATTGAAAAACTACATTTTTCAGAGGAAGTCTTCTAAAATTACGAGTTTTATCTGCGTAATCAGGAATGAATTTACTGAAAAACTCAACCATGCCTAAAAAAGAGAGAAGTTCATCTTTACTGACAGGTTCAGAGATATTAGAAATAGAATCTACTAATTCTTTCTTTGGAAAAACACCTGCACCAGATATGCGATGGCCAAGATAATTTACTTCCTCCACTCCAAACTTACACTTGTCTCTTCTAAGTGATAAACCAGACTGTCTAAGTCGTTCTAACACAGCACAGACTCGTGCATTGTGTTCACGCATGGAATTTCCATATATCAACAGATCATCTTGGTAGCATTTAACTCCCAATAGATCTTTAAGAACTTTCGACATGATGCGCTGAAATACAGAGGCTACGGAAATAAGACCAAAAGGCATCCTACGAAACTTAAAGGTACCCATGGGAGTCAAAAAGGACGTCAGCTCCTGAGATGATTCATCTAGATCTACCTGATGATAGGCAGAGGCCAAATCAAGCGAAGTGAAATACTTGGCACCATCAAGCGTTCCAACCATTTCATCAATATTGGGTAACGGGGGGGAGGAGCCAAGATGGCGGACGGGACGGACGTGTGAGTCCCCGGCTCCGCGACCCGTCTGTTTTTCACTTTAAAATCCTGTTAGTTATCCTCGGTCGAATCTAATTTAAACGGAGCCACGAATGCGCTGGAGATGACTGCGTTCTCCTGAGGTCTCTCTCGGCTGATTTGCTGGAGGATTCGTGGAATTAGCCGACCTCCGACACTGCCCCTGGGATCTGCTCCGATGTTCCCCGCCTGACGCTGCTGGACTTGGGAGGTGGAACGAGCTGTGGCGGGGCTGTAGCGGGGCCGATCCTGAGCGAAGCGCGACCGATTGCTGAGACAAGCGGATTTGCTTTCTCTGCTGAGACGAGACCCCATTTAACGGCGGAGTGTCTAATTGTGGGGCTGGGTCTATGCAGGCGAAGCCTTTCTTTGTTCCGAGACGGGCCATCGGAGCGGACTCCATCTTAAAGCGCTTTCTCCGCCGTGAGACGCTTGCACCAACAGCCAGCGAAAGGGCTTTCACTCGCGCAGCCCCCGGACTGCGAGCCGCGCTACATCTGGTGGCTCTAACTCCTGCTTCATTAGGTACCGGAGTCGGCCCCCCCCTCCCTCCATTGTAGGCTGCCTGAAGGGGTGGTAATGGCGCCTGCCTATCGAAACGACGGAGTGGCTGATCCCCTGTCTTCAGTACTTGCTGCCCTGCCTGCCCTGGGGCTTGAGACTACACTGGGGGTGTCATTGAGCGGAGCTGACCGGCCAGTACCGCGGAGTGTCCTGACTTATAGAGATATCCTGGTGGCGCTTGCGGATCTACGGGCGACATGGCGCAGGACTGCTCGAGAGCTGGCACGGAAGATCGACAGCGCTGCCCATGACATGGGGCAATCGCGGCTGGCTGACCCTTTGCTGCCTCTCACTGCTCCCGAGATGGATACAATGTTGCAACATGTGCACACGGAGATCGGCCATGTCCCTGGCTACAGTGTCGAGTGTTTCCCTACTGACGAGACTGCAGCTACAACGTATCCCTCCATTCTTACTACTGAGACTTTGCCTACGAGAATGCTGCCATCGTCTTTTCTTCACAATCCGAGTGTGAGCCATCCTGCGGAAAAAATAGAGCCCGCCACCTTGGACGCTTCTCTGGCTGCCGACTGGGGACACTCCCTTCTTCTTTTTCCGTTTCTTCCATGCCGAGGGCGGCCATTTTCCTCCTTTGTTCTGCCTGAAGTGCGCTCACAGCGGTGGCCAAGCCTGCTGGGGTTTCGACGTTCAGGACAAGGTTGATGCTGTCTCTCTCACTGGTTCTGACTGACTGGCTGGCTGAGACCCGGACTGGCGCGCTGGTTGATATACTGGTCGCGTTTTACATGCAATGACCCCCCACGCGGATCTCCATGCTACAGTCGACGGAATTCCTGGTGACTTTTGACGGCCATTTTGTGGTCTCACTGCACTTTCGTTTTTCTCTTGCCATGTTGCTTCTTTGTTCTGCAGTGGGCGAGCTTCTTTCGGGGAGCATGTCCGGGGGTTTATCCACGTTTGGGTCAGGGCTGGGCTGATTTCCTTAGTACCTGCTTCTTGGCTGGTTGGGCCGGGTTTGGGATTGTTTTTATGTCCAGTTTCATCGACTGCTGCTAGTTGATCGAGGGCTGGGATCGGGGGTGCTCCTGAGATCGGGACAGGGTTGGGCGGGTTCCTGGTTGTGTCACTGTCTTGCCGGGTGGGGATTGGGGTTAGAATGGGGTACGTACTGGCTGCATGGCTTATGTTTACGATGTAGATTGTTCTCCCCCGTCTGTCTCTATTATAGCTAGTGGTTGTTTTGCTTTCCAATCAAGGCATCCTTCGGGTGCTGCGACCTTTGTCAATGGCACAGTCGGCATTATACACTGGCTACCCTAATTAATTGCTGGCTATCGGCTCCGCCACGTTTTCTTTGGTTCCTGTATGCTGGTCCTGGAAGCTTGTTGTGACATGGGTGTTATTTGTTTAGGGTAGCGTCCATCTTGCTCTCCTTTCTCTGCACTCTCGTTACGGCGGCCATCTTGTCCCTTTGTCCTGACTGGGGAGGGCTTTTGCTGGGCGTCATGCTGTAGTGATCGCTTGCGACCTGATCAGAGCTGGAGGTCTTCGGGGCTTCGCTCTTGTTGGACCAGCTGTTATGTTTCGGACTGTGCCGCATCTCTGGCGAATGTAATGGTCGTAGCCCCCCACATTTGTTCTGCTACTGTTGCTCATCCTGGCGATTTCGTACGTGGGGTAGAACTGGGTGTATCCTGTTATTGCCCATATGGACGGGGTGATCATTCAAGTACCGGCTCGGGGTCCCGGGTGTATCTGATTCAATTTTTCATTTGGTGGTGTACTTTTCGATATTATTGCTTCACTCAGTGCAGGGGGCTATACATAGCTGGGGGTCCGGGAATTTTGTTAGTATTAGGGCTCCTCCTCCCCCGTTTCCTTTCTTTTTCGGGAGTGGTAGACTAGCTTGTTCTTTTCTTCCTCCCGATGCTTCAAGTGTGATAACTTTCTTTTCTTATCTTTCTTCTTTCTTTTCTATTCTTCCTCTGTATTTCGGGTTTCTTTACTGGGCGACAGGCACTTTGCCGGGGGGGGATAGGCCGTAGCCTCCGGATTGTTGCAGGGTGGGGGGGTAGATTTATTTTTCTTTTAGTTTCTATGGGCCTTATTTTTCTAATTGCTGCGCTTTCTTGTTCTGCTTTCTGTTCTGGGTCTGCGTTAGGGGTCAGTAGGGAGTAGGTGGCGCTGAGGGTAGTACGTACATGTGAACTGCAGCTCTTATTGTTTTGTATGGTACTGCCATATTGACGGGGTGTTCTTACTAATGTTGTTCTAATTGCTGCTGCCTGCTCATGTTGTAAAGCTAATGTCCGGACTCAGTTCTTCTTGATTTTATTCTTCACTGATTTATATTTCTTCAAAACTTTAAAATTTAACCTTCAATACTCCTTCTCCTTGGCGACATGACTCCATTCAGTGTAACTGCTACAGATTGCTGCTATCTTGCCTGTTGCCGCTGTGAAACCGCATTGCTCGCACATGTGCTTAAAGTTTCGTGGCCGGCCTGCTGGTTGTAGGCCCGTATTTGTTCTCTCTTTTTGTGCACAATAAAGGTTTTAAAAAAAAAAAAAAAAAAAAATATTGGGTAAAGGAAATTTATCTACAATAATTTCCTTGTTTAACGAACGCAAATCAATACAAAGACCCAACTCATCACTGGGTTTCTTGGCTATGACTATTGGAGCCAACCACTCCGTAGCTACAACTGGTTCAATGACTTTCATATCTATAAGAAGTTTCTCTATTTCCTTTCGTACACCAGCCTGTTCGTTTAAAGGTATTCTCCTTACTTTGGCAACCACAGGAACAGCATTGTCTCTTATTCTGATATGATGTTTATATCCTTTGAGACAACCTAAATGTTCTTTAAAAACGTCAGAAAACTGATCTGCAAACATTGAGGATAAATCATCAACTTTCTGCACTTGTACCTGGGGAGAAGCATTGGGATTCAGACGTACCCCAAGTAAGCATTGATGAGGCCACCCTAATATTGAATCACCACGCTTAGTTACAAATATTTTACCTGCAATCATGCGACCACACAACTCAATTGTAGCAAGAAAATATCCCAATATCTTAATAGGAGTGCCTCCATAACCTAAAGGTGAAAGATCACTCTTAACCAGCTTAACTCTTTTGTGAAAATGTTGATTACAATTTTTTTCTTCTACCATAGTAAGATGAGAACATGAATCGAACTTGAAATTCATTTGAACATCATCAATTCCTACTAAATGAGAAGGATGTTCACCTATTTTCCCATCAACCTGAAATGTGACCAACTTTACTTGTGGTTGGAATAGTGTCTTTGTTGAACTATCACTTCTGTAAGATTTGGTTTTGCAACATTTAGCAAAATTCCCCCTTCGACCACAAGTGTTACATGTTACCCTTAAAGCTGGACAAAAGGAAGCATTAGCCCAATGTCCAAAACGTCCACATCTAAAACAAACAGGTTTACCTCCTTGTATAGACTTATCTGTAGCATTAGACAAAGAATTAGTCTTATCACTATTAACAAGACTATCCTTTTTAACTTGACACACAACTTCATCTACTTTAGATTCTACTTTAGGTTCTGATGTAATATTTTTATCTTTCTCTCCTTTAAGTTCATCTACGCACTTCATCATCTGTTCAACTTGTTTTGCAATGGCTAACACTTCTTCCAGAGGAGGCTCATCTTTCAACCACAGTTCTTTTCTGATGTTGTCATGTGCGCATTTCAATACAAACTGATCTCTAATTCTCTCCTCTACCGCTTGACCAAATTAGCAAGATGAAGCCAATTTCCTTAAAGCTGATACAAATTCCTCAAACGATTCGTCCTTTTTCTGCTCACTAACCCAAAATGATACCTTTCCATTATGGTACTTAACCTTGGGAGGTAGTGACGATCAAGTTGTAAAATACATATTTCATACTCATTTAAATGTATTTGTTCTGCTGCACTAAGTTCTGGTAGATGTACTAAAACTTCTTGATCCTCACCCCAAGACAATGTAGTAATGAATGTTTGCGTTCCGCACTTAAATTAGTGCCACATACTCTTGCATAATTTACAAAAATCTTTTTCCATTTCTGCCACTTGACATTTGGTTCGCCAGGACTTGTTAAAAAGAATGTAGGTTGAGTAACATTTTGCATATTGAACTATATATATATATATATATATATATATATATATATATATATATATATATATATATTGAATAATTGCCTTAAAATATTTTTTTTATATGTTCTCCATTACTATATTAATCTATACTTCTATATCCTTATGAGAATACAAATGTTAACAAATAACGTAATGTCTAGGAAATAAATAATGAACACCTCTGAATAATAGCCTGAAAATAAATTATGAAAAATCCAAGTAAAACAATACGACAACAATATATTATGTTGTTTCTCTAACCTTTAAATTAGATTAGTCACACTAAATGATAAATCTAGAATAAACATACAAGAAACGGTTATCCTCAAGTCTATCAAAAAAATGTTACTTATCCTCCTCCATTACCGAATATGTAATAACTATGACCTATTTTTTTCTTTAATTACAGTACTATAGGTGAAATTGCAAAGTTAGACTCAAATTAAATAAAATACACGAAGGATTACTCTCTTCTCCAAAGCGGTTGAGTCACGCACTGACCCGTATCTGAAGGATTACTCTCTTCTCCAAAGCTGTTGAGTCTCGCACTGACTCATTTCAAACCTGCTGAGTCGCGCACTGACTGGTATCCGCTTGTGAAGCACAGAGCTGAAGCAGTGAATGGGTTGTATCCTAGCAACCTGTTTTCCTCTGACAACAAACGCTTTCAACCATTCTTCACGGACTATGACGTGGCTGAAACGCATGTTACTTCACGCTTTTGAATGCCGTACGTGGAGCGCACAGCTGAAACACTCGAACAAGTTGTATCCTAGCAACTTGTTTTACTCTAGCCAGCGCTTTAAATTACTATGACGCAATTGAAACGCACGTTGTTTCATGTGTTAAAATGTCAACTGAAGCACACGCCTCCCCCCTTCTTGAACAAAGTGAAATAAAAGCTCCAGGCGGCCCCCCTCAGCATAGCACTTTGGCCGGAGAGTTCCTGATAGAGTCCGGTGGGGGCCCCTCTATGTACCTTGCAGGGGGCCCCCTTAATTTTTGTTATGCCACTGGCCTTTAGTTGAGGCCTGGGAGACGGACCTGATTGTATAGGCTATAGCTAATGAAGGACTAAGAAACACAGGAGAACTGTAACGGACAGATCTGGGTGACTGAGACACTATGAATACAATGGAAATAGGAAAGAGAAAGGTGTGAATTAAATGAGGAAAGAGCTTGTCGGTGTAAATATTTGAGGACAGGACAGAACTGAAGAAGCACAAAAGGAGTGGCAATCCTGAATAAGTCCGCAGAGTAGGGACCACAGGGTATAATCAGGTGCTGAATGCACCTGAACAAAAGAGATAGAGGAAGATGCACCAAGACAGCACGCCATAGACACACAAATGTGCTGATTAAAATACTTTATGTTGCTTTAATGGACCGGTGCATATCAAAGTTATGGGTACAGAATGTTTTTATCTGTTTGAAAAATACAAAATTGTTAGTTACTTTTTAAATTAAGATTACAAGCAGAATCTGACAAATATTGTTTATTTAGTCAAAAAATGGACACTACAAAAAAAGTATTAAAAACGAAAATAACATTGAGTTTAAGAACACAGTATGAGGCAAACAAACACCAGGAAAGTGCTGAAAGTATTTTAACATCTTCCTAACTTTTTAGGTATTGCTACAGACAGGTTTAACTGTTGGTTGTTAGGTCTCACTGCCCATAGAGTGTTAGCTATTGGTTGCAAGAGCTCATCATCAATATGTCGAAAATATGTATAAAGAAGTAGAGAGATGCAGTGTCTTTGGGTCAGCCATTAGATTTTATGTATTTTTTATGGTTTGCCATTGCTTAGATGGACTATCCTTCAAGACCAGGCTATTTTAAGTATGGATACCTCTTCACATTCATATTCCCATTAGATTTTGGTAATGAGATCAAGTCGGTCTTTTGTTAACCTGCAGATGCGACATGGCGCCTAACTTGAAAGTGAAACCCTGTTTGGGCACTTTGATGGTTTACTTTGCTTACAAAACAACATTTGAATTGCTGATTTATGTCTTTATTTCTTAAATGACTGAGACCATCATAGGAAAATGTCACAGCGCCATTTACTAATCACCTTTGCACGTGCATTTTATTTTATACTTTACATTTGCACGTGTGTTTGGGTAAGTTTAGTGACACAAAAACGTGTTGCTGGATTTACAGCTTTTTTTTGTTCACAAAGTAAAAATGTGCGGTTAGGTTTTAAGATTAGCTGTAAATACTGACCATTTATAAGAAATATATACACAATGAATGTGTAAATGCAAGAGTGAATTTCTAAAGTGCACAGCTACTGTGAGAGTGTCCTGGCACTAGCACAGATGGCCAAAGGACAGTACCAAACACCCACAGTTTAAACAGGTGTATTTTCAGTTGCTTGCGAAATAAGTTCTTCTCAGCGTTACATCTGAGAGGAAGAGGGAATTCGTTCCAGTACTTGGCTGCCAGACCCGAGACGGCTGAGCCGCCTCACTTTTTCCGTAGTATAGGGAATAATTAGCAGCCGGGCAGACTGTGAAGGCAAAGGTCTTTTTGGACAGTATTTGACAATCATTTTGGACAGGGATTTGGGACCAGTCTTTTAGAAGGTGAAGTGTGCCAATGTCAGGGCTTTAAACATAATCCTTTTTTTAACTAGTAGCCAGTGCAATTGGTTACGGTAGTGAGCAATGGAGGTATGCTTCAGAATTTTAAATAAAAGGCAAACTGCCATATTCTGTACTGTTTGAATTCATTGGATTAGGTAGTCAGGGACCCCTAGGTACAGAATGTTGGCATAGTTCAATCTAGAGATGATTAATGCCTGGACTACTGTTTTCTGGCCTTCCCAGTGCAACAACATTTTCTCTACATCCAATTGGATCCAATTGGAGGTTTCAACCACTGCTGATCCCGGGAATTTAAATGATAAGTGTGTGTCCATGTGCACCTCTAAATTCTTGGGCACCTCTTAGGTGGGGAGGAGGTAGAGTGCAACTAGTCAGTCATGCCCCTGACCACAGGACAAGGGATTGCCACAGAACAATAGGACCTCAGTTTTCTCTGGGTTGCATTGTAGTAAATTGGCCTTAAGCCATCCCTTACTGCAGCAATACAGGCTGCAAATTTTGACTTAGCTTCCAGTTCATTGTTATCGTAGGTCTGCAAAAGCTGGGTGTCATCTGATTAGGAAACCACTTGGATACCAAATTAAACAATCAGGTATGCCAACTATGCAATACTTTGCTTCATATTCCCTTTATGGTCAACACTTCCAATGGAAACTTCATCTTCTGTCTTGATTTCATAGCACTTCGTTTTTGGTGCAGATGAACTCTAGTAATGTAGTCTTTTTAGCATAGTCCCTTTTTAGATCTGTTTGACAGCACAGCTGTCTGCAAGATACACCGTGACCAATACTTTAAAGAATACAAAGAGTAGGCTTAGGCTACTCAAAGAGAAAAAACTACTGCCTCACCACATGCTATTTGGTGTATATCTTTCCACCTCCCAGGAAATGTATGAGGGGTTGTTTGACTTTTTTTCCGAATCTGAAAATGATAACGAATCATCAGCTGTTTGTCACATTCAGTTCTTTATCTCCTACATTCATTCTGTGCAAAAGCAATATTGTTTGCTACTTTTTCTTAGCATTGGCATTAAGCATGCAACAAATGTTTGTGAATACTTGTGCTTACAGGCTTTGACACGTTAAAGCCAGACCTACTGGCTTTAACAATGCTTGTTTGATCATTACCAGTTGTTATAGTATTTCTGAGGGTCACTAAGCATCTATCTTTCTCTTCTCCTACCGGACAGCGTTTTTTCTCATATTTCATACTTTGAAGTGAAAGCAAGAAACAAAAACATTTACAGCAGCAAATATAAAACAATTAATATCAGCAAAAAACGATGCTTTATTAATAACAGAACGTTTGTCCTCCTCATTATGGATGTATGCAAGCAGAAATCTAGAAAGTGCTATAATAGTGCAGACCTGTAAATATCAAATAAAACTGTTATGTGTTACTATACCTAACCTACCACACCTACCAGTTCTAACTTTCCACATTAAACCGCCGCACCTACATACCTACC
The DNA here is from genome assembly GCF_964261635.1 of Lissotriton helveticus. Lineage (NCBI taxonomy): Eukaryota > Metazoa > Chordata > Amphibia > Caudata > Salamandridae > Lissotriton > Lissotriton helveticus. Next base: position 998,010,361 of record NC_136067.1, read on the forward strand.
TACCATACCTAATATACCATCTCTATATATCCTGACATACTGCTGTATCTACATTTCTTTATTGGCTTCGTCCCCCTTTTCTCTCCCCTCCCAGCTACGGTAATAGAGTTATCCTTTCCTCCCAACTGTCACCCATAGTGTTTTATTTATTCCTTACTTGAATGAATAGCTTTATTTCGATAAAAAAAGAATATCATAAAAGCACAACATGAAACAGTACAACAATGTCATTAAAAAATTACATAATTCAACAATATCAATGCTTGAATAACAAGTTGCTACAAATAATCTGTGTTTAAAATACACTAAAAACATCATAATTAAGACACTAGATAGAAACAGGGAATCTGTGAAAACATAGCAGCAAAATCACAAATTAGGTGTTTTCTCTGAGCCTTTTTGACCTGATAGACCAGGCCCATCTAAGAAACTTTGACAAGCCACATACATACAGCGTTCTTGTGTCTGATTTGAGGATACGGAGAGCTTCAGAGTGCTGTCTAGTGCCCATTTCTCTGCATAGTGGTCTTAGCCAGTAATTCCTGGGAGACTTATATGCCGGACAGGCAAAGAGAATATGTGCAATGGATTCTTGTCTGGATTCACAAAATGGGCAGAACAGGGATGTTTGGTAGGGGGCTTTCCATCGGGCAGTCAGCTCACGTATTGGCAATATGCCAACCCTGAATTTAAAATACAGAGCCCTATCAAAAGGCTTCTGGATGATATCTAAATAGGGCTCACAAGAAGCGATATCCTTTATCCTTAGAAATTCATCCGTTGTTCTGCCCAATTTGGAATCATAATGGTTCTTACCATAAACCCAACTCCAATAAAGTTTCTTCAAAACTGCTTTCGGAGGGGCAGATCTATTAACCCATGCATCATTTAGGCCCAAAGTGCAGAGCAAGGATTTAACATCGTTGAGCCACTTAATTTTATGCCAACCTATCACGGACATTATTTCTGAAAGACCCTCCGCGTACTTTGTATGTATGAGCCCCTACTGGATCTGAGATTGTTTTTCCATTTGCTGCTCTTAAGCCAAATTCCATAACAAGTGTATTCAACTGAATAGCCCGTTGCGACCATCTCTTTATCGGTTGGGTTGTAAGCATAGGGATTCCCCTCCTGGCATCATCCTCCGCGATGTGAAAAATGTCCTCTGCTGCCAGGGGTTCGAATGTACAGTTAAAATCACCTGCAACCAGGACGTGTGAATTATAATAACAGCGCCTTAATTCATTTTCAAGAAGTGTGACTGTGGGTGATGGTGCGCCGCCTTTGGTACCCCGGGCATATATGTTAAGTAATTCCATATTTTTACCTCTCTGTGCACCACTCCGTGAAATCCTAAGTATATCAGGAGAGTTGGATTGCAGTTGCTTGATAGTACATCCCAAATCGATGGCAACCCATATTAAGAGCCCGCCAGATGGACGGTCTCTTCCTGTACAAGGGGATACTGCGGGTAAAAAGAAGGTGGTGTATCCAACCTTATGGTGGGGAACCAGTTTCCAGGTCTCCTGGAAGATGCAGACCGTGTAAAACTCCAACAAGATATTCCAATCTGGGAGAGCTAGTTTGTTAAAAATACCTGCTATATTCCAGCTCAAAATCTTTATAGGGGGATCAACTACATCTGGTCTCGAAGCCATGCACAGTGGCGCTAAGTGCGTATTATCTCGCAACCCAGAAGGGTCCGATGAGGGGTATTGCGGGGGAGTAGGCTGTAAGATGGAGTCACTGCCCTTCCCAGATTCTTGGGATCCATCGCACATGGCCCAATTATCACCTGAGGCTAACCCCAATGCGATCTCCTGGGGCTTTCCTTCTTCCTCAATACTCGCGCAACAACCCTAAGTTATCACTAATTCACACTCTCGCCTATTTGTATAACTGGCAACATTGAGAGGGAGAGCATTGTCAAGAGTTGCAGATAGCCCTTGTCCTTCCACTACAGTCCTACACTCAGCATGCCAGAATTTAAGGGGACAAAAACTCTGGGTCAGCAACCCCAATCCCGGCCATAAAAATCAAATCTTCTTCCATACGCTGGGGTCATATAGGTCGGCTGTTGACTACAAAAAGGTCCACCCTGGGTCCCCGACCCGAATAGATAGGGGAAGTTCTGCATAGGTTGTAAACGAGCTGATTGCAAATGGAAATAGCTCAGATCGTAGGTGCCAATGCCACTGCAATCATGGCCAAGCTGTTGGTTACATATGAAACTTACTACACGGGTATCATTAAAATTTACAAGAAGACAGTCTCCTGGAATATCTTTAGTTCTGTTTCCCACCCAATTCACCCGCCTTGCAAAGAGAACCTGCCCACCGAACTGGCTTGGAAGAGGCCTGTTCTTATTTAACCAATAGATAACTTTATTTTTCAGTTCATGGTAAGGTTCCAGTTTACCTGCCTTAAGCTGCGGTACTCCTGCTAGCACCACTACGTAAGGATGACAATCTGGCGGCAAGTCGATGTGGGTACTGATTTGGTTAACCAAAATTTCCTTAGCGGGCTGTTGATTCGGTGGAAGTTTATCATCGAGGCGCATAGGTATATTTTTTTGATTTGGGCCTATTCCTCGACTCTTCATTTTAGCACCTTGGGAAGATTCATGTACCCCTTTAGCTAAGGTCTGGGTCGTGGGTTTTCTTCCAGGATGGACATCAGCAGAGGGAATACCTGGAACTGCAGGCGGCTTTCTCGGCTGAAAGCCAGAAATCTTTGCATTGGTTGATGGTTCCAGCCCAGGTATAGACAATGGAACTTCCATAGATTCTCGACTTAGTTCGGGGTGGCCCTGGCTATTCCTAGAGTGCAGTTTAATTAATGTTTTAACTGAAAAGAAGTTGTCAAGCGTGGCTTGTTAAAATCTATACAACCTTTCAGACAGCACCTTTATCCTCTCGGTAATCGGGAGTATAAGTGATTTCATGATTTGCTCTATTTGTATAATAAGTGATGGCTGAGTTAAAGAGCCTGCAAGATTGGGTAGTTTGGAGCTGGAGATTTCTACGCCTGACTGTTTACAGGAGGCAGAACTGCCAACAGGTGGATCATTTCTTGAGGGGGGTGATAATGATGGTTCAACAGACCTCCCTGGACCTATTGATTTCTTAATTACTTTGTGGGTTTTAGGTTTTTTAGGAATTTTGGGAGGTCTCCCCTTCTGATCACTGACAACTCTTTTCCTTTTAATTGAAGCTACATTGGGCCCTTCAATAGTCACATGCTCAGGTTACGTTATGGTGAAGTGATCTCTATTTGGAGTAACAACCTGTAAGAGTGACAAGGGTTCCATCTGAGTTACATGGCCTTGCACTGCTGATCCCTCAATTGCCGCTTGAGCTACCTGAGCTAATTAATAGATCCTGCTCTTCGATATTAACGGGTGAAACAGCCAGAGCTATTTGCCCCAGAGAAGAGCGCTTTTGGTTTAATAGCTCAGTAGAGATACGTCTTTCAGGTATAGCGATTTCATGATTGAGAACCGAATATGCTCTGGTGATAAACTGATCAAGAGTACCACTAACAACCCCCCCCGTCCTCTTACCAGTTCCTACCCGTGTAGGCATTTGCATTAACAATAATCCTATTGTATAAATATACAATCAGCTCTACAGTACAATAAAGTTAACAATATAACAACAGGCTTTGTTGAATACCAGGTAATGAACAGGCCAGTAGGCAAGAGGTTAGAAAAATGGCAGGGCCCGACCTCCTCCAGCCCACGACGGCTACAGATGGCCCCCGCCCTTGTCCCGGGCTTCTCCCGGCGCAAACCCGAGCGCAAACCGCACAGCGGGAGTCTAGTTCAATTATATACAGACAGGAAGGGGCGGAAAGGGGGCGGGAAGAGTCAGCAGCTGCAAGGTGTTACGGGGCTGCTGGTCCTTGCAGTCCCGTCCCCAAGCCTCTAGCAGCAACAATGGTGGTCCAAAGCCCGGGGCTTTATAAATTGTCTGGCAGCATCCAAGGGACGGCAAAGTCAGAACACTAAGGAACAGCCTCTGCGAGCGGCTCCCACGAAGTGGGGACCGCAAGAGGTTAAGAACTCCACTCGACAATCAGGAGGGGGGCGGGAAGAGGCAGCAGCTGCAAGGTGTTACGGGGCTGCTGGTCCTCGCAGTCCCGTCCCCAAGCCTCTAGCAGCAACAATGGTGGTCCAAAGCCCGGGGCTTTACAATTCATCTGGCAGCATCCAAGGGACCGCAAAGTCAGAACACGAAGGAACAGCCTCTGCGAGCGGCACCCCACATACTTGAAATGTGATGGTGTCTAATTAAGTCTTGTTCAAAGAACCTTACTTTATGAGAATTTTACACTATAACACATACTTAACCTATCAGCCATAAACAAAATCTATTCATGATACATACCTCTAATACCAAACTACCATACATATATATCTAGCACAACTAACCTAATATACATACGTACCCTCCCATGCCCAACCCATCATATTACACCACACCTAATCTTCCATACCTAACCTACCTCCACTTCTAAAGTACATATATCTTGCATTTGCCCTTAGATGGTGGTATTCTGAAAAAGGTCCATGTTATACCAATGGGACCTCTAGCAACTTCTTAAGGAACTGGATCCTGCAACAGAAAGCAGTGTCTAACCAGCAAACCTATTACAACAGTCTAAGGCACTGCAGCCTGCATCGGGGCACTGCTGATCACAGAGTTTAAAAGGGCTTGACAATGTGAATGACATTGCTTCTTTAAAAAAAGCTAGACCCATTGATTTTGTCAAAGCTCGTTTATTTTGAGCGAAAGATACTAACACAAGCGTCCCTTTCTCCAGTATTGTGACAGACCACAAACACAGGATGCATTTTAGAACTCCCACCTGTAGAAAAACTTCTGCCATCCTAATATCTAGCTCTGGTAAAAAAATCTTAAGACAAATAATGAAACCGACAAGTTCAGAAGTGTACAGTAACCACAATGCTTGATGCTCTAAACGTAAGTGACAAAGAGACATGCCTTCTGAATAATTTTAGCATGTTCAGATCATACACAGAAGAGTGTTTAATGTATTTATCAATTTGGTATGGGAAAACTATACATGTACAGAGTGGAGCACTCTGTGGAAAAACACCGAACTCTTAAGTTGCACCCAGCTCCAAGGCTGCAGACATCTTACTTTCTTCCGTTCAACATGAAATGCTCTAAATTTTACTGCAACTAACTTGAGGCATGGTTAGCTCTTTGGCTTAAGTGTGGGAACGGTTGGCACTCTCCAGAGTCAAAGTGTCATTAAGAAATAAGAAATTCTGTCATGAAACAAAGCCAACACTCTACGAAACAAGCATTGGCAATGCCATGTGGGCTGTCATTAGCTGCTGAAGTTACTGTTTTTTCAGTGCTTTTATTTTTTGTAAATGGTTTTTGGTGGTCCCTGGCACTGAAAGAGACTGCTTGTTGTGCGGATGTGCACAAAGTGCAAGAGCACAATGCTGCCAATCACAATCAGATAAACCAATGGCTAAAGTGGGCTTACCTTGTGCCCCATCCGTTATTCTCTTGTGGGTGAAAGTAAAACATGTATGACACTGCAGCAAACCAATGGAAAAGAGGGCCGATTGAAAGCGCCTGATATATATATATACTTATATTTATTAAAAACAAAAAGGTCTTGGATTAAGTCATATCTAAAAAGAATAAAACCATCAAAAATCTGGCAAGAAATGTATGAAACAGGAAACCACCCAGCCATGTTTGAAACCTTTGACCAACGGTCATGAAAAGTATTATGCCAGGTGGCCATTTTGACATTTTACTTTACTGTTCGAACATGGCTGACAGCGATTTCAAAAACAAACTGCAGAAGTACCAATGCAAACAAAGATTGGCAAAGCGGTAATGGGCCAAAGTCATCCAAAATAAAAGCAATCTAGTAGCATTTTGATGCTGCCGGGCACTCAAATAAAATACATTAAAAAAATGTGCATGGGCAGGAAAGCACAGACGAGCTGCTTGAGGGAGATGTGAGCAGACCGAGCATGGGTGCGCTGTCCCACATGTCAGAAAAATAAGGGATTATTGGTAGTGCATGTGTGTGCATTTAAGAACAAGGTGAGGAACTACTTTTTAAGGATGTTTACGGGATGTTCAAAGCCAGATGAACCACAGTAGCCAACTGCTCAAGGAGGCTATTTAAAAGCCACTTTCGGTATACATATCTGTATTTATGTGTATGTTGTATAGTGTGTGTTGTGTGATGACAGCTAATGCAGTCTTTACGCAAGACCTAAAAAAAAGGTATACTCTTTCAAGAAAGTTATATTCTTTTGACTGTCTTTTCAGTTGATTTAGACTGGTAGTGGATCTTTGGAAATAGTTCCGTTTGAGAGTAGAAGCTGTCCCAAGTAAGTCGGTAGTGGGGACTAGAAGATAGATTATGATCCCGTTAAAAAAAAAAAAAAGGTTCTATGTCTATCTTCCACTGTTTAGTGGTTTAGGGTGGATGACCAAAGAACCAACTGAATTTATTGTACCATGCACCCATGGGTCAAAGAAGCTGCACAAAAATGTCTTCAGAAGCATTCATGCAGCAGAGATAAATACATTTTAACTGATATGCCAGGATACACACTTCTGACAATTTTAAACCATCTGTATCATCATAGATGATGGAATTTAACTTTAAACTCCTTAGTAGTATTATTTCTAACTCATTTGTTTTATTATCATACAGATCAAATTTAAAAACGTCCTGTGTAAGGTGTTTTGTGCCATTATTTAAAAAAAATTTATTGGGGAATATTTGCTATCTGGTGTCAAGATTTACATTTCGGTTGGGCACAAGTAGGTAATGGTCATTTCAAGAAAATGTAATTTTAGAATCCACCATCCACCAATCGACTCCAGTGTAAATTTTGATAATCATATTTTAAATGATTTTTAATGCACCAAAACTGGTGTCAACATACTTTACTGCATGGCGAACACAATCTATTAAGTCATATTTTAGATCTCCCAAACCATTCCATTATTAACACGCTAGCTTTCAATTATTAAAAAAGTAAATAACACAAAACTAGAAAAAGCTACAAGAGGTCTGGATGAAATAGCCTCAATATTTTATATCCGAATAAATATTTATTGAATTCAAATTGAATTGTTCTACACAATTGTGTGAGTTGGGGACTTTGGCATTGTGTCTCCCTACAATAGTTAGCACAGACCTGCCATTACAAAAAGCATACCTTTGTACATTTCTTGCATCTTTTTATCACTCATTGGGCCATCATTCACAGTCAATGGCAGCTGATGAACTTTCAAATTACGGGGGCATAAGCCATGAATTCCACAACTCACTCCCATCACACGTATCCCACTAGGATTCATGGGTGTGCTCAACAAACAAATATTTTAAAGTAATACATCCAAACGTCACCTTATATCACACAGTTTTCACAGAATTTGGCTAAAATATCCAGGATTTTACCTGCAGGACTCCAAAGGCACTACGAAGTATTTCAACTATTCACGATTTGCCAAGTGTTCATACTACCACAGGGGAGCTTTTTATGGAGGGTCAGAGAAGAAGGCTTTCTTGTATTTTTTTTTTTTAATTAAATCTTTTTATTTAAGAAAAACAAGAGGAAACATTACAAATATCAGGTGCCATACGATAAAATAGATTACAACCGTATGCAGGTGAAGAGGTCAATGCAGAGAAATCAATACGCAGGAGTATGAGACGTCAACATCGACAAGCATATGAAAAAGGAGAAACAGGATAATCAACAACCTCGGTAAGTATCAGTCTGTAGGACCCGCCCACCCACGCTTCAGGATATTTAGGACCAAAGTAGACACCCAGATAAGAGAGAAAATTCGAGTCAGGATAGACAACCCACCTCTCGTAAAAAGAAGAAAAAGAAAAGGGAAAAAACAAAGGCCATAGAACTAAACAAAGAAAAAGAAAAAAAAAACTCAAACCCCCCACCCTGCACCCCTGCAATGGCTACGGCCTAAACCCACTAGCAGTGTGACCGTCGCCCAAGAACTAACCCTAAAAGAAGGAAAGAATGGAGGAGGAGATATTAAACAGGCCCCCGGTCTGCCTTACCCCCCGCCAGAGGCAACCCCCCTAAATATAGTCAAGGCAATTTGAAGCTACAATTACAAGCCAACCGGGGGAGTTTGTAAAAACCACCCGACTGCCACATCATCATAGGTTACAAGTCCCGCAGCAAATGAAGCCATTTTATCAAACCCAGACAGTCGAATTCAACCCTGACCGCTCCGATTTTTCATGCGAGCCCTCTCCACTCGAACCGCCAGTTCAATAAAAGTATCCAAATGTTCCAAAAAGTTAAAGTCAGTACTGTAGGATCGAAACCAGGATATTCGTACTCGAAGTCCACAAGTCCGACGGAGATAACTGTCCATCAAAGAGAAGACACAAGGACGTGATTGAGCCAACTGGACGGAAAAGGATAATGAGTTATTCCGATAATTACTGAGGAACTTATTATGGAGAATACGATCGTCTATGTCCATCTTGGGCGGCATCGGTCTTGCTCGTGATGAGTTTATGGTAGTCCCAGGCTCGATAGCTGGTATTTGGGAGCCGACAGAAAACACCAAATCTGGCTTCCGCACGGGACCCTCAGTCTCAGGCTTAACCTGCTCCGCGGGTGACACTGCTTGCTTCAAACCTGTCGAAGGGTCGTAGTCCGGTCTCAGGCAGATACTGTCAACTGTTACGACCATGTTCTGGATGATGGCGGTGACCTGCGAGTGGAGCGCCCCAATGGCGGCCATTACGCTCCGCAGCGACGGCATATACTCCACCCGCTCCATCCCCTCTCGCAAAGCGACAGATCAGGTCTTGAACCCCGGAGGTCGACTACTCCGGGGTATCAGGCACAGGAGGGGAAATGGTAACAGCGGGCGCTCTCAAGTTCGCGATATCGACACCTCCGCCGCCGGCGAGGATCCAAGCCCGTCGACCCCGGGCGCACAGCAGAGCCTCCGGGCAACGGATCCCCAACCACAGCGACCGGTGCGACACGCCGCTGTATCTTCGGAATCAACCGACCACAGTCTCGCCATCCAAGTCACTCAGAATATTCTCCACTTCAGGAGACCGGACGCCGCCCAAGTCCCGCGGCCGATGTTGTTCAACTCCAACCCGGGTGGGTTAGAAATCGAGGCCCCGGCTTCAACACTGGGTTAGGCCGAGAATAAAAACACAGCATATCTTCATCATTCGAGAAGATGGAAATCTCGGGATTGCACCTTTAGATTCAGGAACACCTCAGTCACTCGGGAGTCCGGTGCAAAATCAGGATAAATATCAGGATTTACGAGCTACTGGCGGAGGTCTGCGGAGCCGGGAGCTTACGCGGTCATCTTGGTTGCTAGCGTAGCTCCTCCTCTGCTTTCTTGTATTTTAATTCCATTTCCAAATAACATATCAGGCAAAAGGTCAATATGTGCCTAAGAAAGTGGCTTAATAGCCAAGGGTTTAGAGGCACTTTATAAAATAATCTTGGCATACAACATGACAGAACTGAGCATATGTATAGGATAATCTGCATGAAAGAAGACCATCAAAAGGTTACACATACCACAAAATGTCAAACCTACACACTAGTGCTACTCTTCAGGTTAGACCGATATACTAGATTTGAACAGAAGAGCGGCCACTCACCGAGCTCACAGAGGTAGTAAGGATTCAGGCAACAGAAACACCCTTTGTTTCATACCAGTGAAACACATTCAGACATCATTTATATATACTAGCATTTAATGCCATAAAATAGCTTTAGATAATGGAGCTTTAAATGCATCCAGAGGAGCCATCCTATAACCATCAAGAGTAGCAAGCGCCCTCTGGGACCGAGAAACTTATACCATCACACATCAGCAATAAGTGTCCAAATTCAGCTTGACTTATCACTCAAATGTAAGAATTTGAATATGTTTGAAATGACCAAATGTTCTCCCAAACTTTAACTAGCCCATTTTGAGCTAACATTTCATTTACATTTTCTGAAAATATGCATTAGCGCCAATTTTCAAACAATAGCTACTGATTGTCTGACTAGTACACAATTTGTTCTTGCATGTATCAGTTTTTATTTTTGGGGGACAAAACACTAGTTAATTTCCCATCAATTATCAATTTCCTGAAAATAGCACTAGTTTCCTTTCAAATAGAAAAGCTTAGTTTTTACTATATACTAATTTCTCCCCCAATGCCAACTTCACATTTTCATCAAGTACTCTCATTTCTATTGTGCCAGATTCACAGCTACTGCTTCAAATTCCCATGTACACCCTCACGTGGACAGGTTCCGCACCTACATATTCATTCAATCCCACTGTTTGTCAGGAATGAAACACAAAGCAAATTATGGGCATTAGGTACCACAATTTGTTATCGATGTGCCAGCGGTTGGCAAACATTGTATAATATAATATGGGACACCTTCTCACATGAAATCTCCCCAACTCCAGCAGGAATGGCAAACACCGCACCACTAACATAGTTACAGTCATAATAAGCATTTCAACCATAATATCATACCGGCGCTTCAACATGCAAAGATATACAGATACGGTAATATGCACTCACAAAATCCCTCTCACGAGCAGCCCAATATTCCAACCACCCCCCTCCCCCACAAAAAACAAACTTTCTTTGCAGCATTTGCACCTCAGAGGTTTGGAGGAGGGAAAAGGTAGGGTTGTGTGTCCCTAGTGCTTGGCTTTCATGCAGGCTCAGGAAATAAATGATTCCCAAGCCGCTCATACAGCACAACCAATAGCCATTACAGAAGGGTCAGGAGATGAATTGCACCTCTAAACCAGTCATATATGATAAAGACATTTATTATTCTCTGCACCCTGGAGGCAACATACATCCCGGTTCACAAGGGCGCAGTGAATGGTCACAAGATGAAGAGGTGACAGCACAATGAACAGCAGTATGGCTATGTATCAGCTAATTAACAATCTCAGCTCTAAACTACCTGTGTAACTACCTCTTCCAACTGGATGGCTTCTGCTTTCTTTCAAAACACAGCTATCCAAGGGGTGATAGGGGAGGACCTGGGGCTTTTCCTAAACTATGCTTGCAGGCCTTCTGCACCTTTATGCCAGCTACAATAGCTATTCCCGATTTAGGAGTACCCTGTGCATATGGAAGGACGTCCATCTACACATGCAAAATGAGCACAATGAAAATAAGCAGACAGGCTATCAGTCTGCCAAATCTGAAAGTGCCTAAGGTCAGACATGAGGCCACACTTCACACCTCCTAGTGGCCAGTGTTCCCATTTGTATTTTGCGCAGTAGTTAATGGTGTTCATGAACTAGCCTCTCAGGGATTTATCTGTAGCATCATACACCTCCACCTTGCACACACATTTGTCCTCCATTGAACCTAGAAAGCAGGTAACTGCATTGCCCGACGTGCAGCCTCTACCTCTACACATTCAAGGAAGACAGAACTGAACACCCCACAAAATATAGGTGTTGGAATATGTATCCGATTAACTACAGTTTCCTCCATCGCCACAAAATATAGTTACGAATGGTAATAGACCGCAAACAGCAAGAACACCATGTTCCTCACTGAAGCATGACTTCATGAGAGTGCAACACCAAATATTAATCAAGCACTCCCCAATGGGTATTATATGTGCAGGAAAGATTGTGTAAATAAAGTGGGTGGTGGCACAGCAATAATCATAAAAGACTTATACAGATGCGTGTTGAACTCCCTACCGATTCCTGAATGACAGAATATCTCGTTTGCTACAAACCTGTCACCTACATGCACTTTCCCAGGGGTATTAATTTACAGACCCCCGGAACCCTGCTCCACGTTCGCTGAGCCTCTGCCAGATCTGATGGCTAACTTTGCAATTGAAAAAACAAACCTACCCTTTTTGGAGACTTCAATGTGCATTTTAATGAGACCAACAACCGACTTGCGGCAGGGTTAATACATGACTTGGACGCTATTCAACTAACACAAAGAGTAGAAGGTTCCACAAATGACATTGGGCACCTCCTTGACCCAGTCTTCAGCAAGGATTATAAAATCTCTGCAAACAAAAATCCTACCTATGACATGGACTGACCATTTTTAGGTTTCGACTGGCCGTAGCACTGCGAAGCAGTGCTCCGCTCAGGCGAAATCTTATGATCCTACAGTATGGGGCTTTGTCCTGCCTCTGTCTTCCATTGGCTAGCTCCATAAATGGAGGCTAGCCATTGGAAGAGATTGGCTGTCAATCACTCTTTCCCCATCGGAACGCGATTCGGGGGCGTTTCTTGGTCTTTTTTAAGTCCCGCCCCCCACACCCTCCCTCTCGCCGTCCCGTTGTCCCTGCCTTCTCGAAGTTCTCCCTCCCGCCCGCCCACTGTCCGGGCCTCCTCCCTCCCGCCCGCCCACTGTCCGTGTTCGATGCTGTCCAACCTTTGTTTATCCCCCGCCCTCTCTCCCGTTGTCCGTGCCTCCTCCCTCCCGCCGCGGTCTCACGGTGAGTACGTTCACGTCGGGCTTAAGAGGCAAAAAATCAAGGCACTGTAGTCTGTAGAACAGCCCTCCACGAGCGTCGGCCTTAATGTTTTCTGTACAATTAAAGCAGAATAAATCTTACTGTCCACGGGGTGCAAGCCGGTAAATGTTTAACCATCACTGCTCCAATAAATCACCCCCACCTTTAGGCTTTGAAGTGCTGAATGTTTTAGCAGCCTCAGACATGGAATGTCCCTGCGCGCTCCCGTCGAGCGGGCTGGTGTGACTAATGCATGTGCATTCGAGCCGTAATGCTGAAATTACAGCCCGCGAAGGGGGAAATTGATGAGTTTTTTCCTTGTAACCACTCCTTGATAGTTGAGTGGCACAGCAGGTAAATACTGTTTTGCAGTAAAGACTCGCGAACTAAAGGCAGGCGAGGGCCGGGCTCACGTGGATGGAGCCTGGGAAGAGCCGGCGGGCTTCGATGCGCCTCACGAGGGGCAGAACGAAGGGATTTTTGGGAGCCGTTTTCAGGGGGATAGCGCTGCCCATTAGGCGGAATAAAGAAGTCCTCGTTATAACAGCTGCGCGGTGTTGGTTACAGCGTCGGCATTCCTTTGTCCTTATTGTCAGAAAGCCCGTCTCCAAATATGTAAGCAGAACACGACAATTATGTGCTGTTATGTCTCGGAGCGGAGTGCAGCTTATGCGGGGGTGGGTGGGGGCAGGGGGCGCACACCTATGATTGTGGTGCCTTTGCTTCGGTGGGGATCCGAGTTTAGCGGTATAGATTGACAGCCGTGAATAACCGCGCTATTAGGCCTCAAGGAACAGGACAGGGAAAGTTGAGTGATTTCTGGCGTCACCAGAGCTTGAAGACCAGCAGCAGCACTGCGTTAAATGTGAGCACTATTGCGAATACATCTTTTGTAACAGATAAAACGTCTACAAGTGCAGGACTGGGCCCCAGATTACCAGCGAGGGGTTAGGCCCCAGTTTGCTCTGGTTTGTTAGTTTGGGTCCTTGTGCCACTTACTGTACAAGAGTCAACAAAGCCTACTGTCGCCTTTTATGATGAGGCATAGAGTTGTTGTTTTTGTGAACGTTTGTTTCCAAACTTGCAACATGGCCGGTAGAGGTAAGCAAGCATGCACACAATTAGGAATGTTTTTTAGGTTTCGCCTGGCGTTCTGTGGGTGTGTGTGTGTGGCATTTGCGAGAGATTAAGCTATTGACATTGTAAATGACAATGCCATTTATTTATCTGTTTTCAAAACCAACACTTAAATAAAAAATTTGTCATTTACAATGCCAATAGCTCTAACTTTTGCAAAGGCGAAACCGTTGCATTGTAAATGCTTGTTTTAAATTCCTTTTACGCTGGGCACCAATGTTCCGATTGGCACTAAGCACCCTCCAAGAATTGACCATGGATGGTCCAAACTTAATATAGAGAAATGGGCCTCGTCCTTAGCCTTGACCGAACCAACCTTAGGTGACAAGCCAAATTCTGCCAACACTAAATTCGAAGAATGGATCACAACATCCCAATCACCAAGATCAAAAGAGGTTAAAAAAAAAGGTCTGCACCCTGGTTTACCTCCCACCTCGTTTCCTTGAAAAAAGAATGTAAAAATACTAGAAAGGAAATGGAGGAAAAACTTTAAGGAACACCTGAAAACTGCTTATCAGATCGCAATTCGTAATTACCATCTAGAAATTTTAAAATCCTAAGCATCCTACTATGGAGCCAACATTAGCAAGGCATCCAACTCCCCAAGGGAACATTTCCAAACTGTGAAAACCCTTATCACACCAAAAACTGGAAACACTCTAACTATACCCACAGTGGCACGCTGCAACAAATTGGCAGCGTTCTTTCAGAACAACATTTTTGGCATGTATCTTATGCTACAACAGACCAAAATCTCTAATGCTCCCTCATCATATAATCAAATGCCCAATACATCTTCCAGTTGTTTGCCATTCTTCCCACTCCTCATCACCAAGGAAGAACTTCCTGTACTATTCAGCAAGGTTAAATCAGGATCCCTGCTGGACCCCGCTTCTCCACACATACTTTTTACAAGGAGCTCCAGCCACTTTCCCCACTATACTGGAACTCATTAAGCTCTCTTTCTCCACAGGAATAGTGCCCCCAAAGTGTAAACATGCAGAGGCCAAACCCGTGCTAAAAATTTTTTTTTAAATGACCTTGACTCATAATGCCCAAGGAAATGCAGGCCAATCTCACTGCTCCCAGTCACAGGGGAAGGTGCTGGAAAAACATGCCAACCAAAAACTGTTATTATTTCTTGTAGAAAATCACCTTCTGCAACCTACTCAGATAGGATTCCATCCACAACACAGTACGGAAACCACCACCTCACAGTCACAGCAGAGCTAAAAATGGTGCTGAACCATGGAAGAATAGCTGCAATTATCTTCCTGGACCTAAGTGCAGAATTCAACACAGTTGATCATGAGATACTTGTACACACGATTGGTGAAGCCAGAATAAAGAATATCGCTGTTAACTGGCTCATCTTCTTGAAGGACAGATCATTCCAAATTTGTGAGAACTCAAGCTACTCTGACGTCCTTCCCTTGAAGTGCGGGGCCCCGCAGGGCTCACCCCTTAACCTCACACTTTTTAATCTTTACAAGCGCCCACTGGCGGATATTGTTCAGGAGTTTGGGCAATCAATTGTCTCATACACCGAGAACACACAACTGGTCGTCTCCCTTTCTCCTGTGAAAGAATCACAGTACAGTCAGTTGTCTCCCTGCTTGGAAAAAGTGTCCAAGTGGATGGCAAAATGTTGTTTAAAACTGATGGGGTAAGGACAGAGCTGAAGATTCTGGAGAACAGACCTGATCTCCAACCATCTATAGAATGGCCAGATTGTCGGGGCAATCATCCCACTCCGTCCTTCCCATATAAAGCATTGAGGTGTGGCTTGACAAGTCCTTCTCCATGTATGTGTAGTGTCTACCATAAGAATTAGAGAGTAAACACGAAGGAAGCTTTGAAGAGTATTTTATTCGCCTCATCCACAAACAGCCAGGCTCCCAACCGCCTAGAATGCCTCACATACCTCATTCTCAGAATGATCACAAACGAGGAATCTAAGTTCTAAAAGGAAACAAGTGCATGTAAGGAAGGCTTGATATTACACATCTCCCTTCTTTACAACAGCAATAAACTCAAAAAAACAAAAGTAAGGTAAAAGAAGATAATAAACTGAACAACTTAATGTTCTTAATAGTGACACAAATGAGTTTATACATAGTCTTTCATATAAGATGGTGCTCTGCGTAGTCTTTGACTTCTCATACGACAAGAAGGTGAATTGCTAGAACAGGTAAGAGGAAGATTAATAATACCAGAGGATTCACAGACAGGATCAATGTCATCTTGAGAAACATTCTTTGACTTAAACACAACTACACGACTTCTGTTCCAAATCCTCCCATCTTGTGTCTTAATGGCATTACCAAAAACTTTAATGACAGGTCTAACATTGGTATATTTAGACCATGATTTTCTTCCAACAGGTGCTTTTATTTTGACTAGATCACCTACTTTAACTTCTTGAAATTGAACACAATTTTTTTTAATCAAAATACATTTTTCTACAAACTTGTTTTTCTAATTCCCTCTCCCTCCAAGCACCAACATGATTGTCAACAAACCCCTTGTTCAAATTCATCCAACCAGGACACCACATGGTGTTAGGAACTCTACCTTTAAATAATTCAAAGGGAGATTTACTAGTGGTAGAGTGAGGGGAACAACGGTAAGCTTCAATCCTTTGCTTAAGTGCTTCTTTCCAATTTAACCCATTGACTCTTGCAAGCTGAATGCACTCTTTTAATGTTCTGTTGACCCTCTCAACTGCACCATTGGTTTCAGGGTGATATAATGAAGAACGTTTGTGTACAATACCACATTTATTGAGGTATGCATCAAATGCAGTCGAACAAAATTGAGGCCCATTATCTGATAAAATACTGTTTGGAAAACTCTCTCTCATAAAAATCTCAGATAAAAACTTAATAACAGAATCAGATGTTATGTCACTTACAGCACACACTTCAATCCAACGTGAATATAAATCAATTAAAACAATCAAGTACGGAGTATCAGAGACACCCGTAAGAGGACCCAAAATATCAATAGCTAATTCATCCCATGGATGATTCGGTAAAACCCTGCAAACCATTGGCATTTGTCTGGTTTTTAGAATTTTGTCACTAGCGCAACATTCAATACAGTCCCTAACCATGCGTTCTATTTCTAAATCCATTCCAGGCCACCAAAATTGAGTGCGTAACATTTCCTTAGTTTTCACTATACCTAAATGGCCAGTGTGTGCATGTACCAATAATCTTTTCCTCAAGGAAGAGGGAGGCACAAGTCTCAAACCTCGCGTCAATATGCCATCAGTTATAGACAACTCCTGAGAGACCAAGGACCATGGTTTTTCCAAACGTTTATTATCTCTTAGCAAGGATACTACCTTAACTAACTCTTCATCCTTTAGCAATTCATCCTTCCACTCATCTTTTCCCACAACACCCTCAGTGACTTCACAAACATTGAGAAGATCATCTTCATCAACAAACTTCTCATCATCACCTAGATTATCACTCTTTACTAGTCTCGAAAAACAATCAGCAGCTTTATTTGAAACACCTGGCAGGTATTGTACCTCAAAGTCAAACTCCTGCAAAGATATAATCCATCTTCTAATTCTAGAGGAGATAGAATCCAAACCCTTCTTATAAAAAACTTCCTTCAAATGTTTGTGATCTGACTTAACAACAAACTTAGTACCCCAAATCAAATTCCGAAACTTTTTTAGAGCCCAGTAGATAGCTAATGACTCTTTTTCAATAACTGAGTAATTAAGTTCCGGACCACGAAGACACCTTGAGGCACAAGCAATGAGAGAATCATTCCCATTTTTGTTTTGTACTAATACCGCACCCAGACCTTTATCACTTGCATCAGTAAACACATACGTTGGCAACCCCGGAACAAATGCCTGAAGAGAGGGAGCTTTTTTTAATTCCTCTTTAATTTCATCAAATTCTTTTTTGCAGTCATACGACCACTCCAATATAACATTCTTTGCAGTAAGCCTCCTCAAGTTTTTTGTTTTATCTGCAAGATCGTCGCCAGTAAATATGTAGTGTCTACCATAAGAATTAGAGAGTAAACACGAAGGAAGCTTTGAAGAGTATTTTATTCGCCTCATCCACAAACAGCCAGGCTCCCAACCGCCTAGAATGCCTCACATACCTCATTCTCAGAATGATCACAAACGAGGAATCTAAGTTCTAAAAGGAAACAAGTGCATGTAAGGAAGGCTTGATATTACAGTATGCACAGGCAAAAAACTTGCTGTAACTTACTCAGCACCCTCTGCAAAATTCTAGACGATATTCAGAGTGTGTCCAGAAGAACAGTGGTTCAATCCCTAGTTCTCTCCTGGCTGGACTACGGGAATTCCCTTATATAAAGGGTCCCCCAAATAGATCATCAAAAGGTTCCAGGTCGTCCAAAATATGGCAGCAAGGATCCTACTTAACGTACCAAACTTTGTCTTATCAAACAATGCCATGGCATCGCTTCAATGGCTTCCCATTCAGGAAAGGATAACATGGAAGACCCTTTGTCCAGCTCATAGGGGGCTTAATTTCACAGGACCCTCCTTGATCAGGGCACTTGTGACTCCCTACAACCCCAGCAGGGCACTAAGATCCTCTACGGGCAGACTCCCATAGGTGCTTGGAATTCACAGTGCCAGATGGAGTGGCAGGTCCTTCTCTTATCTCATTCCCAAACTCTGGAACACACTGCCCACAGAATTAAGATACCTAGACCCTCGGTTCATGAAAATGCTTAAGGCTTGGCTTTACCCCCACTAAATCCTCTTTAATTATGTGCAGACTTGCTCTGAAGCAACGCTATAGCTCAGCCAGTGCTGGGAAGCCTTCAGGTAGCCATGCCCTTTAGAAATCTGCATAGCATAGCACCTGTGCTATCAGTTTAGTGTAGAGTAGCTTTACCCACCCTATACAGATAGGGCCAAATCCCATCCACTCCATCACAGCCTATAAGTATTCCCAGTCAATAGTATTGAAGGCTTAGCCACGTCAAGCAACAGGACTACCGCCGTCTCCTCACCTCCCTTAGTGCCCTAGAGGCAAGAATACAACTGTCTGAGGTGTAACCTTGTCCCTCTATGCAGCATGAAGCCCTACTGGTCGGGATGGATTTGTTTCTCTATGATTCTCCTCAGGCGGGTGGCCTGGGGTTTTGCCACGATTTTCCCCTCTACATTCAAAAGTGATATTGACCGGGAGGATAGAGAAACAGTCTTAGACAACAGAAACAACCAAGGAGGGAATGTTATGATCCAGCACATAGAGAAGATTTTAGAAAATGTCCAAATGGATTCCAACACTCGACTGAAAGCAGCATAGTATGTTTTTTATTTTCAAACAAATTTTGCACGCCGTCACTCCCCCCCTCCCCACTCTAGTGACTACAGCCAGATATTTTCAAGATCTGTGTGATAAATTGGCAGAATTATTTTATTCAAAAGTTAGTAAGATCTATGAAGAGCTTAAAATTCAAGGATTAGTAATTCCTGTTTACTCTGATGATCCGTTAGAGGGTTAGGTACTGCTGCCAATATCTCCCTGGAAACTAAAACAGTCACTTAGCCTTAATACATCTATGAGAATCTGATAGTTTCTGAGTTGCCTTTTGAGCAGCAAGATGTTGAAAAGCATCCTATTTTCTTTACGATCTGGTTCTCCAGATGATCCAGGCCAAGTTATGGTCTTTCAGGATGTTGCGCCGGCGATTTAGGTGAACATGTTAATAGCTATGAATGCTTCCTCAAGTCTGAGATCAGTTCCAGAGAAATTTTAAACAGGGGTGGTAAAATCCCAGTTACAAAATAAGGGCTGGATTATAAAGACCCAAAAACGTTTAGGCCAAAACTCCATTTCCTTTGATGGCCAAGGTGATGGAAAAGTACCTTACCACTTGGTGGATAAAACTTCTTGAAGGGACGATGATTCTTGATAAACATCTATCAGGTTTCTATCCTAAACATAGCACCGAAATATTGCTAGAGGCATTTCTAGACCAACTAAGTACATAGCAGGATTAGGGGCTTAGAATATGGATCTAACTTTTAGAGATCAATGAAGCCTTGGCAAAGATTACCACAAATTTTTGCTAGAACAACCTAACTCGGTTGGGTGTAAAGCCCAGAACCTAGCATGGTTTGCTTCTTTTCTGAAATTCAGTGACCTGTGGAGTGCCATAGAGTTCCACCTTATCTCTGTTCTTTTTCAATTATATGTGCAGCAATTGAGCAACTTGATTAAGTCATTTAATTTTAACACCTTCTTGTTAGTGGATGATACCCAATTGCTTCTCAAACGTGGTAAAGTTCATATAACTCCATTTGTAGACTAAATCGCTTCCATGTGAACATCCAGCGGTGGAAGACCATATTTATTTAAAGCACAATCAAGATAGAAACGGACACTCTTGTTGCTGAAGGATCAGCTGAAAACTGGTCCACAGATCGCTGGTCTTTGCAAATGAAAAACATTTTTTTTGATAATCAAGTTTATTGAATTTTTAACAAACCACAAATTCATATTGGCATCAAAATCAAGCATGTTATCATAATGTACATCCACATTTGAAGCGACAAAGACCGGCGAATCAATTTGCAGGGTATAAACATACATAGGGTTATCCTGAAATATAGACGACACATACCCACTCCTCAAGACAACAGGTTGAACCCACTCCTCAAGACAACAGGTTGAACCATTTGTCCCATATCTTTCGGAAGGGTTTGGGGCAGCCCCGGGCTTCAAAGAGGGGCTCCTCTTGAGTCCCACACCAGTCCACCCCCCGTCTCCATCTCCGCACAGTGGGGGGCTTGGCCTGGGACCATAGTGCCGTTATACCTCGCTTCGCCACCGCCACCGCTGTCCCCTAGAAATGCTTGCCGGCCCGTGACCCATCCAGGCCGCCAAACACGCTTTAATCAGACGCAATGGGTCGTGGGGAATGGTCCACTCCAGGGTCTGTGAGAGCTCCAACTCCACCCCCGCCCAGAATGGAGCAAGGACAGGACACTGCAAAACCATATGGTAGAAATCATAGGGGGCATGGTTGCAACGCACGCAGGTCGGGGGAAGGGCGCAGCTGGGCCTTGTATAGGTGCTCCGGGGTGAGATAAGCCACGTGTAAGTAATAGAGTTGAACTAAACGCAGCTTAGGCGAGGTCGTCAAGGTCTTGGGGGCCATGAGGGCGTCCCTCCAATCCGCCTCCTCCAGGGGGCCCAGCCAACCATCCCAACGGGCTTGCAGCGCATCTAAGGTTGCAGGGCTATTGTTCACAAGGGAGCGGTAAATCCGAGAGACCCTGCCCCTACCCAGATCCCCCATCATCACCTGCGCCTCGAGGGGGCTAAATTCAGGAAGGGAGGTGGGAGAGGATAGGTGCACCCCCAGGGCATGCCTAAGCTGCAGATATTTGTAACATTGGGAGGGGTGAAGGGAATAAATTAAAAACATTTATACCTCTTATTATAGCAAGAGGCTAGGGGTTCTATTTGAACAATTTTTGTCATTTCTGCCTCAAATTCATAGGATTTATCCCAAAATACTTGCATGTTAAGAACACTAAAGAAAGTGAGACCTTTTTATCCTAGAGATAGGTTTGTTCAAGTCATTGGTGCCTGTGTTCTTTCACATTTAGATTAGTGTAATTCTATCTGTATGGACATGCCACATTCTGCCCAGCAAAATGTTAGCAACCACAGAATATGGCGGTAAAACCTGTCTGGGGATTAAAGACATTCACACATTTCAGGTGCCAGAGATAATTAAAAAATGCTTGCCTTCTGCACAGACACTTCTAAAAAAACCTGAACTCAGAACTGATTGTTCCGCACTAGTTAATAAGACAACTGTGTTCCAATACTGCTTTATTGTCTAAAGTGCTGAAAAAAGTAAAGGTAAATCCAACAGAAAATCATTTTGACTTGTTCTTTTAAGGATTTGGAAAATGATTCCACTTAACATCCAAGCAATTTAGCACTCTTATAGATTTAAAAAAGCAGTCTGGGTTAATCACTCGGTGAAGTCATAGTTTAACAAGCTATGTATTTGAATTTTTGCCCATTTCACTGAAGAGCCTGTGACTAGAGTCGGTTGTGTATTAGGATTTTTTCCAAGGTTTGTCCGGGTTTTGTGATGTTCTGGTTAGAAATTATTTATAGCACTGGTTTGCTTGTTTTGGGTTGTCCTAGCGCCAAGATGCCTCGATGAATGAGCACTTGTTAAATATTACAATAATAATAAAAATTAAATCAATAAAATGAATTTGAGTTTCACAATCCCTGGGGGTGCACCCTTGTTTTTGTAAGATTAAAAAAAGATAGTGGGTTGAGATCCTGCATAGATTTGAGAGAACTAAATCAAATTGTCATTAAAATTAGATATCCTTTGGCTCTAAAACATACTCTGATTGAAGATCTACAAAGTTAGTACTGGTTCACAAAACTGGATCTTAGAGATGCTTATAATCTTGACTGGAAGATGAAGGGAAAACACCTTTCAACACCCAATTTGCTCACATTGAATATTTGGCAATGTCAGTTGGGTTATGTAATGCACCATCATTTCTTAACAGATTATTCAACTAATTTGTTCTGGATCTTATAGGTAAAAATATGGTTGTCTATCTAGAAGATATACTAATTTACAATTTTATCTAGATTATATACTTATCTACACTTCTAATGATCTATAATACAAAAAACACATTAAACACGCATTACAAAGAGTACAAGAGGACAAAAAACTATATGCCAAATTGAAAAAATAAAACAAAATTACTTTAATCAATATGAAGCTGAGGATCCATGGAAAAGGAACTTCCTTGGAAACTAAAACGGTTTAATCTATTCAGGGCAAGACCACAAAGTGTAAAGATGTTAAGAGGTTTCTTTACTTTTTTTTAATCAGTAATATTAAAGAATTTGTTTCAACTGATGGTGGTCTTAAATATCTTACTAATTAGGAGAATACCTTTCCAATAGACTGCTGGTTCACAATTGGCTTTTATAAAGCTGAAAGGGAAATTGGTTCAGTCCCCGCTACTGGCTCATCTCAGTTTCTTGTAGAAACCGACCTCTCTGACATCAGTGTGGAGTTATACTTCTTCAACGAGAAGAAAAAGAAGAAAATAAAGAACATCCACCTGATGCCTTGCATTCCACATGATTAAATCTTGCAGATGCTACTACACTACTGGGAAAGGAAGTCTTTTCAATCAGAGAAGCATTTATTAAATGGAGGCATTTTCAAAAAGATTCCCCTTATCATGTAATTCTTTATACTAATCTCAAGAGTCTGTAACAACTTCAAACTTTAAAGTGCTTAAATCATCCTTTGAAACATTGGACACTTGTTTACCTGTTTCAATTTCGAAGTGACATTTCATACAGGAGAAAAAAGAAACCCCAAGCTGATGCTTTGCTTAACTTCAATCAATATTCCAAGGACTGCCCCAGTTTTGGCCCCACAACAAATATAACACAAATATACAATTCACAAGTTTCCCGGGACGGCCTGGGACAGGATCTATTTCTACAAACCACAATTAAACAGCTTCCAAGATAGTACACACTACAAGATAAGTTTATTTCTCTACCAAAATAAAATAGTGATACCTTTGTGTTGTGTAAGAGTAAAGATCCTACAGTGGAGTCCTAATATCCCCAGTGCAGGATATTGGGGTTAACAAAAGACTAAAATTAATCCAGCGATATTTTTGGTGGACAAATAAGAAAAGAGATGTTTAGGAATGTGTTCGTACTTGTGCAACATTTATCACATCAAAAAAGGCACAAGGGAAAGATGGCTTTGAACAACTTATGCCAGAACCTACACAACCCTGATCTCAAGTCTCTATACATTTTATCACGGACCGATATCCTTCTAATGGCACAACCACCATTACAATTTTCATGGTCTACACTACCAATATGGCTCATTTTCCAAGAATGTCCAAGATACAAAAATCAAAAGAATTTGCCAGACTTTTTTCTTTTTATAGATTACATAGATTGGCAGAAAAATATATTTCAGTTCGAAGACCTCAGTTGGTCTCTAGAATTTGGAAAATAATCTTTTGAAAGTCGAAGTATCTTTGCCAATGACCTACCACCCACAAACTAATGGGTAAATTGAAAGATTAAATAATACTTTAGAACAATATTTACGTTGCTTTGTGAGTGATCAATCTGTGCTTTGCGAGTGATCAATCAGGAAATTAGAATGATTAAACAACTCTGGCGGAATTCGTATAGAATAATACTCATCTAAAGAATCTTTCCTTTCTATAACGTTTATGCTTTTCATTCTTGGTTACTTCCAATCAAAGAACCAGCAAGCTCTGCACTACCTGCTGACAACTACAAACAATGAATAGAAGACATTTAATCCAAGACATGGAAACATCTACTGAAGGCTCAAGCAGATACTGTAACATTTACAATAAAAGGGAGGTAAAGAACAAGAATGCAGAGTGAACGATCTTATGTTATCAACTTCTACTCTCAGCTTTATTAAGAATCAAAGTAAATAAAAACCAATTTACAAAAGACAATTTAGTATTTCGAAGTTCATTAATCCTCTAGCTATGAACTTACAATTACCCTCACACTGGAAAATGTATCCTGTATGCCATATCTAATAACTACAGACAATGCCCAAGAACACTCATGATTTATGAACACGACATTCACTATTAATATATCAAGAAGAAGCAGACAATCGGGTAAACAGAGTTTGTGCTTCACACTGGAAAAAACACTACTGTACTTGATAGCCTGTAAATGTTACAGTCCAGAAGATCAAACATGGGAAGATGCTTAACATGTACACACGCATCCTCTACTAAAGGTCTATCACAAATAATGTTTTAATACATGCATACAGTTACCTGGAGGAGATGGTACTGTCAGATTACAGAAAGGCTGAAAACATATAAAGCAAAGCACTGCCTCTTAATGCGCCACACCAAGTGTTAGTTTCAAAGTTCTGTGATTTCGTATCTAACAGTTTCGTGCTACAGCCCTCACCAACTGCTCCTCTTTCAGTTTGCTCTCATAACATACAAAACTGCTTCCTTGCTTACCGCCTCTGTAACAGAGGCACTAAGGAATCCCAGTAATTATGCCAAAGAAGAAAAAGACACCTTTCTCTAAGAATGTATATGTACAAAGGATTATCAATTTCAATTTAAGCTTTATTTCGACAAAAATGTCATAAAAGCTACAAAATAAAATGACATTACTATTATTTTGTACGAAGGATTATCATTTTACCGCTAAGTGTGCTCAAAGCCCTGCACCAGCTTCAGGTCTTGGAATGCTATAAAAAAAGTAATTGGACATTTCTCAACACTGTTGACTAGAAGCACCAAATAAATTATCTTCTTCTCGTCTGAAGGTTTCCTACCACTCAGCTAGTGTTTATCTAGTTATTTATTTTATCTCCCGTGCCTGTAGTCAGTCTGGACTTCCTCTCTGTTGTCAAACCCTTGATCAAGAATTCCATCCGCCCTATATTTCTACTGTCTGTTAGAATTCCCTGCCTGCCAACTTCCTTTCAGAAGCCCGGCATAATCCTTCAAAAGATATCTTTAGACAGCTAATGCTACCATTTTGAAGCATCCTTGTCCCATCACGGTTTGCATTATCTGAGGTATAATTTCAGGCACAGAACTCTTGGATCCAAGTTCCGTTGCTTACACGCTAGCCTTACAGTTTACAGCTCTGAGTGAAGGCTTGGTTGGTAAGCATGGGTTGTGAGAGGATATTTCTCATAGATCCTCATTAGGGGTGGATTTTCTTCATCACTGGCAGAGGGGTGTATGTCCAGAGGAATTAACTTTAGTTTTGGATTGAGTGATAAAAGAAAGAGTGAATCAGATCGATGGTCAGAATATCTTTAGCGAATCAGAGCGATGGGATTTCTGGTAAGTCTAAAGACATTACTACAATATTCACTACCCGACACAAATAAGTCCACGCATTTTACTATAGCCAGGAAGACACGTTTTACCTATTAGGAGAACACATAGAAATGGTAGAAAGGAAACAAATATTAGATAAGAGATGTGCCTCTAACAATTCCTGGGATCTGCAGCCTTGGCATACTTGTCAAAACTATATGTTGATATGGGTCCCATTCAATGTATGGATGATAGCAGTCCTCTGGGTTTAAAAAAAAAAAAACTTTCTTCCAATGAACTGTGATTGCCGATGAAATAGCGCTTACATGTCTTTTAAAATTCAAACCTTTCTGAGGGGAGTGGTCTGTTGCTTGGGGGTGTGGGAAGAAAGGCATGCAGAAGCGGGCATGGGCAGCTGACCACTGCTGTCGGCGCCCCTTTCCGGGACCGGTCAGAAGAAACAATTTTTAACCCCCCTACAGCTTCCTCAACACACATACCTTCTCTCTGACTTAGGCTCCTCCCATTGCACCTCACCCACCCATGAAGTCATCTAGAGCGGAGCATGAAACCAACCTAACAAACAACTCAACACCCACGGCGTGCATGGGCACCGGGAGTGTGCTGTGCACACGAACACTCAGCAGCTCGCCTAATTCCGGTACCAGGCACTAACTGCAGTCTGTGCCAAGGCCCCTCCTTGACTACCCGCCACAGTCACAAGACCACGAGCAGCGCACGCCGCGCCCAGAGCGGGAGCCTCCAGCAGGCACCCTCTCTCCAGGAGGAAACGTGACGCAGCCCCCCTCCTCCCCCAGCTGACTTTAACGTAGTGAAAGTTCACTTCAACAGGTTGTCAGTGACAGGAAGGCATTTTCCCTGAAGAAGGGAGCACCGGCGCCTCTTCCTACCTTGCAGGCCATGCTGCTGGCGCCCGGGCGGCTCCGGGGAGCAGGGCGGCGGCGGCTCCGGTGCTGCTCAGACGGGGCCTCGGCAGCTTCTTCCACCGGAGCTCAGCAGCTCCTCCCGCGTCGGTCTCTCCGTTCGGCGCAGGCCCCCGGTGACTCCCAGGGCGCCTCCCACAGGGGTGTGTGTCTGCAGCTCCCTGCCCCGCTGCTCGGCCAGGCTCAAAGTCACTCGATAGTGGCCTCTCCGCGGCTGACAGAAAACGCTGACTGGCAGCTCGCGCTCACCCCCGCCCGCCGCCGCCGCTGCTGCTGCTGCCTGAGAGCTCCTCAGCAGCGCCCCAGAGAGTGCAAGCCTTTTCCGTGTTTTTCTTTCATTTCACACATTGACTGTACTGCGTAGCACCGACTGAGACATCACCCGACAAAGTGCTCAATTCATATGCCCCTACATCAGAGAGCTTGTCTGAGCGTGAATTTACAGCACCTTTATTTCATGTCTTTGTAGACAATCTGAAATACTTCCGGAAATTAGTGTCTTTTTACAAGCTCGCCCACTTACTCTTTTTTTTTTGTTGTTTTTTTTTGTTACAGTAGTTTTTCTCTATGAATTTATTTTTTTCTAATGCTTTGCATAAATATATTTTATTAATTTCCCAAATGAAAATGTGGCATGTCCGGCGACCACTTAACTGCGAGTGAGACTTACACGTGCGCAAGCCGGGCAGAGATGTCCGTCACAGGAGCCTAAATGTATCCTGAGAGGGACTAGAACCTGGACCCTGAATGCGTTCAGAGCTCTGCTCAGTAAAGATCAGCTTTTGGGAGAGGTTGAGGCTACTGCTGCAGTAAGTGGTAGCACTAGCACACGCCCATGTGGTTGATGAGAGAGACCAGTGTTCCAATACATTTCCAAGCCTTTAGGCCAGTGCTTCTCAGACATTTTAGAACCACACCCATACTACACACTTTCACGACCCACCTAGCTTTAGTTGGTATGAGGCTGGCGATTTTTTAAATGTAACTAAAGCATCATGTGGTAGCGCAATGTCATTAACAGACAGCACATTTTCTATTGAAATGGTCACTACATTTGCACAGTTTTACAGATAAAACTATATTGCATGCAAATAATGGAAATTGGGTTTCAGTGAATATTTACTATTTGTGCATCACAAGTACAGTGATTTGATTTTTTTCTAATCCTGTTCGTCTTTGATTACATCACACTTCAAAATGACAAAACAAGTACATAATTTTTGCTTTCCTTACTGTAAATGTGTTCAATTTATTTACCAATATTTACATTTTGAAGTGTTATGTAAAAATGCCATCCTATGGCCTTTCCTTTTACACTTAATGTACTCCAGCAAGATTGTCACATAATTCACTTTATTTTGCTTTCTCTTACTGCAAAGTGAGATGAGCTTGTAAACACCAGTCCAAGTGTTAGCTGTCTGTTTAGAGCAGCAAATGTAGTAAACAAATTACAACATTTAAAGGCATCTTTATTTAATGCTTGGACTATTGGTGATCCATCTAACATCTGCTTGCGCCCCACAGTTTGGTAAACACTGCTTTAGGCTATTTTTCGTTTAATATCTGTTTATTGAATACAAACAAATAGTAAATCACACATGTTGCATAAAATGAAGGGCACAAGTGGGGGGGGGGGGGGGGGGGGTACCAACAAGTGGTGGCTAAATAAACCATCACAAAAACACTCCACAAAGAATTGGTAGTAGGGAACAGATCGCAAAACAGTAAGAAATTATTTTCTTTTTTGTATATCTTCAATTAGTTACTGTTTAAAGGAAAAGATACAACCCCTACCAAAGGTTGTAATAATAGATAGAAATTCCTATCTTAATTTACAAGTACAAATTCTCAACCTGAGCAACACTAATAAGTATCAAATGTCCAAATCAATGACAATCATTTCCAAAAGTAGTGGACTCCATATCTTCTTTTTATTTTTTTCAATCCAATTTCGTAATTAAATCCAATCCATGGGTACAGATCATAAGGGTTTCTTCAACATTACAGATAACCAACAGACTTTGCCAACACGTGTTTTGTCTGGCTCCTCAGCCAATGACTGCGTCAGGGCAAGTTGACCAATTACCGAAATATTATCAAAATAGTGTAAAATTCAACCATCAGATGGCCGATCATATATAAAATTCCTGTGGAGAAAGGTAGATTCTTTTGTTTTTCTCCAAAATAAACTGTAAATATGCCAGACCAGTATAATATATTAAATTCTTAAGTTAAAGAGCGATCGTATCACTTTTGCTTGAGGGGGTGAGCGGTTGTATTTACGGCTGGATATTTGTCCTGTGTACGGACCGACAGCATGGGTCAAGGTTCAAGTGGTGTCTAGACGCCACTTGAAGCATGTGCTGGACGTAGGAACCTTGACCCATGCAGTCGGTCCGTACACAGGACAAATATCGAGCCGTAAATACAACCGCTCACCCCCTCAAGCAAAAGTGATACGATCGCTCTTTAACTTAAGAATTTAATATATTATACTGGCCTGGCATATTTACAGTTTATTTTGGAGAAAAACAAAAGAATCGACGTTTCTTCACAGGAATTTTATATATGATCGGCCATCTGATAGTTGAATTTTACACTATTATGATAATATTCCGGTAATTGGTCAACTTGCCCTGACAAAGTCATTGGCTGAGGAGCCAGACGAAACACATGTTGGAAAAGTCTGTTGGTTATCTGTAATGTTGAAGAAACCCTTATGACCTGTACCCATGGATTGGATATAATTTCGAAATTGGATTGAAAAAATAAAAAGAAGATATGGATTCCACTACTTTTGGAAATGATTGTCATTGATTTGGACATTTGATACTTATTAGTGTTGTTCAGGTTGAGAATTTGTACTTGTAAATAAACCATCAGCCTTGAGGCCCTGCAGAAAGGGTATAGGTACAACTTTTGAAATTGTCAAACGCTTGTGGTGAGGGCATAGCGACTGTCCAAAACTTAGAAGGCAGCCTCAGAGAGAAAGTTCTTGCAAGCCCTTAGGGAGAAGACTTGTAACGGGCCAAGAGGCAAAGACCCAGCCAAAGGGGCATTGTCCGGTAATGGAAGAACACAGCTACGCAACCTGAAAATCAAACAGTTGGTCAAAGCTCACAAAGTCTGGTCAGAGCCAGATCCCCTGCCCAAGTAGGAGTTACAATTCGTACTGCGACAGCATCAATACACTTTGCGGTTAATAACATAAGAACCATCATATAACGAGAAAGAAATAAGGAGACAGAGAAGAAGCAAAAGAAAAAAGGGAGAGGAATCAAAAGAAGGTGAGGACAGAAAAGAGAATGAGGAGAAAAGCGGATGCGCCAAGGGAGTGAGGAGGACCGGGAAAGGCCAAGACCCAGAGTGGAGGCTGGCAGTCATAACACAGGCATTACAACGCATGCCATTACAACGCATAGTACCCCTACACTATCCAAAACTTACCCTACTGTTGCACCCCCTGGAGTTAGAATAGTAATTTTTACCCCTACACTATCCAACACTTACCCTACTGTTGCACCCCGTGGAGTTAGAATAGTAATTTTTACTCCTACACTATCCAACACTTACCCTACTGTTGCACCCCCTGGAGTTAGAATAGTAATTTTTACTCCTATACTATCCAATACTTACCTTAAATGCAATGTAATGGTATGCGTTGTAAAGGTATAATGCTATGTAATGGAATGCGTTGTAAAGGTAGTTTCTAAAACTGCAATGTAGTGTCATGCGATGTAATGGAGTGCGTCGTAAAGGATGTTGCGATGTAAAAACTGAATTATAAAGGCATGCGTTGTAAATGTATACGTTGTAACGTCATACATTCGATTTTTACTGGATGCTAAAGGTGTCAGAAGACAGCACCTTGAGACTCTAACGGGTGAGTAGTGCCGCACTTAACAACTACTGATTGACTATAAGTCTTAATATGTGATTTGCTATAAATCGAAAAAATAGCAAGCAGATAATGATCACAGTAAACCTTGTCATTTGTTTTCACAATGTAGTTTTATTGTTGATAGCCGAAACATGTCTGGTGCTTGAAGGAACACTAGTAATACATAAGCATTTCACAGATAATGATATCAAAATTTTCACAATTACTGTGGCATCCTTTATAGATTAGACATGTTGTTAAATACCTTTTTATAAACACCAACAATAGTGCCACATTATATCTGCAAAAAAAGCAAATGTATCTTATATACACGAGTCCTAGCCGTCCATAACAATAGTAAATATCTGTAATATTTAAGTCCCAGCTCAATACAGTCATGTCAGTTGTTCTTCAATAGTAGAATCAGGGGGAATAAGTTCTAGTTATAACCCTCTATAGTCCCCCTGATGGAGCGAGGTGGCAAACATAAAATATTGTGTACCCCTCGTAAAGTTAATGTCCCATAACATTAACGTTTACTGATTGCATGTTTTGCGAAATTAACCAACCATAGAATAAAGTGCACACATTATTTTTCTTATTACATATGGGGAGAACTAACTTTGCTTGCATGTTGCAAATAAAACCCAGCTAATATGTATTGTTATTGTGTTGTGAATTAATGCACAGCTTGGAAAATAATCAAAACGCAATTTAAATGTGCTTATTGTATTCATTTATGTGGTGGAGAGGTCGAAATGTAAGTATAAAATGCATTTATGTGGCTTATTTGCTAGGTAACAACTATCTGGGAAACATTAGTTAGGTGGGAGGTAAACAGAATGGGTTTAAAATTCAATAATTAATATAAATCTGTGTTTGTTTTCACGATAGTTCCAAAAGTGGCCTCTGAGGCCTGTGCAAAGATGGACACTTGGGTAAACTGTGAGCAAGGGCTGAATTGCGCAGGCGCGCCAAAACCTGCAAGTCAGAGTGAACTGCCTGTGCTCGAGGAGGTTCAAGGCTGATGTGGCCCGGAACCTAGGATGGGTGCCAAACCTGGGCGACTGAACGTTGAGAACATAGGAATATTGCCTGATGTTGCCACTCAAGGAAATGGCTAGGCCAAAGACTGTCCTAAAACAAAGACTTATTATTTCTTGCTGACACGCTGTGAAAATGATGTTGTAATGGTGAAGAGATGCTCACCCACCCTGATTTTGTCCAATCACAGCTCAAATAAGTGGTGTTAGTTACATTTTAGATAGATTAAGTTAGGGATTTAGGGTATAAAACCCCCTGGTTTTGTCTAGTTGGGGTCGCTTTTTCAATTTCCAAAGCAGATGCTGCCCGATTGCTGACCGATTCCTGGATGTAAGACTTCTAATGTTTTTTTTCTTCCTTGTTTGCTTTGCAGGATTTAAGGATAAGATGAGGGCGTTAGTTAGGGATGTTAGGAGAGAATGAAATTGGAACTATCTGTTCTTTGCTAATCTTTAACTGTTTTATAAAATAAAGCGATTCTTTTCTTGAGCTCTAAATAAAATGATCATTTTTTAAATAAAGTTTAAGATTTTACTGAATAAAGATTTACTCATGCTTAAATGTCAGACATGATAAAGTTTTGCTGAATAAAAATTGGATAAATGAAGAAGTAAGAGCTGGCCTTTGAATTCTTCCTACGCCTAATTTTCATTCTAGCAGATCCATTGCCATTATGGCGGTGTGTCTGAATAATTTAAGTCTGAATAAAACCATGGTAAAATGTTTAAATCTGCAGGTGTAAATAATAGTTAAATAGGTTTAGACGTTCCACCTAAATGTTACAGCATTTCTCCATTGCGATTCACCAGAGCCTTGAAGCCGAGTGTAAGTGAACAGGGTAAATGTGCAGCGTTATGGGCCCCACTGATGCATGATTGGTGTATTTTTAAGGTTTCAGGGAAATGGTGAGTATGGATTAGAAATGATATCTGGAACTGCGCTGTAGCAGTATTAACTTGGTAGCAGAGTAGTGGTTGCTAAGGAAATTAGCTAGGGTTATGGTAAAGTACTATATAGAGTTTGATGTACAGAATTATGACTAACATTTGTTGAGTTTGTATTACGTTACATGTAGTCCTGGAAAGGCTTCATAGAGTAGGGTGAAGCCAGTGCCTCCGTCTGCAGGTGGAGGAAGTGTGGCAAGGTAGTCGCACAGTGAATTAGTCTGTTTCAAAAAAGGAGTATTGCCGAATACTGTGGTGGTATCGTCGCATATCACTGTTTAGGGACCTTAGGTGTGAAAGGATAAATGTATAGTGAGGCCAGTCTGTGAAATTTCAACCTTCAAGTATAGGGATCATTTCGTGCTTCCCGACTAAAACTTACTGCTGGGAGAGTAATAGGTCTTAACCCGAGCTTGATTGAAGGGTAAAGGGAGTGGCGTCTCTCTTTTGCTAACAAAAGAGGAATTCTGTGGTGGGTTAGTGGACGCGCTGCCTACTGGTAACACAGAATTCATGTACATATGAATAGGGTTTTCCGTATGAACGTGTGTAAATGATATTGCAATACGCGCGCGTGAAACTCTGGGACTGTCTATAAGGAGGTGAAAAAGATCTCTGTATGTGCTTTCCTAGAGAAGCGAGATCGTTATTGCCTGATAGAAGGGTAAAGCCAGTAGTGTTGCTTTATTGGCGAGTCTAAAAATTCTGAGGAGATAAGCGTCGTCTACTCCGGATACAGAATACTTGTGCGATTGAAAACTCTATCACTTTATTAGCGAAACAGATTAGTGGATTTGTTTTGTGTAAGTTACTAACTGATTTTGTAAAATATCTTGTAAATACGGCTTCTTGAAAAACCCTGTAATGGAGGGGTCAGTCGGCGCTGCAGAAGCCGGAGCGCTGGTGACGTCAAAAGTGTTGCGCTTGGATTGGTCCATGTGATCGAGACAGAGTAGGAGTTGATTGGTTCATCACAGAAAGCAGCAAAGGCTATTGGTTAAGCACTATAGTGACGTATCGTGTTCTAACTGGTACATTAGTGCGAACCGCGCTGTGATAGGTTGGTGTTACGGAATCAACAACAGAATAGTACGCAAACTTTTGAAAGCAGGAAAGTTTACCGAAAATGTCATACTACTATTATGATGATGACAGAAAGAAATCTTCATGGTTTAAGAAGCTGAAAAACATGTTCGTAAAAGACAAAGAGGTAGTTACGAGGGAGGGAAAAATAGTTCCTTCACCGAAAACGCCTGCTTCCTATGTGATGACGAAATATGGTTACCATACGTGTGTTTGGTTGGAAAATCGGGTACACTATACCAAGGATGATGGTGTGTTAGCCTTTCCGGAAGGAGGATCATTTGATTTGGCTATTCTGAGAAATTTGAGAGACAAAATGATGAAACTTGAACCAAGACCCAGACCAACTCAATTTGAGGCGTTAGTTGAGTGGGAAGATGAGATGCATCAAATGGAAAGTGAGAGGTTGAGTAGGCATCTTAGACCGAGAAGTAGAGGCAGAGATTTGTGGGGAGAAACACATGAGACTAGAATGCGAAGATGGAGGGATGGAAGTATGTACGATGGCATGTATCCCGTCAGATTGGTTGAAAAATATGAGGGACGAAAGAGTACGGAAAAGAAAAAGAATACAGAAGTGGGAAATCAAAGCGATACAGAGGATGCTGTTTTAGAAGAAATATTAAATAGGAGACCACCCCAATATCAGCCAAGTTCTTTATGGACTACCCCAAATGCTCCGATGTCAGAAGAAAGAGTAAATGAATCACCAAGACAACCATTAAATGTTAGAGATTTTCCTGAAAGAGTAGAAACAAGATATGTCCTGAGTACACCGATAGGAGAAGCTAGAATTACAGGAACTCCTGTAAAAAATAATGATTCACACAGAATTGTGCAAAGTGCAGAAAGACGAAGTAATGAACAGCCAAATATGTCTGATTATGAGTGTTCTGCACATGAATTGATTCAGAACCTTACTAGGAATATGGAAGCTGTAACTGTACCAGTAACCATAGGACCTGTGATACCGGTATTCGAAGATCAGAAAATAAAAGAGCCCAGATTAAGAATTCCATTACAACAAAGTTTACAAAGAGCAAAAGAGAGTACTTGTCCTGATCTATCAGAGATAAGGCAAAATATAAGGGTAAATCCACCAGAGTTAACTTTTAATCAAAATTTGTCATGCGGATACCCAACAGGAGCAGAATCTGACTGCTACTCCAGAGAAAAGTGCAGATAAAATAGATTTAACGCAAACCCCCATGGGACCATCAGAAAAGGAGTTAAGTGAATGGATAAAATCGTTGAAATTAAAAGAGCAGGAATTAAAAGTGTTGGATGTGGCTGAATTAAAAATAGATATGGAAGAATTAATAATTGGAACAATTGGGACAGACAGATTGAAAACTTATCAGGATGATGAACTCATGTTTTTATGTAAAAGCATAACATGAAGAGCAAAGACAATGTACGATCAATTAGAAGAAGTGGCAAGTGAGTGTGGAATAGACTTTTCTAAAATAAATTTGTTGCAGAAATCTTATCGAGTAGATTTTGCAGAGAGAGACATTGAAAATATGAACACTGCAGGAAGACAAGTTCAGATAAAAGATTTGATTGTGTTATTGCGCAAATGGGGCGATGTAGGCAAATGGAGAGTCAAGTGGGCAAAGAAGAAAGAAGAAAATAGTGATAAGTCTACTTTAGCTTTCCCCATTAGAGAAAAGGGAAAAGTGGCAACTGAATTCCCTATGAGAGAAATTCCTGGAGGAGGATATGTACATGTGCCTTGGAGCAGACAAGATATATTGTCATTTACGAATGATTTCCCCAGACTGAGTGAGAAACCAGTAGAGTGGTATTGACAAGTTGACAGATTTGTAAAGGTGTCAAAAATATTGTGGATTGATTTGGATGGATTATTTGATATAGTGGTGCCAACAGATTTATGGACAGAATGTAAAATATCTGTGGATTGGCCAAGGGAGAAATATCCCAGAGATGAGAAAACGGGAGCTCCTTCACCAGACATGATGAGGAAGTAAGAACAAGTGATAGTATGGTTGAAAAACAAAATACCGCCAAAAGAAACTGATTGGGTAAAGATAGACAGAACAATACAAGAGCCGAAAGAAACTGTGCATTCATTTTATGAAAGGTTGTTGTTAGTTTTCAAACAGTACAGTGGTTATGAGGAGTTAAATGAGAAAGACATGAGTCATTTTGTTTATAGATTCGTATATGGATTAAGACCAGCAATCTCAGACATGATTAGACCTAGCATGATGGATTGGCAGTCGAGTTCAGTAGATAAGGTTCTGAGACAAGCAAAATATTGTAGTGAGGAGATTGATGCAAAACAAAAGAAGCTGAAAGAGAAAGCCATGTGGGCACAAGTGAAAGTAGAGGAGCAACAAGTAGCACAGATGGAGAATAAGAATGTAGGCAATCACGGTGGGATTAAAGGTAAACCAAAATTGGTGGGGAATATTGATGATTTGAAAAAGAAAATGCCATGTTTCAACTGCAGCCAGATAGGGCATTGGAAACGAGAGTGTAAATGTCCACCTAGAGTTAATGGGGAACATACATCATTGAATCCGCAGGTGCAGTTTGAGGTAAATCAGCAGCAACAGCAGATAGCAAATCAGCAAAGTCAGGTGCCGCAACCGCCACTGCCATACAGTGGGAATCAGCAGAGATACATTGCAGAGACAGGATTCAGCAGTGGTGAGCAGGTAAAAAGACTGCAAAGAGTAAATGCGTGTCCTCAATATTGGTTGCAAGAAGAGAATGGCAGTGAGCCGGATGAAAGTTTCTGACGGTGCCTGAGGGAGGAAGAAGAGTGTGTGCTTGGAGCCACTCCTGAGGTAGATAGGTCAGGTCCATTTGTGAGTGGAAAAGTGAATGATGTGGAAATAACTTTTCTAGTGGACATTGGTGCTACCCGTTCTACTGTTAGGTCAGTGGAAATTCAAAATCTT
Source organism: Lissotriton helveticus (assembly GCF_964261635.1). NCBI lineage: Eukaryota > Metazoa > Chordata > Amphibia > Caudata > Salamandridae > Lissotriton > Lissotriton helveticus. The sequence continues at coordinate 998,046,772 of NC_136067.1, forward strand.
CCTCTCTCGGGTGAGACAATCCAGGTTGTAGGTGTAGCTAACAGACAGATAAATACTCCCTTGACAAAACCAGTTGAAATAGAGATTGGAACGTATAAAGATATGCATCGGTTTGTGGTATGTGACAGCAGCCCTGTTAATTTGTTAGGGTATAATAGGGGGGTTGTACCCAAAAGAAGTCCCGGGGACCTGGGTTAGTTACGTATTATGGGGAAGGGGTCCCAGGGAATGAGGAACACAGGATATAACTCAATACAAAAAAGCAATCACGTAGACATTGAGTCCAATCTCCATGTTTTAATCACAGAGGAGATGTATGACAAATAATGACAATAATCACGTAATAGAGATAGTGGTGGAGCAAGGCCCCAAAGGGGGGGAAGAGGGGGTTGCGTGATAATGTGAGGATATAGTGATAAGGAAGGGGTAAGATGAGCGAACAATCAATACTTTAAACCACAATAAAAATGGTTACATATAGTGTACAATAAAGAACAAAAGTACTTTGGATATCAAGTTAAACTGTATCATACTCCACACAGTACAACATATGAACAGTAAGGCCGTGGAGTTGACAAAATAGGAAAAACAATGGTTGTCGACGTTTCGACCCTCTTAAAAATGCAGGTCCTATTAAATCCTTGCAGCGGGGTCTTCTTCAGGACTGGGGAGTTAGGGCAGACCACCTTGCTTGGCGCAGTATGGAATCTGAAAAAATAATAACGGGGACATCCTGATCGATGTTCCCCGTTGGTTTGACACAATCGTTCAGAAATCTGATGCGATCGTCAAGTATATCGAGGGCCGATTGAATCAGGCACAAAGTAGGCGAATTCGAGCGAAACGTCGACAACCATTGTTTTTCCTATTTTGTCAACTCCACGGCCTTACTGTTCATATGTTGTACTGTGTGGAGTATGATACAGTTTAACTTGATATCCAAAGTACTTTTGTTCTTTATTGTACACTATATGTAACCATTTTTATTGTGGTTTAAAGTATTGATTGTTCGCTCATCTTACCCCTTCCTTATCACTATATCCTCACATTATCACGCAACCCCCTCATCCCCCCCTTTGGGGCCTTGCTCCACCACTATCTCTATTACGTGATTATTGTCATTATTTGTCATACATCTCCTCTGTGATTAAAACATGGAGATTGGACTCAATGTCTACGTGATTGCTTTTTTGTATTGAGTTATATCCTGTGTTCCTCATTACTGTTAATTTGTTAGGCAGAGATATATTGTGTAAGATGAACTGTGCCATATACTGTTCACCAGATGGCATAGAATTGCAGACTCCAGACGAGGATAGTTTGTATAAACTGACAATGCTCATGATTGAGGCAGAGCAAGACAAATTGTTTCCTGTTTTTGATAAAGAGAAAATTCCTGTTGAACTGAAAGAGGCAGTGAAAGAATATGTGTGGGATTTCACTGGAAAGGATATAGGTTTGATGAAAGGAGTTGATCCTGTGAAAGTGTCCATAAAAGAAGGTGCAAGTTATCCGAATATACCGCAATATAAAATGACTGCTGAAGTAATTGAAGGAATTACTCCAGTAATTGACAAAATGATTGAGCAAGGAATTTTAAGAGAGATCGAGAGTAGTCCTTGTAATTCACCAATTATGGGATTGAAGAAGCCGAACGGAACATTTAGGATTGTGCAGGATTTAAGAAAAGTCAATAAAATTGTTGTACCATGTTGTCCAATTGTCCCGAATCCAGCAGTGATTTTGTATCAAATACCACATGATGCAGAGTGGTATACAGTGATCGATCTATGCAATGCGTTCTTTACTGTTCCATTGCATCCAGAAAGCCAACCAATTTTTGCGTTTCGTTTCCAAAATCGTATCCTAGCATGGTGTAGTATTCCACAAGGGTACACTGAGAGTCCATCGATTTTTAATCAGCTGCTAAAGAAATCGTTGGAAAATTTGAGCATGCCTGGAGAATCTGTGTTGGTACAGTATATTGATGATCTTTTGGTTGCATCAAAAACAAGGGATGCCTGTATAATTGATACAGTAGCATTATTGAATCATTTGCCTGAGGGGGGGCATAAAGTATCTCCATCAAAATTACAGTTTTGCCAGAAAGAAGTATAGTATTTAGGCCACAAGATTGCAAAGGGAATCAGACAGTCACAATTGAAAGGATTACAATGATACAAGGAATGTAGGCCCCCAAGACTCAAAGACAGGTAAGAATGTTCCTAGTAATGGTGGGGTATTGCAGACAGTGGATAAGTGGATTTTCATTGATTGCAAAACCATTGCAGAGATTGACAAAGGCAGGCATCAGAGACCCTATTGTTTTGACCAAAACAGAGATGGAAGCATTTGAACAGCTCAAAACTAAATTGTGTGAAGCACCAGCTTTGGGAGTGCCTGATTACGAAAAAGAATTTGAACTGTACTGCAGTGAGCGAGAAGGATGTGCTCTGTTAGTATTAATTCAGAGGCATGGGGGGGAGGAGCCAAGATGGCGACCGGAGCGGACGTGTAGGCTCCCGGCTCCGCCAGCCCTTGAGCCCCGTCGAGCTATCCTGCCTACCATCCTGCCCGACCCATCGACTGCTCCGACGGGGGCGAAGTGCTGCTATCGCCCGTGTTCCTCCGGACTCTCAGCTCGTCCGGAAGGCTTAGATAACCTGGTGCCCGTCCCGACGCCATTGCCCCAGCGCTCCTCGCCGCTCAATACTGGACCTCGGCATAGCGGGGACGAGCAACCTGCCTGCGGAGCGCCCGCACCCTGACAGAGGCAGCTCTCCCTGGAACGTGGTCAACGGCGTCCCGAGTGCCGCGGAGCGCTACACATTGCGATCGGCACGCGACTGCAGGGACGACCACATGGCACTCCGGCTCCTTTGTTTCGTGCTGAGAGGGGACGACTCGACTCCATTGCGGGACTCACCCGAATCTGGCTGACCGCCCGTTTGCCCTAACTGCCTGAACCTGCTGACGGGGGCTCCTCACTGGCGACGCTATATTTTAACTCGCAGCGGTGGGAGACGGAGCAACTGCGGCCCCGTGTCGCACCCCCCAGGCTCCTGTGACTGGCTTGTGGTGCGCCATGGATGTCCCCGCTGACCCGTGGGACGGGGATGGCCGTCCGCCATTGCCCCTTGCTTGTGATACCGTTGCTGTGCCGGGGATCGCCTTGCCTGCACCCACCGGTGTTGTGGGCGGTGGGGGCGCGCTGCCTACTCTGTCCTATGGAGATGTCCTGTTGGCCCTGTGTGAACTGCGGGCGACGCTACTGCGAGACTCCCAGGGGCTAAGTGACACGCTCGACGACATTGCCTTGGACCTGGCGCAGATTCGGAAGGGCTGCTCTCGTCAACCACTGATCGCTCCCCTGATGGTTCCTGCTAATGACACTGTGTTGCCGAGTATTTCCAGTTGGACTGAGTTTCGTTCTGCCATGACTGGCGTCTGCGGACGATCGCACACCGACTCTGCCTGTGATACATTGTTCCCACATTCGGCTGCGGTTTCATTACCTTCGCTGTTATTCCCGGAGATGGGACTGCTGTCTATTCTACTCCTGGCCCCCTCGAAAACTATTTCATCAGAGCCTCCGCCTTTCCCCCTGTTGTATCTGGTTTCTCTGAATAATTTTGTGACTCTTTTTATTGTGACCGATACATTCGTGTATGTGTGGCGCCGTCCATTTTATATTCGTGAGTCTACCCCCTCCTTTTTATTTCCATCTTGTTCCTTTGTTGTGGAGGGGATCGACACTCATGGAGGGTTGTGTACTGGAGGGCGTCCGAAATCGGGCCAGGGTTAGGCAGTCTCTTTGCTGTACTGTTCTCTTACCTGATGGGGGTTGGGTTTGGGATGTTGTGTGGGGGCTGTATGACCGCACGCAGAGCGCGACTTGATTTTCCAGCTGGTTGGATGTTATTGGTTATGGCTCAGCTCTCGCTCACGGTGCATCCATTCTACCATAGCACTCTTGTCTACGGCGTAGTCGGCGCTACAACAGGCTATCCTGGTACCTATTGAGCCGCCGGCTCTGTTGACTTTGTTTTGGGTGCCTGACTTGCCAGCACTGTTCGGTGGGGCGGGGGGTTGCCTGTAAAGGGTGGCGTCCATTTTATTTCTCTTTGTCTCTGCACTGCCTGGGGCGGCCATCTTAGTCTTTGTTCTGGCTGGGGCGGGTTTCGGGCGGGTACCATGGGGTAGTGATCGTTTGCGACTTATGTAGAGCTAAGGGGTTCCGGGTGTTAACTTGCATTGGCCTATTTGCTGTGGTTCATAACTGTGGCGCCTTTTTGGCGCGTATCAACGCTTCAGCTCCTCACATCTATTTTGCTTCTTGTCTATCCTGACACCTTCGACTGTGATTTGGAGCTGCTCATATCCTGTTGTCTACTCTACACGTGGGGTGGTGATTTATGGGTCCGATTCACGCTCTTGGTATACCGCATTTGTTCCCCCCTTGTTTTTTTTTGGCCTTTGTCTTTTTAGATTCTAATGGCGTAGGGGTCCCTATTGGCTGGGTGTACGGGAGATCTGTTATTGTATTGGCTCCTCCCCACCTTCTTTAATGGGAGATCTGGGACTGTCCTTCCTTGCTCCCTTTATCACCTGTGAAGGTTTTTCTTTGCCTTTTCTCCTCTTCATGAGTGAGAATCTTTATTTCTTTTCGTTTCCTTTCTTACTCTTCTCTATATTTCGGGTTCTTTAAAGGGCGACAGGCACTTTACCGGGGGGGGGGGGGTAGGCCGTAGCCTCCGGATTGTTGTAGGGTGGGGGGGTGGATTTAGTTTTTCTTCTTAGTTTCTATGGGCCTTGTTTTTTCTACCATTTCTGCGCTTTCTTGTTCTTTTTCTGCTCTGGGTCTGACATGGGATTAGTGGGGAGTGGGTGGCACTGTAGGTGATGCGTAAATGTGTACTGATACTCCTGCTGTTTTGCATTATACTGCCATACTGTGGGGTGTTTATCTCTATTGTTGTTCTTAATTATGCTGCCTACCCATGTTGTGAAGCTAATGTATGGACTCAGCTCTTCTCGAATCTATTCTTTACTGACTTCTATTTAGATCAAATTTAAAAAAAACTTAAACCTCATTGCTCCTTTCCTTGGCGACATATTCCCATATAGTGTAACTGCTACTAATTGATGCTATATTGTCTGATGCCGCTGGGAAACCGCATTGCTTACATTTGTGCCTACAGTATCGTGGCCGGCCTGCTGGTTGTAGGCCCGTATTTGTTCTCCTTCTCAAGCACAATAAAGGTTTTTTTTTAAAAATAAAAAAAAAATAAAAAAAATTCAGAGGCATGGAAGAATGAGAAAACCAATTGCGTATTTCTCAGCTGTTTTGGACCCTGTTGCAAAGGCTTAGCCAGGTTGTTTGAAAGCAGTAGCAGCAACCAGTGTAAGTCTGGAGCAAAGTGAAGGAATTGTGATGGGATTTCCTGTGAGAGTCTATGTACCTCATTCAGTGGAGATTCTCCTCACAAGAGCAAAGACTCAGTACATGACAAACAGCAGAATGACACGTTATGAGAAAATAATTTTGGGAGCTGAGAATGTGACAATTGCAAGATGTGTGAATGTCAACCCATCAACACTGTTACCTGATACAGTTGAAGCAGAAGTGAAAGGTGAGCTTGATCACAAGTGTTTGGATGTTCTGGAATATTGCACAAAGCCTCGTCCAGACATTAAAGATGAACCTTTGCATGAATCAGACTTTGTAATGTTTGTGGATGGATCATGCTTGAGAACAGAGATTGGCGTTCTAAGTGCTGCATATGCAGTTTGTACAGTAGCAGAAGTGTTGGAAGCATCTTGTCTGAAAGGAATTCATTCTGCTCAAATAGCGGAGTTAATTTCTTTGATACGAGCATGTGAATTGGGAAAAGAGGTGAAAGTAACCATAGTGACTGATAGTCAATATGGTTATCTTGGTCTAGGTTATACAAAAAAAAAAAAATTGTCCTTTTTAAGATATAGACTGGGCCTGCTACCATGCATCCTACACCTCCCTCACTGGCTGAAATCGAAAGCAGGAACATTATGCAGGCTATGTGGCATTGGGGCTGAAGACATGATGCACCTGCTATGCACGTGTGAAGAATTGCAAGAAGAAAGAAAGCTCCTGCTGAAACGCCATTTTATTTTACAGGGGGTACGCACACGAAGGAGTGCAGTGCTAACCTGCTTCTCAGCACAGGACCCTCAGCTGAGCTGCAGTTTCGTGAAATTTTTAAAAGTAGTAGAAAAAAAACTACCAAAGACTGACCCATGAATAATCTACAAACAGGACATATGATTTAATTTACGAATCGCCTGAAAACTTTAATGACACTTGTAGAAAAACATGAATAGACCAACAGGCTACAAAGTGGATGAGAAGTACAGAAGGCCTAACGTGGGCGGCCAGCAAACAAAATCATTTTGTATACTGAACTGTTTATGTTTTTTGCAATATAGTATTGAATCGATCTTAAACGCATGGTTTTATGAGTATTTTAATTTTGCTATTGTGTACTGTATCGCATTGGTTTTAATTAACTGTGCAATAAACTTCTAAACTGAATATGGTTATGGAGTTGTTCGTGATTAAGGACAGCTTTGGTCCCAAAGAGGCTATTTGACCTCTGCAGGAACACCCGTTCGGAATGCAGAGTTTGTAAAGACATTGATTGATGTGATACAGCTGCCTGAAAAATTGGCTGTGGTAAAATGTTCAGCCCACAAGAAAGGTGAAGATTATATCACCAGAGGAAACAATTATGCTGATGCAATTGCAAAACATTGCGCCAAAAATCAAATTTCAATCAATCGAGAGAAAACTGAAGAACATGTTCCAAGTCCTTTAATGCTAACCACTGTAGTGGAAACTTGGCAGGAAGTGAAGCAGATGCAGGAAGAGGCAGAAACAGAGGAAAAAGATATTTGGTTAAAATCAGGTTGCAGACAAAGAGAGGAAGATGAAATTTGGGTTTACAAAGATGAAAGACCAGTAATGCCCGATAGCATGATTTCAGATATGGCCCGAATGTACCATGGTCAAGCACACATTGGCAGAGACGCTATTATTCGTCTCTTTAGGCAGACTTGGTATAATCCTAAATTTAGAATGATTGCTGAAAGTTTGTGTCAAAGATGTTTGGTCTGCCAGCAATTTAATCCAAATAGAAAAACTGTTGTAAGTTTGGGAACCATAGGACAGGAGGGTGGCCCATTTACAAGAGTTCAGATGGATTTTATTGAATTACCTCCATGTAACAGACTCAGATATGTTCTTGTGATAATCTGTTTGTTCTCTCGATGGGTAGAAGCTTTCCCCACGAGGAGAAATGATGGAATAACTGTTGCTAAATTGTTTCTACGTGAGATAATACCAAGGTTCGGGTTTCCGGTCACGATTGAATCGGACAGAGGCCCGCATTTCCAAAATGATTTATTACAGATGATTTGTGACGCTCTGGACATTCGCCAGAGACTACATTGTGCATATAGACCTGAGGCTTCAGGAGTAGTTGAACAGGTGAATGGAACAATTAAAAATAGAATTGCAAAAATGTGTTTGGGAATGGGAATGAAGTGGCCAGATGCTTTGCCACTTGTGTTAATGACATTAAGTAGCATACCTGACAGAAAAACTGGATAGAGCCCTCAGGAAATCTTGATGGGAAGGGTGATGAGACAGGCTTATATACCAGTTAATAAGTTACTAACTATAAATGATGACATCATTCTGGATTACTGCAAGAATCTATCTGCTGTGGTAACTTCTGTGCTCCACCAGGTGGGAACTAGATCAAATACCAAAGAGAAAACTCCAGCTCATGATCTAGTCCCTGGGGACTGGGTACGAGTGAAAGTTCATCGCAGAAGGAATTGTTTGGTACCAAGGTGGCAAAAACCACGTCAAGTGATCTTGGTCAGTACTACTGCAGTTAAGTGTGCTGGACTGAAAAGGTGGGTTCATGCTAGTCACACCATCCGTGTGCCTGAACCTGAATACCCATCCGATGGTGAAAGTACAACTGACTCTGATTCTAAAGGTGAACCAGAAAAGGATCCAGATACTGAAGATCGACAGGAACGTCGACATCTGGAAGTATCAGAAGCCAGTTCTGCGTCTGAAGGTGAAGGTGAAAGGGAGATTGTTGAAATACCAGATTCAGAAGATCAACTTGAAGGTCGAGAATCGGTAAAGACAAGCACCAGTAAAGACGCAAAAGAACGTGAAGAAAAAGTTGTTGAAAAAGAGAAAACTGAAAAGCAAACTGAAGACTCTGAAAGCAGGAACGGAAATCCTGAAACTGGAGAAAAGGAAATAACTCATGACAAGGATGAGATTCCAAGTACCAGTTATGAAGGTGTTCCTAACAGAGTAACAGTAGAGAGAACTGAAACTGATGAAGACAAAGACATTGTAAAGATCATAATCAATGGTACAGTGGAAGACACTGAAAGTGAAACTGATGACAGTGCAGATGAAACTCCATTGTAAGGATCCACAAGCGATTTCCACAGGAGTGCCAGGAACTGATGATAAGCCCACCCCCTCCCCCTCAACACCGGCACACCTACCAGACCGTAGCACGTGGAGGTGATAGGAGGGAAAGGAGGGAACAAAACAAGGGAAGGAGGGAAGAAGACACCTTGGACCAGGAGTCTCTGTACGTCGGATACTGGCACTGTAAGGAAAAAAGGACAATGAACAATGTACTAAGTGAAAAACCCCACCTATTTCTGTTTCCCAGTTCCTCACCTCCCCTGTCAATTTACCTATAGATAGTAAACAAGATTCCTCTCTTGAACACTCTATATCCTTTGGTAACTGCCACAGCTACTCTCTCATTATTCGTTGCTATGGGTAACTCTGAAAAGGAGAAGAGACAAAATCATTAAAAAAAAGATGTATGTACCTAATCTTAGGATCACTATCTACTACTACAGGACTTACACTAATGTGAGGTGTGATGACAATATAGATGGTTGGGGCTGAAAAGAGGTGTTGGGCTGAGGATGGTTTCTGTATTACAAAAAGATCCCTTGTAAACAAAGGTGAACAATAACACTAGTGAAAGAACTCATAAATAGCGCCAGGCGCCTGTACAAGATCTTCTGTGCCTCCTCAGCTGCAACCCCTGCCAATTCCGACACACCAAAGACTGGTCCGTAGATGCAGCAAAATAAGTAATGATTTGAGGGGGATATAAATACAGGGTAACTTAGGCAGACTACGAGTCCCACAATGCCCCTAAAAAGACCCCGCGCCCGTTCTACCCAAGTCCGGCCGGCCAACGGGAACCAAGTCTGGCTGGCGGGTGGAACCGGGAGCAACAGGCGGGAGTCCGGTACAGGAGGCAAAGTAGAGAACCAAGTCAGTGCCGAGGAAAAATGATAAGGAGAAAGCTAGCACCTCTCTAAGTATCCAGAGCGGAGCCGCTAGTGGTACAATGACGAGTACGCCAGGAACGCAGTCGAAGTCCCCGTGATATCCGTAGGAACATCAAAAAGGGCTCAGGTCCTCAGATGAGCCGGAGTCCGAATGGCAGAAAGTAGTACCGGCAAGGACTACGCGATAAACAGGAACAGAAGCGTGAAGGGCTGTGAACGGAAGTGACGCGACGCAAGGTGCACAAACACTAGAGCGCGAAGCGTCGGAATACAGGGAAGACAGGCATTTGACTACAGCCTGACCCTCTCGCACATGCGCACAGCGGCGCGGCCATCTTCATGTATGTTTAGCGACTTGGCAGGCGTGACAGAATACCCCCTTAGGACTCCCCCTACTGGTTTGGGTTTACCAGGGTGTTGCCTACGGAAGTTCCTCACTAGTCTGGGGGCGTGTACGTGACTGGCTGGTTCCCAAGTGCGTTCTTCTACACCATACCCCTTCCAATGAATCAAATACTGAAGTCGACGTCTCACACGCCTGGAGTCTATAATAGCCTCCACCTCGTATTCAACTTCATCCTCTAACACCATTGGAGGTGGGGAAGCAGGGAGTCTAGTACCTGGCACAACTGGTTTCAACACAGGATGTATCCTAAATGAGGCGGGGAGTTCGATCTTCATGGCAACAGGATTCATGACCTTTACGATCTTGTAGGGGCCTATGAACCTGGGTTTAAACTTACAAACCCCCCGAATATTGATGTTCTTTGTGGAAAGCCAAACTTCATCCCCCTGCTTGTATGGTGGTTCTTGACTCCTCCTTAGATCTGCACTTTTCTTGTATCTCTGTTCGGCCTGTTTAAGATTGTCTACTGTTACTTTGTGTCCCCTTTGTATCTCTTGTATCAGTTCTTCGGCAGCAGGTGGGGCATTAGTAGAAGATGATTGAGGGGTACCAGAAGGAGAAGAAAGCTTAGGCAAATATCTAGGATGGTAACCATAGGAACAAAAAAAAGGGGTGTAATCTGTAGAAGAATGATGACTGTTATTATACGCCATCTCCGCCACCCATACCATGTCATCCCAATCTGTAAGAGCTTGCAAAGCCTGACTCCTTATGTATTGCTCAAAGCATTGATTCACCCTTTCAGTCTGCCCATCTGTCTGGGGGTGATGACTGGATGAGAGTCTGACATCGATATCTAACAGAGCACACAGGCCTTGCCAGAATTTCGATACAAATTGTGCCCCTCTGTCGGAAACCAGGACGGATGGTAATCCATGAAGTCTAACAATGTCTTGTAAGAAAACGGAAGCCAATGTTTTAGCAGTGGGAAGCCCTGACAATGGGACGAAGTGGGCCATCTTGGTAAACATATCTACCACCACTAAAAGTGTGTTATGTCCTTTGGTAGTTTGAGGCAATTCTACTATGAAGTCTAATGACACCGTATGCCAAGGGTGTGGAGGTGTAGGCAATGGTTGCAATAATCCTACAGGTCTTTGATGTGAGGCCTTGCTTTGTGCGCACACTGAACCGGTTTGTATAAAGAGCCGTGTGTCTGAGCACATTACGGGCCACCAAAATGTCTCTTGAGAGCCTCAATGGTCTTCTTGTATCCAGGATGACCAGACAGAGGATGGGCATGGTACCATTCCAGGACCTGTTGTTGTAGATCTGGAGACAGAAGAACCAACCCGCTCTCGACATAATGTTCACCCACCAGTACGACCTCATGATCCTGTGTTATTCTTTTCATGTTCTCGGATTCTTGTTCAACCTTCACTTGAGCGAGGAATTCCTTTTCTGTACTAATCCCTCCTATAAAAACGTTTGGAGCCATAATAGGGGGTGGTTCTGTTCTCTCTTCTTCTTGCTCATACCCCAGTCATGACAGAGCGTCTGCTTTACCATTCTTTCTTCCTGCCCTATACCTTATAGTGAAGTCATATTCACTAAAGAACTGTGTCCAGCGAAGTTGTCTCATAGAGTGGGCCCTTGCAGATTTCAGGAACTGGAGGTTGCGGTGGTCTGTCAATACCGTTACAATATGTCTTGCTCCCAACAGGTATTGCCTCCACTCTTCAAACACCCTCTTTATGGCCAACAGCTCCTTGTCCCCCGTACTATAGTTGATTTCTGACTGTGTGAGTTTGTGTGAGTAAAACGCCACAGGGTGTTCTATGCCTGTTTCAGAATCGGTCTGTGAAACTATACCCCCTATTGCCACCTGGGAGGCATCCGCTTCTATCAAAAATGGATACGCCGGATCAGGATGACGTAGTATGGGAGCTTGAGTGAAAGCTAGTTTTAAGGCTCGAAATGCAGAGTCAGCTTCAGGAGTGCAATGGAACGACACCCCCTTCTTTAGCAATGAAGTAATCGGTACCACCAATTTGGAGAACCCCTCAATAAAACAACGGTACAAATTAGCGAAGCCCAATAACCGTTGGACTTCTCTTACCGTCCTAGGGACAGGCCAAGAATGGACAGCTTCCACCTTCTGGGGATCCATACGTAATCCGTCAGGGGAAACGACAAAACCCAGGAAAGCCACTTCTTGTATGTGAAAGAGGCATTTCTCTAACTTGCAATATAACTGGTTTTCTTTCAATCTTCCCAAAACCTTTCTTACGTGTTGTTCATGTTCTGCGACCGTGGAGGAGAAGATGAGCAGGTCGTCAATATATTCTATGACGCATTCGTCTTTTAGTTCACCTAATACCTCATTAATGAAGAATTGAAAAGCCGCAGGGGCATTACAAAGGCCGAATGGCATCACCATATACTCGTACAAACCATACTTAGTACAAAAAACTGTCTTCCACTCATCTCCCTCCTTGACGCGCACAGATGGTAAGCACCCCTGAGATCTAATTTGGTAAAAATGGTGGCATTTTTTACTCTGTCAAGGAGAGAGGAAATCAGTGGAAGAGGGTACCGTTTTTTTATGGTGATCCCATTCAAGGAGCGATAATCAATACAACATCTCAAGCCCCCTTCCCGCTTAGGGATAAAAAAAGCGAAGAGGAAGCAGGGGACCTAGAAGACCGAATAAACCCTTTCTCAAGCATATAAATTGTGCCCCTCTGTCGGAAACCAGGACGGATGGTAATCCATGAAGTCTAACAATGTCTTGTAAGAAAACGGAAGCCAATGTTTTAGCAGTGGGAAGCCCTGACAATGGGACGAAGTGGGCCATCTTGGTAAACATATCTACCACCACTAAAAGTGTGTTATGCCCTTTGGTAGTTTGAGGCAATTCTACTATGAAGTCTAATGACACCGTATGCCAAGGGTGTGGAGGTGTAGGCAATGGTTGCAATAATCCTACAGGTCTTTGATGTGAGGCCTTGCTTTGTGCGCACACTGAACAGGTTTGTATAAAGAGCCGTGTGTCTGAGCACATTACGGGCCACCAAAATGTCTCTTGAGAGCCTCAATGGTCTTCTTGTATCCAGGATGACCAGACAGAGGATGGGCATGGTACCATTCCAGGACCTGTCAGGGGAAACGACAAAACCCAGGAAAGCCACTTCTTGTATGTGAAAGAGGCATTTCTCTAACTTGCAATATAACTGGTTTTCTTTCAATCTTCCCAAAACCTTTCTTACGTGTTGTTCATGTTCTGCGACCGTGGAGGAGAAGATGAGCAGGTCGTCAATATATTCTATGACGCATTCGTCTTTTAGTTCACCTAATACCTCATTAATGAAGAATTGAAAAGCCGCAGGGGCATTACAAAGGCCGAATGGCATCACCATATACTCGTACAAACCATACTTAGTACAAAAAACTGTCTTCCACTCATCTCCCTCCTTGACGCGCACAGATGGTAAGCACCCCTGAGATCTAATTTGGTAAAAATGGTGGCATTTTTTACTCTGTCAAGGAGAGAGGAAATCAGTGGAAGAGGGTACCGTTTTTTTATGGTGATCCCATTCAAGGAGTGATAATCAATACAACATCTCAAGCCCCCTTCCCGCTTAGGGATAAAAAAAGCGAAGAGGAAGCAGGGGACCTAGAAGACCGAATAAACCCTTTCTCGAGCATATTATCGAGGTATTCCCGTAAGTACACATTCTCTTTCTCTGTAAGGGAGTAAACCCTAATTTTTTTTTTTTTTTTTTTAGTAAGACGTTTATTAGTATTCAAAAGTGCAGTACATATAGCCAAGCCTACAACCCTGCGGGCCGGCTGCAAAAGAGCGGTAGATCGTGAGGATGCAGGCCTGCAGGGGGGGGTGTGCTGTTGCGCCCCACGTGTCACTGGCTTATAAGATTACAGGCATTGTGGTCACATTACCTTCGATCAGCAAGTGAGCATTTCCATAAATGACGTCTTAGTTTTACAATATTTCTAGAACTAACCATAGATTCAGCAAACTAAACAGAACAGTTCGTATCGGCGCCTCCCAATGTTCCTTTCGCGGCTGCGCCGCGTCGTGTCCGTCCTGCTTGCACAGTACTGAAAGTATACCCCTCTAGATGGTGTGGTGTACACCGACAATGCGTCAGTACATTAGGGGGTCAGTGGTGCGCATGCGCAAATGGTCGCGGATCTAAAGTGGGACGGCTCCTGTGGGCCATGGCGTCTCGCCGGTCGCCGGCCTGGCTAGTGGCGCATGTAGCAATCAAGTGGGGTAGCCTAGCTGTTGATGTAGCAGCCGGTGATCAGGAGTCCGATACTACAAACATGTGAACATATGAGGGGAAGGGGGTGGGGGGGGGGGTGGAGTGCACTTGTGGGAGCGCTGTTAACGACTCGGAGCTGGGGGTGAATTGTGAGGCGGTGTCTGCTGGTGAGCACTCGCGTGGGTGGCTGGCCGTGTCTGCGGTCTGCGCGCTGGGTGGTCGGCGTCCGGGTGTGGGGGGGGGGGGTGGCCCGGTGCGTGGTGTTCCCGTCCACTGAGCTGTTGCCCCCGCGTCGCTCGCCCAGCACTGCTTTCTCTACGTGAGCCCTCTGACTGCGCCCTCCCCCTGCAGGGACCCCAGGATGCCATCCCAGTGCTGTGCAATCGGGAACTGCCTCAGACCTGCTATTTCCTCTCGGTGAAGTGCCGTACCCTCTGCTCTGGCCCAGTTAGTGAAGGATGCGAACCAGTGTGCTGGGGTAGGTGGTTCCCGCCGCTTCCAGTGCCTAGTGAGCAGCCGCTTGGCCGTGATTAGGCCCAGATCCCAGAACCGGGCCTGCGTTTTATTTAGTTTAGTCCTCTTATATAACCCGAGGATGCATGCCTCCCACGTGTCGGGCAATCCCGGGCCCGTGCTGTGGATCAGGAGTGATGTCACTTCCCTCCAGTACGTAGCCAGAGACGGGCAGTGCCAGAGCATATGTAGGATATCCGCGCCCAGCAGGTCACATCTGGGACAAGCGGCGGTGTTGATCGCGAAATACTTATTTATTCTATCCGGTGTTAAGTATGCCTGGTGTAATATGTACAGTTGGATGATGCGAAAGCGGGAGTTGCGGGGGACGTTCACAGGGCCGGCTAGGACCAGGTTCCACTCTTTATCTGTCCAGTCCCTCCCTCGGTATGTTGCCCATTTATCCCTGATTTGCTGCGTGGGTTTTTGTGTGTGGAGGAGAAGCGCCTGCGCTAACCAGTGTGTAATGTGTGAGCCTCCGCCCATTACATGCAGGTATTGGATCAGATGATGCATCGGCGGCTCCTCCTGGATGTCCCCCCAGGAGTCAGTATATGCCCGTAGTACCGACGCGTGGAGCAGGAATTGCCCAGCCGGCAGGCCCATGCCCTCCGACAATGCCTCAAATGGGAGCAGGGCCCCATCAGCATACAGGTCGCCCATGGTCTCTACTCCGGCTGCATTCCATTGTTCCAGGTTGCGTGGCGTCACCATCCCACTCCTCCTGGGGGTGCCCATCAGGGGGAGGGCAGGAGCATACGGTCTGATGTTTTATGTCAGCTTCAGGCTGCGGACAAAGCATTTGCGGGCCACGGCCATATGTAGGGGTAGAGGGCGGGGTCCCTTAGTCAACGGGTGAAACAGGGCGCACACCTGGGGGTGGGACCATTGGTGGTCCGCAGTGGCCGTGTCGTCTAGATGCGTGTCGCTAAGCCAGCACGTCACCCATTGTAGCTGTGCAGCTAGGTAATATAGCTCCATGTTGGGGACTGCCAATCCTCCCTCCGCAGTCGGGGAATACAGCTTAGCCAGTGCCACGCGTGGGCGTCCCGCGTTCCAGATCAAGCCGCGAAGCATTGATTCTAGGTCGCGGAATATCCGCGAGGGGACATATGTTGGAATATTCGCGAAGTGGTAGAGCAGCCTGGGGAGCGCTATCATCTTGGACAGTGCTATCCGGCTGGGCACGTTCAATGGCAAAGTTTTCCAGAAGGACATCTGGGCTCGCAATGAGGAGATAGCACGCACCAGGTTACCCTCCAGTATGTTCCGCGGGTCTCTGTAGATGTGTAGCCCGAGGTATTTGAACGTGGTTGGGTACCAAGCGAGCCGAGCCCCTCCAAGGCGCACATCACATTCCTCCTGGTCCTGGCTGAACGAGTATATTCCTGACTTGTCCCAGTTGACCCTGAGGCCTGAGACTTCCGCGAAGGTCTGGAAGATGTCCGACAGCTCGGCAGGCACCGCGGCAAGGTCCCGCACATAGAGCAGCAGGTCGTCAGCATAGAGCGAGACCGTATGTGTTCCATCGGCCAACGGGATCCCCCATTCGGCTCCTTTGTCCCGTAGTAGAGCCGCCAGGGGTTCAATTGCTAGAGCGAAAAGGAGGGGCGACAGGGGGCAGCCCTGTCTGGTGCCCCTGCGTACCCTGACCTTCTCTGACAGCAGCCCGCCCGTCCTCACTCGGACACTGGGTCTCTGGTAGAGCAGTCCGACCATGTCCGCGAAGGCATCACCTACTCCGAATCTGTCCAATACCGCCCCCAGGTACGGCCACTCCACAGAGTCGAAAGCCTTCTCCAGGTCCAAGACCAGACACCCCGATCTGGGCCAATGCGTCGTGGCCGCATCCTGAACCCGGAAGAGGCGGCGTAGGTTGCGAGAGGTGCTCCTCGCCGGCATGAAGCCATTCTGATCCGCATGCACCAGGGTTGGGACTTCTAGGGCCAAGCGGCGGGCCAGGAGGGAGGTGAAGATTTTATAGTCGGTATTCAGCATGGCTAACGGTCTATAGGATCCCATGTGTGTGCCGTCCCTACCTGGCTTCAGCAGTGAGACCAGGTTCGCCTCATTGAGCGAGTCTGGGAGCGTTGAGTCCTCAATTGCACTATCATACAGTTTGAGCATCTCCGGGATCAGCGTGTCCGAACATGCCTTAAAGAATTCGGCGGGCAGGCCATCTGGGCCAGGGGACTTGCCGTTGGACAGTGCGAAAATGGCTTCGCGCATTTCTTCCGGGGAGAATGGTGCCCCTAGAGCGTCCTGTTGTGCGTCTGTGAGGGAGGGCAGTGGGATTTCTACAAGGTAATCCGCAATGTAGGCCGCGGAGACCCTCAGTTGTGATTTGTATAGGGCCTGGTAGTGCCCCACAAACGCCTGATGTATCTTGTTTTGGGTGTACACTATCTCTCCCTCTACTGTACGGATAGCGGATATTGGCTCCGTGCGGTTCTCCTGTCTGACCAGCCAGGCCAGTAGCCTTCCGGGTTTGTCACCGTATTGGTGCACCCGCGCCGAATGAGCCGCGAAGTTAACGTGCCGTAGCCTTTCCAGCAATGCTGCATGTTCCGCTCGGGCCTCCCTCAGCCGGTCTCCTGCGCCTCCCACCGCCTCCCGTTCCCAGCAGAGCAAGTCCGCTTCTACCCTGTGCAGCTCCACCTCCACCTTCCTCTGTATGCTACCCTGAGCGCTCAGGCAGTGTCCCCGTATCACCGCCTTGAAGGCGTCCCACTCTACTCTCGGGGAGGACGCTGTGTCTGAGTTGTCAGTGAAGTATTGCGCTACGCAGGCCTGCAGGGAGTCCCTAAAGGGGGCGTCCAGTAACAGAGCAGGTTGCAGCCGCCATGTGGGGATGGGTGGGTGCGGGCGTTCCCAAGCCATGTGTAGGGTGTGGGGGTTGTGGTCCGAATGTGTCCGGCCTAGGTATTGGGAGTCAGTGATGTGCGGCAGCATTTCCGTTGACACCATGTACCTGTCAAGGCGGACGTGCAGCGTGTGCGCCCCTGAGAAATAAGAGTATACCCTGGCGTCTGGATTGTGCGCACGCCATGCATCTTTCAGGTCCCACTGTGTCGCCCACTGTGTAAGTGCCCTCGTGGCCCCCAGGGATGTTGCTTCCGGCCTGGGCGGGACCGAGCGGTCCATCACAGGGTCCAGCACTGTGTTGTAGTCACCACCCAGTAACCATGGGACACCGTGCCAGGGCGCCAGTTTCTCCGATATGCGCGCCAGGAAGGTGCCCTGGTCCGTGTTTGGAGCGTAAATGGACGCCAGAACTACTGGTTGCCCGTCCAAACGGCCCTTCACTAGGACATACCTCCCCTCCGTGTCTGTGTGAACTTCCGACATTGTGAAGGGGGTGCCCGGCTTCACCCACAGGAGCGCCCCACGGTCAAACGAGGAGTATTCAGTGGCATACAATTGTCCCCTCCATCTTCGCCTCAGCGCAGTCACCTCCGCCCCACACAGATGCGTTTCCTGTAGGAGTGCAACCTGCACATTTTGTCTTTTCAGGTAGGAGTATATTTGGTATCTACGCGCAGGTGTGTGCATGCCCCTAATATTCCAGGTACATAACTTTATCGCAGTCATTTCGGCAGTATACACTCCCCCCCAACATTCCTACCAACAGCAGCCCCATCAAGTGCTCTCACAGTGGTTCTCCCAGCTCTCTCGTATCCACCCCCATAGTGCACTCAGCAATGTTCGGAAAGACATTAGGGCAGGGAAAAACAATGAATAACAGCAACCAACAGCGGGCAAACCCCACTAAAATACCAAAAGGGCAGTGGCAAAATGGGCCACCGTCCATGCTCTCAAGCGAGAGGAACAATCTTACTTGTCTAAGGGGCAAAGTGCGCTAAGCACAATCTCGGCAAGGAGGATATGTAGTCAGTTAGGGAAATCAAGTCTCTTCCCCGAGCCACACAATACAGGGTACTGGTGGCCACCATCTATGCTCCGGTGGTCTGAATTACTCTGCTCGTGCGGGGCCCCGCTTGCGTGAGGTTCTGCAGGCGCGGGGCAGAGTGTCATGCGGCGTGGGCTGTGGGCCCCCACCGGGAGGAGCCCCCTCCCGCCCGGGCCCGCACATGGAGACGTCCATATCCGGGTGCATGCTGAAAGATAACCCCGCCAACACCCACCCCGTCTATCACCTGCGCCGCAGGGGCATTACTCACTGTACCAGGTGTCCACTGTTCAAACGGCGGGCAGAGGAGGGGAGGGAGACACCCCCAGCAGTGGCGGACGTCGGTTGTGTTCCATCATCCAGTCGGCCTCCGCCAGCCCCCCCTCGCCGCGGCAAGACCATTGCAAACTTCGCCCGCGGAATCAGTGAATCAGGTCAGAGGTTTGAGTCGTGACAACAGGCAGGTCCACCGAGATCTGTGAGTTCGGGATCCCGTATATGGCCTCATCGTCGTCACTCGGTACTGGCTGCTGACCGTCTTCTAGGGCTGTCTCTTGGGAGGGCGAGTTGCTCAGTTGAGAGACCATCCGGAGCGCATCGCACTGTTCTTGGAGCATCTGGTCTAGCGGGGGAGAGTGGCGCGCCCCTTCCTCTGCATGTTGGGGCTGCTGGGTTCTGTGCCCGCGGCGGCGCCGCGGCCCGCGCGGCCTGGTCCTTGCCTCTCCACCACGGGAGCGCTTGGGTGCCGTGTCCGTGCCCCCGTCCAGCCACTCATTTGCTTCCACAGGGTTGTCGAAGAAGTAGGTGTTGTCCCCCGCCACCACCCTCAGTTTGGCAGGGAAAAGCAGGGAGTACTTGAGGCCCGCGGTGCGTAGTCTCCGCTTCACTTCCATGAAGTCGTGCCTCTGGCGTTGTACCTGGATGGTATAATCAGGAAAGAACATGATCGACGCGTTGTCTATACGTATCTCGCCTAGTCGTCGTGCTTCCCGCAGCACCGTGTCCCTGTCTCTATAGTTCAGTATTCTGAAGAGCAGTGGTCTTGGGTTGGCACCGGTGGTATGGGGCCTCGTCGGTACCCGGTGAGCGCGCTCCACAACAAAATGGGGGGATAGCGAGCCTTCGGGTAACAGGGTCCGGAGCCAGTCTTCCACATGTTGCGCTGGGTGGTTCCCCTCCCATTTCTCAGGGACCCCCACGAGTCTGATGTTGTTGCGTCTCGCCCTCCCTTCCGCGTCCTCGGCCCTGTCCTCCAGGAACTCCACTCTGTTTAAGAGATCCTGCATCTGCCTGTCCGTCTGGGTGACCTTGGGCTCAATCTCCTTCACTGCGCCTTCCAGGGTCTTGGTCCGGTCGGATAATTTCCTGTGGTCGTCACGCAAGAGGGTCAGGTCCACAGCGACTCCATCTATTTTGGACTCCAGAGAGGTTCTGGTTTGCTGAAGTGACTGTTCCATTCGCTCCACAGCTGCCAGCACGCTGTCCAGCCTCGAGGCCAATTGTTCGGTGGGCCATTTTGTTCTGCAGTTTGTCTGTCTTCCCCTTTGACGAGGCCCCACCAGTCCCTGTGCGGGTCCGCACTCCCCCGGACATGTGCAGGTGGTGTCCGTTCGGCAGGGTTGTCGCCTGAGTTGCTTCGGTGATGGTGCCCCCTGGGCGCTTCTCTCCAGGGTGGGGGGCTCAGTGGTCGGCAGCCGTCCCCTCAATCGAGGCCGTCGTTGTTACACCAGGGGGGGGGTCTGTCAGGCGGTGCCTCACCCTACCGCCCCACGGCTGCGTCCCGCCGGTCCGGGTGAGGCAAAGGCCGGGGAGGCGCGTGTGGTGCGTGCGTCCGTGGGGTCCGGGCGCCGCCGTCTGGGCCGGATCCTCTCACCACGCGTGCCCCACTGTCCCCCAGGCAGTCTCCACCTCTGTGGGAGGGGGGCCCGCAGGTGGGCCCGGCGTTGGGCGCCTCTCCGTGTGCCCTCGGTGCAGGGGGGGGTGGCCGCTCCGTCCTCGGCAGCAGTGTGACTCCCAGGCCGGGGTGTCAGGCCCTCAGTGTCGGGCTTGATAGCTGCCGCTACCTGCCGGCCCCTCTCGGTCCGTTCGTGTGTGGTGGGGTCCCCGGGTGGCGCCGGCTGCTGTGTGATCCCCCAGGGGGGGGCGGTTGGTCATCAGGGCTCCCGTTGCTCCCCCCGCCTCTCCCGGGTCGATCCCTGCCTCCCGGTAGCCTCGGGTGCGCCAAGGGGGGGGCCCTGTTGTGCCTCACCTCCGTCCGGGGCAGCGGGCGTGTGGGGGCCGCGATGTGGGCGGATGGCGCCTGTCCCCCCGCCGTCTCGGCCCGCCTCCGGTGTTGTGCAGCTGTGCGGGGCGGCCTCCGGACCTCTGGCGGGGTCTCCCGGTGGGGCAGTTGGCAGCCCGTGGGTCCCAGGCAGCTCGGTGTGGGTGGTCCGTCGGGGCCTGTCCGCTAGGCCCAAGCCTCGGTCTCTCCTAGCTGCACTGCCGACCAGGGGGCGCCCAGTCCCGCAGGAGGGTTGCAGGAGAGGTCGGGGTCGGCCCCGTCGGCATCCGAAAATGAAGAGTCGCCAGAAGTGCCGCAGTGAGCTCCGGAGAGGTCCGCTCAAAGTTCCAGGTGGCCACGGTGGAAATCGACGGATAATTGGCTCAGGGAAGGGGAGCCGATCGCGGAGCTCTACTCAAGAGCGCCCGTCGCCATTGCGTGCTTAGCCACGCCCCGTAAGGGAGTAAACCCTAATGCAAGGAATCTTAGCCCCTTCTTGTAAGTCAATCCTGCAACCATAGGGACGATGAGGAGGAAGGCTAGTGGCTTGTTCCTCATCGAAAAATACACCCATATTCTTGATATTGTAAGGGTAAAGTAGGACTGATAGGAGAAGGGGATTGTGATAAAGCCGCCATGGCAGTGGTAGTCATTGAGGCTTCCTCCAGATGATCCCCACATATCTCAGGCCTGAATTCTACCGAAGCAAGTCCCCAATCAATACGAGGGTTGTGGGTGCGAAGCCAAGGTAATCCTAAGAGGACGGGAAACAGTGGTGATTGGATGAGATCAAATGTTAATATCTCATGATGCCCCAGGGTCAGTTCTAACCTTATTTTCCCAGTTTGTAGCTTAATGGGCCCAGATTTCAGTTTGCTGCCGTCTATAGTCGTAACTTGTTCCCATATCTCCTCAGGTTCCCATTTCACCTGATGTTGTTGTGCCCAGTCCCTATCCATAAAATTCCTGGTTGCTGCAGAGTCTAGCATAATAGCAACCTCAATTGATTCTTATCCACAAGTTAAACGTGCAGGAATAAAGAAATGGCTTTGTGGTTCGGTCTTGGATTCTAAAGACGAGACAGTTAAACCTGAATTACCCGAAGTCCCTGTCTCTCTGGACCTCGGGCTTGCTAGTTTTCCTGTTTCTTTGGCTGAGAGGGTTTGACTGGACATGATCTCAGAAAGTGTCCTGCTTTGCCACAATAAAGACATAGTTTGTTGTCTCTCCTTTTTTGTCTCTCTTCTGGACTCAGAGGGCCCCTGATCGAACCTATCTGCATGGGTTCTGAATCCTCAGGAGTCTTCTCTGTATCTGTCTTCTTTTCACGATACCCATAACTTTTGAAGTCTACTTTTCCTCTTTCTCTTTTGCGTTCTTGTATTCTGTGATCCAGTTTTACAACTAAATCTATGAGCTCAGGACATCCCTCAGGGGGTTCAACAACTTGGGACAGGGCGTCTTTCAAGTCATCTCTTAAACCCCTGTAAAACAGCGCACTGTGCTTTTCCTCTGGCCATCCGGCTTCCACCACTAATCTTTGGAACGCTGTTATATAAGCGGCCAAGTCTTTGGTTCCTTGTTTTAGAGATAACAATTCAGTATCAGCGGAATGAGTAAAGGTATGTCTATCGAATAACTTCTTTAATTCTCTGCGGAACGCTGAATAGTCTTGTAACAACGGATCATTTCTTTTGATCAATCGAATGGCCCAGTTGGCCGCAGGTCCCCCTAAATAAGAGATTACAAAAGCTACCTTCTCTTGGTCAGTAGGGAAACAACTCGCTTTGCACATAAAGTGCAGTTGAAATTGACTAATGAAGGCAGCGAATCTAGCAGTGTCTCCTGAAAAACGTTCTGGAGGGGCCAAAGGGACAGACTGGGGAGTGGAAACCTGAATGACTGGAGAAGGGACACTAGGACCTCCTCTTCCACTATCATGTTCTGCCCTTCTCTCTCTTTGTAATGCATCTACCCTGGAGGCCAACGTTTGGGTCTCTAGCTGCAGATTACGCAACATGTTAGCCAAATCTGCCATCGTTACTTGGTTCAGCTCCATGGCACTCGGGTGGACAAAACCACATGGGCTTCGTGCTCTGTAAGGATCCACAAGCGATTTCCACAGGAGTGCCAGGAACTGATGATAAGCCCAACCCCTCCCCCTCAACACCGGCACGCCTACCAGACCGTAGCACGTGGAGGTGATAGGAGGGAAAGGAGGGAACAAAACAAGGGAAGGAGGGAAGAAGACACCTTGGACCAGGAGTCTCTGTACGTCGGATACTGGCACTGTAAGGAAAAAAGGACAATGAACAATGTACAAAGTGAAAAACCTCACCTATTTCTGTTTCCCAGTTCCTCACCTCCCCTGTCACTTTACCTATAGATAGTAAACAAGATTCCTCTCTTGAACACTCTACGTCCTTTGGTAACTGCCACAGCTACTCTCTCATTATTCGTTGCTATGGGTAACTCTAAAAGGAGAAGAGACAAAATCATAAAAAAAGATGTATGTACCTAATCTTAGGATCACTATCTACTACTACAGGACTTACCCTAATGTGAGGTGTGATGACAATATAGATGGTTGGGGCTGAAAAGAGGTGTTGGGCTGAGGATGGTTTCTGTATCACAAAACGATCCCTTGTAAACAAAGGTGAACAATAACACTAGTGAAAGAACTTATAAATAGCGCCTGGCGCCTGTACCAGATCTTCTGTGCCTCCTCAGCTTCAACCCCTGCCAATTCCGACACACCAAAGACTGGTCCGTAGATGCCGCAAAATAAGTAATGATTTGAGCGGGATATAAATACAGCGTAACTTAGGCAGACTACGAGTCCCACTATGCTCCTAAAAAGACCCCGCGCCCGTTCTACCCAAGTCCGGCCGGCCAACGGGAACCAAGTCTGGCTGGCGGGAGCAGCAGGCGGGAGTCCGGTACAGGAGGCAAAGTAGAGAACCAAGTCAGTGCCGAGGAAAAATGATAAGGAGAAAGCTAGCACCTCTCTAAGTATCCAGAGCGGAGCCGCTAGCGGTGCAATGACAAGCACTCCAGGAATGCAGTCGAAGTCCCCGTGATATCCGTAGGAACATCAAAAATTGCTCAGGTCCTCAGATGAGCCGGAGTCCGAATGGCGGAAAGTAGTACCGGCAAGGACTACACGATAAACAGGAACAGAAGCGTGAAGGGCTGTGAACGGAAGTGACGCGACGCAAGGTGCACGAACACTAGAGCGCGAAGCGTCGGAATACAGGGAAGACAGGCTTTTGACTACAGCCTGACCCTCTCGCACATGCGAACAGCGTCGCGGCCATCTTCATGTATGTTTAGCGAATTGGCAGGCCTGACATCCATTAAGAAAAAGCACAAGAAAAAGAGCTTGGAGAGTGGAGCATAATACAATAGAGCCGAAAACTAAGAAAGTTTGTAAAGGAGACAATTGGCCTAAAGGAGCTGGAGTATTAAAATTCAAAATAGTGAACAAAACAAAAGAGCAAGAAGACCAAGTAAATGAGATCTCTAGCCAGAAAGAAACATTGGGAAAGAAAATAGAGACTATCCAAAGGCCTAAAAGAGTAAGACGTCCAAATCAGAGGTACAAGTCACCTGAGTGGACATATATTGTTCTTCCACCAATTGTTGAAGTAAATAGCAGTCAAGAGAATCTGTATGACTCAAAATCAATTGGGAAAAGTGAGTAAAAGGTCATCTAAGGGAAAAGATAAGTGTTCGAAGTATATGATATTAAAGTAAAAAGTCTGAAGTCCTGTGAGGCGGTTTTGTAAAAATAGAAGAGGTCGGAGTTGACACAAGGTCGAAGAAAACTTGTTAGAAAATCTATTTATAGCATCATTTAGAATAGAAATTGACACAAGGTTGAAGAAAACTTGTTAGAGTGCTAAGTGGTGTGAAATCTATAGGTGACATAAGGTTGAAGAAACGGTGTTAGGGAAAATGACAATGAATAATCACAGAACGAAATGTTCTATTTTTAGAAAATGGTGCAGGTGTTTTTCCATATGCATGGGGTTGATGACTATACTATGGATAATTTTAGCTTTTGTGATTCCTTTCCAAACTAATTTAATGAAATTAAAACAGAATGTGAGTTCAAGTAAGCCAATTGAGAAAGAAAGAGTGCATGAGAGTTATGTGTACAAGCCGGAGTTGCATCAAGATAGGTCTATTAGTGAGTACACTAAAAATACCTTTTCTAAGTTATTGTTGGAGTACATTAAAACAATGAATGGTGATGACTGTTATGTTTGTGTAAAGTTGCCAGCATCAGTGTCAGAAGGGGTGACCTATCACCACCTTCCTCTTACTTATGGGGTAACTTGTAGTGTAATTGCAAGTTTGTTTTATAAGACTGGGAAATTAGAGTATCATTATTCCAATGTAGATGAGATATTTGTAAAATTAAAGATTGATAATACACTAAATAAAAGAAAACATGCGGAAGTGATGGGAGAATATTTCTTAGAAGTAGATGAGTTAACACATGAGTATGCATTTAATAATAATTTGACATGTAAAATGAGAATTGAAGAGAAAGCTTTCTTAATCATGGTTGAGGAAAGGAGGATTGCTTACAAACAAAAAGAGAAAATGAAGCATGCAAAGTCGAAATATTACACATTTGATGATGAGAACATTGAGGATAAGAATGTGAATGTAGCAATCAATATAGATGCACCAATGATGGGAAAATTTTGTATTAGGAAAGATAATTCAATGTATGACAATTATTTTGTGGGTGCAAGTCAATGTGAAGACACCTATAGAATTATAGGAGGTTGGGGATTTAAAGGAGGAAATGATCCTGTTTTCCCTGGAATTTATTTTATATGTGGAAATAAAGCTTATTATAGACTGCCTGATCATTGGTATGGGACATGTTATGTGGGTTTGGTCTTCCATGTAGAAAGAGGTACTAATGGAAAGCATGAGATAGGTAAAGTTTTAAGTAGAAAAAGGAGAGAGAGTGCCTTGCAAATAATAGGAGATGTATTTGGAGCACTGATACCAGCAGTGGAAATTTCGTTTAATGCAAATAGAATCAGAAAATTGTCCACAATAGTTGATAAATTATCAACAGATACAGCAGGAGGATTCTTAATGGTAGATACTGAAATGGTTGCTATGCGAGCTATGGTTATGCAAAACAGACTTGCTCTTGATATAATTTTGGCAAAAGAGGGAGGAGTCTGTGGAATATTGAAAGTTCAACACTGTTGTACTTATATTCCAGATAAAAGTCAAAACATTGAAAAGTATATTATAAATATTACAGATTTGCATAAAGAAATTGAACCACTGGAGGTTGAAGGTGTCCTTGAAAGATTGGGTAAAAGTTTTTCAGCAATTAAGCACTGGTTTCAAGAAATAGGTAGTTCAATTATAGGTAAAATACTAATACTGATAACAGTCTTATTGGTAATAATCCTTATGATAAGGTTATGCTGTATATATAAAGGTAGAAGAGATTTCAGAAATTTGATAAAGAAAAGGAATGAAGAACGATTAGCAAGGATGAGAGAAAAGAATGAGATAGAAATGGAGGAAGTAAAAGAAAAGGTTTTCAAAAATTCGAAAGAAAAAGAGACAAAATTATAGATGATATTAACAAAAAGAAGTTGAAACATGTTCTGCTAAATTTTCCAAAATTTTGAGGGTTATTTGGTGATGGAATCACCAGATGAGGGAATTGATGGAGCGAGGTGGCAAACACAAAATTTTGTGTACCCCTCGTAAAGTTAATGTCCCATAACATTAACAGTTACTGATTGCATGTTTTGCGAAATTAACCAACCATAGAATAAAGTGCACACATTATTTTTCTTATTACATATGGGGAGAACTAACTTTGCTTGCATGTTGCAAATAAAACCCAGCTAATATGTATTGTTATTGTGTTGTGAATTAATGCACAGCTTGGAAAATAATCAAAACGCAATTAAAATGTGCTTATTGTATTCATTTATGTGGTGGAGAGGTCGAAATGTAAGTATAAAATGCATTTATGTGGCTTATTTGCTAGGTAAGAACTAACTGGGAAACATTAGTTAGGTGGGAGGTAAACAGAATGGGTTTAAAATTCAATAATTAATATAAATCTGTGTTTGTTTTCACGATAGTTCCAAAAGTGGCCTCTGAGGCCTGTGCTAAGATGGACGCTTGGGTAAACTGTGAGCAAGGGCTGAATTGCGCAGGCGCGCCAAAACCTGCAAGTCAGAGTGAACTGCCTGTGCTCGAGGAGGTTCGAGGCTGATGTGGCCCGGAACCTAGGATGGGGGCCAAACCTGGGCGACTGAACGTTGAGAACATGGGAATATTGCCTGATGTTGCCACTCAAGGAAATGGTAGGCCAAAGACTGTCCTAAAACAAAGACTTATTATTTCTTGTTGACACGCTGTGAAAATGTTGTTGTAATGGTGAAGAGATGCTCGCCCACCCCGATTTTGTCCAATCACAGCTCAAATAAGTGGTGGTAGTTACATTTTAGATAGATTAAGTTAGGGATTTAGGGTATAAAAAACCCTGGTTTTGTCTAGTTGGGGTCGCTTTTTCAATTTCCATCGGAGATGCTGCCCGATTGCTGACCGATTCCTGGATGTAAGACTTCTTTTTTTTGTAAAACTCTTTATTCGTGACTGTCGCAGGGTGGTATACATTACTGTACATAATCACATCATGTTACACATCAGTCTTTTCCATTTTCCTTATCAGGGCCTTTACATAACATATCTGTACCAGCATGAATCGTTTTCCTCATCCAATCTCGGATTAGTTTCAGTGGTGAACTCAAAACATCAAAATCTTGACTTACATAATATGCTAAACCCCAACTGCCCTCTATCACCCACCCACCCCCCTCCCGTCTCCTGGTTGTCCTTTCTCGTACACTCTACATTTCGGTCCAATGTATCTCAAGCTATCCGGAAATAGGTAAAGGTTCTAGGCCCGGTCCGGCCCTTGTGAATGGTACTGATGTTCGTGGGCCCCAGCCGCCCTCCGCTATATGTATGTGTTCACCCCTCCGGGTCTCCCACACCATCCAGATCCACCTCTTCCAAATCAATCATCATTGAGTCCCAGTCCTATGCTATGGGGTATTTGCGAAGGCCCTTGTTCTCCTCCTCTCGCAGCGCCGCGGATTCGGCCTTGCCCCATTTCAGCAAGTCAGTCCGCCACATGTCTACCTGCGGGGCCCTGGGCGATTTTCATCTCATAGTGAGCACCCTGATTGCCAGTACGAGTGCCAGATCCGTGAATTTCAGTTGTGCTTTGCATGTTTTGGGTCGTTTTCTATTCCCGATCAGGCAGGGTAACGCCCCCTCAGGGATCTGGAGCGCGGTTAAGGAGCGTAGCGTGTGTTTGATCGTCCCCCAGTAAGTATGTAATTTCGGGCATGTCCAAAGCATGTGAAGGATATGTGCTTCATCTTGTCGACATCTCGGGCAGCAATGTGCGGCGGTAGGGAACATCCTATGAAGTCTCTGGGGTGTGAGATATGCTCTATGGAGAATCATGGCCTGTATGAACTGAAACTTAACATTCCTAGATACTCTTCTATGGTGTCCCAAAATTATTTTCCACTCCCCGTCCGTTATGTTTTCCCCCGAGTCCTCAGTCCAAATCTCCCTAAGTGTAGTGATCGGCGACGTCACATGTTCTCTGATACCAACATACAGCCATTTCACCAGATGTCCCCCCGTGCCCATGTAATGTAGGAGGTGCACTAATTCGTGTTGTTCTGGTTTCGTACGGTGCGGAGCCCAGGCCCGCCGCACGAAGTGCGCCACTGAGGCGTGTAACATGTATAAGCGCGGAGGCGCCCCCGTGGCCCGCACAAACGAGACGTGATCCAGCATGGTATCATCCCCAAACAAGTCTCCCACTCTGTCCACCCCGGCCTCCGTCCAGGGACATAGTCTGCGTAACGTTAGGGTCCCCTGTGGTTTCGGGAGTCCCAGTAGGGGTATGTTGTCTGCATATGGAGAGGTCCCAGCCGTGTATGACAGTGCTTTCCTCCAGCAGGTCAGAGCCACAAGCAGGAGGGGGTGGCAGTCTCTGGGAATCCTAGCATTGGGCAATAGGAGGGAGTGCAATTCACCACGTGCTAATTTGTCCGCCGTGAAAGCTATCTCATGGAGATCCCTGCCCGCCTCCCATCGGGTCAACCATTGGAGCTGGCTGGCATAGTAATAACTCCGCAGGTCCGGCACGCCTAGACCTCCCCGTCTGGTGTGTAGTTGCAGTTTTTTAAGGCTGATTCGCCTTCTCCCCGAGCCCCATATAAGGGTGATCAGTAATGTATTTAGTGCGGCGAAAATTTGTCGCGGGAGCAGGACCGGCAGGTTTACAGAAAAATACAGTATGCGGGGGAGCAGGACCATCTTCGAGACCGCCACTCGTCCCATAACTGATAAGGGTAGGGACGTCCAGAAGCCTATACTACTTCGTAGGCCAGTAATGGCCTTCCGGATATTACCGTCAATTTGGGCCTCCGGGTCTCTGTATACATTTATTCCGAGATATTTAAACGTGGTTGGTGCCACTTGGATTTCACAGGCGCCGAACTGTATGTGGGAGGGCTGTTGTCCATCCCGCAAAAAGAACCCTAAAGACTTTCCCGGATTTATAGCCAAGCCAGATATGGTCTCGAATCGTCTGAAGATAGACGCCAGGTGTGAGTGGTCCACTCTCAGGTTCCGGAGGAACACTAAGATATCGTCGGCATATATAGAGACCATGTGGTTCATACCCTCCACCGGTATGCCCTCCTCCCCAGCCCTATTGCGGAGCGCAATGGCCAGGGGCTCCAGTGACAGAACAAACAGCAGCGGCGACAGTGGGCAGCCCTGTCTGGTGCCCCGGTGGACTTCGTAACTGTCAGATGTGTGTCTGCCCATGCGCGTTCTAGCGGTCGGGCCCGTGTACAGTAGGCGGATCCATTTTATGAGGGGCTTCGGGAAGCCAAAGCGATGCAGGACTTCGAACATGAAGTCCCACGTCAGGGAGTCAAACGCCTGGCGGAGATCCAGGGCTATACAGCCAGCGTGTGGTAAGGTATGAGGGGTAGTCGTCATAAGGGCGTGGAGGCGTCTCGAATTTTGGGAGGTACTTCTCTCTGGGAGGAAGCCACATTGATCAGCATGGATCAAGCCAGGGAGGTGGTGCTGGATCCGCATGGCAATAGCCTTACTAAGGATCTTATATTCCGTGGCGAGCATGGATAGGGGCCTGTAGTTACCCACCTCTAGGGTGTCCCTACCGGGTTTCGGGACAGAAATCACCAAGGCCTGCATGGTGGTAGCCGGGAGATGGCCAGTCTCGTATGCAGTGTTATATATTTTCTCCAGTACGGGGGCCAGCACGTCAGCATATGTTTGATAGAACTCTCCTGGCAGGCCGTCCATGCCCGGGGTCCTGCCTCGGTTAAGTGTGTGAATTGCTGTCTTTATTTCGTGCTGTGTGATAGGCCCAGCTAGGGCCGCTTGGATTCCCGGGGCCAACCTTGGGAGCGTGAGCTCGTCCAGGAAGTCCGCCATGTCGTCTCCGGCCTCTACAGGGGGTGGAGCATAGAGGTTCTGCAGGTGAATCTTAAACACCTTGTTAATTCCTAGCTGTGTATGCACTTGTTCGCCTGCTACGTTTCGGATAGCCGTTATTGTAGGGCTCTCTGGGGCATCCCTGACCAGTCGGGCAAGTAAAGCACCAGATCTGTCCGCCTCCGCCTGTTGGCGTTTCAGGTATGTTCTATAGTCCATCACCCTCAGGGTCTCCAGCAATTCAGCATGCTCAATGTTGCACAATTGCAGATCAGCTTTCCTGTCGGGATCCTGCCCTGCCGCATTTTCAAGGTCTCACAAGCGCTTTTCTACTTCGCATAATTTATCATGGATTTCCTGTCTAGCTCCCACTAGTCGGCCTATAGCAGCCCCCCGAATTACAGCCTTCATTGCATCCCATACTATTAGGTTCGAGGACACCGAGTCCCAGTTTGTGGCAAAGTAGTCAGTCAAGGTGTCAGCTATATGTGATCTAAATGGGCCATCCTCGAGCAGCGTGGGATTAAGTCTCCAGGTAGGGACTGGCGAGGGTACCTTTCCCCAGTGTAGATCAAGTGTTAGTGGTCGGTGGTCTGAAAACGTTTTAGCTAGGTAGTCCGATGTGACGCATCTAGCCGTGATGGAGTTGGAGCACACAAATCTATCTAATCGGTTATGTAGGTTGTGTACGGGGGAGTAGCATGAGTATTCCCTGTGTGTTGGGTGCAGTGCGCGCCAAGTGTCCGCCAACCGCCAGCCTTGGAGCCATGTCCCAAAAGACTCTGATAGTTTATGTATTCCCGCCGCCTGGAGGGGGGGGTGTGATCTATCAAGGGTCACATCTAAGATCATGTTCCAGTCACCCCCCAATAGCCAGGGGACATCTACCCAGTCTGCCAAAGCCCGGCCCACTGCAGCAAGGAATCTATCTTGGTCCACGTTCGGGGCATAGATACTGCCCAAGACCACCACCTCCCCGTCCAGGGTGCCTCTCACCAATACATAGCGCCCTTGATCATCCGTGCGTCTCTCTAGTTCCACAAACGGAGTGCCGTGACGTACCCATATCGTGGCCCCCCTGGAGAAGGCAGAGTATGTCGTGGAGAATATAGTACCCCTACATTTCTTCCGCAGTAGAAGTGTCTCGGAGTGTGTCATGTGTGACTCCTGAAGGAACACTATATGTGCCTGTTGTCTAAGCAAGAAAGCGTGCACTCTGTGTCTTTTCTGCACCGCCCCCAGTCCCCTCACATTCCAGGTGATCAGCCTATACTTTCCCTTAACGTCAGCCATAGCCATCTGTATGTGTCGCAAAGAGTGTTCTCATATGTCCAAGCAAGTGATTCTGCATCGTCAACCAGGAGACGGTACCCTCCCTATCCCAAACCCCAACTGTGTAGGCGCAGCCACTAAACCCTGCTGTGCCAAACCGTAAACTTGTAAACGTAGTTAAACAGGTAACGTTGCATACGCTAGTGGGGGGTCGACCAAGCAAGTGCCGTGTCCATAGAACCATACTCGGTCAAGCCGCCGGCTCAACGGCGCCGCCGGGAGAGTTCTGTCATATTTGCTCAGTATATGTAGCCACGTCTCGTGGAAGGGGGGGGAAGCAGAGGAGCAGGGGAGGGGAGGGGGGAAGAAGACTGGCCACTCTCCGATACTGACAGCAGGTCATAATAAGGTGTCCCAGGGGCACAGGAGGTGCCCGGGTCCCATCCCACGAGTCTCGGACAGACGTCCTTCTCCCCCCCTGAGGCCAGGCCACCTAGTGTAATCCAGCAAGGGAAGGGCCCCATATATAATCAAAACAAACATAGTGTCCCTCTTCTCTCACCTCCGCCACCCCCCGGTTCATACAAAAAGGATATCATGATGTATTCAGGCCACAGGTCGGAGCCGCAGGAAGTTTTATTCTTGGGCATTATCCATTAGTTCGTCCGCAGCTCTGGGTGTCACTGTCGGGAATAGGACCATACTGTTGTCCGAGTCCGAGTGGATGGTGCTATCCTCAGTGTCCGTGTTGATCGTCTCTCGATCCTCCCTGAAGGAGCCCACTGCTGCCACTGCATTATTTTGTCCCTGCTTCTGTTGGTGGGCGGTAGGTTTGCGCTGTTTCGGGTGATTGCGTTGGGCGCCCTTCCCGGTCCCATCCTGATTCGAGCTTTCGTTGGACCCAATATCCGTAGAGGTCTGCGTCGGGTCCAGATGGTCCTCGATCTCCATCGTGTCCATCCAGTCCTCCACGTCGGCAGGGCTTTCAAAAAAATGAGATTTTTTGTCATGGATCACTTTCAGGCGCGCAGGGAATAATAAGGCGTAGCGCAGTTTTGCCCGTTGGAGTCTCTGCTTTACCTCATAGTAGGAGGACCGCTGTTTCTGCACTTGAGTGGTGTAGTCCGGGTACAGTGATATTCGTTTGTTTTCCCACTGTATGACCGATTTTATTCTGGCCTGGCTCAGCAGCATGTCTCTGTCCCGATAATTTAGGATCTTGACAATAAGTGGCCGTGGTGTTTGTCCCGGTTTCGGTTGGCCAGTTGGGATCCTATGAGCTCTCTCTACACAGAAGAACGGTGACAGACCCTCAGAGGCGACATTATCCCGGAACCATTGTTCCATGAACTCCGTTGCACGGGATCCCTCGCTTCTTTCCGGCAGGCCAATAACGCGGATGTTATTGCGTCGATTACGCCCCTCTGCATCCTCCACGCGTTCCATCAGGGTTTTTACTTGACGTTGGATCAAGTGTATGGAGTCCGTATGTTCCGCCACCGTCGGTGTAAGTTCCGCTAACGTCAGGCTCTGATCTTTGACTTTATCCGCTAATTTCGCATGATCTGCCTTAAGCAAGCAGAGGTTGGTGGTGAGGGTGCCCATCTGTGTCTCCATCACTGTCCTGGAGTCTCTGATCTCTTTAAGTATGAGATCTAACTTGTCGCCTTGCTGGTTCTCCGAGGCGGTGGAAGTCGACATCAGCGGCGCAGGGCCCGCCGGGTCCGCATCCAAAGTGGGCCCTGTGTCCGTCCCCTCCTTGCCCTCCACAGCCTTCACCCCTTTACGCCCCATGGTAGATTTCGGGCGTTCAGTTGGCGGCAGGGGTGCGTCTCAGGGCAAGTTTCGGCCGCTCTGCGTGTGTTGTACTTCCTGGAAGTGTCCCCTACGGCCTCTCCTATCTCTCCCTCCCGGTGGCATCAGTTGCCAATGGGGTCTCCGCAAAGCCGCAGAGTGGGGGGTGCCGTTTCCCACCTGGTCTAGGGTAAAGAGGCACCCAGCCCGTTTCAGAATCAGCTCCCGGTAGGCGAAATGTTTCTCCCCCCACCAAGCTGGGTCCGGCGGTCCAAGATCGACAGCAGGATCGATGGGGCACCGTCTCGGGCTGGCTCCCAGTTATAAAGAGGCAAGGGGGCAGGCACAGGAGGGCCGGTCGATGGCGTATGGTTGGTGGTGCCCCAGGGGCGACTCCTCAGGGCCCGTTCACGTCCCAGTCACCGACCCACCTCGCGGAGGTAGGGTCTGTGCCACTTCGGCCCTGTCACTCCTCGGTCAATCCCTCGGGGCTCCACAGCGGGTCCGGTCGCGGGCTCATGGGTCCCGCCCGCCCCAGTCCGCCTCCACTTGCAAGCAGTGGCTCCGTGTGCTCTGCACGGTGTCGGGCCCCAGGGGCTCCCTCTTCTCGCTCCTAGGCTCCTCACCTTCAGTCACTGCGGGGAAGCAGCGGGCCCGGCGGGGAGAGCCCCAGTCGGCGGGCTCCGCCGCCGGCGCAGGCAGTCGGTCCTCAGCGTTCGCGACTCGGAGCCCCAGGCCGCAGCGCAGGGCCGTTCACCTTCTTCTCCTCCCCCGCTGGTAACCGGGTTCTCAGGGCGCCGTCCGCAACACTCAGCATCTGTGGGGACAGGATCTCCGTCGCGGGGGTCCGTTTCCGGTTTGCGGAGGCTCAGCCGTACCGCCGCCTTCCTGTCTCCGCTTCCCGGGCACCTCTGCCACTCGAGCCCCCGGTCTGCAGTGTGACACCAGGCCCCAGACTCGGCCACGGCGTAGCTCCGACCCTCTTGCCGTCAGCCCTCCAGGATTTACGGCGGAGTATGCAGGGGGTCTTAGCTGCAGAACTCGGCCGTTTTCAGGCGGAAGCAGCCCCTTGGCGTGGGCTGCAGGATAATCACTCCCCCGGCGGGTCCGGAGCGCTAACAAACTCCGTCCGCCATGATGGCCTGCTAGCCACGCCCCCCCTGGATGTAAGACTTCTAATGTTATTTTCCTTCCTTGTTTGCTTTGCAGGATTTAAGGATAAGATGAGGGCGTTAGTTAGGGATGTTAGGAGAGAATGAAATTGGAACTATCTGTTCTTTGCTAATCTTTAACTGTTTTATAAAATAAAGCAATTCTTTTCTTGAGCTCTAAATAAAATGATCATTTTTGAAATAAAGTTTAAGATTTTACTGAATAAAGATTTACTAATGCTTAAATGTCAGACATGATAAAGTTTTGCTGAATAAAAATTGGATTAATGAAGAAGTAAGACCTGGGCTTTGAATTCTTCCTACGCCTAATTTTCATTCTAGCAGATCCATTGCCATTATGGTGGTGTGTCTGAATAATTTAAGTCTGAATAAAACCATGGTAAAATGTTTAAATCTGCAGGTGTAAATAATAGTTAACTATGTTTAGACGCTCCACCTAAATGTTACAGCATTTCACCATTGCGATTCACCAGAGCCTTGAAGCCGAGTGTAAGTGAACAGGGTAAATACGCAGTGTTATGGGCTCCACTGATGCATGATTGGTGTATTTTTAAGGTTTCAGGGAAATGGTGAGTATGGATTAGAAATGGGTTCTGGAGCCGCGCTGTAGCACCCCCACTTTTTCGAGATTTTAAAATATTTCTCGGGGCACCCTCCCGCCCTAAATACAGGGATTTCC
The DNA here is from genome assembly GCF_964261635.1 of Lissotriton helveticus. NCBI lineage: Eukaryota > Metazoa > Chordata > Amphibia > Caudata > Salamandridae > Lissotriton > Lissotriton helveticus. Next base: position 998,081,955 of record NC_136067.1, read on the forward strand.
AGGCCCATGGTGAAGTCCAAGCCCTTTTTTCACACCACTACCGATGGCGGGGATTCATCCTTCCATGCCTTGGCGATGTCTCTCTCTGCTAGGGCGAGGCCAAGGAATAACAGGTGGCGTGTGTATCTGTTGCCGCCCAGTCCCTCCGTAATATGTAGCATAACCAGCCGTGGAGAAAGCGGAATATCCCACCCCAAGACCTCTGACAAGCATGTGATCACCCCTCTCCAAAACCTCGACAGTGACGTATACTGCCACACCTTGTTCAGAAAGGTAACTTCCGCTTTCCCACATTGCAAGCAGTGTGGAGATGTGATCAGGCCAGCATGCCATAATCTTTGTCTGGTGTAATAAGCCCGATGTAAATATTTGAATTGGATGAGTCGCAGGCGGGCAGAAATCGCTGCACCGTGCGAGGACTCTAATGCCTTCACCCAAACGTCTTCATCCAGGGGACCCAGGTCTTGCTGCCACTTATCTCTAGTTTTATGTAGTGTTGTAGGTGTGTTGTTGAGGAGTGTGCAGTAGCGTTTGGTTAATTTATGGTCTCCCCAGCTCGCCCATGAAGACCTTTGCCTCTATGGGGTTAAAATCAGGTATATCTGCTTGTTGTGCTAAGTACGGGTAGAGGGCATGTCTAAATTGGAGATATCCATAGAATTGTGAGCGGGCTTACAGTATTCCATCTGATGTTTCTGGAAGGACCTCAGATTTCAACCATGCATAACTGCACCTACCGTGTCTATGCCTATGGCCTCCCAACCTTGAAACCAAGTCAACTGTAACAACTGAGGTAACTGTCCGTTTAGCCAATGAGGCGTTTCTCTCGTGAACCGTCCCCACCAGCCCATAGAGCGGAGGGCATGCTTCCAGATCGGGAATACTGTTATGGTTGCGGGCGGCAGGGCCTTAAGTGTTGATGCAGAATAAAGTACCATGTGTAATGTGTTATCACCCAACACCCACTGCTCAACTGCATATGCCGGGTCCTCACGATCTCCATACCACCAATCATTAAGGACAAGAAGGTGCGCAGCCGCGTGGTATGCCTGCACATCTGGGCGGGCAATGCCACCACAGTATGTGGATTGAAAACAAGTCCTCCGTACTACTTGCGCCGCGCCACCTCCTCAAAGGAACTGTGCCAGGACAGCACTCAGTTGGCGAAACCAGGTCGGTTGTATGAAGTATGGATGGTTTTGGAGCTGATATAGGAGACGGTGCAAGGAGACCGTTTTAAAGAAGGGAGATCTGCCAAATAGGGACAACGGCAGATGGTACCACACTCTGGTCTGATCACCCACCTGTGCCCACAACAGGGCCAGATTTCTATCCCATGCGATTGTCTGCGATGCTGAGAGAAACACCCCCAAATATTTGAAGCCATCTGGGACCACCTCCACTTCTCGTGACCATTCACATAATTGGTCACCACCCAGCAGTGGCCACACACAAGATTTGTCCTGTTTATGTACAGGCCAGACGTTCGTAAACCTTGTAATTGAAAATAGGCTAAGCAAATCATCTGAAAACAAGATAAAATCGATAATCTTAGAGCATTCTCTTCCCGTCAATGTGGGCTTTAAAACCAATGAATCCACAAGGGAGTCAAAAGCAAAGCACAAACGATTTTTAACAATTAGCTTATTTAATGCGTCCCCATAGGGTTTGTGGATAAAGTGTGTTAAAGGAACTCCTTGCACCTCACTCAGTCCACAGACCCCTGTGTTGGTTCTATCACATCAGGTGTTAAAATCAACCATCCACAATAAAGAAAGAGACACCTAGGCGTTAATGTGATCGCTTCCTAACTCCCTGCTCACAGCATTGACGATTTCACAATTAGAAACATCAAAGCAATTGTTAAGAAATTAATTAACAGAATAATCTTAGACTGGAACTCAGGCCAAATTATTTGAAATGACCAGGAAGCTAGATCTCCTTTAACAACATGACTGGGAATGTAGTAGAGATTAGAGTTGATAACACCCGCTTAGGCCTATCACAAGACCTAGATGTAGCAGGTGTAAAAAATGAAATATAACCATCAATATATCATGGGTTCATGAACCATGTTTCCTGGAGAGAAATAATGTTATAGCAGTGTATTAAATGTAGCCACTGATTATTATTATTATTTTTTTTTTACTCAAACCGCCTACATTCCAGGACTCTATTTTCCCTGTGTTGGGTGACGGATTGTCCTTCAGGTTTCCTAACAAAACAAGATTTTCTTTAATATGTCCAATGAGACTGGCTAGTAAAACATGCACCACACAATTGGGATAAGACTTCAGGGAAACAATTAAAGGACAGGATGTTGTTTGTCAGTCAACAAAGTCGCACTGGGGTAAAAAGTGAAAAGCTGTTCTGAAGGTGGGCCTCTTGTGCTTAAGATGTTTGGACCTCTTGACTGCCATTAGTGTATTTGCTGGTTCAAAACAGGACCTTGGCTTACAAAAATACCACAAAGGGACACATCTATATTGCTGTGGCTCTGTTTGATGTCACAGAGTCTCTAGAAAATACTTCTCACCACGTGTTCATTTTTAATATTAACAACAAAACAGTCACTTGCATCTTGTTTTGGACTATTGCCAATCCAGGCTTCTCTCTGGACCAATGAAGCTCCTGGTGTAGAGTAGATCTCTCTTTAAGGTGGATGTTAAACCGGTGTGTGACTTTGTTGAGTGATTGTTTGTGTCTCTCCAACCTACCAGGGACCAGAAGTTAAAACAATTATGTATGGAGTAATTAACGACAGGAGATTCAAAATGCACTACTGTGCCTCCTGTGAAAAGCGTACTTCCCAGTTCCATGTTGTGTGCTTTAAGAATGATTGTAAAGGCCCATATTGGATTGTATGTGTTTGCTCTTTATTATGGAGCAGGCAGGTGAAAGGACCTGGGTGACTGGCCTCTCATCATGGGTAGAAGTTGTTGCATCTTTCATAAGCAAAGCAGGTCTGAGCACTGCTCTTAAATTGAACACCATGATGAAATGTCCAGTAGCCCCAAGGCGGTTTTTAGACCGCGTCCATCGAGGTGACCAAATATTCCTCTAAGTAAGAAAAAGCAAGATTAGAACCGTTTTTTATGCATAGTCTCTTTCATGGGGTGTTTAAGGATATAATTTTAGGAAGAAAGAGCAGGAATCTGTAGTAGGGATTTTTTGAGGCACACTTGGCAAAAGGCACCCATGCCTTTTTTCTCTTTTGCCGTGGGTGAAGTACGCAGTAATTCAGAATATTTCTTAGTGCCCTGCTGCTCAACCTCCTCAATAAGCTGGGGTACATCAGCCACACAATGATTAGTCCTTAGAGCTCTTCTGTTGGAACTGCCCAAGTTTGCCGCTACAGAAACCTCAGCTGTGGGAATGGTATGGGAGGCAGGTTTATAGCTAGTAATAGCCCCCTGAGTATCTTTAGTAGCCCTTGGAACAGTATTTATCATATCAGTGACAACATCAAGTTCATTTTCAATGACCCCCATGGTACAAATGTAAATGTAATTTGTACTTGTAAAGCGCACTAATACCCATGGGTGACCTGGCGCTGTAACGCATACCACTGTGGAATCCTTCCTGACTTTTCCCTGTGAAATGTCCACTCCTGGGCACCCCCAAGGTGAAACCAGGCCTCCCAGCGCATCAGGGTCTGCCGCTCTAACCATTGAGCCACACTTCTCCACAAGTGAGAAAATTAAGAACAGAACAAGTATCAAGCCTTTCCTTACCAGAGGTATGCCACATTTTTCTTTTCACCATAGTGTTGTATACTTTCCAGGCAAAGGGTGTTACAATATAGATGACAAGGGAAGTGGCTATGCGCAGCTGAGAGGGGTGCAACTGGGGCCGGTCTTGGCCTAGTCTCCGCAAGGACACATGCCCGAGCATGTCCCTCATGTGCCCCGTACTAGAGGTGCTGAATGAGCCTGAAATGGCGTTGAGCCGTGGGCTGGGTGAAGGAGCCTGAAGGAGTATGGGGTGTGTGGTCCTCGGCGTGCTACGATAAAGCCTGGCTCACCAGCACTCAATGGCACGTCCTGTACCATGGGAACGAAGTTGCCTTAAATGGAGCTGAATGGTGGGTTGGGTGGAGGAGCCTGAAGGAGTATGGGGTGTGTAGTCAATGGCACGCCCTAATGAAGCCTGGCTTACCTGAAGCCAATGGTGCGTACCCATGGCCATGACTACTAATGTGATCCATGATAAAAAAAAATCGTTACTGCTACTTTTCAGCTGTTCTGCATCTTACCCGCTCTCCGTTCCACCGCAGGGTTTCCCATTTGAGTGGAGAGAGCGAGCGAGAACGAGCAAGCCTTCACTTCCGGTTTTGGTGGTCTAGCTCCTCTCTTGGTCCCTTATTTAAACCACATGGCACAGCTGAAGCACGCAGCGGGCGCTCTGAAGGCGAGCCAAAGGCAAGCCTGTCTGTGCCCGTCCGTGCCAGGCCGTCGCGAGGAGCCAGGACCCCTTTTGCTCCAGATATCGCCACATTACCAAGAGCATTCCTTTTCGGCTGAGGAACTTGCAGGTATTAGACTTCCTGGCAGAGCCTCATGCACTGATAACTTATATGGCAAGGCAAGTGCCTTTCCCATTCTCGAGGGTCCTTTCTCCTTATCTTGGATTCCTTAGTGAGACACAGCTTAAACCTGCCTCCACACCTTCTATTACTTTGGTACTCCCTGAGAACTATCCCATTCTAAGGATTGACAGGGAGGACAGAATGGGTGGAGGCATTGCCGTTATTTATAAAGATTCTTTGAAAGTATCCATAATCGATAATCACTCTGAGGATAAGATAGAGGTTTGTATTTTCAGAATTCATCTCTCGCCCCATGATTGTTGGAAAGGAGCCCTTGTGTATCGCCCCCCCCCCTCCCGAGGACCCCGTTGCGATTTCACTCTCAAATTGATTGAACTGATTGATATCCATACTATTTCCTCTAAACATTTTGTTCTATTAAGTGATTTTAATATACATAGTGAAAATACCTCTAATGCGAAATGAGCTCAGCTCCTTTCAGATCTGTCACTTTAGGCCTGAAAAAGATTAACTCTGGTCCTACCCAGTGGGAGGGTCACACGCTGGATCTCATTCTGACCAACTCTCCCTGCATCCACACTGAGGCCCCCCACCCGGTAGTATGATCTGACCATTCCCTGATTGATTTTCAGATCACTGGTACTCAGGTGGCTATTCCTCCTAATAAGGCCACTCATAGATGTTGCACAATCACTCCGGACGCCTTCAATAAAGAGTTTATGGCTCCTATGAAATGGGAGTCGTGGATATCAATTTAAGATTAGAGGACTATCATGATGCTCTGAAATCAGCTATAGACATCCTTGCCCCTTTACACCAACACAAAGACACACAGAGATGACATGCGTCCTGGTACTCGACTGCATTGCGTAAGGAGAAGGCTAATTGCAAAAAACTGTAGAAAAGGTGTCAGTTCCATAACCTTGACTAGAAAGAGACCTATAACATTACCTTAGTGTTTTAACACAAGAATATAAAAAAGCCCATATCGCCTCATTACTTAGCCAGGCAGGGTATTCTTCCAAAGTGTAGTGTAGTTCCTATTATCCCAATAGGCTCTGCGCATTGGAATAATACCTCCAATAGTCTAGACCTAGACCAGACGTTAACTAGGTCTTCTACTGTCGATATTAGACTTAAAGTTTTGGGTTTGCCAGCTAGCTCAGAGTTCACTAGAAACTTTCTCGAATAGGCAAGGAGGAGTTGAACCTCCCTGGATAGAAAAGAAGGGATTTAGTTTCTGACAACCATAGAACATGACAACTTTGCTCTCCCCTAATCAAGATAATATCTCTAGAGTCGTGTGAAAACAAAAGACAACTTATTTTACTCAGTCAGTACGTGCATTCTTAGTTTCACCAGATTGTAGAGAAAAGGAAGAGACGGGCGTGTTCAATAAAAGATGGTATTTATTGATCAGTCTCTTTTCTCGTACAAGAGAAATGAATCGATATTATTGCAATACTTATGGTTAAGTAAAGGGCATACAATAAAAGCAGAAGTATAAAATAATACTGTAAAAACATCTATATGGTTTCTAAGCCATATGGTGGTTTAAAATGGATAAAATAGATACATACATATAAACATTTGACTAATCGTACTCAACTGGTGCTTCTAACCACGCCTACCCCAGTGTACCTGACCTAAGCCTAATACGTGGGCGGGGATAGAAAGTAGCAGTCTAAGTTAAGTTTGTTTTGCCAAGTGACTGATTCAAGAATTCTCTGTAAGGGGTTATTCAGTTCCGTACCTGAGGTCTAGGATGATTGAGGGATGGTATCTCTCATCTTTGGTCTCGATATTCCAGGCTGCCTGCAAGGGCTGCTCGGAAGCGCCGGAGCTGGATTTCTTGGCAGGAGAAAGGCAGCGTCTCGTTCTCAGCGCGTCAGGAAGGCGGGGCAGCTAGTGGGCTTCGCTCTCTGCTGGGCTTCGGGAAGTCTCGCTGCTCCGATCTCGTCACCACCGCGTGTGTTTGCTTAAGGCAATATCGGTAATATTTATACCTGTAAGGTGTCGAGATTGACGTAAGGATGGACATAGATACGTCAATAAGGATGTCATACGAGCTGGTCGTTAGCACATTCTTTTGCTGAAGTTCTCGGTGAAATCAAAACAATGGCCGCAGGGTTTTTCCCAGGTTGTCATAGGTTTGATTTGTTTTGAGAACTCCGTATGCCTTATCAGGGGCTGGAGGAATATTGCTTTGCCTAATTAGATGGCAAGCGTTATGACCTAATCAGATAACGCGCTCCTGTGCCGTGGTCTGGCGTAATCAGATAACGGTTTCTGCATCATGGGATGGCTGCTAGTTAACTCGTTAACCAGAATAGGGTCAGGAATAGGGGGATCGATACAGAACCTATAGGAATACATCACACCCACTCCACGCTAACTATGGCCATATTTACGAATCTAGGCATAGTAAAACATACTGTAGAGTATCGTGTATACCTTACCACCCCAAAATACACATAATGCATTTTTAAATTATGTAACATACGGGAAAAAAATAGTCATATGTACTATATGCCCTCAAGCAGTAGAATAATGCTAAATTAATCACGCATGTATACATTATTAGTAATCGAATATGAGAATTACACATGAAATGGCTCTTAATACAGAAGAAAAGTTTGAGACCACTTCATCACAGTTCAAAATATTTATAAACATACCAGCGGGCAGCTAATGTCTATGAAGTTTCTAAAAATAGAAATTAGTTCTCTAAGAATAGTTCTTACTTTAAGCAGAAGAAAAGTGTCCCGTAAAATTTAACAAAAATATTTTGGGGCTGCTAAAAAATTGCTGTCCGTGAACTGGAGGAAAAGTCGATCTTGCTACTTTATTATTAAAGTTGAAGGCCAAATTCAAGGTGTCGGGAACGCCGTGTGCTAGCTTGTTCAAGAGTCATTATTTCTGCTCTGGTGAGAACATCATATCGTTGAGACTGCTGAAAAAGCTGTCAACAGCTTCCTGTGAGAGTTCCACTAACTCGGAAAAGGATGTAACCATGCATTCATGTGCATGATTGTCTCCATTGACGTTTTGAGTAGTATTGCTGACAGAAGGTTGTACCTGATCGATGCTGCTTTCATCTTGATCTTCACTACCCCTTAATCGTAGTGGTGAAGTTTCCACGAATGCCGTCATCAGGATTGGCAGCCGTTGAGGGCAGCACAATGCATGAGCCTTTACCGGACCCAACAGTGTTTCTGCATCCATTGGCGCATCCGATTGTAGCGTCAGACAGGTGTCCAACACGCATTCTTCTCCGCACAGCATGCACCTTAATACAGGTAAAACACATCTTTGCCATATCGGTCGAAATGAAAGAAACCAAGTCATGTTCAGGTCTCTAAGCCGGGTTAGTCCTAGGATTTTTGATATCCGGTCCCGGTATCCAATGGCTCGGATTGTTTCTTCCCTTGTCGCAGGTGTTTTGTCTGTGACACGGTGTGCCATATCGAAATATAAGGACTAAGAATAGGATTCCTGCAATTAGTCCCAAAATGAGGGGAACTCCTCCAAAAATCGAATGGACGAAGTCTGGAAAAATACCCAGTATGGCTTTGAATGGTGTTAATGCCATCGAAAATACTGTCTTAAATACATTTGAGACTCCACTGGTATCAGAAATATTTAAGATTTCATTCAGGATTTCTGCGAAATGTATGGGGGAATTAGTTGATAACAATGAGTGAATCTCTGCAGTCGTCCTTGCGACTAGGAGATCATACGTTTCTTTTGATGACGTGAGCCTGGTCGGCGTCTGAAGAAGCACTGTTTTCATTCTGCTTAAAGTATCAACTCGAATAGAAGTAATTTTCAAGTAAGGCCATGCCCTTGCCTCCCTGTCTGGAAAGGAGCTGGGGAACAATAAGCGTCTGCAGCACATGACCTTCGCAGTCGTACTAACGAGATAAGGAACCCCGGGCAGTAGACTACAACAGCTGCGATCCACAATTAGAATGTAACTCCCGTTATAGAGTCTTTTAAAGAATGGTTCTATCTCTGTTGCAGGTGTGCCTAGCTGGTGACATGAAAGGTTATTTGAGTTCCCTTCACAGGCTCCATGCAAACTAATTCCATTACACAGAAGTGTACCGCTTAGTGACATCGCACAATTATTGCCACTAAGAAACACTTTCTGTCCTTTATTACTGACACATGCATGTGAATAGGGCAAGTTCCATGTTGTCTTAATGTACCCTTTTCCCAATTTTTCGTACATGCCAGCCTGTATATATTTTTGGCAGTATTGAAACCTGAAAGTAGATATCGGAATATTAATTATCCCATGTATTATCCATTCAATGACAGGTCGTTCTGACATTGTCAATGGTAATCTCTCGAGTTTCTCAATGCTCAGGATTGTATAATCAGCACCCTTCTGTGCCATACTGATCTGTTTATCAGTAAGGTTAAAGATAGTGAATAGTGACGTTGTGTTGATTAAACGCCAAGGCACATAGCCTGAACGCAGGTTTTGTAACGTCCAGCCAAGCTGTACAATAGAACGCAATTGAGACTGACCGTGTTGTAATAATAGTAAGTCTTGCGATATTATGTCGATTGCTGATGACACAATGCTGTCCAATGAAAAGATTCTGGAGGACAGAGTCATTAACCCATTGTCCACTACAGAAAGCGATTTTTCCAAATTAATACGGTCAATTTCCCGTATACTTTCTGCTGTCTCAATTTGAGTTATCTTCCAGGCCTCGTTGTAAGCTGCATATATAGAGGCTGCTATGAAGCGTTTTTGACGCTGTTTGCGTGGTCCCATAATGAAATCACGCAAGTCAGCACCATCAGTAAGTAAAGTTAGGTGTTGCTTAATTTCTGTCAGTGTGGACGTTTTTAGCCAATGAAGGCATAGTTTGCCCACACTGTAGGTGGTGATTATCCCTGGGTGTTGTCTTTGGGAATATCTAGGGTCTGGCCTGGTCAATGTGAACCCCTGTGTTTTGTTCAGGAATCTGTCTTGACAGTTATTAGTATCTGTGGGCCAGATTAACCATTGTTTCCAATCAGGATTTGTTCTGTTTTGGTTCAATACATAGTTTACGTCTATCTCTTCATCTGCAGAGTTATTGCTGTTCATTGTTGGTTTTGGAATAGACGGTTTATTTAAGTCTTTGATTTTGGCTAATCCAAGACAGGTAGTTTGTTGAATAGTTTCATTCAAGAATATAATTTGTTCTGGGATCATGCAGGCTCTAAATAATGATTCTATACCTTGTACTTGCCATTCTTTTGTACCCCAAACACTTTTTACTTCAACATTGTTGTCCCAATAATCAAAACCAAATGTATTCATTTTTTCAAAAAATGAGTCCGAATATATCAATTTTGTGTTTGTAAGCATGGTTTTTGTTCCTGTCTTATTTGACAATTTGAAATAAAATGTTTCAGCATTACTTGTGTCGAACCCTGAAAAGTAGGAATATTTGTCATAAAAGGTTCTTGAGCTTCCTTTTGGAGGGGTTGCACAATGTTCCCATTGATTATAATTTAAAACATTTCTAGGTTGTGCTGATTTATGTAAAAAATGGTTACCATAGTGGTTGTAGCAGTACATACTATCATAATTAGATGAACCCTGTAAATAATCATGTTTGGTAAATTTAGCAGACATCACTAGATCAGACATCATGTTATTAATACTTTCAAAGTCCCAATCATCAGCAAATGAGTTTGGTTTTACAAAGTCACTCAACGAGATCTTGATTTGGTGTGGATATTTGAGAATCTCTACCGGACCATAAATTTCATAGTCAGTATTGTCCCATGCTACCCCACCCGGTATAGGATTGGCTGTGAAATTGACTGAAGAAAGTTCTCTTTTCTTGACGTGTGAAGACGTGTGTGGCTTGAGGATCAAGTTGATTTTCTGGCTTGCTGTGTCCATTTTAGCATATTTTCCCTCAATGAAGCGTCTCAAACATAGTATCATGATGAGCCAAAGTATCAGGATAAATACACCAAATGACACCCAAAATTCAATCCACGGAGAAATCAGATAGGTTTCTTTCAGCTGTTTCCATATTTCCATAGCTTTATCTTTAAAAGTTTTTGTTGATGGCTGTGTCTTTGATTCACTTAGATCTTCAGAAGAATCTTCAAAGTTGATGAAGTAGCCGGATGCCGTTCTGTCTATTGTTCCAATTGCTTCAGGATTACTGTTTCTTGCAGCTTCAGCATATTCATTTGTTACTTCATTGTAGGTTGGTGTGTCTCTACTAAATGTTTATATTTGGGTTTTCAGAGGTGTGAGTTCCATTGCATTGTTGCATAGTCCTTGTTGTTGTTCTGTAGGCGTTTCGAATGTGATTAGCCTTTTAGTTAGCACCTCTGTACTTGTAGCAAACCTTGGTGTTCTACTACTTATCGGGAGTCCACTTGGCCTACTGTTTGTTATCGGCCACATGATTGTGGTTTTACCAGGTCGATGGATACAACTCGGTTCTCCTTTTTACCAGCAAGCGGCGGTAGTACAACTGATCTTGTCCCGTTGATGGACAAGACAGGAACTGCTTTTCTGTAAGAAGGCCCAAATTCCTTCTTTACCGCAATCTTTTCTCTGACTAGATCCCCGACTTTTGGAATCCAGACAGGTCTTGCTGGGACAGGTGGTGGTTCGTCAGTGGTTGTTGGCTGCTGTTTCAACTTTATGTTGCTCAGGTCTTTTCTTGTTTCGTTTAAGTCCTGTAAAATAGCCAAACGGTCTTTGATATCAAAGCCTTTTTCTTTCACCACTGAAGTCTGACTGTCAAGATCTAAGACTAACATCCTAGTTCCAAACAACAATTCGTACGGACTGAATCCCTTCAGAGAATTTCTTGGCAAGTTGTTTAGACTACGTTGGACACTTATTAGATGTTTGACCCACCCAGCTCCCGAACCTAATATCCTTTCTGTTATAGATTGCTTTATGTCTTGGTTTTTTCTTTACACCGTCCCGTATCCCTCAGGAAGGAAGTGAGAAGAATCCCGCTTCGCTATGCTCATTTGGCCGTGCTTTCCCACAAGCTTGAGGGCTAGAGTGAAAACATTGGTCAAACGTAGCATGCTCCTAGCGTATATGCCATTTAGACTCGCAAATCTTGTATAACAGTCCCGACGTCAGCCGAGTGCTGGGGTCTACATTTATAAGTGGAAACTAGTCTTTATTTGTTAATGGGACGCATTTGTTTCATTGATTATTGTTTAGCCCTTATTGAGTGAAACGCCATGGTATTACACCGTTCCTCTCGCCGCTGCGATCTCTGTTGCAGCCCGGGCATTTTTTTACAAAGATGTGATGATGCAGGCTCATGCCTGGCCACCAGTACACTGATTGTAGTTCTTCCAGAGAATCTTTTAGTTTGAGGTGTCTGAGACCCTCGCCCATATGTGCGTCTGCTATTAACAAAGTTCTCCTGTCCTTGTTTGGAATTACTCTATCCCCCACTCCAGGGTTTCGAGCAAAAGGAACGGAGTTCGCATCGATTATGTATGTATATTTGAGTGGATAACTGATCGGTAACGCTGAGCAGTCGCCTTTTGATGACGTTTTCACCGCCAGCATTGTTTCACCGTCACTGTATTTTCCTGCACGCTTTTTTCTAGCTACGGAAGCCGATTCAGTTGCTACCGCTGTGGCTTTCTTAGCCAATGAATTCCCTGCAACGTGAACGCCATCACGCTGATGACTCAGTGAGTGTATCACGTGAGTCTTTGGTAGTTCTTTTTTTAACAGAACTATTTGTTCCCAAAGCAGTTTTTGTTTTATTGCTGCACCTGTGTCATCTTTGTAACCGTTTTGAATCCATTTCTGCAAATCGCTGTTATATGATTTGACGCAGTAATACGAATCGGACACTATGAGTGTCGGGAATTCGCGATCTGCATTATCTAGCGCCATTTTCAATGCTATTATTTCAGTCTGTTGTTCTGAATTCGTTTCTACTGAGTGTGTTTTTGTTAATAGAGGTCTTAGTATACCTCCGCGCCACACTTCTTTTGTAATCTCACATGTGGGGTTGTATGCTTGTTCCCCCCAAACGGATGGTTGAGCATGTCCGTCTGTATGTATTACACAGGCGTACTGTCGTAATGGCAGAATGTCGATTGGCAGAGGGAATATTCTTTCATATTCTAGATATTTTAGTTCCTCTAGTTCTGGATCAAAGTAGTATTTTACTTTGTCCATTGTAATGGAATTTACCCATTGTATCCATTCCGGATTCAATGCTGTTGTTGGTAAATTACACGGTGTTGTTAATGCCTCAAAGGCTGATTCTGCTGTTCTGACTGTGATGTGTCTACCGTCAGCTTTATCTTTTTCTCTAGCTATTGCGGTTTCTTTTTCTTTAATGCTGAATTTCTTTTCAGCTTCTGTGTACAAGTGTGATTTGAATGCAATTGGTACCTTTTCTCCCTCATTAGAGGTCAGGTATGTGAATCCGCATCTTTCTGGGATGACTCGAATCACAAGGTTGCGTGTGTTATCACGTGTTTCTAATTTTGTTTTAATTAACATATCTGTTTGTAAGGATCTCAGAATTTCTGTGTGTTTTTGAGTCCAATTAGTTTTTTTTAAATCTGGTTTTATTAGATCATAAAGGGGTTTGACCCTTTCTGCGTAATTTGCAATGTATGTTCTTCCGAAATTTAGGAAGCCTAGAATTGACTGTAGGTTTTTTAGTGTTCTAGGTGCTTGGAGTAAGGCACATTTCTCTAGGAAATTGTCAGCCAGGCTTTTGCCTTCACTTGATAATTCATTTCATAAGAACAGGACTGTTAGATGGGCAATTCTAGATTTTTGAAAGTTGAATTTGTAACCCTCTGCTGCGAACCCAAGTATTATGGTGTTCACTCTCTTCAAGTGAGTATCCAAGTCATCATCTGTTAGGTATATGTCATCGACATAAGATAATGCTTCGTCATCATATGTTTGTAGTAACTCTGTTACTCTCGCTGAGAATACTCCTGGGCTGTTCTTGTACCCCTGGGGTAACCGACAGAATTCGTTTTGAGCGCCATTTATTGAGAACGCTGATAAGTATCTGCTCTCTGGTGCTATATTTTGACAAAAGAATCCATTAGAGATGTCTAATGTTGTTTTATATTTTTTGCGCACTATGTTATTCATTAGTGCAGCACTATGCGAGTTTTGCACTGCAAAAGTTTTGCAACATGAGTTAAGGTGTCTGTAATCCAAAACTAGACGATATGAATTGTCTGGTTTGGAGACAGGAAACAAAGGGTTGTTCATTTGTGAGGTGCAAGTTTCAATCACCCCCTGGTATTCTAGTTGATCTAGAATTTCTTTTACCTGTTTTTTAGCTTCTTGCTTGATCGGGTACTGCCTCTGTGCAATAGGTTGTGATTTTAACTGGATTTTGTGAGGAGGAGAGTCCTCATCCCATCCTACATGATTTTTATATAAGGCAGGGGCTTGAGCTACTGCCCACTTTCTTGCAAGTGTATATTTTTTATGAATTGGAATATGATTTGAGAAGGCAGGCATAATTATTTCTTCGCCATGTGGGCACTCCCTGACGAACTCTGGAGGCCAATCTTTTTCAGCTAGAAGGATGTCATAGCCCTTGGAGAGATTATCCCAAAAAAGGCCCCTTATTTTCCTAGTCTTATCCCCTTCTATACGTAAAGTTATTTCATATATTTTATGAGGTTTGTTAACTCTGGTGTCTGCAGTTTCCACCTGAATGTATTCATTCGTGTCCACTGTCTCCAGATGATTCATAAGGACTTTGCGTGCTATGCTCACTTCTGCTGCGCTGTCTAGCATTGTCTGAGCCCACTCTCCGTTTTTCAGCTGTGTCCTCAGTATTCTCGGCATTGTTGAATACTTTAATACTGGCTACCTTCTTTTTTGGAAACTGTAATTTTTTATTTGGATGAGCAGGTTCCTTGTCTTTGGACTTGACGTGCCCTTCCCTGGGTTCCGATTGTCCTCTTCTTTCCGATTTCTGCGAGGAAGTCTGAAAAGATTGAGAGGGACGTGTATCAAAGTCTTGATATCTATCAGGTTTCTTTATGTTATCCCTATTTCTAAGGTTGTATTTTTTCACAGAGGGCTCCCTTTGGGGAGACTTGGGTCCTTGGTCCGGAGATCTTTCTCTCCGCCGAGGAGACCTTCCTCTGGACTGGAATCTCTTTTCTTTTGGATTGGATTGTTTGTTTCCATCCCAGTTCTTCTTTTGACTGTTTAGATTATTTTTAATAAATATTTTTTCAGGACTTTCAATTAGTTGGGGCTTCACTGGTATTCCACCCAAACTATCTCTACCTAGTTCTTCATAGGATTTTTCTATAATTCTGGCAATTTCAGCTGGTTGGTCTGCTATATCTGTCTCTTTTAACCTCTGGCGGATCGCCACATTCGCTGCTTCTCCTTTTATGTTGGCTAGTAATATTGCCGAGACCTGCTTGAAGTCTTTTAGTAATTTCATACCAAGAGTTAAAGCGGATTCTGGACCGTATTCGTCTTGAATTTGTTTTAGCACATCTGGTATTACTGACATGGATGGAACTCCATGTGTTTTTGTGTAAATGGAAGCAAAGACTGTACCCCAAGTGTCACAGTCCTCCACGTGTGGTGCGATTCCCATTGGAAGACAGATAGTCAGAATCCTGTGTTTATCCACAGGGGTGGTGTCTGGAAACACCGCCTCTATTTGGGTGATTTTTTGTGCTAACCAGAATGGTATTTGTTCCCGTTTAGCTGGTACTTTACCTAGGCAGGACTGTATGTTCTGTGGTGTAATTTTATTTGTGTTCCCCTGATGTGGGGTCAGCTGTGGGATTTTAACTACAAGTTGGATGGTTGAAGTCCGCATTACATATTGGACTAGTTGTCTATATATTTTAATTAATTGTTTTAGTTGTACTAAAACATCTGCTGCAGACATTCTTTCGATGTCCGGATGTGGTGTGTATCCGGCTAGGACCGGCCCCGTTGCTCCTGGTCTACCTAGTGGACCGAGCCTGGTGATGTGATTATTATGTTTTAGGGCGCCATTAAACAAGAGCAGATGCTCTTGGAATTTGAGTGGTACTTCCACTTCCTCGAAAGGAGTGTAGGTATCCGGAGGTTCCTCTATTTTATAACAGTGGAACTCCTTTGTTACAGCATTTGCTGCTGGAAAGTTTATCCATGAATAGAATACCTCTGTCTGCCGATATTCGTGTGCCTCAATTACGAATATGACTGTACCACCTCTTGGTGTCAGTCCATTTTCTATAAGTTTTAACGTTATAGATCTTCTTATGTTGACCGGGATGAGTATTATATCCGGGTCTGCTTCTTGCATAGTATTATCAGCTGCTATTACTTCAGCTGCTACTCTAGCTCTCTCTCCTTCATCATCACTGTCTGGCATTTTACTGTCAGGATGGTTATTCTGTTTGTTTGCAGATCAGGTTTCTTATGGAAACAAAGATGAGATGCACAATATTTTGGAACAGTGTATCCTTCAACGTTGATTTGAACCAAGAACCATACATAGGAGTTCCCTCCTGCGAGGTTTGGCGGATTTTACCTCTCACCCACTCCAGACGTCTTTGGAGTTTTATGGGAAAAAGGGGTCTGAGTGAAAAAGCACGACTGAGTTACTCTAAAGTCTTGCGTTAGTTTTATCGCCTATCCAAACACGTTGGGCGCCATGTAGTGTAGTTCCTATTATCCCAATAGGCTCTGCGCATTGGAATAATACCTCCAATAGTCTAGACCTAGACCAGACGTTAACTAGGTCTTCTACTGTCGATATTAGACTTAAAGTTTTGGGTTTGCCAGCTAGCTCAGAGTTCACTAGAAACTTTCTCGAATAGGCAAGGAGGAGTTGAACCTCCCTGGATAGACAAGAAGGGATTTAGTTTCTGACAACCATAGAACATGACAACTTTGCTCTCCCCTAATCAAGAGTATATCTCTAGAGTCGTGTGAAAACAAAAGACAACTTATTTTACTCAGTCAGTACGTGCATTCTTAGTTTCACCAGATTGTAGAGAAAAGGAAGAGACGGGCGTGTTCAATAAAAGATGGTATTTATTGATCAGTCTCTTTTCTCGTACAAGAGAAATGAATCGATATTATTGCAATACTTATGGTTAAGTAAAGTGCATACAATAAAAGCAGAAGTATAAAATAATACTGTAAAAACATCTATATGGTTTCTAAGCCATATGGTGGTTTAAAATGGATAAAATAGATACATACATATAAACATTTGACTAATCGTACTCAACTGGTGCTTTTAACCACGCCTACCCCAGTGTACCTGACCTAAGCCTAATACGTGGGCGGGGATAGAAAGTAGCAGTCTAAGTTAAGTTTGTTTTGCCAAGTGACTGATTCAAGAATTCTCTGTAAGGGGTTATTCAGTTCCGTACCTGAGGTCTAGGATGATTGAGGGATGGTATCTCTCATCTTTGGTCTCGATATTCCAGGCTGCCTGCAAGGGCTGCTCGGAAGCGCCGGAGCTGGATTTCTCGGCAGGAGAAAGGCAGCGTCTCGTTCTCAGCGCGTCAGGAAGGCGGGGCAGCTAGTGGGCTTCGCTCTCTGCTGGGCTTCGGGAAGTCTCGCTGCTCCGATCTCGTCACCACCGCGTGTGTTTGCTTAAGGCAATATCGGTAATATTTATACCTGTAAGGTGTCGAGATTGACGTAAGGATGGACATAGATACGTCAATAAGGATGTCATACGAGCTGGTAGTTAGCACATTCTTTTGCTGAAGTTCTCGGTGAAATCAAAACAATGGCCGCAGGGTTTTTCCCAGGTTGTCATAGGTTTGATTTGTTTTGAGAACTCCGTATGCCTTATCAGGGGCTGGAGGAATATTGCTTTGCCTAATTAGATGGCAAGCGTTATGACCTAATCAGATAACGCGCTCCTGTGCCGTGGTCTGGCGTAATCAGATAACGGTTTCTGCATCATGGGATGGCTGCTAGTTAACTCGTTAACCAGAATAGGGTCAGGAATAGGGGGATCGATACAGAACCTATAGGAATACATCACAAAAGAACTCTACAAAGTTCTTAAATCTTTCACTAACATGATTGCTTGCACCAATGATACCCCCCTTTCTCAAGAATTATGTGATGCTTAGCTAACCACTTTGTGGAAAAAATCTTTTTGATCTAGGATAAATTTCCTGGAGCCAGTAACCTTTTCAGAGAAGTACCTATCCACACTCTATTTAATACGGACAATGCCAGCCTCCTAGAAAGCTTTACCCCCCTCGGAGTGGATACTGTTGAGGTAATGCTGAAATCTGCCAAATCAGGATCCCCTTTAGATATAGTGCCAGCTAAGATTTCCTCTCTGTTATCTAAAAAACTTGCTTCTTCCAATTGCCCGTTATTAAATCTATCATTGAGTGAAGGTCAACTTCTACCAGAGTGGAAGGCCACACAGGTAATTCCTATTCGCAAGAAGGTGAACCTCCAGTCATCATATCTGTCAAATTATTGAACCATCTCCCTTCTTCCTCTGATGAGCAAACTTTTAGAAGGTTACATTAATATACAACTTACAGAATACATAGAGTCTATTAGATGCCTGGACCCTTCACAGTCTGGTTTCAGACCTAGACACATCACTGAATCAGTGCTCATAGCTGTAACAGATTACATCAGATATTCTCTTGACAACAACCAGGCTGTTCTGCTGGTGTTGTTGGATTTATCGACAGCCTTCGACACAGTATCCCATTACATACTGCTCCAAAGATTGGAGGAGATAGGGATTTGTGGACGAGCTCTCAATGGTTTTCGAGCTTTTTAACTCAATTAATGTAGACAAATAATCTGGAACCTTTCCGTTCTTGCACCATTTAGCTTAACAAGGGAGTGCCACAGGGTTCCTGTCCTAGCCCTACATTGTTTAACATTTATGTGGCACTCCTTGCTAAAATTATCAGAGTCTGGATTTACCCCGATCTCATAGGCAGATAATACCCAACTTCTCTTATCTTTCAAAAAGAGTACTATGATCACTAAATCCCGCTTCTTGGAAGGCATGAAAGCAATCTCATCTTGGATGACGGAGAACCTTCTCTAGCTGAATGCTGGTAAGATGGAGATTATGCTTTTTGGCGATGCCCAAACGCTCTGGTCTCTAGAGTGGTGGTCTCTAGACTTAAGGACAGCAGCTGTTCATAAGACAGGGGTTAAAAATCTAGGTGTTCGATTAGATCAGACTCTCACTATGAAAGATCACCTGGTCCTGCTTTCATATGATGATTCTCTTGCTTAGAGTATTTCCTCCGCTCCCACTCTCTGTGCGAAAAACTCTAATTCAAGCACTGGTAATCAGTCGCCTGGACTATTGTAATGTACTCTTGGCTGCAGCAAACAAGTCTTTATTGACTAGACCAGGTAGTTCAGTACACAGCAGCCCGACTGGTCCAAAACATGCCAGCCAGAAAGGCTTCTCTCCCCCGCTGCGACCACTGGCTCCCTATATGTAGGAGAATTAAGTTCAAGATCTGCTGCATAGTACATAAAGCTGTGAATGCCAGAGCACCCAGTTATTTAACAGAAAAGCTTATCCCTTACCAGACGAGCAGATCCTCACGATTTGGGGAGAAATCCCTTCTTCTTACTGCCCGTTTTAGGAAAACTCATGCTGGGGGTAAAGCTTTCTCGTACCTGGCTTCCCATCATTTAAATCACTTACCCTCTCACCTTCGGAAGTGCTCGTACATCTTTTTCTTTAGGAAACTATTTAAAACTGAGCTCTTTTGCAACAAATTTCTTCTGGCCTGTGTTCATTCCCCAGTGGCGCAGAGATACCCATTTGGGGGTGATTCAGGTGCTTTCTAAATTAAATTAAAATCAAAACTAAACCCTGGCATGAAGTCATACTGCCAGTTTCCGTATCTTTCCTAATATCCAAGCAAATATGTAACCAGGCACAAGAACTGTTCATGACATGTACTCACCTTTAAAAGGAACAAATATCCTTTGACCTCATAGATGCACTCAACTGTCAGATGATCCTAGGAATGTTGTAGTTTAACAATGTTGTAGTTGAACATACACACATTCTTGATAGATTGACAGCAAATAACACCTACCTTCTATATTACCACAGATGTTACAATCAGTACTACAGTAGTAGAGATATTTATACACTCTAAGAAAGATTCAATAGGCGGGGTGTATGGTCTACTACTGGATACGCTCCCGGACGATTTAGAAAAAACTGCAATGAAGTGGCAAAGTAAACTTAATATCTCTAAGGAAGGATTTCTATACTCCTATCAGTTAGCCCAAACCATTCTTATCTCCACCAAACTCCAAGCACAATTTTACAAAACCTGCTTCTTTCTTTACTATACGCCGGATAAGATTGCAAAATGGGGAACTGGCAAAGGGACTCGTTGCCCGAGATGTAATTTATTTAAAGCAGATTCTGTTCATATTTTTGCCTCTTGTCCAGTGCTACTACCTTTAATACAAGAAATAGAGAGATTCTTAAGTTCAGTTCTTTGTAGAAGTGTTATTTTGTCACATGAAGCAATAGTACTTGGGGTGGAAGATCCAGATAACCTTGAGAGTGGTCACGGTTTTATATTCATTGCTATGGCAGTTCTGCGGCTATGCCTAGCCTCGGCTTGGCTTGACCCGTTAATACCCTCATTTCAACAGTGGTTAGCCAGGCTTTTAGCTGTCTATAACATCGAGATAGCTATATATAAACGAAAAGGTAGATCGCGACGCGAAAGAGGCATGAAAATCTGGACTGCTCTTACACAATGGCGAGACTCACAAAACTAATTAATATTGATGCTGTCATGTATTTATGCTATTGTTTCTTATTTTTTGTAAATTCTATATAATGATTATGTACGTATGTCAAAAACAATGTAAAACACATGTTATTAATATGTAGAATGTCTACCTGTCCAGGGGAGGTGGGGGGAATAAATATGTAAAAAATTCAATAAAAATATTTTTTTTAAAAAAGATGTTACAATCAGTACTAAGGTACCTCTTCTTTGTCTGTTATCCACTTTTGTCCTACAGTTACCACGTGCTCAATGAAAATGGCTACTGTCCTATGTACTATTACATTTGAATATTCTTTCTATTTTGATATCTTTGATGCAAAGAACGCAGTAAGTGGTCTTCATAGACACCAGCTATGTATCAGTGAAGCTGAGAAATGGCAATAGTACTATATTGTAAAATGGCATTAAAAAGCAAAGGCATTATTCTGATGTGGTGGCATAATTATGGCCAATCAAGCCAATCTAGTTTGTAAATAACTTGTACGTTTCTTGAAAGAATAGCTGGCAAATTTCCGCACAGGAGACTAAAGTAAGGCGTGACGACTCTATTTGCCATTTAAAACACATATGCAGACACTGCACTACAAATGTGAACGCTCTGCACCCTAGTTTGCCTTGTAATCTTGCCAATATGTAATTCACTCCCCAAGGACATATTTGCAGTGGATGCCCCTTCTTTAAAAAAAACCTGTTTATTAAAGCTTTTCCAGGAAACACTACAAGACATGGGCATCAGTTTTGAGGTCATACTTCATTTACATATGAATTGTACAGTTACATGTAACAATATTCAAGTGGCAGGTGAGCGCTAAAGGTGGTAAGGCACAGAGTACCCAACAAGGGGTCATTGCAAGCAGATAGACATGATATGGGCCTAAAACACTGAAACCAAACAATATAACTGGTATAGGTCAAACATGTGTCTCATGAGGCTACCAAGCCGGAGACATGTCTTGGGGTGGCATAGAAGGGGACCTATTTAGTGATGTGGGGGGAGTGGAGAAGGGGAAGAAGAATGTAGGGGGGAGGCATGGGTCAAGTGCCACAACATGTGCAGTATCAGTGCAGTGCAGCGCCGCCCTGCCTTACAGGCGAGTAAAGTAATCAATTAGTGGTTGCCAGAAATGGGCAAATTTAGCGTCAGTGTGGGCCAATTTGTAGGACAGAGGCTCCATTGCCATTGCAAGCTTGAGACGCGTAAACCATTACGTGAAGGGCGCGCCATGGGTTTCTTTCAGTGGAGCGCTATAATCTGTTTTGTAGCGCCCAACATATGGTCAATGAGTCTCCAGTTAGTGTGTGTCGTCGCTTCTAATTCAAGGGGTCCGATACCCAAAATAACCATGGCATAGAATGCAGGGACTGGGTATTCCACAGCGCCTTATATGTGACGGAGGACCTCCTTACAATAAGTAGCAATGAGAGAGCATGACTCGCAAATGTGGCAGTAGTCCCCCGATTTAGGTTTGCAGCCCCAACAGAGGGACTGGGATATATAGAATGCAGGTTGTCAGTGTGTAATACATTGTACTATGATCTTGTATGTTTTCTCTTGTTGTGGTATACTTCTGTAAGTTTTTAGAAATGTCACGCCAAAGAGTTTCCCATTGATTAGATCAGAATCATCATGATTTGGCTGCCACCAGAAATTAAAGTAATGCACAATAGCAATAAAATACATATAGCACCGGATAAAAGCCGGCCTATAAAATACATACAATTGTGCAAAATACATCAAACTGAGAATGCATATATAAATTAGTCTAAAAACATCGCCCTCCTGGATCAAACCGCTGCTTGCAGAAATTGGGTCACATGACGACATGTTTTAGCCTTTTCCATGCTCATGACGAGCTGAGCTCGTCATGAGGCATGGTGCTCCGGTGCTCATGACGAGCTGAGCTCGTCATGAGCCGTGGAACGCTCAGGCGCGGGGAAAATTCCCCTGCTGTGCTGAGCGTTCCAAGGGAGCCGGTGCACCTGTGACGAGCTCAACTCGTCATGAGCACAGGAGCGCCGTGCCTCATGACGAGCTGAGCTTGTCATGAGCATGCGGGCGCTGTGCGCGCCCCTCCCCCCCAGCACAGCGGGGGAATTACCCCCGCAGCAAAGGGGTTAAGGTCTGGCAAGGCTAATAAACATTGACAAGCTTGAAAGCAAAGCCGCAAATTTCTAGACCTTAGAAATGGAACAAGAATTTTTTTGTATACATTATATAGTATTCACAAAAGAAGAGAAAGTGGAACATTGTTTGTTTGTGCAATTTGACACATGGACATCATCTTCCCACTGTTTTTGTGAGATGCCCTCTGCATTGCTAGTCTGCTATTGTATAGTCCTGTGTTGCTCCCTGCGAGTTGATAGAGCGCGGGTTCACCTGCCTAAAATTTTACCATACTCACCTGGGCCCATAAACACATATACACTTTGAACAGGTAAACCTACACTTAACCAGTGATTAATTTTAACCTTTTAGGACCAATACCTTGACTTACCAATCTTTGTCACCGGTACCTAGACTCCTAAGGGATCAAGGGAGTTAGCAAGAAAATAGGTAGTAAATAAACATTCGCACTCATAAATAACCACAGACTCAGAAAAGATTTAAACGCTTTATCTAAATATTTTCTTAAATGATAGAGTCCATACTAAATCAATCAGAGCTTGATCAATTGGAAAGAATAGAATCAAAGCAAAATGATGCAGAAATATTATAAGACTTTCTTTAAGCATTGAAACATAGGAAGGGTAAGAAGAGGGAAACAGCACAATGCCATACCCATGAAGCTTTATATTTACCTAGAATGGTGTGAAGACCAACCCTGGCCACGGGCTGGGATAAAGGATAGGACCCCTAATAGTGCAGATGCCAACAGGATAGAACAGGTGCAGACCAGAATCAGGATCAGTACGGACCAAATTGGATCAGGACAGGACCACCACAGGTCAGGACCGGCACCCACAGCTAAAGTGCAACGCCAGCATCACACCCCTCTCTGCAGCTAACAGTCGGACTCCGATTGGGTTAGCGAATCTTCTCCCTCAGGAACCCCAATTGGGTTATCGAACTCCTTCCCAGAACCCCGATTGGGTTATCGAATCTTCTAACATAGTGCTCTGCCAGCACCTCTGCTCCCGAATCTTCTGACAGAGTGCTCCGCCAGCTTCTCTGCTCTCGATCGCCTATTGAGTGCGCTGGGTCAGTGACAGGTCAGCTTTTCGGACAAGTCAGACAATCTAACTAGCTAAGCCTACCTTAGTCATACCATTTTCCAGGGCAGTGTACCACCCACCAATGTTGCAAATGGGTGTATTCCCTCAATTTGATTGGTCAAAAGACGAGGAGAGGTCATCACACCATACCAGTTATGAGGCCATGCTCTTCAATATTCAGATTAATGTTCCTGCCCAATATTTTATTTTCCCATGCACTTTTATTCCACCCGGCAATGAATGTTCCAATAGTAAATACAATGTATAATTTGACATCCTCTTGGAGGTTCAGGAGGTCGAGTTCCCAGGAACATCTTCTAGCAAGTCGGGAGTTGGCAGGAATTCGATGCCATGGCTTGTAGACTCGGGTGAATTAGGCACATGCCTAGTTTCAGGCCCCAAGATGGAACATCATTATACTCGATTGGTCAGAACACGAGCTAATAGCAAAGTCAAAGAGAAACAGTTTTAGAAACTTTTATAAATTGATGTACTGTATACCACTTATCTCTACTCTATTCCCATTACTTTATTTTAACTACAGCTTTAGAGATTATGCAGAACGAACAACTTAGTAAAAGCAGCAATGCAAGCATTAGCGCATGAGAACATAGAGCAGCCATCTTTAGTTCTAGTGCGCAGAAGCAAAGTTTTCTCACCAAAGCAGTAAGTACGTCATGTCACGTGAGTATGACAGAAACCATGCGCAGAAAAGTTCCCGCATTGCGGCGGCCATTTTGGGTTAATCGAGTTACGGTTAGTAAAAGCACATATGCAAGCTTCCCCAGTTTACTAGAAATGTTGTGTTTTGCATTGTTAATAAGACGAAACATGTTGGTTAATTATATTACTTATTATTTTGAGAGAGTTGAGTCCAAGCAAGGCGCTTTACGTGCGAATCCATGCTCCATCAGCGTCAGAGGGGTGGCGCGCCCATTTGGGAGAAGGGAAGGTGGTGAGACCCCTACTAAGCACTGTCTTGTCCCTGACCTCTTGAACTGTCTTTGTGAGGGGGGCAATATACGCACTGAGGTGTTGGGTGTGTTTGGAGAGCCAGGCTAAATCCCAGAGGGGATAGCAAGCCCCTGCTCGGTTCATATGGAACCAGTGCTTATTGCTTTCATGGACAACCCACTCGGAAACATGGTGGAGATGGGCCACCCAATAATTTTCAAGAAGGTTGGAGCAGTCTAGTCGTCTACTGTCTCTGTGCAGCATTAAAACTAAGTTTCATAGCCTGGGACGTTTACCTCCCCAGATAAAGGAGCGTACATCACTCTATGGACGTAGGATGCTGTCAGGAGGGATGGGGTTAGGCAAAGATTGAAAAAGGTAAAGAATTCTAGGGAGGCTGTTTATTTTGATGACGTTGATTCAGCCCAGCCATGATATGTGCAGTTGCTTCCAGCGACGGATATCGTATAGGATAGACTTTCAATATTCTGGCCAACTAGGCTGTGTCCAAGATGTCAGGGTGTGAGTTAAGTTGAGGCCTATGTACTGAATAGTACAAGGAACTCCCTGAAATGGAGCTAATACTTGAATGGCGGTGAGGTCCTACTTAGGTATGATGAGGTACAGGGCATACGATTTGGTAATGTTGACTTGAAAGTCTGAAACCTGTTCAAAGGCTGTGAGACAGTGAACAATCGCAGGGAGGGGTGCATCGGGTTGAGTGAGAGTAAGCAGCAGGCCATCTGCAAATAGACTTACATTGTGAGAGCGCCCAACAAAGGGAATGCCCACAGTAGTCACTGTCTGTCGAATGGAAATGGCTAGGACACGACTACCAGGGAAAATAGCAAAGGGACAATAGGCACCCTTGATGGGTGCCTCCAGCAAGGTGGATCGTGTTTGTTTGCTGTCCATTACTGTGGATTGAGGTGGATGGGCAGACATAAGATGGCATGATCTTATTGATCATGCCTGGGCCTAAACCAATCCTATGGTGGTGGGTGCAGAGAAAAGCCCAGCTAACCCTGTCAAAAACCTGCTCCAAATCCAGCAAGGAACGACAGGAAGGGATATTAAGATGGTGGAATTTTGCTATCAGGTGTGCAATCCAGTGTATATTATCCGCGCCTTTCTTATTGAAGATGAAACCCACCTGATCGGGGTCTATAAAGCCGGGGAGGTATAGTTCCAACCTGTTGGCCATGACCTACATGAAGATCTTGGCTTCTGTGTTCAGGAGAGCTATGGGGGGATAGGATGAGCATAATTGTATTGTTGTCGGGATTGGCAGCAGCGCAAGAATAGATAGTCGCCACTAACCTTGTTCTGATGACCAGCAGAAACGATGTATGGCGATAATCCCCCAGTCCCGCCTAGACACGAGCCCAACAGCGGAATTACTAACCCTCTGCGTGACTGCGTGCCAAGGGGGGAAAAGGGGAAGTGGATAAAACAATAAACGGGCCGTGGTGGTCTTCCGTGGGGGTCCCTCAAAGTTCGAGCCAACAGACTGCGTGATATCAGAAGGAGTGTCCACACTGCATAGGGAAATGACAAAACAGAAGGATTAACACCAATCCTCCGGTGAGCTATAATAAAGTCCAGAAACTTTCTCCAGTTACTCACCAGAAAGCCACACAACCCAACCATGTAATTCCGGCTCTTTGCATAACTGCAGACAAGACAAACAGGGAAGAAGTTGATAACCCGTAGGAGAATTGCTGATTTATATTTCCTCCCAAAGGACAGTCTACATATGCCGCCAGAGAACAGAACAAAAGGAGTGCATCAAGAGTTTAGTTTTTTGTTGTTCATTGCACAACACGAGTTCAAGTAATGTCTGTACGTAGTACACAACAAAAACTGCAACCATCCAATTAGGATTCCCCTGTTTACGAAACAATGTAGTACAGAGTCAATGAGAAACTCGACACCCAAAACGTGACTCTTACTAGATCTGAAAGATATTTCAGAGAGCGCGTCTTTAAGCAGCAGACGCTTCCCTAACAATAACCTTCCTTTACCCGCAAATGCCCGGTAAACGCAACACCGCGCGTTTAAAAGACACCGCGGCTATTACTCTAACAAAGTAAACAAAGGAACAAAAATAGAAACAAAGGAGGCGAGCCCGCACTCCTTTCGTTCAGTACTTAGCGCAATTGACGAACTGCACACGGAATCCAGGAAACAAAGTTAGAAACGTTGTCCAAGCACAGCAGGCTTCTAACTTCCAGCTGAAATCTGGCAGGGATCACCATCCGCCATCTCCACGCGATCCAGGTTGATTGACAAGCACCTTCCTCTTGGGAGGGAGGTGCTTTTGTATGATCCGCCCAGTAACTCCGTGTGCCTGCCCCTTAGCATGCTGGTAGTTGTAGTGCTTCCGGCCATTGTCATTCATACTATGTTGAACACACAAACAACGGGGTACCCTTGGATGGTATGGCATGCGCCCCTTTGACCACGAAATCGCTACAATTGTATTGTAATTGTATTTATATAGCGCTTACTACCCCTGATGAGGCATCAAAGCATTTTCTTGCGAGTAGCACACTACTCCGGAACCCAAAAAGGATTAGTGGTAGATTAGTACAGTGAAATTTGAGTTAATTTAAGTGGTGGACATGTGACTCTGTTAGTTGGATTGAAAACGATAATGGGAGGAATGGTGGGATAGAAGTTAGAAGAGTCTAGAAAGTGTTTACTGGGAGACCATAGTAGTAAGATGAGGTTTGGGATGAGTATAAGGAGAAATGGAGGTAAGAATCTCTAGAAATTGATTAGGGAGATGATAGTAGTAAAATGAGTTTTGGGATGAGCCAAAGGAAGGATAGCTGAAGGAAGCATTTAGAAGGGTTGTTTTGAAGATCACAGTAAAAGAACGAGGTTTGGGATGAGTCAGAAACTGGCAGTAGAGGATATATTGAGAGAGGTATAGGGTGAAATATAGGGTAGGGCATCAGAGAGAGTCAAAGTTTGATCTTGTTGAATGCAGACAGGATTTCCTGCTACATATGTTCAAGGCTTTCACATGCTTAAGTCCTTAGCTGCTTGTCTTCGATATTAACCCCCACTTATCACCTATCCCTTATTAAATTGAAAGCACCGATGGAAAGATGCTATTCACTGAAGGAGTTTTCCCTTCGAAATATGCAGGTTGGGTTGTTCTTACATGCTAAATTGTGCAGAAGAACAACTGAAAGTCATCAATGAAGACATCCTTTCTTTGCTTTCTGCATGTGCTTAGATAAGCAGGTGCCAGAAATATGTTCCATTATAAAACAGCATATGGACCTTGGGAAAAATAATCTGAAACCTATTGCTCCATGTTAATGGCACAATTGAACTAAGGGGCATGCCCCTTTATATCAAGCCTTTCGCCATTTTTTCCTCAGAAGACCTCTGTGGATGTGGGGATGAAGGGGATCTCTGCAGCTGCCATGGTGGGGGTAGTCCTGTGTCATGGGTGAGAGAGTTAAGTAGTGTCACCAGGTGGTCTTGTGTGTAAGGAAGAAATATTCAGTTAAAAGTAATAGGAAGCCCGTTGGGCCTGGTGTATTCCCGACCGGGAGCTCTTGCAAAACTTGGTATAGTTCAGCGGGTATGCTGTGGGTCGAGGGGGTCCCAGTCGCAATTGCGTAAGTAGGCATCTATTAGAACTGGAGGGATATCATCTTGTGCATAGAGGGTTTAGTACTAGCTGTAAAATGCTTGTTGCTTGGCCCTTTCGGTGGTCACCCAAGTCATAAAGCCCTTAGGAATTTGGCAATATGGGTCTTAGCCTGATGTTGGCACAGTCTATGGGTTAGTCATAGTATTTCTGCTTGAGAGCCACAAGGGATTGTTTGGCCCTATGAGTTCTCAATTGCCTGCACAGAATTGCAAGTTGTCACTTGTTGCGCGTGGTGTGGGCAGTCTGATCAAGGTGCTCAAGGGCTTTAATCTCAGCCGCCAGGCCTATCTCTACAAGCCGAGACTCTCTCGCTCTTGCGATAGCAATGGCTGAGATCACCCTCCGATAGAAGCCTTAAACCTATCCCAGAGTGTATGGGGTGATACATCCAGGAGAGAGTTAAGTTCAAAACAGTCCACAATCCCCTTTTGGATCTCTGTGGTGTCTACCGGGTCTCTAAGTAGTTGTGGGGAAGATCACCACAGTGCTGGCCTCAACGCAGACCAGTGTTCTCCCCCACACCAGCTTTACATGGGTGTGGTCTGAGATTGAGAAGTCTGAGTTGGCCACCGCATCAAGGTCACGGAGCAGGGACTAAGTGAGGAAAAATATCTATATGTGAGTATGAGGCATGGATGTTTGAGTGAAAGGAGTAGTCCCACGTGTCAGGGTGCCTGTATCGCCGCACATCCACTAGTCCCACGTCTGTAATGTCACGCTTAAGCTGACCAGACTTCGCCCGTGCCCTGGAAGGAAGCACACTGCACTCATGATCGGGGTCCCAACCAGCCTTGAGGCCCTCCCCCACTATAATGTCACCCACCTCATTCGGCAGCTGTTCCCTCAGAAGACACTGGAGGTGGGGATCTTGCGCTTGGTTGTGGGCATAGATATTAAGGAGTCTTAGCGGATGTGTGCCCAGTTCAATATTCAGTTTCAAGAAACAGACGTTCTTGCCTTTTGTAAACTTCAGAAGTGTGGATCAAAAGCTTGCCTTGCACAGTATAGCCACCCCCAGTAATTTGCTAGGACCATGGGCCCAAAGGTGATGGGGGTATTTCAGGTGGGACATATGGTGGCAGTCTTCCCTCAGAGAGTTGTGTCTCCTGAAGGAAAATGGTATCCGGGTCTTGTCGAAGAAGGTATCGCCAGACTTGCTTGCGCTGGTAAGGTGAGTTCAGGCCCGGACAATGAGAGACAGCTGTTTAGTGTATTGTGCAGTGGCCATAATGTGGACAAGTGGGTGTAGCCTCTGCACTAACGGACATGTACAAGATGGTGCACGGCAAGGCACATACAGGGTGACTTGAACATAGGGCACCTTCTCACCGGATGGGGGTAAGCAAATAGCCTGGGGATTCGCTAAAGTATTGCCAGAGGGGTCCGCGAATTGGGTGGCCTTAGTGTCACTGCCATGCCAGCTGATGTGCAGTAGTGCAAAGTGTTGGGGCGCCCGACCAATAATGAAGAAAAACAAGGAAAGAAAACAAAGAAACATAGGTCATCAGGGCCTAACATCTCCATCCTGGTCCTGAGCGTACCGGCACAGAAGAGCACAGGTTCCACGGCAGGTGTCACCATCCCAGGTAACGAATCGAGGTGAGCAGGCCACAGGGAGTGTTCACAGTACCAACAACGAAAGACATGCCAATTGGAGTGGCAAGAGGGTGGGCATAACAGCACAATCAACATGACCCTCTTGGTCCCTGTATCTTACATCAGCTGGGGCCCAGACCCAAAGGTTAGCAAGAGCACATAATTAGGATGGTGGTGTGCCCCCTCCTCGAGGGGTACAGTCTAGACAGTGACATTATCACCTAAGCGGAAATGTGGTAGGGGACAAATCTTTTTCCATGTTCTGCAGATGTGTGATAATGTCTTGTTTAGCCTCTTGGAGCGCAAGTCTTTTTGTAAGTTTGTCATGGTGCCAAGTGCTTACTGTCCTAGGTGCCTCCCCTCTTCAGCCACCACTGCCTCTGCTAGGTGAGTCATCGGGGATGTCCAATACCTTTTCAGCTTCAGCAAGAGGGTGTGGGAAGCACTGCATTCCTCTCCAATGGGACAGAAGAGCAAAGGGTTGTCCCCATTAGTAGCGAAAGTTCCGATCTCTTAATTTATCAGTGATCAATTTGCAATCTCATCTCTTGTGCAGCGTGACTGGGGAGAGATCCTGGAAAAGTTGGATGGTGTTATGGTGTTGCCATGAGAAATTAAATCTGCTTTCCCCCTGGAGGCCCACAGAATTACCTCATTTTTTATGTAGAAATTTACCCTAATAAAGATATCTGGGAAAGCATTTGGGTACCTTGGTGCTGGAGATACACAATGGCCTCTGTTCAGGGATAGAAACAATGGGATGGAAACTACTCAGGAAAATCAAACAAGTTATACTCTGCTCTAACAAAGGTGCTGCAGCGTTGCACTTGCTGCCATACAAGTGCTGGTAAACTAGAAACAAAACGTCCTGCCAAAGTTGGTGGGTTACGCCGCGCGCTGTGCTTATATAGTCCTTCCAGACTATTAATCAAATACTCAAGATTAATACATAAACACAACAGGTACAATAAATCAAACCGATATTTTTACACACAATGCTTAATATATTCTTTTATGTGCATCATATATCTCCAAAGCAAATGCTTAGATTTGTTCAAAATGACCACGTTCATCTGGTTCAAAATGAAAATCATACATTCACTGATAATAACATAACATTATGATGAATTTTCATCTGGTAATATCTTCATAACAATACATAACATGATCAAAAAATTTTCAATGAAGTGCCCGATGCATTTCGGGACAGCGATGTCCCTTCCTCAGGGGCAATCTGTAAAAGCAAAAAACGACTATTCAAGGTCACAGTTAACCACATAAGTGTTGATTCAATATTAGATGACACCATGTGCAGGTTTAATCTTACATACCAAAAGTTAAATGGTAAAGATGCAATTGCTGTAAATACGGTGTTTGACATTCAGATGGTTAATTAATGGGCGTGTTTTTCTAGATAGAGCGTGCTGAAAGGATGCAAGAATACAATAAAATAAGAGTAACATGCACAACTCGTGTACAACCATGGATTCGATGGTCCCAGTATGAAAAGAAAAAGCAACATGTTTCTAGATAAACCACTCTCCAGACAAGGGTGAAGAAAAGTGAAAAAAATTACGTGATAGAGAAATCCCTCCTGTTTGAAAGCACACCAATGTGTGAAAAAAATAAATAAAGGTATGAGTACCTGGCTGAACACTGCTAGTCGCCAACTGCAGACAATAACAAGCAAGAGGCTGAGTTACCCTTAAACGGACTGTGTGCTGAACTGTATGACCTGCTACACAAGACCAATAAGAAGCCCTACCTGATCGTAAAAGGAAACCAATTTCCTGTGGTGTACTCAGTAAATGTATTCTGGATAAGGGGAAATTCTTCAAGACCAATGAAATACGCTGCCAAAAAATCAAAAGAACCTACATGAATGATCTGGTTCTGTTCAGAGGAAATGCTGTCTGCAAACAGTGGAGAGGCTCCACTGTGACATGAGATAAAGGTAAGATCGACTTACCGACGCGCTAGGCGCCGTGCAGAAAAGCCCCGATTTCTACCGAAGAATGGTGTATCACCTTTGTTATACCTGGTTCAAATGGCTCTGTGGGGAATAGGAGAAAGCACCGGTGAAATTTACCCTCATAAAGATATCTGGGAAAGCATTTGGGTACCTTGGTGCTGGAGATACACAATGGCCTCTGTCCAGGGATGGCGGAGAGGCCTCCAGATTGCCCCAAAATGTCTGCAGGAGTTCCGTTGTGAAGACCATGATGTTGTCGTCCTCCACACCCCTGGGAAGCCGTTGGATGTGAAAATTATTTTGTCGACTTCTATTTTCTAGGTCATCCTACTTGGCCTGCAGTTCCACCTGTTGTTCCTAAAGCGCATTCACCCTTCAGCATAGTATTTCTTGCTCTTCCACCCTAGAGTCTGCTGTGCGATCAAGGTCATCTACCCGCTCACCAATTTTAGTTATGTCTCGCTGCATGTCCTGGTGGCAGGATTTAAAGTCAGTTTTGAGGGAGCCTATTTCAGAGTGGATGTCTTTTAGGACTTGGTCCATGCAGTCCTGGGTGACGGACAACTGCAAGGATCTCATAGCCGCCAACAGCAGGGAGCTTTCTTTCGTGTCCATACGTAAGGGCTTGTGCCAAAGCTAAGTTAAAGAAGTCTCCTTGGCAGGCTTAGGGCGTGACATGTTGTGGTGGAAAAGGCACGGGAGTATGAGGGCTCAGTGGCGTGGTGAAGGGAGAGTCCACCTTTTACCCCAGTGCTTAGGTCATTCCAAAGTGACAGGAGAAGGCAACGGCCATCAGGAGATGGCACCCGTATCCAGGGTTTGCCAAAGGAGCACGAAGGAGGCACCACCGGCGCTGATCAACGTGGTGGGGGGACGCAAAGCTCCAAGGGCATCGCAGGGCTTGTGTTCCTACAAGAAGCTGCCATGTGCTAACTAAGCCATCAGCCACCTACTCGAATTCCAGAAGGAAGCCAAGTTGACTGCTGTAGGTAATCTGCCATCAAGAGCGCATCCAGTTTGTAATGCCTCGCAATGAGTAGTTTGTTAGTATATCCGCAGTCCCTGTGTGCTCTCCGTATACTCTGGGAAGGTTGTGCTGGCTTTAGATTCATGGCCTCCGGGACAATTAATAGTGGCAAGGTCCTAAGGTCGAGCCAACAGCAGCATGTGCAGCGCCAATTCAGGCAGGTCCGAGATGCAGCGGGCAAAGCAGGAACCCACATGCCAGATGGGTCACCAGGTGGAAAGTCCAGCGGACTGGGAGAGGACTCTAAATGTGCTGGACCCACTTTTGCAGGCCAGCGTGCCGATTAAGGGAGATCCCATGGGCCCAGATAGTGCCCTAGCTGAGGTGCATGAATGAGGGGGCAGCCCAGCATCGTGCTGGTAGACGTCTGAGACATTTTAAGGCATAGGCAAAGTGGGCTCTGGCCCAGGGCCCCAGCCTTTCAGTGGACCCCTGATAGTCTTGCTGTGATGACCTTGCATAATTACTAAACAGATCGTTTTGAATACCATAATCCCTTAATCTATTCTTAAAGTGGGTGACATGTGAGAGTCCATTATAGACATTTTGCAGAGAGACGTTGTGTTTATTTTTCATGCAACATCCATAAAAAGGTTTCTTTTAGATCGCAATAGGACCAAACATATGAGAAATGGGAGTGTGTCACAGATAATATTTCAGTACTGTGAACTACTGATGTGTTACAATATTGATAACACACATTACTATCCCTGACCATTAGATGTCATATCAGGTTCCTGGCAAGTGGAGAGAGTAACTGACAAGGTGGCCCCCTATTTCCCTGTTGTTCTTTTTCGTTTTTTCATTGGAACTGTTTGTAAACTCCGTGGGGACATTTGGGAAATAAGCAAGAGATGAATGTTGATGGGTGCCTCCAGCCCACCTCGCTACATGCTGTTAATGTTCTTTCATAAATGTGCAGTATAAGGTCTCCCTCAAAACATCGTAATAGGGATGAATTATTCACTGTATCGAACCTAGCATCTGGGATCGGAATCGACTGTCTTCCGATACCTTGGTATTCAGATATACTACTGCAACAAAGATGTCATTGTAGGCAACATCTCTATTGCCTTGACAGCAAAGCAGGCCTTGGTCTTCTTTTAGAAGTAAACCCTCCTTCTGATAGGCAGGGTGTCACTATCCAAAATGCTAATACTACCAAGATTTTTTATATTTTTTGCCAACAAACCTGTAGTCATCTCATCCTTCATGTTGCATAACTGTACGTCATGTTGACAGGCTGTATTTGGGAAAAGGTTAAATGCAGAGTGGGGTTTTTTGGAGATGATCTTGAGAGTTCTGGACCTTTGGAGAAAATTTTTAGACTCAGACAATTGTGAATTTTGAGACTGTTGTTGATTTTCTGATCACACTTCACTCAGTGGCATAGGTAGAGGGGTGCGGTGGGTGCGGGACGCCCTGGGTGTCATCACTGAGGGGGTGGTGACAAAATGGCAAAAATATGTGTTTTAAAAACATATTTTTGCCATTTTGTGAAGCTGGGGGTGACGAGTAATTTTTTGCACCTGGTCCCACCTGACCTTGCTACGCCACTGGCTTTACTAGATTGAACAGTCCTATCTTTTATGTGTGGAGACTCCGCAGTTGTAAAGATACTACTCGTAAAATGCAATTGCAAACTTATACAAAAGTGTATGCTTACTTTTGTGAATCAGGCCCTAAGTTGCCACTTGCCAAATGTATTCATTCTGCTACCAAAATAGTCTCCTACATTCCTCAACATAGCTGTCACAAGGTGAGGGCAGTGGCGACTCATTTCCCTGGCCCACGCATCTTGAGGCAATGCATGCCTGTTATAAAATACCCCCCAAAAATTAAACAAGCGTTGGCAAAGCCAATAGGTCTCATCTTGGTCCATGCACCAGGGACGGGAAAACACAAGAACAAAAAGTGAAGCCAGTACACACTGACCCAACAGGAGCCAGCAAATAAGACTGACAATGAAGTCAATGAACAGTAAGCAATGAGAAGGCTCCAAGCCCCTTCAGGCTTACAAAATGTCTCGCAAGCTACAGTGCTTGCACTGTCTCAGGCGAAACCTAAAAGAGCAGCGCAAATTTCTAAAATGAGGAACTCGAGACTTTTTAAGACAGTTTGGGAAGTCTTTGATGGGTGGGGAACTACACTTCATTGTGCTTGCTGCAGCCAATCTGTGTGGTAATATTCGAGAAATGAAGTAGGGAAATTCACAATGTTCCTTCCCTAGCAAAAAGACTAAAACAATGATAAAGCCCTGCTTTTCTATCCACAAAGTGGGATTTGTCTATCCACTCTGCATGCAATAAGTTAATAGCATACATAGTCTGCTCAGCCCTGCTTGCTAAAGCCGGCTAGTCTACATTTAAAGGTGTTTGCAACACCAGTCCGCACACCGCCACAAATCCAGCCCTCCACACCACAATCCTCCCCACAAATTGACCTGTCAGATTGGTCCATCAGACACTGCCAGATTGACAAGCAAACAAGTTCAAAACCTGTTCATCACCTTCTATCAATGCAACCACCCTTTTCTTTTGTACTACTGTTTTACTAGGTTCTTTTGTTAGAACCGCTTACAAATAAGTTAATCAAAATAAAATAGTTAAATGTTTAACTGCGGTACATACAATATCCCAGAAGCTTATATCTAACAGTTTCCTACCCAGCTCTGTCTTTTGTCAGCAATGCAGCCCACACCTCAGCATCATTAGCAATGCTCATCTATTACAAGTCTGCCAATCGAGTTAATTAGCATACATCCAGATTTCAAGGGTAAGCAATTAAGGCCGGTGTCCTCATTGCATCGAGCCAGCACTTTTATCTCCTCAGAGGCAGGTATTTGCATTTGCACATTTTACCTTTTCCTTTGAGAACAATTCCCAGTGGTGAGAAAAGCATTCCTCTGCACTTTCTGGGCGTGTTTGATTCTCTTTGTCTCCATATTCATAAACTTACTTCAACCTATGATCATGACTAGGGTACCTTTTCAGAGAGGGTGGGAAAAGTATGTGGGAGCCTTTAGGAATAAAGAAAAAGGTACACCTTTGTAGTTTTTTTACCCACCACTCTCGATGGGCACTTCCAGGACAGCAACAGATTTCACACCCCTTTAATAAAAGGCTGAAAATGGCAAGCGACATTTATGTGGATTAGGAATTGGGAATTACCATAAGGAATGCCGATTTTGTGAGTGCAAATTGTACTGTTGTGACCAAAAAAAGTTATAGTGGATCGGACCTTTCATCACAAAATGTGTGTGTCCAAAACACTGTAATGCCCACATTTCTACGCCGCAAGCAAACACACAAGCAGTTCTCAGAAGTTTTCCTTCAGATTATCAGGGGTGAAGATTCAAGAGTTTTGAGGCTAGAGATATGTTATAAGAAAAAAACAAGTTGCTTTTACATTTTCTAATTCTAATTTATAGGACACACACAGAGACCAGAACACACCGGTACAAACTGAATATATTAGATAACAACAAAATAATAAGCAGTATTAAACGAGAAAAAGTACAGGCTTTACCAGATTATCTGATTAGGTGCGTGTAACTTTAGAGCAAAGAGAATGCTGAGGATTTTAGCAGACCTGAACCACACCTAACAATCAGAATTTACCCCAGAATGAAATGTTATACATAATTTAAGACGACTCAGGCATATGAAGTCCTACCTGGATAGTATGAAGGGGACATAGGCAGTGGCTCGAGACAAGTGGGAGTATAGGAGGAAAGTTCTTCCTATATGCAAGGCTTTCGAAGGCAGCTGTAAACACTTGGGAAGGGAAACTGTGCTGACCTCTGAGTCTAGAACTTAGCTGAGCTGCAGCCTTTGTCAGGAGGAATTAGGGT
Organism: Lissotriton helveticus; assembly: GCF_964261635.1. Lineage (NCBI taxonomy): Eukaryota > Metazoa > Chordata > Amphibia > Caudata > Salamandridae > Lissotriton > Lissotriton helveticus. The sequence goes on from NC_136067.1 coordinate 998,118,599, forward strand.
GGTGTGATCTTGTACAGAGCATAACGCAAAGATTGACCAAATGAAGGCCTCGCGATCACAGGCACGTGGAACACGGATTTTGGGGTACAGCTATCAGACAATGTGTGGTCTCAGTGATGTACCATACAAAGACCGAGGGCGTTGATGTGAGATTTAGATGCAAACCAGATACTTGCACAGAACCTCCCTTACCCAAACAGTGGTACACAAAACATACCACACAACGCCAGGCTGAGAGGACCGACTGGACACGCATAATATGGACATTCTGGTGGTTCAAGAGTATTAGGACAAAGTGGCTAACAAATTACAGAGAGAACTTCGATAAGTCTGACTGTTAGACAATGTATATTGGAACAGCACCCAAGCACAAAGAAAAAACGTATACACCACCGTATGGCTGGAGTGGGATTGAAATCAGACAGAATATGCATGGCCAGACATAGGAGATAAATGCAAAAAGAACAATTGATGGACAGAATGCAGACAATGTCATGAATTCTCCCCAGTACAGACATCTGGGCCTAAATCCATCGTTTTGTTACTCACCATGCCATTCCAGTTTGGACCCAGCCATATGCAAATCAGCCTTGACCCTGCACCCAATGGGGACAGCCCAGCCTGAACTGCCAGGCCAGGTCCTCCCTGGACTGGAAACAAGCATCCTGTTGAAAATGGCAATGTATATGCACATAAGCGGCGTTCATTTGTGTTCACTGTACCCCTTGTTGTAAGCAGAACGGATATCGCGAATCACTGACTGTGTTATCCCGCCAGCGTAGACCCATGCACACACGTACACGACAGCCATTTTAGGCACCATGGCCTCTCTGCCCGTTTGTTAAACCCCCGGCACCCCTCCCCGCGCGCACTGCTCATGCATCGGCCATAAAACCCTCTCCCTCTGCGTGACCCTGCTCTAGAAGTAACACTCCCGCTTGACCCACACCCCCCCCATTTCCTCCCAAGAACACCCTTCCCCTCTGCTGACGAGCCCCCCCCAGCTGCACTTGGCCTTTCGACCCGGTCCCAAGTCCTAAGACCAAGCCTCGTGGATGTACACCCCCCTTTTTTCTGCCCAGCATAACAAAACCGTGATACACCAACCGAAGTGCCCGATCTTATCGCCTGCCCAACCTTTGATCTGATCATCCCCTCCTGCCCTCGTGTCCTGTAGGAATGTCCGGCTGAGAGATCACAATCTCTTGTTACATTCAGGAGGGGAGGATGACATCTGAGCGACTGGTATGGGAATAGGCCTGAAGCTGGGATTCCAAGCATGTTTTTTCCTACTTCAAAGCGTCTTTATTGCAATAAGGAATGTTTGTGCATCATAAACATGTGTATAAAAGACGAAGCCTCAGAGAAACTTGTTAGAGCACCTCCTGAAGACACTATGCGAGTGTCCGACATGACAGGCTCTCCTCATGAGAAATAAAACTCTGTTCTTGTTTTCCTGCCTCCAGCGCCCGTCTCTTTATTTGGTAATTGTTCAAGATGGGAACTAAGAGGCGTCTTGCGCCAGCAGCTTGGGCATCAGGTGCGTTATGGGCTGACTTTTCCACAATTGGCGTCCCAACGCGGGGTCCATCAGCGACATAAGGTCCGGTAAGAGAGGTCCAGACGATGGGGTGAACATCTAAACGATTGGAGTATACCTGCCTTGAGAGGGCCCTCGTCCGGCTGCCGATTGAATGAACTTCACCGATTCCGAACGGACCTCTCTCAAGTGACCTACTGTCCTGACTGGAATCCCACAGGAATGCTACGGTAAAAACATGGAGGAAGAGAACGATCGGGCGCTGGAAAAGGGAAGGCGAAGAATTGCCCACACGGTCCGGTCCGGGTAAGGTTAAGTAGGACGTCTTTACGTCCGATTGATTGATTGATTGTACTTGAAGTATTGGTTCTCTTTGAGACATTTTCTATTTGCAAACAGCGATGAATAGGAACGTTCCTCTCTCTTTGCAAATAGTGAAGGATAGGTAATGCAGACTTTTGTCCCCCATTGTAATCCGTCATGCCTATCTTTCTCCCCACTGATTGTTTGTTATCGATTTTTATCGATTATTGCTCTTTGAGATATTCCCTGTCTACAAACAGGGAAGAATAGAAATATTCTGCCCCCCTTTGCAGATAGTGAAGGATAGGTAATGCAGATTTTTGTCCCCTATTGTAATCCGTCATGCCCATTTTTTCTCCCCACTGATTGATTGATTACTTGGACATTTTATTGTTCAAGGAATAGTTCGTTCGAGGCATTCCCTGTTTGCAAATAACGTGGAATAGAAATATTCTGTCTAATCTTTGCAAGTAGTGAAGGGTAGGTAATGTGGACCTTTGTCCCCCGTTGTAATCTCTCGTGCCTATCTACTCCCCGCTGATTGGTAAACTAGTTCCACCCGGACCATTTATTAGAGGTAGGTCATCTGGCTCGACCGGAGGGCACCCCTAATAAAAAGGACATATGCAACAATAACGAAGTAATCACCGTATCCTGTTAACAGAAACTTTAGCATGAAACACGCTAGAAAGAAAAAAAAAAGAAAGAAATAAGAAAGCAAAATCAGTAGGCCACTGATGAGTTTTTGATTTCGCTACAAATAGGAAAACGTTAGAAATAGCTCACGATAAAAAACATGATTTCGCTAGAAATAAGAAACGTTAGAAATAAGCCCGTAATAAGAAACATGAACATGGTGAGAGAAGCCAAGCTTGACATCGCGACGGCCACGAGGCAACTAGGCTTCGCCACCCCTCACTGCTCCAAACATGTCTGTCCCACCGCCTGCCACGCCCCAATAACGGTAACATGAGATAGATACAAGTCAGCAGATACCTACCCCCATTCTGGAAACTCCCGAAGTGCAACAGGTTCGCGGCTACGCCCATCCGGAAGACGAGATCTTCGGCACGTGTAGGGCGGGTCCTGCTGCCAGCCGTCGGCCGGGGAGGTCGTCGCATAAGGTGGGTCAGAAGAGGAGCCGAGGCCGACGGGATGCGGGCGTCCCCTCCTCTTCTTTCTTCAATAATGGCTGCGACAACAGGGGGGGGGATGTCTTGCTCATGTCATCGACCCCCCCCCCCTCGTATCTCCTGGTCCAGCCCCGACTTGGTATGAGCTCCCCGTTCGGCCCTGAAGCGGCACCTTGCAGGCCACCGGAGGGGGGATGTCTTGCCTATGCCTCCGACCCCCCCCCCCCTCTCATCGCCTGGTCCGGCCATCATGAATGTCAACGCCGAGAAAAACGGCATGGGGTGCGCTGGGAGGGAGAGGCGGCGCGAACGAGCCTCTCCCACCTCCCCAGGTGGAGGCCCCCAGTGGCACCCCCAACGCTCCACTCACCCGACAAGGGTTCGTCCACTCTTGTGATGCAGTGACTGCTGGAACTCGTAAAATGGCGGTCGACCCTGCAGGAGCGGGCCCGGCGTGAAGGGATGGCCCGGTTGCTTGTTAGTTAAGAAATGAGTCCCAAAATCAGAAGTGTTCTCCTCGACTTTGAAGATTCTATAAGAGCCACGGGGGCCCCCGACCCCCGCAGACACCCCCGATGGGGAATGACTGCTATGATTGCCCGCGGAACAATGAAAATGTAGCCGCGAGACGTCGGCGCTCCCATGCTGGCACCAGCCTCAGTTTGAATGACTAAAATCCTGCAGACTACAGTTCGGATCAGTTCCGGTGAAAACCCAGTATGACCCGGTAGAAAAAATTGTTGCCTCCCTCCCCCTTTGACTGATGGTTCATACCGCCGATCCTTTCTGTTGCCCTTTAACGGAACTTTTGGACTGCCGAAAGAGGCTCTGGGCCAACCACGAGTTGGTGGAGATTTTGACTATGCCTGGATCTGCCTGGCTGCACCCAAAATGGCGCCGGTACAAATGAAACTTTCAACTCCTTGTTGTACCCCGATTGCTCAGCCTTGGTGTCATGAGATATGTATGCAGTTTTTTTAAACACATGGATTGATATAGGATGTGTACTGATTATATGTTCGGACAATGAATTGATATGGGATGTGTACTGTCAGTTCGGACAATGAATTGATATGGGATGGGTACTGATTATGTGTTCGGACAATGAATTGACATGAGATGGGTACTGATTGAACATTCGGACAATGAATTGTTGTTAAGTTTTGGCGCATCATGATTATTAAAAGTTCGAATTTCAACACTTATGATACTCGCTCACACTGAAGTTTCGATATGATTTTATTGCACTTGTCGCACTTTTTTATTATGAAATCAACGACCACCGACTCCATTAGGTTTCCACTAATAAGTATCCCCACATGTACAGTTCCAGCCTGCTCCGTGGCCGGCCCACGGGGTTGTAGGCCCGTATTTGTGCACCGACATTCTTATTAAAGATTTTTGGAAAAAGCAAACGTAGTTGTCACGAGTAGATTGGTAAGTTTCGAATAAATGACCACTATTTCCGATATAACTAAAATACAGGTGAGATGGCTCAGCTCGATTAGTTAAGGGTTAAAAAGTATAGTACTCAGAAATATTGCAAATATGAACGGTCCAGGTTTTTTGTTGTATGTGTTTTTTTCATTTTTGTACAGCCTAAAGCAACCGCTAAAGATCCTGGTATTTAGCCTATATGCTACCTGTATCAGGAAAGTTGTTTTAGAATGCCCCTAAGTCGCCCCGAAGGAGTGCCACCTGACCCCCCTAGTACGAACGACAACAACCCCGTACCACTGTAGGTTATCCCTCTTCCTCAAAGGAGAGCACGAGCTCGCCCCCCCCACTCTACACCGACTGCCCTTTGTTCTGACCCCCCCCCCCTGCACACGATCTGTAATACCGCACTTGGGCGACCTATGCTATCCACAGGCTTCCGATAATCATCTCTCCCACACTAAACGGTCCACCTGGGCTTAAAACGGCAAGTTGGCAGGGACTGCATCCCGTGGAGATAGGCCGAGTATGTAGTAAGTAAAAGCCTTTTCGGGTTTATGCGCGTTAATGTGTTTTTAAATGCTGCCCCCGCCCCCCTTCTTTTTCCCTCTTTCTGCAGGTCACATCGGAACGTCGATTAAAGTACGAAAAAAAAATAGTGATCTAGCGGACGAAGAGATGGAAAAAAAAAAAAAAGGGGTTTGATTATGGTGCCTACACACGACGAGCAAACAATGACTATTTCTCTCCCTGAACTTAGCGCTTGGGAGGACAGCCTGAAGCGGAAACTACAAAATATGACTTCGCTTGGCACCCCGAATAATACAACCAAGAATGACGTGCACTAATGAATAAATTCCTACGTTTAACTAAATAGGGAAAGTTTAAGGAATATTCCGAGGTGAGGTTTACCCAAGTACCCTCCGCCTGGAGGACTAGGAATGTTGCCAATGTTTAAAATCTACTACCTCCTTTTCGCACCCTCATAGACATGAAACTCAAAGCTGCCCCATTGTTCTCCCAACTGGCACCCACTGTTGTGCAACCAAAGCCACCAGTGAAGGCAGCCGACGATAAAAGAGAAGAAAAAGGTAAAAAGAGCTTAGGATGCTAAGGATGCGCAGCATACAGGAAGAGATCATTTTGGCCAATAACTGTTCTATGTTTTGTCTTGGATTTTTGTATATAATACCAATAACTGTTCTATGTTTTGTCTCGGATTTTTGTATATAATACATGTACTGTCTCCCCCGCCTGAGTTTGTGTGTACGTAATGTATGGATCTACGTCGTCCCTCTGCCTATGTTTCCGTATTACTTGACCTCTGCTGTTCTGTGTTGTGTGCGCACTAAATGGCCTATTATTGTACACGTTTCTCTCTCTCTCTCTCTCTCTCTCTCTCCATGTCATACGTGTACCGAATGGTTCGTTTAGAGTGCGGACGACTCTCTCTCTCTCTGAGGGTCCCCCTGTTCCCTCCTCCCTTGTGTGGTAACGTTGTGCCCCACCGGCACAAACCTAATTGGGTCTCTACGAACACAAAGGTGTTCGGCAAAATTGACAGGAACTAAAACGATTGTAACTTGCCATATTACTACCTCTCCTTTCTGCAAAACGATAGAACCCGAGTTGGTAATGAAAGAAAGGACAGGTAAGACGACTGATGTCCCCTAATCTGGCCTTTTTATAGGGGGACTATAACGTCAATGGTCTTCTGTTTTTCAGTTCGTTAGAAATGCAATCCCCAATGCCCAGATTGCCCCACCCCTCTGCACTTAAGTGCGGATGTCCAAAGCGTCCTCGCTTCTCCCGATTGACCCCAGCTCCCTGTCCAAAGCGTCCTCGCTTCTCTCGATTGACCCCAGCTCCATATCAGCTATCCCCGAAGCGTAATTGATGACCTTGATTAACCGTCGCTCCCCAAGAAAAGCATGTTTAGCCTCTGCCCCCCTCTCATGATGATAACCCCCCTGCTTGCAAGAGTTAGCCGACCCCGAAGGGAAATGTAAGATTGTCAGTACTTGGGTTAAAAAAAAAAAAAAAAAAAAAGCGAGTCTCTACCTAAGGACTCGATTTCGAGTTTGATAGAATACACTGTCGATGGGAGTCCGATTTCTCTCCACGTACGTCACGAATGAACGCCAAATAGGCTTACGAATTCAGTGGAAATGCCCTCCTACATACTCCATAAGTGATGACTTCTGACTGTGACCGATGAACCTATCCCCCACCTACTTAGGATTGGGGACGGAATTGAGATGTATAAATGTCTTCTCCTGCCAGTTTTTCTAAAACTTGTTTTGTACCCATTCAAAGATACAATCACCGGAGGAGAGGAGCTGGACGTGACGCACAGCCCGGCCACAGATCATGAAGCACGTGTGACCTCAACCAAAGGTGGAGTAGCAGAGCAACGAGACGCGGGACGAGGCACCACTCTCAAACTCGGCAGATGAAGGAATGAAGGGCTGCCTTGAAGCCCTCGATTTGCTGACCCACTCGTGCCTGAAGTCCCCGTCCCTTTTGAGCCCGACTGATGGGCCTGCCTGCTCGTCGTCCTTTGCTCCCTTGGTCCCTTGGTGTGTTCAAAGATCTGATCCCGCTCCGCCCTTCTCTTCCCTCGATTATTCAACAACATCACCCTTTTCGCATAACTTTTGACTCAGAAAAGAAGAGCAGCATTTTGATAGAATAAGGTTTTGCCACGGAAGAAGAAAGACATGCAGGTGCCCAGCATGAGGCACCCCTAAGAAGATCAGTTAGGAAACAGGACTGTGATCTAACAGCAGAGGACTGATCGCACCCTGCAACGCGTAAGGATGGATCCGAGCTGGACCTATAGCTCCACCGCCGGTGCTCAACAGCGCCAACGAAAGAAGACGGACTACCAGAGCCTACCAGTGATGGCTCGCTGTTAAAAAGACATTGTGACGAAGACCCCCCTTCCTGAACTTTCTACCCACCCCTTGACTAATTGCTTGTATCGAACTGAATTCCTCCCTCAACCATTTTTGTATTGCTTTCAAAAAAAATGTTACATTGGTCACTCATGTATTTAGTTTTCCAAAAGTCTCATATAGCACTGACAAGACCCGAAGGTATCAGAGCACTTTTTACTGTATGTTGATGTCACCGGAGAGAAAGTCAGAACCTGATTCTATAATGTGTCGGAACCTTTTTCTTGATTGACCCCGACTAAGTATTATGCCGATCTCTAGACTTGTATAAATAACCCGACAAATGTAAATTCATATGTACCGCATTCCACCAATCGTATCGACTGCATATGGTCACACGCAATCTGCTAGTATTGACAAACGCTATTTCATTGGCCACACATGGCTATATGTACACTCCGTCAGTTGGGGTAAACACCGAAATGAACTAGCTTATGTTAAAAAGCGGCGACTGTTGAAAATGGCAATGTATATGCACATAAGCGGCGTTCATTTGTGTTCACTGTACCCCTTGTTGTAAGCAGAACGGATATCCCGAATCACTGACTGTGTTATCCCGCCAGCGTAGACCCATGCACACACGTACACGACAGCCATTTTAGGCACCATGGCCTTTCTGCCCGTTTGTTAAACCCCCGGCACCCCTCCCCGCGCGCACTGCTCATGCATCGGCCATAAAACCCTCTCCCTCTGCGTGACCCTGCTCTAGAAGTAACACTCCCGCTTGACCCACACCCCCCCCCATTTCCTCCCAAGAACACCCTTCCCCTCTGCTGATGAGCCCCCCCCAGCTGCACTTGGCCTTTCGACCCGGTCCCAAGTCCTAAGACCAAGCCTCGTTGATGTACACCCCCCCCTTTTTTCTGCCCAGCATAACAAAACCGTGATACACCAACCGAAGTGCCCGATCTTATCGCCTGCCCAACCTTTGATCTGATCATCCCCTCCTGCCCTCGTGTCCTGTAGGAATGTCCGGCTGAGAGATCACAATCTCTTGTTACATTCAGGAGGGGAGGATGACATCTGAGCGACTGGTATGGGAATAGGCCTGAAGCTGGGATTCCAAGCATGTTTTTTCCTACTTCAAAGCGTCTTTATTGCAATAAGGAATGTTTGTGCATCATAAACATGTGTATAAAAGACGAAGCCTCAGAGAAACTTGTTAGAGCACCTCCTGAAGACACTATGCGAGTGTCCGACATGACAGGCTCTCCTCATGAGAAATAAAACTCTGTTTCGTGTTTTCCTGCCTCCAGCGCCCGTCTCTTTATTTGGTAATTGTTCAAGATGGGAACTAAGAGGCGTCTTGCGCCAGCAGCCTGGGCATCAGGTGCGTTATGGGCTGACTTTTCCACAATCGTAAGACCGGTTTCGGGGTATCACCCCTCATCAGCCAGTCTAGCTTGACTTCAGTGGCCTGGAGAGCACGGGACCCACGTCTGGGCATACTCGTCACACTCGGGGTGACAAATGCAAAAGAACAATTGATGGACAGAAGGCAGAACAATGTCATACATTAACCCCAGTACAGAGATCTGCACCTAAATCCATTGTTTTTTTACTCACCAGGCCATTCCAGTTTGGACCCAGCTATATGCAAATCTGTTTTCACCCTGTGTCCAATGGGAACAGTCCAGCTCTAACTGCCAGGCCAGGTCCTCCCTGGACTGGAAACAAGCATCCTAAGACCGGTTTCGGGGTATGATGGATTTTCTTTTTATATTTCTTTTTATTGATTGAAACAAACTTACAACATCAAAAAGAAAAACGAACACAAGGCAGCACATTTACAAACATGTCACATCAGTGTGAGGGGAAGGGCATCGAGTGCAATGCAATCAGCAGAATCATAAAATATGCAGGGGAGAGGATACCAGGAAAAGGAGAAATGTCTAAATGGCTGCCGAGGAAACATCCAGTTGGGAGGGAAATAGCTCAGTCTCCAAATCTGCCAAGGGGGGCGCACATATCTCACCACGGTATGAGTTCCATTGGTTCCAGATCTTCCCCCACTTACGAGGTCTACCACGGGCAACATACACTGTCTTCTCTCTAAACATACACCAATCCATGTTCTGTTTCCATGTCAGAACTGTTGGCGGCCTCTGGGCGCCTCATAATTGAGCTATATCTCTTTTGGCAATCATATTACCCAGGTTCACCCAACGAAGCTGCGCCACGTCATAGTCATTCGGCTCCCACACATTCAACAAGCACCTCCTAGCCTCGGGCATCGACTGCACACCCGTGACCTCACTCATGACCTCATGCACACGAGTCCAATAGCGCGCCACCGCAGGACATTCCCAAATGATATGGAGAAAGGTACCCACGAGGCCACAACCACGCCTACACAGTCCATCCAAAGGAAAGCCCATGTGCGCCAGATGGGGACCAGTCACATAGATCCTATGAAGAATTTTGAGTTGAACGAACCGAAGGCGCGCTGGGATCGCCACCTCCTTAGGGGAAGACACTGCTGCCTGCCAGTCCTCATCGTCTAGTTCCAAGCCATCACTGGGTATGATGGATTTAACCGAGATCTCTTGACTGGGGTGAATGTTTTGATTTTTTTCTGCATTCCATCCATCAATTGTATGTCTTTTGATATTGGAGATAAGCAAGAGGCCCTGTTTTTGAGCTATAGTGCAAACACCTCCAAGATTGGTTGTTAACTGATGAGATCTGAATGTCCTTCCCACGCTTGGCCATTAAACTAGGCGAGGATTTAGAAAGCTGGAGGGCAATACTGTGTGCTAAATTGGAAGCTGAAGACATAGATCGTGATCTCCAAATGTTCTGCCACTTCAAAAAGATATATTGTGACCTGATTTATCCCCTCATATACTGGCATTGTAAATAAGGTCTGTACCTGAGAAGATATTGTTTGTATGGCTAAAATAGTCTGTGCATGCACGTTCACACACCCCCCAAACATTTAAAAAAAACTAAATGTAGCCATAAAGCAGTCTGTTAGGGAATTGCAAATCTCTTGTCTACTCCCCACAAAAGCAGGGCTTGAGAAGTTAAGAAGGCTGTGATTGTTTGAATTAATATGAATCAAAAAGACAGATGTTGTGTTTTTTTCCTACCCAAAGGAAGCATCTAAAATGAGGTCCAGAATATTAAGGTGCATTCTGATGAATGTTGTTAGAAATTAGATTTTTGGCAGGCTAGGGCATGTGCCAAAGCCAGGCACAAACCACCACTCTAATCATGATAAGGGAGTTGCACTCCTAAAATAACCCCTGCTCGCCCCTTTGGTAGCTTGGCACGAGCAGTCAGGCTTATCTTAGAGGCAGTGTGTAAAGCATTTGCACATAACCAACAGTAATGCAGTGTAAGCACTACAAAAGGACACCACACCAGTTTAGAAAAATATCCAAAATTTTTATATACTTAAGACAAGACCAAAAACTATAAAAATCCACAATACAGTACTTAAAAATTTTCAGTTATCAAAATGGGCTTGAAAAACAGTTCTTTGATGTCGATAGCTCCGTCCGGGGCTATCACCGTGTCGTGAGCAAACAAATCCAAACAGTTCTGGCTGACCTCGGCGTCGCAGTCAGCTACGGTGTCGGGAAGACCGCAAACAGTACCTTTTAGAAATGCAGGGCATCGGCAACCTCTCATTGGGCTTCCGAAAGCAAGGCGTCTGCAGGCGTCTGTTCCGGAGGTCGGTGCAGGAGTCGTCGGGCCCCTTGAAGTCACACGCGTTGCAGATTGAACTCCTCTCTGTTGAAGTCAGGAGCGCTGGCGTTGGCAGGCGTTCGGTGCTGTGTTGCAAAGTGCAGCAGTGCGGCATGCGGTGCCCTCAGGTCGTGGTGTGAGCAGTGGCTCGGTGGCGGCATCAGATGGCGTCGTCGGTGAGACCAGGGTCAGGGTGGGAAGTGAATGCGGTGCTTGTCGCGGTGCTGGCAGGTCACGGTGCAAGCAGCGTCGTCGTCATTGTTGAAGCGCTGTCGTCGGCTGACGTAATGGAGCCTATGGCACGGGGTCGGGTAGGCCAAGGCTGCAGTGTGGGATGAGAGCGGTGTGTTGTGTAACTTTAGGAGCGGTGCCCTCGAACCACTGTGCAAGCAGCGGTGTCGATTTCGGCATGGAGCAGCAGCGTCGGGGATACCAAGGCGTCGTCGTGAAGCAAGGCTGTGCGAAGTGCGGGGCTCACAGGTGGTGGTGTGAGCAGTGGCTTGGTAGTGGCATCAGCAGGCGGCGTATGTGAGACCAGGGTCGTGTTGTGGTGTTGCGGCGGTGCCCTCTGCAGTGCCTTCAGGACACTGAGTCGGCAGCGGTGTCCTTGCTTTTTCTTCTGTTGAAGCACAAAACACACAGTCCCCAGTGCTGAGGGCTGAAGAGCTTGAAGTCTTTGCTGTTCCTGAGACTTCTTGAACAGGGGGCAAGCTCTACCTCAAGCCCTTTGAGAAACTCACAAAAGTAGATTGCAGAAAATTCAGTCCAGTCCTTTCACTGCCCAAGACAGAAGCCCCAAGACAGAAGCAGCCACTGCAGGCAAACACAGCAAAGTACACAGCAATGTGGTAGTTCCTCCTCACAGCTTTTCCTGATCTTCTTCTTGGCAGTGTTCTTGGTCCAAAAGAGTTCTAAAGTTAAGGGGTCTGGGCCCAATATGTATATCCCAAAATCCTTTCATCTCTTAGGCAGAGAGTGTCTGTGCCCAGCCAGAACCAGTTCTGCCTTCTCTGGTGTGACTTCCTGGCATGAGGTGGAGACAGGATGGTCAGAGGCAGACCAGGCCCTTCGAGGTGCAAGGAAATCTCCTCCCCCTTCCCCAATTGCAGCCCAGTTCTATTCACCCCTTTCCTGACCCACCTAGATTATCTGGAACCACTCCTGCACCCCAGCCTTCTGTCATCCAAAACACAGACAGGCAATCCTCGGCGGGTCTCCGGCTCAATTTCCACGAACCTGATAATTCTCGCCTCGGTGCCTATTCTAATCATGAGTCCCACTCTGCACCTCTGGGCAATAGCTTGCTTAATCTCTACAACGGCCCCAACAACGCTGAGGATGCCTGACTTCACCTTGGGGGGGGGCCCAGGAGTGGGCTCCTCACAGGGAAAGGCCAGGAAGGGTTCCTCGGCGGTATTCGTACAAGCGCCGAGATGCCTACGGGTAGTCGTGCGCTATACAAGTGCGTAATCATTTCATCATCATAATCATTTCATCCACATTCCAGCAGAGGCACCCGGGATGACTGAGCAAGAAAATACCTACTTTCTAAAAGTGGTATTTTCAAACACAGAATGTAAAAATAACCTTTACTAAAAGATGCTTCTTTATATTCAGAATTCAGGCACACTAAACTTTATTTTCCTATCTAATTCCCTGGGCCAGTTATATTTATAAGATGTTATAAACAAATTCCCCTTTCTGTCCTATGGGGAACATGTAGCCATGCAATAGCGAAAGGTAGGACATGCCACACACACCAGGGCATGCCCTACCTTTCACATACACTGCACCCGGCCCACAGGGTTACCTTGGGCCTACCGTAGGGCTGGCTGACATGTAAGATAAGGGAAGGTGAGGGACTGGCAAGTGTGTGCAATGGCCAAGTTGACATGTCAGTTACAAACTGTGCGCAGACTCCGCAATGGCGGGTCTGAGTTATATTTTCAGGGCTACTCACGTGTGTGGCACAATCAGTGCTGCAGGCCCACTAGTAGCATTTGATTCACAGGCCCTGGCACACTCAGTGCACTTTTCTAGGGACTAACAAGTAAATCAAATATCCAATCATGGAACCACCAATCCATAACACTATTTACCACAGGAGCACTTGCACTTTACCACTCATCAGCAGTGAGAAAAGTGCGCAGAAACACTGCGCCAGCAAAAACAGAGTAAAAACCGGGAGGTTAGAAAGCAAAAACTCAGGGGAAACACGCCAAAAGATGCCAAGTATAACACATGTACATAATTACTCTAAAAGTTGTTTTGCAAATTGTTGCTAAAGTTCACCAAAGTTGGTTAAAGGGCATTCACAGGGCGTGGCTAAGACGGGAATGGAGTGAGATGTTTGCACCTCAGTTCCAGATCCCCATGGCTTCTTACGCTGCATTATCACCCTGGGTCGGCCCAATAGTCTCTCTCTCTTGTCCGCAGTTGCCCTTAGCCCCAGAGAAATGCTTCCCGGAGCATAAGAGCAATGTTGTGGACCCTCCTGTCAGCCATCCCTAGACCTGGTGCGGACTCCTTGAACTACAACTAACATTAGTTCTTGGATAGCAGACAGAGCAGCAGGAGCACAGAATGCATTGCAGCAGCAGTGGGATGTACACCTGCGCAGGAGAGGGCATAAAGACATCAGGCATCTGGCAACAGAGGTTCTGCATGGAAAGGATGATTGAAAGCTGGTTAATGCATCAGGTGCTGAGAAATATTACCTATCACAGTGCCTGTCATGCGCTGCAATTAACATGAATACTTTCTCAGAGGGACACAATCTGCCCTGAACAGGGCTGGCTTTAGAGCTGGTGACACCCTGTGTGATAATGTTTGTTGGCGCCCCCAATGACCACCTCCGCCACGGATTACCTCACTACCACCCTTTAACAATGCCCCTCAAGTTTCCGTTACCACTCTCTGTGAGATGCATTTGATTCGTTTTATAGTGCCACTCATACTAGTGTATGGTGTCAGAGCACTTTACATTGCACACACATTAAACAGACACGATCAATCATAGGTATGTAAATCAGTGTATAAGAAATGTTACATAAGACAGAGGACAGCAAGGTGTAGGAGTGACATGTCATCCATACTGGTAGGCAGTATAGTTGTACAGTGCTTGGTTGGGAAAAGCACAAACTCAGAATTTAAAATGTAACACCATAGATGTTTTTTCTCTTTAATAAGAATTGCTTTGTACCGAAATTAACCCTTTTTGCAACTTTAGGATAATTAATGGCTGGGAAAATAATCATAAATCTCTAATCTATACCTTGCAGTATGCGTAAAGTTCTTTGATGACAGTTAATAGTTTAATGTTCTATATTAGGATTTTAATTTATAAACTGCAAGTAACAAAAGGATCTCTCAGACAAAAGTAGTAACTAGATAACCTTTTTTCTTTCTATGCACTTTGTGATCTGCACAGTACACGTTCTTTGGAGCAGAAAGTGTTAGACCTCAGGCATGTTTCCATCGATTGAGATGTAAACTAGCCTGTATAATGGGTATACCTTTAGGTAAAGTTAGTTTCATAACATTTGACCAATTTAATCGTAGCTGCCAATTTCCCCAGGTCCATGCGTGATGAGCCCCTTCAGACCAGGTTTTTTCCCTTTGAATTCTGGGACTTGTAGATCAGTTTTATAATAGAATAAACAAGACTACAAGTCCCAGAATAAAAAAAAACAGACTGAAGCAGCTAGTCATGCTGGACCTGGAAAACGTTGCACGTCTGCTAAATGGGCAAATACTTTATATAAGTTGATGAATGCTCATCAAAGAGCCTTCCCACATTTGTCAGAAAAAACCAAACTCCATTTGTGTATGTTTATGTGCTATTCTGGAAGGTGCCAAAGGTGGTAGGGGAATACGAATTGGTGTAAAATTATAATTTGTTCGTTTCTAAACTGACATGTACCCCTCTTTTTGCTTCAATTATTAATGATTAATAATCCCCAAATACTTTTTTTATCGATTGTGTTTCAAAGGGGACATTTTTGTAGTTCACTCATTTTCCAAATTTGTCGTCACCTTTCCATGACTGGAGTCTTCTGCCTTCTGGATTGCACTCATTTTCCCATTTTTTCATCAGTTTGTCATCACTGGGATCGCTGTTCTTTGCAAACGCTGCTTTGTAGTGCCATCTACTGTAATTTTATGGAACTGACACATCTTATCCAATTGTGGCTGTTTTGCAAACAAATCAAGCTCTTTTGTGATGTGACTATGAACACTTCCATTGTCACTTGCGCACATTATATCTTTTGGTCAAGAATTTCTCCAAAATTAAACGTAATGAAAGAAAGCTATATATTATATTGATGCGCATATACGTGCGCTATATAAGTCGCAATACATTTACATTTACAGGGATGGAATGCTTGAATATTAAGCTAAAATAGCTTAATTTAGTTTCATTTACTTGCGTATAACTTGGTGGCTCCAGTTTACTATTCTAACTAACATTGGGTAAAATGTATTCTTTGGGTGGTCAGATATACTATTTTAACTCAAGTCTATCAAACATTGGGTAACATGCATACAATGGGGAAAGTGTCTACATTGAAGAGAGTTGTGATTTGTTATTCTAACTCCAGTGCAACAAAATATTGGCAAAAGTGTATACATTGGGGAGATTTAATATTTTAACTATAAAATACTGGGGAAAGTGGATATATTGAAGAGGTGTGTTATTTATCATTATAACTCCAGTCCAACAAAATATTGGGAGACGTTCATACAATGGGGAGGTCAGAGTTTTTATTCTAAATCCTGTCTAACAAACACTGGGGAAAGTATATATATTTTGGGGGGCACATTCACTAAACCCACATAATTTAATTGCCCTTACAAAATATTTGTAACATTAAAAAAAAGACCTAAAAATCTCACGGTGGCCAAGTAGTCTGTACTTTATCTAGCCTTTATGGATTTAATAGTGGCCTTTGAATGTGTTAATCGGACTAAGCTGAGGCAATCCCTTGTTAATCTTCAAATGGATCCATCCCTAGTCCACTTGTTGGCATCCTTGCATATGGACACTAAGGATTGAGTCAGGGTTGGAAACAAAGGAGAAGTCACGGATGAATTTAGTGTTGGTGGGAGGGTTCGCTAGTGATGCTTTTTATTTTGCACATTAACGATCTTAGTAGGGAGCTTAGTAAGTGCACCCCAGATGTGCCTATAGTGAATGGTGTCCCCTTCCAGCATTGTTGTACGCAGCTCTTCCCAGCTCATCCCTTGCCAATCTAAATTTAATATTCCTGTCTTAATAGACTTTGACTTGTTGCATATTTTGATAAATATTTTCAGTTAATAACACCTCTTTTTATAATGTGTGTGAATTAATAATGCACAAACACTACACAGGGGGCTAAATGCTTTTTTGCATGAAAAGCTATCTAAAACACTAAAGCATGTTGCTGTGTGTGTTGTATTAACTGTGTGCGCTGTATTAACTATGTGTGCTTTTAAATTTTACACTAAAGCATGAAAATACTATGTTGCACATTTCACATTTATTTTGCATGTTGTCATAAATAATAGAAAAGCTGCTTTTCACTAATAGCTTGGCTAGGTAAACATTTATAAGGGGTATTAGTATGAGGGAGGGAAACATAATGGGCTGATTTACATGAAATTAATATTATCTTTGTGTTTGTTTTATTTTTGGGGCCTACACAAAACATGGCTGCTTGTGAATCCATCAAGGCTATGGCTTGCAATTTAATGAGAAGGGAGCATGCTCAGACTGTGGCAGCTTTCCTCATGACAAGAAGTGAAGGACATCTTCAACTGTACATTCTTGTGATTCTGCCAATGTACCAGTGTTAGTTAAAAGTGTCCATCTGACTGCGCTGTGGAAGGAAGAGAATTAGAATGAAACATTTTTCTTAGTAAATGTTGCAAATGTTTATAAATGTAGTTATTCATGTATGCTTCTTTTGTTAAAACTGGTAAAGTCAGGATTTTAGAATGAGTCAGGGTATTGAGAACTCATGCCATCATGACTGACCAATCACGTACAGGTTTTCCTGAAAGATGCTACATCTTTGTGTAGTCTGCCAATAATTAGGGTATAAAATAATGTCCTCTGGATGGGGCTGGCTTTTCTCAGCTCAGCTGGCTTCTATGGGTTAGGTACGAGAAACGTCCCGGGAGATTGCTGAAGGGGAGGTGCGTCAGAGAAGATTCAGGGGGAGGTTTCTTGCTTCCACGTCATATCTTGGCACATCAGGCCACATTCCTTTGAGGTCTGGTGAAGGGCGGGCTGTCTCCCTCCTTTTTGCTCTTTAGACACAGAGATGCACATGAGCAGCAACAGATAGAAAGGCTCTTTAGATTTAGATGCTAAACTTTAAGTTCATGCTTTGACTAATTAACTAGCTCTGAAAAGATTTATTTGACTTATGCATTTATTTCTCTTAATGGGAGATTTTTGCCAACTATTTAATTATTGATTAGCTTTGCAAGACTATTTTTCTTAGAAACTCTTTAAGAATTTTGACTGATAATTTGCGCCACATTTTCATAACTACATGTTATGCTTATAGGCAGACTCTAATGTGTTCTTTATTAATGCTATTTTTCCTGTTTTCCAAATTCTGTAACCTGATTGATATTTTACTAATGAATAAAGGGTCAGAGAAAAATTAACTTTTGACTAGAAAATAAAACCCTTTAAAAAACTCAACAACTCTCTTTATTGGCTTGAATAATAAATTGCATTTTTGATTGTTCAGGTTTATTTAAGTCTCCTGAAGGTAATACATGGTGTGAAGGGCCCAACACCTTTTGAGCGGTAAATTAGAGGTAGCATGAGGGTTTTACATTGAGAAATTACCAGAAGAAATTACCGCTCCATCAGTTTTTGGTAATCAGAGGATGGTCATTATTGATTAGTTTGGTGATTAATGATTATTGATTTCACCATCAACTACTCAACTAATGGATCATTGACCTTAGAAGGGAAATAAAATAATTGCCCAAGTTAGATAAATGCCCAAGTCCTGATTCCTGACTCCAATGCTCAGAACCTGAAGACTGGCAAAGCAGTACTGGCAGGTGATGCAAGAAGTGGTGTGAGTATCAATAGGGTTGTGAAATGTTGTTAATATGCTAGCATGTATTTTTGAAGTGTTGAAAATATTAAGGTTTTTTTTATTGTTTGTGAAATTTGCTCATTTTGAATTGATGGTGTTATTGATTATATTGGTAATTTCATAGGACATATTTTTTTGGTTATTGATTACATGTTTTAACTCTTCATGTTAAGTTAGTGTCTTGTTCTATGTTGTCTGGAACACGCAGGTATGCACACCTGTGGAATCCCGGGAAGGAATAGCGGGTGGTAAATGGAAGCCACACTGCACTGAGGTTACTCGTCTGTTGGAATAACACTGAGAAGCTAGGTAGGGCTGGCAGTGTTAAATTAGGGACTATTTTCTGTGTGAGTGATTAATAGCAAAGAGTTCGCTGGTGAAACTTTGGTCTGATATCACCTAGAAAGGGTCACACCAAAGGAGTAGCAGGTTCTTCTGAGCTTGATTGACAGCAAAAGGGTTCGCTGGTGAAACTTTGGACTAAGATATATCCTGAAGGATAAGTCCAAAGGAGTAGCAGGTTCTTCTGAGCTTGAGTGAAAGGTAAGCGGAAGGGATTTACCTGTAGTGTTTGAAGAGGAAACGGAAGGTCTTACTTTGTGAAGGGTAAGCGGAATGTGTTACTTGCAGTGAATATAAATCTATCCTTTATTTAGCACAACAGACAGAGTAGCGAATGTATTTATGTTGTTACTAATAGAGTTATTGATTAAGAGAAATATTGCAGTAAGATTTTGTGGAGGGTCAGTGGTAGGAGTAAAACTGACTAAAATTGAGACTGACAGGTTTCGAGAAAAGAAATTGCATTGAACTATTGCAAAAATGAAAATGTTTGAAGGTTTAAAGAAGCTGTTAGGAGGTGAAGTGAAAAATTCGTTTTTTATTGGTGATGCTCCTGAAGGAACACCTGTGCATTTTATGTCTACCAGTTTGGGACAAAACACATGTATGTGGGTTCACCAATGGTGCAAGATTACTGAAAAAGAGGGTGCTTTGAGGTTTCCAAAAGATGGTACTTTTGAATTGCAAATTATTGACAAATTAAGGGAAGTGTTATGTGAAATAAAGACACAATCTAAAGCTGCACAATTTGAGGCCTTAAGCCTGTGGGAAAAAGCAGCAAGAGATAAAGCAAGTGAGGATGAAAAGGTAAAGCACCAGATGCAGGAGAAGAGAATTAGTGATGATAAAGAGCTTCAAATAAATAATTATTCAGGGGATGAAATAATGGATGAATTGTTATCTGAGTGTCCACCACTTTATGTGGTTCCCATGAAAAATACTGAAAATAGTGTACCAGTAAATACTACAGGGGCTACTGCTTCTGTTGAACTGAGAGAAATACAGATTGAAAGAACTGTGCAGAAATTTTATATTGACCCATTACCTGTTGATTCAGTACTGACAGTGATACCTCCAGGTGTTACTGCTTCAAATGTGCTTGATTCAGTTCAAGAATTACAAACTGCAGATGCACAGATAATGCCTAGAAAAATTTGGACTGTCCCAATTAATATGGTCCCTACTGAACAGGTTCAAAGAGCTGCAGAATCAGTGATTATGGCAGGGTTTATTTCAGAAACTCAGAATACACAGATTATTGAACAGAAATTACCCCAAGCACTAAAAGGTGAGGGAAAAATGGTATTTACAACATCTGCAGCCCAGGATAAAATAAATGTAATTGAAAATGGGATTTTTCAAACCTGCTCTGAGGAAGCAGCAGTAATTAAAAAGATAGGGAACATGGGAGAACATATTAACACAGGTCCTGAAAAAGAGAGACAGCTTAGAGTTTTAAATTCAACATGTGAACATGGGGAAAATAACAGTCCTTGCTGTTTAAATCATGAAAATGTGAACCAGTGTCAGGAAAAAGTATTATTTTCCTGAGTAAGGAAACAGCTGCATGTGCATTAACTACACATAATGGACTGACAGATTTGGCTCAAAATTATGAAACTGATGTTTCAGGAAGTTTTCCATTTCAGAAAAGTTTTAGGGTACACATGGATGATGAAGCAAGTGAGAAAATGTGTTCTTCAGGAATGCATTTGCACATTGCAGAAATAAAATATATTTTCAAATGCAATGGGTTTGAGAAATTAGGAGACAAGTGGGCAAGAAAACATGAGAAGAAAAAGAAACCACCAGACCTAGCAAGGAAACTGGATAAGGAAAAGAAGCCACCGGATCTAGTTGAGAAAAATAATAAGCAGAAAGAGGGAGAAGCTTTTGCTTACTTATTGAGAGAAAAGGTGGGAGAAATGTATGTGCATATGCCACAGAATAAAAATGAACGTGCAGCATTTCTGAACACATTCCCACAATTGAGAGACAATTTTATGCTGTGGTACCCACAAGTTGATGGATTTGATGAAATTTTAAAAGAGTTGTGCATTAATTTGGAAATGTTCTTTTACATTGCCATGCAGACTAAATTATGGTTTGAATCTAAAGTTGTTGTTCAAGGGCCAGGTGAGGAGACAGTGAAAAGGGTTTGCATGAATGCACCATCTATTTTCTGTTGTTATGGAGGAAAATATAGCAGTGATTTATTTCCTAAAGGGCAGAGTGCCAGCAAAGGATGTTGATTGGGTACAGATTAAAAGAACACAGGATGGTAGTAAAGGTGTTTTGGTTAGTGCAAATTCAGGTATGGATGTTGTACTGCTGGAAAACGTGTCCATTTGCCATCTTTATAACAGATTTGAGCATTGGAAGAAGAAAAGTAAATTTAAACATGATGCACAAAAACATGGAGAAATGCAGGTGCAAATTATGCCAGCTAAGCAAATGCAAATGTCAGTTCAGAAACAGGTACCAATGGCAGGAATGTTTCAAGCACAGATGGTCCCACAAAATATGGAAAATGCTAAAGTTAATTTAAATAAGGTGTCCAGAGCAAATGTAAATTATTTCCAGAGACAAAAACAGAACCCAGTCCAACACGTTACTGTGTTTGAAAATGAGAGTTTTAACCCTCACAATTCTGAATTTACCAAGTCCATTGTGAAGGCAGTGGAAAGTCCAAATTTAGTTGCAGGAGTTTTAAACAAAGAAATTACAAACCCAGTTTTAGAAGAATGTGCACCAAAATTAGGCCCATTTGAGGAAGATTGCAAAACTGTTGTCTGTGATTCAGGCCTAGCAAGAAAACAATTATTTTGCAAATTAAGCACCACAGATTACTGTACATCAGATAATGTTCATTTTCAGATTCCTGATGAGGATGTACATTTTAAAATGACCCAAGAGACAGCTGTAGCATTATTTTCAGAAAAGACAGTTGACAAATTACCTTCTGCTTTGGAAAAAATAATAAACACAGAAATAAGAGAGTTCACAGAGAAGGATGCCAGATTAATAAAATGTGCAGAACATGTCTTATTAAAATTTGAACCAGAGGACATGTATTCAGGAACACAATCAGTTGCAGGAATGTTACCAATAAAAGGATTTTTGATGGAATTGATTAGAAATTTGTGTAACTTTCTGATCACAGGTTCACAGAAAATAAATGAAAAGAACAGAATAGTGCAGGAGATTAAAAGCATATTTTTTCCATGTTGTCCTGTGGTACGGAATCCAGCCAATATATTTTTTCACATTCCATGTGGTGAAGAATGGCTTATTTTTATTGATTTTTGCCAAGTTCATGTTACAGTGCCATTGCATGAGAATAGGCAGGAGTACTGTCAAAAAGAAGATGAATATCTGGGACACAAAATTGGAAAGGGACGTAGAAACGTGTCACCAGAGAAGGTGGAAATAATTTCCAAGATGAATACACCTCAAATTCAGAAAGAAGTCAGGACATTTTTGGGAATGGTTACCTGCTGTAGAGAGTATTTACTACACCTTTCCCTAGTGGCTAAGCCTTTACTGAGGCTGACACACTCAGGTGTGTCTGATCCGCTTCCATTGGACAACAACTGCACAAAAGCATTCCTAGAGTTGAAAGAGAAAAAATGTCGCGCCCCAGCACTAGGAATGAAGGTTTATTTGAAAGAAAACACACTAATTTGCAGTGAGAGGGAGGGCTGCGCTCTCTCATTGCCTATTGAAAAAGATGACTGTGTTCAAAGGTCTGTGATGTATTGCCCAATGACCTTTGACCCTAACTTCACAGAAATGTCAGCAAATGATTTGGATTATGATGAAACTGAAAATGAGTGTCTAAATATCATGAAAATATGCATAAAGCCAAATTCAGACTTTAAGGATGAATGTCTGAGTCAGCCCAACAATGTCCATTTTGTGGATGGCCCATGTTTGAAAGGTGACACATTAAAAGCAGCACAGGCTGTGCTCCTTATACATGATGTTGTCAAAGCTTTATGGCTTTCAGTAGTTACCCCAGCCCAAAATTCGGAATTGATTGCCCTTATCATAACCTGCAGTATATCTGCTCAAATGAGAGTCACTGTTGTCATGGGAGAGAGAAATGCTAATTCAGTTGCACAAAATTGTGTTCTGTTCGCATGTACATTCTATGGAATCTTCACAGTTGAATTAAAAGAGGCTCAAGAAAATGTTTTTGAAGCAGAACAATAGGGTTGTATCAGAACTGTTTTTGAGAAAAGTGACAACTGCATAGTGGCAAAAGTGTTATTGCAAAGACTGATGCCCAGGTATAGATTGCCAGTTTCTCTGAAATCAGATCATAATGTGGTCTCAAAGATAATAAGTGCAGAACAACAGATTGGACAAGGAATGGATTGTAGCTATCGGCCTGAAGTGTCAAGCATAATAAAGCAACACATTGGCAGCACAGAGTTACCTTTTGCAAAAGACTGTGTTTCAGCAACACTAAAGTGGCTTGAAAATACATATGCAAATGCACTTGTGGAAAACACTGATGAGAACACTAGCCATTGCTGTGTAGGTCTGGTTGATGTACAGTGTGCAGTTTCTCACCAGATTGCAGCTGCTACACAAGATCTGCATAATGGATGGTGCAACAGCTTTGATCTGAGAGATGCTGTGGTGAAACATCTGAATCTGATCAAAGTGAAAATAAGAGTGAAAGGCCTTGGTTGAAAAAGTGCAAAGGATTGATGGTGCTCTGTCAGAGTTTCACAGCACCTAAGTAGTCCAATTTGCATGGAAAGTATGAGCCATACTGATGCCAAGCTGATGACAATGAGCAAAGAAATGCTGAAACTGTCCTGTTGAATTCTTTTTTATTATTTTAGTTACTTGTTTTAAAGAAGACTAACTGTTCCAAGAAGCTACTTACAGATCTCTGCACTAAAACATTTGAGCTTGGCTATATATGATCTGGTTACAGACCAAACTTGTGTTTGCCTTAGAAATAGAAGTAACATTGTTATATGCTCAGCTTTTGCAATTTAGAAAAAAAAAAAGATATTGTCACTTGTGAAATGAAAATTGTGTGATGAATTATAAATCATTTTATTATGATTTGAATCATCAGAAGGGTGGATTGATGGAGCAGAGTTTATCTGCAGTCAGGCATTGTTTTATTTTTTGTGCTTCAGACAGGCTGCATTTAAATTGCCACGCACATTTTGGTGCAAGTTAAAACCATGGCACATGAAAAACATGAAAGTGAGGCCTATTCAGTCTGAAATGCTTTTGCTGAATTAACATGTGTTTTTTTGCAATGTAGAGAAAAGTGGCCGTTTTAGCTTTGAAGATTAATAGAATGTGTTTCTCTCTTCCCAGCTCATCCCTTGCCAATCTAAATTTAATATTCCTGTCTTAATAGACTTTGACTTGTTGCATATTTTGATAAATATTTTCAGTTAATAACACCTCTTTTTATAATGTGTGTGAATTAATAATGCACAAACACTACACAGGGGGCTAAATGCTTTTTTGCATGAAAAGCTATCTAAAACACTAAAGCATGTTGCTGTGTGTGTTGTATTAACTGTGTGCGCTGTATTAACTATGTGTACTTTTAAATTTTACACTAACGCATGAAAATGCTATGTTGCACATTTCACATTTATTTTGCATGTTGTCATAAATAATAGAAAAGCTGCTTTTCACTAATAGCTTGGCTAGGTAAACATTTATAAGGGGTATTAGTATGAGGGAGGGAAACATAATGGGCTGATTTACATGAAATTAATATTATCTTTGTGTTTGTTTTATTTTTGGGGCCTACACAAAACATGGCTGCCTGTGAATCCATCAAGGCTATGGCTTGCAATTTAATGAGAAGGGAGCATGCGCAGATTGTGGCAGCTTTCCTCATGACAAGAAGTGAAGAACATCTTCAACTGTACATTCTTGTGATTCTGCCAATGTACCAGTGTTAGTTAAAAGTGTCCTTCTGACTGCGCTGTGGAAGGAAGAGAATTAGAATGAAACATTTTTCTTAGTAAATGTTGCAAATGTTTATAAATGCAGTTATTCATGTATGCTTCTTTTGTTAAAACTGGTAAAGTCAGGATTTTAGAATGAGTCAGGGTATTGAGAACTCATGCCATCATGACTGACCAATCACGTACAGGTTTTCCTGAAAGATGCTACATCTTTGTGTAGTCTGCCAATAATTAGGGTATAAAATAATGTCCTCTGGATGGGGCTGGCTTTTCTCAGCTCAGCTGGCTTCTATGGGTTAGGTACAAGAAACGTCCCGGGAGATTGCTGAAGGGGAGGTGCGTCCGAGGAGATTCAGGGGGAGGTTTCTTGCTTCCACGTCATATCTTGGCACATCAGGCCACATTCCTTTGAGGTCTGGTGAAGGGCGGGCTGTCTCCCTCCTTTTTGCTCTTTAGACACAGAGATGCACATGAGCAGCAACAGATAGAAAGGCTCTTTAGATTTAGATGCTAAACTTTAAGTTCATGCTTTGACTAATTAACTAGCTTTGAAAAGATTTATTTGACTTATGCATTTATTTCTCTTAATGGGAGATTTTTGCCAACTATTTAATTATTGATTAGCTTTGCAAGACTATTTTTCTTAGAAACTCTTTAAGAATTTTGACTGATATTTTGCGCCACATTTTCATAACTACATGTTATGCTTATAGGCAGACTGTAATGTGTTCTTTATTAATGCTATTTTTCCTGTTTTCCAAATTCTGTAACCTGATTGATATGTTACTAATGAATAAAGGGTCAGAGAAAAATTAACTTTTGACTAGAAAATAAAACCCTTTAAAATACTCAACAACTCTCTTTATTGGCTTGAATAATAAATTGCATTTTTGACTGTTCAGGTTTATTTAAGTCTCCTGAAGGTAATACATGGTGTGAAGGGCCCAACACCTTTTGAGCGGTAAATTAGAGGTAGCATGAGGGTTTTACATTGAGAAATTACCAGAAGAAATTAACGCTCCAGCAATGGAGCTATTATTAAGTACTAGCTCATTCTCTTACATGGGGGTCATTTTCAGCTCATTTGGAACATGGTCTGCACATATCGCACAAAGTAGGACCACGTTCTCTAGGGCAATTGGCTCTTTACCAATTCTACCATCTCCCAATTGTGAGTGGGTTCTCATACCCCTCTTGCAAATATATTCGGCACAATGTGTTTCTACAGCAACTTATGGGGCAGGCATATGGGGCCTCGAGGGACTCGACTACCCTCCAAAATGAGGAAAATCTTTTTTTGTTGGAGGGTAATGTTAGCCCCTGTGTCAAAATCTTTTTTTTTTTTGATAAACAACTTTTATTGTTTTCACACTCAAATTCAGCCACATATTGCAAAGCATAAAGTATAGGTATGTACAAAAGGTAAGACTTTCCCGATGTACGAATTTGGCAGGTTGCAAAATTGTATAGGTGAACATTTCCATAACTCTAAATCAGTCCCCCCAGCCACTTCCCCCACACCCTGCGATATTTCTTAGGACAACCACGTGCTTCATACAATGTTTTCTCCTGCGCGGTGCACCGGTCAACCCCGCTCCGCCATCGTCCAACACTCGGAGAATTCGGACATATCCTGGAGGCAGCTATGTCCCTTTTAGCCACAGCCAATGCAGTTGTGACAAACAGTTTTTCATTTCTGGACCCGTCCAGCCCATCCGTAATCCCCAGAAGTGCGTGCCGAGGATCATGGGGGTCTCTGGTACAGTTGTGTGTCATCAGCATACATGTGATAGTGGATGTTGGATAATTTCAGGATTTCTGCTAGAGGCTCCATGAACAGATTGAAGAGAGTGGGTGAAAGTGTGGACCCCTTTGGTACCCCCAGAGTGAGCAGAGAGGGGTTAGACAGAGACTGATTAACCATGAGTCTTTGGGTTATATTGAGTAGGAATAAGGAAAACTAGTTTATCACAGTCCCTGATAACGGACAAAAGGTCGAGGAGGATCAGAAGGCACGACTCATTTTGGTCCAGCATTCATCGTGCATCATCAACATTGTGGGTAAAAGCGGATACCGTGCTATGACCCTGACGGAAGCTGGATTGAAATTGGTCCAGCAGTTGGAATTGTTCAATGTGGCTACATAGCTGGATGTGTACTCATTTCTCTGAGAGCTTTGCTGAAGTAGGAATGGTGGCGATTGAGCGAAAATTGTGGAGGTTAGTATGGTCTGCTGGCATTTTCTAAAGATAGGGGTGACTGCCCCGACTTTAGGCAATCCGGGATCGAACCTTAAAGCAGAGAGGCGTTAACTATCTTCGTCCAAAGAGGGAGTATGGATGAGCTGATCTTATTGATGAGGTTCGGTGACAAGGGATCACTAAAGTGGTTAGAAGTTTTCAGAGTAGCCAGAGTTTTGCAAATGGTGCACACATCCACGGTTCTGAATATTCTCCAAGAAGAATTGTTTTTGGGAGGAAGAACCTGAATTTGTGGGGAAGAACCTGAATTTGAGGGGGCATACCCAACCCAGAGGGTGGATAGGTGGAAGGTAGATTCTCTAAGGCTGCCTGTGGTTCCAGTTTGATCTTTGTTGACTTAGCACGGAAGAAGGCAGCAAACTCCTCACAGTTAGGCTGCTGACAGAGTTCCAAGGAGGGAGGGTTAGATTGTCTGTTAGATGGAAGCTTGATGAGTTCAAACAATTGTTTTGGTTGCTTTTTGGCTTGCTCTAGTTGTTTTCCGAAGTAACTAGCTTTAGAGCATCTGATGTGTTTGTTACATAAATTTCTCAGAGATCACAGCTGAGTAAGATGGTGAAGGGAAGGAGAGGATCTCCACAAACGTTCTGCGAGTCTCAGATTTCTTCTTTCAGTATTTAGGCTGTCATTAGGCGAAGGTTTGGAGATTTTGGAGGGCATTTTTTTTTGCTGTAGGGGTGCCGTTGTATCCAATATGTTCGTCATGGAGCTAATATAGTGGTCTGTAATGTCACCGACTTCAGACATGTTCAGAGGAGGAAGCAGGATATTATCCATGCCGGAAGTCAGATCATATAAGCTAATACTTCTCAGACTTCTTTGCCGGTGTGTAGGTTTCTTCAGCTGAGCTTTAATGGTTCTCACCAATTCTGAGACGAGGAAGGAGATGCAACTGTTTTCCATCCAGTCACATGGGGCGATCAATTCAAGTTGAATGGAGTTCATCTTACCAAGGACCAGATCCAAGGTAGCTCTCTTGATGTGAGTAGGGCTATCACATATTCAAGTGAGGTTGAAGTCTTATATGAAGGATTTGAGGTAAGTCGGTAACAAGCGTTGGCATAGCCAATAGGTCTCGCCTTTGGGACTTTATAAGTGTTTAGCCATGCAACAGTTGATGTTGCACCAATGATATTGTGCTGCATATTTAAATACTTATAAGGTCCCAAAGGCGAGACCTATTGGCTATGCCAATGCTTGTTTTGTGAGGCATGGGGAGATTAAGTGAATTGCCTGAATCACAGGATGTTCAGTCTCATTGCCAAGACTGGAAGCCAGTTCCCTAGATTCGAGGTCGACCGGCCTAGCTGTTAGGCCAACTCCTCTCCCCGCATAGGCCTCAGATATGGCGCCGCTTTCCCCCGTATTATTTTCGCACCTTGTAACTCTTTCAATAGCTGATCTTTCGCTCTTGTTTTGTTTGTGCATGAGGTCCTTTTACAATGTTTGCTCAGTTCTTTTTTTCAATTTTTCACACACACCCCCTCCAAACACGAAAGTGTCTTTATTATGAATGATGTAAGTGTTAGAATAGACAACTTAAGCATTTAATGCTATTTAGAAATATCGAAATGTTAGTATATTTAAAGTCCATGGTTTAGGTAAACGAGGGAACATGACTGGAGGCCAGGGTAAACAAAGCAATGAGGCTGGGAAGTGGCATTTATTGGTTAGATCAGCTGCAAACTCCCTCTATTTGCAGTTGTTTGGACGTTTTATCACCTTTGTAATCCACTTCTCCCGAGATCCATCAGGGATGACACCGGGGAGGCCAGATGTACTTGAAACGTTCCAGACAACACCTCAGCAGGTTAAGGTATTGAGCTGTGTCTACCGTGCTTTATTGGAAGAAGCTGAGAGAGACTCAGGCTTTTGGCTAAAATAAAGACCCCACAACACTGGAAACTAAAGACACTCATCGCAGTTAATGCAGGCGGTTCAGAGCAATTAGCGCTGATTGGTGGCTTCTTAAAGCCCCCAAAACAAAAACCGAATGTAAAAAGAACTTACTGTAATTGCCCTGCACCCCCCTCCAGCTTCATCAGGGTAATGCACTGGATAACTTCAGCCCCTCTTTTGTTATGCAACGTTATTGGAAAAGGGGTCGAGGTATATGTTTAACAATCTATATGAAGTGTTTTTTTATACATAAACATCCCATGCTGAGATGTGTGTAAAAAGAGGGTTTGCAAGGACTGGTGCCTCTCCTACAGAAACCACACACGCTGTACTCAAGACAATAGTTCAGCACCATTTTGAAGAGAAACCAGGAGGGCAGTGCCGCAAATCTGGCACCAGAAACAACGACACAGGGTCGTGACTCCTAACCAGTAAGCACTTTAACCTCTTACGACCTCGCGAACCTGGCACCAATCAGGCAACAGATTCCTTAAATTAGGCAACCATATTAGGAGATTGCTTTTTCCATTTGTATGCTTTGAAATAAGAAACCCAAACAAAGCCAACCCGAAAAACCTAGTTTCACCCATAACAGCAACATGATTTGAAGTGTGTTACTTTAGCACGACATTTGGTGCTTTTTGAACACCAGTTTCAGGGATCCAATTGTGTAATGTTGCTTCTTCTGACATTGGGCAATGTAACCCAGCAGAAAAAATTTGGGGGCATATTAATAATAACCTCGTTAAAATTATCGCAGTTTTAGCGGCAGGAAACTGCAGCTAAAACGGCGATATTGGGCTTGCTAATATACGTTAAAGAAATCCAATAGAAGCCAGGTTAGATGTGCAGGACATCTAACCTGGGCTTCTATTGGAATTCTATAACGCATATTAGCACGCCAATTATCGCCGTTTTAGCAGCAGTTTCCTGCCACTAAAACAACGATAACTTTAACGAGGTTCTTGCTAATATGCCCCAGAGATCATTATACTAGTTAAAAACTAAAGGCACTAAAATAAAATTAAAATAAAAAATAGAAAAAAATCTGTACATTCTTAGACTAAAATAAACGTAAAAGAACAAAAAACTACCAATGTGTGTTATGTACTGAGCCATGTTAGAGGTTAATATGTGATGGCCTAGGCTAATAATACTGCACGCACTACATTAAATTAGGGAATGGGCCAGGGGGCGAATTGAAAGGGGGACGTGGAGGAGGGGGTGGGCGGTGGAGCAACCAGGGCAAGGGAACTACAGCAGTCCCCTTAGAAATAACAAAGAAAAAGAAACCCCACTCCCTACAAAATCCTGATTTTTTTCCTTTGAACGCGCTTTGCGCATTTCTTTAGGGAAAAGACAAATAAAACCAGGCACCCGCCATCATTCACGTCTGTAAATTATAGACGTAACAACTTGACAAGTTCTGGTATGTTATGTTATGTTTAGTCCAGGAGTGGGGATAGAAGGGTGCGAGACAGAGGGTGGAGCCTTGCGGACGGCTCGGTCTTTTCCAAAACGACAGCGTCTCACCACAATGAGCGACTTTTTTATGTACTAACACAAAGAACTGCGCAAATCCTTCACAAAATGGAAGATAAGTGGTGAGCTTTATTTTTATAATGTGACACAACAAAACACACATCAGTCATATGCATTTTGGACATTACCAGTTTTGTGAAAAACGATCTGCTGTAATGGTGCACAAAACCCGTCTTGATTTAAACGCGGTTGAAGTTAGCCTAACCATGAATTAACAAGGGATGTATGACGTTACAACGCATGCTTTTACATCGCATGCCTTTACAACGCGGTTTTTACATCGCATACCATTACAACGCATAGCGCTTTTGGGTGTTGGATAGTGAATAGTTAAATTTACTATTCCAACTCCAGTCCCCGTGGACACTAGGGAAGGTTATTGGATAGTAAATTAACCTATTCCCTATCCTAGAGCGCCCCCCAGCGCAATGCGTTGTAATGGTTTGCGTTGTAATGACCGCGTTGTAATGGTAGTGCGTTGTAAAAGTTTCGTTGTAAGTGATGTTTCCCATTAACAAGCATTGGCCGCGCTGCCCTGAAAGTGACGCGGCCAAGAAAGCGAAAGTGTTCTCAGGCTTAATGAGGAAGAGAGGGGGGGCGGGTTGTGTGTGTAGAGTTAATGAGCCATGACGAGCAGATTGCGGCTGCGCGCATGCACTCGAGCGTAACCTTAAGCTGGAGGCCAGCAAAAGTGTGTGGTAGCACTTTGAAAACCCCACTTACTAAATGTCTCGCAGAGCAGCACATGCGCTGGCTCAGGCAAGACCTAAAAATGCAAATAGTGATGGGATGAGAATGGCTAAGAGATAGAGGAGATAGGTCTCTTCAGTGGATCCGAAGAAGGAAGGATTAGCCAGTGGCCAAGTAGAGATGGAAAAAGGGAGAGGACGTATTAAGTAGTTGTAGGGTGACCAGCACAGGATGATCTCAGAAGGATGAGGGATTGAGAGAGAGAGAACTATAAAGGGAGAAAGAGAGAGACTAAAAAGAATCTTAGGAAGAGAAATCCAAAGAAAGTGACAAACCCTAGAGAAATTGTAAGATTGTGAGGTACATACCCAGAGAAAGAGAGAGAAATATTGCTTCAAAGTAAAAAAACAACGTTAACTTAGAATGTTAGCACAAAGGGACTTTAGTTGTTGTCTCTAATTGACTTAAGATGTTATGTTGCTTATTTTCTGATTGTCTAAAGAAGATATTCTGAATTTCTGTATAGCTTTTAAGCCATCATATGATAGTTTTGAAGTACAAGGGGAGTGTGAGTGAGAAAATATAGGGAAGGTGAGAAAATGAAAGGACAAATGCCAGAGAGAATGAGCCTTCTGTATGAAGTGGGTATTCTCCAAGACACGGCCTGTCTCTCACCAGACAAGCAGCAGTGCTTTATGGGGGACCAGCCAACAACTGTGCAGTGCAGAAACCTAGAGAGAAAGAATGGGTAGCAGGAGGGATCCGCAGAGTGAAGGACATTTTTGGGCTTTTGGGGTGACTGTGAGAGGGTCAGACCCTGAAAGAGATTTGTAAATCTCAAACAGATGCTAAAGTAGGTCAGATATAATCTCACAGAGGTAGGGAGCTGTCATGCCACTCACCAATATTTAAAGTCTGACCTCTTATGAGACTCCTACTAATAGTTACAACTGAGGATAGGTCACAAAGATGGGGCTGGGTAAATCAAATGAAGCTCAAAGAGAGAGCAGAATAGTAAGGAATGCCAGGCATGCCTACCCCTTCACCCTGTTCCCCAGCCAGATGGCAGGCTTAGGACGGAATTTGCAGAGGTCAGGGGGAGTAGACCTAAGGGACATGAGCCACACTGTGGGTTGGTTTAACCCGCTCTTACTCCTCTGGAGAGAAATCATTCATGTTGGTTTTTGGAAGTACAGTGCTTTGTGTGACAAGAATATGCCACACTTTGAAGGAAGTTGCCATGCTTTTGGGTGGCACCCAGTATCTCATTGGACAGAGGTGCCCCCTTGCTTGTTGCCCCAGAACACTGAATAAATATGTGAGAGCTGCATATTCTCTCAGAGCTGCTGCCTGCAACTACAAGGAGAAAGATGTACTGCTGGAATCTAGATTTGCACTTGAGTGCCTGCACTCTGACTGACTGGACCTGTTGCACAATCTAGTAATACAGCCCTGGGGACTTTACCTTGCTTCAAGAAGCATTAAGGAGTTTACTCCCTGCAAGCTAAAGGTTAACAGATTTTACCTACATCATCTCCACCAAGAGTCCCAATTTAGTGGACTTTTAAGGATTTGGCCAGTTGAATTGTGGCTTTGTAGTACAAACATCCCAGAGACCATCTAGGGGATACCAGACCTTTGGATTGGCGTTTTGATCACCTGGAACCTACAAGGATACCTTCAGGAAGCACCTCCTGAAGTTTGGAGAACTTTGTAGAATTTTTGTGAAAAAAGCTCCATGAGGTGTCTGACCAGACATCGAGAGTCAAGCTGAAAACCTTCAACCGCAACCTGGCCTGGATTTCAGGTTCATCCCCCTGAAAGCTCTGGAGCACCAGACTTCCAGGATTTGACTGGGGCCTCGCAGAAAGTTAAGCTCTCGAACTCTCACTAAGTCTGGCCTGCTGAGGTGGATCGATCGATGTCGGAAAAAGAATCTCCACAAAAGTATCTAAGCGTGAAGGTAAAATTTTGACCGGGGCTTCCCGCTTAGTGTATCTCACCAGGGCTCTG
This sequence comes from Lissotriton helveticus, assembly GCF_964261635.1. Taxonomy (NCBI): domain Eukaryota; kingdom Metazoa; phylum Chordata; class Amphibia; order Caudata; family Salamandridae; genus Lissotriton; species Lissotriton helveticus. The sequence continues at coordinate 998,151,472 of NC_136067.1, forward strand.
TCGCGGTTGGCCTAAAACTGTTACTTTGTCCCGGTCAAGCACGATCAGATGTCCCAGCGTGGTGCTATATGTCTTTAAGCACTATAAAGTGGTTAATCTGTACAAATCCATATCTCCAGTTTCCTACATTGGAATTTTGTCCTTTTGGTGTCATTTTAAAGAAAAATAATTTTCCTATTTTTTAAAATTGGGGTGGCATTTTTATTGTGTGTTGTGTCTTACCTGTTTGGTGTATTGGTGTTTTTAAATGCCCATCTACTAAGTTAGGCCTGACAGCTTGTTGTCAGCTACCAAAGGTTGAGCAGGGGACTCATTTACTGAGACCTTCACTAGACCGTATACTGAGTTGGTGGCCTCATTGCCAGTGGTGAGTGCATACTTACCCCTACCAATAACCCACTTTCCAACACATTCCTTTCCACATCTTTGTTTGATCTCTCGGATGTTGTCCAATCTCTTTCAGCTGTTACAAGGGGAAGGGCTTCATATCCAGACAGTGTTCCGGCTGATGTTTTTCTTACTGACATATAGGTATGGCCCCACTACATCTTAAACAATGCCAACACTATCCCTGCTGAGGCTTCCATCCCAGAGTCATCAAAAGGTGCCTCTGAAATACCCATCTATGAAAACGGTGACAGGTCCCACCCGAATAAGTAAAGACCTATATGTTTAATGGACTGCATACAAAAGGTTTTCTGTCGCTGTGTGATTGCCAAAATCCAGGGCTGGATGTTCGAGATGGACATCCTCAGCCCCTTCCAAGCCGGCTACTGGACGACAACCTTTATGTTGCCTTTGTCGACCTTAGATGTGCCTTTAATTTGGTCCTATGTTCCTGAAATAATGAAAATAAGGCTTTTCTTGAAAGATGAAGTCTTTATTCCATAATACTCCACCCACTGCACGGAGCGGCCTCCTAATCCTGTGATCAAACGGCAACTGGCAGATGCCATTTGAACCACGGCCAGTGACTACTCCATGCATGAGCCACATTCAAAGGATTACAACAATGTGGTTCCAATGCATCTTGTGCTACCCACGAGAAGCATTAAAACATCAATACCAATATTACAACACCTTCTACCCTACAAAAATGAAACAAGACAAAGTCATGTTACAAAACCAAAGTATAAACTAAATCAAACATTTACTAAACAAACAAAATGATCTGAGTAAAACTCTGGACAGAGATGTCTTAATATCTAATGAAATCTACAAACCTTTTTGGTGTCTTAATGACACGCCCCTTGAATGAGCTACTAATGCACGTGTCAGTGTCAACCTGGGATGTAGTGTTAGTGTTGACCTGAGACGGAGAAGTTTCATGAGGTGGGGCCGAACTAACGGAGGGTCTCGCCGAATCCAGCCAATGCCCCCAATCAAGATCGTCTTCAATCCTTTTTCTTCTATAATGCATTATCTCAGCTTGTTCAGGGGACACTTTAACAATTTGTCTTTTGTTCCACCACCCCTTATTTCCCACAAAAGCAGCTCCTTTACTGACCTTGCACACCTGTTCAAGCATCAGAAATTCTGACTCACCTTTCCTAACTTTTAAAGGTTTCTTAATAAGAATTCAGTCCTCAACCAACACGTCCTCCCCATTCAAACGACATTTTCTGTCGAAATTCTCCTTCATAAGGATCTGTTTTGAGACCACCCTGCCAGACACTTCCTTCAAGTTAACTGTATCATCACCAGACATCTCCCTCAATCACGTTGGGAAAAGAAGAGTATGAGCTTCTCTGCCCCTCAACAAAGTAAAAGAAGATATTCCTGTAGTACAATAGGGAGACGTATTGTAATTCAAATTTGTTTCTCGATAAACTCACCCACATCCAACCCAGATGCCAATGCTGTTTCAATCCCCTCTTACACAACCTTATTTCCTCTCTCCACCAGACTATTTGATGTGGGAGAGTAAAATGCCACTTTTAAATGTTTTATGTCTAAATTGCTCATAAACTTACAAATCCTCTCTGAAACAAAGTGTGTGCCGTTATCTGTAACAATGACTTTTGGGCCCCCTTCCAATAAAAGTATCTCATTCATAAATGTGATTGTAGACTCGGTATCAGGTGATTCTATAAAACTGTAATACATCCATTTTGAAAAGTAATTGACAGCTAGAATGACATACTTCATATCATGGTTGACTTCATAATATGGTCCTGAAAAATCTAGGCCTACTTTTTCCCAAGGAGCATTTGGAAACGCCGTTGGGTGTAAAGGTGTCTTCAATGTCTGCCAATGTTTATCGGAAAGAAGACACTCAGGACAATTGTCGATTACGTTTTTAACTTGGGTATCCAGAGAGGGCCACAAGTAATGTTGCTTAATCTTTATCCCGTGAGTATAAAAAGGGGTAGGCCCTTAAAACTCAGGACCTGGGTCCGTGGGTCAGTACAAAAGAGGTTGGTCTGAGTTTTCAAATATAATATACATATACAATTCAAAATAGAACCACGGTCACCATTAGATTTGAAACCAGTCAAAGGAATATATCAAATTATTCATTTCATTCATTTTGGCATTTTATTCATTTATAGCCAAGGTTATGAATAGCGATTTAAAGTAGATACATGTAATTGTAACATCATTACATTCAATATTCGAAATAGGTGCTCTCTGTGAAAGGGGAAGGGTAAGTGAATGAGTGAAGGGGACAGGGTAAAGGTGTTGTGACATAATTTTTACATCCAGATTAAAATGAAAAACCTCTACAGTCAAATTAATGGGCAAAGGTTCCCAATTTCACATCACACATAGATAATGAGAATACATCTCTTATTTGGCTCCTATGGTGTGTCAAGAAAAGAGGCGTAGTTCAACGTTTCGACCCCTGATACGCTAGAAGGGCAATTCACAGCCTCATGTTGGGGTCTTCATCAGGAAGAGAATGGAGAGCATCATCAAACGGTCATCGTATGTACCGTCCGCAGGGGGGCTTCCAAAAGCTCCGATGAATATTTGCGTGCTGGTAGTCACACAGCCAATGGGCACAGGTAGGTCTGTCCTCGAGAGATATGTTTATCTTTCAGGAGTGAACGCAACGTCGCGCTGTTGCTCCATCGGCGTACTGTGTCAAAATGCGATCGCGGTGCCGGTTTATTTTACTTTTAAATTGGAACGCGCATTAGCGCTGTGTCTTAGTCCGCGTCCTGCATCCGAGTGAGCTCGCGGCACTCGGATGCAGGACGCGGACTAAGACACAGCGCTAATGCGCGTTCCAATTTAAAAGTAAAATAAACCGGCACCGCGATCGCATTTTGACACAGTACGCCGATGGAGCAACAGCGCGACGTTGCGTTCACTCCTGAAAGATAAACATATCTCTCGAGGACAGACCTACCTGTGCCCATTGGCTGTGTGACTACCAGCACGCAAATATTCATCGGAGCTTTTGGAAGCCCCCCTGCGGACGGTACATACGATGACCGTTTGATGATGCTCTCCATTCTCTTCCTGATGAAGACCCCAACATGAGGCTGTGAATTGCCCTTCTAGCGTATCAGGGGTCAAAACGTTGAACTACGCCTCTTTTCTTGACACACCATAGGAGCCAAATAAGAGATGTATTCTCATTATCTATGTGTGATGTGAAATTGGGAACCTTTGCCCATTAATTTGACTGTAGAGGTTTTTCATTTTAATCTGGATGTAAAAATTATGTCACAACACCTTTACCCTGTCCCCTTCACTCATTCACTTACCCTTCCCCTTTCACAGAGAGCACCTATTTCGAATATTGAATGTAATGATGTTACAATTACATGTATCTACTTTAAATCGCTATTCATAACCTTGGCTATAAATGAATAAAATGCCAAAATGAATGAAATGAATAATTTGATATATTCCTTTGACTGGTTTCAAATCTAATGGTGACCGTGGTTCTATTTTGAATTGTATATGTATATTATATTTGAAAACTCAGACCAACCTCTTTTGTACTAATCTTTATCCCGGTCTTAGTAGATCCGAGATGCCCAAGATGTGCTTCGCTGATGATGAAACTGTGTAACCCAGCGGGAGGCACAAATCTGTCCCCCTGTCGTACGATACAGTTTTCAACAGACAATTTGTCAGACACCTGAGCAAAAATTCTCAAATCATCTAGGGTCGGACCAGCTGTTTGTTGTATACTCAATTACCTTCTGTAAAACCAAATCACTCTCACAGGCTGTCTTCCAACCATCTTCAGACAACACAGAATCATACTCCTGCACAGTGTCCACCACGGCCCTGCATTCAATGTCCTCCACCAAAGAATCTTCCTCATCATCCTTGTGCATAAGCAACCTGGATAAGCAGTCAGTGCGGAAATCTTTCCCGGCCTGAATATGTTTAACATTAAAATTATATTCTTGAAGTTTCGACACAAGCCTCATGAGCCTGGCAGAGATGCTGTTATTGTTCACCTTATTAAAAATATAAACCAAAGGTTTATGATCTGTCACTAATTCAAACTTACATCCCCAAATATACATTCTAAACTTATGAACAGCCCACACACATGCCACAGCTTCTCGCTCTATCGTGCTGTAATGCTGTTCAAACTGTTTAAGAGATCTAGAAGCGAACGCTACAGTGTTTTCATGGCCATCCACTCTTTGAGTCAGCACAGCTCCAAGTCCATAAACATTGGCATCCACAGCTATAAGGGAAACACAGTAATCCCTAAAAGCATGTAATGCTTAAGCAGAAACAATTAATTTTTTTCAAATTCCCAAAAGCTATATCTAATTCGTCTGTACATTTAAAACTCTGACCCTTTCCAAGCAAAACTCGTAAGGGTTCTAATGCTTGGGCATAACAAGGTACAAATCTTGCATAATATTTGGCTAAACCGAGGAATGAACATAATGTATCGTTGTCTGTGGGTGATTTTGCCTCTACAATTGCCCTAATTACAGAAAATGTTGGCTTGATTCCATGACATGACACAGTATGGCCTAAGTATTCTAACTCTTGTACTGCAAATTTACACTTGTCTGCCCTCACTGTCATTTCTTTTGACTTAAAAATAGATAGTAAATAATATAAAGGAACAGAAAGGAGAGCAAGGGTTATGTTCACCGAGGTGAACGGGGAGTACTCCTGTACCCCTGGGTGTAACTGTAGAAACAAAAGAAGGAGTACCACCAGCGAGAAATCACAGATTCCTATTGGGGTGGATGGTTAGACAAAAGGCAAAAGTTCTCCTTTTGTTAAGAAACCTCTCACTCATCACCTAGTGATGACATGCTTCATCATCGGGGTCCACCCTAATGACCTAGCGTCATCAGGGTGTGCTACAACACCTGATTACAGTGGAGCAGGTTGTGAGTGAAGGTGCGTGAAAAAGGAAAAAGTAAGTGTGTTAAAAATTGTCCTGGTTTCAACTTGAGGAAAATGAAATTTTTATTAGCAAGCAACTGGACAATGTTAAAATCGTGGCGAGATAATGTAAGGGCAGTAATGAGCCCGTGTATCTCTGTATGTGTCTGGTCTACATGTTTCAACCATGAAGGTTAAGATTAACCAGGTTTTCTTCAGGACCACAAAACCAGGGGAGTGGACGGTCTAAGTCCCCTAAAAGACGCACCCAATCCTACTCTCTGGAACCACAGAATGGCTAAAATGTGCCCGTGGTATCAGCTAGCACCTCAGTGGGTGAGCTTAAAAAATCAAAAATACCTGTAAAGGAAGATGAAGACAAATGTCAGATATTGGACATTGTACATGCCTGTTACGTAGTGCAGTGCTTCAATATTGTGCCTGCATGCTATCACTCCCAATGAGGCTGTGAATTGTCTTGTAACACCAATCAATGTGGCGCAATAGGGGTAATATTCGACTAAGACCATAGTCCATGGAAGGATGTGAGTGTGTATGGCCATTGGGGGGCGGTGGAAATTAACCGCAACTTGCACACTTTATAATTAAAAGTGCTGTGTGTTCATTTATATCTACACAACTACCGCGCATCTCAGCAATTTTGGTGGCGTGGTACTATCTCGCATACCGACTAATGTGTGCGAGGACATATCAATTTGATGATGCATGCACTGCCATGCTAGTTTGCTAAACATAAAACAAACACACCTACAATACATAAACATAGACCAAGGCTCACTCTCAATGGAGCGATTGTAGACTTCATGGGGCAGGGGAGGTTACCCTCGTATTGAAACGTATTCTGAAAAAGAAAGTATTTCCAGAAAAGACGTTAGGGCGAGGGAGACCGGCTTTGAATGCTAAGAGCCGTGTCCAGGAGGCGCGCCATGGCGCTCAATGAGTTTGTTATGCCCCTGTGTTGTGGGCATGGCTGGCTGGGTTTTTACTTACAGTTTAACTGGGAGGTCTCTGGCCTGTAACCTACTTCCGTCCTCAGCCCCGTTAGTATTGAGCCGGGCGTCCGAGGTAAGAGTTATTGCCAGCGCGCTTCCGTGATGGGCGGGGTTCTGGTCCCGATCACGTGAGCGGTTGCCTGGAGCCGGGGAAAGCCACAGTTACGGTGGCTGTGCTGGGACAAAGTGGTATCCTCCGGTATGAGTTCGATCCCCGGTCTGGGTGCCAAGAAGGGGTGAATTAAGAATAGGAAACGGAAGATAATGAATCTCTGACGTAAATTAAATTAAGTTATAAGGAAATGCTAAATAAGTTAGGACAGATGTCAGTACATATAATAATGTCTTGGAGGCATCAACGGGCGCAGTAGGAATATTCGAAATGTGACCATATGTGGTCAGACAAGGGAGGGGAGGCCAGGATCGGAATGGGAGAGTACCTACTCAGAACTGTGTGAATTAGAGGTGCCTATGTAGCAATGGCATGTATTTCTGAGTACTCATAAAGACTGCTATAGAGGACATACTGGTGGCTGCTGGGCGGGACTGTAAATATTCCAAATAGGAATTAGTAATACTTCATACTCATGATGGAAATCATCATATAACTTTGGTTTCTATTGGGCGTTTGGTCGACTACCCAGTGGGGAGGCCATATACTGGGGTGTTTAGTACTGGAGAGAAATATAATGGTTTTATTTTAGTACTGATGCCCACGGGATATTGTCATTAAGGCCTGTTATATGGGTAGATAATCTGTAGACCCAGCGTTGTTCTTTTTCATACAAAAGTTGTTGCGAGTTTGGTCCTGTGGGGATCTGTTCAATGACGGTCCACCTCATGTCATTGGGAGTGTGGTTTACACCTAGAAAGTGATCCGTCAGCTTTGTTGCATTATTCTTGCAGCGTATGGTGCTGCGGTGCTCACAGATACGCTGCTTGACTTTCCTGGTAGTCATGCCGATATATGCCTTCCCGCATGTGCATGTAATCATATATACGACATTTGTACTGTTACAGTTCGTATGTTTACGCTGTTCCCATATTTTTCCTTCTTCTAAGTTCAATGTCTTTGTATTCTCCGTCAAGTGGCACACACTGCAATCCCCGCATTTGAAGTGTCCTGTGACTGGTGGCAGATTCCACAGTTCTGTGACGCTGGGGTTCAGATTGGTGGGTTTTGTTTTTGGTCTAGTGTTGACTAGGCTGTCTTTTAAGCTTGGTGCCTTTTTGTAGGAGAAGAGAGGTTTGTCTCATTTTAGCATGCCTGTGTTCAATATTGACCAATGTTTGTTGATACTTTTACTCACTTTGTTGGATATAGTATTGTATGTTGTAACACAAGTGAGGGGAACTGGGTCATTGTGTGCCAATTTGTCTTCTAGGAGCGCGTCTCTAGGTTGATTTCTGGCTCTTTTTTGGCATTTCTCAATTATCTTGTTAGGGTATCCTCGCTGTTTTAGTTTGCAAGTGAGGTCCTGTGCTTGAGCTTTGTAGTCCGATAGTTTGCTGCAATTTCGCCGTAGTCTTAGATATTGCCCGTAGGGCAGGTTTTCTCTGAGTGGGCGAGGATGAAAACTTTCGTATCTGAGCAAATTGTTCTTGGCTGTCGGTTTAAAATGTGTTTTGGTTATCAATCCATTCTCTTCCTTAGAAATTTCTATATCAAGAAAGATCATGTGTTGTCTATCATAACTGTGGGTAAATCTGAGGTGTGGATCGCAGGTGTTGATCCATGTGATGAAATCTTTAAGTATTTCTTCGGGTCCTTGCCAGATTGCAATGATGTCGTCAATGTACCGACGCCAGAACTTGATATGCTCAATGTAGGGGTTCTCCTCTGTCAGGATATAGTTTTGTTCAAAATCATGGACGTATAGTCCAGCTACACTTGGAGCAAAAACACTGCCCATGGATGTGCACCTATTTGGAGGTACAGTGAACCCTCATATTCGAAGTAGTTTCTTTTTAGTGCTAGAGTGGCACATTGTAAAATGAATGATTTTGGCGTTTGGTGCTCCCAATTGTTCTTATCCAAGATGGTTTGAAGGACATTCAGGGTGGCATCTTGTGGTATGCTAGTATACAGACTCTCTATGTCAAAGCTGAGTAGGATGGTTTCATCGTCTGCTCTAATATCATTCAGGAGCGTCAGCAGGTTTTTTGTGTCTTTTAGATATGTGGGTGTTGATTGCACGATGGGTTTTAGAAAAAAGTCACAGAACCTTGACAGTGGTTCTAACAATGAGCCAATGCCTGAGACGATGGGTCTCCCCGGAGGGGGGATTTTCCCTTTGTGCATTTTGGGCACTGTGTAGAAATACGGGATTTTTCCTTCCGTTTTACTTAGGTAGTCTGCTTCTTGTTTGGAGATCCCTCCAGTGGCCTCTGTCGTCTCTACAAGTTGTAGGATTTCCGCTCTTAGATCTTCTGTGGGGTCTCTTGGTAGGGGTTGGTAATTTCTGATGTCGCCTAGTAATCTTCTACATTCAGTGTTGTAGTCAGTCTTGTTCATAACGACCAGACCTCCTCCTTTGTCTGCTGGTTTTATTATGACTGAGTTGTCATTTTTCAGTTTCATGATGGCATCCTGCTCTTCCCTGCTGCTGTTTTGGAATTGCTTGGTTTCTCTCATTTGTTCGATATCATTGAACACTGCTTGTTCAAACGTGTGGATTTTCACAGGAATAGTATGAGGTGGTGGTATGAACTTGGACTTGATTTTTAGTCCTGTTTCGTTAGGTGTCTCCTCTGTCTCATTGCTTGGGTGTTTTTCAAAGAAGGCTTTGAGTTTAAGTTTCCGGAAGAAATTGGCCAATTCGCAGTGAAGTTTGAATTTGTCTAAGCGTGTCGTAGGTACGAAGCCTAGGCCTTTATTTAGCACTTTGGTTTCTGTCTCAGTAAGATTTTTAGAGGAAAGATTGGTCACTAGGTCTTCGTGTTGCTGGGACCCGCTTTGCTCGTTCCTGCTTTGCTTCTGGTGTTGTTGCCCACTGGGTCCGCTTCCTCCCATTGCACATTGTTCCCGGTTCTTTTCCGGCCCCTTCCGCGCCTGCCTCTGTTTAGAAAAGGAGGGCGGTATTGGTTGGGTTGGAAGAATTGGGGTTGGAATGGTGGTTGCCATCCATACATGGGGAATGGTTGGTCTGGCATAAATGGTGTGGGAAATGGAGGCTGGCTGTATTGTGGCCATTGGTAGTGTCCTCTAAATCCACCTCTTTGTCTTTGTCTTTGGTTGCCATTTCCAGATCCCCCGCTGTTGTTGGAACTGTTGGAAGTGTTACTAGATGCATCCGAGTCGGGATCCGGTCCTGGTGTGGCTTTGTAAGCCGCATCTGAATAGGGATATGCCTTCACAAAGGAGAAGCGTTTCAGGTCAGTCTGAAATTTTGATACCTTTTGCTGTGTGAGGTTGTCCCTATACTCGTTCATCTCTTTGTTGAGGTCATCGAGTTTCTTTTTATATCCCGTGATGCTTGTTTTTATTTGTGCTTTCGTTATTTGTATTTCAATCTGTATTTTTTCGGAGAGGCGTAGGGCTGTTTTGAGGATAAGCATGATCCAGTCATGCGTGCAGTGCCATGCTATGCGTGCCCAGTCTCTTCTAAACTCCTGATCGTCTAGAAAAATGCGTGGAGCATTGGAAACCAGCAATCCTTTGGGTGCCATCTGATTCGTCACATATTCCTTGAGTATAGTGCCATGCAAGATGGTTCTAATTCTGTTCCGTTTCATCTCTGTTAATTTATCCCAATCTGATGTCTGGGAAATTGTGCTGCTTATGTTTGCATCCGCAAAGACCGCTAGATTGCCCATGATTGAGTCAATTTCCTCTGTCGAGTAAGTTAAGCCTTGGGTGTCTGCCATGGTCAATTTGTGTGTCCCGTATTCTATGCAAGCAGTCAGATGGACAGTGCTGCTGGGTGTTTACTCTCACAGCTGTGCGCTGCCAGGGCATAAAGGAACAGAAAGGAGAGTTTCCTTTTTCACGCACCTTCACTCACAACCTGCTCCACTGTAATCAGGTGTTGTAGCACACCCTGATGACGCTAGGTCATTAGGGTGGACCCCGATGATGAAGCATGTCATCACTAGGTGATGAGTGAGGGGTTTCTTAACAAAAGGAAAACTTTTGCCTTTTGTCTAACCATCCACCCCAATAGGAATCTGTGATTTCTCGCTGGTGGTACTCCTTCTTTTGTTTCTACAGTTACACCCAGGGGTACAGGAGTACTCCCCGTTCACCTCGGTGAACATAACCCTTGCTCTCCTTTCTGTTCCTTTATGCCCTGGCAGCGCACAGCTGTGAGAGTAAACACCCAGCAGCACTGTCCATCTGACTGCTTGCATAGAATACGGGACACACAAATTGACCATGGCAGACACCCAAGGCTTAACTTACTCGACAGAGGAAATTGACTCAATCATGGGCAATCTAGCGGTCTTTGCGGATGCAAACATAAGCAGCACAATTTCCCAGACATCAGATTGGGATAAATTAACAGAGATGAAACGGAACAGAATTAGAACCATCATGCATGGCACTATACTCAAGGAATATGCGACGAATCAGATGGCACCCAAAGGATTGCTGGTTTCCAATGCTCCACGCATTTTTCTAGACGATCAGGAGTTTAGAAGAGACTGGGCACGCATAGCATGGCACTGCACGCATGACTGGATCATGCTTATCCTCAAAACAGCCCTACGCCTCTCCGAAAAAATACAGATTGAAATACAAATAACGGAAGCACAAATAAAAACAAGCATCACGGGATATAAAAATAAACTCGATGATCTCAACAAAGAGATGAACGAGTATAGGGACAACCTCACACAGCAAAAGGTATCAAAATTTCAGAAGGACCTGAAACGCTTCTCCTTTGTGAAGGCATATCCCTATTCAGATGCGGATTACAAAGCCACACCAGGACCGGATCCCGACTCGGATGCATCTAGTAACACTTCCAACAGTTCCAACAACAGCGGGGGATCTGGAAATGGCAACCAAAGACAAAGACAAAGAGGTGGATTTAGAGGACACTACCAATGGCCACAATACAGCCAGCCTCCATTTCCCACACCATTTATGCCAGACCAACCATTCCCCATGTATGGATGGCAACCACCATTCCAACCCCAATTCTTCCAACCCAACCAATACCGCCCTCCTTTTCTAAACAGAGGCAGGCGCGGAAGGGGCCGGAAAAGAACCGGGAACAATGTGCAATGGGAGGAAGAGGACCCAGTGGGCAACAACACCAGAAGCAAAGCAGGAACGAGCAAAGCGGGTCCCAGCAACACGAGGACCTAGTGACCAATCTTTCCTCTAAAAATCTTACTGAGACAGAAACCAAAGTGCTAAATAAAGGCCTAGGCTTCGTACCTACGACACGCTTAGACAAATTCAAACTTCACTGCGAATTGGCCAATTTCTTCCGGAAACTTAAACTCAAAGCCTTCTTTGAAAAACACCCAAGCAATGAGACAGAGGAGACACCTAACGAAACAGGACTAAAAATCAAGTCCAAGTTCATACCACCACCTCAAACTATTCCTGTGAAAATCCACACGTTTGAACAATCAGTGTTCAATGATATCGAACAAATGAGAGAAACCAAGCAATTCCAAAACAGCAGCAGGGAAGAGCAGGATGCCATCATGAAACTGAAAAATGACAACTCAGTCATAATAAAACCAGCAGACAAAGGAGGAGGTCTGGTCGTTATGAACAAGACTGACTACAACACTGAATGTAGAAGATTACTAGGCGACATCAGAAATTACCAACCCCTACCAAGAGACCCCACAGAAGATCTAAGAGCGGAAATCCTACAACTTGTAGAGACGACAGAGGCCACTGGAGGGATCTCCAAACAAGAAGCAGACTACCTAAGTAAAACGGAAGGAAAAATCCCGTATTTCTACACAGTGCCCAAAATGCACAAAGGGAAAATCCCCCCTCCGGGGAGACCCATCGTCTCAGGCATTGGCTCATTGTTAGAACCACTGTCAAGGTTCTGTGACTTTTTTCTAAAACCCATCGTGCAATCAACACCCACATATCTAAAAGACACAAAAAACCTGCTGACGCTCCTGAATGATATTAGAGCAGACGATGAAACCATCCTACTCAGCTTTGACATAGAGAGTCTGTATACTAGCATACCACAAGATGCCACCCTGAATGTCCTTCAAACCATCTTGGATAAGAACAATTGGGAGCACCAAACGCCAAAATCATTCATTTTACAATGTGCCACTCTAGCACTAAAAAGAAACTACTTCGAATATGAGGGTTCACTGTACCTCCAAATAGGTGGCACATCCATGGGCAGTGTTTTTGCTCCAAGTGTAGCTGGACTATACGTCCATGATTTTGAACAAAACTATATCCTGACAGAGGAGAACCCCTACATTGAGCATATCAAGTTCTGGCGTCGGTACATTGACGACATCATTGCAATCTGGCAAGGACCCGAAGAAATACTTAAAGATTTCATCACATGGATCAACACCTGCGATCCACACCTCAGATTTACCCACAGTTATGATAGACAACACATGATCTTTCTTGATATAGAAATTTCTAAGGAAGAGAATGGATTGATAACCAAAACACATTTTAAACCGACAGCCAAGAACAATTTGCTCAGATACGAAAGTTTTCATCCTCGCCCACTCAGAGAAAACCTGCCCTACGGGCAATATCTAAGACTACGGCGAAATTGCAGCAAACTATCGGACTACAAAGCTCAAGCACAGGACCTCACTTGCAAACTAAAACAGCGAGGATACCCTAACAAGATAATTGAGAAATGCCAAAAAAGAGCCAGAAATCAACCTAGAGACGCGCTCCTAGAAGACAAATTGGCACACAATGACCCAGTTCCCCTCACTTGTGTTACAACATACAATACTATATCCAACAAAGTGAGTAAAAGTATCAACAAACATTGGTCAATATTGAACACAGGCATGCTAAAATGGGACAAACCTCTCTTCTCCTACAAAAAGGCACCAAGCTTAAAAAACAGCCTAGTCAACACTAGACCAAAAACAAAACCCACCAATCTGAACCCCAGCGTCACAGAACTGTGGAATCTGTCACCAGTCACAGGACACTTCAAATGCGGGGATTGCAGTGTGTGCCACTTGACGGAGAATACAAAGACATTGAACTTAGAAGAAGGAAAAATATGGGAACAGCGTAAACATACGAACTGTAACAGTACAAATGTCGTATATATGATTACATGCACATGCGGGAAGGCATATATCGGCATGACTACCAGGAAAGTCAAGCAGCGTATCTGTGAGCACCGCAACACCATACGCTGCAAGAATAATGCAACAAAGCTGACGGATCACTTTCTAGGTGTAAACCACACTCCCAATGACATGAGGTGGACCGTCATTGAACAGATCCCCACAGGACCAAACTCGCAACAACTTTTGTATGAAAAAGAACAACGCTGGGTCTACAGATTATCTACCCATATAACAGGCCTTAATGACAATATCCCGTGGGCATCAGTACTAAAATAAAACCATTATATTTCTCTCCAGTACTAAACACCCCAGTATATGGCCTCCCCACTGGGCAGTCGACCAAACGCCCACTAGAAACCAAAGTTATATGATGATTTCCATCATGAGTATGAAGTATTACTAATTCCTATTTGGAATATTTACAGTCCCGCCCAGCAGCCACCAGTATGTCCTCTATAGCAGTCTTTATGAGTACTCAGAAATACATGCCATTGCTACATAGGCACCTCTAATTCACACAGTTCTGAGTAGGTACTCCCCCATTCCGATCCTGGCCTCCCCTCCCTTGTCTGACCACATCTGGTCACATTTCGAATATTCCTACTGCGCCCGTTGATGCCTCCAAGACATTATTATATGTACTGACATCTGTCCTAACTTATTTAGCATTTCCTTATAACTTAATTTAATTTACGTCAGAGATTCATTATCTTCCGTTTCCTATTCTTAATTCACCCCTTCTTGGCACCCAGACCGGGGATCGAACTCATACCGGAGGATACCACTTTGTCCCAGCACAGCCACTGTAACTTTGGCTTTCCCCGGCTCCAGGCAACCGCTCACGTGATCGGGACCAGAACCCCGCCCATCACGGAAGCGCGCTGGCAATAACTCTTACCTCGGACGCCCGGCTCAATACTAACGGGGCTGAGGACGGAAGTAGGTTACTGGCCAGAGACCTCCCAGTTAAACTGTAAGTAAAAACCCAGCCAGCCATGCCCACAACACAGGGGCATAACAAACTCATTGAGCTCCATGGCGCGCCTCCTGGACACAGCTCTTAGCATTCAAAGCCGGTCTCACTCGCCCTAACGTCTTTTCTGGAAATACTTTCTTTTTCAGAATACGTTTCAATACGAGGGTAACCTCCCCTGCCCCATGAAGTCTACAATCGCTCCATTGAGAGTGAGCCTTGGTCTATGTTTATGTATTGTAGGTGTGTTTGTTTTATGTTTAGCAAACTAGCATGGCAGTGCATGCATCATCAAATTGATATGTCCTTGCACACATTAGTCGGTATGCGAGATAGTACCACGCCACCAAAATTGCTGAGATGCGCGGTAGTTGTGTAGATATAAATGAACACACAGCACTTTTAATTATAAAGTGTGCAAGTTGCGGTTAATTTCCACCGCCCCCCAATGGCCATACACACTCACATCCTTCCACGGACTATGGTCTTAGTCGAATATTACCCCTATTGCGCCACATTGATTGGTGTTACAAGACAATTCAAAGCCTCATTGGGAGTGATAGCATGCAGGCACAATATTGAAGCACTGCACTACGTAACAGGCATGTACAATGTCCAATATCTGACATTTGTCTTCATCTTCCTTTACAGGTATTTTTGATTTTTTAAGCTCACCCACTGAGGTGCTAGCTGATACCACGGGCACATTTTAGCCATTCTGTGGTTCCAGAGAGTAGGATTGGGTGCGTCTTTCAGGGAACTTAGACCGTCCACTCCCCTGGTTTTGTGGTCCTGAAGAAAACCTGGTTAATCTTAACCTTCATGGTTGAAACATGTAGACCAGACACATACAGTGATACACGGGCTCATTACTGCCCTTACATTATCTCGCCACGATTTTAACATTGTCCAGTTGCTTGCTAATAAAAATTTCATTTTCCTCAAGTTGAAACCAGGACAATTTTTAACACACTTACTTTTTCCTTTTTCACGCACCTTCACTCACAACCTGCTCCACTGTAATCAGGTGTTGTAGCACACCCTGATGACGCTAGGTCATTAGGGTGGACCCCGATGATGAAGCATGTCATCACTAGGTGATGAGTGAGGGGTTTCTTAACAAAAGGAGAACTTTTGCCTTTTGTCTAACCATCCACCCCAATAGGAATCTGTGATTTCTCGCTGGTGGTACTCCTTCTTTTGTTTCTTAAAAATAGATAGCACACATTTTAAAATGGTGCTGTGTTCCTCGAAAGACTTAGCATAGGTCAGTATGCCATCCAAGTAAGCTTGAACACCCTTCCATACTAATAATATAAAGAGACCAAACCTTTGAGGCAGGTAAGCTCCGGAACCACTGCGCCAACCGAAACACCCAATACAGCGTTGGAAAGGAGAGTATCAGCAGATGGACATAGGCTATACACCAGCCCATTAGAAATGAAAAAGAGCGTTAGGGACAAAGTAGTCCGTTGTGGGCGTTCTGCTGTAAAGCGATGGGCGTGTGCTTGAAGTGGGCGTGCCGTGCGGGGGAATAGCATTCTGGGGTGTGTGACGTAGACGCGGCGTGTGGCGTCTAAGTGCGCCATGCCGTGTTTGTGGAGTGTGTATTGTGCATGCCAGGACCGATCAGGGGCGTCGGCGGGAGCAGACACACACGTTCACTTCCTGCGGCAAGGACACAAAACCGCAGAGCTCACGCTCACCTTCAGCGCAAACGAATGACGGCTTCTGAGCGGCCACACAGGCGGAACATCGGCGCATTCATCAGCGGGTGCACAGGCGCTTGAGCATCGCTGGGGCGCTATTACAAATGTCACAGACTGTTTGTGACACACGCACAGCATCGCGGGACCGCTGTTGGACACTGTGAGGCTAAGGTACAAAACAGCAGCCACACACGCTAATCGTTGTTTGCCTTACCTATTCTAACCATTGCAGGCTTTCGATTTCATCCCTGGACAACGTCGGGGCGGGTCGCTAGTAATATCATAAAATAGGTTGTCCATAGGTTTTTGAAACACACTACCGGCCGATGCATGGCCAAAAAGTAGGCACAGAAACTTATATGCCCCGAAAGGAGTCACAAATGTGGTCAACTCCTGTGACTCAACAGACAAAGCCACCTGGTGGTAGGCTGATCTTAAATCTATTAAAGAAAACCACTTTGCACCACCTAGATTTGCCAATAACTCATGGATTCGAGGCAGTGGGTGACAATCCACGATTATGTTTTTATTAAGTGCGCACAAGTCCGCACAAAGTCTGATCATACCTGACTTCTTGCGCGCAACAACCATGGGAGCCACCCACTGAGATAAAGCTGTAGTTTTGATGATGCCCTGATTACATAAACTTTATGATGTTTGTTTCAGTTCCTCCCTGACACTCATGGGGACGGAAGGCACTTTATGTGCTACTGGATGAGCATCAGGTACTAATCTAATTTGATGTTCCACTCCTTTAATAGACCAACCTGTTCACTAAATACAGGTTAAAATGATGTCTTTCAATATGTCACCACCCTCATTCGGTTTATTACACTCAACATGGCACCAGGTAACTCCCCTACTTTAATTGGATTTTCATCGCCTGGAACTAAATACAGTCCCATGCGAGCTAAATATTTCCTTCCGATAAAGTTTTAAGCCACATAAATCTTGGTTTCTGTTTCTCTTCCTAAACATTGTACCACTCCTAAAAAATAACCAATCATGTTGATATCCTTCTCGCCGAAAGCTTTAGGGTTAACGTCGTAATGTAATAACTTAACTCTCTCTTTCCATAAATCATAAAATGTGGTGTCCCTTAAAATGGTAATTGGCGAACTGGAGTCGGCCATAGCTTGGAGAGGAACATTGTCAATTAAAGCGGAACACAAAGGCTTTTCTTGAAAGATGACGTTTTTATTCCAAAATACTCCACCCACTGCACGGAGTGGCCTCTTAGTCCAGTGATTAAACGGCAACTGGTAGATGCCATTCGAACCTCGGCCAGCGACCACTCCATGTGTGAGGCACATTCAAAGGATTACAACAATGTGGTTCCAATGCATCTCGCACCTCCCGCGAGATGTATTAAAACATCAATAACAATATTACAGTTCCACCCTCTGGCAGGCTCTTTTTGACATGAAAATGCCTCTGAATATCTTTTTTTTGTAAAATTTTTATTTTGTATTTTATGGAGAAAACAGAGAGAATAAAACAAGCGACAGTCCCGCAGTGCTTCCCACACAGGGGGTATTGAAGAGGCATACAGCATATTTAAGGCGTTATAGAAGTTACCACAGTGCAGTTCGAAAGATCAGTCCCTGAGGGCAGAGAGACAGGTATTCAAAGTCAATCCCTCTCCAGAATCCCGGAGGAGTAGAGGCTCTGCGAAGAAGGGGTAGCGGAATTAAGGCGAGCGATTCAGTGCAGGAGATTTTCGAGGCCTCCAAGTGCCCTGTGGACGTCGCAACAAATAACACAACTACATTACCCCACCCAACCCCCCTCCCTACCCACCGCCCAGGTGGTGGTGACAACTATATGCATTCATTCCTACATTCATACGGCCGCGGTTATATCTGATAGAGGTGAAGTGCGCGTAGCGAGGATGGGCAGACTGCAGATGGTAAGCCCCGTGAGAGAAAGCGGACCAGCGGACCCCATCGAAACATGAAATTTTTGAAGTTACCTAGAAAGATGTCCACCACTCGTTCCACACTCAATAGTCTCCTTAGTCTCGCGTGCCACAAGGATATTGCTGGGGCGTCAGGCTTCTTCCAGGCTGCTGCTAAAGTGAGTTTGGCTGCTCAAAGACAGAGCCACAATATCTGTTTATCAGCTCTGGTTTGATGTTCGAGAGCCGGGTCTCGGAGACCCAGCAGGACGTGGGCCATGGAGTCAGCCACCGGGTATCCGAGAATGTCTTTGATATGGGACAAAATCTCTTCCCAATATGGGCAGATGACCGGGCAATCCCACCAGATGTGGCGGAAGTCACCTAACAGACCACAGCCCCTCCAACACCGGTCCGAGGTGGCTGGGAATATGCGATGTAACTTGGACGAGTACAAGTACCAATCCATAAGGGTCTTGAGATGGGCCTCCTGTAAGTCTATGGAGTGGTTGTGCGTCATAACGTCTCGCCAGAGACCCGACCACTCCTCATCCGTAATGTCCCTCCCAAGAAGTTCCTCCCAGTGCCCCATATAACGGGGACAGGGTGCCACAGCAGTGGTGAGCAGCAGATTAGAAAGGAAGGAAATAGCACCTCTCATAGTGTTGGTTCGCAGGATAAAAGCCTCAAATGGGGACAGGGGTCTAGTGGCTGCGTCGCTAACCCCAGAGGAGGTAGCCCAGTGGAGGAGCTGGATGTGGTGAAATCACTCCGAGGCCAGAACTCCGTGGTCCCTCATGCAGTTGGCAAAAGTGAGTGGCGCGGATCCGTGGAACAGGTGTGTAAGGGCCCTACAGCCCCCCTCTCTCTACAATTGAAAGGGGTCTTCCCGCATCGCCGGCGGGAAAGCCGGGTTGAAGTGTATTGGTGTAAAGGGGGATGGAAACGTAGTCCAGCGATCATCACTAGAGACCGTGTCCCATACTTTCAGGACAGTGCCAGTGTGTGTACCGATGTAAGCGTTCTTGGGCCTGTCTACCTTAGGTTTCCAAGCCAGGTCCCAAATGGACCTCCCTGCAACACTCCTGTCCATGTGCAGCCACTGTTTTTCCGAGAGTTGCTGGGACCATTCCACCAGCACTCGCAGCTGCGCCGCTTTGTAGTAAAGGTGCATATTGGGGAAGCCCACCCGCCCCTCCTTCCGCGGTCGCCGTAGAGTAGTGAAGGAAAAACGCGCTCGCCCTCCCTGCCAGGTGAAGCGCAGCATCAAGGTCTTGAGGCGCCGGAAGAAGTCCATGTCTATCGGGATGGGAAGAGCTTGGAAGAGGTATAAAAATTTGGGGAGGAGGACCATCTTTAGAGCGTGGATTCTACCCAGCCACGAGATATACTTTGGTTTCCAACGATCTAGGTCTGCCAGCACCGATGCCAGCAACGGGGGGTAGTTCGTGGAGAACAGTTTCCCTATGGAGGGCGTTAGCCGAACTCCCAGGTACAAGAGAGAGGCGGTCGCCCAGGACAGAGGGGTCAGTAGCCGCACACGTTCCACCTCAGCAGGAGGAAGTGTGAGATTGAGGATATATGATTTATCAAAGTTGACTTTAAAACCGGCCACCCCCTCGAAGCGAGAGAGGACCGCTTGGACGTGCGGGAGTGAGTGCGCCGGATCCCCAACGGATAACAAAACGTCATCTGCAAACAGGGAGATTTTGTGCTGCTCACCGGTAAAGGGGAGACCCCGGATCCCCTCATGCTCCCTTACTGCCAGTGCTAACGGCTCAATTCCGCCCTATTATTGTAGTGGGCCCTCAGCTTCCCCCTGACCGCTGTTAGCGGGGGAAGAGTCAGTCAAGACGGGTGCTGTTTGTGCACTTGTTCCAAAGCTGCGAGTTTTGCTTCCAACCCTTCTCGCTCCTTCCTCCTCAGTCTGTTAAGGTTAGCGTTGAGGGCCAGGCAAGTGCCCCGCAGCGAGGCCTTGCACGCGTCCCAGGTGGTGAATATGGACGTGTCCAAGACGGGATTAAGTGTCAGGAAGTCCCGAATGGCCTTCCGTAGTTCCCTACAAGATGTGTCGTCCCGGATTAGCGCGGCTGGAAAGTACCATTTGCGAATGCCGTCACCTTTCGCCGACCAGTGTATCCTGAGGACTAGCAAATTATGATCAGACACAGAAAGTGGAAAGATGCTGGAGTCGCGGACATCTCCCCGGAGGGCTTGGCTCAAAAAGATATGGTCTAGGCGGGAATAGGATTGGTGGACATGAGAGAAGAAGGTGTAATCCCGGGACTGGGGATGCAGAGAGCGCCAGCCGTCAATCAGGCCCAATTCACCCACCAGCCGCTGCGTTTCAGTAGAGAACAGGCCAGCATCGGATCTCTGAGTACGGTAGCTATCCAGGTCCCTGTCCCAAACCAAATTAAAGTCTCCCAGTAGAAACAAGTGCCCCTCTACAAAGTTCCCAACTCTATTCAGCAGATCCTGAAGAAAGCTGTTTTGTCCCGCATTGGGGGCATACACCACCACAAAAGTGCATAGCCTACCATGCAGCAACCCCTTGACCATCAACCAGCGGCCTTCCTTATCGCAATTCACCCCCATAGGCAGAAAGTGAAGGGACGCACGGAACAAAAGGGCCACCCCCCTGTGTTTAGTGGAGGCGGAGGATCTGTAAATGAGGGGGAAATGTCTGTGCTTAAGGCGTAGCTCATCTTTGCGCGCTAAATGGGTCTCCTGGAGGCCCACCACATCCAGTTGATGATCATTCAAGTATTTCCAAATTTTCTGCCGCTTCTGCGGGGAGTTCAGACCCTTCACATTCCAAGTACCTATACTAAGTGGCATTGCAACATATTAATTCCATTCTCACAACCCCCACTTTGTCAATGGGCCCCAGCGTTCCTCCCACCTCCCATGTCTGAACCCCCCCGCACTCCATCCTCACCACCCCTCTCACTGGTCTGCCACGCCCCCCCCCCCCCTGAGCAACCTCCAAAACCCATCCCCAGGCTGCATCGGAGGCCCTGCCAACAGCTGCACCAGATCGACATCATCTGAATAAGGAGCATAGCTGACACCACGGCCAAGGCCCGTGCTAATAGAACGCAGACATAGCACAAATTCAGAAGCAACGGTCACATGAAACCACGCACTCCGGTCACCACCACCCCCTAGTACATCCCCACCACCCCCCCACGTCCCCCCCTCCCCACTCCCTCAACATACCATCCCGGATCCCCCCCACCCAAAAAACTGCAAAGAGCCCCACCAAATGGTAAGTTATGGAAAGATATAAAACGATTAATAACAGTCCCCATGTGTGGACATTTAAAGTCGCCCCCACGGGGCGGGGGGAGGGGCACCAAAGGGTGTGCCCTCCGAGGGCCGGACTGGGGTGTCTTCCCAAAAGTACAAATTTACCCACAGTACCTGAAGGAGAAGGGCCCCTCCGGCGCCATGCCATCTCCGCTGCACGGCTCAAGCCGCCCCAGAGCTCTCCTGTGACATAGGCACCGTCACAGATGTTACAGATGCAACCGCTGCCCCCCGCTCCTGCAAGCTGGTCGTGCGGTCAGGTCTCCTCAGATTCGTCTCTCGGCCCACTCTCTGCCAGGACGGTGACCGCCGTCTCTGCCTCGAAGGGGAGCCCCCGTCATCCGGGGCCGGGGCTGCGTCATCAAGGCCCAAGATGTCCCTAGCTGCTTGAAGAGACCGGACCTGTACCAATTTGTTCTGCCACCTGAAGATGAGGCGAAAGGGGTGGCCCCAGGAGTAAGATACATTTTTTCTCGTAGATAGGTGGTTACAGGGCGAAACTCACGTCTCTTCTGGAGTGTCGAAGCTGCCAAGTCCTGGAACAACTGGGGGTGATGGTCTCGGAATTGCAAAGATGGGATCTCCCGAGCCTTCCGGAGAATGCACTCCTTCAATTGGAAGTCGTGGACGCACACCAAAATATCGGGGGGAGGTCCCCCTCCGCGTCTAGGCAGGCCGACCCTGTGGACCCTGTCCATCCTGATGGCACTCACGTCCTCGTCATTTAGGATCTGTAAGAAGAGCGCTTCTACATACTCCCGTAGGTCACCAGCCTCCCCGTCCCATGGCACAGCCCGGATGCGGATGTTGTTCCGGCGGGAGCGGTTCTCCAAGTCCTCCGCATGTGCCTGGAGGTCCAGGTTCTGTTCCGTGAGTCGGATTACATCCTGCTGCAGTTGGTGCACATCGTTCATCAGTCATGGTCCTCCAGGGTGGCCACCCGTTCTCCGATGCCATCCACATCTCTCCTCACCTCGCGAAGGTCCGAAGCCAGCTGAGAGCGGAGTTCAGAGATGTCCTCTTTAATGGCGGCGAAAAGTTCCATCATAAAGGCCTTAGTTGCAGGAGCCTCATCGTCCTTTGGTTTAGGTGATACGCTGGGCCCAGGAGACGTCGGCTGCTGGGTCCCTCTCTGAGGTGCATCCTTACCGGGCTTCGCTTTACGCTGCGATGTGGACATTGTGGCGTCGCTGGTTCTCCCACTCTCCAGCAGCGAGAGACAGCCCCGGCCCGTCGGGATGTAGCGTCACGGGACTTTTTGTAAGTACCGTCACCCTGCAGCGAGTACAACCGGTTCTAGTCCAGGGATCGGTTTCTCCACGACCTTAGCCTCGGACCCCCCGGACTTATCTCCAACGGTTAATCCCTGCTTCCGGCACCTGCACAGGACGTAAGCGCTTCGTGGTCCGTCGGCTGGTATGGAGCTCACCACATGGCGCAGGCCGCTCGCCACCCCTCATTCTGCCCGGGTGCCTGTGCAAGTCTACCCCACCGCATGCGCTGCCAGGCCTCTGCGCTGAAGCCGGTCCAAGCACGGTCCGCCGGGGGTGCCGCAAATGGCCCAGCTCCACACCTGCGGGTCCAAGCCCACTGTCGGCGGCTCCTTAGTTCAAGAGGCACAGAATGTCCAGGGTCACCACCACTGCGGCACGGGGAGAGAGCACCTCTCACCAATGTCCCGAAGCATCTACCGCCTCACAGCCTACCTCGTGGGTCCCCAGATGATGTAGGTCCGATTCCTAGCTGCTGCAGGCCCTCGATCCACGGGCCCAATGTCCGTACCGGCGGTCTCTCAACCCAGTAATCCCACGAGGCGCAGGGGCTCCAGCGCCAACACGCTGGAGGGATGCACTCGCCGCTGTTGTCTGGGTGGATCGGCAGCACCGTTCCACCCCTCGCAGGTCCCCAGATAACACTGGCTTGGCTCTCTGTTGCCGCAGGCCCGCGATCCCCGGGCTCAATTTGTTCCCAGGTGCCACCCAGGCTCCAGGTGCTCCTACGCTAGGGGGATCATCTCCTCCCTGGTCCCACAGGCCGCTCCTCTTCTAACAACAGTGGGGGAGTGAGAGTCACCTCAGGAGGGCCGACCGGGCCGCCAGTAGTCCGTGACGTGGGTTGGGGAGCCTCGGGCCGGACTCCCGCGCCTCTGGGCCGGTGCACGGCTCCCCTGCTTCGTGCCGCCAAGCGCGCGTTCGCCTCCAGCCGTGGCTCCGCAGGCCCAGAGAGCCGAGCTTCAGGGCGGGCCCCTCCTTCCGGCAGCCACCTCCGGGACGACTATGCCACAAGCCTCGGGCTCGCGTGAATCGCGAGGCCGGAAGGCGTGCCTCACCCGCGCCGGGCCTCTGTCACTTCGCCTCGTCCAGGGCAACGCTGCAAGCCCCAAATCAGCACTTCTCGCCGTCGGGCATCCCCCGGGTGCCACCCGAAGCGCAGCCTCAGCGCGCAGCCATTCTCAGCCGAGCCGCGGCCACAGTCGTCTCCGCCCCGGCTCGCGTGCGCGGGCCGCCAGCTCCAGCCTCGCAGGTATCGCTCTCCGCTCTCGGGGCACAGCGGCAGGGCAGCGGAGAACCAGTAATGGGGCACGGATCTCCAGGAGACGCAAGAGAACTCGGAGGGCAGTTGCCAATACCGGAGTAGAGTGCTATAACAAAGTTGTAGAAGGCCAGGCGCCGGAGGGACCGAAAAGCACGTCCTACTCCGCCACCATCTTGGTCACGCCCCTCCCTCTGAATATCTTATCGCTTGTGATATGCCTCCACAAGGGTAACTTTGCCCACAACAGGTGGGGGAAACAGGACGAGTTGACTGATAGGATCCCAGTCCTCAGAGGTGTTCGCCAGGGCTGTGTATTGGCTTCCACACTTTTTTCTTTATATATTAACAACATTGTTCAATATTTATCTCAGGTCAAAGTGGATGCTTTCTTGTTGGCCTGAATAAAAACCCGGATTCTTTTATTTGCCGACAACATGTTGTTGATCTTTGAGACGCCGAGCGGGTTACAGAAACTCCTGTATCGTTTTGAGGAGTTCTGCCTTGCTCAGGGTCTGGAAATCAACACCACCAGAACAAAGCTGATTTTTTTTAACCTCTGCAAATCTTTTAGGATGAGCATAGCTCGGAGGAGGATGTTACCTCTTGGGGCGGTGGACAGTTTTACTTACTTGGGTGTTATATTTAGTGGACTAACGTCCTGGAAACCCCACATTAATAAAACTGCCCTAAAGCTTAAACAAATAACGGGGCAATACTCAAAGAATATTCTGTCCCTCACACCAAACCCATTCCACCTGCATCATTTATGAGGCCAAGGCTCAGGGTTCGGCCCTGGGGGACTTTCCTAGCATTGCGATATTAATCAGTATTGAAAAAAAAAATTGGCGCATACTCGCCTTTCTCCCCTCCAGCACTCTCTTGTACCTGTTCCTCCAGGATTTGGAAGTAAGAAGTCTTGCTGGTGAATCCAGGCTCTGTCCCCTGTTATATTAGAGGCAGTTGTGGATCACCCCAGAACTTGTCTACTATGTCACAGCTCTCAAGGATTTAATGGAAACCAATCATGTTTTTTAAGTCCCTTGACTCTAGAATATCAAACAGTCGCATCATATCCTGAACTCTGGGACCACCCTGCTACCACCTGCTTCCCATCTAGGAACACATGAAGATGCTCTATTAGGCAGCCAAAGCGGCCAGTGATGCTAGTAAGGCTGCTTCTTCCAAGTTGGCAAGCGACTTACTCGACTTCAAGCCTTTGAGTGGGTACGAGTTATACTGGGAGTAGGTGACTGTTCCTATAGACAGGAAGTTATACTTCCAGTTTAGAGTGTTTTCACCTCAAAATGGTCTTGTGGGGCCACTGATGTATGCCCTGCTTGCACTTCTTCAGCGGAGAGTGTTGCGCATGTGTTCTTTGCCTGCCCAGCTTATACCTGTCACTACAGAATTTGGCTAGCTCCCATTTGCAGACGCTTAGGTGAGTATTCACTCTGCTGCTCTTCGCATTCTGAGATTGGACTGTAGCCTAACTTTTGCCATCCCAGTAGCTAATGTTTTGGGTGCCATGTGGATACTTCAAAGAAAGGCACTTACTCCCTCTTAATGTTATGTTGATTATTGTGTCTCATCTCTGTCCTTCCAACTGGTATGTCTTGAACACCAAAAGGCTCCTCCCTGTACCATTTTTGTATTCTGTATGTGCACGTTTTTGTTGTTGTTGAGGTTTTCATTGGTTATACAGTATCTTCAAGGATCATTTCTTACTCCTCATATATTACAGGATCACTGAATAATCACCAACGCTTACAACAAACATAAAACCCCTTAATCCTCCCCTTACAGCTCAGGCATGGTAATATACAAATTTATATCTTACCTAGAGAACTATGTGTAATAATGTGGAATATACACAGTATTGTGTCCAATAGGTTATATTTATTCAGCCCCAACCAACAGTCAGCTCACAACTGACAATCCTGGAATGACCAGTTATGGGAACCTTGGTGTCATGTGGTTCCAAGCACTAGGTTCCAACATGGAACCAGAATACAGAGGAAGACAGGTCATCACACTTCTCCCTCTTAAACATTAAACAGGTTTACATGTCCAGCAATGAAGTAGACAACAAAAAGATAAGAAAAAGAAAGCAGAAACTACCTAGACATAATCACGTAAGTGAACAGGAGGCTTCCATACTCTCACACTCTTGCGAGAATGATTAGAACGCAGATCAGGAACAGCAACAATATCATCACATTTCCCTTTTCCCCCAAAATGAGAAACACGACTATTGTTCCAGATACGACCATCCTCCGTCTTTACAGCATTTTTGAAATTTTTTACAATGGTTCTAGGAACAGAAAACTTCGACCAATTTTGACAGCCCACAGGAGCCCTGATCTTAACAACCTCCCCCACCACGAATTTGGAATCCTTTGCAGAATTTCTCCTATCCACATATATTTTCCTTTTCCTCTGTAGTTCCAATTCCCTTTCTCTCCATGCACCCACCTCATTATTTTTTACACCCTTGTCTGCAGCCATCCAGGCAGGACATAAACAAGTGTTAGGTGCCCTACCCTTGAAAAGTTCAAACGGAGTTTTTCCTGTAGTTGAGTGAGGAGAGAATCGATATGCTGAAATTCTATTCTGTAACTCCTTTCTCCAGTCCAAATTGTTGACCCTAGCCAACTGAATGCTTTCCTTCAAAGTTTTGTTGAGTCTCTCCAAAGCACCATTTGCCTCAGGATGATACAAAGAAATCTTCTTGTGAATAATGCCGCACTTACTGAGATACTCCTCAACTTTCCCTGAACAAAATTGTGGCCCATTGTCAGAAAGTATGGAGTTCGGAAAACTCTCACGTTTAAATACAGACTCCAAAAAGGAAATAACAGATTCACTTGTAATCTCCCTTACCAAACTAACCTCAACCCATCTAGAATACAAATCCAATAAAACCAACATAAAAGGAGTTTGATGCTCACCATGTAAAGGCCCCACAATATCAATTGCGATTTCATCCCAAGGGGACCTAGGCAACCTCCTGCAAACCATTGGAGAAGACCTAGTCCTCAAAACTTTATCACTCGCCTGACAAGAAGAGCAATCTCTAACAGTGCGTTCCACCAACAAATCGATACCAGGCCACCAGAAATCCATTCATATGCGTTCTTTCGTCTTTGAAATACCCAAGTGTCCCTCATGAGACATGTCCACCAGCACACTTCTGAGATTAACTGGAGGGACTAACCTAGTACCTCTCATGAGTAAACCATCTACCACTGCCAACTCATCAGCAATCAAAGACCAAGGTTTCTTTAAAGAACGAGACCTACCACCTTCCAACAATTTAATGACTTCCTTCAAATCCTCTTCCTTACTCAGCTCATCTCTCCAAGCATCTTCCTTCACCGTACCCAAGGTAACATCACACACCTTTAATTCACTCTCAAAATCGTCTGTTAAAGCTTCCTCAACATTGTCTACAACATCCACCAGCCTAGACAGGCAATCTGCTGAGACATTAGTTTTTCCTGGGATATACTCGAACCTGAACACAAACTCCTGCAAAGAAATTACCCATCTCCTTATTCTTGCCGAGATGGAGTCTAACCCCTTTTTTTCAAACACTTCCTTTAGTGGTTTGTGATCAGACCTGACGGTAAAGGAGGAACCCCAAACAAACTTCCTGAATTTATTCACAGCCCAATATATACCTAGCGCCTCTTTCTCTATGACAGAGTAATTCAACTCTGCTCCCTTCAAACATCTCGAAGCACAAGCTATCAAGACCTCCTTGTCTTTCCTCACCTGTAACAACAAAGCACCCAGACCCTTACTGCTAGCATCTGTTACAATAAACGTCGGATCCCCTGGAACAAACGCCTGTAAATTTGGTGCATTCCTCAGATCCATCTTCACCTGATCAAACTCTCTGCTGCACTCCTCAGTCCAATTAAACACAACATTTTTACACATGATTTTCCTCAGATTGACAGTCTTATCTGCGAAGTTTCTGACAAACTTATTGTAAAATTCTGCCATGCCCAAAAATGATGAAACCTCTTCTTTTGAACATGGTTCCTTCAATTTTTCAATAGTTTCCACAAGATCCTTCTTTGGAGATATGCCCTTCCTTGAAATGTGGTGGCCCAAATAATCTAGCTCATTGACACCAAACTTGCACTTGCTCTGACGCAGAGTTAAACCAACTTCCAACATTTTCTTCAACACCAGGCAAACTCTCTCATCATGTTCCTGTTCATTCTTACCAGAAATGAGAACATCATCCTGATAACATCTTACCCCCGGTATTCCTTTGAACAGGTCTTCCATAATTCTCTGGAATACCGAGGCAGCTGAAACCAGCCCAAAAGGCATTCTTAAGAACTTGAATGCACCCATAGGTGTAATGAAACTAGTAAGCTCTTGACACTCCTTTTTTAACGGAACTTGGTGATAGGCCGAAGCCATATCTAAGGTGGTGAAATAGCATGCACCATCTAATGTAGAAACCAACTCCTCTATGTTTGGCAAAGGGTACTTGTCAACTATCACCTCTTTATTTAAAGCACGAAGGTCAACACACAGCCGAATCTCATTATTAGGCTTTCTCGCGACCACAATTGGTGCGAGCCACTCAGTAGCTTCTACTGGTTGTATAACCCCAGTTGCCAACAACTTCTCAATTTCTTTACCCACGGCATCCTTTACACAAATTGGAATGTGTCTTACTTTAGCAGCCACAGGCACCGCACCCAACTTCAGTTTGATGTTGTGATTGTACCCCTTTATACATCCCAGTTTTTCACTGAATAACTCTTTGAAGTTCTTTATGAACTTGTTCTCCACATTGTCTACAGCCTGTACTTGAATAACAGGATGAGCATTTGGATTGAGGCTTACACCCAACCTTGCCTGATGAGACCAACTCAACAAGTTGTCCCCCCTGTTTACCACATAAACTTTTGCTTCTGTGTACCTCCCCTTATATTCAGAGCAGTCAAAAAAGTAACCCATTATTTTTATGGGATGTTCTTGATAACCTGTTGGTCTTATATCTGGTTTACACAAAGACTTTTCCTTTCCAAACACATTTTCAAACACCTCGTTTGAAATAAAAGTAACATGTGAGCATGAATCAAATTTCATCAACACACTTGCTTTCCCAATCAACACATAATCAGAAGGATGTTCAACGACATCATCATTAATCTGAAAGCTAACCAATTTAGTCTCAGTCTTCATATCTCTCCCAACTCTTGTTCTGCAATTTCTACCAATGTGTCCCTTTTTACCACACACATTGCAATTGAATTTAAGAGCAGGACACCCTCTCGCATTAGCCATATGTCCATATCTCCCACATCTATAACAAGTTCCTTGAAAAGGAGTTGTGAACTTCCTACTTGTCTGTATTTTAGAAGCACCACCATCAACCTCCCCTTTCAACTTTTCCTCCACACACACTTCTTTTTTTTTCTTCTCATCCTCTCTCTTCACAGCCTGACACACCACTTCCTGCGTTGAAGAACTACTTGACTTTTCCTCCTTTTTTTCCTTGCTTAGTTCTCCAACGCATTTTAACATGTGCTCAACCCTTTTTGCAATACCTACCACCTCTTCCAATGTAGGTTCATCCTTTAGCCACAACTCTTCCCTTATCTTATCACTCACACATCTCAAAACAAACTGATCTCTAATTCGTTCTTCCACCAAACCCCCAAACTTGCAACTTGAAGCTAACTTTCTTAGTGCAGTAATGTACTCCTCAACACTCTCTTCCTTACCCTGCTTCCGTAACCCGAAATAGTACCTTTCCATGATTGTACTCACTTTAGGAAGATAATGTAAATCCAACTGCCTAGCACACACCTCATACTCATTCAATCCTCTTTGTTCTGCTTGAGGAATGACTGGAAGAGTCTCCAAAATCTCCTGGCCTTCTCCGCCCAAACAATGCATCAATAAAGCATGCTTCCCTTCACCACTCAAATTTGCACCACACACCCTTGCGTAATTTTCACATTTTTTTTCTCCATTTTTTTCCACCTAATGAGTGGTTCTCCTGGTTCCATCAGAAAGAAGGGGGGTGCAGTTACATTCTACATTTTACTGCCCAAGCTCCACTCAACACTCTTACTCTTATTCCACTTTTTAACCACAAACAACAATGATCCCCCACCCTTCCCTCAAAGGTGTGCCTATCACCGTCGACAGGCTTCAAGTTCTACAATGTAGAACTTACAAAAATGAGTCTGGTTTTCCTTTTCGGCAGTTCTCAGTACTACTCCAAGTTCGAGTCACTTACTCCATCCACCTTGCTCTCACAACTTTTCTCTTCTTCCAGTTTTCATTCGCTTTCCTTGCAACAGGTCCTTCTGTCCTCCTTCACCATTGAGGATGATACCCTTTTAATGTCTCACTCCAAACTGTTGTTTCACCGGATGCAATCCTCTTGAAATATCAGAAAAACAAAAAAAAAACGATAAAAAAATCCAAGATGGCCGCCACTAATCCATCACAAACAAACAGTCTTGTTTCCAAAGTGAATTGGGCTTTCTTTTCCTCTTTTTCCCAAACCAAGTCAAAATGGCCGCCACAACATTGAATGTTTCTTTCTTTGGCTATTCGAGCTTGTTTTTTTTTAATTCTTGAAACTTGCCCATTCCAAGATTTCCGCCAACTTTTCTTCAAACCAATAGACTTTTTTCTAAGGGAAATCACCCTCGAAAACTGGTGTCAGTTACAAACTTCGTTTTTTTCTTAATTTCTTCCCAAAATCATTGTAAAAGTCTACCTTTGCCGATTTTTGTCGCGTTTTCGACGTTCTCCACCTCCTTCACTGCGTTTTCTTCGCTGGGTGACAGCTGTACCATGGAGATGTTGATCAATCTTCCTTCATCGACATACCAGTCACATGAGGTTTTCTCTTAGTATTTAGCTTATCTCCTGTTGTTGAGGCTGTCCTGCACGAGTAGATTCCATCCACAAGCGTCGCCAGTGTAATAATGTGGAATATACACAGTATTGTGTCCAATAGGTTATATTTATTCAGCCCCAACCAACAGTCAGCTCACAACTGACAATCCTGGAATGACCAGTTATGGGAACCTTGGTGTCATGTGGTTCCAAGCACTAGGTTCCAACATGGAACCAGAATACAGAGGAAGACAGGTCATCACACTATGTGTGACCTGTCTGCGTCGCATTATACTTGCTATCGTCAGTAGCAGCTGCTACCCAAAAGGGGTTGTGGGGCGGGGGAACGAGAGGGGGGGATAATTAAAAAAATAAATACCACATACCTTGTTACCGCCGACTGCCGCCTCTCCTCTGTCCTCTCTAGAGCAGCCTGGAACCAGGAAGCAAAGTGCACAGCCTTCCAGAATCCCCTGGCCAATCACAACGCTGCCTTAGCAGCATTGTGATTTGTCTGAGTTCGATACTCAGACAGGGGCTGGCAGGCTGGGCATGTTCTCCACCCAGGCTGTAGTGCAGCCTGGGTGGAGAACATGCATATATGCATGATGCTTTTGCCGGCCCGAGACGGACGGCTGGACGGCCAAAGCATCATGCGCACTTTTGGTGCTGCCACTACTCCTCCTACCTGTGAGGCATTGGGAGCCCAGCCTGCCCCTCCCCCTCAACTGGAAGCTGAAAACAAATAGCAAAATGCTAATAACGGGACATTATTATCATTTTGCTTTCGGATTCAGCTTGCAGCTGAAGCAGTGGGGCGATGCTCCTCCGCCTTACGATAAATACGCAGTGTACTTCTGAAATAATTATATGCCTCACTGTGGTGGATTTTACATACACTCCATGCACTCCACATGATTGTGGGACTACCCAGTCATGGGAGCTGTGACCTGGCCTGCCACATCGGGCACCAGTTACTGGTTGCTGCTTTACAGATACCCCCTTTTTTGTCCTGATGAAAACCGGCAAGCGAAGGGTTCTAAGTTTCCCTCTACGCATAAAGTTGGGTCAAAACGTCGACACCACTCAACCCAAAGCCTGGACTACGTTGTTTAAAAAAAATAAAATAACAAGTATTGTTCTGTGGGCCGGCCCGTATCCCTCCCAGTGTCAACTGTAAATTGTGATATTTTGTTTTTCAGTAATTCTCCTTGGAATTCTTTTCTCTCACTCACTTAACATATGCGCACTTCTTTTCCTGCACCCTTTCTTTGAGCAACCTTTCATTGATACATTGTTGATATTGCAGTGATTTTGCTATATGTATAACAAGAAAATAACAAAACAATATTATCTTTCCTCCTCTGAAGACAGCTGTTGTGTCTTTCCCTCTGGTGAGTTTTGTGGATTTTGCAGTTCTCTTGTATGCAAATATCAAATGAGCAAAACTTCTGACTCAGCTAATTGAATTTCTGGAGTCACAACCTCTTTGGTATCTCCAAGTAGAAACGTTAGGAACACTTGTTTTTGTTACTATATTATACCCAGGTCCGTTGACGTCTACTGGGTTACCCCATTAGTCTGTAAGGGTTAGCAAATGGCCTGACAGCTGTAGCAGCTAGTACAGTGAGATGTATTCCTATAGGTTCTGTATAGATCCCCCTATTCCTGACCCTATTCTGGTTAACAAATTAACTAGCAGCCACCCCATGATGCAGAAACCGTTATCTGATTAAACCAGACCACGGCACAGGAGCGCGTTATCTGATTAGGTCATAACGCTTGCCATCTAATTAGGCAAGCAATATTCCTCCAGCCCCTGATAAGGCATACGGAGTTCTCAAAACAAATCAAACCTATGACAACCTGGGAAAATCCCTGCGGCCATTGTTTTGATTTCTCAAAGAACTTCAGTAAAAGAATGTGCTAACGACCAGCTCGTATGACATCCTTATTGACGTATCTATGTCCATCCTTACGTCAATCTCGGCACCTTACAGGTATAAATATTACCGACATTGCCTTAAGCAAACACACGCGGTGGTGACGAGATCGGAGCAGCGAGACTTGCCGAAGCCCAGCAGAGAGCGAAGCCCACTGGCGCTGCCCCGCCTTCCTGACGCGCTGAGAACGAGAAGCTGCCTTTCTCCTGCCGAGAAATCCAGCTCCGGCGCTTCCGAGCAGCCCTTGCAGGCAGCTTGGAATATCGAGACCACAGACGAGAGATACCATCCCTCAACCATCCTAGATCTCAGGTACAGAACTGAATAACCCCTTGCAGAGAATTCTTGAGTCAGTCACTTGGCAAAACAAACTTAACTCAAAACTGCTACTTTCTACTCCAGCCCACGTATTAGGCTTAGGTCAGGTACACCGGGGTAGGCGTGGTTAGAAGCACCAGTTGAGTACGATTAGTCGAATGTATATGTGTATGTACATATTTTATCCATTTTAAATAGCATATGGCTTAGAAACCATATCAATGCTTTTACAGTATTATTTCATAATTCTGCTTTTATTGTATGCACTTTACTTAACCATAAGTATTGCGATAATATCGATTCATTTCTCTTGTACGAGAAAAGAGACTGATCAATAAATAACATCTTTTATTGAACACGCCCGTCTCTTCCTTTTCTCTACAAACTGGTGAAACTAAGAATGCACGTACTGACTGAGTAAAATAAGTTGTCTTTTGTTTTCACACGACTCTAGAGATACACTCTTGATTAGGGGAGAGCAAAGTTGTCATGTTCTATGGTTGTCAGAAACTAAATCCCTTCTTGTCTATCCAGGGAGGTTCAACTCCTCCTTGCCTATTCGAGAAAGTTTCTAGTGAACTCTGAGCTAGCTGGCAAACCCAAAACTTTAAGTCTAATGTCGACAGTAGACGACCTAGTTAACGTCTGGTCTAGGTCTATACTATTGGAGGTATTATTCCAATGCGCAGAGCCTATTGGGATGATAGGAACTACACTACATGGCGCCCAACGTTTGGAAAGGCGATAAAACTAACGCAAGACTTCAGAGTAACTCAGTCGTGCTCTTTCACTCAGACCCTTTTTTCCCATAATACTCCAAAGACGTCTGGAGTGGGTGAGAGGTAAAATCCGCCAAACCTCGCAGGAGGGAACTCCTATGTATGGTTCTTGGTTAAATCAACGTTGAAGGATACACTGTTACAAAATATTGTGCATCTAATCTTTGTTTCCATAGAAACCTGATCTTCAAACAAACAGAATAACCTTCCTGACAGTAAAATGTCAGAAAGTGATGATGAGAGAGAGTTAGATTAGCAGCTGAACTAATAGAAGCTGATAATACTATGCAAGAAGCAGACCCGGATATAATACTCATCCCGGTCAACATAAGAAGATCTATAACGTTAAAACTTATAGAAAATGGACTGACACCAAGAGGTGGTACAGTCATATTCGTAATTGAGGCACACGAATATCGGCAGACAGAGGTATTCTATTCATGGATAAACTTTCCAGCAGCTAATGCTGTAACAAAGGTCTTCCACTATTACAAAACAGAGGAACCTCCTGATGAGTACATTCCTTTCGAGGAAGTGGAAGTACCACTCAAATTCCAAGAGCACCTGCTCTTGTTTAATGGCGCCCTAAAACATAATAATCACATCACCAGGCTCGGTCCACTAGGTAGACCAGGAGCAACGTGGCCGGTCCTAGCCGGATACACACCACATCCAGACATCGAAAGAATGTCTGCAGCAGATCTTTTAGTACAACTAAAACAATTAATTAAAATATATAGACAATTAGTCCAATATGTAATGCGGACTTCAACTGTCCAACCAGTAATTAAAATTCCACAGCTGACCCCTCATCAAGGGAACACAAATAAAATTACACCACAGAACATACAGTCCTGCCTAGGTAAAGTACCAGCTAAACGGGAACAAATACCATTCTGGTTAGCACAAAAAATCACCCAAATAGAGGCGGTATTTCCAGATACCACCCCGGTAGAAAAACACAGGATTCTGACTATCTGTCTTCCAATGGGAATCGCACCCCACGTGGAGGACTGTGACACTTGGGGTACAGTCTTTGCTTCCATTTACACAAAAACACATGGAGTTCCATCCATGTCAGTAATACCAGATGTGCTAAAGCAAATTCAAGACGAATACGGTCCAGAACCCGCTTTAACTCTCGGTATGAAATTACTAAAAGACTTCAAGCAGGTCTCGGCAATATTACTAGCCAACATAAAAGGAGAAGCAGCGAATGTGGCGATCCGCCAGAGGTTAAAAGAGACAGATATAGCAGACCAACCAGCTGAAATTGCCAGAATTATAGAAAAATCCTATGAAGAACTAGGTAGAGATAGTTTGGGTGGAATACCAGTGAAGCCCCAACTAATTGAAAGTCCTGAAAAAGTATTTATTAAAAATAATCTAAACAGTCAAAAGAAGAACTGGGATGGAAACAAACAATCCAATCCAAAAGAAAAAAGATTCCAGACCAGAGGAAGGTCTCCTCGGCGGAGAGAAAGATCTCCGGACCAAGGACCCAAGTCTCCCCAAAGGGAGCCCTCTGTGAAAAGATACAACCTTAGAAATAGGGATAACATAAAGAAACCTGATAGATATCAAGATTTTGATACACGTCCCTCTCAATCTTTTCAGACTTCCTCGCAGAAATCGGAAAGAAGAGGACGATCGGAACCCAGGGAAGGGCACGTCAAGTCCAAAGACAAGGAACCTGCTCATCCAAATAAAAAATTACAGTTTCCAAAAAAGAAGGTAGCCAGTATTAAAGTATTCAACAATGCCGAGAATACTGAGGACACAGCTGAAAAACGGAGAGTGGGCTCAGACAATGCTAGACAGCGCAGCAGAAGTGAGCATAGCGCGCAAAGTCCTTATGAATCATCTGGAGACAGTGGACACGAATGAATACATTCAAGTGGAAACTGCAGACACCAGAGTTAGCAAACCTCACAAAATATATGAAATAACTTTACGTATAGAAGGGGATAAGACTAGAAAAATAAGGGGCCTTTTTTGGGATAATCTCTCCAAGGGCTATGACATCCTTCTAGCTGAAAAAGATTGGCCACCAGAGTTTGTCAGGGAGTGCCCACATGGCGAAGAAATAATTATGCCTGCCTTCTCAAATCATATTCCAATTCATAAAAAATATACACTTGCAAGAAAGTGGGCAGTAGCTCAAGCTCCTGCTTTATATAAAAATCATGTGGGATGGGATGAGGAATCTCCTCCACACAAAATCCAGTTAAAATCACAACCTACTGCACAAAGGCAGTATCCAATCAAGCAAGAAGCTAAAAAACAGGTAAAAGAAATCTAGATCAACTAGAATACCAGGGGGTGATTGAAACTTGCTCCTCACAAATGAACAACCCTTTGTTTCCTGTCTCCAAACCAGACAATTCATATCGACTAGTTTTAGATTACAGACACCTTAACTCATGTTGCAAAACTTTTGCAGTGCAAAACTCGCATAGTGCTGCACTAATGAATAACATAGTGCGCAAAAAATATAAAACAACATTAGACATCTCTAATGGATTCTTTTGTCAAAATATAGCACCAGAGAGCAGATACTTGTCAGCGTTCTCAATAAATGGCGCTCAAAAGAATTCTGTTGGTTACCCCAGGGGTACAAGAACAGCCCAGGATTATTCTCAGCGAGAGTAAGAGAGTTACTACAAACATATGATGACGAAGCATTATCTTATGTCGATGACATATACCTAACAGATGATGACTTGGATACTCACTTGAAGAGAGTGAACACCATAATACTTGGGTTCGCAGCAGAGGGTTACAAATTCAACTTTAAAAAATCTAGAATTGCCCATCTAACAGTCCTATTCTTAGGATATGAATTATCAAGTGAAGGCAAAAGCCTGGCTGACAATTTCCTAGAGAAATGTGCCGTACTCCAAGCACCTAGAACACTAAAAAACCTACAGTCAATTCTAGGCTTCCTAAATTTCGGAAGAACATACATTGCAAATTACGCAGAAAGGGTCAAACCCTTTTATGATCTAATAAAACCAGATTTAAAAAAAACCAATTGGACTCAAATACACACAGAAATTCTGAGATCCTTACAAACAGATATGTTAATTAAAACAAAATTAGAAACACGTGATAACACACGCAACCTTGTGATTCGAGTCATCCCAGGAAGATGTGGATTCACTTACCTGACCTCTAACGAGGGAGAAAAGGTACCAATTGCATTCAAATCACACTTGTACACTAAAGCTGAAATGAAATTTAGCCCAACGGAAAAAATTCTTACTGCAACACAGACAGCTATAGCAAAAGAACGAGCCCTGTCACAAGGTAAACGAATAATAATCGTTACACCGATACCAGCCCTAGAGGCTGTAACAAAAGCAAGCATACCGAATGCTAAAGCGCTCCATCCGAGATGGATACAATGGGCTAATTCTCTTGCTGCAACAGACGTGGCATACGAATTTGATCCTAACTTAAAAACACAAGAGTTTCTCCAATACGAATTCGAATGTCCGCCGCCGACCGAAATTCTGCCTCTAAAACATTACGGCTGTATAATATATACAGACGGATCAGCACAACCCGCAGTAGGGGGTAAACAAGCTTACAGTGCTGCGTGTGCGATTGTAAAAGGTCGCTGGCACGATGGGAAATTCAAACCAGCGGTCACTAAAACACAATCTCTAGGAGATTGTACAGCTCAGCGAGCAGAGCTACTGGCATTCAAGATGGCGCTTGAAAATACCGATCGGGAATTCCCCACACTCATAGTGTGTGATTCGTATTACTGCGTTCAATCTTACAATGAATACTTACAGATCTGGCTTCAGAATGGTTTTAAGGATGCAAAAGGAGGCACAATCAAGCATAAAATGCTTTGGGAACAAGTAGTTCTTTTACAAAAGGAACTACCAAAGACTCACGTGATACATACACTGAGTCATCAACGTGATGGCGTTCACGTTGCAGGGAATTCATTGGCTGATGAGGCCGCAAAGGCAGGTGTGCAAACGGCTTCCGTAGCTGCCATCACCCGGTCAAAAACAAAAATAGACAGCGATATATTACAAGCTGTCAGCGCTACAGTAAAAGATGCGATAGAAACACTCCCGAAAGGCTTTCCAGTAAAGTACTCATACATAACTGATGCGAATAATGTTCCATTTGCTCGAATCCCTGGAGTGGGGGATAGAGTAATTCCAAACATGGAACATAGGTTAGGACTCATCATAGCGGCACACGAAGGGCTTGCTTCTGTACATGCTGGCGTCTCAGCCACGGTATCGTTATTAAAACAGAGATACTGGTGGCCACAGATGAGAAGACAAACCAGGAACTATGTTCTAGAATGTGAAATATGTCAAAAAATGAAAGTATCAACAGTGAGACGACCAGCACAGACGCCCCTTCTAATCTTGGATAAACCATTAGCCTGTGTTTACCTGGACCACTGTGGTCCCTTACAAAGGGATGGTAACTATAAATATATCTTGGTTGCGGTGGATTCATGCACGAGATTCATATGGATGTGGCCCCAGCGATCGGCTGACGCCAGAACTGTTATAAAAGATTTGCGAGTCTTTATCGGCACATACGCAATTGGCATGCTGCATTCTGACCAGGGTCCTGCTTTTAGCTCTAGAGCTTATAAGGAGGCCATGACTAGCATGGGCATTGCATTGCGGTATTCTTGTCCATTTAATCCCGAGGGAAACGGAATTGTTGAAAGAAAAAACCGTGACATAAAGCAATCTATAACAGCAAAGGTATTAGGTTCGGGAGCTGGGTGGGTCAAACATCTAATAAGTGTCCAACGTAGTCTAAACAACCTGCCAAGAAATTCTCTGAAGGGATTCAGTCCGTACGAATTATTGTTTGGGACTAGGATGTTAGTCTTAGATCTTGACAGTCAGACTTCAGTGGTGAAAGAAAAAAGCTTTGATATCAAAGATCGTTTGGCTATTTTGCAGGACTTAAACGAAACAAGAAAAGACCTGAGCAACATAAAGTTGAAACAACAGCCAACAACCACTGAAGAAACACCGCCTGTCCCAGCAAGACCTGTCTGGATTCCAAAAATCGGGGATCTAGTCAGAGAAAAAATCGCGGTAAAGAAGGAATTTGGGCCTTCTTACAGAAAAGCAGTTCCTGTCTTGTCCATCAACGGGACAAGATCAGTTGTACTACCGCCGCTTGCTGGTAAAAAGGAGAACCGAGTTGTATCCATCGACCTGGTAAAACCACAATCATGTGGCCGATAACAAACAGTAGGCCAAGTGGACTCCCGATAAGTAGTAGAACACCGAGGTTTGCTACAAGTACAGAGGTGCTAACTAAAAGGCTAATCACATTCGAAACGCCTACAGAACAACAACAAGGACTATGCAACAATGCAATGGAACTCACACCTCTGAAAACCCAAATAAAAACGTTTAGTAGAGACACACCAACCTACAATGAAGTAACAAATGAATATGCAAGAAACAGTAATCCTGAAGCAATTGGAACAATTGATAGAACAGCATCCGGCTACTTCATAAACTTCAATGATTCCTCTGAAGACTTCAGTGAATCAAAGACACAGCCATCAACAAAAACCCTTAAAGACAAAGCTAAGGAACTTTTGAAACAACTGAAAGAAACCTATCTGATTTCTCCATGGATTGAATTTTGGGTGTCCTTTGGTGTATTTATCCTCATAGTTTGGCTCATCATGGTACTATGCTTGGGACGCTTCATTGAGGGAAAATATGCAAAAATGGACACAGCAAGCCAGAAAATCAACTTGATCCTCAAACCACACACGTCTTCACACGTCGAGAAAAGAGAACTTTCTTCAGTCAACTTCACAGCCAATCCTATACCGGGTGGGGTAGCATGGGACAATACTGACTATGAAATTCATGGTCCGGTTGAAATCCTCAAATATCCACACCAAATCAAGATCTCGTTGAGTGACTTTGTAAAACCAAACTCATTTGCTGATGATTGGGACTTTGAAAGTATTAATGACATGATGTCTGACCAAGTGATGTCTGCTAAATTTACCAAACATGATTATTTGCAGGGTTCGTCTAATTATGATAGTATGTACTGCTACAACCACTATGGTAACCATTTTCTACATAAATCTGCACAACCTAGAAATGTTTTAAATTATAATCAATGGGAACATTGTGCAACCCCTCCAAAAGGAAGCTCAAGAACCTTTTATGACAAATGTTCATATTTTTCAGGGTTCAATACAAGTAAAACTGAAACATTTTATTTTAAATTGTCAAATAAGACAGGAACAAAAACCATGCTTACAAACACGAAATTGATATATTCGGACTCATTTTTTGAACAAATGAATACATTTGGTTTTGATTATTGGGACAAAAGTGTGGAAGTAAAAAGTGTTTGGGGTACAAGAGAATGGCAAGTTCAGGGTGTAGAATCATTGATTAGAGCCTGCATGATCCCAGAACAAATTATATTCTTGAATGACACTATTCAACAAACTACCTGTCTTGGATTAGCCAAAATCAAAGACTTAAATAAACCGTCTATTCCAAAACCAACAATGAACAGCAATAACTCTGCAAATGAAGAGATAGACGTAAACTATGTATTAAACCAAAAC
This sequence comes from Lissotriton helveticus, assembly GCF_964261635.1. Taxonomy (NCBI): domain Eukaryota; kingdom Metazoa; phylum Chordata; class Amphibia; order Caudata; family Salamandridae; genus Lissotriton; species Lissotriton helveticus. The sequence continues at coordinate 998,192,040 of NC_136067.1, forward strand.
AGAACAAATCCTGATTGGAAACAATGGTTAATCTGGCCCACAGATACTAATAACTGTCAAGACAGATTCCTGAACAAAACACAGGGGTTCACATTGACCAGGCCAGACCCTAGATATTCCCAAAGACAACACCCAGGGATAATCACCACCTACAGTGTGGGCAAACTCTGCCTTCAATGGCTACAAACTTCCACACTGGCAGAAATTAAGCAACACCTAACTTTACTTACTGATGGTGCTGACTTGCGTGATTTCATTATGGGACCGCGCAAACAGCGTCAAAAACGCTTCATAGCAGCCTCTACATATGCAGCTTACAACGAGGCCTGGAAGATCACTCAAATTGAGACAGCAGAAAGTATACGGGAAATTGACCGTATTAATTTGGAAAAATCGCTTTCTGTAGTGGACAATGGGTTAATGACTCTGTCCTCCAGAATTTTTTCATTGGACAGCATTGTGTCTTCAGCAATCGACATAATATCGCAAGACTTACTGTTGTTACAACACGGCCAGTCGCAATTGCGTTCTATTATACAGCTTGGATGGACGTTACAAAAGCTATGTGCCTTGGCGTTTAATCAACACAACGTCACTACTCAATATCTTTACCCTTACTGATAAACAAATCAGTATGGCACAAAAGGGTGCTGATTATACAATCCTGAGCATTGAGAAACTCGAGAGATTACCATTGACAATGTCAGAACGACCTGTCATTGAATGGATAATACATGGGATAATTAATATTCCGATATCTACTTTCAGGTTTCAATACTGCCAAAAATATATACAGGCTGGCATGTACGAAAAATTGGGAAAAGGGTACATTAAGTCAACATGGAACTTGCCCTATTCACATGCATGTGTCAGTAATAAAGGACAGAAAGTGTTCCTTAGTGGCAATAATTGTGCAATGTCACTGAGCGGTACACTTCTGTGTAATGGAATTAGTTTGCATGGAGCCTGTGAAGGGAACTCAAATAACCTTTCATGTCACCAGCTAGGCACACCTGCAACAGAGATAGAACCATTCTTTAAAAGACTCTATAACGGGAGTTACATCCTAATTGTGGATCGCAGATGTTGTAGTCTACAGCCCGGGGTTCCTTATCTCATAAGTACGACTGCGAAGGTCATGTGCTGTGGACGCTTATTGTTTCCCAGCTCATTTCCAGACAGGAAGGCAAGGACATGGCCTAACTTGAAAATTACTTCTATTCGAATTGATACTTTAAGCAGAATGAAAACAGTGCTTCTTCAGACGCCGACCAGGCTCACGTCATCAAAAGAAACGTATGATCTCCTAGTCGCAAGGACGACTGCAGAGATTCACTCATTGTTATCAACTAATTCCCCCATACATTTCGCAGAAATCCTGAATGAAATCTTAAATATTTCTGATACCAGTGGAGTCTCAAATGTATTTAAGACATTGTTTTCAGGGGCATTAACACCATTCAAAGCCATACTGGGTATTTTTCCAGACCTCGTCCATTCGATTTTTGGAGGAGTTCCCCTCATTTTGGGACTAATTGCAGGAATCCTATTCTTGGTCCTTATATTTCGTTATGGCAAACCATGTCACAGACAAAACACCTGCGACAAGGGAAGAAACAATCGGAGCCATTGGATACCGGGACCGGATATCAAAAATCCTGGGACTAACCCGGCTTAGAAACCTGAACATGACTTGGTTTCTTTCATTTCGGCCGATATGGCAAAGATGTGTTTTACCTGTATTAAGGTGCATGCTGTGTGGAGAAGAATGCGTGTTGGACACCTGTGTGACGCTACAATCGGATGCGCCAATGGATGCAGAAACATTGTTGGGTCCGGTAACGGCTCATGCATTGTGCTGCCCTCAACGGCTGCCAATCCTGATGACGGCATTCGTGGAAACTTCACCACTACGATTGAGGGGTAGTGAAGATCAAGATGAAAGCAGCATCGATCAGGTACGACCTTCTGTCAGCAATACTACTCAAAACGTCAATGGAGACAATCATGCACATGAATGCATGGTTACATCTTATTCCAAGTTGGTGGAACTCTCACAGGAAGCTGTTGACAGCTTTTTCAGCAGTCTCAATGATATGATGTTCTCACCAGAGCAGAAATAACGACTCTTGAGCAAGCTAGCACACGGCGTTCCCGATACCTTGAATTTGGCCTTCAACTTTAATAATAAAGTAGCAAGAACAATTTTTTCCTCCAGTTCACGGACAGCAATTTTTTTAGCAGCCCCAAAATATTTTTATAAATTTTTCGGGACACTTATCTTCTGCTTAAAGTAAGAACTATTCTTAGAGAACTAATTTCTATTTTTAGAAACTTCAGAGACATTAGCTGCCCGCTGGTATGTTCATAAATGTTTTTGAACTGTGATGAAGTGGTCTCGAACCTTTCTTCTGTATTAAGAGCCATTTCATGTGTAATTCTCATATTCAATTACTAATAATGTATACATATGCGTGATTAATTTAGCATTATTCTACTGCTTGAGTGCATATAGTACATGTGACTATTTTTTTCCCGTATATTACATAATTTCAAAATGCATTATGTGTATTTTGGGGTGGTAAGGTATACACGATACTCTACAGTATGTTTTACTATGCCTAGATTCGTAAATATGGCCATAGTTAGCGTGGAGTGGGTGTGATGTATTCCTATAGGTTCTGTAGAGATCCCCCTATTCCTGACCCTATTCGGTTAACAAATTAACTAGCAGCCATCCCATGATGCAGAAACCGTTATCTGATTAAGCCAGACCACGGCACAGGAGCGCGTTATCTGATTAGGTCATAACGCTTGCCATCTAATTAGGCAAGCAATATTCCTCCAGCCCCTGATAAGGCATACGGAGTTCTCAAAACAAATCAAACCTATGACAACCTGGGAAAATCCCTGCGGCCATTGTTTTGATTTCTCAAAGAACTTCAGTAAAAGAATGTGCTAACGACCAGCTCGTATGACATCCTTATTGACGTATCTTTGTCCATCCTTACGTCAATCTCGGCACCTTACAGGTATAAATATTACCGACATTGCCTTAAGCAAACACACGCGGTGGTGACGAGATCGGAGCAGCGAGACTTGCCGAAGCCCAGCAGAGAGCGAAGCCCACTGGCGCTGCCCCGCCTTCCTGACGCGCTGAGAACGAGACGCTGCCTTTCTCCTGCCGAGAAATCCAGCTCCGGCGCTTCCGAGCAGCCCTTGCAGGCAGCTTGGAATATCGAGACCACAGACGAGAGATACCATCCCTCAACCATCCTAGATCTCAGGTACAGAACTGAATAACCCCTTGCAGAGAATTCTTGAGTCAGTCACTTGGCAAAACAAACTTAACTCAAAACTGCTACTTTCTACTCCAGCCCACGTATTAGGCTTAGGTCAGGTACACCGGGGTAGGCGTGGTTAGAAGCACCAGTTGAGTACGATTAGTCGAATGTATATGTGTATGTACATATTTTATCCATTTTAAATAGCATATGGCTTAGAAACCATATCAATGCTTTTACAGTATTATTTCATAATTCTGCTTTTATTGTATGCACTTTACTTAACCATAAGTATTGCGATAATATTGATTCATTTCTCTTGTACGAGAAAAGAGACTGATCAATAAATAACATCTTTTATTGAACACGCCCGTCTCTTCCTTTTCTCTACAAACTGGTGAAACTAAGAATGCACGTACTGACTGAGTAAAATAAATTGTCTTTTGTTTTCACACGACTCTAGAGATACACTCTTGATTAGGGGAGAGCAAAGTTGTCATGTTCTATGGTTGTCAGAAACTAAATCCCTTCTTGTCTATCCAGGGAGGTTCAACTCCTCCTTGCCTATTCGAGAAAGTTTCTAGTGAACTCTGAGCTAGCTGGCAAACCCAAAACTTTAAGTCTAATATCGACAGTAGACGACCTAGTTAACGTCTGGTCTAGGTCTATACTATTGGAGGTATTATTCCAATGCGCAGAGCCTATTGGGATAATAGGAACTACACTACAACGGCTGGTAACTCTATTTCATGGTTACTCGCAAACGTTTCCCCGGGCGCCACAAAGTACTGTCTGAGGTTTCCAGAGGGCCACCCCAATGCCAGCAGGGGAGGATCTAGGTGTTGAAAGGTGGCCCTAGGGGGAAGCATAGCATATGCATGATAAAGATAAGTTGTCTAAAAACATTATTTGCTTCTTTACCTTTAGTTTAGTTCACCTGCAAATCAAGTATGCCCCTTTCACAGCTTCCTGAATGTTCCTGCTCTGTCAAGTGAACAACAGCCCAGTGCTGCTGTTCATCAGGGAGCCGCAATTAAAGGTCAGAGGACGCATGCGGACCCCGGGCCGTACTTTGAGTATCCCAGCTCTATTTATTTGTGCTGTAGATGCACCACGGATAATTACACTTTATACTCATTTTCTGTGCTTACCCATGCTGTTCTCATCAGCGTTCTTCCATATGTAGGTTTCTTTCAGGCTGTGCTACATGCCAAGCATATCAAAAGCACAAATACACGATGGAGGCTGGAATCCAGGTTACCATTTAGTCCCACTGAATACAGCTTTAACATTCTCTGTACTATAGTGCTGTCCAGATTATGTAGCAAACCACAACAGTAAATTGAGCATTAGCTAGCCATTGTAACCCACCAGGTTCTGAAAATAGTTGTGCAGGCATTGTTCAAAGCATTAGTCCCCGAGCTCTGAGTCTAGTTGCGCCCCTGCCACAAGTGTAGGAAGTAGGGAACTAAACATGGGGTCCGATTCACAAAGGTAAACGAAGATTTTGGGATAAACTTAGACCAAATGTCTGAGTTTATGACTTTGGGAATTCACAAAGGGCATTTACGAGTACTATCTTTATGCCTGTACTCAGGGCAGCGATCCGGCCTCAGTGCGCACACAAAAATAGCACTCGTAAATGCCCTTTGTGAATTTCCAATGTCTTAAACTTAGACGTTTGATCTAAGTTCAGACCAAACTTCTAGGTTTATCTTTGTGAATCTGGCCCATAGAGAACCTAAATAATGAGCTCTGGAAGCAGAGGAGTCGCCAACTCAACCTGCTGCCCTCTTCTACCCAAAACACCCAGCTCTACAAAGCTTTGGGACTATGAATAAGAGTAGACTAAGACGTTATAGTCATGTTAACTCATGTCTGGTTTAACCAGATGTGTTTCTGTTATGTTTGTAAGGTATGTTGGGGGTTATTTACACCATTAATATAATGGGGTAACCCACAATGGTCCATGGACTTGGGTAACGATCGGTATAGGCAACAATGGTCCTGGACTAATTTACCATCTAGTTATGGAGACATTTATCATTTAAAAAACCCATGCAACGAAACGTGCCTATGGTACAGCATAGAGCCATTTAGTGCATAGCAATTTGTAAAAAGGCAGATATGGACACTCTCAAAAACAAAACAGAACCCAACATTACTACAAAGGTGATTGTATTTATTTGTCAAATATTTTAGTAACAAATCACCATACTTGAATATTCCACAAGAAAGAAAGGAAGGTTGCTCCAAAGAGAGTGAGAGAGGGAAATTGTGCTTGTGAATGGGACAGATGTAGAGGGGGATCAAATATGGAAATCGTTTTTAACAGAAAGTTCATTTAATACGTTAATCCTTGGTGAACTGACTGCAGTTTTACAATGACACCAATTCACAACTGGGCCTGTCCCTCATAGGTTTTTTCGGATTGTCTTTAGGATTAATTTCCTAACGGTGCACAGACAGGTATCATCTGTGGGATGGGAAGGGCTGCGATGTTGTCAGATACAGGCCTACTGGGTTGTCGATGTTTCCACCCTGGCACATAGAGGGAAATTCACATCCTCAGCAGGCGGGTCTTCCTCAGGACACGGGTAGGGAAGCAACCTGAAGTTATGCAAAGTCAGGATACAGCACCGTATGCGTAGGTCCGCACATAACTTGCGGCGTAACTAAGATTAAATCCAAGGAGTAGGGCTGCAGTTAATGTGAATTAAATCAGGGTGCATAAATCGCCACAAGGAACAGATTATTGAAGTTCAGGCGCAGCACGGGGGTTCCTGCTGCTCAACTCGACGCTTATTTACAAGCTCCTTGTGCCGCCAGTACGTCACTTTTTCTCATATTAAAAGAGACGCACCAGCGGCGCAAGGGGCTTGTAAATAAGGCCAAGTTATGGTTACATTACCAGCATACCTCTAATAGTAGAAACAGCACCCGCATGGTTGGGCACGGATGGGCGGGGTCAATTAGAGTTTTACCACAAACTGCTAGGAGTAGTATTCAAGACACAGTGTGGGCACACATTTTACTGCAAATGCATGAATGGAAGCTAAGAGGTTGACGGACACAGAGCAGAGCCCACGTTGGAAGTTTAGCAGATCTCCACACTAGCCTTTGTGTTTTGTTCAGACGATTGTTGCATTGTTGTTCACATTAACTTTGTAATCCTGCAGTTTGTGGTGTGTCATAGGTACGTACTCAGCTGCTACGACTAGACAGCATGGCTTTTCCCACCCATTAACATCACATAGGTACATTTTATGCCATTTAAGCCAGACATGCTTGTTCTGCTAATTCAGGGCTCCCAGGGACTGGGGAAAATCCAGCAGGAAAAATCTCATCAAAATAGCAGATTCTAAATTTGCTGAATATATTAGTAGATTTTTCACCAAAATGGTACTGTTCATGAACATGACAGAAAAGCATGAAAGCAGGTCACAGAAAATATTAAAAACATTATTATTTATAAGTAATTATGCAGTACCTTATGTGGCTACTAGAGGTCCCTTTACAGCTCCACAGGGACACCTAGTATCAGCCTGTGGTACTGCACCCTTTTCTTGCTTTGTGGGGTTTATTTAATTACTTATACTCCAGAGATAGGATCATTTTTAACAAAATAAAACCTAACAAACATTATCATATGCAGCGCCAAAAGCTGAAACGTTTAGTAATGCGAGACCTATAGTATTGCAAACCCTTGTTTCACCGTCTTGGCATTTTTCACACTAATAGTTTTTATATGTGACTTATGTTGTCACTCTTCCTGTTTGTTATAGGTTCAGGCTTCAAAGCTCAGTGTTCATGTTGAAAACCTGAACTAGCTGAAGGGATCTTAAATGACGTGGTGTAATTTGGTAGCTGTTCTTATGTTATGAGTCTAGCTGGTAAAAGCCTTGTGTGGTAAAGGTGCGCTGTGTGTTGAATGTTCAATGCGATTTAGGTCTGTGTGGTAAAAGTTCAGGGTAAAAGTCAGTCATTTAAGAAATGTGTGTGGGTCGAAAAACGTGTGTGGCAAAATGAACCGTATGGTTACCCTCATAAAACTCTGGGAAAGACCTGTGTGCACCTCTTTCTATAAAGATGTGCGTGGTGCAATTCTCGTGTGAGGACACCATATGGTAAAATAGCTGTCCCGAGGAGTAAATGTGTCTTTGGTAACAGTGCCATGAGATTGTCACTTGTGCTTGTTGTCTCAGTGAAGGTCTAGGGTCGGCCTCGTGCTGTAAGAGTCCACTGTGTATGTACAGAGCGATCCATGAGTGTCCTGTACAGGAATTCACTGCCAGCCAGATTCATCAAAGGAAAATTCGGCTCGCAAAGGGCCAGATTCTGAGAATCTGCCCCTTTGCGAGCGCTATTTTTGCATTTGGGATTCATCATCCCACATGCAAAAATCGCAATTCTAGAAATTGCTAAATTGCGATTAATTGCATTTAAGGAATCTCAATTAGAGATTCCTTAAATGCAATTCATGACCCATTTTAAAATTGCGAATTTGCAATCTGGGGCCGCTATTTACCGCGAAGTCTAACTACGTGGTAAATAGCAAAAACTTTGAAAAATGCACTAAAGTGCATTTTTCAAAGTTTCATGTTGCGCACACACATGCCCTAAGGGCATGTGTGTGCGCAACATATGTGCACACATCAATTTCAGGGGTGCAACAGGGTGTCCTTTAGACACCCCTGCACCCTTGAAATCGCAATCTCAATTTGCGAATCGCTAATTGCGATTAGCAAATTGAGATTGTCTTCCCATTCATTCCTATGGGCCTCTAGGCCCATAGGAATGAATGGGGAGATATTCCTTAATTGCGACTCGCAATTTGCGAGTCGCAATTAAGGAATTAGTAGAAATCGCTATTTTTTTAGTGATTTCTTGATGAATAGCATTTTGCTATTCCTCAATAGCGAATCGGTAATTTTCGCTATTAAGGAATCGCAAATTTATTTGTTGATGAATCTGGGGGTGTATCAATAAGGGGCGGTGGGTTCAGCATCCCTTCCTAAATGTGAAACACTGCACCTGAGCACAAGCATCCGTGTCACCTGTAGTGAAATACCTTATATAAGTGCAGCAGGCCCAGTAGGTTTTCAGTACTATTAAGAACAATACGCAGCTATACTACTTTATTGGCATGAGTACACAGAATGTTTAGAATCCAGGTATTTGTTTTACATCAACAAGGAATGCACCAAACAGGTTCCAGCCCCAAGCAGAGCTGCACTAACTATAAAGAAATCAATTAGTTACCTATATATACCAAATTCGCCACTGAGTGCTGTAAGCTTAGGAAAGATTTTATCGCATATATTTAATCCCATAAAAACTACAAGTTGGACATATGCAATGTACCAACAGTTTGCGTTTTTAAAGTGAAAAGCACAGGTGCTGGCTAAAACAGCTCCCAGAGGGCCGCAGTGGTGCTATCACTTTCATCAGAGTTTATTTGGGAAATGGGTCCAATGAAGTTGTTAGGATTCAAGCTCTCAGGTGTGACAAAGCTGCTCGGCTGCAATCTCAGGATTTTGCAGAATTGTCAGTTGCTGCTGTGGAGGTCGTGCACAGCAGGGACCAGTTTAACCCAGGTTTTAGCACCATAGAAGGCCCGATTCCTGATGTAGTAACTAGCACTATGTGTCAAAAGGTGTATTGCTTTAAAGGTCGAAAGTAAGTAAAGGTTACTCTTGGTTAGCAGGTTTGGGGACCGCGCTTGTTCTTTGCAACCTTTTATTTCTCACTTCAGGCCTGTGGCACTCGCTGATCCATGGGCCGGGACTGCTAGTGTGTTTTCATGGTCTACGTTTGCATGAGGCTGAACTGCCTGGGGTACAGATTTAAGGAGATGAGTGCGGAGAAAGACCTGCAGGGCTATGGAACGAAGAAACAAGGCAGAGACAATGTAATGGAGGTGCCCGGGATGTGTCTGCTGCTGTGGTACATGCATCCAATTGCTGTGCTGTTTTGTTTCAGCACCTCATACATTGTATGATATTTACAACGAGTTCCAGGGGCAACCGAGGGGTAGGGGAGAAGGAGGAGCTACTCAGGCAAGAAGGTCTGCGCAGGAGTATCGCTGTCTGCAGGGGAAACGTAAACCCGATGCACAGAAAACAAGCAGTGTTGTGAGGGTGCAGTACCACAGGCTGTCACCAGGTGTTCCTTGGGATCTCTTTTGGCCACATATGGTACGACACCCTGCAACATGGCTAGGCAAAGGATATTGCACAGCAGTGATAGCTGCCAGCTGGTGAGCTGGGGACCCTGGTTCGGGTCTGCTGTCAGCGTAACGTCCTGTGATAATGGGCTGATTGTTTAATTTCCCCAAGCCCATGGCTACGTATCAGCACAACAGTAGTGGCCTCAGAGGGATGGTGAGCACCTGTGATCATTGTTGTGGGAGGGGTGAAGGGTAGGCACAGGACATTTAAGGGCTATGAAGCAACCAAGGCAGTGTTGTGTAAGGGGGAGGCACAGGAGATAAAGCCACGGCAAGCAAATGATGCCACAGACGTTTCACTGCACAAGCAAACAGAACAGTTAACAAGCAAAGAGGCAGGATAACTAAAAAAAAAAGTTGTCTCTAAGTATAAATGACTTGAACAGTAAGTACACATGTAAGAGAGGTAGTCCTCATGGGAGTATAACATTCCAAAAAGAGGGACTACTGAGTCTATTTGCCAATGTACAGCTAGCATTTCTAGGACAGGAACCAATGAAAAAGATGGGTTTTTTCTCAAGCCCAAATCCTACATACAGCATGTCTCGAAGAGACAGCGCAAGCGTTGCCTAGACGAGCCCTAAAAAGAGTAGCCAACTTCACATAAAATGTAAAGTTGAGGAGTGTCGAGCTTTGCAAATTTGCCCACCCCTAATACAAATGTTATTTATGCCTGTGCATTTTCTCACATTAGGGGACATTTTACTGGTGTTTTTCTCAATACTATGCATAAACATTGAAAAAGTCTAACCAGCAGATTTTGATTACATTTCCCCAATCCAAACTCTAAGCCTGTCTCGCTGTATCAACCTCTGTTTGTTTTCTTTATCTTATGGTGACAAACAGTAGCATCTAAGAGGCTTAACAAAAACTGCGATTGATATCTTTGAGTCAGAGTTTATTATTTTTTTTTTACAATTTTCATTTTATTGCGTTTTGGTATTTAATAACAGAACACAAGTTATAAGACAACCCTCACCCCTACTGTTTATGTGTCCAAAAGGTCCAGTGTTGAGATATAAGGAGAATGCATGCATAAAAAATAGCAATCCATCTTGTATAACAGGACTTTGCTTTGAACGAGGATGTTTATGTGTCAGTTCACTAAGCCTTCTAATTTGTAAAAAGTGCTTCAAAGTACCCTGAATGCTGTAGCCATGGTCCACTTATTCTGTCAAATGTCATGTGGCAGCCACAACTTGTATACTAGGCCCTCTCTAAAGCATGCACAAGTCAATGTTGGAGCACTATCATTTTCGCTGCAAGCCAGTGCTTCCTAACCTCTTTTTAGGTCTCGCGTGGCATACAGCGCACATGCGCAGTAGAGCTTGCGAGATTTTATGTTTTAGAGTGTACTTCACTTGCGAGAGTTAAGCCCCACCCCTCTTCTCTATTGGCTGGCCTCCTGAACGGTGGCAAGCCATTGGAGAAGATGTCCTAGTGACGTTCTCCTTTCTCGCTAAGCCCCGTCCTTTTCAGACCGGCTTACTTGACTTCCTGCTGGCGTAAAAGCTTTCTTATCTTCTTTACGGGGCCAACAGATGGCCCCAAAAAGAAGATAAGAAAGCTTTTACACCAGCAGGAAGTCAGTCTGAAAGGGACGGGGCTGTGTCATGGCGAGCGCTTGTTTATTTTTCTCAGAGTGTCTGCAGTAATCTTTCTTTGCATACTACTGCCTGTTACTGGCAGTACTACTGCCTGTTACTGGCGGCGTTCCTGCACAGGACACCATGGGGTCATATTTTTGTGTGCTGTATGCGGTCTTCCTTGACTTGTAATCGGCTCTAGACTGTGCTTGAAGACGTCACACGTTGGGCATTCATGCTTCGGATACCCAAAACGGTCGAGTTCTTGCTCGGTGTCAGCGGGATAGCTTTTCCAGTCTGGGTCTTCAATTTAAAAATATTATGTTTGTATATAGCGCTTGCGATCCCCACCTCATCTCGCAGCACTGTAAATAATGACTGGTTAAATAAGCTTCTCAGGACTAGACCTGCGGCGAGGCAGGGGCTTACTATGAGCCCGAAGGGCGTGGTCGCATCGGAGATGCCTTCACTAAAGGGTGTGACTTAAATTTTTTTTTATAAGGCTATTGATATAGCGCTTCATTGTGACCCGTATTTAGGCGCTTGAGCAATCGATGTTCTTGGTGAATGTGGGGTATTGGGGCAGAAAAGGCATGCTGCCGCGCCTCTCGGTACAGGTTGAGGTCCAGTAGAGCGCCACATGCGATCTGTGGCGGATTCCTTTGTCTGCCTAAGGCGCTTTGAGAATGAAAGGACTGGGACAGCAGTGTCTCGAACTCCCTTGGGGTGCGCGTAATAAAGCTCGATCACCCTGTAAATCACAACCCACCCCTGACCTGCCAGGCCCTCCCTGCACAGCACCTCTCGCCAGATTAATGCTATTTCCGCAGCGAATGTGCCTTATGTCCAACAGGCCTCCTCCCGGCTCACCCGAACAGAATCTGCATAAATTTAACGACTGGTGCCAGAGGTCAGATTTAAAACAGGAGTCGTATTCTCGCTCAAAAATATCTGCCTTTTTTAGCACTCCTACACTCCCTCCATCCCCGCACCCCAAGCCTGAAGGGTCATAATCTAATTTAAACCTCTTTAAAACCTCTAATGTAAGCGTCTGTATTGAATATTGTGTCAGCGATACGTGGTCACACTAATGGCGACGGTTCTCCGAAAGGACATCTGGGGACATTTGCCTGAAAGCACATACTGTATATTTGAGAACAACAAGGGGACCCAAAGAAAGTCAACAAGGGACCTTGGGAAATAGTTCATTAAAGCAACAGTGGTCCCTTACACATGTGGGGATATAGGCAATAAATATAGACTAAATCGTATCTATATTGAAGTGACATGCACAGCCGGGCAGAGGTCAAATATTTACTTTTCAAACAATGTCAGGCAGTTTATACATACAATATACAAGGCGGGAGACAAGCCTGTACCCAGCTTAACACACAATAAGTAGAAAGGGAGAAAACCAAGGAACGAACAAAGGGCTTTTAGACAAGGGATTTGCGCTCTGTTATCTTGTTATTAGTCCACTTTTAAGATATAGAGCATAGTTTTCCAGCACCTTTACAGGTATTTGGAGGGCAATAAAGTTTTACATTTGTATAAGGTGCATACATATATCGACGTGGTTTCGATCCGTTTAACAATTCATACGGATCATCATCAGGACATTTGATAAATGCCTAGCAGTAAGAAGCCTCAGTTGCCTACGGAGAGAGAGGGAGAAGGAAAATATAGGGGGAGTAATTAGAAGACGAACAATTAGGATAATAAAGCGTATACGTCAAAACCAGTGAAGTGAGGACTAACGATACGTGGTGATCAGCCATCGGTGTTTTTAGGAGTCAAATTGGTCAAGCGAGTGTTTACGATGCGGAATAACAGTAGGATCTGAGGAGATAAGTGGAGTGCGGCCGAAATTAGGTGAGTATAATTGCCGGTGGATAGTCGTAGTGAACGGTTCAGGAGAAAACACGCACTGTGAATGAGTGCACATCCACGGTAGTGATGTAGGTGAAATAACGGGATGGGCGGGACCAAAAAGGAGCTGCCATACATAATAGAATAAAGATTTCTATACGAATCGCAACTATAGTAACACCCCACAAAACCCAAGACCTTGGGGCCGCTTTAATAGGCGTAATACCCTTGTGGGTTTTTCTGATACATCGGCCGAATCATCGGATAGCTCTGACGCTGGTAAAGGGTCCTATGCACCCACACGAAATCCCAACACCCATTTTTTAGGGCGAGGCCAATCCGAACCCCCGAAAAGGGTCAGAGTGAAACAGCAGCCACAATGGTACAACCCTCTAGGGGAGAGGCAGACCAGACACAAATTCTATCAGTGATAAATGATAAATCAGAATCAGTACCTCATAACAACAACATGATTATCCCGATTTTTATTCTGTCATCCCACACGCTATCTAGCAATGAGGTCTCCATTCTAAGTAAGGGACTTTCCTTCGTCCCAACCACATATCCAAACGTTTTGGACTTACAGTCAGACCTCCTGAGGTTTTTCAGAAAAATAAGACTTTGGGCTTGCTTCGAAAATAATCCTGGCCCTCCAAAAATATCACACACAACTGTTAGACCACCATCAACCTTCACACCCTCTGCGAATATGATCCCAAGTGAAATTATCACTTTTGAAAAGATTATCTTAAAAGAAACCGCCCGCCTAGCTAAGTCACACCTCTTTGTCCCCTACAACATCACTTTAGAAGAAAAATCTGCTATTTCCACACTACGCGAGAACACCAACCTAGTTATTAAGCCGGCAGATAAGGGGGGAGGAATTGTGCTACAAGGCGTTGATGCATACAAACATGGGCGTCCGCAGGGGGGGCAAGGAGGGGCGCTTGCCCCCCTCCCGGAGCGCCCCTCCTTGCCCCCTGCCAGGGCCAGCTCTAGGGTGGTGTGACCGGTCCCATCGCACCGGGTGCTGGCTTCCTGGGGGCACCATGCTTACATCTTAATTATGATTTTAAAAGCACCTGCTGCACGTTCCTTTCCTCCTGCAATTAAGGGGCCTCATAAAAATGTCAAGATAACTCCTGTGATAAATGTTCTTCCTGGCCAGAGATCAGAGTTTTGTGTAGTTGAGGTTTTTGTCTTATGTGAAGGTAGTACAGAGGGTTAATATGCCTGGTGCAAAGAACATGTACCACGTAGATTAAAGAGTGCATTTAATGTAAATAGATCAGCAGGTTACTGCTTTTAAAAGAGCTATCCTTTTCTTACTTGCAATTTATAACTTAAAGTCCTAGAAGTGCATACACTCTGCTAAGTTTAGAACATTGATTAATGTTGCAAAAAGGGTTAATTTGGGTAGAAATGGATTCTTATTATTAAAGAAAACTCCCAACTACGCTGTTTCTTTTTCGACTCTGAGTTTGTGCTTCTCCACACCAAGAACTCCTAAACTATACTGCCTACCAGTATGGATGACATGTGACTCCTACACTTTTAGGGGCATATCATCAACGGCCAGCGATGATTATCGCTGGCCATGAGTAGCGTGCAAAAAATGAACGCCGCATATCGCCTTATTCTATCGCCTGGTGAGCGCACTATCAGCAAGGCGCATTGCCCAGGCGATAGAAATCCAGGCAAAAGCGGCAGAAAGAGTCGAAATCGACGGAATTCCAGCGATAGAAAACCGCGTTAGGGAAAACCTAATCTATAGTGGGAGACGTGGACTCAGCATAACAATCCATATCCCATTATAGATATGGCTTAGTAAGGAAAATAGCAGGCGTTACAAACCGGCGAAAAACCCGGTTAGCGCTGATTATAATATTGCTATGTGTGTTAGCGATACACTTGAAAATAGAGAGAATCAGGGTTAGTGATGATATCCCCTGTTGTTTCACGGGACACGCCTCCCTTGCATCTCATTAGCGATGCAAGGCGATGCGATGTTGAAACCAGCGCTAATCCCATTGAACACATGTTAGCGTGCTCTTGTAAATAAAGCAATATTTTTATCGTCGCATTTCGTCTGAAAACTGACGCAAAGGCGGCGATAAAAATATCGCTAGGCCTTGATAATATGCCCCTTTGTCCTTTGGCTTATGTAACATTTCCTATACACTGATTTACACAAGTATGATTGATTATCTGTGTAATGTGTGTGTGATGCAAAGTGCTCTGACATACTTTAATGGTATGAGGAGAGCTATATAACGAATTCAATGCATCTGAGAGAGAGTGGTTATGGAGACTTGGTCACTGTTAAAGGGTGCTAGTGAGAGAATCCGTGGTGGAGGTGGTCATTGGGGGCGCCAACTAACATTGTTGCACTGGGTGCCACCAGCGCTAAAGCTGGCCCTCCCCCCTGCGGACGCCCATGCCACTATGCATTACACATGGTGCTTCAGCCACGGTTCCTCTCCAGCTAGCACTCTCTCTATTCTGAAGCTCCTCTGCATTTCAGTGCTCAGTAGGACAAGACGTGGGCTTCATTTTCCTTCACCGGCCCTTTGGCACTCTCTTCCAGGGGAACTCCTGTGCATCTCATCGCATGTCACAACTAGACAACACCTGGAGACTCCGCTCTTTTCTAGATCCTTCTGAGTACCCTCTGCCCCCCCCCACCCCTCCATCTTATAATTTAGTCAGAAGCGCCAGGAGACCTCGGACTTTATAGCGCGCTCTGACACAATAACAAGATTGAAGCAAAGTCTTTTCAAGTAATTATTGGATTATAGTGATTGACTGCCTAGAACAGTTGCTGTTAAGTAAATTACTAAGCAGAAAGAATAGTCACATTTGAATAAAAGAGTAGCGTCTGCCTCTTGCTCTGGTGTTGTTTTTGTCCTCAGGCTGCTCCCCGCCCCGTCTCACCTCTCTGAGAGACAGTGCCCCCTTTGACCCTCTACCTGCTGCCCACCCCATTCCCCCGCCTCTTCTCCTGGTTCACACCTTGGTGCTTTCACACTTAACGTCACCTCCAGCTCGCATTTTCAGGGCTCCCTATCACCGACATGAGGAGGAGGAAGAGAGAGGGAGGACAGAGGAAGACTTGGTGGGGTCAAGTAGACGGATACGGTGGGGTGAGAGTGAACGAAGAGGGGGGAGAGAAAGAGAGAGAGAAGCAGTGGGGAAAGAGAGACCGAGAAGTAGGGAGGAAGGAAGATGAGAGAGCAAGTGGAGGTCTGGGTGAGGGAGAGCAGCTTTCAGAAAAGTGAGACCTGTGTTCTAACTCCGCCAGTGAAGACAGCAGGTCCAAAGGAGAAAGAACCAGGCCAGACAGAGTAGGTCCAGGCAGTGTGCACGGAGGCAGGCTCGGTGGGCCCGGAAGAGGGACAGGGCAGGAAGAACAGCTCCAGAGAAGGGCGAGCAGAACCGGACCAGGGCGAGCCGATCCGGACCAGCAGATTCTCCCTGAGCAGGGAGACGGCACGATACACAATCAGAATGTAGTGTTGAGCTTTTGGGGTGCCAGGGGGTAACTTGAGGGTTCAGAGTGGGTGAGGGTTTTAAGGTGCCAGGGAGTAATTTTTCAGGTTCACAGTGGGTTAGGGATTGGGGTGCCAGGGGTACAATTTTAGGGGTCAATGTGGGTATGGGTTATGGGTGCCAGGGGGGTAACTTTAGGGTTTGGGGTAGGTATGAGTTTTGGGGGGCAGTTTTTTTTTTTAAGGTTCAGGGTGGGTATGGCTTTTCGGGTGTTAGGGGGTAATTTTAGGGTTCAGGGTGGGTATGGGTTTTGGTGTGCCAGGGGCGTAATTTTAGGATTCAGGGAGGGTATGAGTTTTGGGGGGTGGGGGAATTTTAGGGTTCAGGGTGGGTATGGGTTTTGGGGTGCTAGGGGGTAAATTTAGGGACCAGGGCAGGTATGGATTTTGGGGTGCCACAAAAGAAAGAGATGGCTGTGGCACTGTATGGTGTATGAGATCATGTGCGGCCTGCTTCCTGCCCCCCATGGCTCCTCCTGCGACCCAGTGTTTCTTGTGCCCCACCTGGCACACATCATGTCGGAGGATGGTGATGATGTTAACATTTTGCCCCCTCCTGGAAAAATTTCTGCGGACGCCCATGCATACAAAGATGAGCTCATGCGCCAATTGTCTAATACAGACCACTACTGTAGGCTCCATACTAACCCCACCAAGGAACTACAGTCCCTGATTAAACGTATCACCACTGAAGGCCTGGAGGAGGGATTCCTGAGCAAGCATGAGTTTAGCTTCCTCAATGTAACCAACCCACGCACCCCTGTCATCTACACCCTCCCTAAGGTCCACAAGAGACTTGAAAACCCCCCAGGCCGCCCAATCATCTCCGGTTGTGGCTTGGTCTTGGAGCCATTAGGACACTACGTTAACTTTTTTCTAAAGGACTTTGTACCCTCTACTGAATGCTATATTAAGGACAGTATGTTCATGATTAATTTGATTGAGAACCACCCCTTTGACCCCACTACTGAGACTCTATGTACATTGGACGTAGAGTCTCTCTACACAAACATCCCACAGAATGACTCACTACTAGTTATGGAAACAATACTCAACAAGAGACCACGTCCCCTCACAGTTCCCACCCTTTTTATCCTACAACTGTTAGAGATATGCCTGCCGAGAATTTTTTTTGCCTTCAATGATCAATTTTACCAACAGGTCCGGGGTACCTCGATGGGGGCTATTTTTGCCCCCACCCTGGCCATTCTCTATATGGATTCACTCGAGTGCAGCACCATCTTGCCCCCCGCAACCCCTTTCATAAAAGCATTTTTCTTATTTGGTCTGGTGAGGTTGATACCCTTGAAGCTTTTTACACTGGCTAAACAACAATTGCAATGGCCTCACATCCACCTTGACCCATAACAAGAGCAGTTTTCCGTTCTTGGACCTGACAATCAAACACCAAGATGGCCATCTCTACACAGACCTTTTCTGTAAACCCACGGAGCGCAATACTCTACTCAGCTACAGTAGCTGTCACCCAAGGGCTCTTAGGGACAGCCTGCCCTTCTCGCAATTCTTGAGAATTAGGAGAAACTGTTCACAGAAAACAGACTACTTCACTAAAGCAAAAGCACTGTCAATCAAACTGACAGCCAGAGGCTACCCACGCCGACTGGTGCGGAACACATTAAAAAGGGCTTGGTATTGCCCATGTGAGTCCTTACTTGAGTCTAAACCTAAACCAACCACAGAACGCCTAGTGTGTGTCACAACATTCTCGCCAGTGTCCAACATTGTTTGCAAAACCATTAAGAAAAATTGGCCAATCATAAATGCAGGCACACTCAATCTGGAAACACCCATGTTTGCATTTAAAAGAAGCAAGAATATTAAAGATCAATTGGTTAGGGCGGCACCCCAATCACCAATAACCCTAACCTCACATTGCATGACTTATGGTCACTAGCGCCCCTTGTGGGACACACCAAATGTGGAATTTGTGTTGTATGCGAATTCACCATTGAGTCAAAAGAATTTGTATTTAAGGATGTCAGAAATTTACTTAAATCCTTTACTAACTGCAATACTTGTAACATAATATATGCTATTTTCTGCCCGTGTAACAAGATCTATGTGGGGCAGACAAAACAGAAAATTCGGTTACGCATTTCGCAACACTGCAGCAGAATTCGGTGTAAGACAGCAAATGCACCTCTTGTTGATCATTTTATTGAAAAAGGACACTCAGAAAATTATATTCGTTGGACAGTGATTAGCTCCATCAAATTGCCACAAAGGGGAGGCAATCTCACGCGTATTCTAAACAAAGAGAAACTGAAGTGGATCCTGAAGACTGACAGTCTAAACTCAGGACTAAACTTGCTTGAGGACTGGACAACTCTGCTCTGAACTTGTATCGTTCCATTATCAACCTTACTGTTCTGTTGGAACTGGTTCCCCCAGACTGAAATGTCCAACATAATAACCACATGTATTAGCGACATTATCACATGTAAATATTCGTTTTTGTTTCACCTTCTTGCATAATGTTTTATCCCTTCTGCTGCATTTTTCTCTTGACACTGCTCACTACTTCAAGTCGGCCGCCTCCCTTGCCGTCTATCATAACCCTCCCTTGTTTCCATAATGAGCCGTGTGTATATATTACCCTACATCAATATGTAACTTTTATAATCTTATGTCTTTCTAATTCTCCTCTTATTTCAACCACTACGCTTCTCCACATATGTCATTTATCACCACACTAAGATGGCCGCTTCCTTTGTCATCTCTCACCACCTCCGGTTCCCAACCTAGTCACATGCCCAACTAGACCAATCAGGAACGAGCTCTCGCCTTAAGGAGGCTCATTTCCACACGCCCATATCACTCTTCACTATCTGCGATTGAGCCGTGCACACGCCGAACTCTGGTAAGTCCCCAGCGCTGAATGTTTGGGTTTAGCATCAACGCGGTTCCGCCCACCTGATCTGACCCACGCCTGCTTTACTCTTTTATTCCCTAGGTCATTGGACCTTATGCGTCTCCTGAGCGATCGCGCTTGATTTCAGGCTTCCTGACGCTCCCCCCTGGTTCGGTAAGCCTTCAACCCATCTTCCTGCACGTCTTCTGCCTCTCCGGTTACGTGCGCACCGCCCTGGTTATGGTTTTATTAATTTTCAGGTTCAACCAATTTATTGAACCAATTGCTGCATTCGCAGCCTCCCCTGTGCTCAGTCCCCTCCGGCTTGCACACGGTAAGCCTGGAAGTCCTTATTGCTCCGGCGCGCCTCATTCACATCGGCACCTGGTTCGATCGCCCGCAATCAGCTCACAGCAACTATTCACTTCTATTATGTATGGCAGCTCCTGTTTGCTCCCGCCCACCCCGTTATTTCTTATACATCAATACCGTGGATGTGCACTCATTCACAGTGCGTGTTTTCTCCTGAACCGTTCACTACGACTATCCACCGGCAATTATACTCACCTAATTTCGGCCGCACTCCACTTATCTCCTTAGATCCTACTGTTATTCCGCATCGTAAACACTCCCTTGACCAATTTGACTCTTAAAAACACCGATGGCTCATCACCACGTATCGTTAGTCCTCAATTCACTGGTTTTGACGTATAGACTTTATTATCCTAATTGTTCGTCTTCTAATTACTCCCCCTGTATTTTCCTTCTCCCTCTCTCTCCGTAGGCAACTGAGGCTTCTTACTGCTAGGCATTTATCAAATGTCCTGATGATGATCCGTATGAATTGTTAAACGGATCGAAACGCCGTCGACATATGTATGCACCTTTTACAAATGTAAAACTTTATTGCCCTCCAAATAACTGTAAAGGTGCTGGAAAACTATGCTCTATACCGTAAAAGTGTACTAATAACAAGATAACAGAGCGCGAGTCCCTTGCCTAAAAGCCCTTTGTTTGTTTCTTGGTTTTCTCCCTTTCTACTTATTGTGTGTTAAGCTGGGTACAGGCTTGTGCCCCGCCTTGTATATTGTATGTATAAACTGCCTGACATTGTTTGAAAAGTAAATATTTTACCTCTGCCCGACTGGGCATGTCACTTCAATATAGATACGATTTCGTCTATATTTATTGCCTATATCCCCACGCTTGTAAGGGACCACTGTTGCTTTAATGAAAGCACATACTGGGCATTTTGGGGAGATGGGCATAACATTACCAATTGAACAACGCCCACCGCACACCCTCCCTGACACATTTCACCTTATCTTCACGCCCCATCCCACCAGAATTTCAGCGCTTCGAACCAACGCAAGCAACAAACTTGAATACACCACAAGCATTATATGAGATAAATTCAACTCCAATAAGTCTGCCTACACCACAGACGCTTTTCTTCTGCCCAGGTGTGGGCCGGCACTGACCCCTATGGGCCGGCTTGAAAAATGTACCCGGATAGAGAAAGAAGGGTGCAGCTGGCGAGTCTACTGCTGCCCCCGTGACACCCGGACCTCGTCGAAGTCTACCAGAGTGAACGACAAGCTCACTTGTTCTCGTGTGACCCAAACCTGTGCCAAAATGGCCGGTAATTACCTCAAGTCCAGTTTAAATAATACAAAATGTGTCCTTTGGAGAAAAGGCCTATGTTTGGTAATCATATGCGTGCACGTCTGTGGGAAAGTAGGTGTAAAAAGCATGTGCGAGCGCGTCTGTGCCTTTGTGTGAAAAAGCATGTGCGTACATGGATGTCTATCTAGATTAATGAAATGCAGTATGTTTATCCATGTCTGAGTTTATCGGAAATTCGGTGTGAATTAGATAGGTGTGTTTGTGCCTGTGTATCTGTGCGTCTGCAGGGTGCATACGCGTGTTTGCATTACTTTATCTGTGTGTGATGTATCTGCTCCTGTGTCCTTATGTGCGTGTGCAGAAAGATATGCGAGTGGGTGTATGTTTGTGGGCGAGTTTTTGCCCGCGCCTGGTCGTGTCTCTTGTGAGGGTCTTCTCGAACTGAGATGTGTGTGATTGTGCTCCCACGACTTTGTATTGGTCTCTGTTGCCTGTATTTGATTGAAAGTGACCGTTAGCATGGTCGCGTGCATTTGTGTGCATTGTAACGCCCTGTGTTTTTTTTAAATTTCTTCCATTTAATGCAGTTTATATAGCGCAGACTTTACCCAAAGTAAAGGAGCGTTTTACAATAGAACCAAGTGTGATGCATAAGGAGAATTACACACTAACAAGTAACAAATACAACCAGGCTAATTAAAAAGGTAAAGATAAAATAAGAGGTGCAAGAAATAGGTTAATACAGGTATAGGAGACATATTTACAGCGTTGCATTCAGGCTGTGGCTGTGTGTGACTATTGGTACACGGAGTGTGTTGGTGTATGCTCGTTTACTAATGTGAGTTTACATATGTTTGTCTAGTACGACGAGCGGTTCATGTCCCTTTTTTGTGTGCAGGTCTCTGCAGTTGAGTGTTTGTGTTTATCTCTGTGTGTAGAAAGATACCTGTAGTGAGTTCGTAGATGTGCGTGTGTACTGTGCCCCTGTGACGGAGTGTACGTTTCTTTGTCTCTACCAGTCTGTGGAATTGGAGGTCGGGCGGTTCTAAAGGATAAACACAGAAAGGCGTTGACCCTGTTCGCGCCAGAACAATTTCACCAACACGGCCTTCAGCGTCCCTCCCTCTACAAACATCCACCCACCCCCTCTGAATTCCTTGAATTCCTGCATTCTCCTCTCTGTTGTTGTTTCTCGGCGGTCTATCCCCTCTTTTTGTCTGCCAAATCCCAGGCAGATGCCCAGATTTCCCAAACATTCAGAGCTTGTCCGTACCTCAAAAACATTCGCACAATTGCCATGCAGTGCTGTGATGCACGCATTAGACAACTTATAAAACACACGAAACAGAACACGCCTGAACTGCTACCTCACTGAATACTCGTGTTGGCATTAAAAATATTTTACACAACACGCTGAAGTGAGCCACACGCATGCCTATGATTAGCTAGTCCATACAACAGACCCAATGTTTTCTGTCTTATTATGACCATGCTTGTATTCTTACAAACATTGTGGTTTTCAATGGTATGTGTTAATGGAACCTTTAATGGCCATTGTTTTAACATCTAGCGCCCAGTCGCTCGCTATCTATTGTAGAAATTATATCACAGCATCTAGGCAGCAAGCTCATTTTCTTCTTCCCTGCTAATTTGCCATGTAATCCGCAAAGGAAATGTGGCTGTAAATCTGGCTTCAAATTTTAGTCACGGCTCATTTTCTGGTGCACCGAATAAGTCATCTACCTCGCCGTCGCTTCATAAGGATGGGAGTCCGCGAGGAACCCCTTGTGGGAGCTGTTAGGTAATCTCTGGTGGGACGGGAGGGGAGGAAGTTTTAAAGGGAAATGGTCAGCCTATAGTGGGATATCGAGTCACTGACACAGGATGGATGAGGTATTCACATATCCTCTGCTGGAGTGAGGGGACGGAATTATTAAAATTAAACCCTTATAAAGGGGGTACTCATTTTTATTTTGTAGTTTATGCTGTGTGTGCGTGTTTAGCTGTGTGTGTGTGTGTCTCTATGTGTGTGTGTGTCTCTGTGTGTCTGTGTGTGTGGCTCTGTGTGAGTGTGGCTGTGTGTGTGGCTCTGTGTGTGTGTCTGTGTGTGTGGCGCTGTGTGTGTGTGTGTGTGTGTGTGTGTGTGTGGCTCTGTGTGTGTGTGTGGCTCAGTTTGCATGGACAATTATTTTTATTTTCTTAGCCGTAGTATGCAAATGTGAATCAGGTGCAAAATCTCAGTTTTTGCATTATCCGCTTTCTGCCTGCAGTGGAATAGAAAATGAATGAATTGTATGCTGCATTTTTGCAGTGATCCATTGACTGCCACAAAATTACTGCCCAGGCATGCCAACTTGCAGATACATTTCACAATGGGGGGAGGAGGTTTTGGGGTGAGGATCTTATAGGAGATGTGTCTATAAAGGGACAAAATCATAAGCCAATTGCGTTTACGAGGCATGAGGGCACAAGGTCATGAAGAGGGGTCGGGGCTTTGGGCTGAGATCTGACCACTTGTGATTGCGGCCTTTTGGCTGAACCCAATAGGTCTTGTTAATAAACCCCTCACACACCAACCTGGTTGGTGTCATGCTTCATCATCGGGGTCCAACCAGGCAGCCGAGTGCCGCCTGGTTGTGCTTCCACGCCTGACTACAGCAGAGCAGGTGTCGTGCAACAGTGTGATTGGATGAAGGTGAATCTTAAAAAATACCTCTGGGAATCCTTACCTACTGTTCTATTCTTGGCGGCCCAGGGTATTAGTTAAAAATATGTGATGCAACTACAAATAGGAAGATTATAGCTACGAGTTGACTTATGTCTACATGTTTCAGTCCCTAAAAATTGGGCGGGACTTTCGTCAGGACCAAGAGACAAGTGAAGTGAGTGACAAAAGGTGGTGCCACGGGTGATTTTATCCTACACACGCACTAAGGTGTATGGAAAAAGTGAAAGATAAAATGCAGAGTCTGTGTACTTACAGACACTTGCTGCTTACTGTAGGAGTAAGGAACAATATACAACATACATAGTATAAGCATCATGCGATACAAGATGGTGCGATACAAGATGGTGTCATGCATGACGGTTCCTTGTGGCCAAGGCAAGTGACAGTTGCTCAAGGGAGCGTGGCATGTCCACGCAGAGGCTAGGAGCGGTGGTGGCGCTCGCTTACATAAACCTGGATCAACATTGTGGCGTGCTCAAGGAGCGGTGTACTACATCCTGATCTATTAAAAGGCCAGCCCCGAGGAGTGTGTGGGGGGAGGGTGGCCTTGGTGAGGTTATTGTTTAAAAGCGATATGGCTACCCAGTTGGCTGAATTTACGTTGAGACACACAGACATATACAAATTATGTGTTATACAAGCTTGCACCCACACGGGCTGAAATGCACAGTGAAACAAACAAACATGTAAAAATGAAAAAGTTTGCACCAATAATTACTTTGCTATAACAATCTGGTCCAGTGTTTCAGGGCGCGGGGGAGAGGCACTCCCGTTATCAATCTGTAGGGGTTTTAAGCGAGAAATGGTAAACTCCGCTAGTGGCCAGAAAAGGAGCGTGCCAGCATATGGCTGGAGGGGAGACAAGACCGTACTTGGTTGTAGAGTGTCCTCTGCGCGATACCTATTTCGGGTCCCTCAGCGTCCCAGCTGGTGGGTGACTGCCGGGGGCGTCTGGTTAAATACTGGTATCTGTTTGTATTTCCGGGTATCGTCAACTGAGGTGCCGTGTCATTGGGAATGAGAGCGCATGGGTGCGCATGTGCAAAAGGGGGCTCACACTCCGGAAAATGGTGGCGGCCATCTTAAGAAGGTTTTTTTTGCCGATATCTCACAGTATGTTATGGTTAAGGGCAAAGCCAAGTATCTGGACTGGGCACATTGGTGAGATATTCGGGCAAGCTGGCGTGTGTGCTCAGGAAAACCTGGTTATGACTGTTATTATGCTGGAGCGCGTGCTAGCGCAGGGGATACTTATAAGCAGTGGGCCATGATGAAAGAGGCAGTGTATTAGTACAGTCATAGAGTATGATGGGCGCCGGGAAGATGTCCAGCTGGGCAAGGGGAAAAAAACAAGTTCATAAAGGGGCGGAAATAACCACCGTGCAAGGTCGATTGTACATTATGACAAATGAAAAATAAAGGATAAGCCGCAGAGGAGTTGTCACAGGCAGAGGAGATCTGTCTATGCAGGTTCATAGTTAGGGTGGCAATAAATATTGCGAATGGTTATACAGGCTGTTCGGTCCAGCTCTGTGCTCGTTGGACAGGTGTGGTTAGTGGTTACTCAAACTGTTCCACGGTATGTTGTCATTCAAGCCAGTCTTGTGGCTAGACAACCGGTAGACCCACCTCTGTTCTTTGTTCAGTAATTTTTCTTTGCTGTTAGGCATGTTGGGGTTGATACTCTCAATCACTACCCACCGCATTCGTTGGTGGTATGGCCCATCTCCAGAAAGTGGTTGGTCAGTCTGGTAGTATTCTTTTTGCACCGGATGGTGCTTCGATGTGCACAGATGCGTGTCTTTATTTTCCTGCTAGTCATACCGATGTAGGTTAGGTAACATGGGCATGTGATGCGGTAAATTACGTGGGTGCTATTGCAGTTAGTGTGGGTGCGTAATTCCCACTGTTTCCCTGGTTCCAGTGCCAAAGTTTTCATCGAGCTGGTCAAGTGGCAAACACTACAGTCGCCACAGGCGAAATGGCCTGTGATCTTGGGGAGGCCCCATGCGTTGGTGATGGTGTTCGGGGTGTTTTGCATGGGTTTTGGTCTGGTTGAAACAATTGCATCTTTTATGGATCTGGCTTTCTTGTGAGAGATGAGTGGAGGGTCCCACTGTAAATTCCCAGTTATGATTATCTTCTAATGTTTTTTGATGATTTAGGATACTTGGGTTGAGACTGTGTTAAAGGTGGTGACACAGGTCAGTGGTGTTGGTTTTTGCTCACGTGGGCAATTGTCAATGAGTCTTTCGCGGTTTTGATTTTTATCAGAACCCGCATCTCCAGCCTAGTCGAAGAAGCCGAAACAATACGCCTCATCACTACCAGTGAAGCAAAATTCATGACCACAACTGAAGGTAAAATCCCGTACTTATACATTGTACCAAAGATCCATAAAAATAAGACACCACCGCCAGGCAGACCCATCGTGTCTGGTATTGGATCACTTCTAGAACCACTCTCACGCTACTGCGACTTCTTCTTCCAACCCATGGTAAAATCCACCTACACATACCTGCAGGACACCAAAGACCTACTCAGGCTCCTAGACGGACTGAACTACAACCCTGAAACATCTCTCCTGGTCAGCCTGGATGTAGAAAGTCTGTACTCCAGCTTACCACAGGATGACACACTCACAGTGCTAGAAACGGCACTTGCCAACATGGACTGGCCATACCGAACATCTACCAAATTCATTTGGGATTGTGCAAAACTGGCATTGAAAGAAAACTTCTTCGAATTCGAAGGCAAGCTATACTTACAAACATACGGCACCTCTATGGGGAGCGTTTTCGCTCCCAGCATAGCAGGGCTTTATGTCCACCATTTTGAATCTGTGCACCTTTTCACCATGTATCCAAATTTCCTGAAATCAAATTTTACAAGAGATACATAGACGATATTCTGCTGATCTGGGAAGGCAACACAGAGTCACTGATCAACTTCTGCCAATGGCTTAACACCTGTGACCAGAATTTAAAATTCACCTACAGTTATGACACACAGAGAACAACCTTTCTGGATCTAGACATAGAAGCAACCGGAGGTTTGCTAAAAAGCAAAACCCACTACAAACCAACGGCTCGTAACTCCCTGCTACACTTTTCCAGCTTTCATCCCAGACCTCTGAGGGAAAACTTGCCTTACGGTCAATACTAAGACTAAGACGCAACTGCAGCGAGATCTCTGACTACAAAGATCAGGCAAAAGATCTCAGTGCCAAACTTAGCCAGAGAGGCTACCCCAAGAAAATCACAGAAAAAGCACAAAAACGTGCTAAAAATCAAAACCGCGAAAGACTCATTGACAATTGCCCACGTGAGCAAAAACCAACACCACTGACCTGTGTCACCACCTTTAACACAGTCTCAACCCAAGTATCCAAAATCATCAAAAAACATTGGAAGATAATCAGAACTGGGAATTTACAGTGGGACCCTTCACTCATCTCTCACAAGAAAGCCAGATCCATAAAAGATGCAATTTTTTCAACCAGACCAAAACCCATGCAAAACACCCGAAACACCATCACCAACGCATGGGTCCTCCCCAAGATCACAGGCCATTTCGCCTGTGGCGACTGTAGTGTTTGCCACTTGACTAGCACGACGAAAACTTTGGCACTGGAACCAGGGAAACAGTGGGAATTACGCACTCACACTAACTGCAATAGCACCCACGTAATTTACCGCATCACATGCCCATGTAACCTAACCTACATCGGTATGACTAGCAGGAAAATAAAGACACGCATCTGTGAACATCGAAGCACCATTCGATGCAAAAAGAATATTACCAGACTGACCAACCACTTTCTGGAGATGGGCCATACCACCAACGACATGCGGTAGGTAGTGATTGTGTCACGATTCACTCCCTGTGCTCTCGTGCCCACCACCAGGGGGCCGAATTGTGGGGCGTTCCAGTGTTCTAATATGCCACCAGACACTCACCTGTATGCATATCCTGACTTCCAGGCATTTGGACACTTATTGGGAATTGACATCCATTCCCAATCCATGCCGGGTTTTGTGAAAGCCAGCATGCTTATACATGAAGCCAGCCTATTCATGTCTGAAACTCCATTACCCAGAATTCCCTGTTCACTGCTTTGTCTCCACCCCTGCAGGCCAAGGGTGGGTGGAGGAATTCAGCTCACCTGTGGCTGGCTGCTGCTAGCCTGCTCACACCTGATGCATATGATTACTGTGAGCTCTTTTAAGACCCAGCTCCCTTCAGACCAAGGTTGGTCATTGTAGCTGTTTTAACCGGTGAGACCAATCCTTGTTTCCTGTGCTCCTGAGCTCTTGCCCTCCTTGTTCCTGACCTGTTGCTGTTTTCCTTGGGCCTGAATTAGCACTGTCTGCAAAGTGCTACCCTAACCCATGAGCCTTAGAATTCCTTGTTCCTGAACTGCAGCAGTTTCGCTTCTCCTGAATTAGCGCTACCTTGTTTCCTGAGCTTTAGCTATTCCCTGTGCCTGAATTAACACTGCCTGCAGTGCTCTTGTTTCCTGAGTTCCTGAGCTATTGCTATTCTTTGTTCCTGTTCCTGGGCTTCAGCTATTTCTTGTTCCTGATTAGCACTGCTTGCAGTGCTCTCTTGAGTCCTTGTTTCCTGAGCTGTAGCTATTTCCTGTTTCCTTGAAATAGCACTGTCTGCAGTGCTACCTTGACTCCTGAACTATAGTAATTTCCCTGTTTCTTGAACTAGCACTGCCTGCAGTGCTACCTTGACTCCTGAAGCTTTGGTAATTCCCTTTCCCTGAACCAGCACTGTCTGCAGTGCTGCTTTGACTCCTGAGCCTTAGCTCAGTTCTTGTTCCTGCCCCAGCTCTGCCTTCTATGCTACTTTGTTTTCTTGATTCCTTAACCTGCACTATTCTTGTATACCCTTGTAGCCTCCCCTTCTGCATATCCCTTTCCAGTCCCTGCCTTCCTTCCCAATTCCTTGGTTCCAGTTCTAGATTGCTGTCTTTCTATTCTGCTGTCTTAGTTCTGTTACCTTGTATGTTTGTTACTTGCTTTCTGCCAAGTGTGCCCGGTCTTTTCCTTGCTTTCCTGTTAAGCACGCCTCCTTGCTAGCTCCTTGTCTATTGTGCTTGTGTTTAGTTCTACCCCTTTGCTGTTACTGCCTTGCGCGTTCCTGTTTGATCGCCAGGATCCGTGGGCACAGCTGACTACCTAGTTGGTGTTTCTTGTTCACTGTGAGTTTTGTATTTGAGTTACATTTATAACATTGCTATAGGTATAAGCTCCACAGACCCTGCCTTTGCATGCATATCCTACATGTGGGTATTTGCAGTCAGTATCTGTAACAGCAATTGCGGGTAAGAAACTTACTGAGCTTCAGTCATACCATGTGGAGCTCCTGAGTGCTTTACCCCCCCCCCCTTTATTGTTAATGTTGTTTCATATATATGTCTTGCACATTCATCCTGGGTGTAGTTTTACTGAATGCTAAATTGCTTTGTGAGTGCCCTTCCTTTCTAAGTCTTACTCATCTTGTTCACTTGTACAGGCTTCCCCTTTGGATCCTTCTTTCTCCTCTGACTCCCTGTATGATCCTGGGCAGCGCTGTACTTTTCTTCCTGTGTAAGTTTTCTACACAGTGCCCAGTCCTTGCCCAAGTCCCTGCCTGTGTTCCCCACATAGTCCCGGACAGTCCCTGACAGAATGACCAACCCACATTTCCAGGGTCACTTGTGTGGTTTCTTTGCATTCAGTTAGCTACCTTTATTCTGTTTCATTTGTGTGTGCAAATATTAAAAGTGTGACATAATGAGAGGTTTAAGAAAGAGACACACCAGTGCATCATTTAAGTTTGTTCAGGGCAGTTCCCTAGTGCCCACCAATGAGAGACATTTAGGGCCAGATGTAGGAGCCATTTACCGACCGGTAACTGCCGATTCAATTGGGTGTTAAAATACCGAATTCAGGTGTACATGCACATGTGTGCATGCACACCTATGCCATGTGACAGACAGACATGCCCTTAGGGCATGTCTGTGTGCCACATGGCGCACATGTCAATTTCTGGGGGTGCCAGAGGGTGTCAAAGTGACACCCCCTGCACCCTTGCAGAATTCGGTATTTACCGATTCGGTAATGACCGAATCGGTATTTCCCATTGATTCCTATGGGCTGTGAAGCCCATAGGAATCAATAGGAAATACCGATTCGGTATTTACCGAATCGGTAAATACCGAATATTACCGATTCGGTAATTCCACATCTGGAATTACCTACATCTCCCCCCCTCTATTTTACCACTTCTTAAATACCAAATCGGTAAAATTCTGTATTTAAGAAGAGGTAAAATAGATTTACCTACATCTAGTCCTTAGTGTCTACTTTACAGTTTGAGAATCTTTACCCTAGTCCTGAAACAATTAATCCTCTTATGAAAAATGGACATTTACGTTCTGAATATTTTACTCATTGGCTCTCAAACAACTCTTTGCCAGATCCTGACTTGCTCTTCTGTTCTGATCCAGATTCAATGTCTATGTCAGAATTGCAAAAGGAAAATAATACCTTACTACGTTTGCTGAACAAGACTTCTGATTCTCCCATGTCTGCTGTAAGTGGTTGTAAAATACAATGTAAAACCACACAACCAAAGAAAGAGCAGATCCATTTCATAACCTCTGATTTCCATTCACATAATGTTACCCAGTCTTGTAGTCCAGTAAAGATCACAGGCCCGGAAACTAAAGGGACCTTGTTAAATTCTACATTCAAGGTAAACAATCAGTTTAACAAAAGAGAGAAAAAACCTACTAGAACACAGGTTGCTAATAGCCACTTTGAACAAAATCCAAGGTATAGCTTTGTTGCTTGTTGTGAAGTTGCCAAATCCACTACTGTCCTTTTAGAGAAAGATCTGCACTCTTCACAGGATATAAGTCCATCTAAGATTCTTGAATTACAACGAGAGAATAAAATGTTTCAGACTCTGTTAAAAAATTATAACCCAGAGTTCAAGTGGGAATCTAAAAACCCTGTAGAAAACAACTGTTCCACCTCTATGTTAGCCTCCTTAGAAATGGAGAATGAAGCCTTGCGCTCTCTTTTGCGTTCCCCTCAGAGCTGGTCCAGGGGTGGTGTGAACATTACAGTGGCAGCTCCCTCAGATTCCACTCAGAACAGCCATAGTACCATGTCTCAAAGGGAAGATAAAGAAAGTATTTGTTTGAATTCTGATTTTTTTAACTCCCCTGTTTTGTCTTTTAGTGCTACATTACATCTAGGTGCTACATCTGAGATGTGTCCCTCCAGTTTTGAGGAACCCCAAATCCCAGGCAAGACACAAAACATCCCTTTGCTTTCTTTTCCTTGTAGTGAGGTCAGTTCCACCCCGGGGGTATCTCACACACTGGCCATTAGCATACAGACAAAACCCGAGCCATTGACCCGCATTTTCCCTGATGTGACAATATCCTGTGACTCAGACCACACTCTTGATCTAACTGCTGCGACTCAAGTCAACCTCCTTGCTGAGAAGACACAAACTCCTGACCCCTTGTTTGCTCCCTTGCCTTCAAGCACAACACAAATAGAAAAGTCTGAAAATGATAATGCTCTCTGCTCTGATGCATTTGTACCACCTTGTAATGCTGCAGAAAATGAAAAGACCTCCCATGACCAAGTATTCTCTGGCCCATTTCCTCTGACTAAGAGTTGTGAACTGCCAAATAGTAAAGGAAGTCTGGTCATCAGAGACTCTAAGAAAAGCACTATTCTAAGCCATCCCAAGGAAAGAACGTCAGTGTGTTTTAATGAGCCAAGGAACTGTGAAGATTTCACTATTGACAATAGGGATGTTCATGGGCAAACGCCATTCCCAGAATTTAAAAACTGTCATCCTTGTGCCTCTCTGCCATCAACTTGTCTGCTTTCAGAGTCGTCAGAGTCCTCAGCCAGCCTGCTGCCTCCTGAACTTCAGCCTGCAGACTTCCTGCCATCTGAGCCCGAGCCTGCAGCCTTCCTGCCATCTGAGCCCGAGCCTGCAGCCTTCCTGCTATCTGAGTCCGAACCTGCAACCTACCTGCCATCAGTACCAGGGCCTCCAGACTACCTTCCTTCAGAGCCCGAGTCCTCAGCCGGCCTACCTACAGAACTTCAGCCTGCAGTCTGCCTGCCTACTGAGCCTCCAACCAATTTGCTTATAGAGCCGGCGCCTCCTAAAAGCCTGTTTATGGAGCCAGAGCTTCCAAAGAGCATGTCTACAGAGCCAGAACCTGCAGGCCGCCTGCCTCTAGCACCAGAACCTGCAGGCCGCCTGCCTTCAGTACCAGAGCTTCCAGGCTCCCTGCCTCCTGCACCAGGACTTCCAGGCTCCCTGCCTTCATCCCCAGAGCTTCCAGGCTCCCTGCCTTCAGCACCAGAGCTTCCAGGCTCCCTGCCTTCAGCACCAGAGCTTCCAGGCTCCCTGCCTTCAGCACCAGAGCTTCCAGGCTCCCTGCCTCCTGCACCAGGACTTCCAGGCTCCCTGCCTTCATCCCCAGAGCTTCCAGGCTCCCTGCCTCCTGCACCAGGACTTCCAGGCTCCCTGCCTTCATCCCCAGAGCTTCCAGGCTCCCTGCCTTCAGCACCAGAGCTTCCAGGCTCCCTGCCTTCAGCACCAGAACTTCCAGGCTCCCTGCCTCCTGCACCAGAGCTTCCAGGCTCCCTGCCTCCTGCACCAGAGCTTCCAGGCTCCCTGCCTCCTGCACCAGAGCGTCCAGGCTCCCTGCCTCCTGCGCCAGAGCTTCCAGGCTCCCTGCCTTCAGCGCCAGAGCTTTCAGGCTCCCTGCCTTCTGCATCAGAGCTTCCAGGCTCCCTGCCTTCTGGCCTTGACCCTCTATCTTGCCTACTTTTTGACCCTGTGCTTCCAGTTTGCCAGCCTCCAGAGGTCTCAGCACATATACATTCAGAGACTGAATCTCCAGCATCAGAGACAAAACTCTCAACATATAAGCCTCCAGAGGCTGGGTCTCCTGCATACCTGCTTCCAAAGACACCTGCATGTGAGTCTTCTGTGTGTCTTCATCCAGGGCCAGAGCCTCAGGTCTGCTTCTCGTTGCCTCCTTGGTCTTCAGCCACTTTGCCTTTGACCTCTGTCTCTCCTGCCAATCCATTGTCTGCTTTTGAAACTACAGTCAATCTTAATTTGTTTTCAGAGTGCTACTCTCGCTTCCCATCATCAGGACTTCAAACACCTTTAATTCAGGCTTCTAAGCTCCTGTTTCTGGATTTGGACTCTTCAGATCTGCATTCTATTCTGCCTCCTGCTTCAGAGTGTTTCCTTCCTCAAAGTTCTGCTTTGGATGTTGCTGCTTATTTTCAGACAATTATACAACCCTCCAGAACATCAAAATGTACCTTCAGTCCTCTGATAGCGTGCACTGCATCTATGATGGAAATTGACTTAATTCTTATGAGCAAAGGCTTTGGATCTAGTTCCAGACTCCGGGAGACGGTCTTTGGAGGGGGAGTACTGTCACGATTCGCTCCCTGTGCTCTCGTGCCCACCACCAGGGGCCCGAATTGTGGGGCGTTCCAGTGTTCTAATATGCCTCCAGACACTCACATGTATGCATATCCTGACTTCCAGGCATTTGGACACTTATTGGGAATTGACATCCATTCCCAATCCATGCCGGGTTTTGTGAAAGCCAGCATGCTTATACATAAAGCCAGCTATTCATGCCTGAAACTCCATTACCCAGAATTCCATGTTCACTGCTTTGTCTCCACCCCTGCAGGCCAAGGATGGGTGGAGGAATTCAGCTCACCTGTGGCTGGCTGCTGCTAGCCTGCTCACACCAGCTGCATGTGATTACTGTGAGCTCTTTTAAGCCCCAGCTCCCTTCAGACCAAGGTTGGTCATTGTAGCTGTTTTAACCGGTGAGACCAATCTTTGTTTCCCGTGCTCCTGAGCTTTTGCTCTCCTTGTTCCTGACCTGTTGCTGTTTTCCTTGTTCCTGAATTAGCACTGTCTGTCAAGTCAAGTGCTACCCTGACACATGAGCCTTAGTATTCCTTGTTCCTGAACTGCAGCAGTTTCCCTTCTCCTGAATTAGCGCTACCTTGTTTCCTGAGCTTTAGCTATTCCCTGTGCCTGAATTAACACTGCCTGCAGTGCTCTTGTTTCCTGAGTTCCTGAGCTATAGCTATTCTTTGTTCCTGTTCCTGGGCTTCAGCTATTTCTTGTTCCTGATTAGCACTGCTTGCAGTGCTCTCTAGAGTCCTTGTTTCCTGAGCTGTAGCTATTTCCTGTTTCCTTGAAATAGCACTGTCTGCAGTGCTACCTTGACTCCTGAGCTATAGTAATTTCCCTGTTTCTTGACCTAGCACTGCCTGCAGTGCTACCTTGACTCCTGAGCTATAGTAATTTCTCTGTTTCTTGACCTAGCACTGCCTGCAGTGCTACCTTGACTCCTGAACTATAGTAATTTCCCTGTTTCTTGACCTAGCACTGCCTGCAGTGCTACCTTGACTCCTGAGCTATAGTAATTTCTCTGTTTCTTGACCTAGCACTGCCTGCAGTGCTACCTTGACTCCTGAGCTATAGTAATTTCCGTTTCTTGAACTAGCACTGTCTGCAGTGCTACCTTGACTCCTGAAGCTTTGGTAATTCCCTTTCCCTGAACCGGCACTGTCTGCAGTGCTGCCTTGACTCCTGAGCCTTAGCTCAGTTCTTGTTCTTGCCCCAGCTCTGCCTTCTATGCTACTTTGTTTTCTTGATTCCTTAACCTGCACTATTCTTGTATACCCTTGTAGCCTCCCCTTCTGTATATCCCTTTCCAGTCCCTGCCTTTCTTCCCAATTCCTTGGTTCCAGTTCTAGTTTGCTGTCTTTCTATTCTGCTGTCTTAGTTCTGTTACCTTGTATGTTTGTTACCTGCTTTCTGCCAAGTGTATCCGGTCATTTCCTTCCTTTCCTGTTAAGCACTCCTCCTTGCTAGCTCCTTGTCTATTGTGCTTGTGTTTAGTTCTACCCCTTTGCTGTTACTGCCTTGCGCGTTCCTGTTTGATCGCCAGGATCCGTGGGCACAGCTGACTACCTAGGTGGTGTTTCTTGTTCACTGTGAGTTTTGTCTTTGAGTTACATTTATAACATCACTATAGGTATACGCTCTACAGACCCTGCCTTTGCATGCATATCCTACATGTGGGTATTTGCAGTCAGTATCTGTAACAGCAATTGCGGGTAAGAAACTTACTGAGCTTCAGTCTTACCATGTGGAGCTCCTGAGTGCTTTACCCCACCCCCCCTTTATTGTTAATGTTGTTTCATATATATGTCTTGCACATTCGTCTTGGGTGTAGTTAGTCTGAATGCTAAATTGCTTTGTGAGTGCCCTTCCTTTCTAAGTCTTACCCATCTTGTTCACTTGTACAGGCTTCCCCTTTGGATCCTTCTTTCTCCTCTGACTCCCTGTATGATCCTGGGCAGCGCTGTACTCCTCTTCCTGTATAAGTTTTCTACCCAGTGCCCAGTCCTTGCCCAAGTCCCTGACTGTGTTCCCCACTTAGTCCCGGACAGTCTCTGACAGATTGAGAGCATCAACCCCAACATGCCTAATAGCCAAGAAAAATTACTGAACAAAGAACAGAGGTGGGTCTACCGGTTGTCTAGCCACAAGACTGGCTTGAATGACAACATACCGTGGAACAGTTTGAGTAACCACTAACCACACCTGTCCAACGAGCACAGAGCTAGACCTAACAGCCTGTATAACCATTCGCAATATTTATTGCCACCCTAACTATGAACCTGCATAGACAGATCTCCTCTGCCTGTGACAATCCCTCTGCAGCTTATCCTTTATTTTTCATTTGTCATAATGTACAATCGACCTTGCACGGTGGTTATTTCCGCCCCTTTATCAACTTGTTTTTTTCCCCTTGTCCAGCTGGACATCTTCCCGGTGCCCATTATACTCTATGACTGTACTAATACACTGCCTCTTTCATCATGGCCCACTGCTTATAAGTATCCCCTGCGCTAGCACGTGCTCCCGCATAATAACAGTCATAACCACGTTTTCCTGAGCACACACGCCAGCTTGCCCGAATATCTCACCAATGTGCCCAGTCCAGATACTTGGCATTGCCCTTAACCATAACATACTGTGAGATATCGGCAAAAGAACCCTTCTTAAGATGGCCGCCACCGTATTCCGGAGTGCGAGCCCCCTTTTGCACATGCGCACGCATGCGCTCTCATTCCCAATGACACGGCACCTCGGTTGCCGATACCCGGAAATACAAACAGATACCAGTATTTAACCAGACGCCCCTGGCAGTCACCCACCAGCCGGGACGCCGAGGGACCCGAAATAGGTATCGTGCAGAGGACACTCTACAACCAAGTAAGGTCTTGTCTCCCCTCCAGCCATATGCTGGCACGCTCCTTCTCTGGCCACTAGCGGAGTTTACCATTTCTCGCTTAAAACCCCTACAGATTGGTAACGGGAGTGCCTCTCCCCCGTGCCCTGAAACCCTGGACCAGATTGTTATAGCGAAGTAATTATTGGTGCAAACTTCTTAATTTTTACATGTTTGTTTGTCTCACTGTGCATTTCAGCCCGCGTGGGTGCACGTAATTTTTAAATGTCTGTGTGTCTCAACATACATTCAGCCAACTGGGTAGCCATATCGCTTTTAAACAATAACCTCACCAAGGCCGCCCCCCCTACACTCCACGGGTCTGGACGTGTAATAGATCAGGATGTAGTACACCGCTCCTTGAGCATGCCACAATGTTGATCCAGGTTTATGTAAGCGAGCGCCACCACCGCTCCTAGCCTCTGTGTGCATGCCACGCTCCCTTGAGCAACTGTCACTTGCCTTGGCCACAAGGAACCGTCATGCATGACGCATGACACTTGATACATCTCCACTTTGGCACCGTCTTGTATCACACCATCTTGTATCGCATGATGCTTATACTATGTATGTTGTATATTGTTCCTTACTCCTACAGGATTTTTCTCACAAGCTGCAAGTGTCTGTAAGTACACAGACTCTGCATTTTATCTTTCACTTTTTCCACACACCTTAGCGCGTGTGTAGGATAAAATCACCTGTGGCACCACCTTTTGCCACTCACTTCACTTGTCTCTTGGTCCTGACGAAAGTCCCGCCCAATTTTTAGGGACTGAAACATGTAGACCGCTACACATAAGTCAACTCGTAGCTATAATCTTCCTATTTGTAGTTGCATCACATATTTTTAACTAATACCCTGGGCCGCCAAGAATAAAACAGTAGGTAAGGATTCCCAGAGGTATTTTTTAAGATTCACCTTCATCCACATCACACTGTTGCACGACACCCGCTCTGCTGTAGTCAGGCGTGGAAGCACAACCAGGCGGCACTCGGCTGCCTGGTTGGACCCCGATGATGAAGCATGACACCTACCAGGTTGGTGTGTGAGGGGTTTATTAACAAGACCTATTGGGTCCAGCCAAAAGGCAGCAATCACAAGTGACCTAGAAGATATTCTTAACACACAGAGGGCTAGTCCACATTGATTCTTTATCATACATTTGGGGACAGGACTCGCCCCTAAAAATCCTTGCTCTCCATTGTTTAGCCTGAGATCTGACCACCAACATCCCTCCCCCCAAAACAAAAGCTTCTGAAGCTACCACTAATGCCCTGGGGAGTATGTTAAAAAAAATACCCATGTAACGCAGCAGCGCCCACCCTCCAGATATGAGCTGGAAACCCACATCCCACAACCCACACCTGCAGTGTGAGTGACAGCAGTGTGAGAGACAGCATTGCGTGTAAGAAAGACAGCAGTCTGTGAGAAACAGCAGTGTGTGTGAGAGAGACAGCAGTGTGAAAGACAGCATATGTGTGCTCTAGGGAGAGACAGCGGTGTGTGAGAGAGACAGCAGTGTGAGAGAGACAGCAGTGTGAGAGAGAGCAGTGTGAGAGACATTTTATTTATGTTTTGGTTTTTGAAACATAAATAAAACATGTTATTATTTGCAATGTGAATAGCTCAAACTCGAGTAAATACGGGACCTATTGCATTGCAATGCAATAGATCTCGCATTTGCGAGAGATTAAGCTATTGTCATTGTAATGCAAATAGCTCTAACTTTTGCATTGGCGAGACGGTTGCATTGTAAATGCTTGTTTATTTACTCAGTAAGAATCCATGAGTGCGAAATGCATACCCAGGCATAGGTGTGCTCACTCCACTGGTTTTGCCTAGTAAAACTAAAATGCATTCGGGGTCCGTGCCTTCCCCTGTTGAGGGTTTGACATGAGGGTTGGACTGGCCTGGAGGGCAATCAGACAGTACCCGACGGGCTAGTCTGAAGGATGAGCGTGTTGGTTTGCTTTTTATAAGTTTGTGGGCCAGTTTTATGGCCAGGTAGGCTGATTTTTTCAATTGATTTCCCCGATATTACCACCAACATTGCCTGCAGCAAGCTCAAACGCAGGGCACATGTCGAGGGTACATGCAGGTAAACAGCTTCACCCCACTCTTTTCACAGGGTGGACTCTGTCTACCCTGCCAAGAGGTTGGGCCCCACAGAAATATGTGGAACTTTTACCTGTGTAATTTTGAGACACCAGGACATATTCAGCAGCAACTGCACCATGTCTGCTTTCCTTAGGAGCAGTAATGTCCGGCAGGGAGGGAGGGAGGGATCATAGCAGATTCCAACTGGGTCCATTACAAAGGCCAGGTTTTTTGTTCGAGTGGCCCGTCTGGGAGCTATCTGGAGCCTCAAACATAAATGCAATGAAGGGGAAACAAATGCACACAGATTGTCACTTCACAGGTACTTAAGAGGCATGTTTTTGACTTTGTTTAGCCCCTTCATATAGGAAATATGAATGCACTGTAGGAATGTCAGATGTGTTGGTTTGTCTCAGTATTTACACAAATAACATTTTAAATACCCCTATTTCTTTTTATTCTTTTATAGCACTATATCGCTACTCATCCCAGTGCAGGGTGTCAGAGCGCTTTTGATCATACGTTCACATTATACATTGACAATACATTATATGTGTGTAAATCATTGTGTATGATGTGTACATAAGACAGTGAGGGTTGCAAGGTGTAGGAGACACATGTCCTTCATAGTTCACTATGCAATATTAGAAGGATTACAATTTATGAACTGCAAGTAACAAAAGGATTTCTGTGTTAAAGCAGCCCTTCACTTACCCATTTACATAAAATAAAAACCTGACATCTGCATGTTACATAATGTGCTTTGCAGGAGACATATTAACCCTCTATGCTACTTTGATTCAAAACTGGGACTAGACCGTGCAGCTCTACTACTGGGCGGCGCAACTAAAGGTGATTAACCAGTGGCTGCATATCCCCTATATGACAAGAAATTGGCATTAACAATGTTTGGCCCGCTGCGCCATACGCTGGTGTTATGGCACACTGCTCAGGCAAAACTTGGATGGCGGGGGATGATCATCCAGCTTACTCCGCTATGGGACACTAAAAAACTAGGAAGACTCAAAAACAGCAAGGGCTTCGATCAATGAGATTACATAGGAATATCAACAGTGGGTGATTTGTGGCAAGGAGGTGAAATAGTGTCATTTGAGCATCTGCAACAGCTCTACATCTTGGCGCCCTCTGAAGTATTTAGATATACACAAATTAGACATGCCCTGATGACGGCACTACCGCCTGGCTCCGAGGTCCCGGAGGCATCCCCTATGGAGGATAGGTTACTAACTGAGTACATGCAGAAGAAGGCTACCTCGTTTACTTACCGCAAATTAGTAAATAACCTGCCCGACCCAACAGGACTCCTGAGAACTAAATGGTCGCACGACATAGGAGACATGGACGACTCAGAATGGCAAGAAGCGTTGGCATCCCCGAGGGAGGTGGGCATACCCTCACGCCTTAGGCTTGTACAACTCTGAATCATGCACCGATCATACTACACCAGACTTGTTCTGCACAAGATGGGAAGAATAGAACACCCCTTTTGTCTCTGTGGTTGCGGGGAAGAGGGAATCTTTTTTCCTGCCATATGGGATTGTCCTAGAATAACAGCATACTGGACGCAAGTGTTGCGCACTATGTCACAATCACAGGGAGTGTCACTCCTGCCAGAACCATGCAGATGCTTGCTAAATATATGGGAGAAAAATGATCTCACACGACACGGGCAGAGTTGGGTTACGTTAGGAATTGTGATAGCTAAGAGAAATATAGCGCAAAAGTGGGGAGGGATGGAGGTGCCTACTCTGGCAGCGTGGGGCAGAGACATGGATGAGGCCATGATAACTGAAAGGGCAGTGTTTAGTAATAGAGGATGCCCCAAAAAATGGACTAACATTTGGGGGGCATGGAACGAAAACAGGGGGGGTATTTGTGATCCATTGACCGATAGAGAGGATGATGACTCAGATCTGGACGAAGGGTGAGACGTTGTGGGTGGCGGGCCAGGGCTTGATTTTAACTGCTGATGGTTGGCAAAATAATGTGTTTGTGCCACTCGTTGAACTATGTAATAATGAAGTGTGGAGCTATGATGTTTTATGACTGACTCATTGTGTTACAACGCTGAAAATGACTAAAAAGTAAAAAAAATAATAATAATTTAGGACTAGACAGACAAAACACAGATCTTTACAGCAAATGCGTTAACCTCCAGAGTTATCTTACCATTATTTTTATTCTCTGAGGTTTAGTTGGCACACAAAGAACTCTGCAGCAGGTGCCATAACCCCATAAGATATTTTGAAATGCATACTTTGCAACCAATTAAGTAGAATAGATTCACGGCTACGTTTCTCCTTGCTGCCAATATCATTGTGTCAGGGTTTTAAAAAATGAGGGGCTTATTTACATGCCCCGGGCACTGTCAGAATGGCACTTTTTGGGACGCTCCGGTGGCGCTGAGTGCACATCCATATCTACGAGGCCACAGAAAGACACCCTGCGTGGTATTTCATGGCCTCGTTGATTTGGTGTAAGGCAACACAACGCAAGTCATTGTGTTTCCTCACACTGTGTCAGAGAGGCGTGTCATGGGAGTTGCAGTGAGTGTTCCTACGCAATGCCCACAGATTTTGACAGGTCCTAAGATTTACCACATAGCGTGAATCTGGGAATGCGTCAAAATTATGCACCTCCTCAGGGGTGGCGTAATGAGTAGAAATAACTTAATTTTTCTTCTTTCTATGCATGCTGCATTCTGCATTGCACATAGAAAGAGAAATACGCCTCCATTGATTTTTTTGTGAGCAGGAAAGTGCCCCTTCCTGCAGAAAAACTATCAATGCGGACACCTTGGTGCAAGGGTGCCTGCATTGGCACAGGGCAGCCATTTGCGCACCAGTGCAGTGAAAGAGGACAGGGATGCCCCATATCTCAGAGAACACTGCACTTTCCTGCCCTTTTCTTTTGAAGCAGAGCAGCTCAGCAAGAAGCCTTGGGGCACTGCCCTGCGCCGAAATGTTGTAAACGAGGCCCTGAATGTATAAGTTGATGCCAAGATTTTGCATCGGGCTGGGCAACTTTTTTTTGCCACAACCCGGACACAATATCCCATTTATTATATATTGCAATGCACTCAAATGTTCTCATGATAGACCTGCCAACGCATGTGTGAGATCTTAAGATCTGATGTCACTTCTTGTGATGTCTCTTCCTGTGAGGTTGTGATGCCACTTCCTTGGGTGCCACGCGCGTTGTCGTGCACCGTGATGTCACGCACTGTGATGTCAAGTGCCATGATGTCACTTGCGTACTGCCAAACTTGGATAGTCCCCCCACTACTTTTTTCAGGACTTGTGCCTTGCTCAACTGCAAGCAGACCCCTACACCTTGCAATATAACCATACAACGTGCCTTTACAAGTTAAAAACTGGACTGATTTGCAAATGTGGGACACTTTTTTTAGGTATCTGGTCGGTAATGGGGGCCAATTATATATTAGTGTCTGTCCTATTTTTGGTCCCAGTCCAACCCTGAATGGCATCTAGTAACATAAGCAGGACTTCTTTTTATGATCTCGATTAAACTGCTAGGGTAAGTAAGTATTAAACTGCTAGGGATATGTATGGTGCACTTCTGAAATGATATATTTGAGCTAAAAACAATGAAACTGAATGCTACTAACTGACTTATATTCACATAGGAGCAAGTATTTCTAGAAATGTCTATGCGACTCGCTAGCACTAGGTGGCGCTGCTAATGTTCAAATAGGAATATTGATTTATGGACGAGGGCGTAGTGTATATTTGGCCCTCAGATGTACCATGATTATGTATGTCCTTCTCTGCGCCGCAGTTACGAATTATCCAAATGCTGTGATGCGTGATTCTTGCTTATTGGCCCTAGAAGCGTCCATGCTGAGATAATGGCTATTCCGCCTCCTCCATAGCGGAAATAGTTCAGGGGACATTGTTCCATGGTGCCAGGGCTGTCAGCTCACGCTCTCAGGGGTATGCGCACGGAATGGATGCGGGTGACTTTCAAAGTGTGGTCGAATTCATTCGATGCTAGGAATTCGCCACTCTGTATGGTTAGCTGTCGCCTTCCCTTTCTGCTGCCTCGCAGAATAGGTGACACTTTGATGTATTCCCAGCTCTAAATTCAATATATTTCGTTAGGATGTGTATGATGTATGAGTAATCCTTGGAGAGGGTTCCTGAGTAATCCGCAAAAGATTTCTCTTCCAATTGACAGAATGTAATACGCTGATCAAGGCTGGCAGATACGTACAATAATGCTTCCTTTCCCCTAGCCGATTGGTAAGGTGCAGAAACACCAATAGCAGTATGTCAGGCGTTAGACATGGCATCCTGGGCGTGGCTTGTCCTGACTTTTTGCCTTCAGACCTTCTGTTTTTGCTGGCCTTAGGATTCTGCGCACTTTACCACCGCTGACCAGTGCTAAAGTGCTTATTCTCTTTCCCTAAAACAGTAACATTGCTTTATCCACAATTGGCATATTTCATTTGCGTAAAGTTCTTAGTAAGGTGCACTACATGTGCCCATGGCCTGTAAATTAAATGCTGCTAGTCAGCCTGCAGCACTGGTTGTGCCAATCACCTAAGTAGCCCTTTAAGAGAGGTCGGAGTGGGCGGGATCAGAGGGGCACGACATGCCCATACTTTTTTGATTTATGAAAAACCTTTATCCTACTTTTTGTAAAAACACAACTGTGGTTAATTCCTGGTAGTTTAAATGCTTTCGCTGAAGTGTCATTCAGTGAGTCTCGTGCTGTGAAGTCGAAGCTGGGCAGACAGCTAAACTAGCCTTCATGTTAGGGTGCCTGCTTGACTGAAAGAAATGGAAATGGGGGCAACAAGTTAATCTACAAATGCAAAGGGTAATCTGCAAATGTAAAGGATGCTTGGGAGTCGGTACTGGCTTTAATTGATCAAATCACTCCAAGCTTGATGACAAAGATTTATTCTCTTTGAGTGGTAGTGCAAAAAGTTATTGTGAAGTGTGTGCTTTTAATTGTAACTATATTTAGATAGCGCTTACTACCCCGGATGAGGTGTTGAACAGACAGTTATGTAAAAAAATTGCTTCCCCTTCCCCATATGTTCTTGCTATCGCATATTTCCCCATTAGCTTAACTTCCCGATCGGCCTCTTCGTGATATTCCTCTAACGTAGTTTTAAGTTCATCCAGAGTCTGAGCATGGCCTTTCTCTAGAGCATCACACTCTACGTCCGCAAGCTTCCGTTCCAATAGGACTACACGCCCTCTGATAGCTCTCAACACCCAAGTGCTTAGATATCGCTATTCGGCAGATGTAAACTATGAAAGTTTTCCAGATAGTGGTAAACTGCGGGACTCAACTGTCGTTGGTAGTGGAGAAAACATCTATGGCCTTTAAGATTTCCCCTCTAAAGGTTTCGTCCAGCAATGCGTAAGGGGGAATTTCCAAGTGAATGGAGGTGGACACTTTGCAGAACACTCCAGATCAAGCAGTATTGGTGAGTGGTCAGAATAAGAACGAGGAAGTACCTCACAACTCCTTATCGCGTGTCTCAGTGAACCTGCCAGGAACCAGTAGTCTAGCCTGGTTTGGAGCTCATGCGGAGCGGAGTAATGTGTAAACCCCCCCGCATCGCCCGAATGAGAGCACCAAACATCAATCAACCCCATTTCGGTTATTGTAGCTATTATCGATCTAGCAGCTAATGATTGATGCCTGACAGGCCCCGCTGAGTGGTCAATGTCTGGGTGCAGCACGCAATTAAAGTCCCCTCCCCAGATTTGCGGCAAAGGTGGTAAGGGGTGTGCTAAGTCAAGGAGATTTTGGAAGAACTGCGGGCAATCATAATTGGGGCATAAACATTAATTAGGAGCCATTCCGTACCTTTCCCCTTAAATTTGGATATGTTATATCTGCTTTCGGTATCTGTGTGTACTTCTTCTAGTGAGAAAACAGTTTTAGGGTTAACCCACGTGAGTACCCCCCAGGCATGTGAGGTGAAACCAGCAGCATGAAATGCACTGCGTATTCTACTTCGGGCGTGCGCTAGGCTATCAGTTGGGAGGTGAGTTTCTTGTATTAATGCAATGTCTATTTTATGCCTAGCTAGGTACACCATCACTTTTCTGGCTTTACGCTGGTCATTTAGACCTCTAATATTCCATGCCAGCATTCTTAGCCTATCACCTATATACTACAGAGGGACAGAAAAACTCAGCAAGGACTCTTAGGAATCCTATAGCGTAGTGGCCCATATCTAACATAATAGCACAAGTTATTCTCAATGCAAAGTTCAGGTACAAACCTCTTACTGTGACCAAATGAAGACAGACACACAAACCAAAACAATTTCCAAAACAGAGGGTCCCCCCACCACCCACGCCATGCAATCCCAAACTTAGCACAGTCAGCTTTCCCCCACCCCTACCCCTTAAGTAAATAAGGCAACAGGCCATGTAGTGTGTAACACGCAGGGGCAGATGTTACTTGAGCACTACTAGTGGCTATTGACAGTAAGCCACACCATCTGAATATATATGGCACATCCCAACTTACCTGGACAATCAATAATCATTAAACACAGTCAGGAAGCATGGAGCCCCATAATCCCAATAGTTCGAACAATCTGTGAAAATGTAGGAACAAACAAGAAACATTGATAATAATAATAAGAACAGTGGTGTGTTATCAAGCCAATTGAATGGCATGCAGCGATACTTGCGAGAGTTTGAGTTCCT
Source organism: Lissotriton helveticus (assembly GCF_964261635.1). NCBI lineage: Eukaryota > Metazoa > Chordata > Amphibia > Caudata > Salamandridae > Lissotriton > Lissotriton helveticus. The sequence goes on from NC_136067.1 coordinate 998,236,984, forward strand.
TCGCACTGCCACATCGGACTTCATGTAGTCTAAGCGTGAACGCGGCCAGCATTCATCGTTCATTGCAAGGCGCAACCAGTCGAACACTCCACCGGCCGAGTCCAGCAAGTCAAGAGCCGGGATCCCCCAGCACGCCATGGTTGGGTCACTTCTGCTCGTCCAGGCCGCCACCCGCCGCCTCTCCAGTCACCTCGCCACGTCGTTCCGTCTATGTATCTCGGTCCGTCGTCTTTGAAAAATCCTTCAAGGTTTTTTGCAGCCCTTTAGGGTCCGAGAAGATCCGGACCTTGCCGTCTAAGGTGACTTTGAGCCTGGCCGGGTAAAGAATTGCATACTCGATGTTTTGGTCACGAAGCAGCCTTTTAAGAGTATTAAATTGGCATCTGGCCTCCTGGACCTTCATAGTAAAGTCAGGGTAAAGGGAGATAGCAGAACCCTCATAACGTAGCTCCCCCAGTTCCCTGGCATGCTGTAGATCAGCGTTGCGGTCTCTGTAGTTTAACAATTTCACTACATCAGAAGTGGAGGAGCCCCAGGAGGCAGGCGAGGACCAATCGACCGATGGGCCCGCTCAACAACCAAGATATCGGAGAAGGACTCCCGGCCCAGCAAGGAAATTAGGAATTTTTCGGTGAACTGTTTAGCATTACCTATTGAGGTAGACTCCGGCAGGCCTGTAATGCGGATGTTACTCCTTCGGGACCTAGCCTCCAAATCTTCCACTGTGTCTTGGAGTGTCGAGAGTACTTTAGCCATTTGTTTCTGGATAGAATTAGTTTCCGATTGCGCTTCTTCCACCTCAGTTACTCTGCGCTCCGTCATATCGATACGCTCCGCATGTTTGTCGAGACGCTCCGACATTCTATCCATGTGGAAGACAAGCGAGTCAATCTTGCCATCAATCAGTAGGGCTTGTTTGCACTGCTGCAAACATCTGTTTCACATCGATAGGCTCTTCGCCTGGAGCATCCGCCTGATCGTCTGACGAGCGGGAGGCCGCCGTCTCCCTGGCTCTTGTTTTCTTTGGGTCAAAGAGCAGCTTTGTTTGGGTCTTATCGACTTTGCCCATGGTATCACCGATCGGGCTGAATAACTTTGCTGGATCACTGCAGCGCCGCGCTGCAGGGTGCCGGGCTCGCCCGAGGCTTGTGTCTCCGGTTCCCACGTGCAGGAGTGTATCTGCCCCATGGGGAAACTCTACTGCTCTATGAACTCTAGCCCAGTATCTTGCCTGGAGTCCCTGGGGTGTCTCAAGTATGGTTTCCAGCTCGAGGCCAGGGCGGAGAGCATCCTCCAGTCGTAAGGGATTGGCAGCGTAGTACCAGCCCCGCTGTAGCACAACCCGTGGTCAGCGTAAGTGACAGCCTCTCGTAGGCCTTTTGGGCCCAAAGCGATTCCCACCTATGGCTAGAAAGCCCTTATTACTCTAAGTCAATAGTCGGGATGCAGGAGGCGGTGCAGGGCTGTGGTCACCCCAATCACGTCACCCTTCTGGAATGGCGATAGGGCCAAAGTCCCTGCAAACACCAGCACATGCCCTGGGGAACATTCTCTTGATTTCAGTCTGCAGGTACGCACACGAGCTCCTCGTTGCTGCAGGCTAACTGCCTGTAGGTTCTGTCTCCCAGATGATCCTCAGCTCATCAGGTATGGGTACGGCCTGGGCGGCGCGTCCCAAGAGACTGCCATCAGCAGCAGAGGAGCGTCGTGGCGCCTCCCTTCAGAGAGAGATGGTAAGTTATTGCCGCTTGCAGGGTTCTCAGTCGAGTTGTCAAGTTGCCACAGATCAGACCATGCTATTGTGGGTTATCCGCCCGCTGGGCCCAGGGCTCATCCAGCTTCAAGCACATGCAACAGGGGACATGCCGCGAAATGCAGCCGCCGGGTGAGGGGACACAGCAGGAGTCCTCAGTAGCGGGTTGCACCCTGCTAGCAGGCAGTCAGTTATCGTGGCAGAGAATCACCTGGGAACACAGTCCGCCGCAAGCAGGGGCCACGACAAACTGAAGCAGTCTATCGGGTGCACAGGGGCTACACGCAGGAGCACACCACCTCATTCGAGCACCGCCCGCAGCTGCAGTGTCAGAGCGCGACCCAGTCGATGTCGCTGCGTGCAGGGCTCAGCAGGAACCGCTCCCCGCCTCACCTCCAGGCCTGCCAAGTGTCACACATCAAGCATGACGCTAACGCATTTCAGTGCGGTGTTCCCGCATCACCGCACTGAAATGCATTGTCACGCATTTTTGCCACTGACCACAGTCTGCTGACAGCGCTGAAACTGGCAGCCCACTATGCCAGGTGCTAGCGCGTGCCGATGCTCAGACACACACCAGTGTGTGTGCCCCGGGCAGCAGGCAGCAGACTTCACTTGCGGCAAGCAGCAGCACAGTCAGTAAGTAGTTAAAGATCTGCTTTCAGACTCTGTGCTACAAATGTTACAATCTGCCGGGTGCTGCCCTGCAGTCGTTGCGTTACAGGCCTGGCCGTGGCGCCGTGTGGGGGATGATCCAGTCGGATGTGACCTCACGTCAGTGGAACTAAATGGAAGTGAGGTGAAAGCGGCACGGGCCTTGGACTCGACTGGACTAAATTGGTCCACGGCACGCTGTCCCTCTCAGCATAGTCTTACTGAGAGAGCTACTCAGCTGCCTGCTGCGCAGCAGGAAGGCAATCATTTAATAGCCTTTATAGTACTGGCAATGGACCGGCGGGATGGCACAGCATCGATGACCGGCTCACCACTCTCACTCAGGTCAGGTCCTGACTACGTGGCATGACCATCACAGCATCGGGCACTGCAGCCAGGGAGACTGCACAGCAGTGCGCCCGCGTCCCCGTGCGGTTTCCCGTCTAATTGAGCCCGCCGCTGCTGCTCGCACCACCATCTGTTACACCCCCATTTGGTGTCTGCAGCCTCTCATGAAGTAATGCCGGCCGCTCGAGTCCGGACCGGGCCCAGCTGCTGAAGAGAGCTTGGTGCCTGCAGAGCCTTATGAGGCTGGCTTGTAGTGTGGATCGCTCTCTTTGCTTCAGTTTCAGGTATTTTATTATTCTAGTATAGTTAATTATTTTAGAGCGTCATCATGTCTGCTGACTGACTTTGCGCCTGCTTCAACTCTGCTCACTGCTCAGGCGAGGCTGCGCTTGGGACGGGTTTCGAACTACAGTTTAATTAATTTGAAAGGACAGTAGGTCACGCAGTTGAGAGCTTTGATAGTGCACACATTTCCAGAGCTCATGTGAACACTTAAAAAAATGTTTGTAAGCGCTGACGGTGACTATGCTTTACTTGGAAAGTGCTGCCCTCTATTGGGGTCGAAAAGGTCACTTTTTGTCTGGTAAAGAAGTAGCTGGAGTCTGTGCGGACCATCATTTATCTATAAAAAAATCGAGAAGAGGGTCTGCCACCAAGTCTTTGCTCGGTTTACCTAGATGGTTAATTGTTACCAGGAGGTTCACCTTACCACAGTGTGTTAGTGGTAGGAATAACATCTCCGTGTTGCAAGAAACACGACTGTTTGTCCTGTTTAGTTTTCAATGATAGGACACTAACTTTGTTACTTTGTTCTCTTTTTCTGTGATATGACGACATATTTTCATTGCATATCACAACCAAGCAACCCCCAGAAGTGTTCTATATTGCTGTGATATGTACACACTTGATTAATTCTCTAAAAATAATTGTACATTTCACAGAAATATTTAAAAAAATGTTCTTATCTGAAATGTACACAGCATACGTAAAAAGCTGTGCTGCGCTCAGAAATAGGATAAGTATATCAAGGACTAAGTGAGCTGCATCAGTCTTTGTAGTTTACTCGCACTAATGCTGCTTTTAGTGATTCCTGACTCGTATGTAAACAGTGCGTTCCTAAAAAGGGTCAAGAGACTCAATTAAAATTGTGCATAACAAGAGACATGCAGTACATACATCACTGCAGCTGTGTTTGTGTGGGAAGGGCTTCACCTGCACTCAATCCTCCTTTTGCTAGGGTCGTCATATTAGCTTTTCTCCCTAAAAGACCACTGTGTGATGATATATCACTTTCTCCGTGCTATCTCATGTGGGTCTTGGTATGTTTTAAGGCCTTTACTGGGCAACAGAACTTTTCTGTTAATTCTGATGCCTAAGGCCATTAGATGACACCATGTAAGTAGGGACACAATGCTCTAGTCCTGTTAGTTCAAATGATGTGAGCCAGGACTGCAATTCCCAGAATGTAGTAGATTTGTTGTTGAATGAAAACCTACACCAGGAGCAAGGCATCCTTGGTAACATGGGGTTATCCAGTCACCGAACTAATGTCTGTCATTGGTTCCCCGTTTTCTCATCTCTAACTAGATTATGGGATCTCTTCTCTATACACCGGATGGAGTTCTAGGGCATGGATCTGTCAACCTGCAGTCACAGAAGCAGTGTTTATGGATACATAGAGCTGTTAGAAGCGGCTGGAACCCTCACCCTCATTTCTCGCTTCAGTAATGCGACGGTCGGCCCGGGTCCAACAGCAACTACTTTACGTTCAGCACTGATCCGCAGCATCACGGTCAACAGAGCCTTTAGCTCTGTGACAGGCTGCCTGCGGCTGGTGTAATCTGGTGCCTGCTGTAGGGCTGGGCATGTAGGCGCCTCTCGTCAAATGGGGAGGACTGCTCAGCTCCGGTTAATGGTTTTATTTAGGGTTGAGGCTGCTATACTAGTCTTGAAATAATAACACACAGCCTGGCTGTGACCTATGTGTGCCTCAGCCTCACTCTCCGGTGTAATTTCTAATATTTATATTGCTCGTGAGAAAGTGTCACTCATAATCGTTGAATTGTCACTCATAATTACATTGAAATTATGAAAATGTCACACATGGCAATCTGAAACCTTGGCAGCTATGAGACACTCTACCCTACTGTGTTGAATTGGGGAGTTACAGAAACGCCTGGATGGTTCACACCAAATGTGACATGCAAAGAGGCCGGATTCTGGTGTGTCTTTTCAGATTTGGTGTAAATATTTGTAATAGTTTTTGAGTAGTTTGAAAGAAAACATGCAGAACTTTTGAGTTCTTTTTTATAACTATCTTGCTAGAATATTGCGAATTTTTGCTAACTATCCGTCAATTTGTTTGGTATGATTTTGTACCACATCTGATTAGACGTGGCAGATTGCGAATTGTGTTGCAGTCCGTGTTACCTGATGCAAGTGTTTTGAACCTTTTGTCTTGAAAAAAAATCACTGGACCATGTTGGATTAAGGCGACCACACCAAAGTTCCAGAGAAATCTGGGGACTCAGCAGAGGCATGCAACATCCCTTATGAAAAAAGGGAACTGGGTCTGTGGTTTGAAGACCTTTAAAGATGAGTCCACGACCACTGGCCCGAGTTTGAGATCCTGTGATATACTAAAAATGAGATCACTATACATCCATTAATGGTACATCCATTAATGGTTTGCTAACCTAGACATTTCACAATCGTTGCAAACTGAAGGTTTGCAAACTATCACCATATGAAAGTATTGCAATCAGTTTAAAATGTCTTGCTAACTTCATCCAGGCAGAAATGATGAGGGACAAAGCAAAGGCCAAGCTGAGCTTCCACAACACAGTCACAAGGTGGGTGGTTCACGCAGCTGGCGGGCGGGCAGGTGCCAGCTAGGAGCCGCAGTCCCCTCGCAGGGCTGTGTCTGATTGCAGGCCAGATCTTCAGAAGCGTAGCAGGAGACTTCACACCAAGGCAGCACACCTGTGCCAGGAGCAGGCAGGCTCAGAAGTCACATGTTCAGCTCTCCAGGGGGGCATCGCTTTACGACGATCAACCAACTGAGCATGCAAAAAGAGCGGCTGGTTGGTGCACCATGTCAATTACTGTGGTATATTGCCCAAAAATTCTGGAAAAGGGGGTGGAAAAGAGTATTGAATGATACTGACAGAGGGCTGCATACACTGTACGTGCTTGTCTCTCTTCAATTGTATGAGAAGGACAACAAAAGGTGTCATTGTAAAACTCTTTAGGAAGATTATGACATACAAATCTAATGTTTGACGTGAAGCAGAATCATCCCTAGTATTAAAAGAGATTTTGGGGATCTAGTAGCAGTCATAATGGCACTTAGAGGGGAGATCGAACAGATGAAAAGCACGCTCACAGAGCTCCGTGTAACAGTTAACTCCACACTTAACGCTAAAACAAGTACAAACCATGTTGAATTGGTCCCCCATGCTGCTCAGTAAACGGTGCGCACCCAGGTGGGCCTAAGCTTGAACACTCTAGACGCTGAGAGGCTAATGTCAGATTCACCTAGGGGGAGAGGAGGCTTACCACAGCACACACCCATTAGACCGGTTTACACCAAAGAGAGTGCAGATAGATCTAGCCTCCTAGCAAATAATCAACCATTACTGGGCTAATATAACAGAACCCACATCCTGCCTGCTCCATTAATAAACCCAGGCCTTAGAAATTCAGTGAATCAAAATACACCTACTAACATAATTTTCATGGTTAATGTCCCCAAACTCACCGAGGCTAGAAGCCCTGAAAATGGCGAATCACTGATTAATAAATCAATCCATTGGATTCATCATGTACGAGGGTGCCGTTCCATCATCAGGGAGGATAAAATCAAAGCTAGAAGATGTATAACCCCCAATACCACATTAGATAGCATTGAACTAACTCTGGCTGAAAACCTGGTAGCTTTAGAGTTTAGAACATCCTCCCCTGACTCGTCCCGTATACAATTAAGGTGATGTCCCATTGAACCTGCAACTGCTAGTGGTGGGGCGATGGAATACGCTCCAGGTATTGAAGGCCCTAAGTCAAACCTGGATGCGAATGATTGACTCTACCAGAACTCACCTGAAGAAGGGGCGAGGAGCCGCAATTCTCTCTTTCGCAGCTGCCCTCTTCGGACCAACCAAGGGTCACCCTTGGCGCCTCGTATCTTCCTTCTAGAAGGAAATGTCACACATAAGGAAACCCCAAGGCCCACCTCGGTAGCTCAAACTCAATTAAACATCCTCTCCTGGAACATAGCTGGGTTAAAGAAAAACATGTCAGTCTCCTCGTGGAATAAGTTTGTGGAAACTCATGGCATATGCTTATTCCAGGAGACTTGGAGCGTAACTGCACTGCATAAATCCGGTTACAGTACATTCCATATCCCGGCAGTGTCTACGGGAAAGGGCAGGCCTTCAGGAGGACTAGCAGCTTGGATCAGACTAGATCTGGGCTGTCTAGCCCTCCAGCATGGCACAGGGAGTCCTGATATCCGAAGGGAGGAGTTCTTCTTGAGTTCTTCAATGTTTACATAAGAGGGACAGTAAATGGTAAGCCCTCGACCATCTTAAAACAGCTAGAAATCCAACTAAACAAGTGCCCCCCCTCTGCCAAAATTATTGTGGCCGGCGACTTCAACTACACTTTCGAGCCACTAAGCATTGAAGATCTCCTAGGGACAATCGAAGAGGATAGTAAATGGGCAGTGCCCCCCCTAGCCTTGCCACCAGTAAAAAGATGGTCTGAGATTGTAACCCAAGTCAATGCTATAACACTTGAATACGGCCTCAGAGCTACAAATGGTAGAACCCCCTCTGACATCAGGGGGCAAAAATACTTACAACAAGGTTGCATGCCCCTCCCGCATTGACTATATCTTGGTGGACTTACGGCTCTGGGTAGATCGATATGGAAGTGGGCCAAACTATCGATAGTGACCATAACCCCCTACTGCTAAAACTAAAGAATCAGTGGGCCCTTCCCAACAAAAATATGAATACCACTGGGAATCCCCTCGCCTCCACTAAGGAGTTAACCCTCTCCAATTGTGGTAGGCGTTTAAGATGGTCCAAGGTTGCAGCGGACCAAAAATTTATGAATATTTCCTCAATACTAGTGTCAAGGACAGCTGAACTTGAGGCAGTCTCACATAATGTGCAGGGGCGGGAGACGATCCCCAGAATACACCATGAGACAATTGCTCAGATTGGTGCCCACTTCCTTGACAGACGATGCAGTGGCCACACTAGGAGACAAACAAAAAGCTCCAATACATTGTACACTGAGTCTTGCAGGGAGAAAAGGCAAGTTTTAATATCAGCGGTAAAGGGGAAAAATTCCAGCTTAGTCAAAATTGCAAGGAGGGAGTACAATCTATCACTAAAGCAAGCTAAATGTGATTGGGAAGAGGCACATTGGGAGGACTTGAAAAATGCTTGTAACAAGAGGGATTCCGCCACTTTTTGGGCTCTAATCAAGATGAGAGATAGGAGGGATAACATCCCAATCCCGAACCATATTGGTAATCAGGCTTGGTGGGACCACTTTGGCAAACTATACACCGAAGAATCTGAGGTTCTACCCACCTCGCAGTTGCAGATAATTCAGGCTCCATTTACACTTGTAGATACCTATCTCTTCCAAATGGAAGAGATTGAGAACGCAATTAAATGTATTTCCCCTGCAAAGGCGGCAGGCCCTGATGGTATACCGGGTGATTTGCTCTTATTAGAATCACACAAGTGGACCCAATATATCCTGTTTTTAATTAATAATATAGTGAAAGGAGCAGAAGTCCCTTCATCCTGGAAAGGAGCAGAGGCCATACCAATATACAAAAAGGGAGATTGCCAGGACCCTGCCAACTATAGGCCTATTAGCCTAATAGATGCCATGCAGAAAGTGGTTGGCAGAGTCATCCTAAAAAGGATCCAAAATTGGATGGATGAGGAAGACGTCCTTTCCATCTATCAAGCAGGTTTTAGGAAAGCTACCAGCACAATAGACCAAGTGTTCAGACTACTGCTTCTCTATTGGAAAGTAGTTATAATTGGGAAGGGTAGTCTTTACCTTGCGTTTATTGATCTTAAAACCGCATTTGATTTAGTGCCCCGAGAGAAGTTATGGTCAGTGCTCCAGGAGATGGGTCTTCCCTCCTATCTTTTAAATCTTTTAATACGTCTCCATGACGACACCTATGCCCGAGTCAGATGGGGGACCAAGGGCAAACCACAGATAAGATATGGGTCAACAGGAGGGTCCGCCAGGGTTGTGTGATGGCTCCTACCCTCTTCTCACTTTATGTGAACGGAGTGGTTAGTTTTTTGAGCTAAGTTCTAGCAGATGTCCCAACCCTGGCAGGGCAAAAAATCCCTACCCTCCTGTTTGCCGATGACACCATCTTAATCTCAAAAACCCTGATGGGCCTCCAGAAACTCCTCACCCGCTTTCAACTGTTCTGTACACAAAGGGGCCTAACGATAAACATCACAAAGACAAAGTTTATGGCTTTCAATCTGGGGAAACGTTTTAGAAATAATCTCACTCTTAATAGTTCCCCCTTAGAGAGAGTCCATTCCTTTGATTATTTGGGTAACAGGTTATCCGATAAAATGCACTGGGGGACTCACCTAAACAAAATGTTACTGAACCACAAGCGGGTGGTGGGTGCCATTGGTAGGGACCAACGCTCATCGTCAACTAGACTGGTAGCTCCAGCCTTAGTAGTTTATGAAGGTAAGGCTGTGAGCTCAGCAATGTATGGCGCTGAACTTTGGGGTTTGGAAAAAACTGATGAGATTGGACGATCTGAGAGCAAATTCCTTAGAGATCTGGTCTCTGTTCCTACTAACACACCACTCAAGCCACTATTATCTGACATGGGCAGACGCCCTTTTAGTGCGGTGGCCAGACTTCGCCCCCTCTTGTACTGGATAAGACTAAGACGCACCCCAGAACTTCATAGTTATGCGGTGGGTCTTTCAGAGCTCATATCCCTGGATACCAACAAAAGGGTTAACTGGCTTAGAGACCTGAGGGACTTACTGACTAAGCTGGGCTTAGCCGAAGCTTGGGCCAAGCAGGTCCCTCCGACTAAGAGTGTGCTGAAAAAGATTTATTGGAACGGGGTTAGCCTCCAGGTCTTACACAATCCAAGGCTTGGTAGACTAACCGACGAGCTTCTCCAGCACAAGCCAGTTGGATCACTGGAATCTTACTTAGATCTAATCAGGAAACCTAGAGATAGGGCACTATATATCCAGTTTAAATTTGGATCCCTAATGCTAAACTCCGCACTGGCAAAACGGGACCCAACAACTTCCATCTTAACTAACAGTCCTTGCTGTGATGTACATCAAGAAACTGTAGCCCATCTACTCTTTGCTTGCCCAGCCTACAAGCAGGCAAGGGACAAATGGCTCAAGCCTGTTTGTACTCTATTGGGCACCAGAAACCACCTTGATGCCCTACGAATCCTGAGAACGGACTCATCCAGGTCCTCGCTGGTATGTGGCGTCGCCAAGTATCTGGGTTCTGTGTGGATAATTCGCACAAAAGCACAATCAAGGAAGAACCTTGAAATAAAATCCAGCGAATTTGGGGATTAGCGAGTCAATTTATACATAGGAATGATCTGTGAAGCACTATTGATAGACAGCTAAATTTGTAATTTTAAATCTAATGGTCGAAGGTCATAGGTCGACTAAGATATTAAGCTAATTTTAGTGGGGATGGTATGGCAAGGTTTTAAAATTTATTTTATTATATTAAATGCTTTTTTTATAATTTTATATGACTGAAATGCTTTTATGATACTTGCTATCGAATAAAGCTTATTTGAAATGAAATGAAAAGAGATTTAATTGCAAATTTTGATTCTCAAAGTTAAGGTACATGATTTTGCAACTTACAGGTTTTTGTGCCACTGATTCTTTTTCCATTTAGTGCTGTTCCACTAATTGCTTGTGCTTCTGCGGCCACAGACGGCGTGAGTCTGGAAGGGGTTGGTCTCACTCCATGGAAGTTAAAGATGCACCATTCAATCCATCTCCTCACCCTTCGGCAATAATTTTGAGGAGGATTTTTCTGTGTCTAGGAATTGAGCTGTAAAAGGTATAATGGTAAAGATGTATGAAGCCTCTCAACTATCAAAACAGTATTGTTGGTCAGTTCTTGAGCTTGTCCTATCCTGTACCACTACAGCTCGTTGCTTCCTGAACTTTGACAGCAGGAGCAAAATGTCTTCTTTCTGAACTAGTGTTTGATCTTCCAAGGTCGATTTGTTTTCAGGTGGGTTGCACACTTACAACCAGCTTTTGACACTGAGGCAACCAAACACTTTAAGGCAGATGCTTTTATATCTAGCTTCTGGGTCAATCCAGATGGTTTGGCTGTTTTTCCCAGATTTTAACATACTTGTGGTGGCATTCTCACACCTGATATACTAGGTGCTCCAGGCCAATACAGAGGTCCATGCCCTTTGCCCATTCCTCCAGGACGAGGCCTCCACACTCTTACACGTCCTTGCAAGGTCTCACTTGGCCACCAGCAATCCCAACCAAAGCGCGCCCTCTGGTACCTATTGCCTTCTACATTCCTCTGCTATGTGTAGTAGGACCAGTTGCAGTTCCCTGGGGACCCTCCAGCCCAGCACCATCCAGAGAATCCCCAATTCTCTCTCCCAAACTGTGATAGGACACAACAACTCCAGAAGATATGTAATAGGTTCTCATCAGCGTCCCTGCAGCAGCGCAAGCAATTCCAGGAGCTAGTTAGTTGCATGTGGGATAATCGTGGCAGAGTAAGTTACATGCAGTGGAGTATTTTAAGCTGTATAAGGCATGATTGAGGTGGCATTACTTCCTAACTTGGGGCAGTAGTTGCCTCCCTTCAGTCTTTGTCCTCAATCTGGCCTAGATTTTGGGACCATGTCTGCCTCTCTGGTACCATCGGGTCTGACAGTTGATGTAAGATTGTTTGATGGAGAAACAATTGCTTGTGTTTAATGTCGGTCAGCTGGATTTGTGCCTCCAGTGAAGCATAGGCTGGGATTTCAGTGGGTAAGTAGGGGGTGAGGGCAGGCTGCAACTAAAGATAGCGAAAGAATTAGGAGTGGTACATTTGGTATTCCATTTGTAGCTCGGAGAAAGCCTTGAGGGACCAATGTGAGAGAACATCCCTCAGCGTAGGGACGCTGATGGCATCCTATATGGCAAATCCGTGGAGCGCTAATACCTGGGGAAGCCTGGTACTCCTCCTCAGCGGGGTCTCTAGCGTCAACCAGTTTCGCGGCCTTTGTTACCTCCTTCTATATGGTCAGTACCATATGCGTGGAGGCAGGCGCAGCACTTGGCCCACTGTCACCATACAGTAGGAGTGGAAGGAGTCACAGACAAGACCCATCCCTCCACAACACCATTCATTGAGTACTAACAGATATACCTGCTCTATGATATAGCAGTATATCCAGAGTGGCGAGGTCTCCCTTGAAAGTGGGTCTACAGTATTTTGCAAGGGCGAAGTGGGGTATCTCCTACTCCACGGGAGCCCTCACAATACAGCACTCGCCCTAGTGAAGAAACTTTTCTTCACTGTAATCGGGAAATTCCCAAATTGGTTTAGAAGTTTCAGCAATGAGACCATCTTAAAGATGGCTGAGCAGCCCAGCAAGTTCAGAGGGAGGGAGTTCCAGGATTTAATGTCGCCAGCCAGTTGTTTGAGACTGAGATCGTATGCTAGAGCTATTTCTTCTGTGATATACACCCAGTGGGGCGACGCTCCTATGCCCACATGTAGGAGCTGCCCCTGGAGACTCCATGCTGGCAGAAAAACTATGGGGCGAGTGCTTACGGGGAGAGCAGTGGCAGCACCTGTGGCAAGTATCGATGAGCACTTTGTTTTTAATTGTCAAGCCTGCTCGGTTAAGTAGGAACCATCTTTTTTCTCTTCATAGGCCTATTTAACTCCATAAAGGTTGTAAAAAATGCCAAAAGGGAGCCGCGCCAAATGCATGAAATGCGGGCTGGAGAAAGCACCGGACATCCACATGTTCCTGCAATGTTCAGCTATTCTAGAATTTTGGGAGGCAATGGGTAAGACTATTTCAAGTAAACTGAGGCTGCAAGTAAAGGTAAGCCTCTCTTTGATCATATTTGGAATCACAGACATTACAGGTGCGATTAGACACCTTTTATTTTATGCAATACTCCTAGCAAGAAGGGAAATTTGTTGTAGATGGGTAGGAGAGATATCCCCGCAACACTTGGTTTGGCTGGCTTCCTCACGATACACGTCAAAGCTTGATTTAAGGGGGAGTTTACCCACTGGGAAGAAGGCTTTCTGGAGTTCATTATTAGGATGTTTGGAGATGGGGTAGGGGGTTAATCGCTATGAGACTAACTAGCATGATATCTCCCCTATGATTATACCTCCTAATATCTCCCAAGGCTGCAATGGACTTGCCTTTCTCCTCCTCCCCGGAGAAATTATCCCATGTAGGACAGTGTCCTGTTCTGAGCATGGGTACCCACAGTTGGTCTGCTTCTCCACCTGCTCCCGTGGCCCCGGGGCGGCGGGGTATAGGCGATTAGAATGGATTCTGTGAATGAGGGGGGAAAAAAAGAACACAAAAAATGTAAATTTGTAAAATTACTATATTTGAACCGTATGTATTGCCTGCAAAGTAATGTCTGAAGTAAATACGCTGACTTTATGAGGGAAACACCATTTGCTCTCGATAGGCAACATTTCCAATGGTGCCAGTGAACACATCCATCTATGAAGGCTAAGGAATGGACAGGGGACTGTGAAACTGATGCAGCTTAGAACTGCCATGCAACACCATTTAAGAAAATTACTCCAGCAGTATAGTCAAATAAGTCGGTGAAGTTACATGAATAGTGGCATTGTGTTCACAGAATAAGGACAACCAGAAAAGATGCCTTACCATTACTCGCCCAGTCTCACTTGCATCCAAAGAGACAGTGTGTGTACCTTTATTGGGAGTCCGAAGAAAACCATCACATCCTTCTCCAAGCAGGGAGAATCTGTGCTACAGCAAAGGCAATGCTCTTCTCTGAAGTACTCAAACACAAGGTTGAATGAGATGCACGGATCAGTTTATAATAAAGTATGTCGATATGTAGAAAAGCAATAACTATACCCAGAGGTACTGATTTGTACAATCATTAAACAAAAAGTTGGTGTTAAAATTCATCATTAATAGAAAAACAGCACTTTATTTCAACAGCAATGTCACTGTTAACCATACCAAAAAGTGGCATGCAACCCCACAGCGAAGCCTTTATTATCTTCATTTTTACAATAAATGAAATAGAATTCTTCTAGTTCAGAACTAGCATTGAAGTGCCTATGTGCCGGCCTCCTGGGTGCCTCAAGCATGTGCAGAAGTATAATCAATGACGTTCAACAATGTCCTTCTCTTTATACGTTAGCATAGGTCAGGGCATACATGTTTAGTGAACGGTTAGTGTCCAGCAATTTGCACACACATTAGAACAAGTCAACCAAGTCACCAAAAACCAATCTGACAAAAGTTGTTCTGTTGAGTCCAGGGAGCCATGTTCACTTGATCAGATTCCATTGATGTACGACACAAAGTGACCACAAAGCAGATGAATGTAACTGAATGGCTATAATGCTTCCGAATTGGCGTCGCTGGTGGACCTGCTCTGGTGTGTAAGTGGCACATGGTGCAATACCTGGGGATACAAATTTCCAAATACATCACACCGAGCTGAGTTTCACCAGGCCACGGACAGAGTCTTCGTGCAAGGAGTCTTGGCTGGCAGGGCTCAGCACGTGCATGGTATGGCTGTGAGTCATTGGGTTGGCCATGGGCAGCACCCCAGGTGGGGAGGGGGCTTCCTCTGGTGTTAGAAACTGGTGTCCCTCCAGCTGCCCTTTTGACTGCATCATGTCTGTCAACCCAGCTTCGGCAGCCAAGTTGGGCATGGAAGAAGGCGGTGTTGGCTGCCCAAGTGTGGCACAGGGTGCGCTTAGCGCGGTCTTTCCAGGCAGAGACGGTTCCTCGCCAGCTATGCTGGGCTCAGTCTGTAATAACGGTGTGGCCGCAGCCTGTAAAACGAATTTGGTGCTTTGAATGCACTGGTCTTGGTCACACTGCAGAAATGGATCATGGGGAAAAGGAGGAAAAAATATACAAAAACAAACCAAGATGCAAATGAGACACAATAAATCAAATGTATAAATGACAGACAGGGGGAGAGGAATGAGAAGAAAGCAAAAAGTCATTAGTAATATGCTGCAGATAGAGTTTAGGAACAAACAAGGCATGCACACCCCACCCAGCTCCACCTGCATGCTTTGACATACGATTAATGCCATTACTCATTCCCCATAAGTAAACTCTACGCAGAGTGAAAGCGCTTATGTGATGCAATTCTGATTTTTCTTTTAAACTGCTTTTACTGCTTTTGAATATGCAATCTTACAACGACAGACACCAAATAAAGACCTTGGTAAGGGAGCGAGATGAATAAATATTGCTTTTTATAAATGTGGACCTTTAACTACAAAGATCATGAAAATAACACCATTCATTACAGCAGTACATCCATGCTTTGAGGGACAACAAATCACTGGAGGTCCAAGAAACCAAGATATAGACTAAGGACAAGAAGGACAGTTAAAGAGGTATACAAAAGTTTCGATTCACGTAAGTAAATGCATGTTTATAATAGAATTGACCTTACTTGTGCTTGCCAAGAATTCACAAAGGCATTCCTTATAGGTGTAAATTAATTTATGCATGTGGAGGTCTCCGCTACAAGGGCTACTTCTCGGGTCCTGTAAATCCCACTCCGGTGGTGGGAAAGTGTGTGCTTCAAGGCGTAGTTAGTTGTGGAAGCTTGTGAAGACCCCAAACATGGATGTTGTTGCATTCATAATGATTGCCTTAAATCTTTTTGCAGGTAGGGAGGGGAATGTATAACCTCAATTTTTAATAGTAGACTAATGGAAAGAGTTTCTCCGTCGGGAAAAAATATTTTCCTTACAGAGAAAAAAGAAGAAAAAAAAGGAGCGTTTACAGAGGGAAAGCTGTTTGACCTTAGCTGATTTCTTCTCTTTGGATAATTCCACCCAGAAGGAACTGGATCATGCTGTGAATTACATATGTTTCATTAATGTGCATATAAACCTGTACCAGGTGTACCTGGGAATGATTGTGAATTTCAGAAAGAAGTGGATCTACACTCGAGTATGGGTATAAATCTGTAAGTACAGTTTTGAAACTTTCTACGTTAATCAGGCCCATAGGCTTTTACAAAGATAAGTTTTCTACCTTTTCTTGAAATGGAGAAGTTCATGAATGTCTCTAAAGTACTAATAGAGAAAGCTCCAGAAGGCAAATCAGAACATTGCAAATACTGGGACACCCGAAGGAGGAGACCTAAAAGTGGAAGGATTGAGTTAGAATTTGCCTATTGATCTGGGAAGTCCCGATGATGAATACATTGTGAGGAATTCTGTAAGGTAACAAAGAGCAATCATGTATATAGCTTCAAGGACAAACAGCTTGAATTGGCAAAGTTGCTTCAAAGAGACCCTTATAGAGATTTAAGAATAGATTTTAAGTAATGCTTCTAGCGCTATTTTAAATAAATCTTAGCTATTTTGAATTTTGCAGGATTTGTTATTTTGCAGCGTGTTTTAATACCTTATAGGATGGCAGCACAACAATTAGATCTCTGGGTAATTGGTGATTGGGTGACAGATTTTAGAGAAGCCACCTGGTGGAAGTTGCATGTGAGTCTGATGCGTTTGAGAATGCAATTGGCAGAGGAAATCAAAGTATTTACTCAAGGATAAAAAGGTACATTTGAGGCGGTGTTGCCCCCAAGGTGTTATACTTTCTTAGATTTACAAATGTTCTGATTGAGAAAGATGGAACTAAGGTAGGCCTGTTGAAGATGAGAAGTATCTAGGCGAGCAAATGAACGCTGATCCAACTCATTTTGCTGTCCTCGCCAGACTCGTCAAGTGCTGTCTGCTTTATTTATTTATTTGTAGAGCACCGATACTGGCTGGTGGGCCTCCCAAAGCCTTGTTCAAGTGAGGAGGTGCCTAACAAGGTGTGGTGAGATGGAACCATGCCACACAATATCACTGGAACTGTAATCTTTGATGTACTCCAGAGGCCTATTGGAGCAAATGTGATGCCAGAATTTTCCCGACTCTCAGGAAGTTTAATATGAGGCAGAGGGGGATAGGGAATGCGTTCCAGAGAAAGAATAATACAATAAACCAAATAATTCTCTTGGAGAAACTACCAGTCGACTCAATCACACTCCACAGTATAAACTAACAGGAGTCACTCACTCTCAATCTTAAAAGGACCCAAAAGGCAGTTGAATAAAATCTGTTTAATAATACATACATTGCAGAAACAATATCACAATAAATAAAATTCATATAGTTAAAACCCTTTTCATAAAAAACAAATGACAAACTAATTACAAAATATCACAAATTGGGGAGACAACATTCCAGGCATCATTTTTTTGTCATTACAAACATGTCAATTTGAAGAAATCAATAAGAGAAAGTTCAAAGTAACACTTTGCACTTTCTCTAATTGATTTACAACTTTTTGTTTGCCTAAGGCGATCTCCTGGTTTCTGGTGGGGCATTACCCACCAGAGGAGGCTGATCTCTAGGCTAGATATGTTGGGCTGTCGTTTCTGATGGCTTCGGAGCTGATGTAGCTGATCCTGAAAGTGATAAGGGGCTGGCTAGGGAGCCAGTGTAGTTCCTTTAGCATTGGGGTGATGTTGTCTAACTTCTTCAAGCCCGTGATGAGTCATGCCCTACAAATTAATGCTCCTACATTGTCCTCATACCACGTGAGCAAGTTTGTAGCGCAACCGTTGACTAATTTTTCGGTCAGGAAAACTTTTTCTGACATTGACTTCATCAATAATATTGACAGGACGCCATTGGAACCCATACACAAATCACACCTAATGAAACATTGCAACCCATACAAAAATCACACCTAATGAAATATTGCAACCTACACAGAAATCAATCAATCAGTCAGGAATTCGTGGAGTGCAGCTACTCACCCGCGAGGGTCTCAAGGGGCTGGGGGGGGGGGCAACTCAGTTGAACGCTGGGTTCATCCAAAAAGTCAGGTGTTGAAGTCCTTCCTGAACTGGGGCAGTGTAGGCACTTTGCGGAGGTGGAGGGAGAGGTCGTTCCAGGCCTTGGCTGTGAGGTAGGAGAAGGACTTTCCTCCTGTTCTGGTCTTGTAAATGCATGGGATGGTGGCCAGAGAGAGGTCCGCTTTTTGGTGGTGTCTCTTGGGGTGCGTGCAAGGAGAGGCGTTTTTTTGGATATGCTGGTCCGATGGTGTGGAGTGCCTTGTATGCGTGGGTGAGGAACTTAAAGGTTATTCTTCTTTCAATGGGGAGCCAGTGGAGATCGCAGAGATGTTGGATGATGAGGTTGTGATGGGGATGTCTAGGATCAGTCTGGCAGCGGTGTTCTGGATGGTCTGGAGTTTGCATAGGAGTTTCTTGTTATCTCCGGGGTAGTGGGTGTTGCCGTAGTCTAATATGCTAGTGATGAGGGTGTGTGTGACCGTTTTTCTGGAAGCAATTGGGATCCATCTAACGTTTTTCAGAGTATTTGGAGGGTGTTGAAGCAGGCTGAGGATACAGCATTGAACTGGTGGATCATCGTGAGCGATGAATCAAGTATGATGCTGAGGTTCCGTGAGTGGTCTCTCGGGGTGGGGGCCATACGGAGGGGTTGGATCAGAGGATGAGGACTTCTGTTTTCTTTGATTAAGTTTTAGGCAGCTGTTCTTCATCCAGGTGGCGACGTCTTTCATCCCTTCTTGGAAGTTGTGCCTGGTGATGTTGGGTTCTTTGGTGAGAGAGAGGATGAGCTGGGTGTCGTCGGCATAGGAGACGATGTTGAGCCCATGGTTTCTGCCGATAGGTGCGAGGGTGGCCATGTAGATGTTGAAGAGGGTGGGGCTGAAGGAGGATCACTGGGGGACTCCACATCTGTTCTCTGTAGCTTCTGGAAGGTCGGTGGGAGTCTGACTCGCTGAGTCCTGCCTGTGAGAAATAAGCATACCCAGTCCAGGGCTTTTACACGGATGCTGGCATCGTGTAGTCTGGGGGGTACTGTGTGGTGGAAGACGGTGTTAAAGGCAGCTGAGAGGTCCAGGAGGATGAGGGCTGCTATTTGGCCCTGGTCAAGGATGGAGCGTATGTCGTCGTTGGCAGCGAGTAGGGCAGTCGTGGTACAGTGGTTGCTCCAGAATCCGGATTTGGAGTTGTAAAAGGACGTTGTTGGCTTCTGTGAAGTTTGCTAGCTGGGTGTTGATGGCCTTTTCGATGACCTTGACTGCGAATGGAAGCAGGGAGATGGGCCTGAAGTTCTTGAGGTCCGTCGGGTCTGCGGAGGGTTTCTTCAGGAGGGGGTTGACTTCAGCGTGTTTCTAGTCATTGAGGAATGTGGCGGTTTCGAAGGAGCAGTTAATCTTCTGGCGAAGTTTGGTTGCATTCGCCGTGGCGGCTCTGCAAAAGATGTGGGGTGGGCAGAGTTCTGAGGTTGCTCCGCAGTGGATGCTCTTCAAGGTCTTTAAGGTGTCTTCTGTAGTGAGCGGGGTCCAGGTGAGCAGGGTCTGTTGGGTGGCGTCATTGGGGGTGGGATCAGGAGTGGTGCGGATGTCTTGGTTGTCGAAGTTGCCGTAGATCATCTTAATTTTGAGGTGAAAAAAGGTGCTGAGTCTGTTGAGGAGGTTTTGGGGTGGTGGGATCTCTGTTGTTTCGCTATTGGGTATGGTGAATTCCTTGAAAATTTAGAAGAGTTCTTTGGTGTTGTGGACATTGGAGGAACTCCTTCTTATTGGATTTGATGAGTTGGTGGTGTGCAGTGGTGGCTGCTCTGTAGGTGGTGCGTGTTCCTGGGGTTCTGGTGTTCCTCCATGTTTTTTCAAGTCGTTGGCAGAAGTGCTTGGATTCTTGGCGAACAGGAGTGAACCAGCTTTCTTTCTTGACATGTCATCCTGTGGCTTTCAACAGAGGTGGCAAGAGTGTTGGCGCAGTTTGCGATCCAGCGGTGGAGGTTACGTGCCTCTGTGTTAGCGTGATGGCGTCGTTGGTGGTGGGGTGTTCATGAGACCTGAGGAGCAGGTGTTTGGGGACTTTGTTCCAGCTTCGGTGGGTGAGGCGGTGAATGTGTTTGTGTGGGCTGGGTTTTCTAAAGGAGAAGTAAATGCAGTGGTCGTCTGTCCAGACAAGTTCCGTGGTGTGGCTGTAGGCGACGCTGTTTCCTTCTGCATAAGCAGGGTCAAGTGTGTGTCCTGCTTGGCGAGGTTCTCTAGGTCGGTGGTTGTGTTGGGGTCGTGGTGGTTGTCCAGGTGGAAGTTTAGGTCTCTGAGTAGGATGTAGTAAGGAGAGGTGAGGGTGTGGGGTGTGATAAGGTCAGCAATGGTGTTGGTGAAAGGCACGCTGGGGTGGACGGCCTGTAGATGAGGATTTTTCTGCAGAGGGTCATTTTAGGGTTGCTCAGAATCTGGAAGTGGGGGTGCTCCATGAGGGTCATAGTGTCGCGAGGCCTGTGGTTGTCATGCGGAGAGTGCTTTTGTGGACGATGGTGATGCATCCTCTGGCGCAGGTGTGGAGTTGTTTCAGCAGGATCTTGTATCTGTTGGAATGGCAGTGGTGCTGTCAGGCGCAGAGTTCGCGTTGGTCCAGGCTTCTGTGAGGAAGGCAACGTCAGGTGCATGGGTGTTGAGGAGGTCCCAGATTTCTATGGCGTGCTTGTGTTAGGGAGCACACTTTGAGGAAGATGCAGTTGAGAGGTTTGTGAGCCGTGGTGACTGGTAGTCTGTGGGCTGCTACTGGGGTCCGGCGGTGGGTGAAGGTGCAGTGGCAGTGTTGAGAGGAGATCGGGCCTTGGGTGTTGTTCGGCGTTGAAAGCAGGCAGTTGTTGCGGTCCCCAGAGTTAGGAGCGTGGAGGGTGCTGGAGTTGTAGCAGAGGCGGGTCGCAGGACCAGGGGTCCTGGTGGGCTTGCCTTGGGAATAACATCTGATGAAACAAAAGCAGCTTCAATTTGCAATCCATTTTGACTTTTTCATGGTGCCACATATCCCTTTATCCATGCTGTGCCTTTACAAATCTACTCTTTTACATCATCAACAGTGATGAAATCATTGCTCCTCACAATCATCTACAAGCTATTCACGAAAATGCAACAGACATTCACATGTTGGATGAGTGTATCCAGCCAAGAACATTCTTACATTGAAACAGAAATCTAAAATGGCACAAAATAAAAGAGGACGCATTGTGCGCTCAATGGATTCTGGCAGAAATCTACCAGAAAAGACATGTGTGAAATGCTGCACTTTGCACACATAGAAGGGGATACTCCACTCACAAACTAAATGCGGAGTCTAGTAACAAAACTATCCAGCGATTTCCCAAATCATTGGCCCACAACCAACACAACGGATATGCATCCACATGTCAACAACATAACCAATATGCATGTGCCCATCATTACTGCTTAACTGTGCTCTAAGAAGTGGAACCTGGGAGCCGAAAACACACAACTGTTACACCACACCCCATCACAACAACCACTATTCTGGAGAAGAGCATGCCACCTAGCAGAATAAGGAGTGTCACGTCTAACGCAATGGCATACAATCTTGAGGATTGTCACTATGCAAAGGGCGCAATAACAGGAAACCACCTATAGATCTAAATTCAGGAGACAACTGCATCCCGAGGGGACTGCAATACCCATGCGCCTTAGAGGTAGGCTCAAATCTAACAATTTCAAGTTCATTCATACTACTAGGGAGCACATCAACTAACGTCTTGCCTTCTCTATCGTCCTCTACAGCTGGCCCCCTCCCGCAACCATTATAACACCTGCTGACCATGAAACCGGCAGCCATGCTGTGAAAATGTCAAAATGTCAACAAAAACACTGATTGGCTGATGGCTCAGTGTCGCTGGTAGCCTTACAGTTCTTCCCATTAAGACCAGTTACTTAAGGAAATTAGAAACAGAAGGGTGATATGAAACCCTATATAAAACTCAGTAGTTACTATTAATTTGAATCTGTAGACAGGCTTAGAAACAAAGTGTGCAGGAGATGTATTCATCATATAATACTTTTTGAAGAAACTATGAGCTCAGAGGGTATGTAGAGATGAGTTAAAAATAAATAGACATCACCAGGAGGAAGATTTCAGCTGCAGAGGACACGGCCAGAGAAGAGACACAACAAAACCACTGAATCCCCCAGCTCAGTACAACATAACATGTAGCAGGAGTTCAAATGAGAGTGCAACTGAGGTAGTTGAAAACATACTTCTCTTGTATGTTCAATGCCACTTCCAGCTTTCACTGCCAACAGTAACAACAACAACAATGAAGGGACGTGAATCGATGAATGAAATAACTAACCTCTGAATACATAAATAAGCTTGGAAATCAAAAAAGGATTAAATTGACTTCTTTGAGAAAGTTCTTTAGAGATACAAAGGCAGTCTGTTGGGTCATGGTGTACCGCAGTAGACACAAAGGGCGAGTTTGCACTGACAGCAATGCTAGATATGAAAAGGATCTACCGTGACATACGCGAGGCGGCGCAAGAGATAGTAGCCAAGGGTGGCAGAGATTGTGAAAGAGGAAATAGCTCAGGTAGGGTCCATGCTACTCTTCAATATCAATATACGTGTGTCCTGTCAAAGAGTGGTACAGTACAACCACATAAAGCGTTGTAGCAGTGCAGTGGGGGCAGCCTGCAATAATTTCAAAACAATTTGTCCATAAGGGGATTAATGCGGTCACATGATCCAGTGGACAGCTCGAAGCCTTCTCCATCCTTATTAAAGACCTTTCAGACTTCAATATCTTCGATTAGGGATTATTTCGTGAGCTTTGGTGGCAATGAGCTTAAGCGTCAGAAGCTGAGGTGATTTAGGGGCTAAAACAATTTTAAAAAAATGTCCAACTATTCCCTCGAGCATTAATGAGCTATGGCATGAAAATCGGATGACAGCACAGCAGTTATTGATGTATTCTCTTGAGATAGATTATGGTGTCAAATGGGATTTCAATATAAAAATATGCTCCCAATTGACAGTCAGCTCCAAAATAAACCATTAAAGCATGGTCATCTACTGTAAAACCCATTGTAGAAGCTAATTTCTCCATAAATACATTTTATTTTCCTGAAGTATATTTAGGATACATAATTGTTTTGAAAGATCTGCAAATCCGGTTACACACTGATTCAACCCTCCCCTTTTAGAAATGACCCTACTTGCCCCACTGTAGGGAAAATCAGAGTTGCATCATAAACAAAATAATACAGTTAGACCACCGAGCGCCATTTTGTCAAATCAGAATATTCTGTTGCCCATTTGAAGACAACATTGCATTCAACCAGTGAAGATCCAGAAATTATGTTTTCAATGTGTGGTGGCTGCTTGGCTTGCCCATTATGCCATTTACAAAAAAAATTGAACACCAATAGCATTTGATGAAGAGACACGAGCAAATGAAACTGTATAGTCATTTTGTCAAAGGAACCTTCAACAAAACAACCATTGCCCACTACTGTTCTGTCATTGGCGCCGAAGAATGCATGGATGGTGGTTAATAGGCTCCGGGTAAGGCTTGACCTCGTTCTGAAAGTCTTCTTGAGTGATCAAGCATTATAACATTGTGGGTGGACATTTTGGAATAGCTAGCTCTCTGGTGCTAAGGTTAATACCTTGACACCTGAACGGAAACCCTTGTTGCATTATTGCTGTCACGGCCAGGGATCATCATTCCCTCTAATCCCAAGCCATCAGTGAGTTGGTTAGTTTGTTAGTGCAGGCAGGGAGGCATTTGCAGCGATCCTCATGGACAACACTATGGGATGGTTCCTACCATGTTGCTCTGAGACTGTGTTGCCCCGTACATTGTGAAACCATTAGAGGGTGCCACTGCCTCAGGGGAGTCCGGCTGCACGATTCCTCTTCTGTCGATGAGACTACAGAAAGACAAATCATCACTGTTACGAGCTATTCAATTTAGCTTAAATTAAAAATCGAAGCAAGTAGATAAGAAATGCATTACAATCAATTATTTAAGTTTCATCCTAGCACTGGCATCTCCTTCGTTCACCAGCCACATCTTTTTTTTTTTTTTTTATTATTTTTCAAAAACCTTTATTCAACAAAAGTTGCATAGCAAAATTACATACGGATATCAATGCAAAGCACCATGGATCTGCACTCAATTGAGTCTGACAACTTGGATCATAATCGCGGCTTGAATGAGAATCAGTCCGTTACGGCCGGGATTTGGCCAGTCTCTGAACCACGACAAGGATAATGAAGTGCGCCTTATCCACCCTTCGCCCAATAACTTTGTTCTCAAAGAGAAGGGAAAACCAATATTGAACAACATAGGAACTCACCCGTCCCCCCCCTCCCCCAACCCCTCCCCAAACTCCCCCCCCCCTTGCTGCCGGGTCACCAGCCACATCTTATTGAGCTGTTCATTTTTTCACCTTTATTCCAAGAAGATAAATAATACACTGTAAGACACAATTAGCCATGTAAGAACACCAGGCACCATGTCAATTAGCTTTACTAGGGGATTGTTGTTTTAAATCACAAGAAGCTGTAGAATAAAGGTTGAGATTTGGCCAGTCTGGTGAAGTCATTAAAAGCAACTATGTTAGAACGAGTACAGCTGTGTGCAGTGAACAATAGTGTAACAGTAAATATGTGGATTGTATCCAATAAAAGAACAATATGCATCATGCTGGCCACAATGGGTTGTTTCTTCACCATTTTGATGTCTTGATACTGACTGCTTTAACAAATATGTCATAAAGACGTTCTTACATATACATTTAAAAACTGAAAGAGATTGGTCAATGATTAGAGTCCTTGGCTTTGCATAGGATTGAATATGAGGAATGCCATTCCCAATGTCTTTGCTCTGAGGATCCAATCAACAAACTGCATTTTGCAGTACGTTTAGTAGTGCTACAGTAGTATTACCAAAGAACTGCAAATCGCAATTCAGAAGACTTCAGCCACACCTACCTTTTTTTGTGTGGAGAGCTCTGCAATGTATACATATGTTTTGGTAGTAAATGTGGGAAGGACCAGGGAGAGTAGCTGTGAAATAAATACAAATACCCAGCCACAGACAGTGTAAGCCTATTGCTATTCACAAACTACGCTTATAACTTTACTACAGCCCAAAAGGTCCCAAAATGAAGTAAGTGTACTCCAGCTCAGCCCTTTAGAAAGTCTAAAAAGCAAGTCTAGTGTCACATATGGCCACTCACAAGTACTACAACCCTCTCCCATAGAATGGAGATAATAACATAACACAATACCCCCAGAGGAAATAATATTAAATACATTATTTCAACATTTAAATTGAATTAAAACAAGGCTATTTTCTAAAATACCTAAGTTACACTTTTACATTTAAATATATATATATATATATATATATATATATATATATATATATATATATATATATATATATATATAATTTTTTTAAAAAGAAATACAAAATAAAATAACTATTAATTAAATATATAATTTTTCCCTTCTAATTTACCATAGGGAGATCTCTGCCTACGTGTGAAAAGTTACTAGTATACTTTACACTTGTAAATTCAGTTTTAGCTGTCACAATACCCTCAACTGAGGCGTTCAAATATCGCAAGTCTGCACTTAGGTATAATCCTACACTCGGAAATGGTGAATAGCAAAATTCTGTAAACTTGCACGAGTAAATCTACACTTGTATATTAACATTTGGGAACCGGACACTGAGAGTTTTCAGCCACCACCACTAAAGGGTAACACATGAGTCAAAAGTCCGGTTAACTACGAAAGTACGAAGGACCACAGTGCCTAGCATGACAAAAAGAATAACTTTTTATCAGACTCCTTCAGATCTCCTTCAATTTCAAGAGAATGCAAAATTATTAAGTTTTTTAGAGTGAACTTCAAAGATAGTAATACTTTTATAAGAATATGGATTAGAATAAACTACACTGTCTAATTATTTCTCTACTCAAACAACAAATAGTAGACAAAAGAAAACACATATGAAGAAAACATAAATCTCCCAAGAACCCTTTAATTATTGTCACGTAGGATAGTTTCATCAATATAAATCAGCTGGAAGCATCTAAAGAGGGTCCTCTTTGATTGGATGTTTGCCAGACAAGCTGTATCGGAGAGAACATTATGGTATGAACCCACTGGCATAAAGAAACTTGAGGGGCCCCCTCTGCAAGGTATATGGAGGGTCCCCCTCCAGACTCAATGAGGAGCTCTCCAGTCAGAGTATTGCGCTGAGGGGGGCCCTGCAGCCTGGGTCTCCCCGCACCACAGGAGCCTGTGTTACGCCACTGTATGACCCACCAAAAATTTGACCACAACTTCAGCTATAGTACCCATTACCCCATGGTAAAGTATTTACTGTCTGTCGTAAAACACCTTTTATTCCGAGTTTTCATAAGGAAAATGGGGCACAACATGCAGAATTAATTTTTAACACACCAAATTGTGCATGTTTTGCCATATTTATGGGTCTTTTCTCCAGATTTTTGCAGTTTTTACCTGCCAGAACTTTCTAGGGGAAAACTGCGAGCGTGAGGAAATTATCACACAACTCTTAATATCGATTCCTGTGCAAACATGTTTGCACAGGGATCGGAATCTAGCCCTTAACTCGTAATAGGGGACCCTGTTGTAACACCTCATGTCCCAATACCATAACACATTTCATCAGACTGAACCAGGTGAAATGTGCCTGGGTGAATGCCTTCTGAATGGGGATGGGGGAAAAGTGAAAAATGGCTTGCACATGCTGATTTCTGTGGATATTCCTCATTCTGAAACAAAAACTCATAATGATGAGGAAATGCTGCACTAGGATATTACCCCACAATTACACAATTACTCTGCAGCATGTGTAATACTGGGTATAGTCTTATCTAATTTTTCTACTTAACTTGTAATGAAAACTAAGGTGCCTTAGGTCATGAACTAAGTTACCAACTAGAACAAGCATTTACAATGCAACGGTCTCGCCTTTGCAAAAGTTAGAGCTTTTGGCATTGTAAATGATTTTTTTTTATTTATGTGTTGGTTTTGAAAACAGATAAATAAATGGCATTGTCATTTACAATGCCAATAGCTTAATCTCTCGCAAATGCGAGAGCTATTGCATTTGCACCCACACACACACACACACACACACAGAGCCACACACACACACACACACACACAGCCACACACACAGAGCCCCACACACACACACAGAGCCACACACACAGAGAGCAACACACACACACAGCCACACACACACACAGCCACACACACACAGAGCCACACACACACACACAGAGCCACACAGAGCCACACACACAGAGCCACACACACACACAGAGCCACACACACACACAGAGCCACGCACACACACACAGAGCCCCCCCACACACACACAGAGCCACACACACATACACAGAGCCCCAGAGCATAATTCCAAGAGCCAATGTAGTTTAAAAATTACTTGTGAAGAAGCATCCGGGGCACCGTGGAGGCGATGACAGCTCATTTGCTACCGTGCGCCCGGAGGTCCATCACTGGGTGCTGAGGTAAACACCCTGTGTCACGAGGCCGCCAGAGATCTAAAAAAAGCCCCACTACTCCCAGGCCCGCCCTTCCTGTCACACACTGAAAACATTTTAAAGCATTTTAGCAGATTATGTCACAAAGAGGTGTGCAGGGGGAGGACACTTTTTTTGGTAAAGCAATAAAAAAAAGGTGCTTGTGGATTAATGCAACGCTGCAATTCTAATAACATGACCAACATTTGACCAACTTCACCAACAGTGAAGACAGACACTAATAAGAAAAGGAACCCTTGTTTACCTGAGGCAACCTATGCACTCTTTCATTCTGGGGTTGAATTGTGTATTTGCAGTCTGTTGTTATTGCATTTAATCCAACAAATAGGAGAGTCATGATTGTCAATGCATGCTTCTACATTCGGATCATACATTTCCTATAAGTATTACATTCGGCCAAATACAGCATAAATTCTCAACAGCAAGCACTGCACTCTGACCCCAGCACATGCATAGAGCCCTATGGGCAGAACACCATTCTTCAATACCACCCCAAATGATCTAACTTTAGAATCAATTTCTAAATCAAAAGCTGCGGCGCCCAATGAAATACGGTATGAACGACCGCCTTTTAACTCCCCAGGTGACAATAACGTATAAAAGCTAACTATTGTAGAATAAAAAACCAGCCGTGGGCGTGATTTACAAATGTCATCTTAATTTTACTCTACAGCTGTGGGGGTCTCCACTCACTCCAAGAGAACGGTGTGAGGGCAGACACTGTCTGCAGATGTGTCCCAGTGTTTGTGGCATGGAGTGCTTGGAAGGGCTCTTCTGGCCGCTTTGCATTAACCCTTTGAGCTCGGCCTGGCTACCTCGTGACTCCGGGGCTGGACAGGGCTGCGGGGGAGATGAGGTAAGTGAGGGAGCGGGAGACATCCCCGGCTGACGGCAGCGGGACCGAGGGGGCATTGGCATGAGCCGGGGGGGTCGGGCCAGCAGGAGGGCAGCGGCTCACACGGGCTATTGTCAGTGCCAGAAACAGACAGGCGGGCCGAAGAGGGAAACTGAGGATGGACGGAAGGGGGGAGCGAGGTGGGGTGGGGGGCAGTGCAGAGAGATGAAGGCACTCCCGTAACATGAAACACCCAGATGCAAGAGGAAGGGAAGGGCAGCAAGAGGGGAGTGAGAAAGGAACAGGGAGGCAGAAAGATGCGAAGGAGAGAGACCCCTACAGATGGAGAGAGAGAGCTCTCAGACATGCACAAAGCCCCTCAGAGGCTGCACAGAAGAAATGAAATGAAATCACCAGAGAGGCAGGAAAGGATCTTACCGAAATAAACTTGCAGGGACATCCTTTGCACCATGATGTGCCACTAACTGCTGAGTACAGCCTCGCCCGCCTTTAAGAGGATTCTCCAGGGTCCTCTGGGCGGGGAGAACGGCAGCTTCATGCCCGGGAACAGAGGGGATTCGAATGGAACGCAAACTTTCCCCCTCTGCTGGGAGGGCACAACAAACTGCCGAGAAACCCAACAAGCGCTCGACAGCCCCGTCCCTTTCAGACTGACTTCCTGCTGGCATAAAAGGTTCCTTATCTTCTTTATGGGGCCATCTGGACCCATAAAGAAGATAAGAAAGCTTTTACCACAAACGTTAGGTAAGGAACCCAGTCTGAAAAGGACGGGGCTTAAAGAGAAAGAAATACGTCATGGCGACCTCTTCTCCAATGGCTGGCCACCGTTTAGGAGGCCAGCCAATGGAGAAGAGGGGCGGGGCTTAACCCTCGCTATTGAAACTCACTCTAAGACTTAAAATCTCGCACGCTCGACTGCGCATGTGCGCAGTACCCCAAGCGAGACCTAAAAAGGCCAAAATATGTATCACTAGGAAAGGAAGGCAAACAGAACCAGTAACATCCAGAAGAAGATTACCTAATTCTACTTCTCTGTGAATCACCTGCATTTTTACAAGCCTAACACTTTTTTGTGTTCAAATTCTTTATTAAGCATTGATTTCATATCACAACAACTGTGTCCATCAGCAGACACACTAGCAAATGTAACAGCCACTAAAATACAGATATTGTCACATCTCAGACCCATATTGACATAAGGTGGGGCTGCGTGTTAGTGGGCATAGGGACTGGATCAATAGTGAGACCGACTGTAAAAGAGAGATAGGCGAAATGAGATCTGGGAAGGGTTATGGTGGTAAGATACATCGCACAAGTCTATCATAGAGGAATTCAGTTAAGCATCAAGATAATTTTGATCATAAATCTGAGGGGCACATAGGAAGGCAAGTAAATTCTATGAAATATAGACAACACTAGAGAGCGGACAGAGGGACTAGTGTGACTTCCCTAATGGGTCATCGTACAGCCAAGGTAGGGATCTACAAAAAGAAGTGGGCAGAAGACATTCTGCATACACGTGGAGAAGCAGTATGGTAATTATATAACAGACGTCCACAGCCAATGATTGGTTAGGGGTCATAGCAGTGTAAATTAAGAGCTGAAAAAGCCCAGTGACGGAGGGTTCCAAAGTATGGCAAGTAGCTTTTGACCAAACGAGGGGAAATGCTGGTGAGGCCTCTATCCAGGGGCGGCTCCCCCGTTATGGCGGAGGAGCGTCACCACAATGCTGGAACCAGCAGATGCATGTAAAATAAAATGATAATAAAGCAGTTAATTACACTGCTTTATTCTCATCTTATTTTACTCCAGAGCCAAAGCCGAGTCTTGAGGGTGGGGTCATCAGGAGCAGGAGGAGTGGTGGGCTCAAGGCACTGCCATTACGCATGTAGGTTTAGTCTCAGGAAGGCCTAACCGACATGTGCACTTGGATATCTCCTGGCTATTGCTTGTAGATATGGGCAGGCGGAAGTAGCACAGGCTCCCAGTCCCTGCGGGAGCACAGAACCACAGACTAGCGTCTGGATTGGCGCAAGGGTGTCTGTGTGAACATCGTCTGATGAGGCGGCGAAGCAGCGAATGTCAGGCTGTAGGTAAGTTTTAATTTTATGTATTCTGCCTCCCACCCTGTGCTGCTCCGCGATTTCCCCAGGTGGCGGCCGCCACTGCCTCTATCACCTGGTGCATCCGAACCCCTTTAGTGCTAAGGCAATATTCTTCTTATTCACTAATTTCCATTGAAATGAATGGGCAGTGCATGACGAGTTACCCTTGTCATTAGCATCCAAGTGGTTTAATACAGCAGTATAGTATCCAGAAGCAATCCCACTACTTGGAATGCAACGGGATGATGAAGGGTGGAGGAAGGTGGGGGCACATCAGAAGGAGCTGGGGAAGAATGAGGACAAACAATAGTGAGTAGAAATGCCCAGTGGATTGACCAGGTAGTAAAGAGTAGTCTGTAGAAAGGGAACCAACACCCCTTATTTGTGACCTGGTAGGGGATGTATGTAAGAAGGGGGTAAGAGAGCACAGAAATATTGTCAGGTAAGTGTAAAACCAAAGGGGTCAGGGAATGGGGTTTGAGCTGCGAGGGCCTTACAAAATGTCTCCATATTGGGTTAAAGATGCCTATCTGAACGTTCGGCCTTTAAATGATCCTCTCATAAGCTGGCATTTTGATAATTTATTCTCGAACCAATTTCAGTGGATCGGATCTGCAGAAGATTTCCAAAGTCTGAGAATACATCCATTGACAACTGTGAGCGCCATAAGCGCATGGCATACTTTGCCAAAGACGAGTGTCTCAAATGAGATTTTCTGTGGATATCAGTCATGTAGTGCAGCAAGGCAAATGAATGTGGGCCATAAAAGGACCTCTTGGTAAACCATACCTGCGACCAGTAATTCATAAGATTGGGGCAGGATCACAGAACATGAGACATGCCACAGTTTGAGCTCATATGTAGCAGTTTGAGTTCGGGCTCATGTGGCCCAGATTAAGTCCCTGTGCGGACCTCTTTCATAGAGTATTTAAAATAGGTAAACTTGAGTCTTGCTTCTCTTACACCTTCTTTCTGAAACAGTAAAATATCATACCATATCTCGTCATTGAATGTTAACCCCTGTTTATTCTGCTATTTGCACATTACAGCTGCTGCTGTCAGCATGGAAAAGGTAGGGTCAATAATTGAACCGAACAGGCAAGAAATGTATGAATTGAACCCAGATCCTAAAATATGTGCAGACCTGGGACACAGGAAGATAGTAGAGAGACATCCCCAGTTTGGCTTTTACACAGTGGGCCAGATTATTCTGTTTCCAGAGTTAATAGGGGTGTAGATCAAATTCTGCTTGAACGGCAATACAGGATTCCAGTTGGCTGTCTATCTAAAGGCCCACCACGGTGTGGCCAAATGCCTCTTTCCACACATGTCAATATTGCTCAACATTCCCCACCTGAAGACCCTTGTTGCCCCATACAGGAGCATGCAGATTATTTTGCGGTTTTGATTCATGAGCATGTGGGCATCAAACCAAGCGAGACCCGTGACACCCATTATGGGATTGTAATCAACCAATGCATCAGGTATTTTGGAAGCACTACTAGGTCAAGGTGATTCCCTGTTGACAGCAGTTGATTTCTGATAAGGACCTACACTGGTTTGTTCCGATACATCAGAAGCAAATGACAGATATATGACAGATGACTCGCTAACTAGTACATCTTTATGTGAGGCAAACATAGACCACTACTCACTGTAGGGGCATGGTGTTTCAAAGATTTAACCTCAGTTTCTCGCCACTCAAATGAACTTTATAATGAGACAGTCAACCTCCGACAATCGGAAATGGCAGGATAGCATCGCAAATATATAGCGAACCACGAAGTGGCGATCACTTTAACTACCCGAAAATGATCTCATAGGGATATTTGAAGAGCTGACCTTTTTGAAACTTTGTCAGACGCCTTTGTTAACAAAGGCAGAATGTTGTCATGTAGCATTTTGGTCAGACCCTGATTTATCAAGGTACCCAACTATTGTGGTTTCAACGACACCCATCAGAAAGGGTGGCTACCTAATGCATCTCTATTGTCTGATGCAGACATTAGTAGATCTTCACTTGTGGCCCAGTTAAGACAATAACCTGAGAAATGGGAGAAATTCTTGATTATGGAATGACACCAGGAAAGGACACCAGATTTAATAGGGCCATCATCGACTGCGTGCAAGAACGTTTTCTGATAACAGGTGCACTGATTTTAATTAATTATGAAGTAGGGTTCACCTAAGACCACAACAATCAAAACTTAAACGTAACTTCTATCTAGTGATGGTAAGATTATATCTGACCCCAGGTTGCCCGATAAACTTTAGCTCTCCCTACACCTAGCAACTCAGCATTCCAAGATGACGTTATCATAAACCACCAAAGAAACTCATGCGTAATGTACACAACTGCTACACCCAAATCCGCACCAAATGAGGATGCAAATTGTATCCTTGGCTAAACTATCAAGTGATCTAAGCATGACCCATATTCAGCTAAGAAAACTCCACCAAGCTAACTTTAACAAATGCAAAACAATAATTTTGCATCTAAATCTAGCAGAACAGCAGACAATATGAGGCTGCCTGGCGAGAAAAGGGAACGACTTCTAAAAAATTTATGAAATATGGGCCAATGTGAAACATAGTGGTTCGTTTCCAATCAGGCAAGGAATCTAAGACCAGCCTCACAGAGTTCTTCTGACGAGGGAAAAAGCTTAAAGTATGAGTGAGCTAGAATGGTTGGGGCACAAATTTTACTTAGTGAAGTATATTGTCGGAGATACAGCAGAACACAAGTAAAAAGGCATTTCAGTAGATGATAATGAATTAAAAGGAAATAAAAATAGGATTGAATTTTCATTTCTGCCTCTGTATTTTTGTTTGTGTGTATGAGGTATATGTACTGCCGGAGCGAAAGGCAATTGAGTGCTGTTCCGGGAGTAAGATAACATATTATTAAAACCTTGAGTGAAATATGCATATTCAAAGACTGAATCAGCCAACACAATGTCATCAAATGTGAGGGATGCAGG
Organism: Lissotriton helveticus; assembly: GCF_964261635.1. Taxonomy (NCBI): domain Eukaryota; kingdom Metazoa; phylum Chordata; class Amphibia; order Caudata; family Salamandridae; genus Lissotriton; species Lissotriton helveticus. Next base: position 998,270,444 of record NC_136067.1, read on the forward strand.
CAGAGGGACTCTCAAAAGCATGCCATTTGCCACTTGGCCTTTAAGGTTTAAAGTTATGTGGAGCAGTGGTTTTTAAACTTCTGACTTTGGTGGACCCCCGTTGAATCACTACTGGAGGCCAGGGATGCTAACCTAAGCAATTTTAATTATTTGAATCTCAAAATTTTACCCAAAAATATAGAAACAAGTTTTCACAAAAGGGAAATATAAAAAAAATCGAAATGTTTATTTCAATGGGAAGGTTGAAGCTTTTCAAAATCTGATTTTATTTCTAAAAGATGAATTGCTTTAAAATTTGACATTTGAAATGTTGCCTTTTTTTAAAATATATATTTTATGAATCTGCTAATATTCTTGAATTTTCTAAACAATTGTGGACTCCCTGAGTAGGTTTCATGTTCACAGACCCCGGGTTAATATCTGGTGATGTAGAGAACATTCACTTAGAGTCTTTAAACAGCACATTTGTGTGTACAGCCAGCAAAAACTGACAAGGATTTATAAACAGAATGTCTCTTATATACTGGCCTACCTTTATACTATTCTGGACATTAAAAGGAATTCCATACGCCTAGGCGAAACCATAAATTTGGTCATGCCTTGACAAAGTAAAGGAGATATTGTGTGACGTTTACTGGTTATGTGTTACTCTAGGTCACTGGGGTGGGGCTAGTACAGAGATTGGGATTACAGTTTTTTGAAGGCCTCTTTTTTATGTTCCCAAATAATTATTGACCCTAAAATTAAGCCCAAGGTTGTCTATTTTCTAACTTTCCTTCCTATGTTCTAATCATTATCTCTATGTATTTTACTAGGAACTACTCAAACCCAAAGGAAACATGGGAGGCATCCTTTAGCTAATATTAGTCAGGGCAAAGAGAGGCACTATTTGCAATACCAGACTTGTACCCTTGCTGCATATATACTGTTGAGAGGGATTATCCTGCACCACTGACTACATTTAAAATGCAGGTCAGGAACCCTCGAACAGGGCTGGACTGGCCGTAGCGGGCACCAGGTGTTTCCCAGGTGGGCCACTAGGGTGGGGGGCGGTTTTGGGCACCTGGCGGGGCGTTTTTGTTACCGGGAGCCAGCAAAATCGGCCCCCTGTAACATAATCGTCCAAAACCGGCCCTAGCATGCAGCTCGGTCGCACCCCCCCTTCCCCACATGGGGGCCTGCCGACCAGTTTGCCAAGGCCGGTTTCAGTTCCCAGTCCAGCCCTGCCCTCAAATCAACAGGTCACGCCATGGAATGACAAAGGCCTAATCACTTTTAAAAAGTAAACTCATTAAATGGCATTACTTCAGAAAAGTATTTGATCTAGGACCAAAGTAGCTAAGAAATCCTCCTCAAGCTGCCGGATTAAAGTGGAGGTCCCTAGGCAATCGAATTTCGGGGCCCCCCAAACAAATTATTTCCTAATATTGAATGCACCAGATTGTTTTACAAACTGACAGCTGCCAGAAGAGTAGCTTTTAAAAGATAAACTGTTTTGTGAATCTGTTGTCTCTGGTTTATGTACTTTAAGTTGTTAATGGTTACATCACATTAATACAGTATTTTCTATATAGATTCTTTAATGTAAAGTTTTCCATTCAAGTTGATTTGCTTTTTTCTCTCTTTCGTAAACAATATTTAAGAAAGCTTAAGATTGTAGTTTTCTTTCAAGATCAAATCAATATTATTTTGATCTGTTGTCTCAGGCGCCTATAAAAAGTGGGGCCCATAGGCCGGTGCCTACTTTGCCTAGTTGGTAATACGGAACTGCCTCCTCATGCTAACATTAGATTAGGTTAGGCGGCCTTTTTGATAGGCATACATACATCTCACATCCAAGAATTTACCCACGCACTTCTGAACACATTGAAAGCAGCAGGCTTACTGTTACCATTCTCCAACACAGTAAAATCATTTTTTTCACTCTAGACTCTACAGTAGCTCTTATCCCTCATGTTATGCATATAACCAATGCCCTTATTTAGCGTTTGGCGGATGACCGTCTGCCATATTTTGAGCTCGTTGCCTGTCTGGCAGAGATCTGTGTGTTTTCAGAGAAGCTGCTGCCATGGTGACTCCTCTGAAAGACCTGGAACTTTGCTGAGCGGAGTCAAGTTTAATGCAGTCACTTAGGAAAGTGTTTTGTTTTAAAATAAATATCCGAAAGGTGGGTTTCTTTTTGAAAAAACAAAAAACGGACAGCCCGACGCTGCAAGTTTCCTCATAGCATGTGGGAGGTAACTTTCATTTTTTAGGAAGAGTTTAATGGGAAGACTTTTGGAAGTAGGTAGGGGTCAGAGGGCGTATACATTCCGAGGTCCCCATTAACCCGCCTGGTAATATCGCCCTCTGGAGTTACCATTACTCAGTGCAACAGTAACACTGGAAAGCACATTACTAGGGCTTACAGGAATGAGGGGAACTGGTAATTTCAGTACCAATTCCCCTGGTTATTCCTCATCTCCCATCTCCAGGAGACTTCAACTGCATTTAGAAGGTTGAGTCTCTGACTGAAGCACACCGGACCTGCAGTGCCTACATTTATTTTTATTTATTTATGCGATTTGTATAGCGCGCAAATACCCTGGGGTGTCTCGGCGCTGAAGGTAACTTAAGAGTCGCTAAGGTGGGAGGCCACTGATTAAACAGCCAAGTCTTTACCTGTTTCTGAACTGTCAGCAAGGAGGGGCTGTTTTTAATGTGGAGGGGGAGGGTGTTCTACAATCTGGAAACGGCCACTATGAATCGTCTGTCTCCCCAGGCCACTTTTTTGGTACGGGGGATTGTGAGCAGATGGGCCGCAGATGAGTGTACAGATCTTTTCGGAGTATAAGTGTGCAATGCTTTTTTTAGGAACTCCGGCCCTGTATTATTGATAGCTTTGTAAGCAATGCACAGAGCCTTGAATTTAGTGCGGATTCTGTCAAAAGCCAGTGCAGTTGACGAATGATGGGGGATATTGAAGTGAACTTTGGGGTGCGGGTCAGAATTCTTGCTGCTGCGTTCTGAATTAGCTGCATTTTGTTAAGGACTTTTTCCTGAGCATTTAGTAGGAGCCCTTTGCAATAGTCCACCTTGGACAGCACCGAGGTACACATTAGGGTCTTGCCGGCGCTAGGCGGAAGAAAAGGCAGGAGTTTTCTGACCATTCTAAGGGTGTAAAATGAGGAAGAGATGACACCATTCTCATGGTTGATAAATGACAGCTTGTCGTCAAACATTACTCCCAAGTTCCTAACCTTCATGACAGGTGATGGAGGAGGACCCAAATTGGTCGGCCACCAGGTTGGTGACCATGAGGGGGTAAGACTGCCTAAGATCATTTCCGTTTTGTCGGAATTAAGTTTTAGGCAGTTATCTACCATCTAGGAGCTGATAGCCAACATTCCCTCTTGGAAGCTGGCAGCAATTGCTCCTCCATCATTATGTACAGCCAGTACCAGTTGGGTATCGTTGGCGTACAAGGTTAGTCTTATCCCATGTGCTTTGATGACCCAGGCCAAGGCTCTATCGAAATTAAAACAGCACTCATAATCAATCCCTTGGTATGCAATGGGTCCCGCTTATGCTTGTAGTTTTTTCAGATGGCAGTGGGACACTTTGTTTCTTGTGATGTCCAACCACACTGACCACCTGCGGCAGAGTGCCTAAAGATACTGCCTAAGCCATCTTGTGTCCAGCAGTGCACAGGGCCTGTTATCATGTACCAAGAAGAACTAATAATATGCTTTCAGTACAAAAGATACATTGCAATACTGGAACTTGATAATAATTTCCAAAAAGGTCTGGGGCAGCCGTAACTGCTAAGGTTCCTGGCTACTCACTTAATCGTGATATGACTGAACTCTTTCCTTTACATTTTCCATACAATTGAACCTTAAGTGGCAACCTAACCTGCTTAAAATACTTGGGCATGCATTAAAAAATACGCTTGAAGAATCAAGGACCCATATAGAATCTACCCTTCTAAATAAAAGTAAAAACCTGAAAGAAACACGGTCCCCTAGCTACAAGACCAGGTTGGGTCGAATAGAAACCATAAAAATGATGATAGCACCTCAAATCAATATTATCGTGGGAATGTTCTCGTTATGACTCTCTATCAACTTTCACAATTCCATAAAATAATCTTATCTCAAACTTTATATGGACACACAAAAAGGACAGCATTTCTCAACTAAACTGAAAATGAACAAAATATAGCGTGGCAGCATGAGTCTGCCGAACTTCAACAACTACCAAACAGCTTTCCTTGTCAGCCTGGTGGCTAAGCTCAGAATAAACCACCCATCCACCCATGGGGTGACATCGAATCAGATGTAGTCAAGTCTCCTTCACTTACAAACAAACTTACTCTAAAATCATTACGGACGCAAAACTCACTTTCTATTATAATGCTTACTATTAATGCCATCAAAAAGATTGATAACATTTTCTCAAATAAAATAAAAGGCTTCATTTTCTTCTCTTTATGGTACAAGTCACAAAAATTAAGATACATGGACAAACAATCTTTTGGAAAGAGTAGGCATTCACAAGTATTATACATATCAATGACGAAGGTACACACCATGCTCTGTGAGAAATGTAACCTTCAATCTATTGAATTTGACAAACTTCTCAACATTGGATTTAGATTAAAAGACCTCACCCTGCGATTGGCTTCACTTCCTGAGTTTAATATCCAAATGGGCCATGTAGCTGGAAAATGTTGTCTTTTTTAAAGAAAACAATACCCCTTAAAAACACCTACATTCAGGAAATATGGAACACATAATGTAGAATTAGGAATATTTCTCCAACTACTGACACTGTCGGAGCAAGTTTAGAACTCAATTCTTTGCCATTAAGTAGCTGCATTGCTGTACCAATGCAACATTTGGACAATGCATAGATGCTTCTGGATCACAACAAGACTGTATAAGCTAGGCTTATCTGACACGGACCAATGATGGCACTGCTTGGAACCCTTCAGTGATGTAGATCACCTACTCTCCTATTACAAAAACATACAAATTAACAGAAACAATACTGAACAAGTGCTAAATTAGATCTTTCACTCTACTGTTTCTCTCAATCATGGTATAGCTAAATTAGACTCACATATTATTTTCTCACCACCAGATTTCGACATATGGGACTTGAAACTTTCGGATCTATTATTAACTATTGGTATGAAAACCATTCTAGCGGATTGTAAAAACTCTAACAACATCTATGTCCACACATGGTGGGCATGGGTTTTGTTTCTCAGAAGTGCAGACAACATTACACTTAACTACAGCTTCAGCCCAAAACCTTCTAGAGTCTTCTGGAACAAGGTAGAGTTATAACTCGAAAAAACATTAACCACTGTAACTCAGTCGTCTCCCCATTGTCTGAAATATTAGCCTCTATACCAGCATTTCCAATTGCGGAAACACTGTATTTGCTTTATGCAAGCATAGGATGTGAACCCTTCATCTCTTCCCACCGTTGTTTGCCCAAAGTACATTCTCCCATTTTTGCCTTCCATGTTTCATTTATTACTATTCTTTCCTCTTTCTTTCATCATCTTCTTCCAATCTTATCTTTCTTTTTTTCCACTACTCTCTACCTCTCTCAGTATTGTCTCTCTTACCGCACTATGCCCAACATCTAAGCATGTTGTGTACGATCTTTTACTGCAACCAGATGTATTATGTGGATTTATGTGATAATTTTTGACCATGTATTGTTTCTTTATAAATTTAATAAAACTCTTTCGAAAATAAAAAACGGAATTTAATAGTTCCCAATTGTGCTTATTGTTGTTTTATAAAATGTATTTTTGTGGAATGGCGATACAATCCTACAAATACACGGAATTCTCGCATTTTTACGGCTGTTGCCTTTAAATTCCCTGACTCGGGAAACATCTGTCTGCCTGCAAGCGTAAGCGCTCGGAGACGTGACAGGTCCAAATTTAAGCTCTACGCCCTAGATTTCTACTTTTCTCTCGGGCTCAGTTCCAGGAAGCTACCGCTCACCAGCATTATTCATATGTACGCCTATTAAACAACTGTATCAAACCAGAACCTTTACCTTTAACGTACTATGTTTTATGGCCGTGTCTAGCTTGTACTGCCCAAAGATATATTATCCAATACTTTAGAACAAGGGTAACGAGCATTGTGTACCAAAGACATCAGTCGGAAGGAATGTGGTTGTGGCTGGCTGACTGATAGCAAAAAAAACGGGGAAGTGCTGTCGTACAAACATCCGTCCCTAAATCACTGAACAAAATGCTGCTATTTCTCTTGAATTTACAATGACGAGACAAGTAGAGGAAGGAAAGCAAAGGGCGTGGTGATATATGGCTGCGCATAGTTCGAGAAATACGTACAAGCAGTGACCAATGGCAAGGCGTGACCTTGTGCAAGTGTCAGGCAGGTCCGCACACTGGCTTCCCCAGGAAGACAACACGTACACTAACACACAGTGGCGACGAGGCTATTGTATTCTGAACCCTGGAAGACCTTTTCCCACCAACCATTCGGGGCACTGTTTAACAACAGCGACTTCCTAGTGCTGCGTACCCCGATATTCCGGTAACTACTGCGTTAACTGGATAATTTATTGCTTCCTCATTCTGCAACTCTGAAAGGGGAATAACACGACAATGACGCTAGAAAAAACACGTATGCACGTTTTTTTTTACCTGATTATATCCCAAGATTCACCAGGCAAACTTTATTTGAGGGTTGGAGGGTGTAAATATTATATTTACTGGGGTTTTATTAGTTCCCCACTCTGCATTGCGGAATGGGGAATAACGCACTAATAACATGTTTTACACGTTCTGTTATGCAGATTTGTAGCGCTCTATGTTAATGTTAAATGTTTTTATAAAGCGCACTGTTACCCGGAGGTGTCCTGGCACTAGCCCAAAGAATCAGGAAACTGAGGGAGGGACCTAGTTGCTGAATAGCCATGTTTTCGGACCCTTTCTGAATGCAGCAAACACAAGGGGATGATGGACGGAGCGCCAAAACATTTCAGACACATCCCCTGTCACAGATCTGAGTGGAATCCATCATCATTCTTTACCTAACTTCACTCACCTCCAGTCATAGATCTGGGTTGAATCCATCATCATTCTTTAGCTCACTTCGCCACCCCAGTTCAGACACAGCTATATGCAAATAGGTCTGTGATATTGTAATGTGCTGTTGAGGCTTCCACTCTGCACTTTACTTCGCTGATTTTAACTTGATTGTTCTATGTGATCTATTTTTTAAAAAATATTGTATTTTGCACTCACTTTGTATTCAGGCTTGCTGGACTTGTTATCCTTCTGCCAGCGCCCCATTCCACCACGGGTTTTCCCGTTTGTTGTGGAGGGTGCTGGCACAGATTGTTGGTCTCTCGACGATTGGAGACCCAGGGTCACGCGCTAGCCTCTCCCCCAGGCGCCGCCCTATTTAGCCCTCACGACCTACCCAGCGCTTAGAGGTCCGTGATATTGTAATGTGCTGTTGAGGCTTCCACTCTGCACTCTACTTCGCTGATTTTAACTTGATTGTTCTATGTGATCTATTTAAAAAAAAAAAACATTTGTATTTTGCACTCACTTTGTATTCAGGCTTGCTGCACTCGTTATCCTTCTGCGAGCGCCCCGTTCCACCATGGGTTTTCCCGTTTGTTGTGGAGGGCGCCGGCACAGATTGTTGGTCTCTTGACGATTGGAGACCCAGGGTCATGCGCTAGCCTCTCCCCAGGCGCCGCCCTATTTAGCCCTCATGACTTCTTCCGCGCTCAGCGGACGCGCGCCGAAGTCGCGCCTAAGTCCAGCCCGTCTGCGCCCGTCCACGCTGAGATCGCGCCTGGGGCCCGGGAATCTGGGCTGACCTCTTCTGGTTCGCAAGTAGGTTCTGTTATCCTAAACAGTTGTTGCTGGCACTGAAGCCTCTAGCCAAGCCCTGCGATTACACTACTGTTCCTGAGGCCTTCTCAGGGAGTTTGTGGTGTGGATGTTTTAGTAGTGTCTCCGGAAACGCTAATCTCCGGAAGACTCAGTTGTGCACCTCCGCCTCTAAGTCTGTTCCCAACCCAACGACTGAAAGGTGTTTTCTTATCAATGCTAGGTCCTTAATAAAAAATAACATTGCTTTTAGGGACTTTGTTTCTGATAGGAAACCTACGTGGGTGTTCATTACAGAGACCTGGGCCTCCGATGCCTCGGGACCTGATTTAATAGATGCTATTCCCATCGGGTATGCCCTGGCCAGGATGGATAGAATTGGTCGTCGAGGAGGAGGAATAGGAATTCTTTACAAGGATTCCCTTATATGTCGTACTGAGTTTCTCTCCACACCCTCTGACCCTTTCCAGGCCTTGTACTTTTACATCAATTCCACTCCCTCTGTCTCTTTCTCTGGCCTCCTGTTTTACAGACAGCCGGGCCCTAGATCTTCTTTTAGTCAGGATCTAAGTAGGTTGCTAGAGCCATTTATTGAGAGACCCAATATCACTCTCCTAGGTGACTTCAATTTCCATTTGGAAAATATGGGATCTAAGGACACCCAGATTCTCCTAGATACCCTGGATTCTTGTGGTCTGACTCAATTGGTGGTCGGTCCCACTCATCTGGCTGGGCATACACTTGGTGGAGTCTTTTCTAATGACCCCAGGTTGAAGGAGGGCCCTCCGGTTCCCCTAGCTTGGTCCGACCATGCGGCCGTCCCACTAGAACTGTCATTTCAGGATTCTCTCCCTTCTTTCTCGGATGCCAAGAAGTGGGAACTTAGAAGGAGCTTTAAAGCCATTAACAATGTGTCTCTCTCTCCTTTTTTGAATGATTTGACGCCGGCTGAACTACAGGATATCAATTCTGCTGCCCTTGAACCTGCAAGTACTATCTCAGGGGCTCTGGATATCGTGGCTCCCTTCAAATTACATTACTCTGCGAGAAAGAGTCCGTCGGCCCCTTGGTTCTCGGACAGACTTAGGTTGTTGAGACAAGGATGTCGGAAACACAAGAGGCTCTGTAGGGCCCGGCTGGATCCCTTAGAGAGGGAACAACATAAACTCTGTCTAAGGGATTACAAACTAGCCATTGTGGAGGAGAAGAGGGCCTATTTCTCCAAGATCACTGCTTCTCTTAATTCCCCTAGAGATCTTTTCAAAATCATAGACTCTTTATCCTCTCCCCCGGTAGTTGATCCAATAGCGGAGTTGTGTGATAACATCTCGGCCTTTTTCCACTCAAAGATCGCTGATATCTACAGCTCTCTTGAATCCTTGAATCTGGGTATGCCCTCCCCTATTGATTTTGCTTCCTCCAGCGATCGGAGCCTGTCTGATGGACACCCCCCCCGAGTTTCCTGTCCTTTCCCCTTCTTACTCCTGAACTGATGACACAGCTTTTGGATAACACCAAATCGGGCTCTCCCTTAGATCCTTGCCCGCTTAAAGTTCTGAAGGCCTGTCGGGATGTACTTATCCCTCTCCTCATGTTCCCCTCTTTATGGAAAATGGCGGTTGTTAAACCCCTTCTTAAAAAGTCTACTTTAGATCCAGGGGTTTTGAAAAACGTTCGCCCCATTTCACTTCTCCCTGCCCCTGCAAAGATGCTGGAATCCCATCTTAGGGGCCCATTATGATCGCGGACGGACTTGAGTCCGCCCGCGACCATAGAGTAGAAGGGAACCTCCGCATGGCCTGCGGAGTTCCCTCTTGTCCAATTAGGATGTGACCGCCACCCTGGCGGTCACATCCTCTATTTTTACCATTGCGGCGGGTGCGGCTTCAAGCTGCACCCGCCGCAATGGTAAAAATGCATACATTGCATTTGTATGCAGAAAGCGGCAGGCACCGTGCGGTGCCTGCCGATTACTGCATACAAATGCAGGGGGTAAAGAATTTTTTAAAGCCTTGATCTTAATAGCAACTGCAAAAAAATATAAGTGATCAAATGAATAAAGCAAGTGAGTGGGAGTACTCGGAAGCCGGCAAGAGGTACCGACGGACAGAGCGGGGCCTCATTTTTCCCGAGCGGGTGCCGGGTGAGGTGAGGCGACTTCCCACATAATGCTGGGAAAGGACGAGTAATTAAATTTTCCACCAGTTTACATTGGGAACCCAAGTTCCTGGTAGGAATATTTTGATCTGATACTGTCTTGCTTTATTCATTTGATCACTTATATTTTTTTGCAGTTGCTATTAAGATCAAGGTTCTGAAGAAAGCTGGATAAGTTTTATCCATATAGCCGAAACATGTTGACCACTCTGCACTGCGCCTATATATAGTTATACTGTCAAACTATCAGGCGTAATTTTAATCTTGACACTAGAACAGTGCCCATTAAACATATTTTCTGTTCTGGTAGTTATTTTTATCATCATCTTTATCACTCACTCTCTCACACAGCACTGCACTCCATCAGTACCTATTTTGAAATATACTGTGGCTAGAGATTTACCTCGGTAATCCATCTCTGCACCATCACTTGATGGGTTGGGCAAGTTCTGGATCCACCATAAGTATCCCACGTGATGATATTCCGCCACAATGGTGGTCTGATGGGAGTTTTCAGCCATAGGTAATTTCTTTGTGTTTCTTGATCCTCTTTAGTTCTTAGGTGCGGTACAACACACACTCTCTGAGACCCTATATCTCCTGTTTATGGTTTATGTTACGCTCTGGGTTATGAGATTATAGGGTCATTAAACTAACCCATATAGACCCCCCCAACTTTCTTTTTTCAAGTATTTTGAAGAGCCTTGAAGGCTGTACACAAAGATTTTAACTTGAGCCTCTTCCAGTCTGGTAGTCAATGAAGTTCTATCACCCGGGAGGGTATCCTGGCACAGATCCTGGCGCGTTCTGAGCTACAAAAACTCAGCAATGTGCTGCATTGTTTCTGGACAAATTGTACCAAGTTTTATCTGGCAAATTTTGTTCGGGGTCGGGAGAGGCCATGGGTTGAGAGAAAGAAATTACTAGTTTGAAAATCGGGTTGGCTGTTCACAACCACATCGGGAAGCGCATATCATGATTCCCGCAGGACTCAGAATAAACATGCAAATCTCTTGGAATGTGAATAACACTTCATCCTACTTAAATGTGGTTTAAGCAACACTTTCTTCCTATGTGTTGTAAATTTCATTTTGACAATCTATTCTGATGGCAGATAGCACAGTCATTCATTGGCCACAACACAACTTACCTGGGAGGCATTGGCCCACACAGCGCGGAGCAGCAGTTTGTGAAGATGTTGCCGTAGCTGTACGGATTGTAGTTGTCTTTGCCTCTTTTACTTGACCATGATCCTTTAATCTAGGAAAACATAAATATTAACTTGGGATATGAAGAGAAAGGAGACGTGAATAAACAAACACCATCTGCAACGCACAAAAGTCTTGAAAGCAACAAACATACAAAAAAAGGCAAGGCCAGGCCTTCCCCTGAAAAACAGTAGCGAGTACGTACAGCTCGATGGCCAAATTTATGAAAGAGTTGCACCGCCATTGCGCTACGCAATGGGGTGCAAGAGTGACACCATTGTTAAGTTACATTTATCAAGCCATACAAGGTGACCTTGGTGGCCCTGAGTGGCTTGATAAATCTGGAATAATGCAACACAGCGCAAATCCCTGGGTTGTGTTACTCTGTCTCAGGGAGGTGGTTCATGGGTGGAGTGTGGGTACGGATTTTGGTATCAATTACCAGATTTACCATTACTGGTAAACATGGGAATGCGTCAAAATGGTACGCCTTCCCAGGTGAGGCGTAAAGAGGGAAAATACCTATATTTCTAATGGTTTTTTCCTCTTTCTATGTGTACTGCATTTTGCAGAACACATAGAAAGAGGAAGATGCCTCAGGGGAATGTTTTTGTGCAGGGACAAAAACAATCCTGCTTACAACGCGGACAGCCTTGCACCATGAACAAGGGTCCCTTTGTTGGAGCTATGCAGCACATTGTGGACCATCGCAAGGAAAAGACAGGAATGCGCTTTATGTTAAATACGAAGCACTCCAGCTCTTTTGCTATCATGCAGCGCCGAGCAGCGAAGTAGCTTGTTGCACGATTTTGTGATAAATATGCTCCTTAGTGTAGGAGGTATTACTGCTTGCAAATGACTCCTGTACATCATATGCCGTGAGTAACAGCTCCACACACCTGTACGGCTACTGAATATAGTAGAGCTTCGATCACACTTTCATTACTATACATATCACTGGTAGTGCAGCTGCTGTGTCATTGTTTCTGCACAACAATTTAAGGTTGTGCTGTTCATGCCAAACCTTTGCTGTACAACTGGTGCAGGTTGTATATCGGTTGTCACAACATTTCTGTGCATATGTACCAATACTTTGTCTCTATACATCTTGTGCAGGCTATTCTGTTTCTGCCACACTTGTTGCAGATGTTCTATTGGTATTATGCTGTTTCTGTTATAATGTTTCTGTATGCCTGTTAGACCTTTCATCTTTTGCAGTGCCTTCCCTGTCTTTTTGCTTACTGACCTGCTGTTTTTGATGGTATGCTGGACTTCGCTTTTGCTGGTTTAGTGTCTAAGCGCACCTTTTTCAATGCTTTTCAGTGCTAAAGTGCAAGTGCTCCTACTGTAAATTGTGTTACAATTGGTTTTCCATGATTGATATATTTGATTTATTAGTAAGTCCCTAGTACAGTGCCTAGGCCCTGTACATCAAATGCTACTGGTGGGCCTACAACACTGGTTGTACCACCCACACAAGTAGCCTTTCAAAGGTGTCACAAACCTGCCACTGCAGTGTCTGTGTGCAGTTTTTACTGCCATGTTGATCTAGCAAGTGTATCCCTTGCCATGCCCTAACCTTCCCTTTTCTTATGCAAACGTCACCCCTAAGGGAGGCCCGTGGTAGCCCTGTGGGCAGGGTGCAGCGTATGTGAAAAGTAGGTCATGTAGTAGTATGTTTTACATGTCCTGATGGTGAAATACTGCCAATTTCGTTTTTCACTATTGCCACGTTGTCTGGCCCATAGGTTATCATGAGAGCTGCCTTGTAACATCTTGCAAGTGTAACTTTACATTGAGACAAGATAGATGAATCGAGTTTAGGATCTCTGAACTCAGAATTTAATAATACATATTTTAGTAAAGGTGGCTTTTAAATTGTGTGTTTGAAAATGCCACTCTTAGAAAGTGGGCATTTTCTTAACCATCCTGTGTGTCTCTGCCTGTTTGTGTATTCACCGTCTGGTTTTGGAGTGAGAGGAGCTGGGGCTGTGCATTCACACTAGACAGTGACAAGGGGAGTTGAGGTGTGTCCTGCCTTTCCTGGATGACTCATAGCCAGGCTGAATAAATCTTCTGCATTTAGAGTAGTGGGAGGAGTTTTCACTAGCACCTGAAAAAGCTGTGTTGCCCCGCACAATGCTGTCTCCACCTCCAGTACTGAAGCTGGACCAGGGAGGACAGAAATGGTTTCTACTGAACTTAGAGACTTTCTGCCTAAAACCACAAAGGAACAAGTATTATATATATTGGGACCCTGACCCCAGAACTTTAGAACTCTTTTGGACTAAGGAATCTGCCAATAAGACGAGCTGGAGAAGCTGTTAGAAGGAACTGCCACTTTGCTGTGTGCTTTGCTGTGTATGCCTGCAGTGGCTGCTACTACCTTGGGCAGTTAAAGGACTGGACTTTCTGCAACTGATTTTCCAATATTCGTATTTTGATTACTGTATGTTGGATTTTTATTCTTTTGGTCTTGTTTTACACAGATAAATATTGACTATTTTTCTAAAAACTGGTATGGTGTCCTTTTGTAGTGTTTTCGCTGTATTACTGTGTGTTATGTGCAAATGCTTTAATTTCAAAAAGGGGGTGGTGATGGACAGAGTATCTGAGTTAATCAGAACACTCCTACCCAGTCAATAGATCAGGGCTTGATCCATCACCGTTTTTTAGCTCACTGCACCATCCCAGTTCAGAACCTGGCTATATGCAAAGTAGTCTGTCCCTGGCCCAGTGCATCATGGGAACAGGGCAGACCAAACTACCAAGCCAATTCTTCACTGGAAAGGAAACAAGCTTCCGGGGACCGGTTTCTGGCATTACAGCCGTCTTCGGCCCGGCTTGCTTGAATCCTGATGGTGTAGTGAGCAAGGGACTCATGTCTGAGCATACCCTTCCACACTCATGGTGGCCAAAATAATTTCAAAAAGGGGGTGCCTGTGACAGCTCGTGCCAAGCTACAAGGGGTGAGCAGGGTTTTTTTAGAAGTGTATCCCCTTACCCTGACTAAAGGAAGGGTCCCTACGTGGACAAGGTGCATACCTCTGCCATCTAGAGACACCCATCTCTAACAATGCCCAATTGAAGGTAGGACAGCATCCTTTTCCGTAGCTCTTCTACGAATAGTGCTGTAGCTACTACACAATTTTTGTGCATCTCATGGATGTCCTTCTGATGTGTCACCTTGTGGATAAACAACTAGGGCAGGTAGCACTGTGGTGTCACAAGCTTTCTGTATGGGTAATGAGTTGATTGACTTATGATTTATGTTGATTTTATCTACGAAATAAGTCCTTCTTGATTAATTACGTATTGGCAAATCCAATAGGTCTGGCTTAGTTATGAGCCAGACATACTGTCTTTGCCAAAGCAGGAGGGTGCACTGCGTTTGTATTTCAGAAATTAGAGCAGCGACTTTGCTGCAGGAGCAGAGGAGCTTCTAGGTACGGTCAATCTTTTAGCGGGTTAGCAGCTAAATGTGATTGCTATGGATGCTGAAGTGTTGTTCCTTATATTAAAACCTCCAGCTAATCAGGCATTTGACATCTCTAGAAATTAGTTTGTTCTGGTGTAAGGTGAACCAAAGTGTTTTGTGGTTGCAAAACAAAAATGAATTGCTTTTGGTATACAATGCATGAATGTGATATTTAACTAAATATCACAAAAAGTGTGATGATTGAATGCACTTTTAATGTGTAAAATAGTCCCTTTTTCGACTTAACCAAGGCACTCCTAAGGATGCAGAAGAGTTCACACCAAAAGTCAATAGAATGATGGTGAGACTAAAATACTCCACTTTGCTGATCCATCATGTGATTGGAAATTTTGCAAGCCAATGGCTGAAAGACGCAGCTAATGGGTTGCACAGGGTTGATCCGACGACTATATTGTGTACTGAACACAAGAAGTTGGAACGGACACCCCTAGGAAGGCCCAGCTGCATTTTGTTTTGGTATATGTGTATTTGTGAAGCACTGTTACCAAATGTTTTACTAGCACTAATATCAAAGGATGAAAGAAATTCATAAACAGAGCTACTTGGGAGAGAGCTATTAGGGCTTAAGTTCCATCCTGAAGTTGGAAAAGTCACTTTTAGGGGCAAAAGGATAGGGGTTAGGGAGGAGAGCAAGATGGTGAACCCACGCTTCTCTTCTTAAAGGGGAATTACATGACCCCATGCATACAGGTTAAGGACTGTATCACAACAGTGGGACATGCATAGAAAACCTTCCATCCCTCGAATCTGCCTAAGCAAAATCTCCGGACTGGTATTCGACAATGTAATTCAAAAGCAAGAGGTCTGCTGGACTTTCCAAGTTATTAAAGAGCTGTGTGGTCTTCCCATTCCGCCGACACATTAATTAATTCCAGATTTGTAAAGCACAACATATCACTCCTAAGGGTATACAGGCATTTTGGGTCATCGGAGAGATTAATTGAGCTATTGCTCATAGGTACATGATGCTGAGCTGAGCTGCCGCCAGCAATCAAACCGTGAGCTCTGCGCTCCGGAGTTAGCTGCTCTGGCCGCTGCGCCACATTGCAGGAAGTAACAGACTTACATCTTCGTTTGTAGTTTGATTGGAGCTGATCAAGTATGTATGAAAACCTGAGAGACCAACGATGGACCACACTGAAAAAAAACACACCACGGCCTCCAGCACAGTGATGCACAAGTCAAGGAAGAATCAGTAGACAAAAACACACAGCGTTTGGCTACATTCTACAGTGTGATTTGTGGCACCCTAATACAGTAAGATGGGTGCCTCAGCCTTTCCTTCTGTAGATGGCACATTTTAGCATTAGATTCTGTCATTCCATCACTATGCCTTTTGACAACATCAGAGAAGCTGCTGGATAGGTCACAGCAACAGCAGATCCTAGCATTGAGTTTACGTAACCAGTGGGCAACTTTATGGAAATGTTACAAAAATGAGCATTATGATTGTCATTGTGGAAATGCTTATTACAATGACTTCTTAATATTTGTGACAATATTACGCTGACTCTGGTAGTGCTTGAACTTCATCTCTTGAGAAGAAAAAAAATGGGTGGAATACTTCTCTGCCACTGGTAATTACTTGGAACACATTTGAGTCCATAATCTTTTCGCTCAATGTGCCACTACAGATGGATCAGTATATTGAACAACACGTTTTAGGTAGCTGAGGACCTCGGGTAATTAGTAATTTTATCAAGAACACAGGTCCTGAGCTTAACAAATACTACTGTAGATGGCAAACATAGACTTAAATAAGAGCTATGGCTTAATTTTCCAATGTCCAGCCGTACAAGGATTTATTTATTTTCAAGGTTTTCTAGAAATTTGCGAATACGTGAAACACGACATGAATCAACAAACTGGGCACAAGCCTGTACCAAGTCAGGAAAAAAAAAAAATAAGGGGAAAGAACAGGCAAAAGAACTGGAGCAAGTGGCGGCTTACAGTACAATGCAATCTTGTGTAAGCACACACAAACAGTCACTGCACTTAATATATACAGTTGAGACATGCAGTTCTGTTACAACAGTCGACGTGACGTTTCGATCCCTAGCTCCAATTAATAACTGGGATCATCTTCAGGACTAGTGTTTATGCTATTGCCTGAAATGTTAAAAGCCTGTGGGAATAAACAGGAGGAAGAAAGAGGGACAAAATAGATGTCAAGCGTTTACATTAAGAATTGAACATGTCATCCATTTATGCGTGGTTTTATCACAATCAGTGACATGGTGCTCAGGTGAACTTTAGGGCAGTGATGGCTGTAAGGTCAGTGTTCTGGCTGTGACAATACGTGGCTAGAGTGTCAAGTGATATGTGACAATGTGGGCTTCAGGCAAACAGTGTGGGGAGGATTCGGTTAAGGTTTTGGAGTGGTAGTGCCAGGGGGGCATGTGGGTGAGCACTTGTTGCCTCGGACGACTATTTGCGGTGGTGACATTTCATGACTGGCGTGGGTCATGTGAAGTTCGCCGCTAGCGTCGTGACAATGCAAAAATAGTAGCTCATGAGGGTAAATTGCAATCGTGCATGGTACTAACCAAACCGCGATAGGCGAGTGATTTTCAGGGGGCATCTGGATATGGAGACTTATCGGTGAAGTCGGTCGCCTGTTGGTATTAGAAAGGTTTGGTAAAACAGAGTTCGCAAGCAAGGACATGCTGTGGCCACAGAGACGATCTGGCTGATTTACCTTATCGTGTCCTTGAGGAGCCTAGAGAGGCTTCTAAGAATTGGAAGGCGGGACGGCAACTTTAAAGTTTAATGACTTCGTCCTAGTGCGGATAGCCTGTTGAATTAAGGCAGACACTGAGAAACTGTTTGATAGGGTAAACCAGAATTATGCTAGGGGGGGCATGCAGGGGCGCCGAATTACCTTGTACTTGTGTCTGGGGCTCAATTAATTGGTTGAGCCTGGAGGGTTTAGGGAAGGCGGCTGCCGGGATATGCAGTCCGCTGCCTTCTGATCCTGTTTGGAAGCAAGGAATGGAAGGATTCAAAACCCGGGACAAAAAGGAAAGGACACCGTTCTGGAGAGACGGCGGGCCAAGTAGTCTTACCTCTGCTGAGTCCCGTCCTCCTCTCTCGATGGCAGAGGACTGGGTGCACGGCGAGAATGCTCTTATGACGGCGTTCACCATGTCGAGGGTAGAAATGGCCAAGGGACTAGTGTCAGTCGGGCACAAGGCGTGTGAGCGCCATTTTGGAAAGGTGAAGCGTCAGGCGTGCGGGCGCCATTTTGAGAAAGTGAAAGGGAGTGAGAGGGTGAAAGGACGGCAGACATCTTAGAGAGGGGGTGAAGGAGTGTTCTAGGTGAATTTGTGAATACAAAATGCATAACAATTAGGTACAATATCCATTTTAAACACATTCTCGTTTGAATTACAATGTCTTTGGAAATAAGTGGGACAGTCCAGCAGGGAAGTAGTACATTGTCTATAGAAATACATAAGAAGAGCGGTCCAGTAGGAAAGCAAGTCTGTTATAGGATTACTGGGTCCCAAAAATGGGACAAGCAATAGGAAAAAAGGCCAGCTGAGTCGTATGGCCTAAAGCAGATTGGTCCAATCTTCAGATCTGTTTAGTCCGTTTTGGATGGAGTTGAACTGAATGATTGACTTAAGCTCCTCTTTGTTCAACAGCAATGTCATGTTACCGCCCCGCGGCGGTAATTTTAGTACTTTAAGAACTGTCCAGTTTATATCGTCCTCCGTGTGTCTCATAGCTCCATATAATAAGAATAAGAACAATTTGACAATAAGATGGAGAAAAAAGGGAGAAAAAAACTTAGTGCTAGGGTTGACACGCCCCCGACTAGGGTGGGTGAAAGGGAGATTAGAGCCTTGCAATCCAGCGATTGCGCTATGTAGCAGTATATTGAACAAGGGAACCCGTTTTAGGTAGCTGAGGACCTCGGGTAATTAGTAATTACCCGAGGTCCTCAGCTCCTCTTTTCTACAAAGCATGTCATCTCACGCACCTCTATACACAGACGACTACATAAAACACCTTTGCTCACGTCCTTCATTACTATCGGACACTGCAGAAACACCCACCCCTGAGAACACTTCTATCCCAGATCAACTAGAAAAGCTTAAGAAAAAGCAGGTCAGACTAGAACTTATGATCTTAATGCTGACGGACTACCTAAAAGCAGAGGTCATCCCCCTAGGCCTACAGGTCCGCAACATCCCAGGGATCTTCACGGATAATCCCAAGTATATCCAAAATTTCAGTTATATAGGAACAACCTGCTCACGACATTGGTTAGTCCTGGGTATAGACATCGCCACAGAAACCTTGAAAGCCCTTGAAGTAGAAATCTCTGACATCTTAAAACAGATACAAGACTCAAATCCCTCAACTGATTCTAAAAAACTGCTAGAACAGATTGATAAAACGGTAGCAGACTTCCACAGGATAGAAAAAAATAAAAAATCCAATAAAATCAAGAAGGATTTGAAATCTTATAATCTAGAGACCACGTACCCATACTTGCAGAAGGACTTCTACACGAGTAGATCCTACCTATCACATCAAAACAGCCGCCCTTGGGGCCGATATAATAAACGACAAAATCTGGTTGGATTCTCAGATACTTCTGCTGAATCATCAGACAGTTCAGACCCAGCCGAGGGTAGCAGCGCAACCAGAAGAGGCGGAGCACATCAGAACACTTCTTTAGGCAGAGGCAGAGGAGCTCAGGACCCGCCACAGCAAGGCAGAGTAGAAAAGACCCAAAGATGGTACAACCCACTGGGAGAGCGGAGGACCCGCAACAATTATTATGACGGGCGTACCCTCCCCACAAAACATTGACACCATCCCCATTTTTAACCTGTCAACCCATACATTGGCAGAAAACGAACTTTCCCTGTTCAAAAAAGGCTTATCCTTTGTGCCCACAATTCCAACTAATTTTATGGAGCTCCAAACAGAGCTTATGAGATTCTTCAGGCGCATATGCCTACAGGCCTTTTTTCAGTTGCACCCCACACCTGAATACAATGCCAAGACTCCTTTCCGTCCTCCTTCCATCTTTCTCCCTTCAGCCGGGATGATTCCCGCTGAAGTTGTAACATTCGAGAAAGTCACCCTGAAGGAACTCTCTTGCCTCCAAAACTCGAGAAAATTCATTCCCTATAACATCACATTGAAAGAAAAGCAGGCAATTAACCAACTTAAAGCCAATGACACCTTGATAATCAAGAGTGCTGACAAGGGTGGCGGCATTGTGCTCCGGGAAAAGACAGCCTATACCACAGAGATAGAGCGCCAACTGAATAATAAAGAACATTAAAAAAGGCTAGCTCATAATCCCACCAAAGAGATACAGACATTAATTCTCAAGATTACTAATGAAGGACTAATGAAGGACTGGAATCTGGTTTCCTTTCTAAAAAAGAATTCAATTTCCTTAAGAGCCCACGTATCCCGGTTATATACACACTTCCCAAAGTGCACAAAAATGCAACCAACCCACCGGGCAGGCCCATAGTTTCTGCATGTGGCTCTATACTTGAACCCCTTGGTTCATACGTCGACTTCTTCATTAAAGACTTCGTTCCAAAAACCCAATGCTATGTCAGAGACTCAGTGAATATGATCAATATGATCGAACACCATCCTTTCAATCCAGCCTCAGAGACTCTATGCACCATGGACGTAGAGTCTCTCTACACGAACATACCCCAGACATCAGCACTATTAGTGATCCAAAGAACTCTAGATTCACGACCTCGACCCCACCCTGTTCCCACCACCTTCATCCTACAACTTCTCGAGGTATGCCTGACCAAGAACTTCTTCATGTTCAAAAATGAAAATTGGAGACTAATGGTATTCTTACACCCTCCAACCCATTTTTCACAAACATTGGTTTCTGGCGCAGGTATATCGACAATATTTTTATCATTCGGAAACAGGATGTCGATTACCTGCGCCAATTCCTGCACTGGATGAACAACAACTGTTCGGGGGTGTCATTTACCATTACTACTGACAATGATTCTGTGGCTTTTCTAGATCTCACAATCTTTCACTGCGATGGTCACCTGCTCACTAGGCTCTACCGCAAACCAATAGAAAAGAATACTCTTTTGGCTTACAGCAGTAACCATCCCAGAGCTCTACGGGACTCTTTGCCTTATTCTCAATTTTTGAGAATAAGACGCAACTGCTCATGCAAAAACGACTATTTTCAGGAAGCAGCAGTTCTAGCTTCTAAACTAAAAGAACGTGGGTACCCCAGAAAAATTGTAAAGAATGCTTCGAAACGAGCATGGTACTGCTCGAGAGAGGTCCTACTAACCCCCAAACCAAAAAAAGACCTGAAACGCATTGCATGCGTCACCACATTCTCGCCCATTTCACACAAATTGAGGAAAACTATACTCAAACAATGGCCCATTATCAACTCAAGCATCCTTGATATTGACAAACCTCTCTTCGCTTTCAAAAAAAGCAAGAACCTTAAAGACCATCTTGTAAGTGCAGTATTACCTTGCGCACCCACAGCTTCCACCCTTGATGTTGTATGGGGTCTGTCCCCCATTGTTGGTCACTCAAAATGTGGTGGATGTAACAATTGTAATTTGACGATTGAAGGTAAAAGCTTTACATTTAACAATATCACTGTTCACAGCCATTCCTTCTCGAATTGCAATACTCAAAATGTGATATATCTGATTCAGTGCCCGTGTTTGAAAGTATACATAGGACAGACTACACAAAAGATTCGTACCAGGATTGGACAACATAGGAGCCGCATTCGATGTCGAACATTATGGAGCTATGAGACACACGGAGGACGATATAAAATGGACAGTTCTCAAAGTACTAAAATTACCGCCGCGGGGCGGTAACATGACATTATTGTTGAACAAAGAGGAGCTTAAGTCAATCATTCAGTTCAACTCCATCCAAAACGGACTAAACAGATCTGAAGATTGGACCAATCTGCTTTAGGCCATACGACTCAGCTGGCCTTTTTTCCTATTGCTTGTCCCGTTTTTGGGACCCAGTAATCCTATAACAGACTTGCTTTCCTACTGGACCGCTCTTCTTATGTATTTCTATAGACAATGTACTACTTCCCTGCTGGACTGTCTTACTTATTTCCAAAGACATTGTAATTCAAACGAGAATGTGTTTAAAATGGATATTGTACCTAATTGTTATGCATTTTGTATTCACAAATTCACCTAGAACACTCCTTCACCCCCTCTCTAAGATGTCTGCCGTCCTTTCACTCTCTCACTCCCTTTCACTTTCTCAAAATGGCGCCCGCACGCCTGACGCTTCACCTTTCCAAAATGGCGCTCACACGCCTGATGCCCGACTGACACTAGTCCCTTGGCCATTTCTACCCTCGACATGGTGAACGCCGTCATAAGAGCATTCTCGCCGTGCACCCTCTGCCATCGAGAGAGAAGGACGGGATTCAGCAGAGCACACGATCCCATTGAGGTAAGACTACTTGGCCTGCCGTCTCTCCAGAACGGTGTCCTTTCCTTTTTGTCCCGGGTTTTGAATCCTTCCATTCTTTGCTTCCAAACAGGATCAGAAGGCAGCGCACTGCATATCCCGGCAGCCGCCTTCCCTAAACCCTCCAGGCTCAACCAATTAATTGAGCCCCAGACACAAGTACAAGGTAATTCGGCGCCCCTGCATGCCCCCCTAGCATAATTCTGGTTTACCCTATCAAACAGTTTCTCAGTGTCTGCCTTAATTCAACAGGCTATCCGCACTAGGACGAAGTTCATTAAACTTTAAAGTTGCCGTCCCGCCTTCCAATTCTTAGAAGCCTCTCTAGGCTCCTCAAGGACACGATAAGGTAAATCAGCCCGATCGTCTCTGTGGCCACAGCATGTCCTTGCTTGCGAACTCTGTTTTACCAAACCTTTCTAATACCAACAGGTGACCGACTTCACCGATAAGGCTCCATATCCAGATGCCCCCTGAAAATCACTCGCCTATCGCGGTTTGCTTAGTACCATGCACCATTGCAATTTACCCTCATGAGCTACTATTTTTGCATAGTCACGACGCTAGCGGCGAACTTCACACGACCCACGCCAGTCATGAAATGTCACCACGGCAAATAGTCGTCCGAGGCAACAAGTGCTCACCCACATGCCCCCCCTGGCACTACCACTCCAAAACCTTAAACGGATCCTCCCCACACTGTTTGCCTGAAGCCCACATTGTCACATATCACTTGACACTCTAGCCACGTATTGTCACAGCCAGAACACTGACCTTACAGCCATCACTGCCCTAAAATTCACCTGAGCACCATGTCACTGATTGTGATAAAACCACGCATAAATGGATGACATGTTCAATTCTTAATTTAAACGCTTGACATCTATTTTGTCCCTCTTTCTTCCTCCTGTTTATTCCCACAGGCTTTTAACATTTCAGGCAATAGCATAAACACTAGTCCTGAAGATGATCCAAGTTATTAATTGGAGCTAGGGATCGAAACGTCACGTCGACTGTTGTAACAGAACTGCATGTCTCAACTGTATATATTAAGTGCAGTGACTGTTTGTGTGTGCTTACACAAGATTGCATTGTACTGTAAGCCGCCACTTGCTCCAGCTCTTTTGCCTGTTTAAACTTTCCTTATTCTATCCCCTTATTTATTTATTTATTTTTCCTGACTTGGTACAGGCTTGTGCCCAGTTTGTTGATTCATGTCGTGTTTCACGTATTCGCAAATTTCTAGAAAACCTTGAAAATAAATAAATCCTTGTCCGGCTGGACATTGGAAAACTAAGCCATAGCTCTTATTTAAGTCTATGTTTGCCATCTACAGAAGTATTTGTTAAGCTCAGGACATGTGTTCTTGATAAAATGACTACAGATGGATCAGTCATATGAATACCAACCCCACCCAAAGAAGGACAGTACACCCCAAACCTAGGACACTCCCTCTCAGAAGGGATGAGAAGAATCTCCAAATGTTTGTGCCTTTTTGAGCCTCATCAGTGACATGCAGTCTGAGTTCTATGTAGGCATATCTGACCCTATTTAGGATCACTCACTGAGAAGAACAAAAATGATCGACTGAACTATTTAACCAATCTCGGTCTTTGTTAAGATAGAAGTCTAGCCGAGCATTATGAGTTGAAATGTCCATTTTATGGATAGGCCAAATCTGATTTGTCTGTGAGTGGTACCTGTCTGTAATGGCAAAGACAGGTTAAACATGATAGGATGAAAAAAGCTGGGCATCTGTGTTTTGCCTTTGTGAGTACTTTTACAGCGCTGCGAAGACCTGGAACTCCTTGCCTCAGCACCTCAGACAATACCTATAACCAGGAAGGACCTCAACACCTGGCTCTTCGACTGAACTGGAGATCACCCCCTCCCCCACACTCAGTGCCTTGAGGCCCCAACAGGTGAGTAGTCATGCTTTACTAAAAACGTGGTTGATAGATTGATTGAGTCTCCTAAGCAGGAGGGGTATGCCCAGATGTGGGTCCTGAGCCTACTGTGCCATAGGGCTCAAGCTGCATATCACTGGTGAGATGCAACAAGGCCAGAACATATCTGGGTTGGTTGCATTTCAGTGGCGACATGGCCTAGCAGTTTGGGTAGGACTGCTCTTCTTGGGATGAAGCCAAACCAAGCAGGCCGGCGAATTCTCCCCACCAAAATGCTCCAACTGTCCTGTAATTCAGAAAGGTGAAGCCACAGTTTTTCGAGGAGCATTACCCACCTGATACACACAGAAATGCTTATCTGTCAGCATCTTCACTGATAACGACTATCAGGGTGCCTGATGGTTGTTCAGCGCTCCGTTGTATGCCAGCTAGGTAGAATCACTGCATACAAACATACTAATTTGCATATGGTTGATTCATGTATGTAAGGGCACAGTTGAGCTAATTTACAATGGGATGGATTGCGCCAAGAGTGGGACTAATTGAAGCCTTTCATGGGTGGGAGTAATTGAAGCCTTTTATTGTGCTGCACTTCCTGCCTTGGGTTTCTTCTGCACAGCAATTCAGTATGTTGACATCCTAAGCCATTCCTCCTAAACAGAACTGGCATAGAAGACTATGGCACACGGACCTAGGACCACTATGAACCCATTCATATATATTCTCTTGTTTTGGTCCAGTGTCATGCCGTCTTTTCCACTCAAGCAGCCATAATCACTAGTCAAAGCTAATGAGCAGTCTGTGCCACAAACAGAAGTGCAAAAGCAGAACTCACCGCATCATCAGCGAATGAAAAAGTCTGCTCTCTCTCTTTTGAGCGAAGAACAAGCATCAGATTCAATGCAGTGTTCACTGTCGATTATTGCAATGACCTGCTCATGGCTATCCACAAAACATACAACGATAAATTACAAATTGTCTAAAATCAAGCAGCACGACCCACCACCACTCATTTAGTAAAGACAGCACCTCATTCTTAAAACATTTATACACCCAACCAATGGAGGGTAGCATCAAATTCAGACCTTTATGTCTTTCACTGCATTATCTGGAGTACAAATCCTGCATGCTTTTCTAACAGAATGTCTGAGTATCATTTTCCACCATCTTTATACTCCGTAAATTTGGCCAAAACACTTGCAATCCCAAGGATCAAAAAATACAGATCCAGTTGCCACTTGTTGAGCGACTAATGGACAATCCTGTGGAACCTGCATCCCCCATTATTCAGAAACCATGTAAAACTTCAACATGCTTGAGAAAAAGCTTAGGACAACCTTATTTAAAAAGTAGGGTCATTATTACATTCCAGCTAACAGACCCCTAGCCTCTTTAGCCCACTCCATTAAGGATCATCTATTTATAATTTTGTGATTTAGTTTTGAATTTTGTACAAAATAAAATGCTAACATCCCTCCTACTTTTCCACCATTCCTCCATCGCAGGACCATTTTGAACCTTGCAGGGATCAACATTCTTTGGCAGCATTCACTACTATAAAAATAAATACAAAATAACAGCATTTGACTGATGTGATCTATCCTGCAATGTAAATTTTACATTAAACAGAAAACGCTCCAAAAAGGATATCTTGCTGGACTGTCCTTGAGGGCACTGAGGAAGCCTGCCTGCTGTGCACCTGTGAACATAATAAAATAATAAATTACACTTGATTTCATAACCATATGAATCAGTATTAATCCATCACCTCCCAAAATGCCCTCCTCTTGACCCAGGCTTCCACCGTCACCAGCCTTTTGCCACATGAGCCTCTGCACTATATGAACTATTCCACCTATGAGATACAGGTGCATTTTCCACCCCACAGTTCTAGTGGTTTGGCAAGTTCATTTGACAGGCTTAAAGTAGGGAGTGAAGCTATTTTTAGAATTAGGGCCGGACTGGGAACCAAAATCAGCCTTGGCAAACCAGTCCCACCAGTGCTTGATTTGTAAAAGAATAAGTGCGGGGCCCTCTTCAGTAGGGTGACCAACTGGCCGGAGTACAAATTCAGGACGGTGAGTGTACAAATAAAGGACAAAGGGTTCAAATTCAGGACAATAATTCAGGACAGAAGGTCAAAATTCAGGACAAAAATTTGAGACAAAAGGTAAGTTTTACAGACACATCAGAGGAGATCGCTCAATAGTATATAAGTACGTAAATAGACAACCAACATAAGTACAAGTCAAAATAGTTCATATTAAGTTGCGATAATCATGGACTTCACAGTTTTCGCTGTATGAATGCAGATTCGAGCAACTGTGCAGGTACTGTTGTGGTATTTCATATGACTGATGGAAGTAGCTTACGTCCCACCTCACCCTCTCCACTCTGCTAACTCCACCGACTGTTAAACAACCTCCAGTTCAATACCTTATTGGACGGGATGCTACAAAGCTGCAGTTTTTGTAGTCGCTGTTATTTTGTCTTAGGACACTGCTGCAATTTCTGAGCCAGTGCATTGATGTTGCTAAAATGCACATTTGCACTGTAACATTTTACAGCGTGACTGTGCACTTGCTTTAGTATATGCTGGCGGGTGGTGATTTTTGGCACTGTTGATATCAAGTGCCATGGCGCCCTTGCACTTGTCAGATCTGAGAGATGCCCAAGTTGCACCATTAAGGAGGCTAGTTCAGACATCTTGATCCTGCCCATTTGTACTGCTGTTGTGTGGTCAGAGTGTAAATGGATAACGGATACTAAGCATCTGATTTTGCGCCTCACTTGCGTTTCTGTCTCTTCCAGGTATCAGCACAGTTGTTGCTGATGTTGTGGAGCATATTATAGTCTTGATGGTCTGACACTGGCGGGCAGGAGGGGGAGTATGAGGAGAGAGGGTGTTCATGTAAGCTTTGGCTGCTGTGGTCCCTTTGTGGTTATCCTGTCACTGGGCAGAGAGGCCCATTATCATTCTGTATGCGATAATTAGCCCGACATACAGAATGATAATGGGCCGATAGCAGTCCATGCCAGGTCAGAGAGGGGCTGCTGCAGGCCATTGAATTCACAGCAGGAGCGCAAGCTGGCCCCTGCAGTGAGAGTTACAGAACTCTCAGACTGCTTTCAGGGGGCTGCTCCCACCTATGTCTGAAATTACGGACAAAAGGTGTCCGTTAAAGAATGTCTCACAGACAATGACAAGAGGCCCAAATAACAGGCAGTCCGTGAAATTTACAGACGGTTGGTCATCCCACTCATCAGGATGCCACTGAAGTTTGCATCACACATGGCCACTATACTTACACAACTACAAACCATTACACTGCTACAAGTATGACTGTTCGAGACCGCCAAAGCTTTAAGAATGTATATTGATGACTTACTAATTCCAAGCTTTAAGAATATTAAATTAACAAACAACTGTTTTTCCTCTCATTTTTAAATTACACAAACAGCGCCACCATGTGGCAGCTGTCATAAGTGCAGGTTCCAGTACTTATGTACCAGTGCCGAGCATTCGAAACCACCTGCTCAAATTAAGCACTGAGTCCCACATTGAAGGAGGCCACAACTAGAACGGAGGCACGGGATTATGATCAATGCAATGCTGGTCTGCATGAGTGCCTGCGCAATATGTTAATAAATAGTCCCTTTGATGTTTTTGGTTGTGACAAAGACAAAACGTTACACAGACATATCTACAGAGATTTTAATTGGAGTGGCAGTGCACAGGATTTCTTGTGTGGTGTTGCAAGATGGAGAGAATGGATTTCTAATGAGTCTGGGTTCCTTAGGTCAAGGGTGGAGTAGAGGGTGGTCTTGAACTCAGGCAGGAAAAGATGTGGTGGCTGTGGTTTGATTTTGGAGGGCACTTCAGAGAAGCAGTTGAAGCATATGAAAGAAACTGGAGCATGGGTATCTAGATGCACTTAGGAAATGAATATGGGTATAGGGAGCAGCATGGGGGGAGTGGTCAGTGATCAGCTGAGAGAGGTAATAAGGTGTTGTGCCAGGAGTGGCTGTAAACAAAAGGCTTATTAGTTAGTTAATGTGCCACGTTTGGAATATAACCATTGTGTGTGGTACTGGTGGAATACACAGGTTTGTGTTAAAGTGTTTGAGTTCCAAAACTAATGATATATCATCCAATGGCGAGATTGTGTATTGGTGGATCTCCTTCAGCAAGTTGTTACAGTGGTCTAGTTTGCTCGTGGCCAATGATTTAATGGGGACATGGCCACTTGAGTGTTGCTGGCAGTCATTTTTTCTGACACACAGCAATTGGAACCTATCAGTTCAAGTGATGGAGTTAATGAAGGGTCCAGATTCATTTGGAATTTTAGTGGGCGCCTACATTTCTGGCACGAAGGTGAGGTGTTTGTGGAAAGAAATAGGGCTGGGGAGGATCGCAGAGGTTGATAAAGCTGGAAAGTAGATGATTTCCACCTCTGAAGAACTCAGAATAAGAGAGAATGTGGCAACACCATATCTAATACTTGTGATAGCAAATGAGCAGATGCTGTCAACAAGGGCAGGCAAAGAGAAGGCAAAAAATAGTGGTTGAAGAGGTGAAAAGAGAAGCATTCCAGTGGTTCGCCCAAGATACCTAGGGAGGCGAGAGTCATAAGTGTGGCTGGGTGGTCGACAGTGCTGAATATGATGGAGCAGATTTCATCTGCAGTCATGCATTGTTTATTTTTTTGTGCTTCAGACAGGCTGCGTTTAAATTGCAACGCACATTTTGGTGCAGGTTAAAAACATGGCACATGAAAAACGTGAAAGTGAGGCCTATTCACTTCAGTGTGAAAATGCTTTTGCTGAATTAACATGTGTTTTTTTGCAATGTAGAGAAAAGTGGCCTTTTTACCTTTGAAGATTCATTAAATGTGTTTCTCTCTTCCCAGCTCATCCCTTGCCAATCTAAATTTATTATTCCTGTCTTAATAGACTTTGACTTGTTGCATATTTTGATAAACATTTTCAGTTAATAACACCTCTTTTTATAATGTGTGTGAATTAATAATGCACTTGGGAAACATAATGGACTGATTTACATGAAATTAATATTATCTTTGTGTTTGTTTTATTTTTGGGGCCTACACAAAACATGGCTGCCTGTGAATCCATCAAGGCTATGACTTGCAATTTAATGAGAAGGGAGCATGCGCAGACTGTGGCAGCTTTCCTCATGACAAGAAGTCAAGGACAGCGTGAACTGCACATTCTTGTCATTCTGCCAATGTACCAGTTAGTTAAAAGTGTCCATCTACTGCGCTGAGAAGGAAGGAAGGATGAATTAGATTGAAACATTTTTCCTAGTAAATGTTGCAAATGTTTATAAATGTAGTTATTCATGTATGCTTCTTTTGTTAAGACTAGTGAAGTCAGGTTTTTAGAATGAGTCAGGGAAGTGTGACCTCATGCATCATGACTGACCAATCACGTAAAGGTTTTACTGAAAAATGTTACATCTTTGTGTACTCTGCCAATAATTATGGTATAAATACTGTCCTCTCTGGATGGGGGCTGGCACTTCTTCTTTTTCTCAGCTCAGCTGGCTTCTATGGGTTAGGTACGAGAAACGTCCCGGGAGATTGCTGAAGGGCGGGCTTGCGTCCGAGGAGTGTCAGGGGGAGGTTTCTTGCTTCCACGTCATATCTTGGCACTTCATGCCACATTCCTTTGAGGCCTGTGAAGGGCGGGCTGCTTTCCTCTTTAGACACAGACAGACAGAGAGTGCAGTGGATCAGGATAGGATTAGATGCTAAACTTTAAGTTTATGTTTTGACTAATTAATTAGGTCTGAAAAGATTTATTTGATTTATGAATTTATTTCTCTTAATAGCATATTTTTGCAAACTATTTAAGTACTGATTAGCTTTGCAAGACTATTTTTCTTAGAAACTCTTTAAGAATTGTGACTGAAATTTTGCGCCACATTTTCCTAACCACATGTAATGCTTATATGCAGACTGTAATATGTTCTGTATTATTGATATTTTTCCTGTTTTCCAAATTCTGTAACCTGATTGATATTTTACTAATGAATAAAGGGTCAGAGAAAAATTAACTTTTGATTAGAAAATAAAACCCTTTAAAATACTCAACAACTCTCTTTATTGGCTTGAATAATGATTGCAGTTTTTACTGTTCATGATTTTTAAAGTCTCCTGAAGGTAATACATGGTGTGAAGGGCCCAACACCTTTTGAGCGGTAAATTAGAGGTAGCATGGAGGTTTTACATTGAGAAACTACCAGAAGAAATTACCGCTCTCCATCAAATACTGTAGAGATGCTTAAGAGAATCAGGATAGAGAAACTGAGATTGTGGTGAGCAGAAGTGAGGAATATGAGCACCCACACAAGGACATTTTCATTGAGCTGAGTTGACAAAAATTAGATTGCAGTGAGTTGAGTAGATTGTAGTAGGTGAGCTGATTGAACACCAGTTACTAAAAGATTTTAGAAAAGAAGGGCAGTCGTGTTACTATGCCGATGTAGAAGAGGGTTCAGAGGCTGAATTTTAACAGTGGTAAGGCATCCGTGACTTAAAGATAGAAGAGAGGGATTATGGACACTGGTTAATTTGTAAAAAAATAAGTGCCGGGACTCTCGTCAGGAGGCAGCTTGCACCAGCCCATTACTCTTGTTAGCGCCGCCTAAAACAGAGCCAACTACTAACAGTGAATGTGGGGAGAGGATGTGGCGTAATGGTCACAGCTACAGACTTTGGAGCTGGGGAACCAGGTTTGAGTCTCGGCGTCACTCAACATCCAGTGATTCTGGGTAAATCACTTAATCTCCCCGTAAATTGATGTGTACTTAACATTTGCTTATGAAAAGCACCGGTGTTGATGATTAAGTGCGGGTGCTGAGCACCGGACACCGTGGTTCAAAAGGGGGTGGTGATGGACAGAGCATCTGAACCAATTAAACACTCACACCCAGTCAACAGATCTGGGTTTAATCCATCACCGTTCTTTAGCCCACTCTGCCACACCAGTTCAGACATGGCCATATGCAAATCAGTCTGACCCTGTGCCTCATGGGAACAGTCCAGCCCGAACTGCCAAGCCATGCCTTCCCTGGACCGGAAACAAGCTTCCGAGGACCGGTTTTTGGCATTTCAGCCGTCTTCAGTCCGGATTGCTTGAATCCAGTGGCAAAGTGAGCAAGGGACTCACGTCTAAGCATACCATGCCAACTTATGGCGAACAAAGTGGTACAAAAGGGGGTGGTGATGGACGGAGCATCTGAACCAATCAAACACTCACACACAGTCAACAGATCTGGGTTTAATCCATCGCCGTTCTTTAGCCCACTCTGCCACCCCAGTTCAGACATGGCCATATGCAAATCAGTCTGACCCTGTGCCTCATGGGAACAGTCCAGCCCGAACTGCCAAGCCATGCCTTCCCTGGACCGGAAACAAGCTTCCGAGGACCGGTTTCTGGCATTTCAGCCGTCTTCAGCCCGGCTTGCTTGAATCCAGTGGCAAAGTGAGTAATGGACTCACGTCTGAGCATACCCTGCCAACTTATGGCGAACAAAGTGGTACAAAAGGGGGTGGTGATGGACGGAGCATCTGAACCAATCAAACACTCACACCCAGTCAACAGATCTGGGTTTAATCCATCACCGTTCTTTAGCCCACTCTGCCACCCCAGTTCAGACATGGCCATATGCAAATCAGTCTGACCCTGTGCCTCATGGGAACAGTCCAGCCCAAACTGCCAAGCCATGCCTTCCCTGGACCGGAACGTGAGTCCCTTGCTCACTTTGTCACTGGATTCAAGCAAGCCTGGCTGAAGACGGCTGAAATGATAGAAACCGGTCCTAGGAAGCTTGTTTCCGGTTCCACTTCCCGAAGTCTCTCCACCAGAGGACAGACTGATACTTGACCCTATGAATAAAAAGGCCATATCTCTAACATAAAAAAGCTACTAAATAATCGCCCAAACCCCTTGTTATGCCTGCGGCAATCCTGGGAGACAGACCTGGGGGAAATCGACGATGAAGATTAGTGGGATGCGCTGGCCTCCCCCAGGGAAGTAGCTATCCCCATGAGATTACGCCTGCTCCAATTCAAGATCCTTCAACGTGAATACCTAGACGCAGGGATCTTGGTCAAAATGGGTAGGAGGGTGGACCCCCTGTGCCTTAGACAATGCCACCAAATGGGAACCTTTTTTCATATCATCTGGGATTGCTCGATAGTGCAGATATACTGGGGTGATGGCACGAAGCAGATGGAAAGAGCAGGTGGTAAGACTCTGAACTCCCCCAACTATGCTTACTAAATATTTGGGATGCCACTGATCTAACACAAACTGAGAAAACGTGGGCATTATTGGGATGGGCCATCGCAAAATGCAATATAGCACAAAAATGGGGGATGCCCCAAAAGATGGGACCATGAGGGGGGGATGGAATAGATACAGAGGCAACATCTGCCTATTCCCTACAATTGAATTGCGCCATGATCGACTCAAACTAATAGACATATCTGATATCACTAATGTGACCCTACATGGAGATGACTAACATGACCCCCTGTGTACTGTGTATTATGTGCCACAAATATCTACCTCGCAACTTTGAAAAAGCGTTGTACGTTAATCAATGGACCTGTCTGTTAGTACAAATATAATTGGAGGTGGGGGTGTATACGATAATTCCCGGGTGTCACCCGCTCTGAAACGTGCATATGTATACTGTGGCCTTATCTGCTGTTCTATTGCTGCTGTTTTATTAATAATAAAAAGTTTCTTCAAAAAAAAAGAATGGTTTGTGGGAGAAAGCTCATATGTAACACAAAGATCTGTTAACTTCACTGACCCAGTCAACCAATCACTGCATTGGCTTAGTCTGTGGTCACTACCCAGGGTACCCAAAGGCGAGGATAGTGATTGATTGCATTGTACATTTCCAACACGGAATCCAGGGGAAGAGGAGATAGAGCCAAACAGAGACAGAATCATATTTCTAATGTGAAAGGAGACTTCTTGAAGTTGGACTTTCGAGTGAGGGGGCTAAAGCTCTTCCAACAGATGTAACTTGAACTCTGATGGTAAATGTAGTATCTCCAAAGTGGTTCACTTATTTCAGTCGTCAATTTAGGATTAGGCCTTATACTGACTTGTTGATGCGTTAGAGCAGCGGTTCTTTAACCTTTTGACTTCTGTGGACCCCCACCTAATCATTACAGAAATCCAGGGACCTCAATGAAGCATTGTTGGAATCTGGGGACCTTTACTCAGTTACTACCGGAAGCCGGGAACCTCGGCTCAAGCAATTCAGTTGAATTAAACCTCCAAACAATACACAAAAATGCAGAAACAATAATTCACCAAACAAATACACAAATAATGGCATTTTAATTGACTCACAAATTAATATAAAAAGCTCAACACTTTCATTTAAATGAGAAGATTGGGGCATTTCTAAATTCAACTCATGCCACCCATTGTCCATATTATATTCTAATTGATGCATTTGCACTGTAATCAATCCATGGACACCAACTTTTTTTTTAGTCTCCAATTGCGAATTCCTTCATTTACTTACAGCCAGATTCATCATTGTAAAATCGGCTCGCAAAGGGCCAGATTCTGAGAATCCGGCCCTTTGCGAGCGCTATTTTTGCATTTGGGATTCATCATCCCAAATGCAAAAATCGCTGTTACAGAAAGCGCAAAATTGCGAAGAATCGCATTTAAGGAATCTCAATTAGAGATTCCTTAAATGCAATTCATGAACCTTTTAAATATTGCGAATTCGCAATTTCAGGCCGCTATTTACCGCGAAGTCTGACTTTGTGGTAAATAGCGAAAACTTAGAAAAATGCACTGAAGTGCATTTTTCTAAGTTGTATGTTACAAACACACATGTCCTTTGGACATGTGTGTGCGCAACATCAGGCTACATTTTCATTTCAGGGGTGCTACAGGGTGTCCTTTGGACACCCCTGGCACCCTTGAAATCGCATCCTTATTTGCGATTAGCAAATTGCTAATCGCAAATAAGGATTGACTCCCCATTCATTCCTATGGGCCTTTAGGCCCATAGGAATGAATGGGGAGTTATTCCTTATTTGCGATTAGCAATTTGCTAATCGCAACTAAGGATTGACTCCCCATTCATTCCTATGGGCCTTTAGGCCCATAGGAATGAATGGGGAGTTATTCCTTATTTGCGATTAGCAATTTGCTAATCGCAAATAAGGAAGCTGTAGAAATCGCAATTTTTTTTGCGATTTCTACATGAATCCCGTTTTGCGAGTCTTTAATAGCGATTCCTTAATAATCGCTATAAAGGACTCGCAAAACGGGACATTGATGAATCTGGCCGAAAATGTTTTAGAATTTTCGATTTTCAATGTGGATTTTTATTTACACACACTTTATTAGTCCGTTCTGTTAATATTAGTTCAAGAAACACTGCCCTAGGGAACTGTAACATTAAAAACTAGACATGCTTACCCCCTGATTGTTTTGTTAACTCACACTGATTGTGATGAGGTATAGGAGGATTTTAGGTACACCATGCCCCAGTAGTTATAGCCTAGGGCTAGATCAATCTCTGCTCTGAGACCTCAACATGTGTCATGCCCTGCAAGGAGAAGCTGCATTATTGTGTTTTTTTTTATTTTTGCAATAACTCAGGTTCTGCCAGTGATTTTATAACTTGGGATGCATCCAAGGCACGGTGATATAATCATGAGCTTACTGCTACCTTTCAGCACAGCCTAATCTCTGGATATTTTCCTCTAAATGTTTCAAGCCATTACTTTATGCTTCTAGGCCTTAAGCTGATCAGCTGTTCTTGCTAAAGTGGTGGTTTAACGGTAGCCTTTCAAAGGAAAAGCTGTTCGAGTGGTCCTAGCGCTTATCAACAGTACCTAATATAGCACTAACTCAGATGGAAATAATGTTTCTTTCTACAATTTACATCCTCTGATTGCATTCAATCTCAAAAGAGCATTCTCTGCATACTTATGAAAAATGAGCTTGAATGAAAACTTCCAATTGTTGCCTCTCCTTTTGTTTCAAATGAATCTCGTCTTACTTTCCAACCTCTGCTTACCTCTTCTGAGCTCAGCCCACAAGTATCTTTCTCCTAATTGCTGTTATTTTATTCTAGCAAATTGCCTTTTCCTCATTTCAAAGATCTCATCCTAACCTTTACAAATCATACCACTGTACCCTAACAATACCCATTCCCCTGCAGCTCATCTTTTAATGCCACCATCCCTTTCCATTAACTTACCTACCGACTCCCACAAAAGATCACACTTAACAAATCCTATTAATTAAATCTACTAGATACACACTGGAGTAAACTAATCAAAAATAACCACTACAAAAAACACAAAGTTTCCGTTCTGGAGAAGTGTGCTGCCTGGTGTAAAGTTCGTCAACGCCTCATCAGGGTTAGTAAGCTCTGTGTAAATGCAATTACAATACAGTACAATCTTGCAAGTGTAGAGGAAGACAGTAACTCTACTCTGATTGGTTGCAGGGTGTTAGTTGCAGAAGATGATGATTTCCCAGGGGGCTGATTCCTTGGAGAAATTCCTCATACATCCACTAGAAGATTTTCTCACACTGGTTTAGTGGTTGTTGCCGCTGACAAAACATATCTCTGCTTATTGTAAAAGCAACCTCTGAGGACCGAGAGGTCGTTGGGAGAGCAGCTTCATGCGGTCACAGGCTATGCTAGGTAGCTTTAAGATAATTTGTTTTGGCAACCTCAAGACAGGATATCTTTCCCAAAACACCAGTAAGGCTTCCTTGAATTTCACCATCTCCTGCTCTAGCTACATATAACAGAACAGAACAGTACCCTGGTCTGAAGTATACAGAGGCTTTCTAATATAAAAGTTAGGGGCATATTTACAAGGGGATAGCGCCACCAGAAATCACTTTTAGTGAGTTTCTGCCTGCGTTTCTCCATATTTACAAAGTGGCGTTAAGCCACTTTTTGTGGCTTAACGCCACCTTGTAAATACTGCCCCTTTACACGCATCACTTAGCGTGAAATGGGCATGCAATAGATGTTGCTGTGGGCATTTCAGCACAACACCGATTGCTTTTTGACCCTGATTTATAAAGAGGTGTAAATCCAAGGCAGTGCCAAAAACTAATGCTGTGCAAGAGGTAAAATGGCGAAACGAGGAGAAATACTTTTATTCCTACTTGCTTTTGCTTTTTCTATGTGTACTGCATGCAGCACACATAGAAAGAGCAAACCACCCTTAAGGACTATTTATGTACAGGAAGGTATGCCTTCCTGCATATAAACAATTATTAAATAATGCCGATTTTCACTTCTATGTGTGCTGCAAAATGCAGCACACATAGAAATAAATATTCCTCATTATGGATTGTTTATGTGCAGGAAGGAACACCATCCTGCACATAAACAATCATTCCCTGCAGCACATGCACGCTCGCACTATGGTGCAAGGGTGCCTGCGTTAGTGCTCTGCAGTTAATGTTAGCACCAGTGCTAGGGAAAACACAGGGATGCGCCATAGTGTTGTAAGTACAGCGCAGCCCTGTGTGTTTGAATGTCGGAGCATAGCGCTGCCAAATTTAGCACAGCCCTGCGCTCTGACATTTCCTTGTACATATGCCCTTTCATTTTTGAAGGAATGCAGAAGAAAGTACTGTACTCCAACCCATGTTGTAGGCTGCCACTACAAGCGGCTATGTGTTACACTGAAAGAAGTCAAAGCA
This sequence comes from Lissotriton helveticus, assembly GCF_964261635.1. Classification (NCBI taxonomy): domain Eukaryota; kingdom Metazoa; phylum Chordata; class Amphibia; order Caudata; family Salamandridae; genus Lissotriton; species Lissotriton helveticus. The sequence goes on from NC_136067.1 coordinate 998,307,335, forward strand.
TCTTGTATGCAGGGGCACTAAATTTGCAAATTACTTTATTGGTAACCTCTAAGTTTCAGTAACCCCATCGCCTTCAGGTTCAAGACACCATCTTGCATGAGAAAAGCGCATTTATGAACACAGCTGCCTCCAGCAAATGTGCTGACACTATTTTCTTACAAAGTAAGATTATGTTGACCTAAAATCTCTCAGAACCATGGAAACATCCAAGAATGCATAGAACAGCTATAGTTTGGAAGAGTCGCGCCACACATCTTTATCATTTGGGCTATACCCTGTATCCAGTTCTGTGTCAGTGTCGAGAGGTGGGGAAGAAAATGATGTGATCCCAAGCTCAGCAGTTTGCTCTGCAGACTCACCATGTCAGGGTTTGTATGGGAGGCTGATGAAGGGTTCTGTGCAGTAGCCTGAGGTTATATTGGGAACCTTGCAGGTAAAATGTGTAGTCCCTGCCAGAGGAATAACTGGCTTAGGAGGGAGAAACAGGAAGCAGCACTGTCAATCCCCAAGAAGGCAACTAATATAGTGGTGGCAGCAGAGAAGTTTGGAGAAGTTAAGGCATGGGCAAATGGGCTCTGGCTCAAGGCTCTAGGATTAGCAGATAGGGATGTTAGTATCTGTGATGTGTTTGCTTTTGAGCCTAAAGTTGTTACAAAGTCTACCAGCTGGGCTGCTTCTCTTAGGTTCTTCAATTCGGTTGCACATTAACATGTATGACTTCTGAAAACACTACAGGGCCCTTACCCATGCTTTTGAGCCAAACAACTTGGAATTCAAGTTTTCAGAGAAAATTTACTCTGCTGAGCATTCTAGGAAGTCAGCAATTTAAATTGACAACACAGCTTAGACTTTTCCATGATTTCTTGTGTTAATCTCATGCTCAAACTACAAATACACTTTTGCTGGAATATTCCGATTTACCAGGTTTCCGGGAAGCACAACAAGTCATGACCTTCTAAAAATACTTTAACATCTTCATGCTCTAACAGTCGCTGCAACCCCCAAAATGTTCCAAGAGATTAGTCTCAGGGTTAATAATTTAGATCTGAACATGCAGGGTCAAATATCTACTGGCCCTCCAGAAAACAATGTGAGTGCCAATCCGCCCCAGTCAAGGGACCCTAGTCAACTGTTCTCATGCAGCAATTTCTTTCCTATGTTGGGCTCTTTCAATAATTAATTGTGTTTGACACTGTAAATTGATGATCCTCTGTCGAAGGACTTCAGAATTGAAAAGGATTTTGGCCTTTTCACTTGTGTTTTCTTTAGGCTAGTCACTAATGTCCAGTTTTTTTATACTGATGTTGGGGGCGGTGAATGCTGGTTCAACTCTGATTTTCACCAGTTTTCAAACGCTCTGCTCCCATTGAAAATGTAGGCTGCTATTTGTTTGGAGGCCCATGTTGCTTCCATTGGGTCTCCTTGGATCATGGGTTGAGCCTTTTGAATTGTATGCTTTTAGTTTCCCTTACAGTCAGATAATGGAAATCTGGATTGAAACCCATCATTTTCAGAACAGTTCCTGAATTAAATAATTTGTTGTCCTTGCAATAGGTATTCCAGAGATTACTTCAGGGTATAAATCTTTGTTTCATGAGTTCAAAGACCGCCCAGGGCCCTGGTCTATGGTATTGGTGTAGAGAGCTGCAGAAATAGTCTGTATGCGAAAGTGAAGCGCTGAAGAGAGAGGAGATAAGGGGGATGCGTAGACCAATGTTTCTCATCTATGGTCCAAGGACACCTGGGGGTCTGCGAGGCCTACTGAGGGGGTCTGCGACTGCGTTACAAAATTAAATAATATTAAAATTAAGACATTAAAATTAATAAATTTTATACAAACCCAAAAACTAAATTGAAAATGGGAAAACTTTTTATATATTTGATTGAGAATTAAACAAAGGTGAATACTTATTTTTGATTTTCATGTATTGTCTTGAAGTTCAAAGTGAGTGAGAAGGAGCTGAGCTGCAGTGTGTAGCAGACTGTAAGTTGAAGAGAGGGGAGAGACGATACTTTGTTTGCCTGAGGCAATCCTCAGTAGCTGTGGGCAGAAGACTACGTCCAATTATGGATAAGCGTTAAGGGGCCAGTAGCCGGCTGGAGCGGCTTAGCCAGGTAACTGCATTAGCCCCCGTGGGACACCATGGGGTATACAGCGTGCGGCAGTGCGCACCATCAGGCTAAAAGTCAGTAGCCATGCCAGAAGTACCCCAAATCACACAGAGAAACAATCCTAAAAGACTAATAGCAGATACATCATGAAAGCAGAAAGCCATAGCAAAGAGTAAAAGGAAATAAAGTTCTGGATAGAGACGGCAGAAGGCTCGAGGCCCAGTGTCCGAAGACAAGTGAGGGCAGAGGTAAGTGACCGATGGTACCTGGTGAGAGTGAGACGCCTGTGAGGAATAAAAGATAATTTTTTATTCAAACCTAAGATTCAAGCAGAACCGAGTAGCACCGGAGGGAGAAAGCCAAGGCGGGGGACCAGTGGCTATATAGCCAGAAGGGAAGTTTGGGCATTCGGTAAAAGAAACTTGACTCCAGAACAATAGTTGGCACCAGGGAAAGGTAAACTACGTAAGAGGCAGAACCATTGCCTTAAAATGGATAACACAATATCCGGGAAGATAAGAACCTAGAGGAGAAGGAAGGAAACCACAGAGAAGAAAAAATAGACAAAGTGGGAGACCCAAAGAAGCAACTCTTAAACAATAACTCCACACAAAGTGAATCAGGGGGAGCACCAGTTACTAAATCTATTGCCGATTTTGTTGAGAAACACTTTAAAAGAAAACAACTATTGTTGGAACCCAGTTATGTGGTGAGCAATCAACCCAGGGCGAGAATGTTAGCCAGCCATCGTCGGAGGTACAGTTACCCTTCCTAAACCATCAAGAAACGCTAAGACATAATGAATCATTCTTGGACCAAGGCTGTCTTCATCACCTCGGCTCCTTAAAGGACAGGTATTCACAAGGAAAGGGAGGAGAGAGTGAGCTCTGTAGCTCGATATCCAGTAACCCTTCAGGAGAGTTGCAGAAGGAGAGAATTGAAAAGTGTCCAACTAAAGTAAATGAAGAATCAGCACAAAACTCTATACTAATTCTTGAGATTTCGACAACTTCATCAGCCTCCGTGCTGCACATAATAATGATACTACAAAAAACTTTACAAGGTTTACTGGGGGTGTCAATGCTGAATAATGATATTTTAAAAGCCCAAAAGGACCAGCTACAAGTTATAGTGGGGGAACTAAAACAAATTAAGGACCATATGCCATCAATAGTAAGGCCTGTGGAAGAAGCAAAACCATCAATTGAAACCCCAGGGCATCAGGAAGTAGAGGAAGTGCTCCGGTTGTATATACCGCAAAGTGTATATATATCGAGACACCCAATGATAGTAAAAAACACATGGAGAATCATAGAGATACAGGCAATTCATCCCCCGGATGAGAAGAAGGAGGAAAGGGTTAAAGAAGGCGGCAAAGGAGAAACAGCTGAAATGGAAGTGTGTAGGGATGAACAAAAGGCATAATAGTCTGGTAAAAAATCAAAAACAGAATAAGCAGGAAGTAGTGATTGACCCCATGACCAATATAATGAAGGGGATCCAAAACGTAGAGCGAATAAGAAATAGTGATAGGGGAAGTAGCCCACATACCCAATGTAAGAGAAATAACACTGACCGTAATAAATTGGATAGACTAAGAGAAAATGTTAGCCTGAAGGGAAGAGGGGGGAAGGGAACTCATGGGATGGAGAAAGAGGGAAAGGGGAGAGTGTAGTGTGATGCCCCAAGAAACAGAAATAGGAAATTGCAGTGGGAGTAATTTATGGCTATACTGTGAACCCTCGCAGTATAGGAAGGGAGGTAAGAAAGTGAGAAAAATCCAACCGTTAAATTGGTCCCAGACACTATTTTCCTTCTCCAAATGCACAAGCCTGAGAGAACTAGGGACAAATGACCTCAAAAAAGTGAGCTTCACAAAAATCAATAAAGGGAATAAAGTAACAAAAGTACAACTATACTCTAGTATGGTCAAGTTGGCATTAAAGACAGCAGACCAGGAGGAGTTAAAAGAAGAGATCAGACAAGTTCCGGAGGCAGAAATGACTAAATATAGAAACCACGTAAAACCATTTTTTCAGCATCTTACCGGGCTGGGACCAAGGCAGGTTAGGCTGATGGAGCAGGGACATAAAGAAAAGGAAGACCTCAAAATCACTGTGGAACAAACTGACAGGAGTAAACAAAGGGGAGGGTCGATACCTGGAAATAGATATAAGGCCCTTGCTTCACCTGGATATGTAGAAGATGGGTGGTTAAGTGAGAAAGATTAGGACATTGGGTCGTCACACAGCCTTTGGGTATTAACATGGAATGCTAATGGCTACAGGATAATGTCAAAATGAGAAAGTTTTAAGAAATATATTGATTTGTGTAAGATTGTTTGTCTGCAGGAAACGTGGCTGTGTAATGAAACCCCCAGGATTGATGGGTTTGTCCAGATAAACAGATCGGATCAGAAGAACCATCAGGGATGCCCGTTGGGTGGGCAAATAATCCTGATATTCACCAAACTATCTAAAAAGTTGATGCCATTAAAAGTTAAATGTAGCTGTCTTGTGGCATGCAGAGTGCATCTCCTAGACCCAGACCCAAAATATGACCGCATGACTATTGTTAATTTGTATATGCAGGGGGGGAGGGGAGGAGGGATATGGGGTTGAATTGGAAAAATTCAACGAAGAAATAGAGGGCCTCAGTGAATTACACCCCAATGAGCTGTTTATTCTGTTAGGGAATTTCAACCATAAATTGGACCCATGTATGGTCGACTTGTGGAGTAAAGAGCTATTGATTGTGTACAAGATAAATGATGCTAGGTTTACCAATGTTGATCTGACAGCACAAGAAATGGCCGTAAGGAAATATTTGGGGTCGAAGGGACTAGTCTGTTTGAATAGAAGGATAGAGGCTGACCACCTGGCTAGGTGAACGTTTAAGAGGGGACCGCAACCCTGCCCTATAGATTATATCTTTCTGCATGCCTGGAACTTTGATATATGGAGGAACTTTGAGCTGGCCCAAGTTGAGGGAAGTGATCATTTCCTCTTAAATCTTGAGTTAGTAGTGTGAAAAGAGACCAAGAGAAAAAGTGCTTCCTGCCCAAATGAACTACCCTAGGCGTCTCACTACGAGAATGCCGGAAGAGAGTATTGAAAAATTAACCAGCTTCCAAGAGAGCCAAAGTTTAAGTATCGCCCCTAGTAAGAATTTAGGGTGGTACGAAAATACTATCAGACAGGTTGTTCAGTGTTTAAAAGTTGAGATAAAAGGGGAAAAACTGCTATATTAGGAACCAGAGAACCCTGATTAAAGGAAACTATTGGTTTGATAATGAATGTTGGAAACTAAAATCACAGATTAGAAAAGGGGAAAGAAGCCTTAAATTAAGATATGATTTGATGAATAGCCTCCAGAAGATAAAGAAAAAATATAAAAAGGTAATTAGAGATAAAAACAAGCATTAGAAATGCAATCGGGCTCGGATTTATTTGAGTTTGAGCTAATGGCATTGTAAATGCCAATGTATTGTTGCTATGTGTTATGGAGTGTGTTCATGTGGTGTGTACTGCCAGTGATCTCCTTGTGAGTGTGAGAATATTGCACCGTTACTACTCTACTCACTACTCACTACTCTGCACTCACTACTCACTACTCTGCTCACTACTCACTACTCTGCTCACTACTCACTACTCTACTCACTACTCACTACTCTACTCACTACTCTGCACTAACTACTCACTACTCTGCACTAACTACTCACTACTCTACTCACTACTCTGCACTCACTACTCACTACTCTGCACTCACTACTCACTACTCTACTCACTACTCACTACTCACTACTCTACTCACTACTCTACTTACTACTCTACTCATTACTCTACTCACTACTCTGCACTCACTACTCACTACTCTGCACTCACTACTCACTACTCACTACTCTACTCACTACTCTACTCACTACTCTACTCACTACTCTACTCACTACTCACTACTGCACTCACTACTCACTACTCTGCACTCACTACTCACTACTCTACTCACTACTCTACTCACTACTCTACACTCTACTCACTACTCTACTCACTACTCTACTCACTACTCTACTCACTACTCTGCACTCACTACTCACTACTCTACTCACTGCTCTACTCACTACTCACTGCTCTACTCACTACTCACTACTCTGCACTCACTACTCACTACTCTGCACTCAATACTCACTACTCTGCACTCACTACTCACTACTCTGCACTCACTACTCACTACTCTGCACTCAATACTCACTACTCTGCACTCACTACTCACTACTCTACTCACTACTCACTACTCTACTCACTACTCTGCACTCACTACTCACTACTCTACTCACTGCTCTACTCACTGCTCTACTCACTACTCACTACTCTGCACTCACTACTCACTACTCTGCACTCACTACTCACTACTCTGCACTCACTACTCACTACTCTGCACTCTACTCACTACTCACTACTCTGCACTCACTACTCACTACTCTACTCACTACTCTACTCACTACTCACTACTCTGCACTCACTACTCACTACTCTACTCACTACTCTACTCACTACTCACTACTCACTACTCTACTCACTACTCACTACTCACTACTCTACTCACTACTCACTACTCTACTCACTACTCTACTCACTACTCACTACTCTACTCACTACTCAACTCACTACTCACCTCACTACTCACTACTCTACTCACTACTCTACTCACTACTCTACTCACTACTCACTACTCTACTCACTACTCACTACTCACTACTCCCTACTCTGCACTCCCTACTCTGCCCTCCCTACTCTGCCCTCCCTACTCTGCCCTCCCTACTCTGCCCTCCCTACTAGGCCCTCCCTACTCTGCCCTCACTACTCTGTCCTCACTACTCTGCCCTCACTACTCTGCCCTCACTACTCTGCCCTCACTACTCTGCCCTCTGCCCTCACTACTCTGCCCTCTGCCCTCACTACTCTGCCCTCCCTACTCTGCCCTCACTACTCTGCCCTCACTACTCTGCCCCCACTACTCTGCCCCCACTACTCTGCCCTCACTACTCTGCCCTCACTACTCTGCCCTCACTACTCTGCCCTCACTACTCTGCCCTCCCTACTCTGCACTCCCTACTCTGCACTCCCTACTCTGCAATCACTACTCTGCACTCACTACTCTGCAATCACTACTCTGCCCTCACTACTCTGCCCTCACTACTCTGCCCTCACTACTCTGCCCTCACTACTCTGCCCTCACTACTCTGCCCTCACTACTCTGCACTCTGCCCTCCCTACTCTGCACTCTGCCCTCACTACTCTGCACTCACTACTCTGCCCTCACTATTCTGCACTCCCTACTCTGCACTCCCTACTCTACCCTCCCTACTCTGCCCTCACTACTCTGCCCTCACTACTCTGCCCTCACTACTCTGCCCTCACTACTCTGCCCTCACTACTCTGCCCTCACTACTCTGCGGGTGTGTGGTGGTGTGTGTGTGGTGGTGTGTGTGTTTGTGTGTGTGGTGGTGGTGTGTGTGTTTGTGTGTGTGGTGGTGGTGGTGTGTGTGTGTGGTGGTGGTGTGTGTGTGTGTGGTGGTGTGTGTGTGTGTGTGTGTGTGGTGGTGGTGTGTGGTGGTGGTGGTGTGTGTGGTGGTGTGTGTGTGTGTAGTGGTGTGTGTGTGTGTGGTGGTGTGTGTGTGGTGGTGTGGGTGTGTGTGTGGTGGTGTGTGTGGTGGTGTGTGTGGTGATGTGTGTGGTGATGTGTGTGGCGGTGTGCGCTTGGTGAAAGCGTGCACTGCCGGATGGTGGTGTGCGCGTGTGTAGTTGTGTGTGTAGTTGTGTGTGTGTAGTAGTGTGTGTGTGTGTGTAGTAGCGTGTGTGTGTGTAGTAGCGTGTGTGTGTAGTAGCGTGTGTGTGTGTAGTAGCATGTGTGTGTGTGTAGTAGCATGGGTGTGTGCGTGTGCGGTTGGTTGTGGGGTTGAGTGTGTGTGTGGTTGAGTGTGTGTGTGTGGTTGAGTGTGTGTGTGTGGTTGAGTGTGTGTGTGTGGTTGAGTGAGTGTGTGTGTGGTTGAGTGTGTGTGTGTGTGGTTGTGTGTGTGTGGTTGAGTGTGTGTGGTTGAGTGTGTGTGGGTGTGTGCGTGTGGTTGTGTGCGTGGGCGTGTGGTTGTGTGGGTGTGTGCGTGGGCGTGTGGTTGTGTGTGCGTGGGCGTGTGGTTGTGTGGGTGTGTGCGTGGGGTTGTGTGCGTGGGCATGCGGTTGTGTGTGCGGTTGTGTGTGTGCGTGCGTGCGGTTGTGTGTGTGCGGTTGTGTGTGTGTGCGGTTGTTTGTGTGTGTGTGTGTGTGCGGTTGTGTGTGTGTGTGTGTGCGGTTGTGTGGGTGTGTGCGGTTGTGTGCGGTTGTGTGCGGTTGTGTGCGGTTGTGTGCGGGTGTGTGCGGTTGTGTGTGGGTGTGTGTGCGGTTGTGTGGGTGTGTGCGGTTGGGTGTGTATGGTTGGGTGTGTATGGTTGGGTGTGTATGGTTGGGTGTGTATGGTTGGGTGTGTACAAGCCACATCGTTCACACTGAGCTCTGTATATAAAGGTCATGCAATTTGTACATGCGATTTTGAAAGTAATGTATTTCTGAGAGCAGCACCCATTTTTTTTTAGATACCTCCTTACAAGATAAACCATATCTTCTTTACAAAGTAAAGGAGGCCTTCCCTTTGTAGGGAAAAACAATATAATTCTGTTAAATGAGTGAACGAAATGCATTGGGGCAGAAAAATAAAAGGGAAATGAAGCAGGAGTGAAGTGTGCGTGAAAAGGAGAAGGCTTTTAGTGCAAGAAATCAGTGGCTAGGCTTGTATGAGAAGCAGGAGCTGTGGGAAAAGGTGTGAGGGGGAAGTGAATGCGTGGGATCTGCGAAGGCTTTGTGTGAAAGGGAACTGTTGACATTGGTCACAGGAGGATGTACCAGTGTCTGCTTGGGCAGTGAGTGAGTGATCTGGTAATAGGACACTGGGAATGAGTTTGAAAAACTGGTATGAACATTAGGGTGAAGCAAGTCTCTAATGATAGGACACTGAATGATAGTACAATGAGTGATCTGGTACAACGGCAGTAGGAATCTGGTAACCGGACTGTGAGAGTAAATGTGAGGCTCCCAGTGAGAGGAAAGCGAGGTGGAGTGTTTTTTTTATGAAAGGCTGGAGAGAGTGAGTCATGGTGACGAGACAGGGAGCGAGTGAGGAATCTGGCAATAGCTGGGAAGATGCAAGGGATCTGGTAAGAGGACAACGAGAGCTACTGCAAGGGGTCTGTTATGAGGGCAGTAAATTAAAGTGATCTTCTATTTTGACATTAAAAGTTTGAGTTCGGGTGAGTGGGCACGAGTGCTTATCAAAGCACTTTGTTTGTTTTTTTACTTTCAGCTGTGCTAAACAGCTAAACATATCCCTGACAAAACCAACAGATTTTGTATAGGAGAGTCCTATTTGCTTTGCCAATGCTTGTTTAGCCTACCTCAGTCAAAGAGCAGGCGCGGGTTTGCCGGCGCGCACACAGAGCTCAAGGAAAAAAAAAAACAGCAGTGCACACGCTCCCAGCACCATCTGCATTCAATTACCGGCACCTCGGACAACTGGTAATTGAGGATTTATGTATTGTTCTGCGCGTGTCCGAACACTTTATGCAGGAAGTGGACATTGCAAAAATTCCAAAGCCCTATGGCGTGCTGCCTTACTTAAACACAGCCTTGCCTGGACCAATTACCATTCACATGGCAGAATACCACACGCAAAAAACGCGCGCTTTCTGGAATGCGGCAGCAGCCCACAGCCCTTTCTGAATTTTTTTTTTATAACATTAGAGCTCGGAAGCCCCACCCCACTTCGTGGGACGTAGGCCCGAGCCCTAAAAAGGAGACATAAGGAGAAATGTTGGGGTAATTTTCTGGAAGCAATAGAACCAAACATTTAAAAAAGTTCGGGAAATTAGTCCAAGATGGCTCTGGTATGATAAAGAGGGCTATGAATTGTGTGGTGACAGAAGAGGTTTAGGAGGAATATGTGGAAAAAATATATAGGGGAGAGGGAACCCGTAGTAAAGAGGGTCAACCCTTGGACTGATAAAAATGAAGGCATCAGTTCCTTTTTTATGACAAGCAAAATCAGATGCATCATAGCAGATTTAACTTTAACTAGGGCAGCGGGACCGGATAATCTCCCAGCTGTAATTATAAATTCTTATACCAAATGTTTACAGATATATTCGATATGGGACAAATACCAGAAAGCTGGAGAGGGACGATTATCAGACCCTTCCACAAACGGGGAGATATAAAACATTCCTAAGAATTATAGGCTAATAAACTTGTTGGATGTACGACAAAAGTTTTTTGAAAATGTTTATTGGAACTGTTAAAAGAATGGGAAGAACTAAACCCCATTGTGCAGTAGTCGGTGGAGACGAGGGGCGGATTGTACTGCTATTTCATCGACTTCGGGGAGCCTTTGATCTGGTGGTTGGCAAAAGTCTATGGGAGACACTGACGAGGTGGGACATCTCAAAGAATCTTCTCGCTATAATCCAGGACCTACATAGCTATAACTGGGTGCAAGTTATTATGGACACTGAGGAAACCCTGACAGACAAAATATTAATTCAAAATGGATGAAGATAGGGATGTGTCCTGGCTCCCCTACTCTTTTCTTTATTTTATAGCTGACTTGACATCAATCTTGGGGGAGGCCAAAGATGTAAGCCCCAAAATGGCTGGCAAACATGTTGTTTGTCTTCTTTATGCAAATTACCTTGTAATTGAAGATCATACAGAGATAGGTCTACAAAGAAAGCTGGACAGATTTATGGAATATTGCAAGCACAAATAATTAGTTGTGAATATGGAAAAAACGAAAGTATTGTGCTCTGGTAACAAAATAACAAAGTTCAACTTGGACCTAGGCCCCACTAAACTGGAGACAGTAAGGGAATATAAGTATTTAGGGGTCTGGTTTGAAAAGTCACTAAAATGGGATGTCATCTGGAATCACTGAGAGGAAGGGATCTTACCTGAGTTAGTGGCCTGAAGAAATTCAATAAGGATTATGGGTAGATGACAGATAGTCCTGTTCTGAAAGCCTTTGTAGCCATGATTCCACCGCAATTTAAATATGCAAGTGAACTGTTATATCTAAGCAGTAAAAACAGATGGGAAGTTGAAGAGGGTAAATGCCGAAAAAAACCTACTGTCACTACACAATTCTTCCATGATCCAGGCTGTAAGAATAGAGACGGAAATGTAGTAATGTAATCATGTAGTAATTCATTAAAATGTGTAATTAGTTGTGTTAGTTGATATAATTGTGGCTATATATTATATTGTTTAAAGACAAAATGGTCTAAATACACATTTCCTTGACTGACTGGGCCAAGTTTTTGATATATAATACTGCAAGATAAGTTTTGTGTACTGGTAAAAAATAAAAATAAATGTTTTCTAAAAAACATACATAGTAAATAGAGTGAATTCGTTTAGGGGCGGTGAGACACTTCTGTGAAGAGACCTACCTCCCTGGCCACAGGGAAATGGTGTGTTTTGAAGGAGACTTTTTTGTTGCTTTGTAAGGGGGCACTGTGTGATTAATTCCATTCACTGTTCCAGCACTGCACGTCTTCAATAACAATGTATTGTTTAAAAAAAGCATTTGCTGGGGGATGGGGTAAGATGACCATGTAAATGAATAGTACTCTTGTACAAAGGGAGCTATTGCATGTTCTGGTTTGCTCTCTTTTTCTTTGAGCAAATGTCTAAACAGGTGATGTCGGCACACAGGTCTGTTCACGGATGGGTTGCTCATTTCAGCTTTATGTCTAAATGTGTATGCCATTTGCCCTCTTCATGAAGGTTTTGATAATGGCTGCGGACGACCTCGTTTCCTAACCCCAGCTGCCAAGTGATAAGATCTTTATTTTTCGACAAATACTTTTGTCTTCCTGAGGTTCAGCTCCAGGACTTATTCCAACACAGGAATGGGTGAGCTTATAAACTGGCAGAATGATTTTATGAAGCGCTCTATTCTTAACTGGACGTTTACAGGACATCGAGCAAAAGGAACAATTGCACGCGAAAAAGAACATCTCCAGTTTCCAGTGATGGTGGGAGTTGTAAACATACTCTGAACTTGATGTACAGACCTTTTATTACACTTTACACTTCCCCGGTGGACTGGAGCCCTCAGATGCTGGTTTTGGAAACCTAGGTGCCCTTCGTTGACTTTCCCTAGGTGCTCCAGGTTAGATGCAGCCGGCGAAAGCCATCAGAGAGGGAGATGCAGGGCCGGGTGTTTCCCCGGTGAGCCACAAGGGTGTGGGCAGGTTTTGAACCACGGGGGACATTTTTAAGATCGAAGCCTCACGTAAGACTGCCCACATGCGCAGTCTCGCTGGCGAGATTTAATAATATCAGGGGACATTTACTAGCGGGCTTTAAGCCCTGCCCCTCTTTTCCATTGGCTGGCATCACCGTTCATGCTAAACGGTGGCCAGCCATTGGAAAAGAGCGTCCTCTGACATACTCTATTCTCTTTTTTGTCCGTCCCACTTGGGCTAGCTGCCCTGACTTACTGCTGGCGTAAAAGGTTTGTTATCTTCTTTATGGGTCCAAACAGATGGCCCCATAAAGAAGATAATAAACCTTTTACGCCAGCAGGAAGTCCTGCCGAGCCCGTCCAAGTGAGACGGCAGAAAAACAGAAAAGTCGGGGCGAGTGCTTTTTTTTTCACGTTACCCTGTTAATGTGAAAGGAATGTGTGGCAGGCTCAGTCCGAATGGACCAACATGTCTTAAATCTTGCTGTCACCTTAAATGTGCCTACTAAGTATTTTTCTGCAAGTACCATCTGCAGTGTCACCGTTGGGAGGTTAAGGGTCGTTTGCCACGTGACAGCTGAGTGGGCCGGGACCTTCTACTCCCGCCCTCGAGGTGCGATTGATGGACTTTGACGGCTTTCACACGTAAAGCCGGGCCTCCCAGCTCTGAGGCCTGGGTGTAAAAGGGCTTGCCACCGCTCCTGCAGTAGGCTGTGGGAAAAGAGCCGCAGCCTTGGCCTCTTTGTGCGGCCCCTTTGTTCCTCCGGAGCTACATCAGCGGTGACCTTCAAGAACTACGGATCGCTGAATGGTTCCTCGCTTGACGACCAGGCCCTCACAAGTCTGTTTTCTCTCAGTAGGTGCTCCTGTTGCACGTGTACTTTGATCGGTTGGCCAGAGGACCTCTCTGGTTCCTTCTCCTCCTTCTGAAGGCACTGGTAGCTAGGCAAAGCTGAGATTTTAAATCAGTGAGTTTAGTGCTCGCCTCGCCACCGAGAAATGTGTCAAGAACTTGGTGTATGTTTCTCCTTAAAAGGAAAGGTCGCGGCTCCCACAATAGACAGCTGTACCAAAACATTGGCCTTGCCGCTGCTGCCATCAGCTGAGAGAATTAGATTGCCTTTCAGAGTCGAATACACAGTTTTCAAGTCCCCAACAGCTTTTCCAAAAAGTTCCCCGAAATCGCTATTAAAACTTGGATTTCGAAATTCTTTGAAGAGTGGAAAACAGAAGGCTCATTCTGGAATCCGCCCACCCGGAGCAGCAAGTAAGAAACACCCGGTGGAATCGACAGACAGACAGCCATCCGCCAGGCGAGCCCTGCCTGCTGCTACTCTCGCGCTATCTCCACTGCTCTGAGCCGCCTCACACAGACGTCCCACCCCCTCTGTGCCCTGTGAGAGAAGCCAGGAGCCGTGGGTGAAAGCAACTTCCAGTGATGCGATTGAGCGGAGCTGCGCCCGTAGTGTGCCGGGTAAGTGGACGCTGCGACAGGCAATGTTGTAGGGTAACTGTTTGGGTGGGGAGGGGCTGGAATGCGAGTGAGAGAAGCCAGGAGCCGTGGGTGAAAGCAACTTCCAGTGAAGCGAGTGACCGGAGCTGCGCCCGTAGTGTGCCGGGCAAGTGGACGCTGTGACAGGGATTGCACATAAAGTTTGCCTACCAGCAGATAGGTTTATGAGCCTCAAGCAGTGATCTTCATTCTACGCCAACGGCTAGATAGAAATCGTACATCAGCAAGAGATTAGTGATCTTTCCCTAGGTTCCTGCATTAGATATGAAATTTATATAATCAGTCATGCCTCTTCCTGTTCCAGAGAAGTGTTAGCTTTTTAGTTGGAAAAGGGTGAAGTTAAAATACTTTTGGACAATGGAAAATGTTTGTGGGGTTTATGGATGTTTATTTTAGTGACCAACTAGCTCCTTTAGGACAACACACTACTTTGTTACATTCCTTAGCAGCCAGCGTTCAGGCACATGTGCTTTTCCATCCTACTAGTCATTCACATTTCAAAATGACTAAACCAGAGTGCATTATCATATATCTCTTTACTCCAGAAAAAGGGAGAAACTATAGTAATTGCATACCTTTTCTTGAAATAAATTAAAGTTAGCTAATAACGAAACAGATAATACTGTCCAGCAAGATATATAATGGTAGACTGAAAGGGTGTTTTAACAGTTTAACCGCGGCCGTTATTTCGCGGCAGTGCGTCGGTTTTTATAAGTGAGCAGGGCCGCGTCGGCCGTTGGACGTTCGCAGCACCAGCGAGGTAGTTCTCGCGACGGCCAACGGCAGCAGGGAAGGGGCTAAATGCAGTTGCTGTAACTTTCCTATTAGTTCAAACAGGTAGTTGCAGAGTTTTATTTGCCATGCACTGCAGCAGGTTCTTAACAAGCATTAAAAATGCAATAGGTCTCGCCTTTTATTAAGTTAAAGCCATTCGCTTTGCTATACAATACCATTAGCAAAGCAAATGGCTTTAACTTAACCAAAGGCGAGACCTGTTGCATTTTCAATGTTCGTGTTACTGAGGGCCGGTTTTGCAGCAGTGCTTGAAAATCAGCCCCCTGTAAAAAAAAAAGCACAGCAGCAGTATTCCTGGCAGCAAACTCCCACCCCTGGGGGCCGGTCGGACATAATTGCCAGGGCTGGTTTGCGTTCCTAGTCCGGCGCTAGGGAGAAGAAAGAAGAAGGGAGAAAAGATGGGTGGGAAGAGAGAGATTGCAGAGGAGAGGATGGGTTAGAGCATTTGTGCCAGGGCTGCTTTTGATAAATCATGGAACAAAGATCATATTAAAATATGATAGGATGTCCTCTAAATAAAAGAAAAAAGTGTAATTCTTTAACAAACTGAAAAGTTTCAACGTAGTACAGTAGGTTATTTCAGAAGTATGTATTACAAGTGTGAGTTTTCAAACATGAATACCACTCTGATCCTTTTCTGTACAGCATGACATAAGAAAAATTATCTCAAGGTGAACCGGTGGGTAGATCACTCCATGTCAATGGGACTGTGTTTCCAATATTCGCTTAACAGACAGCTGCATTATGGGACTTGTAGTCCACGTTTGCTTAAACTGAAGTGCTGGCACAGATCTGCCTGAAAACAATGATTTCTGAAATGAAAGCGCCAGACTAGGAAATTGGTGTATTACTGACATTGAACTGGAAGGGGCGAGAGCAGGTTTATACAGCGTTTATGGTTCTGAGGGAAGGGGGATTGTGGTGTTAGCTTCAACAGCATGAAACCTCTCTCAAAGAAAACCGATGGGCAGATAACTCCATGTCAGTGAGACACTGTTTCCAGCTTTCCCTTAACCGATAGCTGAATTGTGGGTATTGTACTTCACATAGGGTGACGTTGAACTGATGGTACAGACCTGCCGAAAAACAATGGGGCATATTTACAACACAGTATCGAAGTGCAAGGCTGCTCCAAATTTCTGGGTGCCTTAGGGTTTAGGCACTTACCCAACCTGCACGCGAACTAGGAACATGATTAGTTCTGATTGGATACAATGGAAAAATTGAGAAATATGGAGTGCTCCCCAAAACCCCCCATGCTCCAAATTTGGCAGTGCCATGTTCGAACATTTCCAAAATGCAGGGATGCGCCGTATTTACTACAATACGACATACCCTGTGTTTTCCCTAGTGCAGGTGCTAAAATAAGCCGCCTAGTGTCCACACAGGCCCCCTTGCACCATAGTGCAAGGGTGCCTGCGTTGCAGGGAATGATTATTTACGTGAAAGGTGTCCCTTTCTGCACATAAACAATCCATAATGGCTATTTGTTACTTCTATGTGTAGAGCAGTTTAATGATTGTTTATGTGCCGGAAGGGACACCTTCCAAAATGCAGCACACATAGAAACAGCAAAAACAAGGAGATGTAAAAGCATGGGCCATATTTACAAGGCCATTACGCCACTGGTGTCACTTTAACGATATTCCTGTGGTGCAATGCCCTGCTCCATATTTACAAAGTGCGTTAAGCCACTTTGTGTGCTCAACGTTGCTTTGTAATTATTGTAACCTTTCATGCAGATGGCTACGTGAAAGGGGCGTGCAATGGGTTCTGCTCTTGGTGTTCCACTGCAAAACCTACTGCTTTTAGACAATGAACAGATTTACAAGGAGGTGTAAATCTGAGGCAGTGGCAAAAACGAAAGCCATGTAAGAGCAGGCATTAGAATGGCGCAACAAGAAAAAATTTTTGTATCTCCTCGTTGTTGCTTTTTCTATGTGTGCTGCATTCTAAGGCGCACATAGAAGTAACAAATAGACATTATGGATTGTTTATGTGCCGGAAGGGATACCTTCCTGCATATAAACAATCATACCCTGAAACGCTGGCACCCTCGCATATGGTGCAAGGGCGCCAGCGCTAGGGAAAGCACAGTGGTGCGCCGTATTGTAGTAAATACGGTGCATCCCTGCATTTTGGAAATGTCGGAGCCCGGCACTGCCAAATTTGACGGAGCTCCGCGCTACGACATGTCGTTGTAAATATGCCTCCATTTCTCCTCGTTTTACCATTCTAACGGCTGCTCTTGCATTACGTTAGTTTTTGGCGCTGCCTCAGATTTACACCTCCTTGCACATCTTTGTCAGTGTCAAAAAGCAATGGGTGTTGTGGTGGAACGCCCCCTGTACCACCCATTGCCCGCCCCTTTCACGCAGATACCCTTGGGCGGCATTAAACCACAATAAGTGGCTTAATACCACTTGGTGTATATGGAGCAGGGCATTGCACCACAGGAACATCGTTAAAAGTTACGTTCCTGTGGCGCAATGCCCTTAAAAACATCCTGCAATGATTTCTGAAATGAAACGTTCAGACTGGGAAATTGGTGTCCTGGTGACATTAAAATGGAAAGGGTGAGAGCTGGTATATACAGCAATTATGGTTACGGGGAGGGAGGGTTGTGGGTGCGGTATTAGTTTCAATAGCATGCAATAAGAAAACGTCCCGCAAAGTGAGCCAATTTACAGTCATTTCTGGAGCATCAGATAAGGATGCTTTCTGGTGGTGCATAGTTGGATGAAAACTTGCTTTGGCATCTTTTGCACAGAGGCCACCCTACACTTTAATTGTTTGGTTGCACTGCTGATCTTCAAAAGACTGCTCTAGCAATGTAGTACAAGGCAAAAAGAAATAAAGGCAACTGGACGTTGCACCTTTTTAATACAACCCAGCATTTACGAGCAGCTTCACAGTTATTTGTAGATTATCACTGAAAGGTTATGAGGTAGCCAACTGGCAGGCAGAGAGGTGGGTAGGAAGAGGGTGTTCATGTGGAAAGTCAAATTCGAAATTATTGATTGAAATTTTACTTACCAGCATAATGGATTATACCGACAGATGCCGCAGTGCCCTCAGTCCGGACAGGCCTTGACAGAAGACAACCACACCTCCTGGAGGACTTGTGACAAAGAAGCCACTGCTATCTTCAACTCCCCTCTTGCATAATGCTGTCACTGGTGCTGGGCATGAGTGGAAAAGCATCTCCACTGCCTCACCCTCAAACAAACATGACCAATCATTGTGTGGGTTCAAAATAAAGCCACAAATTGATTGGTCATACTGGTCCTGTGTTGCCTTTTATGCGCGGCCTACGAGGGCAGCCAAACTTGAGCAGAACCAATCCAGACTTTACTCTCATGCTTTTTAAACTTATAGCTGCACAAGAAAACAGCACAAGAATTGATTGAGACAGGTGAACCCGTCGCTTCAAATGCGACCAGTACAGCTGGGCTGTTCCCCCTAGCTCTTTAACTCAGCGTGGGTTTGAGAAGCCTGAAGTGCGGATGTTGAGTTGGCAACAATCATAGTCCAGCCTCACCCGACATGCACACAGGAATTCGTCCCTGTTGCCTACCACTGCCATGTCAATCAACAGGATTGGCCAGACCTGCTTTTTTAGGACCATTCGGAGAACAAACGAAGCAGCCATGGGCCACGACAGTCGGGGACTTTTTCATTACATACACTTGTGGGGCTAGCCGTGGCAAGGCAACGTTCTAACATCCCAATTAGGAGGCGCCCCTGATATCACATACAGTTTTCCCAGCTCCACACGAGCGTCACATAACAATCTTGCTTTAGTCTAACTGCCCTACCCAAGGATGACAAAGGTGACCCGGAAGCCTTAGGGAACAAGGGGAGGAGCAATGTACCCTGGATGGTTGAAAATAAAGCTAAATTAAATACAAAAGGAAATCAAAGTCAAGCAAATGGGTCCATATGATTTCACTAGCATACTTACGAAGAATGACGTGGGTGATAACGAATGCAAATATAAAGACTGTCAGAAAGGACAGTGATAAAATAAACATATAAAAAAATCTGTAGTTTCTTTTCCCCACGCAGTTGCCTACCCAGGGACAGTGGTGATCAAAGCGTTCTGAAATGAGAGGTAGAAAGAAAAATATGGTATACGATTAATCAAATGCGTCTCTAAAGAAACAGCCTATGAATAGCAGAAGCAGGCACATACATTGGTGCAGTACATGCAAGGCATTTGCAATTTGTTACTAATCCTGCACAGCATTCTCATATTGCTAGTTAAAATATTACGTTTCAGAAACGAAAAGAAAGTAAGCGTTGAATCCATATCCAGCCTCGAGCAATGTAAATAAACCCGCAGGTAAGTATTTGTTTATTAATGGCGGGGCAAAGATGAAAGTAGATTCTTGGACACTTGAATGTGTAAAGATTAAGCATGAGCGCAAAATCCGCTACGCTCGCGGATTTTGCGAATTTTCGGTAAATCCGCGATCCGCGAACTCTCGCGAATTTACCGAAAATTCGCAATCCGCGAGCGGCGGATTCCGAGGCCAAAAGTTCAAGCCTTGCTGGCCTGTTGTTGTAACTATTTTACGATGGCGCCGGCAAGCTGCCAGCGCCATCGTAAAATAGTTACTAAATTAACTTCAACAGGAAGCTCGAATAGATAAAATCAAGCAGGCGCTCGTGCATCTGCTTTATTTTATCTATTCGAGCTTCCTGTTGAAGCTAATTTAGTAACTATTTTAGGATGGCGCTGGCAGCTTGCCGGCGCCATCGTAAAATAGTTAACAGGCCAGGCAGCTGTGCCCTTTTCCTTTATAGCTCACTCAAGGGACCCCTGCGCCCTTCGGCGCTATTGCATAGTAACACACACCTGGTCGCTGTAGACAACTCTCTGGCACTTTAGGCAGCTGTAGTGTAGTGTAGTGAAGGCACTATACATTTAGCCAACGAGGTCATATGTCAAAATGACCACGAGGTATGGCACAAAACGGTGGCGTCTTCTTGAATAAATATGAAGGGCAGGGTTCACTTCTGGGTAGAAGATCCCTTTTTTCTGTGGATACGCTGGGATTCGGGCGATTACACTTGACTTCAGACCATCTAATCAAACACAGCAGAATGTTATTTTCTGTCTGCATTACAAACTGCGCATGTCATGTAACACTTCTCAATAAACACAGTCATTTCAAAACATCGTAAATGGGGTAAGGAATTTTTTCCACAGCAGTGCACGAAAAATATACTTTTTTCATACAAAACCCACCATTGCTCTGATTAAAGGTATATCAACCTGAAATCAAGGCGTTTGCAGAACTCTGAGTAGGCACATTCAGTGCATCAGCCACTGCGTTTCACTGTTAATTTTAGTCCCTGAGAGGTTTCGTATGAGGTAAAGTAAATATACTGGCAAAAATAAACCTATTGTGCAAGTGGTATAGGGAGGCTGACCAGAACTTTTGATTGATTTTCCTAACACCGTATCAAAAAACATTGGCCTGCAACCCGCTTGCCGAAGCAAAGCCTAGTTACTTGACCAAACTGTGCCTGTAGAAACATTGTCAAATGCCTCATCAGCAGCAAAAGCAAATGTTACTCCACTTTCATTGCCACTATTCTTAAGAAGGGCGTTGGTCTTAAATGATGCATGAAATACAATTCACTATGCAAATTATAAAACGAAGTAAACCCAAACTAGTCTTAAGCGTCATTCACTACCACCTTTTGTCATCTTCTCCGCCTGTGACGTGGGGTTTCATAGCAATGTCGCGCAAACGTCATACTGATAACCTCATCAAGCACGTGTCAAAATAGGTCAGCAGTGGCCATTTTAAATTCTGAAGGTGGAAAAAGAAGCACAGGAAGAGGACCTAAAGCAAACGGTGACATCAAAGGTACACTCAGACAGTAAGTAGTGTAACAAGGATGCCATGAGCTCTGGTGCAAGCAAGGAAAAGGACCCCCTTGACTGCTGTTGGTGCAGTTAATACAGCTCTTGTAAGGGTTCAATGAATGGGACCCTGAGGGCTCTGTACCCCGGTGCCACTGCACCAGCTGCATCAATAATAGCTACGCCCCTGCAGACTATTGTGATTGGTGTTCCTCAACAGGTTGACTCTTCAGCCACATGCTACAAATCGTACAGCTACCACTTGCTTGGCTCTGCTATTTGGAGCCCCAAGTGTCCTAATTATTGAAATTGACCTCATGAAGTATCAGAGAGGGGTAAAACCATCTCTGCAGGTAGGCGTACAGACTCGACTCTATCTGACCCTCCCAGCCCTTACTGTAGCTTGTTGATGTATTCTGCCAGGAGCTTCCGTTTCTTCTTCATCCGCTGCTCTGATCGGTCTCTGACCTTTTATACACACAAGAGGCATGTGCACTCGCATGGAAGCCCCGCCCCAAATCCGCAAATCCGCCAATCCGCAAATACGCGGATTTTGCGGATCCACGATCCGTGAATACGCAAATCCGTGAATCGTGGATCCGCAAAATCCGCCCATGCTTAGTAAAGATCCCCTCTCCCCCCTCCCTAAATTCATTGATATGCTTGTTTTTAATCTTACACTACTCATGTTATACTTAAGGGTTGGTGAGTCACAGCATCCTAACATCATCACACTCACACCTTTGTGCAGATACCTTTCTTTCTCTGTTCTCCCCTCTCATTGAGAATGATGTTAAATGCCAGCTTTCACAAAGAGCATGTTGGAATAATTTCGGGCATTTTATTTATTTCTCAATTGACAAAGACACCAAAATAAGGCTACTAGGGTAACTAAATACTCCTAGCACGAACAGCTTTCTGGCATCCACTCTCCATAGGGGTCAGAATTATTGGGAAAATACCCAGCATTGTAAGATTCTGCCCTAAGTCCTTTTTGCAGGCCCGCAATCCCATACTTAAGATTCTGAACCTAGGGTATCCCTACTGACCATGCATACCTAGTACTTCCAAAATTCCGTCCCTATTAGCCAAGGCATATATGGGTTTCAGAGTGCAGTGCATTTTCCCTACTCTCCACCCTATTTTGTATATCACGCAGGATACAGCTGTACCTTTCTGGGGAACTGTACCCTGAACATATGCCACAGGACACGGGATAAATCCAGTTGATTGTGCATGTCTTAAAAGCCTGTGTTAACAAACAGTGTGCTGAGCAATACCGCATATATTCTATATTCCTGCCCCCATTAGATATGGAATATTTTGAGCTTTCCTCATTAAACAATGCTAAACACGAGATTCAGACCCAACAGGCCCTGAGTGTCATCCACTCACTTAACCCTTGGGGCATATTTACAAGGGCATTGTGCCACCGGAACGTCACGTTTTACAACGCTCTTTAGCACAATGCCCTGCTCCATATTTACAATGCAACGCTAAGCAACTTTGTGTGGCTTGATGCTGCACTATAAATATCGTACCATTTCAAGTACTTTTCTGCATCAAAGGGGCGTGGCAGTGGGTGTTGCTGAGGGTGTCCCACCCCAACATCTGAGACAGTGCCAAAAATGAACCCCATGTAAAAGCAGGTGTTAGTGTGGTGCAAAACAGAGAAGTACTTTTATTTCTCCTCGTTTGTTGCTCTTTCTATGTGTATACTGCATTCCTGCAGCACACATAGACGGTGCAAATCACCTTTAATGATTGTTTATGTGCAGGGAAGTGCCTGTTCCTGCACATAAACAATCATGCCAGCAACACAGGCACCCTTGCAACATGGCGCAATCGTTGTTTTTGCATTTGTCACCCCGAGTGGGATGGGCATTCTCAGACGTGAGTTCCGTGCTCTCCATGCCACTGGAATCAAGCTATCCTGGCTGATGACGGCTGATAGCCAGAAACCGGTCCTAGGAGGCTTGATTCCGGTCCAGGGAAGACATGGCTTGGCAGTTCGGGTTGGACTGTTCCCATGAGGAACTGGGTCAAGACTGATTTGCATATGGCCATGTCTGAACTGGGGTGGTGTGGTGAGCAAAATAACGATGGATTAAACCCAGATCTGTGACTGGGGGTGAATGTTTTGCCATTGTGCAACATTCCATCCACCAATCGTTGTTTTTGCATTTGTCACCCCGAGTGGGACGGGCATGCTCAGACGTGAGTCCCGTGCTCTCCATGCCACTGGAATCAAGCTATCCTGGCTGATGACGGCTGATAGCCAGAAACCGGTCCTAGGATGCTTGATTCCGGTCCAGGGAAGACATGGCTTGGCAGTTTGGGTTGGACTGTTCCCATGAGACACAGGTTCAAGACTGATTTGCATATGGCCATGTCTGAACTGGGGTGGTGTGGTGAGCAAAATAACAATGGATTAAACCCAGATCTGTGACTGGGAGTGAATGTTTTGCCATTGTGCAACATTACGTCCATCAATAGTGGTTTTTGCATTGATGTTAGGCAGCTTTTGTAGCACCGGTGCAAGGGAAAACACAGGGGTGCTGCATTCTTGTGAATACGGTGCATCCCTGCGTTTTTTAAATGATGCAGCGCGGTGCTGTGTTATTTGTTAGTAAATATACCCCCGGTTCTTTGCAGCAACCTGGGATTCAGAAACACTTCCAAAGGCTGCATCTATGCTGAGACACCAATCACAGCACAACACAAGATAAACTGGTGTTATATCAAGCTTTGTCCGTGTGGAGAACACCTGTTCTGAAACACATCCTACAACCTATCTCTAGCCGAGACACCATTTTGGTATTTGTGCGCTTTATAAATAGCAATATCATTATCATTATCTAGAGTCTTGTTCAGATAAATTATTACAGTCGCTGGTAAGTTTGAATTTACGCTAATGCCTTTCACTAAAATCCAGCCCCTCCAAATATCAAATATTCAGGCACATGCATCATTGTCAATTTCATTCGCAAACGGTGCGAATCGCAATTTTCGGCCGTTTGCGAATGCAATTGACAAAATTGGGATGCATCATGTTTTTCGCAATTTTAGAAATCGCAATCATGTTGCGATTTCTAAACTTGCGATTGCATTTAAGAAATCGCAATTTTAGATTTCTTAAATGCAATGCATGAACATTTTAAATTTGCGAATTCGCAAATAGGGAGAGGTAAATTACCATGAAGTTGACCTTCATGGTAATTTGCGAAAACTTTCAAAAATGCACAAAAGTGCATTTTTGACAGTTTCATTTTACACACACACATGCCCTTGGGGCATGTGTGTGTGAAAAATGCACTTAAAGTTATTTTTCAGGGGTGCGGGGGGGCCTTTGGACCCCCCCTGCACCCTTGATATTGCATTCTCAATTTGCAATTCGCAAAATGCTAATCGCAAATTGAGAATGACTTCCCATCCATTCCTATGGGCCTCTAGGCCATAGGAATCAATGGGAAGGGATTCCATAATTGCGATTCGCAAATTGTGAATCGCAATTAAGGAATTTTAAGAAATCGCAAAAAAAACTGCAATTTCTTGATGCATAGCCTTTTGCGATTTCTTAATTGCGATTCCTTAATTTTCGCAATTAAGAAATCGCAAACGGCAACAATGATGCATGTGGCCGATTGTCTTCATCCTTTCCCATTCCTCCTTATCTTTCATGTTTTCTGTCTGACATCAGCTTGCCCTGCATGAAGTTGAAATATAAATAGAAAACAGACACCTGCAACCAGATTTCGATACTCCCATACACTATTTTGACACTTCTCTTTTTTGTGGTAATAGCAATATTTGTATTTTTGACAAACCGAAGCAAGGAATCGACCTGGCTTGTGTGCGTTTTTTCGTGGAAACTGTTTTTTTAACCAAAGTGAAGAATTTCCAAAATGGAAATCCTCCCTCAGGCGTGTGTTCTCTTGATCAGTATTTCATCCAATGCAGGTACTTCTGTTCCTGAGGCTTATCAGCTCTTGAATCCTTACCCATCTAAGTAAACTTTCCAGGGAAGTTAGTAACAAGTCAAGGACAATGCCGAATGAATAATTGTGATAGTCACTATTTACACAGAGCATGTCTTGGACATGTCTCTATTTTTTCATACCATGTGGTTTTGTTGTGCCAATATCCCACTGTATATCTGTACATGCCCCTGGTAACTAGAGTACAAGCACAGTATGCTAACTGTGTTTATGTCAGAATATTAAGAACAAAAATATTGTCTGACATAAATTCACCTAAATATTGCCAAAAATGTCACTCCACTGGGTGTAGAATTTCTATTATTAACTCCAATGGGAAGATGTTTTTATAAATGTTAATGAGGATACAATATTTTTGACAGCAGATATTAAGGGGACCATTAGCCTCTGCGGTAAGGGGGCGGGCCCCATCATCAAAAGTGGTAGATGGGGGGCTGGGAGGGGGGACACCCCTCCATGTACTTTTCAGTCTAGCCCCCTCAACTTTCTATACGCCATTGAAGGAGACGACATTCTGGGATCATATCTTGTTTTTTTTAATTTTTTTTAAACAATTTTTATTGCAGAGTTCAATACAATGTACACAACACATTTGCAATTTTTTTTCGCTGGACCATAAATTCCTTCACTCTTTCCAAGCATTGCATACACAGCCGTACAGCCCGCATCCCGGAGGCCGGGCGGCGATTTAGTGTTAAGAACACACTCCCATTCTCTTGGTGCAATCGTTTCCTTCGGACCTCCGCTCTCCGCTTTTAACTTTTTCCCCCCCAACCGTCTCCTCTCCTCTATCCGGCAGATGGGTGTGGGGCCCTCCGCTATAGCTGGGTTAACATACCCTCTCCTCCCCTCCCCCCCCCTGGTGTCTGCGCCCGCGTCTGGTGTTTGCGCACTCCATTGTGTTGGTAGTCTCAGGAGTCTGGTATCGATTAATAGGTGTGTGTGTCCGGTGTCCGTGCTGGGACTAGAACTACCTCCCCAGGGGCCCCTGGGTCTACAGTCTCCTCCTCCTCTTCACTCTCCACTGCACTGTCCCGAAGAGCTTGGACCATGATTTCCCACGCTAACGCTGCTTCCTGGGCTTTCTCGTCCGACTTACGTCGAGCCAGTTGGTACCTAATTGTGCTCTCTGCTGCAGCCCATTTCAGAAACTCGTGCAGCCATTTCCGATGCGACGGCGCTACCTTTGATTTCCATCCCCTGGTGAGCTCCCTCTTTGCAATAAGTAGGCCCATATCTATAAATTTACTAGACAGTTTGGTTTTACGTGTGTGTGGAAACCAGTGTAAGAGTGTAACTGCACTGTCATATTGCAGTTCTCTATCTGTCACCTCGTTCAGGGTGTCTCCCACGTCCCTCCAATATTCCTGCAACTGTGGACAGCCTCTCAGCATGTGTAATAAATCCGCCCCTAGTAACGCGCATCTGGGGCATGCTGCGTCCTCAGCGCCAAAGTATTGCATAATTTTATTCGGGGTGAGGTAGGCCCTATGAAGAATGTAAAGATGTATCAGTTGGAAACGGGTGTCCTGGTGCTTTTCCTGGCTCTCTGAACCAGCTGGGATGTCTTTCTGTAGGTCTGTCTCCCATTGTGTCTTGAGGCGTGTTAGAGGTGTTATATTCTCAGTGTGCATTCTGGAGTAAAGACACGTAACTGCTTTGTAGGTTCCTGCCGCCATCATTGCGTATTGGCACGCCAACGATGTCTTGGGTTCAACTAGCCCCTCCCCCCAATGTGCCTGTATAGTCCGCACAACAGCCGCATGTAGTAAATAGTCCCCTCTCGGGAGATCGTATTGCTCCTGTAGAGTTTGGTACGGTGTCATCACCCCATCAGTATAAAGGTCTCCCACCATCTGTAGACCAGCTTCCTCCCAAAGTTGGAGGTTCGACCAGTCTCCACCATCTGGCAGGGCCGTTATCATTCCTATTGGGATTTCAGGTGCATACGGGTGCCCCGGGTCAGCTCGTTTCTGCATGCGGTTCCAACATAGTCTCATCGTTCGTTCTTCCTGGGACAACCCTCTGAGCACTAGTTTCTGCTGCAGAGCGATATACGCCAACACATGCCGTGGGGTGCCAGTGTCTCTCTCTTGTTCCGGACCCCGACACACCCTTGCCACCTCTTTCGTGTAAAACTGAAGTTGTGCTGCCAGGTAATAGAGCTCGAAGTCAGGGACCGCCAATCCCCCCTCGTTCTTCGGGCGAGTCAGAGTCGCCAGTGCTATCCTCCGCCTACCTGTTCCCCATAGGAATGAGACTATTCGAGATTTAAGGTGTTTGAAGATTTCGCCTGGTATCCATATAGGAAGGGTCCTGAAAAAGTACAACAATCGCGGTAGAGCGATCATTTTGAGTAGGGACACCCGGCCCGTCATGGATAGAGGGAGGGTAGCCCAGAAGGTCATGTTACCCTGTAACGCTCGGACGCATCGTCCAATGTTACCGTCCAATAAATCCGCAGGCTCGTGGTAAATATAAACCCCGAGATAGTGTAAACAGGTTGGTTCCCAGCGTAGGGTGAGGCTGGTCGATGGACACCTCTCCACTTTCCGAAGGAGGAAGATGCAAGTTTTCGCCCAGTTCACTTTTAAGCCTGAGACTCCTCCGAATCTCGCCAGTAGGCCCTCCGCACCCTCCACCGCCTCTTCTGCCTTATCTAAGAATAACAGAAGGTCGTCTGCGTACAATGATATATAGTGGTGGTTTCCTCCGACCACTAATCCGCAGTAAGAATCCCCTCTTCTAGCCAACGTCGCCAATGGTTCCATCGCCAACGCGAATAGCAAGGGAGAAAGTGCGCATCCCTGCCTAGTACCCCTGTTCACCTCATATCGGTCCGAAATCAGCGCCCCCACTCTCACCCTGGCGCCTGCCGATGCATAGAGCACCTTTGTCCACTGTATATAACCCTTGCCCAGACCAAAACCCTTCTTCACCCTATACAGGTAGTCCCACTCTAGGCTATCAAAAGCCTTTTCTATGTCGACCGACAGCACCATAGGGGCTCTTGCGGTCTGTGGAGGATCTGCTATTAGTCGAAGCAGCCTACGAATGTTGTGTGACGTGTTCCTAGTGGGGATAAAGCCCGACTGGTCCTTATGGATCAGACTCTGCATATGGGTTACCAGTCTAGTGGCTAGGATTGTACTTAGTATTTTATAGTCCGCCGTCAGCATTGATAACGGTCGGTATGAGGCCGGATCCGAGCTATCTCTTCGCGGCTTTATCAGGGGTATCATGATCGCCTCGCGCATCGATTGGGGTAACTCGCCTTTTTCCTTGGCCTCAGTAGATATTATTCGTAACCTTGGGGCTAGTAAATCTATATATTTTCCGTAGAACTCAATAGGCAGCCCATCTATTCCTGGCGTTTTATTACGCGCCATTCTCTTTATGGCCCCTCTTATTTCGGTGAGGTCGATCGGACCCCCTAGAGCTTTAGCGTGTTCCTCTTCTAGTTGAGGCAGCTGGATCTCGTTTAGCAAGGCTTCTATCGCCTCGGTTCGAGTCCCCAAGCCCTTCTCGTAGAGCTTTCCGTAATACGTTCTAAAGCACTGCAATATGTCTGATTGGGTGTTGTATACCTCCCCGCTTAACCCCTTCAGGGATAGTATCGGGGTGCTGCCCCTATTGGGGTTGGCCAGCCAGGCCAGTAGTGCCCCAGTCTTATCCCCCTCTGCGAGAGCCTTAGTCAAATAAGTTTTATAATCAAAGCTGTGCAGGCGCTCTACTTCCGCCGCCACTGCCTCTCGCGCTGCACATACCCTTTCCTGCAGATCGGGGCGGCCTGGCCGCGACTTCTCTGCTTCTCGCAGTGTCCGTTCAGCCTTGTCCAAATCGTCTACTAGCGTCCGTCTTGCCCCCGCAAATTTCCCTATACAATGACCTCTTACCACTACCTTGAGTGCATCCCATTCTGTGGCACTGGAGGAGGCTGTCTCCTCATTCTCTGCAAAGTATTGGGAGATCCTGTCTCCTAAGGCCGCACTGAACGGTGGGTCATCCAGCGTGTCCGGACGGAGCCGCCATGTCGGGATCGGCGTGATCCCGTTCATCCAGTCCAGCGTGAGGAGTAAGGGGTTGTGATCTGATATCGTGCGTGCTAGATATTCAGTTCGGGCAACCACCGGCAACACCGCCTGGGAGCACAGGAATGCATCTATGCGGACATGGAGGTCGTGTATGCCGGAGTAGAAGGAGTAGTCCCTCTCTGCTGGGTGTTGCACTCGCCATACATCCGACAGGTCCCACTTCTCTTGCCAGTTTGATCTGTGTTTCGCCAACCTGTGTACCGGGGAAGCATGTAGTGGTGGGTGTGACCTATCTAAAGTGGTGTCCGCAATTGAGTTAAAGTCTCCCCCCATCAGTAACGGTTCAGTGAGGTAGGTAGCCAGTAGTCTGGATAATGTAGTGAAATATGATGCTTGCTCAGCGTTCGGTGCATAAATGCCACAGAGTGCTATCTGGCGGCCCCTGAGCAAGCCTTCAACTGCTACGAATCGCCCATTTGGGTCTAAAATGTGCCTAGTGACCTGGAAGGGAACCCCCGCCCGAATCCAAATTAGTACTCCCCTGGCAAACGCTGAATACGTGGTGTAAAACAAGTGACCCCTCCACCTTCTTTGCAGTGCAACCCCTTCCTTCTTAGTTAGGTGAGTCTCCTGCAGAAAGGCAATGTGAACCCCTCTGCGGACAAGATAGGAATGTATTTTGTGCCTCTTTGTCATTGAATTCAGCCCCCGTACATTCCAAGACACACATTTTAACGACCCCACACTATCCATTATCCTGGTGTGGTCGATCTAGGACCACTTCCAACAGTGACCAGACGCCAGTTGAGACACCATTCCCACCCGTCCCCAACAATTGCGCTCCCATCCCTTCCTGCACTCCATTCCCTCCCAGCTCAGTCCCCCCCCCCTCTCCCCAGCCTATGCCCCGAGTTGCCCCAACTTCTCCAGGCTCCCCCCCCCTAGAACAGGACCTAACTGCAAAAGAGTTACCCCCATCCAAACAAGTGAGCAACGTGCTCTTAAAACTTCTTACTCCGCAGTCTGTACTGCGGCGGCCTTATGGGCCTCTGGGCGCATGTACTAGCTTTCGCTACTTGCAGTTGCCTCCCTGTTCCCCCGCCCCTCAATATGCTTCCAGACTCACGTTAGTCCAGTCTCACGGCTGCCTGCTCAAGTGGTCTCGTGTGCCATATTAGCTAGATTAGCGCAGCCAGTCCCCCATGTCCTCGTTTCAGCTGCCAAAGATTTCTTCCGCGGTTTGCGGCGTGACCGTCGGACCCCTAGTGCTGTCCACTTCTGACAGTTCAGTCTGCGAGCCCGTTCCCGCTTCCTCTGAGATCGATTCTCTCTCAGGCGGCTTCGATACCACACCCGACACCTCCCTCACCGCCTGCAGTGCCGCATTCCGTTCCTCCGCCGTTTGTGATTCCGTCGGTTTCTTCCGGTGTTGTCCTCGTTTCCGAAGCCGCTTGGATCGTCGCACCGAACTCTGTTGGAGCTCCTCCTCGGCTCTGAAGCGGGCCCCATCCGTTCCAGCCTTGTAAGTGTCCCACCAGGACCAAGCCTCCGTTGAAGTCGTGAAGAACAAAGCTTTCCCGTCTACTGAGACCCGTAGCCGTGCTGGGAATAAAAGCGAGTACTGCAGTCCCTCTGTGCGCAGTTCTTTTTTAATAGACAGGAACGAGGCTCTGAGTTTTTGAGTTTCAAAGGTGTAGTCCGGGAACAGCGTGACTTTACTGTTATCCACCTGGAACGGCCCGACTCTCTTGCCCGCTGCAACAGCCAGTCCCTGTCTCTGTAGTGGAGTAGTTTGATCACCACCGGTCGGGGGGGCAGACCCGGTTTCGGGGGCCTGGCAGGGACGCGGTGCACCCTCTCCAACGTGAAGAAGGGGGACAGGCCCTCAGGGGCTACCACTGTTCGCAGCCAGTTGTCCAAATAACCCATCATGTCCGTCCCCTCCTTTTTCTCCGGAAGGCCCACTAAGCGCACATTGTTCCGACGGCTGCGGTTTTCCGCGTCTTCCGCCCTCCGCTCTAGTGCTTGGATGCGGTCTAGGGCATCCGTGAGTCTTCCATCCAGTGCTTTGTGTCCCGGCCCAATATCTTTCAGGATGATCTCCGCTTCTTTGACCCTATCGGCTAGTTTCCCATGATCAGCCCTCAGGAGCCCCAGGCCCGTCGCCACCTGAGCAATGTCCTGATGTAGAGCGTCCTTCGTGGCTGCAATAGCTTCGAGGATTTTGTCCTGCATCTGTTGTAATTCCGACTGAGGTTGCTGCGTGTCCTCTATAGCCTCCGAGGTCGGGCCCCCATCTCCTTTCGGTCCCCGTGGCTTCCCCATCACGCCTCTGAAGCACCAGCCGATCCGCCCGGGCAAGTCAAGGCAGGCGGTCCGCTCCTATGTTCTGCGCGGTCTGGGTCCCCCCCGTTGACAGTGGTCGTCGAGCCTCAGGGGCCCCAGGGGCCTAGCCGCCGCGGTCGTGCCACTTTTCCTCAGGGGTACACGTGGTCGCCCCCACCAGTGATGGCCCCCAGCTGCGGTCAGGTCCTCCTCCTCGCTTAATTCAGGCTTCCCCAAGCAACTGCCCAGGTCTCCACTCTCTAAGATCGTTTCAGTCGCCGCCCCGGGCCTCCAAACGTTCTCCCGCGCTCTCCAGCGGGAGCCGATCACAATGCCTGGGAGCCGAGTCGCCGCTCCAGAACCAGTTTCGTTGTGCCTCGATGTTGCTCGCCGTCAAGGCTCCGCACGGGCCCGTCGCCGGAGCGCCAGTCAGGCGTCACACCCCAGTGTCAGAAGGCCCCGGGGTCCGCAACCGGGTGCAGTGTTTCTGGAGGCCAGCGCACCTCGCCTCCGGTGTGCCGCCCCTCACGCCCAGTGTAGGGCAGAGCGCTCCCCAGGGCCGATGCGGGGCTCCGAGTTCCGCCCCGGCAGCTCCCCGGCGCGGGATGGGCCCGCAGGGCAGCCGGGCTCAATCCCAGGGCTCAAGGGTCCTTGCTCGATTGGGCAGCGTCTCGCTGGGGATGCACGGGACCTCTACCAGCCTCCTCAGAGTCGGGGCCTTCAGCTCCCCGGCGAGCTCCGCGCTTCTTCCCCGCTGCTCCCCCGCCTATGGACCTCCCAGGCGCCGACCAGTGCCTCCGTCCCCGCTCCTCAGCTGTCCCGCAGCAAGGCCCCGCCGCCACTGCGGGTCCACCGGTCCTCCCTCCGCTCACCTGCAGCGCCGCACTCATTGCTCACAGCTCACTCCGGTGGCGGGGCACCATCTCCACGGGATTGTAGGCCCGCAAGCCGGAGCCTAAATTTTCAGGGCCTGCAGGGATGGGGTCACTCACTGCCGCACGGGCTCCGCACCAGCACCCCCGGGGGGCCGCCGACGTCAGGGCGTCTCCTGGAGGTAGTCCACAGCCGCCGGTCCGCAGGTCCCGCGCAGAGGCGCTTCAGGCCCTAGCTGGCATCAGTCCGCCGTCCTCAGTCGCCCCATGCCGCCATTTTGCGCTTCGTCTTCCCGGGCTCTCTCCGCGGCCAGTAACGCTCTTCGTGGTCGGTCTGCCGGCCTGCCACTCGACCGGAGCAGGCACAGATGAAAAACGTGGGATCAACCCGAAGTTCACGGGGATTCCACGTCTAAATCCGGATGTATTGCGGATAAGCGGGCCGAGGGTCGGGAGCCTCACTAGGCTGCGTCCGCTCTCATCGGCTGCTAGCCACGCCCCCTACTGGGATCATATCTTGTTGACCCCAGTAATGCCCGATCTACACAGATAACTTTAAACTCCATCTGTGGCCTGTGCAGGTAAGGTCGGTGAGGTCGGGTGGAGGGATTTCCGACGAGGGATAATTATTTATTTAATTTTCCCTCATGGTCGTCTGTCGACTCCCTCCCCCACGGCCAGGCCCCCACCCCGCCAGGCCCCACCGCTCTTACCTGCAGGGACCGCTCCTTTTAACTCAGACAAAAATTTGAATACATTTGGTTTCTGAAACCACACTCAACAACAGCATAAGGTACCCTAATTCCGAGCCCCAAATATGTTAATATGTTTTTCGGTAATCCTTACTGCACAGTAATTTGGGAGGCATGGTGACTTCAAAACAACTCCTGGTGCAGCTCACACTGAGTCATTGCCCATAAGTGTTTATGTGCATTGTTTTACCGTGACAATCTAAAAAATATATATGATTTGGTTTTGTGAGTACTGGCAAACACTGCTGCATGAAATACACGTTCTTCATTTTGCATCAATGCTCATGCAGTATGAATCTCAACATCCTAATAAAATAAGGTCCTCAGATAAACAGAATGCTCCCTCTGAAGCATCCCAAGAAAGGGTGTAGCATGTCTGGTTTAGATTTTGGTTAGGGAAGTGTATTTTCAGCCATAAAGCATTTGAAAGGTAATTTTAACTTTAGTATGTATATGTTGCCATGGAGCTCAAGGGCCTAGCAAGGTTTTCCACAATTTTTAGCAGTCATTTGAAACTGCTAAAAGATGCAAAAGATTTCTGTTATACATGTTGTAAAATTCAGGGTGTGAGGTTACTGCTTGTAGGAAAATGCTTGTTTTTGCATGGACACCCTCACTTTTTGCTACAATTTATTGCAGGTTTTTGGACTCTGCACACTGGGACATTTTGCACACTGGGACACTGCTGTCCAGTGCCGATTATATGTGCTCTGACTCCTAAAAACACGTTGAATTGCTTTACACCTAATTGACATATTTAACGTACTTGAAATATGATCCAAAATGTAACCAGGGCCTGTAAGTTAAATGTCAACAGCGGACTGCAGCACATGTTGTGCCACCATTAAAGTCACCATGCAAAAAATGATTGCAGGCCTACCATCAATAACCCGGCTATGCAGGTTCAAAATGCTAATTCCACCTGTCCAAATAAATCCTATTGACACGCCTAATTCCTCCTTTAAATATTAATGAGTCACTCCTAACTAAGTCTTAAGTGCCCATAAGGCAGGGTGCTTGATATATAAAGTAGGACATGTAAAAGTTTAATGCTAAAAATGTCCTTATAGTAACAATGTCCTAATAGCTATTTGCAATGTAGCAAGGTTAGCTGTTCCATATAAAAGCATTGGAATACTTTATTAAAGTTATTAAAGTTATCTACGCACCAGATAAAAAGTTAATTACTGGATGTATTAAAATATTTGTTGCAAATGCAATTCATTGGCAAAGTCGGATTGGTACAAATATTTCACAAAAGGTACTTTAAAAAAAGCTACCTTTAGTCTGCCTGCCTAAATCCTCTAGAAGCCTATATGCGTGAGCCTACAACTGTCACCCAGGAGCTGAATAACTCCTTGATTTGGTGTGATTCGGCACCCAGGGCTGACACAAAGGCCTTGGGTGTGGGCGGAGGTTGACCGTCCTCAGACAGAATGGCAATCTGGGTGGTGCCCAGGAGCTTAATTTACTTCAGAGGATGTCTGCCTTGTCACTGGCAAATATAGCTCACATCTGGGCCTGCCTCTCTTTCGTATTCCTAGCCAGCTACGCATCAATCCCAGTGGGAGAGGAGATGCCCACAGAACCAACTTTGAGTGGTCACAGGGCAGGATTTGATCATTTTCCTGGCCACAGCTTTAGGGTGGGCACAAAAGGTCTGCACAAGGAAAGAAAGTTCTGCCATCTTGGTTTTAGGTAGAGAGGAGCACTGTGGGATTATCTGCAGTAGGGCACACAGGAACTGCTTCAAATGTGAGTAGCCCCATAATGTTTTAGTTTTTTCCCTAGTGGTAAGGGAGGGGCCAGGAGTCACCCTCCTATAGGAGTGCCAGGTATAAAAGTGGCACCCGTTGGCTCCTTCTTCAGACAGAAGAAGGACTGAACCTGCTGTTGAGACCTGTGAGGAGAACCGTATGTGCTGGACCTGCTCTCACTTTCACCCAGGGCAAAGAAGTGGATCCCGAGTGTCAGTTGGATGGCCTCCTGTTATGCTACTGGGACACACAAGCTGCAAGAATTTAATTTCAAGACCGGAGGCTACCATTATGCATTAAACCTTTTATTTGTCACTCCTGCAGCACCTTTAAAGAATCTTCAAACCAAACAATTCCAAAAATAGAACCATAACTAGAACCATAACATAGCAGTGCATAAATAGTCCCTTCACAGAACACTCAACCTCTTTCAAATGCTTCTCCTGATGAGCTAAGTACTTCTTACATTGCTATGTTTTACGTTTTAATATATTTCTGTTTGTGTAATTATAACTGGAATTGGTTATGGTTTAGAGGCAGTGGTTTATAGGTTTATCAGATTATAAAAAAGAACAAAAAGCCTGTAAACGGTGATGTCCTATTACGTATGGTAATCTTCATTACTCCGGGTCCCGTAGTCCTCAACACCTTCAGTACAAATGAGATTTACATATCTCCTGACAGAAAAAAAGAAAGAAGGAATGCTGGACCTACCCCCACCCCCCCTCCCGCCGGGAGTACAAAAGGGTACAAGTCCCAGCATTCCCTCTGAAATACCAAGCCCAAGATGAAGGCCGGCACAAAGGGAGGGAGGGAAGTCATGAAGGTGTCGAGGACTACGGGACCCGGAGTAATGAAGATTACCATACGTAATAGGACATTACCCCCAGGTCCCTCCGTCCTCGACACCTTCAGTACAAATGAGACATACCAAAGCAGCAACCCGGCATTCATCCACAAGAAAAAACACAACAAACCACCAGGACAGCAAAGAAAACCCAGAGATTTATTGCAGAACACAGAAATCAAGGGCGAACACAACCCAACACCCCCAAAGCAAAACCGCCCTCCTCACCCAGCAAATTGGGAAGGCGATAATGCCGGATGAAAGCATTGGGAGAAGCCCAAGTGGCCGCCCTACAGATCTCAGAGAGAGGAACAACCCGGACCTCAGCCCAAGACGCCGCCACCCCTCTGGTAGAACGACCCTGGACACCCACCGGAGGAGGGGAACCAGAAAGCGAGTAGGCCAAAGAAATGACTTGCTTCAGCCAGCGCCAAATCGAGACAGAGGAAGCCTTACGCCCACGGGAGGTAGCCCCAAAGGAGACAAAAAGGGAATCAGAAACACGAAACCCAGAAGTGCGCTCCAGATACACACGCAGAGCCCTGCACACATCCAGAAAGGACCAACAAGGACCCCCCGGGGAATCAAAACCAGGGCCCAATGCAGGCAACACCAACTCCTGGGACCGGTGAAACTGAGACGCGACCTTAGGAACGAAGGAGGAGTCAAGGCGAAGAACCACCCCATCCTCCGAAAAGGACAAGAAGGGCTCACGCGCCATCAAGGCCCCCAACTCACCAAGGCGCCTAGCAGAGGTGATGGCCACCAGAAACACAACCTTCAAGGTGACAAACTTCAAGTGCACGTCCGACAAGGGCTCAAAAGGAGGATCAAGTAAAACCCGAAGGACCAAAGGCAAATCCCACAAAGGAAAAGAAGGCCTGGACACAGGACGAGAAAGGGAAAAACCACGCAGAAGACAAGAAACCAAGTACTCATCATCCGACAGGGTACCCCAAGGGGAACGGAACGCCCTCACAGCCGCCCACTGCGCACGCAAAGCGGACACAGCCCAACCCTTCTCGAGACCATCCCACAAAAACTGAAGCACAGCCTGTAAGGGACACAACAAAGGGGAAAGGCCCAGCCCCGCACACCAACGAGAGAAATTACCCCAATGACGATCATAAGACCGGAGGGTAGAAGGCCTACGGGAACCCTGAAGGGCCACAGCTAAATGCTCAGGGAAGCCACGTCGCCGCCACCCCTGCCTCTTAACTTCCACACTGACAGCCGCAACCGGAGAAGAGACAGGGACGGGGACGAACGCAGGGGAGATGGGGACAGAGGGAGAAACCAAGGACCCCGGACCGCCAACAGACGAACCGTCGGAAACCAAGACCTCCGAGGCCAAAACGGCAGAACCACAATCACATCCAGAGAGTCTAGACACAGGCGGGACAGAAACCGAGGGATCAGAGCCAGGGGAGGAAAGGCATAAAGCAGGTGAGGCGGCAAAGGAACCGACAGGGCATCCACGCCCCAACAACCCTCCTGCCGGAACCGGGAGCAGAAGCGAGGCAGCTGCGCATTCTGCTGGGAGGCAAAGAGGTCCAGAAAGGGACGCCCAAACCTCACGCACACAAGCCGAAACGCAACCCGGGTGAGAGACAACTCCAACAGCCCCGGAAAGCAACGACTCAGGGCATCCGCCACAAAGTTGTCCACACCCCGAATGTGAACCCTCGTCAGAGACAGAAGATAACCCTCCGCCCAACAGAACAGGGGAACCACCACAGCATTCAGAGAGGCCGAACGGACCCCCCCTTGATGGTTCAGATACGCCACAGCCACCATATTGTCGGAACGGACCAGAACGTTCCAACCCAGGAGCAGGGTACGAAACCCCATCACAGCCCGACAAACCGCCGTCAGCTCCCTCCAGTTGGAGGAACGGCGATACTCCAGGACGGACCAACGACCCTGAAGGGAGCAAGACCCCAAGGTCGCCCCCCACCCCAGGGAGCTTGCATCCGTAGTCAAGACCGGAGAAGGGGAAGGCAGCAGAGGGAGACCCCGAGACAGATGCAACCGAGTCGACCACCAGATAAGAGTCGGGAGGACCACAGGAGAAACTGGAAGAAGGAACTCCAAATTCCCAGACAACGGATTCCAGTGGGACAGAAGATAACCCCACAGGGGGCGCAGGTGGAACCGAGCCCAAGCCACCGTAAAGACCGTCGCCGCCATCAGACCCATAAGACGCAACCAGAGGCGCACAGGGAAACAACCCCAAGCCCGAAACAGCCGAGCCAGGGACACAAGGGTCAGGATACGAGGGACAGGCAGGAATACACGATTGAGGTTCGTACGAAACCGGGCCCCAATGAACACCAAGTCCTGAAACGGGGACAACTGACATTTTGGGAAATTGATCAGAAACCCGTGCTGACTCAACGCAGAGCAAACCACCTCCCTGGCCTCCAACAACAGGTCCCGGGATGGAGCATGGATCAACCAATCGTCCAGGTAGGGATACACCATCACCCCCTGGAGATGAAGCCAAGCGACCAAAGGAGCCACCACCTTCGTAAAGACCCTCGGGCAGACCTCAGACCGAAGGGCAACACACGGAACTGGAAGTGACGCCCCTGAACACAAAACCGCAGGAAGCGACGGGACCGAGGATGCACCGGGACGTGGTAGTAGGCATCCTGCAAATCCAGGGTACACATGAAGTGACCCGGAAGCACCAAAGGAATCACCCGCTGCAGAGTTTCCATGCGAAAGGGAATTTTTAGAACCCACCGGTTCATAACTCTCAAA
Source organism: Lissotriton helveticus (assembly GCF_964261635.1). Taxonomy (NCBI): domain Eukaryota; kingdom Metazoa; phylum Chordata; class Amphibia; order Caudata; family Salamandridae; genus Lissotriton; species Lissotriton helveticus. Next base: position 998,345,310 of record NC_136067.1, read on the forward strand.
TCCAGAACCAGGCGGTAACCCTCCGTAACCTTGGGCACAAGAAAAATCAGGGAATAAAAGCCCGACCCCACCTCCTCCAGAGGGACCTCCTGAATGGCCCCCTTCAGAAGAAGAGCCTCCAACCCTTGAGAGAGATGACTTCTTTTGGACCGGCAAGCAGGCAAGGGAGTTGGGCGGACACCGGAGTCTGGAGGGGGAACAGAGAACTCCACCATATAACCCTCGCGCAGGACGTCCAACACCCAAGCGTCGGAACAGGACTGAACCCAGGCATCCAGGAAGAAGCGCAGCCGGCCTCCTACCAACAACCCAGGAACCACAGCCAAAGAGTCAGGAACGAGGCTTAGCAGGAGGAGGGGACCTAGCCTTATGATCCCGACCCCGACCAGAAGCAAACCTTCCCTGGCCCTTCCGAAACTGCCTACGAGAGGAAGGGCGGAAGAAAGGCTTAGGCTTAAAGGGAGCAGGAGCAGCAGGAGTAGATTTAAAAGAAGAAGAGTGCTTCTTTTCCTTAAACAGTTTGTGCAACTTGTCCTCCAACTCCCCCCCCAAACAGCATAGAACCCTGGAAGGGCAAACGCAAAGCACAAGCCTTCTGCGCAGAGTCCGTCTTCCAGTCTTTCAGCACAAGACTGCGACGAGCCGCCACACAAGCACCGCCAGAGAGGGCAGCCGCCCGCACGTCAAAAGAGACGTCCGAAAGGAGCTCGACCTGACGCTTAATCAGCCCAAGAAGAGCAGAACAGTCCGTGGCATCATCCATCGACTGATAGAGGGACTTAATGTCAGAAAGGAGCGACTGCAATACATAAGTACCATATACACCAGCCCGCAAGGCTAGATGGGAGCCAGAATACACCTTCCTGAGAGCCCCGTCGGCCTTCTTGTCAACTGGATCTTTCAGCACAGCGTCCTCCTACAATGAAGTGCGACCCACCAACCTGGCCACAAAGGAGTCAATGGGGATCGAATCAGGGAGCTCCGTAGCCATATCCTGCAGGGGGTAAAGGCGGGCCATAAACCAAGGAACCAGAATACGATCCGGATCAGCCCACTCACGCTTCAGAACATCCTTAATAAAAGGATGCACCAGGACATCCACTGTGGCAGAACTCTGAAATTGCCGCAGCAAAGAACCACCAGAAGTACTGGGAGTCGCCACAGCCGTGAAACCCATATTCTCCTTGACATGCTGCAAAATCTCAGGCAGAGCGTCCTTGTCAATATACTGCCCCTTGAGGTCAGAGTCCCCGGCCACCGCAGACTCATCACCAGAGGAATCAGAAGACATAGGAGCAGAAACCGCCCCCTTGCTGCGAGCCCTGCCAGCACCCATCTCAGTGATGGTCTCCCGAATCAAGCGCTTCAAGCGCGCATCGTCACCCCCACCACGGTGCCGGGACCTGGCAGGAGAAGGAGAACGAGAAGAACTGGACGAAGAGGAAGAAGACCTCTCCCTATGGCAAAAATACACCCACAGCACGAAAGAAGAATCAAACAGCAGCAAGAAACAGCAAAAACCGCTATGCGGTAGTTACCACTGCCCCGAGTTTTAAACCACCAAAAAAAACGCCGGGACAGCAGCGCCTGACCGCCTCCAGGACGGAAGTCAGGCAGCGTAAACCGGAAGGCATCATCAGCCAGCAGCCAATCCGGAACCGCACAGGAGGCCACGCCCCCCAGTAAGCCCGGCAGACCAGGAGGGGCGGCCAAGCCCACGCGGTGCAGACACCCACGCGCGGCCAAAGAAGCGCAAGAGAACAGCCCCCGCCACTCCCCCAAGCCCGGCAGGGGGGGAGAGGCCAAAGATCCACGAAGAATCCAAAAAGGTAAGTCCAGCGCGTGAGCGTCGTCTAGCTCCTCGCGCTCCAATCCTTCCTGTCAGAATGACAGAAAAAAAGAACAGAAGCAATGCTGGGACTTGTACCCTTTTGTACTCCCGGCGGGAGGGGCGGTGGGGGTAGGTCCAGCATTCCTTCTTTCTTTTTTTCTATCAGGAGATATGTAAATCTCATTTGTACTGAAGGTGTCGAGGACGGAGGGACCTGGGGGTAATAGAAAAGTTTCCAATATAGAATGTTAATGTTATCGTAATTTAAGTGGGAGCGTTCAAGTTTGGCAAATATCTGTCACGTGAAGCCCGCCCTCTGAGTGTCCATTGGGAAGGGACTTGCACAAGCAGGTAGAGGCCCACTGTGGTGCTTGGTGTGAGGGATCACGTGCTGGCAGGCCAATCCAGCACAAGTGCAACGCGTGGTCTGCGCATGTGAGAGCTTGTGTGGTGACACGGCAGTTCAGCACCTGCATTGTCCTGTCTGCAAGCACCAAGCGAATAACGGATCAGGGGTGCAGCATATCAGCTGTTGACTGCGTGCACACAAGCTGGGAAAGTGAGAGCCTATAATTGGCTAGCCATGATCTCACAAGATTTTGGCAGCCATTTTGGTTTGGTCAGAATATGCCCCAAAACATAGAGTTTACAGTAGCGTAGGTGACAGAAACGCCATTGACAGTAACAGGGGCTTTTTGAAGGATATGCCGAGGAGATAACAGGTGCGCAAATAAAGGAAAAAAGAAGGCAGTATTTGAACAATTGCAAGGATAGTGCTTTTGGAGTAGTTGATTGAGGAGTTAGGTTGTGTGCAGGATTAGAGTTATGGACGAAGAGCAGGGCAGCAGAATTGAGCTGACTGGATCCAAGGTGAATGAGGACATTATAAAAAAACACTCATTCAACATGAAATGAGAGCTCAGGTGAAAGAGACATTAAATGGGATTTTGAAAGTCAAATGTAGGAAAGAAATGGAATCTCACGAGGAGTTTTTTCCTTATCAGAGGACAAGGAAATGAGACAGATGAGTGGGAAAAGGATGAGGAAAGCAAAGCATATGGAAGTGAATACAATTAACAAAAAAGGAAAGGATGGGTTAATTTCCTTAAAAAAGAAAGGTGCCCTACGCGACCCGCATGAGAGGAAGTGTCCATAGTAAGACACAGGAGGATGAATTCAATGACTTGGATATGTTATCTTTGTCAGAAGATAATAAAGAGATGAATGAATATGTCTTTGACATGACACAAGATGACGATTTTGACATGGAGTTTGAGAATAATGGGGATACTTCATCAAGGGAAGTTTTGAGGAATCCCTTTGGAGAAGAGATGCTTTCCCCTTTTATGATAAGGCACCCTCAAGTTGTGAGTGGTGGCCGATGGACCATGTAGCCAAGTTTATAAAGCAGTGGCTGAAGAAACCTCTGAAAAAAGAGGTGAGAAGTGTACTAAAAGCATAATGTTATTGGCCTGTGATCAATGAGAAAATGTGTGCACCACCAAATCTGGATCCAGAGATGACCAATTTTTTGTTTAGATTGAGCAGGGTCCCAAGAAGGGGATTGGAATGTTCACTGAACCAGTGTCAAGATAAGATTTTAGACCTTCTAGGTCCATTAGAGAGAATGTTTGATATGGCAGAGGTTTATATAGAGCTATTGCGAGCCAGAGGGGGATTATCCTTTTGGGCTATGCAAATGCCGTATTTACGGTCGAAAGAAGGAAGGCTATTCTAATGAAAATCAATCCGAAGTTCGGTGACATGGCAGACAAGGAGCCCAGTTAAAGGGCTGTTATTTGGTGAAGTCATAGTTAAAAGCTTTGGAAAATATGTGGCAACATTCACAGCATTCAACAAGGCACAGGTGAATATGAGAAAGGTATCTGGTAGAGGTGTTTTTAGATGGGCCAGTCGAGGGGGACTTTCCACTGGCCACGGAATGCCAAGGTCGAAATACAACAACCAATACAAGGGATATGGAAGAGGATAACATGCCTCAACTGGATTCTACCTGAACAGAGGTAGGGGTGGTCGCTCGGGACAAGAAAGAGTTACGAGACAGGGTCAGAAGTTTCAAGGATCCCAAGGTGAGTAACTGGTATTTTCCCAAAGAAGTGTAGGAGGTCGGTTGAGGAATTTTGTGAAAGATTGGCAAAGGATAACCAAAGATCCTTGGATTTTAAAACCAGTACAAGGTAACGAAATTGAGTTTTAGAGCAACCAGGCCAGGTGAGAGAACAGAGAGAGTTATATATGACAGAAGAGCTAAAACTGGTGGTAGCTGGACAAATAGAGGTAATATTTCAGAAGGGAGCAATAAAGGAAGTAGGAGAATATATGAAAGGGTACATAGGCACTCTATTTTTGGTACAAAAAAGGTCAAAGTGTGGAGACTAGTCATGCATCTCAGGGAGCTGAACACGTTTTTGATTTACAGACACCTCAAAATGGAGGGAATCCACTGTTTAAGAGCTACGTTAATGAAAAGATTGGCCAGTGAAGCTGGATTCGAAGGAGGCTTCCTTCACTATTCCGATAGAAGGGAAAAGTCCAAAACTTTTCACTGGAGAAAAGGTTACTCCGGTTCCTGTGTCTTCCTTTTGGGTTGTCATCTGCCCCATGGTGCTCCACGAAGGTGATGAGGGAGGTGATGGCCTACTTGAGGGAGAGAGGAGTAAGATTAATAGTGTATTTGGACGATAGTTTGATTATGTCTCAGGACAGGGAACAGTTGAAGAAAGATTGATGATGGTCAGGATTTAGTGGAGAAGATAGGATTTATTATAAATACAGAGAAGACAATTTTCGTTCCAGCTCAAAGTATGGAGTTTTTAGGCTTCGAGGTAGACACTGTGAAGCGTATGCTTCAACTTCCAGTGAGGAAAGTAAAGCCGATAAGGAAGGAAATTTTGCATGTATTAAAGATGGATGCTTTATTGTTGATGGATTTAGCACACATGATAGGTTTGTTGTCATTGTCTATTCAAGCAATTGTTTCAGGACTATTGCATTATTGTGTGCTGCAGAGAATAAAGAGAGAGGCTCTGAGGACTGGTTTGTGGTATGGACACAGAGTATCTCTGAATCTGGAGGGATGAAAGGAATTGAACTGGTGGCTGCAAAATATAGATGCATGGAATGGATGAGCAATTTTTTAATGTGCACTGGATTTTGTGCTGGAGACAAATGCCAGTTTGAGTGGCTGGGGAGAACGTTTGGGAGAGACACAGACAGGGGGAATGTGGTCAGGATAAAAGATGAAGAAACATTTACATTCTTTGGAATTGACTGCAGACTTGTATGGCTTAGAGTTTCAAAGATGGTTTAAAAGGGCAGACAGTGTTGAAGGAAATGGATATCCCAGCTGTAGCGTTTATCACTCAATTCCGAGGGAGCAGATTCTGTGGCCTGACATGGCAAAGGAGTTTTGATATTTCTGCATGCAACACAAGATTGTCATGAAGGCGCAGTAACTGCAAGGTCAGTTGACTATGATAGGGGATTGGAATTTGCGAAATTTATAAGACTTCAGTGATTGGAGGCTGAACCCTTGGTATTTCAGGAAGATAGACAGAATTTGGGGGCCTGTTGAAGTTGGATCTTTTTGCGATCAGGCTGAGTTACCAGTTAGAGAAGTATTTCAGTTGTATTCCAGATCCAAGGGCATGTGCAGTGGGTGCTTTTCAATGGAGTTGGAAGGGAATAAGAGCTTGTGTGAGTCACCATCTTCTGCGACGATTCAAAGAGTTCTATTGAAGGTAAGGACAGAGAAATGTCAAATTAAATTGGTGACGCCATTTTGGGTGTCTCAGGTATGGTTTCCAGCAGTAATGGAATTGGCATGTGAAATTCCGTTTTTGATTCTGGCTATGGAAGGCTTACTGGGGAATGGCGTAGGAGAGGAGAAGCCATTAGCTCCAGACAGGATATTGAACCTTCTTGTTAGGAAGGTATCAGGAGCTTTGAACGTTTCCAGGGACTTTCGAGCAGGGCTGTTGAATTGTTCGAAGAATCTTGGGCACATGGAACAAGGAGAAGGTATAAAGGAGTTTGGAGAATATGGTCTGGTTGGTGCATGGGCATGGATTTGTATACCATGGAGGCACCTTTAGCAGAAGTAATGAATTTTCTGGTGGAAACATTTCAGAAAGGGCTAGGTTACAGAAATGTGAAATGTTATAGGTAGGCAATGTCAGCTGGTCATGTTTATGTGGATGGAATAACACTGGGGAGGCACACTACGGTTTGTAGAGTTTTGAAAAGCATGATGTTAAAAAGCCCTCCTAGAGCTAAGTATGGAGTCTTGTGGGATGTGAATTTACTGTTAGTTTTGTTTGAATTCTGGTCTGGAAATAGGTATCTGGCTTTCAAAAGGCTTTCGGTTAAGTAAACCTCTATACTCTTGTTTAATATCCTGTAGGAGGGTTTCAAATGTGAAAACACTAGAGGTAAGTAATAAAATTAAAGGTCCAGATGGATCATATTTTGAAATATGGAAAAGAACGAAGCTGATGTCTGATTCTATATTATATCCAACGTTTACAGGATGTGTAATTGAATGTTTGAATGAATATGAAAACAGAATGAAGGAATACAGGAATGATAGTGAAAATCTATTATTGATATCATATGTAAAACCTTATGGAGCTGTAGGTAATGCAATCATAGTGAGATTTATTAAATGGGCTATGGAGCAGGCATGTATTGATATTCAGGAGTTTAAAGCACACTCTGTAAGGGGGTGATGGCTAGTAAAGACTATCTTTTTGGTGGCAGATTGGAGGCGATTGTAAGAGCAGCTGACTGGTCAAACGCAGGTACATTTGCAAAGCATAAATTTTGGTAAGTAAGGTATACACAAAATGTGGTGTTGAAGGGCTTTAAACATGCATAATGGTAGCCTCTGATCTATGGAGAAATGGCGATTCTCCAAGTGTAATGAACAGAGAATCAAGATTATATTAAAAACACAGAGGCTAACATTATCCCACCCGCTTCTAGCCTTGGGAGAAAAAAAAAAAAGAAAGAAAGAACGGAAGGTGGTTATAAGGAAAATGTTTTATAGAAATGGGTACATGAACTTTGATAATATTAACAAATGCTTTTCATTTAAAAGTTTATAGAATATGAGGATAGATCACATTATTTTGTTGTTTATTGTTAGAGACGCAATAAGAAAGGATGAGGAGAAGCTTAGCTGAAGAGTAACAGTAGGAATAGGAGTTTCCCAGTTGAAGGAAGTTGTTTGCTGCATTTAAGGAGGACAAGTGTTGTGTGAATGGACTATTCATGGACTATTGTGTTCTGGCTCTAGCTTTTAATTATTTGATTTGAAGGTTCTTTAAAGGTGCTGCAAGAGTGGCAATGAATAGGTTAAATGCCTAATGTTAGGCTACGTGTCTTTAATGACATTTTGATTCTTGGTTCATAAAACTTGGAGAATTACCATTCTCTATTGTTATAAACTGTAATTAGATTTCTATTGTGTTGTGTTTTTTACTTTTTAACTACTATGGTACTTCTAAATGCTTTGCACGTTTTCTTTAATTAAGCCTGTCTACTCTGTGTCATAGATACCACGGGAGGAGCTCAGGTTTAAGTTACTGAAACCTTTAGTTGGCATAACAAGAATCTGTGGTGGACTACCATTCACCCCAAGTAATTATCCAATTTCTCACATTGCTAATCTTACTTTTTTAAAAGAAGCATGTTATCAGACACGAGTTCAACAACTGCATGTGCAGTTATCATTTGGAACTATAGTTGCCATTCAGGTTTACGTTTTATTACTACTACTAAATTGGCAGATGCTACTGTATGAATAGATGAATTCTTAGTTAATTTGGAATGGGAGAAGCGTGCCATTGACTCACTTCTCAAAAATGAGGAATTCCATGGAGTAGGTCATTGAACTGAGAAGCATTAGTACCAGAATTTTCCTTGAGTAGTGTCTGTTGGCTAAGAATGATGGTCTCAAAGAAAGGTTTTAGTGTGTCTACTACTACAGAAAGGGAGGAAACCCTTTGATGGAATGCCTTTGAGATAGACAAAATGCCTTCATTTGTATTCACTTCTCTAGGTGTTGCCACAAATCAAGGACATGGCTTGGTAAATATATGTGCGACAATAGATGGCTCTAACTATAGCCAAATCTGAGGATCATTAGTGCAGTCAAAACAAGATGACCCAAATGTTTTATACTGGCCCCAAAATATCAGAGGTAAATATTAAAAAGATGTGATGGATTGCACATCTTCAACGTTCTCTGCCTATTATGTGTGTAGAGGCCACTTAAAATGGATGTAAAATGATATAAAGAGTGTTAGTATGTAATTAACTGAGGAGGGGGAAGATTTGGGTTACAGTCAGTCAGACAGTCAAATAACTGTATTCAATCTTAAAATAAGATCATAAAAGTACAGTACATCCACCAGTGGAATCTTACAGTTAACATGACATTTGATCGTATTTTACTAAACATATTAACTCAAAGTTCACAAAATCAGAGTTATACACCAATAAAACGATAACAACACAGTTGATACAAAAACTAAAAAACATCCTTGACTGGTCTCCAAATAGTCCAATTCATAATGTAACATACCTTGGTTCTGTGTAAAGCATCTTAATAATTTTTTGTTTTTTAAGTGATCAATTGGTTTATTAAAAAACAATAGCTCTTCTAGTCATAATGGCTAAATAGGGATAAGATGCAAAGCAATAGAACACAAAGGGAAATGACAGCATTTGGCAAAAGTACAGAGCAGGGCGACATTGTGTAAATCTATATTTCCGTATAAGTGGAACAATGACCTTTTTACGATGCTTCAAGTAAAATTCACGGAAAAAGATAAAGTGCAAATTGGATTGTGATGAGGTTCCATCACATGGACAAGCTGACAATTCATTTGGAGAATAAATTCCAAGAGTGGCCCATCATACACGGAATGAGATTTAATCAAAATCTCACCAATATAAAACTGTGTCACATATTAGTAACAAAAGCCAAATAGAAGTTTGAGTCAAAAGGGATAAAAGGTAACTCTGAGTGTAATTTTACCATAGTTTTGTTACAATTTCGTTCATGCCTATCATTCCATCTGTTTGTTAGAAAAACATTTTTTATTTCAGCTTTTGAGATCTTTTGACAAATAGCTGGATCCAAAAAAAGGGATTGAAGTCCCAAAGCAGTTAATGATTCTTTTACATTTTGGATCCAGGGAACACTCAGTGCCTGATCAAGGGTTTAACAATACCTAATAATATTGTGTGTTAGGGCCACAGTTTCCTTTCTCCAAATTCAATGCCATAGTAAAACTGGAGTTAAGCAGATTACATCTGATATATATGATGCCTTTAACTCTTTATGCAGATTAAAATTAGAACAGCTTTTAGGTAATGCTAAACGTTTTTTGTAAAAGCAGTCTTCTATGCTTTGTAGGGCGTCAACATTTGCCATTCCCCAAATCCCTGCCCCATATGTAGCTGCTGAGATTGCTTTTGTTGAATAGATCTTTTGAATGCCCTCTAGTGGGTTAGAGCCTATTTCATAAAGGAAAATATGGCCATAATACTTCCTTCTAGCGTAGTACATCTGTTAGCTACCATATTTGTCCATGAGACCGAGCTATTAAATAAAACAACCAAATATAAAAACGTTTAAGTAATTTCTACTCTATGGACAGCAATATGAAAAGAGGGATATCTTCTGGGCCGTTTCCCCATAATCAGAATATAGATTTTTGTTTCATTTACTAAAAGGTCCAATAAAGTCATATAGAAGACATACTCATCAATAAGCTTTTACAGTGCTACCCCCGTAATGGGTATCAATACTGCATCATCTGCGTATAACAGTATGAGTATACACATTCTGTTTACTATAGGGACATCTATTGTAGAATTTACCTCTGCGGATTCAACCTCATTTGTGTAAACAGAAAACAAAAAGCGAGCCAGGACACAGCCCTGCCTGACTCCCCTAAAGATAGGGAACCATCTAGTGCATTCCCCCTGGCTACCATATCGTACATACACTGATGATTCAGAATACTATCATTGAATGAATATTATGATGGCCTCATCTACACCCATTTACTTCATAATTCCACACAATTTGAAGTGTGAGACACAATCGAACGCTGCAGTGAGATCCATAAATGCCATGTAATTTTTTCCTTTTTTAGCTAGGGTATATTTCGCTGTAATCAAATTCAAATTTAAGCATTGGTCTAGGGTCCCTTGCGCATTTTAAAAACCGTATTGTGCCGGAATTAAAATATTTTTTCCGGTGACCCAGTCCTCTAATTTATTTAATAATAGACGGCCCATCAACTTAACTGTGCAGTCCAAAAGAGAAATGGGCCTGTAATTTTGAAGCATTTATTTATCACCCTTTTTATCTATCAGAACCACAGAAATAAGAGTAAATTCCCCAGGCCTGCAAGTAATAACAATCGCTGGTTTCAGTGAAGGCCACTGGCCGCTCAACTTGCTGCTCATAAACTGTTACATCAACCCGGCAATGACCGCTGCCAGCATTGAATCATTTACCGACATGCTGGAAGATATAATACTCAAATACGAACATTACCACGTAATTGTTGCAGAAGATTTTAATTTGAGAAGTCTGAATGGTGACGCTAGCGTACCAAACAAAGGGCACAAGGCGGGCCCACTGCTCTCTCTTCTCAAAAATGTCAAACTGAAATCAACTCATCTCATGATGAAATTACATTCACCCTCGTGGTGCCCAAAGCCATCATTTCAAAATATATCTACTATTGACTATATTTTAATCAACGAGAAAATGGTTGAGAAATTGAAAGAATTTCAGGTCGATGACAGTGGAGAAAGCGACCACAGGCCTCTATGTGCAACATTCTACCTAGTAACGGAATCAGCAGACCTCCAGAAAATGATGGGAGAAACCACAGGGGAAGAACATTTCAGAGCCATTAAAAGAATAAAATGGTCAATCAAACTAGAAGGGAAAATGCAGGAGTGGGCAGCAACGTGGGAAGCTAGAGGACCATGGGAGACCAACCAAGAGACGATTGGGCACTGGGAGGCACTAACCGGTGACCTGTGGCGGAAGCTGGACAAAGAACAAGGCAAAAAAAGACCTTCCCACAAGGCCCCTTTCTTAAAGAACCCACAGATACTGAGGAGCTTGAGCCAACGTAAAGGTGCTCTAAAGAAGGCACTTAGAAAAAGGAAAAACAGAGGCTCATTGGAAGAGGAGGCCTCCATAAGTTCACTGAGAGCCGCCTACAGGAGGGAAGTAGGCGAGCACAAGAAGGAAGAAATGGAACAAAAATGGCTCACAGTATTTGCCTTGTTAAAGGAAAAGAACAATGCCAAATTATGGAGGTATATAAACCGCCTGAGCTCTCAGCCCAGAGGCAAGGCGAATAACATTGCAAGCAATGACTGGGAAGTGTATGTAAGGGGCTTATATACGAAAGGAACATCAACCTCAGAGCAAGCCCATCTTGTGAACACCTGGGAAACAAGCACTGACATAGACACTCTTCCCGAGCACACAGATGAAGCAGGAACAACGACACCTGAGGGCAATGGCTTCACAGAAGCTGAAATTATAAGGGAGATAAGGAAAATGAGGAATGATGGGGCACCAGGCCCAAACGGCATCCCAGCCCGGGCATTCAAAACAGCTCAGCCACTCTTCCCCTCAATCCTCACCCCTCTATACAATTTTGCATACTTAACGGCAACAATCCCACAAACATGGAAAGGATCAATTCTTTTTCCTATTCACAAGAAAGGTGACCACTCAAACCCCGCCAACTACAGGTTAGTGGCCCTGCTGGACGTAGAATCCAAAGCCTATGCCAAATTACTATTGAGAGAATTAGAGGACAGGGCTAATAACAACTAAGTACTACCATTCTATCAGACCGGCTTCAGGGCTAACAGTGCAACTACAGATAACATCATGGCCCTGGCCTATCTTTCAAAACGAGCGGTGATAGACAGGCATCTGCCACTGTTTTGCTGCTTTATCGACTACAGTACAGCCTTTGACATAGTCGATAGAGGCAAACTCTGGGGAAAACTGCCAGGCTGGGGAGTTCCATCAAAGCTACTGAAAGCCATTATATCCCTTTATTAGGGGACCTGGGAACAAGTCAAGATAAGCCCCACAGCGTTATCAGCAAGAGTGGAAACCAACAACGGACTGAAGCAGGGTTGCGTCTTGGCCCCCCTATTATTCAATCAATCAATCAATCAATCAATACATTTATAGAGCGCACTACTCACCCGTAGTGTCTCAAGGCGCTAGGAGGGGGGGGTGCCTTTACTGCTCGAACAGCCAGGTCTTAAGCCTCTTCCTGAAGGTGAGGTGGTCCTGGGTCAGGCGCAGGACGGTCGGGAGGGAGTTCCAGGTCTTGGCGGCCAGGTAGGAGAAGGACCTTCCTCCTGTTGTCGCTCTTCGGATGCGGGGGACGGCGGCGAGGGCGTGGCTGGTTGATCTGAGGTGGCGCTTGGGAGCGTAGAAGTTGATTCGGTTGTTGAGGTAGCTCGGGCCTTGGTCGTGTAGGGCTTTGTGTGCGTGGGTGAGGAGGCGGAAGGTGATTCTTTTGTTGACGGGGAGCCAGTGCAGGTCTCTCAGGTGCCCGGAGATGTGGCTGTTTCGTGGGATGTCGAGGATGAGTCTGGCTGAGGCGTTCAAGATTATTCAATCTCTGTACAGCGAACATGAGGGGAGCTTTGAAAGAGGCAAGTCTAGTTCCACCTAAACTGGGCACGGCGAGACTGGCACTTCTTCAGTATGCAGACGACACAGTAGTGATGGATCACACAAGGGTGGGCCTCCAAAGAGCATTAAAAGAGCTGGAGAAGTACAATAAGGAAAACCACCTCACTGTTAACCAGAGCAAAACAAAGATAATGTCATTCGGCAGATATCCTCACAAAAAACATGCACGCTGGACCTTGGGAGACCTCCAAATTGACACCACCACAGCCTATAATTATCTTGGGGTTTGGCTACATGAGACGGCAAGATCTGCAACTCATACAAAACATCTAATTGCCAAAACCAAGAGTGTAATCCTATCTATGAGACGCCTAAGTCAACGCTTGACTAGCCCCATAGGGGAGCCCATGTTGAAGGTCCTCAGGGCAAAACTAATCCCGGCCATCAACTATGGTCATCTGGCATTCCCAGGAGATTTAGATGAACTCATATTAGCAGGGCAGGTCAAAGCCCACAAAATCATGCTGCAAACACCCATGTATGCAAGGAACATCAGGCTACGGCTGGAATTAGGGCTCAGCAGACCCAAACTGGCCCTCCAGGGGGATCTACTTAAGTATTATATCAGAGTCCTGAAAGCACCTTATGACTCTCTTAAACACCACTTGGTAACAATCTTTAGAGAAGAGGACTCCCCCTGGTACATCAAGCTGGGCAAAGCAATAGAGACCCTCAACATTGAACCACAAAGCCTGCACCTACCAGACAACCCGCACAAGACCTGGTCAAACATCATGAGACGGCAGGTCCGCTCCATATCGTACAAACTGGATCTAATCGCTCTTCGCCATAACACCCTCACCAAGGCATTGAACGAATCTTACATTATGGGGAAAGCTCAACCATACCTAAGTGAAGCACTAGGGGCCCAGGCCCGCAGGAAAATCCTTTTTATGAGACTAGTGGCCCTAAGAACTGCGGACTTCAATCCAGCATGGGCACGTGCAGATGGTGCTGCATCTTGCCGCCTATGCAACTATCAAAAGGAATCCTGGCTCCACTTACTATGTTGCTGCCCCAAATTAACCAGTGAGCGACAAATGATGCTCCGCCCTATCTTAAGAGACCTTGGCATCAGAACATGCAGGGAGGCATCACACTGGTGCTTCTCGGAAACAACAACACACTTCCTCGCAAGAGCGGCAACATTTACTCACCATATTAGACTGGCCTTAGACGTAAGTGCTTCACCATAAACACGTGAAACACAGAGACTGAGAAGAGGCAAACAAGGTGCCTCAGTAACAATTTATGGGCAAAGAAGAGCCAGCCCGATTGAACCATTGCCGAAGCACAATTAAGTTTGCGGAGTTCACGGCAAAAGGGACTTTGCAATACAGGATTTGTCTGTCGGAAACAGGGTTCCAAAGACTCGCAGTTCGGCGGGGGAGGGGGCGGCAGGGGTGGGCAAGAAAGGGGGGGATGGGATGCAATTTTTAGCTTTTTTTTCTTCTTTTGTTTGTTTTTTATTATTTTTACTGTAATGATTTTAAATAATTGAACGGTCAACAATAAACCAATAGCAATAGCAATATTTATTGGAAGATTGATTGTCTTCCTCAAAGAGTCAGGAGGCCCAAATAACGCAATTGTATTGAACACATTTGTCATTAATGGTATTCTAAGTTCTGAGTTATCAAAAAAGAAATTTATAGGGGCTCCGCCTGGACCAGGAGTTTTGGCACCACTACATTGCAGCAGACACCATATCACCCATGCCATAGAAAATGGTATTACGGTTTGTCTATCATTAATTTTATCATTAGCGGTGAGATTTTCTCCCTCAGGAAAAGACCCAAGTATATTAGTATATTGGGAGACCCAAGAGTCCTCACCCACGTGAACTTCTAAATTTGGGGATGTGTCTGTTTCAGAAAGAGAGAGTTAATTATAGCCCAAACCTCTCTTTAATTTTTAGAGAGTGCAGCATCTTGGAGATTTTCCCAAGCCTCCTCCTTCAAAACACTGAGGGGTCCATTAGGATGTCGGGCGGATTGCCTCCGCTAGGGTGGCGGTGGCCACCGCCACCCTGTCGGAGGCAATCCGCCCGACAGCCACTCTCGTTTTCCCCTCCGCCAGATTAGGATGGCGGAGGGGACAGCGGCGGACGGAAAGACCGTCCGCCACTTTACCGCCGCGGTCGCCTTGCGATCGCGGCGGTAATAGATTAATATGGTGGCGGTGTCCTTTGGACACCGTCAGCCATATTACGATGGCACAATGTAGGGGCCTTGCCGCGGTGGCAGAAAGGCAGGCGGATATTGCTGCTGGGCCCCACTGTTGGGGGGGCACATGGGGGGTACCTATGGTACCCCCCCACATTTACATATGCAAAGCGGCAGGCACCGCGCGGTGCCTGCCGCTTTGCATATGTAAATGCATCAACTTATGTTTTGCGTTGTGGCGGGCGATGCAGAGAGCACCGCCTGCCACAATGTAAAACATATAGGATGTGCCCGCCACTGTGGCAGGCACATCCTAATACCCCCAACGGGACCCCCGCCCTTATGGCGGGCGGTCCCGATCTCCGTGACCCCTGAGTCTTCCTTCCTAGTTTCCTTATATTTATAACGGAGATACCTGACCGGATCCCTGACAGAATATCGACCGTCAAAATATCGACTTGCAAAAATATCGAGGTAAAAATATAGAATGACAGAATATCGACTACCTATCTACGAACAGGTAAGTACAAAAATATCGATTCCAAAATATCGATAGGAAAAAATATAGACTGTCAAAATATCGATTTTTTTAAATATCTTAAAAGTAATTTTAAAGTAATATATTAATAAATATAATTAATTTAAACATACTTAAAATACTTAAATAAACTTATAATTAATAAATAATTAATGTAACAAAAAAAAAATATTAAAACATATATATATATATATGCGGCGTTTTACCGGGATCCAGACACTACTTCAGTGAATTGGACAGTATATAAATGACTCACTGGGGAATCGGAGCAACAGTGGCACTTCACAATACTAAGAGGGCATTTGAGAAAGGACTACTTCCGAAACGCGTCATGCCCAACAATTTTTATTAAATGGTGTTTATTTAAAGCCCCACCGTGTCGCCTCTAAACTATTCCTAACGAGGAAGATTGCCTGTGGAAACATTAGCGTGCCCTTACCGGCACGCGAGGATGGCCCTCCCTCAAGCGTTAGGGGAGTCGTTAAGCTGTGGAAGACTCCCCGACCGCCTCATACTATGGAAGCGGTGGAGAAACGCTGCCAAATGGTGGTCCTTACTTTGATGGAGGGGTGCTGTTACTTCACCAACATCCCCGACCCCACCGTAAAAGGAAATGTGAGGCTGGGAGTGAGGGTTACAAACACCGAATGAAGCCCAGAACAATTGCGCAAAACCCCTACCTGGTAAACGTCTGCCCTCGCGATTCCAACTGGAAACAAGAATGCTGCCGAGAAGTGTAGTCTACAAACAGCGTGATGGCAACGCTGCATGCTGGGAGACGAAGTCCCACAGAGGAAGCGTCGTGACTCCATGCGGCGTTTTACCGGGATCCAGACACTACTTCAGTGAATTGGACAGTATATAAATGACTCACTGGGGAATTGGAGCAACAGTGGCACTTCACAATACTAAGAGGGCATTTGAGAAAGGACTACTTCCGAAACGCGTCATGCCCAACAATTTTAATTAAATGGTGTTTATTTAAAGCCCCGCCGTGTCGCCTCTAATCTATTCCTAACGAGGAAGATTGCCTGTGGAAATATATATATATATATATATATATACATATTATTAACAAAACATGTACAATATTTTTTCCGTTGGATAGTGAGAGGGTTAAATTTACTATTCACACTCCAGAGAGTGCAACAGTAGGGAAAGCGTTGGATAGCGTAGGGATAAAGATTACTATTCCCACTCCAGAGAGCGCAACAGTAGGGAAAGCGTTGGATAGCGTAAGGTTAAAAATTACTATTCCCACTCCAGTGAGCGCAACAGTAGGGAAAGCGTTGGATAGCGTAAGGGTAAAAATTACTATTCCCACTCCAGTGAGTGCAACAGTAGGGAAAGCGTTGGATAGCGTAGGGGTAAAAATTACTATTCCAACTCCAGAGAGTGCAACAGTAGGGCAAGCGTTGGATAGTGAGAGGGTAAAAATTACTATTACCACTCCAGAGAGAGCAACAGTAGGGAAAGCGTTGGATAGCGTAGAGGTAAAAATTACTATTCCCACTCCAGAGAGTGCAACAGTAGGGAAAGCATTGGATAGCGTAGGGGTTTCAATAACTATTCCCACTCCAGAGAGTGCAACAGTAGGGAAAGTGTTGGATAGCGTAGGAGTAAACATTACTATTCCCACTCCAGTGAGTGCAACAGTAGGGAAAGCGTTGGATAGCGTAGGGGTAAAAATTACTATTCCCACTCCAGAGAGTGCAACAGTAGGGAAAGCATTGGATAGCGTAGGGGTTTCAATAACTATTCCCACTCCAGAGAGTGCAACAGTAGAGAAAGTGTTGGATAGTGTAGGAGTAAAAATTACTATTCCCACTCCAGTGAGTGCAACAGTAGGGAAAGCGTTGGATAGCGTAGGGGTAAAAATTACTATTCCAACTCCAGAGAGTGCAACAGTAGGGAAAGCATTGGATAGCGTAGGGGTAAAAATTACTATTCCCACTCCAGTGAGTGCAACAGTAGGGAAAGCGTTGGATAGCGTAGGGGTAAAAATTACTATTCCTACTCCAGAGAGTGCAACAGTAGGGAAAGCGTTGGATAGCGTAGGGGTAAAAATTACTGTTCCAACTCCAGAGAGTGCAACAGTAGGGAAAAAGTTGGACAGCGTAGGGGTAAAAATTACTATTCCCACTCCAGTGAGTGCAACAGTAGTGAAAGCGTTGGATAGCATAGGGGTAAAAATTACTATTCCATCTCCAGAGAGTGCAACAGTAGGGAAAGCGTTGGATAGCGTAGGGGTAAAAATTACTATTCCAACTCCAGAGAGTGCAACAGTAGGGAAAACGTTGGACAGCGTAGGGGTAAAAATTACTATTCCTACTCCAGTGAGTGCAACAGTAGTGAAAGCGTTGCATAGCGCAGGGGTAAAAATTACTATTCCAACTCCAGAGAGTGCAACAGTAGGGAAAGCGTTGGATAGCGTAGGGGTAAAAATTACTATTCCAACTCCAGAGAGTGCAACAGTAGGGAAAACGTTGGACAGCGTAGGGGTAAAAATTACTATTCCTACTCCAGTGAGTGCAACAGTAGTGAAAGCGTTGCATAGCGCAGGGGTAAAAATTACTATTCCAACTCCAGAGAGTGCAACAGTAGGGAAAACGTTGGATAGCATAGGGGTAAAAATTACTATTCCAACTCCAGTGAGTGCAACAGTAGGGAAAGCGTTGGATAGCGTAGGGGTAAAAATTACTATTCCCACTCCAGTGAGTGCAATAGTAGGAAAAGTAAATACTTCATATATAAATATAAATAAAATAAATATTAATTTCAATTAGAAAATAATTTAATTATTTTTAAATTGTATAAAATATATTAATTATTCAATTAAAATAACAAATACAAATTAACTAATAATAAAAATCACCTACTAATACTAATTATTTACCAATTACCAATAAATTAATTTACAATATAAAAAAAATAAAAATTATACACAAAAAAACTATTTAATTATTATAATTACTTACAATCAAATTACTTCCCACCCTATTCCCCTATAAACCCACAACCAGCTACAGAAAATAAATTACTTAAATGAACACATTTATCAATTAATCAATTAAAATTAATTACCAATTATATTTTAATTAATTAACAATTAATAATTAATTAACAATTAATTCTAAATAAATAACAATAAATGAATTACCATATTTAATTAATTATAATTAAATTACTTCCCACCCTATTCCCCTATAAACCCACAACAGAAAATAAATTACTAAAATTAACATATTTATCAATTAATCAATTAAAATTAATTACCAATTATATTTTAATTAATTACCAAATAATAATTAATTAACAATTAATTCTAAATAAATAATAATAAATAAATTACCATATTTAATTAATTATAATTAAATTACTTCCCACCCTATTCCCCTATAAACCCACAACCCACTACAGAAAATACATTACTAAAATTAACATATTTATCAATTAATCAATTAAAATTAATTACCAATTATATTTTAATTAATTACCAATTAATAAATAATTAACAATTAATTCTAAATAAATAACAATAAATAAATTAACATATTTAATTAATTATAATTAAATTACTTCCCACCCTATTCCCCTATAAACCCACAACCCGCTACAGAATTATATTACACAAAAAATAATAAATAATATTAACTTACCTTAAATTCGATATTTTTGTTGTCTATATTATATTTTTGATTCGATATTATGTCCATTCTATTCGATATTAAAATGTTCTAGTCGATATTTTTGTTGTCTATATTATGTCTAGTCGATATTATGTCCATTCTATATTTTTTACTCGATATTGTGTCTAGTCAATATTAAAAACTCGATATTTTGACTGTATACCACCTGACCATATCCTTATCTTTTGGATTATTTCTTAGTGAGATACGTAATTTGCTGAGAGCTTTGAAACACAAGGTATCAAACTAATGAGGCTCTGTTGATTTAGAAGGCATCTCGGGAGACAATAACTTGCTTTTGACGACACTCAGTATTGATTCAAAGGCCTGCCGGATACTAGAAGGATTGTTATACATGTCAAGGCAAGTCATAATTTCTTTTTTTGAAGACCCAACTACATTAGGTATCAGTTCGTCTTTATTTATCCTGGCCCATTTAAGAACAATACCATTCCTTCTTACTATAACAGGCGCTGGAGTTGTCCAATCCGATCGGTTAAAGCATTATTTCCATTCAAATAGGGATGCAATGGCATTATGATCGCTAAGAGCTGTAATAAAGGTTTTAACATGATTAAAAAAGGATTTTAGGGAACCCTGGCCCACAAGATAATTAATAGTCGAACCTTGTATACTAGACCCAAATGTTTTTCCCAAAAGACCAGTGGAAAAATCAATTGGATAAAGTATTACCATATTTAATTAATCAATTGGATAAAGTATTACCATATTCCTTATGGTCAGAAGTCTATTCAGCGAGTTGTGACTCAGTAGAATAAATAGTGGCGTCAAATATGTGGCTAGGTCATGTTTGAGTTTTGCATAGAAATACGTTAAGCTGAGTATAATGGGAGCATGTATGTGCAGGTCTTTTACTGAAAGTTAGGTATGCTATGAAGTTTAGTGAGTATCACAGCACCCACATCAGTCACTGTTAACCCCTTCCATGCTCATGACGGAACGGTTCCGTCATGAGCTACGGTTGAGCTGTGCTCATGACGGAACCGTTCCGTCATGACCACGCCCGTTTCTATTACGACCCAGCACCGGAGGGGGAAACGCGGTCGCACGGAAAAGGTTAAAGCTTTTGGTCAAAGTGATACTTTTGTGTAGGCCATTCAAATAAAGGTTTCAAATAGACAACTGGAGGAAACGGTTTAGAATAAAATGTTCTGACCAGAAGCTCTGCTATAATCAGGGAGAAGACTAGACCACGTACTGTCTAGTACAGAGCGCTGTGCGTGACATGTTTAGTTGGCGGATCCCCACATGTGTATCTATCCAGTTATGCAGGAAGTGTGGTTTAGATGACTTGATACTGCCAGATAGTACCTCTCAAATGTCTGGCTTAAGGACGTGCCATGGGTAACTAGGTGAGGAGACAAATTCAAATGTTCAAAATAAATTATTGTTCTACAAATTAAAATCATTACAATGCACATCATTTTTACAATCCTGATATGTTATGAAATATTAAATCAAAATTAAAACAGTAACTAAGAAATTGTGTGCAATGTGTCCTTAAAGTAGAGAAAGTTAATTTGAGAACAGATTGACGGACCTTAACAATTGAATATCCATTGATTTAACGATGTTAGCTATTTGTCGAAGGTGCACCCTCTAATAATAACTATCCAGTTGAATCAAGCTTGGCAGTTGCTCAACACATGAATTTTAAAAGTTGAGATTTTATCTGGGCATTTTCACTATTCAGACTCTGGATTAATGTTTGTCTGCATGAACGAACCTCCAATGCTATAAAAAATAGTCATAGTTGTGATTTCCGAGCAGCAACCAGCATCAGACAATTTGAGATATTCAGAAAAGTGCACACCCAAATATGCTTGCTGCCTGTTATCGTTGTATGTGTTTATCACCATTCATGCATGTTTTTCTTTTGTACATTCATATTTATCTTATAAATTTTAACTGAATTGTCCATTATCAGCCTGAATTCGGATGGTGTTGCTGCAGCTGCCCATAAGTAATATAATTGGAGGCTTTCCAAGGCTACTTTAAGGTGGGAGAGCCATGTATTGATTGACTTTTATCTGGTTATTTCTTGGCAAACCACACTGCCTAATGAGTTATGTGTTGCATCCTTTAGTTTCTTACTAAGCTTGACAAATGGCCCCCACCTAAGAAGTTTTTTTGTATGGCTTGTACAAGGATCTATACATACTGGCTAATAATACTTTAAGTAACCTGCCCTCTTTCCAACATAAGATCTCAGTAACATACGTAATTGTCGATAGTAGTTTTGCTTTAACACTCTTTAAATGTGCTTCATTTTAGAGATGATAGTTTTAAATCTGTATGTTACTGCATTGGCCTTTACTCGTAAAGAATGAAGGTGATCTTTGCAACTTCTGTTTGTATCAAAGATCACTCAGCTGTAACTGTATGTCTCTACAATTTTGAGCAAAGTTCCTTTAAGGAACTGAATTTTCTTTTGTGAGACCCGAAGATAAGCACCTTTTGTATTTTCCCCCTTATATATATAACTAATAGCTGTATGTTTGGAGATAATCATAAAGAAAACAAAAGGTGCTCATCTTTGGGTCCCACAAAAGAAAATTCTGTTCCTTGAAGGAACCTTACTCAAAATTGTAGAGGCATACATATATATATATAATGCGTAATGGCGGTTGGTGCTGGGCGTACAAGAAAATAAAAATTGGCACCAGCAAACTGGGTCCGCCATGTCACTTTCATGTGAGGAAGTGTGTGTGAGGCGAGGAATTGGGATATATATATAATCGTTAACATTTTGCCAATAACGTTGGTGCTGTATGACAAACAAATCTTCACTACATTTTCAAAAGTAGTGTAACAGTCGGTACGGCTCGTGTTTTGGGGTGATACATCAAGTGATCAAGTGGGGGCTGAGAAAAAAGGGATGTCCTAAAAGACGTTATTCTAATTAAATTTTTGATAGGGATTTTAGACACCACTACAGCCCGAACTGGTGAAAGGAATTACACCAAATTTGTCAAAAAGGTAGCTATGGGGTTCAGAAAGCAACCTTATTGTAAATTGGTGTGAATTTGCTCAGTAGTTTTTCATATATTAAGAGAGAAACAAATTTGTATATATGGGGACGCGAAGGCTCCACGAACCCTCTCCATCTTGTACTGAGGTCTGATTGGTTGCCAACACTTAAAAAAGGAAGTCTTGGCAGCCATCTTGGGACTCGGTTTCAGATAAATCCCAGACAAAACTGTAAAAAAAAAAAAGGGAGTAGGCTAGGAATTCCCTAACCCCTTAGTTCAGGTCCTGGGGTCCCCCTGGGATTCCGACAGGGCCCAAAACATTTTTTATATATATTTTACTAAAAACATGGCGGATCTGGTGAAAATTCAAATGCTTTGAAATGAGCCCTGGGGCATTTGTTAAAAAAAGAAGGGGGCACACGGGTCCCCCTCCATGGGCTCTTTTAAGCACCTGGGACCACCATCTTCTCGGGGCTTTTGTTTAAATAGTGGAGGGGAGTCGTGCAGACCCCCCTTCATGGGCTCTTCAGAGCCCCAGAGATCACTACCTCCCAGGGCTTTAGAGAAAACAAGAGCAGGGCAAAGGGGACCACCACCTCCCCAGGGCCAGCTAATAAAAAGCATGTGAGAGGGGGGCCCCTCCTGTTACCACCAGTAAGTCCCACACAGTGGGACTGCTGAGAGCTCATCGGAGGCCCCACCCTTTTTCTTCACCACTCTGAAAAAGCACCTCATGGTGCACTACTGGTTGGGGGATGAAGTTCCCTTGGATACTGAGGGTCGTTGGGGGCCAAGAACCCTTGCAGTTACTGTCAGTGAGTCCCACACAGCGGGATGGCTGAGAGGTCATCGGAGACCCTGCCCCCTTTGTCTAGCACTCTGCAAACACGTCTCACTGTGCTCTAATAGTTGGGGGATGGAGTCTGCTTGGATGATGAGGATTGTTGGGGCCATGAACCCCTCCTGTTACCACCATTAAGTCCCACACAGCGGAATTGTCGAGAGCTCATCAGAGGCCCTACCACCTTTATTCACCCACTGTACAGTCCCATACAGCAACTGACATATCCAGTCAAACATCCATAAAACCACTCACATATACACTCATACACCCACAGCTACTCACACACCCACTCACAAACCTATACTGCCACTCACAAACCCACACAGCTACTCACACACCCACTCAGACACCCACATAACGACTAGGACACCCAGTCACAGGCCCATACAGCCACACACACACAGTCGCAGACCCACACAGGCACTCACATACCAACTCACAGACCCACACATGCCACTCACACATCCACTCACAGACCCATACAACCACTCATACACCCACTCACAGACCCACACAGGCACTCACACACTCACTCACAGACCCATACAGCTACTTGCACACCCAGGCAGTGACCTATGCAGCCAATCACACACCTTCTCTCAAAGTTTACAGGCTACAGTTAGGAAATACAATTTTAAAAACCTTAGAAATTCACTGAAAAAAACAAAGGTTATAGGGACGCTATAGTTAGGAAATACAATTTAAAAAACCATAGAAATTCACTGAAAAAACATAGGTTACAGGGATATTATAGTTAGGAAATACAATTTAAAAAAACCTTAGCAATTCACTAAAAAACAAAGGTTACATGGATGTTATAGTTAGGCTTTGATTTCACTCATACAAAACTTATAGAAATCCAACAGTTATAGTTACCTGAGCTAAGTATAATTTACGCCCCGCATTGCACTGCTTATGACCTCACATATTACATCACTCATGACATGGTAAGTGACATCACTGATGACATCTCAAATGACATCACTGATAACATTGCTGAGTTTGACTCAGCAGGATAATGTCTTCAGCGTATTGCAGGTTTGGCAATAGTAGATGAGTGAGTCTTGATGGATCAGAGTTCTCTTTATTAATTTTGTCATTCAAGTTGGAAATATAGAAGTTAAAAAGCAGGGAGCCAAGACACATCCTTGCTCTAATTCGTCACCTATGAAAAGTTTGAGATCATTGTTTCCTTCTCCTAGCTCTATTTGAACCCATGTCTGTGAATATAACAATTGTATTGTTCATAATTAGTTTGAAGGAATGCCCCATTGCCTCAACTTGGACCTTAGATTTTCTCAATACTTTATCAAAGGACGGTTTTAGGACAATGAAACAGGCATATTTTCTTAGTCTTAGTCCGGTAGTCCTCTATTAAAATTGACAAGGGAGTGACATTAGCAATAGTGGCAACTCCTGGCTAAAAGTCTGTTTGATTAAATTGGAGGATGATTTAGTCTTGAGCCCATGCTTCCAGGTTCTTTAAAAGGAGACTTGCGAAGTATTTAGCCTCTATGCCCAATAGGGCTATCAATCTGTAGTTTGTTTTTTCATCCAAAGCGCCATTTTTAGTTCGAGCCTGGGAAGCGCATGTGCTGGTCTGCGGGCATGCTGTATTCAGGTTTGGACTGGAAGCGCCGCCCTTTTTCCGCCCATCTTTTCAAATGGCTTCTGTTACTGTCCTTTCGAACGGGTTGCTTTTGATTCATTGATAGGCTTCGTAGTCCCTCCTTAGTACCGCCTTTTCTACATTTGTAAGCTAACATGAAGACTGGACCTTTTACTTGTGTTGTTGCATGGTATGTTTTATTTAGTCTGTGAGCACTATTTTCTTTAATGATTTACTCATATTACAGGCACAACATGCTTTCCTGCAAGGGTGCCCGCTTTGCCTCTAGGCGCCGCGCTTTAGGTTTTTAGCACAGCGCCAGCATTTACATTTATATTACCAATGGTGGCAAAATTGCACCTTTTCATCTACAGGACTTTTTTTTTCAGCAACGCGGCACACTTTTACTATAGCGGCTGGAGCCTTTAATTTCCTTGGGCCTTTTGTTATGCGGGCTCGCCTATTTCATATTTTTTGTTTTACAGAGCACCATGCTAGAATTTAGCTTTAATGGTGGCTGCACCCCTTTCTTTAGATGCTGTTCACCGTATTCAGCTTATTGTCAAGCTCAATACAGCGAGCCACTTCTAAAGAAAGGGGAGCGGCCGCCATTAAAGTGAAATCCGGCATGGGGGTCTTTTACCCTGGGTGAAAGCGCCCCATGCCGCACTTTAACTTTAATGGTGGTCGTGCCCTTTTCTTTAGATGCTTTAATGGTGGTCACGCCCCTTTCTTTAGATGTGGCGTCATATTCACTTTCTCTGTGCCTCTAACACAGCTGAGCCCCGCCCTTTAACACACGGGTCTCCCCCACCGCAGCACTTCCCTCCCCCATCCCTTTCAGTGTGCTTAGAGTGAGGTCTCACATTTGCGAGAGTTTGAGTTATTGGCACTGTATATGACAATGCCTTTTATTTATGTGTTGCTTTTCAAAACAGATAAATAAAAGGTAAGAAAAGGAAGTAATGGACAAATAATCACACCTCCTATTAGTGTACAAATTGTAGTGGGAATGCAGTAAAACATGCAAAGCACAGAACATTTTGGGGTGGTGCTTTTGAGGTTATTCCATATCCTACTACCAAAGGTGTGAGTTACGATAGGACCAAAGATCTAATGTAATAATTTTATAACAAGGAAAAACAAAGCACTCAATTGCGTAAAAATACGTATAGGGTCCAAACAATGAGGACTTATGTTGAGATAAGATAGTTCTTTATTGTGAAGATGCTAAGATTCAATGATCTTCAGTACATTAACGTTTCAAAAATTCACGTTCTTCAGTTCTTGATATTGAATAACAGCTAACACGTGTTTTGTCACCCAGTAATTTTTTCAAGGCTTGAAAGTATAGACGGATATATCGCAAGCAAGTCATAGCTAATATGTTGTTCTGTTTCAGAAAGCAGCACTTGGGGACTAGTCATGTGATGCTACTAATACGTGGAGTTGTAGAATGCAGAGAACAATAAATGTGGCAAGAAATGCACAATCTAGTGTAGGCAGCAAAACTTTTCTTATGCGGCAGAAGCAGTTCCAATGTGTTCGGAACAGCAAGTAAAAGAGATTGTAGTCTCACTGTTGTGTGTACCAATCATGGGGACCTTGATAAGCTCCTGTGCCTGGCAGAGTCACTTCCGAACTGTAAGGCAGCCAAAAGTTACTAAAAATGCCTTTCCCATAGTGTTAGTAGGAGGGACAAATAAAGGCGTATGTTCAAAACATTACAAGAAAACAGGAATAAGGGAAGAGAGACTATAATTTTAGTTTTTGGAAGTGCATATAGCATCATATATTTTGAAAAAAACATTTCCTACACAACAGTTTCGAACAGCACTGTGAGCACAAAATGCAAAGGCAACCCTGAGGGGGCTTTGTGCACTGGTGATAGTGAAGCAAAGAGTGACGACGCAAGTGACAGGTGGGTATATACAGCGAGAGACGTAAGGTGACAATTGTGAAAAAAACAATATATACAGAGTCAATGGTTCTTGCTCAAATAAATGGTTAATGATTGTTAGTGTAGGGAACCAAGGTAGGAGATGCGCCACGAGTCGCGCTGTAGGTGGGTCGACGACGTTTCGATCCTGTTTATTGGAGGATCTTCATCAGGACCGGGTTGCCAGTTCAAGTAGTGTGTAGTAATGGAAATAAGGTGGGCGGCCATCCAAGTTGTCTGAGAACGAGCCGCCCAGTGTGGCTGGGCGCAAGGTCCACCGGGGATGAGGATAAGAAAGTGTCCGGTTCGGGATCAAGTTTGGAAAAACGAGAGGGCACTCACTCGGAGGCCCGAGCGGGCCAGGATCGACCAGAGCTCGACAATTTGGTCGATTTAATTATTTCGGATTGAGGCAACTCATCTGCCCTGCAACCGCACCCTGAAACCTGTACTTCGACTTTTTTTTGTTTTTCACGGAGATTTCGGAAATCACACGCCGCAGAAGGCAATTTCCTTTGTCGTTACTCCGATTGCGGCAACTCATCTGCCCTGCGACCGCACCCTGAAACCCTTACTTCGACGGTTGCCGTGTCCACTACTGAGATTTCGGAAATCGAATGCCGCAGAAGGGAACTAACCCACCCTTCCCTCCCAGCACATCGAACAAGGAGTTCTGGTCGATCCTGGCCGCCTCTGCATTTTGTGCTCACAGTGCTGTTCTAAACTGTTGTGTATGAAATGTTTTTTTCAAAATATGTGATGCTATATGCACATCCAAAAAACTAAAATTATAGTCTCTCTTCCCTTATTCCTGTTTTCTTGTATTGTTTTGTACATACGCCTTTATTTGTCCCTCCTACTAAATCCGGTTGAGATATTGTTGCCTTTACACATGTACACCCAGATCTCAACTCGGTCTATGGGTTTTACTCCTGTCACCTTTACCTTTCCCATAGTGTTAACATGAGTACAAATAACTAAACAATGAAGTAATACTATCCCAAAATGTGCTGTCGCACACCGGATGTTTTGTCTCTTCTTGTTACATAATACAGTCAACCCAGCTGCAAAATGTGGTCCTCCCCTGCACATAATTACAGTAGACCTGCTTATAAGCATTCTTTGAAGTAAGAGTCATGCTTGTAGTGTTCGGACTTCGACGCAGGCGCAGCAGTAGGGGCTTTTTGTGCAGTTTTTTGCACGATAACTCAGATGTTTGAGGCTGTATATGGCTTTATTTGTTCATATGAGCAACAGGACTGTCTCTAAAACCGCGAGATTTTTTTTCTCCACAAAACGATAATTCCTAACTTCTGAAGTGAGTTGCTCTCTTTTGTTGCATGAGTGGAATAAGATGTGCTTATACGAAGCAGTTTCAAGAAAGTGCTTTGTGATGCAGAACAATCTAAACCCATAATGATGCACATGCCCTATATGATTTTTGTCAGTGTGTACCTTTGTATTTGCGTTACATACATGCACATATTATGTTCAGGCGTATGACTGAACTAGTTATGCTTTTTTGTTACGTCACTTGTGCAAGAGCACTGTTTGATTTGTATATAAATGCCAGGGCTCCAAATATTTACTCAGAAGCCTGCGGCTGGCGCTATTGAATGCTGGTGTGCCGAATGTCAAGGCTGCATAGTTGTGCTTCCACATCAATTCTCTTTAAACCATTACCAGACCCTCTCTTTCCCATTATGTCATTCTTACAGTTTTATTCTTTCTGCCTTTGTCACGTTTTTCCGTTTTTCTCTTCCTCCTTCTTTCCCCCTTGTGTGGTTGTCCCCTCTCTTTCTCTGGGTCAAAGGTCAAAGCCTGGTGAGGAAAAATAAGTGCCAGTCTTCAAAAATTAGTTCTGTTGGGACCCTTCGGCAACCGCTGGTTCAAATTAAGCTCTCACAAGAAAGCCCTTGTGTAATTGGGTTTGATGCGTGATATCAATGTTTGATGCTTTATGCGGGCCTATCCGTATTTCTTACACGTATTGTACTCCTTAGTTATGTGTTACATGCTGACAGTATAACCTTGAACTGCATTTACAAAGCCATTATGCCGCCAGTGCGTCATTATTTTGACGCTCCTGTGGCGCAATGTCCCTGTCCATATTTACAAGGCCACGTAATGTCACCCTGCGTTACTTTTCAGGGCCTTGTAAATATGGGCCCCTTTCACGCATTACTCTGCATGAAAGGGGCGTTTCATGAGTATTGCTGTGGGTGTTCCCAAGCAACACCCATGGAACCTGCACATTCCCAGATTTACAAAGTTTTGTAAAGCTGGGATGCGTCAGTATCCTACGCCTCCCCAGGGGAGGCGTACAAATAACACAAAGAGGGGAAATACTTTTATTTCTCCTTGTTTTTTCCTCTTTCTATGTGTGCTGCATTCTACAGCTCACATAGAAAGAGGAAAATGCCACCAATGATTGTTTTTGTGGAGGAAGGCAGCCTTTCTGTACAAAAACAATCATCGCCTCAATGCAGGCACCCTTGCAACATGACGCAAGGGTGCCTGGGCTGGCGCATAGCAGCCAATTGTGCGCCAGTGCAGCAGAAGGCACACAGATGCCTTGTATAGTTGTTAATATGATGCATCCCTGTGCTTTTAAAATAACACAGCTCAGCGCAGCATAATGGCTTGCGGCGCCACGCTGCGCAATATTTTTCTAAATGAGGCCCTGAGTTTGAATTTAGTTTTCTATTTTGTGAAGTGTATATGTTAATTATTTAATTGGGGAGGAGAGTATGTCGGTGTAGGGCGCAATGCGCATCAAAGAAAGCCCACCAGGCCTTTTAATGCAAAATATTCATGTGTTAGTATCCAGCCTGGTGAGTTTGTGGTCAGATTAATAGTCTTGAACGTGAGGTGCCTGAATAGCAATGTAGGGCTGGTTGTTAGGCATGTGGTTTTCTCATAAAAGATACCAACTTCAAGAAACAAATAACACCCTTCATGGAATAATTCCTTGATACCACCCTAAAAAAAGACAGCTTTATACCTAACAGAGACACCTTTAATGTTATACTCAAAGGAGGCTGTTCAGATATGCACCAGATGAAAACAAGAGAATAAGAAGAACACATCAATCTCTTTCACAAATATTGACTGTAAAATGTGAGCTAAATCTTTGCCCTCATAGTATATAATCTGTTACCAAAACTAGTATAACCATGGCAAACAAGATTTGTTGAGGACAGGCTATATTTGTTCAATACAGGATTTTCATGCTAAATTATCATTTTGACCAAAAACTATAATGACCACTAGTAAAGAATAGTCCTACACAATGCAAACGCTTTTGACTATGAAGAGAGTTCCTTTTCAAAGGTGGTGCTAAAGTAGCAAAGACAAGGTGAAGATTTCATTTCTTGCATCAAAATCTTTTAAACTAATCCGATCTGTCTATTTGTGTCAATGGACAATGGTTCATCTTAAACGTAAATGGTTAATCTTAAACGTAATTAAGCAATTTAGGGGAATATGTGCAAGAACATGTTGGAGCACATTGTAACGTCAAATTTAGCAACGTCGTGCCCTTACATTTAAACAAAAAAGGGATGCGCCATATTTACAAAATTACGATGCACACCTACATTTTCCTTAGTGCTGGTGCTAAAAAGCTGCTTAGCGCCAAAGCAGGCGCATTTGCGTCATGTTGCATGGGTACCTGCGCTGCTGGGGCAATTATTTATGTGTAGGAAGGGACGCCTTCCTGCACATAAACAAGTTTTAAAGGTAGTTTGCTCCTGCAGCACACATTAGAAAGAGCAAAATACGAGGAGCAATTAATAATTTCTACTTGTGTCGCCATTCTAACACCAGGTTTTACCTGGCCCTAGTTTTTAGCGCTGTCCCATCCTTGTAAATATGGGGCAGCATCAATAAGCAATGGATGTTATGGAACTCCCACTACAACACCCATTGCACACCCCTTTGCCGCAGCAGACTGCTGCAGTAAGGGGCACATTTACAAGGTGGCGTTAATCCACACTAAGTGCCTTAACACCACCTTGTAAATATGGGGTATGGAGCAACGCCACCGGTGTGTCAGAAAAACTGATGCTGCAGTGGCGTTAGGAGCTTAATATGCCCCACAATTTAAAACCCTGCTTGTGTGGACATGTTTGTTATTTCACTCCAATCATCAAACATCTTTCCCTGCATTATTAACCACCGTTTAGAAATATTAAGCAGTCTTTGGGTACAATGTAAACTTATATGAACTGAGGTATATCCTTTCACTAAAGCACAGCTGATGAAATGACCAACATACTCTAGGGCTGATATGGAAACCTAGTTTCTAAAACATTTAAGTTTGAACTCCCTGCAATTTCAATCCAATTGTGGAAATAAACACCAGAAAAACTGTCTGGAAAATTACAAATTGATATAGAAATTGGTGGCTCGTCATATATCTTCTTACAGTAAACTAGAATCGACAATATTGGTGATCTTCTCATATGTGTTATATAGTCTTGAAATAATTCATATTCCTTTGTCCCACAAGAGCTTTCAAACAAATTAACGCAATCACCTCTAAAGAGAAAGACAAAGAAACAAGCCAAAACTGCATTACACAACAAGATATCAGAATGGTAAATTTTCCAAACCTCTTGAATTAGCAAAATATCTTCAGGCTTAACCTAATCATGCAACGGATCTCCACAACTCTAAAAAGCAACACATTTGTAAGGCTGAAACACGAGGAACAGATGCTCAAACTTCACCTGCTCTCCACTTTTGTTGTATATACACAATGAGACATTGGTCTCATCTGTTACTTCCCTTGATATTACTCGCAAAATGCAGGGTTATTTAACTAGGAAAAGTCCGCGTGGAGAGGAATATTAGTAACTCCCACTGTTTTGATAAAAGGATTCGAATCAACCAAAGGAAACAAGCTCTGGGGCCTTTCAAGGTCAAGTTTAGTTCATTCAGTAGGTACTACATATGTGTAAATGAAAACCTACCCTTTGCTTCATTATGAACTCTAGGACACCTTCCATACACATGAGGAGGAAAATATCAAAACCCTTAGAAAAATATATCTCATGGTCGGTCTTAACCTCTTCTAGAAATACACAATTACTCCCAGCAGACGACTGCTTCATCCTTGCACAAGTAAAAGAGGATAGAGATCCGTCTTAAATCCATAACTGATTTGAAACGAATTGACATGAAACATTTAGTAAATCATTTGAAGCAGAAGAGTGGAAACATATCTGGATGAACCTTTCTAAGTTCCCCTCTCCAGTTTGCACCATTACTTATATTTCGTACCACATGGCACCCAGCGGACTCCAGATAGGCTTCACAAAGTTGGTTTCAAGGGTGACAACATGTTCGTGCACTGTTCCTCGAAAACTGGTATCCATGCCAATAGGTGTTTTCAATGTCATTAATTTAACCCAAACGGAAGGTCTATTGCGGGGTGTTTACAATCCTTAAACTATAAAAATGAGATTATCCTGTGCTCTATCTCTAGTTCTTTCCCTAAAAACTAAAATAATCTCTACGAGATAAATCCGCCATCTCATGGACATAATTAGCTTTATACACTAAGGACCATCATACTGAGATGATCGTTAAGGTGAATAAGGAAACACCACGCCTGGAGTTACAGATGGATTTTTGGATCTTGTCTTCAACCCTGTGAGTTACTGGGCTCAGAATGGGGAAATAAATATGGGTTGTGGTATTACTTGATCCAATCTCAAAGGCAGGTCTCCAATATGAGGACCTTTTGTTCAAGTAGATTTACCACCTGCTTTGAGAATGGGAGAAATATGCATGGACAACTTTAACTGAGTGCGATCCTGCACAAAGCAAAACTCAGAATTGTGCAGGTGATATCTCCTGGGGCTGGCCCCCTTCACATAACTAGGATGAGTGCCATGATGTATTGATCATACACATTTGCAAAATCTTTGGAGATGCAGTTTACACTCCAGTTGTAAGTTCTGACAGTCTCACAAATGCTGATGGATAGGTAGGAGGTGTGAACTATTGGTTAAAGCCACAGATACAGACCAGTAGTGCCATCGTTTCTGACACTGGGTGACACAGGCAGACAACAAAACAATTCATTCCCACCCAAACTCAAAGTTTTGGTCTCCAAAATGTAAGCATGCTAGTGGCTTGTTTCGTGTTAGCTGAGGCCTGGGTGTGTTGGAGGCACTGATTGATCTTGGGGTTGGTTTACTAAATGAGCAGACAATTTGAGATATTCTTGATAGAGCACCAAATAGTAGGAATATCAGATATGTGACAGCAGCATGCATGGTAGCTTTTCGATTTTAGACAGCAATCCAGGAGGGTGGTTATTGCTCCCGGAAATGTATGAAAACAATTCAGGTTAGATGTCTTCGACATGAGCCAAGGCACCCTTTAATCTCTGTTGCAATTTTTCAATCCCTAAACAGAGCAATGTAGCACCATATACAATGTTCAATCTTTGGTTAAACAGTTTTCATGTCCCCTTTGCTGTGTCACTCCTCTAAACTCATCACCATGCCATTTGCCATCCTCCTCATTTGAACAGGCTCTTTCTTTAATATCCAGAGCACTCTATCCCCCCTTCTCTCCATCAACTTACACTTACCAGCAATCGCAAAGCAGGTAGCTCACCCGTGTGCTCCACCACCCTACTCGCAATAAAAGTTTGCTGAAACAGCTGCCTGGTAGCATGTGGCTGCTAGCTTGGACCATGTGACTACCGGCGGACATTATACCACTTTAGTCTAGATCTATGGCTGCAGGTGGGCTAGAAGGAGACAGGTTTTTAGAAGATATTTAATGCTTAGGGAATCAGGGGATATTGTTGGCACTATGTGAGGCAATGGTGGACCTCTAATAGCTGGTATGGGTATTAGGATCTGAACAAGAGGATACATTGCTTCTGATTGACAAAAATACCAATGTTACGTCAGGCACCCCTGCTGTAATAAATAGCGAGAAAAGGTGACAAAAGTCACATGGATAAGTAAGAAGGCTCCACTGTAAAATACACTACCCACAACCGCTGTAGACACTCAAAAATGATCCCTTGACACAACTTGGTAATGTTTTCGAACAGCACATTTTTATTCCTAAGAGCAGTTTACCTTTTGTTTCTCAAAAAAAGGCTTTTTTTTAGGGGTTGTTTCCCTTTGCTGTGTTGACTTAATATTATTGAATGCAATGATTTAATAAAGAGAGTACAACCATTTTAAAACTAAATATGAAAGGTAAAGCTCGCAGTTGTCCTCCATGGTTCCAAGTCACAGTTCACGTAGGGCCACCAATTGCCTCGTCGTGTTCAGAATAAGAAATGAAGAAGTGTCCAGCTCACTAAATACTTGGAAGTCAGATGCGTAAATTAGTCAAATAATACACCAAGCATGGAAAAGCTGACACTATTGCTAGTGCTTCTCCGTACTACTGATAAGGTAAAGTTTTCCAAAAAACAGTACTGATTTTCTATGTCGTCATAGCTCTTCCAATATTATCCTCTATGACATCTGAGCATGATAAATTTGAACCCCAAGATGGCAAAATATCTGAAGGGAGTAAAGCGTAGATGCCAGTGCTTTCCCAACTGGACTGAATCTGACTGAAAACAAGTATGACTTGGCCAGTTCCAGCCGCGGCCCGTGGAGGGAGTACCGGTGGGGCAGAAAGGCGGGGCGGGGGATGCTAAAAACCGGAATATGGATAATTGGAGGTAAGTAAACAATTTAATAAATAAAACGAGTTCCGTAGCACACCCTGCATCGCAAAATGCGATGCAGCGTGCGCTACGAAATAAAAAAAAAACACCCTGCCCCTCCCCGCCCGCCCGCCTTTCTGCCACACCGGTACTCCCTCCTCAGGCCGCGGCTGGCCAGTTCACTTTTAGCCATGATACCAAACCAAATTTCTTCATTGCCCCGATCACCTTCTGTAGTCAGTAGTCACGTCACTCAAGAACAAAACGCAGTTGTCAGCATGTAATGATATGACATGCCCCACTGCCATATTACATTTGTAACAGGATCTTTGACGAGGGCTTAGATTAATGGAAACAGGGGCCACCCTTGCCTCTTGCTCTTTGAATATGATATTTGCTTCAGAAGACCCGTCTGGTTTGGACTCAAGCACGTATGTTCCAGTCTACAATACCGTTATGCATTTTAAGATGTTTTCCCCCAACTCCAACCTCACAAAGTATCTCCATCTGCCTGTATCAAAAGTCTTCTCTAGGCTTAGCACCACCACCACAGCAAGTTGTGGGACTGAGACAGGAGTAACCTCAAGGACATGAAGAAGTCTCTGTATGTTAGGAAAGGTATTATGTCCTGGAACAAATCCTCTCTGATTGGGATGGACAGCTTGTAGTAGATAACTGATAATGTGGTTAACTATTGCTTCACTTATAATCTGTATTTGACATAAAGGCCTGAATGCCTAAAAAGGCATAGGTTCTCTCCAATATATCTCTAATAGGCTTGGGGACCAAAGAAATCAAAGCCTCCCTCGTCGTAGCTGACAAATCATTCCCCAGATACGCAACCAAATATACATTAATCTTTGGTGCTAGGACGTCTAGTTCTGACTTGTAAAATACTGAGGGCAAGTCATCAGTTCCTGGTGTCTTTCCTGTAGTAAGCTCAATTATTGCCTTCTTGATTTCTCAGAGTGGCAATGGGCTTTAGTCCCTTAAGTAATGACAGAAGCAAAAGGGTTAGTTTTAGCACTATGTAGGTTTGCATCCAGTCCCTAGTCGTCATAATATAAATGTTGGTGTGTAGTGTAGCATAGTATTCGAAAAACACCTGGCTGATCGTTTGTCGTGTATAGGCTTCCTCTCTACCATCTGTCCAAATGCTAGTCAGTAGGGACCCACTCAGTCAAAGTTTGATCCAATTGTCAAAAGCCTCCCAGCTTTATTCCCCTCGTGTTTCCTAGCCATGTATGCTTGATAATCGAGATATCGCATACAGGCAAGAATTTTTGCATACGTATCCCTCATTCCAGTTAACCCATCTTATTTGTCAGGTGCCTGGGTAAAGTTAATCTTGCTCCCTCATCTTCTTCTCTCTGGGATTAATTTCTCAGCTCAGTTCTCTTTTCACCCCATGCAAGATGCTAAAACAGTGCCACCTAATGAAAATGTTGACGGTCTCCAAATCTACTAAGGCGTCAGAAGCAGTTCCCTCATTTTCACAGCAACCAACTGAAGCATCCAAGTTGAATCGTAGTTCTGTGCCCTCCCTAGTGAAAGCCCATTTATGAGAAGTTGTGGTCTAACACAGTTTTACAGCGATGTTCTGCCTGGACCAGAAATGATTGCAATGAGTTGGAGCAATACATTTTATTCATTCTGATATGTAAGTCATAAACAGCAGAGTAATAAGAGGATTCCTTGGCATTAGGATGACACATCCTCCAGGAGTCTACTGATTCCCAATTAGTTGACTATTCCACCAATGTTGTTGCCTCCTGCATAACTGTCTAATTGGGTAAAGGGGGTAAAGTTTATCCTTCATCCATCTCACTCACACTATTGCATTCTCTACCTAATATAGCTATTGGGGTCATCTCAGCAATTTGAGCTGGCAAATATCAAAAAACCCAACAAGGTCAGAATTAAGTACAAAAACACTTGCTAAACATGTCTACCCCATCTAGGTTAAATTTTACAAGTTCATACCGGCCCTGTTAGTCTATACATGTTCTATGAATGTCCTGTGAATGGCACACCTGGCCATATCTAAATCTATGCTCTTCTGGAGTATGCTGAGTAACCTGTAGAAAGCACTTTGCTCCTTCATCTTCGTTCAATTTACAATTTTTGGGTAAAGATGTGTTTCTTGTAACAGGACTATATAGTCCCCTTCTGTTTAATATACAAGTATATCTTGTACCTATCACTCACTTTGTTCATGCACAAGGCACTCCATGTCAGGAATGTGTATTTGTTCATGTTAGCCATTTACATACAGCTACACCCAGAAAGAAAATAGACACTTTGAGTCCAGACAGCACCACACCTACAGTACTAGTCCAGTTGAAGCAACCAATATGCCATCAAACATGGACCTCGAGTCCCGCCCAAAATTCGAACTTCCAACTCAACTTCCCAAGGTAGAGAGGCAACTGCGCTCTATGGGTGCGGGAGTAAAATAGGGAATACATCACTCAATCCATCGGCAGCATCTTTGTACGGCAGAAGGCAATGCATCATTAATGAGTGGACCACAAGTAATCATCATTGGCCTAAATGTCTAACAATTGCTCAGCGCAGGTCATCTGCAGAAGTAGGGGTGTCTTGGGCCTGCCACGTTCTATGTTTGCCGAGTGATCCGGTTCAGACCCAGAGCCCAAAGTGCTTTGATCCTTTTAAGCAGAGTTCTTTGATGACCTTCTATCAAAGGTCCTCAATTACTTCTACTTCTACCACGGCTGCCTCCTGAACTCAATTCTTGTAAGTCACAGATGGACGTTGCATCCATAGTGATTCTGACTGACTTCTCTGTCTTTTTTTATCTCTTAGGTAACTGTGCTTGCAATGGGTAATATAACTACCCTCTTTTGATTAAGTGAAAAATATGTTTTTCCATTTGCCAACAACTTCAATCAGATAGGGAAGAATAGAATATAGCACACCCCATGTCTCTTAGTCCGCATTTGACCTCATGGAAGGAGGAACAGTGGAGTTGCACTGTGATTATCTAGTCCTAATGCAGGAAAATCATTACCTTATTGTTTTCAACAGTGATGTGGTTGGCCTTCTGTGGTCTTTGTAGGAGAACATCTCTGTCCATTTAGTCCAGTAGCTCTTCGACCAATGTCCACAAGAGTGCCCCAGGGAGCGAGAGACACACAGAAACCCTATGTGCTTATTCACATAATTTTGAAACACTCTGTGTTGCAACATGTTGTTCAATCCAGAGTTTTAAGAAGGCAGCATGTCCAATCCTTTGGGCCTCCCAGTCATCCCATTATTCATATATTACGGCACATGGAGCAGCCTTCGGGGTCTTCTGCTCTGTATTCTAGAAAAAAGACTCTCAGTGTGAGCTTTTTCTGAGAGTAAATTTACTCTGTTGATTTTCATATATCATGACCCTAACCGCATGCTTCCATTCATCATCAAACAGTAAACGCATATCCACCACCACAGTACATATTGTGTACTCAAGGGCTTCAATAGTTGTTGCAATGGTGTCTAAGATGTTATTGAATTTATCTGCAGGAGTTGTCAGTTCGATATATGCCTCATTTGATGTTGCTTCTGGACTAATTCCAACTCTCAGACTAGCATCCACAATTATGCTCTCAGACAAATTCTTTGTCCATAAATGCCCTGTGTTTATTCATTGTTAGGCACAAAAGGCACACATCAGATGTAACTGGAGGGGAGAAAAAAACAAAAATGTTCAGTGAGGGCCTCAACATCTGAGGCGCTTCATCATTCACCCATGAGAGTTCCAGTAGTGTGTTTGTTCTGTCCCTTCGCACTACGTTGAGGGCTCAGTGCTGCGCCTCTTCACTGTGGCCATGGTCTATCTCCCTTTCTCTGCAGTTAAGCGTGGCCCTCTCATGTTGGCTGCTCTGGCTTTGTAACATTGCGACTTCTCCGTCCACTCCAAAATCTCAGTGGCAGTACAACCAGAGCAGCTGTAACCCACTAGCAGCGCTAGGATGACTTTGTGATTTAGGTTGCACTGCCCCGTCTTACTTGGAACACCTCAGAAAGCATACAGTTCTCTGATCTGTGCAGTCGCCATCATGGAGGATACTACTTCTGAAGCAACCTCCAACTGTCCCGGACATCACGTTTATCGCTCCTCAGGTCACACCGCACCAGTGATTGCTTAAATGAAGCAGTTATAGTATGGAACCACATACAGATCAACAAATTTTAGGGCAGCCAGAGAGAAGCACTCAAAGGATCTCACGCCATCATCAGCTGACTCAGCCCCCAACATCTCTAATAGTTACTGCAAAAAGCAAGATTGACTCTACAAGTGTGTCTCAATGTAAGTAAGGGTCCATAAAGTACACATTTTATGAACTATAGATGTACAGTCTATAAATTGTGATCTACCTATTATTCCAGTGATTGTAAGGGAGAATGGGATCATTTTGAAATGAGAAAAAGTTGATCCTGTGAGGTTTCTGGGTAAAATACTTTTTAAGTGTGTGCCAGAGATAAAGAAAGACATGTTTAGATCCCTTTCCGGATGATGGTATGGTAACTGCTTTTGAACTGATACTGGGGGAAGTTAAGACTAACTTAATTTGTTTTGTACGTAATGAGCACCGTAAGAAACTTAATTGGTTTGATGAAGACTGTGAAAAATCACTCAAAAATCTGCATATCGCTTTAAAGACAAAGCCTCGTAATCAAATTATGGTTACATCTTTACGCCAGGTCTATAAGAAATGCAGGAGTGTATGGCTAACTGCTCTAAAGGATCAGTGGTGGGAAAACTTACAAAATGCTGCAACATTAAAGAGTTCACAGTCATTTTGGTCTGTGATTAACGCTCCCTTCCTAAAAGAGGAAACAAGTATGTCCCTAGATACCCATGTTAACCAGGAGGACTGGGTTACACATTTTGTAGGCTTATTTGGGAGTACAGAGGATGTAATTACTCAGCCCTCCTTCTCCGGATTTGATAATGTAGGAATAAGTGTCTCCTTTACACTACAAGAAACGATACATGCTCTTAATCAATGTAAACGTGAGAAGGCGCCAGGACCTGACGGTGTCCAGATTGATCTCTTTTTAGATAAACAAGAGTTTCGTGCCCCGCTTTTAACTAAAGTTTTTTGTTTTTTTAAAAAACTTTTTATTGAAGATGTAAGTACATATTACAATCATAAGATTCTTTTCATGGTGATACGTCGTCTTCTTACATATATGCAGCTGTAAACTATGCCCAGCACCATTTAGTCTCACGAATGTTATGCGACTAACGCATGAGTGTGCGAAATCTTTTAACTATACATCCTAACGTCTGTCTTTGCGCATAATCTTAAGAATCTTCAGCTTTCAGTGCGTGTGTTAGAACCATCAGCAATATAAAAAGAAACCTTTAAAACAGTAGAAAGAGTCATCCTAAGTGAGTACATTCGAAACTTCGACATTGGTCCATAGCCATCCCCAACCCCCCACGCCGCTTCAAAGTAGGATCCACATTGGAACTTCATTGCGTCTGCCAGGTCAACTGCAGTAACCACCTCCCCGCCCTCTAGTCGTCCTCCCCCTCAGAGTCTAGGTCCTCTTCTTCTGGTAGTGGTTCACAGATGTCCCCTCTATAAGTGTTCCATGCTGTCCACACCTTATTCCATTTGCGGGGGCAAGCCCTCATAACGTAGACTGCTCTTTCGGTAATCATCAGCTTGTCCATGTTGTTACCCCACCTAGAAGCTGTAGGCAAATCTGGTGCTCCCCATTTTTGCGCAATGTCTCGCTTAGCCACCATCATGGCCAAGGTAGCCCATGTCAATCCATGCCTGTTCAGGTCATTAGGGTCCCAAATATTTAACAAGCATTTCCGAGGTTCTGGTAAAATTGAAACCCTAAGCGTTTGCGAGATGGTACGCATAACCTGCCTCCAGAATTCTTGTATATGTGTGCATTCCCAAATTGTATGATATAGTGTCCCCTCCTCCCCACACCCCCGGAGACGGAAGGGATGTGGCGCCCGATGTATTCTGTGAAGTAGGGTCCTAGTGTAATAAACACGGTGTAAGATTTTCAGTTGCACCACTCTGAATTTTGCTGAGATGCCGACCTCTTTCGGGGAGGCCAGCGCCTCATTCCACTCCGATTCAGTAACTTCACCTATTTCCCCCACCCAGCCATCTTTCAGCTTTTCTGTTGGGTCTCCCAGGTTGTTGATCAATTTTTTATATGTGAGGGAAGTAGCGCTCTGTGGCATGAAGTCAGTTAAGAGTCTGTCCTCTAGTGGCGAGGATTCTGGTACATCTGTTCCCGCCGGTATCGCTTGAAGTAGTGCGTGTCTTATCTGCACATACCTAAATATCTCGGTCGGGCTCAGGCTATATTGTTGTTGTAGGTGCGGAAACTCAATCACCGTGCCCTTGTCCCATAGGTCCCCGATTGTGGAGATTCCTATACAGTCCCACTGCGTGAATCCCTTACGGGAACGTAGGGACCCCAGTGCTTTTATGTCCCATAGTGGTGTCTGTTTGGTGAGTTTTCCTTGCCAGCCTAGTCGTTTTTGTGCAACGTGCCACAGGGTCGCAGTGTGGTGCGTCGGGCCCAGTAGTCTCCGTACCTGCGGCTTGTTATATAGTACTGCAAGCATGCATTCCGACCCCAGTTGTGACCAGTCAGCTTTGTACGCTGGGTCGGTCCTTGGAGCATGTATCCATTGGTTTATCGTTTTAAGATGTGCTGCCCAGTAATATAGCTGTATGTTAGGCAGAGCTATGCCTCCTTCATACCAGCTTCTTGTCAACTTGTCGTAAGCTATACGCGCCGGGCCATTGCTCCAGAGCAGGTTTGAGACTAGTGCCGCGATTTGCTTGAAGTATTTCGGTTCCACCAGATATGGGGTATTCTCCAACACATAGAGGAACCTGGGGAGTGCCATCATTTTATAGAGTGCTGCGCGCCCTAGGAGGGTCAGCGGCAAGGCGGCCCAATGCTTGACATCCACCCGCAGGCGTTCCATGGGTGGCTTTAAGTTCTTTTCGAAAAAGTCTGCTGCGCTGTTCGCAATAACAATGCCTAGGTATTTAAAGGAGTCTCGTGTTAACTTCAGGGGGCAGTTCTCTTCCAGTACCGGGTCCGGACCGTGTAATGTGTATACCACAGATTTGGACCAGTTCAGGGTGTACCCTGACGCTTTACCTTGTGTGTTACATAGATCCAGTAGCGCTGGGATTCCGCTTTCAGGCTCTACCATATATATCAGCATGTCATCTGCATAAAGGGATAGTCTATCTTCCCATCCATCTTCCCATGTGATCCCCTTTATCAATGGTGTAGTTCTGATTAGGATTGCCAGTGGTCCTATCACCAGAGCGAAGAGCAAGGGCGATAGCGGGCATCCCTGCCTAGTCCCTCTACCCAGTGGGAACGTCTGCGAGATGTGGCCATTCGCTACTACTTGCGCCACCGGCTGAGTGTAAAGTAATCTCACCCAGGCTATAAATTTCGGGCCAAAGTCCATACGTCTTAACACCGCAAACAGATATTCCCATTCCACCAGATCAAAAGCCATTTTGGCATCAAGGGAGAGAATAGCTGCCTTTTCTGGGATAAGGTGCGCTCGTGCCAGCACCCCATGGATTCGCCTGAGATTCAGAGCCGTACTTCTGTGAGGCATAAAGCCTGACTGGTCAGGGTGTATCAGTGACTGTAGGTGATGTATTAAACGGGTGGCCAGCAGTTTCGCTAGTACCTTAGCCTCCACATTAATCAGGGAAATGGGGCGGTACGGGGAGCATTGGGACAGGGGTTTGCCCGGCTTTGGAATAGCCACAATCGTGGCTGTGCGCTGGTCCAAAGGCAGTATTGCCTTGTCCCGGCATTCCATATACATTTTCCGCAGGGGTTTACTCAGTGTTTCTGCCCGCGATTTGTACCACTCTAACGGTATGCCATTGGGGCCTAGCGCTTTTCCTGAGTGCAGTGCCTGAATCGCAAGTTGAATTTCGTCTTCTGTCGGGTCTAGTTCTAATTCCTGTATTGCCTCTGGAGCGAGTTTGGGGATGTCAATGTTTTCAAGTGCGAGTGTTGCCTCTTGAGCAGTAACCTCTCGCTCAGGGGTGTATATGTCTTGAAAGTGACGTGCCAAGGTGCATACGATGTCTTCCGGGTGTGTCTGCAATTGACCGTCGTGTGAGTATAGTCGCTGTATACCTTTATTACCTCCCCCTCTCTTGTCTAGCCAAGCTAGCATTTTTCCAGCTTTGTCTCCAACATCGTATACCCTGTTGGCTGTATCTGTGATATGGCCCTGGACTGTCACCGTGAGATGGGCTCGATGTTGTTGCTGCCGTAATTGTAGTTCGTGTGTTGTTTCCGGTGAGGGGTCTGCCATATGGGCGACGTTCGCGGCGTGGAGTGCCAGTTCTAGCTCCGTGAGGTCCCTCCTGCATTCCCTTTTATGCCCCGTTATTGCTGCCATTGCTCCCCCCCTCAGGACCGTTTTGTA
This sequence comes from Lissotriton helveticus, assembly GCF_964261635.1. NCBI lineage: Eukaryota > Metazoa > Chordata > Amphibia > Caudata > Salamandridae > Lissotriton > Lissotriton helveticus. The sequence continues at coordinate 998,387,870 of NC_136067.1, forward strand.
TGCCTCCCAGAGTACCGAGGGAGAGGACACCGACCCCGTGTTTTCTTCAAAATAGCGTGTGGTCACTAACTGAAGTTCCTTCCTGATTTTCGGGATGGTGAGGTAGTTCGGGTATATTGGATAAATTCTCGTACGTCTCTTTTCTTTCGTGGTGAGTGACAGAGACACCGGTGAGTGATCAGAGATCCCTCTGGGCAGGATGTCAATTTTGTCTAACTTTCCCACTCCCGCCCCTAGAAACAGAAAGTAATCAATGCGGGTTAAGCTATTATGTACGGCGGAGTAGTATGTGTATTGTGCCTCCGTGGGGTGCAAGTGACGCCACACGTCCATAATGCCCAGTGCCTCTAGGAATCCTGGGAGAGTCGGAGTCCCTCTATGGCGTTCTCTAGTGGGAAATGTGTCTAGTGTGGGATCCATTATTGCATTGAGGTCACCCCCTATGATCGTGTCACCATCTGGGAGGTCTAAAAGGAAGCTGCCTAGTGCAGGTAATGCCACAGAGTGGAGTGCCGGGGGGATGTAAACCGAAACTACGTTGAGGGGCTTCCCCTCCCACTGCCCATGTAGTGCCGCGAAACGACCCTGGTCGTCCGTTTTGCGGTGTATTACCATGAAGGGTGACTTTTTTTTCATTAGTATCCCCACCCCTCGGGAGCCAGACGTGAAGTCTGCATGCGTCGCCATGACATAACCACGTCTGTCAAGTGCCTTACATGCTGGTCCCGTGAGGTGCGTCTCCTGAAGTAGGATAAGGTCAGGGCCTTGGCGTTTGATTGCCTGTAGTACCAACCCCCGCTTTATTTTATCTCCCAACCCTCTGACGTTCCAAGTAAGTAGTCGCAGGGGGGGCACCTCAAGGGTCGTACGTGCACCCTCAGTGGGTGTAGTGTGTAATCGTTGGGCCATTGGATCGCCAGTGTAGTGCTCTGTGTATCATAGTAACGGTCTTAATGTACATGGATTGTGCAATGTTGAGGTGTAGAAGTAGCATGCTGTCCAGTCCATTCATGCATCGTACGGTGTGGAGGGCGACCTCCACTACTAACGGCCCTTGTGAGGACTGACTGTAGTTCCAGCGCTTCGGTACGGCGTGAGGGAATTGCTTAGCGCCCTGTGCGTTCGTGTACCCTGTGGTGTGAGTGATGACTGCTAACAATAACAATAACTGTGTAACTCCCCTTCCAGCCCCCCTCCCTGCTCCCCTGCGCCACGGACAAACCCCCGCCCGCTTCCCCAACTGTGCAGAGTGCTTTAACCCATCCCAAACTATTTTACTTGCTCGTGGGGGTTGGTGAGTCCCCTACAGGCACCGGCTCTGCCCACCTTACTTCGCTTCACCAGGTCCAGTTCCATCGCTCACATCCGGTCCCTCCCTCCCATGGTCCAACTTCAGCTATGGCCCGGTTGACCAGAGTCAATTGGGTTCTGTTCCACGTCGGATTCTGATCCCACTGAGTTCTCACGCTGTGTCGATTGGTCGGTCTGCTTGCCTGCTTGGTCTCCGTTACGCTGGTTCGGCCGATCCCTGTGCGACCGGCGAGGTTGGCCTATCTGTCTCCAGCCGCCAAGCCAGTCCTGTGCCACCTCCGGCTTGTCGAAGAACCATGTTTTCCCGTTGGCTACAATCCGCAATTTGGCAGGGAACAACATTGAATATGGCAGTTCTCTGTCTCGCAACGCCTTTTTCACCTCGGTAAATGATTTCCGGCGTCTGGCTACTTCCGCCGTGTAATCTGGAAAGAATGCCAAGGTCGAGTTTTGGAGTTTAATGGGCGGCGAGACTCTTGCCGCTTGCAAAATCGCATCCCTGTCCCTAAAATTGAACAGTCTAGCCAGCACAGGCCTGGGCGCCGCTCCTGGTTTGGGTTCGCCTCCGGGCACCCTGTGCGCCCTTTCCACGGAGAAGAAGTGCGATAGTCCTTTAGGCTGGAGTTTATTTTTGATGAGATCTTCTACGTAGAGGTCCATCGCCCGTTTCCCTTCTGTCTCTGGAAGGCCAAGGATGCGTACATTATTTCTTCGGGAACGCCCTTCTTGGTCGTCCAGCTTGTCCTGCAGCTGTCGAGTGACCTTTTCCATACGCTCCATAGCTATTTGCAGTTCCGAAGTGTCCTCAACAAGAGATTTTGTAACCACCTCCACCTGTGACACTCTTTCCGTCATTTTTTGAAAATCGGCTCGCAGCAGAGTAACTTCGGAGGAAATAGAGCCCACTGTTGTTCGCACTTCGGAGAGGGTTTTCATGATGTCTTCTAGCGTGACTTTCTTGGTACCGTCTGCTTCCTGATTTGCACCTGTGGAGTTTCGGCAATTCATTTGCGACTGCCCCTGTTGACCATATGCAAATTTATCTAATTTGGCTTGTGTCGATCCGCTCCTTGATCCCCTGCCCGCCATGATTCGTGGCTTTCGGATAACTGTCCCAGTTCCAGCAATCGCCTTGTCCACTATTCCACTGGTGGCCCTTCCCGCTCTTCGTGTTTCAGGGGGGAGTAGGTCGTCGTGCACCCAGCTGTCACGAGGAACCTCCGCTCCGGATATCTCTGCACCTCGTTCACAGGGGGCTCCTTGCACTCTTAATCCGGTACTCGTCGTGGATAGCGACCTACTGCGTCTCTCCCCATACACCGCCGTCCCTCCACCGGCCGTGCAGAGCATCTATGGCAAGTGTCCTCGTGAGTTATGCCCGCCAATAGCCTTTATGGTTTTCCTGGGTGCTTGCTGTCTATGGTGCTACTATTTGTAGATATTTGCGGCGTCGCGCCGTGTCAGGGCTTCAAGCGCGCCCTGGCAGTGTCTACCTGTCTGCCGCACCCCACTCCAGTACGCTCCGCATGCAAAAGTCCGGGCTCGATCCGGCTTCTGCTGGCGGTGTCAGGCACAGCGGTCCCTCAAGGTTCCGTGGCAGACGCCGGCTCCGTGGGGTATCTTCTGTCCGGGGCGCTTCTCACTACGCCGCCGCCCGGCCCGGACCAGCACCACCCCTGTGACCTTCACTGTCTCTGCTGGTCTCTCAGAATCCTCCTCGCCGCCTCCGCTCTTGATGGGACCCCGGGGGGACTCGCAGGCAGCCCCGATGTCTAGCTTCACGTGTGGCCGTATATGTCCCCGCCGGGGGTGAGGGGGCCCTTTCGTGTCAGGCACTGCAGTACTACCTTTTCCTTAATTGCCCCGAGGAGATCTTGCCTCCCCCGGGGAGGGCCCACAGTCTTGCAGGGCGTCGCTCTCCGCCCGGTCGCAGGCACGGCTTCTCAGTCGCCGAGACCTTCCGGCTCTATCTTCAGGCTGTCGTGGGTTATTCTGCCGGCCCGTGCACCGGTGGCAGCCCAGGAGCCCCCCCAGTCGTACGTGGCGCCGGGTCGTTCCCAATGTTACCTCAGTCGGGGGGGGCGGGCTAGGCCCAGCGATGTCGGGGCAAAACGATGCTGTTCTCGGCCTCGGATGAGCGCCGGGGCAGGACCGGACGATGCCGCTCTTTCACCAGACCCTGTTTCCGCTCCTTCGGGTGGGGAATTACACGGATGAGTATGTCGGATTTGCTAAAGGCCGAGTTGCCTCAGGGAGCTCCCGCTTCACACAGCCGCCATTCTCGGCTGCTAGCCACGCCCCCTTAACTAAAGTTTTTAATAAAATTACTCAAACTGGCGCACCCCCCTCTTGGAAGAAGACCGTAATCGTCCCTATTTCTAAAGGTCATCGCCGAAAAATTACAGGCCTATATCTTTGATAAACTCCACTGCAAAATTAATGGGTCAGCTGCTTTTAAATAGACTCGAGGAATGGGCACTGGAGAAGAACATTATAATTCCGTGCCAATATGGCTCTAAGAAAGGAAAAGGAACGGTGGACCAGTGTCTGAACTTGAATCTCATTATAGTAAAATATACGGCAGCTAACAACGGCCACTTATACCTTGCCTTGGATCTGTCAGCAGCCTTTGACTGCGTGGCACACCCAAGGCTGTGGCAGATCATGGAGGCAATGGTGGTTGATATGCAGATTATTCACGTAATTCAGGATTTGTATAGTGGGGCTTCAGCATCCATACGCTTTGGTAAGAATGGAGAGTGTACTAGACATTTTAAAATTACTAGAGGTGTAAGGCAGGGCTGCGTTCTCACCCCCTTTCTATTTTCGTTGTACACTAAATGCTGTTAAATCCGCTTTAGTGGGTATTACGCCGGATGTTGCTTATATTAATTCCTTGCAGGTATTGTTACTTCTCTATGCGGATGACACGGTGATTCTAGCTCGCACTGGTAATGCACTGCATCGGCTTGTAACAGAGTAAACTAAATTCATGAATGGTCTGGATATGAAAATCAACTACTCCAAGTCCTTTGTTTTAGTGGCAGGTGCAAAGCAGAGGAAACAGCCTTATATCCATACTGAAGGGGGCAAGCTGGGAGTTTTAGATTCTTTTAACTATTTAGGGATAATGTTTGAGGAACTAAGTAACTGAAAATGTATGATCTCTGACAGAGGTTCACAGATGGAAAAGAACATCGGGGCTCTTTTTATATTTGTAAAAAAGATTGGATCAAAACCCATTGCCATTGAAGTATTAAAGAAAATCTATGAGGCCAAAAGTGTATCTGCAGCCACGTATGGAGCAGCGGTGTGGGGCATTGTGGACTGCCCTAAACTTCAAAGCATTGAAGAAACTTTTTTGAAAAAGATAGGGGCCCATTAGGATGGCGGGCGGATTGCCCCCGCTAGGCTGGCAGTAGCCACCGCCAGCCTGGCGGGGGCAATGTGCCCGCCATCCGCACCTGAATTCCCCCCCGCCATATTAGGATGGCGGGGGAGACCGTGGCGGACGGAAAGACTGTCCGCCGCTTTTCCGCCCGGTCGCAAGGCGAGCGGGGCGGAAAACATTTAATATGGTGGCGGTGTCTATTAGACACTGCCAGCCATATTATGATGGGCTCAAACAAATGCCTTTCCGTGGCGGCAATGCCGGTCTTCACTTCAGGGGCCATCTGCGGGCCCCCATGGTGAAGGGGGGGTGGGGGTGCACATGGGGGTACCTGTTGTACCTCCCTGCATTTGCATACACAATGCGGCAGGCACCGCGCGGTGCCTGCCGCTAAGTGTATGCAAATGCATACATGCATTTTTAGCATTGTGGCTGGCGGTGCTGAGAGCACCGACCGCCACAATGTTAAAAATGCATGATGCGCCCACCACTGTGGCGGGCGCATCCTAATATGCTGTGCGGGACCGCCGCTCAGCTCACGGGCGGTCCCGTTTTCCACAAGGGTGGCGGGCGGGCAAAGTCCACCCGCCATCCTAAAGGGGGCCTTAGTTTCCTTGCCACAATCATGTTCTAATTTTAATTGCCATTTAGAACTGGGAGTCCCTTACATCCTAATGTGGCATTCGGTTTGGCGAAAGGAACTCTCTCGTTAACTAGAGGTATAATTAATGATGTCTTGAAGTTAGATGGTGTGAGAAAGATCAGCTGGCTAAACTATGTGGAAACTGTACTTAAGGCAGCTGGGTTACATCATCTCTTTTGTAGATCCATGGTCATGTAGGTCTATCTCGAAAAAATATCTGAAAAATCATCTACTGTCTAGATTACATACAAGGAGCCAGAATTCTAACCTTAGATTAACAACAGTTAGAGCATTCCTCGCTAGCCCAAATATCATGTCAATGGATGTGAATGCAAGCTATTTATTAGGCCTGGGCGCTAAATTCCGTCCCGTTTGCGGAATTTGCGGAATTTGGGTAATTTCGCGTTCCGCGGAGAACGCAAAATTGCCCAAAATTCTGTGTTCCGCGACTTCGCAAAATTTTTTGCTTGTTCGCGTTCTCAATATTTCCCCCGAAGCACGTACACAGCGATTGCGAACAGTAAAAAAGCATCGCGAACAAGCAATTCCACGTGTTCGCAGAGATTTTTTACTGTTTCGCGGAGATTTGCGTAACGCGATTATGCAAATTCCGTCCACCCCTACTATTTATCACTTGTTACCAACTTGCAACACAGATACATATTGGTGAGATTTCGGTTAAACTATATTTCCCTGATGTTGGGTCTTCCTGCTAAAACCTAGGTAATCTCTAAACTGCCTCTTTGCACATGTGATGATCAATCTCTTCAGAATGATTTACATTTTTTATTTTTCTGTAAATTGTATCGGGAACACTGAAAAAGGTTCATTGTCCCTCTAATGCGTAAGCTGAATTTTAGTCAGTGTTGTGTGGCCCTTTTTTATCTACATTTATTACCTGATACTTTTACACGTTTTTCATTGGCTCTTTTTTTCTGTCTGCTTTAAAGAAGAGAAGAGCAACTTCCCAATCTGCCATCTAACCTATGGATTAAAGATATGAACAGTGTAACTAATTGTGTGCATATATGAGTTTTCATTTTTTAATGTGTATTATGTGTAAAACTTGTAATCTTAGCTTGTTGTATTAGTGTAAATGTTTTAGAATACTTTTTATGCCATCACTTTGGTTGGCGAAATAAAGTTATCTTTGATTGATTGTGTATTGTAATCCTTGGACACAACTAACAATGTTAGCATTTTCTGTTAAGACAGATGCATCAAAGTGTGTTTCTATAAACCACTGCAAAAATACAAAAAGAGTAACACCTAAATATGCTACTCAATTATAAAAAATATATATTAACAGTGCAAGGGATGTAATTTTTACAGCCACATGTAAATATGATTAGTATTGCACAATACCAATAATAACTGGAAACAAACATATGGTAGGGTAGCCTCTAACATGTTATAAGTACTATGATAAATTTCATGATGACTGTAAAATATTCTTGTTTTGTTCAGATTTTGAACGTAGTAACTAAATGTAACTAATGTCTGCTATGTTTTCTGCCATTATGTATTGTGAACTTCTGTCCTCATGAAGGCTTTGGACCCTATTTTCGACTGTACTGTAGGCCAAAACATGTTGACTTTTTTGTTTAGTAGACACCAGCGGCTTAATTCTATCACTGCAGTACATGACCTGCAATGCCAAGCTGGTTTTAGCATACATTCTGTAAAGTATTTTAAATATTCTACAAAACTCTTATTCTTACAACAAAAATTAAATTTGCCTCAGTCATGCTTCATATTTTGCTATTCCCTTTTTTGTGGCTTTGCCACAGATGCTCCTGACTGAGTGCCTTTCCTCCCTATGCTTATCTTAGACCACCCCTAGGACATTTATGTTTTTAATGAGATGAGTTGTATCCTTCTACTCCTGGCGTCAGGTAGCTATTTTCTTTTTTTTCAAACATCAATTATGTTTTAGCACTCCACAGAGGTTGGTTTCCTGCTCCTTTTTAGGTTTCGCCTCGCCGAAAGGCTGCGCAGCAGACTTTTCGCGCAAGGCGAAAGCTTATGTCTAGAGATGTGTACTCATGTCTCGCCCCTCTGTTCCATTGGCTAGCTCCATAAATGGAGGCTAGCCATTGGAACAGAGATCTGTCTGTCATGGCCGGAGCAGATTCGTGGGCGTTCCGGTCATTTTTACTCATCCCGCCCCCTTGCGATCGTCATGCGGCGGTGGGCGGTGTTTATTATTTTTTTTACAGCTTTGTTTTCCACCATTTCGGAAGTGTCCTTTGCAGGGGTGGGTTGCGCGATGTCCCGCTCTCCGTTCCCGCCCCCCCTCCCGCTGTCCGTGTGCCCGTTCCTGCCCCCCCCGCTGTCCGTGTGCCCGCCCCCGCCCTCCCTCCCGCTGATACCTTGACCCGCCAAGTTCGCTTCCTAGCTCCGAGGATGAGGTTCCTCGGCGTCCGCTGCTTTGGCTTTCTCTCCTGTTTCCCTTTGGTCGTCATCCTCTCAGTGTCCGTTCCCGCCTCCCTCCCGCTGTCCGTGTGCCCGTTCCTGCCCCCCCTCCCGCTGTCCGTGTGCCCGTCCCCGCCCCCCCTCCCGCTGATACCTTGACCCGCCAAGTTCGCTTCCTAGCTCAGAGGATGAGGTTCCTCGGTGTCCGCTGCTTTGGCTTTCTCTCCTGTTTCCCTTTGGTCGTCATCCTCTCAGTGTCCGTTCCCGCCCCCCTCCCGCTGTCCGTGTGCCCGTTCCTGCCCCCCCTCCCGCTGTCCGTGTGCCCGTCCCCGCCCCCCCTCCCGCTGATACCTTGACCCGCCAAGTTCGCTTCCTAGCTCCGAGGATGAGGTTCCTCGGCGTCCGCTGCTTTGGCTTTCTCTCCTGTTTCCCTTTGGTCGTCATCCTCTCAGAGGCTCGGGTAACGTGTGAGTACGTCATTTTATTGGGGTTGGTATTTCCTATATGAAATTTTGTTCTAATGCGTGTGAATATTCTCTCTGCGCTTGCGACCAGAAGTGCACAAAACCAGCAAATGTGAGCTGATTGAATAGGATTACAAGACCAATCAGTGAGCTAGCGTCCATCTAGGACGTGTAATATTACTTTTTCATGGTGTAGTATGTAATGGCGAATATATGGCCCTAAGTCACAATAGGAGACACATGATTTGATGTTTTTTTATTTCGACCCCGCCCCCCTCCACACTTTACTGGGATCTGACGCTGGCTAAAGTCAGGTTTGTTTAATGACACAAAGTTTCCACCCTGATGGCGATTTTCGTTGAAAAAGGTACATAAAGTGGGGTATGAATTTAAAAATCCCCATATGCAAAGTACTAACATTGACTGACGATACTACACGTCAGCCAGGGCTTTAAAATGGATGTAAAGTTGGGTGGGTCTCCAAATATAACATGTATTTGTGTAAAGTGCTCGTTCACCCAGATGGGTATCTTGACGCTGAAAGGTCAGCAGATAACAAGTGGCCGTGTGGGCGGTCAGAGACTCCCGGGGCTCGCTATCTGTAGGACGGGGTGTTCGAGGGTGTGGGCGGGGGCTCTCCGTGCCCTGCTCGCCAGGAGGAGAGTGGGGGAACAGCTGTACGCTCATAGGGCCGAGTAGAAAAGCTTAATGGCTTTGTTGGTGTTAGATTTCTCACAGATGAGGTCTGTGAATATGGAACAGTTAGAGGATTACTGTAGGCACAGATGGAGCATACAGTCAGTGTTGTATTCCGTTTTGGTCAGACTAAATGTCTGCCTTCTGTGACACAACTTTGTCCACGACACTCGCCTTTGGGCTAAGGTACCTGGTGTTGACCTTAAGAGCAGAAACGGAAAATCCTGCCATGCTGTTGCCATTTGCGAGAGATTAAGCTAATGGCAATGTAAATGACAATGCCATTTTATTTATCTGTTTTCAAAACCAACACATAAATACAAATTTTGTCATTTACAATGCCAATAGCTCAAACTTTTCCAAAGGCGAAACCATTGCATTGTAAATGCTTGTTCTCTCTTTCTCCCTTGATGAATCATGCTTTTATGCTCTTTCCCCCTTTCTCCCACCTCATCCTCTCTTTTTTTCTTTCTATCCCCATGTCATCTTTTTTGTCCCTCAGAGACATTGAGCACTGCTGTGGCTTGGTGTTACAGTCTTTCTCCATTGCCCGGTTTCTCTCTTCCCTCCCCTGCCTGTCACTGCCTCCACACCGCCCTTCACCCTCCTGCCATCCAATGCTCATCCTAATTCTGTTTGCTACTGAAGGATGCTTTTAAAAGTGTACAAGCACTGAGAAAGCCAATAACGGCAGCGATGTTTCATAGAAGTGTATTTTTTATATTTCCGTGATAGTAGCGGTGTGACGTATCGTGGTAGACGGCATGGAAGTATAAAAAAATACCATTCCAAAATGGTCAAAGACTGCCACCATATTGCGTTTACACGCAAAGCAAAGGCTATTTCGAAAGTATAGAACTTCCTGGTAGTGGAAAGACAGAGGAGTGTGGATTGTAAGTGGGACTTAAAAGAAATTTGTTTTCAAACTAACCAAGGTTTAGGGAAGAGATGAGAGAGAGAATGTGTATGTGTGTGCTTTTGTCTGTATGGGTGAAAAAATCCAGGTTGAAATCCGACAAAAACATCACCATACCCGACTGAAAGCACTTGTACCCAACTATTACTACAGAATATATTTTTAGGGGGATTTAACCCCCCCCCCGCCAAATCCCCCTGCCGCCCCCCCCCAAGCTGCGCCCCTGCCTGTAGATTGTACCTGCCCATGGTTATGCAGGTACCAGAGATGACGCTGTTTGGATGCAGGACTTTGAGGGTTAAATGTCAATGAAGAGAATTGCAAAGACATTTTTAAAAGTCACAAATATTTAAAGTTTTCAATTGTCCGTATAACCAGCTACTGATCTTAATGTTAGGATACATAATTTGCTATTGTTAATTTTATAAGCCATGCCGTGAATGGATTTTGTAAATAATTATTTTCCACTCTAGAAAAAAAATCAAGTTTCTTCTACTCACCAACGCAGTTATCACAAAGACTGCAATGAGAGGCCCGGGGAGGCCGGAAGATTTTGCAGGTGAAACAGTACTTGAGTTTCACCGTCTGCCCATTGATCACTACTTCTTTCGTTCTTGGAGGTGGTCTGTATGCCCCTGTACTGGTCCCATTGGCAACATCTGCAAAAACAAAGCAAAAAAACATTAAATAACAATAACGTCATTTAAAATGATTCTTCAGTATTTCTCGTGCCGACCGCTGTACGATACAGTTTAAACAGAGTGCGTATTTTTTACCAAACATTTTGGAGTTTAAGCATGCTTGTGCCTCTGCCCCCCAGTACTATTTTAGCCTAGTCTGTTGTCTATGTCTGTTTTTGGTGCCTCAGTGACCATTTTGCTGTTGTGAATAGGTCTCTCCTCCTTCCGTGACAGAACTGAGCTTTGGTATTGTTCACTTCTGCTCCCGCCTTCACAAATTCAAGCACTAGAGGACCCCACACCTTTGCTTTCTCCATGGCAGTGACACACTTCCATCGCTCCTCTGGCTCCAACCCTACCCATCTTATCATCTTGCCCTCCACTGTTTAACTGCAGGTGCTCTCTTCACCTTTCAGTGCGTTACTTTTTGCCAAAAGGAGTGCCATGGAGATCTATAATGTAGTACTGATTTTCTTTTTGCAGGAACAGGTAATCAAACTCAGTAAGCAGGTTTCTGCTCTGAGCAGATTTACCTGCTCAGTGACTTTTTCCAGCCTATTGACCATGACTACCCCATGCTCTGCAATCAATGGGCAGCTCCACAGGATATGACAAAACAGCACGTTTTCTCAGCTTTGCAGCACAGACACTGCTGTTGGAAGGATGCTATCTTTGCCTGGCCTGCTAGGGTTTATGAAAGTTCTGTGAAGTATGCCGAATTGCAGCATACTTCACACACTTCCAGCTCTCTCACAAAATTCCAGCACCATTTTTCCCTCTGACCATCCAAATTACTGTTAGTCTCTCTTAATGGAGGGGTCTCATATAATATCTCCACAAGTCACCCCACTGCCCCCATAATCAAGACTTGTTATACCACCATGCCCTTTGTGGTTCCCTGCTTTCCCTTCCTATCAACTGTTTCAGGGGTTCTGTTGTTCTATCATAGTTAAGGAACTGGCATGCTGCCAACGTTCGCTTTATACCAGGTCTGGGAATTCTCACATTACTCCTGCATAGAAATATACCAAAGTACCTAACCCCGTCTTCTTGTCTAGCTGTAGACAGCTATTTTAAGCAACCCGGGCAGCCCCCATCTCATCCCAGTGTCTAGATCACCCTCTTGCATAGCTGCCAACGCCATCCTTGTGTTGTGGGATTTAGGCATGATGTACCATCTCAATACCCAATGTATCTGAGCCGCCCCACCACAAACATCATAATCTGGGGCCACCTGGCTGGCCTCAGATATATGTAGGTGAAGTTTGTCCAGCACTACCCTTTGTCTCCCATTATTCCATACGAGGTACAGTAGCATGTAACCTCTCTCACTGAACAGTCGTGTCAGCATCATTAAAGACAAGTTCACAAAAAAGTACAGTAGGCATGACAAAATAGTACATTTGGCCAAGGCTATGTGGCCCATTATCATTAAAACAAGAGATCCTGCAATAACACATGGTTCTGCTCTATATATCTGAACACTCAGGTATTTAAAAGTTAAAGTCCCCATTTTCCTTGACTTGGAATCACCACCATTCAACCTCCTGAGTCAATAGGATGTATTGGGCTTATACGCAGCTTGTACCAATTCCCTTTTAATCCCGACACATTTCCAAATTCATCTAAAGTTGGTTCCAACCCTGTAATCGCATTGTTCATCAATACCAGCAGGTCTCCCGTGTGCATTAATATTGCGTGTGGTACCCTCTTGTACTAGTATGCCTCTATCCATGTCACTGGCTCATATGACATTGGTGAACACCCCCACTGCTAAGGCAAAGATTGGGGGAGAAAGGTATTGGGTATTCCATGACTTGTGCGAACCCTTACTGTCAGGCTTGTCTTAAACAATAAGTCCCAGTAGGTTATGGCTCCAACAAGCCCCATTAACTTTTGCACCGCATTTAGGTATTTCCACTTAAAAGTTGCAAAGACCTTAAGTCAACTGACACCACCACCTTATAACTGACAACTGTCCTGATAGGTGTGACTCTCACAGTCAGCCTGATCAGTCCTGCTAGGAGCGTCCCCATTTATTTCCCTACTTATGTGTCTTAGTCATGTATTCCCTAGATCTCTCAGCCTCTTTTTTTTGTTTGAATATGTTTATTGCATTTTTGTTTTATCAGTTCTTACATCACAGTACAGTATTACAAATCGGAGAAATGATAATCGATTAGTAATGCTTGATTATAAACAACAGAGCAATAGCTACAACAGTCAATCACGTACAGTATATAGTGTGGCCGTGTAGGCCAGCATATGATCAGGGTAGCAAAGTAGCATGTCAATCTCTCGAATAATCGGCATATTAACAGTAGGTAGGAGGTAACATGGGTGGTAGTAGTGCAAACGTTACGTCTCGGCATCCATTCAGATTATTATTCAGTTCGGAACATAGGATGCATAGTAATAATAGCCCAAGGTAGGGTGGGCTCGTCCGGTATGCAATAGACATTCAAAACTTTAGTACTAAACAGGTAAACATAAGGAACAATCTGAAAAGGTAGGTGGTAGAACCAGAAATTGGGTAGGTGCTTATTATTGTGTGTGTATGTCTACGTGAAGTGTGCAGGCCAGGCGAGCGGACGCGGGCACGCGCACCGCTCCAGTGGCAGCGGGGAGTGGAATATACTGTCCATCATGTGCCCAGCGGGGTGGGGGGGAGAGGGGGGGGAGGAGGGCAAGGCGGGGGGAGGCAGGGAGGGCAGGGGGAAATCGAGCTGGGTGGGAGAAAGGAAAAGGGGAAAAGACAGCTACGGGGACACGCAGGGGCAGGTAGCAGGTAGCAGGTTCTAAACAATGCCACTACGTAAGCACTCTTGATGAAAGGCCGCTAGGAGGCCATCCCAGTCTTGCGCTATGGGATACTTGCGGAGCCCCGCAGTTTCTTCTCTGCGTAGCGCTGTGCTTTCCGCACGTGCTAGATCTCTCAGCCTCTTGATGGTGTGTGCAAAGTATCACCTCAGATTGAGAGCCTCTTCCTACGTCCCTTTCCTGTCCCCCATTTCTAGATTTTTCATTTTTTCTGGAGAGCATCGATCTCCTTGTATATGTCTTTGCAAGCACAGTGGGAGCTTCTAATACAATATCCCGTTATAACCACAATGAAAATGTCCCACTCAACCAAATCCTTGGCTGCAGAGCGATTGCTCTGTGTAAAATATTTTTGCATTTCATCTGCTATAGCTTCCCTAAATACCGGATCCTCGTGGGTTATCACCAACCTCAAATGGTGATGATTGAGGGCCTGATTTAAATAACGGTGGACAGCCCTTGGATCAGCCAGGTCATAGGAGTAAATGAGTCCATTTCCCTGTGGAAGGACCACCCGCCAGATTTATAAATGACCGCTAGGCAGGCGGCTATTTAAAAAAGCATTGCCAGGAACTGCCGTGATGGCTGTTCCTGCCAAAGCATTTTTCTCTGCTACCAGGCTGCATCATCAGGACGCAGACCTGTAGGACAGAGTATTTTATTTTTCTTTCTGAAAATAAAAAATAGAATACTCTCCTTGCCGTGTGAGTCTTCTCCAATGGAAGGGGGAGCATTATAATGATTTAATTGTTCCTTACGCCAGGTTTCACTTGGTGGTAAAAAACATAAAAAATGACTACATGTCCGCCCATCTAAAGTGGGAGGGCAGACATGTATTTTGAACAAAGAGGGGAACAAGGAGGGCTGTTTAACAGGGTTCAGCGTACAGTAAATCAAAAGAGAGTACGCAATTCCACAGTAGGAAAAAAGGATGAACCAGAGTGGGTGGAGGCACAAAGGAGGGGAATACTCCTTGTCGGAACTGGAGTCCTCACAAACCCAGCAAGCTAGTTGTCATGCTTCATCATATGGACTCGTTCCTCGTCGGGTCGGCGGTGCAATACCCGACGGGCACCCATAAAGGGGCTCTTTAGCGGAGATCCGGCTTTCCGGCTTCAGCGCAGGGGTAGATGACCGGCGTTCATCCTATTTAGGACAGGGCACCCTAAAAGGAGGTGCCATCTGCTGGAAAGACCATTGAAGGAAGCGCTTCCATCTAGTTGGGTTCCACTAGATTTGGGGGGACTACGTGCTCGCACACTAGATTAGTGGAAAGTAGGAACTTTTCCTCCAGACCACATTGTGTAGATAGCTCTTGGTCCTGATGAAATGCACTGTATCACTCTGAACACACTGCATGAAACCTGTCGACCATTAAAGTAGAGTAGAGCATTGCTCCCCTGGACCTTTGAGCCAGAGAGCAGCCTCTCTTTTGTTTTTTAACAAGGTGGGTTACTACTCTATTAAACTTACTTTGTGGACTATCCAACCTTTTTTAAACGACCCACTCACATCTACACCCCCCCCTAGGGCCCTCACACCCACGGCACTATACGGCAGGAACAGAAGATCTCTGCTAAAGAGCCCCTTTATGGGTGCCCGTCGGGTATTGCACCGCCGACCCAACGAGGAGCGAGTCCATTTGATGCTAGCTTGCTGGGTGTGTGAGGACTCTAGTTTCGAGAAGGAGTATCCCCCTCCTTTGTGCCTCCACACATGCTGGTTCATCCTTTTTCCCTACTGGGGAACTGCGTACTCTCTTTTGAATTAGGGCAGACATGTAACCATTTCTCAGACGATATTTACTCCCCAAGGCCGTTGGATGAGATTAATCACAGAGGAGAAAGAGTAGTCTCCATCATGTTTAACCCTAAGGTCCACCCGCACATAAATGAGGCGAGCGTACCACTAAATTGGCGCAGACGGAACTCCGTTGTGATGGAGCACACTCTACGCCAGTATATAGATCAGTTCCTGAGTTCCTTCAATTCACAAAACTTGAGATCAGATGTACCACTACACTGATCACAAAATCTAGTTGCAATTTCTAACAAGTATTTTTGTGACGAATGTGGAATTTTGCGAACCAACCTATGTATATATACATTTTAGAATGGTTGTACCTCGGCACTCTAGCAGTTAACAAATACAACTGTAGTATAGTGATTGAGTTCACAAACAAATGGCCTATTCAAATTATCCCACATCAATGATTGCTTCTTGAGTATATTAGCTCGTAACTAAAGAAAGCATGAAAGTTGTGTCTATTATCTAAAGAGAAGAGAACATCGAAGAATTATATTCACTGTATGATTTAATATCATTCAATCCAAAAGTTTCAGCAAAAGAACCGTATGTAATTCCAAACACAGTACAGAGACTGTATATCATTTCAAACACAGTCCTTATAGTTTCCAATTCAATACATAGTTAGAGCGTATGATATTACATTTAAAAGTGTGTTGTTTTGAGCATTATAAGCAGATATATGAGTCAAAATGAAGGTCCTAATCCTAGGTCCATTCAAGTAGTGGCAGTTGAGATGTAGCCGAAGACAGTCGACACGTGTTTCATTCTCATGACAGTGATGGCCGCCGGTCTCCTGTACTCCTCTGGGGCTATTTGCTAAAGCCACCACTGTAATTTAGACAGAATCTATGACATCGTGCCTTCAGATACCCATTTAATGTTATTGACAATTATTCTTATTTTTGAGTGGCACGCTATATTTATTAAAATTCATTTACCTATCATCACTAATTCATCATTTATAGTGCAGTTTACAGTGTTGGTGGTAAAAAGAGAAAAAGAGTTCTGCATAATCGCAAACTACATATGAACTTTTAGAGAATTTATTGGCCCCATATACATATGTACAGTTTTTTGACAGACATCTACTTACTCTTGAAAGATAATGAATGATTTCAGGTCAAGTTCACCATTTGTTTTTTATACCGAACCCTTTGACTTTTTTTTCAGTGCCACAAGTAGAACAAGAACTGGCAAAGCCAATTGATCTGGCATTGGCCGCCAGTCTTTTGACAATTCTTGTTTTGCTTTGTCATACTTTATTGTTCAGTGAGCGCCCAGGCCCTCAATAATCTAAACAAACAATTGCTAAAGGCAAATATATTTTGGTCTCAAGCGCACATTAGCATAGTACTCCCTGGACCTGAAGGGAACTATTTTGTGTAGGGATGTGCTCTGTGCGAAAGGGAAGCATGCTGCAATTCTTATTAAAGTCAGCCAGTGGTTGAAGTGGGCTGATGCTTTGTCCCTTAATCCATGCTTAAGTGGGTTGAAGAAAAATGAGAATGACACAACCACAGACAAATGAATGACATGTGACTGAGACACCCCAATACTTAATTATGTTACACAATTCAATAAAATCAAAAGGTCTTGGCAAACGCAGACCTTCAAAAATCCAATTGTTATGGCAGTCTCTTGCCTTTAAGAAGAAAGAAAGAAAGAAACAGGAAAGATACAATGAAAGGCAAGAAAGAAAGAATGAAACAAGAAAGAAAGATGGCAAGAAGAAAGAATGAAAGAAAAAAGAAAGAAGGTAAGAAAGAAAGAAATTCTAGAAGGAAAGATAGAAAAAAGTAGGAAAGAGAACAAGAAAGAATGAAGGAAAAGAAAAAGAAAAGGATAAATAAAAGAAAGAAAAATGAAAGAATGAAAGAGAAGGAAAACAGGAAGAAGGAAGGCAAGAGGGAAAGAAAGCAGGAAAGAAAGAAATGAAGAAAAGAAAGATAGAAGGTAAAAAAAGAAAGAAAGGAAAGAAACAACAAAGGAAAGAAAGGCAGAAGGAAGTAAAGAAAAAAGAAGGAAGGAAAGAAGAAGGGAAAACGTGTTACAAGTGCTGCAAATTAAACACAAAAAAGGACAGCTTCTAACTGGGCAAAGTTTATTAAAGAACAATTGTATGCGCTTATGAATTCACATTGTAATATTAAATCTTGTGGCTTGTGTACTGCATGCATAGTTAAAAAAAGAGGATAACTTACTATAGAACAGTTTCAAATGGATAGAATTAGATAAACAAAGGGCGCTCCAAAATTAATTTACAACTGCATTGTCAGGAGACAGGAACTGATAAAGCTGGATTGTGCTCTGTGCTAGAAGGCCTCCTGCTATTGCATCAGGCATCCCTAAAGTAAATATAAACAAAAAACAAAAACACTGGCACTGGAGGGACTTCCTTTTCTGTGGAAGTGCTCTTCGTGCAAGAGCAAAATGCAGTTACTCAGAGTGAAGTTAACCAGTGGCTTAAGAAGGATGACACACTGCACCATGCTGGAATGTCTGAAAAAATATAGAAAGACATAATATCGAGGTACAAGAATATCAGAGCATTAATATCGATGTCAACAATATCGACATCCTATCTACAACAAGGAAAGTACAAAAATATCGAAAAAAAATATCGATGTCAAAAATATCGTTTAAAAAATATATCTTTTTTTAAATTAAAAAAATATGTAAAATAAATTAAATAATCCTTTAAAATATAATAAATGTAGTTAAAAATAGTTTATAATATTTACAATTAAGAAGTAATATACATATTTTAATAAATACTTAATTAAACACATACATATATTATATAATATATACTTACTTAATAATCAATTCTAATAATTATTTTAATACATTTTAAATAATGAAAACTATTATAAATTACAAATGCATCTATACACATAAAATAATAACATACATAAAAATTAAATAATTATGCAAAACAAATTAAAAAAATAAAACATTTTTTTATATTTTTAAAATTAATTATATACTACATTAGCTAAAACTATACAAAATATATTAAATAACAGAAGGAATAAAATACTATTATAACCCCCCAAAAAACAACAGTAAGTAAAATGTTGGATAGCGTAGAGGTAAAAATTACTATTCCCACTCCAAAGAGTGCAACAGTAGGGAAAGTCTTGGATAGCGTAGGGGTACAAATTACTATTCCCACTCCAAAGAGTGCAACAGTAGGGAAAGTGGTGGATAGGTTAGGGATAAAAATTACTATTCCAACTCCAAATAGTGCCACAGTAGGGAAAGGGTTGGATAGCGTAGAGGTAAAAATGACTATTTCCACTCCAGAGAGTGCAACAGTAGGGAAAGTATTGGATAGCGTAGGGGTAAAAATTACTATTCCCACTCCAGAGAGTGCAACAGTAGGGAAAGTGTTGGATAGCGTAGGGGTAGAAATTACTATTCCCACTACAGGGAGGGCAACAGTAGGGAAAGTGTTGGATAGCGTAGGGGTAAAAATTACTATTCCTACTCCAGAGAGTGCAACAGTAGTGAAAGTGTTGGATAGCGTAGGGGTAAAAATTACAATTCCCACTCCAGAGAGTGAAACAGTAGGGAAAGTGTTGGACAGCGTAGGGGTAAAAATTACTATTCCCACTCCGGAGAGTGCAACAGTAGGGAAAGTGTTGGATAGCGTAGGGGTATAAATTACTATTCCTACTCCAGAGAGTGCAACAGTAGGGAAAGTGTTGTATAGCGTAGGGGTAAAAATTACTATTCCAACTCCAGAGAGTGCAACAGTAGGGAAAGTGTTGGATAGTGTAGGGGTAAAATTTACTATTCCCAATCCAGAGAGTGCAACAGTAGGGAAAGTGTTGGATACCGTAGTAGTTAAAAATACCATACTTATAAATACATTCATATTTTAAAATATTAAAAAACATAATTATTAAATAAATCTAAACTATTTACAAATACCAATACATAATTATTAACCACTTGGATGCTAAGGCTATTTTAGGACTTTAATGCAATTTCCATTGAAATCAATGTAAACTCCATGACGAGCTGGGCTCGTCATGAGCGTCAAAGGGGTTAAAAACATTATTACCAATGAATAATTAGACATTTGTCGCCTATCAAATCCCTTCAAGCAGAAGAAACAAAGCATTGGTATAGTAGTCTCAGAGGAGAGCGCTCATTTTCACCTGACCCCAATCGCAATGTACATTCCAAATGTGCCTGCAGCCATATTGAAATATGCCCTGAGTAACACAAAACCACTAACAAGGTGCAGAAGGCACCAAATGGGGTATAAATGGCCATCTGTTGGAACATTTCCCAGTGCTGGTGCACACTAGAGTATGAAAAGTAGTGTAGCCCAAGGTAGGCACTTGGTCACCCCCTCTAGTTTCTTCCTTGCTTCCCTCACACGTCCAGGCTCGGTGCAGTCTTCTGTTTCTGGGGCTCATGGAAACTGAATGCAATTACTGGCTACACTAACTATTGTGCAACGAGAAACAGACCACACCCATGTGTCATACAACACTTGGATTGTCAATGCCCATACTGAGCTAGTCTAGCATCTAGATCACTAGTTATACAGTCTGTGGTCAGCAATAGGCAAAATGGCGCTCTAAGGGCTATCACACGTATGTTAAGGCAGGTTTTCTGGCACGGTGCATAAGGTAAGGAAAAACTACCAGATCCCCACGTGTGTGGCCAGCAGACCACTTATGCTATATATACAAATCCTCTGCACACGTTCAAAAGTAAATACATCAAGTTACATAAAATATCACAATGTTTTCAGATGTCTTTAATGCAAGATCTTTAAGCCTTCTTAGCCAACACGTGTTTTGTCGCTGTTACAGGGGATTACCCAGTGACTTCTTCAGGGCTGAGGTCAGTTTCAAGTAGTCTCTTAATCAAGTATTAAGTAGAACTCTTCGGATCTCCAGGCCGTGGCGTGTTCGCTTTGCAAATCAGACTGCTGATTTGCACGGCAAACACGCCACAGCCTGGAGATCCGAAGGGTTCTACCTAATACTGCCTGATGGGGCAGCTCTTCTAAAAGAAACTCCCTTACATTTGGAAGCATATTTAGCTTTCCGGACACAAAACTAATTTGTCTACTTTTCCATGAGCAGAACTTATAGGAACCCCTTCCGGGTTGGAATTATAACCAGAATTAAAAGACTACTTGAAACTGACCTCAGCCCTGAAGAAGTTGCGGGGTAATCCCCTGTAACATCAGCAAAACACGTGTTTACTTTTGAATGTGTGCAGAGGATTTGTATATATAGCATCTTGATCATGCTGAACTCTATTCTTAAGAAACAACTTGACAGCACATGCCTGAGTGGAACATCCTGAATCGAGTTTCTTGGACCTGGAATACTTGGCGTGGTTTTCCCGTAACCTTTTGCCTTCAGATCTCCTGATTTTGCTGACTTCGTTTTTGCTGGCCTTAGGACTCTGCACACTTTACCACTGCTAACCAGTGCTAAAGTGCTTGTGTTGTCAGCTTAAAACATGTTAGTTACGCTCATACCCAATTGGCATCTTTAGTTTACTTGTAAGTCCATAGTAAAGGGGCACTACCTGTACCCGGGGCTTTTAATTTAAATGCTACTCGTAATGGAAATTACTAACTTATGGTGAAGTCGGAATTTTAATTACAATTCTGAAAATGCCTCTTTTGGAATGTTGGAATTTTCTTGCCTTAGCCATTTGGTGCCTGATACCTTTCTCTGGGTCACATGACTGGGTGTAGTTGACAGTTGGACTTTGTGTACTCCTCCTAGACAGTCACACACAATGGGGAGCTTAGGTGTGACTGGATGGGCCATTATTGGTAGGATGGTAGGGCGGAGTTGGCCCTAGCCCCACTTACACTGGATTTGGTGGTGTCCCGTCTCCACACAAGGGGCTGCATACCCCCATTGTTAGTCTGGACCCAGAGCCAGGAAGGAAGGGTACATGTGCACTTCAAAGGCAGGCCTCTGAAGCTTCTCCCCACTTCAGAGTCACAACTGGGCCTACATACTGGACCTCGGACACCACCACTTCAGTATTCATCTGGACCTGTGGATACCCTGCCAGGAAGAAGGACTGCAGTGCTGCTGAAAGGACTGCCACTCTGCTGGACTGCTGCTCTGAAGGTCTGCTGCCCTGCTGTGCTGACATGCTGCCTGCTGCCCTCTTGCCTGGGTGAGAAAACTGGACCTGCATCTCTTGAACTCAGAAATCAGTTACTCCAAGGACTTTTTTGGCTGACCTCCTGATCTGAAGCTTCAGGGACATAGGCTTCCAATAACCTTGCACCTTCACCTGGACTCTGCCATCTATGAGTCTACCCTGCCAAGTGGCACCAACCCAGTCCTGGACCCTTGAAGTTGGGCTTATTGTACTCTGCCAGCCCACTGGCGGTACCAAAGCATCTCCTCTGCTGCACAGCTCTACCCCTAGCAGGACCAACCCATCTCCACTGCTGCATGGATTGCAACCGCCACAGCACCTTTGGAACTGTTGCTGCACAATGCATCCTCAGTGCAGGCCCTCGCATCCTTCTTCGACGGTAGCCGTGACACCAACGGACCCTGCATTGCAGCTCGTTGGAGTCAAGGTGCCGCCCTCACTGCACGCTGCATCCTCAACGTCGGACTTTGCATCACAAGCCCCATTGGCGAGATCCTTGATGATGATGCAGGCCCTCACATTGCAGCTTCACCGCATCTCAGAATCAGCTCATCACTTCAGCTGTGCGACACATCTTCGAAGCGGATCCTAGCAATGCTCCATCACGGTCGGCCTGAGCTGTTGACTTTTCACCGTTCCAGCGCGACCAGATACCCACAGTTGGCGCTTTGTGCTTTTTGCTGCTATTTTCACAAAAATCTTTAAAATTGTATATCTCCAGTTATAATGATTGACTTTTTTTCATTTTGGTCTTGTTTTATTTGTTAATCTGTTGACCGTGGCGTAAATTTCGCCAGAGTATGGGCGATTAAATCAGTGAGCGGGGTTCGAACGCCCCCCCGGCTGTCCTCCGCACACGCCCAACGTCATGTGGGACGGCCGGGGGCCATCTGCAGCACCGAACGGGTTAAAGTACAATTTTTGTAACTTGGTATTCGATCATTTTTATGTGGTGGTTTCCCTTTATTACTGTTTACTTCAATACATTGCCTATAAGTTAAGATGGAGTGCTCTGTGCCAGGCTACCAGAGGGTTGAGAACAGGTGTATTTATTGGGATTGCTTGTGCCTCACCATGACAAGGACTGTGGTTGCTACTTGACCAGGGTTCCCACCCCATTCAACCAACAACCCAATTTCTCACAGGGCTGCAGTGGACCTGATGAGGAGCTGTCAGTAAACCATTTGCCTACCTTTGCTTCATCTTCTTATGTAAAAGATCACAGAACTCCCTCACTTACAGACTGTGGTCATGTACGTTGGTGGCACCTCCAGGTGTGACCATGATGGTTGCAGCATGCATTGAAAAGTTGACTTTACAACCTACAAGTACACTTAACAAAGTGGAATTTATGTGACAGTGAAAACTGCCACCGAACCTCCCTCACCTTCCCGCTTCCATCACTTTCCGAGTAAGACCAGGAAAGAAAGTTAAATTCATTAAACTGAATATAAAATATCCACTCCAAAACAGGAGACCTAGGTTTGCATCCCAGTCAATGCATATATTTCTTGTTGGGAGGGATATTTTTTTCGTAACTGTATAACAAATTAAGAAAAGAACTAGAGCTCAAAGATTGACAACTTCAGCAAATGGTCCGGTGAAACATTTTAAAGAAAAGCAATTACCAAATTCAGATAAAGGATGACTAGACGGTGCAAAAGCAATCAAAATAGTTACAGTAATTGTTCTTTCTGCTGAAACTCTAAGCAATTTAACTGTACTATATTTAGCGCATCATGCTTTTAGGACAAATGTATTTGAGATGTCTATTTGAAACATAATGTACCCTGAATAATGTATGTACTTAGGACATATGCTCCTGGACACACTCTTTTCTCTTTCTAACTCTCTTTTTCTGTAATTGTTTTTCAGCACCTTGAGAAGAGGTAAAGGTGTTGACATGCGCAGTGGGGTTTTGCTATCCCCCCACCATCTTGCATACAGGATTCAAATGCTAGCATAAGAAGGGGGCATCTTGAGAATGCCTAAATGTGTTAATGTGTGCAAAGCTTTTTTGCTTTGCCCCCAACTGCTTTTATTTGCTGTTGAAATGCTTGAGTAAGGAACTTAGCATTTTGAGAACAGAGACATGAGAAACGTATTTTGGGTCTTGTACAAAAGTTTGGATCAACAATGCAATGCAGCTGGTTTACTGTTTTGGTGTATCCAGGAGAGGGACTAAGAAATAAAGGGCCACATGTATGCACATTTTTTAAGGTCGCAAACGGCCCGATTCGCATTTGCGAACAGAAAAAAGGCTTTCTGAATGTACCACACCCTATTTTGCAATTTAGTAATTTTTACCGAATCGCAAAATGGGTTAACAATTCACTGTTAGGAAGGGACATGTTTAGAGCGTCCCTGCCTAATACTGAATCGCATCGGTATGTAGGAATTTTTTGTGACCGAAATGCGGTTGCAAAACATTTGCATTTTACCTCATACTTCAAGTTGGTTGTAACCCATTCGCAAATGGGAAGGGATCTCAAAGGGTATGCAAAAACTTTTTTTAAGAGTAGACATTGCCTACTCTTAAAAAATGAAAAGAAAACGTAATTTTTTTTCTAAACGCCCGGAATACGGGCAGCATTTAAAAAAAGATTTCTTTTTTTAAAAGCAATCATGGACATGGTGGTCTGCAGGCCACCATCCCAGGATTTTAACGATTCCTAGGGGGTTGCAAATTGCCACCTACCTCATTAATATTAATGAGGTAGGTCGATTTGCGACCCCCTACGAATTGCTATATGAAACTCTTGGAGTTTCATACATTTGTAATTGCGATTAACTAATTGCGATTCGCAGAAAATCAGAATTAGGTAATTGCTATTACAAATGTTGATACATGTTCCCAAAGCATCGCCAATTTATAACTGTGGACCCATTTCTGTTTGAAGAGGGAGAAAAGCTTCTTTCTATAGGCAGGTCCAGTGCATTACTCCACTTACCTGACAGGAAATGTCTGGGGGAATCCCTCAGAATCCTGAGCCCTTCTCTGTAGGGCTGCGCTCGTGTGTGCACTGACTGTGTCCTATCTTTATATGGTGCACGGTCACTGCACTTCCTGACAGTTTTGTCTCTTTTGCATCCACCTCTGTAAAAGGTAAGGGCGCAAAGATAAAGTGTTCCTACATTTACATGCAGCTATATCCCCATGCAAATGAGGGATCGCCCCATTGCGATTGTGCGCCGGCATGATACGTATTTTTGAAGGGTCACACAAACATCTGAAGCCAGTTCTGATATCCCGATACATAAGAATCATGCGCAAATGCCCATGGCATCCTTGGGACACTTTCTGTAACAAGGTCCCTGGTGTTAATTGGTTCTCTCAAAACACACCAGGGAACACCACTCTAATGAGTAACATAAAACATGACCACACCTTCTGCACTGCTTGATGGTGCTTTGCTAAATAGAGCAGTGGGACTTTAAAATGAATTCCAATGCAGATGGACACATCATTCACAGCAATTCCCAGTCCCAAAGATAGAGAGATAGGTGGATAGAAGACAAAAATGTAGGCAAGACCACAACATGCAAATATCGAAATTACTACCCATTTGATTCCAAGTGTCTCAACCATGTTGTCTGTATTTGAAGCAATAAAGTTTAATGCGGCTGTAGTGCAGCATGAGGTTAAAGGGTGTACACTGGCCTAACAAGGGTAATGGAGCATCACACAAGCCCAAAACTGTAACTGTGCACTCTAAAGCATTTTATCAAGCATATACTATGTTCAGTGAAGGGATCCACATGGTCCTGAAAAATACTTGATATTGAGGCCGAACCGATTTAGTTGGACTTCATCACATAATGAGAGTTTTTCACAGGTTTGGCCTAACAGTTTGCACCTGCATTTTACCTCTCAGTAGTCCATTGTCTTTGGAGAATCAGCGCCATTGTGTGGTAACTTAGTACAATGCCCATGGGCTAAACTAGCGAGCTTCAAGATGAGGACATACATCTAAAGCCTGCTGGACCACCGTCCATCTGAAAAGAGAATCCCAGGGGTCAAGCTACCACGACCCCTTCAATGATTCCTGAAGAGGTGCCGAAACTGCACGGATACAGTTGTGTAGTAAGCTTTTGAGGTTGCCCAGACTAGGGGGCCAAGAATGTCCAAAGTAGTACCCGAGAGAGACGGCAGGGACACAAACAGATAATGTGGATGTGTTCTTGCAAGGTAACCTACTATGTCTGTGTCAGCAAGCTGGGAGCAGAACCTAAAATATAGTCTTGTGCAATATGGAGTGACCACTGCTGATTGCACCTCTCCAGACAACACCTTAACTGATAGAGAACATTGAGGTTTTCTTTATTTTGAACGAAAGGCAAAGAAATGGAGAGAAATTACTCTGGATAAATTCCTATTGTCCAGCAGTCACTTTCTGTAAATACAGCTCTACTTGCGTCTCTGTTTTGTTATATTGTATTTAGGATTTATACAGCACGCTTATCACTCGAGGGGCATCCCGGCGCTGCAATAGGTGGGTAGGCCATTCAGGCTCCTAGTCAAATAGCCAGATCTTCAGTTTGTTGGGGAATTCAAGAAGGGATGGGGAGGTCCTTATGTGATGTGGAAAGTAATTCCAGGATTTGGCGGCGATTTCGAAAGAGGAGCTTCCTTCTTATTTGCTCTTTCAGATGCAGAGTATTTGCGTGAGGCAGAGTGAGATTGAGCACAGTTGCTTGGTGGAAGTCGAGGTGGTGATTGAGGTAGGCAGGTCCAACATTGTGGAGAGCTTTGTGTGCATGGGTGAGCGTTTTCAATTTGCATCGCTTTTGGATTGGTAGCCATTGTAGCTCTCTGACGTGGGGTGTGATGTGTGCATCGCGCGGGATGTTGAGGATGAGTCTACCAGCGGCATTTTGGGGGTCCTGTAGTCTTTGTAAGAGTTGATTCATGATTCAGGCGTACAGAATGTTGTCATAAATCCGTTCTGCTGGTGATAAGGTCCTGAGTGACTGTGAGTCTGGATGGCAGTGGGGAGCCAGTGGAATATTTTGCAGAGTATGCGTATGATGAAGAAGCAGGAGGAGGAGGTAATGGCATTCACTTGTTTGATCACTGAGTCTGTCATCTGCGATGATACCAGGTTTTTTGGCGTGGCCGGTGGGAGTGGCATGTGTCCCAGGTCTTTTGGCCACCAGGAGAAGTCCCATGGAGAGCTCTTGTTGCCAAAGATCAGAACTTTAGTTTTATCTTTGTTGAGCCTTAGGCAGTTCTGTTTCATCCAGTTAGCTATGTTGGACATGCCGGTGTTGAAGTTCGTTCTGGTGATGTGGTAGTTGTCTGTGAGGGAGAGGATGAGCTGGGTGTCATATGTATACAATACAATGTTGATTCCTTGGGATCTTATGATGTGAGAGAGTGGTGCCATGTAGAAGTCGCAGAGGGCAAGCTCAGTGATGATCCTTGCAGGACTTCGCAGATGAGGTTCTTGGGATCGGAGCTGTACGGCAGGAGCATGACTCGATGGGTCCGGCTGCAGAGGAAAGAGGCTAGCCAGCTCAGTGCAGGACCATGAAATCAAGAGTATGGAGTCTTGTGATAAGGGTGCTGTGGAGACAGTGTTGAAAGCTGCGGAGAGGAAAAGTAGTATAAGCGCGGCAGCTTCTTTGTCCATGATGGTCCTAATGTCAGCAGTTGCTGAGATGCAATAACCACAGTATAGTTTCTGTGCTGTGGTTATTGCTGAGTCGAGACTGCAAGATGTCTAGTAGGTGGTGTTGTTCAAGATGGTTGGAGAGTTGTTTGTTGATCGCTTTCTCCACAACAATGGACGAGAGGGGCATGAGTGAGATTGGTCTCTAGTTACACAGCTACTTTGTGTCTGCCATGTTTTTTTCCAGGAGAGCTGTGATTTCTGTGTATTTCCTTTTGTCCGGGAAAGTTTTACTTTTGATGGAGATGTTGATGATGGTGGTAGGTAGGAGCTTATCAGCGGTCCTCCAAGGCTGAAGATATGGTGGGGGCAGGGGTCAGTAGTGACCCTAGAGTGGACTGTCCTCATGATTCCAGCAGTGTCTTCTGGGGTGAGGGGTTTCCGGTTTGTGACCTGGTGTTCCAATTTGTGGTGGTGGGCAGCTGGTTGAAGAGCTCTTGTGTATTGCAATGGGGACTAAAGTTGTTGTTGATGCTGAAAATGTTGTTGTAGAAAGAATTGGACACGTTGTGATGGAGTTGGTGGTGGGTGAGGGCTTGGGGAATTCTTTGACAATGTTGAACAGCTCTTTGCAGTTGTTGGAGTTGTTTTCCAATCTGAGAGCTAAGCCTGTTTTTCTTGCCTTGTTGAGTTGGGTGTGGTATTTCCTGAGTGCATATTTGTAAGAGTTTCTTGCTGTTATGTGTTGGACCCGGCCTCGTGGCGTGGGCCTACCCCTCCCGCATGGCGGGCCCCGGGCGACATCGGGCCGCCGTCGACCTGCTGTCCACCCCCCTGACACGAACATTCCCGAACCCGCAAGGAGAGCCGCCCCCTGGCAACCTACGGCTCTCCCCCTTCCTGGCACCCCGGCGGGCCCTGCTCGCCAACACCGCCGGTCCGGCAACCATGCCTGGCCCCATCTCTGGCCCGACTCCATCTTGGGCCCACCACGTCCCGAGCACGTGGCCGCAGCCACCCTGGCCCCGGCCCCAGCGAAGCCCCGACATCGGGGCACCAAGATCCTCCCAGGTGGTCGAGTGGCCACTTGAAAGATCCGAGAGGCGGGAAGTTTCGATGGCCCTCCAGCCGTCCCCGGACACCTGGTATCGATCGCCCTCCAGCCTCCCTGGGCGCTGGCTCCACCCCCCTGCTGGGTGTCTTGACACCTTCATCCCGGCCCCTCTGACCCCCAGGCGCGAGGGTCCGGACATCAAAGGACTCCAGTCCTATATCTGGGCCAGCCCTGGATCAGGACAGCAGTTGTATCTTGGAGTCGAAGCCCTGCTGACCTCGTCGCGGCTGATCCTGATCCGAACTCTTGTACCTGGAACCATCTCCGAGGCCCTGCTGACGCTGTCGCGGCCTGCCCAAGCTGAACCACCTTCGAGGCCCTGCTGACGCTGTCGCAGCCTGCCCAAGCTGAACCACCTTCGAGGCCCTGCTGACGCTGTCGCGGCCTGACCAAGCTGAACCACCTTCGAGGCCCTGCGGACGCTGTCGCGGCCTGACCCAGCTGAACCATCTTCGAGGCCCTGCTGACGCTGTCGCGGCCTGGCCAAGCGGAACCACCTTCGAGGCCCTGCCGACGCTGTCGCGGCCTGCTCCACGGAGAACTATCCTCGCACCCATTGGTGCCAAGACGATCACGCTACCCCCCCCCTTTTCTGAACCAAGACTTTACGGATCCCTCGATCCTTATCTACCCAGCCCGCCAAGAGCCTGTTTTAATTACTTATATAAAGAATCGTGTGAACTTTCCTCTTGTGTGGTGTCCTTCTGTAAGTAGTATGGTTGCTCTGCTGTTACGATTGTAGGAGAGGAGCCTCGCCAAGGAGGCCTCCCTACGGCGCTCGGCCTATTCCATAGTGAGAGTGGGGTCTCGGGGCAGGCAGTCAGACACCTTCTGTCTCCCCTGGGATCGCCTTTCCAACATTGGTGGCAAGCGACGGGATCCGAGCCCGCGCAAATAGTACAGCGAGTAACACGTCACTGCTAACAGAGACCCACAACCACGATGACTACTAAAGACGCCGGAGCGACCACAGAATTCCAGAAGGAGCGACTAGAGGAATACACCCATAAGGAACTCAAACAATTCTGCAAAGCCTTGGGTATCGCTACCACCGGTCTGAACACAAAGGATGATTTTAAGGAAGCATTGCAAACCTGGGTGGAGACGGGAGCGACCCCACTCCAAACAAACGAGGACAGTGTCATAGAGGTACCCGTGAGTACAGTCGCAACTCCCGTAGAAGAAAGGACCGTCTATAGAGAACCGGGCCTCTCCCCGGAGGACGCCCGGGAGCGAGAGAGGAGTCGGCTACATGAACTCGAGCTCGCCCGACTCCGGCTGGACGGGGAACTCCAATTAGCAGAAAAGAAGATGGCCCTGGAACAACGGCGTTTAGAGGGTGACCTGGAAGAAAGACGAAGGCAAAGAGAACTAGAAGAAAAAAAACTCGCGTATGAACACGAGCGGGGCCTCAAAGAACTTGAGATCAAGGCCAAAATCGGAGAGGCTGCCGCCGCCGTAACCTGGAACGCTCCACCTCCTGCCGACCCGAAAATCCACATCCCGAAGGATATCGTCAAGGAATACTACAAGAATGACGATATCCAGCAATGGTTCAAGGCGTATGAAGTGGCCATGACCGCGCACCGCATCCCGCGAAAAGACTGGGGTGCCGGCTTATGGGGGAGGTTTGTCAGCGAGGGCAGAGACACCCTGCTAGATCTGGTCGAGGAGGTGATGTCCTCCTATGACCACATGAAGGACGCCCTGCTCATCTGATATGGCCTCACCCCCGAGATGTACCGGCAGAGATTCAGAGACTGCAAGAAAATCCCCGGCACCACATGGGTCGAGTACGTGAACTTTTATAGCAGGGCTCTGGAGGGATGGATAAAGGGCAGCAAAGTGTCCACCTACGAGCAACTGTTCAACCTCATCGTTTGGGAGCACCTCTCCAACAACTGCTTTGTCGAGCTAAGGCAGCATCTCCTCGACAGTAAACTGACCGAGCCACGGAAACTCGCCATCGAGGCCGATCGCTGGGTGAGCACCCGGGTCCCCCGGACCCCGATAGGAGAAGCAGGACAGAACGGCCGGGGGCATCCCCGCCAGCGTGGCGGCGGGGGAGGCCAGAACCGGAGCCGAGACTTCCAGTCGACCCCGGGCCGGAGCCCGCCTCGGGGGTCCCCCCAAAATAACACTTCGCCGTCCCTGGTCAGAAGAGGGACCCCCCCAGCACGGCCGGGGCCCCACCCGAACATTACTTGCCACAGATGCCAGCGGACCGGTCACTACGCCAGTGACCCCCCTCTGCCCCTTGAACAAGCGTCCCGGCACCACCGGGCCCCCGACTCGCCAGTTCGCTGCTGCAGCCCTGGGGGAGGGGGGAGAAGAAGACGAAGAGGTTTTTGATGAAGATCAGACAGAGTACGAGCCGGCCGCCATGGCCCTGGCCTGCCTGGGCAAAAGAGACATGGTCCCCCAGGCCCCGCTACCGAGCAACACTCAGAAGTACCGTCAGTGGGTCCACATCAATGGACAACGGACCAAAGCCCTCCGAGACACGGGAGCCAGTGTGACGGCCGTCCGCTGCCACTTGGTGACCCCCGAACAGATCATTCCAAACGTACGATGCCCCGTGAGGGCCGCCGACAACTCCGAGACTCTGTGCCAGATGGCCCGAATCCCCTTCGAGTGGGGGGGAGTGTCGGGTACTCTCAAGGTAACCGTCCGGGACGACGCCCCCGTGGACTGCCTCCTCGGGAACGACCTCGAGAGCTCGCCCTGGGCCCAAGTCGAGCGAAGAGAACATCTCGGCATGATGGGTCTACCAGAGTGGGTCTGCGCGACGACCCGGTCCATGTCAGCCCGAGCCTCGGCGGCGACCGAGGCCGCCCCGACCGAAGAGCCGGAGTGGCCCGCGCCACCACCACCAGCAGACAATGAAGAGTCCGACTCCGAGCCCAGGCCGTCGGAGCCCGACCACGAAAGCAGCCACGAGCTCAGCGACATACCCGAAGTAGCCCAATGGCGCCAAGAGGGTGGCCCCACCCGAGAGCAGTTCCGGCAGGAACAGAAGGTCTGCCCTTCCCTCGAAGGGACCCGACAGCAAGCCACCGCCCAAGCTACCGGGGACACCTCGGGGTCCCACTGGGTCTACTGGGACCACGACCTCCTATACAGTGAACAGAAAATCGCCGAGCTAGGGGCCAGCCGAGTGTTGGTGGTCCCCCTACGATTCAGAGACTTTCTTTTGAACCTGGCACACGATGTGCCCCTCGCCGGGCACCTGGGGCAGGACAAAACTTACAGCCGCCTGGTGACCCATTTCTATTGACCGAAGATGCGCAGCGATGTGCACAACCACTGCCGAACCTGCCCGACATGCCAAGCCAGCGGAAAGAGCGGGGGAAAAATGAAGGCCCCACTCCAGCCCTTTCCAGTAGTGACCACACCCTACGAGCGAGTGGGAATCAACATTGTGGGGCCCCTGGACCCCCAAACCTCGCAAGGGCATCGCTTCATCCTTGTCCTGGTGGACCACGCCACCCGCTACCCTGAAGCCATCCCCCTCAGAACCATCACGGCTCCCGTAGTGGGCCGCGCCCTGATGGGGATCTTCTCCAGAGTCGGATTTCCCCGAGAGGTCATGAGTGATCGGGGCACGAACTTTATATCGAAGTATATGCGGGCCCTGTGGCAACAGTGCGTGGTCACGTATAAGTTCACCACCCCGTATCACCCCCAAGGGAATGGGCTGGTGGAGCGGTTTAACCGAACACTCAAGGGGATGATCCAGGGCCTAGAAGAGCCCCTCCGCCGCAAATGGGACGTTCTGCTGCCGTGCCTCTTATTTGCCTATCGGGAGGTACCGCAGAAGTCCCTGGGCTTCAGCCCCTTTGAACTCTTGTACGGCCACCCGGTCGGAGGTCCCCTCAGCCTGGTCAAAGAAGGCTGGGAAACTACCGTCCAGAACGCACCACCGGATGTCTACCGGTACCTCCTGACACTCCGAAACCAGACTCGGAAGTTCCGGGCCCTTGCCGAGGCCAACCTTGAGGCCAGCCAGGAGGACATGAAGCGCTGGTATGATCAGAACTCTTCGCCCATTGAATTCGAGCCGGGCCTGCAGGTCTGGGTCAGGTCCCCGGTCGAACCTTGTGCCCTCCAGGACAAATGGTCGGGCCCCTTCAAAGTGATCGAGCGCAAGAGCCCCGTCACCTACCTCGTGGACCTGGAGTCCCCCAGGAACCCCCTCCGGGTTCTACACGCTAACCGGCTCAAGCCGCACTTCGCACGCACTGAACTGAGTCTGCTGCTAGCTACAGATGATGGGGCCGAAGATGACTCCGAGCCCCTGCCCGATCTCCTAAGGTGCACTGAGAAGGACGGCTCCGTCGAAGGAATCTCTCTGTCCCCCGACCTGACCCCCGCACAGCGCCGAGACTGCCGAGAGCTGTTGGGGCAGTTCACGGACCTGTTCTCCCTCACTCCCGGGGTCACCCAGTGGTGTGTCCACGATGTCGACACTGGGGACAGCCAGCCAGTACGACACCGGGCCTACCGAGTCCCCGACCGAGTGCGGGCCTGCATCCAGACCGAAGTTACCAAGATGCTGGCCCTGGGGGTGGTCGAACCCTCCGACAGTCCGTGGGCCAGCCCCGTTGTCCTGGTCCCTAAAGCCACCGCGCCTGGCACCCCTCCAGAGCTCCGGTTCTGTGTTGACTACCGGGGGTTGAATGCTGTTACCAGAACCGACGCACATCCCATCCCCCGGGCCGATGAACTGATCGACCGCCTGGGGGCCGCCAAGTACCTCAGTACCTTCGACCTTACAGCCGGATACTGGCAGATCGGCCTCACCCCTGGCGCCCAGGAGCGCTCAGCCTTCTCAACCCCCGATGGCCACTTCCAATTCAAGGTAATTCCCTTCGGCATGAAAAACGCCCCGGCCACCTTCCAGAGACTAGTGAACAAAGTGCTAGCGGGGCTGGAAGACTTCAGCGCCGCCTATTTAGATGACATTGCCGTTTACAGCCTCCACTGGGCCGAGCACCTGGAACACCTCTGGAAGGTCCTGACGGCCCTCCGACGGGCCGGGTTAACGGTGAAAGCCAGAAAATGCCAGATAGGCCAAGGGTCCGTGACCTATCTGGGACACCAATTGGGGAGCGGTCAGGTGGCCCCCCTCCAACCAAAAATTGACGCCATCGTAGCCTGGGAGCCCCCAGTCACCCAGACCGCCGTCCGGGCCTTCCTGGGGCTCACTGGATATTATCGGCGCTTCATCAAGAACTATGGGAGTATTGTGGGGCCCCTCACTGAACTGACCTCGAAAAACCGGCCCCAGAAAGTACAAGGGACACCCGCGTGTCAGGTGGCCTTCGAGACATTGAAATCAGCCATGTGTACCGCCCCTGTGCTCCAAGCCCCGGACTACAGCCGAGAGTTCGTAGTCCAGACCGACGCCTCGGAGCACGGCATCGGGGCGGTCCTATCTCAGATGGACCCCGAGGGAATTGACCATCCAGTCGCCTTCATCAGCCGGCGGCTGCGGGCCAGAGAACAACGGTGGAGCACCATCGAGAGAGAGGCCTTCGCCGTCGTGTGGGCCCTCAAGAAACTCAGGCCATACCTCTTCGGCACCCACTTCCGGGTGCAGACTGACCACAGGCCCCTGCGGTGGCTGATGCACATGCGTGGCGAAAACCCGAAGCTGCTGCGATGGTCCATCTCCCTCCAAGGGATGGACTTCACTGTGGAGCATCGCCCTGGCAACGACCACGCCAACGCTGATGGCCTGTCCCGATTCTTCCGCCTCGACGAAGAGAGTCCCCAGGAAGATGGGTGACTCTCCCCGCCTTCAGCTGGAGGGGACGTGTGTTGGACCCGGCCTCGTGGCGTGGGCCTACCCCTCCCGCATGGCGGGCACCGGGTGACATCGGGCCGCTGTCGACCTGCTGTCGACCCCCCTGACACGAACATTCCCGAACCCGCAAGGAGAGCCGCCCCCTGGCAACCTACGGCTCTCCCCCTTCCTGGCACCCCGGCGGGCCCTGCTCGCCAACACCGCCGGTCCGGCAACCATGCCTGGCCCCATCTCTGGCCCGACTCCATCTTGGGCCCACCACGTCTCGAGCACGTGGCCGCAGCCACCCTGGCCCCGGTCCCAGCGAAGCCCCAACATCGGGGCACCAAGATCCTCCCAGGTGGTCGAGTGGCCACTTGACAGATCCGAGAGGCGGGAAGTTTCGATGGCCCTCCAGCCGTCCCCGGACGCCTGGTATCGATCGCCCTCCAGCCTCCCTGGGCGCTGGCTCCACCCCCCTGCTAGGTGTCTGGACACCTTCATCCCGGCTCCTCTGACCCCCAGGTGCGAGGGTCCGGACACCAAAGGACTCCAGTCCTATATCTGGGCCAGCCCTGGATCAGGACAGCAGTTGTATCTTGGAGTCGAAGCCCTGCTGACCTCGTCGCGGCTGATCCTAATCCGAACTCTTGTACCTGGAACCATCTCCGAGGCCCTGCTGACGCTGTCGCGGCCTGCCCAAGCTGAACCACCTTCGAGGCCCTGCTGACGCTGTCGCAGCCTGCCCAAGCTGAACCACCTTCGAGGCCCTGCTGACGCTGTCGCGGCCTGACCAAGCTGAACCACCTTCGAGGCCCTGCGGACGCTGTCGCGGCCTGACCCAGCTGAACCATCTTCGAGGCCCTGCTGACGCTGTCGCGGCCTGGCCAAGCGGAACCACCTTCGAGGCCCTGCCGACGCTGTCGCGGCCTGCTCCACGGAGAACTATCCTCGCACCCATTGGTGCCAAGACGATCACGCTACCCCCCCCCCTTTCTGAACCAAGACTTTACGGTTTCCTCGATCCTTATCTACCCAGCCCGCCAAGAGCCTGTTTTAATTACTTATATAAAGAATCGTGTGAACTTTCCTCTTGCTCCAGTCCTATATCTGGGCCAGCCCTGGATCAGGACAGCAGTTGTATCTTGGAGTCGAAGCCCTGCTGACCTCGTCGCGGCTGATCCTGATCCGAACTCTTGTACCTGGAACCATCTCCGAGGCCCTGCTGACGCTGTTGCGGCCTGCCCAAGCTGAACCACCTTCGAGGCCCTGCTGACGCTGTCGCGGCCTGCCCAAGCTGAACCACCTTCGAGGCCCTGCTGACGCTGTCGCGGCCTGACCAAGCTGAACCACCTTCGAGGCCCTGCGGACCCTGTCGCGGCCTGACCCAGCTGAACCATCTTCGAGGCCCTGCTGACGCTGTCGCGGCCTGGCCAAGCGGAACCACCTTCGAGGCCCTGCCGACGCTGTCGCGGCCTGCTCCACGGAGAACTATCCTCGCACCCATTGGTGCCAAGACGATCACGCTACCCCCCCCTTTTCTGAACCAAGACTTTACGGATCCCTCGATCCTTATCTACCCAGCCCGCCAAGAGCCTGTTTTAATTACTTATATAAAGAATCGTGTGAACTTTCCTCTTGTGTGGTGTCCTTCTGTAAGTAGTATGGTTGCTCTGCTGTTACGATTGTAGGAGAGGAGCCTCGCCAAGGAGGCCTCCCTACGGCGCTCGGCCTATTCCATAGTGAGAGTGGGGTCTCGGGGCAGGCAGTCAGACACCTTCTGTCTCCCCTGGGATCGCCTTTCCAACATTATGTCTTGACTTGTTCTCCATTTTCTCTCCCCTTATTTGCAGAGTAGTTTGGAGTTTCTAAGGTCTTTGGTGTACCATCTGGCTCATGTGTTGGTTCTGAGTGTCTGAGGTTCTTCAGGGGGATATGTGTGTGAGCTGGCAGTGATCCAGCAGTTGAAAGCTTTGCTGTTGGCATGCAGGTTGTCAATGAGGCTTGGTTGGTGGGCAGTGAGATTTTTGGTCCAGTCTGTGTCCTTTATCTTGTTCCAGCTCAGTCTGAGGTTGTAGGACGTCTTGGCAGAGGGGGGTTGGGGTGCATTGATGAAGAGGTGGACTATGGAGTGGTCTCTTACTTCAATGCTTGGCTGCAAGAGTCAGTGGCACAAGTACATCCCAGGTGGTGATTGGTGCTGGACAGTGATGCACATGTTGCTCCAGTGCTGAGTGCCACACCTGCTGCTGCTGAAGTGACACTCAGTGTGAAGAGGCTGCGCTGATGACTCTAGTTTCACCTCCTCTTACGCACATACAAGCTGCTTGGCGGGCTAAGAGGTTGTAGTTGTGGCTGGAGATGGACTTATTTCCCATACTTTAAGGAAGCAGCATGCAAGTACAGACTTGGTGATGCTCAGCGCATCAATGGCTCCGTGTGCTATGCAAGCTGCTGGGGGGCTATGCTGCTGCATCCTGTATCACAACCTGAGCCACAAACTACAGCCCCCTGGAAGGCTGGTTTGTGGTATGCAATGATGGTTTCTAGATTTGGACTACTTTGCCTCTTGATTCTCTCCTCTCTTAGAGGTGCCACCAGTTAAGAGAAAATTAATACTACTTCAATCATGATGACTTAAACTAAGGTCCTGGTTAGGAGTCAGGAAAAATGTATTTATTATGTAGAATTACGTTCTACCGAAACAGGTGGTAAATTGGTCTGTCAGCCACATAGTCAGGAGAAATTGATTTATTGTGTGGAATTATGTTCTACCGAAACAGGTGGTAAATTGGTCTGTCAACCACCTTGGAATAAGGCATACAGTGTGGAATTCTGTATTGCAATCACGTCTGCAAAATAATTCCTCATTCAAGGAGTCTAACTTACGGTAGGTGGAATTTTATATGTAAATTCTAGTCATTAATGGTAATTCCGCCAGCCATAAATTCTCCATGTATGATCGGGCCCTTGATGGCTTTTCTTCGGACTGTTCAAAAATGCGAATAATGCTTGCACCATGTAATGATTGAAAAGGGCTGACCCAATGTCTCTCTCACAAGGAAAATTGTTTATTTTTTTATTCATGATATCATCTCCGGCACGCGGCTAAAGCTATCTTTATGACAGACCTAACAACTAAATGTATGTCAGTGGTTTTGGCTGGGGTCTAAATAAAACTATTTTGAGCCATGGTTCGGCTTTTGTGAGGGGAATTTAGCAACCCTATGGCTAGCTGCCAATAAAGGAACATGAGGGTCAGAAAAATAAATGAGGCACCATTGGCTAAAAATATAGGTCTGATTTAAAATACTGCCTTTGTATAGCTAATGCACATGCTGGGACTGTAGAAAACATTTTTTTGACGTGCAATCCCTTGAAACAACAAAGAACATCGTTTTCTACGTCTGTCAGCCCCAAGAGGTCGAATTATATGTGTTCAGTAAGATCACAATGTATCAGTTTACCTTTGTTCTCGTTCTATTTCATGGCGAGCAGTTTTGAAATCATACAATATCGTGGATATTTGGCTCGTGGGATGGAATAAAATTTGCCGTGTGGAGCTGCAGAACTTGACATGAAGGGACGGTGTATGATATTAGAACCTTGCAGCGTAGCTGTATATTTCTGAAATGGTGAAAAACGTTCGCAGAATAATATAAAGATTTTTTTTTTCTACCACGAGTCTATTCTCTCCCTAAAAATTGCATAATGCCATATTTATTTTGGAGGGAGAAATCCACATCAGCATTTCCCCCATTAAAAAAGGGCAGGAAAAAAGGTGAAAAACAAGTTGTGGCAGGGGAAGGTGGACGTAATGGGTCAAAATATTTATGGATGGAACCTCCACCCTCACCCACTCTTCATCGATACTAACCCAAAAAGGTATTAAAGAAAACATTAACAACGATATTTTTTCCTAAGAAATATTCACATGGAACCATAGGAAATATATGCACCTAGTGTGATCATATATCCTTGCCAAAAGGGCCGAGCCATTTAAATGACATCAAATACATGTTTTCAAGCAGAGACCTTTGGGGCCATGTTACAGGTGGGTGGGAAGATAATATTTGCTCTTTCCTGCAAGAAATGATAAACCTGTTTGCTGCCCTGTGTTAAGGCAAGCGAAATTTACGGGAGGTGGAATTACCGCTGCCATCTTATAGTATGGCTGCTGTCATTTCAACATAAGCAAGCCTCTGGCAGGCAGCAGATATACTGCATCTACCCAAAATCAACAGATTTAATGTTCTCGCAAATCCCTAACACGTGCCCTAAATGTTATTCAACATGATCCTTTTTTAGCACGAACAATAAAAAAACCCCACAAGAGTAAAGTGATGCCAATCATAATGCATCCTTCATCTATAATAGAATAAGATGGCAATAATAAACTACCACTCACCTACCAAGACACGCAATAAAAATACTGCAAAAATCGATAACGCATCTTCACATTCTAATGAACGGTGGATCTGAAGACATCAGTGTTCACAAAATACTATAAACCCTTTAAAGAGAATGTCAAAGGAGAAATATGCTTTGGTTTCTTATTTTTATTGGGGAATGAAAAATGTCCTCGCTACCGCGAAGGAAAGTTTCAATTCTATTAAGGACGCGGAGGCGAGGATTATACTTTTCTCTTCCATTTTTATTGCTCAGCAGCCTTAACAACAAGATAAATAAAAGACTACAAATCCCATGAGTCTTTTCATGAACAAATGACCATAGGGGCAGTCCCATATAAACAGAATCCGGGGACAGCATTTATTCTTTCTTCGGGCGAACCGCAAGATTCAACGTGCATTAATATTCTTGTTTCTGATCCGATCCTGAAAAAAAGGAACAGTTTCAGCCCATTGAACGCTATCATTATCTCTACAACAGAAGATATGTTAAGAATGTCAATCCAACTCAATAACAAAGTTCCATGTCAAAATCACCCCCAGCATTTCTACAAAGCCCTCTAAAGAATCCATATTCATCCAACTCGAAGCTTATTCTTGGGAGGGTAAGAGTAAGACAGTACGCTGGGTGGGATAATCCTCTGCGTCCTTAATAGAATTGAAACTTTCCTTTACTGTAGCTAGGACATTTTTCATTCTATGGCAGGACCGGAGGCTCGGATTTTGCTAGTTCAAAGTTGATCGACAACCATAGATGCCATGCCCAATATAGGCATAAAATAAAAAGTTTTGCAGGTGGAGCCCGAGTACCAATCTGCAGCTCTAAGGATGTCCTCTAAGCGCCCACCAAGGGCAAAGGCTTTCGACACCATGGCTCCCCTTGCTGAGTGGGCTCCAAAACCTGAGGTACCAACTCCTGCTTCCTGGAGCACCCATCTTACCCAACGGCCAATTGTGGCGGCTGTAACACCTGTGAAAGGTTTCTTGAGAGACAGAAAAAGTTGTGATACTCCAGGAGGTCTGTATTCCTCCGTCATCATCTCATATGCCCTCAGGAATAGCACAACACACAACTTGGGGGTAACCGGGGAAGGCCGGATAATGAACCACTCTGGTGTTAGACTTAGTACGCTGCGTGACCTTGAACGACAACCCATCTGGTGTGAACACGCAAGCCGATATCTCCAAAGCTCGGACATCTGATACTCGCTTACAAGAGAACAGGCAAAGCAACATCGCCAGCTTACCTGTCAGTACCTTACAGGAAAGATATTCATTATCCTGCCAAGATTGCAAGAAACGGTGTACCATAGTAACATCCCACAAAGAGGAATACTTCGGACTAGGAGGAAAGGACAGGTGTATGCCTCTCAGCAGCCTGCAAACTAAGGGGTGTTATCCAATTGGAACCTCATGAACAGGCAGGTGGCCTGTCAAAATGGCGGATCTACTTGCATTAATCGAGCGGTAGGCAAAGCCTAGATCCACCAGCTCTGATAGATAGTTTCCCACGGGAATCACATCACCACCCACAGGATCCAAACCCCGTCGCACACACCAGCGAAACCACTTTCTCCAAGATGATCGGTAGCATTTGTCGTAGATTTTGCCCAAACCTTTCTGATAAGGGACGAAGCTCTTGCCGAAAGGCCCTGGACCTCCCAACGTCCCCATGTAATCCTCCAGCCCATGAGATGGAGGCTGCCCTCCAAACTAGAGGGTACAAGTTCCACAGAGCATCTGTCAGGAGAAGAGGCGTCTGGGGAAGCAGGATTGGAGAATCCATAGAAAGTTCCAGAAGAACTGGATACCAGACTTGAGATCTCCAGTGTGGCGTCACTAGAATTACTTCCGCCTTCTGCCTCCGGATTAGAGCAGTGAGTCTGGGGATCATGGCGAATGGGGGAAAGGCATAGCCGCAGAACAGGATCCAATCCTGTAAGAAGGCACCCGTCGCCTCCGCCAGAGGGTCCGGGCACCAGCTGAAGAAGCGAGGAATCTGAAAGCTGAGACGCAATGCAAAAAGATCCACTTAACACGGGCCCCATCGAGCTACCAGCCTGTGGAAGACGGCCGGATGCAGCTTCCAAGCACTGTAATCCTGTAGATGCCTGGAAAACCAGTCCACCATCTGGTTGAGGGAACCTGGGAGGTATTCCGCCATGACTGACAAATTGTGAGTCAGGTAATGTTCCCAGAATTCTTTGGCCAGGTCTGCCAAAAGTTTGGAGTGAGTGCCCTCTACACGATTGATATATCTCACCGCCGAGATATTTTCCATCTTTAGAAGGATGGCAAACGAGACCTTGTCAGGTGCTAGGCTGCGATTCGTGAAGGATCCCGCCCGGAGCTCCAAGCAATTGATGTGCAATGATTGCTCGTGCTCTGACCAATGCCCGCCTGGAGTAACATCTCCACACTGGGCTCCCCCAACCAAGACGATTGGCGTCTGACTCGATCACCAGGCCAGGAGCTGATCCGAATATGGACCTCCCATTCCAGACTTGCATGTGTTCGAGCCACCAAAGGAGCGAATAAGAGAGACTGAGATGTAGATGCTGGGTCTTCAAGCGTTGTAAAGCCCGATAATGCAATGGGCTTAGAAAGATCGCCTGTATCAAGGAGGAAAGAAGCCCAACAATCCGGGCTAGATGACGTAACGAGAATCTCTCTCTCTAAAGTCCAGCATAGTTCTCTGTGTATCAAGCACATTCTCTGTTGGGGTAGCGGACCGTATCGATTTCTGATCTTTCAAAACAAACCCCAGATTCTGCAGAAGGTTCTGGGCCATACCCAGTTGCGATATCAGGGAGTGTTTCTCCTTGTGCATCAGAAAGATGTCATTCAAGTACACGATGAGACGAACCCCTCTTCGGGCGCCAGGGTCGTCTCGGGCCCAGTTCTTCATCAGACTCCTCATTAGGAGCGTCTGAATCGTCCCCGGTATCTCGCTCTGCCCCCGCAGGGTGGCAGGAATCGTCATCGGGGGGTTCCCTCTGGTTGGGAATCCTCAGGCTGATCTAAAGCATCCAGGCATCTCTTAAGGAAAGCCTGGCACAACCTCTCAAAGGCGTCAGATGAGGAGTGACCCTCAGTAGCCTTACCCGAGGTTTTAGCCTTGCCCTTACCCTTGGAGGGCTCCCTAGTATTGGGAGGAATGGCCTCCGACCAGTCACCCTCAGTAGATGAAACCACCCTGCGCCAGACCGTAAGTTCAATAATACGGCAGCTCAGGGATTCGAGGGCTGACCAAACTGCCCT
The DNA here is from genome assembly GCF_964261635.1 of Lissotriton helveticus. NCBI lineage: Eukaryota > Metazoa > Chordata > Amphibia > Caudata > Salamandridae > Lissotriton > Lissotriton helveticus. The sequence continues at coordinate 998,429,358 of NC_136067.1, forward strand.
TTCCAGTGAGGTATCTATTGCTTCCACCAGCCGCATGCAAATGGGGAGTAGTGACTGGTCCTCCTCCTGCTGCTCCCAGGCATGAAACTGTAAACGTCTTACCAAGGTAAGAAGGAGCTGACTGCATAGGAACTGTCTTAGGTGCTCTTTTATTCAAGGCACAGTCAGTAAAAGGCTCTAAACAAACATCCAAAATCCAAACAAAAGGGTTCTGAAAACAGCTTTAAGTCCTTTCTGAATTCTTCCCGTACACAGCGGCTTCCCCCGGGGCTCCGGATGCTTCTCCCAAGACGAAGGACTCCAAAAAAAGAAAAAAAGAAAAACACCCCAGGGTTACTGGTTGTTTTCTGGGTTATATACTAGGATGAGGAGGGCAGGGGCGTGAGAGGATCACCAGGGACTTTGCCTATCCTATAGCCCGTCACAAGACCAACCTACAGGGAGTGCTCGGGGAACGAAAAGAAACAAACGGAGTATGCACAGAGTTCCGTGACCACCCTCAACCACCCCTACCCCGTGAAAAGAGAAGTTCATTTAAACGGCCCCGTACCTTGTCCAGCCACATTTCTCCAGAAGTGCGGCGGGGCGGCTCGTGGTAACGGTGGCCTCCTGGCTTGCTGGTTTCGTGGTTCGGGTCCTCTTCCGTATCCGCGTCCGTCTTCTGACTTTTGGAGTCCTCAACGACGTCCGTGTTCCTCTCCTCTGCTTCGCGTCCTCCTCCGGCTTTCGCAGTTTCATATCCGGGACGAGCTCCCTTATCCGCCCCTTCCAGAGCTGATTGGCTTGTGGTGGATGACGTCGGGCTTGGGGGCAGGGTTTCCGGGGAAATCCACGATACGTTAAAGGGACCGTAGGAGTCCTGCGGACGGGGTGGAAACGAACAGGTGTTAAAGTCCACACCCCGTCCGTCAGCGTCACCGATCCCCTGACAGAAACGTACCTACCATAGTCGACTTTTAAAGCAAATGGCCAATGGGGAAAAAAGAAAACACCAGAGCTCTGGGATAGCTTTAAACTGTCCCTGAGAGCAATTGGTTGTGCCAATGTGTGTTAAGCACAAACCACCTAAGAACCAGGCTCTGCGGGAAAACCGCACTGCCGGAGCAATATTAGCCAGAACTCTGAGAACTGCCCAACTGAACAAGAGCGTACGCTGACTCGTCTGAATCACCCTCGGGAGCGAGGAACTGTCTCCGCTCCTCAGCAGGAAACCGTCATCGCGCGCCGAGGAATTACTGGAATGCAGAGGAGGGTCTCCTCCCTCCTCAGGCAAGCGCGCGCATGTCACTCCCTCTATCGGGGCGAGTGCCACCGCACTGGCCGAGACTGCGATAGAGTGAGGACGCCCCGCAGGGTGCAAAAAGCGGCTAGAACGGCCCAACTGCGCAGGCCGAGCCCCCGTACAGCTGACAATGACGGAGCCTGACAGGGGGCGAAGGGCCACAGAAGCAGACTAACGAGCGACATAATGAACTCCTGCGTTCACCTAAACACAAAATGGCTATCAAAGGAAACACTCCGGATCGCCAAACCACCGTAGCGGCGTGGAGAGCCGCAATGCCCCACAGTAAGTAAGCGCTGAAAAAGGCCAAGCGTTAGATTATACCTGCAATTACATCAAATTATATCCACAATGCCACACATTATGCCCAACACTTAAACAGAATCAAGGAAAGGCACTTACATGGCTGCTGAGCAGCGAAGAAAGAGAAAGTGCTGTTTCCGGATTCTGTTTATATGGGACTGCTTCTATGGTCATTTGTTCATGAAAACACTCTTGGGATTTGTAGTCTTTTACTTATCTTGTTGTTAAGGCTGCGAAGCAATAAAAATGGAAGAGAAAAGCATAATCCGAGCCTCCGGTCCTGCCATAGAATTCCAATTTTCCCTGATGTATGAGTACAGGAGGATGCTTATTCTTAGATCTATGTGTCTTTGTTTAAGTGTTAAGGATGCTGCAGACAAGGCTGTAGAGTTTGAACTTTAGAGTTTTAATAAATGGATGATAAAAGCCTACCGCCATTTTTAGTTTTTCTGACAACCATATATAAATATCGATACTGACTCCCAACTCTTTTTACGAAGAGAGCTCGCACCCCAGAAACTGGAAACATCAATCAATTTAATTATCAAGGTCCATCATCCCCCTGTGAAACAGAGAGGCGCATTTCAGCAAACAGCCTTTTTCAATCTGTGAAGCACCATTTCAAAAACAACTTTATAAACTTTGTATCATAGACCTGGAAGATATACTGTTCAAAACCATCGGCAGTGATATTGAATGCTCATATGACCATATATATAAAAATTCAACATTTGGCAGAATTGACGTGTGTAAATGCATGACTAATATATATCTGTGTGTTAGGGCAAGGGTATTTGCAGGGCATAGGGTGGGTATAGTTTTAGGTGGAAAGGGAATTTTTAGGGTTTAGTGTGGGCAAGGGTTTTTGAATGGCAAGGGTATTTTGTAGGGTGGGAATAGGTTTTTGGGTAGCAAGGGTATTTTTAAGGTTTAGGATGGACATGTTTTTTTGTGTGGCAAGCACATTTTTAGGGTTTAGGGTGGCTATGGGTTTTTGGGTGGAGAATGTATTTTTAGGGTTCAGGGTGGGCATATTTTTTGTATGGTATGGGTAGTTTCAGGGATTGTGGTGGGTATGGGTTTTTTGGTGGCAAGGGTATTTTTAGGGTTTAGGGTGGGCATGAGTTTTTGTGTGGGAAGTGTATTTTTAGGGTATAGGGTGGGTATGGGTTTTTGGGTGGAAAGGGCATTTTTAGGGATTAGGGTGGGCATGGTTTTTGTGTGGCAAGGGTATTTTCAGGGTTAATGGTGAGTATTGTTTTTTGGGTGGCAAGGGTATTTTTAGGGTTTAGAGGGATATGGGTTTTTTGGTGGCACTGGAAATTTTAGGGCTTCGGTTGGTTATGGGTTTTTGGGGGGCAATGGTATTTTTAGGGTTTGGGGTCGGTATGGGTTTTTAGGTGGAAAGGGAAGTTTTTAGGGTTTAGGGTGGGTATGGTTTTTCGGTGGCAGTGGTATTTTTTAGGGTTTAGAGTGGGTAAGGGTTTTTTGGTCACAAGGTTACTTTTTAGGATTTGGGGGTTATGGGTGACAAGGGTATGTTTAGGATTTAAGGTGGGTATTGGATTTTGGGTGGCAAAAATATGTTTAAGGTTTAGGATGGATATGGGTTTTTGGGTGGCAAAGGTATTTTTAGGGTTTGGGGTGGGTATGGGTTTTTGGGTGGCAGGGTATTGTAAGAATTTTGGGTGGGCATGGGTTTTTGGTTGTCAATGGTATTTTTAGGGTTTAGGGTGGGTATGGGTTTTGGGTGGCAAGGGCATTTTTATTGTTTACGGTGGGCATGGGGTTTTTGGTGGCAAAGGTATTTTTAGGGTTTAGGTTGGGCCCGGGTTTTAGGGTGACAAGTGTATTTTTAGGGGCTAGAGTGGGTAAGGGGTTTTGCACAGCAAGGGTATTTTGGGGGTTAGAGGTGGGTATGAGTTTTTTGGTGGCAAGATAATTTTTAGGGTGTAGGATGGGTATTGTTTTTTGGTTGGCAAGGGTATGGGTTTTTGGCTGGCATGGGTTATTTTTTGGATTATGGTGGGTATGGGTTTTTGAGTGGCAAGGGTATTTCAGGGTTTGAGGTGGAAATGGGTTTTTGGGTTGCAAGGGTATTTTCAGGGTTTACTGTGGTTAGGGGTGTTAGGGTAGAAAGGGTATTTTAGCGTTTAGGGTGGGTAGGAGGTTTTGGGTGGCAAGGGTATTTTTAGGGTTTAAGATGGGTAGGGGTATTTGGGTGGCAAGGGTATTTTTAGGGTTTAGAATGAGCGTGGGTTTTGGGTGGCAAATGCAAATTTAGGGTGTACGTTGGGAAGGAGCTTTTTCGGGTTCAAATGTATTTTTAGGGTTGGTATAGGTTTTTGGGTGGCAAGGGTATTTTTAGGGTTTATGGTGGATATGGGTTTTTGGGTGGGAAGGGAATTTTTATGGTTTAGGGTGGGTATGGGTTATTGTGTGGCAAGGGAATTTTTTAGGGTTTAAGGTCCGCATGGGTTTTGTGTTGGAATAGAATTTTTAGGGTGTAGGTTGGGGGTGTATGGTTTAATAAAGCAAAAGATATACATATATATGATAGATATATATATACACATAAATAAATACACACACATGCATATATATATATATATATATATATATATATATATTACATGTAAGTATTATACTTAGCGAATATTATAGGTAAGTATTAACCCACTATATATATATATATATATATATATATATATATATATATATATATATATATATATATATATATATATATATATATATTCCACTTGTGTCCCTTTATGGCTTGAAGCTGCACCCGCCGCAATGTTAAAGATAGAGGATGTGACCGCCACCCTGGCGGTCACATCCTAATCTGCTCGGAGGGAACGCAGCAGCCCATGCGGACGTTCCCTCCTCCTCAGGGGTCGCGGACGGACTCAAGTCCATCTGCGATCCTAATCGACCCCATAGTTCGATGTCTACCACTGTCTTCTGAACATTTTCTTTCAGAAGAGCCAGAATGTTTTTGTCCTTCATTGTCCCAATTTTTCTTTGTGTTGTTGTTTTGCCTTCCATTAATTGCTCTCTAGTGAGCCATGGTGTTTTGTTTCCGGTTTCTTTTATGTTGCTTTCCTTTTATTGCCCTCTAGTGGGCTTTTGTAATACTTTGCGGTATATTTCTTAATCTTGTTTTAGTTTCTCCTTTACAAATGGACATAAAGTTCTTCATTCTGATTTAAACCTCTGGGGTCCATAGTTCTAAACGTTATGATATGTTTTGATTCATTTTGTCTGAGAATTTTGGTTCGATCTCCCCCTCTTTCTGATGCCGGGACTTGTTCAAGAGCACAAAATCTCAGGGTTTACCAATTTCCATCATGCAATGTCTCCTAATGTTTTGCGATTGCATTTGTCCGATCTTTGTGGGTTGTGGCGCAGACATGTTCTAAAATAAAACTTTTGAATTGGAACCGTAAGTTGTAGCTATACACTCTGGTAAAGATCTGGTGAAGAGTTAGCCTCAGAATTATACTTCAAATTATAAATATAATATCTATTGAGGACTGCTACCCCCACAAAAAAAAGACGTCTGTACTTTTTTTTATTAACTTTTATTAAAACAATAAATAACTGGAAATATAACTAAATGATAACAATACAATAAATAACCAGAACCAGAACCATAACTTTAACAAAACTATATAACAAACAACATATAATATGGACCCCAATAGAAGTACTGTAGTTAATCTGCAAAACAAAAAAGAAAATTAGTGTTTAAAATTAGATCAATGTGACTAAATGAGGTCAAACTTTACAAGTCAAAGTAACACTTGACGATATTTACTATTTTTTTAATGTGTGCAGTGTACCTGATAGATTTCACTTATCTTATAGGCTTGCATTCAAACGGTGTCTGTATAGAAGTGCCTACTGCGTCATATTTATATTACAGATAGATGAACAGGTCTTTAAAATGATTCAGAGATGAGACAGAATTAGGTGAGAGATCAAGTCATTATGCAGGACTATATTTTTTAGGGCTTATTTACAAAACTCTTGTGCCACTTTTGTGTTACTTTTGTCATGTTGAAAGTGATGCAAAAGTGGCACAAGGGTTTGTAAATAAGCTCTTTTATTTCTAATGCATTTAATTGGAGGTATTGTATATCTAGGCAGCTCTGCTTACCTTGTGTAAACACTGTGGCCAACAGAGTTCACAATTTGAACTCCGCTTTGGTTGGTTACTTGCCTGATATGCAAGACTGCTTTCAAGAGTAGACCCCAATAAAGAGTACTGGTGTGGAACTGCAAGTATGCGGAAGTACTTGCAGACTAAGAATCTGGTCAACTTTGGAAGGGAAGAGTTAAGGAGATTGATAGAGGCTCCTTCTGCTTCATGAGAAGGCCCAAGTACCAGTGGAGCAACACCGTCAACCTCTACTGCACAGCCTAATATTATTCGTTCCCAATTTGGAACCCTTTAAGAGAAAAAGTAAGACGTTTGGGAGCTTTGTATGCCATCCTAATACCTAATCATCCATTAGTTATACAGAGATCCACTTTGTATCAGACCCATCCGTACAAGTGTGAATTGGACATTATCTGCCACCAAAAACACCTCAAGTACTTATATCTATTACTTTTTAACTTCGTCGACTAGTCATATTGAGAGTATTTACCTTAACGTTATCTGTTAAAAATTTGTGAGTCTCGGGGGCGTGGCCAACTGCCGAGCATGGCGGCAGCTTGAAGCGGGAGCTCCCCAAGGCGTAACGGCCCGTAACAAAATCCGTGCACTCATCCGCATCATCGCCCGCCCGAAGTAGCGGCATCGGCTCGGGGATCCGAGCGGCACAGTTTGATCCGACCCCGGCGGCGTTCAGAAGCCGGGAACTGCTCCGTTCTGCAGCGACGTGCTGGGGCCTGTAGCTGCCTGGCCGCACCGACCTGGCGTGACTAGCGGGCCCGGGCGGAAGTGAGCCCTGCTCGGCTTGGGTGCGGCGGCACCAGACGGCCCCCTCGAGACACCAGAGCAGAAAGTGCTCCGGCGCTCCACGCTGTCGGCGGGGACCCTCGTAACTGCAGTGGGTAATGCCGAATCCAGGACTGGCTGTGTACACCACTACAGCACAACGCAAGTACCACCACTAACGGTGATATCCCTGGGTCCCGGACGGCGCCATATTGGAAGGGAAGAACGATCAGCCGCGGCGCTCACGCTGCAGGGTGAGGAAGATCGATCGGGGACGTTGCCATCCTCCTGCAGTGCTTAACATTCGTGATCGCATGCTAGATTAGCGGGGAGACGGGACTGAGCACCTGATTCCTGGCGCGGAGTGACCATCCTGAGGAGGCGTACATAGTGGTGGCCGGCCCCTCGGAAGGCGCCGTGGATGACCGAACAGTTGCACCCCGACGTTGCTGGACTGGGGTGCCCCCCTGCTGCACGGTAGGGGTCTGAACACGGTGTGCGGGGTGTCCCTGCCGGAGGATCATCGTGAACGCGCCGAAGTGCCAAGGCAAGGCAAACTACAGTGGACACGTGGGGCCGGGGTGGCCACGCAGCGGCGGCGCAGGTAAAACACTGGGACTAGAACACTGATCATCGCAGCCGCTGGCTGCTTCGCGCCTGGGCCCTATGGAAGATACAACGAGCTCTTGTAATCGGTGGACAACCCACCTGACTGCACTCCGCCTGACGCCCGAGGGAGCCGCATAGCTCATTGAAGCGTAGTGCTGAAAGTATCGCCGGGAACAAGCTGTACGTTCACGAACGCGTCGCCATGGCAGGAAAGGGCACGAGGAGTGCGTTGGCACAGGCAAAACTCGACAAATTTGCGTACAGCCAGCAGGGACACTCTCAGAATGGCGGACGTCACTCTGCGGGCGCGGCTCCGGATGCAGACGGAAATAAAAAGGTGACCTTGGAGGACATTATGAAAACCCTCACCGAGGTACAGACAACGGTGGGCTCCATTTCTTCCGAAGTTAATCTGCTAAGGGCGGACTTTCGAAAAATGTCGGAGAGGGTGTCCCAAGTGGAGGTGATTACCAAATCGCTAGTAGAGGACACCTCAGACCTGCAAGTGGCGATGGAACGAATGGAAAAAGTTACCAAGCAACTGCAGAACAAGCTGGACGATCAGGAAGGGCGCTCCCGGAGGAACAACGTTCGCATACTGGGCCTTCTGGAATCGGAGGGAAAAGGTGCTATGGATTTGTACGTCGAGGACCTCATAAAAACCAAGCTGCAGCCTAAAGGCCTGTCCCACTTTTTCTCTGTTGAGAGGGCGCACCGGGTTCCTGGAGGTACGGCCAAGCCTGGAGCCACACCGCGGCCTGTACTTGCTAGACTGTTTAATTTCAGAGACAGGGACGCCATCTTGCAAGCGGCCAGGAGCTCGCCTCCTATAAAAATTCAAAACTCGACTTTAGCCTTCTTTCCAGACTACACGGCAGAGGTGGCTAGGCGCCGGAAAACATTCGCTGGAGTGAAAAAGACGCTGCGTGAGAAAGGGCTGACGTACTCGATGCTTTTCCCCGCTAGACTGCGGATTGTGGCCGATGGAAAAACGTGGTTTTTTGATATGCCGGAGGTGGCGCAAGAATGGCTTGATGGCTGGAGACGAACGGGCCAACCCCAACGCTCACGCAGGGACAGCCAGGATCAGCGTAATGTAAGACCGACGGAACACTCATCCAGTAGCCCCACGAACGAGGAAGGAGCCGCAGGACTAGAGTCTAATCTTGAGAGGGACCCATTTGATTCGGGACAGTCTGTCCAGGTCTGATAGCATGGCTGCATGGAGGGCAACACATTTGCAGCCTCTGGGGCCTTGCAGCTGATGGAGCTAAGTAGGGCGGGCATTGGCCGGTGCCTGTAGGGGACTCACCAACCCCACGAGCAAGTAAGATAGTTGGGAATGGGATTAAGCACTCTGCCAAGTTGGGGTTGCGGGCGGGACGACGTCCGTAGTGCAGGGGAGCAGGGAGGGGGTGGGGGGACGAAGTTGTATTGTTACTGTTTTTGTTCTTAGTCATCACTACTATCATATGGAACGTGGTCCCGCGGTGGGCCGCATACTCATGGTACCCTAGCACACGTCACGGTATATACACTACACATCACTGCCACACACCGGTCACATTAGTCGCAAGCACAAATGGCCCAACCGGGACAAGCTGCACCCGCTGAGGGCGCCCCTGCAATGACAGTGGTGCCCCCCCTGAAACTGCTCACATGGAATGTTAGAGGCCTGGGAGACAAAATTAAAAGAGGTCTAGTCCTGCAAACCGTTAAACGACACGGGCCTGATTTAGTAATGCTACAAGAAACGCACCTGGCAGGGACTACATGCAAAGCACTCAACAGGCGTGGATACGCCATGGCAGTACACGCAGAATTCACTACGGGGTCCAGGGGCACTGGGATACTCCTCAAAAAGAACTCGTCATTTATGGTTGAGAGCCGCAGGACGGATGACCAGGGTCGCTTTGCGGCGCTACATAGCCAATGGGAGGTGAGGCCCCTTAGTGTGGTGTCCGTGTACATCCCCCCGGCACTCCACTCTACAGCACTACCGGCGCTCGGTCAGTTTCTCCTAGACCTACCAGAGGGTGATATGATCATTGGGGGGGACTTTAATGCAATAGCAGACCCCTTGCTAGACACCTTTCCCGTACGTGACCGCCCAAGAGGAGCTGACAAGCTTCCTGGTTTTATGAGCGCATTGGGCCTCACAGATGTCTGGCGTCAGTTGAACCCCACGGCAACTCAGTACACGCACTACTCCTCTACACACAATAGCCTCTCACGTATTGATTACTTCTTATTTCTGGGGGTAGGACTGGGGTCGATAGACAAGCTAGAAATTCTACCCAGAGGCATATCTGATCACTCCCCAGTGTCCCTCCACCTTACTACCAAAGAGAGGAAGCGCGCCAGACTATATCCATTATACCCCAACTATCTAACAATCCCTGGAATCAGGAAGAAACTCAAACTGGCCACAACGCACTATTTTACCGAGAATGTAGGTTCAGTTTCATCGCCCTCGCTGCTCTGGGAAGCGTACAAGGCTGTCCTGCGCGATGCAGCCATATCTGCAATAACCGGGCATAAACGGGACTCCAGAAGTGAACTCGCAAACTTGGAATTGGCACTCCACACCGCAAACACTGCCCACATGTCGGACCCAACCCCTGAAACGACACATACGCTGCATCTCCGACAGCAGCAACACCAGGCTCACCTCACTACGACTACTAAGTTACATCTGGCAAGCACCGCACATAAAATATACAACATGGGTGACAAGGCAGGGAGGATGCTGGCTTGGTTGGACAAACGAGGCGGTAGTAACAGGGGAATACAGAGACTCTACTCACATGACGGACAGCTACAGACACACCCTGAACAAATAACACGCACTTTAGCACGCCACTATCAGGAGATATACACCCCGGTGCGGTCCATCACGGAGCAGGAGGCGATGGCCTCCCTCGAACACATTGCTATCCCCATACTTTCGCAGGAGGCACGGCAGGAACTAGACACTGAGTTGACAGAAGACGAAATCCAATTGGCAATACAGGCGTTGAGATCCGGTAAGGCGTTGGGGCCCAACGGGCTACCCGTAGAATGGTATAAAGCGACGGCCTCCATGTTGAGCAAACCCTTGCTGAATATGTATGTCGAGAGTGTGGAAAGGGCGGAACTCCCGCTTGACCAGCGCACGGCCACAATAGTGGCCATTCCTAAACCAGCTAAACCACCGACTGTGTGCACCTCGTACCGGCCCATTTCCTTGATTAATGTTGAAGCGAAAATCCTGGCGAAGCTCCTGGCCAGTCGCCTGACCTAGCATCTCCACACACTGATACACCCCGATCAATCGGGTTTCATGCCACACAGAAGCACGGCGTTGAATCTGCGGAGGGTACATGGGGTGCTGGCACGGGCACATCTCCTTTCCGACCAGGCTGTAATTCTATCTCTGGACGCCAAAATGGCTTTTGACCTGGTGGAATGGGAATATTTATTTGCGGTCCTTGCACGTATGGGCTTCGGCCCGAAATATCTAGCGTGGGTGCGGCTACTGTACACGTCACCAGTGGCACAAGTGGTGGCGAATGGTCACATCTCACCAACGTTCCCGTTAGGACGAGGGACTAGACAAGGATGCCCGCTATCGCCCCTACTCTTTGCGCTGGTGATAGAGCCATTGGCCATCTTGCTCAGAGCAACGCCATTGTTCCGGGGCATCACTTGGGAGGCAGGGTGGGAGGATAAAGTCTCCCTATATGCTGATGATATGCTAATTTACATGACTAATCCTAACGAAGGAATACCTGCCCTATTAACTCTATGTGACGAGCACGGACGGGCGTCGGGGTACACCCTGAATTGGTCCAAATCGATAATATACGTGCTGAAGGGACCGGAACCACTGTTGCGGGAAGACTGTCCCCTGACATTGGCAACTACCTCCTTTAAATACCTCGGTGTTTACATTACTGATAATGCTGCGGACTTCTATGCCCACAACTTGATGCCACCTCTGGCACGCCTGCGTGCAGATGTGAAGTATTGGGCTACTCTGCCGTTGACTCTCCTTGGACGAGCGGCATTATATAAAATGATGGCTCTCCCCAGATTTCTCTATGTACTAGAAAACACCCCCTATGTGGTGCCGCCGCGTTACTTCAAACAAGTAGCTGCGCTGGTATCCAATCTGCTGTGGAGCAACGGCCCTGCCCGTATAGCGCATGATAAATTAGTGAAAAGCTGGTATGAAGGGGGGATCGCGTTGCCAAATCTTCAGCTCTACTATTGGGCATCCCAACTCAAGGTAATTAATCACTGGATCCACGTATCGCGGGGAGACCCAGCATACAAGGCGGATTGGTCACAACTGGGGACGGATGGTATGCTTTCGGCGCTATATAATCATTCTCAGGTTAAGAACCTACTCGGACCGACGTTTCACACGGCGGTATTATGGCACGCAGCACAATCTCGAATGGGCTGGAAGGGGAAGATCACTGGGATGACGCCGTTGTGGGACACAAGGTCGCTGGGAAACTTACGATCCTGCAAGGGATTCACGCAATGGGATCACATAGGAATCTCCACGGTGGGAGACCTTTGGGACAAGGGCACGGTAGTTGCTTTTTCACAGCTCCAGCAACAATATGGTCTGGGCCCCACTGAAACATTCAGATATGTGCAAATTCGGCACGCACTACTGCATGCAATTCCGCCTGATACCACACTCCCAGACTCATCACCACTTGAGGATAGGCTACTGACTGACTTTATGGAACAGAAGGCAACCTCTCTCACATATAAAAAGCTGGTTAATAACCTGAAAGATCCCACACAGAAACTCAGAGAGAGATGGGTTGGGGAATTGGGCGAACTCGATGACTCGGAGTGGAACGAGGCGCTTGCATCACCGAGAGAGGTGGGCATTTCGGCTAGGTTCAGGTTAGTGCAGCTCAAGATTCTACACCGCACTTACTACACTAGAACACTTCTCCACAGGATGCAGAGGGCGCCACACCCCTTCTGCCTCAGGGGCTGCGGGGAGGAAGGTACCCTGTTTCACACATTGTGGGATTGCCCACTGATCCAAGACGTTTGGCAGCAGATCATGCGCACAGTCTCCCAGGCTATTAAACTGTCAATCCTGCCGGAACCCCGTAAGTGCCTATTGAACATTTGGGACCCTAACGACCTAGACAGATATGGTCAGCTGTGGGTCACGCTGGCCGTGACGGTGGCCAAGCGGGACATTGCACAAAAATGGGGTGCCCCGGAGTTGCCTACGGTGGCTGGATGGGTCAAGAATATGGACTTACTTATGGTGAAGGAACGGGCGGTATACGTGTTACGGACCTGCCCCCGCAAATGGAATAAGGTGTGGAAGCCCTGGAACGAATACAGGGGAGAACCATGTGAACCCTTGCCAGAAGACGAGGACTTGGACTCAGAGGAGGAGGAGGACTAGGGAGGGCTGGCACAAATATTGATCTCTGGTTTCTGTTGGGGCGGCGCTAGGATATGATAAAACCTTTGATAACGTACTGGTTGTGTGCAGTGACAAAAATCCAATTATGTACGGATATGCCTCTATACTGAGTGATGACAATCGTTGAGTTTTGTTGCTTTTTGTTAGTTAGATTTGTTAGAAACTGATAACTATGCTATAATTGGGCAGATCACAGTAGGCAAAGTAGTTATGGTAAATAGAATAGATAGAATCTGAGCGAAGTAATTGATCAAGACTCATCCATGTTTGACAAGGAAGCAGATGCTCCGTAACAGTATGTGACTGATGGTATTCATTTCCCTTGTAATTGACAATGCTTCTGAGACACTGACATAGCAATGTACTATTGTGAATATATCTTATGCCTTCATATCAATAAAAATTGTTTAAAAAAAAAAAATTGTGAATCTCCATGGCTTCAGACAACTAGTTCATGCCATATTTGAGACATCAGTGTAATCAGCTGGAACAGGGGGATATACTTTCTTCAAGCACGGAAATTTGCTGCTGACTTATGTAACATTCTGCAAACTGAAAAAAGAGTTAAAAATATATCTGTTGTACATATGTCCAAGATTAATTTTAATGTACATAAAAACATTTGTTCTCAATAGAATTGGGGTTGAAAAGCAATCATCAGAGGTTATATTTGGCAAGCAAAATAGGAAATAGTATTGCATTATACAAATGTTAGGCCAAGATTGGTCACTCACTTCATTTACAAACTCCTGGCCTTGATCTGATAGAACCCTTTTTGGACTTCCATGATCTAGAAATTGAGAAATAAACATCAAGAAAAATTGAAAGACACGTCTTCAAATAAAATAATTCAAAACAACATTTTCACTTTGTATTTGAAGTGCAGGTTGAAAACATATAACGAATATTTAAATGAGAAACATATGGGTTGCAGAAACAAACGTCTATAAGACGATCACAATGGAGATTTATATTTTTATAAAAATATTTGTAGAAGCAAGAAAAATTTTAACTCATATATTGTTCAATTTTAAATGACTTGCTTATTTTTTCGTTTTGTCGATATCAGGATGACAACTAATTCTATCAAAACATGACAACAGCACAGCTATCTGTCTGCAAACACATGAAATTCACAAAAGCTTATCTCAGAATGCTTTTCTATCATGAAATGTTGAAGTCAAACCTGATAACTCCATTAGGTCCATTGCAATTTTCGGTTGATAGCATATGGAGAGCAGTCAGTGGATCTGGTATGTCGAGTGGGTGACCACCATCTGGTATAGTGCATTGGCAAGAATAAACAGCTTGTGGAGACCAGTACGTCCCTTCGTTGATATATCTGTATAATGAGATAGAACAGGGGACAAATCAAGTTTAACGTTATTGGGAGGAGGAGCTACGCAAGCAACCAAGATGGCCGCATAAGCTCCCGGCTCCGTCGACCTCCGTCGCTGGCGGACTTATCCTGAACTTCATCCTGACCTCCCGCCAGACTCCCGTGTGTCTGAATCGTTGCTGAGCCCAGGGGGGCAATCCCAGAGTTTTTATCGCCTTTATTGACGAAGTTACACCGTCTTTCATTTTTGGGCCTCCTCCAGTGTGTAAGCCGGGGTCTCAAGTACTGACCAAGCCGGGTTTCAGTTGAACAACATCGGCCGCGGGTCCCCGGCAGAGTCCGGTCTCATCGGAGTGGAACATATTCTCTATACTGATGGTGGTCCTTGGTCCCTGCGAATACTGGACGAACAGCGACGAGACGTGGTTGCCGTGGTGGGTGGGGGGCCAGGTCCCGGGACCCTGCTGCAGCCCTCGGGGTCCGCGGGTGGGGCCCCCGCTCTCGGCAGTAGTGTAAAGGTTGCCAAGCCTGTGAGTCGCCAGTCGCTTCCGTCCACTCCGCGCCTGTTGGTTTCCCCGGAGTAGCCGGCCTCCGGGGCTGAAGATCTGCTTTGCTATCGCCCACGCGGAGATGGATCGGACGATGTGTGGACCGACCCTAGGGACCGTAATGGCTGCCATCGGGGCTCTTCGCCTGCATATGGAGGCTGCTCTCCATAATTTGACTGCACGCCTCGAGATTGCTTATTTGAGACCGGACTCCGGCTTTGTGTTAGACCTGCAACATACGCTTACCCCCGCGAAGATTGAGCTACCTCGAGAGGAGAACCCCAAATATGATCTGAAACTGGTGCCGATTGTGCCCGCACGATTACAGCGGTACGTTGCTGGAGCCCCTGAACACCTAGCAAGATCGGCAAAGTCATCGCCCGCACAGGACTCACTTCTTCCTTCTCTTCTGGAGACCTCCACTAATATTTTTTGGATTTGTATCTGATAGACTTCGAGACTTAACCTTTTTGACTCTTTCTGGCTATATTGATCTCCTTTTTCAACGACACTTTGACTCTTTTGCTACTATATTGATTCTACTGGATGGGGTTTGTGCAATGGATCGTGAGGGCCAGGGCTGAATTTGACTTGAATTCGGTACGATGACTTTCTTTTGGCTCAGCTGGGTTGTATCTGTGGGAGTGAGGGCCAGGTGGAATTCTTGTTGTCAGGCTTTGGTGTGACTGCTATGATCGAAAAGGGATTTGCGGTCTCTGTGGTGCCGGGGGCTGGGCGGGACTGTCTTTTCTCTGTCGGTGGCTCCCCTATTGGTTTACTTATTAGTCTGTTATAACTTTCTTAGTACCGTGGTAGGGGATGTCTGCTTTTGGCAGGGGGAGGGGAGTCCGGGAGCCCGTATCGTCTTGTAATACATCTCCTCCTCCATCTTTTCCCTTCCCTGGGGTGTAGTTTAGGGGGCGACAGGCACGCTGCTAGTGGGGTTAGGTCGTAGCCGTCCGCAGGGGTGCAGGGTGGGGGGTTGAGGTTTTTTTTTTCCTTTATTTTGTTCTATGACCTTTCTATTTCCCTTTTCCCTTCTTCACAAGAGATGTGGCATCTTCTCCTGATCTTTTTGTCTCTCATATCCGGGTGTCGAATGTCCAATCCGCATATCCTGTATCCCTGGTGGGCGGGTTCTGATAAGGTTTGCTTATGGTTATCTGCATCGTATTGTTTTGCCTAAGCTCTCAGCTGGTATTGATATTTCTCAGAGCCTATAATTGTACTGTATTTCCTCACTTCATTCGCCCGTTCACCGCTGTAATATGTACCACCAAATGACACCCGATATGTATATTTTTACTCTTGTGTTATAATCAATAAAAATATATATATAAAAAAAAAAGTTTAACGTTATTAAAAAACTTGGAGAGCGTGCTAAAATACAACATTGGCCAATCGATTACATATGCAATGTATGGGGAGGAAGGAGCATGTGGCGCACTACTTAAAAAAATGAAAGGCGGCAGGATTAAGTCATTTGCCCAGAAACATCGCCTACCAAGGCAAGATATTGGAGGTATAAGAGCTGGAAATCGTGCTAAAATACACTATTGCCGAAGACATTACTTTTGCAATGCATGGGGCACGTGAGGCACTACTTACACAAGAAAAACTTCATCGCATTAAGCTGAACAGCACGTAGTACACTGCTGCGGGAACGGATACGTGGCACTTGGCAAATTAAAGAAACGTGGCAGGATTAAGTGATTTGCACAGAACAAAGGATAGCAAATCAAGTTTAACGTTATTAAAAAAGATGGAGAGTGTGCTAAAATACAACAATGGCCAATCGATTACATGTGCAGTGCATGGGGAGGAAGTAGCACGTGGCGCACTACTTTCAAAAATTAAAGGCGGCAAGATTAAGTGATTTGCCCAGAAACATCTCCTACCAAGGCAAGATATTGCAGGTATAAGAGCTGGAAACCATGCAAAAATACAGCATCGCCGAAAACATTACTTTTGCAATGCATGGGGCATGTGACGCACTACTTAAAAAAATTAAAGGCGGCAGGATTAAGTGATTTTCCCAAAAACATCGCCTATCAAGGCAAGATATTGGAGGTATAAGAGCTGGAAATCGTGCTAAAATACACTACTGCAGAAAACATTACTTTTGCAATGCATGGGGCACGTGATGCACTGCTTACACGAGAAAAACTACATTGCATTAACTTGAACAGCACGTAGCACACTGGTGCGGAAACGGCCACGTGGCGCTTGCCAAATTAAAGAAACGCGGCAGGATTAAGTGATTTGCCCAGAAACAAAAGTTACGAAGTCAACTTTAACGATATAAAAAAGCAGGAAAGCGTGCTCAAAAACAACATTGTCAAATCGAAGGAAAATTTGCATTTACGCGGTATTTAAAGATAGTTCCGATTAATTAATTTAATTACTCTTAAAAAAATTGCTCACCTACAAAGAAGTGGATACGAACACTATCAATGGCTGTGACTGCGGAATAGGAAAAGTTCAAGAAGGTTGGCAGGTTATAAATGCTTTGCAGAAGGATAATTGGTTGAGCATGATGTCACTGGGTGTGAGAGCTGTGATTGGGCATGTTGTAATTGAGCATGCACAAATAAAATGAAATACATTAGGGGTACATAGCCAGACGGTGGGACGTATTGTGCGCATGCGGAACATTAACACACATGTGCTACCACAAACATGCATGCGCAAAGTGAAGGCAACTCCTAGTGGGTATATACACAGATGGAGTTCGGACAGGGTTGGATTGTGATAAAAAATCGGCCCGGGCACGATAAAAAAAATTGGCCCACATTTGCATATTGCCTTTGCAAAACACTGCTTCGGCGAAGTTTTATAAAAAAAAAAAGGGGGGTTAAGAAAAATGCACGGATTAGCTTGCACTGGTGAAACACCTGTATACAAGTGAGGCCACTATTGGTCAGGCTCCCTTCCCCGCTCAATAAGCATATGTTAATGGGCCGGCCCCAGGGAGAGAAAGGGAATGACACCTCTGCCTATTGATAAAAGAGAAGTCATTGAGGCTCATCTGCGCAGATCGTCATTGTACCAAAAGCGCACCCTTCCGATCACGCGCTGAATGCTAATTGGCTGTCAAGTGGTTGTCAACATTCGAAACTAGAAACTGTTGGCAGCCATTTTATGCCTCGGTACAAGGGAGGCTGAAGAAGCGTGTGAAATGTGTGTTTCAAACATGAAAAGGGGGAGGGTAGACACACCCTGATCCTCTAGGTCTGCTCAGGGGGTCACACAAGGACCCCCAGGGACCATAATCTTTTTTTTGGGGGTCAAATTGCTTGGTGCGCGTATGACCCGCGCATTCAAGCGATATAAAAAAAAGAAAACGTGGGCTTCCGTGCGTCTTTGGTAATTAACATTCTTTCAACTGTTTAGAGGAGATGCAGCAGTGCTGGATGCAGGATGCACTACTGAGTAAGAAAAGGTAACAATAACACTATTTACATGTTAAGCGAATGTCCTTTCATAGGCTAACATTCACTGGTTTCACTTGCAAATTCTTCTAAGTGTGGAGTTTTGGAACTTTAAAATATTCACCTAAAATCATCCGAACAACTAATTCCCATTTACTCACCTGTTATTTGGAGAGACACCAGTGCTGCATCTTTTAGCCCACCACTGACCCTGAAAAGTAGTTCTAAGTATACTTCAAAGTAATTTGTATTTTCTTCCATAGGAATCCCCTTCCTATAAAAAAAAAATGAATATATTTAGATTTGCGGATCAGGCTCTAGGGGATGGTGTCCAGGGCCAAAAAAAGTAAAAGGAAGGGGGCCACACAATGTAATGTAATTTAAAAAATAAAATATCTAAAAATAAATAGTTGAAAAAAAAATAGTAAATCGGTATCAAAAAAAATAAAATGAGAATAAATATATTTAAAAATTGTCATTTACGAAACCTTTGAAATTCACTGAAAAAACCCATAGGTTTCAGATATGTTATAGTTAGGAATTATCATTTAAAAAACCTTTGAAATTCACTGAAAAAACCATAGGTTTCAGACATGTTATAGTTAGGAATTAGCATTTAATAAACCTCAGAAATTCACTGAAAAAACCACAGGTTTCAGGGGTGTTATAGTTAGTTGGAAATTTCACTCGTACAAAACCATTGAAATTCCCCTGTTATAGTTAGTTGTACTAACTATAACTCACGCGCCTGCAATCCACTGCTGATGATGTCATATATTACATCATTCATGACATGGTCAGTGATATCACTGATGACGTCACTGATGACATCTCAAATGACATCACTGATGACATCAGCAAAACACACAAGATGATGGACGGAATGTTGCACAATGGCAAAACATTCACCCCTAGTCACAGATCTGGGTTTAATCCATCGTTACTTTGCTCACCAAGCCACCCCAGTTCAGACATGGCCATATGCAAATCAGTCTTGACCCTGTGCTTCATGGGAACAGTCCAGCCCGAACTGCCAAGCCATGTCTTCCCTGGACCGGAACCAAGCATCCTAGGACCGGTTTCTGGCTATCAGCCGTCTTCAGCCAGGATAGCTTGACTCCAGTGGCTTAGTGAGCACCGGACCCACGTCTGGGCATACCCTTCCCACATAGGGTGAACAGCAAAACACACAAGATGATGGACGGAATGTTGCACAATGGCAAAATATTCACCCCAGTCACAGGTCTCTGTTTAATCCATGTTATTTTGCTCACCAAGCCACCCCAGTTCAGACATGGCCATATGTAAATCAGTCTTGACCATGTGCCTCATGGGAACAGTCCAGCCCAAACTGCCAAGCCATGTCTTCCCTGGACCGGAATCAAGCATCCTAGGACCGGTTTCTGGCTATCAGCCGTCTTCAGCCAGGATAGCTTGACTCCAGTGGCTTAGTGAGCACCGGACCCACGTCTGGGCATACCCTTCTCACATAGGGTGAATAGCAAAATACACAAGATGATGGACGGAATGTTGCACAATGGCAAAATATTCACCCCAGTCACAGGTCTCTGTTTAATCCATGTTATTTTGCTCACCAAGCCACCCCAGTTCAGACATGGCCATATGTAAATCAGTCTTGACCATGTGCCTCATGGGAACAGTCCAGCCCGAACTGCCAAGCCATGTTTTCCCTGGACCGGAATCAAGCATCCTAGGATGTGTTTTACTGCTGCTTCGTAGTTCAGAATTTGTAAAGAGTTATTTGTGAAAAGTTCTACAACAAGTATTTACAGTCGTGTATTGTGTCCCAAGTGAAATTATGAACCAATGCAAATGAATAACATTTGTGAAACAATATGTGCAAGGTTTCAAATAAACTTTGTTATATACAAAAGGCAACCAATTTCTTTTTTTCAAATACATAACATCTGAAAAAAACATATTTGAAAAAAAGAAATTGGTCGCTTTTGTATATAACAAAATTCTGTTTTTCAATACAATTATTGTACAAATTAATCAGTGCGTTTGAGTCTCTTTCTATCTGACATCTCACCTAATCCCTGTCTATATATGAGATTTTCGCTTTGTCTTATCAATCAATATTAAGTATCCTTTCCACAGGAACCATTGTTTTCTTAAAATACTTAATCACCCTGGTTCCGTCGTGAGTAGGGTTCCCTTGTTTTCTTTTTCGGCTTCCTGGTTCAGAGACAGGGATGTGTGCGGGCACACGCACAAACGTACACACGCACAAATACACGCACCCACGCCCACACACTGACGGACCCACGAGCACACAAAGGCATACAAACACCCAGAAGACGAAGGACCGCTCACAAGCAGACACATGCCAACACGCAGTTAGGGCACACAAAACATATTTATACATTGGTGCACACAAAACACACCTGGAAGCATGCACGCACACACCCAGACAGAAACATGCGGAGAAAAACACACACCTGAGGGCGTATACAGAGGGAAAGGCAGGCACGTGTGCACACCACTGCTGCACACACACACACACACACACACACACCTTCACAGCACAGCTCCAGTGCACAAAGGCGCTTTTACATGCACTGGAGAGATTTATTTTATGTTTTCTCCAGAGAGAAGCTCCAACACTGACAACAGAGGATGCCTCCGAAAGTGAAATGGTTAAAGCGACATTTGCCAGTTAAATGAACTTTCCAGATAGTTCCAGTGGTATGCAACACTCTTACCGCTTGTGGTCGTGGAGGAACTCGTCTACACATGAGCTTCATATAGATCATGGCGTGTTCACGAAAGCGGCCTGTTTGGGAATCTTCTGAAAGATTCACCGTGCGTGGCGCTAGCTGCTTCTCTCCTTCCTTGAGCCACACATTCGACACCAACAGGAGGAAACTAGTGCTGGAAAGTAGGGGAAACTCATCGGAAATGGGTTATAGTACAAATATCTGGGCCGGATATATGACGTTACCACGCGTTCTTTTACCACGCAGACCATTACCACGCATTTTTTACAACGCAGGACCCTTTACCACGCATACCATTACAACGCTGGTATTTACAACGCAGGTACTATTACAACGCATACCATTACAACGTAAGTATAGGTAAGTAAATAATATGGTAAAATAATTTAATTATTAATAATATTTTTTTAAATAAATAAATTATTATTTTAATATTTAATATTTTAATTATTTATATTAATATTTATTTATTAATATTTAAATATACATGTTAAAAATACCCCTGTACCCCAAAACCCAAACCCAGCCCTAAAACCTAAAAATACCCCTGAACCCCAAAACCCAAACCCAGCCCTGAACCCTAAAAATACCCCTGTACCCCAAAAACTGAAAACTGACCCTGAACCCTAAAAATACCCCTGTACTCCAAAAACTGAAAACTGACCCTGAACCCTAAAAATACCCCTGTACCCCAAAAACTGAAAACTGACCCTGAACCCTAAAAATACCCCTGTACCCCAAAAACTGAAAACTGACCCTGAACCCTAAAAATACCCCTGTACCCCAAAAACTGAAAACTGACCCTGAACCCTAAAAATACCCCTGTACCCAAAAACTGAAAACTGACCCTGAACCCTAAAAATACCCCTTTACCCAAAAACTGAAAACTGACCCTAAACCCTAAAAATACCCATTTACCCAAAAACTGAAAACTGACCCTGAACCCTAAAAATACCCATTTACCCAAAACCCAAACCTAAAATATTTTAAATAAAATTATATACTTACCAATACTTACGTTGTAATGGTATGCGTTGTAAAGGTACCTGCGTTGTAAATACCAGCGTTGTAATGGTATGCGTGGTAAAGGGTCCTGCGTTGTAAAAGTTGCGTGGTAAAGGTAGGTCGTGGTAAAAGTTGCGTGGTAAAGGTTGTATACCATCTGGGCCGGATCCCCATGGACGTAGGCTGATGCTGTATTTGCCCTGCTGTCATATTACTCCCCGAAGCACACATCGGCGGTCGGCATGCTCGCGGGAGGGAGGTCAAGTGGGTGGAGAATAAAAATAAACAAGCAGCATGCGCTGCCCACCCCTCGCACACACCGGCTCTTTGCGCATGCGCCGCTGCCATGTTTAGGTCAGGCAGAGATGTGCAAGACAAACAAAAAGTCCGAACAGTGAGGACGAAAACTGTAGTTGGTGGCCCCTGCTTCTGGACCACACAGAAGTCAGTTGGACATCAACAGCCACTGAAAACAAAGGTAGCAAGAGCGATAACAACATTTAGCAAATGGCGAGAGGCAGGATAAACTACCGGCTGCTTGCCAACATATAGAGATTACTTTAGGTCTCGCTGAGACAGCGTGCGCAGCGCATGCGCTGCCAAGGCGAAGCCTAAAAAAGGTATATAAGGAACCAGTAATTGAGGTGAGATAAGGCAGATGGACTGATTTTTTTAGGGTTGCTGAAAGACGAATCTCCAACTTCAGGTCCTACAGATGTGGCGTGGTGAATGACTTAGCCCAGGTATTCTAAAATAACTGCACTGCACATCATAGTTATAACATAACCAGTTATTAGGCTAGGGATGTGAAATGAAACATATTCGGTGTGTATAAAAGATTCACTCTTTTATACGTTTTCGTCAATAAGTTACTAATAATAACAGCTATATGGACAACGTCCTCCAACATTCAACGTTTATGTCATATCATGGATGAAATGTCTGGGGAGGCTGAACGTTCGGTGGTGGTACCCCTGGATTTTGAAAAAGCATTTGACATGCTCAGATTGTCTTATCTGCCTCAGATTTTGGAGGATTTTGGGATTGATCCTAACTTCTTAGGTTGGAACAGGCGCTTGTATATCACTCCGGTGGTGCGGGTAAGCACTGGTCATCAGATCTCATAGTCTTTCTCCATAGACAGAGGGACCCGTAAGAGGTGCTCCTTGTCTCCAGGGCTTTTCGCACTCGCCATGGAGCCACTTGCTACCTTGCTGTGTGCCAGAGGCTCCCTCAGGACTATTAAGATGGGGCTGGACTGGCACACTGTATCTGCATATACAGACAATGTATTAATAAATCTGAGAGACCATTCATACTCACTACCATTCCCCTATGACATGCTTGATCTCTTTGAAGAGATGACAGGCCTCTGGGTTAACTGGGGTAAGTCTTGCATCTTCCCTTTATGCCAAATTGAGCCAGAGTGCAGGAAGAAGCTGGTTACGGGGCACCTCCCTTGGAGGTTTGCCACCTTTTGTTACCTTGGTGTAACTGTCTACCTTAATGATCAGGATCTACTAGATAGAAATCATGGTAAGGCCTTCACCTGGATTTGCAAAGTCCATGCACTTCTGGACCCAATTGCCTCTCTCACTGATGGACAGGGTGTCGGTGGCCACAATGGTGGTCTTTCGGAGGCTCTTATATTTCTTTACAGCTCTACCAGTACTAACACCAAATTTTTTGTTAGATCACTGAGGAGCCTGGAGTCTGAATTTGTATGGGGACCTACTTGGAAGCAGGTCTCATTCGCCATGCTTCAGTGTCCCATGCTTGGGGGTGGGGGGGACATGGAGTTCTGGATCTGAAGTTATATTTTGCAGTGGCACAATTGCAATGGCAAATGCGCTGGATGACCAGAGATGGAACAGCGGATGGCAACATGGTCCAAATGGACCCGAGGAGCATGAACATACTGGATTGGCTCTTCTCTCCGGGAACACTGACCTGAGGACTGGGTCTACTATCTCACGTTGCCAAGCCTATTTGTAAATGATATATACAGCCTAGGCATGCTACAACCGCTTATGCTCCACAGCTGCCCCTCTGGAGTGTTCCTACTTTCCAAACTGTGATGGGGATTCATGATCCCTTTCCATGGAGACAGGCCGGTAACACCCAATGGGATGACTATCATCTATGGTACTACACTATCCTTCCAGACCCAGGAGGAACTTTATGGGCTTGGAGACGGTCTCTTTCTAACACATAATGCACTCATGGCAGTAATTGGGGAAGTATGAGCTCCGGGGCAGGCTGAGCCTCTACTGCACCTAGGATTGCAATGATTCTTGATACATGGGCTTGGCCGTCAAGCGATTTTAGTAATATATATGTTTTTCTAGGGGAATGCCCTGATCTCTTAACCCAGGACAAAGTGGGAGGATTCCCTCAACACAGAGTTAACCTCCAAGCAATGGACCATGGCTTTGAAGCAGGTGACGCGAGTTTCAAGTAATGCCTGGGGGGCATTTTCCATCAGCGGACGGCTGACACCAGACCTGGGACCACTCACCTGCTCATTGCCTCGTCGCCTCTAGGGTGCTCACGCTGCAGTTCTCTCCCGCCGCAGCGGTCCAGTGAAGCCTGTGGACGCCGCGGGGAGACTACAGCTCCCAGAGTGCTCGGCGATCACTTCTGCCCACTTCCGCCTGACAGCGCGCCCGGAGGCGCTTTAAAGGGCGTAGGCTCCATCTGAGGAGCGGGGGCATTTTCCATCAGCGGACGGCTGACACCAGACCTGGGACCACTCACCTGCTTGTTGCCTCGCCGCCTCTGGGGTGCTCACGCTGCAGTTCTCTCCCGCCGCAGCGGTCCAGTGAAGCCTGTGGACGCCGCGGGGAGACTACAGCTCCCAGAGTGCTCGGCGATCACTTCCACCCACTTCCGCCTGACAGCGCGCCCGGAGGCGCTTTAAAGGGCGTAGGCTTCGTCCGCGTCGCGGGACGCGCGCGGGCGTGCGACGGGCTAAGCCCGGGCAAAGGGCGGGCCCTCTGAGGCCCTCAGAGGTCAGCAGTGGTCGGGCGGCCATCCATCTAACCTCTACTGGAAGGTGAGACTCATCGTCTACTATGGGGGAATGTAACAACACCTCCACTAGTACAAATAATATAGATACTAAGATTACCGAAGCCCCTGCATCACTACAACTTTCCTTTGAGAGTCTCCTGGAAAATGCGTTTAATGAGATCGCTGAGACCGAAAGGAGATTTTCATTGGCTTCTCAAAGTAATGGCCAACCGACCATTGTTATAAGTCCTAATCACACTATACCCCTATTGCCAGAGGTAATTATAGTAAAATCTAGCTCTGCGGCGAGCTCATCTGTTGTATCGGAAGAAGGAAACACCCTTGTTATAGTTAATGATGTTGCTAGCGAATCTGCACCTTCAACCGTAAATATTAAGACTGCAGGAGCAAAACGTAAAAGGGTCCCAGCAAAGACTGTTTTAAACAAGAGGAAGCAGCCCCCTAGGAGTGTTAATCAGCCTACCCCACAGAGTATGTGGTCTAGGGGGAAAAAGCGTCAAACAGAAGCCCCAACAGTTTGTTTGGACATAGGGGAACATTGTGATACCGGGATAATAAATGATGGTACTAATTCAATCTGCACACAGACGGATTTTCCTATTGAAAATGTTCATCAATTTAAACCACAGGGAAACCTTATAGAGACTGTTGCAGATACAATTTTTAAACAACTTGAAGGTCAAATGATGAAACAATTTAATATTATTTTTAAAAGGTTTGACTGACTGGAGACTCTTGTGAAAAATGATGTAGCAAAGAGGAAAGGGATGGTTTGTCTAGACCAAATTAGAGGCGACCGTTTGTTAAAAGATTTAGAGTCTATTACTAGTACTCTATCCAACGGAGAGCCCAATAAAAATTGTAATTTAGCTAAAATTCAAGGGGTCATAGGGGTACCAATTGTTAGCATTTCCTCCCTGACACCAGTAGAAGCTAATACAAAGCAAAATGACTCCCCACGAATTGTACAAATTTCGCCTCCCATTCCTCCGCCACCTTCCGGTCTGATTAAAATCACAAATATTACCAAAAAGAGCATCCCCCCCACCGGTACAGCTAAGCAGAAAGTACCTACCAGACCTGGCTAGCACAGGGCTCAACCTGAGGATAATAGACCAATAAAACATCAAGGTCCAGCTTTACATCTTCCTCCTGAGTCGTGCCCTTATGTTTTGGTCTTGGCCGGTATACCACCACTTAGGGAGGGCCAAAGCGAATCTTGGGTACAATTACACAACAAATGTATTGACTGGTTAACTAAGCACAAGGGGGTTGGCTACGACATAACAAATGAAATTCTCTCTGCTCGCCGGGTGACCTGGGTCGGTCCCCTGTTTAAAAACATCAATGGGGACTGTATCACAATCAATTTTAGGAACCCGGGCGTAGTAAAATATTTACTAAACAGGAAGAATACTCAGAATGGTCCATCTACCGTGGTGACCCCCTTACCTCTGAATTACTTTTACAGACCCCCTAACAGATTGTTGCAATCACCACCAACATTTCCATTACATAATAGATTCTCAGCATTATCAGACCAGGGCACTTTAGATTGACTGCCTGCAACTCTGGAAGATTCTGCTGCAGTGTTGCCCATTGCTGATGATTTTTTAAAGACTTTAGATTCTGGGATGGTCTTGTCATTGCCCCACCATCCTTTGCCATTAAACCCTCAATGTGATCAAGTTTCTAATTTAACAACTATTGTCACTCATGATGTTTGTCCATATGTTTATGAGAATTTGTCCATTGTAAGTTGGAACATTGCAGGGCTAAGGGCAAAATTAGAAAACAAAGCTTGGAAGGATTGGGTATTTTGGTTATGATGTTTTAATGTTCCAGGAAACTTGGAGCACAACTAATCTGTTATTAGAAGGGTATAGCTGTCACAACAGTATTGTGCCATCCCCACCTTTAGGCCGTCCAAATGGGGGTTTATCAATTTGGATAAAAATAATAGCAGAGGTAAAAATAGAAGTAATACAAACTAATACCCCAAGTTTTATGGCACTGGTATATGTAAGAGAGGTAAAATTATGTCTGATAAACTTCTATAATAATGATTTTTTATCCCACCCGAACCGTAATTTTTTAGACTTGTTTAATTTTTTCGATGATATAATAGAGGGGCATAAATACGGGAAGTTTGATGGGATCTGTTTAGGAGGGGATTTTAATGCTCACATCCATTTAAAGAATCCCCCATGCAGGAGAGGCGTAGAATTATCCGATCTCCTTGCAACTAGAGAACTCATAAACTCTATGGAATTTGCTGGTAATGATACAAGCACTAAACCAGTCCCTACTTACATCGGTCATGGGAGTGCAACAACTATTGATTATATATTTGTTTCACCTTGCCTTGCCGATGTTTTATCAAAGGCAGAGGTAGTGTACAATGTATATAGTGACCACTACCCAATTGTGATTCATCTGAAATTGCCAAGGGGGAAAATATCACATAGGGAAATCGGCGCAGCTAACTTGGCGGCGACAACGGATTGATTAAGAGTTGTCTGGAGGGGAGTGGATAACAGAGGTGTTTTGGGCACCGTAATTAGGAAACATCGCGGACTGTCTAGACATCGATAATTGCGGGGGCAATTTGATTCAATCTTTTGGGGAACTCTGCTTCGCAATAAAAAGCGAAATTTCCAAGCCAACATCAAGGAAAGCTGAGGGAGCCCCAAAATGGTTTGATGCCTCCTGCTCAAAGGCAAACCGGGATCTAAGGGTTGCTCTCATGGCCGAACCACGGGATATTTCCCAGGTAAGGCTTCTGAGAGCAAGATACAAATCCACGCTGCGCACTAGATCAAATTAACTAGTTAAAGGTCATTGGGAATCTTTAGTACTTTCAGCTGCACTAAAAGATACCCCGGGTTTCTGGAAGGAGGTAAGGATGTTAAGATCACTTGGTTCGAATATAACATCGATCAATTGTAATATCCTAGGACCTGCGTGGGTGGAGCATTTTTCAACGATTTATACTGTATCTGATCACCCTGTAGTAAACTTTCCTTCCCCAACTCCCTTAAACATTACATTGCTTGAGGTAGAGGATGCTATTACCGAATCCGCCAGTAATAAAGCACCCGGCCCAGATGGTCTTTCCATCAACCAATTAAAATGTGAAATTAATTTCTGGGCTCCATTATTATGCAATGTTTTTAACAATTTAACAAATGAATCCATCCCTGAAACTTGGTCAAATAGCACTATCGTCCCCATCTTTAAAAAAGGTAATAGACTTGACCCTGGGTGTTACCGCCCAATATCGTTGATTGATAACACCCTGAAAGTATTGGGCAGGGTAATTTTTAAAAGAATTAGAACTTGGGCGGAGGAAAGTTCTATTCTACACCCAAGCCAGCTAGGGTTTCGTAGTAAGGTGGGCACGGTAGAACAGTGCCTAAATTTAAACTTGATAATGGCTAAATATACAATTGCCAAAAAATCCCCCTTATATTTTGGTTTTATGGACCTGAGTTCTGCTTTTGATTTTGTAAACCGCTCCCGTTTATGGACTGCCCTTCTTACTTATGGTTTAGACGAAAATTTGGTGCATTTCCTATCTTACCTTCACAGCAACCTAAGAGCCCGTGTGCGCATTAACCGTTATGGTGAAGTTTCAGATGATATTTTAATCGACAGGGGGGTCAGACAGGGTTGCGTTCTGGCCCCGCTGCTTTTTATTTTATATATTAATGAATTGAGCAGCTCATTAGGAATCCTAACTAAAGATGTACCTTATATTAAGGGCATGCCGTTACCCACCCTTCTTTATGCTGACGATGCGGTCCTAATGGGCCGCACCCCAAAGGCCCTGCGTACTTTAATCTCAGGGTTCGTTAGTTTTATGGCTGATCTGGGTTTAAGTACAAATTTCAAAAAATCCCTTATTATGTCCTGTGGCCCAAAAAAGCATAAAATCACAAGGGTAACCTCAGGGGAGAATGTTTTACTTAGCACATGTACTTTTCCATATTTAGGGCTGATGTTTTCGAACAGCGGCTCATGGCAACTGCATGTTTCTTATGCCAGAAACAAATTTGGTAAAGCCATTAACTCCATAATTTCTTTACGTCAACCCAACTATGCGGATGTGATAACGCCATTAATTAAGATTTACCAAACACAATGCATCCCTACCGGCACTTATGGTGCCGAGGTATGGGGATATACAAATTGTGTCGGAAATCGTTGGGAGGAGTTATCTGTGCTTCAAATTACATATGTCATAGTGAATTAAACATCCCCTATATTGAGGACTTTGTTAGATCAAGGCCTGCCCTTTTTTGGTTAAAGTTATGGACGAACCCGGCAGCCATATTGACCCAAGACATAATATTAGACTGCTTAAAATGTGATAGGGCACATTATATACCATGGTTAAAAGCAGTAAAAGAAAGCCTAATAGATGTTGGGTATGGCTATCTGTTTACATCTCCTAACCTTATTGATCGTTCTCATAAGAAGTGTATTCAAGGGGCTTTGTACAATCTGTACAGAGAAAAACGGGAAAGGATACACTTCCCTAAATGTACAGTTGCCAAATATTTGGGCCATTCAGAGCTCATTTCTAGTTACACTGCCCCACCCCGGAAATACCTACGTTTAAATCTTGGTAGGTGGAATACAAGTTTACTATTCCGTTTCCGGGACGGCAGTATAGTAAATTTGTTAAATTCTCCACTGGGTTATAATAAAGATTTGGAAACATTAGGTTGTCCTTGTAACCCGTGTATGAAACAAAGCCTCATGCATTTCATGTTTTTCTGTGATTTTTATACATTGTTTACTATGCACTTTTTAATGCCTTATTGCAGGAAATACGATCTGGTTGATTTTAAGATTGCTATGAGGAATCTGTTAATGTTAGGTACTGATGAAATTATATTTAGAGTGAGCTGTTTTTTAAAGGCTGCTGTTCGCTCACGAGCTACTTTGAGCATTGATTGATAGGAATTTACAATCTGCATATTGCACCTTATATCTTCTTCGTTTGTTATATGTTTTAAGCTGTGTATATATATATTTATATGTATCTGTGTGGATAACTGCCGTCATTCTTAAGGAATTTTTTAGAATTGTATATATCGCCTTGTTGCTTTTTAAAAAAAAATGTTTTTGCACTTTTTGCACATCAGACATATCATATCATCATATTTGCCAGTTGTTTCATTTCTTGTATTATACTGCATGTCATAACATTTGTTGTGTACTTTTATGGATTTATTTTTTTCCGAATAAAGATCTTTGACTGACTGACTAAAATTCAGGCAATTTAATTATTTGCATTAAACTTATCTCACACCACACTGCCTCCACAAAATGTTCCCTGCAGTGTCCCCTGAGTGCCCGAGATGTGGCCACACGGATGCACCATTTATACACATGGTTGGGGAATGCCTGCCGCTGCTGCACACTTGCACCCAGGTACTAGCACAGGTATCATCGATAAGCGATGTCCAGTTGTCAGAATCAGAATCAAAATACTTTATTCGGTTAAAAACAGAGAATAACCATAAAAGTAGCATGACAAAGTACAATTTACAATGGGTCAGGTGATCATTATTTAAAATCTCAGCAAAAGAACATATAAGAAAAAGAAAACATAGATACAGCATAAGAATTAATTCATTTGAAGGGTTTTACGACAGTTAAAAACTAATTTAAAAAATTCAGCGAGTGATGCTACCATAAAAACAGTTTCCATTTTTTGAAACTCTAGAAACGCTAGGCGACATCTATATACATTTAAGTCTTTAAGAATGGGGATAATAAGTTTTCTGCGATAAAAAGTGTAAAATTTACAAAAGAATAAAATATGAATATCGGATTGTGGGGACACATCATCACATGGGCAGGGACATAAGTCTTTCGACCAACAGT
The DNA here is from genome assembly GCF_964261635.1 of Lissotriton helveticus. Classification (NCBI taxonomy): domain Eukaryota; kingdom Metazoa; phylum Chordata; class Amphibia; order Caudata; family Salamandridae; genus Lissotriton; species Lissotriton helveticus. Next base: position 998,459,950 of record NC_136067.1, read on the forward strand.
TCATCACAGGGAAAGATAATAACCTAAAACGATGTTAAATCTAAACCGGGTTAAAAGGAAACGTTCATAGCTAGAGCGCGCGACGCGGCAGACAAGATGGCCGCCCCTCCCTGAGCTCCGCGATTCCGGCGGCGCTTCACTTACGGAGGTCCCGCTTCCCGACAGCATTTTTGGTCGGAAACGGCGGATTTTGACATCGGAACTGCCCCCCAGCACATGGGTATGTTCTTGAACATGTTAATGCATTTTTTGGGGCCATATTTGGCATAAATGCCGCTGCCTCAGCTCCGGCCGCCATTTTGGTTTTTTTCATTTTTTCGTTTTTTATAAAACGTCCTACTTTTGCATCTTCTGCTGCTCCTGTCTTCTCGACGGACATATGTCTTTCTTTATTGCTCCAGGAGACTTTCTTTGAGGTGCCTTGAGGTGATACTGCCCTAATTTTGGTGACTCTTTCCTGCCCTCATATTTCTATTGGAACCTGCCTGCTTGGTGCGTCACTGCTTCACTTCTACGCACTTTTGTCTACCACGGAGGTTCATTGTTCTTTACTGGGGGTTTTTTGTCTCCACTTCTGCAATTTGTTTGCTTTCACACTGCATGGTGGGCTGCTTTGTTCTTTGCCTCACGCAGTTTTTTCACCTCAATCATCATGCAGCAGGCACATGGCGCTAAAGCCTCCACTGCAGTTTCTTCCTCACGCAAGGATCCTACATCAACAGGCAAGCGTCCCAAGACGGATCCCCCGTCTCCTTCTAAATCTCCGTCCCCTGTCACCCTTGATGACCTCATGGAGGAACTTCGTCTAATCCGCCCATTTATTGCGGATACTACTGCTACCCTGCAGAGATTAGACGACAAATGGTCCAACCTTGATCAAAGGGTCACTGACGTTGAACAAAAAATCAGTGACGCTCAAGATGTTGTTGCCAAGGTGGATAGCCTCGCCAAGGAAGTTCAAGTACTCAAGAAAACGACCGAGGACTTGGAAAATAGAAATAGACGCAACAACCTGCGTATTTATGGCGTTCCAGAAAATTCAGAAGGGTCCGACATCATCCTCTTCTTGAAGTCACAAGTCCTCCCAATAGTTGGGCTGCCTAAACATGTCGATTTGAATATTCAGAGGGCGCATCGTCTTGGCCCAAAAAATTCCTCTTCCTCTTCAAAACCTAGAGGCATCATTGCATATTTTCTTTTGTATTCCGACCTCATGTCCGTTTTGCATTCAGCCAAACAACACAAGCAACTACTTTGGTCGGGCCATAAACTTTTTTTCTCTCAGGATGTCTCTAAACAAACTGCGTCACGTCGAAAGGAATTTCTCGATCTGCGGCCTACACTACGCTCCATGAACGCTAGATACGGCCTCATTCATCCCTGCTTCTTCAAGGTCACATACAAAGAGAGGTCTTATAGCTTCGAGGATCCGGCTGACCTACGCAGATTCATCCACTCCCACAGAGAAGACTCCATGGAACAAAGCGACTCTTAGTCTCTTTATGTTTTCTTCTCTGTATTCTACTCATTGTCCCTACTTGTGCTGTTTATTTGTTTTCAGGCATATGTTCTAATTGGTTTTTGTCTCCGCTGTTTTCTAGATTCGTCGTCCTCTGTTTTGATTGTCAGCCCTGCCATCGTACCGTGCTGTCTCTGTCTCCATTATTCCAATTCGCTGTTGTTTTTACTTAACTGTTCGGTAAGTCTCCTCCATTTGTTTTCTATTGTCGTGTTCGGTCTTGGGTTCTTTTCTTTTACTCCATGTTTTTCCTCGTGTCTCTTTTTCATGTTCCTTTGACCGGGTTTTCTGACATTTTCCCTTTTGTTCGGTCGTCTTTTCTTGCTGCTCCCGCTCTCACTTTATTGTCTCTTTTCTTCGTTATTTGTCTTGTATGGCTGGAACCGTTTTGGTTTCTTTCGCCATCCTTCTTTCTACTGTCTTTTTTCGGGTAGCGTTTAGCTCCCACCTCCTTTTTCTTCACTGCCCTCTCCTTTCCTTTTCTTTTCCTTTAAGTTTTTCCTCCTATTTTCCTGTTGCCTTCATTCTTTCCCCGTCATTACTCCTTTCTCTCATTTTGTATCATGGTTTTGGCTCCTCTCCTCTTCTCTCTTCTTCCACTCCTTCTCTCCATACGCAACTTCAAGTGGTAGTGCTGCCTAGTTCTTTCCTACTCTCTCTCATTCATTCCCCTGGCTGTTCTCTTCTCCTCTCTTTTCGCCTCACTGGGCTTGTTCCTATATGCCTTCTTTTATCTTCTCTCCTCTATCTCTTCATAGTTGCTGGGATTTTTTCTCTCTCCTTTTTCTCTCCTCTCCTCTTATGAAAGGTTTCAGACTCATTTCTTGGAATGTTAAGGGTCTTCGCAACCCTATTAAGAAACAACGTGTTGTGTCTCACCTTGCTCGTTTACAATGCCAAATTGCCTTTTTGCAAGAGACACATATTACTGCTGATGAGTTGTCTAAGTTACGCAGACAATGGGTTGGGGAAGTTTACTGTTCTCCGGCTGTTAACCGTAAAAATGGTGTTGTTATTTTATTTCATAAATCTCTGTCTGTTCAAATACACAAAGAAACTGCTGATTCTAATGGTAGGTGGTTGCTCCTAGACTGTACTGTTAATGATGTTCCTCTTTCCCTTTGCAATGTTTATGGTCCTACTGGGGTGGATAATTCTTTCTGGACTGCTTTTTCTTCCCTTGTATCCTCCATTGCCTCTGAAGATTTGATTGTTGGGGGGGATTGTAATCAATTGATGGACCCTTTCTTGGACCGTAAATCCCAAGCACGTTATGTCCCTAACAAGATGCAAAAGTCCTTCCACAGATCCATCTCTTCTAGAGGCTTAATAGATTCCTGGAGAATCTCTCACCCCGATTCGTTGGAATTTTCTTTTTATTCTCCTGTGCATGCTTCCCATTCCCGTATAGATTACATTTTTCTTTCCCACCATGCTTTCCAATTCATGACTAACTCTGAAATAGGTTCTATCCTGATCTCTGATCATGCCCCTATTATCCTGGATATGGATTATCCCTCCCCCACTCCCAAAACCCGTAGATGGCGCTTTAATAATTCTCTCTTACTTACCTCTTCCTTCACTGATTATTTCACCCACTTCATGGATGAGTTCTTTACTAACAACCTGAATACTTCCTCTGATTTCCACTTTATTTGGGATGCCTTCAAGGCTGCTGCTCGCGGCTGCATTATTGACTTTGTTGCTCGCAAAAGGAAGCAAGCGCGTGATAAAGCATCCTCTTTTCTTCACCGCATTAAAGAGCTTGAGCTTGAGCATCTTTATTTTACCTCCAACTCTCCTGATTCTTTGTCCACCCTTATTAAAGCAAAAATTGAATTTAACAAACACTCTTGGGATTCTGCCTCTAACCAGCTTCTCCAATTTAACGCTAAAATCTATGGTGGTCGGAATAAAGCTGGTAGGTCTTTAGCGAATTATCTCAAAATCAAAAAACAAAAATCTAAAATTGTGACGATCAAGGATTCGCAAGGCTCCCTTCATTCCTCAGACTCTAAAATTCTTGATTGTTTTGTCCAATATTATTCTACCCTTTACACGCCTGAGTCCAATCCTTCCGCTACACTAATTGATTCCTTCTTTCACTCCATCCCTAAGCCTTCCGCACCTCTTGTAGATTTCTCTTCCCTCGATGCCCCCATCTCTGAATCGGAAATTCTTACGGCTCTTTCTCTTCTCCCTAAAGATAAGACGCCTGGCCCTGATGGTTTTACAGTACGGTTCTTTCTCCACTTCAAAACTGTTTTGGTTCCTTATTTGCTCCAATTAATTAATCATTTTCTCGCTACCGGTGAATCTAAAGGCTCTTTTACGCAAGCTATGCTTGTCCTTCTCCCCAAAAAAGATAAAGATCCTTCCCAGTGTAAAAACTATAGGCCCATTTCCCTCATCAACACTGATTGTAAGATATATGCCAAACTCTTAGCTCTACGCATCAACTCCGTTGTTCCTGATTTAGTTAATATTTATCAATCCGGTTTTGTTAAAGGCAGGTCTATCACTGATAACTCACGGACCCTTCTCAATATTATGCACCTTTCTGCCAAAATGGACACTCCTATAGCGGCTATTACCCTTGACGCTGAGAAAGCTTTCGATCGTGTTAATTGGGATTTTATGTTTGGTGCACTTCGTTGGCACGGTTTTAGCCCCACTATCCTCAAATACATTAAATTGCTCTATTCTTTTCCCACTACTTCCATTTGGGTTAACGGTTCTCAATCTCCTTATTTCCCCCTCCACAGAGGCACTAGACAAGGTTGTCCGTTATCCCCTCTCCTTTTTATTTTGGCATTGGAACCTTTCTTGGAGAAAATTCGACAATCCCCCGAATATTCCGGTTTCATTTACAAAGATGTTGAAATCAAATACACGGCTTATGCTGATGATATCTTGCTTTATATTTCAAATCCTCTTGTTGCCCTTCCCGCTTTTTTTTCTTTACTCCGGGATTACTCTTCGGTCTCCGGCTATAAGTTAAATGTAGATAAGTCAGAGGTCCTTCCTCTTAACAAACATTGCCTTCCCCATATGTTTCATGGCTCAGGCTTTGAGTGGAACCCTGGACATATTAAATGTCTTGGCGTCCTGTATGCTAGTACCATTAGAGACACCATTAAACTGAACCATTCTGATGTTCTTAAGAAACTCTCCTCCCTCATTGATCGTTGGTCCCCGCTCTTCCTTTCATGGTGGGGTCGTCTTTCCACCATCAAAATGATGCTCCTTCCTATAGTTAACTTCTGCCTTTCTATGCTTCCTGTCTCCCTTCCCCATTCCTTCTTTAAATCTATCAATGGACTCTTCTCTAAATTTCTCTGGAACAAGCGCAAAGCCAGGGTGTCTCTACTCCGCCTCCAACAACCTAAACATCTTGGTGGTGTTAACTTCCCCAACATCTCCCGCTTTCACTCCGCCTTTTCCCTCAAACAGATTTGGACTTTTCTCCCCCACCTACCACGGCATGGAGCTCTTTGGAATTGGCTCAACTTCTCCCCTTCTCGTTTTTTACAGCTACTAATCTTACCCAGCCGCCTCAGAAGTCTGTCTCTCCTATCTTTAAACACTCTAAAGCTTTGACTCTTGCTCTTTTTCGTTCTTTTTCTTCGTCTTCCGACCTTCATTTCAATACTCCTCTCTGGTACAACAAATCTCTTAAACTCCGCAATCGGGCACTTTTCTGGAAGGAATGGATCGATAAAGGCATTCTTACTTATAAACATCTCCTTTCGAATGGCTCCTTACTAACCTTCCAGGAACTCCAGGATTCCTTTGGTATTTCCACCAAATATCTCTCGTCCTTCAATATCCTTCTTCCCACAATATCCTCTCTCATTCTTCAGGATGTCCCATCACTCCCTTCTCCTCCCTTACTTGCCTCCCCACCAAACTTCCTTATCCCTTTTAGGGCCTCGGCCATTTACAAGTTACTATCCCCCTCTCCCACAGATAGGCCCAAAACCCGTCTTGAGTTTAGATGGGAATCTGACCTCGACCACACCTTTTCCTTGCTCACCTGGGACTCCATTTGGTCTAGAATTCACTCTGTATCTCGCTCTGCTAGTACCACACAGACCTTTTACTTTTTTTACAATCGACTCTATTATACCCCTAATGATCTGTACAAATTTAAATTAATTGCCTCCAGCAAATGTTGGTCTTGTTCTAGTCCTACTAGCGATTTGTTCCACATGTTTTTTTTTTGCCCTAGAGTCAAATCAATGTGGTCCAGGGTTTGGTCTACACTTAACAAAATTCTGTCCACTGTTGTTCCTTTTGATATTGTTACCATTTTTTTGGGTGGTTTAGCCCCAGTTTGGAATGTTTCGCAGCATACCCGCAAATTTATTGACCTTTCCATTGCCATTTCTCTTCAAGTTATCACTGCTTATTGGAAAGACACTACTAATGTTGCTTATAATGCTTGGTGGAATCTACTTTGTCACCATCATAGACTAGATCGTGCTTGTGCTTCGACAATTCCACTGTTGATAAAACGTGATTTATTGTGGTCTCCTTTGACAGAATTCTTGTCCAGAGACGCCTCATGATCATCCACAGTTGTTATTTCTCTAATATTGTTTTTTTTTTATTAGTGTTTTTCGCCTAATTTTTGAAATGTGATGATGTTTTCCGCCTAATTATTGAAATGTGATGATGTTTCCCTTTGCACCTCTCTCCCCTCCCTTCCCTTTCATCCCTTTTTTCTTTTTATTTTATTTTCTCTTTTCCTTTTCCCCCTAAAAATTGAAAAGTTATAAAAGCATTTCTCCTTAGTATATTTTCTAACCCTTCTTGGGGTTTAACTTTTCATTTGCAATGTTTTCGATCTTTTTTTATTTATCTCATGCTGTTTCCTTTCTTGCCATTGTACTCCTGTTTTACATTGTTTTGCACTATTCAATAAAGCTTTTCAAACTTAAAAAAAAAAAAAAAAAGGAAACGTTCATGGTTGGACATGTATAGAGATAGATATGGCTGTAGTTTCTCTCCACTTATAATTGCCTGATGGGCAGAAACAGTCTTTTTTTCACCTCCTCCATTTGTCTTTTTTCCCTGAGGTGAGCAATACACAGATTTTTCAGTCCTCTTCTTGAGATATGTGCCATCGATAATGGATCCTCAAAATATTGAGCACAACTTAGTTCTTCAAGGAAATGTCTGACATAGCATATCCATTTAAAATTATTAATATTGTCCAATGCTAGAACGTCCTTTAAAATAACCCGGTTAACCACACACTCATCATTTGTCCAAACCCTGTGCCATAGAAGGATCGGCTGGATCTTAATTGTGTCAGTGACAAACACCAATCCCAATTCAGCATGGCATATAAAGGTCGCGGTACTTTCAGGGACGGACAAGATGTGACGTAAAAACTTATTTTCCATGGTTTGAATTGTACTGACATTTGAGTAACCCCACAATCCTGAGCCATAAGTAGCTACTGCTATACAAGTGGCATTATAAATAGTTAAAATTTCCTTTATGGGTCTTTTCCCTAGCTTTTTTATAAAACACTGTAAAGCCATAATAGTTTTGGAGAATAACAAGGATCTGGCATTGATTGCAGTAGTCCATGAGCCACTTTCATGAAACAAAATGCCCAGATATGGGAAAGTAGAAGTCTTCTCTAAGGGATTGGAATTTATAAAAATAGGTTTCAAATGCCTGCTTCTTCTTGTCCCACAATACATAGACAATGTTTTGGAGCAGTTAGTTTTTAAGTCCAAGCTAAGCATGAAACTATTAAAAGATGTAACCAAAGTTTGAAGTGCCATTGGGGTGCGTGCCATCAAAACTGCATCGTCCGCGTACAGTAGGGCAGGGACAGGCCTCCCACCCACCATAGGCATGTCCCTGCCCTCCTGCACAAGGCGATGCTCCAAACCATTTGTATACAACAAAAATAAAAAGGGCGCTAAAACGCACCCTTGGCGTACGCCACGACCAATCCCAAAGTGTCTGCTACATTCTCCCTCTTTCCCATACCGGACAATTGCAGTGGCCCCAGAATATAAGTCTCTCAAGAAGCATATAATAGCATTATCTACCCCCAATTCGGCCATAATTGCCCACAATTTAATATGTGACACGCAATCAAAAGCCGACGATAAGTCAACAAAAGTGAGGTATAGACATTGTTTTTTAACCCTTATATACTTCTGTTGCAAGGTAAACAAATGTAGTCCTTGCTCTATAGTCCCTAAACCCCTTTGGAACCTATATTGAAAATCACTTAGCACCCCATTTTCTTCTGCCCAGCTTTGCAATTTACCTAAAACCACTCTCCCAAGAATTTTTATGGAGGAGTCCAGTAGCGAAATTGGCCTATAGCATGTGCAGTTCTGCCTATCCCCTTTCTTGAAATACGGGCCTATAATTGATGTAAACCAGGTAGGGATTAGGCCTTTTGCCAAAGCAACATTAAAAAGCTGGACTAGCATTGGCCCCCATAAGTCAATATTGGCCTTATAAAGATCGGCTGGTATGCCGTCCGGAACAGCCGCCTTACCCCCCTTAGTTGCCTTCAGGCTCGCAAGGACTTCAGGAAGAGTTACAACCAATGCTTTAGGTAGATCTAAATTAACCATCGTGGGATCATAACCTGTATCGGGCACTGATTCGACAGCCCTATAAAGGGAGGAAAAGTGAGCCACCCACTCATCTTCTGTAACGGCAATTTCCATGCATGCTTTTTTATCATACAGGAGCGGAGTATTTATAACCCTCCAAAAAGCAGCCGGATCCTTTGATTGTGACGCCGAGCATAATTCGTCCCATGCCTCCCTTTTTATCAGGTCTTTCCTATCCTTCAGCACTGTATTGTAATTCCTCCTTAATTCTCTAATTAGGGTTACATCCCGCGGTCTTTTGTGAATCGCATGTCTAAGATTTCTTAAGGCTTTAGTGCACTTCTTGTCAAACCATTTCCTAGTGGACTTTAGGGAATTTTTTCGTGTAACCCACAAGACCTCCTTAATTGTGGTAGAAATAATGTTAAAATGAGCTAAAATGTCATTACTCTCAGCATGTTCATCCAGGCAAATCGAAAAGCTGTTCATACATTTATTCATCACTTTGGACAAAAAGTCATCCGGGACCACTTTACTCCATTTAAGAGTATAACCATTTTGAGAACCTAACTTCACATCCTGCGCCATAAACTTAATGCTTGCTACGTTTTCGGGTGGAGCAAATAGGTTCTCCATTTTTACTACCTGTGGAAAGTGGTCACTTAGAGCTAAGTCCATTATACTAGAGCTAATCAATCTTCCAGCAGAGCTATTTGTGCATAGACTAAAATCAATAATAGTCGAGGCCCCCCGACCCACAAAAGTTGGAACAAATGACATTGTGTGGTTGGCTATCTCATTCGTAAACCAAAAATCAAAATTAAAAATCATCTCATTTAGTGAATCTCCAAGTAGGGTATGTTCAAAGTGCGTTAAATTGATATCCTGTTCCAACATCAGGCCGCATATACCCTTCTGACCCTTTTTACACAGTGTACAATTAAAATCACCCCCCCATAGTATCATTACTTCACCCCCTTTTTTTTGTCAATTTCACACTGCATATCTACAGTTATTGAGGCGAGTACTTCCTTAATCATGCTACTTGGAAAATTATTATAGAAGTTAAAAAGGACAATCCTTGGACCCTTCCTTGTATCTATCACTATTTTCTGATAGTAACTGGATCCAGGTGAAAAGGAAATCTTATCGTATTCTAGCAGGTTAGATATATACATAGTCAATCCACCCTTGGGTCTGCCATGTAAACCCCCCACCGCAGGAGTAAAATGGGTTTTGTAGCCATTTAGGTGTATCGGTGCGATGGCCCAAGTTTCTTGTAGAGCTAGTATGCCTACACCATTAATTACATCATCCCAAGCTGGATTGAGGATTTTTTGTTTTAAACCTGCCACGTTCCAAAAGACCACCTTACAGAAATCTTCTATGGGTAACGCTTCTACAGCAACCCCAGCTTGGCCACCCAGCATCCCTTGTGTTATCCCGGGCACCGCTCGAGTTTCATTTGTCACATCATACCCTGGTAGATTAATCAACCCCAAGTTTACAGGAGTAGGTGCCTTAGAGACCTCTTTTTCCTCAGGGAGTCAATCCACCATTTCCAGGCAGTCAAACCGATTATAACAAGGAGTAATGGGAGGAAATTGCTGATTGCCAAACCATCCCAGATCGTCCCTTTGCGGGAGAAAGTGAGGAGTCCTCCCCCTATGTTTCACAACATTCCATCCATCTTCATTCCCCCCTCCCCATTGTGTATTATACTGATTCCTATCAAAATCCACACCATTTCCGCCTCTTTGATATCGATTGTCCCTAGTCCAGCTCCATCTATTGTCCGGATGTTCCCCATCAGGGTAGAAATAAGATAATGCCCTGGCCACAATGGACAGGCCATTGTTTCTTGGGGCCCTCATTGTGATATATTCAGCAGTACGTGGATTCTCAAAGGTTATCACCACACAGTCGCCCTGTACCCTTTTTTTATTATACCCAATCCATGGTGCCCTTTCAACCATTAAAATATTGCTTTTAATAGCTGGCAGGAGAGGGTAGTTATTATTAAGCCAATGGATGGTCTTATTTACAAGTGCCCCATTGTTTTCAATTGTTTGTACATCTAGTTCTGGTACTCCAGTCAGAACCACAACATATGGTGAGGCTTTTGGTGGTAAGTTTATATTTCTGCGCGCTTCCCTTTTAGCTAATTGGCTTTTGTCCTGTGATAGATTAGGAGTTTGTAGGACTGGAGCCTCCTTGTCAGGTAGGAATGAATTTTTAGGAATTGTTACCGTTTTTGGCGGTTGATTATTAGGCAGTTTTTCTTTTTCAGGATTAGTTGTACTTAAAGAAGTACTATTTAGGACACTCTTTGTCAGTGTAGGGCCGGGTTTGTTAGATGTTATTGCAGTAGTTTTAGCCTTGGGCGCACTAACAGTGACTATTTGTTTAACCAGATTCTCATACTGCATTTGTGTGTCTTTTTTCAAATCCTGAATATGTTTCTCCAACTCCTTAAGAAGTTCTATCAGTGGGGCTAATAGGGTTTTCATTGAGGTCTCCAACAAATATGGCATTGTACTCTTTCTTACCCTGCTAGCATTAAGGCTATCCTCAGCAGAGCTATTCCTAGAGCTATTGGAGATTAAATCGGCCATCGAATCATCCAGAATAGTATCATCCGGGATGGCTAGGCACACTGTGTTAGGGGCAGGGGATCTTCTCCTTGTGTATTATTACCATTAACAATAAGTGTGTTACTTGTGTCTATTAATGGATCTTTACCACATACATTAGTAAGCATATTTTGATTTGTCCTCCTTTTAGGAATTGCCCCTTCCTTTATCCCCTGTGACACAACATTTTTATCTTTAGGGGTCGCTGCTGTATGTATCAAAACACTAGTGGATGCCTGGATAGATGTTAAGGTTTGGACTGGGGGAACCTGAGTAAAATTAGATGTTTCCAGGAGAGTTTGCGAAACCGCTATACTATTCCCATCCAAAGGTAATATATTAATCTCTCCTCTATTTGGGCTCCGTACAGTAGCAAAATGGCCCATAGAAGACCTTCTTGCATGTTCCACATCCTGCGATACCCTTCTTTTCATCAAAGAGATCCCCTCATCAATCAGTATATTAGTTCTTACAATAAAGTCATCTAGGGTGCCTGTTAGTTCTTCCCCCCTGCTGCTGCCCTACTTCTGGTCTCACGCATCTCCATACTATAATTAGAGTCACTTTTTAGAAATGTTCATAGAACGATAAACCCTGGTCTATGAATACAGGAAGAAATATAATAGGGGTTTATAACACAACACGCAGCTTTTTTTTAGCATATAAATGGACAAGTGTCAAATGCAGATACCCCGACAGTTTTTAGGGCAGAATAACTGGCCCGGTCCGGTCTCTTCTGGCCGATGAGGGCCCGCCCTTTGCCCAGGCTTGCTCCCGCGCGCTCCCGTGACGCGGGGGCTGACGTTTAATTTATGCGCCTCCTGGCGCGCGTTGGAAGTGGCAGCACCGCAAGGGAGCTTGGGAGTTGTGGTTTCCCTGCTCCCCTCGGTCCTCCCCACACAGCGGCCGTGCAGCAGTAGAACTGTAACGGCGGCGGAGAAGGACCGGGCGGTGGCTGTGCTGCTGCAGATGGTTTTCCGCCTCCTCCTCCTCCCTGGTACGGTCGAGGACAGCTCCTTAACCCAGCAGGACGGCACTCGAAGATTTCGTGGAGCGCTAATAGGTTTCCCAGTTGTCACCGGACCCACTCCTTTGCCTTCATGGGATTATGCAATGCACTAAGCGTTATAAACATTACCTGAATCTTATTGATTTGGCACTGGTCCTCTTTAAGCGCTTAATTGTCATGAACTGGAAGGCCTCTCTCCTACCCACGATTAAGAATTGGCTCCATGTGACTCGAGATGGAGGTGGAGCAACCACAATGTGGAACACTTGCGTTCTTAAGTTGTTTGACAGCCTGCATGTGCACCCTTACCCCAGACTGTGGAGCCTGCCATGGGGAGCCAGATGGATGCCTAAGTTGACCCACTGATAGACCCATACATGCATGGTTAACGGACACCAAAAGGGGCCTGGCGTCCCCCTAGGTTGAGGTGCATTTGGGTTCTTCCCGCTCACTTGTCCCGTCCCCCCTGGAGCACCTGTTAGTTTACACCCCCCAGGTTGTGACATACTCCTACCACTTATAACTCCACAGTTCCTGTTAGCTGCCCTGGGCAGCGCCAGCTAGGCAGTTTTCGATGGTATTAATTCGTTGTTTTTTCAAGTTATGATAAATACATTAGCTTTTCCTTAACTAAACAAAGTGATTACAGTCTTATCTTGTTCTTACTTCCCTATATTTGATACCCCGCTCTACCCTTCATAATATTGTGTGAGCTGCTACCACACTTATGATCCATGTTTATATATTGGGATGTGTTTGTTACCCACTGTATGACTATGATTAGTACTGTATCATGTATCATTTGTGAAGTCTCTTGATTAAAAATACCAATAAAGGATTTTTTTTTAAATTAAAAAATAATCACTGCTATAACTATCACTCATATTATTTGTAGGAAAATAGCACTTAAAATGCAGTATAATACCAATCATTGTGTGTATTCTAATTTTGGGGTTCAGGACAGAGCTTTTCCTCTTTAACAACAAATGAAAGGTTCTCTGACAGGTTTGTCAGACTGCTCATGAGAGCATAACACCGAGGGAGGGGGGAGAGACCAGTCAGTTTTTCCTTTCTATGAAAAGATTGCAGTTCAATTTTGGGGATTAGAAAATATACAGGGTGTAATCCAGTTTCCCCCAATAACTTTGGGAAGACAACATTATGAGACAATGTATTTTTGTTTATACATAAGGTTCCTTTGGATAGCGAAGAACAAAAAGGCTGTTTGTTGCATGCATGAGCACCTTATGTCTGTCACGCTTGTGTGTTGTTGTTTTGTGGGTAGACATGAGCGGGACACACTGTGTTATACTTGTGTCTATTTCATTTGATGATGGCCAGTAGGGCGTTATGAAGTGGTTTGGCCCGTGTGACGGAGCATTCTTCAAACCACAAGAGTTGGTGAATATATGATGGGGTGGGGGCAGTTGTCGGCAGACAAAGTCTGGACTTGTAACTGGAAACATGTTACTAATGGATTCATCGTTTTTCACCATAACTTTCATGTGGACTTTCATCCTTACACTGGTGGCGAGGATGAGATAGTGTAAACATTTATGTCATATCGTGGATGAAATGTCTGGAGAGGCTGACCTTTCGGTGGTGGTACCCCTGGATTTTGAAAAAGCATTTGACATGCTCAGATTTTCGTATCCACTTCTGATGTTGGAGGATTTTGAGATAGATCCTACCTTCTTGATGTTGGATCAGGCTCTTGTATATCACTCCGGTGAGGCGGGTAAGCACTGGTCATCAGATCTCATGGTCTTTCATGGTCTTTCCTCATAGACAGAGGGACCCGTCAGAGGTGCTCCTTGTCTCCAGTGCTTTTCGCACTCGCCATGGAGCCACTTGCTACCTTGCTGTGTGCCAGAGGCTCCCTCAGGACTAATAAATAAATAAATTAAAATGGGGCTGGACTGGTACACTGTATCTGCATATACAGACAATGTATTAATAAATCTGAGAGACATTCATACTCATGACCATTTCCCTATGACATGCTTGATCTCTTTGGAGAGATGACAGGCCTCTGGCTTAACTGGGGTAAGTCTTGCATCTTCCCTTTATGCCAAATTGAGCCAGAGCGCAGAAAGGAGCTGGGTACGGGGCACCTTTTGTTACCTTGGTGTGACTGTCTACCATAAAGATCAGGATCTACTAGATAGAAATCATGGTAAGGCCTTCACCTTGATTCGCCAGTCCATGCACTTCTGGACCAAATTGCCTCTCTCACAGAGGGACAGGGTGTCGGTGGCCACAATGGTGGTTCTTCTGAGGCTCTTATATTTCTTTACAGCTCTACCAGTACTAACGCCAAAATCTTTTTTTTAGATTACCGAGGAGACTGGAGTCTGAATTTGTATGGGGACCTACTTGGAAGCGGGTCTCATTCTCCATGCTTCAGTGTCCCATGCTTGGGGGAGGGGGGAATTGGAGTTCCGGATCTGAAGTTATATTTTGCAGTGGCACAATTGCAATGGCAAATGCGCTAGCTGACCAGAGATGGAACGGCGGAGGGCAACAATGTCCAAATGGACCTGAGGAGCATGAACATAATGGATTGGCTTTTCTCTCCGGGAACACTGACCTGAGGACTGGGTCTACTATCTCACGTTGCCAAGCTTGTTGTAAATGATATTTGCAGCCTAAGCATGCTACGACTACTTATGCTCCACAGCTGCCCCTCTGGAGTGTGCCCTCTTTCCAAACTGTGATGGGGATTCATGATCCCTTTCCATGGAGGCAGACCGATAGCACCCAATTGGATGACTATCAGCTATGGTACTACACTATCCTTCCAGGCCCAGGAGGAACTTTATGGGCTTGGAGACGGTCTCTTTCTAACACATAATGCACTCATGGCAATAATTGGGGATGTATGGGCTCTGGGGCGGGCTGAGCCTCCAATGCACCTAGGATTCAATGATTGTGCGTTGTTGTTTTGTGAGTAGACACGAGTGGGACACGCTGTGTCATACCTGTGTCTATTTCATTTGATGATGGCCAGGAGGGGGTTATGTAGTGGTTTAGTTCATGTGACGGAGTCGTCTTCAAACCACAGGAGCTGGTAAATATATGATGGGGTGGTGCAGTTGTCGGCAGACAAAGTCTGGACTTGTAACTGGAAACATGTTACTAATGGATTCATCATTTTTCACCATAACTTTCGTGTGGACCTTCATCCTTACACTGGTGACGAGGATGAGATAGTGTAAAGTAGAAAGTGCACATGAAAGGTACGGGGGAAAAAACGTTTAATCAATTAGTAACATGTTTCCAGTTACAATTCCAGACTTCATTTCCTGACAACTGCCACTGCTTCACCATATATCAGGGCCGGACTGAGAACCAAAACCTGTACTGGCAAAGTGGTCAGCCTCCCCATCCCTTACCCCCCCCGGGGGGTTTGGGCTACTGCCGAGCTCTTTGCCAGGGCCGGTTTTCGGCCGATTTTGTTGCAGGGCTGATTTTGGCCCTGTAACAAAAACGGCCCCAGGGGCTCAAAACAGTCCGGGCCTGCCATATATCCACAAACCCCTGTGGTTTGAAGAATGCTACACCACGCAGTCCAAACCACTACATAACCCCCATTGGTCAGCATCATATGAAATAGACACGAGCGTAACACAATGTGTTCTGTCGTATGCCTTTTGGTTTGGCTAGTGCGGCTTCTGTGTTTTAAAGGTTAATGAATGAGACACTAGAAGGCCTAAGTGGTGCTGTCACTTTCCAAGACAACATATTGGTCTTTGGTCAAAATGCTTTAAGCACGACTGCAATTTGAAGAAAGTGTTGGTGGCCTTCTCATCAAAAGGGCTTACACTGCATGCGGGGAAATGCAAGTTGAAAAAAAAGTGGAGTAACTAGGGCGTCGCATCAGCAGAGCAACAATGTGGAAAACATTACCAAAACACCAGATCCTAGTTGCAGAGAGCAGATAGTGGCTTCACTTGGTTTGATTGAATTTTATGCTATATTTATCCCCAACTATGCATCTAAAGCGGGTACCTTCAAGTGTTTGCTGAAAATAATTTCTGTGTTTGAATGGACCGTTAACATGTCTGCGGCGTTTGAAATGTTTAAGAGGTTGATTGTGAATGCACCATGCCTGAAGCCTTTCATTGTTGGGAAGAAATGTGTGGTAATGGTGGATGCTAGTAGCTGTGGATTGGGAGGTGAGCTGATGCAAAGGGATCAGGGCAAGCAGTGGATTGTGGCACGTGTGGCTTCTAGGGCCTTGCGAGATGCTGAAAATTGATTACATGTTTTTCACCATACCTTTAGTGTGGACTTTTATCTTTACACTATTACTTTGTGCTATTTGTTTTTAAATTATAAGTCTGCTAAAATATCTACATTTACAAGATGCTAGGGCTTAGAATGCATGAGATGTGACAGGTAAGGGACAATGGCACATATTTTTTCTTGATGCATGAACTACTTTGTGTATTTTGTCTGGAATGGCTCATAATCAAGGGTCTCTCATAAGGTCCACGTTTTGTTTGGAGAGGGGGGCAGGGAGCATAAACAAAGCCTTTGTCGCCAGGATTAATTGCGAATAAAGGTGTGTGTATTTGAGCTTGTAAAGCGCACTGCTACCCGTCCGTAGGTTTCCTGGCGCTGTATAACTCTGGGGAACACGTCCTGGCTTTCCCTGTGGGATGGTCCCTGCTGGGAGTCCCCAAGGTGGAGCCAGGCATCCCCGGAATTGATGGGGCCATTGTGGAGATTAGGCAAGCTAATGCCCAGAGTTGCCGAGTGGAACCCCTGATTAGAGTAAGCACCGAAGCGAGAATTATCGAGTCCGCTGACACAAGTCCACGACCCTACCGCGTCAGGAATTGAACCCTGGTCCCGGGCCGACTTCAGCTCCCGGGTCTGCCGCCTCTAACCAGTGAGCCACACTACTCCACAGGTCCACAGGTGAATTACAGGAGTCCCGAACGTGTCTGAATAGAAGACCATTTAACATCAAACTAGTATTCTGAGATGGAGCTATTCCTATATCATATTTCTAAGCAGAGTCGTATAATTATGAGCTCCTTGAAAGATGTTTCCAGAGAAGGGTCTAATAAACACTGATAGGTGGCCATTGTGATGAGGATGGCATGACACTTACATATAAGGCAAAGGGGAAATGGGGAGAAAATAAAGATGTGATTTTGTGGTTGTGTGCCCTAATACTAGCAATGTATTCCACTGAACATTTCTGTGTTCCAAACCCTGATTAGATGACATTTATGGCTACAAAATGTGTAACAAAAATGTTTTCATCTATCAGGACAACTTTGTCCTTTGAGCCAAGTTTTCACAGAGAGATGCCAGACTATCCGGTTATGTCAGCCTTAATGTCTCTCCTGCCCTGTCCTTCTTCAGCTGCAAACTCTGGACCAGGATGTGTCTCCTGACAAAAATTTAAGTTGGGAACCTCCAGATCCAGTCTGCACCTCCGATCCTTTCCATTTAGCTTAGGAACCAGGTCCCACTCTTCTGTTCAAGAGTGTAGCACAACAGTTATCAAAGTGTATAATTCCTGTAGCAGTGAGCATGGGGGTTCCTACTTTGCATGACTGCCTCCAGGAGTGTTTGCTCTGGATTCAAAGGCAACAGCTCTAGTGGTTTGTAGTTCCAATGAAGTGTTTTCTCCGGGTGTGCTCATCAAACCTATATAGTCACCAGAGATCACAACATCAAAGACACTTACATTTCAGATAATTTCATTATTTGTAAAATGGAGATACGCTGGATATTTTGTTGTTTCTTCTTCCCTGGCTAGTTTACTTCAATAATTAACTTAGTTTTGATTCCCTTGTTGTTCAATATGTTTCACTTTGTGAAAGGCTTGTCCTACAGTAATTTCAGCAACTGTAGGTTTGCTCAGCATTATTCGGTTTACAACAAGAGCAATCAGTAGCATACAAAGACTTACCCATAGTTGCTGGTAGTTTCTAGTTGAACCAATTGCCTCAGGGAGCTTGGGTAGCGATCCTTGATTTGCCTCAGAGGCCGTCTTCTCCTGCCTTGCTGACTCAAGAAATTATTTTTCATGTGTTACTTTTTCAGAATATTATAAGAATATTTCCCAAGAAACCTGGCGCTGCCAGTTCATCATTTTTTTTTTGCGCGCCGAAGGCCACATAAATTCACCCTGTGTGACTATTCATGGCCTTGTAAATATGGGCCCCTTTCACACATTACTCTGTGGGAAAGGGGCGCTCAATGGGTGTTGTTGTGGGTGTACCTACGCAACATCGATGGAACCTAATGCATTCCCAGATTTACAAAGCTTTGTAAAGCTGGGAATGCGTCAGAATACTACGCCTCCCTTAGGGAGGAGATGAAGTGGCACAATGAGTAGAAATACTTGTATTTTTCTTGGTTTTTCCCCCCTTTCTATGCATCCTGCAGCAGCACGGATAGAAAGAGGAGAATGCCATGAATGATTGTTTATGTGCAGGAAGGTGTCCCTTCTTGCACAAAAAAATCATCCCTATAACGCAAGCACCCTTGCAACATGACACCAGGGTACCTGCGTTGAAGCAAGGAAACCAATTGTGCGCTAGCACAGAGGGAAGCGCATGGATGCGTCATATTGTTGGTAATACAATGTATCCCTGTGCTTTTAAAATAATGCTACTCACACAGCAAAATGGCTTGCTGCGCCGCTCTGAATCATTTTTTTGTGAATGAGGCCCCTAGTACATAGGGATTCCAGATACATATCACTAAATACAAATCTCAACTTGTTCTGACTTATTCTCACTCTCAGAAAACAACCCCTTGTGTTTTTGAGAGACACTGGTTCTATCAGGTAATTAATAATCCACGGTATCTCGCTAGTAACTCAGTACATTTTCAAACTCAGTTCTCAATGTTCGTGCAAACATAGTCCTACTGAATCAGATGTATTTCATATCATTTTACTCTATTTGGGAGTTAGGGGGAGTGCTTCAGGGTCCGAACCCCTCAGAAAAAACACCCAAAAGACAACCTGTAACTTACATCATTCCCACACAGGCTTGGTGGGTAGGTTGAGTACCCCCTCTGACAGAGTATCATCTTCCAAATCATACAGATTGCTTCCTCACCCCTGGCCTTTCCGTGGAGAGCCTCTGGCCCTGATTAAAAGGAAGGGGGTGATTTTCAATCCCTGTGTAAAAAGGAGCTTGCATAGCAATTAGAAAGCCCAAATCATGCAATAAATATAGCACCCATGTCAGTGCTTATTTTGTGCCAGTTTTGGCCAGTGCTGAGCCCCAGAACCTTTTTCTAGGCACCGGCTCATATTTATCCACTACGGTTGCCGCTGTGTGTCTATTTCTTCTTTCTACCACAGTTCTTCATTGGCAATTTACTGCATTTTTTTAAAAAAACTAGCACATAGTTACTGCTGGTATTTGGCAGCAGTGGCAGGACCTGGGGTGTCACCACCTGCATTGGACTACCAAGAAATATTTTGGGCCCAGGCACTTCATTTTTTTCAACTATAAGCACTAACTCCTGCTGCTTTTCCAAGAAAGAATTCAGCAAAGCACAGAAGCGGGTGGCACAGGTAAGCGTGGTGAGGCGGTGCACTGCGGGGGGGGGGGGAGTTGACAGACAAGGGAATCGGTATTATTTATTTATTTAATTGTACTTATTCCATCGTCCGTCGACTTCGCGTCCCACCCGTCCGCGCTTACCTTTGTCGCCCGCCGCATCCACTCTTTTAATCACTGGTTATGGCAAGGCCTAGAGACTATGGCCTAGATGTATCAAGCTTTTTGCGATTCGTTAAGGCCGAAATTCGCAGAATTTCGGCCTTAACGAATCGCAAACGGACATTTTGCATCTTTTGGGATGTATGAGAAATTAGCAAAATAAGGAATCGCAAAAAATTGCGATTCCTTATTTTGCATAAGCATTTAAGGAATCGCTATTTTGCGATTCCTTAAATGCCATGTATGAAACATTTTTACATTGCGAATTCAGGTTAAGGAATCGCAAATTAGCACCAATTTGAGGTTTGTGTTAATTTGCGATATCCTTTCAAAAACCAAAATATGACAATTTTGAAGGTGGCATGTGACACACATACATGCCCAAAGGGCATGTATGTGTGCCATATGCACACACATGTAAGTTTCAGGGGTGCAGCAGGGTGTCCATGAGACACCCCTGCACCCTTGAAATAATTCTCAAATTGCGATTACCAAATTGCGAATTCGCAATTTGAGAATTACCTAACAATCATTCCTATGGGCCTCCTGGCTCATAGGAATGCATGGGAAATTATTCCTTATTTGCGAATTCGCAAAATGCGATTTCGCAAATAAGGAATAATAAGGATTCTCTAAAAAAAAAGCGATTTTTTACGTACATTCCATTTTGCGAATTCTAAATAGCGATTCGCTAAAAATCGCTATTTAAGATTCGCAAAATGGAATCTTGATACATCTAGGCCCAGATCTTTTTTGTTGCCACCACACACAGCAGCGACCAAGTTGGAACATTAAAATAGAATCAGAACTTCAAACATTCCAAAACAAGTATCAATTACCAGAACATGCAACCATCTTCCTTCTTTTTTGCTGCTCACGCACAGATTAGCACTCTGCATGAACTGACCATTTATGTTTATGTAGAAATATATGAGTTTTGTATGGGATGGATTGGGGGATTGGTTTGGACATGCTTTGTGAGTAGGTTAAGCCCCATTTCTAAGTGAAAAACTTGGAGTAGAAGTCATTTACTTCAAAAGGAAATAATCTAACCTTTTCTGACCTCCTTGGAATCGATGGATAAGCCACTACTGAAAACACATACTCTGTAATAAAAACTGCATCGCATAATTTCACATCACAATGCGGGTATGCCACAGTGCATTCAAGTGCTTGCATTCTCCTTGAGATGTCACTGCGATGATCCCCTACCCATGACATGGCTCAGTCTACATTACATCACACATTAACTAGTTTGCCGAACATGGCCAGACTTTCACATGACCGCTTCATCGCTAGAGGCCTCGATCTGATACTGAAATCCAGCCCATTATGTTACATTTTCATCAGTTCCTCGGCTTCACCTTCTGCGGATGTTTTGCAAGGACATATTCTGTCACGTTCCCAATGTAAAACACGCATTTTATTCTACTGACAAGCCTTCAATTTATTGCCTACTGTGCAAACCTCCCCGGGGCTGTCGCCGTGGCCCTTGTGATATACGCCTTGTAATCTAAACGATTTGATGAGCTTGATACATACGTTTGCCTTGCGATGCCTGCTTTCAGCTGACCACTACCATTTATAAATAGAAGTTAAAATGATTTACTCTTCTGCAGTGGAATCCGACCTTGTGTGACACAGCAAAAGACTCACAGGATGAGTACGGAATGTATGCAGACCATTTGAGGTCATATAAAAATGGAAACGTTCCACAAAGCTTGGCACTTGTGCAAACAGGAATTGGCAAAGCCAATTGTAGCAAACCTTCAAAGGTACTCTACGAAATAGCATCCAGGGGAAACGTAAGTATTTCCATATAGAAAACAGTTCTTTATTGCAGCAGTCGAGTGCAGCAGCAACCACGTACATGCAACGAAATGATCCCCTGCAACTAACTGCGTGCGTGTGTGTATGTATGTAAGTGTATATATGTATATATATATATATATATATATATATATATATATATATATATATATATATATATATATATATATTTTTTTTTTTTTAGGGAGGGAATATTGTCCTCATGGACAGGATGTATTACCAAAATGATGCATGGAGACAATTAAGAAATAAGGTATGTTACAACATCGTGACAAGAGCTGTGTTTGACAAAAAGCATTATTGACTTTCACAAAATAATTGAAAAATGGCATGCCAAAGGGATTTTAAAGGATTTGGACTATAAATATATTTTTTGTGACACACCTGAGATACCGACTTTTTACCACTTACCCAAAGTGCACAAATGCACTAGGAATCCACCTGGAAGACCCATAGTCTCCTCGTTGAACAGTCTACTAGAAAAAGCATCTATATACATCGATTGCTTCCTGAACCATGGGTCCGAGATTTAAGTTCCTACGTTAAAGACACTAAGGACTTTCTGAGGCTAATAGATGGCATTAAGTGGGAACCTGACATGCTGCTGGTGACGCTAGACGTCACAAGTTTAAATACCAGCATACAACATGAGAGGGGGCTCCAGGTAATAGAGTTCTTTCTAATGAAACGTGAAGCCAGATATTACGAACATAATTGCATGTTAATGGAACTTATTGCATTTTGCCTTAAAAATAAAAAAATTTTGTTTGCAGGGGAGCTCTTTAGACAGGAACATGGGGCATCAATGGACTCGTGCTTCTCCCCCAGCTACGCGAACTTGTTCGTGGGCTGGTGGGAGAAGCACGTGGCATGGGCAGGAGAAAATGAAAAATATATTGCTGTGGGCACGCTACATCGATGATCTCTTCATTATTTGGAAGGGATCTCGGAGAGATGTGGAGAACTATGTAGTTGCCCTTAACAATAATGACTGCAACCTGCAATTTACGGATTGTATAAGTGACAGAGAGGTATCTTATTTGGACCTAAGAGTATATATTGAGGATGGGAACTTACAAACAGCCCTATACCGAAAACCCACAGCAGGGAATAGCACGCTTCATGCGAGGAGTTTTCATCCGGAAAGTGTAATTAAAGGGATTCCATTTGGCGAACTAGTACGCATAAAAAGAAATTGCACAGCAGACAATGAGTTTCTTAAAGCAAAGAATTAAACCTTCCAAAGACTCAGAGAGAGGGGCTACAAAGAAGGCACGCTTAAAGCGCCCGAAAAGAAAGGAGTACTTCTAGAGAGGAGGAATTTAATCTTGGGGGAGACAAAAAGCAGTGAGAATAAGTCTATGAATGAGCTGAGAATGATTACAGACTACTCTGCACAATCCCCAGAGATCACTCAGATTTTCCGTAAAAATTGGAGAGTTTTAAAGCTAGATCATGTCATAGGGAAAGATCTCCCAGAAGATCCCTTAATCACATACAGGAGAGGGCCGGCAATAAGCACTCATTTAGTGAGAAGCCACTTCCCGAAGAATCCCAAAAAGAAGGATGTAATTACAGGATACTTTCCATGCATGAATTGCAAAGCGTGTAGGAATGGGCAAAAGGTAAAGGAATACACGATCCCAGGCAGGACAACCAAAAGAAAAAGAAATAAACTGATGAACTGTAACACCGAGTTCGCAGTCTGCTGCCTGACCTGCCCCTGTGGGTTGAACTATGTAGGAAGTATTATCCAGCAGGCTAAAAAAAGAGTACTCGAGCATAGAAGGGCCACAAAAAATCGAGACATGGTATATCCTGTAGCACGACACTTTCAGGAGCATCACAAGTCTAATCCCGAACTACTTAAGTACTTCTGTATGGACTGCATCCCCAAAGATGAGAGAGGAGGGGATAGGCTGAAAAAATTACGGATGTTGGAGTCCAAATATATTATCCAGATGCAGTCCAAAAGTCCCACAGGACTCAACAACGAGGAGGAACTTTGGGTACACATAGGCTAAGCTGAGTCACAAGACTCAGGTAGAGAAAGATGTACAGCGCCTGAACCCATTAGTATAACCTTTGTACCTGTAAGAACAGTCTGCATATTTTTAAGATGAGGGAAGAGAGGAAATAGGGTATATGACCCAAGCGGGTGCCGAATGGAAAGAACAAGGAGGGAGTGAGGTGACATATAGATAAGGCCCGATGCCCATTCAGGGCTAGACTGACAAAAAATTAAACCAGGTCTCCAATAAATTGGGGTGCAAGAATCGACATTTAAAACTGGGATGTTGGCACTCATATAGACAATTGAATTAAAGTGATTGAATTGACTATAAGATGTAAATATTGTAAATAGCAACAGATTTAATGAATTCAATGCTAGCATTAATTGAACATTAACTAACCCTCCATGAACTACAAAATGGCTGCCACGCTTACATCAGGAAAGGCAACTAACAGTTTGTCCCTCATTGTTATTCATTACGGATGTAGTAACATATTTTTTTCACGGAATGAAAACTTTATTGTTTATAAATATGGTTTGAGACATTATCCCACCGACATTGACAAAGGCGTGTAGCCGAAACGCGTCTGTCGGGTGTTGTTGTTGTGCGGAATAAACATTGAATAATATATCCTCCTTGTGTGCGCCTCATCTCTGATCCACAAGAATCATCAATCGGATCATCGAATAAATCATATAGAGCCCCTACAGCTCCACTCTGCCTATTGCTTGAAAAATTACCCCCCTTGAAATTTTTTCTTAGCCCCCGAAATTTGTCTCTAGTTGCGCCTCTGTATCTATATATATATATATATATATATATATATATATATATATATATATATATATATATATATATATATTCACTGAACAAACCATACGTTATACACCATATATAGTTAGGAATTAGCATTTAAAAAACCTTATTTTACTCACACAAAACCAATGAAATTCCATATATAGTTAGTTGTACTAACTATATATCGCGCACCCGCAATCCACTGCTGATCATGTCACATATTACATCATTCATGACATGGTCAGTGACATCACTGATGACATCACTGATGACATCTCAAATGACATCACTGATGACATCACTGATGACATCTCAAATGACATCACTGATGACATCACTGATGACATCTCATTTGACATTACTGATCACATCACTGATGACATCATTCATGTGATAATACGATGAACCTCTTCAGACTCTAATATAACCTTAGATACACTCAGTGTAAACAGACACTCACAGACTGTCACTCATCCATGGAGTTACTTACACACCTAGTCAGTCATGCAAAGAATCAATCACACCTCCATTTTCACAACTATACAGTTATACACACCTTACTTATTCAAACATATACTAAAACATATTTACTCACTTATACAATCCTGGATACAAGTTCACAATGATCCATACAGCCACTCACACATTCACTGGCTCTTATGCACAGTTATTTATATATGTCAACTCTCACATGTACTGTATTTTACATATGTACTTACTTTGACATGTAGCACTGAGATATCTATTCACTCACCAATACAGTCATGCACACAGTCAACCGCCCATACAGCTGTTTCCACATGCACTTTTGAACCCATACATCTATGCACAGAGTCATACACCTCCCAGCCACCCACATACACACTCAGTCTCCCATACAAATGCTTGGGCAACCAATCAATAACCCATATAGTTACTCATATAGCTACTGATCAACACATGCAGCAGTTTACAGAACAACAGACATAATGATGCACAAATTAAGACAGTTTAGTCACTAACCCAAGCACTCAGTGAGACACATTTAACCACTCACTCATACAGTCAGTCATGCACCTACTAAATCCTTCATCCAGACACTTATACATCCACTCATTCTTAAATATGTAAGACATATTTTAACTTTACAGAAAAATACAGTCACTGGATGTTGTCATCAGTGATGTCATCAGTGATGTCATTTGAGATGTCATCAGTGATGTCATCAGTGATGTCATTTGAGATGTCATCAGTGATGTCATCAGTGATGTCACTGACCATGTCATGAATGATGTAATATGTGACATGATCAGCAGTGGATTGCGGGTGCGCGATATATAGTTAGTACAAGTGCATAGATGTATGGGTTCAAAAGTGCATGTGGAAACAGCTGTATGGGCGGTTGACTGTGTGCATGACTGTATTGGTGAGTGAATAGATATCTCAGTGCTACATGTCAAAGTAAGTACATATGTAAAATACAGTACATGTGAGAGTTGACATATATAAATAACTGTGCATAAGAGCCAGTGAATGTGTGAGTGGCTGTATGGATCATTGTGAACTTGTATCCAGGATTGTATAAGTGAGTAAATATGTTTTAGTATATGTTTGAATAAGTAAGGTGTGTATAACTGTATAGTTGTGAAAATGGAGGTGTGATTGATTCTTTGCATGACTGACTAGGTGTGTAAGTAACTCCATGGATGAGTGACAGTCTGTGAGTGTCTGTTTACACTGAGTGTATCTAAGGTTATATTAGAGTCTGAAGAGGTTCATCGTATTATCACATGAATGATGTCATCAGTGATGTGATCAGTAATGTCAAATGAGATGTCATCAGTGATGTCATCAGTGATGTCATTTGAGATGTCATCAGTGATGTCATCAGTGATGTCATTTGAGATGTCATCAGTGATGTCATCAGTGATGTCACTGACCATGTCATGAATGATGTAATATGTGACATGATCAGCAGTGGATTGCGGGTGCGCGATATATAGTTAGTACAACTAACTATATATGGAATTTCATTGGTTTTGTGTGAGTAAAATAAGGTTTTTTAAATGCTAATTCCTAACTATATATGGTGTATAACCTATGGTTTTTTCAGTGAATTTTCAAGGTTTTGTAAATGCTAATTCCTAACTATATATGGTCTATAACCTATGGTTTTTTCAGTGAATTTCATTGGTTTTTTAAAAGCTAATATCTATAGCTGTAAAATGTATTCTTCTTTAAATCCAAAAATATATTTTATATGTTTATTAATAATTTTTTTAAAATATTTTTTTGTTTCGCTCCCGGTCCGCGAACCGGGAAGCTTTCCGTTAGCTCAAATTGATGCCGCGACCCGGTCCGCGAACCGGTAAGAAATCAACATAGTGACGGTATCGCGTTGCCGCGTAATGCGTCTTATGACGTACTGCGTTAGCGCACCCGGAAGTGCCCCGGGGCGCGGCCCGAGGCGCGAAACGCAGCTCTCCGGAAGCGATCCGCGGCGCGTCGCGAAAGCACGATGTATCGCGTTGCCGCGTAATGCGTCTTGTGACGTACCGCGTTAGCGCACCCGGAAGTGTCCCGGGGCGCGGACCGAGGCGCGAAGCTCAGCGACCCGGAAGCTAACCGGGGCGCGTTCCGCAGCGCGTAACATGAGCGTGAGAGGTCATGTGACTTGTTAATAAAACTTTTCATTGGTTCATTTCACTTTTGGTTTCATAATGATGTAAGGCTAGGTCAGGTGACCTAAAAATAACACTTTTCATTGGTTGAGAAGTATTGTTTTTCCCAAATGATGAAAACCCCTCCTTCTTTCCTCACTCTGACTTTCATCATTGTGAGAGGAAGACCTTTATTACTATATCAGAAATGGCTTCAGTAGTTGCTTCAGCTGGTGGACCCCCACCACCACCTCCACCTCCTCATGGGAAGAGAGGACCACCTCCCCAGGTGATGACCAACACTGAGGAGGAAGAGGAAGAAATGGATGAAGAGGAGGGAGAAGAACCACAGTTCTTAGAAGAAGTGCCCCGGGTTTCCCATAAGAAAGCCAGTTTCATCTGGCAGTTTTATTCGATCCCTCGTGGCCAAAAAAAAGTGAATGCGAGGTATGTCACCTGCCTCATCTGTAAAGAAAAATTATCCAGAGGGACGGATAAGAAATATAGTTATGGCAACCATACTATGCACAGGCACATGACAAGGAAGCATCCACTCAATTATAGCCGGGCGGAAATACGGGATTTGCAGGAAAATCCAAGATCAACTCCTGTGGCCAGATCAAGAATATCCATTTCATTGACACCAGCAGAGGCACGGGAAACTGTGCCAAACATACAAGAAAATTTTGGCCACATGATCCACACTTGTATGCACTGTCGTGCGTTGTTAGCATGTGGCAATATGAGCATAAATGCTATCAACCTGGCGTATGAACACCATAATTGCCCTAACCGCCCCCAGTAATTTTTTTTTTGCTCCTGTTGAGCCCTTTTCAATGCCTGTTTTTTGTTGTTTCCCCCCCCAAAAAAAAACCCAAAAAATATAAAATCGTTCAAAAAATACAAAAAAAACAAAAAATGTTCAAAAAATAAAAAAAAAATATAAAACAACAAAAATATTTAAAAAAAAGTTCTTTTCAGAACTACCTTCCCTTTCAAAAAAAATTGCTAGAATGTTTAGCACTCTGGCAAGCTCTATTTCTTTTGGTTCGCTTCCCGGTTAGCTTCCCGGTACGCGGACCGGGAGCTAACCAAAAAACAAAAAAAAACAAAAAAAGAGTAAGTATAAGGAAAGTAAACAGAGAGTGATGTTAAAAGAAAGACAGCTATAGAGAGTAAAGAAGAGATACTGTTTAATAGATCTATTTACCGAAGAAAAGACGGAAGAGGGTATAATTGTGAAAAACAAAATAGATAACGAAGTGAAAGAAAAAAAAAGAGAGTATAACATTAACAAAGAAGAGTTTCTTGGAGAATGTGAGTGAATGTTCAAAATAAGATTAAAACATGAGGAATAACAGAGAGAAAAAATAGAAAACAGAAAACAAAAAATAACAGAAAAAGATTAATTGAAATAGCAAAGAAATGTAAGTAACATAGAGCCATATCATCAACATAGGCAATAAAAGTTTTGTAGCTTTTATTGGCAGAAATGTGTCGCTAAAGCTGCTTTTGCGGCAGAAAACTGCCGCTAAAACCACTTTTGCACCAGTTTTCTGCCAATAAAAAGAGCAATAATTTTATTGGCTGTGTTCATAATATGCCCCTTAGTGTGCTTCAACTACACAGAGAAAGCATTATGAACAAATAGTGATAGAGTGATCAGTCAAAGACACTAAGAGTAATAGAGACGGAGTGAG
This sequence comes from Lissotriton helveticus, assembly GCF_964261635.1. Classification (NCBI taxonomy): domain Eukaryota; kingdom Metazoa; phylum Chordata; class Amphibia; order Caudata; family Salamandridae; genus Lissotriton; species Lissotriton helveticus. Next base: position 998,488,392 of record NC_136067.1, read on the forward strand.
TGAACAAGAGTGAGGAACTATGAGAAGAGAGGGACTGAGAAAAAGAGTGGAAGGAGTTGAGTAAGTAGGTAATAGAGAAAGGAATGAGGGAAGTAGCAAAGGCAGGAAACTGAGGGTTAAAGAAATGAAGCAGTGGAACTAATAGAAGTTAAATGTGATAGAAATGTAACGAAAAGAGTACAAAACATTTACCTTATAATTGTCGTTAAATTACTCACTTTTTGTTTTTATACTTTCAATCTGTGAAAGAGAGAACAAACATTTGAAAAATATTAAAACATGTATTTAAAAATTACAAAAGACAAGGGAAAAGATTGAAGGACAAACAGTTTTTCAACAACTTTGACACTTACAGAAGCTTCTGCTTCTCCAGGCCCCCTACACAGTCCTAAAGATATACATTTTAAACTAACAGTATCTTGATGCAGATGAAGTGAGGCCTATCTTAAAATATGGTGCATCTTTTGCATTGCTGTTGTCTCAGAAAAGTGTCGCAAGACACTAAAATTTTAAATAATTGCTTCAGGATGCCAATAAGATGTCTCCTATCCAGAGGTTTGTTTGAGGTGAGGCCTACTCAGGGTTGCAGATGAAATTTCGAGTTGTTGAAGAGAATAGAGGACATAATATATGTGAAGGTCTACCAATGAAGTGAGTCATGTCCACTGCACTCTTGAACAAAGTCCAAACCTCCTATGTTTCCCTGGACAGACCTAAACTTGATCTACACAATGTGCTTCGTAATGATAGGAAACACAGGTGATGTAAATGAAATACGTGCAATTTATTTTGCTCATTTCACAATCACATCACTTGCGTTTCCTTTGCTTAGGTATCTCATTGTGCAGATGTAGTCTAGCATATGAAAGAATACGCAGAAGCGCAGCACTGCATGCAACAACTTTGACACTTACAGAAGCCTCACCTTCTCCATGCCTCCTACACAGTTCTACATATACATCATAAATGCAAACAGTACAGAATTAATTATACATGTTAAATGGTTTATTTTTGCTGTTCTCAGAATGTATCAAAATTCACTAAAAACAGTGACTTGAAGGTATTCATCATATAACAGCGGGGAAAAAAAAACACAATCAAAATGATTGTGTTTAAAAAACCCATACAACATAACAAATCAGAATTCAGAACTCCTTAAAGTTAACTTACTTTCCATGACGTCAAAGGATGTCCTATGAACAGCTTACACTCTGTTGTGCTGTTATTACTTTCAGCCCGCCACTTTCTGAAAGAAAATCTCCATCGTTTTTAAAAACATGTTACATGCAATAAATGACTTCTTGCTCTCTACCACAAGTTTCCACAAGGCCAAATCTTGTCAGAGCCATTTATAACTCTTGGATTTCTTGTAAGCCAATCCCGTCATTTGGCATTTCTGCAACTTTCAGAATTAAAATGTTGAAGATCATTTTCACAATCCAGGAATAGTAATATCTTCCTCTTCTTGCTCAGTCATGTTCTACATTTCCTATGACACTGATACTGCTTACTATGAAGCAGACTTACACTAACTCTATGACTAGTACAATTATTTAATTCTCTACATCACTTTCAATCACAAAGCAATGTAAAACAGTAGACAGCATTGCAGACTTACATTCCCTCTACTCTATGTTTTGATTGGCTGCTTCAATTAGCTTATAAAAAGAAATAGTTTTTCTGAACTCATTCAAAGTGCACTTATTTCTCCATGACGTCCAGTCTTATGGTTAGAAGTTATGTCTCTGAACTACACTTATCCTCAAGGCCAAATTGTGTAGGAGCCATTAGAACTTCTTGAAATTCCACAGAGCACATCCCGAGATTATTTCCCTAAAATTTTGGTTTTAAAAACACCAGGTAAGAGTTTTTAAGGTCATACGGCAATTTTTTTTGGAAAATTAAACCAGAATCGTTGCAGAATGACCAGCCATTTCTAGACTTTAAATAAGCTGTGTAATGTCCTGATGTTATTGAAGGGCCGTCATGATATATAATTGCTGCAGTTACAAAAGTCCTTCCTGATATTGACAACTGCGAAGCTACAAAATTTTTAATTAAAGTTGTCAATTTTGTTCCATCAGGCCTACATCGTTGGAACATTAAAATGACATACTGGCCATATGTTCGTATAAATAATGTGGACATCATTTCAGATTTACATTGGCTACACTCCATGTTGTGATCAGCTGCTTTTACTAGCTTATTAAAGGAGACTGATTTACTGTCTGGCAAAGTTAAATATATAAATCTTTCTGAGTCTATACTAGTAGTACTTGATACCATACAGTTCTCGCAGTCATGCTGCCATTGATAAGAAAGCCCAAACAGCTGATCTACATCTACACCTTCAGCATGTAATACATCAAGCATATACATTAAAAACTCCTGACAATCTTGCTGAATATTTTGAGAGAATTGTGTTTGGCCTGAACATCTGTCTAACAGATTTCGAATTTCAGACACACTTTCTATGTTTGTTCTATCAGTGCTACATTTCTCTAACACAGAATTTAACAAACTGCAAAATCTTTGATCAGAATTGACCACAATCTCTTCTTTTACATTTTCTAGAGAAAACAAAACATTAACCACTACATTAGCATAGCAGTTGACACCAGAACTGTTTTCAAATTAAAAACCAACAACATCTTCAACAGAATCCTTTTTGTTTCTGCTTGTAATTTTAGGTTCATCGACTTTTCGTCTTTTTGCTACAACCTCCCCAGTATTGGTCACATTTCTTCGTTTCCGGCCTACCACACGTTTCTCAAACAAAGGATACTGAGGCAAATGTGGCACATACTCTCTTCTTAACCTATTGTATTCCTTAACACAATCTAGATCCGCACAAATGTTTGTGACATCACACTCAATCAAGTACAATCCCGATAAAGTTCTAACTCGTGACAATGCCACATATGCCATACCCTCCTTGAACACAGAACTGCCAATATTCACCAATGCACAGTCTACACTTAAACCTTGCGATTTATGGATTGTCACCGCATATGCCAAGCAAACAGGAAACTGCTTACGGCGAACATATAAGTCTTTTACCAGCAAAAATCTAGCAGAGCAACGACCAATTAGCTGTACTTCCTCAATGCCATCAAATTTAATTTTTAAAAATTCAATTCCATCTCTATTTCTGTATTTTACAAAATCAACAACATTACCCATTGATCCATTTACCAGACCTCTTTCAACATGTAAATTCCTTCTTAAAATTATACGGCAGTTCAAGCACACATTCAGAGTCTTTTCAAAACCTGCAGTTTTAGATATACTCTTCTCTAATGAATCCAATTTTGTTTTCAGATTCTCAGACAAAATAATTGTTGATCCCATATGCTCTACTCTGTCAATAGCTTCCAGTTTCACAATCTCTTGCTTTTCTAAATGCAACATTTTGTTGTTGAATTTGGCACATTCTGCAAGAGTTGGCATCAAACATATTCCAGATTTCTTATCAGTAATTTTCTGAAAAATATTCTCAGGCACAACATCTTGTTCTGGATATAAATTTGACAGTAATCGTGCATGTAAAGCTTCTTTCCCATGCTCGGTCACTTTTCCAATTCTAACATCTTGTAGAATAGTCTTGTAAACTTCATCCTTCGCCTGACGCATATTTTCATGCAGTTCAGCATAATTGAAGTTTAACCATATATTGACGTTGCCAATGCTGCCTAGGCACTTCCTGGTATCTTCATGCGTGAGCATTTTGAACACAGGTTGCCCTTTCACTGGTGTCAGCTGCAAAAGATCTCCGAAAACAATGATGTGTTTGCCACCAAATAACACATCATACTCTGTTTTGAGAACTTCTTGCATTCTCAAATGCACAAAGGCAAGCATGACATTGGAAACCATGCTTACTTCGTCAATGATAAGAAGTTTCATTTTCCTCAAGATTCTTGAAACTTCAAAACAAGCATCTCCAGATAGCTTGTGATATTGTAATTTGTTGTCATGCTCCACTGGCAGCATCAGTAAACGATGTAAAGTAATCCCTTTAATGTTATGTGCTGCCAGTCCAGTTGGAGCGGTGACAACACAAGACAGCGATGACTCTGTCCTTTCCTGCAAATAGCATGAAATTGCTTTAATGAGGAAACTTTTTCCAGTTCCCGCTTCTCCACTCACGTACAGTCGGACAGGCTTCAACGACGTACATGAGCACTCTTTCTTGTCATGACTTAATCCATGATCAATTTGCATGGTAACTTCGTCATATATTTTCCTCTGCTCAACGTTGAGTTGTCTTTCCAACTCTTCTAAGTTAACCGCATCCTCCTGAGCATGTGCCATGGCTCTTTCCACTTCATTCATGGCAGTGGCAGCTTCATTTTCGATAACAGGTCCTCCTAGTGGATCCTGACTCAATGAAGCAGAACTCTGACTGTCCTGAGAACTGTCTCTGGCAATCTCGGCTGCAATCGTTGCTTCCTGCTCAATTTCCGCATTCAACATTTCTACATATTTGGGAAAAGCAGGACATTCTATGGTCTCCTTGGCGGCATTGAAAGAGTCTTCGTAACAGAGGAAATCTCCAAGCAGGTCCTCTTCTGCACGCCAAGGCTTGAAAAGTTGCAAAAGTGCTAAATAGAAAAACTCCTTTTTTTCAGGAGATTCGCCACTCAATTTTCGATGGTTTACCAAGTGGCATTTTCTTTGCTTGACCAGACATCCCTCACTTCCTATTACAGCATACACTCCTTTCTCAGTATCTTGTTTGATGTTCCTCTTGAATATGTAATTTTGAAGAACCTCATACAGACAAACATTGTCGAGGTGACTGCTTCTATTTGGATAATATGTATCCAACATGTTGGTCTTCAAAATGTCGGTACTGTTTGGCTCCTTTTCCGCCAAATACTCAATTTCCCGCACAGGTTTCAGAACTCGTTTACGCGTTGCAGCAAGACCAAGACTCGCCCAAATGATACTCCTGGACTTGGCATAGAGACTTGCTGAAGACAACCGGTCAGAGCATTCGTAAGCTCCAATTTCTCGATGCGACAACATCTTCAGACTGAAACTGTACAACTTCTTGCTGAGGCTCTTTTCATGGGAAATGTCCTCCCACATATCCTTCAATTCTGTCTTCTCTTTTTTGGTGATGTAAGACGTCACATACCGAGCCACAGCCATACAGTTATCAGCCACAAACTGTATATCCATGTTAGCATTCCACATGGACAAAATCACCGGGTTGTAGTCGTTGATGTACTTGGACTCTTCGTTCCTCTTCAAATTGTATGTGTTTTTAGGTGATTTCTTCATGACATTATGTCGCAGCGAAGACATCAAACTGTTTACTCTTCCTTTAGAAATCACCGGTCGTGGAAAGCCGAAACGACATTTGGTGTAGAACTTGTCCTTGTTTCGGAATTTACGACGGCAGTACTTTCCACATCGATGGCTTTGGAAACGCAGAACTTTTTCTCTTAGGCTTTTCTTCTCCTTTGCGTTTGGAACAGCACACGTAGAATACTGTTGGATGAAACTCATCACTGAGTCTTCTGGATCCGTTCCAAATTTAGGTGCATCCTTGATCCACAGCAACATATGTATATGAGGAGCACCTCTTGCTTGGTACTCCTTTCTCCAGAAGAAATCCAACACCTCTCCAAGAGGTGGATTCTTCTTATTCATGATGAAAGACATCATAGCTTCAAATCTATGATTGAAGTACCTACATACATTGACTGGATCCAAAGAGCACAGTTCTCCGGGTGTCTTGAATTCGATGTTATCTACGTTAGCATTTGCCTCTCGTAGAAATTCAAGTAAGTCTTCCCAGCCATACTCGGCACAGCTCAGAGTGAGGAACCATGTGGGAGTACCTAAGTTCCTCAGCATACATTTTAAATCACCATGACGACGGTACCAGTACTCATTAGTACCACGCTGACACGCCATGAGATTAATCAGGTGAGAATCCAAAATACTGTCTTGGACATTGACTTTATCCATAAAGTCACTTGCCGAGATGTTTTGCATGTGTATACCACTTTTCAAGATGTGGTTCACTGCATATGACAGTCCAGACAGATCGCTTTCAAACAGGAGATGAAACAAATAAGGAATGCATTGTCGAAACCTAGCATCTCCTGCATACAATCGCAAAGTCCGGTATTCAGAAGCAGGAATTTGATGAGGTCGTTCATCATATCTTCCTCCCTGACCTGTTGGAAAAAGCTGTGGGAAACACCGAGCTTCCAAACTTTCCTCCCAAACACTAATGGGACTCCCTTTGGCTTGTTTCATTTGAAACAACTCAATAGCATTCCCCATGACTTCCTTGGAATGCAAAGGATGAACACTATAATGTTCATATATTTCTTCACTAGTAGAGGGTTCTACTTTCTCAATTTGACCAGCACACAAATCGCTATCCTCTTCCTCACTTACTTCCTCTTCTGCAACATATACATTCTTATAGTATTTATTATTTTTTTCAAATACAATGTTGCCTTTTTAACTTTCCTAACATCTACTAAATCTTGCCATATTTTCTTATTCTTTGTCGGAACCCCATTAACTAAGATAACCAGAGGTTCCTCTTCCACTTTTTCTACTCCAATTGTGTTAATGTTTTTCTTCAAATCTAGAGGCAAATAAACAACTCTTCCCTTTAATCCTCTCTGTAAATCTGATGGAGGCAATTTCCCTGTCTTTGGCTCCATTCTTACAATAGCCTGAAAGGGATGGATACTTTGAATCAAAATAGATTCATAAGTATTTAAATCCTTCAATTCAGAAGGAATCTCAACCAATTCCAGATTATTATGAACTGCTCTAGCAGGCATCTGGTTTTGATTTAATTTGCAACAACAATAAGTACACACACGTTGATCCAATCCCAAATCAAAACAATTTTCTACCATCAAGTATGTTGCAAAATCCTTCCAGTCACTATTATTTTCCCTTTCACTTTTTGCATATAAATCCACTAACTTAGTCTGATTCTTATAATAAGTGCGTCGACAACACACACAAGTGAAATTTGGCCTCTCACTTGATTTGACCTGAAATGTGACAATTTCCCTCTGGAAATTATCTGTACTGGAAACCTGTACACTATCTTCCACATTACCCGCTTCTTCTTGGTCAATTTCAACATTCTCCTCTTTACTTCCAAAGTGACAAAACTCAATTTCTTCACATATATTCTTCACATCTATTTCAGAACCATGCAAAAGAGCAGTGCATAATTGTTTAAGCATAATTGCTGGACTCTTAGCATAATACAACATTCTAACTAATTTCCTCACTTTATTATGATGCACTGCTAGCATTCTGAAATGATGAAAAACACTCTGGCATACTCTCCTGGAAAGACAAGCCAGTGAATGACCATGCAAACCTGTCACTTCTCTCACTCTGCAAGGATCTAATTCTTGCAACAACCTTATTTTCTGCTTCAAACTTTTCTTATTAAATGACCGTACAAAATCACAAAGCAAATTGATGGAATCCTGTCGCACACTACAAATACTACTACACTTCCAGGTGTACACAGGACCCTTAGCACGTCTTCCTAAAACCTCATTACCTAACACCTCTTCTGTCTCTGTTGTCACAAGTTTTTCTTTTTCAACTGGACAACCATCTTTCACTTCATAAGCACGACCACTGGTGTCAACTGCATGCACCAAATCATTATCCTGGAAATAACTCTCCTCATTAAAAAATGCCTCACAGCTTGAACTATGAATCCATTCTCCAGAAAAAACTTCACAAAAATTACTACGATTAACTATTCTCTTCCATCTACTATTTCTTTTGAAATCATAAATTGCCTTGTTTAGCTTCCTAATTCTATTGATTATCAAAATAAATAACTTACGTTTAATTTCAAATGCCTGATCAATAACTTTCTCAACTTTTTTTTTTCTCTTATAAAAAACCACTTTCTGTTGACCTTTCTTAATATTTTTTAACAGATTGCCAATTATCCTGTTGCGGAACATTCGTTTACGAATGTCCCTAAACTGTTGTTTCCTTCTACTATCATGCACAGAGTTATCTCTTGCTCTAGCAGTAACATTTTTGATTGGCCTTTCCTTTCCATTTGAATTGGTTCTCTTTTTATGGACTGAAACATTTTCTGTAGTAATATTTTTTTTACTACACATATTTCTTATGAATGTTTTTGTACTCTTACCCGGTGCTTTCTTCGTGACTTGACAAATCTTTTTGTTAGAGGACTGCTGCTTCTTTTGATTCACCTGCTGTCTTTGACGTTTTGCAGCCTTTCTCTCTCTTTCTTTCGTTGGCATGGTGAAATGTTGAAATGATCTGCAGTTGAATCTGTGGTAAAATATATTAAAAAATGTTATTAACCACTATTACCAAACAGTAAATCAATAACAGTGATCAAAAACTTAACACACTACTTGACATTTTAAATAGAAGATTTTTTAGTCCTTGGCAAATTTACAATACAGAAATAGCAGAAAAGAAATGGAATTTATGTTCATGTTACCTGTGCTATTTTATATGTGAATCTGATCTAATTTTATGAGCATATTTTAATATTTTATTGAAGACACTACACATAACCTGTTTTTGAAGGTGTCTTTATTTTTAAATTAAACGGTTTACACTTTTACTTTTTATTTATTATAAATTTTAAAAATAAATGTTTATAGTTCCATAGGCTCAATCAGGTCAGCTTCCCACCCTATGTCATATAATTCGGACAAATCTGCATCCTCATCACGCTCTTCTTCATCCTCAGGATTTAAATCATCCAAGGGATCAACATCCACTGATGTTTCAATTACAAGTTCAATGATGAGGTCAAAATCAACTGATTGCAGATTGTCGCTCATGTTGATGTTGTCTTTATCTTTAAAGAAAGATAACAACAATGAGATGTTGCAGAGTAAGAGACAAATCTCAGAGATTATAATAGTAAAATTGTTTAACAAGAGTAACATTTTGCAGCTATTATTTAGCCATGTCCAGCGATGCTGAGCAGGTGAAGCCTATGTCTAATTTTTCAGTGAACATGACTCATCTCTTCTTAACCTTGGATAAGCCTCACCAACTCTGTGTCCCCTGCACATACTTAAATGTAAAGGGGCAGATTTGTGTTAAATGGCACATCCCCAGGCATGCACCAGTTAACGTGCACCGCTGCTCTGCCACCCATGGTGTGCCGTATTTACAATCAGATAGGAGAAAGCTGCGTCAAAACCCTGCGCCTGCTTTAAGCAGGCATAGGTCTTGACGCAACATTGTGGAGATGGGGCACCCCTGAGCCTTGCTTGAGCTGCATCGCACTTGCGATACAACTCCAGCAATCACTACCTTTACAGCACAGATACGTCACGCATCTGTGCCATTTTTGCCCCATGATGCCCCGCATTGTAAATGCAGCACACCATGGGTGGCGGAACAGCGGCGCAGGATGACTGGCACATCCCTGGTGATGCGCCAGTCATCATAAATCTATCCCTAAGCTTCTTATCTTGTTACAGATGAACCGCCATATGTACCATCAAACTATTTAGCATTTCCTAAATAGCGAATTTTAAGGAATAAATAGCAATTCTTTACCATTCCTAATTTGCAATGAGCAAATTGCTAATTGCAAATTACCCATTCATTTCCATGGGCTAGGAGGCTCATAGGAATGAAGGTACAATTTGCGATTAGCAATTAGCTCATCGCAAATTAGGAATTTTTCCAAGGGTGCAGGGGTGTCTCAAGAACACCCTGCTGCACCCCTGAAAAAGAAATGTGGGGGCATATGGCGCACATACATGCCCTAAGGGCATGTATTGGCGTCATATGGCACCTTTTGTTTTTTGGAAAAAAAGCTTTTTGAAAAGAATTCGCAAATTACCACAAACTAGAAGTTGGTGGTAGTTTCCAAATCCTTAATGTCATTTTTTACATATTTTTTGTTTGATACATTGCATTTAAGTAATCGCAAAATTTGCAAATCCTTCAGTGCAATCGCAAAATAAGGAATAGCAAATTTTGCTATTCCTTATTTTGCATCAAACTTGTTTGATACATACCATTTGTCTAATTAGCATTCGCAAAGGCCGAAATTCGCAGAATTTTGATCTTTGCGAATGCTAATTAGCTTGATACATATGGCCCCAAGTGAGGCCTGTCTTGCAACATGCTGCATCTTTTGCATCACTGCTGCATCGGTTTCATGTGGCACGTTTTTTTTACACCATGACACATCTGCCTAAATGCATCAATTTGTAATTTTGTCGCCTCATAGCAAATCTTTTGCACCGCCGCTGCATCATAAAAGTGACGCACAGTGGCGCAAAAGAGGCATACACCTATCATAAATCTGTCCCTAGCATTTTAAATGATTAATCCAGGATGACGATAAGGTGTGGCCTATCCAGAGGTTTGTTTATGGTGAGGCCTACTCACAATTGCAGATTAAAGTTACGCTTGATAAAGAATACAGAGGAGATAATACATGTAAAGGCCTACCAATGAAGTAAGTAATGTCCACTTTATTGCGCCAGTCATCATAAATGTATCCCTAAGCTTCTTATCTTGTTACAGATGAACCGTCATATGTACCATCAAACTATTTTACATTTCCTAAATAGCGAATTTTAAGGAATAAATAGCAATTCTTTACCATTCCTAATTTGCAATGAGCAAATTGCTAATTGCAAATTACCCATTCATTTCCATGGGCTAGGAGGCTCATAGGAATGAAGGTTTAATTTGCGATTAGCAATTAGCTCATCACAAATTAGGAATTTTTCCAAGGGTGCAGGGGTGTCTCAAGAACACCCTGCTGCACCCCTGAAAAAGAAATTTGGGGTCATATGGCACACATACATGCCCTAAGGGCATGTATTGGCGTCATATGGCACCTTTTGTTTTTTGGAAAAAAAGCTTTTTGAAAAGAATTCACAAATTACCACCAACTAGCAGTTGGTGGTAGTTTCCAAATCCTTAATGTCATTTTTTACATATTTTTTGTTTGATACATTGCATTTGAGTAATCGCAAAATTTGCAAATCCTTCAGTGCAATCGCAAAATAAGGAATAGCAAATTTTGCTATTTCTTATTTTGCATCAAACTTGTTTGATACATACCATTTGTCTAATTAGCATTCGCAAAGGCCGAAATTCGCAGAATTTTGATCTTTGCAAATGCTAATTAGCTTGATACATATGGCCCCAAGTGAGGCCTGTCTTGCAACATGGTGCATCTTTTGCATCACTGCTGCATCGGTTTCATGTGGCACGTTTTTTTACACCATGACACATCTGCCTAAATGCATCAATTTGTAATTTTGTCGCCTCATAGCAAATCTTTTGCACCGCCGCTGCATCATAAAAGTGACGCACAGTGGCGCAAAAGAGGCATACACCTATCATAAATCTGTCCCTAGCATTTTAAATGATTAATCCAGGATGACGATAAGGTGTGGCCTATCCAGAGGTTTGTTTAAGGTGAGGCCTACTCAGGATTGCAGATTAAAGTTACGCTTGATGAAGAATACAGAGGAGATAATACATGTAAAGGCCTACCAATGAAGTAAGTAATGTCCACTTTATTGCGCCAGTCATCATAAATGTATCCCTAACCTTCTTATCTTGTTACAGATGAACCGCCATATGTACCATCAAACTATTTTACATTTCCTAAATAGCGAATTTTAAGGAATAAATAGCAATTCTTTACCATTCCTAATTTGCAATGAGCAAATTGCTAATTGCAAATTACCCATTCATTTCCATGGGCTAGGAGGCTCATAGGAATGAAGGTTTAATTTGCGATTAGCAATTAGCTCATCACAAATTAGGAATTTTTCCAAGGGTGCAGGGGTGTCTCAAGAACACCCTGCTGCACCCCTGAAAAAGAAATTTGGGGGCATATGGCACACATACATGCCCTAAGGGCATGTATTGGCGTCATATGGCACCTTTTGTTTTTTGGAAAAAAAGCTTTTTGAAAAGAATTCACAAATTACCACCAACTAGAAGTTGGTGGTAGTTTCCAAATCCTTAATGTCATTTTTTACATATTTTTTGTTTGATACATTGCATTTAAGTAATCGCAAAATTTGCAAATCCTTCAGTGCAATCGCAAAATAAAGAATAGCAAATTTTGAATTAAGGACATTTTAAGTCATTTCCACATGTGCAGTATTTTCAAATTATGATTTGAAAATCGTTTTTGGGGAAAAGGAATGGTTTGCAAATTTATGACAAGGACATAATGGTGTATGCTTCTCTATAAGGCATTTCACTGTCTCTGATGTCATTTTTCCCATATTACATTATAAGACCTTTCCACATGGAGCACATTCCTTGTAAATATGCTCCCACCTGTGCATGGTGAATTTAGGTTTTGACTGTTTGAGTCACATAGCCATGTTAAAAGTGACCCAAAAAAATTGCAAACGCTTTAAAAAAACACATTCATGTGTCTTAAGGACATTTTAAGTCATTTCCCCGTGGACAGTGTTTTGTAAGTGGCGCAAAAGAGGCATACACCTATCATAAATCTGTCCCTAGCATTTTAAATGATTAATTCATGATGACGATAAGGTGTGGCCTATCCAGAGGTTTGTTTAAGGTGAGGCCTACTCAGGATTGCAGATTAAAGTTACGCTTGATGAAGAATACAGAGGAGATAATACATGTAAAGGCCTACCAATGAAGTAAGTGATGTGCACTTTATTGCGCCAGTCATCATAAATGTATCCCTAAGCTTCTTATCTTGTTACAGATGAACCACCATATGTACCATCAAACTATTTTACATTTCCTAAATAGCGAATTTTAAGGAATAAATAGCAATTCTTTACCATTCCTAATTTGCAATGAGCAAATTGCTAATTGCAAATTACCCATTCATTTCCATGGGCTAGGAGGCTCATAGGAATGAAGGTGCAATTTGCGATTAGCAATTAGCTCATCGCAAATTAGGAATTTTTTCAAGGGTGCAGGGGTGTCTCAAGAACACCCTGCTGCACCCTTGAAAAAGAAATTTGGGGGCATATGGCGCACATACATGCCCTAAGGGCATGTATTGGCGTCATATGGCACCTTTTGTTTTTTGGAAAAAAAGCTTTTTGAAAAGAATTCGCAAATTACCACAAACTAGAAGTTGGTGGTAGTTTCCAAATCCTTAATGTCATTTTTTACATATTTTTTGTTTGATACATTGCATTTAAGTAATCGCAAAATTTGCAAATCCTTCAGTGCAATCGCAAAATAAGGAATAGCAAATTTTGCTATTCCTTATTTTGCATCAAACTTGTTTGATACATACCATTTGTCTAATTAGCATTCGCAAAGGCCGAAATTCGCAGAATTTTGATCTTTGCGAATGCTAATTAGCTTGATACATATGGCCCCAAGTGAGGCCTGTCTTGCAACATGGTGCATCTTTTGCATCACTGCTGCATCGGTTTCATGTGGCACGTTTTTTTTACACCATGACACAGCTGCCTAAATGCATCAATTTGTAATTTTGTCGCCTCATAGCAAATCTTTTGCACCGCCGCTGCATCATAAAAGTGACGCACAGTGGCGCAAAAGAGGCATACACCTATCATAAATCTGTTCCTAGCATTTTAAATGATTAATCCAGGATGACGATAAGGTGTGGCCTATCCAGAGGTTTGTTTATGGTGAGGCCTACTCACAATTGCAGATTAAAGTTACGCTTGATAAAGAATACAGAGGAGATAATACATGTAAAGGCCTACCAATGAAGTAAGTAATGTCCACTTTATTGCGCCAGTCATCATAAATGTATCCCTAAGCTTCTTATCTTGTTACAGATGAACCGCCATATGTACCATCAAACTATTTTACATTTCCTAAATAGCGAATTTTAAGGAATAAATAGCAATTCTTTACCATTCCTAATTTGCAATGAGCAAATTGCTAATTGCAAATTACCCATTCATTTCCATGGGCTAGGAGGCTCATAGGAATGAAGGTTTAATTTGCGATTAGCAATTAGCTCATCACAAATTAGGAATTTTTCCAAGGGTGCAGGGGTGTCTCAAGAACACCCTGCTGCACCCCTGAAAAAGAAATTTGGGGGCATATGGCACACATACATGCCCTAAGGGCATGTATTGGCATCATATGGCACCTTTTGTTTTTTGGAAAAAAAGCTTTTTGAAAAGAATTCACAAATTACCACCAACTAGAAGTTGGTGGTAGTTTCCAAATCCTTAATGTCATTTTTTACATATTTTTTGTTTGATACATTACATTTAAGTAATCGCAAAATTTGCAAATCCTTCAGTGCAATCGCAAAATAAGGAATAGCAAATGTTGCTATTCCTTATTTTGCATCAAACTTGTTTGATACATACCATTTGTCTAATTAGCATTCGCAAAGGCCGAAATTCGCAGAATTTTGATCTTTGCAAATGCTAATTAGCTTGATACATATGGCCCCAAGTGAGGCCTGTCTTGCAACATGGTGCATCTTTTGCATCACTGCTGCATCGGTTTCATGTGGCACGTTTTTTTTACACCATGACACATCTGCCTAAATGCATCAATTTGTAATTTTGTCGCCTCATAGCAAATCTTTTGCACCGCCGCTGCATCATAAAAGTGACGCACAGTGGCGCAAAAGAGGCATACACCTATCATAAATCTGTCCCTAGCATTTTAAATGATTAATCCAGGATGACGATAAGGTGTGGCCTATCCAGAGGTTTGTTTAAGGTGAGGCCTACTCAGGATTGCAGATTAAAGTTACGCTTGATGAAGAATACAGAGGAGATAATACATGTAAAGGCCTACCAATGAAGTAAGTAATGTCCACTTTATTGCGCCAGTCATCATAAATGTATCCCTAACCTTCTTATCTTGTTACAGATGAACCGCCATATGTACCATCAAACTATTTTACATTTCCTAAATAGCGAATTTTAAGGAATAAATAGCAATTCTTTACCATTCCTAATTTGCAATGAGCAAATTGCTAATTGCAAATTACCCATTCATTTCCATGGGCTAGGAGGCTCATAGGAATGAAGGTTTAATTTGCGATTAGCAATTAGCTCATCACAAATTAGGAATTTTTCCAAGGGTGCAGGGGTGTCTCAAGAACACCCTGCTGCACCCCTGAAAAAGAAATTTGGGGGCATATGGCACACATACATGCCCTAAGGGCATGTATTGGCGTCATATGGCACCTTTTGTTTTTTGGAAAAAAAGCTTTTTGAAAAGAATTCACAAATTACCACCAACTAGAAGTTGGTGGTAGTTTCCAAATCCTTAATGTCATTTTTTACATATTTTTTGTTTGATACATTGCATTTAAGTAATCGCAAAATTTGCAAATCCTTCAGTGCAATCGCAAAATAAAGAATAGCAAATTTTGAATTAAGGACATTTTAAGTCATTTCCACATGTGCAGTATTTTCAAATTATGATTTGAAAATCGTTTTTGGGGAAAAGGAATGGTTTGCAAATTTATGACAAGGACATAATGGTGTATGCTTCTCTATAAGGCATTTCACTGTCTCTGATGTCATTTTTCCCATATTACATTATAAGACCTTTCCCCATGGAGCACATTCCTTGTAAATATGCTCCCACCTGTGCATGGTGAATTTAGATTTTGACTGTTTGAGTCACATAGCCATGTTAAAAGTGACCCAAAAAAATTGCAAACGCTTTAAAAAAACACATTCATGTGTCTTAAGGACATTTTAAGTCATTTCCCCGTGGACAGTGTTTTGTAAGTGGCGCAAAAGAGGCATACACCTATCATAAATCTGTCCCTAGCATTTTAAATGATTAATTCATGATGACGATAAGGTGTGGCCTATCCAGAGGTTTGTTTAAGGTGAGGCCTACTCAGGATTGCAGATTAAAGTTACGCTTGATGAAGAATACAGAGGAGATAATACATGTAAAGGCCTACCAATGAAGTAAGTGATGTGCACTTTATTGCGCCAGTCATCATAAATGTATCCCTAAGCTTCTTATCTTGTTACAGATGAACCACCATATGTACCATCAAACTATTTTACATTTCCTAAATAGCGAATTTTAAGGAATAAATAGCAATTCTTTACCATTCCTAATTTGCAATGAGCAAATTGCTAATTGCAAATTACCCATTCATTTCCATGGGCTAGGAGGCTCATAGGAATGAAGGTGCAATTTGCGATTAGCAATTAGCTCATCGCAAATTAGGAATTTTTTCAAGGGTGCAGGGGTGTCTCAAGAACACCCTGCTGCACCCTTGAAAAAGAAATTTGGGGGCATATGGCGCACATACATGCCCTAAGGGCATGTATTGGCGTCATATGGCACCTTTTGTTTTTTGGAAAAAAAGCTTTTTGAAAAGAATTCGCAAATTACCACAAACTAGAAGTTGGTGGTAGTTTCCAAATCCTTAATGTCATTTTTTACATATTTTTTGTTTGATACATTGCATTTAAGTAATCGCAAAATTTGCAAATCCTTCAGTGCAATCGCAAAATAAGGAATAGCAAATTTTGCTATTCCTTATTTTGCATCAAACTTGTTTGATACATACCATTTGTCTAATTAGCATTCGCAAAGGCCGAAATTCGCAGAATTTTGATCTTTGCGAATGCTAATTAGCTTGATACATATGGCCCCAAGTGAGGCCTGTCTTGCAACATGGTGCATCTTTTGCATCACTGCTGCATCGGTTTCATGTGGCACGTTTTTTTTACACCATGACACATCTGCCTAAATGCATCAATTTGTAATTTTGTCGCCTCATAGCAAATCTTTTGCACCGCCGCTGCATCATAAAAGTGACGCACAGTGGCGCAAAAGAGGCATACACCTATCATAAATCTGTCCCTAGCATTTTAAATGATTAATCCAGGATGACGATAAGGTGTGGCCTATCCAGAGGTTTGTTTATGGTGAGGCCTACTCACAATTGCTGATTAAAGTTACGCTTGATAAAGAATACAGAGGAGATAATACATGTAAAGGCCTACCAATGAAGTAAGTAATGTCCACTTTATTGCGCCAGTCATCATAAATGTATCCCTAAGCTTCTTATCTTGTTACAGATGAACCGCCATATGTACCATCAAACTATTTTACATTTCCTAAATAGCGAATTTTAAGGAATAAATAGCAATTCTTTACCATTCCTAATTTGCAATGAGCAAATTGCTAATTGCAAATTACCCATTCATTTCCATGGGCTAGGAGGCTCATAGGAATGAAGGTTTAATTTGCGATTAGCAATTACCTCATCACAAATTAGGAATTTTTCCAAGGGTGCAGGGGTGTCTCAAGAACACCCTGCTGCACCCCTGAAAAAGAAATTTGGGGGCATATGGCACACATACATGCCCTAAGGGCATGTATTGGTGTCATATGGCACCTTTTGTTTTTTGGAAAAAAAGCTTTGTGAAAAGAATTCACAAATTACCACCAACTAGAAGTTGGTGGTAGTTTCCAAATCCTTAATGTCATTTTTTACATATTTTTTGTTTGATACATTGCATTGAAGTAATCGCAAAATTTGCAAATCCTTCAGTGCAATCGCAAAATAAGGAATAGCAAATTTTGCTATTCCTTATTTTGCATCAAACTTGTTTGATACATACCATTTGTCTAATTAGCATTCGCAAAGGCCGAAATTCGCAGAATTTTGATCTTTGCAAATGCTAATTAGCTTGATACATATGGCCCCAAGTGAGGCCTGTCTTGCAACATGGTGCATCTTTTGCATCACTGCTGCATCGGTTTCATGTGGCACGTTTTTTTTACACCATGACACATCTGCCTAAATGCATCAATTTGTAATTTTGTCGCCTCATAGCAAATCTTTTGCACCGCCGCTGCATCATAAAAGTGACGCACAGTGGCGCAAAAGAGGCATACACCTATCATAAATCTGTTCCTAGCATTTTAAATGATTAATCCAGGATTACGATAAGGTGTGGCCTATCCAGAGGTTTGTTTATGGTGAGGCCTACTCACAATTGCAGATTAAAGTTACGCTTGATAAAGAATACAGAGGAGATAATACATGTAAAGGCCTACCAATGAAGTAAGTAATGTCCACTTTATTGCGCCAGTCATCATAAATGTATCCCTAAGCTTCTTATCTTGTTACAGATGAACCGCCATATGTACCATCAAACTATTTTACATTTCCTAAATAGCGAATTTTAAGGAATAAATAGCAATTCTTTACCATTCCTAATTTGCAATGAGCAAATTGCTAATTGCAAATTACCCATTCATTTCCATGGGCTAGGAGGCTCATAGGAATGAAGGTTTAATTTGCGATTAGCAATTAGCTCATCACAAATTAGGAATTTTTCCAAGGGTGCAGGGGTGTCTCAAGAACACCCTGCTGCACCCCTGAAAAAGAAATTTGGGGGCATATGGCACACATACATGCCCTAGGGGCATGTATTGGCGTCATATGGCACCTTTTGTTTTTTGGAAAAAAAGCTTTTTGAAAAGAATTCACAAATTACCACCAACTAGAAGTTGGTGGTAGTTTCCAAATCCTTAATGTCATTTTTTACATATTTTTTGTTTGATACATTACATTTAAGTAATCGCAAAATTTGCAAATCCTTCAGTGCAATCACAAAATAAGGAATAGCAAATGTTACTATTCCTTATTTTGCATCAAACTTGTTTGATACATACCATTTGTCTAATTAGCATTCGCAAAGGCCGAAATTCGCAGAATTTTGATCTTTGCAAATGCTAATTAGCTTGATACATATGGCCCCAAGTGAGGCCTGTCTTGCAACATGGTGCATCTTTTGCATCACTGCTGCATCGGTTTCATGTGGCACGTTTTTTTTACACCATGACACATCTGCCTAAATGCATCAATTTGTAATTTTGTCGCCTCATAGCAAATCTTTTGCACCGCCGCTGCATCATAAAAGTGACGCACAGTGGCGCAAAAGAGGCATACACCTATCATAAATCTGTCCCTAGCATTTTAAATGATTAATCCAGGATGACGATAAGGTGTGGCCTATCCAGAGGTTTGTTTAAGGTGAGGCCTACTCAGGATTGCAGATTAAAGTTACGCTTGATGAAGAATACAGAGGAGATAATACATGTAAAGGCCTACCAATGAAGTAAGTAATGTCCACTTTATTGCGCCAGTCATCATAAATGTATCCCTAACCTTCTTATCTTGTTACAGATGAACCGCCATATGTACCATCAAACTATTTTACATTTCCTAAATAGCGAATTTTAAGGAATAAATAGCAATTCTTTACCATTCCTAATTTGCAATGAGCAAATTGCTAATTGCAAATTACCCATTCATTTCCATGGGCTAGGAGGCTCATAGGAATGAAGGTTTAATTTGCGATTAGCAATTAGCTCATCACAAATTAGGAATTTTTCCAAGGGTGCAGGGGTGTCTCAAGAACACCCTGCTGCACCCCTGAAAAAGAAATTTGGGGGCATATGGCACACATACATGCCCTAAGGGCATGTATTGGCGTCATATGGCACCTTTTGTTTTTTGGAAAAAAAGCTTTTTGAAAAGAATTCACAAATTACCACCAACTAGAAGTTGGTGGTAGTTTCCAAATCCTTAATGTCATTTTTTACATATTTTTTGTTTGATACATTGCATTTAAGTAATCGCAAAATTTGCAAATCCTTCAGTGCAATCGCAAAATAAAGAATAGCAAATTTTGAATTAAGGACATTTTAAGTCATTTCCACATGTGCAGTATTTTCAAATTATGATTTGAAAATCGTTTTTGGGGAAAAGGAATGGTTTGCAAATTTATGACAAGGACATAATGGTGTATGCTTCTCTATAAGGCATTTCACTGTCTCTGATGTCATTTTTCCCATATTACATTATAAGACCTTTCCACATGGAGCACATTCCTTGTAAATATGCTCCCACCTGTGCATGGTGAATTTAGGTTTTGACTGTTTGAGTCACATAGCCATGTTAAAAGTGACCCAAAAAAATTGCAAACGCTTTAAAAAAACACATTCATGTGTCTTAAGGACATTTTAAGTCATTTCCCCGTGGACAGTGTTTTGTAAGTGGCGCAAAAGAGGCATACACCTATCATAAATCTGTCCCTAGCATTTTAAATGATTAATTCATGATGACGATAAGGTGTGGCCTATCCAGAGGTTTGTTTAAGGTGAGGCCTACTCAGGATTGCAGATTAAAGTTACGCTTGATGAAGAATACAGAGGAGATAATACATGTAAAGGCCTACCAATGAAGTAAGTGATGTGCACTTTATTGCGCCAGTCATCATAAATGTATCCCTAAGCTTCTTATCTTGTTACAGATGAACCACCATATGTACCATCAAACTATTTTACATTTCCTAAATAGCGAATTTTAAGGAATAAATAGCAATTCTTTACCATTCCTAATTTGCAATGAGCAAATTGCTAATTGCAAATTACCCATTCATTTCCATGGGCTAGGAGGCTCATAGGAATGAAGGTGCAATTTGCGATTAGCAATTAGCTCATCGCAAATTAGGAATTTTTTCAAGGGTGCAGGGGTGTCTCAAGAACACCCTGCTGCACCCTTGAAAAAGAAATTTGGGGGCATATGGCGCACATACATGCCCTAAGGGCATGTATTGGCGTCATATGGCACCTTTTGTTTTTTGGAAAAAAAGCTTTTTGAAAAGAATTCACAAATTACCACCAACTAGAAGTTGGTGGTAGTTTCCAAATCCTTAATGTCATTTTTTACATATTTTTTGTTTGATACATTGCATTTAAGTAATCGCAAAATTTGCAAATCCTTCAGTGCAATCGCAAAATAAGGAATAGCAAATTTTGCTATTCCTTATTTTGCATCAAACTTGTTTGATACATACCATTTGTCTAATTAGCATTCGCAAAGGCCGAAATTCGCAGAATTTTGATCTTTGCGAATGCTAATTAGCTTGATACATATGGCCCCAAGTGAGGCCTGTCTTGCAACATGGTGCATCTTTTGCATCACTGCTGCATCGGTTTCATGTGGCACGTTTTTTTTACACCATGACACATCTGCCTAAATGCATCAATTTGTAATTTTGTCGCCTCATAGCAAATCTTTTGCACCGCCGCTGCATCATAAAAGTGACGCACAGTGGCGCAAAAGAGGCATACACCTATCATAAATCTGTCCCTAGCATTTTAAATGATTAATCCAGGATGACGATAAGGTGTGGCCTATCCAGAGGTTTGTTTATGGTGAGGCCTACTCACAATTGCAGATTAAAGTTACGCTTGATAAAGAATACAGAGGAGATAATACATGTAAAGGCCTACCAATGAAGTAAGTAATGTCCACTTTATTGCGCCAGTCATCATAAATGTATCCCTAAGCTTCTTATCTTGTTACAGATGAACCGCCATATGTACCATCAAACTATTTTACATTTCCTAAATAGCGAATTTTAAGGAATAAATAGCAATTCTTTACCATTCCTAATTTGCAATGAGCAAATTGCTAATTGCAAATTACCCATTCATTTCCATGGGCTAGGAGGCTCATAGGAATGAAGGTTTAATTTGCGATTAGCAATTACCTCATCACAAATTAGGAATTTTTCCAAGGGTGCAGGGGTGTCTCAAGAACACCCTGCTGCACCCCTGAAAAAGAAATTTGGGGGCATATGGCACACATACATGCCCTAAGGGCATGTATTGGTGTCATATGGCACCTTTTGTTTTTTGGAAAAAAAGCTTTTTGAAAAGAATTCACAAATTACCACCAACTAGAAGTTGGTGGTAGTTTCCAAATCCTTAATGTCATTTTTTACATATTTTTTGTTTGATACATTGCATTTAAGTAATCGCAAAATTTGCAAATCCTTCAGTGCAATCGCAAAATAAGGAATAGCAAATTTTGCTATTCCTTATTTTGCATCAAACTTGTTTGATACATACCATTTGTCTAATTAGCATTCGCAAAGGCCGAAATTCGCAGAATTTTGATCTTTGCAAATGCTAATTAGCTTGATACATATGGCCCCAAGTGAGGCCTGTCTTGCAACATGGTGCATCTTTTGCATCACTGCTGCATCGGTTTCATGTGGCACGTTTTTTTTACACCATGACACATCTGCCTAAATGCATCAATTTGTAATTTTGTCGCCTCATAGCAAATCTTTTGCACCGCCGCTGCATCATAAAAGTGACGCACAGTGGCGCAAAAGAGGCATACACCTATCATAAATCTGTTCCTAGCATTTTAAATGATTAATCCAGGATGACGATAAGGTGTGGCCTATCCAGAGGTTTGTTTATGGTGAGGCCTACTCACAATTGCAGATTAAAGTTACGCTTGATAAAGAATACAGAGGAGATAATACATGTAAAGGCCTACCAATGAAGTAAGTAATGTCCACTTTATTGCGCCAGTCATCATAAATGTATCCCTAAGCTTCTTATCTTGTTACAGATGAACCGCCATATGTACCATCAAACTATTTTACATTTCCTAAATAGCGAATTTTAAGGAATAAATAGCAATTCTTTACCATTCCTAATTTGCAATGAGCAAATTGCTAATTGCAAATTACCCATTCATTTCCATGGGCTAGGAGGCTCATAGGAATGAAGGTTTAATTTGCGATTAGCAATTAGCTCATCACAAATTAGGAATTTTTCCAAGGGTGCAGGGGTGTCTCAAGAACACCCTGCTGCACCCCTGAAAAAGAAATTTGGGGGCATATGGCACACATACATGCCCTAAGGGCATGTATTGGCGTCATATGGCACCTTTTGTTTTTTGGAAAAAAAGCTTTTTGAAAAGAATTCACAAATTACCACCAACTAGAAGTTGGTGGTAGTTTCCAAATCCTTAATGTCATTTTTTACATATTTTTTGTTTGATACATTACATTTAAGTAATCGCAAAATTTGCAAATCCTTCAGTGCAATCGCAAAATAAGGAATAGCAAATGTTACTATTCCTTATTTTGCATCAAACTTGTTTGATACATACCATTTGTCTAATTAGCATTCGCAAAGGCCGAAATTCGCAGAATTTTGATCTTTGCAAATGCTAATTAGCTTGATACATATGGCCCCAAGTGAGGCCTGTCTTGCAACATGGTGCATCTTTTGCATCACTGCTGCATCGGTTTCATGTGGCACGTTTTTTTTACACCATGACACATCTGCCTAAATGCATCAATTTGTAATTTTGTCGCCTCATAGCAAATCTTTTGCACCGCCGCTGCATCATAAAAGTGACGCACAGTGGCGCAAAAGAGGCATACACCTATCATAAATCTGTCCCTAGCATTTTAAATGATTAATCCAGGATGACGATAAGGTGTGGCCTATCCAGAGGTTTGTTTAAGGTGAGGCCTACTCAGGATTGCAGATTAAAGTTACGCTTGATGAAGAATACAGAGGAGATAATACATGTAAAGGCCTACCAATGAAGTAAGTAATGTCCACTTTATTGCGCCAGTCATCATAAATGTATCCCTAACCTTCTTATCTTGTTACAGATGAACCGCCATATGTACCATCAAACTATTTTACATTTCCTAAATAGCGAATTTTAAGGAATAAATAGCAATTCTTTACCATTCCTAATTTGCAATGAGCAAATTGCTAATTGCAAATTACCCATTCATTTCCATGGGCTAGGAGGCTCATAGGAATGAAGGTTTAATTTGCGATTAGCAATTAGCTCATCACAAATTAGGAATTTTTCCAAGGGTGCAGGGGTGTCTCAAGAACACCCTGCTGCACCCCTGAAAAAGAAATTTGGGGGCATATGGCACACATACATGCCCTAAGGGCATGTATTGGCGTCATATGGCACCTTTTGTTTTTTGGAAAAAAAGCTTTTTGAAAAGAATTCACAAATTACCACCAACTAGAAGTTGGTGGTAGTTTCCAAATCCTTAATGTCATTTTTTACATATTTTTTGTTTGATACATTACATTTAAGTAATCGCAAAATTTGCAAATCCTTCAGTGCAATCGCAAAATAAGGAATAGCAAATGTTGCTATTCCTTATTTTGCATCAAACTTGTTTGATACATACCATTTGTCTAATTAGCATTCGCAAAGGCCGAAATTCGCAGAATTTTGATCTTTGCAAATGCTAATTAGCTTGATACATATGGCCCCAAGTGAGGCCTGTCTTGCAACATGGTGCATCTTTTGCATCACTGCTGCATCGGTTTCATGTGGCACGTTTTTTTTACACCATGACACATCTGCCTAAATGCATCAATTTGTAATTTTGTCGCCTCACAGCAAATCTTTTGCACCGCCGCTGCATCATAAAAGTGACGCACAGTGGCGCAAAAGAGGCATACACCTATCATAAATCTGTCCCTAGCATTTTAAATGATTAATCCAGGATGACGATAAGGTGTGGCCTATCCAGAGGTTTGTTTAAGGTGAGGCCTACTCAGGATTGCAGATTAAAGTTACGCTTGATGAAGAATACAGAGGAGATAATACATGTAAAGGCCTACCAATGAAGTAAGTAATGTCCACTTTATTGCGCCAGTCATCATAAATGTATCCCTAACCTTCTTATCTTGTTACAGATGAACCGCCATATGTACCATCAAACTATTTTACATTTCCTAAATAGCGAATTTTAAGGAATAAATAGCAATTCTTTACCATTCCTAATTTGTAATGAGCAAATTGCTAATTGCAAATTACCCATTCATTTCCATGGGCTAGGAGGCTCATAGGAATGAAGGTTTAATTTGCGATTAGCAATTAGCTCATCACAAATTAGGAATTTTTCCAAGGGTGCAGGGGTGTCTCAAGAACACCCTGCTGCACCCCTGAAAAAGAAATTTTGGGGCATATGGCACACATACATGCCCTAAGGGCATGTATTGGCGTCATATGGCACCTTTTGTTTTTTGGAAAAAAAGCTTTTTGAAAAGAATTCACAAATTACCACCAACTAGAAGTTGGTGGTAGTTTCCAAATCCTTAATGTCATTTTTTACATATTTTTTGTTTGATACATTGCATTTAAGTAATCGCAAAATTTGCAAATCCTTCAGTGCAATCGCAAAATAAAGAATAGCAAATTTTGAATTAAGGACATTTTAAGTCATTTCCACATGTGCAGTATTTTCAAATTATGATTTGAAAATCGTTTTTGGGGAAAAGGAATGGTTTGCAAATTTATGACAAGGACATAATGGTGTATGCTTCTCTATAAGGCATTTCACTGTCTCTGATGTCATTTTTCCCATATTACATTATAAGACCTTTCCCCATGGAGCACATTCCTTGTAAATATGCTCCCACCTGTGCATGGTGAATTTAGATTTTGACTGTTTGAGTCACATAGCCATGTTAAAAGTGACCCAAAAAAATTGCAAACGCTTTAAAAAAACACATTCATGTGTCTTAAGGACATTTTAAGTCATTTCCCCGTGGACAGTGTTTTGTAAGTGGCGCAAAAGAGGCATACACCTATCATAAATCTGTCCCTAGCATTTTAAATGATTAATTCATGATGACGATAAGGTGTGGCCTATCCAGAGGTTTGTTTAAGGTGAGGCCTACTCAGGATTGCAGATTAAAGTTACGCTTGATGAAGAATACAGAAGAGATAATACATGTAAAGGCCTACCAATGAAGTAAGTGATGTGCACTTTATTGCGCCAGTCATCATAAATGTATCCCTAAGCTTCTTATCTTGTTACAGATGAACCACCATATGTACCATCAAACTATTTTACATTTCCTAAATAGCGAATTTTAAGGAATAAATAGCAATTCTTTACCATTCCTAATTTGCAATGAGCAAATTGCTAATTGCAAATTACCCATTCATTTCCATGGGCTAGGAGGCTCATAGGAATGAAGGTGCAATTTGCGATTAGCAATTAGCTCATCGCAAATTAGGAATTTTTTCAAGGGTGCAGGGGTGTCTCAAGAACACCCTGCTGCACCCTTGAAAAAGAAATTTGGGGGCATATGGCGCACATACATGCCCTAAGGGCATGTATTGGCGTCATATGGCACCTTTTGTTTTTTGGAAAAAAAGCTTTTTGAAAAGAATTCGCAAATTACCACAAACTAGAAGTTGGTGGTAGTTTCCAAATCCTTAATGTCATTTTTTACATATTTTTTGTTTGATACATTGCATTTAAGTAATCGCAAAATTTGCAAATCCTTCAGTGCAATCGCAAAATAAGGAATAGCAAATTTTGCTATTCCTTATTTTGCATCAAACTTGTTTGATACATACCATTTGTCTAATTAGCATTCGCAAAGGCCGAAATTCGCAGAATTTTGATCTTTGCGAATGCTAATTAGCTTGATACATATGGCCCCAAGTGAGGCCTGTCTTGCAACATGGTGCATCTTTTGCATCACTGCTGCATCGGTTTCATGTGGCACGTTTTTTTTACACCATGACACATCTGCCTAAATGCATCAATTTGTAATTTTGTCGCCTCATAGCAAATCTTTTGCACCGCCGCTGCATCATAAAAGTGACGCACAGTGGCGCAAAAGAGGCATACACCTATCATAAATCTGTCCCTAGCATTTTAAATGATTAATCCAGGATGACGATAAGGTGTGGCCTATCCAGAGGTTTGTTTATGGTGAGGCCTACTCACAATTGCAGATTAAAGTTACGCTTGATAAAGAATACAGAGGAGATAATACATGTAAAGGCCTACCAATGAAGTAAGTAATGTCCACTTTATTGCGCCAGTCATCATAAATGTATCCCTAAGCTTCTTATCTTGTTACAGATGAACCGCCATATGTACCATCAAACTATTTTACATTTCCTAAATAGCGAATTTTAAGGAATAAATAGCAATTCTTTACCATTCCTAATTTGCAATGAGCAAATTGCTAATTGCAAATTACCCATTCATTTCCATGGGCTAGGAGGCTCATAGGAATGAAGGTTTAATTTGCGATTAGCAATTACCTCATCACAAATTAGGAATTTTTCCAAGGGTGCAGGGGTGTCTCAAGAACACCCTGCTGCACCCCTGAAAAAGAAATTTGGGGGCATATGCCACACATACATGCCCTAAGGGCATGTATTGGCGTCATATGGCACCTTTTGTTTTTTGGAAAAAAAGCTTTTTGAAAAGAATTCACAAATTACCACCAACTAGAAGTTGGTGGTAGTTTCCAAATCCTTAATGTCATTTTTTACATATTTTTTGTTTGATACATTGCATTTAAGTAATCGCAAAATTTGCAAATCCTTCAGTGCAATCGCAAAATAAGGAATAGCAAATTTTGCTATTCCTTATTTTGCATCAAACTTGTTTGATACATACCATTTGTCTAATTAGCATTCGCAAAGGCCGAAATTCGCAGAATTTTGATCTTTGCAAATGCTAATTAGCTTGATACATATGGCCCCAAGTGAGGCCTGTCTTGCAACATGGTGCATCTTTTGCATCACTGCTGCATCGGTTTCATGTGGCACGTTTTTTTTACACCATGACACATCTGCCTAAATGCATCAATTTGTAATTTTGTCGCCTCATAGCAAATCTTTTGCACCGCCGCTGCATCATAAAAGTGACGCACAGTGGCGCAAAAGAGGCATACACCTATCATAAATCTGTTCCTAGCATTTTAAATGATTAATCCAGGATGACGATAAGGTGTGGCCTATCCAGAGGTTTGTTTATGGTGAGGCCTACTCACAATTGCAGATTAAAGTTACGCTTGATAAAGAATACAGAGGAGATAATACATGTAAAGGCCTACCAATGAAGTAAGTAATGTCCACTTTATTGCGCCAGTCATCATAAATGTATCCCTAAGCTTCTTATCTTGTTACAGATGAACCGCCATATGTACCATCAAACTATTTTACATTTCCTAAATAGCGAATTTTAAGGAATAAATAGCAATTCTTTACCATTCCTAATTTGCAATGAGCAAATTGCTAATTGCAAATTACCCATTCATTTCCATGGGCTAGGAGGCTCATAGGAATGAAGGTTTAATTTGCGATTAGCAATTAGCTCATCACAAATTAGGAATTTTTCCAAGGGTGCAGGGGTGTCTCAAGAACACCCTGCTGCACCCCTGAAAAAGAAATTTGGGGGCATATGGCACACATACATGCCCTAAGGGCATGTATTGGCGTCATATGGCACCTTTTGTTTTTTGGAAAAAAAGCTTTTTGAAAAGAATTCACAAATTACCACCAACTAGAAGTTGGTGGTAGTTTCCAAATCCTTAATGTCATTTTTTACATATTTTTTGTTTGATACATTACATTTAAGTAATCGCAAAATTTGCAAATCCTTCAGTGCAATCGCAAAATAAGGAATAGCAAATGTTGCTATTCCTTATTTTGCATCAAACTTGTTTGATACATACCATTTGTCTAATTAGCATTCGCAAAGGCCGAAATTCGCAAAATTTTGATCTTTGCAAATGCTAATTAGCTTGATACATATGGCCCCAAGTGAGGCCTGTCTTGCAACATGGTGCATCTTTTGCATCACTGCTGCATCGGTTTCATGTGGCACGTTTTTTTTACACCATGACACATCTGCCTAAATGCATCAATTTGTAATTTTGTCGCCTCATAGCAAATCTTTTGCACCGCCGCTGCATCATAAAAGTGACGCACAGTGGCGCAAAAGAGGCATACACCTATCATAAATCTGTCCCTAGCATTTTAAATGATTAATCCAGGATGACGATAAGGTGTGGCCTATCCAGAGGTTTGTTTAAGGTGAGGCCTACTCAGGATTGCAGATTAAAGTTACGCTTGATGAAGAATACAGAGGAGATAATACATGTAAAGGCCTACCAATGAAGTAAGTAATGTCCACTTTATTGCGCCAGTCATCATAAATGTATCCCTAACCTTCTTATCTTGTTACAGATGAACCGCCATATGTACCATCAAACTATTTTACATTTCCTAAATAGCGAATTTTAAGGAATAAATAGCAATTCTTTACCATTCCTAATTTGCAATGAGCAAATTGCTAATTGCAAATTACCCATTCATTTCCATGGGCTAGGAGGCTCATAGGAATGAAGGTTTAATTTGAGATTAGCAATTAGCTCATCACAAATTAGGAATTTTTCCAAGGGTGCAGGGGTGTCTCAAGAACACCCTGCTGCACCCCTGAAAAAGAAATTTGGGGGCATATGGCACACATACATGCCCTAAGGGCATGTATTGGCGTCATATGGCACCTTTTGTTTTTTGGAAAAAAAGCTTTTTGAAAAGAATTCACAAATTACCACCAACTAGAAGTTGGTGGTAGTTTCCAAATCCTTAATGTCATTTTTTACATATTTTTAGTTTGATACATTGCATTTAAGTAATCGCAAAATTTGAAAATCCTTCAGTGCAATCGCAAAATAAAGAATAGCAAATTTTGAATTAAGGACATTTTAAGTCATTTCCACATGTGCAGTATTTTCAAATTATGATTTGAAAATCGTTTTTGGGGAAAAGGAATGGTTTGCAAATTTATGACAAGGACATAATGGTGTATGCTTCTCTATAAGGCATTTCACTGTCTCTGATGTCATTTTTCCCATATTACATTATAAGACCTTTCCCCATGGAGCACATTCCTTGTAAATATGCTCCCACCTGTGCATGGTGAATTTAGATTTTGACTGTTTGAGTCACATAGCCATGTTAAAAGTGACCCAAAAAAATTGCAAACGCTTTAAAAAAACACATTCATGTGTCTTAAGGACATTTTAAGTCATTTCCCCGTGGACAGTGTTTTGTAAGTGGCGCAAAAGAGGCATACACCTATCATAAATCTGTCCCTAGCATTTTAAATGATTAATTCATGATGACGATAAGGTGTGGCCTATCCAGAGGTTTGTTTAAGGTGAGGCCTACTCAGGATTGCAGATTAAAGTTACGCTTGATGAAGAATACAGAGGAGATAATACATGTAAAGGCCTACCAATGAAGTAAGTGATGTGCACTTTATTGCGCCAGTCATCATAAATGTATCCCTAAGCTTCTTATCTTGTTACAGATGAACCACCATATGTACCATCAAACTATTTTACATTTCCTAAATAGCGAATTTTAAGGAATAAATAGCAATTCTTTACCATTCCTAATTTGCAATGAGCAAATTGCTAATTGCAAATTACCCATTCATTTCCATGGGCTAGGAGGCTCATAGGAATGAAGGTGCAATTTGCGATTAGCAATTAGCTCATCGCAAATTAGGAATTTTTTCAAGGGTGCAGGGGTATCTCAAGAACACCCTGCTGCACCCCTGAAAAAGAAATTTGGGGGCATATGGCGCACATAAATTTTAACAACATTCCTTTACCTCAAAAACGATTTTCAATTCATAATTTGAAAACACTGCCCACAGGGAAATTACTTAAAATGTCCTTAAGACACATGAAAGTGTTTTTTGATTGCCTTTCCAGCATGGTTGGGTCACTTTTAACATGGCTATGTAACACAAACATTTAAAATCTAAATTTGCCATGCACAGGTGGGAGCATATTTACAAGCAATTTGCGCCACAGAGAAAGGTCTTACATTAAAATGGGAAAAATAACATCAGGGACAGTCAATTGCCTTATAAAGAAGCATACACCATTATGTCCTTGTCATAAATTTAAAAACAATTCCTTTTCCCCAAAAACGATTTTCAAATCATAATTTCAAAACACTGCACATGGGAAAATTACTTAAAATGTCCTTAAGACACATAAAAGCGTTTTTTGATTGCCTTTGCAGCATGTTTGTATCACTTTTAACATGGCTATGTAACACAAACATTCAAAATCTAAATTTTCCATGCACAGGTGGGAGCATATTTACAAGCAATTTGTGCCACATAATTCATAATTTTCTCCTTAAAGCACACTATTCTCTATCTAAATTAAAGAAATATTTTCTCACCTTAGCAAATACTTTGAGTTTGAAAACAGTCTCAGAAACACACCAATTTGTCTTCAGCAGAGCAAAAGGTATGCACTCCAGAGTCTGCAGCTATCAAAAGCACAGAAATGCTGTAATTCTTCACACATATCTCTCATGTCACCCAATCAAAACTCTTCCCTCACTTTTTTTCAAATGAAAACCCTTCCCCCCTCTGCCATTTCATGCCTTTTCTGCATGGCAACCACCTCTTGGAAGACTTCTGGTGTTTGCAAGTTCACACAACAATGTTGCAATTGAACTCTGAACTCTCAGTGCACCTGCATATCCAGTGCATTCTTTCATTTAATGATTTTTTATTGACCATTCAAAATACATCTTTCAAATAACTCATCCATGCACCCTAACTTTCTGTTTTCAGCAATCAAAATCCACCAATCACTGTTACTGCTTCATGAACACAGAAACTCCACAGTTTTTTTCATTTTAAACTCTCATTTTTTCAACTGCCATTTCATTGCCACACTTCATCTGACTGCAGGAGAACCTTCTCTCACCATGTTTTCTGTCTGGATTGTTGGACATAGTTATATCCACTGGGCTCACAGGTATGCTGAGAACAGAAAATTACCTAACCTCAATTTACAAGATGTGGAAATTAAGTGGTTTGGCCACAGAGGATTAAAATGTCACCAATTGATACCATTGGTGAAAACCTTTATGCATTTGCCCAAACCTGACCTGTTAATTGTGCACTGTGGAGGTAATGATTTGGGCACTTTGACTGGGGTAGGTCTGGAAATGCTTTTAAAGGACACCTTTGAGCAATTAATGGCACTTTTTCCTCAGACTGCCTTGGTATATTCAAATATATGCCAAAGACAGAAATGGAGGTGGTCAAACCAATTTTGTCCACAAATTGAGAAGTCGAGGAAGCATGTAAACAAATCTGTTTCAGCTTACATGAGAGACCATGGAATGGGCTCCCTGTACAACAATAACTTGCGTTACTACATGCAAGATATCTACAGAGGAGATGGAGTTCACTTCTCAGATGAGGGCAACAGAATTTTCACTCTGAATTTAAGACTGTGCATTGGTACCTACTTATAAGTACCTAAATGTACCATAAACCCAAAAGCTCTTCTCAGAGCTACCCTACATCTGATCACTCACAATTATTATTTTACTGTAACATTTTTCACTAATTTTCAACAAAGTACGCTCCCTGGGGCGCTACCCGGTACGCGAACCGGGAGCTAACCTCGCGAAATTTTTTAAAAAAATGTTTTTTTTTCCGCACATATAAGCCTCCTCAGCCACCCTCACAAAACCTAGGGGGTCAAGATAAGTCTACCGTGCCCCCTTCTACCCATTCTGAACATTATTTGCCCTCCATTTTATATCTTAATTCGACCGAAACACAAAATGGTGGACTCCCGTAACGCTTAAGGTTCGCGAACCGGGGCGCTCAACGGTTCGCGTACCGGGTCGCTCCCTGGGAAGCGCACCATCAAAAAAGGTGGGAAAGTAGTTTACAGAAAAGCCACTGGAGACAATTTCACCAAATATAGATTAGCTCATACTACATACCAATCCCTACCATTTTCACAAATTTGATTGGAATTCCATTTAGCCATTTAGCCTGT
Source organism: Lissotriton helveticus (assembly GCF_964261635.1). Lineage (NCBI taxonomy): Eukaryota > Metazoa > Chordata > Amphibia > Caudata > Salamandridae > Lissotriton > Lissotriton helveticus. Next base: position 998,520,891 of record NC_136067.1, read on the forward strand.
AGACCTCTCTAAATACCCTGAGGTAAATTACTTCTCAAAACACATCTGAAGTGTTGGAATTGACAACCAATTAAAATGTTACTTTCATTTTCTACTTTTTTTACCTGACATTTGATTGGTTATGTACCTGAATATATATAAAAGAAGAGAATGAAACACAGCCATTTTGACTACTACTTCCTGGTGTACATTTCAATTGGATTTTCACTAATCACTTCAACTTCTTTCTAAAGGTAAGTTGTTATTTTAAAAACTGAACTATATTGTGCACTATAAGTTAATATGGTAAACTTTTTCTGATAGTTATATACTATCCCTCTGTAGTAGTTATAGATTTAGATAGACTTCTCTGTTATAGTTATGGATGGAGTTAGGCTTCTCTTTTATAATTATGAATTTACTTACGTTAAATCACATACACTTTTTTATATTCCTACTTCCACTCTGATACTATACACTGCCCAAAGATAAATTCTCTGTTAAAAAATGCCTATCTAAAATTAATCCCAACAGTGCCCTATCTCTACTAATATATATTTTTTTATCCAAATTTCAGGCAACATGGAAGGCGAACAGAAAGTTTCATTTCAAATTGTCCTGCAAGAGAGCAGCCAAGAATTAATTGATCCAAATTATATAGAATTTATGGATGAAACTTGGGACCAAGAACTACTGCAATGTGTGCAAGCAGTGGATGACCTCCTTCAAAATGAGGACATTTTACACCCTCATAGATTACAAGCTATGTTCAATGAAAATGACGACATTTCAGACAGTGAAATGTTAGAAATGTTATTAAATTTTGAAACACAATCACAATAATAAATAATTGCTTAAAAAATAAAAATAAAAAAAAAATAATCAACAAAACCAACAATCAATTAACATACAGTATTTGAAAAGTCTATCATTCATTTTTCATTACAGTACGCTGCCCAGAACGCTTCCCGGTTCGCGGACCGGGCGCTACCCACGCAAAAAAAACAAAAAAAAAATTTTGTTTTTTTTGCCCCGCGGGGCCCTTTTAAAACCTCCACATTAAACCTAGGGGGTCAGGGAGGATCTAGTATGCCCCCTTATGGTTATTTCCCCCTTTGTTTTGGCCTCCTCTTGTCTCTCAATCCTACCGAGAGACAAGATGGCGGCCGCTCCGGACTGTTTAGAATGTTGACAGACACCGGAGAGCCAATCAGCTTCGCTACGCGAAGTTCTGGAACGCTTAAGGTCCGCGGACCGGAGCGCTGCCCAGAGCGCGCTTACAGATATATATCTTTTTTTAAACGTTAATTTCTCAAAATCCACTGGAGCACATATATTGAGACCTACAAAAGGCACATCGGGCTACCAGTCCCTACAATTTTGCCAAGTTTCATGCAAATCCATTCAGCCGTTCGGGCTAAAAGTGAGGCCAACCGCCCTATGGAAAACTCAATGTTAAAAACACGTTTTGGGACCCCCCTTTTTTCTCGACCCCCCCTGGATGAACCCCCCCCAAATTTCCAGGGGCTGCTCAGAAACAAAATGTTCCATTTTCCAGAAAATGTCTGCCAATTCCGTCCACAAACGCCAAAGTTATTAGACATAGAATTTTCAAAAATCCCATAGAGAAAAAATCCTAACTATATATACCTACTGGCGACCGCCAGTAGGTAATTACCTACTGGCGGTCGCCAGTAGGTATATATAGTTAGGATTTTTTCTCTATGGGTTTTTTGAAAATTCTATGTCTAATAACTTTGGCGTTTGTGGACGGAATTGGCTGAAATTTTCTGGAAAATGGCACATTTTGTTTCTGAGCAGCCCCTGAAAATTTTGGGGGGGTTCGTCAAGGGGGGGCCGAGAAAAAAGGGGGGTCCCAAAACGCGTTTTTCCCATGTTAATTTCCATAGGGCGGTTGGCCTCACTTTTAGCCCGAACGGCCTAATGGATTTGCACGAAACTTGGCAAAATTGTAGGGACTGGTAGCCCGATGTGCCTTTTGTAGGTCTCAATATATGTGCTCCAGTGGATTTTGAGAAATTAACGTTTAAAAAAAGATATATATCTGTAACAGCGGACTGGGCAGCGGCCCAGGACGCGTACTTGTCGCGCAACGGAGCTTTGTGAAGCGAAGCTGATTGGTTCTCCGGCGTCTGTCAACATTCCAAACAGTCCGTAGCGGCCGCCATCTTGTCTCTCGGTAGGATCGAGAGACAAGAGGAGGTCAAAACAAAGGGGGAAATAACTATAAGGGGGCATAGTAGATCCTCGCTGACCCCCTAGGTTTGATGTGGAGGTTTTAAAAGGGCCCCGCGGGGCAAAAAAAAATAATAATAATAATAATCGAACGGCTGAATGGATTTGCACGAAACTTGGCAAAATATTAGGGACTGGTAGCCCGATGTGCCTTTGCTAGGTCTCAATATATGTGCTCCAGTGGATTTTAAGAAATTAACGTTCAAAAAAAGATATATATCTGTAACAGCGCTCCGCTTCGCGTAACGGAGGTTTGCGAAGCTGATTGGTCATTCTGTCACTGGGCTATAGTTGGGCTACATCTGGCTGATATTTGGGCTACATTTGTTTTTTTGTGTGTCTGGCGGCCATCTTTGGGCTACATTGGGCTACATTTGGGCTCCAACATATATATAGGCCAATGTAGCCCAATATATATTTTTCAAAGTTAATTTTCGTAAAAACCACTGGAGCATATATCTTGAGACATAGCAAAGGCACATCGGGCTACCAGTCCCTACAATTTTGCCAAGTTTCGTGGAAATCCATTCAGCCGTTCGAGCTAAAAGTGAGTCCAACCGCCCTATGGAAATGAAGGAAATGAATGGGTAATTTGTAATTAGCAAATAGCTCATCGCAAACTAGGAATGGTAAAGAATCGCTATTTATTCCTTAAAGTTCGCTATTTAGGAAATGCAAAAAACTTTGATGATACATATGGCGGTTCATCTCTAACAAGATAAGAAGCATAGGGATACATTTATGATGACTGGCGCATCACCAGGGATGTGTTAGTCATTCTGTGCCGCTGTTCCGTCACCTATGGTGTGCTGCATTTACAATGCGGCGCATCATGGGGCAAAAACAGCACAGATGCGTGATGTATCTGTGCCGTAAAGGTGGCGCATTGCTGGAGTTGTATCGCAAGTGTGATGAAGCTCCAGCAAGGGTCGGGGGTGCCCCTGTCGCAGGGTTTCTGTTCTCACACAGAACTGTGGACAGAGGATTGGAACCTCGGCGAATTAGGGTGTCCCAAAACTCACGTTAGTAATCAAAAACTCCTTAGCAAGCTAGGTACAGTGTCACATTGGATATAACAAACTCTCAATGTTTAGACAATCCAGAATATGAACTTATAGTACCTCAGGATACGTGGAACTCATGAACAGTCGGTCGTTATATATTTCTTAGAAACCAGAACATGGAGTTAAGAAGAACACATGTGTATTTGAAATGTTTATTTACTAATGCCGTCTTCACAGGCGTAGTATCTTAGATAATACAAGTACACATATTATCAGTAGCAAAATTACCAGCATAGTTACTAGTACATAAAAAGCGAATGGTGATAGTATGTTAACATGCTGTAAATGAATAAGAGTTAGAAACACTTATAAGCAGCCGCGGGCCGTGGAGGGAGTTACGGTGGGGCAGGGAGGCGGGGAGGGGGAGGGGCAAGGTAGAGAGGGCTCCACCCTGCTTCTCCCCCTCCCCGCCTCCCTGCCTCACCGTAACTCCCTCCACGGCCCGCGGCTGCTTATATCTCACCCTCCCTAATACACATATTATATTATTTGCTAAGAAGGTCTCTTTGTGTTGGTTTAGGGCGTGCCCATACTTTAGTGTCTTAGATTTGAAGGAATCACATCAGTATACACCAGCTCTCTCTTCATGTGAGCCGCATCAACTGTTGTGTATGTGTGTTCGGCAAAGCAATATAAAACCCGCCTCATGCCCAGAATTGGCAGAAGTTGCACTTATGTTATGAGTATGAAGTCGTGGAGATCAGACCTCATAACAATTCTGTATCGTGTTGTTCTTGAAACTTTAGCACTCGCTGTACAGATATAGTTTAACAAGCAAAGCAGATAGTAGAGCAATAACATATTATTCTCATGTAAACCACGATGAACTACTAGGTGGAAAGCTAAAGCAACAACTAAGTGTCGTGTGCAGAAGTTGCAAAAAAGGAAAAATGGCGTTTAAACCGGTAATGAGCCCATGCTAACTTAACACGGTGTAAAGATATCCAGGACCTAGATGACACCTCCCCATGATCCGGAAACGAACTGAATAAGATAATAGAAGTGCCATCTCATGAGAGCAGATTGCAAGTTTATATGTGGACGGTCCGCAAGGTAAAGCATTAAAAACTAGGAAAATTTAATGCTAAAGAAAAATAAAACAGCCAAGTACTTTATCGAGTCTTAAGCCAATAGGCAAGGTAAATAATAAAAACTTGACAAATAAGTCAATGAATTGTCAATGAAATGCTAGTACTCAGCATATCAAACATGAAAAAGGTCTATGACATAACTGTGTATGCAAAATAAGCTGCAACAGCCTCCAATAGGAAGTCACCGTCTTCATCCGAAAACAGTTCAGCCATCCAATTTAAAAGCGGAAAAGAACATACGTGCTCTCCCAGCACCGGATCCTCTATCACCATCAGAGGACAGCTCGGTGGGTTTTCAAGAAAGCTCTGTTCCAAGAAAGACTGTGCTGCCGCCAGTAAATTCCAGGGACCAAGTAGTCCATGCATCAATGCCACAGCCATAATCCTTTCGCCAGGACAAACCAACTCGTGAGTAATGATAGGAGTCATCAGCTGATTAAAGTCGACGTCAGGAGAAACCGGTCCGCAGAGACACAAATCAATGGCCCAATCGAAATCACAGGTCAGGCAGTGAAATACAGGCTGGACACAGGTGAAGTAGGAGAATCGAAAAGATAATCCATATGCCGTGCTTAATATCGCCAACGGCATTGTGCCATAATATTCTAGCATGCGATTGCGGAACAGTGTCAGCAGCTGCAGGGTGGGAGGTTGCATAGGAGGGACATCCATATTTAAAAATGTAAAAAAGCACAAGAGCGTCCGCTGGTAATGCAAGTAAAAATGCCAATCCACGAACCAGAGTGGAGAAAATAGAATGAAAGGAAGCAGGGATGAGTCCAAAGATTTTCTCAAATGAAGTCACGAGACCACTGGTAACAACTTTAAAAAAGTGCGCCAGGGACTTGGCGGAGGATGCGTTAAAGATAGTCGGAACCATCTTGCTGAATTTGAAAGGCAAATCTGAATTGAAAAGTGTGTGCACCTCTGTACGGGTGTTCGCTATGTGAAGCACGAAAGTTTTACGGGCCGAACTCAAGGCCACCTCTCTCTGAGACAAAAGAGCTCTTATTCTTGCCATGCCGTTGAAATCTGTCCCAAGGTTGGTATTTGTGGCCAGATTGAAAACTCCCTATGTTCATGTGTGGGAGGAAATAGAACATTTCTGCAGCAAATAACCCGTTCACTTACTGTTACGATAAAAGGAATACTTTTAATTAACTCAGAGCAATCTTCATTATTGAGCATCAAATAACTACCATTTTCCAACAACTTGAACGTGGGGATGATAGCAGGAACTGGCGTGCCTTGCAACACGCAAGCCATATTTGGTCGGTGTTTGTTGCATGAACCGTGTAACTGTATGTGCCTACACATTAGTGAATGATCTGGCGTCTCAGTGCATTCCTCTCCATTCAGATAAACTTCTTGATTATCTTTGAAACATCTGTATGTGTATGGAAGCGACCAGACCTCATGAAGAAAAGCACTACCTAAAGGTTCATAACGACCTATTGGTATATATTTCATACAATTTGAAAACTTATATAAAGCAAAAGGCAGCGTTATTAAACCGTGGATAAGGCACGTTGCCAAAAAACCCGCAATCCTCTGCTGATGATGTCACTGAGCATGTCATGAATGATGTAATATGTGACATCATCAGCAGTGGATTACGGGTAATAGTATCTCTAGTTTACTCCCCTATAGCTGTCTTTCTTTTAACGTAAGTGTCTGTTTCCTTCCCTTACACTTACTGTTTTTGGTTCGCTTCCGGTTCGCGTACCGGGGAGCGAACTGGGAAGCGAACTAAGAGAAATAGAGGTTGGCACAGTTCCAAATATTGTACCAATTTTTTAATAACGGGGAGGTAGTTCTGAAAAGAACTTTTTTTTTATTTTTCAGAACATTTTTTTACTTTTTTTGAATTTTTCTGAACAGTTTTATATTTTTTTGGGTTTTTCTTGGAGGGGGCAATGAAAACGATTCATTGTAAAGGGCTCAACAGGAGCAACAAAACAAAAAAAAGAAGTATTTATTATTTTGGGCGTTTCGTACAAACTTGCATATGATAGTCAATAGCTCTGTTGATCAGAGTGATGCTTTTTTCTCCGTAGGAAATGAATCCATCGCAAAATACGCAGATGTGTTTTACATCACCAAATCTCATTTGTATATTTGGCACCATCTCCCTGCCCTCTGGTCCCGTTACTTCCGGTACAACAGATCTTCTGGCCATAATAGGGAGATTATCTAGGTCGTTCCGAAACTGTGCAGCACTGTAGTTGTTAGGATGCCACCTAGTCATATGGCGATGCATTGTGTAGTTTCCGAAACTGTATTTTTTGTCGGTCCCTCTGGACAGTCTATCTTGACATATAAGGCAAGTTACGTATCTTGCATTTACTTTTTTCTGACCTTTGGGAATTTTAAAAAATTGCCAAATGAAGTTTTCTTTCCGGTGAGACGTCCTGGGCTGCTCAGGCACAAACTGCCTCTCTTCGTGCTCGTCCTCCTGTTCCTCTTCTTCCTCTCCTTGTTGAATTATAACTTGAGCAGGTGGTCCACTCTTCCTTGGATGTGGTGGAGGTGGTGGGGAAGCACCAGCTGAAGCTACTAAAGAAGCCATTGCTCAGTGATCACAAAGGGTCTTTCTCTCACAATGATGAAAGTCAGAGTGAGGAAAGAAGGAGGGATTTTCATCATTTGGGAAAAACAAGAGTTCTCAACCAATCAAAAGTGTTCATTTTAGATTATATGACCTAGTCTTACATAATTAGGAAACCAAAAGTGAAATGAACCAATGAAAAGTGTTATTACCAAGTCACATGACTTGCTGTGTTTACGTTAAGCGCTTTGCAGGGCCTCCCGGTTTGCTTCCAGAAACCTGCGCTTTGCGACTCGCTTCGCGTACCAGTTCGCTAACGTTGTACGTCATATGACGTATCACGCGACAACGTGAAACGTCATGCGGACGGGAGGCGTCACGATGTTGTTTTCTAACGCGGCACTTGCGGTAAAGAAACGTTTACCGGCTCGCGGTCTATTTCGCGGCATCAAGGTCAGCTAACGGGAAGCTTCCCGATTCGCGAAGCGGGAACGAAGAAAAAAAAATATTTAAAAAAAAAAATTATTCATAAACATATAAAATATATTTTTGGATTTAAAGAAGAATACATTTTACAGCTACAGATATTAGCTGTTAAAAAACCAATGAAATTCACAGAAAAAACCATAGGTTATAGACCATATATAGTTAGGAATTAGCATTTACAAAACCTTGAAAATTCACTGAAAAAACCATAGGTTATAGACCATATATAGTTAGGAATTAGCATTTAGAAAACCTTATTTTACTCACACAAAACCATTGAAATTCCATATATAGTTAGTTGCACTAACTATATATCGCGCACCCGCAATCCACTGCTGATGATGTCACATATTACATCATTCATGACATGGTCAGTGACATCACTGATGACATCACTGATGACATCTCAAATGACATCACTGATGACATCATCTAGTGTCTGTGTGTTTTTGTAAAGTTTAAATACGTTTTACATATTGAAGAATGAGTGGATGTATGGAAGACTGAGTGTGTGTGTGGCTGGCTGGGAGGTGTGTGACTCTGTGCATATCAATGTGTACTTGTATCAGTGATTGTATAAGAGAGTAAGTATGTGTTAGTATATGTGTGAAAAGTATGGTGTTCTGTGTTTAACTATAGATGAGGAAATCGAAGTGTGATTGATTCTTCACAGGACTGACTAGGTGTATGAGTGCATATGATAGTGTTCTAATAATAACTGACTGTATGTATGAGTAATTGTATGGGTGAATGAGTGAATGTGTGTGTAGACGTACGAATCAGTGAGTGCGTATGTAGTAACTGGTATTGGTGTGTCATGATGTCATCAGTGATGTCATTTGAGATGTCATCAGTGATGTCATTTCAGATGTCATTAGTGATGTCATCAGTGATGTCACTGAAGTATGGTGTTCTGTGTTTAACTGTATAGATGAAGAAATGGAAGTGTGATTGATTCTTTACAGGACTGACTTGGTGTGTGAGTAACTCCATGGATGAGTGGCAGTGTGTGACTGTCTGCATAGGTGTATGAGTGCATATGATAGTGTTGTAATAATGAGTGACTGTATGTATGAGTGATTGTATGGGTGAATGAGTGAATGTGTGTGTAGACGTAGGAATCAGTGAGTGCGTATGTAGTAACTGGTATTGGTGTGTCATGATGTCATCAGTGATGTCATTTGAGATGTCATCAGTGATGTCATCAGTGATGTCATTTGAGATGTCATCAGTGATGTCATCAGTGATGTCACTGACCATGTCACGAATGATGTAATATGTGACATCATCAGCAGTGGATTGCGGGTGCGCGATATATAGTTAGTGCAACTAACTATATATGGAATTTCAATGGTTTTGTGTGAGTAAAATAAGGTTTTCTAAATGCTAATTCCTAACTATATATGGTCTATAACCTATGGTTTTTTCAGTGAATTTTCAAGGTTTTGTAAATGCTAATTCCTAACTATATATGGTCTATAACCTATGGTTTTTTCTGTGAATATATATATATATATTTATATAGTCACATACTTTGAATCAATACATCCCCGCGCACATGTAACACTGCGGTTTCAACGACAGAACATGTATTATTTAAAATATACAAGAGAGCAACATAACCCTGTCACACTCCTGTACACGCCGTTACTGATGAAGTATTACCTGAATTAGGCAGGACCGTGACATTCCTGTGTCACGCTAATGTAAGATAGCACCATGTATCACCAATAGGTTCCTGTCCTAACGCACGCAGTGTTAGCACATTTGAGGGAGACAGACGAGACGGAGCCAGAATGAGGGGTTAGAGGGCTCTACTTTCAAAAAAGTGCCTCATGCTGTTCAAAGTAAGCACTCAAGTGGTGGCGGAAGGATACTTCCAAACAGCCAACAGCCCTACTTGAGAGACAAACAGTCCTCTGGGCTGAGCAACAGCATGATTGGCAATATCTCCACAGTTACCGAAAGGGATGGAGACAAACATGCTCTATATAAATTGTTAGACATAGATCTGTTTGACACCTGCACTGTCAAAACCCAGACCTAATAAAGCCTTGTTGGTGTAGCAGTGGAGTCAGTGCAATTTACTCTATTAGTTTTACTGAAGCAGTGGGTACAACTGATGAAGTATTACCTGAATTAGGCAGGAGCGTGACATTCCTGTGTCACGCTAATGTAAGATAGCACCATGTATCACCAATAGGTTCATGTCCTAACGCACGCAGTGTTAGCACATTTGAGGGAGACAGACGAGACGGAGCCAGAATGAGGGGTTAGAGGGCTCTACTTTCAAAAAAGTGCCTCATGCTGTTCAAAGTAAGCACTCAAGTGGTGGCGGAAGGATACTTCCAAACAGCCAACAGCCCTACTTGAGAGACAAACAGTCCTCTGGGCTGAGCAACAGCATGATTGGCAATATCTCCACAGTTACCGAAAGGGATGGAGACAAACCTGTTCTATATAAATTGTTAGACATAGATCTGTTTGCCACCTGCACTGTCAAAACCCAGACCTAATAAAGCCTTGTTGGTGTAGCAGTGGAGTCAGTGCAATTTACTCGATTAGTTTTACTGAAGCAGTGGGTACAACTGTTGCAATTTGGTTTCTACTGACGTGCATCCGCGAGGTCCAATACAGAGTAGAAGAATCTGTGGGACCCATGGGGCAGGTCATGAGGCTCAAATGTATCCAGCTACTTGACCTGAAGTCATTATAATGAGCATCAACAGTTTCCTAATAGGCAAGACCAGATCCACCTATCAATATGATCCATATGCACTGTGTAAAGAGAGTTCCTGTTCAACTGCATTTAAACATTGCGGTATCGAATGGCCTGAAATTAGCAGATGTAAGCAACACTGACCGCAAACTAGTAGGTTTACTAGAGCTTAACTATATTGAGCATATGGAACAAGACTACAAACATGCACAGGACTAAATCGATCTGTCCTGCATAGGCTGCAGGTTGTCCAAAATGCCGCTGCCCGTCTGGTCCTGAAATGGCCGAGGAGGTCATCGGCCTCGGCCGCTCTCAAGGCCCTACACTGGCTACCCATCCACAAACGCATACTGTTCAAAATCCTCGTGATTACCTTCAGAGCCTACCATCGACAAGGACCCAAATACTTTCTCCCTTGGTTCAAACTGTATGCACCCACACGTTCCCTCAGATCAGCTAATATGAACCTATTACAGATACCCAAATTCAGACTTTCAACAAGAGGAGGTAAATCCCTCGTTACCTTGGGTGCTAAGGCCTGGAATAAACTCCCACCCAATTTGCGTCTGATCTCCATTGAGAAAGACTTCCGCAAGGCTCTGAAAACTTGGATTTTTAACCTCTCAGATACGGTCTGTATGACACTGGTTTAGCCAGAGTGTTTCAGCATGGACAAGATGGATGTTGCGAGCTGATTTTTTTCCGGCCTGTCATCTAGGCTACGGGCTATAAGCGCCAAGATACTCCCTGGAGTGACAGCCGCGCTATATAAGTGTATAAAAATAAATAAATAAATAAACAGTGCTATTGTTGTCCTCATTAGGAGTGCACGGTAATTCAGGTGGAACTGGCAATGCCAATTACTTCCTCGATCAGAAATATGAGCTCTGTGGGAGCATCATGGATTTTTTTAGTTTCACTTAAAATCTCTGGAGGTAATTCTAGGGCAAAATGAGAAATCACTAGTGGAATCAGACCTGAAATCACCATTTCCACGAGTATTTCGTCATTTCTAAGAGGGCCCTTGGTTCCACATGCAATTCGCCCCGTAACTGTCTCCTTAGAATTATCAGTATCCCCATGATTGGTAACTCCAGGGGAGGCGGTGTTATCGGTAGTGATACCGTCGTAGAGAGTGTGCTAAAGTTTTAACTAAGGTTTGTGGTGATCGCTGTCTTCAGTGCAAATGTAATCAAATAAACAGGTGCCCCACAGCAAACCCTCTTATTAAACCCTCTTATTACAAAGCCAAATGTGTAAATTAATCAAATAGCTCATGCTCATTGTATTTTGTCGCATTACAGTTTGTATCAATGCATACATTTAAGAGAAACAGTCCATTTTGGTTAAAAAAACACAATATACATGAAATAATTGATGTATTTTTCAGAAGCGGCTCATTAGACGTTTTCGCCCGACTTAGCATGGAAATGGCTGTGATTAGAGATGATGTTTGTGTTGTCATGAAAGAATAATATCAGTCTATTGTTGCATTAAACCACTAAGGAAAAGAGTAACAAAAACTCATTCATCACATCACCGACGAGAGGAGGTGACATCGCCCACTGAATTAAAGTGAGTGTTCCAGTCGGTGTTTTAGTAAAGTCGTGATCACAGAATCATACTTTTCATTATCACCTTACCATTTGTAGAAAAAATATCCATTTATCAAAAAAGGCAATTACTGCGGCTAAATAGCTTATTATTGCTCAGCACAAAAGGCTTTTATCCCATGTACAACAAATTATCTTGTGTAAGAAAACAAAAGCTAAAATAGGGTATGATCTCAAAGGAACGGAGAAAACCATGGACATTTGAAGCATCATCATACGACAAGTTATATAATAATATATGGATTTTGAAAGCGTCTGCTTACACCACAACGGTGTGTCTCCACGCTGAGATCTGACCTATCTACGCTACTACCAGGAATCTAAGTCAGAAAGAAGCCCAAGCAGAACACTAAGAGGACTAACAGAACTATAGTGAATTTATCAAAGTTTACCTCTACAAAGATAAGGTTTCATGACAATCACATTCAACCATTCAAGGATGCACCAATAATTCGCTCCTTATACCACCTTATTTTTGTAGCTCTCCAACACGTAGGTCCATTTGAGTTTAAAGCACAAAGAGGCCAATATTATTTTCTCATCAGGGTTTACATTGTGCTCGTCTTACCTATTGGTGCTATTAAGGCAGATTGTGTGGTGGTGCTTAAGAAAATCTGGCCAATGCGTTAAAAAATAACTGAAATGTTAATATGGGTGTGGCATAGCTGGGACCAAAGGACGAAAATGTGTAGCCCTTATTCATGTTGGGACCAAATCCAAATTATGCTGTCCAGATGTGATTACCATCGGATGCATGCACAGTAATGAGGACGGGATCTACAGAATCTTCCTTTTTCATGATGATCCCAGGGACTTCTTGACCTTATACTAAACATGTGCAGTACCAACAAAGGGGTCCCTGGGATTGCATGTACCAGGGAAGCTAATCCTTGGAATTATCATGGTGTCCGGAGTGCTGAAAGCCATCTCGCTATCTCAGGGCTTCGTGAATCTCACACAGGGCTTTAGATAGCCCTGGGGCAGTTCTTTTTTCAAATTTCAGAATTTCAGAAACTCCAGAATTAGCAGTCTTTTTTATGGACCATTATGAGCAACTCTATATATTCAATGATGACATTTCATTTCAACAGAATCTTACAAATGAGCGTAGAATGGGTGGACTTCTCAGGGACCGTGTGGTGTGAACTATTCTATCCTTACAGGAACAACCCATATTATGTTCACAATGGTATTAACCTCCTATTTTAGGCCATTTTATATGTGACAGCTACCTTTGTAAGGAAACTAAAATATACGTGCACAGAGGAAAGAAATTTGCCTTGAAAGATGTAACTAATTGTAACATCACAAATGTTGCGTATACTGTATGGTGTTTGTGCAATTTTGTATATATGTACAACAAAGTAAAGGTGCAAATACTACAATACTGCAGCAGGATCCATTGTGAGATGGCAGGGGCACTGCTGGTCGATCACTTCGAGAACTTCCAACACACCCCAGTGGATTTCTGGTGGCAAGTAGTCAAGACTTTTGTCGTTAATGAGAGAGGTGGAGATATGGCTACTATTCTTCATATGCGAGAATGTAAATGGACAGACACCATGGAATCTATTTCCAATGAACTGAGCAAGTATGCGAAAACGGGAAAAAGGCAACAATTCACTAAGTTTTTCTGGAATTGTCATCTCTGCCTGTATGATTTATTCCACAAAGACATTGGTTTTTAACTTCAAATTCCTGATGAACCTTGAATTGAACATCTTATTATTTGTTTGAACAACTGTATGTCTGTTTTACTACAATGTATCCCTGTCCAGGCTATGTGTCTTCAAGTGGTGTATTCTTAGCCTGACATCCTAGGGCATTCAACACAGGTTTCCAGCATGTTCATTTCAAGCTTCTCAATATAAAATATTTACACAATATGGCTGGTATGTCCCCATTACATTCTCAGCGTCTGTTAGAAATTGGGTCTCTAGTTGGCAGAGAGATGCACCCAGTCCAAGTAGGGAACACAATCCTTGTCAGGGTATGCTAGATACACATTAAAAGATAACCTGTCCTAACCCTCTGGTAGCTTGGCACAAAGCTGTCAGGCCTATTTAAAGAGGCAATGTCAAAAGTATTTGTGCAACACACACACACACACACACACACAGTAACACAATGAAAACATGAAACAAAGACCCCACACAGGTTTATAATAAATAGAGAATATTTATCGGAGTAAAACAAGACCAAAATGACAAAATTCAATTAGTAGAACTAGAGTTTAGAATTTTTAAATAATAAACCGTAAATAGTGCTTAGAAGTTAATCGCGCTGAAAGGTTACTAGAGGATGCGCTAGACCAGGGAAAATCCAAAGTTCAGGCCTACCGCGATGGAGGGCTAGGCCAGTTACAGGACTCAAATAGGTCCTGCTGACAAAGTACTTTGGATGAAGCAAAGCGTTGTCGTCAAGGGTCCTATGCGACGGTTCCAATTCAGTCGGGTCTTTGAGTCGAAGTCGAAACCTTGTTGTCAGGGACCTCGAATCAGAGATGTATCATCATCGAGACAGGCAGAGATATCTTCATATTGGAACTGTGTCGGCTCCGATTGGTGCAGTGGTTATAATGCATCAGTTTTGTAGCAAAGTAGCTGCAGAACCCACTTCTGAATCCCATGACTGGAGGGGCACCTCAGGCAAGGATAGTACTCACAGATGGCAGTGTCTAGCATCTCCAGCAGAGTTGCAAGAAGTCTTTTATGACCTTGAGACTTCAGAAAACAGGAGGCAAGCCAGCAACCCCTGGGAGTCACTCTGGGTTCAAGTTAAATGAGTCCAGTCCTTATCATCAGCAGGACAGAAATCAGCAGGCAGCAGGGGCAGCTCAGCACGGCAGTGAAGCAGTTCCATGGAACAGTCAGTCAAGCAGAGTGGCAATTCTTTTAGCACAGCAGTCCTTACTCCTGGCAGATAATTCTTCACAGGTCCAGTAGTGTACTGACTTGGCAGGGTCAGAGCACCAGTACTTATACCCAAATGTGCCTGTGAAGTGGGGGTGACTTCAAAGCAGCTCCTTTAAGTGCACAGGCCCCATTTCATCCCAGCCCTGTCTGCCAGGCTATCTTTGGGAAGCCCTTTGTGTGGGGAGATGTTAGTATCAGCTCCCTCTCCCCCCTTCCTACCCAGGATGGCTATCAGAATTCAGATGAATGCAGATGAATCCTCTGTCACACCCACTGTCCCTGTGTTTGAGAATGTCTGGCAGAAATGCCCAAAGTGTAGCTGTCACCCGGCCCCAATGTGTATTGGAGACAGGCTCATGGCACAAAGAGCTAATTTAAGAGCAGAGAAATGCCCACTTTCTAAAAGAGGCATTTCAAAAATAGTAATGTTAAACTCAGCTTTACAACTAAAGAGGATTTATCATTACCACCCCAAAGATATGAAACATGATTTAGCTACTACTTTCTAATCAGGAATAACAGGATAAAGGTGTTTTAAGGAATTTCCAATGCTAGCATATAAGAGAAGTAGGCCTCACAGTAGTGAAAAATAAAAATGTAGCTGTTTGTCACTACCAGGAAATGTAAAACTTAAAAGTACATGTCCTGTCTTTCCGTTACACAGCACCCTGCTGTTAGAGCTACCTAGAGCCTACGATTAGGAGTAATCTATGTGTAATAAAAAGGGAGTTGACAAGTGATTTTAAATGGTAAGTTGACGTGTCAGCAAACTGCACACACAGGCCTTGCCATGGCAGGCCTAAGACAGGTTTGAAAGGCTACTTGTGTGGATGGCACAACCAGTGCTGCATACCCACTAGTAACATTTAGATTACAGACCCTGGGTATATGGTAAACCACTTTGCAAGGGACCTGTAAGCACACTAAATATGCCAATCAGGTATACACTAATGCCACCATATTTAGGGGAGAAGCAAATGCCCTTTAGCACTGGTTAACAGTGATATAGTGCTCATAGTCCTAAGGCCAACAAAAACATACAGTAAAAAGTGGAGATAAGTAGGCAAAACGTTGGGGGAGGACCATCATAAGGATGACAGAACTAACAGTGTCAAACAACCGGGCTACTATTATTTTTTTAACCTTTGGATCTTTTTTCTCAATCCCAACAGGTAGACTTTTTTCTGGTTATAAGCTGCACAAAGCAATTATCCAATCATTTTGACAGTTTTTCCACATAATGATGCACGTGTGCTACATTATGCCGCTATGACTTTTCTTTAAGTCGTAACTTCTAACTGAACACTAAACAGGCTTTACACAGCACTCTGTGTACACATCAGCGTGGTTGATCTATTAAAAGGCAACACACTATGCACACATTGTGAATCTGAATAGAAAATTGGCTTTGGCTAGTGCAATGAGTGCGCTATTTTAACTCTTGGGAGCTTTTTATGCTAATTTGTGACCAATTTCTGAATTACCGTCGGAGGACCTTATGACGATTTAGTTTTTCTCTATTTCTAGCTGGAATAGGAATTTATTAACCCAGTTGGTCCATCATACGATTTAAGATAGTCGTTTTCCTTGCATGTTTGACTTTGGTATATTTACAAACTGACATCGTTCATATGGATTGCCGGCCCCATTTAAAATAATTCTTTCCCCCATTTTATGCCTCAACAGTTGAGTAATTTTACTCCTCAACTTTCTTCAGTAGGGTAAGTAAATGTAAATGTGTAAATGTATTTCGATTTATATAGCGCACGAATCACCCAGGGGTCTCAAGGCGCTTGCTTAGGGAACCCGTCCTGGTATTCCCCTGTGAGATACCCCGGCAGGGTATTCACAAGGTGAAAGCCAGGCATCCCACCGCGAGGGGCCGTAGTGGAGATTAAGCAAGCTATTGCCCAGAGTCACAGAGTGTGACCCCGTGAGTCAAGTAGGCACCGGAGCGAGAATTGTCGAGTCCGTGGAATTTTTGAGCCCGAGACCCGCCGAGGCGGGGAATCGAACCCTGGTCCACGGCTGATCTCAGCTTCCGGGTCTGCCGCCTCTAACCACTGAGCCACGCTTCTCCACTTGTCCAGTTGTCCAGTGGTCCATTATGGTACACATTCATGCAGGCCTTATGTGATGTGGCCCGTGACCTATTTTTGATTTACCTTTCCTCCAATTTGTTTACAGATTCAAATTAATTTTGTCTCTTTTATTACGGTAATCCCTAGTACACTGCTGGTTGATTGAAAGCCAAAAATACCCTGATTGGCTCTCTGTTACAAATTATACATTGTTTTCTTCATTTAGTTCTTGTGGTAATTTATCCCATAAACCTGAAAGGTGCATCTCTGATGTCCTTTTGATGAACAACCTATATAATTAATTAATCAGGGGTCAAAACGTCAACTAATTGGTACTTTTGGATTGCATTTGTATTGACTGTGCACCCTAAGGATGACTAATGAGTCCAGCAATCATCTCTTAATATGATTTATGCACATGGCAGCCAAGAGATTATGTTTTTATTTTGAGTTGTTTCGACTATTTTGTTTAACTTTGTTCACAACTCACAGGCACTGCATCATCACACTTTCTTTGGAACACCTTTCATATTTTCTTATCCTGTATTTATTGATGTGTACAGTAAATGTGATAAAGACAGCTGTCACAGACCATTTGCCGCCTCCCTTTTCAAGACAATAATTAAGAAAAAAAAAAGGCCGGCCCCGGGAGATGGGGTCTCCAGGGCCGAAAATGGCCTAGGGAAAGAGGCGCTGTACACATCCACCGCACACTCAGAAGGACTCGAGGCTATTGAGTGGTCTTTACTTCAACAGGATACCATTGGAACCAACAAAATCTTTTTGCTTGAATTATTACAGTTTTGTCTTCACCAAAGCAATTTCGAATGGAATAAGAATTTTTATCTACAACGGAGTGGGACATCAATGGGATTCGTGGGAGCCTCATCGTATGCCAATACAGTCATGGCGAAATTTGAGGCAGATTACATATTTGCACAACCAGAGTGGACCGAGGAACGTCTTTTTTTTCTGTCGCTATACTGATGACATGTTTCTGATTTTGACAGGGTCAGAAGCAAGATTTGCAGAGAATATCGGTCATCTAAATTCTAAAAATCCCAGGATTCAATTTACGTACACCATGAGCAAGAGAGCAGTTTTATTCCTAGATGTTTGGGTTGAAATCACAAGGTCATAGCCTATTGGGGACAACTGCCCCCAGAGCCATAAAAGAGCAGAGATGGCCCTCACAATGGAGATCCGTGTCACGTAACAAGATCTCCCCGGTTCTCTCCCAAACCATAATCTGGCTTTACACAAGGCATTTTGCACCCCTGCCCGTCTATTTGAATTAGGGCCCCGAAACGATGCAACATGTTGGAACTGCAATCGGGAGACGGGGGACTTAGCCCACCTGTCTTTCAGTGTATATTACTCAAATCGTTTTGGGACAAAATCTTTGCCTTCATAAGTGCGGTGTTTGAAGGTAATATGGACTGAGATTCCTTTAATTTGCCCACTGCTTGTATAAGTACAAACTGGAGAAATGAATCTGACACAGACCTATTTGACCTGTTAATAACCTCGGCAGTGAAAATGGTTCTTGCCAACTGGAAAGACACAAGACGTCGTACAAGAGCTGGCTAAACTGGATCATCCATCTCAGAGGGGCTGACAACATAGCATGAGTGTAAGACCACTAGGACAATGACAAACAACCTCAGTAAAATAACCATTTTGATTATTGAGATTCGCCCCAACAAGGATATGGGTGATTTAATTTAGCTATCCTCCCATCTGTCCACCTGGGCTTTGAGCGAGTAGAGTGTCAGATCCTACCCAGATGTTATCATTATCTATGAGGATGATTAAAGACACCTTTTTACAGTATAGACTGGATCAGCGATTGGCAGGTGATAGGAAAAAAATCATCAGTCGCTTTTTATGTCTTTGTACCTGGAGGAGGGGGTATAGCTACCTATCGTATGTGACAAATATGCAGCATCGCTTTTTGTTGGTAATACTGAGATGTGGTATTGTGCCCCACCTAGTTGCCTTTCCAACTACGAAGACCCAACCTTCAGATACGCCCTTTTGCCCCTGCGATGGTTAAGTAAGCAAAGCACATTGCACTTTTTACTGTTTTGTAAAATTTACCAGAATCTTAGGTATATCTATCTTAAACCTATATTTGTTGTACCGAATATTAGATTACATAAAGCTGTTATGAAATTCCTGGTGGCATTAAGTGAACCTTCTGTGTGCTATAATGTTGCCCTTTTTATCCTGAAAGCCATCAATGAGAGGAAAAGTATCATGTAATAGTGTAGGACAGGAGTTATATTACTATGTTTTAATGTTCTGCACATAAAGGGCTTTTTTGTATGGAACTAGATATCGAGATTTTTTTAATGTGTTTTATGTTCGCTCTATTATTTATGTCCTTTTATGGCTGTTCATTGTAGCTGAATAAAGTTTGATGATGATGATGATGATGAGTAGAGTGTCACCCTGAAGTTTAGCCTAGCCAACTCGCCCAAATCTTTTTTGACATGAACACCCAGGTACTTCACTCCACCAGCCATCCAGTGGTAGAGGGAAGCTCCCTAGCTAGGGAGAGGTACATTCTGTCAGTGGTAGTATTTTGGAATTGTCCCTATTAATCAGTGGTAGTATTTTGGAATTGTCCCTATTAATTTGAAGGATAGAGCATCTCTACATCCTATGATATCTGTAAAAATCGGGTCTATGCTTTCTTCCATGTGCTGTAAAAACAGGATAATGTCATCTGCATACAGAGAAACTAGCACTGTGTCGGCCCCCACCCGTATCCTACTATGAGAGTGGAATTCTCGCAGCCAGCACATGATCGGCTTGATGGCCAAAGCAAAGATCAATGGGGATAATGGGCATCCTTGGCACCACTGCCAATTGGAACAGGTCTGGTAACGCACCATTATCCCACACACGAGTGGTCAGGCCTGTATAGAGTAAATCAATCAACTTCAAAAGGTTTGCCGCAGCCTCCGCAAGACCTCTCTCATAGAACTCCATTCCAGGGAATCAATGGCTTTCAAATAGCCGCCGCCTGCAGAGTTGGGTCAATTCTATGCAACATGGCCATCAGGGTACGCACATTTAGTGCTGCAGATCTGTGAGGTATAAAATCTGCTTGATCAGCCAGGACCAAACACTGCATTAGCGGCTGCAGTCTCTTGACCAGAATCTTAGCAGTGATTTTATTGTCGAAATTCAATAATGACAATGGCAGATAAGAGGAGCACAGCACCGGATCGCGGTCTGGCTTCAGGAGAACCGTTAAGACAGCCTCTGTCGTTGATTGTGGCATCTACCACTTTCAATAGCCTCACCATACACCTCAAGCAATCTTGGTGAAAACAAGTTTGCTTACTCCTTTTGTAGTATTCCACCGGGAAGTCATCACTTCCTGGTGCCTTACCACTGGCTAGGGCAGTTATTGCCAGTGTAATGTCCTCCACCATTAATGGGGAATTAAGTTGTTTCCTAATGTCTCCTTCCACCTATCTGAGCGCCACTTCGTCAAGGCACTCAGAGATTTCAGACTGTGTGTGAGAGCCTCTAGACATGTACAAAAGTTCATAATAATCCCTGAAATCCCTGAAATATCTTTAGTGGATGTTTTTGTAGCCCCATCTGGGCCCTGCATACCAGAGATTGATGTATGTGGTGTACATGAATTCAGCACCTAGGCTAGTGTTCTACCCAGTCTGTCAGACTCACCAAAAGCACGAGCTCTTGTCTGCTTCCCTCGATAATGAATGAACCTCACGTTCTGCCATGCACAGAAGTCCACCAGGACTTCCTGTGAAGGTCCCAAGGCCAGTGGGGGCATGAGCACCATCGTACCTAGTCTGGAGACTTTTGATTTTACGTTCAAGCATGTTGAGTCTGACTATAATCCATTTCAATATACCGACCCCTTTGGAGATGCACAATATATGCCTTAATGGCATCCCAAAGTACTCTCACTGTGGCCACAGAGCACTTATTGCTTTAAAAAGTCAATGATGTGACCTCTGATTTCGGCTTTGACGACCGGTCACGCAGTTCACTCTCCCCAATCGCTAATGTCTGCTGGATTGTAAAGCGCCTTGCACTCCAAGCAGCAGTGCAATGGGAGAGTGGTCAGATAACGTTCTAGGCAGAATGGTGGTATACTACATCATTGGCATAATCCAGGGAACTACCCGTCCGTTATCAACCCTAGAGCTGGAGTTGTGGACAGAGGAGTAATAAGTAAAGTCTATGTGATTTGGGGGTGTCATTACTCTTCACGATTCTCAGTGCTTAATTGGTTTTTCGGTGCTCAACACCCGCACTTTATTGCAAACATCAGCTCTCATAACAACTGCCACATCGCTGTTTGACTAACTTTGTGAGAAACACAACAACAGTTGCTAAATAATTAAATATACATTAAAATCAGTAATACCTGCCACCCAAAGCCATAAGAATAGCTTGGGTGGCATGTATTAGTCATTTTAATGTATATTTAAAGTCTGTACTGTCACACCGGAATGAGTGTGATGGTTAGTTGTAATGGTACTTTCATTGAGTGCCACAGTGCGGGCAATGGGTAGTGCAACCTGCAATGGCCTCCTGACAAGGGCTCTGGCCCTTTGGGCCTTATGTATCAAGCAAAATTGCGATCGCAATTTTGCATTGTGGTATGTATGAGGCAAATTTGCGTGCAAAATAAGGAATCGCAAAAGTTGCTATTCCTTATTTTGCGATTGCATTTAAATGCAATGTAAGAAGCACAAAAAAAGTGTACTTTGGCCTTAAGGAATCGCAAAATACCACCAACTTTAAGTTGGTGGTAATTTGCGATTTCTTTGAAAAATGCCCTTTTTGCATTTTTCAAAGTGCAATGTGACGCACATACATGCCCTTAGGGCATGTATTTGCACCACATGCGCACCCATGCTTATTTCAGGGGTGCAACAGGGTGTCCTTTTGATACCCTTGCACCCTTGAAATTGCATTCTTAATTTGCGATTCTCTAATTGAGAATCGCAAATTGAGAAAATCTTCCCAGTCATTCCGATGGACCTCTAGGCCCATAGGAATGAATGGGGATGTATTCCTTAATTCGCAATTAAAGAATATGTAGGATTCGCAAAATGTATTGCAAATCCTACATACATAGCATTTTGCGATTCTCAAATAACGATTCGCAAAAAATCGCTATTTGAGAATCGCAAAAGACGCTTTTGATGCATAAGGCCCTTAGTTTTTACAAATTAAATACTGCATACATTGAATCCTCTAATAAATAACATGTGGATTAGCTCGCTCTAAAAGATAAACACAAGAAAAAAGGCAAGGAAGCTTGGCATAATGCCTATTAGTGGTCGTGCAAGACGGCCAGGGGGGTACTCCAGTCGTATCTCTGCGAACCTACAGCTACGCGTATGCATTAAATTAGGGAAAAGAGTGAAAGGGATTGGGCAAACAGCCTCACACTACAGTTTCTTTCCCATATGGGTACAGCAGGCACCGCATAGGCCCTCCCTGAGAGACACCAAAGATACCTACGGAGGCTCGTGTACGCCTACTGTACAATAGGTTGTGTGGCTGCATGTGCTGTAACCATCATAACAGTGGTTATTCGAGCTGGTGGTTACAGGCGGGCCCACTGGCACTCATTTCTGGGAACCAACACATTTTAAATTATCAGACTTTGAGACCAGAGCAAGAGAGAGAAAAACACAAAAAAGAAAAAGAAGGAGGAAGAGAAAGATGGAAAACTGTGACAAAGAAAGAATGCAGGGATGAGAAAGAACCTGAAGGTGTGAGATAAGCGAACCGGGCGCGCCTGGTGGTGGATGAAAGAGGCATGAGGTGCAACCGAGACTACCCAGCCTTAGCATTGGGCAATCCTGACATTCCACACTGCAGGCCGAGGCCTTCTGAGCAGACTTTGGGCCCTCTCACAATTGCTTATTCAGATGGAGCACTGCTATCTAATATCCTATATCTAAGCCCTCGTGGGAGTACAGCTATGGGTGGAAGGCAGCTATGAAACCAGCCGCGAACCTTTAAAAATAGAATCGCGTTTATGGAAATCAGACTATATTCTCCTGGGAAAACCTCATTTGAATCAGCTACTGGGAACACAGCTGCAAAGTCAATCCAATGCCATTTCACTGCATTACAAGCCAAAGTATAGGTCAAGGACCTACTTTCAAAGAAAACGTTGAAAATGATAGTTTCGTGTAATTTATTCTATAAAATGCACATACCAACAGGATTACACAAGGGTCTTTAAATCAGACTTAATAAATCCAATAGTATGGCAGTGCATCCTTAGTAGTTAGGTTATACAGTTTATTTGGAACAAAAAGTCATACAACTCGTGAGAAAAAATGTGTACTGACTAACTGTGAGGAGACACAAAACAGTAAAAAAATTAGCCAAAGTCTATCACTGAAACATGCACAGTGTTTTTGTAAAAGTTTTTAACCATTTTACAAAAACTCAAGGTAGTACTAGATTCTTTCTAAACCGCTTGTATATCAGTCACTTTTTAGGTCGAGCTGGAGAAAGCATGAGAAGCATGCTGGAGTCCAGCTCGACAACTATAGCCGCCCGTCTCCTGGGAATCTGAGACAGGGGATGTGCACGCGGCGTTTTCACTTTGTGGGCGCGTACGCCCAGGTCGGCGCCATGCACATCCCCTGTGTCAGATTCACAGCAAGACAGGCTCTCACCACTCTCATTCGCGCGCACACACAGCCACACTCACGCATGCACACACACACACACACACACACACATGCACGCCCCCCACCACCCCGCTCACGCGTACACACACAGCCACACACGCACAAACCCCCCTCCTCCTCCTCACTACTACAGTAGAGCTTGCCCTCCGCTGCTGCCGGTCCTCTGCTTTAATCCACCTCCCGACCGCAGCCTCACTTCATGCCTTTCAATCGCGCCCCACGCCGCTGCCCGCTCCCTGGCCACACACTGAGCAAGGTGTCTCCGCTCCCCGCTGCCGCCACCCAACGCTGTAATAACGAGCCAGGAGTCTCATACCTGGTGACGCGCTCCTCCTGCCCCCACCGCAGCTTATTTTCAGTTTCTGCTCTTGCGTTTCTTGCCCTCCCCGCCCTACACGTAAGCCCCGCACACCCCGTGCACCTCCCTCTCTTGGGCTTTCACTTGTTTCCTTTTGTAGTGCATGTGTTTGTTTAGCATGAACTCGACCGAAGGTAAACAAACTTAACTGAAGGTAAAAAAACGCTTTACTTTACCTTATCAGTTGTATTTTGGATGTACAGGGACTAGAACTATGCTATACGCACGGACATTCTCTACATTAATCATGTACGCACCCTGTGCCCCTGCTATTTAGACTCCTCCCCGGGAGTTGCTTATTGTTGTGGATTGTCACAGGGTAAATGTCGAGCGGCCCCAGGGGTATGTTATATCTGGTATCCCCTTGTCTCTGGCTCTCTAGCGATGTCATTGCCTGATACTGACCTAAAAATACTGCAGGTTTTCTTCAACCGCATGATCTGCGGCACGATCAGAGTTCCCTGGCTGGGGTCGGTTACCAGCGTATTATAAACGATGTGGCTGGGAGACCTGTCTGTAACGATGCAGTCCACAAATAGTTCAGCGGAAGCTGATGCTTTGTTTTTTTAATCAGGCGGCCTAGCCACGGTCAAATAAATAAGGTAGCTGGGAGCTCTGTTGGTTACAATGTGGGCCACCGAAAGCACAGTGGGTGCCAGCGCTGCGTCATATGTGACATATAGTGTTTGGATGCTTCCCAATAGTGCATATCTGAAACTATCTTCACATAT
Source organism: Lissotriton helveticus (assembly GCF_964261635.1). Classification (NCBI taxonomy): domain Eukaryota; kingdom Metazoa; phylum Chordata; class Amphibia; order Caudata; family Salamandridae; genus Lissotriton; species Lissotriton helveticus. The sequence continues at coordinate 998,545,445 of NC_136067.1, forward strand.
TGAGACGCACTACTTCATCCTAACCACCTGGGCATGGAATGGGTAGTTTTAAAACAGCTCTCTTGAATTGGGAGCATATGCAGGTCTTTAAATGGGATGAAAAAACTGGGGATCTCCCCAAGGGGCATGCCCATTGTAATTAAAGTCTTGGTTTAAAACACATAAGCTATCAATCTATGCTTAGCATTGTGTGCTGCCCAAATGGTATTGTGCTTCTTCTGTCATTGCATCCATATATATGATACAAGTAACATTACACCAACAACAGTGGAGGACGATTGGCTTTGTCAATAGTTTTTAGTTGCATAAGATAAAAAAAAGTTGCAACGAGCTGGATTATCATCGCATTCTAGGTGTTGGAGATGCTCTGAAGCTAATTGTGACCTCCTGCATATAATTTTTGAATGTCCTTTTATAAAACAATTTTGGCAGCAAATAGGATCTACACTACTAGAAACTATTCCTCTTTCACTCCCTTTCACACCTGCCACTATTCTGCTACATGACTTTAGAAGTTTTCCTTCTATTTCACGACCTCAAAGTCGACTCTTACACACTGCACTTACTGCTGCTAAACTTTGTGTTTTAAGGCTGTGGCAATCACCTAGCCCTCCCTCCAAAGAGGACTGGATGGTTGCGATGATACAGACAGCATCCTATGAAAAGGTAATTTATAGAATACAAGACCAAGAACAAATATTCCAGCAGGTGTGGACCCCCTTTCTTTGCGATTCCTGAAATTCGAATTCTCTTTTCTTTCCCTCCCTATATATAGCTTTTTCCCTTCTCCTTTTTCCCCTTTCCCTCCTGTTTTCCTCTTCCTAAATATATTACAGGTGTATATAATTTGTCACATACTGATTTATATTTATTATATTGTTTTGTAACCTATGAAATTGCCTATCTTTGAACTCCAATAAAAAATTATGACAACAAAAATAAATAAATAAATTAGTAGCATATACAGAACATTGAAAATGCTTCGGGTCTAAAATGAGGAGATTATGAAAGTATGAAAGACCTACAAGGAGTCTCTTCGAAGTTACACCACAGGCAAACTTGCCAAACAGGTGTTTTTTTTTTTAGTAAAAGTGCGATGGTTTTTCACTTTCACATTAATGGCGGCCGCGTCCCTTTCTTTAGACGCGGCTTGTCTAATAAAAGGGGTGTGGCCGACATTAACGTGAAAGCGCAGCATGGGCGCTTTACAAAAGTTGCATTTGCAATGGAACAGGTCTCGTTTTTTTTATTATTGTAAATAGCATTCATTCATCCGCTGCCACAATCTAGCACCATCTCTTAACTATGCTGTGCGCCACGATGGGAGCGAACACTGAACAACGGGGGAGAGGGGGTGAAAACAAGCACATCTGGTTATTCACAGTTCAAGTTTGTGTGAATGATATTAAAATATGCAGGTCCATACCCCTGCAGTGCGGGTGCCGGTCCCCTCCCCCTTATCGCAGGACAAGCCGCGGCATAAATGGGGGCGTGAGTGTCGCGACACAAGACATTTTGCGCGTGAATTCCGACCCTGTTTGTGTATAACAGATGGTCCCATTAAAACCTCTTCACACCATGTGATGCATTGTTTCTTGTTCGGTGAATCCATTTAGTGCACTCCCAGGTTTCCGCCCTTTATGCAAATGAGACAAAGGTAAAAAACAACTGCTGCTCAGGATCACGCAGAGTACTGAAGTGGGACTCTGAGAACTTGCAGTGAGATGTCTGCACACGGCCACTAGATCACCGCAGCTGACTCAGGGCCGCGCCATCTTGAATTGTCACCAGAGTGGTGAAATCACACTGGACACGCAGGGTTTGGGAATGCGTTCTATTTTATTGTCTGGTTTACCACCTTCTCCTTAAAGGCAGACACTCTGGGACTGCTCACTTTTCAGGACTCATTTTGAGTTTGTAGCACCTGCGTGATTTCTCGTGATCATTAAAGACCCGCAGCATTTTGCTGAAAGTTAGTGTATTGTATTGCAGCAATTATATAGCGCTTACTACAGGTTTGTGGGGCACAGAAGCACTTGGCTACTTTGTCAGCAAGCCACAATGTGTAAGGTGTGTGGTTGGAAGTGTGCTGTCATTGTTTTGTACTATGTGGGAGCGGTGGTGCTGGAACAATATTGAGGGGGGGTGTAAGAGAGGGGCTGCAATCAATGTTCCTTCTCTGAAGACATATGGATTGTGAAAAATCCAAGCACCGCACCAAGAATGAACATTACAGTTCGCAAACACATACATCGTCCACTACAATACATGCAACTATTTATTTATATTTACATAAATTCACTTCACTGCAAACACCACCATAGGGCTGACAATATATTTACAATGCCAATAACTCAAACTCTAACAAATGCGAGACCTATTGCATTGCAAATGCTTGTTTTACTTTGGTTGGACCATGCAGACTAGACATGTTTCTTCATGTGGAGGAGTGGGTAGGTAGGTGATTGCGGCAGGTCGACTGACACTGCTCATGCTAAGTGAACGCTGCGTGTACTGGGGGGCCTGCTGTTGTATCTCCCTGTCACCACTAGAGCAGCAGGCACACCCAAGCAGGACCAGTCATGTGCGGCTATGCATTGATATATCCGAGGACCAACAACCGCATCCTGTTTCTTGTTGAACCGAAATCGCAAAGTGGTTTCCGAAAAGCTTATCTACCGAGCCGCTGGTCATCACACCAGGGTCATCACATTTCCGCAAACGATGTCGCTGTGCACAGCCTAGCTGGATGAATTCTGGATTTCGAGGAATGAAGGATCCATTTAATGCAGGACGATGCTGGTGGCTTCTGTAGCAGCAACAGAGGTATTAGGCATTCCCTTTAGAGGTGGACGCCCAGTCTACACATCGGTCCCATTTAAGTACCAAAGGAGAAGCAACTGGTAATCTGCTTTTCCTACTCTCTGGTGGCAGTGCTACCTTAAATCCGGAGCAACCGTGCACTGCAACCGGGCCAGAAATTAGGAGGTACATACAAGGGTGTTGAGAAGCCCCCGCTTTACCAGCTACAGCGGGGTGAGGTTCTTTCTGGGCTTTTTTTTATCTACAACTTAGCAAATAAAAGCTTATAATTAAGGTAAAAAGGAAGAAAGAAAGACAGGCAGAATACAAAGGGAAAGGAGGGAGGGCAAGTGAATGCATTAATAAGTGAAAGGATGGATGAGTGGGTGAAAGTGTGAGTGGATGTAAGGATGGACATGTGAGTGGGTGAATGAATGGGGAGATGAAAAGATGGATGTATGGGTGGATGGATGAGTGAGTGAAAGGATGGGTGGATGGAAGGATGAGGGGGTGGAAGGGTGGATGGATGAGTGGAAGGATGGGTGGGTAAAGGGATGAATGAGTGGGAGAAAGGATGGGTGGATGAAAAGATGGATGGATGAGTGGGTGAAAGGATGGATGGATGGCAGAATGAGTGGGTTGGTGGAAGGTTGGATGGGTAAAAGGATGAATGTGTGGGTGAAAGGATGGCTGGGTAAAAGAATGGATGCACGGGTGGGTGAAAGGATGGGGAGGTGAAAGGTTGCATGGATGATTTAGTAAAAAGATGGTTCGGTGAAAGGATATATGGGTGGACAAGTGTAATGAGTGGGTGAAAGGATGGATGAGTGAGTGAGTGAAAGGATGGGTAGATGATTGGGTGAAAGGATGGGTGGATGAGTATATGAGATAATGGGGAGATGGGTGGATGAAAGAATGGCAGAGTCAATGAAAATCTGAGAGGATGGTTGGGTGGATGAAAAGATGGCAGTGTAAATGTAAATCTATGCAGGATGGATGGATGGCAGAGTAAATTGAAATATGACAGGAAGGATGGAAAGTTGGATGGATGGATGGCAGAATAACTTGAAATATGAGGAAATCGATGGATGGCAGAGTGAATGGGAATCTGAGAGGATGGATGGATGGATAGATGGACTGACGGATGGATGGCAGAGCAAGTGGAAATCTGGGAGCATGGATGGGTATATGAGAGAATAGCAGGTAAAATGGAAATCTGAGAAGATGGATGGATTGGTGGGTGAAAGTATGGCAGGGTAAATGGTAATTTGAGAGGATGGCTGGATGACAACATAAATGCAAATCAGAGAGAACGGATGATGATGCATGAATGGATGGGCAAAATGATCAATTAAGCCTTTAATGATGGATGGATAGGTAAAATGATGGATGTATAGGTGGATGGATGTATAAATAGATGCAGGCATTGGTGGGTGGATTGCATAAAATGGTTAATGGTTGGATGGAATGGTGAAAGATTAAATGATGGATGAAAGGATGACTGGATGAGAAAATGTAAAGGTGAAATGGTGGATATCAGTGGGTGGATGGAAGGGTGAAAGGATGAATAGGTTGATTCTTGGATGGAAGCGACAAGCGAGTTCTTTAGGGAGTATTGGGCTCAAAATGCCTCGCTTGTTTGTTGCCATCAAAGCTTGGGTTGAAAGTGGGGAGTATTTACAATTTCTGGCTACTCCCCTGCCTCAAACCGTAAATAACAATTTTTGCTGTGAAATAAGAATGATATTCTTCAAAACAATGTAGCACGCAAACAGTAAACAGGTGTTTTATTAGGAAATGTCGATGTTTTTATGACACAGTCAACTTGTCAGCTTGTTTAAACGGATATTTTATTAGGAAATGTCGGTGTTTTGTATGACACAGTCAGTTTGTCGGCTTGTTTAAGATTATAATAGCAGGTTTAATTGCCATAATACTTAGCACAACCAAAGGAGATGATGGGCGGAGTGTTGAACATTGCAAGCACTCACCCCCAGTCAACTGATATGGGTTTAATCCATCATTATTCTTTAGCTCACTCCGCCACACCAGTTGAGACATGGCCATTTGCAAATCAGTCTGACCCTGTGCCTCATGGGAACAGTCCAGCCCAAACTGCCAAGCCATGTCTTCCCTGGACCGAAAACAAGCATCCTGGGACCGGTTTCTGGCTAATCAGCTGTCATCAGCCAGGCTAGCTTGAATCCAGTGGCAAAGTGAGCAAGGGACCCACGTCTTCTTCAAGGTTTCATTCTATTTTGTGTGAGGGTCTCAGGTGCGTATGGCCTACGTACGTTTCGGTGGTGTCATTGCTTTAGTTCACCTTCTTCAGGGCCAACATGAAACTCGACAACAGACAGATACATGCATACTATTAAAACCAGGGGGTTCTCATTATCTTTGTTAATGATCTCCCTTTCGGAGAAATTATAAAGAAATTCGTCTGATGATCGACTAATGTTCTCTGACTGTCTGTGCAGATATTAGTCCCAAATGTTTGTGGTCCACGGTGTGTTTCTGTATTCCGTATTTAGACTAAGTGTTGTCTCGGGCTTACACCGTAAGTGACTGGTGTAGCACTGATTACCTTTGGCCTCAGAATTAGTCCTCTCAGGGGGGGCGCCTCCGGCCGATGTCTCTGCCACAGACAACAGGCACCTGTTTTAAGCTGCACCGGGCGCAAACAGAGAAAGGTTGCTCTTTACTTAATAGGGCCCCTGGTGGATTCTCGTTCAGTTCAAGAACCTCCTGCAGAAATAGGATTTTTGATTACCAACCAAGTCTAAATCAGATCTAGCCTTCCCACTGACAGAGGAAAACAGGGGCATATTACCAACGATTAGCGATATTTATCGCTAACGATGCTTAGCAACACATTTTTTAACGCTAAGCATCGCCGGAAATTATTGCAGAGATAACTTGCTATTAGCAAGGTTTATCTCAGAAGTGATAAAAATCCTCGCGCTAACTGCCAATTGAGAGATTATCGCTGGAAAACCAACGATAATCTCTCGGAGTTTGGCGTTAGCTTGATGATAGTGGCTCACAAACTTAGCCATGATATCCATCTTCCATAGGATATCATGGCTAAGTCAGGAAAATACCAGGTGTAAAAAAAGCAGTGCTAACCGCGGTTAGCGCTGCTTTTTTTTATCACTAACAGGGTTAGCGAAATCCTTGATAATAGGAGAAATGTCGCTTAACAACATTTCTCCTATTATTTTTCTCTGGAACGCCCCCTTTGCATCTCATTAGAGATGCAAGGGGTAGCGTAGAGAAAAAGGGTGCTAACAGGCGAATTTGCGTGTTAGCACCCTGTTGCTGATGGGGAGATAATTTTATCTCCGCTTTCTTGGCTTTTAAAGCCAAAAAAGCGGAGAAAAATCCCTTGATAATATGCCCCACAAACCCTTCACTTCCCTATATCATCTTTGGGTGTGTGTGGAACTGGAGGCACTCTCAACACAAGGACAGCAAGCAATTGAATGTCCATGGGCACTGGTCCACATCTGCAAATGTGAGAATCCACAGCAGGAGCCAGTCACTGACTGCTCCTGTGCCTGTTTATTTTGAGCATGTTGTGAACAGCATTCCACGTCTGTCCTGTTTCAAAATCTTTTACTGGAAGAGGGCCCAGAGGTACACATATGGGGAAAACTGGATGCAATAAGCACTTCAGGAGCACAGCCGCTGTTTGGAGCCGGTATGTAGGCGATTACATTCCGAAGAAGGGGTTTTCAGATATTTACCCCATTAAAAAGAACTTACTTACTTTGTTTTCCTTAAGGTGTCAAGCAAGATGTCACAAATAAAGTACTGAAATGTCACACATCAATGCACTGAAAATATGAAAATGTCACACGTATGTGACATGAAAACTTGGCAGCTATGTGGATGTCTTATGATTCCAATAAGGACTGAATGAATATAATTAAAAGCCTGACCAGTCAAAGCCATGCAATTTTACAGAGCTCCTCAGCATTTTCCAATAGTCTTAGAATGTTCAATTGAGGAGAAGTGAGCATGCAGCTCTCTTCTACTTACCATCACTGAATAGGAGTTATATTAATTTGCTGCACAAGTGCAGATTTGTGCAGCACACTCGCTCGTCTTTCCAGGAAGAGGCATGACAATAAAATAGAATGTGAAATCATTACAAGAATATCAAATTTTTCCTGGAAATTGAACTCGTTAAAAATATAATGGGGATGAAAGAGCAGTGCATGATGATGGGGGGTTCTAATGCACGCCTCTTTCATATTTGCTGCTAGTAGATCATTTGTGAAAGGAGGCCATTAAGAGATGCACACCATCAAACAAAATGTTAATCTGCTATGCAGCTTGACGTATCTAATAAATTGTCCTCCATTGTAAAAAACACAATTGTTAAGTTTACCGAACTGCCTAATTTTGATTTCAACTCGTCTTTTTCTTCCACCTCCCTATTTTCTCTCTCTTTATCACAATATCGGATTTATTCTTCTCTAGCTTTTACCACATGTGCACTGTTTTCGTACTTTTCTCTTCCTCCTGATTCTCCCCTGTTATTCCTTTCTTTCTCTCGGAACAAACTCTGACTATAAATAATAAACCTCTGGTTTCAAAAATGAGTGCTGGTGCCCACCACCTGCATCCACTTGCCAAAGTAGGCACTGATAAGGCACCTTGATTTTTTTATTATGCACACCATTTGGCACAGATCACACAACAATACACAAGCCCCACCTGCATATTCATCATGTAAGAAGCAGTATGTCCAACAACAGAGGCGATGGGGTTAAAGAAAAGGGAAGAGAAAGCCACACATAGCTCACCTCCCGTTGTGATATGGCAACGATCATGTCACATACATCTATGTGCAATTGATACCCATGAAACCCCCCTCCACCCTGTCAACTCCCACCCCCCCTGCCCCCAGGCCCCGGCTACCAAACATATTATTCTACTGATATATATCTCCTCGAACAGACTTCATAAGTTACTTTAACTGGTCACATTGCTGCACCTCTAACCAGCCTTGAGTAGCTAACTACAACAAAAAAAGGGGAAAAGATCCACTGTTCTATGGTTGTGTGTGCGGAACGTCCGGGGTGTCTTCGGGATCAGTACTTTTATGTGCTTCTACCATTGTGTCCCAGTCTAGGGATATTGGTGTCTTCCGTAGGCCTCCTCCCTACGCAGTGCTGCACTTTCCGCCTCTGCCCACTTGGACAGTTCACTGTGCCACATGTGCAGCGAAGGGGCCTTGGCCGACTTCCAGTGCATAGTGATGGCCCATTTAGCAACTATGAGCGCCAGGACCAGAAACCGTAGTTGGACCTTCTGTGTTTTTGTACGTCTACGGATGGCTAATAAGCACTCCAGTGCTGCGCCCCCTATGGAGAGATGAGTAGTCCCCTCAAGTGATCTCGTAATCCCTCCCCAAAAAACCGCAAGGCAGGGGCATGCCCATAGCATGTGAAGTAAATTTGTTGCTGGTGTTTTACATCTGGGGCATTGATGGGCAGTGGCCGGGTACAATCTCTGCAATCTGTGCGGTGTTAAATAGGCTCTATGTAGTATCATGCCTTGAATAAACTTGAACTTAGCATTGCGAGGTATTTTACATGGGTACTCTATTACATGTTTCCATTCTCTGTCAGTGAGCTCTCGTCCCATATCCGGCGGCCACTGCACTCGGATGTTATCTAGAGGGAGTCTGGCATGCGTGCGGATGCTGCTATATAACCACTTAATAAGATGACTGCCGTTCCCCATCAAATACAGATACTTTACTAGCTCATTCACTTTGGGTTCCTCTCATTGTGGAGACCACTGTCTCTTAACATATTGCAGTAAGGCTGCATGTTTCATGTATAGCGCAGTTGGCGCTCCGGTGTGTCTCGTGAAGGCATCATGATCCATCAGTGTCCCCCCTTCAAATAATGTCCCAACAGTCTCCAACCCCGCGTCCAGCCAAGGTCCAATCGTCTGTCGCGTCAATCTGCCGCTCGCCTGTGGTATTCCTAGTAATGAGATATTGTCTGCATAACGCCCTCCATCGGTAGTGTATTTCGGGGCTTTTTTCCAACATTGCACTGCAGTGTGCAATAGGGGTGGTAAAGTCGAGGGAGGTCTGCTCTTTGGTAAGAGTAAAGTGTGGAGAGTTCCCTGCTCTATATGTCTAGTAGTGTAGCCAATTTCTTGTAAGTTTCGTCCTGCCGTCCAGAAGATAACCACTGCAATTGGCACGCGTAATAATACGCCCTAAAGTCTGGTGCACCCAGGTCGCCCCTACGTGTATCTATCTGAAGTTTCTTTAAACTTATTCTACGCCGAACCTCACCCCAAATTAGCTCTAACAGTATAGTGTCCAGTGTAGTAAAAATGGTCGATGATTCCAGTAAAGGCAAATTTGCGAAATAGTAAAGAAGACGAGGAAGTACCACCATTTTCGACTGTGCCACCCGCCCTATAACTGTCAATTGGAGCGTGATCCAGAAGGCTACCTGAGACCGTATACCCCGAACAGCCTTACTGAGGTTACCCTTCAGCAGGTCCACCTGTGAGCGGTAGACATTAATGCCCAGGTATTTAAAGGTGTGTGGGCCCGTTGGTAGTGTAAGCCTCCCAAAGATGATACAGTCTGGACACAAGCGGTCGTGAAAAAAGAAAGCATTTGATTTGGATTCATTAATAGCCAAGTCTGAAATTAATTCAAAGTGGGCAAAGATACGGGGGATGGGACCTAGGCCCCCTAGTATATCTGTCACATATATGATTAGGTCATCAGCATAGGCAGATATCAGGTGCATCGCAGCCCCTATGGGTATACCGCAGTGTGTAGCTTCCAATCGCAGCCGGAGTGCCAATGGCTCCAGCGTAGGCACCTTGATTAAGAGCTTTCCTACTAGACAGTCTAGCCCCTCCTCCAATCTTTCTCTACTCCGTTCCTTTCTTACCACACCACCTCACATGGTCAATTTCGACATCTAAGCCATACTTGCAGGAGCAGCAATGGAAACAGGCGAATTGAGAGCATGTTTGTTGACTAGGAATTTCCAAACTGGCCATATATGTATGTTAACAGGGATATCACACTTCCACTTGGAGACAGCAAAAGTAATCATCAAAAGAACAGCTTGGAATATACAGATGAAGAAATCACACCTGAATTGACGCATGGCAGAAAAACACATCCAGTGGAAAAGATAGTGACAAAGAAACAGAACCCTGTTGAGACTATTGTCTCAATTAACAAAAAAATTATAAACTTAGATTTAGACATACAGCTTGCTTAAATTAAAAAAAAATTTAAATTCTCAAAAAGTTACAGAAGTTATCATTGGAAGCTGAAACTCTTACCAGTAGAAGAAACATACTAATACAAGGATGCCACTACTCTATACTTTTACCCTTCTCCTGCCTGACTATGTGTTAAGACTGATCAACAGACACATTGGAAAATATTAATTATACTATGTTCTACCCTCATGTGAAGTTGAAAATATGTATTATATTGCTCACACTACAAATCTGTTTGTAGAAATCTGTTCCCATTTAAGAGTCCTGTGGAATAATGTTTGTGCTATGCAAGCGAACACATAAAAAATATTATTTCTATTGCCTTATAATGTAACCACACTAGTGATATGAAACATTTTATTAGCAGTAAGTCGTAGACATTTGGTTGTTCATTATTCTTAATGCCCCCTTCTTAATCACAGGTATCACGCCCTAGGGACTACTAATTTTGCATTACCCGCTGAGTCATTTGCAAGGTCCATTTTTACTCATAATTCTCGAGCTTGGGTATATCTTGAGTCTTAGTGATGATACTGTTGTCTTCTTAGGGATCAAAATGACGACTGAAATCGTGAACCCTAGTCCAGTGTTTCCCAAACTGGGGTCATTGGACCCCCAGGGGTCTGTGATACATTCCCAGGGGGACCACAGGCAGCAGTTTTAAAAGCACTGCAAAGTTCCTTGTAGAATTAGCAGTTTTCGAGCAACAATAAAAGTTTAAAGATAACACCAGTGATTAATGTACCTGCTAGAGAGAGATGAGTTTTGTCCAGTGGTAGGTTTGACATATCTAATGTAGCACATAGGGTTAATATGCCTGCGGAAAAGAAGGTGTGCCATGCATTTTAAAAAACAGTATTTTATGTGCATAGGTCAATGGGTTACTGCTTTTGTCACGGAGATTCTTTTGTTACTCTGCAGCTCATAAGAGACAATCATAATCTAACACAGTGACCTATAAACTGTCATCAAGGAGCTGCTTACACACTAAATGGTACAAGTTAGTAACTTATGTTTTTCCCCAGTCTTTCATTATCTTGATTCTGCTAAAGGGGGTTAGTTGGGTGGAAATACATTTTTATTGTTAGTCAATGCTAACCACTGTGTTATGTTCTGAATCCTTTTTTTTTTTTTGATTTCAAGAAAATTTTATTGAAAAAGAATTGATATAAAGTAAAAGGATCAGAATACAATTCAAGTGATACACTAATGCAAGAGAGCTATACAATCAGGGGCTAAACTTGAGAAATAATCAAGGTAAATGCATATAAAATTAAAAGTAGCCAGTTATAAAGTAGAGAATTCAATTAGGGAAAAGCTATTAGCTGGGTACTAAACAAACGTATCACTATCAAATATGGTGATGGGGACAGGGGAGGAAATAGGATAAGAAAAGAGAGGAAAGAAGAGAGAGAGCAATAGAAGGATGAAAGGGAGTAGAGGACAGGAAAGAGAAGAGAAAGAAGAAGAAAAAGAAGAAAAAGAGGAAGGATTCCAACAGGACTAACCAACCTAGAAAATTAAAGGACAACACTTAGACAGACATATCAAAAGGAAACTGAGGAACCAACCCTTTTGAGGACAACTCCATATAATCATCCAAAGCTTTCCAAACCCCCCTAGAAATAGATGGAGAAAGGTGAGCTTGATCAACCGACGTGTGAGCACTACGTAAAAAGGAAACCCAGGCCCACCATGTATGATAGGAAACCAAAGAAAAGGATTTCCATTCCATAAGAATGATTTTCACAGCAATAGAAAGGAGAAGATCCATCAACTGTAAATCCAGAGGATCCAATGGGAGAGGAGTAGGGGCAGCCAGTGGGCCCAATAAAATTAAAGGAAGAGAAAGTTGGAACTCAATACCAAAAATAAGAGAGAGATGTTTATGGATGAGGTCCCAAAAAGGCTGAAGCAAAGAGCAACCAAAAAACATATGATGAAAATCGCCTGGCAACAAACCACAACTCCAGCATAGGTTGTCATCTTTAAGATTTAGCGAATGAAGAAGCACAGGCGTCCAATGGAGGAGATTGATAGAGAAAAACTTAGATTGCATTAAAGATGGTGCAATTTTATTACGGAGAGAGAGTTTACCAATTAATTGCCAAGTCTCCGAGGAAATATGATCTGTAATAGCAGGATCAAAGTGATGGATCCATTTTTGCTGAGCAACCGTCTGTGCGGGTAGAGAAGCAGATGACAAGAATTTATAAATTTTGGAGGCGACGTGACCAGATTTGATCCAAATATGAAAAAGTGAGATGAGAGAAGAGGTAGGATGAAGACGGACTTTAGCAAGGGCCACTTTAATTTTTAGAAAAGTATAAAAATCAAGATTTGTTAAAGAATGCGTTTGAGCCAAGGTGGAAAAAGGTAATGGTTGATCAGAAGCGTCATACAGATGTTTAACAAGCGAGATCCCTTTATCCACCCAGTAGGCCATAAGGTTGGGAGTAATGTTGAGTTTAATTTTGGAATTCCGCCAGATAGACGACCACCTAGTTTTGTGTAAAGGAATTGCCACTTTCTTGTCTACTTTCCTGACCGCAGCAATTGTATCAATAATGATAGAACGAGAAAACAGGATATGTAAACTAGATGTCGTGCAAAAAGAGGCAGTAGGCAAAGGGGATGCCAATTCTTGTTCTATGAGAAACCAAGAGGGAATATGAAGAGATGGAGGAGAGAACCATAAAGCTCCTTGAGAAGCCAGAAAGGCAGTTTGGTATTTTTCCCAATCAGGAAAATTGCATCCCCCCATATCGCAAGGCCGACGCAAAAATTTGTATGCAAGTCTAGCACGTTTGTCATTCCACAGAAATTTAGAAGTCAGACCATCGATTTCGCGAAAAAAGGAATCTGATAATTTAACCGGAAGCATGGATGAAACAAAATTAATAATCGGTGTGATCATCATTTTGAGAGTCTGGAGGCGACCCCACCATGAAATATGTTTCGGAGACCATGTATCCAAAAGACGACGGACCTTAAGGAGAGTCTGGGATTCATTATAGGCAGTGGTAGCATAGAGAGTAGTGATAGAATATTGGGTAGATGCACAGCTGTGGTTATGACAATGTTTATTTTGAAGGTAGAAAATGTTTTTATGGTGCTCCTAAAAGTAACGACGAGGGTCCAGCGTCGTCTCGTTAATGCATAGATGTGAAATCGGACAGTATCCAATATCATCCCTTTAAGGCACACATTTTAATTATCTTTCCCGTTGAGGGAAAAAAATACTTCCACTCGGTTCTATATTAGTTGAATATATGAATCATTTAATGGAATTAGTTTTCTTTCGTATTTCAATTTCTTTGCATTTTTCATATGGATTGTGATCCAATGCATTTCAGGCAATGTCATTATGTGATATCCAATGCATTTCGGGCATTACACTCATGCCCTTCATCAGGGAATCGACACTGAAGACATAATGTGATAATGGTTTGTCATATGGTAAAAAATTAAGGGGTAAAACATAATCATAGTGGTACATTTCCTAGATTGATGACTATACTTCATATAAACATAAGACGTACAGTGATACATATTACTTCAAAATAGTGTCATGGGTGCACAAACAAGGTGAGGTGAACAAAAAACGGCGTATCACTCACAAGCCTTTCCTCAAATGGTTGAGTTACATCTGTAAAGAAATGTAGAGTGTAGGGTTAGCGTTATGCTGGGCGCTTAACGCGGGGATGCTTTCAAAGGGCCGTCCGCCCTTCGGCTGATGTGGACTAACCTGTTAGGTTGGGGATTCAAATCCGTAAGTGAATCTTCTGTAGCAACGGCACGAGCGGATGCCGGCAGTGCTTTAATGTGTAGTAAAAGTTCCGATCACGTGGGCATGAACATAGTCGAAAGACTATCGGAAACTTCTATCGGAAACTTCGATGGGTATATCTCGCGGGAGGGTGCTACGGGTAAACCGTGGGGTTGGGAAATGGTAAATGCAATTGGGTAAAAAATATTCGTTGCTGGAATAGGGTTGGAAAAATTGGAGAACTATTGGGTGGTTAGGAAATGTTGGTTATGAGGAATAATAAAAAGGTGCTGGTGGGACTCGAACCTTTAGGTGGCCATGTTAGTTGTGGGGATGCTCTGTGGGTAGAGCTATTCTGGATGTGGGTAATGGGTTTGTGTTTGGTAGTGTCTGGTAGTGAATAGATCTAGCACATTGTAAGCACAGTACAGTCATAAGAACAATATTCATAGGTAACACGACAGTTCGATTCTTTCATTTAAACCTGCCGGTTTCTGGGTAGACAGTTTATGAATCCAAAAGTTCTCTCTTTTGAGGAGGTGTTTAGTATTGTCTCTTCCCTCTATTTTCTGGGCTGTCTCTAGTATGATAAACTTAATTTGGGAAACGTTGTGATTTGCTTCTGTGAAGTGCGCTGATAATGCTGACTTCGTGTTTTTCAGTCGTATATTAGATTTGTGTTCTGTTAAGCGCACTTTTATTCGACGTTCGGTTTTCCCAACGTACATCTTGCCACATGGGCATCTTATTCCATAGATCAAGTTGCTAGTGTCGCACGTAGCATTTACCTTCAGTTTTATCGGGTGGCCTTTCATTGGGTGGTTAATCGTATTACCTCTTATTGTGCTGTTACAGTTGCCGCAATTCAGGCAAGGTTTAGTTCCTGAGTATGTGGTGATTTCTGGAGGCCTGCTTTGCAAGATTTCGCCGATATTCCTAGCTCTGGTAAATGCAAATAGTGGTGGAGCGTTAAAAGATTGTTTGAAATCAGGTTCCATGTTTAACATTGGCCAATGCTTCAGAATCACTTTTTTGAATTTCTTGCTGGCTGTTGAAAATTTTGAAACTGCTACAGTTCGCTGTTGTGAAGGTTTATTTCTCGGTGTTAGGAGTGTTGTTCTATCAATTTCTTCGATCCTTGCTTTGGTATTTTCCATTAGTGTTTGAGGGTACCCTCTATTGATGAATTTGTTGGTGGTTTCCTTAAGTCTTATGTTGAGAGTATTTTTCTCTGAGGTAATTCTTTTGACTCTGGCCATCTGAGAGAAGGGTAAGTTTCTTATCAGATTAGGTTCATGGAAACTTGAGTATGATAGCATGTTGTTTCTGTCTGTTGGTTTAACATATAGGTCTGTGGAAAATCCATGTGGGGTTGTTGTAACTTTAACGTCCAGAAAGTTCACCGTTGTGTCTGACATATCCCAGGTAAGTTGGATTCGTGGGTCTATTCTGTTGAATTCGGTCAATTCGGTTTGCAGTTTTTCCTCTGTATTAGTCCAAATGATGAATAGGTCATCAATATATCTGATGATCATTTTCAAATTGTCCGTCCATTCTTTTTTGGTCAGGATGTGTTGATTTTCGTACCACTGCATGAAAATATTAGCATACACGGGTGCCGCGGAATTGCCCATGGCCATCCCAGTTAGTTGTTGATACCATGATTCATTGACTTTAAAATAGCTTTGGTACAGGGTGAAATACATAAGTTCCATTAGAAAGGTCTGGAGGTCCTGGTCTAATTCTGTATTCATGAGTGCTGCTTCCATGGCTTCAATCCCCATGTTATGGGGTATGCTGGTATAGAGGCTACGCACATCTGCTGTGCAAAGTATGATTTTGTCTTGTGGATCCCATTTCACTTGTTGTAATTTCAATAGGAATTGTGAGGTGTCCTTTACATAGGTCTGCATGGCTTGTACTGTGGGTTGTAAGTACTTGTCAAGTAATTGGCCTATTGGTTCGTGGAGACTCCCACATGTCGATACTATGGGTCTCATTGGTGGATCCATGGTGTTTTTGTGTATTTTCGGTACCATCCGGAGGGTTGGGCTTTTAGGGATGGAAGTTATGAGAAAATGTCTTGTCCTCTCTGTGATGGTTCCTTGTTTGTAGGCCCTATCAATGATCATCCGTAATGTTTTGGAATATTCTTGTGTCGGGTTGTAATCCAGTTTGCTGTACGTGCTGGTATCATTGATGTGTTCCATCACTTTGTTTTCATACATGGTTTTGTTCATGATAACAATTGCCCCTCCTTTGTCTGCTTTGGTGAATACTATGTTGTCATTGGATGCAAGTTTATGTAGTGTGTCCAAGTCTTTTTGCGTGGTATTTCTATGCTTGGGTTTAGTATGTTTCAACTTGCTTAAGTCTTGTTTGACTAAGTTCTCAAAAAGGTCTAATGTTTTGTAGCTTATGGGTGCTTGGAAGGTACTTGGTGGTCTTAACCCTAATAGTTGATCCTTCTCTTGTTGTGGTTGTTCTGGTACGATATTGTCAAAGAAATGTCTTAGTCTTAGTTTACGCATTAATTTGAAGAAACTGACTTCCAGTTCCAAGTGGTCTGTGGTTTTCGTCGGTACGAAAGATGTTCCCTTTTGAAGCAATCCTAGTTCATATGTGTTGAGATGGTGGTCACTGATGTTGTATCAAAAACATAGGGGGGAGGTAGAGCCAATCGCTGGATTCGTGCTCCAAAGGTACATGAATAAACAAAAGAAATCCAACTAAGGTTGTGGAGGTTGAGTGTTCACAAGGATAACGAAACACTCATTGTTTGTAAAAATACCCCTCACACACCAACAGGCCCCTTGGTGTCATGCTTCATCATCGGGGTCTTCGCACCCCTCTATCGGGATGCGGCGTGCTGCGACCTACGGCTACGCGGGAGCACTACAGGTGTTGGCTATGTGTGGTGTCCAGTGTATGGGATATGTTTATAAGTGAGTAGGGTGTGCAGTGAAAGTTAAAAAGTACCTGGCGCTAGAGTGAAAAGAAAAATGTTATTCTGTGCTCTGGCTGGTACTGTTAAAAGAAAGTGCAGGGTGAGGTCTGACCTGTTATGTTAATGAACAGGACCTCTAGTGTGCTAATTGTGTCGACATGTTTCGGAGACAAGCTCCTTCTTCAGGACAGGGGCACAAACTCCCTTCCCTACTCACGTCTGTTTTACATAAAAAGTGTATTTACATAAAAAGTGAAAAGTTTTAAATTGGCTAAGTGTGCCTACAGCGGTCTGCTAGAGGCACAATGACTTCTGAAGCTTAATTTGCTGGTTTCATGAGCAAGTAGGACGTCGGGGTGTGGCATGTGATGAATCAGCGGAGCAGCGTGCGGGGTAAGACGGTGACCAGAGCGTCCTGAGTCTAAAGCCATTGATGCCACACCCCGACGTCCTACTTGCTCATGAAACCAGCAAATTAAGCTTCAGAAGCCAATTTAAAACTTTTCACTTTTTATGTAAATACACTTTTTATGTAAAACAGACGTGAGTAGGGAAGGGAGTTTGTGCCCCTGACCTGAAGAAGGAGCTTGTCTCCGAAACATGTCGACACAATTAGCACACTAGAGGTCCTGTTCATTAACATAACAGGTCAGACCTCACCCTGCACTTTCTTTTAACAGTACCAGCCAGAGCACAGAATAAAATTTTTCTTTTCACTCTAGCGCCAGGTACTTTTTAACTTTCACTGCACACCCTACTCACTTATAAACATATCCCATACACTGGACACCACACATAGCCAACACCTGTAGTGCTCCCGCGTAGCCGTAGGTCGCAGCACGCCGCATCCCGATAGAGGGGTGCGAAGACCCCGATGATGAAGCATGACACCAAGGGGCCTGTTGGTGTGTGAGGGGTATTTTTACAAACAATGAGTGTTTCGTTATCCTTGTGAACACTCAACCTCCACAACCTTAGTTGGATTTCTTTTGGTCACTGATGTTGATCACTAATTGTTCTATGTCTGGTTCTTTTTGGGTCTCTTCTCTTTCTCCTTGTCTTTGAGTGTACCTGCGGTACTCCGTGTATTCGGTGGGTCTCTTTCCTTTTCCTTTTCTTTTCCCTCTCCGGGGTCTCCTTTTTGGGCTTGGCCCTGTTCTAAAAAAGGATTGGTATCAGTTGTTGCGCTAGTAGTAGGATGTTCGGCTGTGTCTTTATCTTGTGGTTGTTGGGTGGGCTGTGCCCTTCGTGGTTTTTGGCTGGTGTCACTGCCAGTTGATGAAGTATCAGTGTTGGATTGATATGGACGGTTCCTCCTTTTTTGGGCGTAGATGTCTGCCCATGTGTAGACTTCACCAAGTCTATAATCAAGGGTATCCCGCTTGAATTTACGAATTTTGCGTTCGTTAATCTCCCTGGAGTGTCGGTCTATTTGATTTTTTATGTCATCCAAGGTTGTTTTTAATTCCTCTTCAGTCAACATTCTGGATAGTTCAGTTGATACTTCTTGAATTTCTTTGCTCAAGTCTTCTAGTATTGTAGATAGTTCTTGTATTATGAGTAGAATCAAGTCTAGTGAGCATTTATTTAAAATTTCATACCAACGTTCCTGGAATTTTTTTGAATGTTTGCAGAGGGATGGTTTCAGTGCAATTCTGAGGCCTCGTGGTATCCGTTGATTGCGATGATATTTTATAAGGGTACTGGCATGTAGTTGTTGGTTGGTTTTCCTTTTTGAAAGGTACAGTAACTGTCTCACATTTTGTTCCTTTGACCGACCTGTGGTGTCCTGTGCGAGTTCCTCCCTGATAA
Source organism: Lissotriton helveticus (assembly GCF_964261635.1). NCBI lineage: Eukaryota > Metazoa > Chordata > Amphibia > Caudata > Salamandridae > Lissotriton > Lissotriton helveticus. Next base: position 998,564,059 of record NC_136067.1, read on the forward strand.
GAGAATAGATTTGATCTGGACGTTAAAGTTACAACAACCCCACATGGATTTTCCACAGACCTATATGTTAAACCAACAGACAGAAACAACATGCTATCATACTCAAGTTTCCATGAACCTAATCTGATAAGAAACTTACCCTTCTCTCAGATGGCCAGAGTCAAAAGAATTACCTCAGAGGAAAATACTCTCAACATAAGACTTAAGGAAACCACCAACAAATTCATCAATAGAGGGTACCCTCAAACACTAATGGAAAATACCAAAGCAAGGATCGAAGAAATTGATAGAACAACACTCCTAACACCGAGAAATAAACCTTCACAACAGCGAACTGTAGCAGTTTCAAAATTTTCAACAGCCAGCAAGAAATTCAAAAAAGTGATTCTGAAGCATTGGCCAATATTAAACATGGAACCTGATTTCAAACAATCTTTTAACGCTCCACCACTATTTGCATTTACCAGAGCTAGGAATATCGGCGAAATCTTGCAAAGCAGGCCTCCAGAAATAACCACATACTCAGGAACTAAACCTTGCCTGAATTGCGGCAACTGTAACAGCACAATAAGAGGTAATACGATTAACCACCCAATGAAAGGCCACCCGATAAAACTGAAGGTAAATGCTACGTGCGACACTAGCAACTTGATCTATGGAATAAGATGCCCATGTGGCAAGATGTACGTTGGGAAAACCGAACGTCGAATAAAAGTGCGCTTAACAGAACACAAATCTAATATACGACTGAAAAACACGAAGTCAGCATTATCAGCGCACTTCACAGAAGCAAATCACAACGTTTCCCAAATTAAGTTTATCATACTAGAGACAGCCCAGAAAATAGAGGGAAGAGACAATACTAAACACCTCCTCAAAAGAGAGAACTTTTGGATTCATAAACTGTCTACCCAGAAACCGGCAGGTTTAAATGAAAGAATCGAACTGTCGTGTTACCTATGAATATTGTTCTTATGACTGTACTGTGCTTACAATGTGCTAGATCTATTCACTACCAGACACTACCAAACACAAACCCATTACCCACATCCAGAATAGCTCTACCCACAGAGCATCCCCACAACTAACATGGCCACCTAAAGGTTCGAGTCCCACCAGCACCTTTTTATTATTCCTCATAACCAACATTTCCTAACCACCCAATAGTTCTCCAATTTTTCCAACCCTATTCCAGCAACGAATATTTTTTACCCAATTGCATTTACCATTTCCCAACCCCACGGTTTACCCGTAGCACCCTCCCGCGAGATATACCCATCGAAGTTTCCGATAGAAGTTTCCGATAGTCTTTCGACTATGTTCATGCCCACGTGATCGGAACTTTTACTACACATTAAAGCACTGCCGGCATCCGCTCGTGCCGTTGCTACAGAAGATTCACTTACGGATTTGAATCCCCAACCTACCAGGTTAGTCCACATCAGCCGAAGGGCGGACGGCCCTTTGAAAGCATCCCCGCGTTAAGCGCCCAGCATAACGCTAACCCTACACTCTACATTTCTTTACAGATGTAACTCAACCATTTGAGGAAAGGCTTGTGAGTGATACGCCGTTTTTTGTTCACCTCACCTTGTTTGTGCACCCTTGACACTATTTTGAAGTAATATGTATCACTGTACGTCTTATGTTTATATGAAGTATAGTCATCAATCTAGGAAATGTACCACTATGATTATGTTTTACCCCTTATTTTTTACCATATGACAAACCATTATCACATTATGTTTTCAGTGTCGATTCCCTGATGAAGGGCATGAGTGTAATGCCCGAAATGCATTGGATATCACATAATGACATTGCCTGAAATGCATTGGATCACAATCCATATGAAAAATGCAAAGAAATTGATAAATACGAAAGAAAACTAATTCCATTAAATGATTCATATATTCAACTAATATAGAACCGAGAGGAAGTATTTTTTTCCCTCAACGGGAAAGATAATTAAAATGTGTGCCTTAAAGGGATGATATTGGATACTGTCCGATTTCACATCTATGCATTAACGAGACGACGCTGGACCCTCGTCGTTACTTTTAGGAGCACCATAAAAATATTTTCTACCTTCAAAATAAACATTGTCATAACCACAGCTGTGCAACTACCCAATATTCTATCACTGTTCCAAAAGACTGGAGTCCCCGGGGACAGATAGCACGCATTCACCAGCTCAACGAACGCTTTCACAATGAGCAATTATGAAGATATATCAAAAAGTACTGAGGCCAGAGCCTCCACCTTTGCGTTTGAAGCAAAAGACGTGGATCAAATCTATTCTCTTATCAGGGAGGAACTCGCACAGGACACCACAGGTCGGTCAAAGGAACAAAATGTGAGACAGTTACTGTACCTTTCAAAAAGGAAAACCAACCAACAACTACATGCCAGTACCCTTATAAAATATCATCGCAATCAACGGATACCACGAGGCCTCAGAATTGCACTGAAATCATCCCTCTGCAAACATTCAAAAAAATTCCAGGAACGTTGGTATGAAATTTTAAATAAATGCTCACTAGACTTGATTCTACTCATAATACAAGAACTATCTACAATACTAGAAGACTTGAGCAAAGAAATTCAAGAAGTATCAACTGAACTATCGAGAATGTTGACTGAAGAGGAATTAAAAACAACCTTGGATGACATAAAAAATCAAATAGACCGACACTCCAGGGACATTAACGAACGCAAAATTCGTAAATTCAAGCGGGATACCCTTGATTATAGACTTGGTGAAGTCTACACATGGGCAGACATCTACGCCCAAAAAAGGAGGAACCGTCCATATCAATCCAACACTGATACTTCATCAACTGGCAGTGACACCAGCCAAAAACCACGAAGGGCACAGCCCACCCAACAACCACAAGATAAAGACACAGCCGAACATCCTACTACTAGCGCAACAACTGATACCAATCCTTTTTTAGAACAGGGCCAAGCCCAAAAAGGAGACCCCGGAGAGGGAAAAGAAAAGGAAAAGGAAAGAGACCCACCGAATACACGGAGTACCGCAGGTACACTCAAAGACAAGGAGAAAGAGAAGAGACCCAAAAAGAACCAGACATAGAACAATTAGTGATCAACATCAGTGACCACCATCTCAACACATATGAACTAGGATTGCTTCAAAAGGGAACATCTTTCGTACCGACGACAACCACAGACCACTTGGAACTGGAAGTCAGTTTCTTCAAATTAATGCGTAAACTAAGACTAAGACATTTCTTTGACAATATCGTACCAGAACAACCACAACAAGAGAAGGATCAACTATTAGGGTTAAGACCACCAAGTACCTTCCAAGCACCCATAAGCCACAAAACATTAGACCTTTTTGAGAACTTAGTCAAACAAGACTTAAGCAAGTTGAAACATACTAAACCCAAGCATAGAAATACCACGCAAAAAGACTTGGACACACTACATAAACTTGCATCCAATGACAACATAGTATTCACCAAAGCAGACAAAGGAGGGGCAATTGTTATCATGAACAAAACCATGTATGAAAACAAAGTGATGGAATACATCAATGATACCAGCACGTACAGCAAACTGGATTACAACCCGACACAAGAATATTCCAAAACATTACGGATGATCATTGATAGGGCCTACAAACAAGGAACTGTCGTGTATTTCTATAGGTTCTGAATCGATCCCCCTATTCCTGACCCTATTCTGGTAAAACTAACTAGCTAGTTAACTAACAGTCAGCCCATGAGGCAAGAAATCCCCCATGATGCAGATACCGTTATCTGACGCAGTCACACTACGGCACAGGAACGTGTTATCTGATTAGGTCATAACGCTTGAGATCTAATTAGACAAGCGACATTCCTCCAGCCCCTGATAAGGCATACGACGTTCTCATAACAAATCAAACCTATGACAACCTGGAAAATCCGTGCGGCCATTGTTTTGATTTCACAGAGAACTTTTGCAAAAGAATGTGCTAACGAGCAAGTCGTATGACATCTTTATTGACGTACCTATGTCCATCCTTACGTCAATCTCGGCACCTTTAAGGTATAAATATTGCCGACCTTGCCCTATGCAAACACACGCGTGGTGACAAGACGGAGCAGCCATACTTGCCGAAGCCGAGAGCAGAAGCAGACCCCGCTGGCAGCAGCCCCGCCTTCCTGACGCGCTGAGAGACGCGCTGCTATCTCAAGCCGAGAGACCCAGCACCGGCGCTTCCGGGTAGCCCTCGCAGGCAGCCTGGAATATCGAGAGCAGAGAAGAGATACCATTCCTCATTCATCCTAAATTCCAGGTACAGAACTGAATAACCCCTCCTAGAGAATTCTTTAGTTATTCACTTGGCAAAAACAAACTTAACTTAAAACTGTAACTTTCTATTCCCGCCCACGCATTAGACTTAGGTCAGGTACACGGGGTAGGCGTATTTAGAAACACCAGTTGAGTACGTTTAGTCAAAAGTATATGTGTATGTAAATATATTTTAATCATTTTAAACATCATATGGCTCAGAAACCATATCAATGTTTTTACAGTATTATTTTATACTATTGCTTTTATTGTATGCACTTTACTTAACTATAAGTATTGCAATAATATCGATCCATTTCTCTTGTACGAGAAAAGAGACTGATCAATAAATAACATCTTTTATTGAACACGCCCGTCTCTTCCTTTTCTCTACATTCTGATGAGACTAAGAATGCACGTACTGACTGAGTAAAATAATTGCCTTGTGCTCACACGACTCTTGAGATTGACTCTTGATTAGGGGAGAGCAAAGTTGTCATGTTCTATGGTTGTCAGAAACTAAATCCCTTCTTGTCTAATCAGGGGAGTTAATCCTTCCTTGAACATTCGAGAAAGTTTCTAGCGAACTCTGAGCTTAGCTGGCAAACCCAAAAATTAAGTCTAGTATCGACAGTAGTAGACCTAGTTAACGTCTGGCCTAGGCCTCTACTGCTGTAGGTACTATTCCAATGCGCAGAGCCTATTGGGAAGATAGGAACTACACTACATGGCGCCCAACGAGTTTGGAAAGGGCGATAAAACTAACGTAAGACATTTAGAGTAACTCAGTCGTGCTTTCTCACTCAGACCCCTTTTCCCAAATACTTCAAAGACGTCTGGAGTGGGTGAAAGGTTATTATATCCTCCAAAACCTCGCAGGAGGGAACTCCTATGTATGGTTCTTGGTCTAGTCAACGTTGAAGGATAAAACAGTTCCAGAAAATTGTGCATCTAATCTCTGTTTCCATAAGAAACCTGATCTGCAAACAAACATAATACCATCCTGTCTGTAAAATGGCAGAGAGTGATGATGAAAGAGAGGCAATTAGATTAGCTACTGAAATAGCAGATGCTGATGCTACCATGCAAACAGCAGACCCGGATATAATACTCATCCAGGTCGCCAAAAGGAGATCTATAACCTTAAAACTTATAGAAAATGGACTGACACCTAGAGGTGGCACAGTCATATTCGTAATTGAGGCACACGAATATCGGCAGACAGAGGTATACTATACATGGATACATTTTCCAGCAGCAAATGCTGTAACAAAGTACTTCCACTATTACAAAGTAGAGGAACCTCCTGAAACGTACACTCCTTTCGAGGAGGTGGAAGTACCACTCAAATTCCAAGAGCATTTGCTCTTATTTGATGGCGCCCTAAAACATAACAATCACATTACAAGGCTCGGTCCTTTAGGAAGACCAGGAGCAACGTGGCCGGTCTTAGCCGGATACACACCACATCCAGACATCGAAAGTATGCCTGCAGCAGAGCTATTAATACAGCTAAAACAACTACTAAAAATTCATAGACAATTAGTTCAGTATGTAATGCGGACTTCAACAATTCAGCCAGCGATTAAACTTCCACAGCTGACCCCTCACCAGGGGAACACAAATAAAATTACACCACAGAACATCCAATCCTGCCTAGGTAAAGTTCCAGCTAAACGGGAACAAATACCATTCTGGTTGGCACAGAAAATCACCCAAATAGAGGCGGTGTTTCCTGACACCACCCCGCTGGAAAAACACAGGATTCTGACTATATGTCTCCCAATGGGAATCGCACCACACATTGAGGACTGTGACACTTGGGGTACAGTCTTTGCTTCCATCTATACAAAAACGCACGGTGTTCCATCCATTTCGGTGATACCAGATGTGCTAAAACAAATTCAAGATGAATACGGTCCAGAACCAGCTTTAACTCTTGGTATGAAATTACTAAAAGACTTCAAGCAGGTCTCGGCTATATTATTAGCCAACATAAAAGGTGAAGCAGCAAACGTGGCGATCCGCCAGAGGTTAAAAGAGACAGATATAGCAGACCAACCAGCTGAAATTGCCAGAATCATAGAAAAATCCTATGAAGAACTAGGCAGAGATAGTCTAGGTGGAATACCAGTAAAACCGCAACTGACTACAAGTCCAGAAAAAATGTTTTTTAATAATAATAATAATTCACCACAAAAGAACTGGGATGGGAACAAACAATCCAATCCTAAAGAAAAGAAATTCCAGTCCAGAGGAAGGTCTCCTAGGCGAAGAGAGAAATCTCCAAACCCGAGACAAAGGTCACCCCAGAGTGACCCCTCTGGGAATAGATATAACCTTAGAAATAGGGATAATATTAAAAAACCTGATAGATATCAAGACATTGATACACGTCCCTCTCAATCTTTTCAGAATTCCTCGCAGAAATCGGAAAGAAGAGGACGATCAGAAGAGCACGCCAAGTCCAAAGACAAGGAACCTGCTCAACTGAAAAAGAAATTACAATTTCCAAAAAAAGAAGGTAGCCAGTATCAAGGTAGTTAACAATGCCGAGAATACTGAGGACACAACTGAAAAACGGAGAGTGGGCTCAGACAATGCTAGACAGCGCAGCAGAGGTGAGCATAGCTCGCAAAGTCCTTATGAATCATCTGGAGACAGTGGACACGAATGAATACCTTCAAGTGGAAACTGCAGATACCAGAGTTAGCAAGCCCCACAAAATATACGAGATAACATTACGTATAGAGGGAGATAAGACTAGGAAAATAAGGGGACTATTTTGGGATAACCTCTCCAAGGGCTATGACATCCTTCTAGCTGAAAAAGACTGGCCACCAGAGTTTGTCAGGGAGTGCCCTCATGGCGAAGAAGTAATTATGCCTGCCTTCTCGAATCAAATCCCGATTCATAAAAAATACACACTTGCTAGAAAGTGGGCAGTGGCCTTAGCACCTGCTTTATATAAAAATCATGTAGGATGGGATGAGGATTCTCCTCCTCACAAAATCCAGTTAAAATCACAACCTACTGCACAAAGGCAGTACCCAATTAAGCAAGAAGCTAAAAAACAAGTAAATGAAATACTAGATCAGCTAGAATACCAGGGGGTGATTGAAACTTGCACCTCACAAATGAACAATCCTTTATTTCCGGTCTCCAAACCAGACAATTCATATCGCCTAGTTTTGGATTACCGACACCTTAACACATGTTGCAAAACTTTTGCAGTGCAAAACTCACACAGTGCTGCACTAATGAATAACATAGTGCGCAAAAAATACAAAACTACCTTGGACATCTCCAACGGATTCTTTTGTCAAAACATAGCACCAGAGAGCAGATATTTAACAGCTTTCTCAGTAAATGGCACTCAAAAACAATTCTGTCGGTTAGCCCAGGGGTACAAGAACAGCCCGGGGGTATTCTCAGCGAGAGTAACAGAATTACTACAACTATATGATGATGAAGCATTATCTTATGTCGATGACATTTACTTAACAGATGATGACTTGGAGACTCACTTGAAAAGAGTGAACACCATAATACTTGGTTTCGCTGCAGAGGGTTACAAATTCAACTTCAAAAAGTCCAGAATTGCCCATCTGACGGTCCTATTCTTAGGATATGAGCTATCAAGTGAAGGTAAAAGCCTGGCAGACAATTTCCTAGAGAAATGTGCCGTTATCCAAGCTCCAAAAACACTAAAAAACCTACAGTCAATTTTAGGCTTCCTAAATTTCGGAAGAACATACATTGCAAATTACGCAGAAAGGGTGAAACCCCTTTACGATCTAATTAAACCAGACTTTAAAAGATCCAGTTGGACTCAAACACACACAGAAATTTTGAGATCCTTACAAACAGACATGCTAATTAAGACAAAATTAGAAACCCGTGATAATACACGCAACCTTGTGATCCGAGTCATCCCAGGGAGATGCGGATTCACATACCTGACCTCTAATGAGGGAGAAAAGGTACCAATTGCATTCAAATCACACTTGTACACAAAAGCTGAACAGAGATTCAGCAACAAAGGAAAAATTGTTCAAGCAGTTCAAACCGCAATAGCTAGAGAAAAAGACATAGCTGACGGTAGACATATCACAGTCAGAACAGCTGAATCAGCTTTTGAGGCATTAACAACACCGTGTAATTTACCATCAACAACATTGGATCCAGAATGGATACAATGGGTGAATTCAATCACAACGGACAAAGTATACTACTACTTTGATCCAGAACTAGAAGAATTAAAAAATCTAAAATATGAAAAGACGTATCCTCTGCCAATCGACATTCTGCCTCTACGACATTACGCCTGTGTAATCTATACAGACGGACATGCTCAACCCTCCGTTTGGGGAGAACATGCATACAATCCCACATGTGAGATTACAAAAGAAGTGTGGCGCGGAGGTAAACTAAAACCTCTATTAACAAAATCACACTCAGTAGAAACTAATTCAGAACTACAAACTGAAATAATAGCTTTGAAAATGGCGCTAGATAATGCGGATCGCGAATTCCCGACACTTATAGTGTCAGATTCATATTTCTGCGTCAAAGCATATAACAAGGATTTGCAGACATGGATTCAGAACGGTTACAAAGATGACACAGATGCACCAATAAAGCAGAGACTGCTCTGGGAACAAGTAGCTCTTTTGAAAAAAGAACTACCAAAGACTCACGTGACACACTCACTGAGTCACCAGCGTGATGGCGTTCACGTTGTAGGGAATTCATTGGCTGAAACAGCCGCAGCGGCAGCCAGTAAACCGGCTCCCGTAGATCGAAAAAAGCGTACATTAAAATACATTGACGGCGAAACATTGCTGGCGGTGAAAACGTCATCAAAAGGCGACTGCTCAGCGTTACCGATCAACTATCCACTCAATTATACATACATAATCGATGCAAACTCCGTCCCTTTTGCTCGAATCCCTGGAGTGGGGGATAGAGTGATTCCAAACATGGACAGGAGAACCTTGTTAATCGCAGACGCACACATGGGCGAGGGTCTCAGACACCTCAAATTAAAAGATTCTCTGGATGAATTACAATCACGGTACTGGTGGCCAGGCATGAGCCTGCACTACACCATGTTTGTAAAAAACTGCCCAAACTGCAACAGAGATCGCAGTGGGGAGAGAAGCAGTTTAATACCTCGTCGTAGCAAGGCAGATAATATTACCAACAAAAAGAATGGCTTGCGATTAACATACACAGGCTAGTTCCACTTATCATGTAGATCCACAGCACTCGGCTGACGTCCGGACTGTTATACAAGATTTGCGAGTCTAAATGGCATATACGCTAAGAGCATGCTACGTTCGACCATTTCTTTCACTCAGGCAATCCAGCCTGGGGGGGAAACATGGCCAAATGAGCACAGCCCAGCGGGAATCTTCTCACTTCCTTCCTGAGGGTATGGGATGGTGTAAAGAAAAAACCAAGGCAGAAAGCAATCTATAATAGAAAGGATATTAGGTTCGGGAGCTGGGTGGGTCAAACATCTAATAAGTGTCCAACGTAGTCTAAATAACTTGCCAAGAAATTCTCTGGAAGGATTCAGTCCGTACGAATTATTATTCGGAACTAGGATGTTGATCTCTGACCTTGATAGTCAGACTTCAGTGGTAATAGAAAAAACCTTTGATGTCAAAGACCGTTTGGCTATTTTGCAGGACTTAAACAAAACAAGAAAAGACCTGAGCAACATACAGTTGAAACAACAGCCAGCAACCACTGAAGAATCACCACCTGTCCCAGCAAGACCTGTCTGGATTCCAAAAGTCGGGGATCTAGTCAGGGAAAAGATCGCGGTAAAGAAGGAATTTGGGCCTTCTTACAGAAAAGCAGTTCCTGTCTTGTCTGTCAACGGGACGAGATCAGTTGTACTACCGCCACTTGCTGGAAAAAAGGAGAACCGAGTTGTATCCATCGACCTGGTAAAACCACAACATGTGGCCAATAACAAACAGTAGGCCAAGTGGACTCCCAATAAGTAGCAGAACACCAAGGTTTGCTACCAGTACAGAGGTCCTATCAAAGAGGCTCATCACATTCGAAACGCCTACAGAAGAACAACAAGGACTATGCAACAATGCAATAGAACTAAGACCTCTGAAAACCCAAATAAAAACATTTAGCAGAGACACACCAATCTATACTGAAGTACCAAGTGACAATGCAAAAAACAAAAATCCTGAACCAATTGGAACAATTGACAGAACTGCATCTGGTTACTTCATCAACTTCGATGATTCCTCTGAAGGTTTCAGCGAACAAAAGACACAGCCATCATCAAAATCCTTTAAAGACAAAGCTAAGGAACTTTTGAAACAACTGAAAGAAACATATCTGGTTTCTCCATGGATTGAATTTTGGGTGGGTTTTGGTGCATTTATCCTCATACTTTGGCTCATCATGGTATTTACCTTGGGACGCTTCATTGAGGGAAAATATGCTAAAATGGACACAGCAAGTCAGAACATCAACTTGGTCCTCAAACCACACACATCTTCACACGTCGAGAAACGAGAACTTTCTTCAGAACTTTCTTCAGCCAACTTCACAGCAATTCCAATACCTGGTGGGGTAGCCTGGGACAACACTGACTATGAAATGTATGGTCCGGTCGAGATCCTGAAATATCCACACCAAATCAAGATCTCCTTGAGTGACTTTGCAAAACCAAACTCATTTGCTGATGATTGGGACTTTGAAAGTATAAACAATATGATGTCTGACTTAGTAATGTCTGCTAAATTTACAAAACATGATTATTTGCAAGGTTCTACAAATTATGATAGTATGTATTGCTATAACCATTATGGTAACCATTTCTTGCATAAATCTGCACAACCTAGAAATGTTTTAAATTATAATCAATGGGAACATTGTGCTACACCTCCAAAAGGGAGCTCTAGAACCGTTTATGACAAATATTCATATTTTTCAGGTTTTAACATAACTAATGCTGAAACATTTTATTACAAATTGTCAAACAAGACAGGGATGAAAACCATGATAACCAACACGAAATTGATATATTCAGATTCATTCTTTGAAAAAATGAATACTTTTGGATTTGATTATTGGGACAAAAATGTTGATTTGAAAAGTGTTTGGGGTACAAAAGAATGGCAAGTACAGGGTATAGAAGCTTTGTTTAGAGCCTGCATGATCCCAGAACAAATGATATTTTTAAATGACACTGTTCAACAAACCACCTGTCTTGGCTTAGCCAAAATCAAAGATTTAAATAACCTGTCTATTCCAAAGCCAACAATGTTTAGCAATAACTCTGATACAGATGAAGGAATAGACATAAACCATATACTTAACCAAAACAGAACACATCCTGATTGGAAACAATGGTTGATCTGGCCCACAGATACAAATAACTGTCAAGATAGATTCCTGAATAAAACACAGGGTTTCAAAATGACCAGGCCAGACCCTAGATATCCCCAAAGACATCACCCAGGGATAATAACAACCTACAGTGTGGGCAAATTATGCCTTCAATGGCTACAAACTTCCACACTGCCTGAAATTAAGCAACACCTAACTTTACTTACTGATGGTGCTGACTTGCGTGATTTCATAATGGGACCACGCAAACAGCGTCAAAAGCGTTTCATAGCAGCCTCTGTATATGCAGCATACAATGAGGCCTGGAAGGTTACTTAAATTGAAACAGCAGAGAGAATACGTGAAATTGATCGTATTAATTTGGAAAAATCACTTTCTGTAGTGGACAATGGGTTAATGACTCTGTCCTCCAGAATATTTTCATTGGACAGCATTGTGTCTTCAGCAATCGATATATTATCGCAAGACTTACTGTTATTACAACATGGTCAGTCACAATTGCGCTCTATTGTACAGCTTGGCTGGACGTTACAAAATCTGCGTTCAGGCTATGTGCCTTGGCGTTTAATCAACACAACGTCACTATTCCAAATCTTTAACCTTACTGATAGACAAATCGGTATGGCGCAGAAGGGTGCTGATTATACAATCTTGAGCATTGAAAAACTAGAAAGATTACCAATGACAATGTCAGAACGACCTGTCAGTGAATGGATAATCCACGGAATCATAAATATTCCAATCTCAACCTTCAGGTTTCAATACTGCCAAAAATATATACAGGCTGGCATGTACGAGAAATTGGGAAAGGGGTACCTTAAAACAACTTGGAACCTGCCCTATTCACATGCATGTGTCAGTAACAAAGGACAGAAAGTGTTTCTTAGTGGCAACAATTGTGCTATGTCACTAAGCGGCACGCTTCTGTGTAACGGTATTAGTTTGCACGGAGCCTGTGAAGGGAATTCATACAACCTTTCATGTCACCAGCAAGGCGCACCTGCAACTGAAATAGAACCATTCTTTCAAAGACTCTATAATGGGAGTTACATTCTTATTGTGGACCGCAGATGTTGTAGTCTTATGCCCGGGACTCCTTATCTCGTCACCACGACGGCGAAGGTCAAGTGCTGTGGACGTTCTTTGTTCCCCAGCTCCTTACCAGACAGGGAGGCAAGGGCATGGCCCGGTTTGAAAATTACTTCTATTCGAATAGACACTTTAAGCAGAATGAAAACAGTGCTTCTTCAGACGCCTACAAGGCTCACGTCATCTAAAGAAACGTATGATCTACAAGTCGCAAGGACGACTGCAGAGATACATACATTATTATCAACTAATTCCCCCGTACATTTCGCGGAAATCCTGAGCGAAATCTTAAATATTTCTGATACCACTGGGGTCTCAAAGGTATTTAAGACAGTATTTTCGATGGCATTAACACCGTTCAAAGCCATACTGGGTATTTTTCCAGATTTCGTCCATTCGATTTTTGGCGGACTTCCCCTGATCCTGGGACTAATTGCAGGAATCCTATTCCTAGTCCTTATTTTTCGTTATGGCAACCCATGTCACAGATCAAACTCTCGCGACAATGGAAGATACGATCCTAGCCATTGGATACCGGGACCGGATATCAAAAATCCTGGGAATCTCCCGGCTTAGAGACCTGAACATGACTTGGTTTCTATCATTTCGACCAATGTGGCAAAGGTGTGTTTTACCTGTACTAAGGTGTCTGCTATGCGGAGAAGAATGCGTGTTAGACACCTGTCTGACGCTACAATCGGATGCGCCGGTGGATGCAGATACACTGTTGGTTCCTACCAAGGTTCACGCACTGTGCTGCCCTCAAAGGCTGCCAATCCTGATGACGGCATTCCTGGAATCTTCACCACTGCGATTGAAGAGTAGTGAAGTTCAAGATGAAAGCAGCATCGAACAGGTACGACCTTCTGTCAGCAATGCGAATCAGAATGTCAATGGAGACAATCATGCGCACGAATGCATGGTTACCCCTATTTCCGACTTAGTGGAACTTTCCCATGAAGCTGTTGACAGTTTTTTCGAAAGCCTGAATGATATGATGTTCTCTCCGGAACAGAAATAGAGACTTTTGAGTAAACTCGCACACGGCGTTCCCTGAATTCGGCCTTCAACTTTAAAAATAAAGTCACATGAACAATTTCACTCCAGTTCACGGACAGCAATTTTTTCAGCTTGCCCCTTAAAATATTTTTCTACATATTTTTTCCCCGGGACACTGATCTTCTGCTTAAAGTAAGAAACTATTCCTAGAGAACTAAGATTTCTATTTTAGATACTTTATATAGACTTTAGCTGCCCGCTGGTATGTTCACAAATATTTTATTATGTGATGAAATGGTCTCGACCTTCCTTTCTGTATAGCTATATTAAGAGCCATTTCATGTGTATTTCTCATATACCAAAAAGCAATAATGCATAACAATGCGTGTTTACTTTTGCATTTAATTCATAGCTTAAGTGCATACAATATATATGACTGCAATTTTTCAGTATATTTGAAAATTTCGAAATGCATTTATGTATTTTGGGGTGGTAAGGTATACACTATACTCTATAGTATGTTGTACTATGTTATACTATGCATAGATTAGTAGATATGACCATAGTTAGCGTGGAGTGGGTGTCGTGTATTTCTATAGGTTCTGAATCGATCCCCCTATTCCTGACCCTATTCTGGTAAAACTAACTAGCTAGTTAACTAACAGTCAGCCCATGAGGCAAGAAATCCCCCATGATGCAGATACCGTTATTTGACGCAGTCACACTACGGCACAGGAACGTGTTATCTGATTAGGTCATAACGCTTGAGATCTAATTAGACAAGCGACATTCCTCCAGCCCCTGATAAGGCATACGACGTTCTCATAACAAATCAAACCTATGACAACCTGGAAAATCCGTGCGGCCATTGTTTTGATTTCACAGAGAACTTTTGCAAAAGAATGTGCTAACGAGCAAGTCGTATGACATCTTTATTGACGTACCTATGTCCATCCTTACGTCAATCTCGGCACCTTTAAGGTATAAATATTGCCGACCTTGCCCTATGCAAACACACGCGTGGTGACAAGACGGAGCAGCCATACTTGCCGAAGCCGAGAGCAGAAGCAGACCCCGCTGGCAGCAGCCCCGCCTTCCTGACGCGCTGAGAGACGCGCTGCTATCTCAAGCCGAGAGACCCAGCACCGGCGCTTCCGGGTAGCCCTCGCAGGCAGCCTGGAATATCGAGAGCAGAGAAAGAGATACCATTCCTCATTCATCCTAAATTCCAGGTACAGAACTGAATAACCCCTCCTAGAGAATTCTTTAGTTATTCACTTGGCAAAAACAAACTTAACTTAAAACTGTAACTTTCTATTCCCGCCCACGCATTAGACTTAGGTCAGGTACACGGGGTAGGCGTATTTAGAAACACCAGTTGAGTACGTTTAGTCAAAAGTATATGTGTATGTAAATATATTTTAATCATTTTAAACATCATATGGCTCAGAAACCATATCAATGTTTTTACAGTATTATTTTATACTATTGCTTTTAATGTATGCACTTTACTTAACTATAAGTATTGCAATAATATCGATCCATTTCTCTTGTACGAGAAAAGAGACTGATCAATAAATAACATCTTTTATTGAACACGCCCGTCTCTTCCTTTTCTCTACATTCTGATGAGACTAAGAATGCACGTACTGACTGAGTAAAATAATTGCCTTGTGCTCACACGACTCTTGAGATTGACTCTTGATTAGGGGAGAGCAAAGTTGTCATGTTCTATGGTTGTCAGAAACTAAATCCCTTCTTGTCTAATCAGGGGAGTTAATCCTTCCTTGAACATTCGAGAAAGTTTCTAGCGAACTCTGAGCTTAGCTGGCAAACCCAAAAATTAAGTCTAGTATCGACAGTAGTAGACCTAGTTAACGTCTGGCCTAGGCCTCTACTGCTGTAGGTACTATTCCAATGCGCAGAGCCTATTGGGAAGATAGGAACTACACTACAGAACCATCACAGAGAGGACAAGAAATTTTCTCATAACTTCCAACCCTAAAAACCCAACCCTCCGGATGGTACCGAAAATACACAAAAACACCATGGATCCACCAATGAGACCCATAGTATCGACATGTGGGAGTCTCCATGAACCAATAGGCCAATTACTTGACAAGTACTTACAACCCACAGTACAAGCCATGCAGACCTATGTAAAGGACACCTCACAATTCCTATTGAAATTACAACAAGTGAAATGGGATCCACAAGACAAAATCATACTTTGCACAGCAGATGTGCGTAGCCTCTATACCAGCATACCCCATAACATGGGGATTGAAGCCATGGAAGCAGCACTCATGAATACAGAATTAGACCAGGACCTCCAGACCTTTCTAATGGAACTTATGTATTTCACCCTGTACCAAAGCTATTTTAAAGTCAATGAATCATGGCATCAACAACTAACTGGGATGGCCATGGGCAATTCCGCGGCACCCGTGTATGCTAATATTTTCATGCAGTGGTACGAAAATCAACACATCCTGACCAAAAAAGAATGGACGGACAATTTGAAAATGATCATCAGATATATTGATGACCTATTCATCATTTGGACTAATACAGAGGAAAAACTGCAAACCGAATTGACCGAATTCAACAGAATAGACCCACAAATCCAACTTACCTGGGATATGTCAGACACAACGGTGAACTTTCTGGACGTTAAAGTTACAACAACCCCACATGGATTTTCCACAGACCTATATGTTAAACCAACAGACAGAAACAACATGCTATCATACTCAAGTTTCCATGAACCTAATCTGATAAGAAACTTACCCTTCTCTCAGATGGCCAGAGTCAAAAGAATTACCTCAGAGGAAAATACTCTCAACATAAGACTTAAGGAAACCACCATCAAATTCATCAATAGAGGGTACCCTCAAACACTAATGGAAAATACCAAAGCAAGGATCGAAGAAATTGATAGAACAACACTCCTAACACCGAGAAATAAACCTTCACAACAGCGAACTGTAGCAGTTTCAAAATTTTCAACAGCCAGCAAGAAATTCAAAAAAGTGATTCTGAAGCATTGGCCAATATTAAACATGGAACCTGATTTCAAACAATCTTTTAACGCTCCACCACTATTTGCATTTACCAGAGCTAGGAATATCGGCGAAATCTTGCAAAGCAGGCCTCCAGAAATCACCACATACTCAGGAACTAAACCTTGCCTGAATTGCGGCAACTGTAACAGCACAATAAGAGGTAATACGATTAACCACCCAATGAAAGGCCACCCGATAAAACTGAAGGTAAATGCTACGTGCGACACTAGCAACTTGATCTATGGAATAAGATGCCCATGTGGCAAGATGTACGTTGGGAAAACCGAACGTCGAATAAAAGTGCGCTTAACAGAACACAAATCTAATATACGACTGAAAAACACGAAGTCAGCATTATCAGCGCACTTCACAGAAGCAAATCACAACGTTTCCCAAATTAAGTTTATCATACTAGAGACAGCCCAGAAAATAGAGGGAAGAGACAATACTAAACACCTCCTCAAAAGAGAGAACTTTTGGATTCATAAACTGTCTACCCAGAAACCGGCAGGTTTAAATGAAAGAATCGAACTGTCGTGTTACCTATGAATATTGTTCTTATGACTGTACTGTGCTTACAATGTGCTAGATCTATTCACTACCAGACACTACCAAACACAAACCCATTACCCACATCCAGAATAGCTCTACCCACAGAGCATCCCCACAACTAACATGGCCACCTAAAGGTTCGAGTCCCACCAGCACCTTTTTATTATTCCTCATAACCAACATTTCCTAACCACCCAATAGTTCTCCAATTTTTCC
The DNA here is from genome assembly GCF_964261635.1 of Lissotriton helveticus. Classification (NCBI taxonomy): domain Eukaryota; kingdom Metazoa; phylum Chordata; class Amphibia; order Caudata; family Salamandridae; genus Lissotriton; species Lissotriton helveticus. The sequence goes on from NC_136067.1 coordinate 998,581,671, forward strand.
AACCCTATTCCAGCAACGAATATTTTTTACCCAATTGCATTTACCATTTCCCAACCCCACGGTTTACCCGTAGCACCCTCCCGCGAGATATACCCATCGAAGTTTCCGATAGAAGTTTCCGATAGTCTTTCGACTATGTTCATGCCCACGTGATCGAAACTTTTACTACACATTAAAGCACTGCCGGCATCCGCTCGTGCCGTTGCTACAGAAGATTCACTTACGGATTTGAATCCCCAACCTACCAGGTTAGTCCACATCAGCCGAAGGGCGGACGGCCCTTTGAAAGCATCCCCGCGTTAAGCGCCCAGCATAACGCTAACCCTACACTCTACATTTCTTTACAGATGTAACTCAACCATTTGAGGAAAGGCTTGTGAGTGATACGCCGTTTTTTGTTCACCTCACCTTGTTTGTGCACCCTTGACACCATTTTGAAGTAATATGTATCACTGTACGTCTTATGTTTATATGAAGTATAGTCATCAATCTAGGAAATGTACCACTATGATTATGTTTTACCCCTTATTTTTTACCATATGACAAACCATTATCATATTATGTTTTCAGTGTCGATTCCCTGATGAAGGGCATGAGTGTAATGCCCGAAATGCATTGGATATCACATAATGACATTGCCTGAAATGCATTGGATCACAATCCATATGAAAAATGCAAAGAAATTGATAAATACGAAAGAAAACGAATTCCATTAAATGATTCATATATTCAACTAATATAGAACTGAGTGGAAGTATTTTTTTCCCTCAACGGGAAAGATAATTAAAATGTGTGCCTTAAAGCATAGAGAGTAGAACAGAAATAAATCCCTAAGTATTTCAGATGCGTAGATTGCCACTTAAAGCCCGCAGAGCCGATATGAGAGGGGAAGCAATAGGCATTCAAAGGGAACATTTCCGTCTTATCTTTATTTAGGGTATAACCTGAAACCGATGAAAAGAGGGAAATGGTATTTGAGATAGCAGGGATTGCCAAAGCAATATCGTCTGAAAAGATGAGGACATCATCCGCGTACGCAGCAGTTTTAAGACGGTGAGGCCCGAAGCAAAAACCTTTAATATCAGGGTGTAGCTCAATCAGACGAAGAAGAGGGTCAATCGATAATAAGAATAAAAGTGGGGATAAAGGACACCCCTGTCTAGTGCCCTGACGAAGATTAAAAAACGACGACGTAGCACCATTAACTCTAATATTAGCTTTAGGTTGAGAATATAAGGACATGATCATATTAATAAACGAGTCGCCAAGATTGTGCGCACACAAAACTGCACGAAGAAATGGCCAAGAGACCTTGTCGAAGGCCTTTTCCGCATCAAGGGCCAAGGCCGCGGCAGGGAGTTGAGATCTCTTGGCAGCACCGAGAACATGACAAAAAGTACGTATATTGTCACGCGCAAGACGGCCTTTCACAAAACCAGTTTGAGAAGGATGAACAAGATGAGGGATAAAGGATTCTAATCTCTTGGCCAGAATTTTAGCAAAAATCTTAGCTTCCATATTAAGGAGAGAAATAGGACGGAAGTTCTTGGGATCCGAATGATCTTTCCCGTCTTTCGGGATCACTACTATAGTAGCTTCAGCAGCCGTACCAGAAACAGATCCATCCTTAACAAAAGAGTCAAAGAGAGATTGTAATTTGGGAACAAGCGTAGGGAGAAAAGTTTTATAAAATAAAATTGGAAAACCATCAGGGCCAGGAGCCTTGCCAGAACGAGTAGCTTTAATTGCAGAAATAATTTCTTCGTTATGTTCTGAATCCTGAGTTTGTGCTTTTCCAGGTCAACCACTCTTTAAAAATGCCTACCAGTATGAAAGGCATGTGAATCCTACACCTTGTAGTCCCCTTTGCCCTATGTAACATTTTCTCTGCACTAATTTACAAGTATGATTCATTGTCTCTATATGTGTGTGATGTAAAGTGCTCTGACATCCTACAATGGTATGAGAGATGCTATAAAACAAATGAAATACATGTGCTAGATGTGCTATGGAGAGATTAGAGGCACTGTTGAAGGGTGATATTAAGGGAATCATTGAAGAACCCCACCAAAGATTGTTGTATCCTGGTGCATAGTACGGGCATCATTTACTATTCTTTATAAGCTAATACAATTCAATCTAGAATGGTAGAATGCACCATTGTATCCTACATTTTCTTGGGGGAAGAGCCTCCCAAAGCCCCCTTTGCACTGGTCAGGCTCACTCATTGCTGTATGGGGACTGATCTGAAAACATTTGCCAGGGCTGCTTTGGGTTTCCTGGCAGGAGCAGGAGCCTTGTACTGCAAAACAAAACTAACCATTTTAAAGTTAATCACGGAGATGCAGCACCAACATTCCCATTGAAATGTTCAGTTTCTTGCAAACTCCTTCAATATAAAATACTAAAATCCTTAGTAATTTGAGTATTTCTTTTGTGTGCACATGTGTGTTTATTTTTTTTTATTACTCTTTTAATGTTTGAAATTTAAATCATACAAATTGCTGGGGGTCCCTGGCTTCCAGTGGTGAGTCAATGGGGGTCCTCAGAAGTCAAAAGTTTGAGAAACATTGCCCTAGTCTATATTGTTGATTAGCCAGGAACGGGCCATGCTAGTCTTGATTTTAGATATACACTCTTTGTCACCAGGGTCATGTGTGTGTATCACAGATAAGAGAGTGCCAAGCACGTTTTTCACTCACACCCACTGCACAGTAAAACAATGTTTTTATGAAGAAACATTTTCCTGATTATTGTTCGGAATTAATGACAATGTGGTTGGTAGCATTGCTGCATTCATAGGTCTTGGGGCCATTCTTTGTATTACTGTGTTTTTACCCAAAACTCTAAGGGTCCCCTTGTTATGTAGAACCGAATAAAATCAAGGCAGCAGGAGATCCATTATTTGTGTTTAAAGTTCTCAACTAATTTCCAATGCACCTAATCACAACCTGCTTTACTACAGAATGTCCTATTACTTACCGGTAATCTTCATTACTCCTGGTCCCGTTGACCTCGTCCCATTCCTTAAAATATGGAGATAACCATCTCCATGACAGAAAAAAAGAAAAGGAGCATGCTGGGATACCCTACCTACATAAGCAGTACCAGCCCAGCATGCAGCCTGAAAATACCAAGCCAACAACAGGAAGGCCGGCCGCAAGGGAGGGAGGGAGGGAAATAAGGAATGGGACGAGGTCAACGGGACCAGAAGTAATGAAGATCACCGGTAAGTAATAGGACATTACCCCCAGGTCCCTCCTGACCTCGTCCCATTCCTTAAAATATGGAGAATACCAAAGCAGAGAACCCGGCCTTCCGGAACCCCACCAACAACAAGGGCACCAGACCAAAAAACAGTACCCCACAGGCCCGAACCAAGACCCCAAAGGCCAGAAGGGGACCGCCACGCAGAAGGGAGGCACAGAAGCAGAGCCAAGCACCCAAGGGAGCAAGCAGAGGAGCCAAAACCCAGGCCCCCCCTCCACGAACAAAGGAAGCCCAGGAGAAGCGCACACGCCTCAACAGAGAACGGAGCCAGGAAAGGGCAAACAACCAGCGAGAAACCCCCAAGGGTGAAGCCCCCGGACCCAGGCCGCCAAACAACCAGGGACCAACAGGCCAAACCAGCCCAAAGGAAAAGGGCAGAAAAGAACAGCCCGCACAGGGCGGAGGAGCCGAAGGAACAGGAAGGATCAAAGCAGAGGGACAACCCCAACACAGCAGGGGAAGCCCCCAGCAGAACCGAAAAGAGGGCAGCAACAGGGAACCACAGAGGAACCCGGCCACACGGCAGGACCAACCAAAGGCCAACCCCCGCAGAGACGCCGCAGAGCAGCAGCACCGAAACGGACAACCAACCGGGAGAAAAACCCGGCGCCCCAAAAACGACCAAGACCGGGGCAAAAACGAGGGCGTAGTCAAGAAAGACAACAAAGGCCCACACGGAACCAGGGAAACCAAAACCCCAGAACCGGACAGGAGGAACCGACCCCCAGGAGGAAAAAGGGACACACCACGGAACCACCGAAGGCGGAACCCCAAAGGCAGAAGGCCCACAACAAGGCCCACAGCCCAACCCCAAGAAACCCGCCGTAGAACAGGCAGGCCAGCCAGCCAGGAGGCACAACACCGCACCACCCGGACCCAGAGGGAGAGGTAAAAAGGAACCCCCAACCAGGAAGGGGCACAGGAAAGGCACAACAGCCAACCACAGCCAGACCTCCCAGAGAAAGGAGAACCAGAGGAAGCCCGGCACCCAAACGCAAAGCGAACAGGACGCCAAAACAGGGACCGAAAAGGCAAAACCAACAAAGGCAGAGCCACGGAAAAAACCCCGGCACCGAAAGCAAAGGACAGGAGCCCAAAGAAGCCCAAGGCGCACCACTCAACAAGGGAGCGGGAAGGGACCCCCCAGCACCAACGAGAGAGCAAAGGGCACAGGCCGAAAACAGCCCGCGCGGGGGCACAGGGCCGACGCCAGGCCCCCCAAAGCCCCAAAACGGAAGCAAAGCCAACCGCAACCCAAGGCAGAACGAGAGAGGCGGGAAGCAGAAACCCGGCCACACACCAGGGGAGGCAGACACCCAAACCCCACAAGGAGCGAAAAGGCACGGCCAACAGGACAGGGCACAAGAGGGGAAACAGGGCAGCAGGCAAGAAGAAACCCGAGCCAACACCACCAAAAAGGCCAAGACCCACCAGCACAGAGGAAGGGCACAACAACCCAATCCCCCCACCCCCGGAAACCAGGGGGAGACACCACCAGAAGGCAGACACCCCGAGCACGGGGCAAGCAAAAGCACCCGAAGGGAGCAAAAAGCGCCCAACAGCGAAAAAGGCAGGCAGGCAGGCAGGGCCGGCACCCAGACAGGCACACACCCCCGCACAAACCAACAGAAGGGTAGGAACCAAGGGGCGAAAGGAAAGCGCAGAGAGGCCACACACCCGCGGAGACCGACACCCAAAACCCACCAGCAGGGAAAGGGCACAGCACAGCTAGGAATGGCAGACAGGGAGTGGCCCAGGAGCCAGGCCCACGAAGAACAAGCGTCCACCCAAGACAGAGCCAAAGACCCAGCTACAAGGCGCCCCCAGGACAGAGGAAGGGCCCAACAGCCCCCCCCCCCAACAAGGAAACAAGGGGAAGACACAGGAAACTCGCCGAAAGCCAGAAGGCCCGAGCAGGGCCCAAGCAAAGCACCCACAGAGGAAGCAAGAGGCGACCAGCAGCGGATACCTCAGGAAACCCATAGGCACGAACCCGGACCGAACCCACAGGAACGCCAGGAACCGAAGGACAGAAGGCCGCAAAAAGCGAGCCATGGCCCAGCAGGAAGACACCCCACCAGGGACGGCCAGGCAGCAGGAGGATCAGAAGCCACAGCCACAGGGCAACACAGCCGCAGAGCACAGCACAAGCGGCAAACGACCCAATCCAAGCGGCAAGCACCAGAGGGAGAGGCCGGACGGAAACAGAAAAGAAAGCCAGCAAGTACCCCGGAACAGAAAGCAGAGCCCGGCAAGGCCCAACCGGAACCCCCAAACAGGACACAGGCAAGGGGAACAGGAAGAAAAAGCCCAAACCAAGGCTCAAGGGCAAGCCAACCAAAGAGGCACGCCCAAGGCACACAGGGGAAAACAGAAGCGTCCCCAGAACACAAAAAGGAGACACAGGGAACCAGGGCGTAGGCAGGAAGCGAGAGGGAACGTACACCCCTCCAAGGGCACAAGCGCACCCACCAGGGGCGCAACAAGGGCAGAGCAGGGGGGCCCGAGCAACAGGGGACCCCCCGCAGCAAAAAAGACGGGCAGGAGAACGCCCGAGAGAGCCAAAAGGAGGTGGTCAACACACACAAAGCAGGAGGCCCCCACCACAGGAGAAACACCCCGGAACCCCCCCAAAGACGAAACCCAAGAGGAGGAGAAAAGGACTCCAAGGTGGCAGGAAAAACGCACCACCAGCCCACCGCCCCGAGCAACAAAACACAAGCAGCCGAGGAGGCAAGGGGAAGGCAAACCAAGGCAGCAACAGAAGAGCCAAGGCAGCACAGGAGACCAAGCGACATGCGGACAGGAGCGGAGGAAACAGTGCAGGAAAACAGCACACACCCCACACAACCTGCAGGGAGACGCCCAGAGGACGACACCCACCAGCAACAGGCACGGACAACAGCAGGCAAAAGACGGAACCATGTCCAGCAAGGCCAACCCACCCATACACAGCCCCAACCGCCACATAGTGCACAAGGACAGTGAACAGGAAAGAAACAGGGACTACCGATACAAGGTACTCACCAGGGGGGCAGGAAGAGGGCCACAACAGCAACCCCCCCCACCCCCAACAGACCGTCCAGGCGCCCACCAGAACACCAGTGCCGGGCAGAGAAGTCCGCCCCGCCGAGGCCACAGCAAGATCCACACTGGACACAGGCAGGGAGCCAAGGACCCGGCCAAGGAGGAACCTGCAAAAGAAAGACAGCAGGAAAGGCGGACAACAACAAAGAAAGAAACAGGGACCGCTACGCGGAACTCACCAGGAGGGCAGGAGGAGCGCTCCAACAGCTCATCGCCCCCCAAGAAACCCGCCCAGGCGCCCACCAGGACATCAGCGCCGGGCAGAGTAGGCCACACCACACGCACATCTGGGGAAGAAAAACAGCAGCGGGAGGGCGCAGGCCAGACCACCAGGAGGTGCCCCAGCAGCCCCTCAACACAGACACCAGCAGAAGCAACCAGTCTGCGTCCAGCCGGCAAGGGAAAGCGGCACCCCGGCCAGGAAACGAACCGTCACTCACCCGGGTCCACAGCCCAAATAGGATTCCCCAGACTCGTAGCAGGAGGACACATTCAGCTTCGAGAAGGTACGGGGAAAAGAAAGACTTGCCCAGAACCACAAAAAGGTTAGCGTCATTGCCGAGACACGAACCCGGTTCCCCAGCTGCCACGCAGACTGCACATGCCAAAAAGCGACAGCATCTCCCAGTGCTAGCACGAACCGGCACCAGAAAAGAGGAAAACACCGCAAAGCGGGACTCACCCGTAGCGGGGGCCGCAGCACCAGGAAACGAGGCCCCCACACACCGCCGGCCCCAGGATCCAACCAGCGCCACGCCAGCAAGCCACAGGAGCAGCGCGTCTCCCACCCGGCCAAGCACGGGGAGACGCGCCCCGGCGACCCGGAAGAACAGCGGGACGACGGCGCACCAGCCGCAAAGGGCCGGAAAACCGGAAAGCAGCCAGGAAGAAGCCCCGCGACCCAGCAAGCCAGGCAGGTCGGGAGGCAGGCACAGGAAGAAACCAGGAAACAGCACCCCTGCCCGCGAAGCCAGGCAGCCGGGCAGGGGAAGCAGAGAAGGACCAGCACGCCGACCCAGCCCAGCAGGAGCGGGCGCAGGCAGTAAGTAGAACATCACAGCACACACAAACATCCAGTCTGTCGGAGACAGAAAAAAAGAACAGGCTGCATGCTGGGCTGGTACTGCTTATGTACTCCCAGTGGGAGGGAGCAGGTAGGGTATCCCAGCATGCTCCTTTTCTTTTTTTCTGTCATGGAGATGGTTATCTCCATATTTTAAGGAATGGGACGAGGTCAGGAGGGACCTGGGGGTAATGCCATTCCCAAACCTACCAGCGTAAATCTTCACTTCCACCTCTCCAATTTGAGAAGAACCTTGCACATGTATGTTTACTATGTAGTAGCAAATGTGGCAGTGACCAGGGGGAGTTGTTGAAAAATTGGAATGACTTACTAAAAAATATGTGGTGTTTAAGGAGGCGCAAAGAGGGGTTAAGGGAGGCTTAAGGAGGGGTTTAGGGAGGGACAGCCTCCACCCACAAATGAGTAAGCCCATTACTAATCACAAACTGCACTTCTAAAGTTACTATTGCCAAAAAAGACACAAAACAGCAGTAAATGTACACCAACTCAGAGCTAAAGCATGTATAGCATCACCCTGGTACTGCAGCACCTCCCACAGAAAATAATAGCAGTAAGGATACCACTAGGGTGGAGCTCGTCTAAGGCAAAGTTTAGGGAGAATTTAAAAGGTTTGTTAAACTTGAAACAAAATAGTAATAATACGAATATAAAATAATGTTATATATTTATTGTAAATGTACAACAACAAATGCTACAGCACTATTACCTTAATTTTTTATTAAATATGTAAACAATTTAAATATATCAATTAAATTAACATTTTTTTTTAAAGATTCATTTTTATTATGTATTACAAGTTATTAAAAGTGATCTATAAAATGAATTAAAAGGAATTTAATTATATTTTAGTACAACTTTGTTACCTGAATTTTTAAACAAATTGTTTTATTAAAATATGTTAAAATATATTTTTAACTAAAGACAATTTTAAAAATTAAATTAAATGTATTTACATTCTTAATTATTTTGAATAATGTAATGTAATTTACTTCAACACTATTTCCTGTGGGGTTTTATTTTAAACCTTTGCCTCCATTTATTTTCTGTGGGAGGGTGTTGAGATATCAATGCTTGGCCATGTTTGGTGCTGGACTTACTACTGTTCCATTTTGGCAGTATTAACTTAATACTCCTAAATTTGGCTTCACCCAGTTTCAGCGGGTGGACATAGTTAAGTCTACACTTTACACTGGCAAAAATATACAAGTTTTGCAAGCCCTAATGCTAGCTGACATCAAAATAGCAGGGGGTGGGGGTGGGGGGGGGGGGGGGGGCAAAAGGCGGTTAACAGCAAAAATTGATATGGGAGACTTAGATTGTTTACACACTTAAGGTCTCAAATGCAATCCTACAATGTAGTTCAGTAGTTAAATGGATGCCATAGTGCACCACTCACAGAGCTTGATGATAGACTTTAAATTCTCCACATACTATTGAAGATACAGAGGACACAAATCAGTTTGTTGCATTCTAAAAATTGAATTAGCCAGGATAGGTCCACTGTGGTGCGCTTCCCAGAAAGTCTTGTGACAACACTCAACTATAAAGTGACAAAATAAATTGAAAACACAGCACATAAAATAAATAACAACGATGAAGTCAAACTGTGCAATACACACTGTAAAACGTATTCATTGTAATTGTGATGAGAAACCTAAAAATATTTGAACTCGCCACTAAAAGGGGAATGTAGTAATTGATAGATGTACCAAAATATTTGATGTTTTTCCTACAATTGATTTGATAAGATGAATGCATAACTTGTGAGGAAACGAGTGGTGGGTTTGTGGCTATATAAGGACAGATTGTCACTGTTACCTATTTGTCTTTCCAGGTCGGCTGCTTCATCAGGGGTGGCACGTGGAAGTACCCCAGGGTCACTGAAGCTAGTCCGTAGCAGGGTCCCCATAACAAAGAAGAAGAGAATCCCACCGATAACTGGAATAGCAGGTGTGATGTTTACTGCCAAATATGGGCAACTGGAAAACAAACAGAAAATGGCACTATTATTACCCAGCAACGACTGATGATTTTCTTCAGATTGTTAATAACCTATCTTGCATCTTTTCAATTTCAGCCTCGCATAACACATGCACAAATTACAATTCTACTCCAGCAAACACAAAAACAAATCAATTATGAGAGTTTTGTTCTCTGCTTTTTTATAATTCACCAAAAGAGAAACCCCTCAGACACTGCTTGGTTATTTTTTAATGTACATCAAAAGTCTTTGGTTAATATTAGGCCCGGGCGCGAAATTACGCTCCGCTCACAAAGCTTGCAGAATTTTCACTCCGCTCTGCGTAGCGCACAAAATGTTTTCCTCGCTCACACTCGCCAACGTTAAGTTGGGGAGTGCGAGCAAGAAAAATATTACCCCAGACCACCTCCAGGTGAGATTTTTCGACGAGGGCTGTCACGGATTGTCGCTATTGCTCGCATTGAGAAACCTTCTGTTCTCGTTGAGGAAGCTGCCGCTCGAGTAAAACATCTAACCCTCTTGCACTGCGCATGATGCAGAACAAACACCCGGTGCTAAAAATCAGCATGACCGACGCAATGTAACAAACTCCACCGCTTGCGGAACTCCACGTAGCACTGCAGAGCGGAACTCTGTGAACTCCACCCAGGCCTAGTCAATATACCATATGTGTTCAGCTAAGTTGCAGTACTTCATTTGTACCGGTGGTTGTCTGTGGTGGGCAACAGCATCAATTTTTAGAGACTTAGGCCAGATGTATCAATGCTTTTTGCAATCGCAAACGGGCTAATTTGCAGAATTGGACCATTTGCGGACGCAAAAATGCATTTGGCAACGTATGAAACATTTTGAATTCACAATCTGGGTAATCACAATTATTTGAATATGCAGTTAGGGAATCGCAATTTGCGATTACCTAAATACAATTCCTGTAGCTATTGCAAATTGCGAATTAGGGCATGTATGTGCGCCACATGTGCACACATGCATATTTCAGGGGAGCAACAGGGTGTCCTTTTGGCACCCTTGCACCCTTGAAATTGCATGCACAATTTGCAACTACCTATTGGGTACTCGCAAATTGTGAATGCAATTCCCATTCATTTCTATGGGCCTCTAGGCCCGTAGCAATGAATGGGCAGCCATTCCTAATTTTCGACTCACAATTTGCGAGTCACAATTAAGGAATGCGTGGGAATCGCAAAATGTTTGCAAAAACCTACATGCATTGCATTTTACGAGCCTATAATAGCGGATGAAAAATCCTGCAAGAGTCAGTAAAAAAGATAGGAAGTGTAGGGTCGTGGAAGAAAAAGTCATGAAAATAAATTAAGTTGAGGCAGCTGAGTATTTGTCAACCTCAGCATTCAGAAAACAGTAGGCATCTGCATTTTGCCCCCAAATTAAGCACTGCTGAGTTTTACATGTTGAAAAAAGAGTATTTTAACAACAAACAAATTTAGCACAATTAAATGCATGTAAAGATATATTTCACTCAGGACATGTTCAGCAAGCATGTTCGGAAACACAGAACAGCATTTTCTTCAACACAGATTGACCTAGAATACATCTCTGACAGGCCCTACTGCAATTTTCAACATACTTGTTTTTATTATTTTATTATATTCCCTTGACACCGACTGACTGGATTAAATGACAAGTGAGGTGACATTTGGTGACATTCTGTTAAAAGGTTGAGCATATCTAGGGGCAGATATACTAAGATTTTACACAGTGGTTACGTCACAAAAGTGTTTCGTCCTTGAAATAACATGAAAGTAATGCGACCCCCCAAGGTTTCTGACGCTAAACCCAATTTACTAAATAAAATAGACAGGGTTTAACGCCAGAAAATAGCACACGCAGGCAACTATGAAGCAGAAATGCCTTTTTTCTTCTTTGTTTTCCGACTTCCCATTTGTGCTGCACAGTACAGCCCACGTACAAAGTGGGGAAATGTTTAAAATTAGTCTAAGCATAGTATTTTGTACTGAAAGGGTATTTACAATTTACAATTTACATATCCTTCCAGAACAAAATCTATGCTTAACTCATAGAGACACTCTTTCACTATGGCGCAAAGGTGTCTCAATAGCGCACAGCACCTTATTTCAGTGCCAGCGATAGGGAGAGGGGACGAGAGTGCCATATTTCAGTAAATTTGGCACTCTTTACTCACGCAGTGCAGCATTTGCTGCTGCTGCACTGCGCTGCAATGCTGCACTGCGCGGTGTGAGAAACTGGTTGATCTGGCCCCTAGTGTCCTTGTTCAAGGCCTCCCTATCCATTTTCTCTAAAATGAATGTCACAAGAAATTTTTGTTTTGTTATTATAGTTTGAGTAACTTCATAGGCCACCTTAAACTTCGGTAACACTGTAAGAAATATTTATGTGAGCCAATAATCCTGTTCAGATATGAAGTTCATGAATCTAGTGATCTCCCATATATTTCCGCTATGCTCTGCTTGCCAAAGCGTAGTGTGCTGTAATAAAGGAAGGACAGCTAGTGGCATTTGGGTGGTGTAGCTTTGAAAATACTACCTAAGGCAGTGGTCTTTAAACTGTGGGGCGCACACCCTGGAGGTCTGTGGCTGCATTCCAATGGGGAACTCAAATGCCTCAGTAAAGACTTGTAAATCTTGTAAATGAAGATGGACTGGAAGCTCGAACTGATTTATCCGTTTTCCAGGTTTTCTTTATTTTTATGTACCCAAACGGCATAAAAAACAAGGTAACAGTGAATTTAAGTGCCATGGGCAGAGGTCAGTTAGTGCGGTGGCAGGGTCAATTATCGGCAATCAAAGAACAAAATATTCAGTAGCTGGTTTATTGTGTTTTTTGTTACTTCACGTTAACTGCATTTAGAATAACACACACTGTAGATTAAAAATAAATGCAAATGAATTAGTGGGGTACTGTTACAGGATGAAATCTCAGTTGGTTACTGCAATCACTGTAGATGTCTGTGTGTATGACCAGTGAATCAAAGAAGTGAATCCTGCTTGGTGCAGTGGGGAATAGTGACTTTTGCTTTTATAGTGCTACTTAGTCGCTGTCTTTGGCAGAAAGTACTGAGAATGTATCATTATTTTAAAATCTCATTACATACAGCATAAAACAGGCTGCAGCAGAATGTTTTAAGCCCAGATTTACAAAGACTTTGAACCAGTTCTTTTTAACACAAACCTGACAAAATGTGTGCTGGTATTTACAATCCAGGGCAAATCACGATTTTCACTGGATTGGACCCAGGCGTAATGCAAGGCAGTACAGCGCTGCTCCATGGCCCAGATTTACTAATGCTTTGCAACAGATTTGCATTACTTTTGTAATGAAAACTCGATGCAAAGTGTTATGGTGGGATTTACTATCCAAAGCCAGTCAGGATATGCACTGGTTAGTTTCCCAAAGTAATGCAAAGTTTTGCTACATGCTGCCTTGCATTACTTTGCATCAAGGGGGCATTCCATAGGTATTGCATGGGCGTCTTTACAAAAGGGACATTAGGGCTCCTATTCCCTGCTAGCATTAGAGCAGGGGAAACCCTTGCTGCAGAGGGGACGTGTGGAAGCTATTTTTAAATCGAGACAGGGCAGGGAATGCGCTGCCCTGCGGGGCATGCTGTAATCTAGACTATGGCTTCAAGCACCGCCCATCTTTTCCATTCGTTCCTGTCTCTGCCATTCATAAATGGCTGCTTTTGATTGGTCACCATGCTTAATCAGTCCCACCTTTTGGTGTTTTGGACCCTCCACTCAGACTGCCCCTGCTACCTGTGGACTTACACTTTTTTAAATGTACCTTCCTTTGTGCACTATTTTTGGGGGGTCTGCCTTGGGCTTGTGAATCAGCTTGGCACCCGCTTAAGGGACGCCCCACTTGCATTTTTAAAGGAGTACTTTTTTATTATAATTTGCGCAACTGCGGCTCCGCTTTATTGTGTCAGTAGCCGCGCTTCATGTAGAGCAGGTAGTCATTCTCTTTTCCTACATCACCCTTTCTTTACTCATCAGTCCCTGCCCTTCTCCTCCATTACCTTCCTCCCTCTCCTATGCACACCCCGCCTGCCTTCTCTGTGCCTTGCTGCTCCAAGCAGTGCAGACATCGACTGCTTTTATTAGTTACCGCTTGTTTTAAGTTGTGCAACTAGGAACATGCTCAAGTGCAACTTTCGGAAACTACAGGGCATATTAGCAAGAACCTCATTAAAATTATCGCCAGTTTAGCGGCAGGAAACTGCCGCTAAAACAGCGATAATGGGCTTGCTTATATGCGTTATAGAATTCCAATAGAAGCCCAGGTTAGATGTGCAGGACGTCTAACCTGGGCTTCAATTGGAATTCTATATCGCATATTAGCAAGCCCATTATCGCCTTTTAACGGCAGTTTCTTGCCGCTAAAACTGCGATAATTTTAACGAGGTTCTTGCTAATATGCCCCTTCATTATTATTTTTCTTAACCGCGTATTTAAACGGAACAGTTAAGCACTTTATTCAGACCCTTTCAGAATGTCTCCGTTCCCAGAGCGTTGGGCAGATTCCTAGCAGCGGCATGGTGCGCTGCTGCTTCTATGTGCTATATAGCCAAACTCTCCTGAAGTGGGAGGGGCTGCTGTGCAGCCGTATTCCATAACACTAGACTAGGGAGGCAGCACTGGGGCAAGCAGGTAGGAGGCTACAGAAAATCACAGGGAAACACTGTAATGAATGCATGCTTGTTTGCTTTTCTCTGTTACTGCAGATCAGGCGTTTAAAAGAATACAAACCATGTTTCATCTGCAGGTCACTCTGAATATTTGCAATGAGTGCACACTGAGAAAGTATGGAAGCGACTTATCTTTTCGAAAAATGAAATGTTTTTATGTGCCCACCCCCTTTAAACAATACACAATATCACTTTTTAGGGCTCGGCCTCCGCCCACGAAGTGGGAGGAGTTTCGAGCTCCTAATGTTAAAGAGAAAAAAAAAGGATCTCTAGGGCTTTGGCGAGACACATTCCTTAGTCAATCAATCAATCAGGTCATTTGTAGAGCGCACTACTCACCCGTAGGGTCTCAAGGCGCTGGGGGGGGGGGGGGTGCCGCTACTGCTCGAACAGCCAGGTCTTGAGCTTCTTCCTGAAGGCGAGGTGGTCTTGGGTCAGGCGCAGGTCGGTCGGGAGGGAGTTCCAGGTCTTGGCGGCCAGGTGGGAGAAGGATCTTCCTCCTGTTGTCGCTCTTCGGATGCGGGGGACGGCGGCGAGGGCGTGGTTGGCTGATCTGAGGAGGCGCTTGGGAGTGTAGAAGTTGATCCGGTTGTTGAGGTAGCTCGGGCCTTGGTCGTGTAGGGCTTTGTGCGCGTGGGTGAGGAGACGGAAGGTGATTCTCTTGTTGACCGGGAGCCAGTGTAGATCTCTCAGGTGTCCGGAGATGTGGCTGCGTCGGGGGATGTCGAGGATGAGTTTCGCCGAGGCGTTCTGGATCCGCTGGAGTCTCTTCTGGAGTTTGGCAGTGGTTCCGGCGTAGAGGGCGTTGCCGTAGTCCAGTCGGCTGGTGACGAGGGCCTGGGTGACCGTCTTCCTCGTCTCGGTGGGGATCCACCGGAAGATCTTACGTAGCATGCGCAGGATGTTGAAGCATGACGAGGAGACGGCGTTGACTTGTCCGGTCATGGAGAGGGAGGAGTCCAGGATGAAGCCCAGGTTGCGCGCGTGGTCCGTCGGCTTGGGTGCGGTGCCCAGGGCGGGGGGCCACCAGGAGTCGTCCCAGGCGGAGGGCGTGGAGCCCAGGATGAGGACCTCCGTCTTGTCTGAGTTCAGTTTCAGGCGGCTGGTCGTCATCCATTCGGCTACGTCTCTCATCCCTTCGTGCAGGTTGGCTCTGGCGGTGGCGGGGTCGTTGGTCAGGGAGAGGATCAGCTGGGTGTCGTCAGCGTAGGAGATTATGTTGAGGTTGTGTTGGCGTGCGATGGCCGCAAGGGGGCTCATGTAGACGTTGAAGAGGGTGGGGCTGAGCGAGGACCCTTGAGGGACGCCGCAGATGACTTTGGTGGCCTCTGACTTGTACGGTGGTAGGCGGACTCTTTGTGTTCTTCCGTCGAGGAAGGAGGTGATCCATTCCAGTGCCTTCTCCTGGATTCCGATGTTGCTGAGGCGCTGTACTAGGGTGCGGTGGCAGACAGTGTCGAAAGCCGCGGAGAGGTCCAGGAGGATGAGGGCCGCTGTTTCTCCGTTGTCCATCAGAGTTCGAAGGTCGTCGGTGGCGGCGATGAGGGCGGTCTCGGTGCTGTGGTTGGCTCGGAAGCCAGACTGTGAGGGGTCGAGGGATCCATTCGTCTCGAGGAAGGCGGCCAGCTGTTTGTTGACGGTCTTCTCGATGACTTTGGCCGGGAACGGGAGAAGCGAGATGGGACGGTAGTTCTTGAGGTCGGTGGGGTCTGCTGTGGGTTTCTTGAGGAGAGCGCTGAGTTCGGCGTGCTTCCAGCTCTCGGGGAAGGTGGCGGAGTCGAAGGAGGTGTTGATGATGTCCCGCAGGTGGGGTGCGAGGACAGCGTCGGCTTTGTTGAAGACGTGGTGAGGGCAGGGGTCGGTCGGAGATCCGGAATGGATGGAGTTCATGGTGCGGATGGTGTCTTCGGTGCTGATCGGGGTCCAGGTGCGGAGGGTGGTGGTGGGTGGCGTCGTTGCGGTTGTGGCTTGCGTTGGTTGGTTGTTGAAGCTGTTGTGTATGTCCGTGATCTTGTTGTGGAAGTAGGACGCGAGGGAGTTGCAGAGTTCTTGCGACGGGGTGATGTCATTGTTTCCGGCGTTGGGGTTGGATAGCTCTTTCACGATGCTGAAGAGTTCCTTGCAGTTGTGTGCGTTGTTGTCCAGCCGGTCCTTGTATGCATTTTTCTTGGTGGCGCGGATCAGTTGGTGGTGTTTCCGGGTGGCGAGCTTGAGGGTGGTCATGTTGTCCGTTGTTGGTTCCCTTCTCCAGGCTTTCTCGAGGGCTCGACAGTTCTTCTTGGAGCTCTTGAGTTCGTCGGTGAACCATGGTGTTTTTCTGCTGCAGGATCTGCTGGGTGGGGTTCTCAGAGGGGCGAGTTCGTCCGCGCAGTCGTTGATCCATTTCGTGAGGTTGTCGGCGGCCTGGCTGGGGTTCGCTGAGTTGGCGGGAGGGTGCTGGCTCAGGGAAGCGGAGAGCTGGTTGGCTGTGATCTTGTTCCAGCTTCTTCGAGCAACCTGTTGCTGGTGGTGGTGGATCGTCGTTCTTCTGAAGGTGAAGTGGACGCAGCTGTGGTCCGTCCAGTGGAGTCCTGTTGCGTGGCTGAAGGTGACGTCTTTGCTGGATGAGAAGACGGCGTCGAGTGTGTGTCCGGCGAGGTGGGTGGGGGTGGTAACCAGTTGCTTGAGTCCGAGGTTGTCGAGGCTGTCGAGCAGGCTGATGGTGTTGCAGTCGTTGTTGTTCTCCAGGTGGAAGTTGAGGTCCCCCAGGAGGATGTAGTCGGCGGAGGGGAGAGCGTGCGGGCTGACGAAGTCGGCGATGTCCTCGCTGAATCGTGTGCGTGGTCCAGGGGGTCGGTAGATCAAGGTGCCTCTGAGGGTGGTCTTCGGGTTGGTGTGGATCTGGAAGTGCAGATTAGTGTGTTATGTCATCTGGCCAGTGATTCGTCTTCGCTGTGGTGTCGTTTTAATAGCCCTGAAGTGATAGGCTAAATGTCGTTTTCGTAGGGCATGTGTAGCATTTTTCGTGCGTGTGCGCGCAAAGAAGTACATTAATTATAATTAGGAGCTGTCAGGGTGCCTCCGTAAGTGAATCCAGATGGCCGGGCGCGTTCACCATTCAGCAGCGCTCAGCGCGCAGCTGCTGCATGCCAGGCTGGGAAAGGGCTTCATTAGTTCAAGAACAAGAGTCTGACGTTCTGTCATGGGCTGTAGAAAAGAGAATTCATTTCACAACACGTCGCCTTTCCCTGGCACATGCAAGAGTTGGTCCTAAGAGAGACCCTGTGACGTCCCTCCCCTCTTCCATCTCTCTGAACCCCTCCCCTGCAGGCTCCCTGCTGGTTTCCTCCTTAATGAAATCATCTCCAAAGAAGACTGTACGTCTGGAGTTACGGCTCCACCTCGTGATGCGCCACTTTTATATATACACGAGGGAGGGAACGCGTTTCCATAGAGAAACTATTCGAGCCCACTTCATAACAACCCGGCGAGGGGAGAGGGGGAGCGAGGAGGCACATCTAGCGCTCGGAGCCCGATGCTCGCGGTGACCAGCTGCTCCTGAGCGGCAGGAAGACGCAGAGAGGCGCTGCTCCGCGCACACTCGGCTCAGGTGAGTCCCCGCGCGCCCTGATCTCAGGTGGACGTGCGTTCGGCGCTAGGTCTCCTCGAAGCGCCGTAGAGCGGATATGCCAACAACTGATGGCAAAGTTTTTATGAGTACTTGGCGCCTTCGAACTGTCCAGTATGTACAACTTTTCATTAGTCAGACGCCGTTATAGGCAACTGGTCTGGCTCGTAAGTTGTCACTTGTTGGTTGAACGAATAGATGAACGAGCCTCGTAGAGCACTGCAAACTGGTCCTTCTGGGCGTCTGTCTCCTGGAGAGGAGTGGCATGATGGTGCCAAAACGGCAGGGCGCTGGTGGTGATTTACTTCTTGGGTGATTGCTGGGCGGGCTGGGCGAGGCGGCATCCTTTAAATGTGCCCTTCCTATGCTAGGCTCACAGTCTTCGGTGGTTGTACTTTAACGGTGCAGCAAGTGAATCGATACACATTTAAAGGTATGTATATAAAACAGACTTGCCAAAAAGGACTACGGGGCATCATTTCGACTTCTAAATCCTAATACTTTGAGCATCCTCCATGCACTTGTTAGCTGAGGAAGACACATTGCAATTGGTGAAGAGGCATAGTCTAGGTATGTTACTGGCTGCAGTTCCTGAGTCGTAGTCTCGGCTCCCTGCTTTAGGACACTGTGTGATCTTAAGCGGATCCACCTCCCCGTGCTTCATTTCTCATGCCCGTTCTAATGGAGAATGTAACGTAGGTATTAATAGAGGACACGGCCCCGTGGGATATCTTTGCGCCCTTGACATACAGCGGATACGTTTTGTTACTCTTTTTATCGACCCTGGAAGTATGAAAGGCGGCGCGGATTTGAGCAAGCCTACGGGGTCAGATACCGACCCTTGCAGTGGATGCAGACGTCCACAGAGCAGACAGACCCCTACCTGGGCAATCAGAAGACGGAGGAACGGCCGTCAGTCACTGTAAATTACCGAACTAGACCTGCCCATATTCAAGGCTTGACTTTAGGAATGTTGACTTGACTTACGTACGCCGAGCGCTTTCACGAGTACCTTGTCGCCTCATATATTTAAGCCGCAATTCCCCCGTCCAACCCTTCTGGAATGCCAGTGAGTTGAGTAATTCGTAATAAGGTGCGTAATTGCAAATGAGAGCGTGGATGCTATAGCACCTCCGTGTGAACGGAATCAATACTAAGCGCTAACTGGTTTGGTTTCAAGGCTGGTTGGAAGGCTGGGAAATTGGGTGTTTTACGTGTGGCAAAGGAGTATATCAACTAGTGATATAAATATAATACATACAGTGAGTGAGGGGTTCCAGCCTGGGCTCCGAGGGTAGCCACGTCTTCCCTGTCTGACCACATTGCTTGATCCTTGGAAGATTTCTCTTTGTCTGTGTGTCTGGACTGGCACAGTCGCCAGTTCTTGGAGCTCTTAGGAACGGGCTAAATGCTGATGTGAAGCATATGGGAAGGGAAATGCGTGAAACACGGCTCGTTCAGACGGTGTGTGTTGGACGTTAGCTGTCTGGAGTGCGCTCAAGCGCAAATGATACGAAAACACACGCATCTCCTGCTCAGGTAGAGGGCCCTGACCCCGTGGGCGTGGAAGCGGAGGAAGGGGCGTCGATGCTGGAGGACTTTACAAAAGGGGGAGCAATATGAGACCTGCCAAGAGACGGAGCCCTTGCACGCTGATAGAAGTAAATACACAGTGAAGCAACACAGGCCGCACGCACGCACACTCTCTAACTCTCGCAGACACATTCTCTCTCACATTTACATGTGAGTTCAATACAGTAATACACAGGGACATAACACAATAACACAAGCCCCTGCTGCGCTAGAGGTGGGGCGGTGGGGGGGGGGGGCGACCCTTCAGCGGGCCCCCCCATTCAGCCACATGCCGATAAATATACAAGACGCAAGAGACTCTGGCCCCTCGTCACATTCTGCAGGGGCACCATACGGAACTCCTACCCGCCTTTCACAATTCCAGTCCACAACACAAGTGCACAAGTTCTTGCTGCTGAATTTTGAAAAGGCACGTGAAGTGGGAATCAGAGTGCAGAATCAGAGTGCAGTTTGAGAGTGCAGAATGCAGTTTGAGAGTTGAGACTGCAGTTTGAGAGTGCAGTTTGAGAGTTGAGAGTGCAGATTGAGAGTGCAGAGTGCAGTTTGAGAGTGCAGAATCAGAGTGCAGTTTGAGAGTGCAGTTTGAGAGTGCAGTTTGAGAGCGCAGTTTGAGAGAGCAGTTTGAGAGCAGTTTGAGAGTGCAGTTTGAGTGCAGTTTGAGAGTGCAGAGTGCAGATTGAGAGTGCAGTTTGAGAGTGCAGATTGAGAGTGCAGATTGCAGATTGAGAGTTGAGAGTGCACGTTGAGAGTGCACATTGAGAGTTGAGAGTGCAGTTTGAGAGTTGAGAGTGCAGTTTCAGAGTTGAGAGTGCAGTTTCAGAGTTGAGAGTGCAGTTACAGAGTGCAGCATGAGAGTTGTGAGTGCAGTTTGAGAGTTGAGAGTGCAGTTTGAGAGTGCAGTTTGAGAGTGCAGTTTGAGAGTGCAGTTTGAGAGTGGAGTTTGAGAGTGCAGAGTGCAGATTGAGAGTGCAGAGTGCAGTTTGAGAGTGCAGAGTGCAGTTTGAGAGTTGAGAGTGCAGATTGAGAGTGCAGATTGAGAGTGCAGATTGAGAGTGCAGTTTGAGAGTGCAGTTTGAGAGTGCAGTTTGAGAGTGCAGTTATAGAGTGCAGTTATAGAGTGCAGTTTGAGAGTGCAGTTTGAGAGTGCAGTATGAGAGTTGAGAGTGCAGATTGAGAGTGCAGTTTGAGAGTGCAGAGTCAGAGTGCAGATTGCAGTTTGAGAGTGCAGTTTGAGAGTGCAGTTTGAGAGTGCAGAGTGCAGTTTGAGAGTGGAGAGTGCAGATTGAGAGTGCAGATTGAGAGTGCAGTTTGAGAGTGCAGAGTGGCAGTGAGTGCAGACTGAGTGCAGAGTGACAGTGAGTGCAGACTGAGTGCAGAGTGACAGTGAGTGCAGACTGAGTGCAGAGTGACAGTGAGTGCAGAGTGACAGTGAGTGCAGAGTGACAGTGAGTGCAGAGTGAAAGTGAGTGCAGAGTGAGTGCAGAGTGAGTGCAGAGTGAGTGCAGAGTGAGTGCAGAGTGACAGTGACGGAGCCCTTGCACGCTGATAGAAGTAAATACACAGTGAAGCAACACAGGCCGCACGCACGCACACTCTCTAACTCTCGCAGACACATTCTCTCTCACATTTACATGTGAGTTCAATACAGTAATACACAGGGACATAACACAATAACACAAGCCCCTGCTGCGCTAGAGGTGGGGCGGTGGGGGGGGGGGGGCGACCCTTCAGCGGGCCCCCCCATTCAGCCACATGCCGATAAATATACAAGACGCAAGAGACTCGGGCCCCTCGTCACATTCTGCAGGGGCACCATACGGAACTCCTACCCGCCTTTCACAATTCCAGTCCACAACACAAGTGCACAAGTTCTTGCTGCTGAATTTTGAAAAGGCACGTGAAGTGGGAATCAGAGTGCAGAATCAGAGTGCAGTTTGAGAGTGCAGAATGCAGTTTGAGAGTTGAGACTGCAGTTTGAGAGTGCAGTTTGAGAGTTGAGAGTGCAGATTGAGAGTGCAGAGTGCAGTTTGAGAGTGCAGAATCAGAGTGCAGTTTGAGAGTGCAGTTTGAGAGTGCAGTTTGAGAGCGCAGTTTGAGAGAGCAGTTTGAGAGCAGTTTGAGAGTGCAGTTTGAGTGCAGTTTGAGAGTGCAGAGTGCAGATTGAGAGTGCAGTTTGAGAGTGCAGATTGAGAGTGCAGATTGCAGATTGAGAGTTGAGAGTGCACGTTGAGAGTGCACATTGAGAGTTGAGAGTGCAGTTTGAGAGTTGAGAGTGCAGTTTCAGAGTTGAGAGTGCAGTTTCAGAGTTGAGAGTGCAGTTACAGAGTGCAGCATGAGAGTTGTGAGTGCAGTTTGAGAGTTGAGAGTGCAGTTTGAGAGTGCAGTTTGAGAGTGCAGTTTGAGAGTGCAGTTTGAGAGTGGAGTTTGAGAGTGCAGATTGAGAGTGCAGAGTGCAGTTTGAGAGTGCAGAGTGCAGTTTGAGAGTTGAGAGTGCAGATTGAGAGTGCAGATTGAGAGTGCAGATTGAGAGTGCAGTTTGAGAGTGCAGTTTGAGAGTGCAGTTTGAGAGTGCAGTTATAGAGTGCAGTTATAGAGTGCAGTTTGAGAGTGCAGTTTGAGAGTGCAGTATGAGAGTTGAGAGTGCAGATTGAGAGTGCAGATTGAGAGTGCAGTTTGAGAGTGCAGAGTCAGAGTGCAGATTGCAGTTTGAGAGTGCAGTTTGAGAGTGCAGTTTGAGAGTGCAGAGTGCAGTTTGAGAGTGGAGAGTGCAGATTGAGAGTGCAGATTGAGAGTGCAGTTTGAGAGTGCAGAGTGGCAGTGAGTGCAGACTGAGTGCAGAGTGACAGTGAGTGCAGACTGAGTGCAGAGTGACAGTGAGTGCAGACTGAGTGCAGAGTGACAGTGAGTGCAGAGTGACAGTGAGTGCAGAGTGAAAGTGAGTGCAGAGTGAGTGCAGAGTGAGTGCAGAGTGAGTGCAGAGTGAGTGCAGAGTGAGTGCAGAGTGACAGTGAGTGCAGAGTCACAGTGAGTGCAGAGTGACAGTGAGTGCAGAGTGACAGTGAGTGCAGAGTGGCAGTCAGTGCAGAGTGGCAGTGAGTGCAGAGTGGCAGTGAGTGCAGAGTGGCAGTGAGTGCAGAGTGGCAGTGAGTGCAGAGTGACAGTGAGTGCAGAGTGACAGTGAGTGCAGAGTGACAGTGAGTGCAGAGTGACAGTGAGTGCAGAGTGAGTGCAGAGTGACAGTGAGTGCAGAGTGACAGTGAGTGCAGAGTGAGTGCAGAGTGACAGTGAGTGCAGAGTGACACTGAGTGCAGATTGACAGTGAGTGCAGAGTGACTGTAGAGTGCAGAGTGACAGTGAGTGCAGAGTGACACTGAGTGCAGATTGACAGTGAGTGCAGAGTGACTGTAGAGTGCAGAGTGACAGTGAGTGCAGAGTGACAGTGAGTGCAGAGTGACAGTGAGTGCAGAGTGACAGTGAGTGCAGAGTGACTGTAGCGTGAGTGCAGAGTGACAGTGAGTGCAGAGTGAGTGCAGACTGACAGTGAGTGCAGAGTGACAGTGAGTGCAGAGTGACAGTGAGTGCAGAGTGACAGTGAGTGCAGAGTGGCAGTGAGTGCAGAGTCAGCAAATCAAAAGGGAGAGAGAGGACTAGGTAAGCCAGTCCGGGTCCCCTGGTTATATGTAGAGATATCAATATAGGACTAGCTATGTTGTGTTAGAGGAAACTCAGAAGGTATATCTGTAGGCAAACCCTTAGGTTTGGTCATGAAGCCCTCACACACCAACCTAGTTGGTGTCATGCTTCATCATCGGGCCCACCACAGTGACACCGAATGTGTCCCGGGTGTGCTGTGACTCCAGATTACTGAGGAGCTGGTATTCTTACTGAGTGTGCAGTGTTGGTGAGAATGAAGATGAAAGGTTTTAAAAGCTATACAGGTGGTCCCAGTTCCCGAGGGTAAGAGGTAAATTTAATACCTGGGCCCCTGTTAGCAAGATAAAAAGGCTGTGGACGATGTGGAGTATATTAGGGGCTCCTACGTCCTTGTGGTCTACATGTTTCAGCCAGGCCTTTTGATTAAAACTGGCTTTCCTCAGGACCAAATGAGTATGTGTGGGTGAAAATAAACTATATTAAGTGAAAGTGTGTGGTAAAAAAGTGTTGCACTCGCTAAGGTGCCGTACGTGTAAGAGGGGGATTCCCTCTGCTTTACTGTACATAAAACACAAAGACAGTACAGACATACAAAAAGAGTCATTGAGAATGGTATTAACCAAAACACAACAAATAGCCGGCTTCTGGTGTGCGTGAGCGACCTAGAGCGGCAAGTAACAATGCCATGAGTGTGCCATGGCTAAGGTGAACTATGGCGGTTAAATATTAAACGCAGTGGCAGTGGTGGGCTACACAGCGAAACAGGCATAGCGTGAGGTACAGGTAAGTATGGTACATAATTCCTCACACTTGCTACTTGCTCACGCACACCAGAAGCCGGCTATTTGTTGTGTTTTGGTTAATACCATTCTCAATGACTCTTTTTGTATGTCTGTACTGTCTTTGTGTTTTATGTACAGTAAAGCAGAGGGAATCCCCCTCTTACACGTACGGCACCTTAGCGAGTGCAACACTTTTTTACCACACACTTTCACTTAATATAGTTTATTTTCACCCACACATACTCATTTGGTCCTGAGGAAAGCCAGTTTTAATCAAAAGGCCTGGCTGAAACATGTAGACCACAAGGACGTAGGAGCCCCTAATATACTCCACATCGTCCACAGCCTTTTTATCTTGCTAACAGGGGCCCAGGTATTAAATTTACCTCTTACCCTCGGGAACTGGGACCACCTGTATAGCTTTTAAAACCTTTCATCTTCATTCTCACCAACACTGCACACTCAGTAAGAATACCAGCTCCTCAGTAATCTGGAGTCACAGCACACCCGGGACACATTCGGTGTCACTGTGGTGGGCCCGATGATGAAGCATGACACCAACTAGGTTGGTGTGTGAGGGCTTCATGACCAAACCTAAGGGTTTGCCTACAGATATACCTTCTGAGTTTCCTCTAACACAACATAGCTAGTCCTATATTGATATCTCTAGTGAGTGCAGAGTGACAGTGAGTGCAGAGTGACTGTAGAGTGCAGAGTGACAGTGAGTGCAGAGTGACAGTGAGTGCAGAGTGACTGTAGAGTGAGTGCAGAGTGACAGTGAGTGCAGAGTGACAGTGAGTGCAGAGTGACAGTGAGTGCAGAGTGATAGTGAGTGCAGAGTGACAGCAGAGTGACAGTGATTGCAGAGGGACAGTGAGTGCAGAGTGACAGCAGAGTGACAGTGAGTGCAGAGTGACAGTGAGTGCAGAGTGACAGTGAGTGCAGAGTGACAGTGAGTGCAGAGTGACTGCAGAGACAGTGTGTCATGGTGCACATTGTGTGAGTGTGCAGAATGAGTGTGCAGGGTAAACAGTGTGTGACTATGCAGGGTGACATTGGGAGTGTGCGGGTGAGCAGTGTGTGAATGTGTAGGGGCAGTGTGTGAGTGTGCAGAAAACACCACACACACATACACCACACACACATAACGCACACACAAACCACACACCTCAGTCTCTCAACACCACACACTTGTCACCACTCAACACAACACACTCACCACCACACTCACTCCCCAGGCTCACCCCCACACTCACCACCACACACTCACCAGCACACAGAAAACAACACACACAACAACACACCCCCAGCCGTCAATGAATGCTTTCACCATGCACAAACACCTACAACCATCATCCATCTGTGCACGCTTTTACCAAGCACACACCCACCAGCCGTCAGTGCACCCTTCCACCAGGCACACACACCTCCAGCCGGCAGTGCACTTTTCCACCAACAATCGCAGTATGGTACACTTTACTTTTAAACATATTCATATAAAGCACAGCATGCCACCATTGGTAAAATTACAATTCAACCAACATACTTCCACTACACACCACATGCACACACTCCATAACACATGGCAAAAAGACATTGGCATTTACAATGCCATTAGCTCAAACTCAAATAAATCCGAGCCCGATTGCATTTCTAATGCTTGTTTCATGTGCAGCTGCCTCATAAGAAGCACAAGTACGGCTAATTTCATTCTTGAACAACATTTATTTCTACTGCGCGAACTTACTTTATCTTGATTTTAATCATTTTAGACAAAAGCTTTAACAAGCCTTCTTAGGTCTGTGATGATTTCAAAATAACACGTCCTCAATAACAGCTCCTTTATATGGAAACACTGAGAGGCAACGCATGTTGTAGCATGGTGAAAAGAGTACATTACAGGAATGGTACACCAAAATTACCCCTTTGCAGAAAGTCCCCCAGCGGGGAAAGAGAAAAGCACGCATAGTAAATTAGTGTAATGGAAGCAAAGTGATAAGCCTGGTCGTTGTGACCGGGCGCTGCTTTTCCTGTGTAATGTGTGACGCAAATAAAAAGTATATTCTGAGAAGCGCATCCCGGTGTAAGTACCCCAACTCAGATGAGAACTGTTCCGCAGGAGTCATGGTAATGGCCTAAAATAATTACTCCTTTTACCACCGGTGCCTAGAGACCCAACTGTTTGTAGAGCGCCATAAAAATAAATAAATAAAGATGAATTAACAACTGTTCTCATCTACAAACATTTTGTGATTTACGATTTAAAACCAATTAAATCCTTAAACCATATGTTTCTAACTTATAACACATTTAGGCATTAAAATATAGACTTCTCATTTTATTATGAAGAATATTGCAATGCAGAGATGGATGACTGTTATCTGACTGTCTAGATCTAGAACAAACTAGGCAACATGCCAACATACAGAAAGCCCAATAAATGTCTCACGCTGTGCAGATTTTGCACATTCGTGTTATGTAAAACCTGTCAAATGTTAGTTTCCCTCTGGTACCATCAACTCTCTTGTTGATAGGTGAATTTTTTTTGAAGGTTTATAATGACCCACTATTTCAGTTGCTACATTTGAAACTTTTCACACGACTGATGTAATATACCATTAAAAAAAACCTGGATCGCACACTCTGCAGAAAATAATAGAACCAGGGAAGGCTGCAAGATTTCCACATTTCCAGTCTTGGGTTTAAGGCATAGCAATATGCTCATATATGTATGCAAATTTGCAAATATGTATATACTGATGTATACACTGCACAAGCGAATATTTGCTATTTTTCCAAACAACTCAAAGAAAAAAATTAGACAAAAAACATTATCATTTGCAACACCAATAGCTCAAAATCGTGTCAATGTGAGACCTATTGCATTGCAAATGCTTGTTTTCTGAAAGGGATCGAGAGCCTGTGTCAAGACTGGAATGTTGCGGCTCACAACTCCCCCAATTTAGGGAGCAATGTTTGTTGGTCAATTTCTGTTTTTGTTTCAAGCATTTATTCTTTTGTAAGTCACACATTACTGTAGATTATGAGCAACAGAAAAGGTAACACTGAAATAGTTGGACAAGCCCAAACCCTTGCCCTCAACCTTGCCCCTCCACTGCCAGTCCTTGCCATAAAGTTTTGGAGGGGGGTCCGACTTCAAAATATTTAGCTTATGGGGCTAAGCGCCACAAAGTTTGAAGACCTCTGTCCTAAGGAGAGGATGAATGGCTATCTGTTAGAAGCCTAATGCACTTCAGTTGGCGCTATCTGGTTCCTGAACTACCCAGTCACATGACGGAACCCAATTTTATTTCATAACACTTTATAACCGGCAGAGAAAAGAGACATAAAATTTAAAAACAAAAGGCATTCGCAATGCAAAAACAAGCATTGGAAATGCAATCGGGCTCGGATTTATTTGAGTTTGAGCTAATGGCATTGTAAATGGCAATGTCTTTTCGCCATGTGTTATGGAGTGTGTGCATGTGGTGTGTAGTGGAATAATGTGGGTTAGATTTGAATTGTAGCATTGGTGGCATGCTGTGCTTTACATTAATATGTTTAAAAGTAAAGTGTACCATACTGAGATTGCTACAATAGTTAATTGTGGATGCGTTAACAATTGATGCGTGCACTGATGGCTGGTGGTGTGTGTGACTATGCCACACTGGTGCCACTGCACCTACTGCACAATGGTAGCTACGCCACACTGGTGGTACTACACCTGCTGCGCAATCATAGCTAAGTAACACACTGATAACACCTCACCTGCTCCACGAATGGTAACTACGCCACACACTGGTGCCACTGCACCTGCTGCACAATCATAGCTAAGCAACACTACCACTGCACCAGCTCCACCAATGGTAGCTACCAATCACCGGTACCACTGCACATGCTGCACCAATGATAGCTACGCCACACTGGTGCCACTGCACCTGCTGCACAATCATAGGTAAGCAACACTACCACTGCACCAGCTCCACCAATGGTAGCTACCACTCACCGGTACCACTGCACATGCTGCACCAATGATAGCTACGCCACACTGGTGCCACTGCACCTGCTGCACAATCATAGCTAAGTAACACTGATAACACTACACCTGCTACACAACGCCATCTACCACACACTGGTGCCACTGCACCTGCTGCACAATAATAGCTAAGCAACACTACCACTGCAACTGCTCCACCTATAATGCTATGCCACACTGGTGCCACTGCACCTACTGCACAATGGTAGCTACGCCACACTGGTGGTACTACACCTGCTGCACAATCATAGCTAAGTAACACTGATAACACCTCACCTGCTCCACGAATGGTAACTACGCCACACACTGGTGCACTGCACCTACTGCACAATGGTAGCTACGCCACACTGGTGGTACTACACCTGCTGCGCAATCATAGCTAAGTAACACTGATAACACCTCACCTGCTCCACGAATGGTAACTACGCCACACACTGGTGCCACTGCACCTGCTGCACAATCATAGCTAAGCAACACTACCACTGCACCTGCTCCACCAATGGTAGCTACCACTCACCGGTACCACTGCACATGCTGCACCAATGATAGCTACGCCACACTGGTGCCACTGCACCTGCTGCACAATCATAGCTAAGTAACACTGATAACACTACACCTGCTACACAACGCCATCTACCACACACTGGTGCCACTGCACCTGCTGCACAATAATAGCTAAACAACACTACCACTGCAACTGCTCCACCTATGGTGCTATGCCACACTGGTGCCACTGCACCTACTGCACAATGGTAGCTACGCCACACTGGTGGTACTACACCTGCTGCGCAATCATAGCTAAGTAACACTGATAACACCTCACCTGCTCCACGAATGGTAACTACGCCACACACTGGTGCCACTGCACCTGCTGCACAATCATAGCTAAGCAACACTACCACTGCACCAGCTCCAACAATGGTAGCTACCACTCACGGGTACCACTGCACATGCTGCACCAATGATAGCTACGCCACACTGGTGCCACTGCACCTGCTGCACAATCATAGCTAAGCAACACTACCACTGCACCAGCTCCACCAATGGTAGCTACCACTCACCGGTACCACTGCACATGCTGCACCAATGATAGCTACGCCACACTGGTGCCACTGCACCTGCTGCGCATTCATAGCTAAGTAACACTGATAACACTACACCTGCTACACAACGTCATCTACCACACACTGGTTCCACTGCACCTGCTGCACAATAATAGCTAAGCAACACTACCACTGCAACTGCTCCACCTATGGTGCTATGCCACACTGGTGTCACTGCACCTACTGCACAATGGTAGCTACGCCACACTGGTGGTACTACACCTGCTGCGCAATCATAGCTAAGTAACACTGATAACACCTCACCTGCTCCACGAATGGTAACTACGCCACACACTGGTGCCACTGCACCTGCTGCACAATCATAGCTAAGCAACACTACCACTGCACAAGCTCCACTTACTGTTTCTTCACTCCAGCTGCCTACTCACAAGTTGTAATTTGCTATCGTGTAAAGGAACTGCCACTGTAGATGAAAAGTCAAGTAACATTTATTTAATCTCTCCCCCGTACTGAACGAGTGGCTTTCCTGCTGCATTTTGAATTTTTTTTTATGCACGACTGCTGATATGGCCGGATGATGATTTGCCTCTTTGTAAAATCATATTTTGTAACAGCTTCCAGAGAGGACTGACAGTTTGCACGTTTTAGCCTTCTGCCAGAAATGTATACATAAACACGGTTACTTCTATACGAGTTGTCAAAACACTAGACCCTTCATTTATTTGCAAAAGGTGAAAATTGATAGCGAATCAAATTGTGTTCTGCCATACCGTAGCCCATACCGTATACACTTACACATGAAACTATGCACACGAACGCGCGCCCTCAAAACGCACTGCAGAATGGTGAACGCGCCCAGAGCATCTGGATTCCATTACAGCGGCTCCCTGACAGCTCCTAATTAAAATTTATGGACGGCCCTGCGCGTAACCGCACACGATATGCAGGAAGTGGCCCACGAGTAAAATATATGGCCTATTGCGTTACGACTAATATAAACACGGCACAGCGAGGACCAATTACCATTCAGATTGGAACTAAAAGTACTGAAAGATCTCGCGCACTAAGGAATTTTTCCTGCAAGATTCAAAAGTCCTTAACAAAAGGAGCTCGGAGCTCCGCCCCCTGCTGACGCTGGGGGGGCGTAGGCCGAGCCCTAACAACTCGGTGCATATTATTTATACATCAATTCTTCATCCACAGACAATTTAAATTGTAACTGGGTCTAGACGATTAATGCACTGGTGATAGGAGGAAGCTTAAATTTTTAGCAACAAATGAGTTTGTGTGCTAATATTCCATAGTTTTTTTCCCAACCTGGATCTTCTATTTCATTGTTTGCGTTTCTAGAGCAATGTGTTGCACACAAATGATTCTACTGCCGATAACTAGAATCAGTTGAACACGAGATACGAATTGCCCTGTTTAAGATAAATAGTAATTGCGGCTTAAGAGCCCTGAAGTCACACAGGTCAGAATCTGGAATGTTTACCCGAGCTACACTTGAATGAAGTCTCCGAGTCACACGTAGATTCTCCCAAGTACGAGTTTATTTATTTATAAGGTCTAATATAGCGCGAACTAGACCCGTTGAGGGTATCAGAGCACTTTACAAAACGTACATCACAAGAAAAGGTGGGAGCTAGTCACATAGTTATTAAAGATTACGGAAAGTTGTGCGTTATATATCTGTGAAATATACAAACTGCATCACTCTTTGAATATCTATACACTGGCGACGACAAACCATCTCCCGAGAAACACATACTTTTCAGTCAAGTACCGAGGTCAAGTTCGAACACAGGTCCCAAGGCTGCAAGTTCAGCAGCGACCTACTGCACCCTACGGTCGAGGGTAGGCTATCCAGACACAACGCCCAGTGAACTGGGGCTGCTAAATACCTTTGTAAATAACTGAGGTGAATGTAAATGCCTCCTTGCTCTATGGGGCAGAAGAGTGTACACGATTTCGGGATGAAAATACTTTAATTTCAAGTAGGAATTACTACAAACATAAGGCCCACGACGCAGCAATTAGAGAGGAAGAAATCCGACTGCAGTCTAAATGAAAGCCAAATGGAACAATGGAACCACAGGGCAGGAAAGCACCCATTACAATACTCCTTCTGACCATGCCATACACTGCTTGACTGACTAATGATTGGCAGTAGTAAAGTAGTTCTGACTAACCGTCGGGTTCCGCTACATGGAGTCCCACTGTGGCTATGAGCTGTCAGCAGTAGCACTAGGGCTTTAAGTGGGCCGGGTACTGCCGGTGCTCAGTGTGGCGCTCTAGTGTTTCGCGGGTCCCGTCTAGGACCCAGAAGCACCTACACACAATGTAGCACCTTCTGGCCAGGCGTGGCCAGAAGGCTTTAAATAAAGGGACGGAGGTCGCTCGTGGCTTCCGGTCCACCATAACAGTGAAAGAGTGTGGTCTCCATTATTTAAATATAGTGTGCAGCGGCGGTGCGCAAGCAGTCGAACCAGAAGCCCCTCTGTCTCCCTTACACTCAGCACCGGCAGTTCTAAAAAGCTGGTGCTGCCCTCATCCTCAGGATGAAAAAATTAATCTTAACTCTGCAGCAGTACCACCGTTCACTGCCTTTAATGAATAGTTCTTTAGAAGTTTCATCATGTCAGAACTAAAGCATTTTCAATATTGTATGCAACGAAGCAGTAGTTGGTGCTTATTTATCATATGCAACTAACAACCATTGACAAAGTAAGTAGTCCTGGCTCATTGTAGATGTAACCTTACTTGTATGATATATCTGGATGCAATAACATAAGCAAGAAAATACCAGTCGGTTAGCACACTATGCTAAGCACCAGGCGCGCAACGCCCATTGGTCTCAAAGACTTCTCAAATACATTTTGGACTGCCTGACATTGGCCACACGTATTAGCAAAGCCAATAAGTCTCACCTTTGACACCTTTTGGCTTTGCAGCCTGGACAGAAGAAAACAAGGAAAAAAAATGCATAATGATGAGGTTGCATCGACTGCATCATTTTCTACACGATCGCATAAGTGATGACATGGGTGTGCATGTGTCATTATGCATGAGCACATATAAAATGACGTGGGCGCTAAATTTGTATTTACTGTTTCAAGATGGATCAGTTAAAAAAAAAAGTAGAAAAAGAGTAGGGTGAAAGTGCTTTTATTCAAAGTGGAGGATCCTGGAGCTATTTGCTGACTGGTATCAAATCTGTCCCCCTCCCCCCAAAAAAAGAAAATTAAATATTTTTAAAAAGGTAGCGTATCTGGGAGAAACATAGGAGTCAGTGGGGGAAAGCAGTTAGTTGTGGGCAGGCTATGCAAAAAGTAGCGCCCAAGGCACAGCGAAATGAAGGGCAGGGGGGTAAAGCATGGTTGAAAAGCAGCATGGACAATGGGATGGTAGCATTTTGATGAGGGGAGGAGCACCAGGGAAAGAGCCTGCAAAAAAGAAAAACAGAAGAGGGCGTGTATTTGGCAGGAGGGGAAGCACGAGGTAGAAAGTTTGAAAACACATGTACTCTTAGGAAGTGCTTAATCAAAAAGAAAAAAGTAGCTCCTTAAAGGTGATCAGAGGAAGGATAGAAGCCAGCCCATCAGAGAGATGGTAAAGAGGCTCTGCTCTGGAGAGGGGATAAACACAAGATGGACAAGCTGGGTGAAGCTAGCCCACTGAATAGGAACCAAGCAAATGAGAGAGACGATAATGCCATCAAATGGTAAGTGATGGGTGGGTTGTAAGCCCTACTAAGGTTTTGGTAAGCTCACAATAGATCTTTTGCAAGCAGACATTTTGTCTTATCTGGTAGGAATGTCATAAAAATATGCCTTGTCCATAGTACTGAAAATCCATGAGAAAGCAATGAGATTAGTTCTGAAACACAACAGGACATTAACCTCTTCGCTGCGGCGGCTATTCCGCCGCAGCGCTAAGGGGGAGGCGGGCCGCGCGGCGGTCCCGTGCTCTTGACGGAACCGCTCCGTCACGGTTCGCGGGTGAGCTGTGCTTATGAGGGAACGGTTCCGTCACGGCCCCGCCTGCCTAATAGAACCTTCAGCGCAGGCGCGGAATTCGCGGCGAGCGGGCCGTGACGGAACCGTTCCGTCACCAGCACAGCCCACCCGAGGCTCGTGACGGAACGGTTCCGTCACGAGCATGGGAGGGGTTAAAGAGAGTGACAATCTGGAA
This sequence comes from Lissotriton helveticus, assembly GCF_964261635.1. NCBI lineage: Eukaryota > Metazoa > Chordata > Amphibia > Caudata > Salamandridae > Lissotriton > Lissotriton helveticus. Next base: position 998,614,725 of record NC_136067.1, read on the forward strand.
CCTTTTTTGTTAGTGGTACGAACTGGGTAAATATTATTGAATGTTTTCCAGACGCTGCTTTAAAGGTGAATATATAAACGCTAGCAAATCTCAAGATTTGCTTAAGTGGGTCAGACAATTGGTTATGTTTTACACCAGGGGCCCTATTACATGTAGGGCGAACTTTCCCTGTTTTCACCACGGCGCACATTCTAACAGGTGCGCCATGTGTAAACAGAGAAAGTGTATCCTATTACAGTGAATGCGCTGCCCTCAGGGTTGCCACAAACTTGTGCGGCCCTGTGAAGAGAGCACATTCAAATGAAATACAGAGCGGCTGCTTCAAAATCGCTCTATGTTAACATAGTGCAGGCAGCAACCCTCCTACACTTTTAAGCAGGCGGGCAACTAGAGCCAAATTTCGGGGGGGGGGGGGCTGAAAATATTTCAGGGAGGGGCTCATTCTTCCAACCACGGACAAAGTGGCTGTGAGAAGGGGTGACCACACAACAAAAGCCTCATTTACAACTAAATGGTCTTTTAAAGACCTGTTAAGTACTCGGGTGCGGCTGCAATTACATGCTCGCCAGCCCGCAAAGCTGTGTCAGCCCGGGCTGACACACACGACGGGGGGGGGGGGGGCTGAAGCCCCGTGAGCCCAATGGGTGTTGCGCGCCTGCTTTTAAGACAGGGAGAGAGATCCCCTTGCAGGTGGTTGCAGTGAGGGACTGTGCCCCGCCTGTAAGGGGATTGTTCGAGTGTAAATAGGACCCCCTTTCCCACATCCAGAGAGCTACCATCAGTGGGCGTACTGACAGTGTGCCCCCTTTTTGTGGTGCACTGTCAGTGCGCCTCCTGACACCTTCTTTGCCGTTGGCCGACATTCGTGATATGATGTGGGTGCAGAGGTAAAGATATTCCCTCATTTGCATAGGTCCCACCCCATGCATATGAGCGAATGCCCTCTTTAGATAGCGCTGGTGCTACATGTGCGCCAGCGCTATCTGTATTATAAAAGGGGCCACACAAGTGTATGTAGCCATTTCTGTAATTCAGTGACCCAGGGGGTGCACAAAGTGGCACACATGCCCTCTTCACCCCCAGGGCACTTTCTATAGTACTGCCCCTGATGTCGAAGTTCGGGACATTTGTCAAAAATATAGCCGAATGAAACATATAGCTTCCAATTGCAATTGTTTGCACTTTCCGAGTACTTATGCGCAAAACTAAGGTGAAATGATAGCTGTTGTGTTCAGAGGGATATTTCCTATTGTTAGCTACTGAAGTGTTGCTATGGAAATGTTCCTTTCTCTTGAAAGAAATATTTGGCCAGACAATGGTTTCACTCGATATTCTCGTATCTGACTGGCTACGATTTTTCACATAGCAAAAAATGTGTACGCATGAAAAACAACTCAACATACACTAGAATATTTGAATTTAACCTTAACTGTGACCGAAACCAGTTGCTTATTAGATGCAGATCGGTTGACTCGAAGGCCCTGAGGCTTAGCTTGTCTGAATTAAGGTGCTTTTTAATGCATCAGATAAATAATGATACTGTGGGGTACGTTAATTATTGGGTGCGATATGCAGAACCTATTACGAGTCTCTGGAGAAAAACATGTGGATTTTGGTGCCTACTGCATCAAAATCTGCATGGTACTATAAATACCATGCACTTTCCCACTTTCAAATTCTGGCAGCTTTGCAAACAATGGGAGAATTAATGTAACCACTAATTACCCGATGTGGTAAATACCACCCAACTCGTAATTCCGACCTCTATGGAAACAGGGGTTTATACATGGTTTGGAAAACACCAACCACTTGCAATCAGGGCCTATCTATTTAGGGCTACCATGTCACTGAATATCCTGTTTGCACTGATTGCACTTCATAACTTGTGTTTCTTGTGATAGGTCTCCTTTCTTTGAAAACATCTACTTCTGCAATCCCTTACCACGTGAGTTCTGCAAACGCCTCTGCCCTGGTCTAATGCTAGCATCACACTTCTTTGAATTCCCTGAATCCCTGGCTCAGCTATGTCTCCTGACTATATATTTTTTGAATTGCCCATTATTGCCAAAAATTGATCAACAAAAAAGTCTAGAGTACCTGCAATTTGCATAGTTGCTGGCAATAGCAAATGCTGCCAGAAGTCCTCTGTGTTCCTATAGTTTGCCCATCTGCAGCTATTCTACATGGCCTTTGGGGACTGGACATTCTCAAGGACTGTTCCGGAATACAGCCTCCTACCAACCTAAAAGCCAGTTGTTTGTTGTGTTTTTTTCTTAAAGCGGTACGAGATTTTTTGATTTCTTTTGCCTTTGAGAAAGTTGTGCACAGTGTCACAACACCTTCACAATTTGGAGTATGTTTTTATTGAGAACTGTCATGACCTAACATGCAAATTAAATGGAGTCCTTACGAAGTTTAGGACTAGGGCATTCAAAGTTAGTTTACTCCCTCCTTGTAAAATAAAAAATAAAGATGTATCTTTGGCACAGATCCAGAGATCAAGGTCTAGGTTTCCAATAGAGTGAAATTTAAGGGTTTTGGACCAACGTTTAATGATTAAACAGACACATAATGACTACTAATGCAAGGTGCAATTGAAGTCGGTTGAAAATGTGCACCTAGATTTCAGGCTCACGCTTAATGAGTGAGACTTACAGGACAGCTGATGATAACCATGTTTAATGCAAGACAGAGAGGAGACACTTGTGGCTGCCAGACGTTTACTTCTGAATCGTAGTGTAGTGATGAGTCCCACTCTGGTACACTGAGAAGCCTAGAAAGTGTACAATATTGGACCAAAGGCAGCATCACCTTCAACAACTGAGTCATGGGAGCGACCAGCTGGAATAACTCCTGGTTAGACCTCCATCAATGAGGGTCTTGCACAGTCTATTCCTGGGTCCCAGTTCCTTCTTGGAGCAGTAAGGGGCAACCGTGAGATATTTCTCAGTACCTGCAGTACCTACTGCGAAGCATGTGCAGATTCTGCTAATTTGTAAGGAGACTGTAATGTTTGAAGATCGCACGTACGCGGTCTAGTGTTTGCGCACGTAGCCGTGCGCTAGCGCGACCGTGACGTATCACGGTCGCGTATGCTATAAATAAAGAAAGGCGTGGTCCAGGAATTAGTCCGGACCACGCGGAGACCAAAAGCGTGTCCTGGGTCTTAATTACCACGCAGAGACTGGGGACGCCGCGTGATGAATACAAGACCCTTACAATGGCGACGAGGGCCTGAAGAGCCCGTAGCGTGCCCTGGAGCACTGCCTGCCCCGCCCCTCCATTGATCGGCGAGGTCCTGTGCCTGGCTGGGCCCCGCTGGCGATACCACGTGGGATGGGGTGCCCCGAGTGATTGACGACGCTCGCAAGAATTCCAAGCTGCCCGAAAGGTCAGAGGGGAGCTTAGCTTTCTCCGCAGCCCCAAGCGCCTGGGCCCAGAATCAGGGAATCTTGCACTACGGTGCCACGCGCTCCCTGTGCCACCAAGAGTGATGAGACTTTGCACAAGCCCTCACAAACATCGCTGTGCCAAGAGGGGGCCCTGATTCATACTGCTCGGCATCCAGCCCCCCTGCGGGTGCGTCTCAACGGCCTGGTCGGTGTGGGACATCAGCCCTGCGGCCGTCTGCCCTGTGTGCCCGAAGCAGTGAGTGACGTCATTTTCCCCCAACATGGCGTCCATTCCGCCAATTGAACCCTTCTCTGTCGACGGCGCGCCAGCAGCACTGGCCCCAAGGTGGAAAGACTGGGTGGAAAGACTACAATTCTACTTCGAAGGCGCAGGCACGGCGAGAGAGAGACGCAGGGCGCTACTCCTACACCTTGGTGGGAAGGACATTTACTGAATCTACAAGACCCTGACGGAGGCTACTCCTCACACATATGTCACGCTCCTCAACGCGCTCAACGCCCATTTTGAGCCGATGCAAAGTAGGGACTACGAGCGGTTCATTTTCCGGCAAGCGCAACAGGAGGCGGATGAATCCCTCAACGCGTTCCACGGCCGCCTGAAAGAGCTAGCGAGCACGTGCGGATTCCGCGACGAGCAAGAAGAAATTCGCGGACAACTCATCCAAACCTGTTACTCCTCAGACCTGAGGGTGAAGATTCTCAAAGAAGATGGCAAACCACTGGCAGATATCTTAAAGCTGGGCCGCTCGAAAGAATTGTCCCAGGCAAGGGCGTCCCATATGGAAGCAGCACTCCACAGACCGATTAAAACAGAACAGGTGCACGTGGCGGAACACGTCAACGTGGTGCGGCCCAAACAACGCCCGGCGGGGAGAGGAAAGCCACTGGAACGCCGCAAAGACTGTGGATACTGCGGTGGCACACCACACCGAGCACAAGACTGCCCAGCTCGAGGACGAAAGTGCGGGTCATGCGGGCGCATGAATCACTTTGCATCTGTATGCAGGTCAACTAAGCCCAGACCGAGGCCGCCCACGCCATACAGGAAGACCCCGAGGACGAAGACATGGATGACGACGCACCCAGCTACCCGGTACACTATGTGTTTGCCATAGGCCAGCCGCTGAAAAAGAAGCGACGACTCCCGAAGTGCAGGATAACAATACAAAACCAAGAGGTGAGAGCAACCATAGACACAGGTGCATCCATCGAACTCATGGCGGCAAACGTTTACGCTCAACTGCGAGACAAGCCGAGTCTGAAACCTGCCAAAATCAGAGTTTTTGCATACGGACAGAAGACGCCTATACCGCTAATTGGGTGCTTCCAAACGGAAGTGCAACACCAGGACAAGAGAGCACCATCTACCATCTACGTCACCAAAGAAGGCAGTGGGATGCTACTCAGTGGCCAAACAGCCGAAGAACTCCATCTAATATCATTCGCAATGGCTGTACTGGAGGAAGAACTCGAGACAATCATTGAAGAGTTCGAAGACGTCTTTAAAGGCATTGGATGTCTCCGGGGGAAGGAAGTATCCCTACACATCGATCGATCCATCCAGCCTGTGGCTCTGCGTCATCGACGAATAGCATTCCATCTGAGGAAGAAAGTAGAACAGGAACTAGAGAACCTCGAGAATCAGGGGATCATTGAGAAAGTCAGTGGGCCCACCCCCTGGGTATCGCCAATCGTGGTGGCGCGAAAAACCCAAGCAGCCAGGGCAAGTACGCATCTGCGTTGATATGCGCCTGCCCAACGCAGCAGTCAAAAGGGAAAGACATCTGACGCCCACGATAGACGATATCCTGGGAGAATTAAATGGAGCGAAGTGGTTCTCCAAAATGGATCTGAGGTCAGATACCACCAACTGCCCCTGCACCCGGATTCCAGGTACATCACCACTTTCTCCACTCATGTCGGACTCCGGCGCTATCGATGGCTCAACTTTGGGATATCAAGTGCAGCCGAAGTGTTCCAAAACACAATTCGAGAGGTACTGAGCGGAATAACTGGGGTCCTCAACGTCAGCGACGACCTGCTGATATACGCCAACTCCGTGGAAGAACACCACCGGAGGCTCAGGAGCGTGCTGAAAAGGATCAAAGACTCAGGCCTTACGCTACACCGAGAGAAGTGCCAATTCCTACAGAACACAATCAGCTTCTTCGGATACACTTTCTCCGACAAGGGAGTAGCGCCAGACCCTGAAAAGGTGAGAGACGTGCAAGCAGCACCCGCTCCGACCAACACATCAGAAGTGCGGAGTTTCCTCGGAATGGTGAACTTCTGCGGTCGGTTCATCCCAGATCTCTCCAATCTCACGAGGCCACTGAGGGAACTTACAAAATCCACCACCCCGTGGCATTGGGGAACAGAGCAAGAGCTGGCATTTCAGAACACCAAAGCCGTCCTATCTGCCAACACCACGCTGTCATACTTCGACCCCACCAAAGCGACCAACATCGCAGTCGACGCCAGCCCGTACGGACTAGGGGCAGTACTGACACAGAGCCAAAATGGAGAAGACGGGGTGCCAATAGCCTATGCGAGCCGCTCCCTGACAGAGACAGAACAGCGCTACTCTCAAATTGAAAGGGAGGCCATCGCAATCCACTGGGCCTGCAGACACTTCCATGTGTATGTCTATGGACATCCATTCACTGTATCCACCGATCATAAGCCCTTACTTCCCCTATTCCGGGGGTCGGTCTCCAAACCCCCCCCTAGAATCGAAAAGTGGATCTTGCAGCTCCAAGAGTATGATTACAAACTGGAATTCAAGCCCGGTGCAAACAATCCGGCCGACTACCTCTCCCGGCATCCCCGAGCGGCAACCACGCAGGAACGAGAAGATGCGGAGGAAACGGAGGAGTACGTAAAGATCATCCTGGAGCGCTCACGACCTCTACCCATGGGCATCGACCTGATCGTGGAAGCGACCCGCAGTGACGAAGTCCTCCAGCTCGCAATAGACGCCTCACGAAACAGCGACTGGAAATCACTCCAGCAGTCACTAGGTCAGAGAACTCCCGAAGCAAAAAGGGCTCTAGAGGCGATTCTCCGAGTGAAAGATGAACTATCGGTGGACGCGCAAGGGTGTCTTCTCCGCGGACCTAGAATTGTGATGCCGGCTAATCTAACACAACAGGCGGTCGAGCTGGCCCATCGCGGCCACCAAGGAATCGTGAAAACGAAGAGCAGGCTCAGAGCAAAGGTCTGGTTCCCGGAGATGGATGACAAAGTCGAACAGCTGATAAAAGGATGCCACTGGTGCCAAGCGGCAGGTCCACCCGAGCCTCCGACCCCGGTGATCACTGAGGATGACCCGACCAGACCGTGGGAGCGAGTAAGCGCCGACTTCGGACACCTTCCAGACGGCCGTCACATGCTCGTCGTCATAGACGATTTGACAAAATACCCCGAAGTTGAAATAATAACATCTTTGACCGCCAGGGAAGTGACTGCAAAACTGGAAAAAATCATCGCCACTCATGGCATCTTTGAACAAATGAAGACGGACAACGGGCCACCGTTCCAAAGCCAAGAGTTCTCCGACTACCTCCAGGAATGGGGGATTCAACACAGGAAGATCACCCCCAGATGGCCCCAAGCCAATGGCGAGGTAGAGCGGTTCATGAGGACCCTCAACAAGGTTATCAGGATCGCTCAAGCAGAGGGAACACCAGTTGAGAAGGCCCTGTACACATTCCTCAGAGAATACAGGTTAACGCCTCACCACACAACTACTGCTGCCCCGGGACCCTCAGCAATGGGCAGAATCGTCAGAGACACCATTCCTCATCACCGCACCTAGACCCCTCATGAAGCGGACCCCCAGCAGACACTGCGGAACAGAAGACGATCGAATGAATATGCCAGCTTTAGACGCCGGGCCAGACAATCACCCATAGCGGAAAGAGACTGGGTCTACGTGAGGGATCGGTTCCCCGGGAGCAAGTTCAGGCTCCCGTTTGAGCCCCACCCATGGACAGTCACTCGCCGGTCAGGCACAATGGTAACTGCCCAGCGCGACGGCGAAAGCGTCACATGCAACGTATCATTCTTCAAGCGAGCAGCCACCCCGTCGGGAGGACAACAAAATCAAGACCAAGACAGAACCTCCTCAAGCCCCGCGGCGTCAGGCATCGACTCCCCAAGGAGTGAGCAAAGAAGCCCCGATGAAAGAGCGGTGGCGAACTCTCAGGATTCTGGAAAGTCAAGTGCAGATAGCCCTCAACTCTCCGGTGACGGGCTATCGCCAGCCCCAGCCCGACAAGACACCCCTCCAAGAATCCTATTCCGAGGAGAGGCTGCTGGCTATGGTTTGAGAAGGAATCCTGCGCCATCTTCACAGCTGGCGGACTTTGCCGTGGGCTAAGGCTGTGGCACCTGCTCATCAGACTGATTTATCACCTGTCCTTGATTAACCAAGTAACTTGGCACAGACTACTGTTGGGGTTTCCCCCCCCCCTTTCTTTGATTTTCCTTTTGATTTAATAAAGGTTGAAAGGAGTGTAATGTTTGAAGATCGCACGTACGCGGTCTAGTGTTTGCGCACGTAGCCGTGCGCTAGCGCGACCGTGACGTATCACGGTCGCGTATGCTATAAATAAAGAAAGGCGTGGTCCAGGAATTAGTCCGGACCACGCGGAGACCAAAAGCGTGTCCTGGGTCTTAATTACCGCGCAGCGACTGGGGACGCCGCGTGATGAATACAAGACCCTTACAGAGACCATTAAAAAAAAATATATAAAATGTGCAGAGAATGCTGTATCCCCCCCCCCCAATAAGAGCCTTCCCTCTAGATTAATTCCACTAGCTTCTCTCAAGAGGACCTACCTAAAACCTTATTTTTGGATGAAATTCAGGCGCACAACACCCATAGGACTCACCGGGCTTCAGCTCCCCCCCCCCACCCACCCCCCCGAACGTTTCACAGGTCTTTAAATTTGAATGTTAATTAGGCCTTGCTGTTGTTTCACCCCTTGTTGGTGGCCCTGCAGCTACACTCTGCCTACTGATTAAAGGTTCAGCCCCCCCCCCCCCGACATTTTTTCTTAGCCCCCCCGAAATTTGGCTCTAGTTGCGCCTCTGAGATGAATCGTGAACAGAATGCTGCATTTTTGTATGGCAGAGGCGCACACGCGATGTCACCATTGACCATTCAGCCCGTCCTCGACTAGTGTTCCAAATTAAAACGTCTCACTCTGCTGGAAGCTTTTTTGGCAAAGAAAGACACACAACTGCATCATTCCCGTTTTACGTTTGGACAACAAAACATCCGTCAGCAGAGCTAACGTCCTCTCTGCAGAAACGAGACGCCTTCCAGCTGCAATGAAGCACACAATCACGGACCACCTGGAAGACCTGGCAGCCGCGCGCACAGTTAATGACGCCACGGTCTGTTTACTAGAGCTCGTGGCAGTCTTTCAACGGGCGCGTGCGCTGACAGGAGGAACTAAAGAGGCTTAGCGGAACGACTTATTCTTGCGAAACCGTGTTGACAAGGACATTGAATACATCTTTAACGCGCACGGCTTTAGAAATAAATGCACGCAGAATTAATGTTCAAGCTTATTGCATATTATTTTACTTGGCTTTTCTAGGGCGGCAGAAAAGGACGAAGCCTGCTTGTCTGAGGAAGGCAAAGCAAGTCAGTGTACAGTCAATGGATAAAAACACAAAATAGTCATGTGAAATTGAAATATGCAAATGGTGGCAGGGAAAACATATACACACCTCCTCAATCAATATTGGAGGTCTTATCCTGTACCCTGAATTCGTTCTCCATTTCCATGCCATATATGTATATAGTTATTGCTCTATCTATCTGTGTATTTGATAGGTTTACTTGAATTATACCTGAATGTATACCTGAATTTGTTTTCCCCTTTCCATGCCATATATGTATATAGTTATTGCTCTATCTATCTGTGTTTTTGATATGTATACTCTCATGCCGTTCGCTTTTGTTAACTTGTTGGTATTCCATGTTGTTTAAATATTGTCCTTTTCTGTTACTATCTTCATACCGATGTAAAGCGCTCTGATACCTCTAGGTCTAGCCAGCGTTATATAAAACTTCTAAAATAAATAAATAAATAGAGACTCCCTTAGGAAAATACCATCCAACGAATTACACCTGAAAATAGAATCCCAGCTGAGAGGAACCAAAAGCAGCCATTACAAAAATGCAATAACCAGCCCCTCTCCCTTCACATTGAACGGTCTTTGCAAGAGGAAGGGGGTGGCAAGGGGTCGCTTCCCAAATGTTTCATTGGTTTGTCACCACTCCTGCAGTAAGTAGTAAAGCATTGCTTGGGAAAGGACTACCCATGACACAGTAAAGTAATATGGAAACTGGAAGCTATTTTTGAGAGGCACTTCAGTATGAGGGAAGCAAGCCGTCATCAGGGGGTGCATGCAATCATCCAGTTGACCGCTGTAGGCTCCCCCTAATTTCCTGTTCAGAATATTTTTCTCAGCTACGATCCTTCCATTTCTATATTCACAGCCGTTCACAGAAGAAATACTGCCTCTTCAGTAGTAAAGAGGAAGCATTTCTGTCACTCTTTTGGGACAGATGCTTTCTTGCAGTGCCAAACTATTGACTGCAAAGAACTGGCCGAGTTGCATGTAAAATATTGTACAAACCTAAGACAGTGCCACGACCTAGGCACATGGATAGGGCCTGATGCATCAAAAGATTTTATCAATTCTTCTCTATGGGGAAATGCAGTGATACATGAGGGCCCTAGTGTAGTGGGCTTCACTGGAGAGGTCATTAAACTATTTAAATAAAAAGAGAAAAGAACAATAATTCTAACACTGGTGATGCTAACAGAAACATGGATAGTCAGTCAAAAAGTGAGAAGCATTCATTTTTCTAACAATAAAACAGAACCCTACTATAGGCTTAGCAGGCTCTACCGGCCATTAAAGGCTCGCTCCAGGGTTAAAGGGCCGAGTGTTTTTAGGGATTAGGGGTGGGTTAGGGTATAGGGTGGTGAGGGTGTTTTTAGGGTTGGGGGGGTGAGGAAATTGGGCAGTAAGAGCGTTTTTAGGGTTTAGGGGTGGGTAAGGGAATTGGGTGGGGAGGGTGGTTTTAGAGGTGGGTGAAGGAATTGATTGGTAGGGGTCTTTTTATGGTTTAAGGGTGGGTAAGGGTATAGGGTGGTAAGGGTCTTTTGGGGGTTTAAGGGTGGGTAAGGGAATTGGGTGCTAAGGATGTTTTAAGGGGTTAGGAGTGGGTAAAGGTATAGGGTGGTAAGGCTATTTTTAGGGTTTAGGGGTGGGTAAGGGAATTAGGTGGTTAGGTGTTTTTTTAGGGTTTAGGGATGAGCAAAAGTATAGAGCTGTAAGGGTGTATTTAGGGTTTGGGTGTGGATAAGGGCATTTGATGGTAAGGGCGTTTTTAGGGGTTATGGGTGTGTACGGGAATACGTTGGTAAGTGTTTTTAGGGTTTTGGGGTGGGCAAGCATATAGGGTGGTAAGGGTGTGTTTAGGGTTTAGGTATGGATAAGGGGCCTGATTGGTAAGGGTGTTTTTAGGGGTGGGGAAGAGAATTAAGTGGTAAGGGTGTTTTTAGGGTTTGGGGTGAGTAAGGGTATAGGGTAGTAAAGGTGTCTTTAGGGTTTATGGGTGGGTAAGGGAATTCAGTGGTAAGGTGCACTTAGGTTTTAGAGGTGGGTAAGGGAATTTGGTGGTATGGGTGTTTTAGGATTTATGGGTGGCTAATGTAATTGGTTGGTAAGGGTGTTTTGGGGGTTTAGGGATAGGTAAGGGCATAGGGCAGCAAGGGTGTCTTAAGGGTTTATGGGTGGGTAAGGGAACTGAGTGGTAAGGCTGTTTTTAGGGTTTGGGGTGGGTAAGGGAATTGGGTGTTAAGGTGTTTTCAGGGTTTAGGGATGGACAAGGGTATAAGGCGGTAAGGGTGTTTTTAGGGTTTTAAGGGTGGGTAAGCATATAGGGTGGTAAGGGTGGGTTTGGGGTTTAGGTGCGGGAGTGGGTTAGGGCGTTGGGTGGTAAAATTATTCTTAGGGGTGTGTAATTGAATTTGGTGGTAAGGGTGTTTTAGGGTTTAGGAGTGGGTAATGGAATTGAGTGGTAAGGTGAGTTTTAGGGTTTCGGGTGGGTAAGGGAAATGGGTGTTTTAGTAATGGGATTTTTGGTAGGCTAGGGCGCGGGCCAAAGCCAGGCAAAAAACACCACTCTAGTTAGGATAAGAGAGTTACACATCTAAAATAACCCCTGCTCACCCCCTTGGTAGCTTGGCACGAGCAGCCAGGCTTATGTTATAGGCAGTGTGTAAAGCATTTGCACATAACCAACAGTAAGACAGTGTACGCACCACAAATGGACACCACACCAGTTTAGAAAAATATCCAATATCTTTATATAATTAAAACAAGACCAAAAATGATGAAAACCCTCAATACTATACTTAAACATTCACAGTTAAAAAATACGTTGATTAAAAAGAGTTCCTTGTGTGGATAGCTCCGTCCGGGCTTTCACGGCATCGTGAGCACACAAATCCAAAAAGAGATCTGGCTGACCGCTGGGTCGCAGGCCAACTACGGTATCGGGAAGCCCCGCAAACAGTATCTTTCAGAGATGCAGGGCGATGGGGCACTTGAAGTCACTCGCATTGCAGGTCGAGCTCCTTTCTGATGGGATCCGGAGCGCTGGCTCCAACAGGTGTCAGGTGCTGCAGTGTGAAGCGCAGCGGTGAGGTGCCCCCAGGTCGCAGTGCGAGCAGCGGCTCAGTGGCTGCATCAGATAGCGTCGTCGGTGAGACCAAGTTCGCGGTGCGAGATGGAGGCGGTGCTCGTCATAGTGCTAGCAGGTCACGGTGCAAGCAGCGGCGTTGTCATTGCAGAAGCGCTGTCGTTGGCGGACGAACTAGAGTTGATGACACCGGTGTTGGGGGGCCAAGGCTGCAGTGTGGGATGAGGGTGGTGCGTTGTGTACCTTACAAGCGGTGCCCCCGAACCACGGTGCAAGCAGCGGCGTGGATTTCAGAGGGAAGTGGCGGCGTCAGGAAGGCCACGGCGTCGTTGTGCAGCGAGGCGGAGCAGAGTGCTGGCCCACAGGTCGCGGTGCGAGCAGCAGCATGGTGATGGCATCAACAGGTGTCGTCGGTGAGCCCAGAGTCGCGGTGCGGCATGGCGGCGGTGCCCTCTGCGGTGCCAAAGCTTTGTCATGAGGCAAGGCGGTGCCGAGTGCAGTACCCACAGGTCGCGGTGCGAGCAGCAGCTCGGTGATGGCATCAGCAGGCGTTGTCGGTGAGGCCAGGGTCGCGATGCGGCGTGACAGCGGAGCCCTCTGCGGTGCCCTCAGGACAAGGGTTCAGCAGGGTCGTCCTAGACGACGTTGAGTGGCGTTCTTTGGGTTGGAGCACAAAACACACAATCCCCAGTTCTGCGGGTCGAAGAACCTGAAGTCTTTGCTGTTTCTGAGATTTCGTGAACAGGGGGCAAGCTCTACCTCAAGCCCTTGGAAAGTCTCACCAATTTGGTTGCAGAAAATCCAGGCCCGGCCTTTCACTGCCCAAGACAGAAGCAGCCACTGCAGGTCAGCCCAGCAAAGCACGCAGCAAAGCGGTCGTTCCTTTTAGCAGCTTCTCCGGCTCTTCTTCTGTTCAGTCTTCTTGACCCAGATGAGTTCTAAAGTTCAGGGGTCTGGGACCCAGTATTTGTACATAACAATCCTTTGATCTTCCGGGCAGAGGGTGTCGGTGTCCGGCCAGAACCAGTTGGGCCTTCTCTGGCGTGAATTCCTGGCAGGAGGTGGAGACAGCTTTGTCAGAGGCAAATCAGGCCCTTTGAGGTGCAAGGAAATCTCCTCCCTCTTCCCCACATCATAACTAAGGTCTGTTTAGCCCTTTCCTGACCTACCTAGACTATCGGGAGCCACCCTGCTTCCTAGCCATCTGTCGCCCAAAAACCAGACTGGCAATCCACATTCCAGCAAAGGCACACGGGATGACCTTGCAAAATAATACCCACTTTCTAAAAGTGGCCTCTATGAACTCAGAATGAAAAGGGCACCCTCGCTAAAGGCTGCGTCTTTAGACACTGAGTTCAGGCATGCCAAACTTCATTCACTTATACCTTTTCCGGGCTACGTACATGGGTGGCACAATCCATGCTGCAGGCCCACGAGTAGCGGCTGACTCACATGCCCCTGCACCCGCAGTGCCCTTTACTGGGGACTGACAAATAAGTCACACATCCAATCATACCACAATTTACCACAGGAGCACCAGCGCTTTACCACTGATCAGCAGTGCGAAAAGCGCACAGAAACGTTATACCAGCAAAAACAGAGTCAAAACCGGGAGGGCAAAAAGCAAAAACTCGGGGGAAACAAGCCAAAAGATGCCAAGTCTAAAAGGGTGGTAACGGTATTTTTAGGGTTTGGAGTGGGCAAGGGTATAGGGAGGTAACGGTGCTCTTAGGGTTAAGGGGTGGGTAAGGGAATTTGGTGGTATAGGTGTTTTTAGGGTTTGGGGTGGGTAAGGGAATTGGTGGTAAGGATGTTTTTAGGGTTTAGGAGTGGGTAAGGGAATTGGTGGTAAGGGTTTTTTAGGGTTTAGGGGTGGGTAAGGGTATAGGCAGGTAAGGGTGTTTCTAGGGTTTAGGGGCGGGTAAGGGAATTGGGTAGTATGGGAGTTTTTAGGGTTGAGGGGTGGGTAAGGAAATTGGGTGGTAAGCGTGTTTTAGGGGTTAGGGGTGGGTGAGGGTATATGGTGGTATTGGTGTTTTAGGGTTTAAAGGTGGGTAAGGGAATTGGCTGGTAAGGGTGTTTTTAGGGTTTAGGGGTGGGCAAGGGTATAGGGAGGTAAGGGTGCTTTTAGAGTTTAGGGGTGGGTAAGAGAATTGGATGGTATGGGTATTTTTACGGTTTAAGGTGACAAAGGAAATTGGGTGGTAAGAGGGTTCTTAGGGTTATGGAGTTAGCAAGCGTATAGCGGGGCGCTGACAGTACTTCATGCAGCCATTGCACTAGACTAAGTAAAATAAATCTCATGCTGTTACTTTATCACCACAAGCATATTATAGTGGATTTTACACACTCCTCGACATAATACACAATCAAAGCACTGCATGCATTGACTGTTATGCATATGTTTTTACAAATACAAAATCTGATTTATTTTTCTAGAAAACTCTAATCCTTTATGGGAGATAAGAAAAAAAGATAATTAAACTATTTTATTACGCTATCTAGTAAGTACCACTTTATATATTAAGTACTGTTATTATCAATATGTACCTATATAGGACACGCATACCTAACCTACCTCAGAATAATAGTTTTGCATTGCGTCACTTGTATAGATTTGGTGTCTCTCCTGTTTTGTTCGTTTCTTATCTTTTTGGTATTGATGATACTTTGAGCAATGAAATGTTATTGATGTTTTGAAATGAGGCATATCGTTTTGTCTTTTTTTCTTGCTTGTATAATGAGAGGTTAGACATTTAATATATTGCTTTTTGTCAAATGGAATTAGCTGCACTGTTTAGCTATGGTCCTTCTTTTTGATTACATTTATGGTCATAATAAGCTTTTAAATGGTTTCTGTTATATTTACAGATTGAACGTGGCTACTCTTGAAGAAGGCGCTGGTCGCCGAAACGCGCGTCGAGATAATAATACTGTGCCACTTATGTGTTTTTATATTAATTTTCCTTTTTGTATAACTATATGAATTTATGAATTGTATTGTGTATTGCACTTTGCTTTACGAATAGGATATTATTTTAATAATACATATTTTATAATGTTTAATTCTGTTTGATAATTCCACGGAACGAATAAAAAAGCAATAACTTTTTATGTCGTTGAATTTACTGCCTCTCTTCTATTATAAATTACAAGCTCACTGTTAATGGCCTAGGTTGTTATTTTCACATGCATTGACTGTTGCACAGACATTTGAACCCCACCAAGCTCCCAGTATTTGCAACAAGTTATTGCAGTACATAAAGAAAACAAGATTTGCTGAAGTAAAGTCACAAATAAGGGAGCTAACTCAACATCAAAAAGAAAGTAAATTGAAACATGTGTATGATGTTAATTTGCTCCTAGAGAACATGCACTAAAACTCAGTCTGACTTATGGAAAAATCCAGATCTACACATGCAAATGGGGCATAGGTGGGTGATGTGTATATACTCATATCTCCTACTATTCGGCATGTAACTCTGATACAATATGTTAATGGCATGAAGTGCTGGGCTTATGAAGGAAGAGAAGCTTGGATGAAAGCATAAGCAACAACTTGCACACACACCACAAGCAGATCAGTCCTATTACTCTCGCAGTCAAGAGAGCTTTCCCTCATCCAACCGCGTGGGAAAGGGGGCGAAGAGCTTGGGGGAGAGAGGGCAAGAGAGTTTAAGGGAAATCAGAGCAGTAACAAGAAATGAAAGGAAAGCAGGGAAGGGAGAAGAAGTGAATGAGAGGGACGATACACACGGGGAGGAGATTGCATTATTAATGCCTTCCCCACGTTTACCACCCACTTGTTCTCCGTGCTGCTCACTTTCACTTTGCAAATATTAATAATCAGACAAACGTCTCTTCTTTGGCTCTATGACTGACGTCTCAAGAGCGGAGGGAGAAGGGGAGCAGCGGGGAGGGAAAGAGCGTCAAAGAGCAAACTTGGGCAAGTTAAAAGCTGGAGACCTTTTTTAAAGCATGATGGATGGCGGAACCTTGAAATTAATGCACCTGATACAAAAATATACCCCTTATATAAGAAGATTCCCCTTATTTTAACCCTTAGGTGGGGATCATGTGCACACTGATATGACACCCGCCAACACAGTGCCAGTTCAAACAGAACTAAAACAGGAGATAATCAAAAGCACAGGTGCACCATAAAACAAACAGTTTTTCAATAGTCACTAGGTAAATATGAATGTCCAGCAAGTCCGTTTTGTTCAAGATGATTTATTTTTCAACAAAGTGAAAATAGAACAGCCGACGCGTTTCGTCCCAGCCGGGACTTCTTCAGGGCTGTGTTTACAAAAAGATAAGAAAAATAAACATACAATTAAAAGATGGTACATTGCAACACCCAGCCGAGTATACAATGGTCCCATGCATTAAAAACAAAGTGCATCTACACTGTGCAGATAATATGTGCTAATTGGGTGAGAGCCTTTACATTGTTGCATTTCTGGAGTCTAGCCAGTCAATGATACCATACGTTAACATTGTACAAACATATATTGTTTTTTGTGTTATAACTGTTATATACAAAGGAATGTACATCCATTGGGAACTCAAAGTTTGAGGGTGAGAGTATACATTGACAATATATGATGTGCAGTTTGTTTATGGATGGGACATAAACCTCTCTTCATATTTAACAAAGAAAGTGCACACCCTAATAACATGAGTGCCTTTCGGTACCCCAAGACTGTGGGGCTCAAGGACAAGGAAATGCACCTACCAATGGAAAATTCAATGTCCAGAATGTGATGACAAAAACCAGCAAGAGTTGTTGGAACCAGCTGTGTGGCAGACCGCTCTGTCAATCCCTATTTACAGTACTGCAATTAGAATCAGTAAAAGATAAATGTCAATATAGACTCTGAATCTGGTGAAAATAACACCTATGCGAGCATCCGAAGCGGATAAATATGCAAACTGGAGATTATAAGGTGAAAAGAATCAAAAGGCGTAAAAAATGTGTAAAAAATATTCCAACATCCCTAAAAGCTGGAGACCTGTCGCACCTGGCAGACAGAGAAAGCTGAACCTGTGAGGGGAAATCTGCTCCTCTGAGTTCAGTACTGAGACAGAGGGCGGTGAGTTCAATACTTCTTTCTGTACTGAGGAGGGAGCACACTCAAAAGTGTCTGAAAATGGAGGGCACAGAAAGAAGGTGGGCTTTCTTTTTCAGTAGAATCCATTTTTCTGATGTCTTTGTCAGCTCTCGCCTGTGCCACTTGAATGATTCTGACTGTAAAACAGTCTAACATGCAGTACACTGGCACTGAAGGGACAAACATAAACAATTAATAGAAAACAGGTGAGACTGAAATAATCTGTGGTCTGTGTCTAGATGTGACTGAGAATGTCTCAAGCTAGTGGCGGAAGGTTCCAGAGCAAGAACAGCCAGCGGCAGAAGATGTCTGACCCAGAGCCCCTTAAAGTAAGTATATCATGCAGTATATTTGCCATATATGGTGTAAGAGCCATAGACATCAAGCTGTCTTTCCAAAGACAGAGACATATGCCAACTCAACGTGTGGAACCCCACACAACATTCCTATCCTCAGAACACTTCTACGTTCCTAACAAGAATACTACAACACAACAACGTGCAAACATGTCCTTGGTAACTTATTTACTAAGCAATAGTTCTATCACATTTTACATTGTAGATCAGATGCACAAACAGTTTAAAGTAGTTCACCTTTGGTTGTTTGAGCCTTTGATTAGAAACAGTTCAGGTAAATGGGGAAAAGTGTTGATTGGCCTCCTTATGGAAATTCCAAACAAGGAAAGCCGGTTCACAAGCAAATTTACATTTATCTGAAAAAGTGTAGGTGCATAAAAATGTGCACAAAGGAGGAAGAAAAACAGTCAAGAAGACTGAGTGAAAATATTCTGGCACATCAAATCAAACAATAACTTCATGAGAAGAAGCACTTTCGTCATCTGAAGTAATTAGTTCTGCCCATTAGATATCGGTCAGGTGAGCTGTACATTGTACAACTGAGAAGTACAATTCAGAGCAGGACAACAACAGAACACTCAGTACATAGAATAAATGAAAAGCATAGGTGTGACTGAACACTTTTGTGACTGAACACTTGCACAGGTCCCTGCATTATCAATACTTATTGAGTGGAACAGGTTACATACATTTCTGTTTAGGAACTGCTTCATGCAAGTTACCAAGCTGGGTCTGGTGGCTTAGTAGTCTAATGCATCCATTGTAGGGGCCTGTGTTCCGCCTCATGGTCATAGGTTCAAATCCCTGCAGGTCCAATCAGCCTTTCATCCTTATGATGTCGATAAAACGAGTATCAGTATCTAAATATCGAGGGACCGAATATCGACTTACCAAAATATCGACTCTGAAATATCGAGGGACAGAATATAGAATGCCTATCTACAAATGGGTAAGTACTAAAATATCAAGACCAAAATATAGAAAGTTAAAATATAGTTAACTAAAATATTGAATTTTTTAAAAATGTATTAAAAATACGATAAAAGTAATTAAATAATAAACACAATTACATAAAACATAGTTAAAATAATGTAAAAAAGCTTAAAATGTAAACATAATAAATTAAATGTAAAAAATGTTTTTTAATATATAATTACTTAATAATATTATAAAATAATTATTAATCTTAATTATACAATATTTAGAACATTATTAAAAATATAGTGACACATATATATAAATAAACATTATTTAAATATAAAAAAATAATATATAATAATTTAAATAATTAAAGTAATACTTTTTATGTTAATTAATAATGAGTGCAACAGTAGTGAAAGCGTTGGATAGCGTAGGGGTAAAAATTACTATTCCCGCTCCAGTGAGTGCAACAGTAAGGAAAGCGTTGGATAGCGTAGGGGTAAAAATTACTATTCTCACTTCAATGAGTTCAAAAGGAGGGAAAGCGTTGGATAGCGTAGGGGTAAAAATGACTATTCCCACTCTAGTGAGTGCAACAGTAGGGAAAGTGTTGGATAGCGTAGGGGTAAAAATTACTATTCCCACTCCAGTGAGTGCAATAGTAGAGAAAGCATTGGATAGCGTAGGGGTAAAATTTACTATTCCCACTCCAGAGTGTGCAACAGTAGGGAAAGCGTTGGATAGCGGGAGGGTAAAAATTATTATTCCCACTCCAGAGAGTGCAACAGTAGAGAAAGCGTTGGATAGCGGAAGGGTAAAAATTACTATTCCCACTCCAGAGAGTGCAACAGTAGGGGAAGCGTTGGATACTGTAGGGGTCAAAATTGCTATTCCCACTCCAGAGAGCGCAACAGTAGGGAAAGCGTTGGATAGCGGGAGGGTAAAAATGAATATTCCCACTCCAGAGAGTGCAACAGTAGGGAAAGTAATGATGTAATATTTAAATACGAATAAATTAATTACCAACACAAATTTAAAATTAATTAAAATTAGTTACCTATTACAACATATTTAATTAATTATAAAGACCAATAAATTACCTATTAATGATAATTAACAACCAATTACTTTTCAATACCAAAAATGTAATAAGATAAAAAGGAATACCAATTAATAAAAATCAATTACCAATTAATAATTAATTAACAATTAATTAATTATCAATACATATAAATAGAAATACATATTTACTTAATTACAATTACATTACTTGACACCCTGTAACCCACAACCCACTCCAAATAATACATTAAAACAATTAACCTAATTATCAATTAATCAATTAATTAAAACTTAATTACCAATTAATAAAAAATAATTACCAATTAATAATTATTTAACAATTCATTAATTATCAATATATACAAACAAAAATACATATTTACTTAATTACAATTAAATTACTTCCCACCTTATTCCTCTATAATCCCACAACCCGCTACAGAACTAAAACGCAAAATTAAATTAAAAATAAATATTAATTCATAAAAACTAATATTTAATTTACTATAATTAAATTACTTCCCACCCTATTCCCCTATAAATCCACAACCCGCTACGGAATTAAATTACGCAAAAATTAAATAAAACATTAATTATTTAAAAAAAAATTAAACATACATTACAAATATAATATATATTATTAACACATATACTAGCATACATAACACTAAAAAAGAATTCAATATGTTGGAAAACGATATTTTAACTTCGATATTATGGGAATCGATATTTCTTACCTTAATTTCGATATTCTATCCAACTATATTTTGGTAATTCGATATTCTGTCCATTCTATATTTTGTATTCGATATTCTGGGCAGTCGATATTTCTGAATCGATATTTAGGGTGTTCACCGTCCAGGACACACTACTCTTGATGTGTGAATCATGCAGAAAGAACATTGATCTATTTATGTGCATTTTCCTCTCTTAAGTCTTAAAACAAGATAGTACAGTTGAATAATATTGCTAGTGGTGTGCTTGACTCTTAATCTTAACCACACTTACATGCTGGGCTCTTACATCAACCACACTGACACGTGTGTTTGACTCCCACACCAACACTTTGACTCTTGCCTAATTCACGCTTACTCCAGCCACATTTGGACTAGCGGGTTTGACTCTTGTTCCTACCATTTTGACACTTGCATGTTTGAATCCTCTTCCAACCACCTTGGGACTCCCATGCTTGACTTTTATTACCACCACATTGGCACTTGTGTGTTTGACTCTTGCACCAAAACTTTGACTCTTGCCAGTTAGAATCTTATTCTAACCACATTTGGACTAGCGGGGTTACCTCTTGTTCCAAACCCATGGTCAGCTGCATGTCTGACACCTCTTCCAACCACATTGGCACTCACATGCTTGACTTTTATTACAACTACATTCACACTTGTGTGCTAGACTCTTATTCCAACCACACTCGCACTCGTCTGCTTGGCTTTTGTTAGAATTATACTCTAGTTTCCTAAATTGTTAAAATTTATTTCCAGTACATTTGCATATCTCTTTCTAGGCACTGTACTGCATTAAGGCATAGCATTGTGGGCAAGGGGAGAATAGCGCCTATTGTTCGGCAAAAAACATCCGAAATAGTTATGCCATTTTTATTAAGTACTTTCCTATCCTCTACCTGCATGTAAACAGCCTAAAAACCTTGAAATGCAAAGTCAAAATCTGTCAGAAAAAAATAATTATGTTGCACTTATTAAACTTTGAAATAGTAAATGGCTATATTTTTGGGAATTTGTTTACGGTACGAGCAATGATATTTGTTTTTTTGCTGCTCTCATTCATTAAGGCCGCCCTCAGTCAATATCCCTTGGCCAACTCTCCCAAAATGGCTTTAGAATTGTGAAGGCAGTTGAACAACCAGAATTAGAGAGAGTTTTGTTTCCTTTGAAAAATACAAAATATGGAGATAGAACTCTGCCTCCCAGAGGCAGATAGCAGAGATCAGAATAGCTTTCTTGAGAGCTGTGAGAGCAGATAGGAAATGTTGGCACCGCCGTAGAGAATGGCCTCCCAAAAGCACAGCCACAAAATCGCAATTGGGTGGTATGCATTGTCAAAGAATAAAAAAGACAACTTGTAGGATTTCGATGGGAGCCCTTCCGCTACCCCTTAATTTTCAATATGTGCATGTATTCCTGTGCATTGCTGATTGACGAGCATAAACTGTAATTCCAGAAGCCCATGAACTGCACACAGGCCCCCAAACAGCGAGCCCAGAAGCTGGGATAAAATAGCAAAATACAACTAAGTTAAATTATTTCTTCCTCAATGAATGCAAAATAGCTCTTTTGGCACCAAGCAGTTCAAAGGAAACATAGGGTCCTCCATTGGACCCAGTTCCCTATGTTCGGTAATAACCTGACACAAGCAATACAGAATTCAGGCAACATATTTAATTCTGACCTATTCTTGTCCTACCAGTCAACAAAGTTGTCAAGGATTCAAATTTCTGAACGTTCATCCTCTGAAAGATGCTCTCAAACATATGTAGGAATCACCTGGTAGGTCAGCTAGCGTACTCGTTACAGATGGTCCAATTGGGGTATGGCATCATAATCTACATGGCAGATCCAAAGAACTCAATCTGCCTTCAGATGTTTTCATGGAGGTCCTATTACTAGGTAGAGCTAAAAAATCTCAGCCACATCTCTAAGCAATCTGTGATACGTTCCTGATTACTTAGGGGCCGATTAGGATGGCGGACGGAAATGGGTACTGTCCGCCATGGTGGGGGAAATTTTACTCCCGGCAGCGCCGCGGAGAAACCGCGGTTGGGATTAGGATATTCATGTCACGAAACTCCGACCGCGGCGGACGGAACACAACCAACACCGTCCGCGGTGGACGGAACACAACCAAGTCCGTCCGCGGCGGACGGAGTCCAATGAACAACCACTGCCGCGGACGGAAATGACCGCGGAAAATAAAACATGTACCGCCATCCCTGAGAATACTCCGTGGCCGCAATTAGGATAAATCCGCCCGTACAACGGAACTCACAGCCATCCACGTCCGCGGCGGAAACAATGCAACGAGAACCACAGCATCAGGGCGGAAGGCCAACACGCACAACATCCCTAGCGCCTAACAAATGTATGAAAGTGCACCGCAAGTCCTAAGCAAACATACGAACATTGACAAGGCCCCCCCCCCCAGCACAAGCCACCATGACACGTCCCAATTATCCAATAATGCACACAAGTCAACACGCCCACCTACCACCTGACTGCCAACAACCATCGAGACACGACTATAAAAAGACACCCCCACACAACCACAATCCCTTGCACCACAGCATTGCTGCCAGCAAGAGGGCCATTCGAGACACTGCTAACTCACATAAAATCACATAGAAGACACCCACCCACCACCCTACCACACAAACACCCACCACACAAATCCTACACATCACACACCACACACCTGCACCTCCCAACTCACTCAACTCACACACTGAGCACCACACACCATGGCACCCAAAAAAAACCCCAAATTCACGGAGACAGAGTTGCGGGTAATGGTAGATGAAATTATCCGTGTGGAGCCCAACATCTTCGGGGCCCAAGTCCAGCAGACGACCGTGGCGCAAAAGAACCACATGTGGGACAGGATCGTCACTCGTGTGAATGCGTCGGGGACTGTGCCGAGGACCAAGCACGACATTCAGAGGCGGTGGCATGACCTTAAGACCAGGGTCAAGGGCATCCGAGCGAAAAACCACGCCAGAGCCAATCTTACTGGCGGTGGCACACCCCCGGAGCCCATACCCTACACCGATTGGGAGGAGAAGGTGCTGGTGATACTACACCCAGAGAGCCTAGACGGCCTTGACGAAGGAGAAGAGACTGGTGAGTACAAACCAAGCACCACGATCAGCACGACATGGTCAGGCTCACACAACTGAGAAGAAACATCCCCCACGCCCCAACCCATGCACGTCGGACACCAACACACTAACATGTCCATGGCTCCCAACAGGCCCCCATGTTCACGGGGAGGGTGGCGGTGGTGGTGGAGGGTGGGGTGTGTGAGAGGCCCAAACTACAACTCCCAACAGGCCCCCATGTGCACGGGGAGGGTGGCGGTGGTGGTGGAGGGTGGGGTGTGTGAGAGGCCCAAACTACAACTCCCAACAGGCCCCCATGTGCACGGGGAGGGTGGCGGTGGTGGTGGAGGGTGGGGTGTGTGAGAGGCCCAAACTACAACTCCCAACAGGCCCCCATGTGCACGGGGAGGGTGGCGGTGGTGGTGGAGGGTGGGGTGTGTGAGAGGCCCAAACTACAACTCCCAACAGGCCCCCATGTGCACGGGGAGGGTGGCGGTGGTGGAGGGTGGGGTGTGTGAGAGGCCCAAACTACAACTCCCAACAGGCCCCCATGTGCACGGGGAGGGTGGCGGTGGTGGTGGAGGGTGGGGTGTGTGCGACAGGAAACAGAAATGTCTACAAATCAATGTAACCATGTACTGTCCACATTACTGACCTGCTCGATCTTGTCCCTCAGGTGATCGTCAACTGACTGGGGAAAGCAGTACCCGGCCGCCAGCCTCGCCTCCCACACCTACAGGACTCTCTGCCGACGACGACACAGGCAGCTCCGGGGCGGAGGATGGAGCGGGACCAAGCACGCAGCCAGGGCCATCTGGCTCACAGGGACTCCCGGGACCGACCAACGTCGCATGTGTGACTCCCGCGGCACCCGTCTCTGTGATCTGCACAGTCCCCACCACCACCAGTACCACCAGTACCACCAGTACCACCACTACCACCACTACCACGAGCACCACGACTCCTGCCGGTGCCACCCAGCATGACCCAGCGCGCAACGCTGGTCCAACGGCCCCACACACAAGCAGGGTGAGTGGGCCACAAACACAGGCAACGGGACAACTGCCAATCAGGCGACCCACACACCGCCGGTCAGAGGAGGGACAGCTACCCGAGCCAGTGGCACAGTCCCTACAAGCTCTTGCCAGGTGCCAGGCCTCATACGACCGGTCCCAGGCAAACGCTGATCGTGTTCACGAGGACTCAGTGGACAACACCAACAGCCTGCGCGAGATCTCTGGCATCCTTGGCCAGATGTTGGTGATCATGGGCCAGCAGGCAACGATGTGGAGGGAATGGGTTGCCCGGAACAACCCCCCCCCTCCTCCACCATGTGTGTCAGCGCCACCGCCACCGTCACCTCCGCCTCCCCCGTCGCCTCCGCCTCCGCCTCCACCGCCGCCACCACCACCTGAGCCCCTGGCGACGGATGTGGCCCATCACCAACCTGCCCTCCCAGCTGCCTCTGTACCACCTCCGAGACGGAGGGGGCGTCCGAGGCAGGAAGTTGCTGAGAGCAGTGTTGGAGCGCCAGGCACACGCTCCAAGAGGGGACGACCTTGACAATGCCACTGCCTGTGCCAGACATTCACCCTGCAAACCATCCTGTCCCACATAGACAATCATTGCCACTGGTCTGCTGGACTAGCCTGACACCCCCCAATGTGGTGTCAGCACGGACATTTCATCTGCCATTACCTACAACTCCAACTCCCTCCCTCCCACTTACTTGTATATATTCACCAGCACAAAAGCACAACCTGTCAATAAATTGCATTTACTCACACAATGATGTTTTGCCTCCATGTTTATTCACATGATTGCCATCAGATACAGACGTAAACAGGTACAGGGATCATAGTCGCACATGATCATGGCGCTGCGGGAGTGACCTAGAGAAAACCAGAGACAGCAAACACACGTCAGTAAAGAGATTCACACACATCACAACACAATGCACAGCAACATTACACAAACGACAACCATCACACAAGCATGGGATGGGAGCACACACATCATGGACACTCCTATGTCCAAAGACATGAAGACACACATGTGCAACCATCACAAACCACACCCAGCTGAATAACCCCATATCCACACAACACCAGATAACATACATGAGGCATTGTCAACCGCCACTAGAGGTAGATACTCACATTCAAGGGAAGTAGCGATCAATGAGCTGGCGCCTCTGGTCCACACCTTCCTCCTCACCACTATCCTCATCAGTCGACATGGGTGGGATGGGAGGCCGAGGAACTCCTTCGTCTTCAGGGTCCAACAGCAGTTCAATGTCATTGCGTACTGCCAGGTTGTGGAGCATGCAGCAGGCAATCACGATCTTGCATACTTTTCCTGGTGAGTAAGGCAGTGCCCCTCCGGTCTTATCGAGGCACCGAAACCTAGACTTCAGCAGTCCAAAGGTACGTTCGATGACTCTCCGTGTCCTTCCATGTGCCTCATTGTACCGCATTTCACCCGCCGTCCTCGGATTACGTAGGGGACTGAGGAGCCAGGGCCGGTTTGGGTAAGCCGAGTCGCCTATGTAGGGGGATGACAGAGACAAACATCAGAACAAGATATGGTGGGTACCCCATGCAACACAGAGATCACAAGAGTCCCCACTGCACACTCACCAACAAGCCACGCTTGACCGGGTGGCAGATTTGCCATGAGTCGTGGGACATTGCTGGTTCGCATGATGTGGGCGTCATGTGCGGATCCAGGAAATCTTGCACACACATGGGAGATGATGTTGCTCGCCAGGCACACCACCTGCACGTTCAGCGAATGAAAGTGTTTCCGATTCCTGAACACTTGTTCGCGTGCCCGTGGTGGAATGAGCGCGATGTGCGTGCCATCAATTGAGCCCACAACGTGAGGTATGTGGCCCAGTGCATAGAAACCAGCTTTGACAGCTGGCAACTCTTCCGGACGTGGGAAATGTATGTACTCATCCTTGTACAGCATCATAGCTGTTAACACATCCCGAAGAACCGTGCTGAACATTGCCTGTGACATACCCCCGGCACCTCCAACTGTATACTGAAATGTGCCAGTAGCGAAGAAATGTAGTACCGCCATGACCTTTGCAGTGGGTGTAAACGAGCCAGGATACGTTCTACGTGGCTGCAGATGAGGAGCCAATTGAGCCACAAGCTCCAGCAACCGACGTCGATCCAGCCTGAATTTCCGAATCACCTCCTCGTCTACCATATCCTCCAGCTGAGTGTATGGGCGATGCACATTTGGAGCCCTCCTGTGTGGGAGAGAGATGTAACTTAGGTCAACGTACAAACGACGCATACGTGTACAACTCCATCACATGTGTACCTTACTGACATAACTCCAGTCGTCACCCTAATGTATCGTAGACACATCACAGACACTCATGCAACTGCATGCACACAAACGATAAGTTTACACACGCCATGTCATCAAGCACAAATGCCACCACCAATGATGATGTGCATACGGTAATGACATGCATGGTGACAGAACGTATAAATCACATACACGGAATGCATGTGTACCACCACCACTGTAGTCACCTCGACACAACAATAAACCGACAACAGATGCATGAATTGGCCACACAGCCGTGATGTACTGTGTAGTTGTGAAGATGTAACAACGTCTGTAGGGTCAAACCCGACGTCAACACGTACGAATGCACATCTGTTGGCCATTGTGTGCCGACCGATGTCCATTGTATGGACACACATGCTATATTGTATGACATATGACCTTTCACAATCACGCTCACATCCCTCATGACGCAACTGCACACAACACATCACGGTGCAGCGTCTGACAAGATCACATATTTGGCGCCGCCATGGCGGTGCTCAACTTCCGCTACTTCCCAAAGGCAGAATGCGGCCTGCGTCCCTCTTCCCATTGGCTGCATGTGCAGGGACCGTGACGGGCACACATCGGCAACCGCACGTGCAAGCTTCAGGCACGGATGCTTCAGTTGCAACAATGTACTATCACTGGCGCCTCCATGGCGGGGCACGTACACAGCGGGGGAGGTGCAGGCCTATACACCCTGCAGATGTACTCAATGGACATGCCAGTTCATGACCCCCCTTACAGTCACCTTGCATCATCCACCGTACACCGGCCGGAGCGGCCGGCCCATGAACAACCGCCGTGCCCGGCCATGAACACAACCGCCATGGCCGTGCCCGGCCATGAACAACCGCCGTGCCCGGCCATGAACACAACCGCCATGGCCGTGCCCGGCCATGAACAACCGCCGTGCCCGGCCATGAACACAACCGCCATGGCCGTGCCCGGCCATGAACAACCGCCGGTCCCGGCCATGGCGGTTGTGTTCATGGCCGGGCACGGCGGTTGTTCATGGCCGGGCACGGCCATGGCGGTTGTGTTCATGGCCGGGCACGGCGGTTGTTCATGGGCCGGCCGCTCCGGCCGGTGTACGGTGGATGATGCAAGGTGACTGTAAGGGGGGTCATGAACTGGCATGTCCATTGAGTACATCTGCAGGGTGTATAGGCCTGCACCTCCCCCGCTGTGTACGTGCCCCGCCATGGAGGCGCCAGTGATAGTACATTGTTGCAACTGAAGCATCCGTGCCTGAAGCTTGCACGTGCGGTTGCCGATGTGTGCCCGTCACGGTCCCTGCACATGCAGCCAATGGGAAGAGGGACGCTGGCCGCATACGGCCAATCGCAAGTAGCGGAAGCTGTGCACCGCAACAACAGGGCCAGTCATTGGCCCATTTCACGATCACGCTCCCAGGGCTGACCAATTGCTGGCGACGTATGCCACTGACACGTGCTGAGGGCCCTATATATGTGTCTTGGCCAACATGAAACTTCCTACCCTGGGGACCAGTGCTGCCTGTGACCATCACCTCGACCTGCTGCTGCTGCTGAGCTGACCACCGACTGCTGCCTGTGACCATCACCTCGACCTGCTGCTGCTGCTGAGCTGACCACCGACTGCTGCTCTAGTGCCATACTCCGTGATCTTGCCATGTCGAGAGGCAAAGAGATCCGGTCTCGACCCTTCACCGCCGCGGAGCTTGATGTCCTCGTGGACGGTGTACTCCGCAACTATGGACGCCTCTACGGCGCACCGGGACGGGTGGTAAGTGCAGTGTGGGACATGTTGGTGTGCATGAGGGGGCCAAATGATCAGGCCTATTTATATCTTAGCTGTGTAGTGTGGGCTAGACATATGTTCCTGATTGTGCATGGCTGCTGACAGTAACGTCTTGCCCCTATGTGTGTGACAGGCCACCTGTCCACTGACTTAAACCCTTTTGTCTCCCATCATGGTAGGTCAAGCTGCACCTTCGCAAGGACCTGTGGAGGACCATAGCACGGGAAGTACGGGCATTGGGGGTGTGCAACAGACGACATACACACTGCCACAAACGCTGGGACGACATTTCCAGGCTGAGCAAGAATGTAGCGGAAGTAACACTGGGCCTGATTCCAAGGACGCCCCGTCTGGCCCGACGCTCCATGACCCCTCTCATGCACCGTATCATTGCAGTGACGCATCCTGAACTGGCCGAACGTCTGAGTGCCGATCAACAGCAAACTAGCGGTGAGCATACTGTCTGTGTAGGAAACTTGTGAGTGCTATGCATGTATTGGTGCACAGACACACCATTGAGTTCCGTGTTGCGTATGTATGCCTGTGATGGCATTTTGGTCCCATTGGGTGGTACTCATTTGACATCCAGGTCCGCCATGTTGACACGCCACTTGCTTAGTAGTTGAGTGTTAAAGCACATCCCCTAGTGGTCCATGTCCCCATGGCAGAAAATGTGAGGATGACTGGTAGGGGTGGGCCATGTGCAGGCTGAGGGCTCATGAACCTTTGTCTGCTATGTGATTTGGCTATCCTGTTCCTTCTGTACGTGAGTGTGCCCATGACTCACACATCTTTTCTGTGCATTTCAGCTTTGACAGAGGACACTCAGCCACAGACGGTGGAGAGTAGCCGAGGAAATGAGTCCGGCTCAGACTTCGCACACACGCAGACTGACACGGAGGAGGCCAGCGCCGGAGAGGGGGACAGGACCGTCCCTGAGGACTCGCATGTGGAGACACCATCGTCCTCCTCGTCGGACACTCTTGGTGAGCCTGCACTGTTGTCACAGACTGGGAGTGGGCACTCATCACCTTCTGTCGGAAGACAGCACACAGGGCCCACACTTCCGCCAACTGCACCATGTATTGTTCGTGGCCGAAGGAGTAGGGGGAGCAGAGTGGCGTTCGGTGCAGGCACCGCTGCCCCTGCCACGGTGAGCCAAAATGCACTGTGTGCTGAGGCCGTTGATCTGCTGCGACAGCTGTGTGTGGGTCAGACCAATATGACAAATGCTTTCCAGGATCATGATAGGAAGTTGGGGCAGGTGGTGGCATTCATGGAAGGGATGCATGGCGATCTTGCAGGTCTACACAGGACAGTGCAGTCATTGGCAAGCAGTGTGTCGTCTGCAATAGTACAGTCGAATGAACAGGGTGCTACTTCTGTTTCCCCATCTACACCGCTGGATGTCTCAGGGGGTAGTGATTATTCAGAGCAGGACTCAAATACAGGTTATTGCACTAGAAGCAGCGTCAGACAGCACGTCAGGGCACGCAGGGCACAGACCCCATCCCCTAGATCAGCTAAATCTGTTCACGTAGACGACGTCAGATGCACTGGAGTACACACACAGGATCCACAAGTGTTGTTGGGGGACATGCCTTCCGGAGCTACACAGGCATTCAACACGAAAGGTACTCCGAAGGCAAGGGATACTCACATGTCCATGGACTGTTCCTTGGACAAGGCCAGTCAGAAGACAAAGGCACCTACTGAGAGCAGGGAGACTCCCAAGAGCAGGCCCACAGCAGTGGATAGGAACACTCCCAAGGACAGTGAGAAGACTAAGGCACCTACTAAGAGCAGGGAGACCCCCAAGAGCAGGCCCACAGCAGTGGATAGGAACACTCCCAAGGACAGTGAGAAGACTAAGGCACCTACTAAGAGCAGGGAGACTCCCAAGAGCAGGCCCACATCAGTGGATAGGAACACTCCCAAGGACAGTGAGAAGACTAAGGCACCTACTGAGAGCAGGGAGACCCCCAAGAGCAGGCCCACAGCAGTGGATAGGAACACTCCCAAGGACAGTGAGAAGACTAAGGCACCTACTGAGAGCAGGGAGACCCCCAAGAGCAGGCCCACAGCAGTGGATAGGAACACTCCCAAGGACAGTGAGAAGACTAAGGCACCTACTAAGAGCAGGGAGACTCCCAAGAGCAGGCCCACAGCAGTGGATAGGAACACTCCCAAGGGCAGCGACACACACAGGGAGCAGGTGTCTGCTGGAGGCAGGTGCACCACAGACGACAAGTCTGCTGGCAGGAACAGGGCGGCGAGCAGGGCACAGGCTACATCCAGAGACAACACTCCACCTAAGGATAAGGCACATCCTACGGACAAGGCATCTAGCATGGACAATGGCGCAATCAAGGACAGGCATACTTCACCCCTGGCTGCACTGAGGCTGATGTTTTCTACTAAACGCCAAACTGATGTCTCCGCGGCGGAGTCCCCCCATACCTCCACTCCCATCCAGGCCAGTCAGAAGCAGAGGAGGGTGTCCCCTGTTGTTGCATCCCCCATTACACATCATTCCGAGTCCAGGCGGCAGGCACAGAGCAAACGACAAGCAGGCTCCAGCACGTCCCCCGAAACCAGATCCCCGGCAGCAGTTGCTCCACCTATACTGGGTGGTGATTCTTTGGAGTCCCCACCACTTGGCAGTCCTGTCCTGTCCAGGGTGCACTCACACCTCCCTAAGAAACGCAGACACACACCATTGACACCTGCAAACCCCGATTTGGCTCTAGGTGAGCTATCCCCAGCTCCCAGGCCCACCCTGCCTCCTGGCCCATACAGCCCTGTGGCTCATCATTTCAGTTGTCCCAGTGGCGCCGGTGCAGTTGACTCTCATGTATCAGATGGTGGCACAGTGTCAGTTGTGCCCTCTCCTGTTGCAGGTCCTGGCAGTGTATCTGGGTCTATGGCTCACGTGTCAGTTAGAAGATCTGTGGCTGTGTTGCACACTCCTGTTTCTGGTGCTGGCAGTCTGTCTGGGTCAGTGGCTCACGTGTCAGTGACTACATCTGTGGCTGTGTCTCACACTCCTGTTGCTGGTGCTGCCAGTGTGTCTGGGTCCGTGGCCCATGTGTGTGTCACTCGGGCTGTGGCTGTGTCTCACACTCCTGTTGCTGGTGCTGCCAGTGTGTCTGGGTCCGTGGCCCATGTGTGTGTCACTCGGGCTGTGGCTGTGTCTCACACTCCTGTTGCTGGTGCTGCCAGTGTGTCTGGGTCCGTGGCCCATGTGTGTGTCACTCGGGCTGTGGCTGTGTCTCACACTCCTGTTGCTGGTGCTGCCAGTGTGTCCGAGGCAGGTAGTTCACGCAGTCCCCCCTGATTCTGTGATGTGACGTGCTGTACACTTCACTCAAATGTTAATTCACATGGTGTGTCCATTGAGAACTGCGTGGCACTCTTGTGGTCCCTGTGACGGGTTGGTAGGGACACGTAGTTGTGCTGCCTCTGATGTACCTGCTCTGTAATGCACAATGCCCTGTTGCTGTTCTGATACTGCATTCTGCCCTCTCATGTGCTGCCAGTGATGTGACTGTTCTGTGCAATGGACTGTTGATGCACTTGGCCCCTCTCACGTGCTGCCTCTGATGGAGCTGTTCTGTGCAATGGACTGTTGATGCACTTGGCCCCTCTCACGTGCTGCCTCTGATGGAGCTGTTCTGTGCAATGGACTGTTGATGCACTTAGCCCCTCTCACGTGCTGCCTCTGATGTACCTGCTCTGTTGGCCACACTGCCCTGTTGCTGTTCTGATACTGCATTCTGCCCTCTCATGTGCTGCCAGTGATGTGACTGTTCTGTGCAATGGACTGTTGATGCACTTGGCCCCTCTCACGTGCTGCCTCTGATGGAGCTGTTCTGTGCAATGGACTGTTGATGCACTTGGCCCCTCTCATGTGCTGCCAGTGATGTGACTGTTCTGTGCAATGGACTGTTGATGCACTTGGCCCCTCTCACGTGCTGCCTCTGATGGAGCTGTTCTGTGCAATGGACTGTTGATGCACTTGGCCCCTCTCACGTGCTGCCTCTGATGTACCTGCTCTGTACTCTACAATGCCCTGTTGATGCTCTGATACTGCATACTGCCCTCTCGTTACCTGCCTCTGATGTACCTGCTCTGTACTCTACAATGCCCTGTTGATGCTCTGATACTGCATACTGGCCTCTCGTTACCTGCCTATGATGTACCTGCTCTGTAATGCACAATGCCCTGTTGATGCTCTGATACTGCATACTGCCCTCTCGTTACCTGCCTCTGATGTACCTGCTCTGTAATGCACAATGCCCTGTTGATGCTCTGATACTGCATACTGCCCTCTCGTTACCTGCCTATGATGTACCTGCTCTGTACTCTACAATGCCCTGTTGATGCTCTGATACTGCATACTGGCCTCTCGTTACCTGCCTATGATGTACCTGCTCTGTAATGCACAATGCCCTGTTGATGCTCTGATACTGCATACTGCCCTCTCGTTACCTGCCTCTGATGTACCTGCTCTGTAATGCACAATGCCCTGTTGATGCTCTGATACTGCATACTGCCCTCTCGTTACCTGCCTATGATGTACCTGCTCTGTACTCTACAATGCCCTGTTGATGCTCTGATACTGCATACTGGCCTCTCGTTACCTGCCTATGATGTACCTGCTCTGTAATGCACAATGCCCTGTTGATGCTCTGATACTGCATACTGCCCTCTCGTTACCTGCCTCTGATGTACCTGCTCTGTAATGCACAATGCCCTGTTGATGCTCTGATACTGCATACTGCCCTCTCGTTACCTGCCTATGATGTACCTGCTCTGTACTCTACAATGCCCTGTTGATGCTCTGATACTGCATACTGGCCTCTCGTTACCTGCCTATGATGTACCTGCTCTGTACTCTACAATGCCCTGTTGATGCTCTGATACTGCATGCTGCCCTCTCGTTACCTGCTATGTTGTACCTGCTCTGGTGCCCACTTTGCCCATGTTCACGCATACACTGTGATTTGACCCCTATTATTTGACAATAAAGGTAGTCTATCAAGTCTCGTGGTCTGTCGTTGTCATTCCTGCTTGCGTCCTGCTAATGTGTATTCGTATATGCTTCTCATCAGTGGTTTCGGTAACATGACACTCCCCCTCCCTACGTCACGTCCCTTGCTGGTATTCCCCTCCAGACAGCCAATGGTTTGTACCTTACCTGCGTCGTCGTCCATAGTAGGCCATGACTAGGACGTGGTGGATCGCGAAGAGCATCGGGAAAGCGTGTAGCGCCGGGTCCATGGTGGTGGTCAGCTTGCGGTGGGTATCTCGGCTGTGTCACCTATGTTCGCTGTGGGGATTCCGCCGTGTTAAGACAGGTTGTTTTTCCGCAGCGGTTTTATGTGTGTTTTCCGCCATCTTGATTTGGGGGACGGTCTTCGACGTCAGTGCGTACGGCGGAGCGTTTGGATGTGTTCCGTCCGCCGCGTGGTCGTGTGTAGTTGGCCGGCGGAGCGTGTTTTTCCGTCGCGGACGGAAATTTGACACGTTTTCCTATCCTGATATGGCGGACGGAGTATCCGCGGCAGGCGGACACGGAAAAGGCTTTTTCCGCCTACTCCAGGGCCGCGGTGGCTCTTCCGTCCGCCATCCTGATCGACCCCATAGTCTTGTTGCCGCGCCCCCACACTTTGCACATACAGGGAATCTTAGGTCTTGTTCTCACCCCAACAATCTGCGCTCAAAGTTCCAAGTGTTTACTCCTAGTCTCCCAGAGTACATGGCCCACAAATCTGAAACATACTAAAACCTGCTGTGAAGCACCACCAAAAGACCTGCTGTGTAAACAGCACATGAAACCTGCTTGCTCACTGGGCCGGGCTGACCTTTTCTGTGGCATTTTCCTAATGGGCCGAGGTGTTGGAAGCTATTTTCAGAAGGCGGGTGGGCAACCATGACTCAACTGTGTTCTCATGTTACCTGTCTAGTCGCAACCCAGTGGTTAATTTGCGAAAATATACATGCCTGGGCTCTCGTCATGAGGCAGCTTGCACCAACCCATTGCTCCTATTAGTGCCACATATAACAGAACTAACTGCTAACCATGAAACCCTACAAGTTGGGAAAGGATGTGGCGTAACGACCAGAGCCACCGACTTTGGAGCTGGGGAACCACGCTCAAGTCTCAAGTAGGCTGAACATCATGTGATTCTGGGCAAATCACATAATCTCACTGTTAGAAGCGGCTGTCTCTAGTTGGCAGAGGTATACACTTCTGACAAATAGGGACACACCTTTTCTAGTCAGGGCAAGGGGATCACACACTTAGATAACCCCTGCTCACCCCCTTGGTAGCTTGGCAAAGCAGACAGGCTTATCTCAGAGGCAGTGCGTTAAGCATTTATGACCACATACAGTAATAAAGTGAATACACTACAAATGGACACAACACAGTAGTATTATAAAAATAAGGATTTTTATATAAGGCTTAGCACAAGACCAAATAACAACAAAAATATACCACAATCTTAATAAATACTCTTGGAAGGAAAAATAATAGTTCAAGCGTAGTTTCTTCTTAGCACAAAGTCTTTAGTATCAAAAGCAACTCTTCTTCTTTAAAACACAGTTCTTGGCAACAATGTAACCCACACGGGAGTCACACGACGTCGAGGCAAAGTTAATCCAAAGGTTCGGCGTCGACCGCGAGGAGCGCTACGTCGAGCCCGGAGTCGCACAGACCCCCACAACACAGTACTTTGGAAAAGTGAAGCACTCGATGATCAGCGGCGTCGAGATGTCCGGCGTCGCGTCTTCGGCATCGATCGGGCCTCGGAGTCGGGGCGATCTGCAGCGGCGTCGACCGAAGTCAGGCAGGAGCAGCGCTCACGGGGTGAAGCAGGATACGGCGTCGTCGATGTCGATGTTGCAAGAGTGAGCAGCGCTCACGGCGTCGAGAGGGCTCGAAGTCGATGCGATCAGCAGCGGTGCAGACACGAGGTCACTTGGAGCTGGAGCCGAACTCACTACTCACTGGCGTTGTTGCTGGCGTCGATCGGGCCCGGCGGCCGGCGTCGAGGAAGCGGGACACTGGAGCCGTTACTCACGATGTCGAGCTGGATTCGGCGGCGTCCGTCGGCGTCGAGATTGCTGGATTCTTTCAGAGGTGCTGGATTCACAAGTTCCAGCAAACAGCACTTTAAGCAGATGAAGTCCTTTAGCCCTGTGACTTCTACAGGAGGCTGGCACTCTTCCAGCCCTTGGAGATTTTCTTAGCAAAGATTGAGAGTACACACACAGTTCCTCTCTCCTGGTTCCTTGGCAAAAATAAAGAAGCAATGCAGGATTCCCCCAACAAACAGCACTCTGGCAGAAGGGGTAGGCAGTCCTTAGATCAGCAGGCTTCTTGTCCTTGGTTCAGGTTTCCTTGTCAGAAGTGATCTAAATTCTTGGTTCAGGGGTCCTTCTCTTATACCCCTTTTTGGCTTTGATCCCTTTGTCCATGCAGGGGAATTTCCCCCCATCTTGGGTTTGTTGTGGGTGTTGCCAGGCCGAAGCACCTGGCCTATTCACTGTGCAGGGCAGAGTCTTCAGCCGCCCAGCAGGAGCGGAGCCAGCATTGTCACTGGCAGGGGCAGGGCCATCAGTTGCCCGGCAGGAGGTGGGCCAGGAAAGTCCCAGGCAGGCACAGAGTCATCAGTCGCCTGGCAGGGGGGCGGAGCCATCATTGTATCAGGCAGGGCAGGCTATCAGGAGCTACTCTTCCCCTACTCTCAATGCAAATGCCCCACTCACCGCACACTGACTCATTCAGACCTCTGGAGCCACCCAGCTCCTGTCACACGCACACCAGAACCAGCAGAGACCGGTAGACAGTTAGACAAGAAAATGGCTACTTTCTAAAAGTGCTATTTTCAAACACAGAGTCCAAAAACCATCCACACAAACGGATGCGTTATTAAACCCTGAGTTCAGGGATACCAAACTCGACATTACACCATGCTCCCCGAGCCCGCTAGGATTATAGCATTAATAATCCTGGCAGCCCATTCTAACTGATGGAGAGCAGGTAACCTTACAATAGTGAAAAACGAATATGCTGTAATTCACTATTAGGACATGCCAACCTTGTCAGGCTTGTCCTACCTTATGCTTACAATGCACCCTGCCCTTGGGCCTACCATAGGGGTGACTAACATGAAGTTAAGGGAAGGTTTAGGGACTGGCAAGTAGGTGTACTTGCGCAGTCTGCGTGACAGTACCAGACTGCACGTGGTCTAGCAATGGAAGACCTTCAGACATACTTTTACTAGGCCGCTCTTGTGGGTGGCACAACACGTGCTGCAGGCCCACTAGCAGCATTTGTATTTACACGCCCTGGCACTCCTGGTGCACTCTACTAGGGACTGACAGTAAACCAAATAAGCCAAACATGGAATTCAATCAATACAGCAATTTCACATAGGGAGCACTTGCACTGTGGCACTGATCAGCAGTGGCACAGGGCCCAAAGCATTTACCAGCAAAAACATCGTAAAACAGAGGAGGCAAACAGAAAAAATGGAGGAGAGACTCATGCCAATGATGCCAGGTCTAACACGTGTCCCCTCCAGCTGAAATGTGGGGAGAACTACCCTTACCCTAGGGAGTCCTCATCACTAAGGCGGAAAAATCTGGACAGACCATCAGCATTGGCGGGATCTGTGCCAGGGCGGTGTTCCACCGTGAAGTCCATCCCCTGTAGGGAAATGGACCACCTCAACAGCTTTGGATTCTCACCCCTCATCTGCATCAACCATCTGAGGGGCCTGTGGTCTGTCTGAACCCGGAAGTGAGTCCCAAACAGGTAGGGTCTTAGCTTCTTCAGCGCCCAGACCACAGCAAATGCTTCTCTCTCTATCGCACTCCACCTCTGTTCCCTGGGAAGTAACCTCCTACTGATGAAGGCTACAGGTAAGTCTCGGCCCTCTTCATTCACCTGAGCTAGAACAGCCCCCACGCCATGCTCTGAAGCCTCCGTCTGGACAACAAATTCTTTAGAAAAGTCGGGTGCCTGGAGTATGGGTGCTGTGCACATTGCAGTTTTCAGGGTGTCAAAGGCCGTCTGACAGGCGTCAGTCCAGATCACAAGTCGTGGCTGCTTCCTGGAAGTCAGCGAAGTCAAGGGGTGCACAATGTTACCATAATCCTTGACGAACCTCCTGTAATAACCCGTGAGACCCAAGAAGGCTCTCACCTGAGTCTGGGTTTTGGGCAGTGCCCATGCCAGGATGGTATCAATCTTGGGTTGCAGGGGGGCCACCTTGCCGCTCCCTACTTGGTGCCCCAAGTACACCACTGAACCCTGCCCAATCTGGCACTTACTGGCTTTGATTGTGAGGCCTGCTCTGCGCAAGGCCAACAACACTTCCTGGAGGTGGCGCAAGTGTTCCTCCCAGCTGGCGCTGAACACTGCGATGTCGTCCAGGTAGGCGGCACTGAAATTCTCCAGTCCAGCCAAGACCTGGTTGACCAACCTCTGGAAGGTGGCCGGGGCATTCTTCATCCCAAAGGGCATAACCCGGAATTGGTAGTGCCCATCTGGTGTGGAGAATGCTGACCTCTCTTTTGCCCCATGAGTCAAGGCGATCTGCCAGTACCCAGACGTTAGATCAAACATACTAAGGTACCGGGCAGCCCCTAACCGATCTATGAGCTCATCAGCTCTGGGGATGGGGTGCGCGTCAGTCTTGGTGACTGAATTGAGTCCTCGGTAATCCACACAGAACCGAAGTTCCGGTGAAGCACCAGGCGCTGCAGCCTTTGGGACCAAGACCACTGGGCTGGCCCAAGGACTGCTAGAGGACTCAACCACCCCTAAGGCAAACATTTTGGAGACCTCCTCCTTGATGTATGCTCTGACCTTGTCAGTCACTCTGTAAGCCTTGTGCTTCACAGGAGTGCTGTCCCCGGTGTCCACATCATGGACACACCACTGAGTGACACCAGGAATCAAGGAAAACAGATCAGGGAATTGTCCCAACAATTGGCGACAATCCTGCTGCTGTTCAGGGGTCAGTGTGTCAGAGAGGACAACACCATCCACTGACCCATCTTGCTCTTTTGCAGACAGGAGGTCAGGAAGAGGCTCACTCTCCTCCTCCATTCCAGCATCTGTAGCTAGGAGCATGCCCACTTCGGACCTTTCTAAGTGGGGCTTTAAACGGTTGAC
This sequence comes from Lissotriton helveticus, assembly GCF_964261635.1. Lineage (NCBI taxonomy): Eukaryota > Metazoa > Chordata > Amphibia > Caudata > Salamandridae > Lissotriton > Lissotriton helveticus. Next base: position 998,653,497 of record NC_136067.1, read on the forward strand.
ATGCAGGACCCGCAAGGGGTTCCTGGGAGATTCCAAGTCCACCATGTAGGTGACATCGCTCTTTTTCTCCACAACCTTAAATGGTCCAGTCCACCCGTCCTTGAGCGCACAAGGTTCCACAGGGGACATAACCCAAACTTTCTGTCCAGGCTGAAGCTCTACCAGAGTGGCCTTCTGGTCGTACCACCGCTTCATCTCCTCCTGGCTGGCCTCCAGATTTGCCTGAGCAAGATCTCTGAAGCGCCTAGTCTGGTTCCTAAAGGCCAGCATGTAACTGTATACATCCTGGGGAGGTTTCCTGGGAGATTGCTCCCAGCCTTCTTTGACCAGACTCAAAGGTCCTCTTACCGGGTGACCATACAAAAGCTCAAAGGGGCTGAACCCTAGAGACTTTTGTGGCACCTCACGGTAAGCAAACAACAGGCATGGCAAGAGGACGTCCCATTTACCCCTCATTGGTTCTTCAAGACCCATAATCATGCCTTTAAGGGTACGGTTGAATCTTTCAACCAACCCATTACCTTGAGGGTGGTAAGGAGTGGTGAACTTGTAAGTTACCCCACACTCCTTCCACAGAGACTTCATATAGTTGGAAATGAAGTTGGTGCCCCGGTCTGACACCACCTCTCTGGGGAACCCCATTCTGGAGAAAACACCCATCAGTGCCCGTCCCACCACGGGGGCCGTCACTGTTCTGAGAGGGATGGCTTCCGGGTACCGTGTGGCATGGTCCACCAAGACCAGGATGAACCTGTTGCCTAGGGCTGTCTTGGGGTCCAGGGGCCCAACAATGTCAATCCCCACCCGGTCAAAGGGGGTACTGACCACGGGAAAAGGTTGGAGGGGAGCCTTCTGCTTCCGCCCGCTTTTCCCACTTGCCTGGCAAGTTTGACAGGTCTTGCAATGGATATCTGTATCCCTTCTCATCTGAGGCCAATAAAAATGGGTGACAAGCCTGTCATAGGTCTTGTCCTGCCCCAGATGTCCAGCTAAAGGAACGTCATGAGCCAAACCCAGTAGGAAGGCTCTGAAGCGCTGGGGTACCACCAGCACACGGGCTGACCCAGGCTCAGCAGCCTTAGGCTCGCTATACAGGAGGTCATTCTCCCAGTAAACAAAATGTGACCCTGACTGATCACCTGAGGTTTGGGCTGAGGCCTGCTGCCTCATACCCACAAGAGAAGGGCACACTTTCTGTTCTGCACAGAATTCCTCCCTGGAGGGACCACCATCCTGCTGCCAATGGGTCAGCTCGGGCAGGTCTCCCAGTTCAGCAACTTGCTCACCTGTGGGTTCCAGGGCATGCCCCTCAAGGCCTGCCTCCTCCTGGACCACGGGAACTACGGGGGACGGTTTCCCGCGCCCCCTGCCTCTTCTCTTCACAGCTGGGTCCTGGGCCATACTTTCAGGCTCCAGAACCCCATCAACACCCTTACTTGCTGTCATGGATCGAGTGGTTGCACACACCCACTCTGGCACACCCAACATTTTCAAATGTGTCTCCCTCTCCACCTTAGCCCAAGGGGAGTCTTCCAAATCATTGCCCAGGAGACAATCAACAGGCATGGCGGGCCTTACAGCAACTTGAAGAGTACCTGAAACTCCCCCCCATTCAAAGAAAACTTGAGCTACCTCACACTCTCTCTGGGAGTTGTCAGCAGCTATCACAGGGTAGAATGCGTGGGGAACAACCTGCTCTCTGGACACCAAGTGACACTTGACAGCTGTCACACTCGCTCCGGTGTCTCTGAGAGCTTCCACTCTATGGCCAATAATGGTCACCCACTGCCTATATTTCTTAGTGTTACTAGGCAGAGGGGGTGGAGGGACCAATTCCATGTCTCCTAGAGAGACCAGGGACATCTCTGCGGGACCCTCCCCACCATGGGCAACCATCTCCTCCCCTCCCAGGGCTACACTCGCCAACTGACGGGGAGCTGCACGTGGTGGTGCAGTAGAGTTCTTCAAGGGACACTGGAGATCATAAAACCGGTGTCCCACCTGCTTACAAGCGAAGCAGGTCATGGGGCCCCTACGAACAGATTTACCTGTCGGGGCCTCTGATTTCTTCTCTGGGGGAGGCTGGGAACCCTTCCCTTGGTTCCCTTGGGGATTACTTTGGGGCCCTTTCTGGAACTCCCTCTGTTTACCCTTGTCCCCCCCACTCTTCTGCTGGGGACCCTGCCCACCTTTGGCTGAGTCTCCCACTGGACCCTTGTGGACCCTGGTACTGACCCAGCGGTCCGCCTCCTCAGCAAGTTTTCTAGGGTTAGATATCTTGCTATCAATAAGGTGCTGGCGCAGCTCTGGAAAACAGTTATTAGACAAGTGCTCCCAAGCAAACAAATCATAAAGAGCATCATAACTTTCCACTTTGCTGCCCTTTACCCAACCATCCATGGCTCTGCAAAAAAATGACACATATTCAACCCACGTAGTACCAGGCAACTTCTTACATTCTCTAAAGGCCTGTCTGTACTTTTCTGGGGTTAGGCCATACCTTAACATTAAAGCATCTTTCATATGAGTATAAGACATCCTATCCTCAACAGGCATGTCTAACAGGGTATCTCTTCCCTCATTCACAAAGCGACCCCACAACCCCGCTCCCCAATCCTTCTCAGGGACCCGGTGGGCCAACAATGCTAACTCATATGCTTTAAACCATTGACCAATATCCTCATTCTTCTGAAAATCTTTGATCACATCTTTGGGAAAATAAAACCTACTTTCTGCAGGCACAGATGGGATGCTGCCACCAGAGGGATTCAATTCTAACTCCTTAGCTTTGAGCTCCAACTTCCTCATCCTGGTATCATGCTCAAAAGCTAACTTCTCTCTTTCAAACTCTAACCTTTTGATCTCCATATCAGCTTCTCTCCTGCCTCTTGCATTCTCTATTTCCAACTGCCCATTTATCTTAAGTTTTGCCATTTCCATGTTGTAAGCTCGCTCTTTCTCCCTTTCTTCTCTTTCTTCAGGAGAAAGACCCTTGGAGGAAACACTGCTGCCAGGGGGGGATGTGGGCCCATTCACTGGCACCTCCTCCTCCCCTTCCCCTGTCGGTACCACCACCGGATCAGAGGGATCTCTGGCCTCTAACCAGGCCTGCAATGCTTTGAGATAATTTTCCTTAACTTTGAGGCCTGTTGTAGGAACTTTAAATTGCTTACAAAAGGATTTCAGATCCTGTAACTTGTAATCCTTTATCTTGCTCCCATCAAACTCCTCCACAACAACAACAGGGGCAGTGACTCCGGCATCACTCATGGTCAAAACTGGCGGTTTCAAAAATCAAGCTCCAGGAAATTTGGAGAACAAAAATAGAATATCCAACCAAGTAGATTGTGAATGCGTTATGGTCTGCTTTCACTATGTAGCGCACACTAATCACTGCACATGGGTCATAAATGCAAAGTTCAAATCCTCACCGCTGACCCACCAATGTTAGAAGCGGCTGTCTCTAGTTGGCAGAGGTATACACTTCTGACAAATAGGGACACACCTTTTCTAGTCAGGGCAAGGGGATCACACACTTAGATAACCCCTGCTCACCCCCTTGGTAGCTTGGCAAAGCAGACAGGCTTATCTCAGAGGCAGTGCGTTAAGCATTTATGACCACATACAGTAATAAAGTGAATACACTACAAATGGACACAACACAGTAGTATTATAAAAATAAGGATTTTTATATAAGGCTTAGCACAAGACCAAATAACGACAAAAATATACCACAATCTTAATAAATACTCTTGGAAGGAAAAATAATAGTTCAAGCGTAGTTTCTTCTTAGCACAAAGTCTTTAGTATCAAAAGCAACTCTTCTTCTTTAAAACACAGTTCTTGGCAACAATGTAATCCACACGGGAGTCACACGACGTCGAGGCAAAGTTAATCCAAAGGTTCGGCGTCGACCGCGAGGAGCGCTACGTCGAGCCCGAAGTCGCACAGACCCCCACAACACAGTACCTTGGAAAAGTGAAGCACTCGATGATCAGCGGCGTCGAGATGTCCGGCGTCGCGTCTTCGGCGTCGATCGGGCCTCGGAGTCGGGGCGATCTGCAGCGGCGTCGACCGAAGTCAGGCAGGAGCAGCGCTCACGGGGTGAAGCAGGATACGGCGTCGTCGATGTCGATGTTGCAAGAGTGAGCAGCGCTCACGGCGTCGAGAGGGCTCGAAGTCGATGCGATCAGCAGCGGTGCAGTCACGAGGTCACTTGGAGCTGGAGCCGAACTCACTACTCACTGGCGTTGTTGCTGGCGTCGATCGGGCCCGGCGGCCGGCGTCGAGGAAGCGGGACACTGGAGCCGTTACTCACGATGTCGAGCTGGATTCGGCGGCGTCCGTCGGCGTCGAGATTGCTGGATTCTTTCAGAGGTGCTGGATTCACAAGTTCCAGCAAACAGCACTTTAAGCAGATGAAGTCCTTTAGCCCTGTGACTTCAACAGGAGGCTGGCACTCTTCCAGCCCTTGGAGATTTTCTTAGCAAAGATTGAGAGTACACACACAGTTCCTCTCTCCTGGTTCCTTGGCAAAAATAAAGAAGCAATGCAGGATTCCCCCAACAAACAGCACTCTGGCAGAAGGGGTAGGCAGTCCTTAGATCAGCAGGCTTCTTGTCCTTGGTTCAGGTTTCCTTGTCAGAAGTGATCTAAATTCTTGGTTCAGGGGTCCTTCTCTTATACCCCTTTTTGGCTTTGATCCCTTTGTCCATGCAGGGGAATTTCCCCCCATCTTGGGTTTGTTGTGGGTGTTGCCAGGCCGAAGCACCTGGCCTATTCACTGTGCAGGGCAGAGTCTTCAGCCGCCCAGCAGGAGCGGAGCCAGCATTGTCACTGGCAGGGGCAGGGCCATCAGTTGCCCGGCAGGAGGTGGGCCAGGAAAGTCCCAGGCAGGCACAGAGTCATCAGTCGCCTGGCAGGGGGGCGGAGCCATCATTGTATCAGGCAGGGCAGGCTATCAGGAGCTACTCTTCCCCTACTCTCAATGCAAATGCCCCACTCACCCCACACTGACTCATTCAGACCTCTGGAGCCACCCAGCTCCTGTCACACGCACACCAGAACCAGCAGAGACCGGTAGACAGTTAGACAAGAAAATAGCTACTTTCTAAAAGTGCTATTTTCAAACACAGAGTCCAAAAACCATCCACACAAACGGATGCGTTATTAAACCCTGAGTTCAGGGATACCAAACTCGACATTGCACCATGCTCCCCGAGCCCGCTAGGATTATAGCATTAATAATCCTGGCAGCCCATTCTAACTGATGGAGAGCAGGTAACCTTACATTAGTGAAAAACGAATATGGCTGTAATTCACTATTAGGACATGCCAACCTTGTCAGGCTCGTCCTACCTTATGCTTACAATGCACCCTGCCCTTGGGCCTACCATAGGGGTGACTAACATGAAGTTAAGGGAAGGTTTAGGGACTGGCAAGTAGGTGTACTTGCGCAGTCTGCGTGACAGTACCAGACTGCACGTGGTCTAGCAATGGAAGACCTTCAGACATACTTTTACTAGGCCGCTCTTGTGGGTGGCACAACACGTGCTGCAGGCCCACTAGCAGCATTTGTATTTACACGCCCTGGCACTCCTGGTGCACTCTACTAGGGACTGACAGTAAACCAAATAAGCCAAACATGGAATTCAATCAATACAGCAATTTCACATAAGGAGCACTTGCACTGTGGCACTGATCAGCAGTGGCACAGTGCCCAAAGCATTTACCAGCAAAAACATCGTAAAACAGAGGAGGCAAACAGAAAAAATGGAGGAGAGACTCATGCCAATGATGCCAGGTCTAACACTCACCGTGCCTACAAAAAAATAATGTGTCCTTAACTGGTGCTCATGAAAAGCACTCCAATACCTTTCAGTTGAGTTTGTGCTAAAAGTGCCGGTGTTGACGATTAAGTGCCAGTGCCGATCACTGGATACCACTGCCTCAAATTAAGCACTGCCACAACCTTCTGCATAGTGGGGTTGGCTGGTTGGTTTGAGCCTGAGCCTGTCAGTAAACAATGTGTGGAAGCTGCGAAGTAACTCTGTATAAGGACCCTCTCGACATTCATGGAAAGACTCCAGCAGCCTGATCGTATGTTCTGTAAACTCAAGGGGCAAGCAGGGGCGTAACACAGGCCCCCGCAGCCCACGCGGTGCGGGGGGCCCGAAGCTCCAGGGGGCCCCCTCGGCACTGCACTCTGTCTGGAGAGCTCCTAATTGAGCCCGGAGGGCGGCCCTCTACATACCTTGCAGGGAGGCCCCCTCAATTTTCGTTACGCCAGTGGGGGTATGATGTACGACTCTCAGTGTTTAAAACTCGCAATTAGCTTTTTTTTTAACTCGCACATTGCGTGTCGCAAACACTGATATACAACAGTGTCTGACACACAGTTTGCGATTCCCAAATGGGTTGCAAAGGACCTTCCTCATTAATATTCATGAGGCAGGTGAAGTTTGCAACCCATTGGGAATGGCTGGCACTTACAGAGATGGAGGCCTGCTGGGGTCAGCAGACCACCATGTCTGTGACTGCTTTTTCAATAAAGCAGTTTTTTTTTTTTTAAATTCAGCCAGTTTTCTTTAAAGGAAAACCGTCTCCTTTCAAAAAATACAAATTTAATGTTTCTGTTTTGTTTTTTAAGACCAGGCGGTGGTCTGTGGGACCACTTCCTGCTCTTACAAAACACTTTTGCTGCCATTCACAAAGGAGAAGGGGTCTCTTTGGGACCCCTTCCTTTTTGCGATTGGACCTACCACCAATTTGAAATTGTTGGTAAATCCAATTGTTTTGCGACCTCATTCGTGGTTGCAAAACAATCTTACATCCCCCTGTGACTCGCTATTAGGAAGGGACGCCCTTGGCATGCCCTTTTCTAAATATTGGGAGTCAGTAACAGGTTAACGACTCGCAAAACAGTACATGCTACAACCCTTTCTAGCGGTCACAAACGGGCCCATTTCCCATTTGTGACCGCTAAAAACGGTTGTACATCTGGCCCTAGGCTCCGCCTATACAAACTGCCTCTTCAAGCCATACTCAATAACACAAATCAATTACCTTTACATGGCTTACCTCAGCCTCAAAGCACCGAGCTAGGATATAGAAAAGATATGTCAACATGTCTTTGCATAGTAACATTCAACGCTGTTCATGAGACATAGTATGATACAATCAAAACAGAAAGGCCACGTTATAGGGAAATAAGGGGAAAAAACTCTACCATTCTAATTATTTCTGTTTTCTCAATGTTTTCTTAAATTCATTTTAACGGGGGACGGCCACCCAACACGTTTTAAAAGTGCAAAAGAGGCACATGATACTTTGTTACTTTATGTGAAGCCTTCATGCCAGTGCATCCGCATAAATGATCCCAATATCATGAACCTCTTTTTCACTTGAACTGCGTCAGAGATAAGCAATGAAGACGACAGATGGTGGCTGCCAAGTGTTAACTTTCAGCTGCTAAATTTAGAAAAAAATGAAAGAAGCTAAATTGGGAAAAAAATAACATGACTGGATGATTCTGGAATTCGGTACAGTGGGCCATTCAAAGCCACAAAATATTCTGGATAGCATGTCCCCTTTAACAAATAATCAATCATCTCACAGCCTCCTCTCCAACTCACTCACCCCAAAAAAATTAGCTAACACGTTCCACTTCAGTTAAAAAGAGAGGGTTTATTCTAGGAAGCATTGCCAAGCCGCTCACGCCACAACAAGACCTATATAGGTATTATGCAAGTTACATGTATAAATTCCTGCAATCCGTATAAAACGCTGCCCGTACGTTTTTGGTATTGCTCGTTCTGTAATACCACGTAAGCGGCTCAGTTCCAGGTGCAGTACCTTCAAAATCAAGCGTCCCTCATTTGCACGCTTTTGTGTTTCTATGCAAATGCCAACATTCTCTTGCCCCTGAGCATTCTCCTGTAATGGAACCAAGAAGGGGTATAACGGAGGCCTCTGCAGCCCCCGCAGTGCGGAGAGCCGGGTTTTTTTTTGTTTTGGGAGGGGCCCCCTCACCCTCTCAGCCACGCCACTGCATGCAATAAGAAATAGTTAACCGCTTAACCACGGCGGCAATTCCTCCGCGGTGCGGCAGTTTAACGCAGTCGGCGGGGCCACGTCGGCCAACGGACGTACACAGCACTACGGAGGTAATGCGCGACGGCCGTTGGCCGATGCAAGCAGCGAATGGGTTATATGCCTAGGAGAGATACTCTGTTTTAGGAGCGGGCCCCTGCAGTGTGGGGGAGGGCAATCGTGTACATCCTGTGATTCTGGGCAAATCACTTAATCTCCACGTGCCTACAAAAATGAATGTGTCCTCATGTAATGCAGCTGGTGCTCATGTAAAGCGCTCCGATACCCGATCCAGGTCAAATTACCGCTATATAAAACTCTGTAAAAAATAAATAAATAGGGCCCCCCCCCCTTCTGCAAGGGGTCCCATCATTTTGTGTTATTCCACTGGAACCATACACAAAACAAACAGGCTCCAGAGAGACGTGCTGAATGCCCACCACTAAAGAGGTAATAGACATTTAGGGGTATTTTTACCATGATTTTGTCTGGGCGCTAGCACAGTACTATGCAATACAAAAATTTGTATTGATTTACCTCCAGAGTCAGGAAAAATGTCCCAGAGACCTTTCAGCGTTACCTATCTAGCTATTAGTGGGTATAATCTTGGACTCAACAAAAAGGTGGTCAGGGGGGCACCTTAGAGCAACACTCATATGATTTGTCATTAGGGGAGTAGCTTAGCTAGTGAGGTTTGAGGGTGCGAGCCCAAGATTTCCCAACTGTGGGGCATATCAACAAGGCCTGGAGTTGAAATTCTCGCAGCTTTAGAGTCCATTTTCGGACGAAAAGCAGCGATAATTTTAACCTCCTATTAGTAAGGACACGCTAACGCGTGAGCCTATGCTTCTTCGCCCATTCCCTTTGCGCCTCACCTCGCATCGCTAATGAGAAGCGAGGTAGGCGTGCCCGTCTGAAATACTGGGCAAATCCTGGCTAACACAGCTTCTCCGTATTAACAAGGGTATTGCTAACCTGACTAGCGACATAAAAAGTAGTGCTAACCAGGTTTTTCGCCGGTTTCTTACGCCTGCTTTTTTTCCTACTATGCCATATCTATCATTGGAGGTGGATTATTATACTGAGTCCACATCTCCCTAATTACAATATTTTCCCTAACGCTGTTCCCTATCGCTGGATTTCCAGTGATACTGCCGCTTATCGCCGCTATAGGCTGGATTTCTATCGCCTCGGCGATGCACCTTGTGCGCTGACCGGGCGATAGAATCCGGCGATAGACGGCGTTGGGATTTGTCAGCGATAAATATCGCTGCCGCTTGTTGATATGCCCCTGTCTCCACAGTGTACCCTACAAAGAAAGAGTGTTCGTTAAGCAGAGGTTGGGGTGGGTGAATTACTAGCATCCAGAGGCTTGAGTTCGGTTGGTAAATGGAGTCAACGGAAAAAAGGATGTTTTTTTTTTTTTTAATTAATCCACATTCTTGAGGCTCATCAAATCTATCTGTTAATTTTGTAACAACTAGTAGAATACTGGTAAACTGGACATTTGCTATTGGAAACTGACATCTGTAGGAAACTGTTATCTACACTTTACAGGTTCTAATTAGGCAGCTAACAAGACAACATGCCTGCTACTGGGATCTGTGTGTATAACAGTTCAGGTCACAGGTTCAGTGCAAGTTAGGGTCTTGAGTGGGCAAATGCACTTGTTGCACAAACCAAAAGGTCTGAGATATGTGTGTGTGTCTGTGTGTGCATGTGCATACATGTGTGGGTAACCTCAAGGTTATTTTTGTAGGTGTTTGATACATAGCTTGAACTTAACTATGTACCCTAGTACTTGTTTAAAATATAAGGCCTCATTCACAAAGGTAAACTTACACTTTTGTGTAAGTTTACTACATTTTGATATTCACAAATGTAAACTTAGACCAAAAGTCTAACTTTACTACTTTTCTCTATTCACAAAGGTAAACTTAGACTAAAAGTCTAACTTTACTAGTAGTAACTTACCTTTGTGAATATCGAAAAGTAGTAAAGTTAGACTTTTGGTCTAAGTTTACTTTTGTGAACACCGAAAAGTAGGACACTTACACAAAAGTGTACATTTACTTTTGTGAATCGGGTCCTTAGTAAACATTTCATCACCTAGGTAGAAAACTCAGTTTTCTACCTTCAAAGGTTGCTTTGGAGCAGATTATGTGAGAGGCTCCAAGTATCAGGTCAGCTGAATAATGAAAAATGTCCTAGCTAACGTAACGGAAAGTTTCAATTCCATTAAGGACTCGGAGGCAAGGATTATGCTAACACTTTCCATGCTTTATTGCACGGCAGCCATTTTAAAACTTACATTTAGACACATTTCCCAAACACCCTTGGGAAAATGGTCAGAAAAAAAACAAAGAAGGGACCAACATGTCCCTCAGTCCATATGGCCAGTCACAGTCCAGGAATCCTCTCCTAGTCCATCCTTGCTGACTTGTTCGTCCTCTTTCTTTGCGACGAAGCACCGTCTGCCAGATCAAGTATCCTGTTTTCCGTAATCTGTTCCTGGAAAAAAGCAAACAACACATGAGAACCTAAGCCCAGAAAGGTCAAGCAAATCAGGCACCAGAGGAATACCAAGCCACAACTGTAAATGATCAAAACAGGCCAACTAATAAAACCCTGAACAGGTTTAAACACCAGCATCAGACTACTGCGTTAAGGAAAACAAAACAATACTGCAGATAAAATTCAACGTCAAAAGAAAAACACATACTTACTCCAACGGAGGGAATCTCGTGGAGCGCTGCGGTGGGATAATCCTTGCCTCCGAGTCTTTAATAGAATTGAAATTTTCCGTTACGTTAGCTAGGAAATTTTTCATTCTATTTCAGGACCTGAGGCTTCGGATTATGCTGCTTCAAAGCTTACTTACCACCAAATGGGCCATATCAATGACCGGTTTAAAATAGAACCTCTTAAAAATTGAATCTGAGGACCAGTCTGCCGCATTCATAATGTCCTCTAAACTGGCTCCCAGAGAAAAAGCCTTCGAGGCCATAGCCCCTCTTGCCGAATGAGCCCCAAATTGTCGTAGGCTAATGCCTACCTCCTGCATAACCCAACGCACCCAACGTGCGATAGTAGGTGACGAAACTGCCTTGTGCGGCTTTTTAAGCGCAATCAAGAGCTGACGCTCTCCAGGAGGACGGATTTCCTCAGACATCTTCTCATACGCCTTCAGACAACACATAACACAAAGCTTGGGAGAGTCTGGGAACGCTGGGTACTCAATCGTTCAAGTATGTGTTTTAGTCCTACGACTAACAGTGAAAGACACCCCCGAAGGAGAGAAGATTCTGCCTGTGAAGTCCAGCGCTCGCATGTCCGAAACTCTGCGGTATGAAACCTAACAAAGAAGCATCGCTAGTTTCGCAGACAGTTCCTTGCGAGAAAGAAATTCGTGTGCTGCCAAGAAAGAAACAGATTAAGCACTCTATTGACATCCCATAGCTCCGAGTACCTGGGTTCCGGAGCAAGCGATAAACGGAGATCTCTCAAGAGCCTACAAACAAAAGTATGTTCTACCACTGGTTTGCCATCCAGTGGAGAATGCCCCACTGAGATCGCCGAACGGAAGGTGTTGACTGACCGGTAAGCGACACCCTGCTGAGCTAAGTGTGCCAAAAAATAAAAAATGTGGACCACGTCGGCGTCCACGTGATCACAATCCAGTCGCACACACCAACGATGCCATCTTGTCCAGGCCGCACGATAACACTTGACAGTACTATCTGACCAGGCCCTGGACAAGAGGTTCTCAGCGAACTGCGAAAGGCCCGCAAGCAACCATCGTCCCCTGCAATCCTCCACGCCATTAGGTGGCGAGAGCCTTCGAGAACCATCTGATAAGGAACCCCGTCCGGATTGAGAAGAAGCTCTGGAAGGCGGGGGAGTGGGATCGGAGAATCCCAAGAAAGTTCCAGAAGAACCGGAAACCACACTTGAGACCTCCAAATGGGCGTGATGAGAACCATGCGGGCTCATTGTCGCGGGTCTGGGCAGACGCCCTCCTGATCATGGCGAAAGGAGGGAACGCATACGGTTCCTCCTGCGTCCAATCCTGCAGCAACGCATCGATGGCTCTCGCCAGGGGTTCAGCCTCCATCTGAAGAAACGAGGAAGTGGTGATTCAGTCTGAAAGCAGAAAGATCCACAGAAAAAGGGCCCCAAAGGTCCTGCAGCCGAGAAAAAACATCCGGGTGCAACTTCCACAGGCTGGAATCTCGGAAATGGCGCGACTGCTAATCAGCCACCAGATTCTCCCGACCTGGGAGATACTCCGCCGTCAACGAGATCCGATTGTCGAGGCAAATATGCCAAAGATTCGCTGCAAGATCCGAAAGCACCTTTGAGCGAGTACCCCCTAGGTGGTTTATATACGTGACCGCCGAAACGTTGTCCATTTTCAGAAGGACGCAAGACTGGACCCTTTCCTTGGTCCAACAACGCACAGCGAAAGAACCTGCCAAAAGCTCTAGGCAGTTGATATGAAGCTCTTGCTCTTGCGGTGACCACAAACCACCTGTGGAGAAACCACCTGTGGAGAAATCTCCACACCTGGTGTCCCAGCCCGACCTGCTTGCGTCGGACTCTATGATGAAGTCTGGAGCGGAACAAAAAATTGCTAAAAAATTAGTATTGATTTACCACCAGAGTCAGAAAAAATGTCCCAGAGACCTTTCAGCGTTACCTATCTAGCTATTAGTGGGTATAATCTTGGACTCTACAAAAAGGTGGTCAGAGGGGCACCTTAGAGCAACACCCATATGATTTGTCATTAGGGGAGTAGCTTAGTTAGTGAGGTTTGAGGGTGCGAGCCCGGGATTTCCCAACTGTGGGGCATATCAACAAGGCCTGGAGTTAAAATTCTCGCAGCTTTAGAGTCCGTTTTCGGACGAAAAGCAGCGATAATTTTAACCTCCTATTAGCAAGGACACGCTAACGCGTGAATCTATGCTTCTTCGCCCATTCCCTTTGCGCCTCACCTCGCATCGCTAATGAGAAGCGAGGTAGGCGTGCCCGTCTGAAATACTGCGCAAATCCTCGCTAACACAGCTTCTCCGTATTAACAAGGGTATTGCTAACCTGACTAGCGACAGAAAAAGTAGTTCTAACCAGGTTTTTCGCTGGTTTCTTACGCCTGCTTTTTTTCCTACTATGCCATATCTATCATGGGAGGTGGATTATTATACTGAGTCCACATCTCCCTAATTACAATATTTTCCCTAACGCTGTTCCCTATCGCTGGATTTCCAGTGATATTGCCGCTTATCGCCGCTATAGGCTGGATTTCTATCGCCTCGGCGATGCACCTTGTGCGCTGACCGGGCGATAGAATCCGGCGATAGACGGCGTTGGGATTTGTCAGCGATAAATATCGCTGCCGCTTGTTGATATGCCCCTGTCTCCACAGTCTACCCTACAAAGAAGGAGTGTTCGTTAAGCAGAGGTTGGGGTGGGTGAATTACTAGCATCCAGAGGCTTGAGTTCGGTTGATAAATGGAGTCAAGGGAAAAAATGATTTTTTTTTTAAATGAATCCACATTATTAAGGCTCATCAAATCTATCTGTTAATTTTGTAACAACTAGTAGAATACTGGTAAACTGGACATTTGCTATTGGAAACTGACATCTGTAGGAAACTGTTATCTACACTTTACAGGTTCTAATTAGGCAGCTAACAAGACAACATGCCTGCTGCTGGGATCTGTGTGTATAACAGTTCAGGTCACAGGTTCAGTGCAAGTTAGGGTCTTGAGTGGGCAAATGCACTTGTTGCACAAACCAAAAGGTCTGAGATATGTGTGTGTGTCTGTGTGTGCATGTGCATACATGTGTGGGTAACCTCAAGGTTATTTTTGTAGATGTTTGATACATAGCTTGAACTTAACTATGTACCCTAGTACTTGTTTAAAAGATAAGGCCCGATTCACAAAGGTAAACTTACACTTTTGTGTAAGTTTACTACATTTTGATATTCACAAATATAAACTTAGACCAAAAGTCTAACTTTACTACTTTTCTCTATTCACAAAGGTAAACTTAGACTAAAAGTCTAACTTTACTAGTAGCAACTTACCTTTGTGAAAAGTAGTAAAGTTAGACTTTTGGTCTAAGTTTACTTTTGTGAACACCGAAAAGTAGGAAACTTACACAAAAGTGTACATATACTTTTGTGAATCGGGTCCTTAGTAAACATTTCATCACCTAGGTAGAAAACACAGTTTTCTACCTTCAAAGGTTGCTTTGGAGCAGATTATGTGAGAGGCTCTAAGTATCAGGTCAGCTGAATAATGAAAAATGTCCTAGCTAACATAACGGAAAGTTCCAATTCCATTAAGGACTCGGAGGCAAGGATTATGCTAACACTTTCCATGCTTTATTGCACAGCAGCCATTTTAAAACTTACATTTAGACACATTTCCCAAACATCCTTGGGAAAATGGTCAGAAACAAAACAAAGAAGGTACCAACATGTCCCTCAGTCCATATGGCCAGTCACAGCCCAGGAATCCTCTCCTAGTCCATCCTTGCTGACTTGTTAGTCCTCTTTCTTTGCGACGAAGCGCCGTCTGCCAGATCAAGACTCCTGTTTTCCGTAATCTGTTCCTGGAAAAAAGCAAACAACACATGAGAACCTAAGCCCAGAAAGGTCAAGCAAATCAGGCACCAGAGGAATACCAAGCCACAACTGTAAATGATCAAAACAGGCCAACTAACAAAACCCTGAACAGGTTTAAACACCAGCATCAGACTACTGCATTAAGGAAAACAAAGGTCTATCCCCTTCTTGGGATCCTTGATGAACTTAGCGAGAAAAAATGTCGCCATTCTCGCGTCGAGCTCAGGCGTTTGTGTGACTTTCCCGTCAAGGAAAGGACGGAGGCATTCTGAACGCAAGCGACTGCGAGCCTCCTTGCCCATTGGAGTGCATGTCCTGCTGGACACATAACTGGCCACCTTAGCAGAAGGCTTCCATTCCGAGGACCGTGGATGCATCAAGAGTTCCGGGTCTAACATATAGGAACCCCCCGAGGGAGCCTGAGTGTCTGAGGGGAGATGCGATGCAGCGGGACGCCATGGCCTGGAAGGTCATCATCTGTATCCCCCTGGTCATCATCGCTCGTGTCCGGAGCGGGACTGGGTGGATCTGTGGGCGCAGCAGGAGGAGAAGGGATTATTGGATGGGCCTGCGGTATTTTTTGGGCCAGGAAGGCTTCACGCAGGCGTTCAAAAGAACCCTGATCAACACCATCCACCCTGGGGCGTTTTGCGGTAGCCAGGTCACTATTAGGGACCGGTTGCTGGGCAGAGGGCGCAGCCGGGGCCCACTGAGCACAGAACTGTTCAAGTTCTTTGCAAAGGTGCCCCTCCATGGGGCCCATGACCTCTTCTATAGCGCAGTAGATAGAAGAATCCACCGCGTCGAAGATATTGTCATCCCATGGCAAGTGGTTAAGGGGATCCTCCCCCCAGTTATTGTCTCCCTGTTGGGACATGTTAAACTGTCCAAAACCACCACTGGAGCAAATAGAAAAAACAGTGGCACCCCCTACAGTCTATTGACTGAAAACCAATCTGCTGGGGACCAGCGCAATTCACAGGGTAAAACCCTATTCAAATGAAGAAGACCCCAAAGAGCCTCAGGAACACACTAAAGTATGCGTAGGGAGAAAAACACACACCACTCAGCCCTGGAACGTGTCCCACCAGGCCCCAATTAAGCCTGTGAAAGAAACTGCCTGATCGCCAAAGCAAGAATACACCCAAAGGGCGTCACAAACACCACACACACCGACTCGCAAAAACAAGTGTAAGTCAGGTGCGAGCCAAGCTTTACAGACCCTCGAAGAGGGCTTCTGTCTCCAGGGGAGGTGAAGGCAGGCAGGCAACAGCGGGTGGAATGACAGGAATGTAATGCCATAAAATTCCGCGCACGCCGTTGCCAGCGAGAGGAAACTGCTGCGGAGAAAACTATGCAACAGCGCCTCTGGCTGTCAGGGGGGCAACCGCGCCTCACGAGCACATAATGCAGCGGGCCGGGAGGACAGGAAACCAAAGAGCCGGAGCTCAAGCCACCACATCCAAACAAGCCATGCTGAGAACAGACCATAGGCGTGGGGACAACGGTAGCGCGCTGAAGTGCTCACCCGAGCAGGCCGACAGCCAGCCTGAGGTAAGACGCCACAACGTGCTAGGGCTGTGCGAAAAGTCAACACACTATGGCAACATAAACAATGCACAAGTACAAGAGACAGGCGCTGGACGCTGCAAGCAGTCCCACGGCCGACTTACATAGAAAATACAAGAACAAGCAGAGAACACTAGAAAAACACTCATCTGAGGCTGATGAGCAGCAAAGAAAGAGGACGAACAAGGCAGCAAGGATGGACTAGGAGAGGGTTCCTAGATTGTGATTGGCCATATGGACTGAGGGACATGTTGGTCCCTTCTTTGTTTTGTTTCTGACCATTTTCCCAAGGGTGTTTGGGAAATGTGTCTAAGTTTAAGTTTTAAAATGGCTGCTGTGCAATAAAGCATGGAAAGTGTTAGCATAACCTGAAGCCTCCGGTCCTGACATAGAATTGCCTTTGTTTATCGTTGACATGTAGTTTGGGGGACAAAGAGAGAAGGGCTGCACTAAATGAGTATTACATAGATTCAAATGGACATGGGCCACTGCCGTGATGAGCCCAAGGGAATCCAGAGAAAAGATGCAACCAAACACAACTCGGAGTCCCTGGACCTAACTTTTCAACTGGACAGTGCATTTATTAGGTGGGTGTGACACCCCAACCCCCAGTTAACTCCTGCCCCTATGTGTTACATTCACAGGGTGGGTGCAGTCTGAAATTGTATCCCCTTTTATCAAGGCCTTATTATTGTATTTTTTTCAGGTGAAAACCCCAAACATCAGTCAGGGCTTGTGGGTAGTGGGACAGGGAGGGGTGTCGTGTGGGGGGCAGTATTAAGTCGCCCAGGGGGGTTAATTGCACAATATATATATTTTTTTGAAAAACACTTACCTTGCCGCCGGTCCCGCATCTCTGCTCCTGCTTTCCTTGTCTTCAACCAGGAAGCACAGCCAGACTCCACTGACCATAAACAACTCTGCAATGCAGCGTTGTGATTGGTATGCACCCAAGTTCCCCTGACCACTCACAAAGCTGCAATGTAATGCTGTGATTTGTCTGAGCGCCATGACACAAACCTTATCATCATTTTATGTTTTGTGTATATAAATAAAATATTATCAATATTGCAAAAACAGTACTTTTGACTGGTCCTACAAACAGAACCTAAAAAAAGCACCCACTCTTGTGAAAGACTGCATCTACCTTTCTGATAGGCATCAGGACCACCACCATGTGCCAGAAGGACAGGGTGCACACACATAAAGCACCGGCTGGACCTGTCGTTCGGGCTGTGCGCCTGCAAGGGAGGCCACATATTTTACTTCAAGGTAATAGTATGTATAATAGCTGTCTGGGTGAAGGGCTGTTGCTGGCTGGTGCTCAATTGGTGGTGTGCACCTGTCCTTTACAATGTTTCTAGTGTTTAAATGCCAGGAGGTGCCGTAGGTTCTGGTGGATGCTATACGTTGACCAGTACTATACGTGATGTACAGACACACGTCACAGAAATCTTCATGCCTGGTATCTGGTTCCTTGTTGAGTGCCTTGACTGTCTTCTTGCCGCTTGACTTTCAGCTTAAACTTAGCTTTGGAAAACTATCCTAATAACAAATATGACCTTACCTTAACAATGACCTAAGAAATATTTTAGAGACCTTAAGGAAGCGTCCTACTTGACTCTCCAATGTGACAATAAGGAAATCCAGCCTGAAAAGGCGCCAGTTTAGTTCATATGTTGAAAAGGTCACCATTATTAAAGAGACCAGTACTGATTGCTACTGCAAGATTCGCAGTGTTAACCATTCCTGAAACCAATTTTCTTCTGTACGCAAAATGATTATTAAAAATACAATCTTAATTATGTTTACCAAGTTCAGGACTTGAGCTCCTTAGACTCTCCTCTAGCAGCTCCTCGCTTCCCTTTACAAGTGCCAAGCAGGCAAGGAGTGACATTAAGGGCCGGACTTGGAACCCGGGAGTGAGGGGAGGATGGGGCATGCAAGTGTGAAGCACTGCTGCTTAACAAAACCAGCCCCCAACACTGCTGCTTTTGTTACTGGGGGCCGATATTTCAGCACCGCTGCAAAACCGGCCCCCAGTAACAAAACTGGCGCCCACTGCTCCAAAACCGGCCCCCACCCTTTCAAAGTATTGGGCAAATGCCTGATGCCGCTACAGCCAGTCCGGCCCTGGTGACACTGTAGAAGACAGACATCATTAGCCCCATGCTCTCCACTGACCATTGTATTTCACAGTGAGGGCAATCGTCAACAGTGAACATGGGGGTGGGGGCCGCAAGTGTGAAGCACTGTTACTTAACAAAACCAGCACTGCTGCTTTTGTTACTGGTGGCTTACACTGCTGAAAAACTGACCTCCAGTAACAAAACCGTCAGCAACTGCTCCAAAACCTGCCCTCACCCTTTCAGCGTCCAGGGCAAACACCCGATGCCCATTATGGCCAGTCCGACCCTGGTGAAGTTGCAGAGGACAGACAACATTAGCCCCGTGCTCTCCACTGACCATTGTGTTTCAAAGTGAGAGTGATCGCCAACAGTGGGCACCACAAGCCTGATAAGGAGGGGAGGTTCTTACTTACAAGTGTTTAAAAGTCTGCATTCTGTTCAATAAACTGATCAAAATAGCAGGTCAGTGCTCGTTCTGTGTTTGGTGCTCCACCATGCCCTGCAACCTGAATACTGGGCTGGGTCGATTGGCTCTCACATGCATCAGATCAGGACTCACCCTCCCACATAGTCGCCCTCCTCTGCCCTGTGCATCCACCATCTTAGCAAGGAAAGATGGTGAGGGGACAGACACTAAGAATCTTTTGCTCCCACTTACTTCATGTTTCAAAGCAAGATCAACCACTAGCAGTTATCATGACAGAGACATGATACTCAGGAGAGTGTTTTTAACTTGAAAATGCTGAACAGGCCTTATAGGAAGCTGGCTCTGTATATACTAAACCAAAGTAAGGTATAGTGTGCACAGAGTCCACGGAGTCCTCAGAGGTATAGCAGAAGCTAAATTAGATAATCTCTAACAGCTCTCTTTGTGGTAGTGTGGTCGAACAGTTAGGCTTATCAGGAGGGTGTGTTAAGCATTTATTGTATTCACTCAATCAAGGCTGGTGGCACACAGAGACAAAATCCAAACCAATTAGTTAAGTATAAAAAGGTGTACTTACATTTTATTCCGTAGAACCAAGCAGGACTTGGCACAGGTAAGTAAGGAATATTTTCAAATGCAAGGCTGTACACAGTAATTCAATTGTAGATTGTATTGGAATCATTTAATGGTTTGTGTTACTTTTAAAAGAGTTCAAAACACAGAAAGATTACTTTTGATTACTCTTCAATTACTTTTCAGCTTCTTTAATTTCAAATTTGTTTTATTGGTTTTAAGGGCAAGAATGCTAGGCAAAGCAAAACAGCAGGCATGCAGTAGGCACATGTAGCGAGCGAGACAGACGGGCACGTCTTCTCTAAGAGTCTTCAAAGAAGCAAGTAAAACATGCCGATACAGAAATACACCACCGGTATTATGGTGAAAGTGCCATGTAAGAAAGTCAACTGAGCAGAACAAGAAGAAGAACCCAGCCCCGCACCCTTTACCCAACATCCCTCCCCTCCCCCCTCCCTGACCAGTATGCCATGTGTCTGGAGCCTCTATTATAGCACATTCAGAGTGGTATGCTACAAGGTGTTCAAGTTCGTGGGGGATCACGTGGTGGTTCCGTGAGCCGTAGAATGCGGAGATATTTCGGGCATGTGATTTCGTGAAATTCTCTGGATAAGAGGGACAGAAGCGGTTGCCAGACCTTCTGAAAGGAGTCAGCAGTGTGTGTGAGCGTGGCCTGGATACGTTCCATGCCCAACGTGAACCACAGTTTATGCAGCCAGCCAGTGTGGGTGGGTATGGTAGTGGATCCCCAGAGTGACAGGATATGTTGTGACGCTGCTTGCACGGCAATGCCTATCTGTTTGCCCCGGGGAGACCTCAAAGGGAATGTAAGTGCGTTGGGCAGCCCCAGGATTGTGTATGCAGGAAAGCGCGGGATTTCAGTTTCAAAGGTGGAGTCGATATCATCCAAAACCGCTTTCCAATACCCTTGCAGAGCGCGGCAGTCCCACAGAAGATGGGTCAGAGTGCCCTTTTCACCGCAGCCCCTCCAACACAGCGCGCTTCGAAGTGGATTGCTTTGATTGAGTCTGGCCGGGGTAAGATGCCAGTAGATGGCCAATTTCACCGCCGCTTCCCTGGCACTAGTATTATGAGTGGTGTGTGCAGCTCTGTAGTATACAAACCCCCATTCCTTGGGTGACAGTGCCCTGCCGATTTCTGATTCCCAGCATTTCTGTCCCGCTGTCTTACCTGGGCCAGCCACGGGAAGTAACATCTTGTAAAGGTCTGAGTTAAGGTGCCTATCCAAGTCTTTCGTCACCAGCCATTTCTCGAATGGCGTCATTTGCCGACTAACTAGGGGAGCGCAGTCCGGGCTCAAGAGCCAGTGGCGGAGTTGGAAGTATTGGAACATGTGGGACCCGGTCACTCCGTAGCCCTGTGTAATATCGGTGAGGGGGAGAAAGCCCTTTAAGTCAAAGAGATGGCCAGCCGAACGGCAGTTCGTACCACGCCACTGCGGAAAGGCACGAGGATCATCGCCCGGCGGAAATTCCGGATTGTCGAAGAGCGGAGTGAGCGGGGAGGGGAAAGTCGTCAGGTTTCTCTTGACCGCCACCATGTCCCAGGATTTCATAATGGTGCGTGTGATGGAGGAGCGGAGGAGATATCGTGGTCTATGCTGGCGGGCAAGGAATGGGATCTTCCACAGTGACGTCTGGGCCATCGCTTTTCAGCTTCTTTGAGTACTTCGGGTGATATGCCCGGATATCATACACTAGACAGGGAAGTACGACAATTCTTAAGTTAAAGCATAGTTACTTTTCTTTCTTACAAAACAACAGTTCAACACAACATTTTTAGGAACAGAACTCGTAAAATTGGTTCCATTGGAAAAAGAAGGTTATTGGTTTGCAGAAAAGTAGACAACATGCAAGAATAGTATTTGGGGGTTAGAACCATGGTTCCCCAAGGTTCAGGTACTCAAATTACACCGCCAGTGGCACTAGGGCTGCCTTACTCCCTGCAACCTACGAAGAAGAAGGACAGAAGAAGTCGCACAGCAGAGGAGACTGCACAGAAGAACTGACTTGGTCCCAGCCCTAACGTCCTGTCTGCGTGACGGGGGAAGCAGCAGCTCAATGACGACGGCGTCGGTCTTCGGTGAGACCAGGCGTGCTGTGCGAGATGCAGACGGTGCTGTCTGTGGTGCTGGCTGGACACAGATCCAGTGACTCTGTTGGTGACGAAGTCGGTTGCGGTTCCCTTTCCCTGTGGCAACTGAAACAGCGGCTCCAGAAGCGGTACCCAGAGGTTGGTGAAGTATTTGCTGTCCCTGAAACTTCAGAACAGGAGGCCAGATCAATTTCAGGCCCTTGGAGATACTCAATGAAACAAACAGTGGGAAACCCAATAGACCCTTCAAGGCTTGGGAATTGCAAGAAATAAAAGGTAACTGTGCCTACAAGGGATTTTGCAAAAGAACTATTGATGGACAGAATGCAGACCAATGCCATACATTCACCCCAGTACAGAGATCTGGGCCTAAATCCATCGTTTTTTTGCTCACCATGCCATTCCAGTTTGGACCCAGCCATACGCAAATAAGTCTTGACCCTGCGCCCAATGGGAACAGTCCAGCCTGAACTGCCAGGCCAGGTCCTCCCTGGACTGGAAACAAGCATCCTAGAACCGGTTTCGGGGTTTCACCCCTCTTCAGCCAAGATAGCTTGATTCCAGTGGCATGGAGAGCACGGGACTCACGTTTGAGCATACCCATCCCACTCGGGGTGACAAATGCAAAAATAACTATTGATAGACAGAATGCAGAACAATGTCATACATTCACCCCAGTACAGAGATCTGCGCCTAAATTCATCGTTTTTTTGCTCACCATGCCATTCTTTTGGACCCAGCCATATGCAAATCAGTCTTGACCCTGGGCCCAATGGGAACAGTCCAGCCCGAACTGCCAGGCCAGGTCCTCCCTGGACTGGAAACAAGCATCCTAGGACCAGTTTCGGGGTTTCACCCCTCTTCAGCCAGGATAGCTTGATTCCAGTGGCATGGAGAGCACGGGACTCACGTCTGAGCATACCCGTCCCACTCGGCGTGACCAATGCAAAAAGATTAATTGATGGACAGAATGCAGAACAATGTCTAACGTTCACCCCAGTACAGAGATCCAGGCCTAAATCCATCGTTTTTTTGCTCACCGTGCCAATCCAGTTTGGACCCAGCCATATGCAAATCAGTCTTGACCCTGCACCCAATGGGCACAGTTAAGCCCGAACTGCCATGCCAGGTCCTCCCTGGACTGGAAACAAGCATCCTAGGACCGGTTTCGGGGTTTCACTCCTCTTAAGCTTGATTCCAGTGGTAAAGAGAGCACGGGACTCACGTCTGAGCATACCCATCCCACTCGGGGGGACAAATGTAAAAAGAACTATTGATGGACAGAATGCAGAACAATGTCATGTTCACGATGCTCAGTCAAGCTAATTATGCAAATTACTCTATGGTTAAGTCCCAAATGGTAACTAACCTTAGAAAAATCGGAAACATCAATTCACTCATTTAAATCTAACTTAATATATCAAGAACAATTTGAAAACACAGGTGTAGATTTATGAATTTCTTGTTCATTTAATGAAAATAAACAAAACGGGGGGTACAAATTGTGATAACAAAAACACAATGACAGAGGTAAACAAACCATATATAGAAGTTGTGACCTTCAAATAATTTGTAATGACATCTATTTCAAAAATCATATAGGCAGAAAAAGAATCTAACAGAACAGAAAACAATTCCTGCCAAATTAAATCATTAAAGAGAATAGATGAGCTTGCCATTTACATAATTAGCTTGACTGAGCATTATAAACAAAATCCCTTGTAGGCACAGTTATCTTGGAGATACTCAGTACAAGTAAAGACAGTTCACTCCAGTCCTTTCACTGTCCAGGGCAGAAGCAGCCACTGCAGGCCAACCCTACAAAGCAACAACACAGCACAGGGGCAGTATTCCTCCTGGCAGCTCTTCCGACTCTTCTTCTTGACAGGTTCCTTGATTCCAGCGAGTTCTAAAGTTTAGGGATTTGGGCCCCACTTTTTATGGCCCAAAATCCTTTGTCCTCCCAGGCAGAGAGTGTCTGAACTTAGTCCAAACCAGTTTGGTCCTCTCTGGCCCAGCTTCCCAGCAGGAGGCGGAGACAGCATTGTCCAAGGCAGACAGGGCCTATTCGGGTACAAGGGAAATCTCCTCCCACCACTCTAAATGCAGATCGGGCCTTTTCAGGTGCTAATGACAACTCCTCCCACTATTCTGAATGCAGCCCAGGTCTATTCAGCCCATCCCTGACCCATCTAGACTCTCTGGAGCCACTGCTCCTTCCCGGCCCCTGTCACTCCAAGGCCAGACAGTCAATATACATCCGAGCAGAGGCACACAGGATGGCTAAGCAAGAAAAAACCTACTTTCTAAAAGTGGGATTTTCAAAAACAGAATGTAAAAATCACCTTTACTAAAAGATGCATCTTTAGATTCTGAGTTCAGGCATACCAAACTTTATTTTCCTATCTGGTCCTAATGGGAAGTTAGATTTATAAGGTGTTATAAATTAACTCCCATGCTTTCCCATGGGACAGATAGCCTTTCCATAGTGAAAAACGAAGTGCACTGTAATTCGCTACCAGGACATGTCACACACACCAGTACATGTCCTACCTTTAATATACACTGCACCCTGCCCACAGGGGTACCTTGGGTCTACCTCAGGGGTGACTGGCATGTAAGAAAAGAGAAGGTTAGGGCCTGGCAAGTGGGTATACTTGCCAAGTCAACATGGCAGTTACAAACTGCGCACAGACTCTGCAGTGGCCGGTCTAAGTTACCTTTTCAGGGCTACTCATGTGGGTGGCACAATCTGTGCTGTAGGCTCACTAGTAGCATTTGATGTACAGGCCCTGGCATACTCAGTGCACTTTACTAGGGGCTGACTAGTATATCAAATATGCCAATCATGGAAACACAAATCCATACCACAATTGGCACAGAGAGCATATGCACTTTAGCCCTGAATAGCAGTGGTAAAGTGCCAAGAGTCCCAAAACCAACAACGTCAGGTCAGGAAAAAATAGGAGGAAGAAGCAAAAATTTTGGGGATAACCCTGCAAAAAAGGGCAATTTCCAACTGTACCCATGGTACCTTTTACAAGAAATATGCCAAATGCGGGGACAAAGGTACAGTTTTGGGAAAGAACACAGGCCCTGGGAACCTGATTGGCAGGGACCCGGTGTACGTCATGTCAAAGTGCCTCAGAAACCTGGTAAAAAGTGTGGTGGGGGAAGGAGGAGGGGGGTTACTGCAAAAGTAACCCACTTTCCTGCAAGGCCACATTCTGTTAGGGAAAGTGACTACAATAGTGCTCAGGGCTCGGCGTATTGTGACTGTTTTAGTGTGTGTTTTGTGTTCTTTAGTACTGCTATGCCTCTAATTTTTCAGTTCAGTTTGCCCCTCCACCAGCACACGTCCACCTCTTACCTACTAACGACAGTGTTGGTAAGAAGCAGATTGGCCCTCACACATAAGTTATAGGGACTAACCCTCCTCGGTCACTCACCATGCACCTTCTCACACATTTTTCCCCAGTACATCCACCATTTTAGCATGGAGAGATAGTGCAAAAGATAGACACCCAAGGTTCTTTGATCTCCTAGAATGGTCATGATTCAAATATCAATGAAGCAGTGTTCACAGTGATCTTGATGACAATTTGATATTTTACTAGCCAGTGTTGAAATGTCTGAATTCTGTATCGACAAAAAATAGTGGGCAGGGCCTGGTTTCGACCCAGTATCACATATTGACTGTATTTATATGTATTTGGTCTTCCCTTATTCTGCCCTGCTATTTGTTTTTTCTTTTCTGGTTTCTCCTCTCAGACACTTATTAAGTGTGAGACCATGGAAACAATTACATCCATCCTACTTTAACTTTCAACTATCTGCTTCTTTAACTACCAACCCCATAATAACAGCCCATCTACTTCACCTGACAACTATCCATGACAAATGTATCCCATTCAAGTCCCTCTCATCAGCACTTGTTGCTTCGCAACTCGATTATTGTAACGCCCTCTACATCGGTATGAATAAGAGCCTAACACAGCGTCTTCAGACCGCCCAAAATGCGGCCGCTAAATTCGTTCTTGACGCTCCCAGACTAGCATCATCGACAGCAGCCAGGAAAGCCTTACATTGGCTTCCTATTGAAGCGAGGATCACCTTTAAAGTGCTCTGCCTGACTCATAGTGCACTTTCTGGCAATGGTGCAGGAGGGGTCAAGAAACTGCTGGCCCCCTATGTCTCGGGCAGACTCTTACGCTCTTCCTCAAAAAACTTGCTTGTGGTACCTCGCTTCCGTAAGAGCAGATGGGGCGGTAGGGCCTTTTCCTCAATCGCCCCTAAGCTTTGGAATACCCTTCCATGTGAAATTAAAGCTCACCCTTTGGTTCTGCGGTTTCGCAAAGCACTAAAAACCTGGCTGTTTGCAAAGGCGTACTTGTAGTTACTGTTTTATTGTTTCCCTGGTTCTTCTGTTAGGCGCCTTGATGCCTTCGGGCTAAGTCGCGCGTTATAAGATTCTTTTCATTTCATTTCATTTCATTTCAAGACCCTTAAGAAAACAGGCTGGCTGCCACATAAAGGAACATCCTTAAAAACAAATAAAATGACTATGGAAGAAATTTTCCAACATTAACTACAAGTGCGCACTCCAGTGCCTCTAAAGATTCTACAAAGGTACCATAAACAACGCAAAAAGATTCTACTACTTGACTGCGAGAAATTGGGTTGTTCATTGAGGAGGGTATGACCCCTTCTCAAGCACCAGCCATAATCCTTGCCAGTATGAACTACAAAAAGTTACTTAATCAACCTGTGCTTAACCCTCTGGTAGCTTGGCACAGAAGCAGTTAGGCTAACTTAGAGGCAATGTGTAAAGTATTTATGCAGCACACAAACAGTAATAAAGTGAAAACACTAAAGAAAAAAAATCCCACACCAATTTAGGAAAACAGAGTAAAATGTAATACATTATTTAAGACTAAAA
Organism: Lissotriton helveticus; assembly: GCF_964261635.1. NCBI lineage: Eukaryota > Metazoa > Chordata > Amphibia > Caudata > Salamandridae > Lissotriton > Lissotriton helveticus. Next base: position 998,679,971 of record NC_136067.1, read on the forward strand.
CAGCAAAAATCCATTCAGTAGAACCGGAGATAAGCAATTTTAAAGGTTTTGTAAAAAAGTAGCGTTTATAAGCAAGAAGCGCCAATTGTGATTTTCTGGCCGCAGTAGACTAGGTCCAAGTCACAAGTTCACGCTGACTGCGATAGAGTGCAGACCAGATACAGGACTGAGTTCAGTCCGCTGTAAAAAGTACCTTGTGGGTCAAGATGCAGAGTCCTTGCGTTGGTCTGTGAGGAGCGTGTCAAGGAGCAGTTAACGGGATCTTTGATGCGAGTCCCTGCACCGAGATGTGTCGTGCTGATTCGTGGTCATGAAGCTATCGATGGGAGCTTGGATGCGGGGTCTGGCATTCAGGTAGCTAGTGCTGTGAGGACTTGAGTCTGGATGTGCCAGTGCTCAACTGAGATGCATTGAGCTGCGCCAGTTTTTGGTGTTGAGATGTGTTGCACTGCGTCAGTGCATGCGAAGTTGGCAGTTAGAAGCTGCTATGCCCAGACTGGCATTGAGGTGCGCAGAGAAGTGTTGAGCTGGCCTGGTTGTCAGCGTTAAGATGTCTTGTGCTGGGTTGGCACTGTAAGGAAACCGAGGTGGAGCTATGTGGCACAGTCTTGTGTTGAGATGCATTGGGATGCATTGGGATGCATTGGCACTGAGGAGCCTGTTTTGCCCCTGCAGCACAGACAGGAGGCCAGCTAATTGGCCCTTGGGACACCTTAGGGATCCTGAGTTCAAATTGTAGATTTAGTCCTTCTTCCTCGTCAGTATGGCAGCAGAGCAGTCACTCTTGCAGCAGAGCAGCGTGTAGTTGAGAATCTGGGCAATCCTTCTTGCAACAGAGCAGCACAGCAGTGCTTCTTCTGAGTCTTCTACAGGACCAGAAGTGATCTGAAGAGTTGTGTCTGAGGAAGGTGCCAGCTTTGAGGTGGGTGAAGCTTCTGGTGTTTCCCCCTACAGGGGTGTCTGGAATTTACTGCTTCCCTGCCCTGGTCCCAGTCTGTCTGGGGCCACAATAGCCTAGTGTGAAGTAATTTGTGTGTGAGCTGAGCCATTGCCTTTGAAGTACAAGTGTGGTGAAAGAGTCATCCCCTTATCAAGGCAGAGAAGACCCACCCTGCCAACACCCAGACCCTCCTTTGTGATACCGTCTAGGAGCAATGCACAAAAACCAACTGCCAACTACACCTAGTCATATGACCCAGGAACAGGCAGCAGGTAGAAAATGGTTAGGACAAGAAAATACCAACTTTATTAAAGTGGCTTTTTCAGAATTGTGACTTAAAATCCGACTTTACCATTAAAGAGGGTTTTAAATTACAATTCCTCAGATACTAAACATTTCTTTCCTACTTGCTCCCAATCAGAGGTTATCACTTATTAAATGCAATATCGTAACGCTAGTACCCTATTTTTTTACATGTGATGTAGAGGGGTAAAAGTCCTTAGTGACTCTAGGACTAATATTTTCTGAAGTAATACCTTAGGTGTTCTGAAACAAAGAAATAAAACAGCAAACACACTTGTGCTTGAGGGTATTTCATTTTCATATGCAGGCTGCAGAGAGTCAAATGAAATGTATAATGAAAGTGACAAGGAAATCCATGCTTACAAGGCACTGGTTTGAAATGCTCAGAATCCGACAAAAGATCCAGACTCGGCAAGGATGGGACATTCTTAAGGATTATAGCACACGGGCATTGTCTACGCACAAGTGAAAGGGACCTCTTCACATAAGTTAACATTGCTATTAGCATTACTTTTACACACTTTCACACCTTCATGGCAGCATACTTTACAATCATCAGATAAGTACCAAAGTAGACACTGAGAATGGTGGCAGATGATATCCGCTTTTTTCTGATACCAGCCTCCAATTAATAATAAAAGTAACCCTTTCCTCTCTACGCCCGCTCTCTCTTTTGTGGTCTAGATTTTTAATCATAAATACAGTTCATACGATCGATTACTATAATGAACTTCTGTATTTCTTTTCTTTTCCTCCATCAATTGTATCATTATGTATTGTATTTTAATTATTTTTACCCTTTTAAAACTTTAATAAATTTATTGAACTAAAAAAAAAAAAAAAAAAAAATACAGTTCATACAGTAAAGAAATACATTATATTTTTACTCAGTATTTTGACATGGCACCCTGATACCCACTCTGTTTTTTTTTTTAAACGAATTATCTGTGGCGCTACTTCCCCTATGTTCCTGTAGCCTGCTTTTAGCTGTCTGTCATGCTGTCCTGTCACATCTAAAATGAGTCTATCAAGATGGCCTAATTTGCTCTTCTAGCTGATTTTTTTCATCCACATCTTTTAATGCATTACATGTTCCAAGTGCCCCTTGTGACTCCTGCACTGTCTGGTTGTAGGGAAAATATCCTCCGTTGTACCTCCTTTCTTTTAAATAAAAAAAAAACTGAGATGCAAACCAAGACTGGAGAATAATAGTCTGTCTCTTTTATTGTGCCAAATTTGAGCCGGTAGGCGTAATTAAGATTTCTAGCAAAAGTGACACTTCAGCAAAGAGTTCTTTCTGACGCAGCAATAAACAAAGCATACATTATTTCTGTTGGCCGCAGTTGATGAAGAAGCAAAATCAGATGTTATGTGAGAAAACTGGTCTGTCAAGCTTATCTGAGCATGATGCATCATTCCTCAAATTCAAAAATTATTAAAAAAAGACTAACAGCCTGATTCATCAAGCTAAATTGCACTTGCAAAGGGCAAGATTCTCAGAATCTTGCCTTTTGCGAGTGCAATTTTTGCATTTGGAATTCATCATCCCAAATGCAAAATTCGCTATTAAAGAATTCGCACATTTGCGAAGAATTGCATTTAAGGAATCTCTATTTGAGATTCCTTAAATGCAATTCATGAATCATTTTAAAATTGCGAAATCGCAATTTTGGGCCGCTATTTACCGAGAGGTCAGACCTCGTGGTAAATAGCAAAAACTTAGAAAAATGCATTTAAATGCATTTTTCTAAGTTGCATGTTACACACACACATGTCCTTTGGACATGTGTGTGCGCAACACCAATGTAGATTACATTTCAGGGGTGCTACAGGGTGTCCTTTGGACACCCCTGCACCCTTGAAATCGCATCCTTATTTGCGATTAGCTAATTGCTAATCGCAAATAAGGAATAACTCCCCATTCATTCCTATGGGCCTTAGGCCCATAGGAATGAATGGGGAGTTATTCCTTATTTGCGATTAGCAATTTGCTAATCGCAAATAAGGAACATGTAGGAATCGCAATATTTATTGCAATTCCTACATGAATCCCGTTTTGCAAGTCCTTAATAGCGATTCCTTATGAATCGCTATTAAAGACTCGCAAAACGGGTCTTTGATGAATCAGGCTGTAAGCACTTTCGTCTATAGCGATTTTGATCACTGCACTGCTGATCTGGGGCCATTTCACATACAGTAGGAAACGGTGCAAAACAGAAGGATCAGTCCATTTACAGCACTAGGGGCCTTATTTTGGAGTCCCTTAAGCCTCCATTGCATCACTTTTTGTGACGCTGCAGCGGCGTAAATAATTAACCATATTTACAAAGCGACTCTCGCAGCTGTTCTTACCTGCCGTGACTGTGCTGTGCTTTGTGTAGCCTGCTCCAGCGGAGGAAAAAGGAGTTAAGTGGCACTCGCATTGATTGTTTCTGAGGCTGTTAGACAGGGGCTGGGACTGCGAGACCCAGGCTTCAGCGCGTGAAGACCGGAGCGCACCTGGTGTCTCTTCCCGCCCCTGCTCCGCCCTGTTTGCTGGCTGCCTGCTCCGCCCTGATTTCCAGCCTTGAGTATTTACAGCTCGCGGCCCCCGCTCCGCGGGTGCCGCTCGCAGCTGTTCTTGCCTGCCGTGACTGTGCTGTGCTTTGTGTAGCCTGCTCCAGCGGAGGAAAAAGGAGTTAAGTGGCACTCGCATTGATTGTTTCTGAGGCTGTTAGACAGGGGCTGGGACTGCGAGACCCAGGCTTCAGCGCGTGAAGACCGGAGCGCACCTGGTGTCTCTTCCCGCCCCTGCTCCGCCCTGTTTGCTGGCTGCCTGCTCCGCCCTGATTTCCAGCCTTGAGTATTTAGCCTTGAGTATTTACAGCTCGCGGCCCCCGCTCCGCGGGGGCCGCTCGCAGCTGTTCTTGCCTGCCGTGACTGTGCTGTGCTTTGTGTAGCCTGCTCCAGCGGAGGAAAAAGGAGTTAAGTGGCACTCGCATTGATTGTTTCTGAGGCTGTTAGACAGGGGCTGGGACTGCGAGACCCAGGCTTCAGCGCGTGAAGACCGGAGCGCACCTGGTGTCTCTTCCCGCCCCTGCTCCGCCCTGTTTGCTGGCTGCCTGCTCCGCCCTGATTTCCAGGCTTGAGTATTTACAGCTCGCGGCCCCCGCTCCGCGGGAGCCGCTCGCAGCTGTTCTTGCCTGCCGTGACTGTGCTGTGCTTTGTGTAGCCTGCTCCAGCGGAGGAAAAAGGAGTTAAGTGGCACTCGCATTGATTGTTTCTGAGGCTGTTAGACAGGGGCTGGGACTGCGAGACCCAGGCTTCAGCGCGTGAAGACCGGAGCGCACCTGGTGTCTCTTCCCGCCCCTGCTCCGCCCTGTTTGCTGGCTGCCTGCTCCGCCCTGATTTCCAGGCTTGAGTATTTACAGCTCGCGGCCCCCGCTCCGCGGGAGCCGCTCGCAGCTGTTCTTGCCTGCCGTGACTGTGCTGTGCTTTGTGTAGCCTGCTCCAGCGGAGGAAAAAGGAGTTAAGTGGCACTCGCATTGATTGTTTCTGAGGCTGTTAGACAGGGGCTGGGACTGCGAGACCCAGGCTTCAGCGCGTGAAGACCGGAGCGCACCTGGTGTCTCTTCCCGCCCCTGCTCCGCCCTGTTTGCTGGCTGCCTGCTCCGCCCTGATTTCCAGCCTTGAGTATTTACAGCTCGCGGCCCCCGCTCCGCGGGTGCCGCTCGCAGCTGTTCTTGCCTGCCGTGACTGTGCTGTGCTTTGTGTAGCCTGCTCCAGCGGAGGAAAAAGGAGTTAAGTGGCACTCGCATTGATTGTTTCTGAGGCTGTTAGACAGGGGCTGGGACTGCGAGACCCAGGCTTCAGCGCGTGAAGACCGGAGCGCACCTGGTGTCTCTTCCCGCCCCTTGCTCCTCCTATTTAGGACACACCCTCCTCGGCAAGCGGGACGCTTGCGGGACGCCGGGCTAAGCCCGGGCAAAGGGCGGGCCCTCTGTGGCCCTCAGTGGCCGAGGTAGTATTGTATTTTTTATTGAAGTATCTTATCCTTTCTCCTATTGGAAATACGCCTGACTGTCTGCGGAAGAAACCATTCATCTATATTGACTGTTAGCTTCCTCAGACTTTATTTTTCGGGCAGCCTCTGCCGCATCTCCAGGACTGTTTTTTTATCATTGTGGTATATTGTATTATTATTTCTTGTTTATTCACTCATCCGGAGCAAATTCATCGTTACAACATAAATTTGTGGTCACATTGTCGAAAAAGATGTTTAAGAAACTCCGTTCTGGAAGGGAAGTGGGTGGTATGCCTAGTGCAAATAATGAAACTATTCGCACGAGAAACAAATCGGTGAATAATCCCCCCCTTAAGGGTCAATGCCATTTGTATGAGCTTTGGGATTTGCCCTCCCCTAAGAACGGTAATTTATCTTCTAAAAAAGCCCCCTGCGCCTTGGCCCAGGAGGTCCATATGCAACCTAGTACATGCCTGCCGCTTTCTTCATCTCAGCTTGCACTACAACCACCTGTGCCAGTGGTGTCTTCTTCCCCTGTTTTCCTTGAAGGGAATGGGGAAAGCAAACTCACTTCTTTAGCACATGAGAGGGAATGTACGAATCTTCCATCTATGTCACAAACTACGTTGAAGGATAAGCTGGATGGTGATTTATCCGCATTACTTATTGATCATGAACTTTGCGGCCGGTATGTAGATATAGCAAAAAGGGAGTCCTCGGCCCCTAATAAATCCCTAGGGGGTGCTACCCCATCTGGTTTAATGTTGTATAGTAGTACCCCCTCACTGAATGATCAGGATATGTCTGATTTGTTAGTCGCCTCCGGGACCCCGGGCCTTAATCTTTCTGGCATTTGTCGTCCACTGGAAGCATGTGAAAAACCTATTTCAGAATCCATGATTGCCTTGGAACAATTATTAGCCTCTATTTTATCTCTTTTGGGGAAATTTGTTGGCAATTCGGATTGTATTTTGGAATCCGTCACCCAAATACTGAAGACACTGTTACAAAAGTCACCGGATTTGAGGAATGCTCCCCCCACGTCCGAACATGGTCGGCCGAGGGGGGAAATAAACGTGGCTTCAGTGGAGCTTGACACGAAAGCTGGGACATCGGTTTCGATACCACATACTGCGGCTATCCCCTTAACTGCAGTGCCGAACTGTATAAATAGCTCAGTTCTTGTGATAATGGAGGAAAATAAATCCATCTCTGACCCTAATGTGGTTCAAGACCTATTTCCCATCTTCATGTCGGAAAATAAAAAAGAATCTACCGATGTTAAAGACGAGGCTAAGGCAAAAAATGTGAAATTTAGAAGCAATAAGGGGAATAAAAGGAAACCAACTCGTAAATATAGGAAGAAAAGGCAGCGTCGGATAATTTTTCAAAATTCAGTCTCTGCACTGGAGAATGAAGTGATTGATTTGGAGCCATCTTCTATATCTGGAAAGGCAGACATTGATATTGAACGGAACTTACCCATTAGTACCTTTTTTAAGGTAGAAAGTGTTTTGTGTCCCCCTAGGTCTTTGGAATCCATCTCTCAATTGGGGGGCCCTTCTATCAGTCTTCCTCCACCAATAATGACTGAAGTTTCAATTCAAAATCCATCTGGGTGCCTTAACCCTTTGGCCTCTCCGTTCCGTGTAGCTTCAGGGAATGGAGATCGCCATTTCCCGGATCGTCCTTTAACAACTTTAAACGCTCCACTTGAAACCCTTGTGTTAGACTTTTTACCCTTATTTGACGTTGACTTGCCCTTAAATAGAGCTTGGCTTCTTAAGCGGTTTAGTGAGATTGATACTCTACATCATATCCAAACTAGGGATATTGAATTAGTCTCCCTGTTTGGTGAAGTCAAGGTAACGAGTATAAGGGTGAAATTTTATTCTCCTATTATTGTAAATTTGATTCTACAGCAAGCTGAGAACTTCCAACGTACAGGCATTGATATTCTCCCGATCTTTAACCTTGGTAATAAAAACCCGTTGTTCGGGGAGGTATCTAGAAGGGAGGAACAAAATGGGGTAGCCTCTCCTCTTAGAGACCTGAAGATTTGGGTAGCTAAGGGAAAACGCTCGGTTTCTCAAGTGAAGCCACTTCCGCTGATTCAGAACTCCTCTCTGGTAGAGGACAATAATCGGTGGAACTGGCTGCACAGTGCCTTATCCACTAAATCAAAAGAGGATCCAAGATTGTTTCAGCATCTTTAACACCCCTCTAAATATTATTTCCTGGAACGCTGCAGGGATTCACAGTAGCCCAGAGAAGTTTGAGTTGCTATTTTCTCTAGGAGCAAATGTGATCTGCCTACAGGAAACGTGGTGTATTGATACGCTGAAGGTCTCTAAGGATTACTATGTTTTGGAAGTCCCCGCCGTCCCCTCTAAGAAAGGCCATGCCAGGGGAGGGATAGCTTGCCTATTATCTAATAAATTACAATGGAAATTCACCCATTACATGGATTCTAGTAAATTGTTCCATGCCATAACCATCGACAATTTGTTTAATAACGGGATAAAGTCCCCTATTGTAATTGTGAATGTTTATATTCCTCCGGAAGAGTGTTTTAACGCGATTTTAAAGATGGTATTTCGATACATTGATCTAATTAAAAATGTTCCATCCCCTCCGGACATTTTGTTGGTAGGAGACCTGAACTGCAAAATTTCCAATTTTAGTCTGGATTTATTTAGGAATAAACCTAAAGAAGAGGCGTATTTTGTCCCGCAAGCACTCTTCCCTGATAAATTAGTTACAAACAAAAGAGGGAAGATTCTGCTAAATGAATTAGAGGCCGTCGATGGACTTATACTTAATGGGAGATTTCCGTCTGACGTGCCTGCAAAATTTACTCACAAGTCTCCATTTGGGTCCTCTATCTTGGATTATGTTATTGCAGACTATGGTTTGTTTCCTCTGGTTCAGGACCTTAAGATAATATCTACTCCTTTGAGCGACCATAGTATACTGTTTGTTACTATTTCCTTAAAGCCTCTGACAATCGCACCTTGGTCTCTAAAGGGTGGTGAGGTCGCTTGTCATGCCTCCTCGGGAAGGTGCTATTGGAATCCCACCGCCATTAATGGGGTACAGGACTTTCTAGAGGATACCCTATTAATTTTAAATGAGTGGCATGGGAATGAAATAGCATATTTTGAAGAATTTGTACGTAATATTACATTTTATGCTAAAAAGAAAAATTTTCGACCTAGAAATAGGGTAGCGGTCCCGAGCATATTGCGTAGTCTGAATAAGGAAATAAACAAACTGGTTCGCAAACAATATCTTGATAGAGTTATGGATCGTGGAAAAGAAATATCAAGGCTTAAAAGAAAGAGAAGCAGACTCCAGTTGAAATTAAAAAAAGTAAGGGAGGACAATGTATGGATTAATCTGAGGGAATCGGTTGTCCATGGCAGGATCAGAGATTTTTGGTCAATAATTGGTAAGGGGTGTGGTTCTAGACTAGGTACCTCCCCTATCCCCATAGCAGAAGAGGACTGGATTTCCTATATCCGGGACCTCTATGCAGGGAATGGGATTTTAAGTGACGATATTGACACTGGTGTCAATTTAGGCAATGATATCGCCATCAGTGTTACTCCTCTGGGTCTTACTAATTACCCCTTGGAGAAGGAAATTGAGATAGCGATAAAAAGCATGCGGGTCTCCGGGGCAATGGGACCCGATGAACTCCCTATGACGGTCCTGAAGTCTGATCCTGTAAGGTGGAGTAAAATCCTGTTTCCCCTGTTTAAAGCATGTTTTATGACGAAAATGGTCCCTGCTTCTTGGAGGGGAAGTATCCTGGTCCCTATTTTTAAGAAGGGAGTTAGGGATGGCCCCAGTAATTATCGTTTGATTGCTCTCCTCGACTCCATCGGAAAGGTGTTTGCGAAATGTCTACTAAAAGCCCTCTCCGGTTGGGTAGAGGAGAATAATATCCTGCCGTTAGAACAGACTGGCTTTCGTAGGGACCACGGTACGTTAGACAACCTTACTGCCCTTCATGTGGTTACTGATAAGTATGTTCAGGTGAGAGGTGGGGTGGTGTATGCTGCCTTTATTGATTTCTCCACAGCGTTCGATAAAGTGGACCGCGGAACGCTGTGGAGAAAATTGGCAGTGCTTGGTCTTCCATCCTACCTGTTGGAGTTGGTGCGGGCTCTACATACAGAGACCTGGTGTAGGGTCCTGATGGGGGGCGAAAGGGGTTTATCGGACATAATTCCTTCTTTGAATGGCCTTAAACAAGGCTGTTTGTTGGCCCCCCTCCTGTTTTCCCTGTACACGGTTGACCTACCCGCTGCCCTGTCTTCCAGTGAGGGCGTTGCCCCGGTGGTTGGGGGGTCCCCTATATCTTGCCTGATGTACGCCGATGATGTCCTTATTCTGGATCTAACCCCTAAAGGACTCGCAAATCGGCTTAACACTCTTCATACGTTTGCTGTGGCTCATCATATGAAGATTAACATTGCTAAAAGTAAAGTTATGTGTATAGCTGGTACGAAGAGGTGCCGCTCTGTTGATTTTGGTTGGTTTATCGGGGGCCAAAAACTTGAGGTTGTAAAGTCCTATACTTTTCTGGGGAAAATTGTTATGGCTAACTTGAGTGAGAAACTCCACATAGAGCACTGTACACGCAAAGCTATTGCCCATGGCAAAGGTTTAAATTCTCTATACCATGCAACGGGGAAACGGCACTTTCCGATTTTATTGGAAGTGTACAGATCTAAAATCCCCGCAACAATCTTGTATGGTATTGAACTTATAGATGTGAAAAAGTGGGACTTCTGCCATAAGATAGAGGGGAAACTTTTAAGATCTCTCGCCTCCCTAAACACTGCGTGCTCTTTGGCCGCCTGTAGGCTCGACTTTGGCCTCAGGGGTAGTTGGGTACAGGGACTATCGGCCCTTGTTAGATGGGTGGCCTGCCTTGCAAGAGCTGAGGTAGGGACAATGAGAGCTCTCCTCAAAAGTGAATTATTGGGTAATTTTAATGAGTTTTCTCAACTTGTTCGTAATTTCAGAAAAGCTGTAACCCTTCTAAAATTAGATGAAACTGCCTTGTTTTTGTATTCTCCTTCACATTTAAAACTTGTTTTAAAAGCAGCTTCATGGGACTTGTGTTTCCAGACGGATAAAAAAGTAATTTGTGGAAAAAGGAAGGTAGATCATCTCCTTGATTCCTATCTGTGGAAACTCCCACAACCCTATGTAATATGGAACCTACCGCATGGTATCCGCAGATTTTGGTTTCTCTTACGCTATGATTTATTACCGTTAAACCGATTGTTATCTAAATGGTATGGCTCCTCTCCTTTGTGTAATCTCTGTAAAGTAAACATCCAGGACTGTATGCATGTGTTGCTGATTTGCCCCGCGCTTCGTAAATTGCGCTTTAGATGGTTAAAAGTTATCTGTCTGGATCTTGGCATTGTCACTTTGAACGATTTCCTGTTTGCACTTTATTGTCCTCCTAATGAAATGTTCTGCTTCCACATTTTTAACTTTTTTAAAGGGTTCTTAGCTATTTATTAATATGTCTCTGGAGATGTATCCTGACTGTCCGACTTTTGTAGTTTTTTGATTCATATGTCAGTCTCGTATTTACCTAGGATGTTTTAAGGATATATTTTTTCTTTCTTTTGCTGCTTTTTCGTGCAAAGTAATTGTTGCGTTGTAATTGTTGTGTGTTAAATTCTGTATATTTTATGTGGCCCTCTTTTGAGAGCCAAAAACATAATAAATAAAATTGAATACAAAGCGACGCATCTAGGCAGATGAGTCACTTTGTAAACCCCTGCACTACATTACACCTGCAACAGGTATAAGGTAGGAGTGTTCAGCGCAGAAAAGGCTCATAGAAGTGTCACAGTGAAATCTATGAGATTTCACTGTGACACTTCTACGGCGTCAGTTTGTCAACTCCTGTGACGCAGTGCCTTTCACATACTGCTTGCCCCATTTGAAATGTCACATTGTTGGAGTTGCATCTGTTTTCAGACACACTCCAGCAATGCGCCATTTTTACACCTACAGATACGTCAGGATTACTGAGGTATCTGTAAATCCTTGCGACATGGAGCAGCGTACAGTAAATATGGTGCATCAATGGTGTCGCAAGGAAGGCACACTGAATAGTGCTGCATTGCGGTTCTATGAGGCCCTATGTTTCTTCCACAATACCAATGGAGCAAACAGATTTTACTGAACTTCGTTTTCAAGAAAGATTTTTGCTCCATGAAAAATATGGCGGAAGCCGATGGCGAATCCCTATCCAACTCATGGATCGGGTATACATAATTTTAAATAAGAAATAGAGCGTAAGACTACGTACTTCTTTACAATGATTAACCATTCATTAATAAGTGGAGCAAGCTGATAATGCACTGTTTTTGCTACATATTTAATAAAAAAACTGAAACTGAATATTTTTCCCTGAGCAACACTCTCATATTTCATATTCCAACAATGCAGAAATTGTATCACCTCTATTTCTTAAATTGTAAACAAGAGAAATAATATAAGTTTACTCCATGTTTTGCCCTGGTATAAATTCCGTTTGATCTGCTCTATATTACAAAAGTTGCAAAAACATGTACAAATGGTTTTCCCCAGTGCTCTCTCCGTGTTAAGGTCTCTGGGGTACTGCAGTCCATTGTATCAGAAAACATTTCAGCATCGTATGACTTCAATCCAAGCCAATGACAGCTTAAATCAAATCGCAGTATTAATGAGAACATGTTACCTATGTTCATCTTGTACGTCACAGCGTTTCCCTGGCAACCAGACGCTACAGCGTGCAAGATGTGGGGCACCAGGAGTATTTACCTAAGTACAATGGGGAGCACCCTTTTTATGTGAACTCTTTCCAGTTTTTCAACATTTATACATGAAAGATTACGTTTTCAGAAGGCTCACAGGTCAAGTAAAGAGGATAAATATATCTACCCCTATGATTTCCCCTTTCCAGGATCCTAGATCAATAATGATACCCATTATGCCAGCCGGACATCTCCCCTTACGGTATCTACCCTTTGGTAAGTTTATGACACATACCTATTTTGCCTTTCTTCTTCCTCTGCTACATTTACCTTAATGCGTACGGTTCACATCCAGCATTAACCTTCCTCTTTTGCGCTCTACAACCTTCATACATAAGCATATGCATGTACGTATGTATACATGTATGTAGGTAAAAGTACTATTATAGCATGAATGCAGCTGGGAAGCAACAGTTCTCCTGAGCAGTTCTGATTTCCATCGGTACATTGTTCCATATCCTGAGTTAAGAGATGGAGAAGGCCCATCTTTTGTTATTTTTCCCTAAATGAACCCTTACAAAATCAATTTGGTGATGTACTAGCTTCTAGTGTGCCACTGTCTACCAGAGGCGGTGGTTTCTTGGCCAGGTATACTTTGGCATCATTTCAGTTGGCCTTGTAGGTGATGCAACAGGGCTTGAAGATGAAACATGTTTGGAGGGGAGCCAATATCGTCCTTCAGCATTTGGCTGATGTGCAGTTGTGGGCAGAGGGACTGCGCCTCTACCTTTTTCCCGACAAGAAGAGTATCTGTCAGGCTGAACAAAGATCAGCCTGACAGACACTCCACTTGTTCAGGTCAGGCAGCCAGGAGCTGGACATGCGCTAAATGCACATTCTCCTGACTGCTTAAGTTGAACTTTGCCAGGCAGAGGCTTTCACAGCCTTGTGAGCGTAACATCCTCAGCCTCACAAAACTGCCTCAAGACCCTCCTCCTCGTGACGAGGGGGAGCGTCACTGATTGCCTCAGACCTGTGCGCTCCAGGTTTATGCCCTGAAGTGCCCTGGGCCGAGTGCGAATCAGTGACACCTCATCACAGAGTGGGGTGTTGTCAGCAGTCTCACTGAGCCTATCCCATACTGTGACGAGTGAGGGACTGCTGCCTTCTCTCATTGAAGGTAGTAGTCATAACCTTCCTGGGACCTCTGAGGCTTCCTTCCCAGAGAGCTGCTGCGAAGGGAAGTTTTGTTTTTTGATGTTTGGTGCATGAATGCATGTATGAATGAATGGATGATGTATTTGTATTTGAGTGAGTAAGTGTTGTGAATGTGTAATGGCTGATCGCCACTGGTGATGTGGTTAAACTTCTTCAGACCCATGATGAGATATACTACAGTAATTCGAATGAGTTTCGGGTTTGCCAGAGCATCTATGGGCAGCTGAACAGGCTGCTTCCTCCATCCAGGTGGCAGAGGACCAGGGCTTGTAATGTTATTGTGAAGTTAGCGCTTGGAACCTTCTTCAGTAGGAAGAGCTGGGGCAGTGCTGTGTAGGTTTTCTTGGTGAAGTCTGTTTTTTAATATGGGTGCTTGCTGAACCAAGGGATTTTGCATTGCCTCTCAGGAGTAAGATGTAGGGCCATATGTAGGAAGCCTATTTGCGATCGCAATTTGGGAAGTGCTATGTAGCACACAAAAACCCACACGCAAAATAAGGAATCGCAAAATTTGCAATTCCTTATTTTGCATTTGCATTTAAGGAATAGCAGATTGGGATTCCTTAAATGCAATGTAGGAAGCACCCAAGTTGTGCGAATTTTGGCTTAAGGAATCGCAAATTACCACCAACTTGAGGTTGGTGGTAATTTGCGGTTTCTTTGAAAAATGCATTTTTTTGCATTTTTCAAAGTGCCATGTGGCGCACATACATGCCCTTAGCGCATGTATGTGCGCCACATGTGCACACATGTTTATTTCAGGGGTGCAAAAGGGTGTCCTATTGACACCCTTGCACCCTTAAAATTGCATTCTCAATTTGCGATTCTATAATTGAGAATCGCAAATTGAGAATGTCCTCCCATTCATTCCAATGGCCTTCTAGCCCAAAGGAATGAATGAGAAGGTATTCCTTATTTGCGAATCTCAATTTGCAATTCACAAATAAGGAATGAGTGGGATTCGCAAAAAATGTTGCTAATCCTACCTACATTGCGTTTTGCGATTATCTAATTGCGATTCTCACAAATTACCTACATATGGCCCTAAGTCACTAAGGTTCAAGGGGGACAGCCAGGCTCGAATCTGTAGTTGTGTGCAGCTGTTGGCATAAAATAGGAATTCAGTTGATATCCAATTTTATTTCCAATTAGTGTGACCATAGGTCTTTTAAAACAGATTTCTTTGCATGGTGTTTGTCTGCTCCTCCACTCGTTCCCAGACACTTACTGTATCTGGCAACTGTAATACTCCGCTCCTCCGCCTGATCATTTTCATGCCCCATTTTACAGATTGCTTCACAGTAAACTTTACCATTCCTTGCCACTTGCCCTGTGTTCTCCCTACACTTCTTCAAGAACATTTATCACTTAAAGAGGGCGATCCACGGAACATGTTGTTATTGACATTCAATAACTCTCAGATCAAACACCCTAGAACCACTTAATTGTTTCATATTTTCCAATGTGACTTATGTCACTTTTTCCAACTATGTTAGTTGATAATTAATATTTGCAGCCTGCATGAAGAAAGGGCAGAGTGCACATGACTGGTTTGGGCAGCCCCAGATGGCAGGCCAAACAGTCATTGTGCCCTCAGGAGTGGGCACACTCCTCCCCTGCTTGCAGAGCAGTCCGCCCGCAACTAAACATAACATTGTAATAACAGGAAGTTATTAACACTTGGTGTGCATGTCGTTTTAGCTGGCTGTCTTGTGACAGCCAGCCAGACATGCGCATTATAAAGTTCTCTAACCTGACTGTCTTAAGACAGCTGAGTTAGAGAGCGCTGTGAGAGGCCGCTCCCTTCATTCCTGACACTTCTCTCATGCTGGTTGCCAGCAGGATAGCCATTATGAAATAATGGGGTAACCCAATCACTATCCTTGGACCTGGGTATCAAGTGGTACAGAAAACAGTTGGTCCTGGACCTTTCTTTTATCAAACCAAGCAATTTTTGGGGACGGTTATTATTTAAATATAACTTTATGCATGCATACAGTCAGCAAAAAGATGATTAAATCCAGACTAAATCCTTGGATGTGCATCAGGCATTAAACAATCCGTTACTTTTATACAAACATGTGTTTATTGTTCTCAGATTCATTTCAACACATGGTAGACAATCTACCAAGCTCTTTATTAAATGAGGAGAGGTTGCTTCAAGAAGAGGGTGCAAGAAAGTTGTGCTCATGTGCGAGATAGATAAAAGTGAAAAAAGGGGGAAAGAAAAATCAAAGGAATTAAAAACTAGCCATTATTAAAATCGTTCTAGAAAATAACTGGTCATAACTGACAATAAAACCAGTTAAATAGAGCCTGTCCAATATTAATTACAGCCTCCGAGCACTATTTCTCAAATAGCTTTGTCCTACCTGCTGTTGCAGGCAGGACACGCTCTCTCCTAATGCTTTTAAAAAAAAAACATTATAGCACGGGCCCAATTATTTAGATTAGCAATAGGTCTCGCATTTGCGAGAGTTTAAGCTACTGGCATTGTAAATGACAATGCCTTTTAGTTATCTGTTTTAAAAACAACACATAAATAAAAGGCATTGTCATTTACAATGCCAATAGCTCAAACTCTCGTAACTGCGAGACCTATTGCATTGCAAATGCTTGTTTTAATTTCTTTTCAGTCTGGCTCGCGCTACTAATCCTGTGTATGCGGTAATTGAATTTCTCAAGAGTATTAGCCATATAAAGCTGGCATTATTTGAATTTGTTGGCTCAAAGATGGTGGCAGTATTTTATTTTGCTTTGCAATATGCTATTTTTGGAAACACCGCTGGCAAAAATGACAAAATAAATACCAAGGTGAAATATGATGCCAACCTCAAGCACTGACGAACGAGAAAATGCTGACGAATTTTAGCTGCTAGTAAACTGAACACCACGAAAATCTGTTCAAGTCACCACTGACAAATTCCAATATCACAGACACCAACTTGTTCATTGATAAGGAGCCTACATACATGCCACCATGTTGCCTGTGCACCCGCCAGGGACAGGCATTTGCCAAAGATAGTACTCTGAGGTGAGCATGTCGAAGGCAGAGAGGTCCTGCCCCAATGGCTTAAAGTGCCTGAGTAAGTCAGGCTGCTATTGAGTGCTTTCTCTAGGCCCTGTTGTGTTGTGGGTCCTAGGCCCAGATTCTACTAAAAGAATGACGCAGATACCATGTCTATACTTAGTAAGCTGGCCACAAGCACTGCACCCGGGCCCTTTTATTGGCAGGGTCACGTCACTAGTGACGCCTGTGGGGATAGGGTGTGGGGATGCCAGTGTGTCCAGCCCTCGTGGGAGTGGCTGGTAAACTAAGTGCCTGCTGAAACGCTAGAGCGTGTCCAGCACGACACTATAGGCTTGTCAGAAGCGCAGGGGAGGGGAGAGGGCATTATTACCCAGCCCCACACTTTTTGAGGGTTCTGCACCCCAGCTGCAACATACTATAGAAATTATAAGTAGCGTTGTTGTCTTTATTAATGAGAAGACTGGACGGCACCAGATGCTTATCTGCTGTGTTTTCTCTTTCCAGGACCTATTCCTGACCTGTGAAACTGGTTCCCTTCCTATTAAAGTCTCCGCTTCAATTTGAAGGTGTGGACTGTGATGAACTTCTGACCTGCCTGGCTCCCTCGGGCACATTTAGATTCTATTTCCTGCCACCTCCCCCAGCATCGCTAGGAAGGGAGTGGCAGTAGAGTAAGAGTGTGTGTTAAGGAGCCACTGTTGAATAAATACATGCCACTAAGTCAGAAACAACGTCATTTTGGCGTCCTGTCCCTTTGGTGAGGAGAACCTCTCTTTTTTCTTGAGAATAAATAAATGCTACACTTCCAGCTAAGCCAAGTTTGTGGTGTTTTTCTTGAAGTATTCGGGAGGACATGGGTTTACTTGCCTTAAGCAAAAAATCATGGAAGGTTGACTTATTACTGAAGACCACTTAAGCACAATTCTGTGGCATTCTAGATGGACAACAGGGCATATATACCTATATGTTCAAACTATGCGTTAACAGATCGAAGTCAACCATACCGATCCATCTGGGATTTACATTTCAAACTACATCTGTGGATATACTGTGAGGCCAGTGGGGGTGGGTCATTATGGTTGAAAAATGCAAGCTCCTTCACCAAACGTGGCCTGTGCTTGAACAAAACAGGAGAGTTCATGAGAGACGGAACACTAGATCACAAAAAAAGAACGCACAGCAGTGACATCAGAGCAGCAAATTCCAACTTTGGCTCCATCATTCCTTGCCAGTACACGGGTCTGATTTGTAGGTTCAGAAAGGTACCTTATCCTCCCAGAAGTGGGTGTAGTGTGTGACAGGTGCAGGAGGTCTGCAGAACGGTCTTGGGGAATCGTTTGGACTCTCGTGCTCAATCCAAAAGTCCCCCTTGTGGTAACACATTAACTGTGTACCACTATCTATTTGGCACACAATTAGTGCCCTACTAACTGTGCTCCCCAGTGGCACACAAAATGGACATGCAAGCCCATCTGCTCTGGGGTCACCTCTCTAGCTTGACCCCGGAACAGAGGTCTGCAGGGCACAGAACGCCTCTGTTCTCTTGATAAACAGGTGGAAATCTCAATGGTGAACATTAACATTGGCAACAGACGGGCCGAAGAGGAGGAGGACGACCAAACAGAAATGGGGGGTCAATTGCTGGAGCCGAAAGAAGTTATGAAGATTTAAAAAAATATAAAACAGGACGGAGCCCCGGGCCCAAACGGCCTACCGGGCGGACTGTTTAAGCAGGATCCTAAGGAGTGGGCAGACCTGTTAACACCGCTGTACAGGGAATGCAGAGCCCAAGGTGATGTGCCGGATGCCTGGCGAGGCTCTCTATTGCAACCAATATATAAGAAAGGAGCAAAAACTGACCCTAAAAATTATAGACTCATTGCCTTGCTAGACATCGAAGGCAAAGTTTATGCCAGCAATTTGTTATACAAAGTAACAGCCTGGATAGAGGATAAAGAAATACTACCTTTTTACCAGACCGGATTCCGAAAAGGCTGCTCCACTATAGATAACATTATGGCCCTTTTGTTCCTGGCATATCAGGCAAACTCCGGTAAAAATCTGCCATTTGCATGCTTCATAGATTACTCGGCCGCCTTCGATGGAGTTAATTGAAGCAAGCTGTGGCACAAACTGTCCCGCTGGAAGATCCCCGGAAAACTATTGAAGGCACTGATGTCACTGTATACCAACATGTGGGTGAGGATCAAACTGGTGGGGGATACAGTTACACATAAAATGTCAACTGACCACGGCCTAAAGCAGGGCTGCGTTTTAGCACCTACACTTTTTAATCTTTTCACAGCAGATCTGGGGAAAGCGATACAAGGAGCAAATTTGGTAATCCCAAAAATCGGACAGCAACAACTAAATATACTTCAGTATGCTGATGACCTGGTGATTCTTGATCACACCAGAGTAGGTTTACAAAGAAGGCTGGATGCGTTAAATAACTATAACCTGGAAAACGAACTTGTGGCCAACCCCAGTAAAACAAAAGTTGTGTTGTTTGGTAAACACCTGAAGAAAACAGGTTTAAAGTGGAGACTGGGTAACAACAGCATATCCACAGAAAGAGCATATCAATATTTAGGAGCATGGCTGAACGACAAAGGCAAGGCAACCTTTCACCAGGCCAAGAACCAAGCCAAAATACAAGCCACCATTTACGCCCTCTGCAAACTCCATGGCAAATTATATAGCCCTACCACGAAATCTATCATGAGAGTCACAAAATCAAAACTCCTTGCGGTTGCTGGGTATGCATCAAAGGCATTCCCAGGTAAGATGGAAAAGATGATGGAGAAAGCTCAGTGCCAATGTTACAAAAGGCTTTTTAGGCTCCCCAAGTACACAAGAAATGCCCTGATTTGGCTTGAGTTTGGCCTTGTACAACAAAAATATGAATGCAGGAGCACCCTGGTTAAATTTTGGTTCAGGACGACAAAAGCTCAGAAAGGATCCCTTAAGGAGGCATTGAGAACAATATTTGAGGGGTTGTCGAACCCATGGCAGAAATACTGCCTGGAGACAGAGGCAGAGTTGGACCTATCTACAGCATCCTGGCCACAAGAAGGTATAAACTACCTTGCAATAAAGAGGGTGCTAAAAAAGCACACCGATCAGATATCAAGGAACGAAGATCTAGCAAGACTGAAGGTTTACAGAGGTCTGGCTGGCCTAACTAAAGCATACAAGTTGCATAAAATCCAGCCATACAAGGACAGTTCTCTAGGAAGGAAGTGTTTGAAGGAAATTCAATGGGAGCGTCTAGTCCCCCTACCAATAAAAGAACTGAATCCGGCCTTGGAAATCATTGAACAATATAGTCAGTTGCAGGCTGTGTAATTATAGGGAGGAATCATTGATACATCTACTATGCTGCTGCCCTGCATTACTGGGCTGAAGACGGCTGTAATGCCAGAAACCGGTCCTCGGAAGCTTGTTTCCGGTCCAGGGAAGGCATGGCTTGGCAGTTCGGGCTGGACTGTTCCCATGAGGCACAGGGTCAGACTGATTTGCATATAGCCATGTCTGAACTGGGGTGGCAGAGTGGGCTAAAGAACGGTGATGGATCAAACCCAGATCTTTTGACTGGGTGTGAGTGTTTGATTGGTTCAGATGCTCGGTCCATCACCACCCCCTTTTGTACCGCTTTGGCCGCCATAAGTGTGGCAGGGTATGCTCAGACGTGAGTCCATTGTTCACTTTGCCACTGGTGTCTGAACCGGGGTGGCAGAGTGGGCTAAAGAACGGTGATGGATCAAACCCAGATCTTTTGACTGGGTGTGAGTGTTTGATTGGTTCAGATGCTCGGTCCATCACCACCCCCTTTTGTACTGCATTACTACAGCATCAACGTATTCTGTTAAAACCAATGTTCCTGAGACATGGGACCAGAAGGTGCGCCGATGCAGTGGCACTGCTTCAGTCAAGTATGGAGTCTTCAGATCTGGCGAAATTTGGCAAATATTTGAACATGACACGAATGGCCCTAATCGGAAACAACACAGAGGAAAAACGTGGGCGGCAACCGTGCCTCGTAATGAACTAAAAATTTATTTTTGTACGAAAACCCAGGGAATAGAGACTTTTGCTAATATTTAATATTTAATTTTAAAAAACCAACAAAAAAAACAAAAAAACATTGAGTATAAGAACAAAGCCACATTTTAGATATGGTCTGGTACTACTGACCAAACGATAGTCTTAAATTTTTATACATGTTGTTGGAATTAGGTAGCCTGGCCTAGGGCAAGACTAACATCTAGAGGCACAGTGTAAAGGTTGCAGACCACCCAAAAGTAACTTCACGCAATAGCACTCAAAAAGAAAAACACTACACCAAAATTATATGAAAATACGTGCTGCTTTATGTAAAAATAATATTCTCTTTGTTGTCAATTGTTAGTAGCTCACATATAAATAGTTCAAAGCAGTTTAGATCACTTTCAGGGTCAACAATTACACTTTGTACGTTACTAGCAGATTGTCACTTTTTCAATTACTAACAGTCACTGTATTTCTGAACTCTTATCACACTTTTGCATTTGGAGAACCTGTACCTTAGAATCAATAATTACTTTAGAAGCTACTAAACAATTTATCAATAGAGTTTCTAAGGTGCATTACACTTTCCAATTAATCAATAATGACCCTTTCAATTATAACACATCCACATTCAGCAGGATTAACAGTTTACCTCATCAAACACTGTGCTTATTTAATCTGTTAAATTATAGCTTCCTATGACTCCTCAACGAGATAATACCAGCACTTTACTTTAGAACAGGCTCTAGTATTCCAGATTTGTAGGTACAATCCCCTCTGCCACAGTTGAACCTCAACTCACTAAGAGGACATGCACCCTTTCCCTCTCCAGCAGGCACTTTCAGAGATATTAGGTTAATTTAACATTGATAGTGCAGTTAACTAATCTCCAGAGTCAAGGAGGGTTTCCTCAGGCTTCCCACCACTTTATAAAATGCAGTAGCTGAGAGGAGCAACAACCATTAACGGATTACCAGATGATCACAGGCTCTAGCGCCACCTTCCCCCTCCAGATGACCTCCTTACTGTCAGTTACGGCTCCTTCGAGGTCCCACCGGCCTCACTTCAAACCCTCCTGCCGAGCCAGCTGCCTTTTTAATGCTGGGGCGGGGGGGGAATAATGAAGCGCACTCGCCTCCTCGTCACTGGGGCAGAGAATCAGTGAAGCGCACACAGGAAGGCCCCCTTTCCGCTCGCGCTGGCTCCTTTCTGAAGCGCCTGAGCGAAGGGGGAAAACGAAGCCTCAAACTCCCTCGTCGGAGACGCGCTGATCACGGGGGGCATGCGCAATGCTTCTCGCTCCTCCGCAGTTGCTCCCGCCTTCCTCGATCCGGCTCCACCTCACGGAGCCCGGCGGCGCCACAGAGCATGCGCGAAAGATCAGCGTCTTGCCGCTGGAGGCCGCGCTGCACTTCCGATGCTGTTCTCTCCTCCCGGCTCACTCCTCACGCCGCCGAAGACTTCCCTGGCTCCGCTCCTCACCTCAGCCCTTGACACAGCTCCACAAGCGCGTCGCTCACTCGCACAGATGAAAGGACAGCACGGCCAACTGAACAACCGGTCCGGCTCCCTCAGCGTTTCCACACCGACCCAGGTGTAGAGCGACTCGTGGTCCTGCGGTCCCCGCTTCTCCAGCCCTGGTGGTCGCAGGTAGGGGTTTGGCACCAGGGGGGGGCGCGATCTCAGCAGATAGGCAGCACTGGGGTACAAGCAGAACAAGGGGAGGGCACCAGGATCAGCCCTTCTCCGTAGGAGAGTCCTTCTTTTCAATCTTCTCCAGGGGTTTACAAAGTAGGGGTCAGTCTAGAACCATTTACCAGTCTCTAGACTCCCTATGCTGGGCAGAGGACTGCACACCGCAGCGCTGCAGTCTCCTTCTCCTGAAGCTGTCCCTGTATAATTTTAGACAAGGGGCTAGCTAGGCGCCCAGGGTCTCCAGTAACTTCCCACAGCGGGGCCAGGACAAGTAACCAACAGGGGAGTTGTGGGCTGGGCCAAATAGACAGCTTCCAAGTCCAGGAGGTCAATCCAAAGTCCAACCTTCTCCCACCCTTAGCCACCACCTGTCCTCCAGCTGACTTCCACAGGTAGACAAAATGGCTGCCCCGCATTCCGCCTTATATAGGCTGCCCTTCAGTGGTCCAGAATGGACCAGAAGGTTCTGGAATGCCCTATGTTGGTCTATAGCCAGGTTCTGTTGGTGACAGTTGGGGCAGTTGGTGGCCACCATTTTAGGTGGTGCCAACTTTCCTGTCAGAACAGGCCTCTGGACCTGAGGTAAAAAACTATGAGGGGGAGAGGGAACACCTATCCCCCTGGCCAACACCTATAAAAATCCAGTAGACACAAAAATTAATAAGGGTATGAGGGGCAAAAAGGGGACAAAATAAATAAAAATTAGGAGGGACTTCGCCAAAAAGTCAGACAGGTCTAACACGCGTCCCCCCCAGCTGAAAGTGGGGAGAACTACCCAACCCCTTGGGAGTCCTCATCACTAAGGCGGAAATACCTGGAGAGACCGTCTGCATTGGCGTGGTCCACTCCAGGCCGATGTTCCACCCGGAAGTCCATTCCCTGTAGGGAGATGGACCACCTCAACAACTTGGGATTTTCCCCCTTCATTTGCATCAGCCAACGAAGGGGTCGGTGGTCGGTCTGAACCAGGAAGTGCGAGCCAAAGAGGTATGGCCGCAGCTTCTTCAGAGCCCACACCACCGCAAAAGCTTCCCTCTCAATGGCACTCCACTTCTGTTCCCGGGGAAGCAGTCTCCTGGATAAGAAGACTATAGGTTGATCCAGGCCCTCTTCATTGAGTTGCGATAACACTGCCCCAATGCCATGTTCGGATGCATCTGTTTGCACAATAAACTCCTTGGAGAAATTGGGAGCCTTCAGGACCGGTGCTTCGCACATTGCCTGCTTCAACTTTTCAAAGGCTTGCTGACAAGCCTTTGTCCAAACTACCCGTCGAGGTTGTTTCTTGGAGGTGAGCTCTGTGAGGGGCGCTACAATAGTGCCATACCCCTTCACAAAGCGACGGTAGTAACCTGTGAGGCCCAGGAAAGCTCGGACCTCAGTCTGTGTCTTGGGGGGTTCCCAGGCCATGATTGCCTCAATCTTCGCCTGTAGGGGTTGCACGGACCCCCTACCCACCAAGTGTCCAAGGTACACAACCGACCCCTGCCCAATCTGGCATTTGCTGGCTTTGATGGTCAATCCAGCTTGTTTCAGCGCCTGGAGAACTGCTTGCAAATGTTGCAAGTGGTCCTCCCAACTGCTACTGAAGACAGCAATGTCATCCAGGTAAGCAGCCGAGAAACCCTCCATTCCAGAGAGGACCTGGTTCACCAGTCGCTGAAATGTGGCAGGGGCGTTCTTGAGCCCAAAGGGCATCACACAGAACTGGAAGTGTCCCTCAGGCGTGGAGAAGGCTGACCTTTCCCTTGCTCCATCTGTCAAGGAGATCTGCCAGTACCCTGAAGTGAGGTCAAAGGTACTTAGGTATTGGGCAGCTCCTAGCCGGTCAATTAACTCATCCGCCCTGGGGATGGGATGAGCATCAGTTTTGGTAACTGAGTTCAGTCCTCGGTAATCCACACAGAACCTCAGTTCTGGTGTGGTGCCCGGTGGGGCAGCTTTTGGGACTAGCACCACCGGACTGGACCAAGGGCTGCTGGACGGTTCTATCACTCCTAGCTCCAACATCTTGGCAACTTCGCCATGGATGCTAGCCTTCACCTTGTCCGACAGCCTATAGGTCTTGGATTTCACTGGGGGGCTGTCTCCTGTGTCCACATCATGGGTACACAGGTGGGTTCTGCCTGGGACAAGGGAAAACAGGGAAGAGTACTGCCCCAATACCTGTCGGCAGTCCTCTCGTTGCTCAGGAGTGAGAGACGGGGAGAGAATCACTCCCTCCACCGACCCATCCTTCTCTTGACATGAAAAGAGGTCTGGGAGAGGCTCGCTTTCTGCTTCCTCAGCACCATCAGTCACCAACATCAGGATGACCTCTGGCCTCTCATGGTGGGGTTTGAGGCGATTGGCATGCAGCACCCGTAGGGGCTGCCTCGGGGTCTTAAGATCCACCAAGTAAGTGGCCTTACCCTTTTTCTCCAACACCTCAAAGGGGCCTGTCCAACGATCCTGAAGGGCACTTAGCTCTCCAGGTTCCATCACCCAGACTTTCTGGCCAGGTTCCAACTCCACCGGGTGAGCATTCTGATCGTACCATTCCTTCATGACTGCCTGACTGGCCTCCAAGTTGTCAGCAGCCTGCTTCCACAACTTGGCCATCTGGCTTCTGAAGGCCAACATGTAGCTCACCACATCCTGGGGAGGTTTTCTGGGAGACTTCTCCCATCCTTCCTTCACCAGGCTGAGAGGCCCACGCACTGGATGCCCATACAACAATTCAAATGGGCTGAAGCCCACTCCTTTCTGGGGCACCTCTCTGTAGGAGAACAGTAAGCAAGGTAGGAGGATGTCCCACTTCCTCCGTAAACTCTCTGGCAGACTTCTTATCATGCCCTTCAGGGTCTTATTGAACCTCTCAACCAGTCCATTGGACTGGGGGTGATAAGGAGTGGTGAACCGGTAGGTCACCCCACACTCCTTCCACATAGTCCGCATGTAAGCAGACAGGAAGTTAGTCCCCCTGTCAGACACAACCTCCTTTGGGAATCCTACCCTAGTAAAGATTCCCATCAGGGCCCTAGCCACCACAGGTGCAGTAACAGTCCTCAGAGGGATGGCCTCTGGGTACCGTGTGGCATGATCCACCAGAACCAGGATGAACCTGTGACCAGCTGTTGTTGGTGGATCCAATGGCCCTACAATGTCGATGCCCACCCTTTCAAAGGGGGTGCTAACGACAGGAAGTGGTTCCAGGGGAGCCTTTAGCTTCACCCCTGTCTTCCCACTGGCCTGGCAGGATACACATGTCCTACAGTATGTGTTGGACGCCGCTTTCATCTGAGGCCAGTAAAAGTGGAGAACAAGCCGTGCAAAGGTCTTGTCCTGGCCTAAGTGTCCTGCCAGTGGTATCGCATGAGCCAATTCCAGCAGAAAGGCTCGGTATTGCTGCGGGACCACCAAGGCCCTTGATGAGCCAGGTAGAGGAACCTTAGGTTCACTGTAGAGGAGGCCATCCTCCCAGTAAATATGGTGGTGTCCCGTAGCATCACCTGCTGCCTGGGCTTCAGCCTGACGCCTCAGTCCCTCAAGGGTAGGGCACTCCCTCTGCCCCCTACAGAATTCCTCTCTGGTAGGGCCTCCCTCCACATGCCATTCAGCAGGGATGGGCAAATCCTCCAGAGAGTCTACTTCCCCCTCCACGGACTCCTGGCCTACCACTGCAGGTGGCCGATCTGTCACATGGGGCGTGGAAGCAGGAGCAGGCTGTCCCTGTCTCCGTTTCTGACCCTTTTTAGCAGCGGGTTGGGCCATTGTTCCAGGCTCCAACCCAGGCGAACTCCCTCTCCGGGCAGTCGCAGACCTTGTGCTGACACAGGCCCAGTTAGGTGTACCCAGCATCGCAGAATGCGTCCGGTATTCCACCTCTCTCCAAGTGTTGTGTTCCATGTCATTCCCCAACAGACAATCGACTGGCACGGCAGGGCTTACGGCAACTCGAAGTGAACCTGCAACCCCCTCCCACTCAAAGGGAACCTCAGCCACTGGATAGTGGCCCATTCTGCCGTCAGCCATCGCGGCGGGGTGGAGTACATTAGGAACAACCTGCTCTGGGGACACCAGCTGACTTCTCACCATAGTCATGCTGGCTCCTGTATCCCTCAGAGCCTCCCCTCTCTGGCCATTGATGGTAACCCATTGCCCATACTTTGTAGTATTTGGGGGCACCTGGATCTTTGGCACCATCTCCCGCTCTCCCAGGGACACTAAGGTGACACCCGCCCACTCACCCCCCTTATCTAAGGGCAACTCCTCCCCGAGCACTACACTAGCTACTCCCGGTGACTTTCCTCCGGTGGGAGGGGGTGGTCTCTTTGGGCATCTGACATCTCCCTTATAATGTCCAACGCCACCGCATTCAAAACAGTGGGGAACCCTGGGCTGCTGGCTTTGGCCAGGATAAGGGTTCCGGGGCGGGTTTGCCCTAGGGGTGAAACCTGCTCCCTTCCCTTGGAAGTTATTTTGGGGACCTTTAGAGAACTCTTTCTTTTTCTCCCCCCCCTCCTTCTTCTGGGGGGCGCCCTGTCCGGCTTTTTGAGATTCCCCTCCAGTCCCCTTGGAGGACACCCGAGTACTTGTCCAGATGTCCGCCTCCTCTGCAAGCTTCCGGGGATTGGTCAGCTTGCTGTCTACCAGGTGTTGGCGCAGCTCGGGAAAACATTTCTCGAGGAGGTGTTCTTTCAAAAATAGATTGTACAGCCCCTCATAATCCTTTACCTCACTGCCCTTGACCCAACCCTCTAAGGCCTTTCTGGCATAATCAAGGAAGTCCACCCAGTTCTGAGTGCCCATCTTGTGACTCCCCCTAAACTTCTGTCGGTACCTCTCTGGGGTGAGCCCGAACTTCCTCAATAACGCCAACTTCATGGTGGGGTAGTTTGTCTGTTCCTCTGGATCCAGGGCCAGCAAGGTGTCCCGACCAGCAGGAGGCATGTACTTGTACAAACTACCCCCCCAGTGCTTCTCCTGCACTCCATGAACCTTCAAAGAAACCTCATAAGCGGCCAGCCACTTAGCTACATCATCCCCCTGACTGAAGCTCGCTATCAGGTCCTTTGGGATATAGGGTTTGGTCTCCCTGGCTGACTCTTTTGGTTCGCTGCCACCATTCCTAACAGGAGAGGACCCCCGTCGCAGACTTTGGAGCTCCAGTTCCTTCAGTCTAAACTCGTGGACCATCCTCCTCTCCTCTTTCTCCTGCTCCAACTTAGCCAACTCCCACTTTAGCTGTCTTTTCTCTCTCCTATCGGTGAGCTCGGCTTCTGTTAGGCTTCTCCCAGAGATGCTACTGCCCTTACTGGAATAGGACATTGGTTTGGTGAGTAAGTTTTCCCCCTCATCGCGGAATAACTCTTCTACCTCCCCCAGCATGTCCTGGTCAACCTCTTCATCCTCCTCCTTTGTCTCTTGGTGTGCCTCCACCCAGGCCCTAAGGCTAGTCTGGAGCTCCCCCTTCCTGGCACCCTGTTTGAAAAAGACCCCCATTTGTTGGCAGAACATTCTCAATTGGGGCACGGAATAGACTTCCAGGTTTTCCACTGCAAACTCCATTGTGAGTCTGGCAAACCTGGATACACACCAGAAATTTCAGAGGGGTAAGGGTAACCTAAAACCAACTCCACCCACCACCAGGAATAAATTTAGAAAAAACAAAAGGACTAATTGGGAGGGCCGCAAGGAGAAAACTCCTGGTGTAGGTTAGGTGTATTACGTCAAATTACTAGTAAGTAGCTGCAACCAAGTCCGCAATCCCACCGCTAGGCACCAATATGTTGGAATTAGGTAGCCTGGCCTAGGGCAAGACTAACATCTAGAGGCACAGTGTAAAGGTTGCAGACCACCCAAAAGTAACTTCACGCAATAGCACTCAAAAAGAAAAACACTACACCAAAATTATATGAAAATACGTGCTGCTTTATGTAAAAATAATATTCTCTTTGTTGTCAATTGTTAGTAGCTCACATATAAATAGTTCAAAGCAGTTTAGATCACTTTCAGGGTCAACAATTACACTTTGTACGTTACTAGCAGATTGTCACTTTTTCAATTACTAACAGTCACTGTATTTCTGAACTCTTATCACACTTTTGCATTTGGAGAACCTGTACCTTAGAATCAATAATTACTTTAGAAGCTACTAAACAATTTATCAATAGAGTTTCTAAGGTGCATTACACTTTCCAATTAATCAATAATGACCCTTTCAATTAT
Source organism: Lissotriton helveticus (assembly GCF_964261635.1). NCBI lineage: Eukaryota > Metazoa > Chordata > Amphibia > Caudata > Salamandridae > Lissotriton > Lissotriton helveticus. The sequence goes on from NC_136067.1 coordinate 998,708,194, forward strand.
AACACATCCACATTCAGCAGGATTAACAGTTTACCTCATCAAACACTGTGCTTATTTAATCTGTTAAATTATAGCTTCCTATGACTCCTCAACGAGATAATACCAGCACTTTACTTTAGAACAGGCTCTAGTATTCCAGATTTGTAGGTACAATCCCCTCTGCCACAGTTGAACCTCAACTCACTAAGAGGACATGCACCCTTTCCCTCTCCAGCAGGCACTTTCAGAGATATTAGGTTAATTTAACATTGATAGTGCAGTTAACTAATCTCCAGAGTCAAGGAGGGTTTCCTCAGGCTTCCCACCACTTTATAAAATGCAGTAGCTGAGAGGAGCAACAACCATTAACGGATTACCAGATGATCACAGGCTCTAGCGCCACCTTCCCCCTCCAGATGACCTCCTTACTGTCAGTTACGGCTCCTTCGAGGTCCCACCGGCCTCACTTCAAACCCTCCTGCCGAGCCAGCTGCCTTTTTAATGCTGGGGCGGGGGGGGAATAATGAAGCGCACTCGCCTCCTCGTCACTGGGGCAGAGAATCAGTGAAGCGCACACAGGAAGGCCCCCTTTCCGCTCGCGCTGGCTCCTTTCTGAAGCGCCTGAGCGAAGGGGGAAAACGAAGCCTCAAACTCCCTCGTCGGAGACGCGCTGATCACGGGGGGCATGCGCAATGCTTCTCGCTCCTCCGCAGTTGCTCCCGCCTTCCTCGATCCGGCTCCACCTCACGGAGCCCGGCGGCGCCACAGAGCATGCGCGAAAGATCAGCGTCTTGCCGCTGGAGGCCGCGCTGCACTTCCGATGCTGTTCTCTCCTCCCGGCTCACTCCTCACGCCGCCGAAGACTTCCCTGGCTCCGCTCCTCACCTCAGCCCTTGACACAGCTCCACAAGCGCGTCGCTCACTCGCACAGATGAAAGGACAGCACGGCCAACTGAACAACCGGTCCGGCTCCCTCAGCGTTTCCACACCGACCCAGGTGTAGAGCGACTCGTGGTCCTGCGGTCCCCGCTTCTCCAGCCCTGGTGGTCGCAGGTAGGGGTTTGGCACCAGGGGGGGGCGCGATCTCAGCAGATAGGCAGCACTGGGGTACAAGCAGAACAAGGGGAGGGCACCAGGATCAGCCCTTCTCCGTAGGAGAGTCCTTCTTTTCAATCTTCTCCAGGGGTTTACAAAGTAGGGGTCAGTCTAGAACCATTTACCAGTCTCTAGACTCCCTATGCTGGGCAGAGGACTGCACACCGCAGCGCTGCAGTCTCCTTCTCCTGAAGCTGTCCCTGTATAATTTTAGACAAGGGGCTAGCTAGGCGCCCAGGGTCTCCAGTAACTTCCCACAGCGGGGCCAGGACAAGTAACCAACAGGGGAGTTGTGGGCTGGGCCAAATAGACAGCTTCCAAGTCCAGGAGGTCAATCCAAAGTCCAACCTTCTCCCACCCTTAGCCACCACCTGTCCTCCAGCTGACTTCCACAGGTAGACAAAATGGCTGCCCCGCATTCCGCCTTATATAGGCTGCCCTTCAGTGGTCCAGAATGGACCAGAAGGTTCTGGAATGCCCTATGTTGGTCTATAGCCAGGTTCTGTTGGTGACAGTTGGGGCAGTTGGTGGCCACCATTTTAGGTGGTGCCAACTTTCCTGTCAGAACAGGCCTCTGGACCTGAGGTAAAAAACTATGAGGGGGAGAGGGAACACCTATCCCCCTGGCCAACACCTATAAAAATCCAGTAGACACAAAAATTAATAAGGGTATGAGGGGCAAAAAGGGGACAAAATAAATAAAAATTAGGAGGGACTTCGCCAAAAAGTCAGACAGGTCTAACACATGTATAGACAAATGTTTTATAATGTCGTGAGATACGTATTTTATTGTAATTCTGGATAATGCACTGCAATTTTGCAAAGATTTTAAGTAGTTATGCAAAAATAAAATTCATTCATTCATTGGCAAAGCCATTTGTTTCAGTATTTTATAGTCAGACGATTTTCCCAAACATCACTAAAACACTGCGGACAGGAGCAGCATTTGGAGCAGCAGAAAATCTCTACTAACTCATGACAGCTGTAGCACAGTAGCAGCAGGACAAACTGCATTCAGCCCTGGGATATCCTCATGGGTGATTAGCCGTGCTCTACAAATCTACATAACATAACAAAACAGCTGCATAAGATTGCAGAAACCGATAATACTGATTATTTCATCCTACATTAGATGACAGAACAATCACTCTTTCTCCGTTACCATTTGTGTGAATCAATGAAATATACATGTTTGTCAAGCATTAAAAGAATAAACTGTAGGGGGGCGTGGCCAAGCAGGCGACAATGGCGGTTGTGCCTTGCTGAGGCTCCTGACCGGGCGGACTAAGTGGCTGCTTTCCAGTGTCGGCCCCGGCGCAGAAACGGGCGTCCAGGCTCGGGAATTCTCGGGGCATCTGCTGGCATGGAGGGCACCCGCGGATGGGTACCAGAACGGTGAGTTGAGCCCCGCAGCTGCGAGACCCAGCTCCGAGTGGTAAAGATGGCGGCCACCCGTGCTTCTCTCCACCCCTCGAGGGGCTCACATACCATGCATCGCGTCCCGCTGGGCCTCCTTTAAGATCGGAGAGGCTGGACCGGGTCTAACGGGGATCGCCTGGGTGCCCGGCAGCAGTTCCCGCCACAAGTGGCCGGCAGTGTCACACCCGCAAGTGAGTCGGGTCTCCGCGACCCTGCCGCGCACGCGGGCGGGGGACGGCAAGGGAGACCGCCCGGAGCACCGCAGCTGGTGGAGACCGTGAGGGGGAGAGGCAACGGAGTTCTGGAGCACCGACCCGGGCCCTTCTCCTGGGTTGCAGGACACCGGAGGATTTCTGCCACGAAGCCTGCCTGACTTCAAAATGGCGCCCACAAGCAAGAAACCTCCTGCACCTGAAAGCGAGGATTTGACCTGCCTGGGGGTGCACCGCCCCTCCTTCCCAGAAGGTGAGCAATGGGGGGAACCCCCCAGGGCGGCCTCCAGCCGGGGGGTGGGGGTGGTACACCCCACCGCCGAAGCCTTATCAGACACTTGCATGACCCTAAGATGACGGACTTTTAGGCCGCCTGGACCCTTGAGGCGTGCTTTGTTCTCCCCAGTCGGGGGCCCACGAACAGGGACACACAGTTTGCACCCCATCGGCACACAGATCTTTGGGGTGTTATGCCTCTTTGGGGCCCCCTCCAGCTGCGCAAGCCACTTCCGGACGTGGACGGCCGGGCTCCCGAACCCATGGTGGCTGGGTCCCGCTGAGTGACCCCTACGGTGCTAACAACAGGGCGCGGACTGGGGAATAACCCCCTAATCAAACACTGGGGGCGCCCACCCAGCCCAGCGGCGCAGACAGGAGACGGTGCCCACCCTGACGCACCGACAGAGGTGACCGGGCTTTACAGAGTGACCGTGTACGCCAGCACATCCACACCCGGACCCAAGAACGGAGGGCAGTGACACATCCCAGGACGCGCGATGGGGAAGCCCAGGGCCACCCAACAATCCACGGTGCCAGAGACGGCGCCAGAAAATATGCCTCAAGCCAGGTCAGGGACCAAGCTGGCAGCGACCCCGTCCGATCTGTCCATTTCGGACAAACTAGACTGCGTCTTGGAGGCCATCGAACTCTCCAGAGCATCTACGGAGGAGAGACTAGGCACTCTAACGACTGACATCAGCCTCATCAAGGATGACCATCGGAAGCTGGCTGACAAGGTCCACGATGGAGAAAAGATCATGGCAGACCTGCAGCCTACAGTAAAGGACCAACAAAAAGCGATACGGGAGGTCCTGTCCTGCCTATCCACAGTGGAGGAGCCATGGTTGACCTGGAGGGGCGCTCAAGGCGCTGTAACATTCGGGTGCTCGGACTGCAAGAGGGGATTGAGGAGCCAGATCCTGTGGGTCACATGGAAGTATGGGTGAAATCCTTCACTCCAACCACTTTTTCTCCATCGAGCACGCCCATAGAGTCCCGGCACGCAGACCCCAACCAGGAGCACCCCCCCGGCCGATGCTTGCGAAATTCCTCCACTTCAGGAACCGGGATGCAGTCCTCAGAGCGGCCTGACCTTCGGGCCCCCTCCGGGTCAAGGACAAGCAGGTGATGGTCTTTCCCGATTATGCCAGAGCGGTGCAACAGCAGAGATCGCTCTTCCTAGAAGTGAAGCGTCGACTCCGGGCCAATGACATCCAATATTCCCTACTATTCCCCGCAAGACTCTAATTATCTACAAGGACTCTACTTTATTTTTTACATGTGCGGAGGAAGCCAGGGACTGGACGTACCTGCACTGCCCGCGACTACCTGGATCAGGAACTGGGCGGAGACAAAGACACAGGGCGCCAAGACCCAGGAACCATCTTTCAAACAAAGGGCGCAATGGCGAGAACACTTCGGCGCGGAGCCCCACGCAGGGCTCCCCAGATCTGGAACAAATCATGCAAGAGCGCCGTGATGACCTGCGGGCTGTGACAGCCTTACAAGCCTCACCACATTCAGATGACCTGGACAGACCCCCGCAGCTGTTCTCCTTGGCGGGCAAGGATGATAGCGACGAAACATCCTCCAAGGGAGACTCGATCACCCCACCGCAAGTCACTCCCCAAACAGCAGATCTCATAAGTTAGAGGCCGATCGAGATGACATGTCCGGATCCTCCAGGGAAACACTCTCTCCAGTCTATCACATCACACGGATGTGGTGTAGCCCTATGGTGGACGGATCGAGGATCCCCTGCTCCACTGCAGCCCTCCCTCACTACATAAGTTCAATTGTCCCATATTGACCGGGGACCAGATGTCACACACTGATCCTTCACAGACCCGCCCCTGGACTGCCCTCGCATGCACAAACCGCCACTTCATTGTTGTTCACAGCTTGTTCGCGCTCTCCCTTCTCCAGAGCGTTTGTTTGGATGCATCGCTCCGGCGTTAGGTCCCCAGTACCGGGAACGTTTCCTGACCCCAGTTCATAGTTCACCCACCCCACACACCATGTTCTCTGCTTGTCTCCCTTCTGCAGGGCAGGGGCGCACACTGACGACTCTACACAGCTTCGCACGCAGTATCCACCAGCTCGAGGTGGGGGGAGCCAGCCCCCCCCCGGGGTCCCAGCGTGATTGGGACACAATATCATATCCAGTATGGCACATGCAGACTTTCAATTTTTAACCCTAAATGTTCGGGGGATGCACACAGCCAGGAAACGTTATGCAATTTATGCATATGTTAGGTGGCAGACAGCACAAATCATATCTCTTCAAGAGACCCACCTCACTAAGGAGGAATTAGGCAAACTTCAGAAAAAATGGCGAGGCCACTTCTGTGCAACAACATATTTGGCCTTCGCGAGGGGAGCACTGATCTGGACCCTGCCAGGGGTGCCCTTCCGCGAGACCGGTAGGTGTGTGGACTCAGAGGGTCATTATGCGCTCCTGGAGGGGTGTTAGACCTGGCACCATTGGCGTGGGTCTCCCTTCCATTTTTTTCTGTTGCCTCATGTGTTTTTGCTGGTATTAGATGCTGTCCAGGGCCACAGTGCGAGTGCTCCCTACTGTAAATTAATGTATTGATTAGTGGTTCCATGATTGGATATTTGGTTTACTTGTCAGACCCTAGTACAGTGCACTGAGTGTGCCCAGGGCGTGTAAATTCAAATGCTGCTAGTGGGCTTGCAGCACTGGTTGTGCCACCCACAGAAGCGGCCTTGTAAAATGTGTCTACGGTCTGCCATTGCAGAGCCTGCATGCAGTCTGGTACTGTCATGCTGACTGGGCAAGTGCACCCACTTGCCAGTCCCTAAACCTTCTATTGACTTCATATTAGTCACCCCTCTAGTAGGCACAAGGGCAGGGTGCATTGTAAATATAAGGTAGGACAAGCCTTAAAGTGTGTGGCATGTCCTAATAGTGAGTTACAGCCATTTTCGTTTTTCACTATTGCAAGGCTACCTGTTCTCCATAGGCCAGAATGGGCTGTTAGAATTATTACATTTTATAATCCTAGCAGACTCAGAGAACATGGTAGAAATTCGAGTTTAGTATTGCTGGACTCAGAATAATAAAATACATCTTTTAGTGAAGTTTATTTTAATATTCTGTGTTTGCAAATACCACTTTTAGAAAGTAGGTATTTGCTTGCCTGACCATTTCAGCCTGCCTCTGTGAGGTTGTGTATTCCTTGTCTGGGTTTGTGTGGGACAGGGCTGGGGAATTCCAGGAGACAGGCTGGGGCAGCCCGGTGAATAGAGAGATCTGCATCTAGATGGGAGGGAGGAGTTGCACCTGGGACCTGAATAGGGCTGGGCCTTCCCTCTACAATGCTGTGGTGCATCTGATGCCTCTGCCCTGCACACTGAAAGAAGAGAAGGAAGACTGTCAACAAAGTGCTCCAGGACTGTACTTGCCTTCCACAATGCTGGCTCCACCTCCTGTGGGGCATCTGATGTGCCTGCCCTGTGCTGTGAAAGGAAAGGATAAGTCTGGTAAACAGAGTGCTTTAGAACTGGCTTGAACTGGGCACAGGCCCCTCTCCCCTCAGAGTATAAGTATTGGGACCCTGATCCCATGAAATTAGATCACTTCTGGACTTACAAGACGAAACCTCTGCTGAGGAGAAGGAACCTGAAGAAACTGAGGAGAGACTATTCCCAAGCTGAAGTGCTGCTTGGGGGATTGGCCTGCAGTGGTTGCCTGACTGCCAAAGAGAGGAGAAAGAACTTTGTGGACTCTTCTTTCAACTTGTGCAAAGATCTCCAAGGGCTTGGAAGAGAGCTTGCCCCCTGACCAAAGTCCCAGCACCAGTGGACTTCACCAGCCTTTGTGAATTGCTGCTGGAAACAAGCCCACGCGCAAACGGCAGCATTCCGCGCCTGGACAGCACAGTGGTCCCTAGCGGACGCGGGGCAGCACACACATCCAACCACCAAAATCTACTCCTTCCACTCGATCCCTCACAACTTACGGGTCCGTTTGGACCGCTTCATGTGCACTCAGTCTCTCCTTCCACGCATCAGACACTCGGACTACCTGGGCAGGGTCATCTCCGATCACGACGCACATCTGGTTTCCCTCACATGGCGGCCGCCTGTCCCACCAATTCCCGCCTGGCGCCTTCCCGGGGACTGCCTATTAGACCCAGTGTTTCACCGCGAGCAATCAGACACAATCCAAAACTACTTTTCGGAAAACGCAGGCACTACTCTCACGAGGTCCCTGGAATGGGACGCTTTGAAAGTGGTCTTACGAGGATCGTGCATACGGCAAATTATTGGAGTGAAACAAACCCTAGAGAGGGGAGTACTCAGGGCAGAACAACGAATAGCACAGTTATCTAAAGAGGGGGATCAACAGGAGCTTCCCCCTGCGCAGCAGGCGGAGGCCAAAACCATGTACGAGGAGGCATGTGCTGATCTCCGACGCTATAATTTTTGCACATACACCGCCAGAGTTCACAAGGAAGGGAATCGCGCCGGCACACTACTAGCTTGGCTCATTCGCCAAGAAACACAAACACAATCGATTACGGGCATCCACAACGCCGTGAAGGACGTGGTATACGTTCAGGCCGACATCTTATTGGCCTTTCATGACTATTATACCGAGCTTTACAGGGAACCGACCCGGGACCGGTGGGAACACATCCAACACATATTAGCCACGGACGCCATAGTCCAAGTCACGGAAGAGGAATGCAAGACATTGGACAATCCTCTCACACTGGCCGAACTCAAATCCGCCATTCGCCGCCTAGCCAAAAACAAGGCGCCAGGACATGATGGGTTCCCAATAGAACTATATTCTGCATTTTCTCAGCAGCTGGTTCCGCAGCTGGACATAATCTTTTAAGAGGCAGTGGAGGTGGGACAACTCCTCCAATCCATGCGTGAATCTGTGCTCGTAACGTTTCCAAAACCCGATTGGGATCCTCTACTCCGATCCTCCTACCGCCTTATCACCCTCCTGACATCGGATTGCAAACTTTTAGGGAGGATCCTGGCAGATAGACTCACAGAAATGCTGCCCCGACTAGTACACATAGACCAGAGCGGGGTTGTCCCCGGGAGAAACACCTCCCAAATTATACGCGGCCTGTTTCAGGTCCAGGACGGGGTCCGGGACAGATTCCCTCACGCGGCGTGCCTCGTTCTGGATTTGGAGAAGGCATTCAACACCCTGGCGTGTCAGTACCTCTTTGAGACACTTCGGCGGGTGGGCATTGGACCCCAATTTATAGCATATACTTGGCTATTATAAGCCAACATCTCCACATGGGTTAGAATAGGCCGCTGCGTGTCCTCTCCCATCTCGATCATGCACAGCACACGCCAGGGGTGCCCTCTGTCCCCAGTTATCTTTGCCATTGCCATGGAACCGCTGGCAGTGCGGCTGCGGGAGGTGGGCGTACATTGGGGAATCCCACTGGGAGGTCGCACCCATTGGGTGTCCCTTTATGCGGATGATTTTTAAGCATGGGCGTAAAATCCGTTCCGCTCGCGGATTTTGCGGATTTTCGGTAAATTCGCAATCCGCGAACTCTCGCGAACTTGCCGAAAATTCGTAAAATCCGTGCGAAGCGGATTTTTTGCTTGGTCGCACTTGCCAACTAGAATACTATACAATTTCGCGGGAGTAAACACTTGCGAACACGTAGATGCGGCGGGCAGCGACCATCTCGCAATTGCGAGATTGCAAAATTTGCAATTTCGCACAAGACATCCACCAGCAGGCAGCATAAACCTTGAAAATTATGATTTTCATCAGAATAACTCCTCAGGTTGACATTTGCCTGCACTTTTTCTTTGCAAGGAGTCCATTTTGGGGGGTGGGGTGGGAGGAAGGAAGTGCCCCACAGTCTCCAACTTCCTGTTCCTGTCCACCAGGCTCCTCCCAGTGCTTTCTTCATGTGCTGGTCACTTTGATTTGGATCTTGACCTGGAAGGATTACTTTTTGTGGATGCTGCTGGATATTTGGATTTTTGCAAAAATGAAAGCACTCAGCAGGTGCAAAAGTTCAATCTTATCATTAGTAACCATTCCCTGTAGTGCTTCCTGAGGGGCCCCTTCAGAGGTCATTTGCCTACTTGCAACTATTCTATGACCCTGCTCTGACCCTCACAGCAGGCTCAGAGAATAGATACAAGTATACAACAAAGGTCCTGTTAAAAAAATTACACTGAAACAGAAAGCAATTACAGACCAAACTGAAAGCACTCAGCAGGTGCAAAAGTTCAATCTTATCATTAGTAACCATTCCCTGTAGTGCTTCCTGAGGGGCCCCTTCAGAGTTCAGTTGCCTACTTGCAACTATAGGCCACAAAGGTCCTGTGAAAAAAAAGTGCACTGCAACAGAAAGCAAATTACAGATAAGGAAGCAGGTGCCAGCCAGACTGGAAGTTTAAATTCAGTGACACATTAATCAACCCCAAATTAATTCATGTCAGTTGAAGCAGGGCAGGTGTGCTTGCTTTTTTTCACCCCCATAATCTACAGTGATAAACCAACCAGAGGGTGGCAGTGATGTACCTGAGGGTGGCATGGGTGTACCAGAGGGTGGCAGTGGTGAAACAGAGGGTGCTGTGAACCTGTGATGATGAACCAGATGTAGAAACAACATAGTCGCGGCCGTTGCGAGCCGACAAGTAAGTTCGCAATTGCGAACTGGTACAGAACCCTCGCGAACAGGCAGAAATCCTTGCGAACACACAAAAAAAAAAATCCGCAAATTCGCGAGAGTTGGCGGATTTTGCGGATTGCGAATCCGTAAATACGCAAGTTCGCGGATTGCCAATTCGCAAAATCCGCCCATGCTTATTTGATTTTCTCATCTATCTTAGAGATATTACGGCAGACCTCTCCTCCTTTGGTCCACACTCACAGATTTCGAGAAGGCTGCAGGGTTGCATGTGAATTGGGGAAAATCCTCTATCTTTCCCTTGCACCCGAATTCCCCACAACGGGAAATTCGAATTGGAGATACCTCACTGGCATGGACAGGCGACGCCCCACGGTACTTAGGTATCAGACTCTACCATGAACCGGGAGACCTCCTGGAAGGCAACCACTACCGAGCCCTCCGCGGCCTTAAAAGCCAAGTTTGTTTTTGGCGAACCCTACCTTTGGCTCCCATCGGGAGGGTGGCCTTATCCAAAATGATAATGGTGCCCCGTCTGCTTTACTACTTTTCTAATATTCTGGTCCGGCCCCCACGGTCCTTTTTCCAAGAGCTAATTTCATTACTAATCTCCCTGATCTGGGGGAAGGGCCGTTGCAGGATGGCCCTTCCTGCCTTGCAACTTCCTCGCGATAAAGGAGGGACGGGAGCCCCGTCCTTTGAGGCCTATTTCTTAGCGGCACAGCTGCAGTGGTTGTCACGCTGGATTGCACACCGGAACCCTAGGGAAACAGAAGCCCAAGCACGACAGATAACAGTCCCGGAGCTGACTCGAATGCTCCTTCCAGGTTCTACACCTAACCCGACTCATCTGTTACTGGTCAAAGTGGCCAGGGCCTGTATCATGCGGATCCACCGAATGTCCAAGGGTTTCCCCACTGTATTCCCCTTAAAAGGGGAGAGGGGTTGGCCTAATGGCTAAGGCGCTCGACCTCGGACCTGGGGATCTGGGTTCGAGTCTCGGTAACGACGCCAAAAACCCCCTGTGATTCTGGGTAAATCACTTAATCTCCCCGTGCCTAAAAAAATGAAAGTGTGTCCTCATGTAACGTAACTGGTGCTATGTAAAGCGCTCCGATAACTGATTCGGTTCGGTTCTAGTTCGCGCTATATAAAACTCCCCAAAAAAATTTATAATTGCCACTGGTGGGACTCCCTAAAGGCCGAGAGTTCTTCTAAGCTGGAGATCTCAGGATCTGGACGGAACACCAGCTCACCGAAACAGAGGTTCTGTTCTCCGATGGTCAATTGCTCTCGTTCGCAGGCTTGACCGAGGGCAGCGGGCTTCCAGCCGGTCAATTCCTATTACACCGGCAGTTGGTGGCGGACTGCAGATGTATCTGGAACCTAGGGGATGGGGAACCCAAGACTCACCCGGTACTGCACACACTGCTACATATGGGGGTGGGCAGACACCATGTCACGTGGATATACAAGTCCGTCATGGAACTAACACACATACCACTGACGTGCTTACGGCTCCACTGGGAGGAAGACTTTGGCCGCGACCTCCATGACAGAGAGTGGTCGCGAGCCTTAGAGCATCACAAGAAGGAGTCCCGCAACCAACGATTCAAAGATGTCCAGTTTAATGTGCTACACCATGCGTATCTCACACCAGCACAGCTTAAGCGTTTTTTCCCGACCTCTCACTTTGAATGTCCCTGTTGTCGAGCGCCGGTCTCCCCTGTTAGACACATGTTCTGGTCGTGCCCGGTAATACAATTCCTATGGGTGACGATACACACCACGCTCCAAATAGTCACAGGCCTCACGGACTTCCACACATGGGAAGCTTGCGCCTTAGGCATCTTTAGGTGCCAGAAACGCAAGAAGGTAGAGACCAAATTTGCTCTGCTGGCCATCCTGCTAGCTAAACGTAGTATTGCAATGCACTGGTGCGCGGCAGAGGGTCCACCAATAGCGGCCTGGTGGGGGGCAGTAAAGAAGTGGGCAGCTGCGGAAGAAGACCTTATTCGTCAGGAGGAAGCTTGAGGCATACGGAAGCATCCTATCTCCTTAGGATGGGCGATGCTCCTACACAACTTTAAGCAAGCACACGCAGATGGCTCGAAACCCCCACTGTACACGCAAGCGATGCCCGGACCAAGCACTCGCTGAGCCTCCTGTTCACTCTCCCCCCCCTGGCTACACCAACGTACCCCCCCGATCCTCTCCTTTGGACCATGTTTTATTGCATACGCTTGAATAGTCTGCACACACTGTTTCTCATGTTACGGAGCTCCTCTGCTTTTGCCCCCACTGTCTGCACCCCGCACTCCCCCCCTCCCCTCATGATCCCTTCACTTCCCTGGTTTCAAAGCCCAAAGTTCAGTTACGTTTACGGATTTCCACTCACCGCTTCCCCTTGCAGGGCACTGCGGACTAGAGACTGTCATACAGGTGGGGAACGATGCAACCTTGCCAGCGACTGCACCCACGCTAACTCTCAACTTCCCCCATGGAGATGGTGGGAGATTGCACCCCAGAGACAGTATACCTCCATGCCTACTCGAAGACTGCCTACAATGCTATTTGTCATGACAACGATCATTTTTATTGTAATGTTGTAACAGACGAGTATGGTTGGTCTCATGTATGACATGTATAAAATTGAAATCCAATAAAAAGGTTTACAAAAAAATAAATAAAAGAATAAACTGTACATCCTCATAAATATAGTGTGCCACATAAATATTGAGTAGGGAATATTGTGGGAAATTAACACTATAGACAGAATATCAGGGAACCAAATATCAAAAGCTAAGTATGTATAGATTTTCTATCTTTAACTCCAAATATGTACCTTAAGGATATATATATATATATATATATATATATATATATATATATATATATATATATATATATATATACACACATATATATATATATATATATATATATATATATATATATATATATATATATATATATATATATATATATATATATATATATATATATATATATTCAAAATATGCAAAGGTAGAGTTATATATACTTGCTCTATACACAATTACCTTTCGACATTTTGTCTATGATATTATTATGATACCATGATATGCCTATGCTGGATAATCTGCGAAACAATCTAAAATAAAGAAAAAACATGCAAGAATCATAATGATGCTACCTAAATTCCTTCAAAAGCAAGAGAGAAAGCATGAGATGGAAAATATGTATTGATTGATTTTATGTTGATGATTTTGTAAAGACAGCAGTTGTTAACTTTTTGGAAGTTGTGGACACCAAATGAATCCGTATTGGAAGTCCGGGACCCCAGCACAATTAATTTTTACAATGAACCTCACAAAAATGCAGAAACAAGTATACATCAAACAAATACACAAACGTTAATTTTATTGGTTTTATTCTCAAAAGACAAAGGAATGTGTTAGGCTCTACCATATCGCGTTGTCTTTCTTGCTCCTATTGCATGCTATCTTTTTGTCAGCTCATACCAGGGCTTCAATTGAGGCCACCAATTGCCCATATTGGATTCTGTTTGCTGTACACGTGCTGCTCTCACAAATCAAGCTAAGGATACATATGAAATGTGTAACCTCCAATTACACATTCCTTCACATGTACAGATTGTTTTCATAATTTCTAACTTTATAGTTTGCTTTTTATGTATGTTCACTTTATGAATCTACTAATATTTAATTCTCTAAACAGTTGCAGACCCCCCACAGAATTCTGCAGACCTCAGATCAAGAACCTCTGGTATAGAGTGTGTGAGGCCCAAAGGGCGTCATAGTGCTTTACATTGAGGCAGGAACGAGAACAGCGCACAAGTAAAACTATTTTCAAAGAAATATTCACACTCTAGATAAAGTAGTGTATCATGGAGAGTAACTTTTGTAGTAGCTGAGTATAAGGAAGAGGACTGAACAAAAGAGGATGAAAAGATGATTTAGAGCTAGCAGGGTACACTGTGTAAAATGTGGTGTTTTAGAAGTTTGATTTCAGATTTCTAATCTGATTTTGATTGGTCATGAAATGTATAAAATGATTTGTGATCTAAATTGCGACTGAAATCATTGAAAAGTTGTCAACTCAAAAGCTGGGGTGGTAGTTGATTTGCAGGCCACCGTCCCTACAATTGCAGTTAATCATAAGGACAGTTACCTACTGTGATTTGCCTAAACAAATCATTTTAGTACCCTCTATGCCCCTACAAAACTGCAGACTACTAAGAAGGATTTGACGCTTGACTGTGTAACATTACACAAAGGAGCCACTATTGTCCAGATTATTAAAGATATTACTTATAACTTCAGGCAAATCAGTCTCCATCCTACAACCATATTCAAGCTCAGGCCTAAGGTGTGAATGAAGAAATTGTCTCTAATGAATTGTTCAAGGTGGGTGCCAACGAAGCATTTTAGTAGTTTAGGTAGCAAATATTGGCTGGCAATAGGGCAAAGTTGTTCTGATCAGTAGGGTAGCTCATGGTTTTCAAAGAAAGGGAGTGACTTACTCAAGGAGGTAAATGGCACACAATTGATGGACGGAAGCATTCACCCCCAGTCAAGAGATCTGGGTTAAATCCATCATTCTTTTGCTCACCATGCCACTCCAGCTTAGACCTGGCCATATGCAAATCAGTCTTGATCCTGTGCCTCATGGGAACAGTCCAGCCTGAACTGCCAAGCCAGGTCCTCCCTGGACCGGAAACAAGCATCCTAGGACCGGTTGGGGTTTCACCCCTCTTCAGCCAGGATAGCTTGATTCCAGTGGCAAAGTGAGCCCAGGACCCACGTCTGGGCATACCTGGCGCCCTTAGGGCGAGAAAACAAAAGACACACAATTGATGGACGGAATGCAGAACAAATCAAAACATACACACCCACTCAAGAGATCCGGGTTAAATCCATCATTCTTTTTCTCACCATGCCACCCAGTGAAGCTTCCTGAGTTGTGATTTTTTTTTTTTTATTGAGCAGAGCTTAGGATACATGAGTTCATAAATACATGATCTGTTTAAGAGACATTGATGAAAAAAGATTGAAAACCCAGTAATACATAATCAAGTTGATAGCTTCCGTTTACAACATAAAAAAGCTTATAAAACAAGAAAGATAAATATTCAACTGTAGCAGCAAATATCATCATCGTCCAGTATTACGCTAGTGTAAATCATTTGAAATAAAGTGCAATAACCCATGTGGTTACAAGTTTAAATAAAGTGCGACAGTGTAAAGTGCAACATCTTTCTAAACTGCAATATGAAACAGCTTAGGACATTGATATAGAAAGTAAATATTGCAGACCCTCTTTAAACTTTTCTAAGGTACGATAGCCGGTGAACTTGCGAAAGGTCCTGAAGTACCACTTAAGTGAAACAATATGAAGTGCAAATGCTACTAAAGTGCAATACAAGATGACCTGAGCACTGATATAAGAAGTAAATACTGCAGTCCCTCTTTAAACTTTTCTAGAGCAGATTAGCCAATTGACTAGGTCAGTAATTATCATCATCATCCAATATTAATCTATGGAAATCATTTACAATAAGTGCAATAACCATTGCCGTTACAAGTTTAAATAAAGTGCTACAGTTTAAAGTGCTAACTATTTCTAAAATGCAATATAACCCAGCTTCACAACATTAATATATAAAGTAAATACTTCAATCACTCTTTAGAATTTCCTAACGTATTATAACCAATGAACTTACGAATGTTCCTGAAATACCAATAAAGTGCAATAATATACAGTGCAAATACTTCTAAAGTGCAATACAATTCAGCTATAGCATCAATATGTAGAATAAATATTACAATCCCTCCTTCAACTTTTCTAAATCCATAAAAAACTTCCAATTCTTTTCAAACTTCCTAGGTGACCCGACCCGTCTGGCGTAAGCTTTTTCAAATTCTCGGGTCCGTTTGATTTTATTAAACCATTTTAAATGCAAAGGGACTTCACTAGATTTCCAATTCTGGAAAATTAATGAACGGGCTACAGTACAACAAATAAACAAGAAAGTTCTCTCGGCCTCCGATAAGATTGTTCCTTCTCGGCAGAATCCGAATAGCACGGCCTCTGCCTCGAGTGGGACGTGTTTACCGATTGTTTACCCAATATCAGTAAAAATTGCCTCCCAAAAAGGTCTCAGCCGAGGGCACCAGAAAGAAATATGATGCCAGCCACCTTCCCCGTCTGCCTGGCAACGGAAGCACTTATTCTCGGCATCTGGAAGTCTTTTTTCTATAGCGGCCGGGGTTAAATAAGAAAGCCATAGAGAAAGAAAGGACATCCTTTTAAAATTCGACGCATGCAATGATTTACTTCCCAAGCGACATATAGCCTCCCAGTCATTCAAGGAAAGGGTACACCTTGTCTCCCGATTTATTTGAACTATATGGCTCTCCAACACGGACATTTGGCCCTGTTTGTTTATTAACCAGTACCAATTCCCCACACCGCTCACTCTGGCCCCATATAGAGCTACCATCAATTAATCTGGGGTGTCCAAAGTACTAATAAAGTGGACGTTTTGTAAATATTAAAAAAAAGGGGGTTTCCGATGGGTTTCTGCCCGGGTCGTTACCTCTTGCCAAGAAACCACCCTATTTTGAATTATAAAGTGTCTTAACTCAAACAGTCCACAACTTTCCCAGTTCCTAGTGTGTCTAAATCAGAGTTGGAGGCCACAGCTGGAAATTTCTCTAAAATTTAAGTATTGGAGACCCGAAGAGCCCGTTTAAAAAAAAAAATGACTGGAGTCTAAAAGCCACGTCATTCAAGACATTATACCTAGTTTTTTTGGAAGTTTGGAAGTTTTTAAAAACACTGGGGTTTGCGAGTCTCTTTCTTGAATCATTTTATCTAAGAAAAAACTATCTTTCGTACGTTTAGATCCCATCAATCCTGAAATTAAATCTATAAAGGCTACCTTGTAATACGTTCTTAAATGAGGCAAGGCTAGGCCACCTTGTGTAATAGATAGTTGAACCACTGTCATTTTTAGGTCTCGTAGCGAAAGCAGCGCATGCGCTGCATCGCTAGCGAGACTATTGCTGCCGCTTTCTCCCTAAGGGAGACAGGAGGTGTGCACTCCGAACGTGTGCACATCTCCTGTCCCCGAAGACTGGCAGCACGCACATCGCGCGCTTCCAGTTTCCCTCCCACAGTCGGCTCAGCTTGTTTAACATTTCCTGAAGAGTTTCTCCTGGTCTCAGACCGGGTTTCGGATCGCTGCATTTTTTTATAACGCAATAAAATTATTTACACAGAATGGAAAGTAAAAACCTGGACTGGGTGAGCTACTAATGCATGCACTGGGGACCCTTGAGAGTTTTATTCTTTCACTATTGTACTTCCATGTATGGTAAATGTAGCCTAAAAGACATTGCCCTTGAAGGAAAGATGTATATTTCTGTTTTAAGTAAATGTAACATGAAACCGCCGAAAGAGCAGACGTGCAGCTGAAGAGCCCCCTGTTAGTTTTGAAGTATGGGGTCAATCGTTTTTGTTAAAAAAAATCTCTTGAAGGACAAAGCGGAGTCGACATTTTTTCATCCTAGAACGATGACCCCCCCCTCCACTCAATACTCCTGAAAACGCCAGCCCACTGTGTGCCCGCCGCCGATCCCGGCTCCAGTGCAGGGCTTTCCGTGCACGCGGAGTGCACCCTCGAGTCCTCGGAGCGCCGGCTCTGCCGGTGGCCGGGCACCGGTGCCAACATTCCGTGCCTTTGTCCCGCCGAGGTCGAAGGCTAAAGCAAGCACAATTACCGGCGCTCCGGTTATACGCACACAAGGGCGCTCTTTGCCTGCGCCCCCTGAGGCCCGGCCATCGATGCCCCAGCTCATGCTAGGAGGCCTGAATTCGCCGGGTTAATGTGGGGGGAAGGGTTGTTACAGGAAAAATAAACTCGCTACCACTGTTTTAATGAGCACTGCAGGAGCGGCCGTAAGGTTTGTGAGAGCGAGATACATATGTGTATAACTATATATTTCATCTTTACTTGCTAAGCCCGTGATGGGAGCTGAACCTGGGCCCCTCCACCTGCAAGGGAGACCATGCCTGCGGCCATTTTTGCATGCTGCTACAGAAAGGCGGTATGGGTAAAGTGGACATCCCACTCCCAATGCTTGGCTTTCTTGTGGCAATCTAATGCATTCTGAGTGGTGTAATCTAAAATATGTCCTTTATTAACTGGGGGTTTCCGTGGTGACTTCATTTTTCTGCATTTGTCTTGTGAAGCACTGTGTGACCATTTGGCTCACTGCTTTACGCTGCTGGAGCCTGGACCCACGCCTTTTATGTTTTGGGATTCTCAGTGACCAAAGTCAAACTGGTCTGTTGATATTGCATTTTCTCGAGTTTCTGTTTATTTAGAGGTGAGTCATACAGTGTACATGCAAACAGGGCTGAAGTAGACTAAAGCACTGATGGATAACACTGGATATACATGCTGTGTCAGCCTCCACTGGAAATTCTTTCCCGTTACTGGGAATTATAGGGGTGAAAAAGCATTAGCAAAGCCAATAGGTCTTACATATGAAAAGCTATTGACCTTGGCAATGAATTGTAGCCATGTGGTACAGCAGAGTGGCTGTCCAGCAAGGCTAAACATTTTTTTAAAACCCTATGATGCAGCCAGGCTATTTCGCTTTTTTTAAATGAAAAACAAAACAAATGGGGGAGTTGTTTGGGGGTGGGGGGCAAGGTAACACAGAGGGAGGGCGGGACAGAAGGAAACAGGTAAGGGGGAGCATGTGAAACACAATTGCAAAATACACTGACAACCGAGGATGGGCTCTGGGGAGGCAAGCAGACAACCGAGGATGGGCAGGAGGCACTGGGGAGGCAAGCAGACAACTGAAGGTGGGCAGGAGGGGCTGGGGAAGCACATGGACAATGGTGGGTGGGCATGAGGTGATGGTGCAGCAAGCCAACAACGGCGGGTAGATGGGAAAGGATGGGGACGCTGACAAATGAGTGCTTCTGGGCAGAGCTGGGGAAGCTGACAACGGTTGCTGTGGCAGCCAGCTAACAATGGAGGGTGGACAGGTGGAGCAGAAGCAGCGCATAGACAACGATGCGAAGAAGGTCTTGGGGGAGGAAACCGAGAATACAGGGCTGGAGGAGCAAACAAACATGGGGTTGGTGGGTATGCTAGAATAGTAAGGGAAGGGGGGCAGGGAGAATGCAAGAACAGCAACTGAAGGACCTGGAAACCACATGCATTCACGTAGAGTTCTTCAACATAAAGAACAAGCATTTGCAATGCAATAGGTCTCGCATTTTCGAAACTTTCACCTATTGGTATTGTGAAGGACTACGCCTTTTATTATTGCAGGTTTTTTAAACACATAAAAGGCACTGTCATATATAATGCCAATAGCTCCAAATCTCGCAAATGCGAGACCTATTGCATTGCAAATGCTTGTTACCCTTGGTACTGAGTTGTGATGTGATGAGGACGTGGCATGGGAGGAAAAGTATGAGTCTTGCAGTGGTGCTCTGGATGGTCTGGATTTTGTGTAGGAGTTGTTGGAGATTCTGGCATACAGAGTATTGCCATAGTCTAGCCTGCTGGTGATGAGTGCTTGCGTGATATTCTGACTGGTTTTCTGAGGCAACCATTTGAAGAATTTTCGCAGCATGCCCAGAATGTAGAAGCAGGAGGTGCTCACTGCATTGACTTGAGGTGCCATGTTGAGCTTGTCATCTAAGATGATCCCTAGATTTCTTGTGTGGCCTGTGGATGTTGGTCCTTGCTCCAGTGGCCACTAGATGGAGTCCCATGGGGAGGTCTTGTTGCCGAAGACCGGTACTTTTAACTTGTTGGAGTTGAGCTGCATCCAGTTGGTTCGTATCTATTCTGCTACCATGGTCATGCACCTGGTGAAGTTTATTCTGGCGGTGGTTGCTTTGCCCACCAGGGAGAGGATGTGTTGGGTGTAGGAAATGACGGTTATGTCTTGTGATCAGATGATGTTGGTGAGCACTGTCATGTATATGTTGAAAAGGGTGGCGCTGAAGGCCGATCACTGTGGGACTCTGCATGTCTATTTCCTTGTCTCAGATGTGAAGGTTGGCAGCCTGAACCTTTGGGTTCTTCCCGTGAGGAAGGAGCTGATCATTTGAGAGCGGATCCTTGTATGCCATTCTCGTGGAGTCTTCTGCTGAGGGTGTTATGGGTGATAGTGTTATATGCCACAGAGTGGTCGAGCAGGATGAGGATAGCAGTTTCTACTCAGTCCAGGATGATTTGAACGTCATTAGTTCCCACGATGAGTGCTGTTTTGGTGCTGTGGTTCTTTCTGAATCTCGATGATGAAGTTCGAGGTGGGTTGCGAGCTGTTTGTTGATGGCCTTCTCAATCAATTGGGAGAGGAGTTGGCCTAACGGCTAGGGCGCTCGACCACGGACCTGGGGATCTGGGTTCGAGTCTCGGTAACGACGCCAAAACCTCCTGTGATTCTGGGCAAATCACTTAATCTCCCCGTGCCTAAAATGAATGTGTGTCCGTCCTCATGTAACGTAACTGGTGCTATGTAAAGCGCTCTGATACCTGATTCGGTTCGGGTCTAGTTCGCGCTATATTGAACAATCTTGGCACAACACCTGGCGGTAATCCTGAGAGCCGTACGGAAACGCACGCCGGGTCTATCATAGACGGTACCTCCAGCAGTGCTAAGTTGGACTGCTTCCCTTCTCCAACTTTTGAGGATTTTTGCTCCTTGGCCAATAGTGTATCGTCGGGATCTCCTCTAGATCCAATACCGCATAAATATTGGAAGATCTTTCGGGATGAACTCTTCCTTCCGTTGTTTACCATCTGCGATCAGTCCCTGGTTTCAGCACGGGTACCAGACTGCTGGAAACTTGCCGTTGTATCCCCTTTACTCAAAAAGCCCACTTTGGACCCGGCTAATCCTGCAAACTATCGACCCATCTCCCTGCTCCCGTTTCCAATAAAGATTCTGGAAAAATGGGTCACAAAACATCTATCAAAACATCTGGAGATTGGGTCCTGTCTGGATGAAGTCCAATTCGGATTTAGACCGGCCCATGGGACGGAATCAGCGCTGGTGACTGTACTTGACGACCTCAGAACGCGAGCCGACCATGGAAGAGCAGCCTTTTTAGTGCTGCTCGACATGTCGGCCGCGTTCGATACTGTCAGTCACGCAATTCTGATTCAAAGACTAGAGGAAGTAGGGGTAACTGGCCTTGCCCTACAGTGGCTGACATCTTACCTTGGAAATCGCCACCAGGTAGTGGCATTGCCACCGTTTCAATCGAACATCAAAAAAGTGGCGCAAGGTGTTCCACAAGGGTCGGCCATTAGCCCTATCCTCTTCAACCTGTACCTGCGGCCCCTAGTTGCGCTGATTAGATCCTTTGGCATAGCGGTGACGAACTACGCAGACGACACTCAACTTGTCTTCTCACTTGAGGGCAAGGAAGCAGTGACTCTTGACACCTTCCACCGCTGTATGCTCGCAACTGCGGACTGGCTGAATCAGAATTCGCTGCAGTTCAACAGCTCTAAGACTGAAGTCTTACACTGCACCACTGATCGCATCCCTAGACCTCTTCCACCGGATTTCTGGCCACCTTCCTTCCAAAGTACGGTTGGGCCTACCACCTCGGTCCGCAATTTGGGAGTGATGTTTGGGTCCAATCTCCAACTGGATGTAGCGGTTAATAAAACAGTAAGCACTTGCATGGGACTGCTTCGCATGTTGAGAAAGGTTCTCCCGATGCTTCCTAAGGACAGTAGGCCAGAAGTGGTGAGGAGCATTATTGTAAGCCGTTTGGATTATTGCAATGCTCTATTTCTTGGAGCACCAGCCACCTTGATAGGAAAATTACAACGGGTGCAAAATCTTGCAGCCAAATTGGCGCTTGCTCGCCGCCGCTATGACTCCTCATCCCAGGCATTAAGGGACCTTCATTGGCTACTGATCCTTCAACGGATCGATTTTAAATCTGTATGTATTGTATTCAAGGCCCTCCACGGACACGGTCCAGTACCACTTCAGAACATGTTTCATTGGTACACTCCGTCTAGATCCCTTCGCTCGGCTTCCGCTCATCTTGCTGTGGTGCCTAAAGTTTTGAGAGCTCGGCTGGGAGGCCGATCTTTCAGCTTTACGGCAGCCAGATTATGGAATACTCTTCCGTTGGAATTGAGAAGTACACAAGACCTTGTCTCTTTCAAGAAAATCTTAAAAACACATCTTTTTCCTAGGACTGTATCTTCTTAATTCCTAATTTCCAGTAGGATGTTTTAGCAGGATTTTCATCAGTCAAAGCGCCAGGATACCCGTGGGGTGACAGATACACGCTATAAAAGACTATAAATACATACATACATATAAAACTCTGCAACAAAAAAAAAAAAAATCACGTTGGCTGGATAGGGAAGCTGGGAGATGGGTCGAAGTTGCTCAGCTGATTCGCGCTGGCAGCGGGCTTCTTGAGGAGGGCGTTGATTTCTGCAAGTTTCCATTCATACGGGAAAGTAGCGGATGTGATGGAGGTGTTGATGATGTGGGTCGGTGGTGCTGATTGGTGATGTTCCTATGTTGTAGATGTGGGGGCATGGGTCCTTTGGGGTTCCTGGGTGGATGGTCCGCATGATTACTGCTGTGTTGTTCCTGGTGGGGATTGTTCATTCAGTCAGGTGGCCGTATTGGTTGGTGGTGGGTAGGTTAGCAACAATGGCTGGTTGGTGTGTGAAGTTGCTGTATTTGTGTGCGATTTTGATGTGGAAGAAATTGGATAGGTTGTCGCAGAGTTGTTGGGGCATCAATGTTTGTCACAGTGGCTGAGGGCAAGGTGAAATCCTTAATGATCGAGATCTTCTAGCAGCTGTGGGAGCTTCCTTCGATGCAGTCCATTAGTGCTTTTTTCGTGGTGTCTCTTATATACTGGTGATAGCGTCTGAGTGAGTTATTGTAGGTAGTTCTGTCGGCGATGTCATGGCTGGCTCTCCATTTCCTTTCTACCGGTTCACAGTGTCGCTTGATAATTCTGAGGTCTTCTGTGTACCAGCTGGCCAGCTTGTATGCTCTCCTATTCTGTGTGGGTTTGATGGGTGCCCGAGAGTCAGGGCAGTTCTTGATCCTGTTTTTGATGTCCAGGTTGTCTGTGGGGCCAGGTTGATCCATGTTGAGGGCGCCGAGCCAGTCTGCTTCTGTGATTTTGCCCCAGTTGTGGCTTGGAATGCTGAACCTTGTAGGGGTGCTGACTTGAGGTGTATTGAGTTGGTTATGGGGAGGTCGGACCATGTGAACAGTATGGTGGAGTTGTATTTGATGATGTTGCTTCAGCTGAAGATGGGGACCAGTGTGTCCCCCGCTGTATGTGTTGGTTCTGGGACGAGTTGGGTAAGTCTGATGTTGCTCAAGATTTCGAGGAGTGCTGTGGAGCAGGGGTTGTTTCAATCTTAAAGTTGCAAGTTCAGGTCACCAAGAAAAATGTATGCTCTGGAGATGATGGTGAGAGAAGCAACCAAGTTGGAGATGAGGATGATAAAAGTCAGGAGTAAAACATACAATTCAGCATTTTCTAGACCAAACTAAAAACCGAGTAGAATCCACTGTCTGAATATTGTCTTCAATAATATCCATATGACAGAGAATATCCAGCCAATGGATTCAGCCACAACCCACCCCTCCCCCTACTCTAAATAAGACCCTTTGTCTTCAGTTGTGTTTCTTTTCTTTAAGGGGGCAAAGTAATTAAGGAAAACAGCATGGTTTCTTGTAAAGGAAGGGAGATTCAACCTCTGAGCTACAGAGGAAAGATGTATGCTACTCGATACAAGAGAGGGGATGTTAGGGAGGTTTATAAACCTCTTGTGTTTTTTTAGGTTAAACGATAATATAAGTCTTAGTGAATGATAAAGAGAAAGTTAGTTGGTCCAACCTGTCCGAAGGTATGGAGTCATCAATACAAGTGAAAGTCCTCTTTAGAAATAATGAGATCAAGTGTTGAATCTTTCCCATGTGTAGGCAAATTAGAGTACTGAGTAAAGATTGTGTTCAGAAGGAAGGCAGCAAAATGGCTGAGTTGTTGAGATCATCCAGGTATAGACTAGAATCACTCTGGAAGCCTTTATTGAAAGGGGGTGACAGGTGGGCAGTGATATGCTCTGTACAATGTTTCACAAATGAAGGATTATTGCCAGAAAGGTGACAGAAGAGCTCTCATCTGTTATGCGTAAAGACAATACACCTCAGTGCCAATACAAGGGATTGGAAGGTGGAAAAGGTTGCAGTTTGAAGACATTTCCAGCAGATGGAGTTTGTACATACCACTGGAACACCACCTCTCACTTTACTTACATGGTCAAAGCATTGCAGCTTCTGTGCTGCAGGTCCAAGATTATTTGTGAGGAGTCATTATGGCAGGTTTCAGTAACAAATAGCAGGCCAAGATCTAAGGAAAAGATGGTATCAGCAAACAAGTGACTGATGATCTGTCAATAACCATTATGTTTCATCTTTCCATAAGGCTGCTATCGAGGGGAGGCAGAGGGTCTGTGGCATGAGAGCATGAGAATGAGGTGGCATGGGAGACACTGAGATGTGATGGTGATTTATCTCTTGGTTTTGAGAAGGATACTAGAGACGGCTTGACAGAAATCACGTAGGAGGATGGAGGAAATTCTAAGAGGAGTTAGTGGGATCATATGAAGGGACATAGATGGAGTTCTAATCATTGAGGTGGGTATTAAGATCCTCTGAAGAGAGAGGTGAATGCAGTTCATGGGGGCAGGACCTCTGTTGTTTTGGGAATGGAAGAAAAGGATAAGGAATTAGAAATATAGGGGAACATAAGATTTAGTCTGAAAGATTCCTAGAAAGCGAAAGAGACAGCAAGTATAGAGATGGAGGAACATGGTATGAGGTAGAATGAAAGCAATGCAGCTTTGGTTTTCCGCAAACCTGGCATTCAGCAGCACCAGGAGCCTGCTTCTGAAAAAAAATCTGAGCCCCTGCACTTATATTTTTTAAGGAACCACTGGTGATAAATCACAAATCGTAGAAGGAGATGAGTGTAGGGATGATGAGATATGGTTGCTCGTGACAATACGATGTTTGGTTTGCTAGATTATATTTGCAGAAATATGGGGGATAAGGGTGAGTAAGAAGGGATGTAAATGGAGTGTAGCCAATTCTGTTGAAGGTGTTATTAGGTGCTAGCAGAGAAGGGTGGGGAGTACACCACATGGGAATTAAACATAACGGTAGACAGAAGAAGCTTGGACACAGTGGCAAAAGATGAGGATTAGAGAGAGTGGGACAAATATGAAGGAACATATACGAAGTAAAGTGAATAAAGGCGAATGTTGGGAAATGCTGAGGATGAAGGAGAAAAAGGAGGAGAAGTCAGAGTAAAGAATATATTAAAGCAGAGTACATGAGGAGATCCCACAAGAAATGGTTATCATCACAGGTGTGCACCATGATGTTACCTTTGTTGAAGACAGAGGTGGAAAAATCAGTACTGAATGAAAGAGAAAGGGTGATAGTGAGATTGAAGCCATAAAAAGACTATAGATGTATGCCACACACGACAAAACAGTCCATGAACCCTTAGGGATCTGCAACACCTACTCGGGGGGACTACAATTGTTTAGAAAATTAAATAATATTAGCAGATTAATAAAATACATATACATAAAAATAAACTTGAACTTTTGTATAAAGCTCTGTAAGTGTGATGAAACTGAAATAAGAAGCTAGAAATTAAGCTGCTGTCCTTATCTTGATTCGTGGGAGCAGGCCATTTCCATTGTGGACGGTTTGTGGGTTCAACTTAAGCAACACTTCAATGCGCCAACAATAATAGAGGACAACTCTAACCCCATAGATCTAGTCTACTCATATTATCTGCATGGTACATACTGACAAATTTAACGACTGCAGATCCTAAAATGAAAGGCACAATATCCCTAATATGGCTCGAGTAAAAACATGAACCTTTCACAATCAACATAGTGAGGCCTCCAGAATTTCTCAATGTAATCAATCTCAATCAGTAAGAAAATGTGTGCATTTGCGTTTGTGCATTCACATTTGTTCAACCTTTGTCTTTAATACCACCGAACAATTAACCTTTATGCTCTACATAAAGAGACCTAAAACAACCTTCATGTAGACCTAATGCATTTAAACTTCAACAATGAGTACCTAGCCTGAGAGATAATACATTTGGCCAGGCCAGGCTTTAGCTCTGGTGGCGCCAGACTGCCACAATCATTTCTGGCTCCCCTACACCCCTTGAATACCCTCACTAACACGGGGCAAATGTGCCCATCATCTCTCCAATCATTAGTTATTGCTAAACACAGCACCCCCTAACTGAGGTCAGCGCCCCCTCCAAGTCAGCGCCATTGCGGCCGCACCATTCGCACTGCCCTAAAGCCGGCCCTGCATTTGGACCAAACCTGAGAAAATGCGTGTTACCGTGAAGAATAGGCTTTTACAAAGAGCTAAGCAAAACTCCATCTGCACTCAATTTTTCACTGCAGGAGACACTGGTCCTTTGGTAATTCCTCCTTTGAGTATTTCTATTGCCTGCCAACCCTCAGGACCATTTAATCTCTACCACTATCAGCCACTCAGGCCTTTACAAATGTTAGACTCAGTAGGCAGCTCTGAACAGTTGCTCTTCTCTTCCTGCTCCCAACTTGGTGGCAGGCTCTAGCCACCAGCACCACCTTCCTGGCCTCCAAAATGTGTTGATTTCAGTTTTTTGTCCTTCATCCACAGCTATGGTCTCCTTTTCTATACAGCGTCTTCCCGCAAAGCACTGTTGCTGCTCCTTTTTACATAAAGAGTTTAGTCTGTTCCCTCAAGTCATATGCAGCTTATTCTGGAGGGTTAGGATCGAAGTCCCTTGCATAGCTCCTTAGTCATCAGGCTGATGACTCTAAAAGGCATGCGTCAAAGTTCTTTCAGGTTCATATTTTTTATGTTAAAATTTGCATCGAGTTTTATTGAATTTTATGTTGAATCATATGTAAATAGTAAAATTATATGTATGCAGTTGAAGCAAGTTTAAAATAAGGGTTAGAAGTGTGTTTATTAACATGTCTTCGTCATGCCACATTTTAAAGAACCGCTTATTAGTTAATATGGCTGCTGCTTCTGTTTGTGTTTTCAGTCCTGTATTCACCCCATCCCATCAGGTTCCTCTGTGCAGCTTCTTTCCCCACAGACTCTGCGAAAGCAAAGACAACTGATGTAATGTGTTTTCCTGATTACTAATAATGATACAAGGGCCTATTATATTAAAATGATGTTTCCAATGTACTGAGAAAGTTACACCTCTCAAGTTAATTTCACACGTTCATGAATAGCTTTTGTTAGATGGTTGAAAGTTATGTTGAAAACATATCTGTATCACTAATGAACATCCTGCGTGATCAGAAAATGGGATAGTGCTAACATACAATGCCACTAACGTGGTGTTTCTGATTTGCCCAAAAAATGCTAAATAGGATCCCGCCATGCTGAATCTTAGCTAAATTTCTATGCAGGAATTGTGAATAAAACCCCTTGATTTTGAGGGTGACACAGATTTTCCTTGCAGACTTCCCCATTCTTTTGGATGCTGTCTGATTTCTTTTGATTTTACAGCTCATTCAGGACTTCTAATGATTTATTGACGTTTGCCTATTCTGTATTAACTTTGCAATTTGAGCCTTCATTGCATTATTCTATATTGCTTGATTTTAAGATGTTTGTATCAAAACCCTCTACCTTTTCCTGGACCTAGAACTCGGTCGTTTGGTGGTCTTTATGACTTATTATGTTACTCTGCTAAACCGATGTTGGGTGAGGTGTCCTTTTATGCAAGATCAACCCAGAGTGGAATCTCTTGTGCTAAATCACAGCGTTTTGAAGATCATGGCCATGGAGCTCAAATCGTTTACATCCATCCTGCTGGGTGGATTCTGTCTCTGGTCCATGAGAATGCTAGGTTTCTATCCAGGAGGCAACAATATGGCTTCTGAAATCCATATTTGAAAGTGGTAATAAACAATTCCAAACATTTTGTGTATATGCCGGACTGGCCAAGGTACAGTCTTTGTCATTCAAGATTTAGCAGCAACAGGGAGTGGAAAAGGGAGCTCCCTCGAAGATACAAAAGATTGAAAGGCTTTCCCACTCAGTAAGTAGACAACACCTCATGCATTAACACCTCTGGAATAAGGACGCGAAAAGCTGGAGGGTCTGTCCCTCCACTTGAAAGAGGCAAGTGTTTCCCTTGTTTGTTTTTACAGAACTCTGATTCACTACAAATGACCTCAAGAATGTTCTAATATCTACAGCCCTGTATGGCAGGCTCTCGCTCTCCTCCACCTCGCGAACCACACACACCAGAAATATAAAAAGGTTTCCTGTCCCCATGTACCTAAGTGCAAAAGACACTCTTCATGCTTACCCAAAATCCATATGTGCAAAATGCATATTGCAAAATGCACAGTGGATACACACTTTCTACCAAGGCATCCTGAAACTACCCACAGCCTCATGGTCAGCGACTAGCTGCCGCCTCCCCCCCAATCCGGCACCCAACACCAAGGAACGTGGACACGAGACGTGTTTTACTTTTTGGAAGGCGGGCGCTAGTCGCCCGGCCGTATTTATTAAAGTATGAAATTAAAAAGGGTTTTAATTGCATAATCAACAATGAATACAAAAATCAGCAGGACATTCAGTTATACAATCGTTATCAACAAGTTTGAGAGCCTGACCTTAACAAAACTCTAATACAAGTTGTTCCTAGCTTAAACTAAACATCCTACCTTGATTTTTGTACATTTCTGGCCATATGGCAGGGTCACTACCGGTGTCAGGTCCTACAAGCTGCGCCTTCCCCCTAGAAGTGCGCATGCGCAGTGTTACCCCGGGAATTGCCCGGTCTACGCCCCAAACTCCATTTACCCACTAAAGGAGGGCCCTTACTCTGCGCCGATGGCGTCATGAGTCCACGCGCGCGGGGTGGCTACCAGCCTAAGGAAAGCGTGAACTACTCCTACCCGCGCTCCTTTGCATATTACCTTGCCCCTGGAGTACTGGGAGTGGCCCGCAGGCCCCTCCCCCCGGGCGGGAACCTCCATAGGATGATGCCCGCCCCCTCAGACCTCAAATATGTGCTCACCGATAATGACCTTACCGCATGCCCCATATCTAATAAATACGACGACCTATGGAAAAAAGTCTAAAGGACAACTACACTGGCTAAAAAATAACAGTATCCACGCATAGCTAAAGGGGAAAAAAGGCCTAACGACACATGGCATAAAATTACAATTCGGTTCACGCATGTTACTCAAAATCACAATATCAACGTATATCTACAAAGGGAAAAAAGGCCTAAAGACACATATCTTCAAATATAGTTCACTTCACACATCACTTTTCTACAAAGGGAAAAAAGTCCTGACAACAGATCACAAAATACAACAACAGCCTACTCTCTCCCGCGGTCTATACCTATGAAACTTACCATTAAACCGGACATAACGCTGCTTAAACTTTGTACCAAGGGATGGTGGGTGGGAAACAAAGAAGCCCCGAACGCGGGGCACAACGTTCAGCGAGGGAGCGTCCAGGGACAAGGGGGTCTCCTGGGCGCTCCCTACCTCTTATTCCCGAGGGGCCGGGTGGCCCCTCCTAACGCCCGCCCCCCCCGACCCGGAACCAGTCCATTGATTCCGGGTCAGGAGGGGCGCCGGCCAATCGGCGGTGGGCCGCGCCCCCAGGGCACGCCCCCACCGTCGAAGGACCCGAGGGGAGAGGGGGTGAGGCGGTCGCCGCGCCGCCATGCGTGCGGGGGGGCCGAGGGCCCCCCCTTTTCACATGGTCAGCGACTAGCTGCCGCCTCCCCCCCAATCCGGCACCCAACACCAAGGAACGTGGACACGAGACGTGTTTTACTTTTTGGAAGGCGGGCGCTAGTCGCCCGGCCGTATTTATTAAAGTATGAAATTAAAAAGGGTTTTAATTGCATAATCAACAATGAATACAAAAATCAGCAGGACATTCAGTTATACAATCGTTATCAACAAGTTTGAGAGCCTGACCTTAACAAAACTCTAATACAAGTTGTTCCTAGCTTAAACTAAACATCCTACCTTGATTTTTGTACATTTCTGGCCATATGGCAGGGTCACTACCGGTGTCAGGTCCTACAAGCTGCGCCTTCCCCCTAGAAGTGCGCATGCGCAGTGTTACCCCGGGAATTGCCCGGTCTACGCCCCAAACTCCATTTACCCACTAAAGGAGGGCCCTTACTCTGCGCCGATGGCGTCATGAGTCCACGCGCGCGGGGTGGCTACCAGCCTAAGGAAAGCGTGAACTACTCCTACCCGCGCTCCTTTGCATATTACCTTGCCCCTGGAGTACTGGGAGTGGCCCGCAGGCCCCTCCCCCCGGGCGGGAACCTCCATAGGATGATGCCCGCCCCCTCAGACCTCAAATATGTGCTCACCGATAATGACCTTACCGCCACAGGCCAGTATTGTTAACCGACGATCTGGCCTCCCCCTCTAGCCCCTGCCTAAGGACACATTCCTCCTACCCCAGCCCTCTAGCCAAGCCCAGATATTGTCAGCCCATAGGACATTACCTTCTTCTGTCAGATGAACCCCGTCCTTCAAGTAATACTTTTGACCCCAGATGCACCCATGAGGTATTGACTGTAACACGGGGGTTCGAAACAACCTATCCAACCGTGTGTTGATCCTCTTTACCGAGTGATTCAACGCCCTGACCGAATGACCCCCCCGCCACTGAAGTCGAGGTATTAGTTGTGACCATACTAGTGTGCACCCGGGGCAGGTCCTAGCTATCCAACCCGCTGTTGAGATAATCTCCTCAATCAAGATGCGCCTGCCCAGTGTTGCCAAATCGTTCTCCCCAAGGTGAAGTATCACCACTGACGGTGGAGCCCGCTGGCGTGCTAACAGCCCTTGGAAGAATCCCCTAAACTCGTGAAGACTCAACCCTCCTCTGCCAAAGAACGTGATATTCAACCCTAGTTGTGCCGCCTTTTCCTTCTTGTCACCTGACAGGAAGACACATTCCGCTCGCTTCACATATGAATGACCGACAATCCAGACATTGTTCTTTGTTGTTTCCTGTTCGTTGCTCCGTGCCGATGAATATTGGCGGTGCCCGACGACAGATTCCTCCCCTGCGTAACAGGTCTGAGAAACTGTAAGAGAGCGGAAAAGAGACCAAGCGTGAGTGACAGGTAATCATAGCATGTCAATCCGAACATAACGTTTATAGCAGTCTGACGACCACCTCCCAATTGTCTTC
Organism: Lissotriton helveticus; assembly: GCF_964261635.1. Taxonomy (NCBI): domain Eukaryota; kingdom Metazoa; phylum Chordata; class Amphibia; order Caudata; family Salamandridae; genus Lissotriton; species Lissotriton helveticus. The sequence continues at coordinate 998,739,193 of NC_136067.1, forward strand.
ACTCTTTCCACTGGGAGGCCCCCCGCCACTGCCTCAGTTGCTGCCCCAATCCTGAAGGAATGAGATCCAAAATCTCTAGGATCAAGACCCGCTTTTGTAACCCCTATTTCGAACACTCTCCTGAATTGATACCTGGTCAAGGGGCTCCCGTCGGCGTGACAAAGCAACGCCCTGCCTGCTGAACCGACCAATAATCCCATGAGTGATTCTACGTGCCTCACCGGGCAGCACGGGTTGGCGGGGGCCCGTTGCAGAACTATGGTGTGACCCCTAGCTTCTTGATCGGTCTTTGATTTCTGGATAATCACCCACATGGTGTCACCCCTTATCGTCACCCCAGCCTTCTGCAAGCCACCTAGTATGTCAGACTTAGATCCTGCCACAAGTTCACTAATTCTCAGTGCCCCATAAAATGCCAGGGAGAATGCCGCCCTGAAAAGAAGCACTTCCCACTCCGAGTTACAAACAATCTCCAGCATGCCCAGTAAGGCTGTTAGCCGGGCCAACCCCATGGGCTTCCTCTTATCCTTCTGGTGTCCCTGAATACGGCGCCATCCCCTTAAAGCCTTGCGTATCATAAAGGTATTAGTGGGATCCCGGAAGCCCCTAGCTTGAGCGAAGAATGACACTGCGGCCCTATGTCTGGTTGCCGCTGCCACTGAGCGCCCCTCTTTGTGCATCCATTCTAAATAGGCCGCAAACCCATCCTCCTTCGCCCAAAGCACTTCCCACTGTGGCCCCAAGAAAGAACAATAAGACAGAAACGCCCCTTCGTAAGCCGTCCTGGTCCTGGGGGCTAGGCTAGCGACCACGAGGTCTTGTAATCTGGGGCACCAATCTGCCAAAGTACTGCTGGGAAGTGTGCTGGCGAGGGGTCTGCCGTGGGGAGATGTTCCCTGAAAACCTGCATTTTGAAGCGAGAAAGGGAGTCAGCAGCATTGTTTAAAACACCAGGGACATGTTTGGCTCTAAAATTAACATTCAGTTTAAGGCACCGCAGAACAATTTCTTTGATCAGACGAAGTATGAAAGGACACCGCGCCCCCTGCTGATTGATACATTCCACCACTGTCATGTTATCTGACCAAAACACCACTGATTGGTTACATAGGTGTTCGGGCCAAACCATCAGTGCCACCCATATTGGAAAAAGTTCCAGGAAGCCGATGTTGCTGAGCAAACCCCATTTGTTCCATTCTTCTGGCCATTGTTGAGCGACCCACCTATTCCCTAGGATGGCACCAAAGCCCACACTACCGGCCGCATCAGTCCATAGTCCCAACTCCGCTGATGTTTTGAGCGGGTCGGGCCAGACCACCCTACCGTTAAAATCCTCCAGGAATGCCATCCAAATAAGCATATCCTGGCGAATTTCAGACGATAGGCGCGTGCGGTGGTGCTTTTCCCTCAGCCCCTTCATCGCGTGCGCGATGGAGCGAGAGAAGGGGCGAGCCATTGGGATGATTCTTAGTGCGAAATTCAGTTGCCCTACTACCTCCTGTAATTGCTGCAAAGTGACCTTCTCCTTCCGGAGGCATAACTGTAGCGATGTCTTGAATTTGCACACCTTGTCCATAGGTAGTCTACAACATCTCTCCATTGAGTCAATCTCGATGCCCAGAAATTCCAAGCAGGTGGTCGGGCCCACCGTCTTCCCAGGCGCGAGCGGGACCCCAAAAGCCCGCATAAGCACGCAAAATTCCTGCAATGCCAGTGCGCACTCCTGAGAACCCGCTGTACCGAGGAAGAGGAAATCATCTAAGTAATGCATGACCCTTTGATGGCCCGTCACTTGTCTCATGGCCCATTCAAGAAATGAACTAAACATCTCAAAGTAGGCGCAAGAAATAGAACAACCCATAGGCATGCATTTGTCCATGTAGAACCTATCCCTAAAGGTGAATCCTAAAAGATGCTGGTCCGCCGGGTGGACTGGGAGGAGGCGGAAGGCGGATTCTATGTCTGATTTCGCCATCAGCGCCCCGGGTCCAGTGGCCTGCAATAAGGTAACAGCCTGATCAAACGAGGCGTACTTAACACTACAGATACCTTCGTCAATGGCATCATTCAGTGACGCCCCCTTTGGCGCTGATAGGTTATGAATCAATCTGAATTGCCCCTTCTCTTTCTTGGGGACAACTCCCAGTGGGGAACACACAAAATTGGGTACTGGCACTGCAGGAAAAGGGCCAGATATCCTGCCCAAGGAAAGCTCCTTGTCAATTTTTGCGGCCACAACAGCCGGATTGTGTGTGACTGACAATTGATTTCTACAGTGCGCACTACCTGTGTATCCCCCGGCCGGGATCCTAAAACCTTTAGAGAAACCTTCCTGGAGTAGGGTGGCCGCTTTGTGGTCAGGGTATCTGTTCAACAATGGAATCATTGCCACCACATCCACTGGAGTGGGGGGGCGTAACCTGTCTGACTTATAGTGGCTTTCCCCTACCCCTCTGTCCTGTGTTACCTTGCTTGGACCTACAGGTGGTTTCTGGATGAGAGGGGTGCCCACAGGAGGAACATGCATGCCTAAACTTACACGCGGCCCTTGTGCAGGTGCGCCTATTAAAGTCCCAGCACACCCCTTTCTTCTCTGGCCCACCTGTCCTAAATTTCCCAGGTATTTCACTCGTTTGGGGGGGCCGAAAGGGCTGCTGCGGTCTAGTAAACACCTTGCCCGCACCGAACTGAGGGGGAGGTGCAGTGTCAGAGAACTGTTTGTGCCAGGCCATGGAATCCACCGAGTCCCATGGTAATGATCTATTGAATTCCAATGCCTTCCTAAAATTGACATCATAACCCTTCCATGCTTCCCCAGAATACTGTTGACTCCACCCCACAATCCTGCTCGAGTAGCAAGCCAATGCAGCCTGCAGATCTGGAGGACGCTCAGCCTTAACTGCAGTGAAAACGGCCCATGCTTGCATCCAATTATTGAGATTTTCCTCAACCCTGAATCTAGTACACTGCGCCCTCCATTCACTTGGGAGCATCCACTCTTTCAGTGCTTTTGCCTGCTCCATTTCCCTATTATCCAACAATAACGAATAAATGTACACGTATTTATCAGCCCAAATCATTTCTTTCACCGCTAAAGAGACATGCTGAGCTAGATTTTCGCTCCTGGAAGGTATCACACCGTCCCCCAAGAGCGGCAATGCCACTTCCTTACCAAGTGCGGGCACCAGGGGCGGCTGCCCTTTTACTCCGTCCAGCTGGGGAACACTTGGACCTGCAAGGGGAGAAGAAATTGGCAATGCAACACTGTCGGCGCCCGGTGCCGATCTGATTTTTTCTACAAACCTTGCCGCCTCTGCCGCATGGTCTGCAGAATTCGGGAAGGCTCCCCCTTTTTGGAGCCATGGCATCATGGCCGTTAACTGAGACAACAATTCGGGTGGCATTGAATCTACATTACCCCCCGGGACAACAGGTACCACAGGGGTTATGCCCAGTGGTCCTGGCACAGCTGGCAGGGCGGGCGCCGGGTGTGGCCCGCCTGTACCCGGGATTGTGGGCACCGGTGCGGGAGCAGACCCAGCGTCTACTGGTTGACCTGCCGGCACCGGCACCACAGGGGCAATGGGTGGAGGCACCTGCGGGGGTGGGACCACCGCTGGCGGTGCGGCGGGTAACGGATCCACTGGGCCTGGGGTGGGGACCGCCTCCTTGGGCCGTTTGGACCTAGGTTTCCCTTGCGGGGTGACAAATTCCCCTCTTGGCACTGGTGCCACCCTCTTGCGGATCGGTCTCCCGGACGGGCCCGGTGCCTCGCCCTCTCTATCCTCCAACCGAGCTTCCCGCTCCTTAATTTGTCCTAGCTGTTGCTTAATGTCGCTCATCTCACGCATCATAGCCCGCATCATAGCCTCCATGTTGGACCCCCTTTTTCCACCCCTTGGACCTGGCATGACGCTTACCCCAAAAAACACCCGCTGCCTACTTAGTTCCCAACAGGTCAACCGTGTGTACCTTTCAGATGGAGGGTCACCAGGGGGCTTTCAGCACCATGCAACGGCGACCGCAACACTAGCGGCTTGTCCGCTTATGTAAGGGGTGAGCAAACCTAATGTAGACCCACCCGGCGGCCACCAGGAGCGATGAATGCCAGCCCCCCGTACCCCTCTTACCGACCAGTCCCGTGCACTCGCCGGCGATAACGGTCTGTGATCACGTCCCCCACCAGGCTGCGCGTTTACTCTCCTTACGTCCTCTCTGAAGGATGGATTGGACCAATAATGTCGCTAAAAGCCTGGAATAGAAAAATGCATTAACACCGTGTGGTAAAGCAGGGGCAAATTTCAGGAAAACTCAGTTCAAATACAATGGAGGCCTGAACCCCCCTTGTCAACCCTTTTTTGGGATGTACCCTACTGAGGTTCGTTTTGCTCAGTAACCGGAAACCCACACTCCCTTCAGGACCGAATAATTACAGCCCAACAGTGCCACCACTTCTTCCCTCAACTGCTCAGTTGGTAGCGGTCACAATAGCACAAAAACAATGGCCGCCTTAAAAAACAGTTGTAAAACCGCAATTCACTAACACTCCCAATTAAAAACAGGGCAGTAATGAAGTCTCAAATACTTTACTTTCAGTTACACAATCTTATCACAGTTCCCACAATCCAGGTGCCACTTAGTGTCAAACAGTCCTGAATAATAGTTATCACAGGGCACTTCGCTTTATCCCTTCAAAACAGTGATGAAAAGAAAACAGGACAAAAACGGCTTAAGAAATAATCAGCTCGCTATTTCTACACTTTGTACACTTTACACGAGGGGTCTCCCACCCAGGCGCTGCCCTGGTCGACCCTGCTTCGCGCCCCTCAGCGAATTGTGCTAGTGAGCGCTAAACAATTGCTTTATATTGAGCGTCAACATACAACGCTAGTAATAATAATCCCCCTTTGCAACGTTGCAAAAACTGCTTTTAAAATGAGCATCAACATTCATCGCTTATCATAATAATCCCCTTTGCAAAGCGCACACTCACCCGTAAGGCCGTCGGAAACTTAAGCGAGCTCTTGCCCCGCCGCCCACAGCTATAATCCAGCAGGCTGTTCCAAAGAATTAGGCAGCACCTATGCGCTCGTTTCCGACAAACCCCCCGCCCCGCACAATACCTCACGAGGCCTCAAGCGGCCTGTGCCACGCTCTGACAACTGCCTTTCGCCCTTGTTGCTCTGCGACCGGCGAAGCGATGGTCCCGGCAGCTCTCAGCTCCCACGATGCGGCGGGCCCCACGCGGCTGGCTCAGCGCGGCTCCGGTAGAAAACGCCGGACGTCCAAAGCCTAGAAGAAAGCGATATTTAAAAAGTTTCCCGCGTTGAATCTTGCTCCGCAAACAAGGATCGCACAAAACCGCTCTCTCCCGCCTATAATCCGAGTTCCTGTAAAACAAAGCAAGAATTTGTTAAAAACAAAGAAGCCCCGAACGCGGGGCACAACGTTCAGCGAGGGAGCGTCCAGGGACAAGGGGGTCTCCTGGGCGCTCCCTACCTCTTATTCCCGAGGGGCCGGGTGGCCCCTCCTAACGCCCGCCCCCCCCGACCCGGAACCAGTCCATTGATTCCGGGTCAGGAGGGGCGCCGGCCAATCGGCGGTGGGCCGCGCCCCCAGGGCACGCCCCCACCGTCGAAGGACCCGAGGGGAGAGGGGGTGAGGCGGTCGCCGCGCCGCCATGCGTGCGGGGGGGCCGAGGGCCCCCCCTTTTCATTTACCGTAGCTGTCCAAGGGCTGCTGGCCTTAAAAAGCAGCCCATAATTCAAATTAAACTTAACCTAAGTGAAACTGCATTAGGGAGACTCAGCACACAGAAAAGGTCAGATATCAGAGGTCCGAAAGTGAAAAACCAGGAGGTTTTAACAGTAGGAACCCATTTTCCTAACACAGGGACTTCCTGGTACACTGAGAGTTGTGGGTGTTTCTGTGAATTTGTTATCCTTTTTCTCAGGTTTTGCATAGGTCGTATAGAACTAAACGGGGTTAAATATATGAGAGCCAGAGTGTGTGACAACAGAATTATAGACCATCAGATGCTCTCAATAGTGGGTAGCACTTTTCATGCTTTCCCGAGGGGTGCTGTCGAAACGCGCCTTCAGGGATTTCCTAAAAGCTATATAGAACTGATGCAGCAAAGTGAATCGTGTTTTTTGTACATTAATGCAAGGTGTTCTGAATGCCTTCTGCAGGACATGGTGTGATGTGATTTCATTTAGTCTTGTCCATCAAAAACATGGGTAACAGTTGGCACTAATTATCAAGTTATCTAAAACCTCATGTACATGAACAAATGTTAGCAATTAACACTCTCCCTGTTCACTATCTCCCAAAACCGCAGACAAGAGAAAGGGTGAGAGGTCTTTTTGGCAAATAAGCCCTGCTCTCGTCATTCTTTTACTGGCACATTTAAGCATGAAAGGTCAAGTGGAGCTCTTGATTCTGGCTTACAGCAACCTAATTCGTGTGACATCACGTGGGATGCTTGAAATGGGAAGTACGTGAGCCACAGCAAGTAAGGTTAAAAGCGGAACCAAAAGCAGCCCTCGCAAAAATACTCAAAGAAGCCTGCTTCCTTAGTCTTCTTGCGTAAACTCTCTTTTTCCACCAATCCTTTCTCTCTCTGCACTTCTCTTTTCTCCCTCTCTGATCGCTTTCTCTCTATCTACCTCTACCTCCCACTGTATCTTCCCTCTCCCTCCATTCCTCTCTTTCCCTTCCTCTTGAAGCCTCCCCGTGCCTGCTGCAATTAATCTTGGGGAGCGGGGGAAAGTGTCAGAGGAACCAGGAGCCGCCCTGGGCTTTCAAAACCGACCTCAAAGGGCTCCAGCCCACTTGGGAAATGCCCGGTGTAATAACAAGCATTTACAATGCAATAGGTCTCGCCTTCGAAAAAGTTAGAGCTATTGGCATTGTAAATGACAAACTTTTTATTTATGGGTTGGTTTTTAACACAGATAAATAAATTACATTGTCATTTACAATGCCAATAGCTTAATCTCTCGCAAATGCGAGACCTATTGCATTTGCACACACACACACACACACAGAGCCACACACACACTGTTTATTAATCCATTTCTACCAACAGTTTTTATATAGCGCTTCATACTGCGGTTTACAAGCACTATAAACCGCACATGGTGCCACTGGTCAGTTTGTGCTGCTATGGCTGAGGCGTCCTCACTTGGAAGCGCACTCGGGTTATTCAAATCACTGCATGTGTCAGCGGCGAGCATCATTATCTGGTAGAATGGTTAACAATGTTTCACCCCGCTTCATAGAGCACAATAAATGCGCTCCTTTTGGCCCACGCGCAGAGACTCTTCAAATGTACAGTCGTTGGTGTCCAAGCTGCACTGCCCTCCCTCCCCCCAGAGCCAGCACTGACCAATCGGAGGGTCACTGATGCAGAAACGCCTGCGCCTGTTCATTAAGGCCGGATGATCGTGAGGGTCTGTTAACGACCTCTCGGAAATTGCTAACAGAGCTCTGAAGATGAGGTGACAGGCGATGCTTAACCCTTTAACATCTAACCTAAGGCAAGGCCCCCTCTGATGTACGACTGAGGCACGTGACCTGTAGAGCACAATAAATGCGCTCCTTTTGGCCCACGCGCAGAGACTCTTCAAATGTACAGTCGTCGGTGTCCAAGCTGCACTGCCCTCCCTCCCCCCAGAGCCAGCACTGACCGATCTGAGGGTCACTGATGCAGAAACGCCTGCACCTGTTCATTAAGGCCGGATGATCGTGAGGGTCTGTTAACGACCTCTCGGAAATTGCTAACAGAGCTCTGAAGATGAAGTGAGAGGCGATGCTTAACCCTTTAACATCTAACCTAAGGCAAGGCCCCCTCTGATGTATGACTGAGGCACGTGACCTGAATAACATGCTGGGCGGTGAAGGGTTAAGTCGATATTTATATAGCGCTTCATACTGCGGTTTACAAGCGATATAAACAGCACATGGTGCCACTGGTCAGTTTGTGCCGCTATGGCTGAGGCGTCCTCACTTGGAAGCGCACTCGGCTTATTAAAATCACCGCATGTGTCAGCGGCGAGCGTCCTATCCACCGGGACTTCCTCACAGTCTCTCCTAACTTGGGTGTCCTCGGGCATTGTTAGGCCGGATGCGGGTGAGCGGCAGTAAGTAAGCAGAGACGCGGCCCCATCCTCATGCCCCTGAGAGGAGGAAGAGGTTTACACGAGAAACGCTTCAAGGGCCGTGGCCTGCGCCGAGGAGCATGGACGGCCCGCCGCATGCCTTTGAAACCCCGTGAGACTGCGCGCAATCCCTTGCTGGTGGAATGCTTCTGAATACAAATGTGTACAGGATGCACCAGGAAGCATTCGGTGACAACTGTCTCCGATTCACTATTTATGACAAATACTCCAGGAGCGCAGTAACAGATATTGCTGTTGCAGCCGTGGATGTATTTACGAGGATGAGCGCTCCAGGGGTGGCGCTGAAGGGGGCGAGCAGCCCTGTGCCGCCTGGTGTTTAATGCTTCCCCTCACACCCCCACCCCTCAGTGGACCAGGGTTTGGTTCCCACACCGAAGAGGGGCAGAAGGTACCCGAAATATTATAGTGTATTTATAATCAGTACACGAAGCATAATTATCAGCCTTTGCCCCTCCGTGGCAAGGGAAGCAGCATTTTCATAGTCTGAAATGGAGACTGTTAGAATTACATATATTATATAATACACCGGGGATTAAATCTGTGTACTGCCAAAGAAAATTATGGAAGTTAGACGCTGTTGCGGCTTTGATGGAGTGAATTTAAAATAGGAGCTTCCGCGAGACTCCGAAAAGCACACTTAAATGACACGCACATCAAGCCTTTATAAACCTCTTTAACAGTTCAATTAACACGCACAAACTTCAAATCTCCTGTACTTTTGATGTGAATCAATGGCCCACCATAAAAGTAAACACTGTTGCATGCAAAGACAATATTTTGGGAGAACATTCTGTAACACTGTAAAAATGCCATAGCTGAGATAAGATCAATGGTGTATAAGATGCGCCCGTTTTGCACGCTGCTTTAAAAACATTTCCCGAATGAAGCCTGCCTCCGCCTCTCCCGCACTCAGTCTCCGATGTCAGCCTCTTTAGCAGCGCCATGCGCTGGTATGCAGACTCCCCCTGCATTCCAGAGAGGCGCGCGACGCGATCCGGTCTGCATTGGCATGCTGTGGAGACAAGTCCTGGCCGCGCGCACAACGTTATCCTATGGGGAAACGCTGCGCGCGGCCAGGTCTTGTCTCACTTCGGAGTTCTCAGACTGCTGAGACGCCGACTATAATTCTCTGGCGAGAACGCGCTTTCAGCGCGTTACTAGCCGAGACCTAAAAAGGAATGTCTGGCCATGATGGAAAGAGCTTTTTGACGATGTTGCTCACTGTTTTCCCAGCATCCCATTTAAGGTAGACAGACAGTAATAGTTACTTCTAAGCTGCTGTTTGCATCCCTTATGGAATGCTTTACCACCATCATGATATAACCAGTCTGACTAATGACCCTTTAAAAGAAAGTATGCTTGAGCTTTTTTCATGTTTGAAGCTGCTGTTTTGTGTCTTCTACCAATTGTTTTTTGGAAAAAGCTACAACCCTGAGTTTTATTAAATATTGTTTAAAACTATTCAATGGCCCAACCTCAGAGATCAAATGTCCAGTGATGTCAATAGAGGACAGAGAAGGGTGTTTGTTAGCCGGGCGGTCAGAGGGCATGTTATACCATGACCTGGTGTTTTTTGCTGTATAACACCAATGGTTGTGAGGCCAACGTTCCACACGCGTTGTCACACGTTTTTAAAATGCCTGAATCACTCCCTTTTGAGCTAGGGTATGAGGTTTGCTCTTGGTCCTGTCCTCAAGCTTTTTTTCATTACAGGCAGTTACTCCAGAAATCATCACGTTTCGTCAATGGAGACCGCAATTCCATGGGGCGGTGGCTCTTAATCTTCCGACTTCTGTGGACCCTCACTGAATCATTACTGGTGTCCGGGGACCCCCACTGAGTCATTATTGGAAGCCAGGGGCCCCAGGTCTAAGCAATTTCTATGATTTAAACCTCCCAAAAAATGCACAAAACCACAAAAACAAGTATACACCAAATAAATTCTCAACTATTGAACTATTTTAATTCACAATGAAACATAGAGAAAAAAGTTTTCAAATTTTACATTTTGCTTCTTTATTTGTGTATACTTTATTATTTTAATTGATTAATTTAAATGTATGTTATTTTGTAAAACAGAGGCGGACTCCCTAAATAGGCTTCATGGACACCTGAGGTCCTCGAGCCACAGGTTAAGAACCACTGCCATAGACTGTTGGAAGCACTGCTGGAATCTTTGTCACTATCCAGTTAGCTCCAGGTATCCTACTGAAGGTACAGTATCAAGGAGCCAAAAACTTGGAAGCAACAGTTGACAACTAAAAAGTGAGTGAAGGCACACCGAAGGGGGATCCTCCTTTTCAGAATTAAAGTACTCACACACCCAGCAAGCTAGGTGTCATGCTTCATCATATGGCCTTGCCCCTCGTCGGGTCGGCGGTGCAATACCCTACGGGAACCCATAAAGGGGCTCTTTGACGTGGATCTTTTATTCCTGCTGTATGGTGTAGTGGGGGTGAGGGCCCTAGGGGGTGGAAGTGAGTGGTGTAGATGTGCTAAAGTGATATTAAAACAGGTTGGGTAGTCCACAAAAAACCTTTAATGAAGTAGTAACCCACCTTGGTTAAAAACAAAAAAAGAGAGGGGTTGCTTAGTCAGGCTCTAAGGTCCGTTGAAGCAAGAACCTATTCTACTGAATGGTCGACATGTTTCATGCTATTTTAGTTCAAAACGATACTCAGCAATTCATATCATATGATGAAGCATGACACCTCGCTTGCTGGGTGTGTGAGGCCTTCCGAACAGGAGGATCCCCTCCGGTGTGCCTTCACTCACTTTTTAGTTGTCAACTGTCGCTTTCAAGTTTTTGGATCCAAGGGAACTGTGCATTCCTTTTTTTGATACTGTGCTACTAGGGCGCATGCACTGGACCCCTCTAAACAAAAGCCCTATCAGTCACTCTTTTTTGTGTATGATCCTACCGAAGGTAACCTGACTGTCAGGGTAGTTCAGGGCCAGTTTGTATGGTGTCATATATGTCTGGTGCAAGTATTGAAATTTTAATATTTCCTAATATTGGGAATAGAAATCCTGAAATGGTTGTCACTGGATGTACTGTGATTCCAGAGGTAAATGCGGATAGAAGTTGGGAAAAAATATTCCCAGCTGCTCTGCCATGTATGAGTGGGTTAGACAAAATCTCCACCACTCATATAATTTATGGAGGTTGAATGGGGGATGGCACAATCATCACACTTGCAGACGTAACTCCATGTCCAGTTACTAACGTTGATTCTGAGGTCACTCATTTACAATCTAGTATCAGTCTATTATCGTGGGATCTAGCAAGAATTCCATCTAAATTGGTTGACCCTGATTGGCTGCTGTACATTGGTGAACACGATGTCTGTATGTTTCAAGAGACCTGGGCCACTGAAAAAGTGTTTGTCGATGGGTTCACCACATTTAGTGTGGAAGCCAACCCCGAGCACTATGGGCTGGCAATAGGGGGTCTTCTAATTCTAATTAAGAACAAGGTTTTCAGATCTTGGCTTTATTACAATTAAAATGTCCAGATCTAATGGTGATCAGTGTCTCTACAGGGATAAGCTTGGTATTTTAAAATATTTATGTAAGAACGACTGCCGCCTCTACCGAATTCCCTACCCTATCCATTCTTGAAGAACTTTTAGACTCCTTTACATTCAAATACCAAAATAATACTGGCTGGAAATTTTATACATTTTACAAACCACCTTCCTATATTAATGAGATCGTAAAAGAGGAAGATGAACTGTGGGGTATTCTAGCATTAACAGGGAAACCTCAGGTCAACTTTACAGTCACTGGTCTAAAATTAGCTTCCCTAACAGTCGCCACAGGGTTGAGGGCATGCAATGGACATACCACCTCTGACTCTGATCGAGCTCCCACTTTCAGAAGAGGCTCCCACACTAGTGCAATCGATTCTGTTATTTTAGATGTTAGATTGTGGCCACTTTTGGTCGACATGAAAGTGGACCGGCGCTCCGATAGTGACCACGACTCCTTGATTTTATCACTGTCCGGGGCTTCACTTGACAGGGAATTAAACACACGCTATACAACAGTGCCTGAACCCATATTAGCTAACTGTCGACGTTATGTCTCATTGCCTAGAGTTTTGTCAAATCTTAAATTGCTGACCCAGATATATGCGCTCTTTGTTAAGTTTTTGTCGAATTACCTAGGGTTATATGAAACAGAAATTCCTATTCTGAACATACACAGCTTATTATTTAAAGAGTTACAGAAGGTATTCTATAAAGATGTGGTTTTTAAGAAGCCAGCCTTAGGTGCAGATGTTAAATGGTACGACCTCGCCTGCAGGCAGGCTAAGAGCTACTTAAAATCTGCCGTCTTTGGCGGTGATAGGAACAGAATAGCTGAAGCTAGACACACCTATAAAGCCTCTATAAAATCCGCAAAAGAGAATTGGGACGACAAAATCTGGGATGATATTCTGTCTGCTGGTAAAACAAATGACAAAGCCTCTGTTGGCGCACAGTGGTTCAATCTAGAACAGATACTGCTAAAAAATATCACCATCATATTTCTGCTGATAAATGGGTGTCAAACTTTTCCGATCTTTATGAGGCAAAGGCTCCAAATATCTCAAGGCTTTGTAACGATTCGACATCCATTTTAGGCATATCTCATCATGTCACTATAGATTCAGAAGATTCAGTTATTGCTTTTAGCCTGGAGGATACTGCCAGAGCTATTGCCTTGCTGAAATATGCCAAGGCACAAGGACCGGACAAAATCCCTGGTGATTTATACAAATCTGAGCCTCAGATTTGGACAGTTGGAAATTGCGATCTCGCTATTAGCGAAATCGCAAATTGCGATCTCGCTAATAGCGAGATCGCAAAAACGGGAAGTCGCATTTCGAGCACAGTGATGACATCACAACCAGGAAGCAGGCAGTTCCCTCCCTCATTCTGAATACTGAGGCTGATTTGGAAGCAGCACTGCCCAGAGCTCCACTCTAAACCACCTCCAGCTTTGAATCAGGATACACCCCACTGCAGCAATGTCACAGGAAGCAGCAGAGACCATTTCCACAGGGAGAAAGAGAAAAATTAAATTCTCCGAACAGGAGCTTGAACATCTGATTGAGGGAGTCAGTAGAGATCATGACAGACTGTTCGGGAAGGACTCCAGGAGGGTGCCAGAGGCCGACAAACGGCGAATTTGGTTGCACATCCGCGCAAAAGTCAATTCAGTTGGAGTCACCCAGCGATCAATCGACGATCTCAAGAAGAGGTGGTACGACCTCCGAGGTCGTGCCAAGGAGAGGATCGCCGAGAGGCTGGGTGAGCGTGTTGCAACAGGAGGGGGAGAGCCAACAGTCCCTCCCAACACCCCATTGGAGGACCTCGTGGAGGACACCTTGCAACCTGAGGCATGCAAGGGGGTACCCCGGCTGGACTCCTCCCGACTCACCCAAGAAAGCCAAGGTAAGTGCCATGCGACTGCGACCCTGTCCCCTAACAATGGCCATGACCCTAGAGCTACCCATTAGAAACCCCAGTCATGCAGCACATGCACACCAGAAAATCCCTATTGCATTGTGGGACATGTAGTCGACCACAATTTACATTCAGCCCCATACAGCCAGATATGTCCTAATAGAGTCAATCCAACAGCCAGTCAGGGAATGCTAGCTTGCATGCGTGTAGCAACCTTCCATGTGCAAGATACATGTTATTAATCAACGTCCACTTTACATCACAGGTGGTGCTGAAGATACCAGCAGCGACAGTGAGGGGCTGCAAATTGACGCGAATCCTGAGGATTCTGAGGGTGACGCACATTCATCCACACAACCAGGTCCATCAGGGTGAGCACCAGCGCCAGCAGCCTTACCACCACCTGCAACGCCAACGACAATAGGCGCACCACAACCGCCAACTGTGAGACCCATGCCAGTGGCATCTGCACCACCAGCAGCCGCCAGGCCACCAACACAATGCACACCTACTGTGCCCACCCAGTCCAGCGGACAGGTCAGGGAGCGGCGCCAAACTACACCACGCGCCGGCAGGAGGGGGGTGACTGAGCATGTGCCGGGTCTTTCAATAGAGCGCCGCATGCTGCGCGTCCACCAACAACAGGCACGACACCTTGCAGCAATACATCTGCAGCTGCACAATACAGACAGGAATGTTGGCCAGCTGTCCGACCGGCTGGAGCGACTGACCACAGCAGTGGAGGCAAACACTGAGGCCATGCTGACCCAGCGGGACCTCACCCGGCGCAGCCACCGCCAGCTCCTAACACGCCTCTCGGCGTACACGCACTCCAATTATATAATTGGCAACGCAACATCCCAGATGTCCCGAAGATCATTGGCCATGCAAATCCAGATGGTCCAATGCTGCCAGGACGTGGCACGGGCACTTGAGCAGGCAACCACTGCAGTTCAGGCTCTGCAGGCAACTGGCCACGGCCAGGCAGGAGGGGATGACGCTAGTGAGGGAACATCTAGCCACAGCAGCCTGTCTTTGCCACCGGTTAGAGTTCCCCGCCGCAGCAGCAGGCCCACTGCGGCATCACGGGCAAATCCGGAGGAAGATGTGGAGAGGCAAATCGGAGCCTCGGGCCGGAGGCGCCTTTGACATTTTTGCTCATCATGCAGGGACATGCTGATGAGAAAAGCATGCCCTCTAGCAAATCAGGAGATGTATGACGCAATACACCTCAGATGTATCTTTTGAAAATAATGCAATATTATTGTGAAAACAACAATAATATTTATTCAATAACAGTACACCAGACTCATGTCATTATTTCAATTGTCATGCATGAGTGAAGTGTTGGGTGAGGGGAGTGGGTGCACTAGAAACAGTTAATTGTGATTTGGTTGCGGCGTCTGTGTCCTTCAGCTGGATTTTCCCCGCATGCATGACGCGCATGTGCAGGTGGGCAGTTGTCCCCTTCCGACTCACTGCCAGATATCTCTACAGGTATCCTGCGCTTGGTAGCAATGTTGTGGAGTATTGCACACACGGCCACGATGCGGCAGCAGACCTCAGGCCCGTATTTGAAGGCCCCACCAGTCTTGTGTAGTATGCGGAAGCGGCTCTTCAAAAGGCCAAATGTCCTCTCAATGCAATTTCTAGTGCGGATGTGTGCAGCATTGTAACGCCGTTGCTGTGGTGTGGCAGGGTTGAGGTATGGGGTGAGGAGGTACTCACGGAGACCGTAGGCGCTGTCACCTGAATGAAAGAAGCAGAGGGTGAGTGCCTGTTATGCGCAGCAACATGGTGACAATGTACCATTTAGTGGCATGTGTACTTACCTAGAAGGTGTCCTTCGCCAAAGTCTCCCCTGGCCAGTCGTGTGTGCATGCCGCTGTGCCGGAATATGGATGAGTCATGTGTGCTCCCCGGGTATTGTGCCACTATGTCCGTGATGATTGTCTTAGCGTTGCACACCATCTGGATATTCAGGGAGTGGTAGGACTTGCGGTTCCGGTACATGTATTCTGTTTGTGCAGGTGGGCAGATGTGGATGTGGGTACAGTCTATGCATCCAATTACATGGGGGAATTGTGCAATGTTGTAGAAATCCAGCTTGGTTTGATTCAAGTCCTGTTGGGGGGTTGGGAATGTGATGTAATGGTTTAGCCGGGTCAGCACTGCCTCCAGGAAACTCTTTGACTTAGGCAGCGGGACATGGTGCTCTGGGAGATCCCCCCTGCGACGGCAACCACCCCCTGGAAGCTTCCGGAAGCCAGGAGGTGCAGGCTGCACAAGACCTGTACATGGGTGGGCACGGCATTGGTCCTCCTTGTTGGGTGCTGCATCAGGGGGTCTAGGTCCCGGATCAGCTTGGAATGGAATGGAATGGAATGAAGATTTGTAAAGCGCGATGGCTACCCAAAGGCGTCCCAGCGCTGTAGACAGACTGGTGGGTTGAACTGTAGGGGCGGGAGTGATCATTGCCCCATTCAGGCGGTACTTGGAGTAGATTTGCTCCGCAGTTTGGCCCAGTAGGGTGATCCGCTGGCGAAATATTCGCTCCTGTATCCTGCGTCTGTTCCGTGCTGCTCGCTGAAGCCTTCGCCGCCTGACCACCATGTAGAGTCCTGGCATTGTGAGAGTCCTCATGCTCCAGCTGCGTATCCTTAAGTGTGTTTGGCCAGGCCTGCACCTGTGGGTAGTTTGTTGAAGTTTTTTTTTTCCTTAATGGTTATCACCTTGTTTGAGTTCTCCTTAAACTGCTCGTCGCAAATAGCGATTTTCGGGTTTTTCGCTTTTTGCGACTTTTCTTGAATAGCGATTGCGATTATTTAGCGATTTGGCAAATTAATTTGCAGAATCCATGGTTTCTCGCAATTTCTGATTCGCTAAAGGGCTTCTTCCAGGATTCTGCGAATTACTTTGCGAACTCGCAATTTTTCTTCAGCGAATTCGCTATTTTAAACTTTTCACTATCATGAATTCCTTTTCTTCATATTGCGATCGCAATTGCTGATTCGCCGCTATTGCGGTCGCAATTTTGCTTCATGAATCTGGCTGCAAGTCTCCAGTATTTGTCCAGCATATGGCTTGGAAAATGAAGATGAGATACATATATTGTTCTTTAGCCGTGGCTCACCCCACTACTCCTGTAATTGTTATAGCTATTAGTAAATTTTTACAGGCGGTTTGTTTCAAAGGTGCTAGACTGCAGCCTGGGATCACCATGGATCAAGACATACCTTGGTTATTGTTTAATTTAATCTTTTACGAAACCTATGGACAAACTTTTGTACCTTTCTTGTTGCTTGTTTGCACACAGCCGTAGATCATTTTTGCACTTCTTTTGTATATTGCAATGATTGAAGGAATTAATTTGTAGTCGTTTTTGCTTTTATCACAAGACTGAGTTATGTGATGTGTTTAAAGTGTATTTTAATGTTATTTATTGTATCATTTTTGGTTTGTATGCTTTGTTGGTGCTTGAATACCGAATAAAGTATTACTACTGCTACTATTGAAATTGTATGAGATTGAACCGTGCAATTGGGGATACCAATTTTACTTGTTCACATGCTCTCTTTCATTCAGACGCAGTCAGTTCATCCACACAGTCCATACTGCCTATGTCCGTCACCATGGCTACATGAAATCAGGTTACCAAGCTCTGGCATCCTGCCAGCTACAAGATTTGGGACATTGTCATGTGTTCCTGTAGCTCATCTGTAAAGGATGTCCAGATGCCTGGAGGAGTGTGAGCTAGTCTAGCATAGTGTAGAAATTGTCCAGGACCTGAACTAAACTGCTCCAGTGCCTGCGCCAAGGAGATAGATCACTTATTCAGGTACAGGTTGTTCACCCTCAAGCAGCCCCACTCTAGGCATTTTGGGTAATTCCTGACCATCTGTAGTTTATAGAACAGCCTTAGCGACCACAGGGGCATTTCTTCTGCAAAGGAGGCCCTCCAGACCACACTGTGCCACACATTCACCAGTGAGTGAACACATTATATATAGGGAGTCTTTGGGTACTTCTTTTCCCATCATAAAGAGTTTCTATAGGGTGAGTTTGCTGTGTGTGCCTGCCAGTCAGTCAGGCGTGTTCCCAGTTGGGTTCGTCGTCAAACCAACTCACAGACTGCTGGAGTTGGGTAGCAGCATAATATAGAAACAAGTCTGGTAGTTCCATCCCACCTTTAAGCCAGGGAAGCTCTACTTGTAGCCATTTTTAACCCACAGCAGGGGGCCCAGCATTCTGTCTAATTGGACGAATGCAGGCTCAAGACTGTGCACATTACATTGTATAGCACTTACAGACCACGTGGCAGGAACACAATCTAGCTGATACCACCCATCCCATCATCGAGAGTGGCAGGGTCGTCTATAGAATGATAGACCAGTCAAGACCTGCCAGTCCATTCCCCACATTTAGGTCTTATTAAGCTCTAGGGTCGTTTGACATCCAAATCCCTAAGTATCAGAGTTTTTGTGTTTCCCATTGCAGTGCCTCAGTCACCCAAGGGGGAACTGCCTAGGCTTAGCCTGGTTTGTTTGTAAACCAGATATCCGAGCAAAAGTATTCAACTCCTATAAAGTGAGGGGTTGACAATGCCAGCTCCCGCAGGACACCAAGGTATCATCATCTGTGTATCAGCTTCTTAGTCCCACTTTGGTTTGACAATTTAGTTTGACATTTTACACGTTTTATGCTGACATTGTTTTTAGCAATTTTATTTTAAAGTTTATGCTTGCACGATATTATTCTAAGAAGAAGCTGTACCTGTTGTTTGTTTTAGAAAACCTTTCTCGTCATGTAATCTATACGCTTCGTTCCAGGCTAGAAACATATAACAATATATATCCTAGCGCTAGCATTGCCCCTTCAGAGCAGCTTCTAACATCCAGGCATATCATTGCGACAGAGCTGTACCTCTAACACAGTGGCTCTTATTATATAAACAACACACTGGCCTTTAGGGGTCAGAGAGGAGCATTTCGGGCGCGACTGTCCTGGAACGAGTTCTGTGTTTGACATGCAGCTCAACTTACGCTGATCTTCCATCCTCCAGAGAGGGAATGACAATCCTATTCCAGGCCGATTCCCTGTTCCAGCTACCCAGGTATGGGGGCTCAGGCTAACCTTAGAGATTGGGCAGAGGTTACACCAACTATACACTTAGGGATAGTGATAGGTAAAAATATATTTATATAGAATTCAAACTGCCATAGCTGGACTGTTTATTCTTTTCACCATGTTTATCATGCTGGATACATTGATTTATTTTATCTGCCTAATAATTGTAGCTCCTTCTTTCTATGCAAGATTACAATTGTTTCAATAAATGTATTGTAAACTTTATTTATATATTTCTTGTGTTACCATGGACATGCATAGGTAAACAACAAATGGGGTAAGATCTGTTTCCATGCTATAAAGAAAAGGGTCGACAATGCCAGCTCCCACCGGAACACCAGGGTATCATCTGTGTACATCAGTACAACACTTGGCGTGTCTGCCAGTCTGATTCCCAAGGGACCAGTCTCGGCCAAAACCTGTGGGCCAACAGCTCCACTGCAAGCGCAAAAAGCACAGAAGAGAGGGGACACCCTTGTCTGGTGCCCCTCCCTAGCTTCCAGGCCTCTGAGACAAGGCAGCCAGTGTGCACTTTTGCCACCTGGTCCGTGTATAGAAGCTGCACCCACTGAATAAACTGCAGTCTGAAGCCCATCACTCGGAGATCCTCCCATCTCTAGTGTCAGCCTACAGTGTCAAATACACGTTCAAGTCTAAAATCGCAACTGCTTAGGCATCATCGGAAGGTTGTTCTGCATGGAGCACGTAATTCAAGTGCCGAATTTTGTATATCCTGCTCCTGCCTGGGATAAATCCTGTTAGGTCGATGGTGCACCAAAGCACCCACCACTCACAACAGCTTGGTGACCAGAATCTTTCACAGTAGTTTAAGATTAGTGTTCAAAATTGACGGGGTCTATATGAGGCCAGCTTTGATGAATCCTTGCTCTCTTTCAGGACGGTGACCATTGCTGCTCCCTCCCCCTTTAACTTCCAGGATCACCTGCAGTAAATTTTCTAGGATAGAGGCGGAAAACGTTTGATACAGCTCTACCAGGAGCCCACCGGCTCCTGGTGTTTTGCCCCTTGGCATTTCAGCTAACGTTTCCTTAAATTCCTCCAGGTCCTGCGGTTTCTCTAAGGACTGATACTGGTCTGTCATGAGCCATCGAAGTCCCGTCTCAGAGAGGTAATGTTCTAGGGCCTCTCACAGGGGCAAACGTGAGCCGCAGGAAGTTCGAAAAGGCGGCATTTAGACCCCCTCTGCATGCAGCAACAGTATGTGTGTGTGAGATGTCTGCTCCCCTTCAGCAACACTGCCACTTCCTGAATTTGTTGCCTTCATGGAACAGGCTCTGCCTGTACTTCATAGGGACACATTTTTCTAATCTCGTCCAGGTATCGCCTATTTGTCTCTTCATTGCAGCAAGCTCTTGTGTGTCAGTGGTCCTCTGGGAGCTCTGTTTTTCAAGGGATACGAATGTGCTCTCCAGGCAAGGCAGGTCGCCCTCGAGTTGTCTATGCATGCCGTATACATGTGTCAAGCATTCTCCGCTTAGAGCCACCTTGTACGTTTCCCACTCCGAAGCCCTTCTACTGGCAGAGCTCTCATTCTCTCAAAATAAATAGTTTGGGCACTCTCGGACATGTGCTAGGAAAGCCGCATCTGCCAATGTTTCCGTTTGCATGCGCCACAGTGGCATTCAGGGCCTATGCCATCCAAGCTTCAGTGTCAGGAGCCGCAGAGCGTGGACTGATAAATACCTATCGAAGTAGGTGGACTTCTGTGCCCCAATGAAGGTCTAGCCTACTATGGGTCTTATTGATTGGGGAGTAAAAGGAATACGATTTGTACCCAAGGTGTTGGTGGCACCATATTTCAAATAGATTCAGATCTGCCAGCATCTCTCTGAGTGGTAGCTCTGAGGTTTTGCGCTCGACCTCGGAGGGTATTTATCTAGCTACCAGATTAACAAGCAATTAAAATCAACAGCCCAAAAGAGCGGACTAGTCAAACAAGGTGAGATCAGCAGATCCCCGAACCACTCCCCAGTTCTGTAGGTCTCCGGGACTCTGACTCCAGACCATTCAGAACTCGGTGGCGAGACTTATCCGGGTCCTCCCCAGAAGGACCCACTTCACCCCCACCTCAGGAACCTACACTGGATCCCCGTCCAGAAAAGATGCCAATTCAATTTGCTGACACACCTACAAGGTCCTCCTCGACCAAGGAGCAGCATACATCAACCACCAACTGAACTACCACCAACCCACCAGAGACCTGCACTCTGCCTCTCCACACCCCATCCAGCCACAGTGGAGGCTGGTCCTTCTCCTACCTCGCCACTGAGACCTGGAGCAACCTTCCCCTCCACCTCCGAACAGCACCATTGTTCACGGAATTCAAAAGGCACTCAAGACATGACTCTTCAACTGATAGCAGTAGGATCCCAGCACCTGGATACCCTCAGGGTGATTAGCTGCGCTCTACAAATCCTGATTGACTGATTGAGTGCTCTGATGTTAGAGAAAAATATGCGGGCATCAATGTTCAGGTGTAGGTGTTTACAATACATGTCTCAACCTCACTGAGGACCTCAGTCATAATGACGTATCTCCCCACGGGATCCGTCTCCACTGTTTGGCCCAGGAGCAGAACCACAGCAGCAATACACATCAGTACGTTTCTAGCGTAGCTGGAGTAGGTGAAAGTGTTTATGTGGCCCTTCCAGCCTTTCCCCAACCTCCCAAACTCCGCCATGAGTAGGTCTGTCTCTTGGAGCAGTTTAATCTTAATTTTGTGGCGGCGTAGATAGGAAAATGCTCTGAACCTCTTTAGGGCAATTGCACAAGCCCTGGTCATTCCATGTCACTAACGCTGTACCCATGGTGCATAACAGAGTACAATGAAAGTCATGTCTGTAGCCGACCCCCCTGTCCAGCTCGGGCTCATTGCGCACCCACCAGCCCCCATAGTGAATAAGTCTGTCCATAAGGTCTCCAGCTACCATACTAGGATCAAATCCAAAAAGTTTGGAGTCTTGGCTGCGATTTCAGTCCCCTCCACCCCCACCGTCAAGGTGGAAGCCAGTCCCCCCCCAACTGTTGGCCCGCCCTACTGTAACACCATCTTGTCCACCCTCATGAAAGATTGTGCACGTGTCTCCCACCCTCCCAACTTTTTATTCACTCCTAACAATGAAAAAATTAAACAAAAACACAAACAATCCAAAAACTGTGAAGGGTATCTGAATTTATTCAGTGCAATAATATTCTCCAAAACTTATTCGGGCACTCTTTGGCCTTAGAATTTGGCGGGTGGAGGTTAGTCTGTCAATATGGCAGAATACTTTACTCCCGCCACACAGAGGTTCTTCGCCTATCAAATGTCCAGCTGTCCGCCAGCCCTGCTGGTAACTATAAACATTGGCAGGAAACGCTGTAGTGGCAGTTCCTGTTAATGTTGCAAAAATTTGAGGGATAGCTCCATCTAATATGATGGCTGACTGTCAAACTTTTACAACGTTTTACTCGTTGCAAACATGTACTCCTCTGGTGGGACTCTGGTTTTGGAAATGTAAAACTAATAAACTCTACACCATGGGAGTTGTCTTCCATGCTGTGGAAGATCATTATTTTTTTTTTTACTGTACTCACAGCCAAGTTTTACTTGGCAGTGACGAAAAGCAAGAAAACATAACACCAACTTGTCTAAATCAGACGGGCATGTTTGTGAATCTCCGACAGACCATACTCTGTTGGGCCGTTGGATGGGTATGTCTGCGACAAGTAGCTGCTGTTGCTGGCATACTTAAGCTCCACTCGCCTGTAGATCAGGTAGGCAAACCTTCAGTTTGGCGGAGATGGCACTCCTTTGTCGCTGTGTTGCAGTAAACATGCAACCAAACTCTATATCAGCCCCATAGTCTGGGCCTTACAACACATGATATTTATTATTGGGAGGTTTCACTTCGCCTTGTATTTTTTTATTTAAATATTTCTTGACACTGAAATGAATATGTTGGCAAGACCTGCCTGTCAAAACTAGTGAATGAACTCAGTTTTGAAATGCCCCTTATTCAGTGGTTAATTTGTAGAAAAGAAGAAGTGCTGGGGCTCTCATTCGGAGGCAACTTGCACCAGCCCATTGCTCCTGTTAGCGCTGCCTAAAACAGAACCAACTGCTAACCATGAAAATGAGGAGAAGATGTGGCATAACGGAGAGAGCTGCTGACTTCAGAGCTGGGGAACCAAGTTCGAGTCTCAGCGTTGGTTCAACATCCTATGTGTCTGGGCAAATCAATTAATCGCCCGTACATGAACCTATCCTAAACTGGCAGCCGCGGCCGGTAGTGGGAGTACTGGCCGGGCGGTGACGTGGGGAGGGGCAAGGTGGGGGGTAGTAATGTATGGATTACGGACTTTAACATGTAAGTAAACATATAAATAAATAAAACGAATTTCGCTGCACGCACTGCATCGCATTTGGTGATGCAGTGCACACAACAAAATTCGTTTTATTTATTTATGTTTACTTACCTGTTAAAGTCCGTAATCCATACATTACTACCCCCCACCCTGCCCCTCCCCCTCCCCACGTCACCGCCCTGCAGGGACTCACACTACCGGCCACGGCTGTTAACTGGTGCTCATGAAAAGCACTGATGTTGATGATTAAGTGCTGGTGCTGACCCCTGGAACTACTGGCTCAAATTAAGCACTGCCCTTACTTATGACATTAATCTGAGATTAAGAGGTAAAATTAGCCGGATTTTTTATACAAAGCTTCCACATTCGGGGTGAGGCAAGAAAAATACTATACAATGGAAAAATACTCAAAAAGAGAAAAGGTGCATTTTAGAATTCATCTTGCTTGGTATTCTAAAAGCATGTTATGTAGATGCGCATTTTAAATGTAACATGTCAGTTACCTCTTACACAAATTATATAGCATGTGTTCGCAGCAAATAACCTTCACCCGCAGACGTCAAGTATAAGCAGGGGAACCCGGAAGCTACAGCTTATTCCTTCTCTTTGGTTCGCCCAGCTCTGTCCTTTCTACCCCTGGCCTAAAAGGTGAAGAGAGAATGGACAGGCCTCTGTCTGTAGTTTCCACAACTTTCTTTTTCCTTGCAAACTAAGCAGCAAGCAGGAGGATCTTGAAGGGAAAAGGGATGACAGGGGGAGGTTGGGTCAACACATGTGTAACGTCAATTCCACTATCCCATTCCCATCCATTTAGATTAATTGGCGCCTCATTAAAATAAAATTGAATGTACTTTGCATTAGCCGGGCTTTATTATTTTAACCTCTCCCCATTTACTTCAACTTTTCGAGACAGGCATTCTTGCTAAGCAAAAACAGCCAACGCCAGCATGACACACCCCAGGCGACAACTGAGCCTGGTTTTGAATATTGTTTCTACAACTGCGGAAACACCGCCTCCCTTTATAAAAGTGTAAGCTCGCTGGAGACAGACACGACTCTCGGTTTACCTGCGCGTCAGTATGATGCTGTAGCAAGTAAATCACAGGTTTCCCGCGTCTTTTAATTTAGTCAGATTTAGTTTAGATGAATAACGAAATTACTGCTTGTGCATCTAAGGCAGACTGAGGTCACGACTCAGCACAGACTAAACACCACCTACCAAAAGGTAGAAACCAACAGCTTGAATAAAAGTGAAAAAACCTCGATTTATCTTTTGGCAGAGGTCGCAGCACGTGAACCGACGTGCCAGCGGCACACTCGTGACTGGAGAAGGGGTTGGAGCCCAAGTCTGGCACGTGGCATATGCCATGACATATGCCACAGTATGCCACATTTTGTGTCTATGTTGTTCGAGGTATAATTGTGTTATAAACCCCCTTAAGTGCTAGTGGAATATTTTTAAGATATATCTTCCATCTGGATTAAATAAAAAAAAACATAATTTAAAAAACGATTTTCCCCAGCTGGGAATTGAACCCTGCTCTAAAAAGCACTCATAGAGGCTGTGAACTGCCCCTGTACCAACTGTTCTGCATAGTTTTTCTCAGCCCAAAGCCTTTGTGTCTTTCACAAAGGGTGATGTCCTTTTTCTCTTTCCAGGCTGGTTTTCTTACAGCATGCCACAAATGTACACTTGATTTTCGTTATTTATAAACAAAGAGCCCTTCCTTCCTCCCATTCTGGCACTTGGCCCATGCATTTAGTTTCCTTACACAACCATTCCCAAAGTCTCTTTCCACAAATTAAGGGATTTATTTCATAGCAAACCTGCCTCCCATTCCACGTGCCAGTGCATGTCACAAATCTCTGACATGCACTGGCTTGACTAAAAAGGACACAAATCTCACAGACACTGCTAGGGGTGATTTACAAAAGGTAATCTTTCATTTGTGGAATTTAGAAAATAAATAAAAAAAATAAATAAAAAACGATTTTCCCCATCTGGGAATCAAACCCTGGTCTAAAACACTCATAGAGGCTGTGAATTGCCCCTGTACCAACTGTTCTGCTAGTTTTTCTCAACCCAAAGCCTTTGTGTCTTTCCAAAAGGGTGATGTCCTTTTTCTCTTTCAACGCTGGTTTACTTGGAGCATGCCACAAATGTACACTTGATTTTCGTTATTTATAAACAAAGAGCCCTTCCTTCCTCCCATTCTGGCACTTGGCCCATGCATTTAGTTTCCTTACACAACCATTCCCAAAGTCTCATTCCACAAATTAAGGGATTTATTTCATAGCAAACCTGCCTCCCATTCCACGTGCCAGTGCATGTCACAAATCTCTGACATGCACTGGCTTGACTAAAAAGGACACAAATCTCACAGACACTGCTAGGGGTGATTTACAAAAGGTAATCTTTCATTTGTGGAATTTAGAAAATAAATTAAAAAAATAAATAAAAAACAATTTTCCCTAGCTGGGATTTGAACCCTGGTCTAAATCACTCATAGGATCTGTGAATTGCCCCTGTACCAACTGTTCTGCATAGGTTTTCTCAGCCCAAAGCCTTTGTGTCTTTCAAAAAGGGTGATGTCCTTTTTCTCTTTCAACGCTGGTTTACTCGGAGCATGCCACAAATGTACACTTGATTTTCGTTATTTATAAACAAAGAGCCCTTCCTTCCTCCAATTCTGGCACTTGGCCCATGCATTTAGTTTCCTTACACAACCATTCCCAAAGTCTCATTCCACAAATTAAGGGATTTATTTCATAGCAAACCTGCCTCCCATTCCACGTGCCAGTGCATGTCACAAATCTCTGACATGCACTGGCTTGACTAAAAAGGACACAAATCTCACAGACACTGCTAGGGGTGATTTACAAAAGGTAATCTTTCATTTGTGGAATTTAGAAAATAAATTAAAAAAACAAATAAAAAACGATTTTCCCCAGCTGGGAATTGAACCCTGGTCTAAAACGCTCATAAAGGCTGTGAATTGCCCCTGTACTAACTATTCTGCATAGTTTTTCTCAGCCCAAAGCCTTTGTGTCTTTCAAAAAGGGTGATGTCCTTTTTCTCTTTCAACGCTGGTTTTCTTGGAGCATGCCACAAATGTACACTTGATTTTCGTTATTTATAAACAAAGAGCCCTTCCTTCCTCCCATTCTGGCACTTGGCCCATGCATTTAGTTTCCTTACACAACCATTCCCAAAGTCTCATTCCACAAATTAAGGGATTTATTTCATAGCAAACCTGCCTCCCATTCCACGTGCCAGTGCATGTCACAAATCTCTGACATGCACTGGCTTGACTAAAAAGGACACAAATGTCACAGACACTGCTAGGGGTGATTTACAAAAGGGAATCTTTCGTTTGTGGAATTTAGAAAATAAATTAAAAAAATAAATTAAAAACGATTTTCCCCAGCTGGGAATCGAACCCTGGTCTAAAACGCTCATAGAGGATGTGAATTGCCCCTGCACCAACTGTTCAGCATAGTTCTTCTCAGCCCAAAGCCTTTGTGTCTTTCAAAAAGGGTGATGTCCTTTTTCTCTTTCAACGCTGGTTTACTTGGAGCATGCCACAAATGTACACTTGATTTTCGTTATTTATAAACAAAGAGCCCTTCCTTCCTCCCATTCTGGCACTTGGCCCATGCATTTAGTTTCCTTACACAACCATTCCCAAAGTCTCATTCCACAAATTAAGGGATTTATTTCATAGCAAAACTGCCTCCCATTCCACGTGCCAGTGCATGTCACAAATCTCTGACATGCACTGGCTTGACTAAAAAGGACACAAATCGCACAGACACTGCTAGGGGTGATTTACAAAAGGGAATCTTTCGTTTGTGGAATTTAGAAAATAAATTAAAAAAATAAATTAAAAACGATTTTCTCCAGCTGGGAATTGAACTCTGGTCTAAAACGCTCATAGAGGCTGTGAATTGCCCCTGTACCAACTGTTCAGCATAGGTTTTCTCAGCCCAAAGCCTTTGTGTCTTTCAAAAAGGGTGATGTCCTTTTTCTCTTTCAACGCTGGTTTACTTGGAGCATGCCACAAATGTACACTTGATTTTCGTTATTTATAAACAAAGAGCCCTTCCTTCCTCCCATTCTGGCACTTGGCCCATGCATTTAGTTTCCTTACACAACCATTCCCAAAGTCTCATTCCACAAATTAAGGGATTTATTTCATAGCAAACCTGCCTCCCCTTCCACGTGCCAGTGCATGTCACAAATCTCTGACATGCACTGGCTTGACTTAAAAGGACACAAATCTCACAGACACTGCTAGGGGTGATTTACAAAAGGTAATCTTTAATTTGTGGAATTTAGAAAATAAATTAAAAAAATAAATAAAAAATGATTTTCCCCAGCTGGGGAACTCTGGTCTTAATGCACTCATAGCTACTGTAGAGTTCCAGTGAGCCATCTATCAAGCTGGAATTTTCCCCAGTTAAAAGCTTAATTGTCATTGGAAAATGATGTCAGTCCCTCCTCTATTTCTATGGTGTTAGGTTTAGATGCTGGAAATGCACTAGGACTACGGGGGCCATAGTTCTCCCAAAAACTGCTAGGGGGTGATTTGCAAAGCCACAGCTTTCATTTGTGGAATTTAGAAAAAAAAAAAAACTAATTTCCCCAGCTGAAGATTGAACCCTGGTCTTAAGGCACTCATAGCTACTGTGAAGTTCCAGTGAGCCATCTATCAATCAGGATTTTTCCAGTGAAAAGCTTAATTGTACTTGGAAAATGATGTCAGTCCCTTCTCTATTTCTATGGTGTTTGGTTTAGATGCTGGAAATGCACTAGGACTACGGGGCCATAGTTCTCCAAAAAACTGCTAGGGGGTGATTTACAAAGCCACAGCTTTCATTTGTTGAATTTAGAAAATAAATAAAAATAAAAATAAAAATAAAAAAACAATATTACCCAGCTGGGGATTGAACCCTAGTCGAATAGCTGTCACAGATGCTGTGAACTGCCAGTGAGCCATCTGTGTTACTGGAATTTCTATGAGCCAAAGGCCTATTCATCATGAAAAAATTATGGTGATCCCTCCTCTTTAGTTCAATGCTTTATAAACAGATAACCCTCCCTCTGTTTCACTCTGATAGCAGCCCATAAATGTATGCTTCCCACAAACTCTTTCTTTATAAATTCTGCCAAAATTTTACTTGTATGTTTTTTTTTTTTTTTGGTGTTCAAACTGCTACAACCCGGAGGCTGGCAGCGTGATGAGCAAGCACTATGATGAAGTTATAACAGGTATGACACAGCTGTGGAACTGGCATCCCGGGGGCCCGGTAGCGTAACAGAGCAGCATACAGTGAGTGTCTAACATCCAGTGCAACGAGACATGAGTCTGAGAATGTGGTGCAGCAGAACAAGGTTTTTTTCCCTTTTCTAACAGTTTCCAACTTTAAACAACAATGTTAGGTCTCATGGACACACTCTGGAGTGGAATTCTGGAACAGCAGGGTAGCATTAGTCTTGACACATTAATAATTACGGTGGAGTATAGTCATCTGGAGAAAAAGGGTGAAGTGTGGTGCCATTGTGTAATGACGAGTCTGATGTTAGGGGTGAGTGGATTTGTCAGAGCAGTAGGACGTACAGGACAAACGAGGGTCCGGCAGCCCCATCTGCGTATGTAGTGTCAGTGGATAATATGCCCGGGAGGTGCCACGCAGGTATATGGCCGACAGGGCAACGTGTAGGGCAGCGTGGTAGAGCGATAAGTGGGGAGTGGTGTAAGCGTTAGTGGGCAGTGGTCTGTGGGAGTAAGTGCTCTAAATGAAGCTAGTCACTAGTAGTTCCCTCCTCTGGAGGTTTGTCGTCATCCGACTGGGCAAGCAAATAGCCTACCAATGGACTCCATATATCATTGGGTCGGCTAGGGATCGGTAACAGTTCAGCAAAAGTGGTGTGTTGTTCCTGACAATAAGTAATGTCTGCCAACCAATCCTTGAATTTAGGGGCTCTGCCTCTACCCCAGCGACAAGCTACCCGTCGTTTCGCCAAAAGCAGTGCAATATCTATGAATTTCCTGCAGGATTTAGGAATATGAGGCGTGTGCCCGAGTAGTGCAAGAAGCGGCTCCGCAGCGATGGTTTCCCCAGTCATGGCTGTAAGAGCATCTGTTACCTGCTGCCAGTATAAATGAACAGGGGGGCATTCCCATGCCAGGTGTAGAAAACCCGCGCGTTCGACGTGGCAGCGCTCACACCTGTCGTTGTCGGCTCGGCGAAATCTGTGTTTTTTTTACTGGGGTGTAATACAATTGGTGCAAGAATTTGTAGTGTATTATTTTGAATCTACTACTGGCTGATATTCGAGCCGTTAAGGCGCAGCAGTATTGCCACTGGTCGTCGGTAAGGTCCGCGGCCAGATCAGCATTCCAACACGCCTGAGCTCTCGCATCCGGCAATGTGGCGACAGATCGGAGCCGGCGATAAAGGCCAGCAACTAGTTGAGCCCCGTCCTGTGAGAATAGCAGAAAGTGGAGTTGAAGAAAAATCTCGGACTCCTCAGGGAACATAGGTAGGATGTCCCTCATCCCCTGGCGGAGGCGTAAGTAGTAAAAAGCATCCAGCGGGGTGCGATCCTGGGAGGCGAAGAACGTCTCTGCAGGTTTGAATTCTCCGTTCGCAAATAGATCGCCCCACGAGGTGAACCGTAGTCGCTCACAGAGCATTCGGAACCCTCGCTCCTGTAGTAGCGCGAGGGAAGGGTGAAACGTCAACGGCATTCTGGGGGAGTATGGTAGGCAGCAGGACATCCTCTTGGCTATGCGGCGCCATGCATCCAGCGTGCAGGAGACCGAAGTGTTCGGTGTCTGTGTTAGTGACTCCGGGCAAAAGAGCAGGCCATTAAGTGGAATGGGGTGCACGATCCAGTCCTCTACCGCCAGCTGCGGCATGAAGGGGGTCAGGACTAGCCAGTGATATGCATAATGCGCCTGTGCGCAGAGATAATAAGCTTCGAAGTCAGGGACATCGAAGCCGCCGATCTCGTAAGGCTGGATTAGCGTGGACCACTTCAACCGCGGGCTTTTACCTCCCCAGAACAATCGGCAAAGTTCCGATTTCAAGGTTTTGAAGAAGAACGCATCCGGGTAGTATGGGATGTTGAGAAAGAGATATAAAAACCGGGGCAGCACCACCATTTTGATGAGGGACGCCCTGCCCGCCATGGAGAGCGGCAGTGTGATCCAGCGATCTATGGTGGCTGTAAGCTTCGTGATTGCCACTCCATAATTGGAGCGGAGAGTTTCATCCCTGTCACGCGAGACTTGTATACCGAGGTATCGGAGATCCGTCCGACACTACTCAAGTGGATAGTCAAGGGGAAAGTCAGGCACTGCATCAGTAAGGGGAAAGAATTGCGACTTGGACCAATTTATGTGTATCTCCGACATCCTGACGAATACTACAAATTCTCTTAATAAGGGATTAAGGTGGAGGTCAGGGTGTTTGACATAAAGGGTAATGTCATCGGCGTATAGAGAAACGTCGATTTGGCGCTGAAGGCACTGTACCGTGCCCTCTCGATGTAGTTGACGTAGTCTACAGGCCAAAGGTTCGACCGCAATTGCAAAAAGGAGGGGAGATAGGGGGCACCCCTGACGCGTACCCCTGGTAATGGCGATGGTGTGTGAAAGGCGGCCGTTGATGAGGACCCTGGCGGTGGGTTGTGTATAAAGTAATTGGACCCAGGAAATAAAGAGTTTCGGGAAGCCCATATTCGCTAGGACCGAGAATAGGTAGGGCCATTCGACAGAGTCGAAGGCCTTGGTGGCGTCTAGGAAGACGGCAGCGACTGGTAGGTCTGGGTGAATAGTGCGGAGCAGGGAGAACAAGGTGCGTAGGTTATGAGAGGTAGACTGATCCGGAACAAATCCAGCCTGATCAGGCAAAACAATCCTGGTCATAAGGAGGGATAGCCGAGTGGCCAAGATTTTCGCGAGAATCTTGACGTCGCAGTTCAATAGGGAAAGCGGGCGGTACGAACTGCATGAGCCGGGGTCTTCGCCAGGCTTCAAGAGCGAGGTAAAGACTACCTCTCGCATGGAGCAAGGGAGGATGCCATCAGCCAGCGACTCCTCATAGACCTCACGGAGGACAGGGGCTATAATGTCTATGTAAGCTTTATAGAACTCAGCGGGAATGCCATCCGAGCCAGGTGCCTTACCATTCTGCAATGACATGATGGCTTCGCGGATCTCGTCTAGTTCGAAGGGGGCGGCCAGGAAGGCCCTGTCTCCATCACTAAGCCAACATAGCGCCACATCTCCCAAGAAGTCAGCATATGGTGCATCAGCTGTCGCATCAGTGGTGTAAAGTGTGAGGTAGTGAGACGTAAAGGCATCGAGCAATGCATCAGAGTCCCTAATTGTTTGGTCTTGGTTGTCAGTGAGTTCCAGGATAATGTTATGGTCCCGGGGGGCTCGCGTAAGCACTGCCAGTGCCCTCCCCAGTCTGCCCCCCTCGCAGTATGTTCTGGCCTGCCAATGTTTCCCCTGGAATTTTGTCTCCCTTTTGGCCTCCTCCTCATATTTTGACAGCTTGTCACTGAACTCTGCATGAATGTCGGGACTGTCGTCGTCTACCATGCGGAGTTCTAACTCTCTGAGGTCCCTGTGTAATGAACGAATAGTGTTCTGTATATCTCGCAGGACCCCGAAGCTTTTAGATATGCAGAACCCCCTTATAGTGACCTTGAATGCCTCCCAGATGCATTCGACTGAGTCCACCGACCCCTTGTTCCTGGGAAAGAAAGCGGCGATTTCCTCTCCTAGCTCGGTTCGGAACAGGTTGTCCAGTAGCGCCGTTGGTTGCAATCTCCATCGTGGCCTAGGGTTGTCCCACCCAGGGATGCGTGTGTGTAGTAGGACAGGGCTGTGGTCAGAATATGTCCTTGGCAAGTGTGTAACCCACAGGACCTCCGAAGTAACCTCTTTGATGACAAGAAAATAGTCTAACCGTGCCCACGTGCCCATGTGTGATGTGAAGTGTGTGCCCTCCCTGCGAAGCGGATGTAGATGTCGCCATGTGTCTACGAGGTTGCCCTCGATGATGACACCCTCCAGAGCCTCCCTGGCCCTTGGTTTGTAATGGTGTGCTCCGTCTGATCTACCCAAATGTGGTATCAGTGCCAGATTAAAGTCCCCTCCCCAGATAACGTGGCGGGATCCCACATTCATGACCTTGCCCCAGAGCGTGGTAAATAAGGAGGGCGCGTCTAAGTTGGGAGCATAGCAATTAGCGAATGTAATTGTGTCGTGACCGATTCGCCCCCACAATAATACATAGCGCGCCTCGCTGTCTAGTAAGTCTCCATATTTGCGGAAGGGCACTGTGCGTTTAAGAAGGATAGTCACGCCTCTAGCGTATGTGGAGTAAGAGGAGAATATACGGAGACCAGCCCACTTGCCTGCAAAGGTAGCCCTGACCAATGGCGACAAATGAGTTTCCTGCAACATGGCAATATGAACATTATGTCTGTTAAGATAAGCGATCACATTACGACATTTTCTAGCATTGTTGAGCCCCCTAACATTCCATGACATGCAATTTAATTGTGTGTCAGACCCTAAAGTCGCCATAGGTGGCCGTGCATCAGTTCACACCACCCTAGGAGTGGTAAGACAGCTGGTAGTGTTCCATCCAGATGAGACATTTGACCATAGCATTTTGCAACTCGATTATCCATCCCATGTGTGATCCGTGGCTCCCCGAACCAGCCCACCCCCCTCCCACTACTGCATCCCAATCATGCCAGCAGCCACCTCCCGCCCCCCTCCCACTACTGCATCCCAATCATGCCAGCAGCCACCTGTCCCCACCCTCTTCCCCCATCCGCACCCCCCCTTCCCGCAACTTTAGCA
This sequence comes from Lissotriton helveticus, assembly GCF_964261635.1. NCBI lineage: Eukaryota > Metazoa > Chordata > Amphibia > Caudata > Salamandridae > Lissotriton > Lissotriton helveticus. The sequence continues at coordinate 998,772,217 of NC_136067.1, forward strand.
TCCCAACATCGTGCATGGTGAACACCCAAAAGGGAAACAACTACAAGGGCCCACAGCCACTTCTCCCGCCTAACAACCTCCCAATCTGTACCGCCCTCGGTGGAGGTCGGGGCAGGGAGAGTGGTCCTTGGAATACATTACCATTGGTGAGTTTAAGTAGTCCAGTTCAGTAGTGCAGGGTCTACGTCTCCCACCCTCCCGAAGCAAGGGTCGACGGTGCTGCTCAGTTCAATAAACAGTCAGGGCACATCGTGATCGTACATTCATTGCTCCTCCGCTGCTGAGGATGGGTCGCCTACCTCCGGATCTGCCTCATCGTCACGGCCACTCCGCCGAGCTTTGCTGATTGATTTCAGAAAGTCCTCAACTTTCTGAGGGTTTGTAAAGAAGCGATGTTTCCCTCGGTGGGTGACTCGCAGTCTCGCTGGGTAGAGGAGGGCGTATTCCAGCTGAGCCTCACACAATTTCTTTTTGACAGGAAGGAACTTTCGTCTCTCCTCTTGGACTAAGAGGGTGAAGTCGGGATATATGGAGAAAGCCACACCTTTATATTGCAAGGTCTGTTGAGTCCGGGCTGCCCGCAGCGCGACATCACGGTCGCGATAGTTCAGCAATTTGGCAATGATCGGCCTAGGCGGCAATCCAGGCTTGGGAGCAGGCGCCAATGATCGGTGCGCCCTCTCAACTATAAACTGCGGCGAGAAGGCTTCTTCCACTATGGAGCTTTTGAGGATCTTTTCGATATATATTTCCATCCTGCCCGTGTCTGTGGACTCCGGAATGCTCGTTCTTGGCCGCTATAAGTCGGAGCAAGTTGTCCATAGGGGCTAATTGTGTGGTATGGGACGAGGTGATATCGTCGTTGTCTGAAATCCGCTGTTCCGTGGCCGTAATTTGTTCTTCGTGCCGATCAACCTTATGGACTAGGGCATCCAGGCTAGAAGTCACGCCGCCCACCTTCTCCACCACCGTGGCGAACCCCTGTCTCATCTCCTGGAACAGGCGGGGCAGATCAATGTCTTTGGCGGGGGAGGCATTAGTCGATGAAGTAGCGTCACTGAGCCCTGATTGAGAGGGTGCTGACTTTGTACCCTTCTTGGCGCCATCAAAGCTGATTTTGGTTTGGCGATTTTTAGGGCGTACCATTTTGGCCACTGATCGTGTCCTCGCCGCCACCCCGCGTATCACCGCACCCGCCTCCTGTAAGCCTGAGGCCACGGAGTGAGTCGTCAACCAGAGGCAGGTAGTCTCAGGAGCAGGTCTCCTAGCGCCAACTCACCCAGCACCGGCAGGGGGCTATGTCAAATGGGGTATGATCCCCCAGCTCTGATCTGCACCGCCGAGGCAAAGAAAGAGTCGTGCAGAGGCAAGGCACTGTTTTCCCGCGGTGGAGGACGTGGTCCGCAATCGCTCCGTGTGTGGGTAGGCTTATGGTCGGCAGGAAATCGCGCTGTTGCAAATCATCGATCCAGGAATATGGCCGCCACAGGTATCATTGATCAAAAGATGGCAAGGCTGTTCCTCGGGGATGAACGGGAAGTGAGGTGCACTGGTCAAGGGAAAGGTGATGGTTTAAACAATGTTAACCTCCCACTGGGTATCCATTGTGTTGGATATGTTTGCTTCACACACCCTTGCAGGTGTCATGCTTCATCATAGGCGTTGCTACTCGTCGGGTAGGCGGTGCAATTCCCAACGGGCTCACCTCAGAGAGGGGCTCTTTAGCGGAGATCTTTTGAATCCAACTGCCTATGGGTGAAGTGTGGGTATGGGGCCAAGGGGTTTGCAGACCTGGGTGTGAGTTAAAATGTAGCGCAGAGTACCTAAGACTATTTTATTCGGGTGGTCCCTCGTTACAATTAAAAGGTGGAGCTAGACTAGACTTAACCGGAAAATAATGTTTCCATATTCTAGACTAGGCTAGGGAGTAAAAAAACGGTCAACATGTTTCTCGCTGTGTAACAATGACTTGCGATTTGTCAGGACCTATATGGTATGGTCTACAAAAAGTAAGAAACCTTATGTCAAAAAGTGTTGCTTATTTTAAATAATTGGGAAATTTGTTTTACCTCAATTATGTTGTTCCTTGCCTAAAGGTCAGTATTTATTTGCCCCATCAATACTCGGGGGGTTGTACATCAAAAGAGAAGCCTCTGGTTAGTAGGCTACTGCTCTCCGTGTAGTAGGCATTAGTCCTACCCCTTCTTCCACCGAGCACGCCACAGGTATCAGACAGAGCCTCCCAACGTATGTGACGTCCAATTAGCCTATCAAAATGCTGTAGCAGCGGGCCTCCGTATGCGCGCCAGCTTCGCGATGTCTGTAGTATCACCTGTGTTGCAGGGTGATCGCCAACGTGCAGGAGCAGTATGTGTCTAGGCTCAGGGCCCCTGTAATGCGCTCTGCTATCTGACCCAAACGTTGCCCCCAGCAGCACGCCTATCAGTGGAGGTCACAGCCAGTTCAATTATAGAGGCTCCTCACCCGGCATGTGGTGACGGTGGGTGCGATGGCCGTCCGGCACCCCCCGGCGCTCACGGGCTGCACAGAGAGAGCGGCAGCGCCCGCCAGCCGCAGCGACCGCTCGCGGCAGAGCAGGCACTCGCGGTCAAGCCGGTGGGGCGGGCAGTTCACAGCTGGCAGTATCCGCTAATCTAAGTGTCCCCGCAGGCCAGGATTAGTCGCATCTCAGGCGCCCATCCGAGAGCACCGATCAGGCCCGCCGCCTCGTGGCAGGCCCCGGCCTTGCGTAGTCTCCTGCGGCCGGCCACCTCGAGGAGTACGCTCCGAGGGCTCCACCGGCTAATTTTCTGACGCCGATCACGGCGGTCCCGCTACCTCAAGAGGGCTGAGCTTCGGGTCGAGTGCCAGGGGCTGTCCACTGCATCGGATGGTAGCTTATTTCGCGAGTTTACTCGCCTTTGGCAGCAAATAATTTCAGGATAATAAACCAAGGAAAGGGAGCTGCTTAGCTAGGCAGCCATTCCGTTTGCGCGCCCTCTAGCGCCCCCCTTGTATGTTAAATGCCTAAAGGACAATTGCCTTTCCTGTCCTTCTTTTCACTGTGCCACCAGTCCCCACCTTTTCAGTCTTAATATGTTTTTGTTTTTACTTTTCAAGTCTCTTAACTCCAAAATTGTTCTCTATGCATTGTATACAATATGGTTTCTAAACATTTTCAATTATGTAAGAAAATCTCCCTTATCAACCATCCATTTCTACCAGCTTAACCATTGAAATTTGCAGTTTTTGTCACTCATCCTGGGAGAACTGGTGACAGAAACAGGATTTTGACAAAGCCACTCCAGAAGCATGGGCCTTGATCTGGGGCTGTGTGGGTCTTAAAGATTACTGTCCAAAACCTTCCAAATCATCAAGTACTTTCTGTGTAATATGTAATGTTCTAAATGTGATACTATCATACACAGGTTGTAAAACTGAAACTGAAAATGAAATGTACAGGTCAGTGCTTCATTTAACTTTATGGCATGAGGTGGGGCATAAAGCCACTTTCTTTTTGGTTAAAGGGAAACTATTTTTAATTGGGCTTTGACCAAGGAAGGAATCTGAAAATCCAAGGAAGGAATAGAAACACAGGAAATAGTGGGAAAGAGAGAAAGCAAAAATCAAATTGTTGGTCAGTTCAGCTGTATTGTCATGATACATGGTGATGTATAGAAAATCATGAGGAGAGCACTAGTAGCAGTGCATAATTTGTAAAATACTGACAGCTGGTAACCGCTACTTTTATGAGAAGCCCATGTGACATCCAATTAAAAGTTTGTGCGTCGAATACTAAATCTGATAGTCTTAATACTCATGATACATCTTTATTTCACTGACAGATATATCTGCCCATTTTTTCACTCTTGCCTCTCCTGCGTTTCCCCTTTGTGATTTTCTCATCTTTCTCTATCTCCATCTTTCCCCTTTTTTCCCTCTTTTCCCACTTGAAATGATAGATGTGGAAAAATAAGTGCTGGTACCCAAAAATAAGTGCTAGTAGCTCACACCGGCAACCACCATATCAATTGAAGCACTAACTGGTAGGAGGCTAGTCTTCCTTTAGGTATCACACAACTATCATGGGGCAATGAATGATTTATGAAAAGCAGCTTGCCAAAACCAAGCGGTCTATAATATACTGCCCATACATATAACTTTATGGAATCTTACATTTTAAGGATGACACACAACAGAAGTTAGGCAGGTTTAGTATCTTATGTTGACACACTTTGTACTGCTGTACACGGATTTGCTAATCATTCACATTCATGATAAAGTGTGCAAATAACACACAATATAGGAATGATTGCACACATTGGCATTTTACTAGCATTTGTATTCTACTTCCTATTTGACTCATTACATCTAGTTTGGCTGATTATTTATACCATGAGTTACGATTCTTGTCAACATATTAATTTAATTATTTACATGTTTACAAGCTACATTCATATTGGAGCTTGTAATACTAAAGCAGCGCATAAAAATTCACTCAGATCCTGTCATACATTTCACAGATTGTTGTTTTCTTTGTTTAGAGTTGAAATACTATCTATATAAAAAATACATTGAATTTGAGCTGAAATTCACAGGGGACAGGGGTATTAAGAAAGTGTTGGAAATTGGATATCTAGTGTGCAGTGGTTTGCACCTGTCCAAGTACAGACCATCACTCTAGTCAGGGAAGGGGGATTACACTGCTAACATAACCCCTGCCCACCTCCTTGGTAGTTTGGTGCGAGCAGTCAGACTTATATAAGAGGTAATGTGTAATGCATTTGTACATACAAACACAGTAACACAGTGAAAACACTACGAAAGGACACCACACCAGTTGACAAAAATAACCAATATTTATCTGAATAAAGCACCAAAAATCCTGCATATAAAGTAAAGATATTACTTTTAAAAGGTTCTAAATTGTTCAGTCCATAGGAATCATGAACTTTAAGCACAAAGTACCTGTCATGGGCTACAATCAATGGCCAAAACAGGCTCAGCTGAGGTGGAGCACAGTAAAAGCAAAGGATTGCATTGCTTCCTTACTACCAGGCAAGGTAATGCCTCAGTTCCTTACTGCCAGGGGATGTTATGTGTTAGTTTCTAACTGCAGTGCAGGGGAGATAATGCATTTGTTCCTCACCGTCAGGGAAGGTGATGTGTCTATTACTTACTGTCAGGGGAGGTCATGTGTCGAACACTTGGCTGTGATAAGGGGAGCTGCGATTGGTCGGTTGGTGGGGGCCAGGCAAGAACTACAGGACAAACTCTGCGGAGTAGAGAACCGTCTGAAGGAGCTTGAGACCGAGGCAGGAATAGACCCTGAGCGCAAAGGCGACTTACAATTGTGTAACATTGAGCACGCAGAACTCCTGGAAACCTTGAGGATTATGGACTATAGGGAATATCTGAGACGCCAGCAGGCGTAGGCGGATAGATCCGGTGCACTGCTGGCTCGTTTGATCCGAGATTCCCCTGAGATCCCAATAAATATGAGTATCCGAGATGAAACAGGCAGGCAGGTAAACACACAACTAGAAATTAACGCTGTGTTTAAGACCCACCTAGAGAGACTCTAAGCTCCTCCCCCGCAGATGTTAGGGATGACATACTAGACTTCCTGGGAGAACTGACGATTCCAGCCCTGACCCAAGAGGTTCAGACGGCCCTGGCCAGACCCATAACGCAGCAGGAAATAAAAGTAGCTATACACACACTTAACCGGGGTAAGACTCCGGGTATGGATGGACTGCCTGGGGAGTTTTACCAAACTTACTCTGAAACACTGGCACCCGTCTTGGAGAAAATATACAAAACTGCTTATGAGACCGGCCACCTACCAGTCACGACTATGCAGGCCTTGGTAATATCCATTCCGAAACCTGGCATAGACACCCTTGATGTGACCAACTATAGACCCCTCTCCATACTTTCCACGGAGTATAAAATCCTTAGCAAAGCTATCGCCTTACGAATACAAACCCATCTCCCTGGCCTGATTCATACTGACCAATGTGGCTTTCTCCCAGGGAGGAGCACTTCCCAAAACACGAGGCGACTCCACGCCCTCATGGCGACCACCCCGCAAGATCTGTCGCATGCTGGCTGTATAGCCCTGGATCTCCGACAAGCGTTTGATTCCCTGAGGTGGGACTTCATGTTTGAAGCCCTAAAACGCTTCGGCTTCCCGGATGCCCTGATAAAATGGATTTGTTTGCTGTACACAAATCCAACGGCTAAAGCACGCACAGGCATTCACACCTCGGACAGTTATGACGTCCATAGGTGCACCCGTCAGGGCTGCCCACTGTCGCCATTGCTGTTTGTACTTACACTGGAACCCCTAGCGATTTCACTCCGAGCTAGGGTAGCGGAGGCGGGCATACCAGTTGGAGAAATCCATAATTTGGTCTCCATATATGCCGACGATATATTGGTGTTCCTCCGGAATCTGCAGGTTGATCATTCCCATCTAGCGACCATCTTTGAACGATTTGAGAACATCGCTGGCCTGGCCATAAACCCGGGAAAATCCCTAGGCTTCTTTTTCCGGGAAGGACAGCGGCCTACCCACATACAGTTTGGTACCTATGAGATCCAGGTAGCACCTACCACATTCAAGTACCTTGGCATCAACGTGTACCGGGATCCGGAAGACCAGATCGAGGGTAATGTATGGCGGGGCCATCAATGGCCTCCGGAGTAGCGTGAACTTCTGGACGTCCCTGCCCCTATCTGTAATGGGCCGGGTGGCGATCTCAAAGATGGCCCTACTTCCCTGGATACTGTACTAATTTGTAAACTTGCCAGTGCTACTCCCACAGCAAATTTTTACCACACTAAATACATTATTAATCACCCTTATATGGGGATCGGGAAGAAGGCGAATAAGCCTCAAGAAACTACAGCTGAACACCGGACAGGGAGGCCTAGGCGTGCCAGACCTACGAAGCTACTATTATGCAAGCCAACTCCAATGGCTAACACGTTGGGGGAAGGGTAGAAACCTACATGAGATTGCTTTTACAGCAGACAAACTGGCACTCGGAGACCTGCACTCCCTTCTACTGCCCGCTGCCAAGATCCCCAGAGACTGCCACCCCCTATTACATGTAGCTTTGAGATGTTGGAAAAAGGCAATGACGTACACAGCAGGGACTACTCCCTACGCAGACAACATCCCCCTCCTGGGACTCCCAACGCCACAAGGGAACCTGACACAACGCAGATTACAACCCTGGACAGATGCTGGGGTGGACAGAGTGGGGGACCTGTTCGGGGACGACACATTACTGGATCACGCCTCCTTTGCACAATCCACAGGTGCCTCGCCACGAATGTACCTTCTGCACGCCTCAGTGACCCACTATATACGACATACATGGGCTCCACAACGCACCAAGCCAGAACAACACGAGCTGATTCATCTCCTCCACTATATGGGGACGGGTGGACACCTAGTAAAGTGGCTATATGTAGGCATTAGAGAACATGCAGCTTTGCCCCTCACCACACTTAGGGAGGCTTGGGCTGCGGACACGGGGGAGGCCATAACAGACGGGGAAGGGAAGATCATTCTGGGTCACCATAGGAGGGTGTCCAGAAACGTTAAATTCAAATTCATGCAGGCAATGATTTTACATAGGGCATATCTCACCCCCCAGAGGCTCCATAGGATGTTCCCTGCCACCCCCCACAACTGCCCTAGATGTCAGGAGGATGAGGCAAGTATCCTGCACATGTTGTGGACATGCCCGAGAATATGCAATTACTGGGTGACGATCAGGAACATATTGCACACTGTAACAGCCCTCCAGATCCCTGAAGGGGCACTACCCTGCCTGATAGGACACAGGAAGAGATCCAAGACCTGTAAGGCACAACTGAAATTTATAGACTTAGCCCTCTTGTTGGCACTCCGGGTTCTCACTATGAGCGACCTGACCTGACCTGGTCAGAGCCGGTCGCTCCTCCCGCCGCGTGGCCCACCCCGAAGGTCCCGGTATCCGCCGCCACTGCCGCTGACAGTTCGTCCTCTGTGCCCCTGCTAAGTATCGGTTTGCCTGATTAGTCTTGTGCCGTGATTGTATTCTTGTCTCCTGTACCCCTGAGTAGTATTGTGCCTGAATAGTTTTTGCAGTGATTGTTTGCTTGTCTCCTGTACCCCTGAGTATTATTGTGCCGTGATTGTGCCCTGATTGTTTTTCCCGTAATTGTTCGCCTGCCCTCTGCCTCCACCGCCGACCCACCCCGCTCCCTGCCGTTGCTCCCCGCGGCCCCACCCCCGCTCCCACCAGCATCACCGCTCCCCCCCTCTCGCCACCCCGCTCCTGCCTCCCAGCTGCTCCTCCCTCGCCCCTCCCCTCCCCACTTATGGCAGAGTGCATGCCTATGCGCAGCGTTGACGCGCAGCGGGCGCGCCGATTGTACACCGAAGGCGCGCCAAAGGCAAGCCCGTCTGCGCCCGTCCACGCCTGGACCGCGCCCAGTGCCAGGACCCTTGGCCCCCACCGATGAAAGACGACCCGACAGACCTACGACGCCGCTGCCCTCAACGCACTCAATGCCGGACGGAACCCCGCCTGCTACCAGGCCGCCCCGAAACGCATCCATGGACCCTTCACCTGCAAAACCTGCAAATTCACCTGCCTCCGAACCTGTACCGCACCCGCCAAGCCAAGCATCAGCAGCAACCACCTCAAGTGCATCCTGCTCAACATCCGCTCCGTCCCCAGACACGCCGTCGAACTCTGGAACCTGCTCGACACAACATCACCAGACGTCGCCTTCCTGACGGAAACCTGGATGACCACCTCCTCAGCGCCCGACATCGCCATCGCCATCCCGGACGGGTACAAGATCATCAGGAGGGACCGCGTCAACCAGACCGTAGGAGGCATCGCCATCGTCCACAAGAACACCATCCGCATCACGACCGACTCCAACGACACCTTCGGTGCCGCAGAGTACCTCCACTTCCAGATTCACACCGACCCAAAGACGACCCTCAGAGGCACCCTCATCTACAGACCCCCGGGACCACGCACACAATTCAGCGAAGACATCACGGACTTCATCAGCCCACACGCCCTCCGCTCCGCAGACTACATCCTCCTAGGGGACCTCAACTTCCACCTGGAGAACAACAAGGACCGCAACACCGCCGCCCTGTTGGACAACCTCGCCAACCTCGGACTCAAGCAACTGATCAACACCCCCACCCACTACGCCGGCCACACGCTTGATCCCGTCTTCTCATCCAGCAAGCACATCACCTTCGGCCACTCCACCGGACTCCACTGGACCGACCACAGCTGTGTCCACTTCAGCTTCAGTAGAACCACAACCCACCACCACCCGCAACAGGTTCCTCACAGGAGCTGGAGCAATAACACCACCGACCAGCTCACCACCTCTCTCAGCCAGAACCCACCTGCTAGCACAACGCAGCCCGCAACTTCACGAAGTGGCTGACCACCTGCGCCGACGACCTCGCACCACTGAAAAACCCTCCCAGCAGACCCAGAAGCAGAAGCAAGAAGGCCTCCTGGTTCGCCGACGAACTCAAGGACTCCAAGAACACCTGCCGCACCCTCGAGAAAGCCTGGCTCCTCGACCAGACCACTGACAACATGACCGCCCTCAAACACGCCACCCGCAAGCACCACCAGCTCATCCGCACTACCAAGAAGAAATCACTGAAGGAACGACTGGACAACAACGCCCACGACAGCAAGGAACTCTTCAGCATCGTCAAGGAGTTCTCCAACCCCAGCACCGGCAACAACGACATCACTCCCTCACAAGATCTCTGCGACTCTCTCGCCTCGTTCTTCCACGGCAAGATCGCTGACATCCACAACAGCTTCGGCGCACCATCCACGCACCCAACAATCGAACCAACGCCCCCCACCGCCACCCTCTGCTCCTGGACCATGGTGACCACCGAAGACACAGCCCGCACGATGAACACCATCCACTCCGGATCTCCAACCGACCCCTGCCCCCACCACGTCTTCAACAAGGCCGACTCCACCATCGCATCCCAACTCAGGAACATCATCAACACCTCCTTCAACATCGCCACCTTCCCGGAGAGCTGGAAGCATGCCGAGCTCAGCGCCCTACTGAAGAAACCAACAGCGGACCCCACCGACCTCAAAAACTTCTGCCCCATCTCGCTCCTCCCTTTTCCTGCCAAAGTCATCGAGAAGATCGTCAACAGACAGCTTGCCGCCTTCCTCGAGACAAACGGATCCCTCGACCCCTCGCAGTCTGGTTTCAGAGCCAACCACAGCACGAGACCGCCCTCATCGCAGCCACCGATGACATCCGAGCCCTGCTCGACAACGGGGAAACAGCGGCACTCATCCTCCTGGACCTCTCTGCAGTGTTCGACACTGTCTGCCATCGCACCCTAGTTCAACGCCTCAGCAACATCGGCATCCAAGAGAAGGCACTGGAGTGGATCATCTCATTCCTCGCCGGAAGAACACAGAGAGTCCGCCTCCCCCCGTTTCGATCCGAGGCCACCGAAGTCATCTGCGGCGTACCGCAAGGATCATCACTCAGCCCCACCCTCTTCAACGTCTACATGAGACCTCTCGCAGCCATCGCACGCCAACACAACCTCAACATCATCTCCTACGCCGATGACACCCAGCTGATCCTCTCCCTCACCAGAGACCCCGACACCACCAGAACCAGCCTACACGAAGGGATGAAAGACGTCGCTGAGTGGATGAAGAACAGCCGCCTGAAACTGAACTCAGACAAGACGGAAGTCCTCATCCTGGGACCATCGCCCTCCGCCTGGGACGACTCCTGGTGGTCCCCAGCCCTGGGCACCACTCCCAAGCCAACAGACCACGCACGCAACCTGGGCTTCATCCTGGACTCCTCCCTCTCGATGACCAGACAAGTCAACGCCGTCTCCTCATCATGCTTTCACACCCCACGCATGCTTCGCAAGATCTTCCGATGGATCCTGACCGAAACCAGGAAGACGGTCACCCAGGCCCTCGTCACCAGCCGACTGGACTACGGAAAAAACCCTCTATGCCGGAACCACAGCCAAGCTACAGAAAAGACTCCAACGAATCCAGAACGCCTCCGCCCGACTCATCCTGGACATCCCCCGACGCAGCCACATCTCCGGCCACCTGAGGGACCTGCACTGGCTCCCCGTCAACAAGAGGATCACGTTCATGCTCCTCACCCACGCACACAAGTCTCTCCACGACCTGGGCCCCAAGTACCTCAACGACCGCCTGACCTTCTACACGCCCACCCGCCAGCTACGGTCTACTAGCCTCGCCCTCGCCGCCGTACCACGCATCCGAAGAGCCACCGCCGGAGGCCGATCCTTCTCCTACCTGGCGGCCAAGACATGGAACTCCCTCCCCATCCACCTTCGGCTAACCCAGGACCATCTCGCCTTCAGGAGACAACTCAAGACCTGGCTGTTCGAGCAGTAGCGGACCCCTTCCCCCAAGCGCCTTGAGACCCTTCCGGGTGAGTAGTGCGCTATACAAGTGTTATGATTGATTGATTGATTGATTGATTGAGGTGGAAATCGCCCAGACCCCAAAATGTAGATATATGGCGATCTGACCTGCTGAAATGGGGCAAAGCGGAAGCTACGGCATTGCGTAGAGAAGAAGAGAAAGAACTGCGTAAATATCCTATAGCGCAAGAATGGGACGGAATGTTGATAGAGCTGGAAGATGTAGACCTAGAAATGCCACAAGGACATACCATCTGACCGTACACATGATATGTAGAATGCCGGTGCGGGCGGATGCTTATGCAAGATGCACCGGATAACCAAGCCTAATGACTGTAACACTCTCTGGAAAGACTAAAAGCTAATATATCCAAAATGCAGAGTATCTACAAGGAAATAGCCGGGAGATAGGGAGGGAAGGGGCTGAGGTGCAGTTCACATACAGGCGATATTGTAATTTGAATGCACATATTAAAAACTGTACTGGAATGTTATTCGGATATGGAAGACACAACGTAAAGTTGAATACGAAGAATGTTACGCCAAAGTTCAAAGTTGAAGAAAAAGGAAAAGACTGATAGAATCTACTATGATTGAATGTACCATGTAATAATTGTTACAGTCACGAATAAAACGTTTAAAAAAAATGTTACAAAAATTTGTCGAGCACTTGATACACGGCCTCGGTTCCCTACTCGGTTCCTTACTGCTGTGCCATGCTGTGTCAATGTGGAGGAGCAGGCATTGCATCGATATAACAGCTGCGAAGCATGTGATGTGTTCATTTCTGTAGCCGCGCATCAGGGCCAGATTTTGAGCGTGCACCACGGACGTCTGTTATTTATTTATTTTTTTAAATATCTTTATTACATTTTATCTTTTCTGTTACATTAATCATTAAGCATTGATACATACTGTTTTGGCAACATCATCCCTTGTTCCTTAACTATGTGCATATAAATCTAAGTATTTCTTTATCACACTTTCAGTGTCGTCAATGTAAGGTTGCTCAAGCATTTATAATTCGCCGTGGGCTTACACAGGCCGCACATTCTGTCATCTCCGACTGATGGTCAAAGTGAAAGTGTTTAGTATTTCTCTGCATGACAGTGAACAATTCGTCTTGAAAACATCAATTCATACAGATAATGGCTAATCATATTGGGACACCGCTCTTGGAGTACTTCACATAATGTATCATAAGCAATTGGGTCAATACATATGTAAACGTTGAATCCGTACATTAGATATTATTTTTTTATAACAAGTCAACCATATTCAGCAACAGTACATAATAAATCAATCAAAACAAAACAAAAGAGACTTCAAATAACTGAGGATGTATGTTCCCAGCATCTAGTGTGCTATCTGGGTGCGGTCACAGCTAGGCTAGCATGCTAGTGTTGCATGTGGGCTGCTGCTTCTGTTGTCCATGCGGTTGCATGGTCATTAAGGCATTGCCTTTTAGGAGCTACTACCATATAATGTATTTTAAGGAATGTGAGGTCGTTCCCTAGTCTAACAGCTGCAGTGGTGGTGACACCCAGACGCAACGCATCGCTAGTGTCCAGGTAACTTATCGGGTGTTAGTTCACGCCCTTTGCGCAGGATGTGTTTGCAGTGTGGCCGTAGATTGTATGAGAGTCCTGAGCATATTCTCCCAGGTCTGTGCAATGGTATACTTGCGCATCCCCGCCGCTTCTTCCCTGTTTAGGGATTGTACTCTCTGCCTGTATCCAGACCCCAAAGGACTTTGCCCAGTGATACCTCTGGAGGGTCCCTGTGCTTCCATCTTTTACTGATGAGCCACTTTGCTGTTATGATGCCCAGGTCTAGAAACCTTGAGTTCACCTTGTTGGCCTTGGTCCTCCTATAAAACCCCAGGATGCAGACTTCCCATGTAGTAGGTACCTCAGTGTTAGTGCAGTTGGTAAGTGTTTCTGAGATCACGGGGCAATAATGTAAAAGCAGGGGAGAAGACCAAAACATGTGTAACAGGCCAGCGCCTAGGTGACGGCACCTTGGGCATTCCTAATTATTGATGTTAAAGTATTGATTGATCTTGTCTGCTGAGAGATACGCCCTGTGTAATATGTATGTTTGTATGAATCTGAATTTCGAATTTCGCAGTATGTGCTTGGCACTAGCTAAAATGCGTTCCCACTCTTTATCATTCCAGGGACGGCCTCTGTCTTCAGTCCAATATGTGCAAAGTCTCTGCAGAGGCTTCAATACATAAACGAGCAGGGCCTGGACCAGCCAGTGTATCACATGCAATCCCTACCCCATCACATGCAGATATTGCAATAACTGGCGTGTCGGCGGCTTGTTGGTCATGTCGCCCCATGCTAGCGTAAATGTTCGCGTAATGGTTCTATGTAGAAGGAACTGGCCCGATGGTAATCCAGTATCTGCTGTTAGTGTCGCAAAATGCATTAAAGTGCCGTCCACGTACAGGTCTCTGAGAGTCTCCAGTTCCGCTGCAACCCAGGGCGCTAATACCATGTCCGTTATGGGGTCTCCGGCTGTGGGCGTCCTGAATAGTGGTAGTACCGGGGCATATGGAATTGTGTCTTTTGTGAAGTTAAGGCTTCTCCTATAACACCTATGCACCAGCTCAACATGTATTTTAATGTCTGGCGAGGAAACTTCGCTAGCGGTTGGAACAATCTGCATATCTGTATCTGCTTCCAAGCTGTCTTCTAGGTCACCGTGTCTGCCAGATTCCTGCTGCTTAGCCACTGTGCAACCCTCTGTAATTGTGCAGCTAAATAATACAGTTCCAGATGAGGAACCACCAAGCCTCCACTTTCCGGGGGTGCATATAGTTTCTGCAGCGCTATCCTGGGCCGGCCTGCATTCCAAATCATGCCACGTATCAACCCTCCAATTCTATAAAGAACCTCATTGGGACATACACCGGAAGATTCTCAAAACAGTACATTAACCTTGGCAGCACTATCAATTTTGTCATGGTGACACGGTCCATCACATTGAGGGGTAAGGCCCTCCAGAACTGCATCTGTGCTCTTAATGAGGAGATGGCGCGAACCAGATTGCCTTTCAGTATATCTGATGAGACCTGTAAATATATATTCCTAGGTACCTAAACGTGGTTGGGATACCAGTCAAGTGCTATTACATTGATGCTTATATCGGTTGCAACTACATCTTTGCGAAAAGAGTAAGCACCTGACTTAGCCCAGTTTACCTTGAGTCCCAATATTGCCTCGAATCTACAGAACAGTGGCGATATCTCTGGCGGCATGGCATGAAGGTCACGTACGTATAATAAGAGGACGTCCGCATATAGGGACACTGTATGTAGACCATTGCTCAAGGGGATGCCCCAGTCTGCTCCTCCCTCACGGAGGAGAGCCGCCAGTGGCTCCATAGCTAAGGAGAAGAGTAACCGGGACAAGGGGCAACCCTGTCTAGTTCCTTGTCTCACCCTGATTTCGTCAGATAAGAGCTTGCCCGTACGAGCCCGAGCTGTGGAACGCTGATACAGCAACTGCACCATTTTTAGATAGTCATAACCCAGCTCATATTTACGTAAGACCGCCGCAAGATAGGGCCACTCCAGTGAATCAAAGGCCTTCTCCAGGTTTAACACTAGATAGCCATATCTGTGCCATTTTTCCATTGCATACTGTTGGATTCTAAATAGCCTTTGAATATTGATCGAGGTGCTTCTAGTGGACACAAATCCATTCTAGTCGGCATGGACCAGAGTCGGCGCAAACGGGTCAATGCGTTTGGCCAGGACTGAGGCGAGTATTTTATAGTCTGTGTTCTACAGGGCCAGTGGACGGTAAGAGACTAGGAGTTCAGGGTTCCTACCCGGCTTAAAAGAGAGACCAGCGTTGACTCGTGTTGTGTTGGGGTGAGTGTTGAATACTCCAGTGTCGCCTCATTTACTCACAGCAGTTCCGACACTAGAACCTCTGAGTATGCCTTGTAAAATTCAGCCGGTAATCCATCAGGACCCGTCGTCTTTCCATTTGACAGAGAGTAGATACCATCCCTTATGTCTTCTGGTAACAGAGGAGCACCCACTTCCCCTTGCTGGTAGTCTGTTAGCAGCGTTAGTGTGGAGAGGAAGTCCTGTATTTCTGTGACCGTGGCTATTAAATAAGATCTGTATATTGTAGAGTAATGTTCCACAAAAGCAAGATGCATATCGCTTTGGGTATGCATTGTGACAGCCTGCGTATTCTCTATTGCTGTTACTGGCACAATATCCATGTCTTGCCGTATCAGCGACGACAACAATCTACCTGGCTTGTATCCCATATGATTGGTGCGCGCTGAGTGTGCGGCGTAGTTTAAATTATGGAGTCGGTCTAATAATCTAGAGTGTGCCTCCCCCGAGCGTTCCAAATCCTCAGTATCTCCCTCTAGCGCCTCTCCCTCCCCTTGGAGCAGCTCAGTTTCAAGGTGTGTAAGATCTGCCTCCAACTGTCACCGCATGCCCACCTGGACACCGAGGCAGGCACCCCTCATCACAACCTTGAACATGTCACACTCCACCTGAGGCGTCTTGGCCGTCCCGACATTATATTTAAAATACTGAGCGACATTTGCAGCCAGTAGGGTACGGAAGGGTGTGTCCAATAGGAGATCCGGCTGTAGCCGCCATGTTGGGCATTGTCGGACAGGGGCGCTCCCACAACATTTCCAAGACATGCGGGTTGTGGTCAGAGTGCGTCCGACCTAAATAATGAACCGCCGCTATGTGGGGGAGCAGTGCGTCTTAGAGCATATAGCGATCTAACCACACATTAAGGTCATGAGCCCCTGAATAATATGAGTGTACTCCAGGCATCCTTCAAATGCCATTCTGTTTCCCAATTCGTCAACGCCTTCATAACATGGTGTGTGTTTGTATCCAGAAGTGTTGGAAAGGACCCGTCCAATGACACGTTAAGGACGCTGTTGTAATCACCCCCTAATGACATGGGTATGTCGAGCCATGGCGCAAGAATGTGTGATATCTTGTCGACAAATGCAGCCTGCTCTCTGTTAGGAGCGTATATCTATGCAAGTACGGTTTGTCGGCCATCCAGCGTGCCCCTAGCTATCACATACCTCCCCTCTGTGTCTACTAGCGACTGTGTAATTGTCAACGGAACACCTGCCCTCACCCATATCAGCGCACCCCGTGCAAAAGCAGAATACCCTGTGGCAAACAATTGGCTGCGCCAGCGACGTTGTAAACGTTGTATCTCTATTTTGGTTACGTGGTTCTCTTGCAGTAGGGCGATTTCTATATGATGTTGCTTGAGGTATGAGTATATCTGATACCTACGTGACGGCGAATGTATACCCCTCACATTCCATGTACCAATCTTAACTGAAGACATTAACCCTCCAACGCATTGGGTAAAAATGTGTACGTGGCAGCCCAACAACCATGTGCATTAAACACAGCTCATCATTACATACTCCACCTAGCTCGCTGATTCGCAGTGTGGGACGCTGTATGAATCTACTCGTAACAGATGACGCCTCCCAAAAAAACACAGAAAACGATATATGCATGAATAATACCAACAGGGTGATAATGCTACCAGCAATCGTCCAAACTCCCAATCCTAGATAACAGTCAAAACAATCCTGGGGGTTGCGCTGCAAACTGCTATACTTTAGAGTACAGTCCTCGTGTCTAGCGTCACAGGGGCTCCCCATGCGCAGGCAACATACAATATAGTTGGAGCAAACTGCATATGTTAACTCAGGAACATTCCACAAATCAGCAATAAAATATACGTTTGAGTCCTACCGCCTCCCTCGTGTATTTCAGTATTGAACACAGTAGGGAGCAAATACTGTAGAGTCATAACAGCGTACATCCCAGGTGTCTATGCGTCCAGCAACAGCATGCCCCCACACATACACCCCAATACCTCAATTCGTAGTCCATACAAATACAGGAGCTTGCAGCGTTTATGCCATCAAGTCTGCCATCTGCGGGGTGACATCCTGTTGTCCTTTTGAGTCCTGCAAATTCTGTAGGCCATATATCTGTTCGTCATCACTCGATATGTCTCGTTGGCTGGAGTTAGATGCATTTTCTTCCTCGGGGAACCGCTGATCTCTGCCACTGCCTGTATGGTGTCTTGCTGTCCGCTCAGGATCAGCTCCGAGCGTGGACCCACAAGTGGCAAAGGCGGTGTCCCTATTCTCGTAGACCTGCACTCTCTCTGCTGGTGTCGAAAAGGGCCTTTCAGTTTCGGTAGCCTTGCGGTTGCGGCCCTGTCCCGAGGCCCCACATTGGTGAAGGTGTCCAGCCAGTCCTCCGCCTCCGCCGATGTGTTAAAGAAGTGTGTTTTTTTGCTGGCAACCACACACAGCCGCGCAGGTAACAACAGAGAATATTTCAGGTTATTTTGTCAAAGACGTTTCTTCACTGCCATGAACGCAAGCCTCTGGAGCTGTACCAGGATGGTATAGTCCAGGAAAAACATTATCTTGTTATTATCAATGTCGATATCCTGGAGCTTCCTGGTTTTCTTCAAGATGGAGTCTCGATCTCTGGAGTTAAGGATCCGAAGCAGCTAGGGCCGCGGATTCAATCCCATAGTAGGTGGCCTCGTCGGGACCCGATGGGCATGCTCTATTATGAAGTGTGGTGATAGGGACCCTTCTGGCAGTACATCTCTTAAAAAAATTCTCCATGTTCAATGCATGCTGTGCCCCTTCCCACCATTCCGGTACACCTACTATGTGGACATTGTTTCGTCGTTCCCTCCCTTCGTCATCCTCGGCTCTGTCTTCCAGGAATTCTACACGGTTTAGCAAGTCTTGTACATGTTTATCCGTTTGCGTCACCTGTGGTTTGGTGTCAGCAAGCGTGGATTCCAATGCAGTGGTGCGGTCCGTTAATTTCTGATGGTCTGCGTGTAGATCAGTGAGGTTGATGGCCACCTTGTGTATTTTGTATTCCAGGGAAATGTGGGTTTGATTGATGGTTTCCTCCAGACGGTCCATTGCAGCAAGTACCACATCCAACTTGCTTGCCTTACTATCCTCCCCCCCCCCAAAATCAGGTGCAGGACCTATTCACCTAAATTGCCTTTTCGCTCAGGGAGAACTCAGCATGGCGCCACCAGGTCTCCGTTATCGCTATCGTCCCCTCCTCAGCTACGACCGGTCGCAACCAGCAGACACTCCACGTCTCCCAGCTAAGACGTTCACTACTTCCTCGTATTCTTTCCGCAGCTCCGTCGTCATCCATTTGCTCCCAGCCACTCACGTCTATTCGTGTAGAGGCGCCATTGTGTGCTCCCTGGCGAGAGACCACGCCAGGCTAAGATTGGTGACGCATCTATCTGTGTACATCAACGAACTCACCCCTCAGAAGGCCACTCAGGTAGAGCATGCTGGGCGTGCAGACGTGCCCTGGCTGGGCAGCAGTGTGTACGCTTTGACTTTGTAGTGGATGCCAAGACAACGGCAGAGAACTTGTAGTGTAGTTCCTATATTCCCAATAGGCTCTGCGCATTGTAATAATATATACTATAGTTTAGACGTAGGACTCAGGTTGACTAGGTCTCTATCGAATATATTAAACTTAATTGTGAGTGCTAGTTAGCTCAGAGGTCACAAGAAACGTTCTTGAATTCACAAGAAGGGATTAGTTTCTGACAACCGCTTAAACATGACAACTTTGTTTCCCAAGAATAAGAAATCAATCTCTAGAGTTGCGGAAACAATACATAGCTATTTTACTCAGTCAATCGCGCATGCTTCGTTTCACCAGAGGTTCTGAGAAAATAGAGAGACAGGAGTTTTCAATAAAAGGTATTTTATTTAACAGTCTTCTTTCTCAAGCATAAGAAATGTACTGCTACAATCGTAATACTGGTTATAAACTACAATCCATAAAGTACAAACAGTATTATGAAATAATACTGTAAAAGCATGGTATGGTTTGTAAGCCATATAAAATAACATACAATACATACATTAATAAATAATGACTAAAAGTACTCAACTGGTGCTTCTAATATATGCCGAACCGGTGTACCTAACCTAGGTCTAGTACAAGGGAAGAAGTAAGTGAGGTGTACCTTAAGTTTAGTATTCTTTTGCCAAGAATCTATTCCAAGAATTCTCTAAGGGTCTAATCAGCTCCGTACCTTGGTTTTAGAATGAAGGAAGTCTTGTATCTCTCTCTCAGGACACGATTTCCCAGCAACCCTCAAGGGTAGCGTGGAAAGACTGGAGCTGGATTTCTCTGCAGGAGAAAAGACAGAGTCTCTCAGTGCGTCAGCTGGAGGGTCTGCTTCCTTCGGCACTGCTACTACAGGGCGTGTCGCGCAAGTAGATAGTCAAACTTCTCCAAACCACCGTGTGTTTGTCTGGGCAAGTGTGGGCATATTTATACCTTGAAGGTGCCGAGTTTGACTTAAGGTTGGACATAATAACATCATCAATGACTCAGTTCTTTGAAAACTCCAGGAGTTCTTGTATAAATCAATATTCAAGCAGGGGGAAGTCCCTGACTGCTGAAGGCGGGTTTCTCCAAGAAATCGTTGAGGATTCTCGGAACTAGTGGAAGTAGCCTTGCGGAATTTGGACTGCATAGGCTAAATCTAAATATGGTTATGATTTCTATGCCTATATAAGGATAGGGTGATTTATACCTAAATATGGGCATGAATCGAGAAAATTACACTAGGGTCCTGAAATCCTACACAACAAACTTACTGCTGCTCCAGGGTGCAGCAGACTCGGCTTCAATATCGTGCCTTGGCTCCTGCACGATAACAGCTCCGTACGGTCATCAGCCTCGTAGTCTTCCTGTGGCAGGTGCAACAAGGTCGGATGGGTCCAGGATGGCAACTCGTTGGCTCCCGGGGGGCAACAGCAGGGCATCTCACCTTGGGCGATCGCAGCTGGGGCTCACTACATCAGCATACCCGCCAGTGCCGCCCACACACTCAATATGTTGATGTCCCCTGGTGCGGGCGCGGGGCAATGTCGTGCAGCAGGCAGTTTCTTGTGAGTGGAGCCCTCGCCACCTAGCCATGCCACAGATGCAATGACAGTCGTTATGAGCATGCAGCGCCGCCTCGTAATACCTCTCCGCCTTTACCACGATGCGTGTGTGGCAGGCTGCTGGTATCACAGAACTCCACAGGCCATCATTAATATCACAGGGACCTCAGCTGCAATGCACTCCTCACCTCAAGGGCATACAGGTATGGCAGGGAGCGGCCAGCCGTGACTCCTGATCCGTCAGCGGGGGCCAACCACTTCAACCACGTTTCCGTGGCCGGAACGTTTAGGTAGTGTCCATCATCAGTCTGCCGGCGAGGGGGGGCACTATCCCCGATCACACTGCATGGACAGCTAAAGCTCGTGTTGGCCAAGCAGGGTCTGCTCACATCGTGCCTCTTCGGCCACCCTTTCAGTTGGTCACCGTGTTGTGCAATATCAGAGCCCGGATGTTCGTGGGCAGCACCGCGGGGGCCCCAGCCATTCTCAGGCCGCTGGCGTCAAGTAATCAGAAGAGCGTCCTGTAGGGGGGTGAGTGTCCGCAGCACCGCTTCAGCAGTCCAGAACCGCCTACCATAGCTCCACCACAGGGTGAATGGCCACACAAACGAGCAGGCATCCGCCACCGCACACAGCCCTCCTTTCTTGCGGCGCGGCGAACAGCAGGCAGATCAGGTCTGCAGAAGGAGGGGCGGGCGGGTAGCACGGCGGGGGCCTCACCCAACTCTCACCATCCATTGGCGGGCACCGAGACATCAGCCGCAGTCCAAGCCAGCCGCCGCCCGTTCACTGCAGCTGCGCCATTTCTCGCGGCCTTTTGGGTGGGGCCAGACCCCGGGCTCACGTAGTTGATGTCGGCCTCACCAGGGTCATGCAGTAGGCAGCGTCTCCGGTCGGGGGTTTCACACTAGAGCCTGGGCGATCTCAAATTTACGTTGCTGCATGTGGATAGTGTCCTGCATTTGATCCTCTAGGTTGGTTTCCCCAATAATGGCTGCATCCGGAGGTATTAGCCTGTCCAGGGGAGCCTTCCGCAGAGCTCTAACCAAACACGCCTGCCTCCATTTTGGCCGCAGCCATGCCCCCCACCACAGTCATTTGTTATACAGTGCGTGGGATTCGGATTTGCGGTGTTCCTTCAGTAGCACAGTAGGCACTGCATCAATTCTTTGGCCACACATCAGTGATACACTGCTTTTTCAACCGCACAGGGGTGCTGCTGTGGAAAAACAGCTGTTGAGAGTCGATGCATGGAATTTCTAGTTTCTTAGCAGCCAAACCACCTCCAAATGGCCCAAAACGAGAATTGGCACCTCTTGTCAGCTCCGAACTCCCAGCAGAGGAGCTCAGGGGCTCTTTGTTTATAAATAACGAAAATCAAGTGTACATTTGTGGCATGCTCCAAGTAAACCAGCGTTGAAAGAGAAAAAGGACATCACCCTTTTTGAAAGACACAAAGGCTTTGGGCTGAGTTAATGTATGCAGAACAGATGGAACAGGGGCAGTTCACATGGTCTGTGAGTACTTTTGACAAGGGTTCAAACCCCACCTGGGGAAAGTCTATTTTTAATTGTTTTTCTTTTTTTAAAGAATTTATTTATTTTAGCAGAGTGAAAGATAGTCATTTGGAAATCCTCAAATGATAATCATAAAAAACCATGTAAAAATCTTCGGCATATGTCACATCAGCTGTGGCATATGCCACATGACAGAGTGACACGTGTCACATGCCAGGAATGGGTTCCAATCCTTACTGCGTGACTGCGCGCAGCAGAACGTCTCCTTGTTCATTACAGGCACTCAGAGAAAACAACTTACGCACAGCACGCTGTACGCGCGAGCGTGACGAATACGCAGCCAGGACGGCAGATTACAGCCAGTGTCATCTACTTAAATCAATCACAATGAGATAAGAGCTCACTGGCAAATCCACTGAATGGAATTATCCAAACTCTGGGCTCTGGGGAGCATGGTGCAAACCAATTACAGTCTGCAAATGGCATGTCAGCCGGGCATCAAATAACCTTGCAGGTTAAACAAAGATATATTTTAAACACTCAGGCACTGTCAGACCACAGACGCATCCTAACAATTTAAGTGTTTACTAAACGAGAACAATGAAGCCAGAAAAAACACTAGCGGAAAGGCTTCCATTTAGCAAACACAAGGAGATGATGGACAGAGCGCTGAAACGTTTCATTCACCCCCAGTCACAGATCTGGGCTGAATCCATCATTGTTTTTTAGCTCACTTGGCCACCCAAGTTGAATGTTTGACAATGTTCAACATTCCATCCATAATCTTTTTGTGATGCAGTTTCACCCTAAGTTGAAAGGGTATGCCCAGATGTGGGTCATGTGCTCGCTATTCCACCAGTTTCAGTACTCTGTCCATCATCTCCTGGTGTTTGCTTTGTTTGCCCTAAGTTGGCAGGGTATGCCCAGACGTGGGTCCCATGCTCACTTTGCCACTTGATTCAAGTTAGCCTGACTGATGAGGGTTGTTACCCCGACACCAGTCCCAGGATGCTTGTTTCCGGTCCAGGGAAGACCTGGCTTGGCAGTTCGGGCTGGACTGTTCCCATGAGGAACAGGGTCAAGACTGATGTCCATATGGCTGGGTCTGAACTGGAGTAGTGAAGTAAGATAAAGAACGATGATAGATGGATTCAACCCAGATCTGTGACTGAGGGTGAGTGTCTGGAAAAGGTTCAGCGCTCCGTCCATCATCTCTTTGTGATTGCTGTAATTACACTTATGCATTCTTTGTTTACTGCCAAGGCATACGTTCCCATAAAAGTAAGAGAAAGCCTTCGACTTAAAAACTTACGTATGTTGCTTACAGACAATAGGGAAATGCATTACATTATCTAATTGCTTAGATTTGCTATGGTAATACCTATCAGAAGACAACACCAAAGCAATCAAGTTTATAACTGCTTGTAAATATCTAAACATTAAACATAGCATGTAAAAAAATGTTTCTGTATATGTTATGGGTTATAAGAACGAGCACATGGCGAAGCGATGGTCATGTGTTAAGGCCGCTTCACTCATTCCCATGAAGTATTTCACCTATGGTTACCGCTATCTAAACACAGTCAATAAAACATCATAAAGAGAATACTGCATTCTCGTTCTGATTGGTCAAAAGTCTACTTTTTGACCACTACATGGAAAATGAGGTTTGAAAGTACAAAAAAATGTATTTGGATGTTGTCGCTAACAACTGTCACACAAGCGTAGGCAAAGATATTAAAATCACTACTTAGATTAAAAATAAAATTAATTCCAGTCTGCTCATACTCGGCAATGTATGTAATTCACAACAGAAAAGCCACATGATTGGATGTCAGGCTTGTTACTATAGTTTTTAAGACCAGTAGTTGGTTCTAATTGGAGAAGAGAAGGTGAGACGAAGTTGAGAAGAAACAGAGGGTGGTATTTCCAAAATCATGACACAGTTGAACAGATGCTGAGACATATTTGCAGAATACATAATGTGTACGTTCTTATATAAGATGAGGCAAAATCTTACACTATTAAACAAGGGATCTGAAGAACAGACTTGAACCCCCCACCCAAAACCATACTTAATACTGTGTTGAAGGGTGATATGATGGTAGACATCTGGAACGTTCAGAGCGGCGCATTGCAGAATACAATATGTATACACGCTGATAGATGATCAAGAAAAATATAACAAAACTAAACTATGGTTCTGAAGGAACAGTCTTGAGGCACCACCAAAATCCTTATTAAAATATTTGTTTACGAAAGAGAACTCTTGCTGAGTTATTGCTTACAAAGCCTAGTCCGCTAAAGAGTTCAGCTACTCCCTAGTTTTTCTGATATTCAAATTCATGCTCCACTCTTGCTGACAGTGATCACTATCCATTCCTTGGAAACTGTGAAAGATATCTAAAGCATTACTACGCTATATAAATACATTATTGAACTCCTCACATAGGTCTTCACGGTATATGCTGCAAGAGGAACGCAGGGAATCCTCTTTGAAACATAACAATTGTACTACAGCACAGTTAATCAACAACTAACAACTATCAGCAGAGGTTTAAGCAAGACGAAGGTGGGCAACTGTAGTACTGTAAGTCTCATCTGAACGATAATGCAATTAACGAAATAATATATTCCAGAAGGCGAAATAGTTAGACTCTAAGGACGTACGAAATCCATAGTAGCTTGGTTTCATTAGGAAAAGTTCTGGGAAAAGAGAAGTCTACAGGAGTTTCTTGACCATGTGACCTGAGCTTGTGTGAAGATGGAAAAGTTAATACTGTAGACATAGGTTTTAGGAAGGCTTCCAACACTTTGACAAGGGTGACGTGTGGGCCCTCAAAGTGAGCTCTTTACAACTGTAACCATAGCTGTCTGTAACCAGTGCATGCCTTTGGATGCCCCTTTCACTACTGGATGGACATTTGAGTCGGGCAGCATGGCTACCATTATCTAGTGCATTCCAGTGGACTGCTCTCCAATACTTTCGGGTGGACTCTAAAGACCATTTATCATAGCTGCCTGTAATCCAATGCATTCCTGTGGTTGTTCCTATGCTGCCCATTGTGGACTGCATAGAGCATGTACCTTGGCTCCCTTCAAAGAGCACACTACAGCAAAGACATAATGGATGCATTCCACTGCTCACCATACCTGACACCAAAACAATCTCTACGTATGCCGCATTAAGAATTAACTTTGATTGCCCCAGACATAATAATAAATACTGCAAAATACATGTGTCTATCCCTCACACCATAGGAACATAGAGCTGCAACATGATAATTGCACCACTACAGTACACTGTGCATGTCACCAAAATGTGTCCCTTATAGGCAACATTGCAACCCAACACTCATTCAACCAAGCACTCCCCCAGGGTGTACGACATCCACTAATCTTCTTTGTTGCCTAATGTGCGATCCGAAGCGCTCCATATATGCACCTACAAACCCATACAATACAGTAAGCAGCCTCGTTATTCCGCCTTAGAAGTGCACATTTTGTGCTTCCTGAGCCATTACCCTTTCATAGGACATCCTCGTTGCAGTTATTACCTAGTGAGGACAGCACAGACCCAAAAAGGCATGTAACACGTAAGTCTTTCTCTAGTGTCTATGATGACACAGTGTAAAGGCTCCTCCTTTTCTAAAGACACCCTGTTTTGTTTCCTTCAGGGATCCGTCTATACAGCGGAAGGCGGAGGAGCTTAGCCCCACTGGGCAAAAGGAAAAATAAAATGATAATAACGTAATGTTATTATCATTTTATGTTTCCTATCACAGTCAGTGGCGGGGCGGGGCTGGCAAGAGCAGGGAGAGGAGTGGTTTGCACTCCCTAAGCCCTCATGAATGTTTAGCCAACCCTCTTGGGCCCTCATTCACGAACTCTTGGCAACATATTTTCAGCACAAATCTGTCTCCCTTTCGCAAAAAGATAAAAATTGCTTGATGTGAAATTTTGCAAATTTCATTTACTGCAACATTTTGGGATTCTACACATTTTGCTGCATAATTAAGATTTTCCCCATCCTAATTTCGTGCCAGAATTGAGCAGATTTTTCCAACCTCAATAGATTCTACAGCAATAGATACCATGTGAAAATGGAACAAGTGCTGTGCACATACCATTTGACCTCAACTGCTTCTTGCTATCCGCACAGAGGTGATTGTTATTTGGAAGCATAGGATCCAGCAATTCATAGGAATCTATGGACTGACATATGAAAGGCCACCTGACCCAGTTTCTTAAATGAAAAATCGCTAAAGGGATAATTCAATATTCTAATACTGGTCTATGAGGAATTTCCGACTACTGGATCCATTTACCAACATATCCTCAAGTACGAATGGACTGTTGCATCAGCAAGATGAGTGCATATTGAAATGCAACCCTCATTTAAAGATCAGTGCATGAAAATGTTCTTGTCCTGCTTTTAGTGAAGCAATTTCCGCTGGAACAGCTAGAGCTGTCCTGCGCAGCCCTTTTCACTTCACTATTAAGCTATTCAATGTATGCTAGGTTCCTGCATCAAAACAACATGAGCACGGTCGACTGGTACAGTTTGTCAACATGATCAGTAAGAATTTTTTCTGCTCAAATTGGGAAAAATTATTGCGTTTACCCTTCTTGCTTGTTGCTGCCGGGTAAATGCATATAATTTCTCTTTGAGGCAAAATCAAATGTCCTTCTTCTCACAAATATACCCCCCTCAAATATAGCAAACAGGTCTAATACGTCAATCGTTGGTTCACAGATACTCTTACTACTATAAAAATAAGATTACTGGAAGAGACAACCAGCATGGTACAAAATGTTTCAGTCTTACCATCATATCTTACCTCAAATATGCATAAGCACTTACCATAAAGTCAACCACAATGGTAAAAAGACTTTCGCCAAGGAAAGAGTAAGACAATGTGGCCTAGCGGCTAGAGTGGCTGACCTTGAAGCTGGGGAACCGGGTACGTGACTCAGCAGGGAGGCTCAACAGCCTATGATTCTGGGAAAATCACTTAATCTCCCCATGCCTAACAAAATGAACTCTGCAACGCAATCGGTACTCATGTAAAGCACTCTGATACCTTCGGGTTGAGTTCACGCTATAAACCGCCCCTCAAAAAAAAAACTCAAACTGCCCAATATAATTATTCAAAGTAGTACAGACCTTTGTCTCCCACCAATGTGCCATGGCTGCTAGGCACCAAGGACCTTTGCATCGCAGTAGGATCCTTCATAGACAAAGTGCAAAAATCAGACATAACATCGTCTCACACACCTGGTCGCCTTCTCCTCTGCACTACAGAATCTGATGAGTTCTTTGCATGCACCCCCCCTCCCCGATCCATGAAAATAGTAGCCATATTACAAATTGTCAGACAAGCAAGGGCACAGGTGGCCCATGGAAATATGCAATTATTGCCACCCACAATGAAACCGTTTCAAAACCAGGGGCCTCATTGATAAAGAGCTCTCTAAAACATGGAGAGGTCATTATTGGTAATTCTTTGGTGTGCGGCTACAACTCATTCTTTTGGATTCAACTCTGGGAAGCCCAGAGGACCTCTGTGGAAACAACAAACAGGAAAACCCAGAACCCTCTTATGAACCATTCAGTAACTACGGGGACCACCTATACCTTATTGGAACATACCCAGAAAACCTACCATCCAACTAACTCAGCAAGTCCTCAATAACAGCACAGGGTACCCAATAGAAAGTACGCAGAACCCTATGGGAAGTGATAACACACCATACAGAAGCACTAATCATTGCAAGGGAAGCACACAACACCCTACAAAACCATTCAGCACTCTCGTGAAATGACCACGTACACAATGGCCCTCAGCACCCTCTGGGTTTCTCCTTCTGGGGACACCATCAGCTACCGATCATGGATCAACTAGCATAGATGTATGTTCCCACATCACCCCCAACACTTTTGATTCTAATTGTCCTCTGACTGTATTAATTTACGATTCATATTGTTAGAATCTTGCACTTTTATTGACACACTTGCACAAGTGCTGGAAGTGGCTGTTATAAAAAGAAATGTATTGCCAGAATTCCATGATGGAGACTGTGTGAATTGGATAATCTGATTTTAGGAGTCAACTCGGTGTAACAGTCGAGCCACACTAAGCAACAGCTTTTACGCTGAATCCGAACACCGTTAAAGGTAAATCCAATGTTTCTAGTGTACAGTTCCTCTTTGGGGGATGAAGGCTGGAGTGAGGCTACCTTTACACCATCCAATCCTTTCTTGCTCAATGTCCTTCCACTAGCTGCACACAACGCTACCGATGTAGCCCTGAAAAGCATACACAATTCCACAGTTTTGGTCCTCAACGCTGGGCACAGACTTCAAGATGTGCATTGGCTGCAGCAGTGCATTTCCACTGCCGCTCTCTTGTCGCATGCATTCCCCCTCCTTCATCTGTGCACAGCCCTTGCTTTGCTCTGTGCGTTGCCCCAACCAAGCTCTAGGTGCTGCCCCTTTCTTGCAGGAGGGTTGGTCCCAGTCTTAAAACAAGCAATACATATGGAAAGCCCAATGTTTAAGCTTCCCTGGTCCCTATTTGAAGATGCTGGGCTGGAATGAACCTCAATAAAGCTTGAGCGCCCCGCTTGTAAAATGCACCCCTGCGAAGGTTGCCCTCACAATTGTATAAGAAATCTCAACAGTGCATGGACAGAAGTAGTATGCGTGCACCATTCGCTGCCCTGCCCAGCTCCATAACAGTGTAGGCTCCAGATACAATCAAAGTGATCCAATTTGCACAGAAATATCATAGCCCAGCTCACCTTATCTGTCAAAGCGAAAAGGGGCTTACCTCATTATTAACTTCATTGCATATTTATTTCTTTACATTATCTTTTTTCAGCCTTTAGGCGAACATAGGCTTCTCACACATCCATGACTGTGAATTTTCAGTTCTCATACAATAAATTCAAGAGGAATGGTTCATGAAAAGTGCCCTGATCTATGAAAAGAAGTGCATATGGACTTAGGTAAATAAATGCGCCTGAAGGCTACTGGGCGAGCATCACTCTTTTAGGAAGCTTGGACTGATGACCGTGCCTGTGCTCTGCCTATTTTGTGGGTATGAGGTAAGCTTACACTGCTGCTGAAGTGTCATAGCGGCTTTATGAGTGAAGGAACAGCCAGTCTGGATGCATTGGCTAAGGATCCTTGCCCTGCTGGTGCTTTACAGGCTGCCGAAAAGCCATTGTTAGAAATGAGATTTCTGGTTGGCTAAGAAATGCGCTAGAGCCAGGCAGAAACCACCACTCTAGTCAGGGCATGGGATCAGAAACACCACAGGGGGCGGAGCCAGCATTGTACAGGGCAGGCACACTCCTGTTCAGGGTCAGGGGATTACTCATCCCACTACTCCCAGCACAGATGTCCCATTCAGCCCAGTGCTGACTTACCCTGCCCCTCCTGGAGCCACACACACCTGCCAGCCTCTATCACTCACAAGCCAGACATGCAATTCACATCAGCCAGGCAGACACATAGCACAAAGAAATGCCAACTTCTAAAAGTGGCATTGCTCAACCAGTCATCATAAATCTGCGCACACCATTGCACAGCATTTATTCTTCCAATTTTATACATACTAAACTTGACCACGCTGCTCCTCTCATACCAGGATCTACCACTGACACACTTTATCAGGGAATCCCCCATGCATTCCTAAGGGAGGGCAGGCCACCCTTACTAAATGTACACAGGGAGCGCACACACTTTACACTGGACCACAGTGCTAAAGTGCCCAGAGGCCGAAAACCACCAACACCAGGTCACAGAAAAGGCAAAAAGGACTAAGTCCAACAGCCATACTAGCTGTATATGAAGCCGCGGTCCGTGAAGGTAAGAGCGGTGGGGCTGGATTGTGGGGATTTCGATGGACGATGACAAGTGGAAATGAATTATTTATTTAATTTTCACTCATCAACGTCTGTCGAAATCCCTCCTCACCCGGCCCCGCCTCTCTTACCTGCACGGGCAGCGGCTGCATATATGTAAAGCACGCATACCCTGCTGTGTCCCAAGCTGTAGTGAGTGTGTGCAAGTGAATTTTCAATAAACCTTTTTGTTATACAAAAGGCAGGACAACTGCCACTCCAGTGCCTCACTGCGACAGTGCTTCATGCATTTTTAGCACATAGCTAATACAGTATGTTACATTCTTTTAAACGTTTTACTGCTATGGTACCTTTAAATTAAAATAATATTTTCATGTTTTTTGATTTATGTTTTTAGGTTTAACATGCATGGCGCTTGCATCGTTCATGTAAAACATGGAGAAACCGTCATCCTGCGCCCTGGTTTAATGATTCATTGCATCAGAATAAAAAGGGTTGCAAATCTTTCGATAGAATATCGCAGAAATCTTACAGCGCAGAGGCTAAAGCAAATTACAAGCAGGCTTTAAAAGTCTACCATAAAAGCTGCTACACAGCTGGAGCCACCCTTTTTTCAGATAAAATCTGAGCAGTGAAAAACTGTGCGAAAAACGATGTTTCAGATGGTGAAATCACTCTAGGATCTTGCAATTATAGCTTCGGCTATCTCTCTCACTCAGTCTCAGAGTGATGAGCTTCCCACTTTTTTTCTCAAAAAGATTCTGACATTCAAGCCACTTTTCTCCCGGCTCCAGATTACATCTCTACGGACCTGCATGCCTCTCTCTCCTCGATAGAGCTTAAATCTGTACAGTATCAGCCCGTCAAGGCCTGCTCGCTGAGCGCTTTTCAACCTCTGGATCCACCGACTTTCAAATCCCTCCTTACCTATGTTACGTTAGGCCCTCCTATCGACCCCTGTCCTCCTGCGGTGTTCGGCAAGCTTGATCCATCTTTGCTTCGTATACTCACTCAGCTTTTATATATTTCTCTATTTTGGAAGGCATTGTTCCTAGAGCATGGAAACATGCATAAGCCCTTGCTTAAAAAACCCAACTTGGGCCTCTCAATCTGGGCGATTTACAGACAAATTTCCCAATGTCCTACTCTGTCTAAAGCCCTTGAAAAGCATGTGAATAATAAACACACATGGTACACTGAACACAATGGATTGCTTCACCCTTCTCAATTAGGTTTTAGAGCCAGCTTTTCTACAGAGTCTGCCCTACTGGCCGTTACTATCCATTTAAGGCAACAATTGAATAATGGTGGGACCACAGCACTGATTTTGTTAGATCTCAGTGCAGCGTTCGATACAGTGAATCTCAACATTTTACTGCAGAGGCTAGATGCTGTTGGGATTCAGGACTCCGCCCTGACTTGGCTGAGCTCCTTCCTTCAGGACAGTGTTTTTCAAGTGCATTCCCATCAGCACCAGACCAAGCTAAACCCTTTACCATCTGCGGTTCCTCAGGGCTCAGCCCTCATCTTTTAACCTCGATGCAAGGCCACTAGCAGACTTGGTGGAAACCACAGCCTCACTATCCTATGCAGATGACACCCAGATTGTTGCTTCGGCATTTTGTGATGGCTCACTAAAATCATAGGCTGTCTTACGTTTTCGATCCAACAAACTGACATTCTGGCCTCAGCAATTTCGAGGCTCGATTCCAAAAATATCTTGTATCTTGGCTTAACAAAAAATCTGCTCAGATGACTTCAAATAGCGCAGAACGCAATTGCAAGACTTTTATTACATCCCCAAGTTCTATTCCACTGTCTTGTGGGTTCTGTGGAGGGTTTTGACATGTACAGGAAGTGTGGCGCCTTAACTGGTAGCGGTGTGTGTTAGGTAAAAAACAACAATAATGAAGACGGTGCAGCAAGGTCACAGGAGACCCCGAAACCTCTGCAGAGAGTGGCCAGGGCCCACTCGGTAATTATGACAAGAATCCTGTGCACACGTTAAGCGATTCTTGTCACTATTCCACTGTCTGCCTGCTTCGCAAACTGCTCTGGCTCCCTGTTGAATGCTTGAACAATTTAAGGCACTGTGTTACACACACAAATGTCTCTCGAATTCGGGTCCCTCCTATCTAAGATCTTTAGTGCTGCCATATATGTCTAGTCATTCTCTAAGCTCTTGTGACTCGGATCTTGCAGTTGTTCCTAGGGTTAAGAGAACCAGACAGGTAGGATTGTTTTATTCGCTCTCTGCTTTGCGAAGGAAACTCAAAACCTGGCTCTTTTCAACCGTGGCATCCTCAGCTGCTCGCTTCTCTGTTTCTGGTACCTTATTGTAGCCTAGCGCTGGGAAACCCTGATTGGGTAGCCACGAACTGTATAAATTCGAATAATAATAATAATATTAATCATAACATCATTGTATTCTATACTTTAAGGAGCTTTGAACTACTGACTTTTGGTACAGAACTTTCTGCCGCTGGCTTGAAACTTTGTCAATCATGTCTTCATTCAGCTCACAGGAGAATTTCAGTTTCACTTTCACCATTTTACTCTTGGCTGTTTGGGTTTGTGCTTCCGCCTTCATTATAATGTCCTAAGGGCTGTGCTACAGTGAGCGGCCCATAGGACAGCCATTGGGGAGCAAGTAGTGACAAAAACAATGAACACTCCAAAACAAAATGGCTACCTTGCTCTCCAGTACACAAACAAGTGCAGAGCTAAGAGAACGTTATACAAACCTAAAACCCATTGACTTTGCCAATACTGGTTAATTCTTTGCTCCGGGAGGAACGAAATATGCTAATTCGCCGCTGCTTTAGCTCAAAATCTTGAATCCTACTATAGCTCGTAATGTTCCTAAGAAAAGACATCAGACACAAAATCTCTGGGGTCTTGGCTCGCTCAAATTGTTCCACATTTTCCCTTTCTTTATTGGACAGAAGGTTAGACTGACCTTCACAAGAATTATACCTTACGGAAGCCTAACATCCACACAGATGTTACTAGCTGAAGCCATGTACTGTAGGATGCTGTCCCGCGGTGTAGTTGGCAGGGAGAAAGAAATATTTGCATAAAAAGGTCATTTAATCAGCATGTATTTAAATTACTAACGAGTGAGAGGGTCACTTGAAATTGGACCAGGGATATCTAGGGCACAGAGGAACTTTCCATGTCCCTTTTGATCATCACTTCCCCAGCATGAGGTTTGATTAGCTGTGTGCCCTTTTCAGAGTAGGACTTTTACTTCTGGACTGCGCTATTGTTAGTAAAACAATAGGCCGATGGGACAAGCTTTTTGGGGTCGCAAGTTGCAAAAAAAGCAAGTCGCCATAAACTATATGCACACAAATGTCTTTCCAATTCGCAAAGTGCAGTTTGCAACCCATAACAAATCGCAAAGTGAAGGTGCGTGAAAGGGACAACCCCTGCTTTGCCCTTCTCTGTGACACCTCTCAATGGTTTGCGACCAAGACCGGAATGGCTGTACCAGGCACCGGGCGTTTCCCCTTAGGTAACGACGCCAAAACCTCCTGTGATTCTGGGCAAATCACTTAATCTCCCCGTGCCTAAAATGAAAGTGTGTCCTCATGTAACGTAACTGGAAACATATGTAAAGCGCTCTGATACCTGATTCGGTTCGCGCTATATAAAACTCTGCAAAAAAAAAAAACGGGTGAGGGGCAGTTTTGCAGGGGTGGGGGCCAGTTTTCAGGTTTTGTAAACTGGGGTCCGATTCGCAGCAGTGCTGCAATATCGGCTCTCAGTAACAAAAGCTGCAGTGCTAGGCACTTGCACCACTACCACCCCACGCCCCACTTCCTGGCTGCTTTGGGTTCCCAGTCCGGCCCTGTTTGCGACTACACTTGTGGTCTTTCTGATGATAACAGAATCCATTCACAAGGTGCAAGCTCTCCTACCCTAGTAAATGCAGGCTTTTGCCATTATGGGGGCAGACAAAGGCTCAGGGTGTCACTGCATGTTCCCCAATGCCACTCAAACAGTGCCATCGATTTCTGTTCAAAGTAGCCTTTGAGCCCTTACAGTTCGGGGAAGGGCCGCTTTAAATAAGATTGCTGGCATTCTGCGGAAGTGAATCTTCCATTCACAGCGATTCGCGGCGAGTCACACAACATGCCTCATTCATGTTAATTAGACAGAAGTTTTTTTTTTTTTTGAAGACCTTTATTTGCATCAATAGGATAAACATGCGGGGGCCTACAACCAATCCGGCCGGCCACAAGTCAAAGACGATCAAAAGTCAAAATAAGCGACACAAGGCCAGCTGGCAGGCAGGCAAACATATTTAAACAATGCTAGGAATGGGATAAGCGACAATAACGGTCCAATATCAGGATCAATGAGGTCCATTTTATAATAGGGGGACAAGGCTCATGGCAAACTCAGAGATACGGGAAAAACCAATAAACAGGAATACACCCATGCCAAAACGGGAAGAGAGGGGGGGGGAGGAGGATGTAAAGACACGAGTCGATCGTAGCACAAAACAAACGCAAAATATAGTGGATAAGCATACAAGTACTACCAGCATCTCATGCCCCCCACCCAATAACACGCTAACAAAGGCAAGGGGAGCAGATAGACTGTACGAACGAAACCTATTTCTCTCCATACGAGCCTGGGAAAAAGGGAGGGGGGGAAAGGGGGGGAAGGGGAGAGGGGGAGGGAAAGGGGGAAAAATAAGGGGGAAACAGAGGGGAGGAAACCAAGAAGGGCAAGAACAAGGGAAAGGAAAAAGGAAGAACAAAGAAAAAGAAATATAAAGGGAGAAACACAATCGTACAAGATGGGCGCCACCCCGGGCCAGGCATCCCGCGGCTAATAGTACAGAAGAAAGTGGAGAGCTGGCGAGAAGAAGGGTATGGCAGTCGCGACGGAGCTTCGAAACCGATAAAAGTGGCATAGCAACAGA
Source organism: Lissotriton helveticus (assembly GCF_964261635.1). Lineage (NCBI taxonomy): Eukaryota > Metazoa > Chordata > Amphibia > Caudata > Salamandridae > Lissotriton > Lissotriton helveticus. The sequence continues at coordinate 998,807,060 of NC_136067.1, forward strand.
CCCCAACCCACTCATACCAGAGAAGCGAGGACAGAAGCGGCACCGCTATAAAGGGATAGAAAAGGGCCATAGAACCAAAAAGAAAACATCTGAAAGACCCCGCCCACCTGTCCCACCCCGCACCCCTGCAGAAGGCTACGGCCTACCCTCCAAACAGCGTGCCTGTCGCCCTAATCCGAAACCCGAAATATAGTAAAGAAAGAAAGGGAATAAGGAGACAAAAAGAGGAGGAGAGGGAATATGAAACAAAAAATTAAATGTGAGGGAGGAGCCAGAGGATATGAACAAACACATTCGGCTACGACCCTCCCCCGACCAACAAATGAATAAGTATCAAATCAGTACTACACCTTCACATACAGCAGAAACCCGCAGGGAGGGGGAGGAGGGGGAAATTTTAACGTTTCACAATGTCGGGAATACAAGCATCAGTGCAACGGGCAGGTAAACCAGCAAACTATCATGTTGCGCAACTTACCCCCAACCCTTCCTTACCACGAAACCAACCCAATAAAGGATAATATGGAGCGGACCACCCAGCACAGAATAATCGTAATGTTGACCAGAATTACGGCAGTGATGTAGGTTAGGGAGAGCCACCGTACGGAGGGAATACAAAAAGTCAATAAAGCAAGTCAATTGTAGCAGCAACGACGGGGCAGGCAAAAGCAAGCCGGAGTCCAGGTGCGCAGTTCGACAGTACAAAGGTATCCCTCCAGGACAAAAGTTCGAATCCATCGAAGCGGGAGCAAACAGCGGCCCACCATAATTCCCAGCTGTCCGGGAAGGAGCAGATCTCCGCGTCGTGTGGAAGTCCTCGAAGTCCAGGCGGTGAGAAGGCAGAGGTTCAAAAGCCACCGGCCCATCAAGCGGCCGAAGAACAACAGCAGCAACTCCTGGCGCAGCCAAAGGGGGCGAAGCAATGGAGGCATCAGGACGATAGGGGTGCATGAAAGAGCGGCGATTCAAAATGGCGGCGGGCCGCATGGGGTCGGTAGAAGCACCGGGGGCCAAGACAGCGTACAAGGACATCAAGGCGTCCAGGACATCTCCGGGCGTGGGCGCTCGAGTACACGCCCAGGCCTCCACACAATCCGGCCAGCAGGGAGCGTCGGTGCAGAGCGGATCACCCCCCACGTTGTTGGTAGCCATCTTGTGAGTTTCGCCACCCCACACTCCACCGTGGGCCCCCAAACAGTTCCCAAATGTAGGACTTTATAGACAGAAGGTTTTTAAACTCCTCAGAAATGTTTGCCTGTCACTCCGATCGATTTTAACATCAGGTGCAACCACAGCTGAGGTCAACCTGCAAAGCAATCAATGACTAATAGAAAAAACAAGAATTGGCCAACCCAATAGATCTGGCATTGACTACCAGCCTTTTAGCCAATAGCTTTTTTATTTTTTGTTATGGTTTTCATAAACCGTTTTGTTAAGGGAAGCTGCCAGGCCATCTCCAATAACAAAAAATTTCTGAAATCACAATTTTTGGGGGGTTTTAGGGTGCACCCAATAACATGGTAGACCCTGTCCCAAAAGGGAACAACTTAGTTTTTAGATGTGCTCTTTGTGAAAGAGCATTAAGCAGCCATCTTCGGTGAAGTTAGCCAATGGCTAAAGTGGGCTGACAACTGCCCAATGCTGGATACTGTCATGGGTGGTAAAAAATGAAAACGATAAAGCAGACCAATGGGTGATGAGGACTAGTTGAAAGCTGGTAATTATAAGTATATTGTATAATTTCAGTAAAATCAAAAAGTCTTGGTAAACGCCGGACTGAAATAATAAAAAGGATCAGACAATTTAATAACTGACAGCTGAAAGACCCGCATGCTATTAGCACATTTAATTAACAAAATTACTAGACAGGGAGGATGATTTTATGATTCCTTTTTTGAAATGCTAAGCTATCCAAGCTTGAAAAGTAAACTCTGGGGCAGAGAAATGCAAATGTGGCTGATAATGAGTGAATACCAGTTGTTCCCAAGTTTTCTGACACCTCCATGACCAATTTGTGTTCGCACATTCCCAGTGTCAATGTAATTTAACTCTGAACATGAACTGCGGCATATTCTTTTGAGGCCATTGCTTTTGTTGAGCCACTGGGCTAGTGACATGGCAGCTGGTTACAATAATTGTCTATAACGTGAAAGCCACTTACATAGACTTAGGGCCTTTATGTACATGTATTGTATGCACAAAGATCGTCTAACATAAATATTGTGGGCTAAATATAGTTTATAAAAGGTTGTCCTGTGGGTGCAGTTCGTCTTTTATTAACTATAATAGGACTGTATTTTTGTAGACGCTATTTAGGGCACATTAAGAAAAGGAAAACCTGCAGGCCGAGTACTTGAAAATCTGAAGAATCTATTGTTTTTTTTAAATGTCTCTGTCTTAGAAGAGAAACTCTCCCCCACCCATTTCTGAAGCTGCTTTTTCAACAGCGGGGGAAAGATTACATTTTGCACTATATTCTACTCTGGATATATGGTACTGTTCTCACCTGGCTCATATCCTTCCTGGTTAACTACAGTCACCATGACAGACTGGGCTTCATTTCATCTTCTGCCACTGCCGGGCCCTGTGAGCTCCCTCAAAGACTGGCCCTCCTATACAGGTATGTTGGTGACTTTCAGATGTCCTTCAAACTAGAAGGATTCGCAGAGCACCATCTTGTAGCCATCTTCAATGATCATACGTCGCAATGGATGAAACAATAAGGCTGTACTTGGATAGGAGACACTTATGTGACCCTGGTGGTCTATACCCTTCTTGCGTTCAACAAACTAGCACAATTCAAAGGTCCTTGATATAAAGCCAATAAAAAAAATTGCAATCTGGAGGGTGCTGGGCAAAACATCTCTTTCATCTCTCAGATGAATGAAGTCACTAGGAACGCATTCCTCCATTTGTGACTGCTATGGGGCATCATGGCATTCCTGCTTCGCAGGCACATATAGTTGATGAGAAACTTACTGTGGTGATACTCTTATAAAATAATCTACAGCTACTTCCTAAAAAGATATATTGCAACGGGCACGGAATCATGTTACTCATGACGTATTTAGCTTAAGGTAGAGCAAGACCATCAACAAACTGCTAGGCCTTTTCTCCTGGTACTGGATAAATCAGTGGTTGCTGTGCACCTTTCAAGTGGGTAATTACTTTTCCACCCTAGTATCCCAGAGCCCAAAGTCCTTGGTACCATGCACTGCTCAAAAGTGCCACAAGCTCTTCTTTGGGTCTGAACCATCTGGCCAAAGATTCTTAATTTATAGGGATCAAGCTTCTGGTATGCCTTCCTTCTACAGTAGGAAGCTGAGGTGGATTCCTTAACTTTCCAAGGAAGGCCTGAAAACACACCTCTTTCCCTGCCCTCATGGCCTGGGAATATCAGCCAAGGCCAAAAGAATCAGATGCAAAGAACACAAAATCCCTAATACATCATCTGGCCAGCCTTCTGAAATCTGCCTTTATTAGCAAGAGCTTCCACAAAGGGATTATCTATTCAACCTACAATTGAAATGAGGCATCCAAGGATCTCAAATTCACACATTAACTCCAACTGTGCTGTGACAAATTAGCCGCATGCTTGCCTAATACCTCCCTCCCTCACACACTCTGATGCAGCAGAAAGATAACACAAAGTTCTTTATCAAAAAACAGTAAATATTAAAGTAAAAAAATCATATCATCCTTGCACCTATAAATGTGAATGGGAAAACTAAAAGACGATGGTAAAATGCAAAAAAATATTAAATAACTGCATATGCTATAATGCTTGCTATGCGGCCTTAGTTGTATTTAAGGCAAACACAAGTGAAAAGTTCTGCGCTGCTTTGTTTGAGCACTACCACAATATTTGTTAGTGTATTTTAAACATTTGCTTTCCAGGGCCAGTGGTCTGTGCAGAGGGACTGCTTCCTTGCTGGAAGAGGCCTATGTATATTTTATTATTTGAGCTATACTGCAACATTCAAAGTAAACATCACCTAACAAGGAGGAATTCCTTTGAAGAGCTTCAATGGAAGCAAAAAAAAATCATGATGTCAGGAAACTACTTTTGTGAAACTTGAACTGTTTAAATGAACGGCGATAACGTCATTGAAAATTGATCAGTATTTTATCGTTAAATAAAGAATAAAAATTACAATGAAAGATGCAAGGATGACATCTTTATATTGCTTTAGGCCCTTACTGGAGCTAACTTTTTCTGAAGGCAAACAGTGAAAAGATCTGTGCTGCTTCTTTTGATCGCTACCACAGTCTATATTTGTGTTAAAGACTCACATTAGTATGTGAGTCCACTTTTTCCAGGGCACATTTCTTATCATTGCAGGGGTGACTTGCCCCTTAAATACATATATATTTGAACTCCCTCCTTCTGGTAGGAAATTAACAGACTCCTTTCTCTTTTCTCTTTCTTGCTCTCCACCATGGACAGAGGAGGTACCTTGTCTGATTACTGCCTCTTGTTTTAGAGGAATGCTAATATACCTAGCCGTGATCACTTAATTTACAAATTGCAATTTACCCAACACGCATTGTAAATTATAATGAGGTGAGTTAGGTTCTGGTGATTGCCCTGCCCAGACAGTGCTGTGGTTTGCCTTGCCCATGCTGGATGCTAGACAGGTTCATGCAGATGTCTAACTCATGAGAACGGCTTTCAGTTCCCCACTTCTGCTTGCCTGTATGGAATTTGGGGGGCATATTATCAGCAGGAAACTGCTGCTAAAGCGGCGATAATGGGCTTGATAAAATGCCCTTGAGAATTACAATAGAAGCCCATGTTCTGGTGTTAACATGGGTGTGGCATCCTGGTTCTCTGTGTCTGTGCTGCATGACATAGCTGCGCTGATGTCATGGAGCACTAGAATCACCAACACATCTCATAGAATGTTATGCTTTGTTCAGCAGGCAGTTACAACCAGGCTTGGATACTGAATGGATGTTCACCTGTGGATGGGATCTTTATTCTTAAATAAACCACTACTTATAATCATCATCTTGTGGATGTCTATTTTACATTTGGCGACGGAGGACGGGATTTACAAGAAGAAGAAAAGATCTCAACACCTATCTCCAAAATAAAGAAGATATGTCTCCACCTCTACTTGGATAATATCCTTGACTCTATTTGGAAAAACTTCTTTGAGATACCGGTGACAACATCCAACCTAACTGGATTACAGATTATTCACTGACTTTTACTTCAAAAGGTCCGTTTCATTCGACTTCAGAGAGACTTCAGCTTCTCCGTTTGTGGTAAGAACGAACAAACTTAATTAAGTGAAAAACGAACCCTTTGTTTTCACTTTCTTCTATGCGCTGCGTTTTCACGATCGCTAAATCTGACACTTTTGCGTTACTCAACGAAACGCACTCAGCGATCTGCATCCTTCAAAAGACGCCTACCTGCCCAACGTCTTCACGAGCTGGCTCCTCAGGAACGCCATTGCCTAGCAGCGTCTTCACAACATCGGAACCCCGGGAAGATAATCAACGAGATTCTTTCCTCTTCACGTCCACTCGCAAAGCTTCCTGGGTAAGACGCAAACGTCCCGCAAGGTACTCTGGGTATCACGTTAACGTGGCCGCCATTTTGAATTGGTCACTTTCCCTTCGCAACACACTTTGCGTTTTAGCGCGGTTCGTGACTCAGACCACCGCTAATCTCCACCAATAAATTACACTGAAGTTATTTATGGATTGAATTACACTGAAGTTATTTATGGATTGAACAATTTAAAGGTACTGTTCGTTTTTAACCGTTATTCACCTTCTGTGACACACTCACTTCAAGCTACTTTTGTGTGCACTTCTCCTGTGACACACACACATTATACTTTTTCTTGCACTGTTACTTAAGACTGTTCTTTTGTGTGCACTTACTGTGACACACACACATATTGGATATTGGACTTTCAATTTTAATTTTTTGTTGTTATTACCATTATTTGTTTCTTTTATTTCCTTGGTTCTTCTATTTTAGTTATAATATGCAAAATGTGACTGCCCCCCCCTTTTTCTTGTCCTCACCTGGAGATCCACCTATCAGATGGAAAAAATGGCGTAAGGTATTTGAAAGGTATGCTAGGGTATGTGGATCTAGTTTAAGCGCTGAAAGGAAAACAGCTTTGCTTTTACACTGTTTGGGGGCAGAAGGGCAAGAGGTATTCGATCATTTGCCTGACCTTGATGATAATAGTTTAAATGAATATGAAATATGTATTGCAAAACTGGATGAACATTATCTTCCTAGAGTCAGTACTATTCTAGAGAGATATCATTTTGGTCGAAGAACACAAATGGAAGAAGAGACAATTGAAAATTATATTACAGCTTTAAGGAAGCTTGCTTCCTCGTGTAAGTTTGGTGCAAGTCTTGATGAACATATAAGAGATCAGTTCATGCTTGGATGTTATATCGAAAAGGTGAGAGAAGAATTATGGCAAAAGGACGAACCTTCTTTAGAAGAAGTTCTTACTATTGCAAAGAGGATAGAACATTCTATCAAATGCGTGGAAGTCATAAAGAAAAATGGTGAGAACAAAACTTCTAAAGAAACAGTGAATATTGTAAAATCTACTCCTAGAGTAGGTGAGAATCACCAGAAAGAGTCTAGAAATGAAAATGTTTTAAGCAAAATTCCCTATAAGAACAAGCATTGAAAATGCAATAGGTCTCGCAATAGAAGAGTTTGACATTTTTCGTTTTGCATATGGATGAGTGGCGTTGCGTGGATGAGTGGCGTTGCGTGGATGAGTGGCGTTGCGTGGGTGAGTGGCGTTGTGTGGGTGAGTGGCGTTGCGTGGGTGAGCGGCGTTGCGTGGGTGAGCGGCGTTGCGTGGATGAGCGGCGTTGCGTGGCTGAGCGGCGTTGCGTGGCTGAGCGGCGTTGCGTGGGTGAGCGGCGTTGCGTGGGTGAGCGGCGTTGCGTGGGTGAGTGGCGTTGCGTGGGTGAGTGGCGTTGCGTGGGTGAGTGGCGTTGCGTGGGTGAGTGGCGTTGCGTGGGTGAGTGGCGTTGCGTGTGTGTGTGGCGTTGCGTGTGTGTGTGGCGTTGCGTGTGTGTGTGGCGTTGCGTGGGTGTGTGGCGTTGCGTGTGTGTGTGGCGTTGCGTGGGTGAGTGGCGTTGCGTGGGTGAGTGGCGTTGCGTGGGTGAGTGGCGTTGCGTGGGTGAGTGGCGTTGCGTGGGTGAGTGGCGTTGCGTGTGTGTGTGGCGTTGCGTGTGTGTGTGGCGTTGCGTGTGTGTGTGGCGTTGCGTGTGTGTGTGGCGTTGCATGTGTGTGTGGCGTTGCGTGTGTGTGTGGCGTTGCGTGGGTGAGTGGCGTTGCGTGGGTGAGTGGCGTTGCGTGGGTGAGTGGCGTTGCGTGGGTGAGTGGCGTTGCGTGGGTGAGTGGCGTTGCGTGGGTGAGTGGCGTTGCGTGGGTGAGTGGCGTTGCGTGTGTGAGTGGCGTTGCGTGTGTGAGTGGCGTTGCGTGTGTGAGTGGCGTTGCGTGTGTGAGTGGCGTTGCGTGTGTGAGTGGCGTTGCGTGTGTGTGTGGCGTTGCGTGTGTGTGTGGCGTTGCGTGTGTGTGTGGCGTTGCGTGTGTGTGTGGCGTTGCGTGTGTGTGTGGCGTTGCGTGGGTGAGTGGCGTTGCGTGGCTGAGTGGCGTTGCGTGGCTGAGTGGCGTTGCGTGGCTGAGTGGCGTTGCGTGGCTGAGTGGCGTTGCGTGGCTGAGTGGCGTTGCGTGGGTGAGCGGCGTTGCGTGGGTGAGCGGCGTTGCGTGGATGAGCGGCGTTGCGTGGCTGAGCGGCGTTGCGTGGGTGAGTGGCGTTGCGTGGGTGAGTGGCGTTGCGTGGGTGAGTGGCGTTGCGTGGGTGTGTGGCGTTGCGTGGGTGTGTGGCGTTGCGTGTGTGAGTGGCGTTGCGTGTGTGAGTGGCGTTGCGTGTGTGAGTGGCGTTGCGTGTGTGAGTGGCGTTGCATGTGTGAGTGGCGTTGCATGTGTGAGTGGCGTTGCATGTGTGTGTGGCGTTGCGTGTGTGTGTGGCGTTGCGTGTGTGTGTGGCGTTGCGTGTGTGTGGCGTTGCGTGTGTGTGGCGTTGCGTGTGTGTGTGGCGTTGCGTGGCTGAGTGGCGTTGCGTGGGTGAGTGGCGTTGCGTGGGTGAGTGGCGTTGCGTGGGTGAGTGGCGTTGCGTGGGTGAGTGGCGTTGCGTGGGTGAGTGGCGTTGCGTGGGTGAGTGGCGTTGCGTGGGTGAGTGGCGTTGCGTGGTTGAGTGGCGTTGCATGTGTGAGTGGCGTTGCATGTGTGAGTGGCGTTGCATGTGTGAGTGGCGTTGCATGTGTGTGTGGCGTTGCGTGTGTGTGTGGCATTGCGTGTGTGTGTGGCGTTGCGTGTGTGTGTGGCGTTGCGTGTGTGAGTGGCGTTGCGTGTGTGAGTGGCGTTGCGTGTGTGAGTGGCGTTGCGTGTGTGAGTGGCGTTGCGTGGCTGAGTGGCGTTGCGTGGCTGAGTGGCGTTGCGTGGCTGAGTGGCGTTGCGTGGCTGAGTGGCGTTGCGTGGGTGAGTGGCGTTGCGTGGTTGAGTGGCGTTGCGTGTGTGAGTGGCGTTGCGTGGTTGAGTGGCGTTGCATGTGTGAGTGGCGTTGCATGTGTGAGTGGCGTTGCATGTGTGAGTGGCGTTGCATGTGTGTGTGGCGTTGCATGTGTGTGTGGCGTTGCGTGTGTGTGTGGCGTTGCGTGTGTGAGTGGCGTTGCGTGTGTGAGTGGCGTTGCGTGTGTGAGTGGCGTTGCGTGTGTGAGTGGTGTTGCGTGGGTGAGTGGCGTTGCGTGGGTGAGTGGCGTTGCGTGGGTGAGTGGCGTTGCGTGGGTGAGTGGCGTTGCATGGGTGAGTGGCGTTGCGTGGGTGAGTGAATGGTTAGCTGTTGCTTATGCGACGTATAGCACTTAATACTAAAGTAGGCAGACCTTCTTAGCCTTTGTGAGAATAATAGCAAAATAAAAATAAAAACCAGATCAAGTCAAGGACGCAAACGGCACCATGCTATTGTTTATTTACTCAGATGATTTGCATAAAAATGTAACTTGTGAGCACGTTTCTCTAACTCTCCAATAATCCCATTACAACACTTTGTACAAATGAGATTGGGACTCATCCTTCCGAAGTCGAGAAAAATGTGCAACGCTGTGTTGAAGTTAATTTTTTTAATTAACAAAATGCAAATAATGTGGAGAGATTTCAAGTGATTCAGGAATGGGCGCCCTTGTAAAGAGAAAGTATGGCCGGCCTGGGCAGTGATAGGGGAGGAGGGAGGAGAAATGCGAGTCACGGCAGCAGCAGCCTTTGATGTGCCTGCCAGCCGGCCGTGAATAATTAGGGGGTGAGAAATGCGCTCGGAGGGCTGCCTTTGATGTGGTAATGCGAGGCAGGCAGGCAGGCGGCTGGTGGCATTGTGCACGCGCTTTTTAGGGCTTGCGCAAGCGCAATGACCTAAAAAGCACATGCACTTGAAGGAATCGCCAGTGGAATCGCCAGTGGATAAACACTGGATAAGCCCCTATAGAGCTTCGCCAGCTATGCGCTGAAGCGCATCAGCAGGCGAGCCCTAAAAAGGAGAACGGTTTGGACTTCTCCCAAGTAAGATGTTACAGATGTAGTAAAATGGGGCATTTTGCTACAGATAGACAATGTCCAGGCTGGAAAGCTTATTGTGGTAAGTGCAAAAGGAAAGGACACTTTACCTCGTGTTGTAGAGGGGGAAACTACAAAGGTAAAGTCAATGAAATATTTTATGATTTTGAAAGTGAGAGTAATTTTGATGAACACCTAGATTGTGGACAAATCTGTATACAGACAGTGAGTGCTGAAGAAGCAAAGAACTCTCCTTGCGATGAGATTATGGTAGAAGGTTTTCCCACTAAAGTTTTGTTTGATTCTGGAGCTAAAATCACTATTATAGCAAAAGATTTTTTTTTGAGTAAGTTAGGACAAAAACTTGAGCTATCCCGCCCGGATATAAGACCATTTGGCTATGCTGGACAACCCATTAAACTACTTGGGGTTTTTGAAGGAGTCATTAATTATAAGAATAGGTTGACCAAAGCAAAGATTTATGTTTCTCAAAAAGGAGATAGCATAATAAGCTGGTTCGCTCTCAAGGATTTAGGCGTAATGCTTGATCCAAACTCGACACCTCCTATTGTTCTAAAAGAACCTTTTCCCTGCACCTCTCAAAGTGTTTCACTAGTTTCTCATGATTTCACTAGTGAACTCAAAATGAAATTTCCTAAAGTTTTTTCAGAAAACTTGGGGTGCCTTAATAATTATTGTCATCGTATCATTTTGAAAAAGGATGCTGTACCTGTTTGCTGCAAGGTACGAAATGTACCTGTAGCAGTCAGAGAACAAGTTAAAGATGAACTTGAAAAGCTTGTTAAAGGAGGCATTATAGAAACAGTAGAGGGAACGGAGTGGGTTGCCCCGATTGTCGCAGCCAAGAAATCGGACAACTCTCTCCGTCTCTGTGTTGATCTAAGAGAGCTTAACAAGTGTATTGTTACAGATCATTATCCTCTACCCAAAATTGCAGACATGCTTATGCTACTTAAAGATGCTAAAATTTTCAGCACCATTGATCTGAGGTCCGCCTACCATCAGATTAGGTTAGAAGAAGATTCAAAAGATTTGACCTCTTTTGTGACTCCTTATGGCACTTTTAGATTCGTCAGACTACCATTTGGTTTAGTGTCAGCCGCATCAGTTTTTCAGAGGGCATTAGAAAAAGTCTTAAAAGGTTTACAAGGTGTCAGGATCTATCAGGATGATATTCTTGTATTTGGCATAAATAATTCACAACATGATTCTAGGCTTTTTGCTGTTTTAGAAAGACTATGTGATGCAGGTTTAACTGTCAAGATTGAGAAATGCAAGTTCAGAAAAACTTCCATTGACTATCTAGGTCACACAATCACTGAAGGAGGAATTTTACCCAAAGAGAATTTGATCTCCACCATCTCTAAGTTGTCTACCCCACAGAATAAAGAAGAATTGATGAGTTTTTTAGGGCTTGCCGAATATTATAGTAAATTTGTGAAGGATTTTGCCTCTTTGTGTGTCAACATGAGGTATTTATTAAAGAAAGGAGTGGAATTTATTTGGGAAGAAAAATGTCAGCAAGAATTTGAGGTCATCAAGGAAAGACTAGCCTCCGCACCTAAATTAAGCAGTTTTGATCCTTCTGAAAAATCCATTTTGATTACTGATGCAAGCTTGAAAGGTTTAGGAGCGGTACTTGTACAGAAGTTTGAGGGCACTGAGAGGGTCATTCTTTTCTTGTCAAGGAGTTTGAAGGGAGCTGAAACTCGATACTCCGTGATTGAGCGTGAAGCCCTCGCTGTTTATTGGTCGGTCAAGAAGCTCAAAAACTTATTATGGGGAACCACCTTTGAGGTTAGGACAGATCACAAGCCGCTTTGTGAAATTTTAAAGAAAAAGGGAATTGATGCAGTGTCAGGTAGGATCACAAAATGGGTTGTTAGTTTACAAGATTATGATTTTGATGTAAAATACCTACCTGGAGTGGAAAATAAAGTGGCAGATGCTTTGTCTCGCCTTGTTCCTGTTTGTGAGGCTGATGGTAAGGATGATTTGGAAGATGAAGATGATGAAATGGTTTGTGTTGTTGAGGAAACTATTATTGATAAAGAAAGGTGGTTGAAGATGGTTCAAAAAGATTTAATTCTTGTGGAAGTACTTAATCTATTAATGACTGGATGGAAAGTTAAACCGAAGCCTAATGAAGGGATTGAGAAGTTTTGGCATGTCAAAGATCAGCTCTCAGAACAAGATGGCTTACTTTTTAGGGGCACTAGGTTAGTTCCACCTGTAGCTCTTCGGAATGAGCTTATGTCTTTAGCACACATAGGACATCTAGGAGTTTCAAAAACCAAGGAGATTTTGAGGAGATCTTATTGGTGGCCAAATATGGATTTGGAAGTGGAACGTAAGGTTAGAGATTGCATTGACTGTGCTCTTAGTGAAAGAGTAGCGAAACCCAAAATTCAGCCCATGGTAATTAGAGACAGACCGAATGCACCATGGAAAGAGGTTGGTTTGGATATTTTGGGGCCCATAGTTTCAGGAGGTTGTGAGTGGTATGTTCTTGTCCTTGTTGATTTCTTTTCCAGGTGGCCAGAAATTGCCATTACTCGAGGGATTGAAACTAAAAATGTGGTGGCATTTTTAACCAAACTGTTCGCAAGAGAAGGCATTCCTAACACCATTCTCACTGATAATGGTCCTCAGTTAGTATCTAAGGACATGGAACAATTCCTCTTAGAACATGGTATCAAACACAAAAAATCATCCCTATACCACCCAGAAACCAACGGTACCGTTGAGAGATTCAACCGAGTTCTTAAAGAAACCATTAGGATGGCTAAATCTGCTGGCACGGATTGGAGGGAAGATATCTTTAAGAAAGTTAAGGTTTATAGGGTATCTCCCCATGCTGTTACTGGGAAGACCCCCTTTGAACTTTTTAGGGGACGTACTCCTAATACACTTGTGGTACCCGCATGGGTCAATGACTTACAGCCATGTCCTCATAATGTCAAGGATGATTGGAGGGAGCGTGAATCTTCTAGGATTGAAAATAGAAAAAGAATTTTTGATACAAGGAATTCTGTAAAACTCACTCCTGTCAAGGTGGGCGATTGGGTACTTATAAAAAATCCCTGCAAAAACAATAAGGCCCTTTCTGCTACTTTTAAAAAACCAATCCGTGTCATCAAGGTTTTTAAGAACGCCATCAAAACTGCAGACCATCGAGTTTGGAATTTGAACAGGGTGGTGGTGGTTAGTAATGATATTGTGGAAGCTTCTTGTAATCGTTATTCACAAACTAGTGATCAATCTTCCTCACTTCCTCGGAAATCTACAAGGATTTGTCATTCTCCTGAGTATTTAAAGGACTACATAACTGTATAATATATGTTTTCATTTTAACTTATTACTCTTTGTAATTTTGTTCCTCTTGTTAGAAGGGAGATGTGTGGCATCCTGGTTCTCTGTGTCTGTGCTGCATGACATAGCTGCGCTGATGTCATGGAGCACTAGAATCACCAACACATCTCATAGAATGTTATGCTTTGTTCAGCAGGCAGTTACAACCAGGCTTGGATACTGAATGGATGTTCACCTGTGGATGGGATCTTTATTCTTAAATAAACCACTACTTATAATCATCATCTTGTGGATGTCTATTTTACAATGGGCTTCTTGTGGAATTCTCTACAGCATATTTTCAAGGCCATTATCACCGTTTTAGCAGCAGTTTCCTGCCGCTAAAGCAGCGATAATTTTAATGACGTTCCTTGATAATATGCCCCTTCGATTTTATAATATGAACTTTGGCCTTTGCGTCAGAAGATGTCCCCTGCAGATCTAGCATCTGTAGAATCTGCAGAAGCAAGATGAAAGATACAAAATACTTCTGAATATCAGCCGCACCCCTTCTGGTCTATGGTTGTACCCTAACAAGAATCACAGGAAGTGTAGGGTCGGAAATGCCAAGTGACTAGACTACTTGAAGTGCTGATTTTATGTGGAGCGCAAGGGTCATAGATGGAAGAAGGGCGAGTAGAAAGAAGATATGATGGTCAGCATTGCTTTCTAGCAATTTAATAATATTTTCTTACGATAGATTCTCAACGGCTAGAGTATCACTTTCCTCCACATCACATGTATGAACCCTGGTGTGTAGGTGGGCCCACTCCACCCATCATAAGACCACTGAAGCATATATATTCAACAGGGCTCCAAGCACAGCAGAAGTGCAGGTGTGCTTTTCTGAATCAGGCCTCACTCATTCTGTGCACAGTGGATCACCTGTCTAGTTTCTTGGTGAATTCCAAGCACGGACACTGCGCTAGGAGCATGGACACATCATCTCGAAATACATTATATTTAGGTAGTGCATCCTTAATGGCCCATGGATCAATTAGTGTGGTGCTCATGAACTCGCAATTCTTACCATGACTGAAGCCTGGAACCCTCTGGCCTTTGGGTATTTGTTTCAAGGATGTAAGTTGTCCTCATGTTTGAACACCATGGACTACAAGATGTGAATCTTCCATCATCTGATTCACAGAGGTCTCTTGCTTGAGGTGGCATATATTACTGGTAAAAAAATGTGGTATAGAGTGGATTATGGAAACAGGTGTGAGAAGGAGTTCTGACATTGTCTTGGGTTTCTGGGAATTCCCTTTAGCCACTAAAAGGGTACTTAATCTACTAATGCCTGAAGAAGATCTCACTGTGGCTTAATTTGAGTCTAGTGTCTTGAGTCTGGCATCTGCAAAGCGAGGTTGCTGTTTGGAATGTCTAAGGCTCACTTGTCCTTTACGGTTCTGTCTCCTCAGCTGGATAGTTGGTCTTTTAATGATTAAAACTGATGCGGCTGCTGTGGCTAAATTAATAATACTTTTGGATGATAAGAGAGCTGTAGGAAAACAATGGTATTCACTCGTTGTGATGGCTCGAATATAGCACGGAGAACATTCTATGATTTCCTTTGCTAAAAGAGGAATGGAATGGGTCAGGAAAGCGTAATATTTCCAGGTGCTTGGGACACACAGGGAGGGTTGTGTCTTTTTTGGTATGACCTCAAGCAACAACTAAACAACCAGGAAAAATGCCAATACTGCTCTAAACGTTAAATCATTTAAAGAAAGGGATGGAAGAACCATCAATCAATACACCCTTAAGCTCATTAATAGCTTTTATTTAAATAGCACACATTTTTTAAGTTACATCTGAAAGGGAACACTCTAATACATGTGATGGACCTAAATCAATTGTGAATACACAAAATTCAACGAAGGAAAGAGGGGGGGGGGGAATCACTTCCACTTCCATTCAAACAATTCCAAACAACCATTCACTCTACACAGACAACATACACACTATTCATACTGGGAACAAAATGTACAACACTTAAACTATCTGAATTGCGCCCCAACTGCCAAACAAAGCTACATTTGACCTCCAATTTTATAAATGCACCCTATACAATATATACAACAATTTACATTAAATACAACATTTTCTTTAATTGGGCACAATGAAACCAAAGCTAATAAAACAAAACGGATATTTGGCAAGAAAACAACGTGGTCTACGCATTTCAAACCCCCTCGTTCTTGGGGTTCTCATCAGGACCAAAAATCACTAATTTGAACACGCCCAAAGGTCGAATATTCCAAGGAGCTGAGTTGTAAAGAGTGATTTTGATGAATCCTAAGTCAAGCAGTTCCTTAATTAGTATCACCTAATGACGACAATAAACAGGCCAGCGGCGTCTTTCGGAGCCCTCCGGCGCTTCCGAAAAACGGCTTAGTTAAACTTTACAATCTGGCCCGTGTACCATTAAACCACAATTACTTCGTTAGACATACAGGGTTCCCTCTTCAGTGTCTCATCACATTAGCTTCTTGGACGTTCGAGAAGCCAATGTGATGATAGGTTTAAGGGTTTCACCCCTCATCAGCCAGGATAGCTTGACTCCAGTGGCACGGAGAGCACGGGACCCATGTCTGGGCATACCCATCCCACTCGGGGTGACAAACGCAATAAGAACAAATGTTGGACAGAATGAAGAACTATGTCATACATTCACCCCAGTACAGAGATCTGGGTCTAAATTCATCGTTTTTTTGCTCACCATACCAATATGTTGTGATTATCCACATTAATCTGGGAGCCTCAGTATATACTTTATTTATTGTATGCTTTATGCAAGACAAGATTATGTAATAACATGTTGTCTCTGGAGTTATGCAATATATAACAAGGATGCCAGATTTGTTGTGTTGTAAATCGTTATATGTGAGCTCATTTACCTTTATGATCATTTAATGAAACTCTAAGCAGTGCATAAGAGTATTGGCCAATGGATATTATAATTGACAGGATTCGACACATAACCCATCTTCACAAGTTAATTATTAATTTGTGGACTCAATATATGGTTGCATTGTTTATTCATAGGGGACTATATACATCCAGGCTGCATTGGATGGACTTGGACACGTATTAAGGGGCTACTTAAGGTGGTGGCACAAGAAATGCTGCAGGCTCACTAGTAGCATTTAACTTACAGCCTTGGGTATATGGTATACCATTCCACAAGGGACTTATACAAAAAAATAAATATGGCAACCAGGTGTAAACCAATTTAACCATGTTTAGAGTGGAGAGGAGAAGCACTTTAGCATGGGTTAGCAGCTGTAAAGTCTTATGGCTAACATAAAAGAGTTCCTCAAAAAGTGGATGGTAAAAACAAAAAGTTTGGGGGAGACCCTGAATAGCTGGACAGGTCCATCAGTTATACTTCGACAAAGATTGAGATCTGAGCAACTATTAACGGCGAGCGTGTCTTTTGCTTTATAAGGATGTGGAAATAGGGTTATCTTGGCTGAAGACTAATTTTTTCAAGGAATGCTGTAATGTAAGAATTGGATATTCTCTTGAGAGGTAACTTGAAAAAGTTGATAAAATGATTAGCAGAACTTAAACTGATTTCATGATTTTACGTATCGTATACTGAGAGGGTGCAAATATTTAGGAATAGTTTTGAAAAACCAAGTATCATGACTGTGTATGGTTTGTGCCAAGTTTAACTGGTGGTGGGCATGACGTATAGGTTATGTGTCTTTTTTATTAGAAGTGCTATTTTATTGTTATATTTAGCATTGTTTGTTTTTAGTCTATTCATTAAAAATCCTGAGGAAGTCCTGTTGAGTTTGTATCAATACATGTTGCCTGTACATTGAATTAATGTTTAAGAGGATACAATAAAGGTTTTCTTTTAAATGACTGTCTTTGCGCATTTGATTATACAAATATATCAACCTATTTATTTGGACCTTCTTTGAAATCTAGGACTGTAAAGCTGTTTAGCAGCATGAATTAGATAATAAGAATGTTGTTACATACTCTGGTTTGCCTCTTCTGCTTTGAATACTTAACGCTTTAACCACGGCGGTTTTTCCTCCGCGGTGCGGGCGTTCTATTGAGTGGGCGGGGCTCCGTCGGCCATTGGCCGACGGCAGCTCCCGCGAGGTAGTGCTCCCGTTGGCCGACGGGAGCACGGAAGGGGTTAATATTAGCATCCTATGTGGTGCTTCATGTATGCTGGTGGTTGCTGGTAGTGGGTACTTTGGCCCAGAAGAAGAGAGGGAAAAGCAGAAAAGAGAGAAAGATAGGAAGCTGTTAGAAAGGAAACAAGCATTGGAAATGCAATCGGGCTCTGATTTATTTGAGTTTGAGCTAATGGCATTGTAAATGGCAATGTCTTTTCGCCATGTGTTATGGAGTGTGTGCATGTGGTGTGTAGTGGAATTATGTGAGTTAGATTGGAATTGTAGCAATGGTGGCATGCTGTGCTTTACATGAATATGTTTAAAAGTAAAGTGTACCATACTGAGAGTGCTACAATAGTTAATTGTGGATGCGTTAACAATTGATGCATGCACTGATGGCTGGTGGTGTGTGTGACTGCCTGTAGAAATTGTGCACTGATGGCTGGTGGTGTGTGTGCTTGGTAAAAGACTGCACTGCCACCTGGAGGTGTGTGTGCCTGGTGGAAGGGTGCACTGACGGCTGGTGGGTGTGTGGTTGGTAAAAGCGTGCACAGATGGCTGATGGTGTGTGTGTTTGGTGAAAGCGTGCACTGACGGTTGCTGGTGAGTGTGCCTTGTAAAAGAATGCACTGACGGCTGTTGTTGTACGCCTGGTGGTGTTTGTGGTTCGTGAAAACGTGCATTGATGGCTGGTGGTGTTTGGCCCTGGTGAAAGCGTGCACTGACGGCTGGTGGTGTGTTGTTGTGTGTGTGGTTGTGTGTGTGGTGGTGAGTCTGTGGGGGTGAGTGTGTGGTAGTGAGTGTGTTACACCAATGTGGCGCACTGGTGCCACTGCACCTGCTGCAGCAATGGTAGCTACGCCACACTGGTGCCACTGTACCTGCTGCAACAATGATAGCTACACCACACTGCTGCCACTGCACCTGCTGCAGCAATGGTACCTACACCACACTGGTGCCACTGCACCTACTACAGCAATGGTACCTACGCCACACTGGTGCCACTGCACCTGCTGCACAATCATAGCTAAGTAACACTGATAACACTACACCTGCTACACAACGCCATCTACCACACAGTGGTGCCACTGCACCTGCTGCACAATCATAGCTAAGCAACACTACCACTGCAACTGCTCCACCTATGGTAGCTACCACACACTGGTACCACTGCACCTGCTGCACTAAACTGGTACCACAGCACCTGCTCCACCAATGGTAGCTACGCCTACGCCACACTGGTACCACTGCACCTGCTCCACCAAATATACTTACACCACACCGGTACCACTGCACATGCTGCACCAATGATAGCCACGCCACACACCTGCTGCACAATCATAGCTAAGTAACACTGATAACACTGCACCTGCTACACAATGCCATCTACCACACACTGGTGCCACTGCACCTGCTGCACAATCATAGCTAAGCAACACTACCACTGCAACTGCTCCACCTATGGTAGCTACCACACACTGGTACCACTGCACCTGCTGCACTAAACTGGTACCACATCACCTGCTCCACCAATGGTAGCTACGCCTACGCCACACTGGTACCACTGCACCTGCTCCACCAAAGATACTTACACCACACTGGTGCCACTGCACCTGCTGCACAATCATAGCTAAGTAACAATGATAACACTACACCTGCTACACAACACCATCTACCACACACTGGTGCCACTGCACCTGCTGCACAATCATAGCTAAGTAACACTGATAACACCTCACCTGCTCCACGAATGGTAACTAAGCCACACACTGGTGCCACTGCACCTGCTGCACAATCATAGCTAAGCAACACTACCACTGCACCTGCTCCACCAATGGTAGCTACGACTCACCGGTACCACTGCATATGCTGCACCAATGATAGCTACGGCACACTGGTGCCACTGCACCTGCTGCACAATCATAGCTAAGTAACACTGATAACACTACACCTGCTACACAACACCATCTACCACACACTGGTGCCACTGCACCTGCTGCACAACCATAGCTAAGCAACACTACCACTGCAACTGCTCCACCTATGGTAGCTACCACACACTGGTACCACTGCACCTGCTGCACTAAACTGGTGCCACAGCACCTGCTCCACCAATGGTAGCTACGCCTACGCCACACTGGTAACACTGCACCTGCTCTACCAAATATACTTACACCACACCGGTACCACTGCACATGCTGCACCAATGATAGCTACGCCACACTGGTGCCACTGCACCTGCTGCACAATCATAGCTAAGTAACACTGATAACACTGCACCTGCTACACAACGCCATCTACCACACACTGGTGCCACTGCACCTGCTGCACAATCATAGCTAAGCAATACTACCACTGCAACTGCTCCACCTATGGTAGCTACCACACACTGGTACCACTGCACCTGCTGCACTAAACTGGTACCACATCACCTGCTCCACCAATGGTAGCTACGCCTACGCCACACTGGTACCACTGCACCTGCTCCACCAAAGATACTTACACCACACTGGTGCCACTGCACCTGCTGCACAATCATAGCTAAGTAACACTGATAACACCTCACCTGCTCCACGAATAGTAACTACGCCACACACTGGTCAGACCCCCCAGGATATAGCGGCATGGAATAGCAAATTTAGCGGCACAAAAATGGAAATTTAGCGGCACAAATATGGAAATTTACCGGCAATTTTGCGGCATTTTATGTGGCCATTTTTCCTACAACAAACACAGATATCTTAGTTTTTTTAGTTATTTAACAACATGAAGCTATGTATATTTGGTTTCTTTACAATGTAGACACTTTGGGGCAGATTTACAAGCCCCTTGCGCTGCTTTTTTGAGCTTGGTGCCACTGTACCTGCTGCACTAATGATGGCTAAACCTATCGCCCCTTTTATTAGTAAGCACGTTAAATAGTACAGTGTATTTTGAACACAACCTGATATCCCACCGGATGCCCGTTCGACAGACCTAACCACTAGAGAAAGAGCAGTCAAAACCGCCAAGTGGTCACGTGTTACACAGTAGCGAACTGCATGTTGGTACTTGTAGTTTCGTTGCAAAATGTCAGCCTGCAAATCGTCTCCGCTTTAAAAGCGGGGACTGGTTGAAGTTGACACCCATGACATGGGGCCACTTGACGCCCGTGTTAAATTTCTCGCCTCTAGGATTTTTCCCATGGCTCACTCCCAGGGGGACATGGTCTGCAATAGGTGAGCTCAACCCTCAGACTTCATCCCTTGTCCAGCGCGCCTCTGCAGATACCCCGTCCCGTGTGCGCCTCAGCTCTCTCGGCTGAGTGGTTCTGTCTGTTTATCTTGAGGGACAAACATCTCTGCATGGCGCTCCGTCTCCAAGCCAGCGAATAGGGTGACCAACTGGCATTGGTGCAAATTCAGGACGGTGAGTGTAAAAATTCAGGACAAAGGGTCAAAATTCAGGACACAAATTCAGGACAGGAGCTCAAAATTCAGGACAAAACTTCAGGACAATAGGTACGTTTTATAGACACATCAGAGGTCACGCAATAGTATATAAGTAAGCCCAGCCATTTCCAAACATATTCAACCGTTTGCAAACCTATCCATCATGTATCCTTCCATCTATCATTTCACTCATCCATCCCTTCATCCATCCCCTCATCCATCCTTTCACTCGTCTCCATTATCCATCCACCCTTTCACCCTATCCATCTGTGCACTTATCCATCCACTCTTCATCCCATCCATCCATTCACTCATCCAGCCATTTACCCTTTCACCAATCCAGCCATCCTTTCACTTACTAATCCTTCCACCCATCCACTATTTTAGTCATCCATCCTCCCTTTCTCTCTCCGTCGACCCTTTCACTTAGCCATCCTTCCTTCCATCCATCCTTTCACCCACCATCCATCCCCTCATCATCCATCCTTCCCCTCATCACCCATCCATCCTTTGCCCTCATCATCCATCCATCGCCCTCATCATCCATCCTTTGCCCTCATCATCCATCCACCCTTCATCCATCCATCCTTCCCCTCATCATCCATCCCCTCATCATCCATCCATCCACCCCCTCATCATCCATCCCCTCATCATCCATCCACCCTTCCCCTCATCCTCCTTCCTTGCACCCACCCCCTCATCAAACATCCATCCATCCCCTCATCATCCATCCATCATCATCCATCCTTCCCCTCATCATCCATCCCCTCTATCCATCCCCTCATCCATCCTTCCTCTCATCCATCCCCTCATCCTTCCTTTCATCCATCATCCATCCCCTCATCCATCTTTCCCCTCATCCATCTTTCCCCTCATCCATCATCCAGCTACCCTTCCACCCATCAGCTATTTAAATTTTCTCTCCATCCTTCCCCTCTCATCAATCCATCCATCCTCTCTCATTATCCATTTATTCAATCTTTCATTCATCCCATATCCTGGAGTACTGAAAGGTGCCATTGCTTGTTTGCCTTCTATGGCCTGTAGTCCTTTTTTAAAATCGGAAAATTGATACTCTGCTAATTGTAAATGTACATGTATTTATATAGCGCAAATCGCCGACACGGTATCTAAGCGCTTGCTTAGGGAACCCGTCCTGGTATTCCCCTGTGAGATACCCAGGCAGGGTATCCACAAGGTGAAAGCCAGGCATCCCGCCGCGAGGGGCCGTAGTGGAGATTAAGCAATCTATTGCCCAGAGTCGCAGAGTGTGACCCCGTGAGTCGAGTAGGCACCGGAGCGAGAATTATCGAGTCCGTGGAATATTTTTAGAGCCCGAGAACCGCCGAGGCGGGGAATCGAACCCTGGTCCACGGCCGATCCCAGCTTCTGGGTCTGCTGCCTCTAACCACTGAGCCACACTTCTCCACTAATTCTTTAATCTATAGAATAAAACCATGATTTCATAGTATGCTCATAGAGAGCCCAGCGTTTTTGCACTAAACTTCAGCTTTAAGGAGAAGCTTGCTACGATCCAATGCTAAAAATCGTACATGGATGGAGCACTTAGTGTAACATCTTTAAAGCAAGGTCAGACATTTTGCTAATACAATTCACATTAGAGTAGAAGTGCAAGCACATAGACAGTTCCGGGTGTGCATGCTGCAGATAATCTCTCAGCAATGCAAGATTCGAGTTAAAAAAAAATATATTAACAGATTTAAGGTAGCGTATCTTTTGTTTTCAATTTAAATTGTTCTCCGTTTCTTTCCCAAATTGACTTGCTGACTGTGTTTAAAAACAATTTGCCAGGTCAGTAAATGAGCCTTCTCACAGGCCTAAGACTCGAAGTTCCTATTCCTGTCACTGCAAACCCTTTCACATTACACTCGAAGGAGAACTGCTCTGTCCGATTCCTCTGTGACAACAACCCATCCCCCCCCTCCTGTTGATGTGCAAGGTGAGGGCTCCCATTGTCATTCTTGTGGGCCAGGAAGAGGTGCGAACGAGCGCAGTCCCGGGCAGCTCTGAATGACAAAGAGCCTAGACCTTCACACTGCCAGCTGCAGCCGAGCTGCTTTAACCCTCTGACCCCAGTGTCTGTAGATCATCTACAGGTGTGGGGCAACCGGTGCATGTCTTTGGATAAAGCAGCCCCCCCAGGATATAGCGAAAAATGCAGCGAATTCTACAAAAATGCCGATTTCGCGGGCATTTTTGTAAAAATCGCGGCATTTTTTTAAAAGTGCCGATTTCGCGGCAAATCGCGAAATCGCGATATCCTGGAGGGTCTGACTGGTGCCACTGCATCTGCTGCACAATCATAGCTAAGCAACACTAACCACTGCACCTGCTCCACCAATGGTAGCTACCACTCACCGGTACCACTGCACATGCTGCACCAATGATAGCTACGCCACACTGGTGCCACTGCACCTGCTGCACAATCATAGCTAAGTAACACTGATAACACTACACCTGCTACACAACACCATCTACCACACACTGGTGCCACTGCACCTGCTGCACAATCATAGCTAAGCAACACTACCACTGCAACTGCTCCACCTATGGTAGCTACCACACACTGGTACCACTGCACCTGCTGCACTAAACTGGTACCACAGCACCTGCTCCACCAATGGTAGCTACGCCTACGCCACACTGGTAACACTGCACCTGCTCCACCAAATATACTTACACCACACCGGTACCACTGCACATGCTGCACCAATGATAGCTACGCCACACTGGTGCCACTGCACCTGCTGCACAATCATAGCTAAGCAACACTACCACTGCAACTGCTCGACCTATGGTAGCTACCACACACTGGCACCACTGCACCTGCTGCACTAAACTGGTACCACAACACCTGCTCCACCAATGGTAGCTACGCCTACGCCACACTGGTACCACTGCACCTGCTCCACCAAAGATACTTACACCACACTGGTGCCACTGCACCTGCTGCACAATCATAGCTAAGTAACACTGATAACACTACACCTGCTACACAACGCCATCTACCACACACTGGTGCCACTGCACCTGCTGCACAATCATAGCTAAGCAACACTACCACTGCAACTGCTCCACCTATGGTAGCTACCACACACTGGTACCACTGCACCTGCTGCACTAAACTGGTACCACATCACCTGCTCCACCAATGGTAGCTACGCCTACGCCACACTGGTACCACTGCACCTGCTACACCAAAGATACTTACACCACACTGGTGCCACTGCACCTGCTGCACAATCATAGCTAAGTAACACTGATAACACTACACCTGCTACACAACGCCATCTACCACACACTGGTGCCACTGCACCTGCTGCACAATCATAGCTAAGTAACACTGATAACACCTCACCTGCTCCACGAATGGTAATTACGCCACACACTGGTGCCACTGCACCTACTGCACAATCATAGCTAAGCAACACTATCACTGCACCTGCTCCACCAATGGTAGCTACCACTCACCGGTACCACTGCACATGCTGCACCAATGATAGCTACGCCACACTGGTGCCACTGCACCTGCTGCACAATCATAGCTAAGTAACACTGATAACACTACACCTGCTACACAACGCCATCTACCACACACTGCAACAGAGCATATCTATGTATATCAAAAGCATGCTTTGAATATCAATTCCAGCGGTTGGGGCTGAAAGGACGAGCAGGCTGGGAGAGGCGATATAGAGGCATCTGTGAGCTCCCAGCCTGTCGTTTCCAGTGGTGGGGGCTGCAGTAAGGAGAAGGCGGGGAGAGGCAATATCAGAGGCCTCTGCGAGCTGGCATTTGGCGAAAGGCCAACACTTAAACATGAAAGGAGGCAAAGGGACGCGCGCACGCAAAACTCACGGCAGACTGGTGAACGCGCCCCGACCATCTGGATTCTATTACCGCAGCACCCTGACAGCTATAATTGTTAATTTATTGCACTGCCGTGCGCATAACCACACAGGATATGGCGGAAGTGCTGAAGCAGAAAAACAGATGGCCTATTGCGTGAAGGCTACTAGAAACAGGGCACCGCGCGGACCAATTACCATGCACCAGGTAAAACAAACTACTGAAAAATCTCGCGCACTGAGGAATTTTTCCTGCACTATCCAGAAGCCCCTAACAAAAGGAGCTCGGAGCTCCGCCCCCCTGCTGACGCAGGGGTGACGTAGGCCGAGCCCTAAAAAGGATGGATGTAAAAAAACCTTCAAGTGAGAAAAAGAGACAGGAAGTGTAGGGCGTTGTAAGAAAGATGCATGAGGTGAAAGCAAGACGCGACAGGCTGGGTATCCAGAAGGCCCAGAGGGAAGCTCCTAAGAAAAACTTGCCTTTGTACCTATTTTGTTTTCCACAACTTATGTGCTGTTTCTATGATACTGACTATTACTCCTGTGTCCTCCAAACAACATTCTGTCATTTTAAAATGTATTTGTCCCACTACAAAAGGAGCATACCCACGTATCCTTCCACAGAAGTTACACAGCCTAATATATAATCCCGGCAGGAGATAATAAGCAATGCCGAAGGTGTTAAGTGCTGGTCTGAAGGCACAAACGTCACAGTGCCAGTAGTCCCGACTTTCTGTTTGAGAAACAAAATACTACACTTTAGACATTGATGCACAACAGTAAGCCATACCACACAAGACGGAGTGAATGGGTGAGCCAAACCAAGATTATAAAACACAAATGTTGTTTTATTACTTGCCTGTGCACAGAAAAACAAATGAAAGCACT
This sequence comes from Lissotriton helveticus, assembly GCF_964261635.1. Lineage (NCBI taxonomy): Eukaryota > Metazoa > Chordata > Amphibia > Caudata > Salamandridae > Lissotriton > Lissotriton helveticus. The sequence continues at coordinate 998,832,372 of NC_136067.1, forward strand.
GACATGTATTTCAAAAAATTACGTTCATCCTGCACACAATCAAGAGGTATTTGCTTGAACTAAGGCTACTGAGTCTTTTGTCTTTGTCTATTCGCAAGGGCAATAAACACGTGACAGGTAGAACAGCAAAGTGGAAATTAGAATTCCAGACACAATGGAGGATATTTACTAAGATTTTATGACATGTTTGCGTCACAAAAGTGACGCAAATCAACACAAAATCTTTTTTTTTTCCGATTTAATTTCTAGCGCTAAATTTGTTAAGTGCTGGAAACATGAAAGTAACACAAAGCCGTGCATAGCGCTGCTTTGCATTACTTAGATGAAAGGGGGCTTACCATGGGTGGAGCATGGGTGTTCCCATGCAACCACCCTAGGTTTCTGACGCTAAAACCCAATTTACTAAATAAAGTAGACAGGGTTTGGCGTCAGACAAAGGTGACCTTTTGAAGGCGCAAGGAAGATGAAATGCTTTCATTTTTCCTCCTTTTCTGACTTTGTACGATGCATAGTATTTTGTACAGGAAGAGTACCCTTCCAGTACAAAACCTATGCTAGACTTATGGAGACACCCTTGTACCATGGTGCAAAGGTGTCTCTGTGGCGCACGCCGCACATTTCAGCACCAGCGCTAGGGAAAGGGGAGGATAGTGCCATATTTCAGTAAATTTGGCGCTTTCCTCCTATCTCTTTTTCACGCAGCGCATCGTTTGTGGCTGCTGCACTGCGCTGCGTAAAAAAGTCCTACATATGCCCCAAAAGGTACTAACAAAATCCTCCATCTATTTAACATAATCAACTGAAAAGAAAACCTTGACTTCTAGCTCTGTTTATCTATAATTATTCTGTTCACGTTTCATAGGCGTTGTTGAACTTATTGATTAGGCCCATTCCCTACTTTCAAATCACTCTACTAATCTTCTGAGTGCAGTTATTAACTATATATTTTTAAGGGGAACGTGGGACTACAGGTTAGCAAAGGATAATGGAGACAGAATGTTGGCAACAGCTTTATAGTTATTTGTTCGCTTTAATAAATCATTTATTTTTAGAAAATAGACTAACGTCAAATAATACTTAGTTTAGCTCTGATTTTCCTCAAGTGAATCAATAAGGGTTAAGCTTAGTCTAAATTTACTCAATCCATTCCAATCTATCATGAGGTGCATTTATTTTGTAATAAATCATCCGCACAACTATGCTATCTCAATACAAATTGGCCACCACTAAGATAGTGGCGTAACAAAACGCGAGGACCCGCCAGAAGGGTACATGGTGGGTCCCCCCTCCGGGACTGAATCAGGAGGTCTTGGGCCATGGTACAGTGCTTAGGACCCCCCTGGAGCTCTAGGTGCCCCCACCCCGAAGGGGCTGCAGGAGCCTATGTTACGCCACTGCGCTCAGGTTACTGATACCTAGGGCGCACAGATCTGTTAGTGCACAGCAACCAGGCACCGTTACCAAGAAGAGGGAGCACATGATTTGAGGAATTTTGCTATTTACAGGCTGCAATAACTGCTGCAGCTCGTGACAATCATGGACCTCGAAACCCAGGAGGATCACTAATGTGTAATGGTGGCCACACCATTCATCAGCTAAACCATTCTTGTTTATTCTTTTATTTAAAGTAGGCCTAATGGCCATATTTCGAGTCTGTTATGGATGTGTTATGTGTATTTGTAAAGCGTGCTATCAACCGTGAGGTCATCCTTGCGCTGTGAGCAGGTGTACAGACCTCATCTCGAGGGCAACTGGGGGGCAGGGCGTACTCAAAGATCCAAGTCTTCCGCTTCGTATGGAACTCAAGTAGAGAGCGGGTGGCTCTGATGCGTGCTGGGAGGTCGTTCCCAGCTTTAGGAGTGACCTATGAGAAGGCTCGACCTCCGGCTAAGTTTGTGTGTATGTATGGGATGTGTGCAAGTAGGAGTCCTGCTAAGCAGAGGTGTCTGGTTGGTTGATGGAAGGAGATGTGATTTTTAGGTAGTCGGGCCTGTGCTGTGTAGTTCTTTTATTGTGTTGGTGAGGAGTTAGAACTGGGCACGTTTGTGTAATGGGAGACAGTGGAGCTCCCTGAGGTGTGGTGTGATGTGAGTCCTCCGTGGAAGGTTGGACTGAAACATGTCGGCACTAGGGTCTTAGGACCATAAAAACTGCAACAAGACTCATTTTTTAATTTTTATTGGCCCAGACAGACCCAAGAATAAAGGGAAACCCGGGGTCTGTCTGAGGTTTTTTAATCTTTAACCCCCCCCTTTTGACTTTATCTAACGAAAGAGCTCCCAACACTGTGGTTGAGCCCACCCCAACTTTTAGGGGTCGGGGTGACCCAATGATGAAGCATGACACCATTAGGGTGTGTGAGGGTAATTAAAATAAAGAGTGCTCTTTCCCATACACAGGATTGTGATTTGGACAACCTTACACTAGAGAGGACCCCCTCACCCTTCAACTTGGGTAATTTACCAACTTTACTGACCACAGATTGGTCATTTGGAGTATTTTTTGTGATTCACATAACTTATGCAACACTACCATGACATGGTGACACCTATGTCATTTTTCTTTCCCACTATTTGGGGGGAGAAATGCCCACCTGATAAGAGGACAACTCGGATATGGCGGGAGGCTGCTGCACATGCAAGTGAAGCTCGGCCACTACTGGAATTTAGAGGTCTGGGCTCAATCCTTATATGAGGCCATAAAGCCTGACACCATGTGAAGCTTTCTGTTCTGGGGATCGAAAGCAGAAAAGGCCTTAGCTGGCCCAATGTTGTTTTTAGTTCTCTCTTCCTCTTCCATCATGTTAGAGAAATAATGTGAGTTCCACAAGAGTAGTAAAAAAAGGAAAAAAAGGTTGTTTCACTGTCCCATAAGAGAATTAAGAGTCCTCCATTTTTTAACAGGATAAAAGGCCCAGCAGTCAAGGGCACAGATTAATCGCTTTGGGGACCACTGGCAAAACATGTATGGTTTGTATGGAGCTGATGCATATATCTATACAGCCCAAACCTAGTTGGGTACATAGAGAGCACTGTAAACATTTATCTCAGTTGGGGATTTACACATCTTAATTATATTATAAAATTACATTACAGTTCACACATTTACAACTGCATTACATTTTAAGCATACTTACAGTTTTGGACATAGAGAGATTCTTATGCGAATGAATTCAAAAAGCATTTATGACTACTGGAAGTAATACCACGGGGGTACTCTTTTACGCACTCTAACATGCTTTTGTAAATCAGCTTCAATACTTCCAATTCCTGGGAGTAAAAGTGCAAAGATAGCCTGGTCCTTTCTAACTGTACTGACTGGATCTGGATATTCCCAAAATATTCATATTTTATTCCAACAACCATTACCCACTGAATATGGTGGTATAAAAGCACAACCCTTGCTCTTCAAGTATTTAAGACAGGAGTCAGCTCCAAACTGTATTTGAGACCGACCTTAAGTTAGCAATTCCAGTGCTCAATTAAAGTGATAGTGCACAAAAGCTGCAAGCCACACAAACCATTTATACCCAGTGCTTCATTTGAGCCAGTGGTTTCCGGTGCTTGGCACCAACACTTAGGGGTCCATTAGGATGGCGGGCGGATCGCCCCCGCCATCCTTGCAGGAATGACACCCCGCCATATTATTATGGCTGGGGGGTCCGCGGCAGACGGAAAGACCGTCCGCCGCATTTCCGCCCTGGTCGCCTTGCGACTGGGGCGAAAAAGGCTGCAATATCGTGGCGGTGTCTGTTTGACACCGCCAGCCATATTACAATGTGCGCTGGGGAATGCCGCCACGGAAAGGCATGCAGAGTCTACCTGCGGGGGCCCGTTGCGGGCCCCCAGAGTCTCCGGGGGGGGTGGGGATGCACGTGGGGGGTACCTATGGTACCCCCCTGCATTTCAAAGAACAACGTGGCAGGCACCACGCGGTGCCTGTCACGTTGTGCTTTGAAATGCACAACATGTATTCTTAGCATTGCGGTGGGCGGTGCTTTCAGCTCCGCCCGCCGCTATGTTAAAAATACAGGATGCGCCCACCACTGTGGCGGGCGCATCGTAATTTCCAACACGGGACCCCTTCCCTTATGGCGGGCGGTCCCTCTCTACGATGGGCCGCCCGTCATCCTAATGGGCCCCTTAATTGTCAACACCGGTGTCTGTGACATTGAGCCACAAGGTGGAGCTGTTTGGCTAATTTACAGATTGCCATAACAACAGTTAATTATAGCTTTGGGGGCCTGAAGTAGACCAAAGTGTCACACTTGTGGAAGTGTGAGGGTTAGTAGTTGTGTTGTTACAATCTTTGGAGTATGGTAGAGGCAATGTGTGGTGCAAGCTGCAGTGTCCTCCTGGTGAGAGCTCGTGTACTTGTTGTTTTAGAAATGAAGCACCACTGTTTATTTTTAATCCCTTTGCTGCGGCGGCTATTCCGCCGCAGTGCTAAGGGGGAGAAGGGGCCGCGCGGCGCTCCCGTACTCGTGACGGAACCGCTCCGTTACGGGCAACGGGTGAACTGTGCTTGTGACGGAACGGTTCCGTCACGGCCCGCCCGTTCATCAGAACATCAGCGCAGGCGCGGAATTCGCGCAGCGCAGGCGCGGCGGCCTGGCCGTGACGGAACCGTTCCGTCACCAGCACAGCCCACCCGAGGCTCGTGACGGAACGGTTCCTAAGGCCACTCAATTAAATCGTCTCTGCTTTTCCTGCTTAATGCTTTGCAAATGTATCACATTGATAGAGTGTGCCTATTTTCACTGGGAATTTATTTCGCAGAACAATAAAGGACCCAGAATCCAACTTAAAGGTACCCAAGTATAATGCACGTTTTGTGTGGTTAGTTTTAATCTTTAACACACACAAACACTTCATCTTACCGCTTTTATTGCTAACAGAGATGACGTGACCCACGCACGCAAACCAGCTTCAAAGCGAGAGCAACAGAATTTAATTTCAATGCATAATAGATGCATTTCCACGGACTGTAAAATATTGATGTTATCACCGCGGATTCCAGGCTGCATTCTAAAGATCCGCGCGCCTTCAGATTTGTTTTGGTTCGAATGAAAACAAAGGAAATACATTTGGGTCTGCTCAGCTTGATGTTTTTCCAGTCCCTCTTTGACACAGTTCTTACCGCTAAAATGGCCCTGCCCCAGATTAGCTAATATTGACTTTTGATATCAGGCCTATATATCAAAAACACTGTTTCTCGGCGTTCTTATCCGCACAGCACTCTGTAAATGAGTAAAGTCCACCTTTGGGCGCGGTTCTTTCATGCTGCTCCCTCTGAGAAGGAGTGGCTCAGTCAGTCTGATACTCATTGAATCTGGTCCTGGCTCAGGGAGGGACTCATTTACATGGCATAATCTTGGATATTGTGTTGTGGGTGTAAACCCACTGAGGTGTGAATGTTTGACACTGTGATGAAAAAAATGTGTCTATAATTCGCTTACTTGGTTTGCGCTATTGTATTTCACCTGCCTTCTGTGGTCTCTCCCTTTCTCTCCTTTTCTCCCCCCCCCCCCTCCCCTTTCTGCCTATTGGAATGTTCCTACAGTTCAGCCTGAGGCTGCCTTAGAATGTTGACAAGGCTGCCTGACTGGCAGAGTTCTTGGTCGCTGGGCTTGAGCGCGACGTGTTAGAGGTTCCTCAGTGGAGGCCGTAATAAAGACTACTTATTCTTCACCTACCTGCACCAGGCGTCTTTGTAACATCTAGGTTTCACCAGCTGCTAGCACATATATTCTAAGTGTAATTTACCAGCCGGCCTGTGGCTAGAGATGGTTTGCACACAGTGTTTGTGTTTGCATGGCATGTCAGAACTGCCATATGACTGTTTATGATGATCTTTTTGTTTCTGTAGTGGTTGTCCTTTTTCGTGCCCAGTGTCCTTGGTGTATTCATGATTTTTCATTAAGGGACATAGGTGGGAAGTGCTGTCCAACGCGATGAGTTGCATTTTTTGTGTGTGGCTTTTTATTGTAGTAAATGCTGTTGCGGAACCCAATCTGGGTTTTTGTGCAGCATATATGTGCAGTGTTGGATGTAAGTGCAGTGTTCAGTCTAGTGTGTTCTGTTGCAAATTTTTCTGTGTAATATGGGTTTTGAGAGCACTATGATAGCCAACGGGCATGGCTTATCTATGCTGTTTTGTGTATTGGAAGTCTTCTGTTTAACATGTTCTGTTGATGGTGGACCATTGTGTAAAATATACACATTTTTCATTGAATGGTAAGAGAGCTATAATGTAAAGAAAGCAAGTAAGTTCAGCGGTGGCTCCTCTGCAATGGCGGAGGAGTGTTGCCTCACTGGCTCAGCCAGCAGCTGAAAAATAAAACAGTATTGTTTTATTTTTCAGCTCCTGGCTGCTGGCTGAGCCAGCGTGTGTGGGGATGGCCGGGCCATGGGAGAGGAGAGGATTGATGTGCACAACTAACTGTGCATGTCAGTTTGGCCAGCTGTCTTAGGCCGGCCAAATAGACATGTGCAGTTAGGTTTCTCCAACCCAGCTGTTTTGAACAAACAGCACAGACTCCCTGTCCTGAGCGGAGCGTAAAACCAGCCCACTCAGGCCAATCCAACGCTGCATAACATGAGGGCAGTGTGGAAATTACACAGGGAGTCTGCTGTTGTTCCAGTGTCTGCACGGACCAGGAAGCAGAGGAGCTCCAAGGCGTGAGGAGACAGAAGCAGCATAAGGTAGGTTTTACTTTTTCCCTGCAACTCCCAAAGCCATCAGTTAGACCCAGAGCTAGCTAAAAGTCACCTCCATGGCATAATGCCAGAGAACAGCTACAGTCTTTTTTTTTCTTAAGTAGATTCCGACATGGTAAAACTGAGCAGGACCTCTCTCGGGCAGTAGTCTGTGCTACACTGAAAGTCATCTTGATGAACACTGGTGTTCAAGTACTACCATAAAGTATCATAGTTCATCAATCATCAGTAAAATCCAGAAGAACCAAGCAATGAGCTGGCCATTGTGGCTCGTCCACCCTTAAAGCTTGAGGATCACTTTGTACAGTTAAAGAACATCAAAGTTGTAATGACCTTGTCGAGCCCAGCAATGCCAAAGATCAAAATGGGCACTTCAAAATGATTTCAGCAGAAGAAACCCAATGGGGCTGTTGGCTGCGCCATATTACACAGCCATTATGGCTACTTTTTGTTTTGTGCATGTTTAAAAATGTGTTAGGGTCACAAACAGAACAACAGAGTCAATCTGAGTAGTCAGGGAAGTAAGTTAAGCAGTGTAGTTGGAAGCACACTTCTATCGTCATTATTTACTTCTTCAAGGCAGTAAGCACGTTTCCCTGATGAACGAGGGTAAGGAACAAGGGTACCCCAAAAAACTCATTCAAATGTAGTAAACGTGAGGGTGGCGATTTAGTGCATGGAAGCCAGGAGAAGTGAGTCTCACACACTTGAATAGGCTCTTAACTGAAGTTTCGTGAAGGGGGCCGCACAATATACTTCGAGGCAAAGCACAGAGTCAGTTAAACCCATAAATAAACACGCATCAAAGGTTTTCTATGAGGTTATTTTTACATATTCTTGCTGATCAGCTTATGACCAACTGGGAGGTTAATGGGTTGCTCTGAGGCAGTTTTAGGGTCTGATTCAGCTTTGCGATGTTCCAAGAATTTCTTAAAAGGAGGTATGCTGTTATGTGAAATACCACCGCAAAGAAATACTTTTAATGGAAACTGGAGTATCATCTCTAGAGCAATCACTAGAAGGAAAATCTGGATACTAATGCATTTTTAGAACACTGGAATGCTGAGAGTCCTATTAAAGAAACTGGGGTAGCAGAGGTCCTATATTCCGTTACATAGACCTTCTGATACAACATTCCATGTTTCTCTTTCTGTTTCTACAAGTTAAGTTTAGGATATTCAATCCTCAGTCTGTGGATTATTTGAATAGCTGTGTAACCCTTCTCCCTTTGGCTACATCAGTTGTTAAAGTTCCTCTTCTTTGTTATAGGCTCTTCTCTACAGCTGAGGCCTAAAACGTAGGTAGTATGCCTTTAAAAACTGGCAGAAGCCTCAGCAGTGGGTTACAGTGCTTTGTGGAATCAACACAAGTCCATTATAACTAATTTAATTTTTGAGAACAAGTGTTTAACCCGCCCAAGCTTACCCGAGCCGTGACCCTAACCCAACTTTAACTATAACCCTGCCTCTTATCTTTTCCTAACCTATAACCTAAATTTAAATAGCACATACACCCTATCCCTAAACCTACAGACACATTCAAATGCAAAGGGCCTAATTGGAGCATGCTATCAACTGGACATCCACCATTAAATGGAGAAGTACAGTGAACCGTCCTCTGCATTCGTATGTCCTCTTCCAATGCTGAGGGAACGCTGGTGAACCCGATGGCAGAGGCTCTAAATGGTTTTTCATCAGCTGGTTTTAACACGCTCAAAATGGTTTCGGACCAGTTGGCCCATTCCCCATCTTCTGCCCTGAAAAATCTATAAAAGAGTGAATGACATGTACACTTCTGAGGTCTTACAGTAGCCAAGCTTCATTAGACCTCTGGGTGGTAGCATGCTTCCAATAGGCCAATAATGTAAAGAGACATCTAGGTTGTAGTGTGCTTTACAGAATCAAATTCAAACTCCACAGAAAGCCCTGCAAACTCCCAGCACATCAGGGACACTTGTAATGAGGGTCCTGGAAATACACCTCTAATATAATGGCACATTTTTTAGTGCCCAGATATTTTGACGGCAGCCCTACCACCATGCCTCATAACGGTCTTGTAATTCAAATGTGTTGACAGAGTTTTCTGAGAAACAATGATCACAGGGAAAGAATACACAAAGGTGGACACAAGTATGTGGTAACTTAAAAAAAGAACTGCCCTTAAGGAAGCCCAGATGACTTCTGCGTTTCAAAGTTACTGTCAAATACAATCCAATATTATGCAGTTCCAATCAATGTGTTGGCTGAAACTTAAAGTCTGTGCTACAACCTGGCACAGCTGCATCTAGCATTTTAACCCAACAATCGCTACTTGAGTAACTGCAGAGTTTAACTTCACCAGTTCTATCCAACACAATTCAAAGAAGCCTTGAAAAAAAGACATTCATAGCACATCGACATTTGTTTTGGGAAATATATATGTATGAAATACAGTTTGGTGGTCTGGTTTAGAGTCTATGTTTGTGTAAAATATCTTTTTGCAGGGCAAGTTCTCGCAAACGCAACCCAACTCTGTGGAGATGCGACCTCATGGTCCAATTTTCAAAGCTGCAAATGACATTGCATACCACTCTTTGGGTGAAATTTCCTACAGCTCTTACAAATGTATGAAATTGTATTTGGGACCATGCAGAGTATCCACCTGTTGGTTCTTGCCCTACAAAAAGCAGGTAGTCCATTGAAGGGCAATGTCATAAACACATAACAAACATATCAGCTCTTGTAGGAGTAGCGCATATTCAAATATATTGACGATGGGTGACAAATGGAACATGGAATGGTCATCATGAGACAAGGATGCTGGATAGCTTCAGTCGAAGGATAGGAACAAACCATATGATAAGAAGACTAAGGGTAGTCTCCTCAGTATTTTGTAGAAGAAGCCATTATATCGGATCATGTAAGGAAGGCCATACAACCTAATGATTCATTTTGATTTGATAACACCCGCTGTTCCCAACTCTCCCCAAAACTAAAGATGAACGATCGGTTGGCAACTGGTGTGTGGCCAATACCCTACTATGCAGGTACCCTTTAGGCACCATTTAAAGCAGCGGTATCAAGAGAGTTGTTTCCATAGCCCTTGTATAAATGAACCTAGGCTCTTTAATGGGATCGATGCAGCTCATGTATGCACTATAGTTTTCTACTGTATAGGCTGGGGCATTGAAGACAGTTCATCGTATGCTTCTTGTGGACATTATATTTAACAACAAGGGGTGGTGATGGACAGAGTTTCTGAATTAAGCAGAATACTCTCACCCAGTCAAGAGATCAGGGCTAGATCCAACACCGTTTTTTAGCTCACTGCACCATCCCAGTTCAGAACCTGGCTATATGCAAATTAGTCTGTTCCTGTCCCAGTGCATGATGGGAACAGGGCAAACCAAACTACCAAGCTAATTCTTACACTGGGAAGGAAACAAGCTTCCGGGGACCGGTTTCTGGCATTTCAGCCGTCGTCGGCCCGGCTTGCTTGAATCCTGATGGTGCAATGAGCAAGGGACTCACATCTGAGTATACCCTTCCACGCTTAGGGTGGACAAAATATTTAACAACAAGGGGTGGTGATGGAAAGAGTTTCTGAATTAAGCAGAATACTCTCACCCAGTCAAGAGATCAGGGCTAGATCCAACACCGTTTTTCAGCTCACTGCACCATCCCAGTTCAGAACCTGGCTATATGCACATTAGTCTGTTCCTGTCCCAGTGCATGATGGGAACAGGGCAAACCAAACTACCAAGCCAATTCTTACACTGGGAAGGAAACAAGCTTCCGGGGACCGGTTTCTGGCATTTCAGCCGTCGTCGGCCCGGCTTGCTTGAATCCTGATGGTGCAATGAGCAAGGAACTCACATCTGAGTATACCCTTCCACGCTTAGGGTGGACAAAATATTTAACAACAAGGGGTGGTGATGGACAGAGTTTCTGAATTAAGCAGAATACTCTCACCCAGTCAAGAGATCAGGGCTAGATCCAACACCGTTTTTTAGCTCACTGAACCATCCCAGTTCAGAACCTGGCTATATGCAAATTAGTCTGTTCCTGTCCCAGTGCATGATGGGAACAGGGCAAACCAAACTACCAAGCCAATTCTTACACTGGGAAGGAAACAAGCTTCCGGGGACCGGTTTCTGGCATTTCAGCCGTCGTCGGCCAGGCTTGCTTGAATCCTGATGGTGCAATGAGCAAGGGACTCACATCTGAGTATACCCTTCCACGCTTAGGGTGGACAAAATATTTAACAACAAGGGGTGGTGATGGACAGAGTTTCTGAATTAAGCAGAATACTCTCACCCAGTCAAGAGATCAGGGCTAGATCCAACACCGTTTTTTAGCTCACTGCATCATCCCAGTTCAGAACATGGCTATATGCAAATTAGTCTGTTCCTGTCCCAGTGCATGATGGGAACAGGGCAAACCAAACTACCAAGCCAATTCTTACACTGGGAAGGAAACAAGCTTCCGGGGACCGGTTTCTGGCATTTCAGCCGTCGTCGGCCCGGCTTGCTTGAATCCTGATGGTGCAATGAGCAAGGGACTCACATCTGAGTATACCCTTCCACGCTTAGGGTGGACAAAATATTTAACAACAAGGGGACATTGTCGCATGGCATTTGAAGGGCTCTGATGCCTTCGAGTCTAGCTAGTGCTATAATAAATGTCTACAATACTTCTTTTCTATGTTGTGAACACTGACTGTTGTACAGCTCTCTGTATAGACTTGGTATCTGATGTGAACATTTACTGTTGTAAAGCACTCTCATACTTTCGGGTATAGCTAGCGCTATATAAAACTCTCAAACAGGTGCGGTCCGTGCAGGTAAGAGCAGTGGGGCGGCTTGGGGGAGGAGTCCACAGTCGATGACGAGGGAAACATAAATTAGAATAAGGAAACCACCTACCTTGCACTCGGTGCATCGCCGACTCAGCGATGCAGCGAGCGCAAGGTAAGTGGTTTTCTTTTTTTTGTATTTAAGTTTCCCTCGCCATCGACTGTGGACTCTCCCCTCACCCTGCCCCACCGCTCTTACCTGCACCGGCTGCACCTGCTCTCAAATAAATAAATGATCTTAGATTGAGTCTGCCTTTTAATCATTGACACACCAAAAGCTAATAATCTTGTCCTTTTGGACGGGCATGCAATGGACAATGTCATACAGAAAAGAACAATGTAATGCCTGAAAACAGACATTACAATGGGACCATCACGTCATTCCCATAAATGGAAAGGTAAATCCAGTATTTGTAAAGCGCACAGCTACCCGGAGGCATCCCGGCGCTGGGGGCCATCGGGAAGATTAAGCAAGCTATTGCCCAGAGTCACATGGTGCTGGGCTGACCTGCCGCCGGCGATTGAACCGTAAGCCCCAGCATCCGGTGTCAGTCGCCATGGTTGCAGCGCCACACCTCTTCTAAGTGTTGCGTTCAGAGAAAAACAGGGAAAAGAGTGGGTGAGTGAAAGTGGGAGGGCAGTGAAGGGAGAGGTGACATTTTATTTAGTTATATATTTGTGGATCTTATATAGCGGAAACTAGACCCAGTGGGATCTGAGTGATTTATACATAAGAACAATTTCAATCTGCAAACAGCAGCGAACATAAGGACAGCGTGGCATGAAGATAACAATCAATACAATAAAACAGCGTACAAATGAACAGGTAAATCCTGCTTAAGGTGAATTACATACAATAAACTGATTACGAGTTTGACGTAGAACTGTTTCATAACTGTAGTTAGAGCAGTTTGAGTAAGAAAAGTTTACACACATTCTGAGATGTAGCAGCTACAATGTGGCAGAAAATCAGAAAGTACAGGCACTGAGTACATTTACCACAGGGCGCAACGAACAGGAAGATCAGGTCAGCAACAGTTCCACTAGGGACCATATTATGTTTCGGGCGCACTGTTCATGTTTGGGCCATGGCGCACCTTTAAACAGGTGCATTGGGCGCAGACACAAATACTGCGCCCGATTACAATGAATGTGCTGCCCTCAGGGCATCTGCGAGCTTGGTGCTGCTGTGTGAGCAGCCCATTCAGTGAAATAGGGAGCGACTGCTTTGATCAGCCACTCTGAGTTACACTGTGTAGGTGGCACTCACAGGCACTATAGAGAGTGGACAGAGATACAACGGGAAACATCTTTTACAACGCAACTTTTACCACGCAGTGCCTTTACGACACAACTTTTACAACGCACACCATTACAACGCATTGCGCTGGGGGGCGCTCTAGGATAGGGAATACGTTTAATTTACTGTCCAACACCTTCCCTAGTGTCCACGGGGACTGGAGTTGGAATAGTAAATTAAACTATTCACTATCCAGCACCCCAAAGCGCTATGCGTTGTAAACATATGCGATGTAAAAACCGCGTTGTAAAGGCATGCGATGTAAAAGTATGCGTTGTAATGTCATACATCCAGATACAACTGCATGTGGGTGGAGTGAGTGACTGCACCCACTTGCAGGGGGATGTCTGGGGCTATAGGACACCCTTTGTCCCCTCCAGAGGGTGGCCTTCAAGGGGCGCACTGATAGTGAGACACTTTTTTGTGTAAGTGTGCCTCCTGATCGCTCCTTTGCCTGTACGCCCACGTCGATAATTCAAGCTAGCCTGGCTGATGAAAGGTAATACCCAGAAACCGGTCCCAGGATGCTTGTTTCCGGTCCAGGGAGGACCTGGCTAGGCAGTTCGGTCTGGACTGTTCCCATGAGGCAAGGGGTCGAGACTGATTTGCATATAGCTGGGTCTAAACTGAGGTGGCATGGTGAGCAAAAGAACAATGGATTTAACCCAGATCTCTACCCTGGGGGTGAATGTATGATTTATTCAGCATTCCGTCCATCATTTGGTTGCGTAGCACTTTTCACCCTAAGTGGGATGGGTATGCCCAGACGTGGGTCCCTTCCTCACTGTGCCACTGGATTCCTGGTAGCCTAGCTGATGAAGGGTAATACCCAGAACCCGGTCCCAGGATGCTTGTATTCAGTCCAGGGAGGACCTGGCTTGGCAGTTCGGTCTGGACTGTTCCCATGAGGCACAGGGTCAAGACTGATTTGCATATGGCTGGGTCTAAACTGGGGTGACATGGTGAGCAAAAGAACGATGGATTTAACCCTGACCACTAGACTGGGGGTGAATGTATGATTTATTCAGCATTCCGTCCATCATTTGGTTGCCGAGCACGTCGATAATACAGCGTGGCCACAGAGGCGAAGAGATTTCCTCATTTGCATGAGGCCACACCCCTAAGCAAATGAGGGGATTACCTCTCAAGATAGTTTTGGTGCTACATGTACACAAGCGCTAACAGTATTACAGAAGATGCCACACAAGCGTATTCACACGCCTATTGCTCTCTTCAGGGCACTTTGTGTAATATGGCCCCAAGTGTTTACAAGGATTTTTATTGGTCAGTAAGGATGCAATTCCTCACCAAAGATGGCTATTCCTTCCCTCCTCCTGGGCGACAGCTATAAGAGATCGTGCGGTCCTCTGCTTACCTTTCCAATATAGTGCTAGTCGTTATTTTGACTGCAATATTCTATCATATGGTCGTGAGAGAGGCAGGGGAAATAGAACAGCAATAGATGTTGGGGTGCATTTAGATGCTTCACAAGACAGTAGTAATTGACCAACAAAGTCTTAATGATGTTTTCAATAGAGGGCATACCTGCCTAATTTTGAATAATGTTCTATCCTGCAAGACAGTAGACAGGGCCTCGAAGGAGATGTAGGGAGGCCTGGAAATGGGGACGGTGCTTTAAGCTGTTAGATCTTAAGCTAACAATGAAGAACATTGAAGGGGTGGGATCGAACAGAGAGGGGGCACTCATACCCTGAGCAAAAACATAAAACATCTCTTAAACCTTTTTCCATGTGCGTCCTCGGGATGATGAGAACTCCATAATGAATTTCAAAAGTTAAGAGCCTCCACATACAAGCTGGAAGCCCATTCTGAGTAGGGAATTTCAGTTTACCTGGTGCTGCCTGTGTTCTATAGGCTTTTCAAGGGTGGACTGTGTAAAGAGGGACGACATCATGCAACAACCCGGTGCTTAATTCGACCCTGTGGTTTTAGATGCTCGGTACTGGCACTTAATTGTCAACACCGGCCCTTGTGACAGTCTGCCACAAGGTGGTGCTGTCTGGCCATTTTAGAGATGACCACTACAACGGTCAATTATTATTTCAATATACAGTAAAGTGATTATGACTTGCTATTCAAGCCATTCTTGTAGCTTTGGGAGCTTCAGACAATACAAACTCTCACATTTGTAAGGGTATGATGGTTGATTGTTTTGTTGTCAATATCATTAGCACCAGGGCAGGGGCAATGTGTTGTGCAAGCAGTGCTTAATTTGAGCTGGTGGTTTCCGGTGCTCAGCACCAGCACTTGTCAGCAGCGGCACTTGATTGTCAACACCATCACTTATGACAGCTGTCACATTGTCACGCTCTTTGTATCATTTAGAGATGAGCAGAACAGTAATTGTTTGTTCATTCAGTATGCATTTAAAACAACTAATACCTGCCACCCCAGTTTTTTTTTTTTAGGTTGAGCTGGGCAGCGCATGCAGTATTGGAGTACGGCTTTGAAGCCCTGCGCACTCTCCGCCCATATTTTTAATAGGCTCGTGTCATTGTCCTTCGTAAACACAGGCTTTCGAGTCGTTATTATACTTGTTAGTCCCTCCTTGGTACCCCCTTCTCTGCATTTGTTACATCCCATAGCGACTAGACCTTTTACTTCTCTTGTTACAAGGTCTTGGCTGTGAGCACTATTTTGTTTAATGAATTGCCCCTATTTCACCCACTGCTTCGCAGCGCGCCACCTGCTTTTATTTTATTTACCAATGGCAGTCCGCTTTACCTATAGCGGACACGTTTCTTTATTTCTTTATTTTAGCAGCAGTCCACTTTAAGTATAGCGGCTGCACGTACTTATTATTATTATTTATTTTTCTTTACTACCGCCCAAGCGGTGCTTTTACATTCATGGAGGCCGCACCCCTTTATTTAGACAAGCTGCGTCTAAAGAAAGGTGCACCAGGGCACTTTGACAAAAAAAACATGTGTTTGTCAACTTGACAAACTGATGCTTTTTTTTGTCAAAGCACCCCATGCCGCGGTTTCACTTAAATGTCGTCCACGCCCCTTTCTTTAGACGCGGCTTGTCTAAAGAAAAGGGCGCGGCCTCCATGAATGTGGAAGCGCTGCATGGGCGCTAGTTAACAAACAAATATTTGCGATGCAATAGGTCTCACATTTGCGAGAGTTTAAGCTATTGCATTGCCTATAGCTCAAACTCTAAACGCGAGACCTATTGCACTGCTTGTTTACCCATGAGGTCTTTAATAGGCTGAATTGTCACTCTTGTAGCACTGTGCTGGTTAGCAGTTGTGTTGGTACTATCTTTGTCAACGCTGCAAATTAAGCAGTGGCATCCAGTGGAACCATGTGCGTTAGTAGGTCTGCGTAGTAAACTTACAAAAAACAAAAGAGAGGCAAAATTATGCTGGGAGATATAATATTTTCCACAGGAGGACGCGTAGCCCTCACTGCTCAAGAAGCTCAGATCTGTTTGAACTTTCCGATACTTTCTTTATTTTTGCCCGCGGTAGCTTGAAAGAATGTGTTATAAACGGCACCGGGCATCTCAGGACACTCTTCTGGACTAATGAGAATGCAGCTTACAGAGCTAAAAAGAATTCCTCCTATAACACGAGCGAAAGGTTTATCAATTAAGAAGGGTATTTCGTGGGGCTCTGGAAAAACATGTATAGTTAGTGCTCATTTGGAATGGCTTTATTTGAGACCCTAATCCGTTTTTGTACGGTTCGATAACATTATACATCCCCTAGGCAGCCCTAAACACCACGGCTCCCATACCTAACGACGCAATAAACAGTCACTTAACAATTTGGAGAATGCGTCTATTTTAAATCTATGAGCTTCTGATGTGAGGCTCCAACTCCTTTCTCACATGAGAATGCAGAATAACATGAGGCCTTCGTGAAAAGGAACTTTACCTTCTATGGTAAACAGCGACTCACATTTGCCATTGAGCAAACAGAAGTCAACGGGACAGAAATATGGCTTCCCGTGGGGTCACCGGTTTCCCGCTGTGGGCCTCATCTGCACAACATATGGCCTATATACATTAAAACAACATGTGCATCTGCTGGAAATAGAGGGAGCTTTTAATAGCGCTTCGGAATGTCTTTCGCCAGTCTTCATGAACAAGCATCTGCAATGCAATAGGTCTCGCATTCACGCGAGTTTCAGCTACTGGCATTGTAAATGACAATGCCTTTTATTCATGTTTTGAATTTTAAAACATAAATTAAACGCATTGTCATTTACAATGCCAGTAGTTGGAACTCTCGCAAAGGAGAGACCTATGGCATACCAAATGCTTGACTCTCCTGCATTCCTGCAGTAAGAGGAACTCATTACAGAAAATAGGGCTTGCAGACTAAATAAGATGTACTGTGTAACAACTGAAGTAAAAGGGCCTGTCCTCATGGGAGGTTACAAATGAAGACAAGGCGGTACTAAGGAGGGACTAACAAGCCTAATAACGAATCAGAAGCTAGCATTTACAAAAAACAATGACACAAGCTAATGACAAATATGGGTGGAGAGTGGGCGGGGCTTCAAGTCCATCCTCTAATACAGCATGGCTCACAGAGCAGCGCAGGCACTGCCCAGGTTCGACCTAAAAAATGGCAGTACAGAAAGGCGTGTTAAGAGAGACAGCTAGGGAAAAGAGAGAAAAAGCTATTTCAGAATGTAAATTTTGTAGTTAATGACTGGATGTTGACACCTATTGTGACATAATTTACTGGATGACCCTTTCACCTTAATTAGCACCCTCCAGGAATGCAAATACTGGGTAAGGCTATCGTAAGGTTTACAATACGGGCATTCTAGGCCTCCATGGTCCGAACGAGACAGCATAGCAGGGTCATAAGGGGAAGGAGGACTGGTGTCTTAGGAGGATTACCATTTCCCTTATATTGCCCGGTATGAAGATGGAGCCCATAAATGGAGGATAGTCAGTTAAAAGTTATTACCCTTTCCCTCCGTCACAGTCAACAAAGAGTGAGGCGGGGCTTCTCACACTGTGTGGACTGTGACAGGAAGGGCTAGGGATCAGGGTAATGAGGATTACCAGTGAGTAAGAGGTTCAATAATGTCCACAACCAGGGTCAGACTGGTCTATAAGGCAAGCAGGCAGTGCTGATGTGCTGATCCGACAGGCCAGAATGTGGGCAGTGTTTTGGGCTTGTTTGTGGTCTACTGGGGCACTTTTTACTGTTGATTTACCTAGCATTGAAGGCACAAATGCACGCAGTTTCACAAACCCTGCAAAACAGCTATACAGCATGTATTTACAAGTTCAAAACTTCCTTAATTTGCAACATGGGCCACTTTCTAGCTATTTAATTCACTAAAAGGGGCCACTTTTATTTTGGTGCTCATGCCTATTATATGTCACAGTTCAATTCCACCCACAATAAATAGCAATAGTTTTAATGCCCTGGACATTTTCAACTATCCAATCCAGTGCTTTCATGGTATAAGTCGCCTCCAAGACTCATCACAATCAACACGACACATGACCAGCACCCCATTTTTAACAGGCGATATGTTTCTTACAGTCACAGATGACATCTGTTTACATTTGCCTCACCTAAAAACAGTTATTTACCACAACAGGAATGGAAATCATTGGATCTATTCCTAAATGGACAATGTGAAAGTTCTATTTCTGGGCCTTTCAAAAGTATTCAATCTATCATTAGTTCGATTTACCGGCTGACAAACAATTGCAGGCAAGGCTTTGCCTGAACACAGGGTTAAATCGATTTTGAGGCACAATTGTTGCGCAGCAGATCCACTATACCTTATAGATTCAATGATACAATGTGAGATAAACATGTTGCAGGCCTGCCACTGAAGAGCCTGTATGTACAGTTTTAAACGCCATGTCGACTTGGCAAGTTAACCCTCTTGCAAGGCCCAAACCTTCCTTTTTATAACATATAAGTCACCCCTAAGGTAATCCCAGAACAGCCCAAGGGCAGGGTGCAGTGTATTTAAAAAGTTGGACATGTACATTTAAGTTTCACATTTCCAGGTAGTTAAACACTCTTACATTTGTTTTTCACTACTGCAAGGCCTATCACTCCCATAGGTTAACATTGGGCGTACCTTATTACATTTTATAAGTGTAATGTCCATTTGGAAAGAGATGGGACCCCCAAGTTTGGTGCCTCTGGAATCACAATTTAAAGTCCTAAGAAAGTTGGCATTTTCTTACTGTAGTCATTAGGTGCCCTCTGCCTGTCTCTGAATACACATCTATAGTGGGTGACAGCTAGCCTTTGTGCATTTTCCCCAGACAGCCACACACAAAGGGAGCTTAGGTGTGATGGGCCATCCACATCCTGGGCAGGATAGGAGGTAGGAGCTAACACTTACATCTGAATAGGCTGGGGTCTGTCCCCACACAAAGGGCTGCATACTCCCTGTAGTGAGTTTAGAGCCAGGGCAGGACATAAAGTGACTTGTGCACTTCCAAGGCATCCCTTTGAAGTCTACCCCACTTCAATGGCCCAACTGGGTATACTGGACCTCTGACACCACCAACTCAGAACACTTTTGGAGCCTGTGGATACTCTGCCAGGAAGAAGTACTGCTGTGCTGCTGAAGGGCTGCCACTCTGCTGGACTGCTACTCTGGAAGAACTGCTTTTCTGCAGTGTTGACCTGCCTACTGCCCTCCTTGCTTGGGTGAGAAGGACTGGACCAACACCACTTAAACCCAGAGTTACTCAAAGGGCTTGCTTGCATGCCGCCTGTTGAAAGTCCCAGTCACATTAAAGACCCCACACCAATCCACAGCCAGCACCTGGACTCTCCATCTGAAAGTTGTTCCCTGCCAAGTGGTGCCAATCCAGTCCTGGGCCCTTAGAAGTGGGTTTAAAGTGCTGCAACTACAAAAACCAACACATCCGCATCATTGCGTGGCTCGGAACTGGCGCATCTCCTTTGACATGATACACTGTCCAAGCTGCCGGGATTGAGGACAACGCATCGCCGGGTGCGCAGCCTCAATAACGACGCATCGCCTCTATCAGAAGGTTTTGACAATGAAGTATTTCCGACTTGCAGGGCTCAGAACTAACGCATTGTCTCCAATTGCTCCTGGAATATAACCCTCAACATCAATGCAACCCCGAACCAAGGTACTGTTTTCAGCAGGACCAGTTTTGTTCCTGTATCTAACCCGCACTCCAACGCCCTGGGCCTGAACCATTGGATTTGACCCGGTCCAGAGCGATTAAATAGCCCCAGTTGGTGCTTTATGCTTTTAAGCAATATATTTCAAGATATTCATAAAAAATTCATAACTCCAGTTCTACTTATTGGATTTTTATCGTTTTGGTCTTCTAAATAAATGAAGCTTTATTTCTCTAAGTAGGTGTGGTATCTTTCTGTGGTGTTTTCACTGTCTTACGGTTTGAAGTGTTACACAAATACTTTACATATTGCCTTCTCAGTTAAGCCTCACTGCTCTGTGCCAAGCTATCAGAGGGTGAGCACAGGTTAATTTAGAGTGTGTATCTAACTTACCCTTACTAGGATTGTGATTCTAGCTTGGACAGGGTATATATCTCTGCCAACCAGAAACCCAGTTTCTAACAGTGTTCAGCTTAAAATTCCCCAAACTGTACACTTACTATGTGTGCCACATCATTGCTGCTCGCTAGGCCTTCTCTGTGAAATGGACTCAGTGGTAGCATGCAGAATAAACACCTCTCTCATAAAACAGCGGAGAACGCTACTCGTCAGTCGATGTACATTGACCATCTTTCCCGTGCTCAAAAAATTCAAAAGTGCCCTAGCACAGTGCTTTCTAGAAAGTATCGCTGAACACTTCAAAGGAGGAAATAAATCCAACAGTTTTATTTGTAGCTATTTGATGTAGCAATCGTACCACATTTTAAGCCGCTTCAAAGCAATGACAAGCGGTAAACCCTCCCACTCATGACAGATCAAACAAGCATTGGAAATGCAATAGGTCTCGCACCATTAGAGTTAGTGCTTTTAGAATTGTTTATGGGTTTTTTTTGTAAATGTTTAGCATTTTTGTTTCCTGTAGCCAATGCTAAAGAATTACAAATAGAAAAAGCCATAAACATTTCTTAAAGCTCTAACTGAAATGGTCTGAGACCTATTGCACTGTGTGAGGGTGAGGGGTTGAGGATGAGTGAGGGTGAGGGTGAGAGTGGGTGAGGGTGAGTGAGGGTGAGGGGTTGAGGGTGAGTGAGGGTGAGGGGTTGAGGGTGAGTGAGAGTGAGGGTGAGTGAGGGTGAGTGAGGGTGAGTGAGGGTGAGGGGTTGAGGGTGAGTGAGAGTGAGGGTGAGTGAGGGTGAGGGGTTGAGGTTGAGGGTGAGGTGTTGAGGGTGAGTGAGGGTGAGGGTGAGTGAGGGTGAGGGTGAGTGAGGTGTTGAGGGTGAGTGAGGGTGAGGGTGAGTTAGGGTGAGGGGTTGAGGGTGAGTGAGAGTAGTTGAGGCTGAGTGAGGGTGAGTGAGAGTGAGGGTGAGTGAGGGGTTGAGGGTGAAGGTTTGAGGGTGAGGGTGAGCACACAAGCTTAGGAGTATGTCTTAGCACAACTTGCCCTCACCAATCACCTTTCACTTCTCAGGGCCTATGGACTTTCAAGGCTACAGATAGCATCTGCCATGTGCCTTAGAGGAACATTTATGTTTTAAAAATGTATTTGACAAATAATTATCGATCCATAGTTCAGCGCCGGCGAGATTATGCATTTTTGATATTTTTTGTTGCTGCACAGGCACTCGTGAGCATCATCTTTACCAGACTATACTATGGGTGGGCCGAGAGTTAGGCAGTCCAGGATCTGGGTGTTGCCATTTTAGAATGGCCCCTTACTTGCCAACTGATGGAGAATTGTTGGGTGGTCTCACTACTACTCGCTGATCTTGTAATTCATGCTCTAATACAAATGAACACTAAATAGCTTTTTATTCACCATCTCAGCAAGAGGCCAACAATTGAATAAGCAGAGTGTGAACCCTTCAGTGAACAGCACCAGTGTAAGTTGTGGATGACTTGAGGATTGTCGCTCATATTTTAACAGATTCGTAACTATTTCACATACATCTTTTTAGTACGAAAGATTCGCTGTTTTTTATTTTCTCATCTCTGATGCATTTTACTTGTTTCTTTTCATTCCTGCATAAACCATAGAGCCAACTCGGCACAAACGTGTTATAATGTGGTCAGAGGGAGGGGCACTAGATGACGAGATGTGGACTACCGCCACATTATGCAAGCTTGCCAGAGCCTCTGTGCCTTGTGGTAAACTACAGCTGTTCTTGAAGTGCTCAGAGCTGCTTCTTCATTCAACGTAAGCCATCGCTTCACTCCAATGAGAGCATCTGAGCATCCTGAAATTGACGTCCTTTGCATAATAAAAGTGTTTACATACCTCAAGCTTCTTTCTCTAGGATTCTTTCTGTAGGATTTCCTTCTGTTTCCTGCTCAATGGTTTCTTCAATGAAATGTTCTTAATTGCTTGTTTCTTTGCTGATTTTTTGGAGAGCAGAACTAGAGCACAGCTTGTAGCTACTCCTTTCAGTCTTTCGTCATATTTCAGTTACTGGTGCGTGTACTGCATCATTGAGGCACACGGCCCTGGTGCTGGGTGTGCAGGGTCGATTTTTACATTGACACAAACATGGGAAATAAGTGGTGCAAATTGAAATTATACTGTTTTCGTGCATGCTATTTAAAAAACAAAAATACGCTATTCCCTCAAAGTTATTACCAGCAAAATAACGAGAGTGTAGTTTGCACAAAGCTCTAAAATAGCACTGGAAACAAAGACAACAAGTGAAAGCAAGTTGCGGTAAAGCGGGTTTGGGCTTTCATTTAATGTTATTCCCGAAATGTGCTCCAGGCAACACGTTAATCTCTTTGTACGTCGTGTTTGTGCTGCATATTTGGAGGCTTGACAATAACATGCTAGTTGGGGCTGAGCAACACCAAAATGGTTAAAGGGACTGTAAGAAGGGACGGTGCAAGGAAAACAAACTGCGAGGGGCGGAAGGAAGGAGACAATGTAAAAAAAATTCAAATGAAAAGAAGCGAGACGGGTCAATTACATGTTCCCTCCAAGCGCAATGCCGCTGCCAGCAGCGGCAGAGCAAGAAAGTCAGCACAAACAAACGGTGCGAAGAGGTGGCTCAACATATAACGATGCCGACTTTGGAGAAGGAGAACAGGGTTCGAGCCTCAGCGTGGGCGGCATCATTAATTATAAATTAAATAACCTGAGATCTCCTGCATATTAAATATAAATAAATAAACAGCGTGCGTGGGGTGAGGGCAGGAAGCTGCCAGCTATTTAAAAAACAAAAATACGCTATTCCCTCAAAGTTATTACCAGCAAAATAACGAGAGTGTAGTTTGCACAAAGCTCTAAAATAGCACTGGAAACAAAGACAACAAGTGAAAGCAAGTTGCGGTAAAGCGGGTTTGGGCTTTCATTTAATGTTATTCCCGAAATGTGCTCCAGGCAACACGTTAATCTCTTTGTACGTCGTGTTTGTGCTGCATATTTGGAGGCTTGACAATAACATGCTAGTTGGGGCTGAGCAACACCAAAATGGTTAAAGGGACTGTAAGAAGGGACGGTGCAAGGAAAACAAACTGCGAGGGGCGGAAGGAAGGAGACAATGTAAAAAAAATTCAAATGAAAAGAAGCGAGACGGGTCAATTACATGTTCCCTCCAAGCGCAATGCCGCTGCCAGCAGCGGCAGAGCAAGAAAGTCAGCACAAACAAACGGTGCGAAGAGGTGGCTCAACATATAACGATGCCGACTTTGGAGGAGGAGAACAGGGTTCGAGCCTCAGCGTGGGCGGCATCATTAATTATAAATTAAATAAACTGAGATCTCCTGCATATTAAATATAAATAAATAAACAGCGTGCGTGGGGTGAGGGCAGGAAGCTGCCAGATATGGAAATACCAGCATCAAAGAAAACAAGACGGAGGGAAGAGAGGGGAGAGGGGAGGGGGGAGGAGAAATGCGACACGGCGGGAAGGGGCAGGCAGGATGACTCAGGGGAGGGGGCGGAGCGGGGCAGAGCGGCATGTGGGTGTGAAGAAGCCGGGCCTTTGAAGTGAAGCTAAGCTTCACTTCAAAGGTGTCGGAGGAATGCGGGCGGCTGTGCACGCGCTTTTAAGCTCAATGCACATGCGCATTGAGCTTAAAAGTCAAGGGCACTGCAAGGAATCGCCACGATTCCTTGCAAGTTAGATAAAGAGTAGATGAGCCCCTATAGTCTCGCTTGCTCGATGCGCATGCGCATCGACAGGCGAGACCTAAAAACCAAGCTCTTCACTCCTTCTTATAACCGGAATCATAAGGCCGATATAACCTGAATTCAGAAATTGAGGGTCTCGCAAGAAACCAGGAGACGGGGAGGGGGGGAAATGTCTGGGGGGGAGGGGGGGAGGGGTGTTGAGTTAACCATTTGTTGAAATCCCACGACACTGCAGCCTCTGTATACGGAAGAGTATATTGGATATGTTACACTACGCAAGTGGCCTACCTGTACTGTAGATGGCTCTCCGTTTGGGAACCGACAAGAAGAAGTGGGTTTGTATGCTCAGAGGGGTAAAATAGAAAACACCAGCTGATGCATTGTGGAGAATATATACTGTCATTGTTTGAAAAAAGCAGCTGTGAATAAAGAGTTAAAAAAATAAATAAATAAATAACCGGAATCATCACAACAGAGCCTTCTCGCCAATCAATTTAATTTCCTAACTGTGAAATATCTTAAGGATAACAGATATAAAACAGCTCCTTTCTTAGAAAAAATAATTCCTTTAGCCTAATGGCTGAGTATTGTTTACAGCACTGTGGCCACATTTTATGGCTGTACTGAAGCGCAGGAATTTGCTGAACTCCAGTTTGTTCTTGAAGGATATGAAGATAGACTGCAATCAATGAAATAGTCTGCCTTGGCTCCTAAATTATTGATGACCTCATCTTTTACAGAATCTGCTGCTTTCTCTCAAACACGCCTTCTAATTCACTAATGCACTAACAGGAATACGCGCATGCAGCACAGGACATGCAAGCCATAGTATTCCTTCTGAGAGCTCTTCGGTCTACATTCGAAGTTCACTCTGGTTCAGAGGACATTCCCTTTTTTGTATTAAGGCTGGATGTCTTAGCACTTGCAGACAGTGGCGGCTACCGGCAATCAAAAAAGGTAGGGCAGCGACGGGGTGGTTAAATAAAAATAATTAAAACCACTTACCTGGTGCTCTGCTTCACTCCTGCCTCGTTGCTCCTGCTCCTCCTCTGAAAGTGGATGGGCTTGGAGGCGCAGGCTCCCCACTCAATCCAGACGCTGCTCTCATAGCATAAGAGAAGCGTCTGAATTGGTCTCAGAGGCTTGGTTTGCTGCTGAGATGGTGGGGTTTCTCCAAACCGGCTTTGGAAGACAGCTGGATTGGAGAAACACAAGTGTGCTTGTCTGTTTGGCGGCCTAAGACGGCGGGTCAAACAGACATGCACACTTACAAGTGCACAGTACTTCTCCCAGCCACTCCCCTCCTTTTGGATGTAAGCAGCTCAGACAGAGATAAATAAAATGATAATAACAATGTTTTATCATAATTTTATTTATCACTTACTGGCAGTGGGGCGAAGGTCCTCCGCCATTATGGAGGAGCCACCCCTGTTTGTAGACGTTTTCCCCTCATGTCTAATCCAAGAGGGCACTCTGGTGAAACATGCAGTGGCAACCTGCAGTCAGGCGATGGCCCCTCTGTTATTGGCTGTAATTAACTATACTGTAAATTGACTAAGTTGACCATGATTAAAAAGCCCCAAAAAGCATGGATTCAAAAGCTCCTGAAAACCATGTGCAGGGTCCATTGTTCAAAAAGCAGACATGAAGGATAAAAAGAACAGCTTAATATTGTGGGAAGTACATTACACAACAAAAAACTTCTGCAATCTAAATATACAACAGTACACACCCTTTACAGTATTTGTGCCTTAGTCATACGCTTGTGTGTAGCATCGTACCCACTTGATACACTAGACCACGACAATTTTATGTGGCCACATTTCTTCCTCAATGTCCAGTTGATCATAGATTTGTATTAATAAACTGCTGCATGCTTGAAGATAAGAAATATGGAGAACAGGTCAAATACATCCAAGTGGCTTATATTGACAAGAAAGTACAGACTCATCTTTTCTAGCCCTAGCAAGCCTCTCCCATCCTCAAAGATGCAGAGGTCTGGATCTCTGCCCACCTCAAGGTGCTGATTTTTGTGTTTCTGAAATAACATGTCTAGAATCATCAGACACTTTTATTATAATAGAGGTTGCCCTAAGAAGAAGCCGAAATTGTTTTCTATGCACGAGAAGAGAAATCAAGCCTATAATCATGTGATAAGAAATCCATGCGGTTCCTTAAGACGGGAAGCAACGATGAAGTGATGGAGCGTACAACAGCAGCATCATTCATGAAAAATACCGAATACCAGAGAGAACATCAAAGTGATCAAACCACCCACCTGACAAACTCAGTGATACCTCCTCTACATCAGTCCCACTGAACATGGTGGAGAATAATGATCCCCTCAACACAGGAGGAGCTAGGACAATGACAATGTGTGCATGAAGGCAATACTTATTAGCTGTTTCAAGTGTTCAATTTGTAACTAAAATAAGTGCAAGACCCCAACGTTTTTCTGAGCAGCTTATTGCTGGTGCTACCCACTGCTGAAGTTGCAAAATATCAATGGTATATCTAATCTTGATTCCACCTCTTGTCTCTTCGTTCCACTACCCTAAACAAAGTTTTAACTATGCCGGGGTAATCCCAAAAATTATGCCTTGTTTTGTAATTATGCCGCAATAGTTAAAAAAGTATAGCATGGGAGCGTGGGGACAGCATGATTGACCATTTATAGTGATATTGTTTAGGCGCAAAATGCGTCCTCTGCCCAAGATGGCCGCGCAATAAATTTTTTGCACTATATACCATATTTACAATTTCACATAATTTCGCGAAAGAAAAATGCACACATTTCACACACCACTAAATACAAAGTGCATTTTATTTGTTGCAAACTTGTACTACAACTTAAACATTGTATTATTTTAAAATGCATTGACCACCAACTATCTATTTTTGTTTGCAAAAAGATTTATTTGAGCAAGATTTGACATCGGTTAATCTCAATTTATAACAACCATACGAATCTGAGCGGATTGAATATCTGTTCGAAAAATATACTTTCCCGGCCAGAGTAACTTAAAGTTTGAAAAGCTATGGCCCATATATTTCTCATTTTTTCACGCAGCGCAGCAAACCACCTTGCTGTGCTGTGTGAAATGGAAAGGGCTGGAATGCTGCATATTTAACATTATATGGCGCATTCCTGTCCTTTCTACATGTGCTGCAGCACACGTAGAAGGAGGAAACAACGAGGAGAAATAAAGATATTTTTCCTTGTTAAGCCTCACCTGGGAAGGTGTTGCATTTGGACACATTCTCAGGTCTGCCACTATTGGTAAATCTGGGAATGCATCAAAATCTATGGTTGGGTGATTTGAGAACACCCACGCTCCACCCATGGAACACCTCCCTGGGGCAGAGTAAATCAAGGCAGCGATTTGCGCTGCCTTACGTTACTCCAGATTTTTTATCAAGCGGTGCAGGGCCACGCAAGGTGGCCTTGCATGGTTTGATAAATCTCACTTAGGTTTGGGTTGCCCTAGAACCACATTGTGTGGCGCCGCAAATCCTTGATAAATCTGGCCCTATATCTTTAACTTGCAACAGAGTGTGTGCAATACAATTTCAGAGACACAACATATGATAACAAGTCTTGCTTTTCTGGCCACAGTCTTTCAACTGTTTTCAATTCTCAGACTCCATCAGGCTTGACTATCAGGAACCCCTCTCTGTACAGGTGCCTGGCTGATCTCTGACACCCACTGCTGGTCCTGTTGTATTTAAAATGCAGGGTTTGCCAACATCTTCACCTTGCATACTACATTTCATTATGAGGCCTACAGCTTCTATTAGCAACCAAACATTTATTTAGGACTTACCATACAATAAAGGGGAATCCCTATCCTTGTCTTCCATGCACCTTGCCCTCTGTACTCTATGGACCACGTTCCCTCCTCTCTTGCATCCTACAAGTTGGGCAGTCCTCGCGTAACGATACAGTTTCTCATGCAGCCTCCAGAGACAAAACCTGAAGGAAGAGATGATGACACTATCTACACATCTGTCCGAAAACTTTGAATCTATTGGCCCTGGAGAGGTTACACATCAGGTGGGAGGGACTAGTGCCTTTTTTGTAGATAATATTTTATCTTTAAGATATAGAGCCTGGCAAGGAAAAACAGGGAAGTAATAATACATAGTAATTTACCAGTTGCGTAAAAGGTTGAAGGGAATTAGTGACGTGGTAACATATGTCAATCTTGTAGGGCAACTAAAAGAGTAGACTGCAGAAGGTCAAGCTCAAGCTTTCGATTCAAGTGATGTGAAGATCACACATGATGGAAAGTGAAAATGTAATCAAACATAATGGATAACAGTGATAACCAAAATGGAGTCTCAGAGCAACAGTTGGGATTCAAAAGGTGAATTTATGATCCAATGGTAATCTAACAGTGACTGACGTATTCTTGGCTGATTAAAGCAAAGGCTTTCAAGTGCAATTATGAATTCTGAATGGGTGTCCTACACTGCCCACCTACAAACCTTTGCATGAAAATACATCTTCAGCTGCAGTCATAGTGTGTTGGTTAGTTAGTGAAATAATTGTAGATGATTTTGACAATTTACCAAATATATATATTTTTAGCAGATGTCATGAAGACGACTGTATTGATCCTAAATGTTTCTATATTCATCTATTTCCATCAAAACATTATTTTCAACAGTTCATTTAAAGAAAGGTATGTTTAGAGTGACAGAAGAGACTCTAGGAATGTCTACATGTTAGCTCAATTTCAACGATGGTCATGTTCTTCCTAACAATTAGGCCACAATTGTAAGATAACAGGAAAAGAGTATGATTGTAAGATAACAGGAAAAGAGAACGCTAGCTTCTGTGTTTTGAAAATGGCTCCTTGTTCAAAAAACAGGAAGCCAGCCTATGTAGCGGCAAATGTGATTTTTAAGCTCAGCCAGATGACCGGAACCTGCTGCCCTAATCTTGTAGGCGACAGCTCTGAATGCTTCAGCTTAGCCAGATTGACTTACTGGTCAGTCAGCCCCTGAGTGCCAGGGTGCATTAAATAGATTAACAAGTTTAACTAATTTTGCAGTCTAAAAAACAGGAGACTACAACGGGTACATTTGAAATCTATTTTGGAAATGTTCAAAGTTTTACATCTCCACATATCGCTATTATAACATAATGAAAGAGCAAAAACAAGTGAGACTATTTATTGAACAACAATGTTTCGTTATTCTGGAACAGCAGTACCCACAACAAGTAATACTCACAATTCCTGACAGGATGACCCATAAAAATCACTAAATAAACCTGACCTCAACCCTCTAGTAAGATATGGCACAAAGCAGACAGGCTTAACTTTGAGGTGATGTGTAAAGTATTTATGCAACACTAAAATACTTGAAGTTAAAATACAAAACAAGAAAAATCCCAAAACTAATCAGAAAAATAGACTAAAACTTAATATACACAATGACACCAAAATGACAAAATCCTTTAAGGGGAGCCTGAGATATGATTGGTTTAAACTTTAGGAAGAAATAGCACAAATAAGCACTAAGTGCCACGCTGGTCAATCGTCACAGCAGACCAGGACCTGGGCGCAATTTGATGCTGACTGTGATGGAGCACGGGCCGGAAACACCAACTAGGTTCGTCCTGGTCAAAGATCTTATCTGATGACTTTAGTCCTTCGAGTCCCAGTCCCACACACGAGTACACTTCTAAATCCCCAGAGGGCCTCAGTAAAAGCACTTAGAGATTCGCAGAGAGGCAGGTAGAGCCCAGTCCAAGCCGAATTGCAACTGATCAGCTAGGCAGTTGCAGGAAAGGTCTCTTGCATATTCTTGTATCCCTGTAGCTTGAACGGGAGGTCAGGCTTATGACTTTTGGAGTTCAATTCATTGGATACTAGAGGGAGAGCAGTTAGAGTCCTTTTGGGGCTCTTCTCGGGTCTCAGAGAGCAGGTTCAGTCCTCTTCTGATCTTCCTGAGGTCCATGAGTGTTCTGCAATGTGTATCTGGAGATGTCACATTTATGCCGGGTATGGGTTAGTGGTTGGGAAGGACTTCTGGGGATGCCCTACCCAGTAGGGTAAAGATTTCCAGGGCTAGCCCTACGCACTTTGGTCATTTTCAGGGCCCCCAGAGATGGCTGAAGTCTTTGGCCACACTAAACCTGGGCTGTGAGGGCTGGGAGTGTGTCTGGGAAGTATTCTGTGGTAATCCTAAAGTCCTTCCACATCTAACACTCCAGATTTAGACAGTCCCTGTGCCCCCAACAGATTGCAAGACAGAAGTCTTGTAGGACAAAGCTAAGCTTTCAGCAACCAGACACTGGATACACACAAATTTCTTTTGCATTCTGCTTTACTACTTTGAAGTGCGCCCCCAGTGTCATATGAAAACCCCCAGGAGACCTGTCAAGTGGGTCTTGACCCCCCAGCAGGATCTGACACTGTGATGGGAACAAAAAAAAACACCCTGATTGAGGCCGCTCTGGAAGGAAAGTCAAAAGAAGGTTTAGGGCTAGCTACAAATGCTTGGGACAGGGAATGCTTTTTTGAATTTAATCAAGTCCTTAGGCCCAGCCCACAGCCCATCTTGTCAAGGGCACAACTACACCCATTTGTATCGGTTTCTGAGGTAGAGATATCATTTCTTAAACTTAATACTGTATCCCAAAGTTTTCATATGGAACAACCAAACCTGCTACAATAAGAATAGCTTTGAGGGGCTAGTCATGATAAGGATATGGTTAACATTAACCTTTACACGGCCTACTTTTAAATACCATGCACCATCCCTTAATGGACAGAAATGCTTACTTAAGGATGACTTATTAGTATTTAAAAGGAGCATCTAGGTCTGTACCAAAAGGGGTTAATTTGACAGGGCGAATTTGCATTTAAATCTGCACAGTCCAGCTACTGGTGGCGAGCCTGCAATCATGTTTCCATTGATAATGCTATGGGTGGCACAATGAGTGCTGTAGTTCACTCATGTCATTTAACTTACCTGCCCTGGGTACACTTTGGGCACCATTTACTATGGACTAATAGGTAAGTTAAATATGCCAATAAAGGGTATATCAATTCCACCATGTTGAAAGGAGGAGCACAAACACTTTATCACTGATTAGCAGATGTAAAGAGGACAGAGTTCTAAAGCCAGCAAAATAGGGTTCAGCAAAGAAAATGTCTAGGTGACCGTGAATAGCAAATTTATAATACTAATGTATTCCATTACCTTAAACTTACTGCTGGCGTATAGTCAGATCGAAAGTAGTTCCAATCAGGAGCAGAAGAATAACCCAAGAGCACATATTATATTTGTGTGACTCAAAGTACATAAAGTGTCTCTCCATGTGCAAAGGGCCTGTTTTGTACTCAATTGGTACTGAAAAGTGACAATGGAAAGTTGGCCATCCTAGGTGTCCTCCAGTTTTGCATTTCACCTAAATGAGAAATAGCCTTACATGGTACCACATAAGACAACTGACTAATTTAGTTGATGGGTAAATGTGAATCAAAGAGTGTAAACAATAACAGTAATGATATCATAAGTACAACCCTAGAAATAATATCAACTTTCGCTTATGTAGGGTGCTGAAGAAGAAACGAAATGGCAAACATGGTAACTTGAACATGTCGCAGATGCCCTTTCAAGATTGTCAATACGTCAGGCACTGGCCACTGTGACAGCAGGTATATTAATAGTCAATAATTAGAAGGTCAGATGTCGGCTACAAAGGATGACAGTATAGTAACAAGAATTGGAAGCCTGCAGGCCTCAACTGTGAAAGCGGAATGTGAACTCAGTGGCATTGCCAAAGTATTTTATTTTCCCAGAAGGTTTCCTGGCAGGCATCTTGGAAAAGTTTTTCATAAAGCTTAAGCAAAAGTGCACGAGGGTGGGAGAGGAAATATTCCTTCATTCATTACAATGCCAGGTACTTACGTCACATGGGAAGAGTACATGCCTTGCAGTTAAAACAAACTGAGAGCGAAATTCTCCTTGCTCAGGACAAACACAAGAATAGGGAGGAAAGGCATTGAAATTGGACCAGTGAACAGACAAATAGGCAAGAAAGCTATTGAGTGATGAGCAAGGGGCAGACTTAAAGACTACTCTAACTCTTTATTAGTTGTAATAGGCCTTCGTTAAACAACGGCTAAAACTGTTTCTTGGTGGGACATAAAAAAGACCAGTTACCAGTCAGTTGTTTCAAAAAAAGCAATTATCCACTGCAGAACACTAAGTGAAATCAAGATAGTGTCACACTTCCAAAGTGCTGAAAATACCTATCCTCTGTTTTCATTCTTACTAGCAACAGTTAGGCCTCCTTAACAGGGGTTTCAGGTCATCGCCAGGTTTAGTTCCTGGTGGTGCCCGGTGCAACAGTCTTTTTTGGCCCCCTCCCTCCCAAGACCTCTTTCTCTGTGAATTCCCTCACTACCACTCTCCAACAGTGAATCTCATCTCTCCGTAGCCTCTCTATGACATACATTTTAATTTTTTATAGCGCTACTCATAATTCACTCACACTCACCTCTGTGATCTGCATGGTACTCGTCCTTTGCAGCAGGCACATGAACCCTCCACGCTACTTAAGGACGAGTCAAGCCATCAGACAAAACTCCGATCTCTCACCAGTAGGAGCATTAATCTCCAAAGATATCGAGACATTTTTATTGTTGCCTGAAAATTGCCGGAAGCACAAGGAAGTTCAAATGCTTTTGGTGCAATGATGCCTAAATTGCAAGCAGGATAGTTTTTGTGCAGGAAGGGACACCTTCCTGCACAAAAACAATCCTGGGAAGCATATTCCTCTTTCTATGAGGGAACACCCTCGCAACGCCCAGGGACTGCCTTCCCAAGGCAGAGTAACACAACGCAGCGATTTGTGCTGCGTTGCATTACTCCAGATTTTGGAGCTATTCTGTACCAAGGAAAGTGGTTTTGCATGGCATCAAAAATCTGTCTAATGGTTTGCGTTGCTCTTGCACCACACTGTGTGGCGCGAGAGCGATGCAAACGACATCATAAATAGGCCCCATACGGTATTTTTTCTTAGCAGTTTTTGCACCTGCAAAAATTGCGAGACTCAAAACGAAAACAATATTGCTTACCGTGGATTTGTCATGACATGCGTATGCTTTGCAACGTTTAACGTTTCGACAACACTGCGGCTAACTTTACTAATAAATCCAACAGAAGTTGTGCAAAGCTGTGCCCTTCAAAATTATTATTTTTTCAGTAGTTTTGGGACTCATTCCAGGCCAATTTATTGAGTTCCGATCCAATTTAAGAATAGGTTTAATCATGGGTTAGACAATCCATACAAAAAACACAAGCTAAACTAAAACTGCCAAATTAAATGAATGGAATAGCAACCAGTGGAGTAACGCAAAATGATGAGTCCCCTCTGCAGAATGTGATAAGGGTCCCCCTTATCTCCCTTATCTCCCAGATATTCATCGGCCATGGACTGAATGACCCCACCCTTAAAGGGTAGGGGGCCCCATGCACCACAGGGCCTGCAGACACCTGTGTTACACCCCTGATGGCAACACATGTGCTCTTGGAATCCTGATCCAGAAAACAACATGCCTGACGAAGAACCAACAAGATAACCCGCACCTCTTACTTCCCTGCTTATATGGCAATACGCAAGTTCTGTCCTGTTCTTAAGTAACTGTAGGTAGATTTATGTAAGTGAGTATAAAGCGGGATTAGGCATCACACTGCTGGCAAATTAAGGCAGGGTTAAACTGGCCAAGAGGGCAATCTGGAAAATACTCGAAGGGTTGGTCTGACTGGTCAGTGTGTGGGCTATTTTTTGGCTGTTTGTGGGCCTGGTTTATGGTCTGAGGAGCTATTTTTACTGTTGATTTTCCTGATATTACCATAACGATTGCCTGCAGCAAGCACAGGCGCCCATATGTTGCAAAACACTTATATAGTGTGTCTTTACAAGTTCAAAACTGCCCTGATTTGCAGATGTGGACCACATTTTAGCTATATGATTCAATATGTGGGCCACTCTTATTTTGATGGCTGGGACTATTTTTCTGTCCGAGTCCAACGCTGAATTTAGGTTCTCATGTCCTAGAAAAGCAGACATAGGTACACCGATTTGTGATGGGTCCCTCATGATGAAACTCTTTATGTGTGGTTCCTGAAAGGCGAACTCTTAAAGAAAGTTTACTTCCACAATCCATACCTGATTGCCCGTAAACTTAGATGCACATAAAATGCCCATAATGAACATAAGTTGTCAAACCTGATCCACAATCTCAAACTGGTAGCCTTTTACCCTTTTAGCCTTTAGCATTTATACATGCAATAAAAAAAATACTTGAATGTCAGAATTGCCACCTTTGTAAATTTGGGGTCAGCAGTGGGCTTCTCCGAGTTTCTTGGTCAGGGTATCTTGCAAAAATAGAGAACAAGCTTGCAGGTAAAGTCCCACCCTGGAAATTCACATCACCAAAATATAAATACAGAGATAGAAATATGCTTTGCATGATGGCGCCTGCTTAGGAACTGTGATGGCAATGTTTGGGCCACTGTGCTTAGTCTACAGTCATTGTGAAGATGTCATGGGAGTGTTAGTTTAAATACTTTGGCAGTATAGACACTGGTATCATCTCTTTAACTTTAACCTGAGGTCTAACTCTACTTTCTTGATGCTTGATTCCGGTCCAGAGAAGACATGGCTTGGCAGTTCGGGCTGGACTGTTCCCATGAGGCACAAGGTCAAGACTGATTTGCATATAGCCATGTCTGAACTGGGGTGGCTTGGTGAGCAAACTAATGATGGATTAAACCCTGATCTGTGACTGGGGGTGAATGTTTTGCCATTGTGCAACATTCCATCCATCATCTTGTTTGTTTTGCTGTTTAACTCTACTTTCTGACATTATAGTCTGTAAAGTCAGTAATCGGAGAGTATATGGGTAACCTGAGCCCAAAGCCACAACCAAGGCACTATGAAAGCCCTTCATGCACCGAGCAGCCCGAGTGCAGTGAGCAAACATGGTCTACTACTGCATAGCAGCTGGCTGACTGAGCATTCCTGGACTGTTTGAGCTTGATGATTGCTAACTTCACATCAGGTCATGGAAGTGGTCAGTGGACACATAACTTGCAGGAAATTGGATGCCTAACTGACTGATACAGACCTGGCATCACATTTTGCCATCTGTGGCTGTATTACACAGGGTGCCTTGGGGAAGCAATTGGCATTTGCGTGCACAGGTCATTTTAGTATTAGAGAAAGGGCTGCAGATGCTTGTGCGGCCCCTTCTGTAATACAGATAGCGCTAGCGCACATAAAGCGGCAGCGCTATCTTTCGGGGGGCATTCCCGCATTTGTATGGGGGCGTGCACCAACCAAATTATGAAATCCCTTTGCCTCTGCGCCGTATTACAGACGCGGGCGCAGAGGCGACGAAGCCGTCAGGAGGTGCACTGACAGTGCGCCACCTAACAGGAGGTGCACTGTCAGTGCGTCCCCTGAGAGCAGCCCTCTGGAAGTGGGAAAGGGGGTCCCATGGACCCTCCAGACATCCCCTTGCAGGCAAATGCAATCAGTGACTGCACCCGCCTGCAAGGGGATCTCCAATCCCTTTAAACGGTCAGGCGGATTGCCTCCTGCACTGCGAAAACAGAGAGCAGCTTTAAATCAGCCACTCCGTTTTTCACATGAATGCGCTGCCCTGGGTAGAGTGCGAGTTTGCGGCTGCCCTGGGGACTGATCATTCTATGTAATAGAGTGCACTTTCCCTGTTTGAGCCCCACGCACCTGTTTAAGGCGCATCGGGCGCAAACAGGAAAAGTGAGAACTTTACATAATAGGGCTCCCTGGAGAGAAAATAACTTTCCCATCAGAAACAATGTTTCATCTCCATGCTCGCAAACACACTGGCATTGTTGATTTATTGAGTGTAAACTACTTCATTGAAGCAGTGCATGGATCACATAAGAGAAAAGCAGGTGGCACTTTCCTCCCTGATCATGATCTCATTAAGTCCAATTCACAAGGGGCCAAGGTAAAAGAGCCAGATGGTTCATCACACCTGTGCTAATCCCCTCACGAACCAGACCACAAAAATTCAAAATGAGTATTCACTTAGAGTCAAAGGAGCACATGAGGGCTGTTGTTGTGTCACGTAGCTAAAGATATTAAAAATCACATAGAAGTGATCTTTTGATGACTGGATCATCACTCATCTTCTTTGTTGAAGTAGTTAAGGAGTCAAAGACATAGCATCCATTGTGGTCCCAAGGGTGCCGGCGCCTTGGGAACAGCAAACAGAGGTACAGATCATAAAAACGCAGCAGAACTGCAGGCCTTCCATAAGGCGGGTCAGGCAGCAACACCCTGTGACATCATCCGTGTTCACTATTTAAGTCGATTCAATTGGATTCACAACTCCTTTATTCAATCTTAGGAAAAGATCATAAAAGTACAAAAGTAAAAAAAGGTACATTTAGTTTTACATAAAGTATACATACAAAATGCAGTTCACTGTATACAATTTCCCATGTTACAAATTCATGGATCTTAAAAAACAGTTAATTAATTCCGAATAATCTCCATGGATTTTCTGCTTTGGATGGCCATTTTAAGAAAACAACAGACATGAAAACAAATTTCCAGACTTTTAGGAATTGAAGATAGATTAATGTCACCCTACATGTCGAAAAGCAGACCTAATCAATGGATTTTTACGACATAGTTGAAAGACTTTTCGATAAAATCCACAAAAGAACATAAAATGCAGTAAAGACTGTTCCAACTTATGATCACAGGGACGGGGGTGGGGATTACTTGACTCCAAAAACCTTCAGTTCCATAAAAGCAAAGTAAACGCCAAGCCACCTCAAACCTGAATCTGAAAAAAATAGATCATTCCCACCGAGTTAGCTCTAGTGTTTGGTACAGTGCAATCTCTTGTGCTGCAAACATAGTATAATAATAGCAGATAGTATGCTTACTGGAGGGCTCTTGAAACTCCAGAAATCTATGTTTTACCAATTTGTTGGTAGAACTGGTGATAAGATCACTACTTAAGTCAAAGCAGTAGGAAGGCTGCACAAACTTGTGAACCACCACTTTTCAACATACAGCAAGTGATAACTACGTTGATGGAGTATCGCTTTTCAACTGCTCCTGCCTCGGGTACCTTCGGAGACAGACTAATTTGTGAGCTTTAAAATTACTTCCCTCAGCACCATGACTCTGCATCAAGTTCAAAGGATTCCTCAAGGAGTCTAGTAAAACAAGAAGTGGCAAGGTCAATAGGGTTGCTTGAATGCCAGCCTTTTGACTTTGTCAACGCTTGTTTAGTTTTGCCATGTTTCTTACAAAACTTTATTGATGTGGAGGGTACCCGGAACACATTATTCTAAATCTAAACGAAGACCGGCTAAAAGCAACAGCAACAAAAAAACAAGCATTTGCAATGCAATAGGTCTCGCATTAGGAAAGTTTGAGCTATTGGTATTGTAAATGACAAATTTTTATTTATGTGTTGGTTTTGAAATTAGCGAAATTAATAGCTTTGTCATTTACAATGCCAATAGTTTTACCTTTCGCAAATGTGACACCTATAGCATTTGTAATGCAATATGTGTTGTATTTACGTGACTTAGATGTATTGATATTACAAATAACAATGGCTTTTAATTTTTTTAAATAATTAATACTTAAATAAAAGTTATTGTAATTTATAATGGCAATAGCTTAAACTTTTGTAAATACCTTTTGTGAAGATTATGTTCAGTGTATTTTATTGTGACGAAAATCCAAGAACAGAAGTGAAATATTAACATCTTTTTGTGACATTTGTAATAAAGCTTGAAACATTTAGAGAACATATTTGAACCAGTTGTTGAATGGTTGCACAGATTGATGCAGTGGTGGCGCTGAGTGATGTGGTGGCGACGAGTGATGCTGTGGCGTTCAGTGATGCAGTGGTAGCGCATAGTGATGTTGTGGTGCCCCTGAGTGATGCTGTGATGGTGCTGAGAGATGTGTGGTGATGCGATAGATAGATAGAGTGAGGGCGATAGATAGATAGAGGGAGGGCGATAGATAGATAGAGGGAGGGCGATAGATAGATAGAGGGAGGGCGATAGATAGATAGAGGGAGGGCGATAGATAGATAGAGTGAGGGCGATAGATAGATAGAGTGAGGACGATAGATAGAGTGAGGGCGATAGATAGATAGATAGATAGATAGATAGATAGATAGATAGATAGATAGATAGATAGATAGAATGAGGGCGATAGATAGAGTGAGGGAGATAGATAGATAGATAGATAGATAGATAGATAGATAGATAGATAGATAGATAGATAGATAGATAGATAGAGTAAGGGCGATAGATAGATAGAGTGAGGGCGATAGATAGATAGAGAGAGGGCGATAGATAGATAGATAGATAGATAGATAGATAGATAGATAGATAGATAGATAGATAGATAGAGGGAGGGAGGGTGATAGAGGGAGGGTGATAGATAGATAGAGGGAGGGCGATAGATAGATAGATAGATAGATAGATAGATAGATAGATAGATAGATAGATAGAGGGAGGGCGATAGATAGATAGAGGGAGGGCGATAGGTAGATAGATAGATAGAGGGAGGGCGATAGATAGATAGATAGATAGATAGATAGATAGATAGATAGATAGATAGATAGATAGATAGATAGATAGATAGATAGATAGATAGATAGATAGATAGATACCGTACAATCTATTCCAGTTCCAAGGAAAAGAATCATGTCCACATTAAGACCGGGGTAAGAAGGGAAGGAAGGGGTACATAGATTAATATAAAACAGTAACATTAATATCCATCAATGGTAGGGGGAGAAAGAGGAACCCAGTTTTTGTACCACATAAAAAGCCCTCTATGGAGTACAAAGGGTCTAGGCAGCAGTTTACTTAACAGGTCAAACGCACAGATTTTTCTTCCTGCACTTGCCTGGGGCCGCCTGGCTCAGTGCTTACACTATAAACAGTTAAGGGAGCCAGGCGACGGAGCTACACGTCACAAGGATAAGGAATGAAAGAATGGAGAGATACACCAGACAAAGTGGAGATAGATGAAAGAATAAAGAGAAAATGCAGAGAATGGATGGATAAAAGGGAGAGGACAGATGAGGAATGTGCGGAGAGACGCAGGGGATAAGGGAAGGAGAGAAAGAGAACAGAGAAATGCAAGGGAGAATAGAGACTAAGAGTGAAGAGCAAATGAAAGAGTGGAGAAAAACAGGTAGTACAGAGAAAAGAAGAGGGTTCAGAGATGCAAGGGAGAATGGAAAGGTTCCGGAGCGAGATGTAGAGCCTAGAGAGCAGAGACAGAGGAGTTGGTCTGGAGAGAAAGAACGAAAGACAGAGAAAACGAGACCTATTGGCTATCTCAATGCTAATGCAAAGCTGCACTTCAACACCTCGTCAGGAGTGTAAATACAACTACACTGTGTGTGATGCTGGAGACCAAGTGGTGCTGTGTTCTCCAGCTTTATTGCGAACGCACATCATTTAGAAGTAATAACTGTGTTGAGTTAATTTTATTGGTGCGTTTGCTTTTAGTTGTACAACACACTCATTTTTTGATAGGATAAAATATGGTGAATGATAGGATAAAATATGGTGAATGATAGGATAAAATATGGTGATCAGAGTTTATTATAGAATTAAAGTGTGCTGTATGTTTATCATTTTTTATTGCCTTTTGTAATGCGAGTGTGGTTTATTATACATATCAAATTATGTCACAATAAATAGGAATTATAAAGTACTGTTCTAAAGTGCTTCCTTTGCTGAAATCGTGTGTTTCATCTAGTTGAAGGCAGTGTTCCTGATAGCACGCAGCGCTGGTTCCTGGGGAAAACAGTCACAAAAGGTCATGCGTCCGTTTCCACATTCTAAAGTGACACAAAGACCCAAAATCGAGTAAAAACGGACTCTGACAAACCCATGTACAGAAAAAGTTGTGTGGATTGTAGGTCGAAGCGAATCTCATATGCGCAACATTGGGGAAAGGACGCTGTACCTTTTAGTGTTTGCAGAGTGCCGCCACGCTGCCCGTGGCGACCCGGAAGCTCTTGGAAGCTCTTGGCCGGCCGGCCAATCCGCTCGCGGCCGACCGGAAGTCCCGCCTCCCCAGGTCCGCGAGCTGCCGGCGCATGGAGCGCCCTGCCGTCCGGTGTAGCCCGGGTCCCCAGGAGGGGGCCGGGGAGAAGGAGGAGTGTGGCGCCTGTTGCGGGGCTCCTCTGACCTGAGGGAGCCCCGATTTAGTTGGAGACGCGACGTGAGGAGCCCCGCCGGAAGAGCGCAGTTGGTGAGTGGGGCCCAGGGCTGATGTAAAGTGCGTGCGTGCCTGTTTGTATGCGTGGGGGGGGGAGTGTGTGCGTGTGTGCGCGAGGGAACGTGTGTGCACATGCGTGACTGTGTGTGATTGAGAGAGAATGCGAGGTAGCGGATAGTGTGCCTGTATGGGTGCTGTATGCCTGCGTGTGCATGCGCGCGCCTGTGTGTGTGTGTGTGCGTGCGTGCATGCAGAGAGGTGGGGGCTGCCTGTGTGTGAGCAAGGGCTTTGCGCATGCGCAGCGGCTTTGCGCATGCGCAGATACCAGACGCTCGCTCCCGAGGTCAAATCCGACCCTGAAAACGCTCGTAACACTTTGGTGTCCACTCTCCTGAAAACGGATCACATTAGTTGTCGAGCTGACAGCATTCATGCTTCGCATGAATGCTAACGTCAGCTCGACCTAACCATTTGGGGCACCAAAAGCACATTTTGGCATAGTAGACCCTGTACTGGTGGAAACTATGCGTGAAACTGTACTTTT
Organism: Lissotriton helveticus; assembly: GCF_964261635.1. Classification (NCBI taxonomy): domain Eukaryota; kingdom Metazoa; phylum Chordata; class Amphibia; order Caudata; family Salamandridae; genus Lissotriton; species Lissotriton helveticus. Next base: position 998,873,305 of record NC_136067.1, read on the forward strand.
TGTGAAAGGGCAGAATGCCGTCATCCATACTGAGGTGCGCCAAAGGCTGAAGTGGGCTGACCCACTGCCCCATGCTGTATGCTGTAGTGGGTGGAAGAAAAACTTGAATGACACTATAACAGACCAATTAACGCTGTCTGAAAAGCCCCTGTAAGTAAGTATGCTATACATATAATTTTAGTAAAATCGAAAGGCCTTGGCTAATGCCAGATGTAAAATTACATGGGGAAAAGCCGATGATAATTATATTAATACAAACTTTAGAAACCCATACAGGATTTGTATAGGAAAAAAATAACAGAGCTAAAACTGTGGAAATATTGGAAATACATCAAATATAATGCATGCGTTTATGAATTTGTTTTCGGAAAGAGCTATTATAAAAAAAAGTCAACACACTTGCTCCAGTGTATTTAGGCTGCCATGTCCCTTCCAAATCCAGAACTGCATTATGTATATTGCTTGCTTTCGTAGGCAGCTCAGAAGGGAACAAAGGATGTTGTGGTAATAGGATTTTGAGTCCCTTTAAAGGCTTTTAGCAGTAAGCATGCTTTCTAACATACAGCTGTCAAATCAAACTTAAACACTAATGCACCACCACTTCAATCATGCATCATCAAATCGCATCTTACATACATTAAGCCTTGTCTTAAACGAATGTAGCATATTTCATGTGATAAAGCGAAGACTGTCACAGTTTTCGTTTTACTGTTATTTTATTTCATTATTTTCTGTATGACAGAACAACACTTGCCCTTTTTAAATGCTTTATTTACTTACTTACAAGTAACTAGGAGAATGTAGGCAGGCATCTGGCACTACACAGATCGCTGGACATAAAATAAAAAGTACTCTGAGTAAACCAATAGGTCACCCGTTTTACAGAGAAAAGAGGTTGTGCAGTTAGTAGAAAGACATGTTTTGCATGTAATTTCCTGTAATTCTGTATGTTTTTCTTTAAATGACCTGTACAATATAGTGTTGTTTATTATTAGGGCTCCCGATTTTATGATATTTATTTTTTAATATTTCCGTCTGTATTTATCTATATTTATTTTTTGGACATCTACTGACATCCCTCCTTCACAAGACCTCTGTGATACACTCGGCACCTTTTTCCACCACAAAATCAAGAACATCTACGACAACTTCGACGAAAACAACCAACACACTGAACCCTCACCGACCACCCCCGACACCCTGAAGCGAACAATCGACAACTGGACAGCCCTCACCACCGAAAACACTCTGAAGACGATGAAGTCAATCCACTCTGGAGCCCCCACGGACCCCTGACCACACCACATCTTCAACAGAGCCGACGACACCATCGCACTAATGCTCTGCCACATCATCAACCACTCCCTGGCGACTTCTCCTTCCCCGACGACTGGAAACACGCTGAGGTCAACCCCCTCCTGAAGAAACCCTCGGCAGACCCCACTGACTTAAAAAAATACAGACCCATCTCCCTGCTCCCGTTCCCAGCGAAAGTCATCCAGAAAGCCATCAACAACCAACTCGCCACATTCATCGAAGAACACAACATCCTCTCAATTCGGCTTCAGAAAAAAACACAGTACAGAAACCGCCCTCCTCGCCACAACAGACGACATCGGCACCCTACTGGACAAAGGAGAAACAGCAGCCCTCATCCTCCTGGACCTCTCTGTGGCATTCAACACAGTCTCTCACTGCACCCTAATACGCAGAATCCACAACTCAGGGATCCAAGACAAGGCCCTCGATTGGATCCGCTCCTTCCTCTCCTGCAGAACGCATAGGGTCAGTCTCCCCCCTTTCCTCTCAGACTCTACACCTACCACCTGCGGAGTCCCCCAGGGCTCCTCCCTCAGCCCGATGCTCTTCAACGTCTACATGTCTCCACTCGCCCGATCGTCAGAACCAACGGACTCAACATTGTGTCACAAGCAGACGACACCCAACTCATCATCTCCCTATCCAACGAACCCAACACGGCCAGACACAGCTTTTGAAAAGGATTGGAAGCTGTCGCCAAATGGATGAAAAACAGCTGCCTCCAACTAAACACCAATAAAACGGAAGTACTCATCATGGGCCCAAACCCAGATGCCTGGAACGACACCTGGTGGCCCCCCGCCCTCGGAAGCCCGCCCACCCCCACGGAGCACGCACGCAACCTGGGAATCATCCTGGACCCAGATCTCAAAATGGACCACCAGATCAACTCTGTCACGTCCTCCTGCTTCCGCACCCTCCGCCTCCTACGCAAGACCTTCAAATTGATCCCTCTCAAATACAGAAAGACCGTCACTCACGCCCTGATCATGAGCAGACTCGACTCCGACAACGCACTCTACGCCGGAACAAACAAAAACCTCACCCGCAAGCTACAGAACATCCAAAACGCTGCCGCAAGACTGGTCCTCAACCTACCAAGACACTGCCACATCTCCCAGCACCTGCGCACACTCCACTGGCTCCCCATCGAAGCTAGAATCACCTTCAAGATGCTAATCCACGCTCACAAGACCCTCCACGACACCGGACCAGCATACCTGAACAGCTGACTCAAATTTCACGCACCCCAAAGGGCCCTACGATCAGCCCAGCTCTCCTACGCCGTGGTCCCCGGCGCCAGAAAGACCAGAACGGGTGGCCACTCCTTCTCCTTCCTCGCAGCCAGAGCCTGGATCAACCTGCCGCTCCACCTCAGACAGTCAACACCGCTCCCAATCTTCACAAGAAACCTCAAAATCTGGCTCTTCGACAGACCCCCTTCTTGATGGACCGGAACCTGCAACCCCCCCCCCCCCTAGCGCCGTGAGACCCTTACGGGTGAGTAGTCATGCTTAACAAACTCCTGATTGATTAATTGATTTCTGTTTATCCACATTCATTTTGCGTTTTGAGAATAAATGGAACCGTAAAATTGTATATTTCCACACTTATTTAACTGATAACCATGCACGTATACTTTGATGCCTGTCCATTTTAGCAAATAAAGCAGCCAAATATAACAACACACTACACTAACAGTTAAATATTACCATTATTTTACATATATATCTGTTAACTTATGCCTGTGTTTAAGGAAATGTCACCCTGTTTTTAACTCCCCATGCTGTCTATCTGCTCAGCTGTTGGCCTGGAATCCACGAAAGACAGCATGAAGAGTCACTCACAAGAAGCACAATTTTTAGGGAGACATTGTTTACATCGAATGCGATACAAAGCATTTCATTACAATGCGGTCGTTACAACAACTTGCTGTAGGGGGCAGAAGGTGTTGGATTTCAAATCCAGCACCTTCCCTACTGTTGCACAGACTGGAGTTGGAATAGTAAATTATACTATTCCAACATCCAGCACCCCATACAGCTAGTCGTTGTAACGACTTGCGTAGTAATAGTATGTGATGTAACGCAGCCATTGTAACAACTGCGTTGTAATGTAATGTGTTGTATCGCATTCGTTGTAATGGCGCATATTCCAATTTTCAGTATTTTTCAGCTTTTCAAAGTAAATACAGACATGAAACACGTTGTTTTCTGGTTGTATTTAGCTGTAAAAATGAAAAACTATGAACCTTATTTATTATGTACTTCTATTAGAGGTTTATTCATAAAGTGCCTTATGCTTTTTCTGAAGGGCAGTCTTATGAAGGATGCTTTTCATTATTGGAGCTTTCTCGTAAAGCGTCATTGCACATTTATTCAAATTACTGCCCTTTAGGAAATCATTCAAAAGTTGACTCTATTTGCAGGAGTTTCCTCTTTGCAATTTTCCTTCAGCCTGTTAAGGTTTGGCTGACTTTGAAGCTGGGGAACGAGGTTCGAGTTTGGTGGGAGGCTCAAGCATCCTGTGGTTCTGAACAAACCACGTAATCTCCTCCTGCCTAAAATGAATGTGTCTGTCTGTAATGCAACTGGTGCTCATGTAAAGCACTCTGATACTTTTGGGTCGAGTTTGTGCTATATAAAATTGCAACAACAAAAAAAGAGCGCTTTATAAAACGTTGTGTGACGAGTGACGTGCAGAGGTGCTGTGTAGGCCAGCCATAGAGCAGCACTGCCTGTGCAGGGTGCTTTAGAGAAGTGATGGGTGATATTCAGATGTTTTTGGTGCTATACAGCTTTGGCGGGTGGTCCTCTGTGTTCACTGGACTCTCATAAGATCCACACAGTTCTGTATGCATAAGTGAGGTGCTGCGCAGACGTACTTGGTGTTATGAAGATGTTGTAGTGTCCTGCTAGCCTAGGCACTTGCCAATGAGTATCCTACGAACAGAGAGTTGTTTTTTAATTCTCTTTTTATTTTCTGAACAATGCTCATAGTACAAAGTCACAATGACCAGTGAACAAGGATCATACCAAGAGATAACACCATAGTTTGTAGCAATGTCAATACAGCAGTATACCATCAAGATGAACAACCACCACCGGGTTACTCCTCCATACCCCCACCCTCAACAGTAGGGAAAATGCTGGATGGCGGACGGGTGAAATTTACTATTCCCACTCCAGTGAGTGCAACAGTAGGGAAAGTTCTGGATGGCGGAGGGGTAAAAATTACAATTCTCACTCCAGTGAGTGCAACAGTAGGGAAAGTGTTGGATAGCGAAGGGATAAATATTACTATTCCCACTCCAGTGCAACAGTAGGGAAAGTGGTAAAAATTACTGATAACATTTAAACAATAAAAATAAAAAAATGAACAATATTCTAAAACTACTAACTAATTTATTGTAATTAATTAAAAACTAAATATTAATTCATCAATTAAAAATAAATTACTTCCCACCATTTACACTTATAAACACAACACACACCTAAAATTGATTACACAATTACCATCATTAATAACTAATTAATTAATTAAAATGAATCAACAAATAATTATTAATTCATCAATTAAAAATAAGTTACTTCCTACCATTTTCACCTAAAACCCCACAGCACACACCTAAAATTAATTACACAATTAACATAAATAACTGCCAATTAATTAAAATTACCTAATTATTAATTCATCAATTAAAAATAAATTACTTCCCACCCTTCTCACCATGTTCACCTATAAACACCACAACACACACCTAAAATTAATTACACAATTAACATAATTAATTGCCAATCAATTAAAATTAATTAACAAGTAATTAATAAATAATTAATAAAACATTATTTTACACATTTAACACAATAACATCTCAATTCAACCAATATAAATACATAAAAATGTATTCAATAAATGTACTTTGATTAAATTACTTTCCACCCTATTCCCCTATAAACTCACAACCCGCTACGGAACTAAAAACACAAAATTCAACTTAACAAAAAAAATAACTAATAAAAATAATCAATACATTTTCTATAATTAAATGACTTCCCACCCTATTCCCCTATAAACGCACAACCCTCTACGGAACTAAAAACGCAAATTTAAACGTATGAAAAATTAACTAAAAATAATCAGCAAGTTTACTATAATTAAATTACTTCTCACCCTAATCCCCTATAAACCTATAACCTGCCACAGAACTAAAAACGCAAAATTCAAACAAAAAGAAATGTATCACTACTAAAATTTTAACACATAAAATAAAAATACAAACAATTCTTATACAAAAAATACATACATCACATACATATAACATATATACTAAAATACATAACATTACTAGAAAATCGATATTTTTAACTACTATATTTTTGCAATTGATATTAAACACTTATATATTTTCACATCGATATTACTTATCTTAAATCGATATTCTTGACCACGAGAATTTGTCTGTCAATATTTTTGACCCATGGTATTTATGACTCGATATATGTACAATTCAATATTTTTTATTCGATATTCTGTCTCTGCACCTTTGTAAGTCTAGCTTTTGTAATGCAGACAAAAGAGGAGTGCTTTTTTGATGCTCTATATTGAGATGATTTAGAAAGTCTTTAAATTCTTGACTACTGAAAGGTGGGCCGTTGTCAAACTTTAATAATGCAGGTAAACCCTATGTCGCAAAGATGCCATATAGTTTTTGAATAAACTTTTCATGAATAGTGGATGAAATGTCTTCCACCAATGGGAAACTTTAGTAAAATGTATTAGCAAAACTGTAGCAGCAAGATTACATAAATACATTAAATATGAACTAATGTGGAAATTAGATCATGATCTGAATTGTCAAGTAATCGGCAAGACTTAAAAATACATTACAGGCATCAAAATCAACGCAGAGTTGCTTGGCCAAAAGTAAGTACTCATCGATAAAGACAATATGATGATGCCTATTCTCAAGAGGACCAAAGAAATCAATAGCAATTCTCTTCCAAACGTAATGTGGCAAGTTTGACATAGTCAAGGGGTGCTGAATGACTTGAGATGAAAGAAAGTTGCATATGTGACAAGTCTTTAGCTGGTGGACGGAGTGGCGACGTTCTGTGATTCCCCGGACGACGCCTGGCAGTGGTTGGAGCGATACAGAGCAGGCAAGGATGGCTCGGGTACCTGGACGGAGAGCGCTGAGACCCGGCCGAGACCGCGCAGGAGCAGGCGCAATCGGAGGAGAGAGCAGGGCAGGAGGTCGCCTTCGGCTTCTCAAACTGCACAGGAAAGGAGAGATGCCCTGCAAGCGGTGTCGGACATTTCTGGAGTGGTGCCTCAGACTCAGGTGGCAGACTCGGGCTCGAGACAGGGCTCGGATGAGGCGGAACCAGGGGGATCAGATGAAGCTTCGGACAAGGACATAGGGGAGCGGCTTCGGATCACGCCGCAAACGGCGGATGGCCTACTGGATGAGTGACTGCGAGCCGCTGAGTAACTGACAGTAAGGGGATCTGCGGGCCCGGTGGGGTGAACACACTGAGGGCTCCAGGGGCCCTGTGCTTTGGGCGCTCAGAGGGGCAACTGTGCTCCGCATCCTATGGAGGGTGATGGGCCCCGGGCCTGGTTGCTGTGGGGTGGTGCTGCCGGGGGTGGGGTGGGGTAGGATTGTTCATAGCCGGGATCGACACCTCTGGTGGGATGGGTTTTGGCTGTCCGGCGGGCTGGTGAGTGGACACCTCCTCGACCTCACGTACTTCGTGAGTCTCTGGTAATTACCAGAGTTTCCCTCGTATTCGGGGGTGGGGTTTGGATGGGTGACAACTGTTTGATGCCTGTTCTGGGGGTGGGTGGGAGGGGCGTTGGTTGGGGATGTTATGGGGCTGTTGAGTTTTTGGGTATTGTCAGTGTGCTGGTGAGACTGTGGGGGCTTGGACTACGCTATGTGCCCATTGATGGCGGCTAGATTGGAACTGAAGTGCATTACCTGGAATGTGCGGGGGCTTAAGTCCATGAGGAAGAGGTATAAGGTACATGCATATTTAGGGGGGTCCAGGTGGCTTTCTTGCAGGAGACGCATTTAACTTTGGCGGAGGGTCAAGCGCTGCAGCGGCGTTGGAGAGGGCAACTCTTCTATACTACTTATTCTGCGCATGCTAGGGGGGTACTCATTTGGGTGAGGGCGGGTGTCCCCTTTCAACCGTTGATCACTAGAGTGGATCAGGACGGGAGGTTTGTGGCAGTGTTGGGGAGGCTGGAGGGCCGAGATGTGGCGTTCTGTAGCGTATATGCCCCCAACTTTGATCAGGCAGCGTTCTTCTCCGTCTTGTCGAGCCGACTATCGGATGTGCTCGTGAGTACGGTGTACATGGGTGGGGATTTTAACTCGGTGACAGATGTTGAGTTGGACCGTTCTCATCCGCCGCTGGCTAGGTCGGTGGTGCGTAGAGTGGCCGCGGTCCAGAGAGACTTGCAGGACCGCTGTGGACTGCAGGATGCGTGGCGGACGTGCCATCCCACGGATAGGGATTATTCGTTCTATTCGGTACCGCATGATTTACATGTGCGTCTCGATACGTTCCTCTGCTCAAGTGGGGCCCAGGAGCTTCCGCATGATTGCGAGTACCTGGCGCGGACCATATCGGACCATAACCCTTGCCTGCTTACGGTCATCTGGACCAGGCAGCGACAACCGGTTCCTTCCTGGCGGCTGAATCCGTTGACGCTGGAGGACCCAATTTTTCACGCTGACTTGCAGAACTGCATTCAGCGTTACTTCCTTGACAGCGTCCACTCGAGCAATTGAGTGGGACGCCTTCAAGGTGGTGGTGCGAGGCGTGTGCCTCTCAGCCACGTCGGGGGTTTGCCGGACGCTGTTAGCCGATATCACGCGGGAGGAGAATGCACTGCGTCTGGCAGAGAGGAACAGTCACGAAGCGGGTAGTAATAAGGACGATGTGCTGGAGGCTCGGGAACGGGTGGCTGCCCAAGTGGAGAGGCTCCGCTGTCATGACTACCGGGAATACATGGTCCGGGCGCATGCGGAGCGGGATCGGGTCGGCACACTGCTGGCATGGCTGGCGACCCCTGCTGCCAGGGGCACGCCGATTCTGTCGTTAGCTACATCGACCGGGGGCGTGGTCCATTCGCAGCTGGAGATTAACACTCAGTTCCGGGAGTATTATGCGGAACTCTATCGGAGTCGGATGGCGGCTTGCCCTGCGGAGCTGGGCGCCTTCCTTGAGGAGGCCCAGATGCCACGGCTAGAACCAGAGCAGGGAACTTCGCTTGGGGCGGCTATTACACAGGGAAAGATTAGGGCGGCGATTAAGCATATGGCCAGGAAGAAGACGCCGGGGGGGATGGTCTCCCTGTGGAGTTTTACGCAGCGTATGTGGATTTGCTGGCACCTCGCCTCCATCAGGTGTATGAGGAGGCCTGGGAGCAGGGTAAACTACCGATGTCGGCACGAGAGGCGATTGTCATCCCGCTGTTGAAAAAGGGCGGCGTCCCTACGGCTAGAACGGCGTATCGGCCGTTGTCGATGCTCACGGTAGACTACAAGGTGTTGAGCAGGATATTAGCGACGAGGCTATCGGCTCATATGTGCTCGTTGGTTCACCCGGACCAGTCGGGCTTTATGCCCACTAGGAACACTTCGACGTGCATACGACGTCTGATAAGAATTATGGATGTAGAAGAGGAGGGCCCTGCGGGGGCGGTGGCGCTGTCGGTGGACATTGAAAAGGCCTTCGACAGCGTGGAATGGCCTTATTTGTACTGCGTGCTCCTCCGGTTCGGGTTAGGTGAGGGCTTTGTCCGCTGGACGAGGCTACTCTATGAGTCGACCACTGCTAGGGTCCGAACGGGCCGCTCAATATCGGCGGCATGCGTGGTCGGGCGGGGCACCAGACAGGGTTGCTCCTTGTCCCCGCTCCTTTTCGCTTTGGCAATTGAGCCGCTGGCGGCTCGGGCCCGACAGGGTCGGTCCTTTGCCGGAGTACTATCCCGAGGCGACATGCATTATATCTCCCTGTATGCCGACGACATCTTGTTGTTCCTGGCGGATGTAGATGCGTCCGTGACGGGAGCACGTGCCTTGCTTCGAGAATTCGGGGACCTATCGGGCCTTCGGGTTAATTGGTCCAAGACCTGCCTCTTCCCCTTAACTGCCCGTTGTGCTCAACCAGCGGTGCTGGACGGTCTGCGCTGGGAACCGGATTGCCTGCAGTATCTCGGAGTTCATATATATCACACCCATTCGCTACTGTACGAGGGGAATGTGGGAAGGGCCATGAGGGGCATTAGAGGTAGCATGAGGTTTTGGCATGTCCTCCCGTTATCTGTCGCGGGCGGATAGCTTTGTTAAAAATGGTGGTCCTACCGAGATTACTCTATTTTTTCCGCACGTTGCCGGTGTGGATCCCATCCTCTTTCTTTCGCACTCTGAGGTCCGTGGTGATCGGCTTTATTTGGGGTACTGGCAGGCGGCGGGTAGCCCTGAATACTTTGCTCAGGTCCCGGGATGAGGGTGGTATGGCCGTGCCAGATTTTGAATGGTATTACTTGGCTGCTCAACTTCAATGGCTCACGCAGGCAGTGGTGCGAGAATTCAGAGGACCGGACGGCCCGCAGGGTCGGCTTGTGCAGCGCCATGTTCTGTCCTTTATTGTGCTCCAAAAGGAACTTCGGCTGGAGCAGCTGACCCTTGAGGAGCGTACTCTTCGCAAGTGCTGGTTGCGCTGCCACAGACGGGGGGGTGCCGAACACCTTATGCACCGGAGATACCACTGGGGATGTGTACTGCCATCCCGCACGGCGGAGATTGGTCGGCGCTTGCAGGCTGGGAGGACCTTGGGGTCCACATGCTGGGTGACTTATATCGGGACGGTGCCTTGATGCCGTTCGGTGCTCTACGAGAGACCTTCGGGCTCCCGAGGGGTGACTTCCTGTTACACGCGGCCTTGGTTGCCGGGATTGAGAGGCGTTGGAGGATGGGGCTGGTGGAGCCGCCCACGTCACTGGGCTGCCAGTACGTAGTGATGGCGGCTGGCACGTATAAGGCCATCACATGCCTATACAGGAGACTGGCGCTGGCTGAACCCCCTCCCCTTGATGGGCTGCGGGAGCGCTGGGAGGCTGACCTTGGTCGGCAGATACCGGAGACGACTTGGCCCCAGCTAGTACGCAGGGCCTGGAAGGGCACCCGAAATGTCCGGTTCCAACTGGTTCAATATTATACACTCCATAGGGCATATTGGACACCTGCCAGGATCCATCGAATCTTTGGAGGTGCGCAGTCGCCCTGTCCGCGCTGCGCTGCGGGGGACGCTGACTTTGAACATATGTTCTGGTCATGCACAGGGCTTGGCATGTACTGGATGGATGTTTTCGCTTGCCTGAACGCGGTCACGGGTCGGCAGATTGATGCAGACGCTGGTGCATGCCTGCTGCTTTGGTTTCCCCATACTCCTACCACTAAGGTCACTAGTAAATTTTATGATTTGGGGTTCATAATGGCCAAAAGGGAACTTACCCTACACTGGAAATCTAGAGGGGGACCTAACTTCCTGAGGTGGCGGAGGTGTTTTCTGCAATGGGCCTCATCTGAGAGCACTCTCCGATTGCAATTAGCTAGGCGCGCAGCTAATGATAAAGCGTTGGAGACAGCCAGGGCATGGAGCGCACTAGTGATAGATTTGCAGTCGCTAATGGAGGCTGATGATGGTGGGGAGACTGGCGAGCCGGCGAATAGAGAAGGGGACGCGGGACGGGGAGAGGCGGAAGCCGCAGGGGTGGAGGAAAGGAGTTAAACTAAGAGCCCGGAGGTGGGGAGAGGGCGGATTGAGGGGGATACCGGGCCCTGGGGTTGTAATGCTGGACTTTGGCAATGCTGAATTATACCTGGAACTCTGTGTGGGCGGTGAATGAAGGGGAGTGATACCTGCTGCTGCAATGTTGGACCAATCGAACCGTAATTAGGGATAAGAGGCACACTGACAAGGGGGGGGTGGGGGTAGAGAGGGAGGTGGGATGTTATGTGTAGGATTTGTTGAAAGGGTATGTGCGTACAAGGCGGGGAGAAACGGAATAAGAGCGAGATGATGTGAGAATTGAAATTGTCTGTTTTGTGCACGAAATTAATAAAAAACAGTTTAAAAAAAAAAAAAATGTGACAAGTCTTTAATTCTGTTTTTACCTTTTTGTACAGGTACCGAACCCAGACTCGTTCAGAGAGAGCTTTTTTGGTGGCAACTATACCTTGATGTCCCCCATGGAGGACATTGATTACTTGTTGTTCTAGGCTCTAAGGAATAACAATTTGCGTACCTCACAGAATGAGGTCTTCTTGTGTCACCAAAAGCGCGGCTCTTACATTTTTGAACTTCAAATACTCATTGTCACTAGTGAAAGATCTAAAGTGTTGATTCCATGATTGGTGAGCAATAATGTCTTTTAATCTTAACGAATCACTATCTTGGCTCATATTAGTGACATTTGTTCTAAAGACATGGCAGCTGGCGTGTTCAATTTCACATTAAATTGATGGAGGTCCCTGCTGTCTTCGATGAGGTACCAGGGTATTGTAATGGCACTCTTGAAAAATAATCAGCTGGATTCTGATCTTTAACTGGACGATGAATAATTGTACACTTGTATTCTTGTAACCTCAAACCCGAGTGTTCAATTCAAGGAGGTATTTTGGCTTGTGGAATGCCAAATATCCTCAACAGTGCTTGATGATCAGTCACTACTGTGAAAGGCTTCTTTACAAGAAAACATGGAAGTATTCACAAGCCCAAACCACTGCCAAAAAATGTATGTCTCAGGTTGTGAGTAAGCACGTTCTGTTTTTCACAGGCTTTTACTGCCATATGCCATGATATGTCTCCAGGTATTTGGCAGTCCACTGGGCTGTGCAAGGATTGTAACCAACCCGCCAGGGTTAGCACCAACTATATCCTCTTTTTATAGTTTGGGATCAAAGGAGTCCATTTGAGTGGCACTTTCAACAGCTTGCTTGATGCTCCTCTCACACTCTTGTGACCACTGAAAAGAAATGTTCGTTTTCATTAGTTCTCCTAACGGTGCAGTGACTATAGCACAGTCTTCTATGTATCTCAAACAGTAAGTGGCCAGTCCACAAAAGAATCGTAACATGGACATGTCTTGTGGGGGATTTACAGTAGACAATGCTTGCACTTTTGCTGGATTGGGTTTCATAACCCCATCAGAAAAGACATGGCCAAAAAAGTTCAAGCTTCTCTTGTGGAATTTACATTTATCAGGATTCAGAGTTGAGCCTACCTCGGTCAACAAATGATATATTTGCATGAGTGCCTTGTAATGTTCTTTCTGTGAGGCTCAGAAAACGAATGTCATTGCTATAGTTAAATGCATTTACTACAGGCTATATGATACGTTGAATGACGTTTTGGAAACATTCTGCAGCAGAGGATACCCCAAAACTCAGTCGCTGATACTGAAACAAACCAATATGTGTAGAAAAGGTTGTAATGTACCTGGATTTTTCTTCAACCTCCAGTTGGTGATATCTTTTATTTAAGTAGAGTACAGGGAAAAGAACTTTGCATCAATTAGTTGAATTATCATATCAGCAATGTGCGGACCGGGATGTCTCTCTCACTCTGTCAATGGCCTTGTTGGCCTGACGCATGTAAACACATATGCCTACAGCTCCTTCATTGTCTTTTGGGCACTACGATAATGGGAGAAACCCATGGTGTCAGACCAGCGGAACCTTTAATGATATCAAGTTTTAATAAAAAAATTAAGTTCCTTTTCAACAGCGTGTTGCAAGTGAAACACAACTCGTCTGTGTCTTTGAGCAACGGGTCGAACATCCTCATTTATGTGTAACTTTACTTTCATTGTTTTGAGTTTTCCTAGCCCATGAAATAATGAAGGAGTTTGACTTCCAATTTCATAGGAGACTATGAAAACACTGTGCGTTGTGGCAGCTGTTTGGACATGCATGCTCACACATCAGCACTGTGGACAAATGGGTGATCTGAGCCAAATTAAGCTAATGAGCATTCCTATGCTCATAAGCCTAATGTTCTAGCAGAGACATGAACAGGAAGCCACTCCGTCATGGTGTTTTCAGGCCCCTGAGGCAGGCCTAGTGGGCCTTGATGAAGTCCCAGACTTGGCCCGGCTGTATGAAGGATGAAAGATGCGCATGTGCACATCTGATGGGACAGGAATGTCCCCTGCAAAGTATACAGATGTGTTCCTTCCTTGCCTTTGTACTTAACCACATACAGATCTGGTATCCTTATTTTGGCTATGGTGTCACGCAAATCTGAACCTGTGAACAGAGGCCAAGGACTGTCTCAGACTACAAGAGGTCCGCGATCTGTTCTATGACCTGGAGGAGCATAACATGAGTGACTTCACTCCTGGCAGTGGACTACTACTGCTGTCATTACTATAGCGCAGCATCTGGGGGTTAGGGTGCATTAATATCTAGGTCACTTATTTTGAGGCCTAATGCCCCACCTATGTAAAGTTCCGCTTCTATGTGCATGCTCACACTCTTTCACTAACACCCGGGATGTGTTAGGCAGGTTTGTGTATGTAGCATGTGTAACACATGCATGGTGTGAGTGATTGAGTGTAATGGATACTAGTTGTATCTGTTTTGGATATCATAAGAGGGAGGGTGTGGAATGTAATCCAATACAGTGGAAATGTACTGCTTGCATTTCTTTAGCTGGAGGGAGGAGACAGAGACACTGAAGCAAAGGAATGGAGACGGGATTGCTCTTAGATATTCTTTGAGCTTTTGGTAAGCAAGGAGCTGCTAATTAGTCTTCCTGAGCTCTGCGTTTCTGGTGAATTGTAAGGGTGGGGGGGTGGACTGAAGAATATTTTGTGACAGGTGAGGAAGTCTCTAGGCGAGGCCACCTTATGTCTTAGCCTGATCACTCATTTAGTTAGGCTGATGATAGACAGTTCGAGAACTCTCACACCTCTTTTGTGTCTCTATCATAGGTGCTCCAGGATGGATATGGCCCCAGTGCTACCTGCGTTGAAAGGTCACACTCTACATAAAGGCATTGGGTAGCGAATAGCTTGGAAAAGAGACTTGAAAGAAGTACCACCTCAAATTGGTCCTAGAGTTTAAGACAGTGAATTCATATCCCCTGTCTAGAAGTTGCATATAAAGGTGACACCGAAACCCATTATTTGGTTCTAGTTTCATGTCCATTATGACCAAGGAAGTGAATACTCCGTAGAGTACCCGAAAGACTACTGTGCCACCAGAGCTGATGTCTACTTAACACAGTCTCACAGAAGTTAGGGGACATTACCTGAAGTTTGGTTTTCCTGCTTAAGAAACGGTATGCCCTAAAGCACCACCAGGACCATCTCTCTGCCGAGAAAGGTAAAGAGCCAGTCTTGCCCTGCAGGATTGACTGTCTAGGAGAAAGCATGGCTCAGTACAACACCCGTGTCTGTTGGGCACTCAGGTAGAAGCAGACTGCACAAGATCGATTTTGAGCGATCCTGGTATCTTTAGGCCTCACACGCCTTCTTGGGGACAAGTGAAATATCGCCCTCCTAGAAATAAACGCTACACTACTAGAAAAAGAAAAAAGGTCCTGGTTTGAAGGTTTGGAAACAGGTCCAGCAACCTTGCCTTCATTATTGAAAAGCCTTCCAGCCACTTGCTAAATATCAAACTAGAACCACTGGAGGGGAAACAGCTCATAAAGCCATTTGTGCACAAGCCATAATCTTTCTCATAAGGCCTCTCCTTCAAAGCCCTGGCTTTTTATTCCAAATGAGGTAAAAGCATTATTTTCAGGCTCGCTCTCAAGTCTCTGTTTTCCCCTCTTCAGCTCTAATTCCTCCTTTCTACTTCAACTGACAATTGTTTGGTGGGCATGCTGCCAGTCTGCAAAAAATAAATGCAATGGGGCATGGTCTAGCAGTGCTATAATATTGCTTGTTCTTTTATTTTATAACATGCGAGGACAAGTCTCACGGGTGCATGGAGACATTAGTCCTCATGCATCACAAAGAAAATGTTGAAGATATGCAATAAAAGGCACTCATGGCACTCATAATTATAATTTTGTATAAACCCTATTAGTACCAGCTTATGATGCTTCAAGGAGAAATATACATCTCATGTACCTACCATATGGTTTACAATATCTTCACATGATTTAATAAAAGCATATTGTGAAGGTCAAATTATGCCTAATTCAGTGCATTAATTATCATTGATTTGACTGCAAGCTGTGTATTGCCAAATATACTAATCCAAAGTGCCCTTTTTAGGCCACACCTTCACTGTGCATGTGCTGTGCTTCCAAGGGTATTGTTTACAATAAAGGGCCTGGAGCCAGCACACTGCTTACCATTTGTTGGAATTATTGTCACTCTCCTATGCTGCCTCCTAACTGACCAGCCCATGCTGGATGTCACCTCCTTTTGTTCTGTGGTGCATGGACCAAGCACAGATTCATTCAACTTAATTAGTGTGCATCAAGGGAGTAGCCAGAAAAATACCCCCCTCCCGCCCACACATTGAGCAACATAAAATGAAATGTCTTGGTAGTGTGAGCGGTCCCAGCCCTTTCTATTAGAGAGATAGTGGGCATTGTTGCCCAGAGGAAAAAACTTTAGAATGATGCATTTTACATCATGATTTGAAAAGAATGTGGCAAATAACTGCACATTTACCAGCATTGAAGTATTTCTTTCTTTGATTTATTCTTTCATTTTTCTCCTCATCCTTCTTTCCTACTTTCTATTTAATTCATTCCGTTTTCAATCTTTTTTTTTGTTCTGTCCATTCTTCTTTCAGGTATCTTTTGAGCTCTGTTTATATTCATTATTAATTTTTCGTCCTGCTTTCCATCTTTCCTTTCCTTAGTCCCATTCTCATATTCTTGTTCCTTCCTTTCTTTTTATCCTCTCCTGTAATTCTTTTGTCTTTTCTCTTATACCTCTTTCTTCTCAAAGTCCTTCTTTTGCTAATTTCTTATTTCCTTTCCTTCCATCTACCTTCCACCCGTCTTTCATTTCTTCTTTCCACTGTTTCACTCTATTTTCAGCTTTCATTTCTTTCTCTCCTCCCATTTATTTCTTTGCTTCTTCCTACAACCCCCTTTTCGCAAAGTTTCATTCTTTTCTCCCCCCTCCCCTTTCGTTTTCCCTTTCTGACCTTCTGTCCTTCTATCCATTCTTCTTTTGTGCCTACATCCCAACCTACTTAGTTTTAACTGTTCTTATTTGCATTGTTCTTTCTTTCCTTCAATCTATTTACCTCTAACATATTTTGTCTTTTATATTCAAAAACATTCTCTTCCATTCTGTCACTGTGTTAAGCTTTTTTTTTAACTCCATCACTCCTTCCCCATCCCACAGTTGTACGACTGTAGTTTGTAAGTCTTTCCTTCTGCCTTGCAATGACCTGCAAGCCAGAGATGAAAGTTAAGAAGTGGTGCCGTAAAACACTTTTATCTGTCTCAGACACCCCGCCCTTGATGTGCGTCTCCTGCTTGCAACATGACTAAAGTAATATTTCTTTCAGTGTCGCCACCTGGCTCCACCTCCTTTATCCACAACCAGTATGATATATGTTGCTTCTTCTGACACCAGCTCCTCCCACTCTAAAACAGTTATTTGTAAAGAAACCACTTCTTGCAGAAGCTTTCAAAAGCTAACAAGCTCCTGCATTGGATCAAAGGCATCCGATGTTTACATAGATCGTAGATCAAGATAATAGGTAAGCCTTAGTATTGGATTATAATGTCATTTATATAGCACTACTTGCCCTGAAAAGGCTTTAAAATACTATTCGGCAATTCTGTGGCAGCGTTCCATAGCACACAATGTCACTCCACACCACACCAACCAATGTCACTCCACTCAACACCACACAATACCACTCCACTCTACATCTCTCCACTCTATGCCCCTCAACTCTATGCCACTCTAGACTACTCTATGCTACTTCACTCTATGCCACTCCGCTCTACTCTACTCCAATCTACTACTTACATGCCCTGACAAGGCTTTAAGTGGTATATGGCAATTAAATGTCAGCTTTCCGTTCCACACAATGCCACTCCACTTCACACAAAACAACTACACTCAAAACCACAAAACACCACTCCACTTTATGTCACTGCACTCTTAACCACGCTGTACCACTATACTCTATACCACTCCACTATGTGCCAATCTATTTTATACCACTCCACTCAATGCTGCTCTACACCACTAAAATCCTCTCTACATTACACTACTCCTCGCCACTCTACTCTACTCTATGCCACTCTACTCCTCTGTATGCCACTACACACCACTCTACTGTGAGCCACTCTATTCTACTCTACACCACTCCACTATACCCTATGCCACTCCACTCTAGTTTACGCCACTTTACTCCACTCCATGCCAATCACATCTATGCCACTCCACTGTACGTCATTCTACTACACTCCACTGCACACTCCACCACTCCACTCTACTTTATGCCACTCCATTCTACTCCACTCTACTCTACTCTACACCACTCTACTCTATTCTATGCCAATCCAAATAATGCCACTCTACGCCACTATACTCTATGCCACTCCACTCTATCCTACTTTACACCATTAAGCTCTATGCCAATTGCTCCACTCTAAACCACTACACTCTACGCCATTCTACTATTCTCTACTGTACTCTATGCTACTCCACTCTGCTCCACTTTATGTCACTCCACTCCACACCACTATACTCTATGCCACTGTACTCTATTCGACTCCATTCTATGCCACTCCACTCAACCCTACAGCACTCCACTATACGCCAATATATGCGACACCACTCTATGCCACTCCACTCCTATCTACTCTATGCCCCTTCATGCCACTCTACAAGACTCCACTCTACTCCCCTCCACACCACTCCAAGACACTGTACTCCACTAAACTGTACGCCACTCCATGCCAGCCCTCTCTACTCTGCGTCACTCCAGCTCCGCTATGCCACTCCACTCTACTGTAAGCTTTTCCAGTCTAATCTATGCCACTACACTCTGCTCTATGCCATTCTACTCCACCCCACTCAACATCATTACATTCTTCTCCACGCCATTCTATGCCACTCCACACCTCTCCCCTCTATGCCACTCTCCTCTACATTACTACACTGTATGCGGCTCTAATCTATGCCACTCTGCTCTACAGCACACCACACCAGTCTACTCCACACCACATCACTCGACTCGATGCCACTCCACTCTGCGCCACTCTACTCTAATCCTCACTGCTCTATGCCACTCCACTCTACGCCATGCCACTCTACACCACTCTACTCCACTCCACTGTACGCCACTCCATGTTACTCTGTGCCCCTTCACTCCATTCCAGTCTTCTCCACTCTATGTCACCCCACTCTACTCTAAGCCACTCTACTTTACGCTACTCCAGTCTATGCCACTCTACTCTACGCCACTCCAAGCAACTGTAAGCCACTCCACTCTACTCTAGGCTAAACCACTCCAGTCTATGCCACTATACTCTATGCCACTCCACGCCACTGTACTCTATGTCCCTCTATGCACCTTACTCTACACCACTCTAGTCTACACTACTCCATTTTATGCCACTCTATAAACACCACTCTACTTTACTCCATGCTACTCTAAGCCACTCTACTCTACAATACTCTATGCCACTTCACTCTACTCTACACCACTCCATGCTACTCCCCTCTGCACTCTGCACCACTCCATGCCTAGCTACACCAATCTACTCTTTGTCACTCTATTCCTGCTCCACGCTACTCTATGCCACTCAACTCTACACCACTCAACTCCATTCTACTCCACCCCATTCAAAATCACTCTATTCTACTCCATGCCACTCTTCGCCTCTCTACTCTATGGCACTCTCCTATACACCACTCCACTCTACTCTACTTCACACCAGTCTGCTCCACTCCACACAACTCCACTCTATGCCACTCTACTCAATGCTACTCTGCGCCGCTCCACTCTACGCCACTCTACTACAGTCCCCTCTACGCCACACCACGCTAATCTCTGCTCAATGCCATTTTACTCCACTCTATGCCACTCCACTCCAGGTCACTCTATGCTACTCCACTCCATGCCACTCTACACAACTGTACTACACTATACTCTAAACTATGCTACGCCACTCCAGTCTATGCCACTCTATGCCTCTATGCAGCCTATGCACTCTACTCTACATCACTTTACTCTATGCCACTCCATGTCAATCTATGCCACTCTACTCTACGCCACTCTATGCACCTTACTCTACACCCCTCTACTTTATGCCACTCTATACCCCTCCAGTCTACTCTACACCACTCCACTTTATGCCATTCTACTCTATGCTACTCTACAGCACTCTACTCCACACCATTGAATGCCACTCCACTCTACTCCACACTGCTCTAGACTACTCTAATCTATGCTGCTGTACTCTACTCCACTCCATGCCTCTCTTGGCCAATCTACTCCACGTCACTCACTGCCACTCGACTGTACACCACTCAACTCTACCCCATTCCACTGTACACCACTTCACTCTTTGCCACTTCACTCCACTATGCACCACACCAGTTCACTCTACGCCATTCTACTCCACTCCACTGTACGTCACACCACACTACTCTTTGTTACTATGCTCAGTGCCATTTTACTCCACTCTATGTCACCCCACTCTACTCTAAGCCACTCCACTCTATGCTACTCTACTTTATGCCACTCCATGCAACTGTACTACACTCCACTCTAAACTATGCTACTCCAGTCTACGCCACTGTATAACACTTCACTCTACTCTTCTACACCACTCCACTCTATGCCACTCTCTGCCACTCTACTCTATGCTACTTTATACCACTCTTTTCTCCACACCACTGTATGCCACTATACTCTACTCCACGCAACTCCATGCTATTCTAATCTACACCATGGTACTCTATGCCACTCCATGCATCGCTAAGCATGCCTACTTTGCGTCGCTCTAAGCCACTTTATGCCACTCTACTATGTATCACTCAACTCTACCCCACTCTACTCCGTTCCACTCTACGCCACGCTCCTGTATGTCACTCCACTCTATGCCACTACACTCTACGCCACTCTATGCAACTCCACTCTATGTCACTCCTACACCATGCCACTCCACGCCACACCACTCTACTCCATGCCACACCACTCATCACCACACCACTATACTCCACGCACCTCTATGCGGATCCACTCAAACCCACTCCGCTCTACAACACTCAATACTATACTATAACTTTATTCATCTCTATTTTACACCATTCTACTCTATGACACTCTACACCACTCTGCTCTATACCACTTCACTCTATGCCAGTCCACTCAACAGCACTTTACTCTACTCTACTGTACGCCACACCACACTACTCTTTGCTAATTTGCTCAACACCATTTTATTCAACTCCACTCTACTTAACTCTACTCTACTTCACTCCAGGCTACTCAAATCTAGGCCACTCTACTCTATGCCACTCCACGCAACTGTACTCCACTCCACTCTTCTCCATGCCACTCTACTCTAAACTATGCTACTCCACTCCAGTCTACAAAACGCTATGCCACTCCACTCCACTCTGCACCACTCTACTCTATGCCACTCTATGCACCTTACTCTATGCCATTCTACTTTATGCCACTCTAGCAACACCACTCTGTCAGGTCACTCTACTATATGCCACTCTACTCCACACCACTCCATGCTACTCTAATCTATGGCACTCTAGTCCAAGCAACTCCATGCCTCTCTACACCAATCTGCTCTTCGTCACTCTATGCTAATCTGTGCCACATACTGTACACCACTCAACTTTACCCCACTCTACTCCATGCCTCTGTATGCCACCTCACTCTACTCCGCGCTATGCCACTATACGCCACTCCACTATATGCAACTCTACTCTATGCCACCCTATTCTATGCCATTCCTACGCCGCGCCACTCTACGCCATGCAACTCTACTCCACTTCCTGCCACACCACTACACTCAACACCACACCACTTTACTCCAAGCACCTCTATGCCACTCTATTCTATGACACTTTACTTTACCCTAGGTCCAGCTCTTCCACTCTTGCTCTACGAGACCTACACTGGCTCCCGGTAGGTTTGCGGATACAGTTCAAAGCTGCATGCTTGGTGTTTAAAGCTGTACACCTTTTGGGCCCCATTCCTTTGCAAAACATGTTCGCGTGGTATTCGGCTCCACGGCTCCTTCGTTCTTCATCGGCCCACCTCCTGGTGGTTCCAAGGTTTCAAAGAGTGAGGATGGGTGGTCGCTCCTTTAGCGTGGCAGCGGCCAAATTTTGGAACTCCCTCCCACTTTCTTTGAGGAGCTATAAGGATTATTTTCCGTTTAGGAAAGCATTAAAAACTTACTTATTCCCAAAAACGGCCTGAGCGGTTAAAGTGCATGGTTCCTTGATCAAAGCGCCAGGATGCCCTTTGGGTGACAGGTTTTGCGCTCTATAAATATATTAAATAAATAAATAATACACCCCTTCACTCAAACCTACTTCAATCTATGACACTCCGCTGTATTTAACTCTATTCTACACCATTCTACTCTATGCCACTCCACTCCACACCACTGTACTCTATGCCACTCCACTCTACACCACTCCAGTCTACTCCATGCTACTCTATACCACCATACTCTGTGCTACTCATCTTACACCACTCCATTCCAATCTATGCCACTCCACTCCACGCTACTCCATGCCACTATACTCTACGCCACTTTACATTACCCTACACAACTCTATGCCACTTTACTCTATTCCACTCCACTCTATGGTACTCCATTCCACTCCACTCTAGGCTCTCCACACAACTCCACTGTACGCCACTCTCCTCCACATCACTCTATATCACTCCACTCCAAGCTATGCCACTACACTCTACACCACTGTACTCTAAACCACTCCACTCTACTCCACACCTCTGTACTCTATGCCACACTACTCTAGGCCACACTATGCCACTACACTGTTTTCTACACAGCTCTCCTCTATGCCACTCTGCCTTATGCTATGCAATTCAACTCTACGTCACTTCGTACCACTCTACCCCACACCACTCAATTCCACTCCACTCTATGCCAGTTCACACTAGGCCACTCTTATCCATGCCAATCTTCTCTGAGCATCTCTTCTCTACACTACGTGACTCCATCCCATTATAGTCTATGCCACTCCACCTCACTCCACTTCCCTCTACTCTGCTCTATTCCACTCTACTCTACACCACTCTACTGTACACCA
The DNA here is from genome assembly GCF_964261635.1 of Lissotriton helveticus. Taxonomy (NCBI): domain Eukaryota; kingdom Metazoa; phylum Chordata; class Amphibia; order Caudata; family Salamandridae; genus Lissotriton; species Lissotriton helveticus. The sequence goes on from NC_136067.1 coordinate 998,895,958, forward strand.
CTCCACTCTACCCAGCTCCACTCTACACCGCTCTACTCTGTGCCCCTCTACTCTATGCCACTCCATGCTATGACCCTCTACTCTACATCACTCTATTCTGCACCACTCAATGCCACTATACTCTATGCCACTGCACTCTACACCACTCTACACTACTCTATGCCACTCCACTCCATGCCACTTTACTCAACGAGACTATACTCTACATCACTCTATGCTGCCCCACTCCACTCTATACCACTCCATTCTACACCACTCCTTGCCATTCTACTCTACACTTCTCTACTCTGCACCACACTATGCCACTTCACTGCACTCCACTCTATGTCACTCTATGCTGCTGCATCAATTTTCAGCCATGCTGAGCAGCAACCACTTTTAGCCAAATTGAACAGCTGCTGTACAACATGGCTAAAAGACATTGGCAAAGCCAATAACTCTCACACTGGTGAGACATATTGGCTTTGCCAATGCTTGTTTGCACTAACAATTAAATCTAGCAGAAAATCAACGCTGCCTCTTTCAATATCATAAAATACATTTTTCATGAAAGACAACTCCTTTTCATTCAAACATTATCCTTATCTTCTCTTAGCAGCACTCTTAATGTCTATGTAGCCATTTTCACAGGCCCAGAGGCCACAGGGCCCTTCTTGTTCAGGATACTGCACTTATCTGTGGACACATGAGAAGCCACCCCACCCCCTCTTTCCCTCTTTGAGAAGAAGCAGTCCTAAATATGTGAGGTCTACACATTCTTTGGCACCAGCCCCTACCATAGCCCTACTTTAAATAATCTGAATCATTGCAAAGAAGCGGTTAGAACCTCTGGAGTAAATTTCTCAGCTTTTCTGATTTGATGTGCCCGCTCTCTACCATCGGTTTATTTCGTGTGAGCCGACACAGTATCCCCCATACCATATCATCTACATCCAGAAGCTCAGAGTGCATGAATAAGAGACCATTCCCAATGGTGTAATAATGCAAAGAAACATTTACTCAACAGAGTCGCACACAAACAATATAACTGGAATGAATATATACTATTAGCTGCTGGCAATCCACCTCTGCGAGTCTGCAAGAAAATATTGACAGAAAGATCAACAACATGAAAAACAGGCAGCTGACTTAGCTTCACAGGCTTTCAAATTATGTGGGGTCAACACTATCAACAATGCACTTTAAAAAGGTAAATAACTCAATCACTGCCTTGCATACAAGTGAATACTATTCATCAACAGCCTGAACTACTAAAATTCAACCATAGGTGAAACTGGGATTAGAGAGATCGAACAAAAGGTTATCATATGCACACCATGGTGGCATGTTTTCAAGCATATCCTTTCTAGATGGGATTGTTCCCAAGGATTTGTTTACTTTCAACATTTTAGGTTTGAGAAAGACAGCAGAAGTGGGTAGCCAGCACACTCACTCTCAGCTGCTACGAGCAATTACATCACAGTTTGCAACAGCGGTTAAAACAGTTGCACTTTGGAGCTGTGGTCAAGCTAGTTTGATGTAGGTTCAGATTGTTGAGCCAGGTTAGGAACATGGGTATGATCTTTTCATTTCCTTGGCCATATGATGAGAATATTATTAATATACTGCTTCTAGACTTTGATATGGAGATGGAATGGATTAGTTGCAATGTAGATGTGGGCTATCTCAAATGTATGGAAGTATGAATTCGGCTGACCATGGAAAAAGGTATACACATCAAAGTTATCTTAGTATGGATGTATAATTAATCTTCAAAGTTGAAAACCTTTTGGTGAGAGTCAGAATTACACATTGTATGATGAGGTCAATGGTGGTCAATTGTTCTAAGGATGAAGAACGTTTAAGGAGATCTCTGGTCTGTAAAGAATCTGCCTGTGGGATACAGGTGAATAGAGAAACCACGCCAAGCACAATCAGAATGTGTGTCAAAGGGTCAAACCCTAGCGTTCCTAGGAGGCACAGAATATCTTTCCTTTCTTTCAGATAGGGAGGTATAATGACCACCAGTTGATGAAAAAACAGTCTGTAAATTGTGACAAAAGTTCTAAAACTGAATCTATCCAAGAGACTTTGGGGTATATTCACAAGAACATGTGCTAAACTTCGCCAAAAAATGCTAACGCAACTTTAAACATCGCGGGAAAATAACCCCGTGCCAACGTGGAATTCACAACAAGGCGGTACCATGCGATAGTCTGCCAAAACCACAGCCAATGTCTGCCATACAACCACCTAGACGGAGATAAAAACACAAACCACAACACAAAAAAAGTGCGATGAGCCCATTCGCGATGAGGAAAGCAGGGATAAGCACCGCCAGGCCCGCGACACACACTGCAGGCGGGAGTTAGCACAACAAAAGCCTTAAAAAGAAAGACAAACCAAACAGAAAGCAACAGCCAAGCACAATTGAGGCAAGCCGAGCCAGTATACAACCCCACAAGCCCCATTGGCAACAAAACATTGTACATGGCAGGCCATCTTGGACAAGGTGAATGCAGCCTGAGGAGGATAATGGAAGAAAACCAGAACATCCGGAATGATGCGAAATGCACAAATAAGCAGAAACACGCCAACAACTAGAAGGCAGCAATGCACACCGGAGGTGGGAGTCCAGCGCCAGGGAGAAGAGTGAGCCCAATCAGAGCTGAAGAGACTTCTTACACACAATGCAGCACACACACATAGGAAGCAGAGCACCCCAACATCGAACACAATGTGGTACAAATGGCAACATTTGCACAACCGAACACAGGACACAAGTGAACCCGCCTGTAGTCAGTAAACGGCCATACGCATCTGGCAAAGCACGAAACAGGGACATGATAGTGCACAAGTACAAACCCACAGTCTTGATGGGGTAGCAATGCAAGTATGGCAGGGAGCCAGAGAGTCTGTGACACACACATTGGCATACAAATCAAGACACAACACATTTGGAGACAAGTGAAAGTGCGGAAACTTTATCAACAAGTGCGTGTCAGTACGGCCAAGAGAAGTGCCACAGTATGCAGACCAATGCAGCAGCATGCTTGAATGAGGAACGTAGGAAAACGCCCACGTCCACCTGAAGGGAGTCCATCACCAGCACAAGTCAGTGCCATCCAGCCATGTCCACTGTTGTCTTGGGACATGTGACCAGATTCCCAACATGTAACTAGGCATCGGGACACGTGCAATGGGTCACATCCAGTTGTGGCTGCAGGTACCTTGTCACTCGTCCATGAACGCGAGTGCAGCAGCGTAGGCCAACATCTCCAATGAGCGGTCGTTGTCCACCACATCTGACATGTCGTCGACGTAATCCATCAGCTGACCCCGACAGATTGGCTGACTCCATCAAGTGGACCCAATGTGGACCAAAACCCAATCGGGTAGTGGTTTAATGTGCTCACTGCACACGACGACTCATGCAATCTCCCCGGTCCAGTTTCCAGCCTGCATGCCAAACATCCATGCATGCCATAAACGGGGATCACGGTGACACTCCTGGTCGTGTGCCACCAGGGGGCACACACATGTCGAAATTTAGGTCAGCTACCATTACATTGGAGAGGCAGACATCCATGGACCACTTGAACATGCATGAGCGACAATGCAACACAGGCTGAACGCAGGTGACGTCCGCAAGGCGGAAGCTCAGCTGGTAACTTATCCTCAGCACTGCCAACGGCAGTGCCCCCAATACATGCAGCAGACGTGCACGGTACAGGTCCAGGAGACTGAAGTCGAGCATGTGTCCGGGATGGTCTGCCATTGCGTCAGTGGCTCAGCTTGAAGTGGCACAGGCTTGCCCTACGCCAGTCCTGTGGTTGAAATGGCACAGCTCGTGCAATGAGCACTGTCTGTGTGCAACGGGTGCAGGCCTGGACTGGGAGTACGTGTGAAGGCCATTTCCTGCACGCTAACTACGACCAAGGACTTCTGCGTGTGGGATGTGTACACGTTGGACTCACGTCAAGCAGTGTGTAGTGTGGGAGTCGCAAGCAAATGCTATTGTATCTGTCAGGGGGTGCTGGCCACATGCAAGCTCCTGCTCAGAGCTGCAGATGTGCTACCGCCTGATAGTTCAGACAAAGGACCTTTCATCCCTACAGCAACTTCACCATCTGCATGCATACAGGAGATGTACAGAGGCCTGTCGTGGGTGTGGTGGGATGTCTGTGACCCTGGGAATCATGGATGATATGTAGGCTGTCCTGTTTTCAGTTTCTATTTTTGGTAAATTCTGGTGGTTTTTTTTCAGTGTTTTCAATATCTTAAAAAACAGTTGTTATCAGTGGTTACACATTTACACGCCACTAAAAACAACAGAAAAAGTGTTTTTTCGGTGTTTATGGAACGTTTTGCTTTTATCATTGCTTGCTTTCTGCACTGAAAGAACATGGTATATAGACAGTGTACGTATAGTGTATATGAGGTCCAAAGAGAGTTTTGCAAATTAATCTTATTGTAGTACACCATACAATACTTCTTCAGTGAGTCTTTGGTCATGTGCGCTCGCGCTTTCCTTCCCATGTAAACTTCTGTGAAAAGGCCCTCTCAGCATTCATAGCCCCTTGGGCTGAGAACCATCAGCTAAGGGGCACAGTTGGGATGACTCTTTCTTTGATGCCACAAAGTACGAAATGATAAATATTTGCATTTTAGTTCCTGGGCATAAGAAAACAGTGCACCAGAATGGACTAAAAAGTCAATAGCATCCCTCATTAACTCTGAAGACTGTAAAGATGCTTTCCGCATACCATCTAACAAGTGGCAAGGATCTCCTACAGGGAATCACTTCAGCTTGTGTATCAATTTTGACAGGTCATCACACAATTTTTTTTATCTACGTAGCTGAATCACTACAAATACAAACAATATCACTCCAATCTTTGTTGAACTTGGAAAGAACCTTTTTTGCAGAGCATAATAAGTGATACTGCGTTCCATGTTTTCCAAAAGTCTGGTGTCACGTTTTCCCCACTATCCCAGATGCTTGGTGATATATATACTTGTCACTATACCTTGCATTTAATGTTTAAAGCCTGAGGTGTTGGCAATTCACCTACTATCAATACTGACCCACTAGACACTATGGTCTGATGTATTAAGAGATTTTACCCATTCTCTGTGGGTAAATGTGATGACACATATTAGGAAAGATTTTTATGAAACTAGCCATTTAACCTATCAGTGAAAGAATCAAATGCAGCCAAAATATCAAATGTGAGTTTGATATGTCCTGATTCTCTACCGTTAATAAAATAATTAAATTAAAAAACATGAAACTAAACCCTGCATCTTTAGACCAAAGGCCATAAAACTGAAAAAAGTAAAAGGAAGAAGAAACAATATTTTAGTTGCATCCCTAAAGAACAAAACTCAAGCAGAATAACGTTAGCCAGTCTTTCTTACTGCTAGCTTGTATAACAAAGTTACATTTTATTGACCCCTTCAGTAAGAACAAAATGACTCTTTCACTTTCTTTTTCCTTTCTTTGAATGACATTTAGTTTGTGGTTGTGCAGGTGTTTTTTCAGTGTTTATATGCTTTCACCGGTGAGGGCTATTTTTCTTTCAGTGGGGTTTTATCAGTTATTATAGGTTTAAACCTAAAACCCCACAGCCTAATGATATGCCAGTGGAGAGGCGTGGTGCAGCGGTCAGGGCAGCTGCCTTCGGAGCACAGGGTTCACGGTTTGATCCCCGGTTCCGGCAGAAACTCAGCTCAGCACCATGTGACTCTGGGCAATAGCTCACTTAATTTCCACGACGACCCCTAGCGCCTTGAGACCCATAAGGGTGAGTAGTTCGCCCTTTACAAATACGGATTTCAATTTTTTTTATGCCCAGTACGTGGCATATGAACGGCCTCACTTAGTGTGTGTTACGTTGCCACACAGCTGCTCCTCCCTCCCACGAGCCCCCACACTTGTGTGTGCTGCGTGGTTGCATCACGTGCACTCATACGGCACGCCATTGTAATGCCTGTCCGCGCCTGTCCAGCGGCATGCCAACAACACCGTGACTACACACCACAAGAGAGACACACTTACCGCACTTCCTGCCCAAGGCCAGGTCCGAGCCATGCCCTGCTCCCCCTGCCGAATCAGCACACCCCTGAGCTGACCTGACGTACGCCGGACCAGTACACGCTGCTTTTGCATGCAGGGGGGTGTGTGCGAAGCTACATGTCCAGGGTCACTGCCAAAGCTGAGGTGACATGGTAACGCCGCTGAAGACAGCACACTGTGATATTGCAGGGCCCGTGCCCATCTGTTGACACAATGACCACACTAACACACTTACTCAGATGGTGTGAATGACTATGGGCATGTGCACAGGGCCACATTTATTAGCAGGCACACATACTGAGAGACACCTGTGTTGGATGTGTGTGGGGTGTGTCCACACCAGCCGGCAAGGGCTGCCTGGTGCAGTCAGAAATCAACAACAGTGTACATCGTAAAGGACACAACCATTCAACCATAAAGGCCCCATGACAGGCCCACAGAGTTAGTGGCCCCGGATGCAGAGCGTCCTGCACGGGCCTACCGCCACAGGCCGCTGACTTGCAGTGAACAGGGTTGATGGCACCAGGTCAGTTGTTGATAGTGTTCGATCACCTTCGTGACTCTGATCCGGCTTTCGTCCGGATTGAGCCGCATCTTCCTCTTACTCATCTCCGTGCGTTCACTGGTGTGGACTCTGCCATTCATGATTCGCGACTAAGTGCTGCATGTTGGACCTACTGGTCCACAGGGTAGGCCTGAGCCCTCATCCACGTGTTGCCGGCCTGCGTTGAACAGGGTTAGTGGCACCACGTGTCCTCGGCTTGCGTTGAACAGGGTTAGTAGCACCACATGTTTCAGGCTTGCATTGAACAGGGTTAGTGGCACCACGATTTGCAGGCCTGCGATATGGAATTATGCCTTACTGATCGAAGGAAGTCTGGTGCTGTGGCCTGCCACGGACTTGGGGTCACTGCCATTCAGGACTCAGGACACTGTTCGACATATAGGAACTACTGGGCCGAAGAGGACGCCGGTGGAGTATGTCAATGGGAAAGGAGTAATATGGGCCAGCGTCAGTCTGCAGAGGCTGCAGAGGTCGCAGGACTGGTGCTTGGAGCTTGCACCAGTACGTAGTAGCCCCTCTTTGACACACGCCGTGTAGGCAAGTGAGCTGAGCCTCGTTGGTGCACTGGGGCAGGCATGACAGGCCTGGGGACCTGCGGCCCGGGGTGCAGCAAGCGCACAGGGACGCAGGGCCCGCCGTGCTCGGTGCAGGACTCGTGCCGGGCTGAGAGGCGCCGCCCTGGCAGATGCGTAGTCCATTCCGAATGAGAACTACGACCAGTGTGACAGGCTTTTTGTTCACACCCCTACGCAGACCTGGCGTACGCAGGTCCAACCCACTACGCATGCGCATGCAGGGGGACATAAAGTGCAACATTTCCGCCTTCTGCCCCACAGCCTGTGGGGACAGGTTAGCGTCCACTGGCCACTAGACTCCATGCACCAGCAGTTGATCTCCACATGGCCATTTCCTTGGTTTGCACTCTGTGGTCTGTCCGGCACCTCCACGTCACAACTGGCATTGGGTAGGTTCACATTCCTTAGTCACTTGCCGCTCTCGCACATGACTGCTCCATGCCGCTCCTCACATCCTGCTATTGTGTGTTGGTGGTGCCATGCCGTGGCTGGGTTGTGGGCATGGCAAGGCCGGATTCCGTTTGGAGTCATGTTGTTGTGTCTGGTCGGTTGGCATGTTGTGTGTCATGTTGAATGTAGTTGTGCTGCGTGCTCATTGGCGTTGTCGTGAGTTGCATGACTGTGGGCTGGAGGTGTGTGGTGTGTTTATTTTGGACTTTCCAACGGGCACTGCATTTCCATGTCTGCCTGAGGAGTTGGCCACAACATTGTTGAGGAGGCCTGGGCGGTCCACTGTTGCCTGCACCATTCATGGTATGTGTGTGCTTTCTGTTGTGGTAGTTGTGTGCAGTGTGGGCAGGGGGCACGAGGGGTGCATGTGTGCAGTTGATTGTCCCTGACACGTGAGGGAATCCAGCTATGGCGTAGGGGCCTTGCTTGGTCTCCAGCTGCTCCTGCGCATTGTGGGTGACGTGGGGGTTCTAGGGTACCAGGCTGATGTTGGAATCCAGGACAGGTGTGATGACCTTGGATGGGGTTGGCTGTGTGACTCCTCTGACTCAGGCAGTTGTGGGTTGGATGGTACCAGAGGCCGACATGTGCTGCACAGCTGGCAGCTTTGTCTGCGGAGGGATGTTGGTTGTCCGCTGGGTTGTGACCGTTAGCTGGTGGGGTATGTGGGTCAGGATGCGGGGAATGGTTGTCCTTTTGGGCCTGTAGTGGGAAATGTCCTCCTCTGGCATTGGGTCTGGGTGGCAGGTGCGTTTCAGGTGGGTCCGCTGCCTTTGTGTACGCTGCCTCAGAGGTGTTCTCGAGGGGGGGGGACGGGTCAGGGGTGGTGGCGGGCCTGGGGAGGTTGCGGTGGGTGTTGTGGCCCTCATGGGTATTCGCGTTGCATGAGCATTGTCTCCATGGCATCTGTGGGTCTTGGCTGGGTTCCCTTTTATGCTGCAGGTAGTCGTCCTGCTTAACACCAGCAAAAGGCAGGTGTTAGTTCCTTGCTGCTACTGGCAGGGTCTGCAGTTTGCACCAGCTTGTGAATGGGGTGTTAAATCTATCTCCACTTTAGATGCGTTAAGGTGGAGATAAATCAGAGATAAGTCCTTGTGAATTTGCCCTGTGTGCGTGAGAGTAGTGGGTGGGCCCTGAGTACACCACGCCTGTGTAGGGGTGTGGACAAAAACCCTATGGCGCAGAACGTGGTTCTCTCCTGGAAAGGCCAATGTCACTGACATTGTTCTGTATTCTGTCCATCAACTGTTATTTTTGCATTTGTCACCCCGAGTGGGACGGGTATGCTCAGACGTGAGTCCTGTGCTCTCCATGCCACTGAAATCAAGCTATCCTGGCTGATGAGGGCTGAAAGCCCGAAACCGGTCCTAGGATGCTTGTTTCCAGTCCAGGGAGGACCAGGCTTGGCAGTTCAGGCTGGACTGTTCCCATGGGGCACAGGGTCAAGACTGATTTGCATATGACTGGGTTCAAACTGGAATGGCATGGTGAGCAAAAAAACAATGGATTTAGGCCCAGATCTCTGTACTGGGGTGAATGTATGACATTTTTCTGCATTCTGTCCATCAACTGTTGTTTTTGCATTTGTCACCCCGAGTGGGACGGGTATGCTCAGACATGAGGCCCGTGCTCTCCATGCCACTGGAATCGCTCTCCATGCCACTGGAATCAAGCTATCCTGGCTGATGAGGGCTGAAAGGCAAGGTGAGCAAACAAAAAAGCAATGGATTTAGGCCCAGATCTCTGTACTGGGGTGAATGTAGGACATTGTTCTGCATTCTGTCCATCATCTGTTGTTTTTGCAATGTCACTGACAGGGCAGCACCTCGCAGTCCGCCACGAGGCTGACGCCATGAGCAGCGGGGCCTGTGACCCTGTGCGCCTGCTGCACCCCAGGACGCTGATACCCAGACCAGGCCTGCCCGCTCCAGTGCCCCAAGGCCGCACTGCTCACCTGCTGACATCGTCGGGTGTCAATGAGGGCCCACCACGTGCCGGGCAAGCTCCCAGCCCCAGTCCCGATACCTCTACAGCCTCCGCAGATCATCATGGCCCCCACGATGGAGGCCCATATTATTCCTTTCTCATTCAAATACTCCACCGGCGTCCCCTTCATCACAGTAGGTCCGACATGTGGAACTGAGTCCTGAGTCCTGAGTCCTGAATGGCAGTGACCCCATGTCCGTGGCAGCGGCCACTGCGCCAGACTCCCTTAGATCAGTGATGCATAATTCCATATGGCAGGCCTGCGACACGTGGTGTCACTAACCCCGTGCGCCGTAAGTTACCATCAGCCTTCGGCGGAACATCGTTGGTGTCTGAGCCTGTGGCCTGGGGGTTGTCATTAGCAACGGGCAGGTACAGAGTTGGTGTCTGGCATGAGTGTGTGGCATTCATAACCTTCATCTTGCCGGACACAGCTGGTGTGTGCCCTCTGCATCATGCCCTGGGGGTACACCTTCCACTGTCCACCAAGACACTCTGCGACAAGCTCCTTTTACATCTACGGAAACCTGCTCTGCACTTGTGACCCTGTCCCAGTGCCCCGCAAGTCAGTGTCCCATGGCGGTGGGCCCGTGTCGGCCGATGTGCATCCGGGGCTACCAACCCTGTGCGACTCAAGTCATCCCCCCTTGATGTTCTGCCATTGTTTGTCTGAGGGCCTGATGACTGTTGGAGTTGTTGCCAGCACCAGCTACTCCCTGAGGGCTGGCTAACACTCACCCCACACACAGCCAGCACAGGAGTCACTGGATTAGCGGGCCTGCCATCACATCCTGCAGAATCAAGAATTGACTCTTTTCTCCCTGCACTGTCACAGGTGATCAAGGATATGCACTCTGCCCTTGGATGATGACACCCCTCCGAGACCCCGAACACACCCGCCCAGAGTTTTTTTTTTTTTTTACCAGGGGCATGGTTGAACGCACATTTGGCGTGTTGAAGTCACGTTTCAGGTGCCTGGACGTCACAGGTGGAAAGCTCCTGTACAGCCCGGAGATCATGTGCAAGATGATTGTTGCATGTTGTGTGTTGCACAACATCTGTGTCGCACCAATGTCCCATGGATACCAGTTCCAGAAGACCAGACGGTGATGGGGACGATGGGGCAGGTGGCCCACATCCCACTGCAACTATGGTAGGAATGGCCCGTAGGAACACCATCATTGACAATTACTTCTCATGAGCACCTGGCATTGTGGCCGTCCCTGGCAATCATGGAACAGTACAAAAATGTCCAAAAACACAGCATGTGTGAATCAAACATATTTGCCGGTTAAAGGTTGTACTTGTATATTGTCATGTCACAGTTTCCTGCTGTGCCAGATGTGATTTGCCATATTGTGCACATTTGCGTCACCAGTAGTGTCCTGTGTTCTGTTGTGGAGGTGTTGCTGTTTGTACCGGGATGTTGTCAATGGTCGATGTGTACTTATACTTATGTGCGTTTTCTGCATGGTGGTTGATTCGCCCCTGGGGCTCTGATTTGTCTGCCACTGGGCCTTTTCATGCGGTGTGCCTGTCAGTTCTGTGCTTCCACGGTGCTGAGAAGTTGCATACTTGGGTAACTTGTGCTTTTTGTCGAGTTGTGACTCTTGGGCATGGTTTGTCCACAGATGTGTCGTTGACGTCAGAGGTTGTTTGTGCAGGTGGTTGTGTCCAAGTGTGACCTGCTCCTTTCCGGTTGTGGTCCGCACTCAGCCACCTCAGTGTCGAACCGTGTACATTGTCATGGTGATTGAACTGCAGCCATGCTACTCGTCATGTGGTGTCTCTTGCATTGTCAGTATGGATGACGTATATGCATGTTTGCTGTGTTTTGCACGTGTGCATGTGTTAGTTGGTTTTGAGCTTGTTGATGTGTTGTGTGGGTGCCCCCTTTGGGCACATGGTGTTCGTGGGGTTTGTGTGTGTGCTGAAGTGTTCCTGTGGGATCAGGGACATGATCCTGAGTCATTGTGGGTGTGCAGTGTGGTCTGCTTAATTGGGCATGTGATCCATTGGGCCCGTGTCCCCCCATCCACCCACTCCCTGGTCGGTGCGCACCCTGTTGATGTGGTGTCAGGTCATGTTGGACAGTGTCCGGATCCCCGACTCCTGTCACTGTCTCCCGCCTGGTGACTGTGGCCACCATCTTCTGCATGTCATTCAGCGCCTGGTGTTATGCTGGCCCCCCTCCTCCGGGGTGTGTTGCTGCTTCCGTGTTGGCAGCGAGTTTCTGCTAGGTTTTGCCATTCACATAATTCCAGGGCCTCTTGTGCTCTTCCATTGTCCTCCTCTGCCATGCAATGGCATTCACATGGTCCAGGGTGGTGTGCCATCTTTGCCTCTTTATTGCCAATGACATGTTGGAGGTGACGTACAGTTGGTGGTTGTGTTCTGGCTCATCCGTGGCGATAATCGGGTTTTCCTGGTGACTGTACCCAGTCTTCCTCTTCCTCTTCTCTTTGGCCTTCCACAGAACCTGTATTCTTGGGTGTTCCTCCGTGGGGATTATGGGGTTCATGTTGTCCTCTGAAGTGGGTCAAGGTGCATCCATGGTACTCCACAGTTGATGTCGTTTTTTTAGTGGCATTTTCTGTATGCTGTTCTTGTGCTTTTTCCCGCATTACGGGTATTGCTGGCCTCTCACTGGTTGTCACTGTTTTCTTATCGCGTTTAAGGACATCACGTCTTTTTATGCGTTGGGGTTTGTGTTTTTATCTCCGTCGCGGTGGTTGTATAGCGGACATTGGCTGCGTTTTCGGCAGACTATCACATGGTACCACCGTGTTGTGAACTCCACGTCAACCCCGGGTTATTTTCCCACGAAAGGCTGTGATGTGTAAAGGTGTGTTCGCATTTTTTGGTGATGTTTAGCACATGTTCTTGTGAATATACCCCTCAGTCTCCCTAGGGGTGGAAGCTGAGTTTTATGCATCTTGGGCAAAATGTTGAAGTAAAGGATTTTCAGATTCTTAGTACAAAGTAAATTAAGTGCCTATTTAGTGATCCAGAATTTCTCCAGTGCTGTTTCCTCCATGTTGCTGACAGTATTCTGTACTCTCCTTGTTAAATTGTGTAGTAGTATGTTTCCTTATTCAGTTGTTTCAGACATTCTTGTTTGTAATCATCTGTCCATAGTAAAAATATGGCGCTGCCTTTGTCTGCTGGTATGATGGGGATACTGGATTCATTATCGAGATCATAAATCAGAAATGACAAGAACGTCTGAAATATGTACATTTTCAATGCATGTTAGATGTATCTAGAATGACGATCGATGTGTAGCAGAAATATTAAATACATAACAGAGCAAAAGAACAAAGGCAAAAATCACAGGTTCTCAGAATCTCGTAAAATTCACAAAACGGTTGCTAAGAAATAAAGGCTTCCAGGGCAACAATGACAGTCAGCCTGCATAACAGCACGACCACACTTAGCATTTCTAAGAAGTGCTCTGATTCTCAGCGTGTCTCAGAGTGCTCAACATGGCACAAAGCTGCCAACAAGCTTTCGTGAATTCCCGCCACCTATCTACAGAGCAATATTTGCTGCTCCCAGCTGCAATCTGTGCATGTGCTACCCCTGCGAAAGGCATTGTAATGCAGCGATGGCCCGTGCAGGTAAGCACGGTGGGGCGGGGCACGGTGAAAGTGACAAACAACGGAATAGGGGAAATAAAATAAATAAAACCACTTACCTTGCACAAGGTAAGGGGTTTTATTTATTTATTTTATTTTCCCTATTCTGTCGTTTGTCACTTCCACCTGTCCCACCACGCTTACCTGCACTGGCCGCAACTGCTGCAATGGCGAAGTTGTATGCCAGACCATCGAAGGCGGAAATATCATCTGACATAAATATTGCATAAACAAAAACACTACACAGAAGGAGCGCAAAATATAAGATAAAGAAAGATATTCTGTGTATATAATTCCACAATTAATGTTCAAAGTTAGTGGTTTCCAAGAAAAAAGTCCTCCAAGGTGCAGATGTTCAATTCATATTCTTTATTCAGAATAACTCCAGTCAGCTTCCAACCAAGATTATTCTAGATACAACACAGTTATCAGCCAACGCGTTTCGTCCCCATTTGGGACATCATCAGGGCTGAAAATCAAACAAAACACAGTATTTTCAAAAGGATATTTTTTGTCTATATACAAAGAAAAAACATTTCAGGTGTGAATATAAACAGTCTACTATCTGGATTAAGACACCGATCCCAAATATAGCCTGCCTATTGAACATGCTAAACAAGAAAATATCCAGCAGTGAAGCAACCCATATCTTCATTTGTATATATTCCAAGGAAAAGAAGAAACCCGATAACATATTTGATCAGTTACATACAAAACCTGTTTTTGGGGATACTCAAAGTGGGGTTGGATAATTGGATGTTGAATATTCAAGGGCCTACTGTTGCTCAGGGAGGTGACTGTTTTTTCACTAAATGTGGTTTCAGGGAGTGAACGATATTGGATATGGAAGTGGATCGCGTCACATAACATTTAATTGAAAAGACATAATGGAATACGGAACTGGGTATGTATAGATTGGGAGCGTCTTAAGGGGCAATGAGGGCAATGATCAGATCGATTGGTTTGGGTTACATGATCTTATGTCCTTTATTTGCTTGCAGTACTAGCACCAGGGTATAGAAGCAGTAGGATATCAACACGAGTATCAACAATATTCTCAGTAAGGACTTTAATTTGGAATAACTTGAGGAGGTGACTTTTTATGGGAATCTGAGGGAACACTCATTTGACTTACTGCTACTTGTCGAAATTTTAATAAAATAAATATTCGACATCAGAGTTGCCCAACGGGGTTATTAGCAACAAGATAGCAAGCTTGCAAAAATAACTTATTTTATAAATTGGAAACATGGAAGGTTTGAGTATCCCCCAAAACAGGTTTTGTATGTAACTGATCAAATATGTTATCGGGTTTCTCCTTTTCCTTGGAATATAAACAAATGAAGATATGGGTTGCTTCACTGCTGGATATTTTCTTGTTTAGCATGTTCAATAGGCAGGCTATATTTGGGATCGGTGTCTTAATCCAGATAGTAGACTGTTTATATTCACATCTGAAATGTTTTTTCTTTGTATATAGACAAAAAATATCCTTTTGAAAATACTGTGTTTTGTTTGTTTTTCAGCCCTGATGATGTCCCAAATGGGGACGAACGCGTTGGCTGATAACTGTATTGTATCTAGAATAATCTTGTTTGAAGCTGACTGGAGTCATTCTGAATAAAGAATATGAATTGAACGTCTGCAGCTTGGATGACTTTTTTCTTGGAAACCACTAACTTTGAACATTAATGGTGGAATTATATACACAGAATATCTTTCTTTATCTTATATTTTGCGCTCCTTCTGTATAGTGTTTTTGTTTATGTAGAGGATTAGGGACTTTGAGAGAGTGGGTCCCTGGGAGGTTAAGCGCATCTATTAACAGATTGAGGATCACTGCACTTTATGGTAACACATAGTCTCTCAGTGCACACATTAGGACCCTACATCGTCAGGTCACGTAGTAACGACATAAATATTGCATATTAAATATCATTTACAAAAAGGTTGTGCTTTGCTGTGTAGATTTTCTATTAACTCTAATGTGGCGAAATTTCTTAGAACAATATTTACGATGTGGTATTTATGTTAGACCATGGGTACTCACAAATCTTTTCCAGGGGGCCAAAACTGTCTTTTGTGTGACGAGGGCCGCATTAATGCCAACAGGGTAGCAGGTGATGTCCAAGTATAGCAACCCAGGTCACTAAGTCGGTAAACATAATAACTGACGTGCCTCTTAGTTCAATAATTGCATTGTTGCCAGGGATGGGAAAGCATGAATGTTTCTAAATTCCTGTTTACAGACAACTTCTCAATGCCTTGATATACTAAGGTGAAACGCTTCTACATTTAAAAGAAATGCACTTTCTTGATTTTGTAGAGACTTTCACCTTTTTTTCGTTGCAAGAAGTGGTGTAGGACACCTTTAGTTCTTTTCTTTTACTTTAGTCAATAAGTTAGTTTAGTTGGAAATAAATGCTTGCCCCTTTAGTTAACATTTTTTGGAATATTAGTGCTCCCTCAAGTAAACCCCCGCCCAGTGCTGCTGTTCATCAGGGGGCTGCATATAAAGGTCAGGAGGGTTGCATGAGACCCCCGGGCCGTATTTGAGTATCACTGTGTTAGATGATATTCTGACTATGATATTTGGGTACCACACCAAGTGGTAACCATACCTCACTCTACTGGACCTGATTGTGGCATAGTTATCTGTTTCACCTATTAATTCAACCAATATAAAGGTACTAAAATATTAACCCCCAAAAATATCAGACTTACATCTGGCTTGCAAGCAGATAAAGAGTGCTTGCAGCACAGAGATGCGGTCAGTGGGGACATGGTCCCGTTATTGCAACTCAATCATTGTAAAGACCATGAGCTAAGCCCACCATCTAAGCAGTAGAAAAGAGATTTGAGATTACGTAAAAGACAAACAGACATTACACAATTACAAATGGAGGTTTTCATAATTGCAGGTGGGCTTGATTTTTGTGAGAACTTAATCAGATTGATTTGGAATCAAACCCATGGTTCCAAAATACCGATGCCATAAGTTAAAATATACAAACTAAAAACATCAATGCAATTAACTATTCCATAAAAAGTATTCCACCACACATTCCAGTACCATTCAAATCAATGTAAACCCACCTCAAATGCACCCTCATGTTCCAGTTTTTCTTAGATACATACCACTCCCTCCTCCCGCCCATATCACAAGGTGACCCTCTAAAACCACCACTTTAGAGAGGTTGTAGGAAAATCAAATAAAGTCTATAGTCTCATCATAATGAAAACATTCTTTAAAATAAGCTAGAGGCCAATAAAAGTGTAAAGCGCTAGTGCAGAGACAAAATAATTAACAAATAAATGAAATACGAAAACATCAAAGCGGTCCAGATACATGTTTAACGAAAACACTTATGACGTCTAACTCTTCTTTATTTATGCCTTTTGTTTTAGTTATTTTATGCCTGTATGTTGTCTACAGTAGATCCACAGAGAGGCTATTTATAAAAAACAAAAATCAAAATTCTTCACTAGAGCCTTACTGTACTCATTCAATCAACCATTGTCAAGGGCCAACCTAAAACAATCTGAAACAAGCTCTTAAGAATTACAACCACAACTTCTAGTCCAGTCCATCAATTTGGAGGTGACGACAACCATTCTGTGGTAATTTAAACAGAGTCCCAGACCAACCTACCTCTGAATACAATGAAGCACTCATACCCTCTCAGGAATTTGACCCAACTTCAACATTATGAGGAGCTGTAAGATGATCCCACATTACAAAGTTAATTATACACTGTTTTAGTTTATGCTGCTATTTTATAGATATATTCATTTATTGAATTACTCCTACTACATCGCGATTATGACTTATTACTGTTCCGAAGCACATTATCCATTGTCTGTATCACATATTTAATTTGTGTTTTAAATGTTTTAGGATGTATTCTTTTATGGTTGCAAGTCAGAGGAATAAAGATATTTGACTGAGTGACTGACTGACTGATCCCTCATTAGATCACTTTCCCTATGATATCGATTTGAGAGGTTTATGATAACTATTTAGACTAGGCACGACCTCTCTATCCTCTGCTATAACCCACCTTTCAATCTTTATTACCATGTAATTAATGTGTTTTTTTCTACCTAGATGAAATTAAGGTCAATTTCTTTATATTTAATATGCTTGAATATTTGAGCTCATTGTTCCCATGCCATTAGTGCGCTTAGCATCACTGATTGAGCGTGCATGGGGTACACGTGGAGGTAAGAAGAGGAAATAAGGAAGAAAGGAGCGTCTCGCATATCTGCAGCGATAACAGTACTTTTAAGGATTTATAAATAAAGCCGCCGATTCAAAAAAACATTTATGAGTACAGGAAGTACTACGGTAGAATTACTCTTATATACACTTACATGCCTTTGCGAATCCGTCCTGAAATATCCAATAGTGCAAAAAGGCACCGTCATTTGGATGTATACCAATTGTGCATGAATATTGCCTGTTTATAACCAATTTATTCCTATTTTAGATGTTTTGGGGCCAGTTCACAATGCTACAGGAGTGCTACTTTATCTATTGCAAAGTGACTTTCTGAGTAGGCCCTAAGAGCTGAAAATGATATTTAAGGTGGAGGTGACTTTTCTTTTCTTTTTTACATGCAGTGGAGACTATGCAAACGAGAGGCATTGAATGATGACAACAAAATACAGAACGGGTTCCCTGATATGACACAGACAGTTGTTTAAATGTGCTTTGCATCAAATGCTAATACATAGCACTAAAGATCTGTGTAATTCACAGGCAGCCATGAAGATTATCCAAATATGTTTGCAGAGATCACTTGCTAAAAAAGGTTATGTTTCCACCGCATTTTGAGTGCGGACAAAATCATTTAGAAAAGCTAATACAGAGTGGGAAAAATGACTTTTTTATACAATTTTTTGAGATGTAAAATCGTTCCCCCTTATAGGAGGCGGAGTGATACACCAAAAAGCCAATAGACTGAAGTGAGAGTGGTTTGGTCATCTAGGCGGAACCGAAGCCCAATCCATTTATATTTCATACAATTGCTAACAATGAGTAATGCGGACAGCTGCATGCCAGGCCTCTAAAGGGATGTCTAAAGTGGGTGAATACACAATGGCACCTCTGTGAGCCAACTTCATTCTTCTAAATGTCACCATTTCACAAACTGAGGAAATATTTTTACAGGATAATTGGCTGATAAAAAGGCTGCACGTGTATGTTCAATCAAAATGGACTGAGCAGATAAGACACAAGCCTCACGCCACCGCTCGGCGATGCCCATGTCCTCTGCCACCTGCAGAATGGAGTCGAATCAAAGTTTTTTTTTATGATCATCATTAATCTACCAGTATCAGGCAACAAACAAAGCTGTCCGACTGTGAAAGCTTAGTGATACAGTCCCACCAAAAACTGTCACCCAAGAACAGAAACCGAGGAGGGTCGCTGCATGTTGAAAATTAAAATAGTGCAGGCATAAGTCCCTCAAGCAGAAAACTGTGCCGAATCTGGGTTGAGAGCAAAAAAACTGGGACCCTAGAGTAGCGCTGCGAGCAAAAACAGTGCTGGGCCTCGTGCCCTGAGCAAAAATGTGCAGGGCTAGTTCTGCAAGCAAAACCGTGTTGGGTTCGGAACCTTGGCAGGTGGAGGAGAGGCCGGACCAATTAGAGGCCCTGGCCAAACGCCGGCCAGAGGCGGGAAGCCCCTCCCCCGCACATTTAAATAGCCCGCTTGAATGGGGGGCGACCAGGATTGGTCGCTCCAGGGCATGGGTGAACCCTCCAATCGGGGGTCGAGCTGATGAGGCGAGGGGGGGATAAATAAGGGGCTAGAGTCCAGTTAAGCACATACCCCCCTCCTCGCAGGATAGAAGAAGGAATCCCACCCACCCACACCAGAAGGAACGGACGTTGCAGCCGCAAGGGGAGAGGTGAGGTGGACGGAGCACATGAAACGTAGACAAGAGAGAATTACTAAAAGGTAGAGGGAAGGCTCACACAGGTCCTTGGGATGCCTCATGGCTGGGGTACCGAGGGAGCAAAATGGAAGGACTCAACCTCATGATAGAGAGAGTAGATGCTCAAGACGAGTCCTTGGGATGCCACACAGCCGGGACCCCGGGGAGCAGGGAGGATCCACGAAAGGGCTGGGAAAGCGGGACGCCACTTGCAGCCCGGGCAGGTCCCGAATCGGTAGCAGGTTGAAGCCTTGACCCGTGAACAGAGTCCCAGGAAGGTGGTCCCTCCCGTCCCTGTACCTTGAGGAGGTTGGGTCCACGCAGCAATGAAAAGAATTGCAAAGGTAAGGAAGTATATTTACATGGATATTAAGCGAGCAATAGGATAACCAAGAGTGATTGTGCAAATGTTATGTTGAATAAACTGCGACCTTTTTCGGCACCAAAGCACATTGTCCGTGGTATGATTTGTGTGCAGGAGGGACGCAGTTGTTGGAGGCAAGGGAGGGGGAGGGACAACTCGCCTCCTGGAAGGGGTTTTTCATATGTGGGGCAAAGAGGAGCGAGCAAAAACAGGCCTGGCCCTAGTGATGCACACAAAAGCAGTGCTGACCCCAGTGCTGCGCGCAAAAACAGTGCTGGGCCTAGTGCTGCGCGCAAAAACAGTGCTGGCCCTAGTAAAGCACACAAAAGCAGTGCTGACCCGAGTGCAGCGCGCAAAAACCGGGCTAGCCCTAGAATGCACATAAAAGCAGTGCTGGCCCTAGTGCTGCGCGCAAAAACAGTGCTGGGCCTAGTGCTGCACGCAAAAACAGGGCTGGCACTAATGCTGCACACAAAAGCAGTGCTAACGCTAGTGCTGCACGCAAAAACAGTGCTGGGCCTAGTGCTGCACAGAAAAGCAGTGCTGACCCTACTGATACGCGCAGAAACAGTGCTGGGAATAGTGCTGCTCGCAAAAGCAGTGCTGACTCTAGTGCTGCACACAAAAGCAGTGCTGACCCTAGTGCTGCGTGCAACAACAGTGCTGGGCCTAGTGCTTGCCATAAAAGTAGTGCTTACCCTAGTGCTGCACGCAAAAACAGTGCTGGCCCATGTGCTGCGGATGTATGACATTACAACGCATGCATTTACCACGCATGCTTTTACATCGCAGTTTTTACAATGCATACCATTACAACGCATAGCGCTTTGGGGTGCTGGATAGTGAATAGTTTAATTTACTATTCCAACTCCAGTCCCCGTGGATAGTAGGGAAGGTGTTGGATAGTAAATTAAATCTATTCCCTATCCTAGAGCGCCCCCCCAGCGCAATGCGTTGTAATGGTTTGCGTTGTAAAAGTTGCGATGTAAAAGCACTGCATGGTAAAAGTTGCGTTGTAAAGGATGTTTCCCATGTGCTGCACATAAAAGCAATGCTGACCCTAGTGCTGCGTGCAAAAGCAGTGCTGTGTTTAGTGCTGCACACAAAAGCAGTGCTGATCCTAGTGCTGCGTGCAAAAGCAGTGCTGTGTCTAGTGCTGTAACCAAAAACAGTGCTGGCCCTAGTGTTGAGCGCAAACACAGTGCAGGGCCTAGAGCTGAGAGCCTAGAGCTGCGAGCAAAAACAGTACTGGGTCTAGAGCTGCAAACTAAAACAGTGTTGAGCCTAGTGTTGCAAGCAAAAACACTGCTCAGCCTAGCACTGCCGGCTAAAACAGTGCTGGGCCTCATCCCTGAGGAAAAATACACAGGCTTAGTTCTGCAGGTAAAACTGGGTTGGCTTCCTAGAGCAAAGGAGAGTGAGCAAAAACAGTGCATGTCCTAGTCCTGCATACAAAAACTGTGCTGGGCCTAGAGCTGTAAACTAAAACCATGTTGAGCCTAGTGTTGCAAGCATAAAACTGCTCAACCTACCACTTCAAGCTAAAACATTCCTGGGCCTCATCCCTGAACAAAAATACACAGGCCTAGTTCTGCAAGTAAAACCAGGTTGGGTTCCGTAATACCTAGAGCGAAGTAGAGCGAGAAAAAACAGTGCTGGCCCTAGTGCTGCATACAAAAGCAGTGCTGGCCCTTGTGCTGCGAACTAAAACAGTGCAGAGTCTAGAGTTGGATGTAAAAAAAACGCTAAGCTTAGTGCTGCAAGCAAAAACAGTGCTGGACCTTGTGCAGTGAGCAAAAATATGCCAGCCTAAATCTGCAAGCAAAAACGCGCTGTGTTCCTTCATACTGAGAGCAAAGTGGCACAAGCAAAAACACTGCCGGCCCTAGGACTGAGCACAAAAACATTGCTGGCTCTAGTGCGGTGCGCAAAAAGAATGCTGGGCCCAAAGCTTTTTAGGGCCTAGAGCGGTAAGCAAAAACAGTGCTGGGCCTAGAGCTGCGAACTAAAACAGTGCAGAGTCTAGTGTTGGATGTAAAAAAAACGCTAAGCTTAGTGCTGCAAGCACAAAAAGTGCTGGACCTTGTGCACTGAGCAAAAATGCACTGAGCAAAAATACGCTGGCTCAAATCTGCAAGCAAAACCGTGTTGGGTTACTTCATACCGAGAGCAAAGTGGGACAAGCAAAAACACTGCTGGACCTAGGACTGAGCACAAAAACAATGCTGGTTCTAGTGCGGAGCGCAAAAAGAATGCTGGGCCCAAAGCTTTTTAGGGCCTAGAGCTGCAAGCAAAAAACATTGCTGGGCCTAGTGCAGTCAACAAATCAGTGGTGGACCTAGTGCAGCGAGCAAAAGCAGTGCTGGGCTGTGAGCAAAAACAGTGCTGGGTCTTGAGCTGTGACCAAAAACAGAGCTGAGTCTTGGGCTGTGAGCATAAACAGTGATGGGCCTGTGCTGTGTGAAAATGCACCACTGTGCCTTATCCATTGACAGAGCAAAAGGTATGCTGAGCCTTCTGCCGTATTCTATGCCTAAGCTACACAATTATCAGTCTACAGTCAAACACTGTCTAGAGTTATCGGGCTCGATCTTAGCCCATAATCTAGATATCCTGGTCCTCACAGAAACGTGGCTCAATGATTCATCTAACTATGCTCTAGGCCTTCTGCTTCATCCCAAATAATCTATTTTGCGTTGCGGCCAGGAAGATAGACAAGGTGGAGGTCTTGCACTCATTCACAGAAAGTCCCTGAGATGCAGGGCCCTCACTTTGACTCATATTCAGTCTTTCGAATGCATGTCAGTTGAAGTGTCCACATCCACTACCTCTAACATCAGATTGAATGTGATTTACCATCCACCGGGTCATAACCACACCTTTATTGAGGAATACATGGATCTCGTCACCTCTCTACTTATCACCTCAGACTACATCTTCCTTGGTGACTTCAACATCCAATGAGGAGGCGAGGATTACAGTTATTTGGACACTTTTACCTGCTTTCTCAAAGACAATGATATCCAACAATACTGTTATAAACCCACACACCACAAAGTTGCCATTCTGGACCTGATAATCTCCAATTACCCCAGCCTACAGACAAACGACCCCATTCAAGTTGACTGGTCTGACCGCATGCAGATTCCGTTCTCTTTATCCTGCCCATATATCAAAACATCTGGGCAACCCAAGAAAGAGAAAATATGGCTCCGGGACACATCTCACCTTGACACACAAGCCATGGCCATCCTGGCACTTCCATCCCTTATTTTGATGACACACCATCATGATATTAATGAGGCCACCAACAAGTACAACTCCTGCATGGAAGCCTTATCGACAGATGTGCATCCCTAAAGTGAAAATTATCCAGACCCAAACCCTCTAGTCCTTGATTCTCAAAAGAACTTTATGAAGAAAGAGAGATTATCCAAAAATGTGAGAAAGAATGAAGACTAGCGTTCCCTCACCTGCAAGCTTCGCAAAGCAAGAAAACAATACAAAGACCGAATTCTCAGAGCCAAATCTCCCATTTCAGAGCTGTTATGAATTCTGCAAAGAACAAACCGAAGCACCTGTTCGAGGTCATAGCGCAGACTACAAACCCCTCGACTACTTCAGCTCCTAGGTCATCTGTGGCCTGCTGGGCAAATATATGGATTTCTTTGACAAAAAAGTTAGGGTCATCCACATTCAACTAACCACAAGTGACTCCCTAGAAACGGTTGCGATTCTACCATGCAAGGCGCTGCAATCAAGGTCATCTTTCTCCCCAATTTCTGAACGCGACCTACAGAGAACAAACTCAAAAGTAAAACTCTCAAACCTCTTTCAGGACGCCATTCCAGGTTCTATTAGCAAATCTCTTGCCACACACCTACTCCCCATTTGGACCACCATGGTCAACTCCACTCACAAATAGGGCCTATTTCCTGAATGACTAAGAGCAGGTAAAATTTCTCCTCTCTTGAAAAAACAACTCTCGATCGAGAGAACATCAACAACGGCTGCCCAGTCTCCACACTCCCATGTTTAGGCAAAGTTATTGAAACTTGTGCAGCAGCCCTACTTGTTTCACACATACTAACAAATACCCTCATAGACATTCTCCAATCAGGTTTCAACCATGGCCACAGTACATAAACTCAGATCCTCCAAATAGTCGATGACTTCCTTAAAATTCTCGACTCTGGTAACTTCAGCCTCCTGGTCCTCCTGGATTTATCCGCTGCATTCAACACTGTCAACCATCTGGATTTCCTTCGCACTCTAGAACAACTCTTGGCATGTGGAGGAACAGTTCTCAGCTGGTCCGCCTCATACCTAACTAACGTTCCTAAATTGTGAAAATGAGTAACTTTCTCTCGAGGCCAGCCAATTAACTTCAAGGGGTCCCTCAAGGCTCAGTCCTCTCCCCATCCCTCTTTAACATCTACCTAGAGCCACTATGTGTGATTCTCAGAAACTCTGGGATTATCTACCACCTCCACGCCAATGACACCCAAATGTACATGAAATTCAAATCCCCAGAAAACGTTGCCCTGCTCTCAAACACGCTTTTAAAGAGTCAAAACTGGGTGTCCAACCACCATTTAAAACGCAACCCTGCTAAAACAGAAATTCTTTTGATTTTCCCTCTCAAAGCAGAAAACTCCCATACAATAACGGGTTGCAACCTTCTCGCCCTGGATGGCTGCCCCACCATTGTTCACAGTGACATCACCCTTGACAATCATCTCAACCTACAAAGCCACATACAGCCATGGGCAAATGTGCACAACACCAATTTAGGCAGCTTTGGGGCATCAAACAATTGACTCTGGAACAAGTCATCAAAAGAGTGGTGCGTTCTCTCCAGACCAAATTATGGAATTGCCCTTCTCTAATGCACCCCCAAAGTTCACCTAGGCTCAACGAGAACACCACTACATACAGCAGCACACTTTGTTTTAGGTCTCAAAGTTTGATCACATTTCTCCTGCCCAGATAACCCTCCAATGGCTTCCCACTGAAGCGCAGGCCAAATTAAAAACCACCTGCATTACCCACAGGGCGCTACACTCCTCTGCACCCTCCTAGGTAAACCAGAAACTGAAAATCACTGGAGCACTGAGGGGTTAAAGAAATGCCCAATCCGTGCTCCTGGAACCACCCTCCTTCATTCAAGAACGGCACACGAGCCAGTCATTCTCCGGTAGTGCCACAAGAATCTGGAACTCGTTGCCTCCCTCCGTCCGCCTAACCACCTGCTTGGTCACCTTCAAAAAGGACCCCAAGCTATCCTATTTGACAGACACCTCGGTTAATCATCCCAGACCAGACTTAAGTGTTCTCTCTATTAGGATCTAAACCACTTTGGTTATGCTACCTCACCATCTAAGTCGATGCTTTAACTGTGTACGACCGTCGACCAACTGTTGTAACTCTCTCATGTGGTAACTCCTGCACGCATCGACTGGTTTAAACATCCGAGTTTAAGCACTGTAACTGGAACCCGCTGTAACCCATGTATCCTGCTACTGTTGTAAAGCACTCTGATGCCTTCGGCCCGCGCTATTTAAAATTTCAAAAAAAAGGATAAGTAAGCTGAAACAAAGCTGAGCCTAGTGCTGAGAGCCAGAAACAGTGCTTAGTAACATACTTGAGCGAAAAAAGTACTGGGCCTTAAAAATAGTGACACCAGGATGGGGTAAAGGAAACTCGGGGTACAACTAACCAAAAAATACCGTAAAGGTATGTTCGGACATTTGCTATTGCGCCTGAACATTCGTTTACCTTTTTTGATATTCACAAAACGTTTCGATTGTGCCTATTGCTTTAAATGGAAATGTAGAAGTGCTAGTACTCACTATCCGTAGTACCTGTTTGCTTCTGAAAAGTGCTGGTACTCTCCCATTTCCCCATAGCAGAATTCTGCACATTGTATAACTCCACATAGGGGATAGGCAACTTATTGTGCAACAGGTCATTTTTTTCTTTTATTGCTCTCATAAAAAACATTTTTTGTTTCCCTTCCCACCCTGGAAATTTACTTCAGTCCTTGATTGGTATTCAAAGGATTTATGACTTCTTCGTATTATTTCAGACTTTTTAGAATGCACAAACCCAAGCATTTTAGGTTGTAAACCTGTGCTTGACATCATTAAGGGCTTGGGGAATGGGGTAATTGCCTTTTTGAAAGGAACACACGTTAATCCAGATGATTCTTTTGAATGATGTCCAATAGAAGTCATGAGAGAAACACATTGCTGAGATTACATACACCCTGCACTGGTGAAAGAAACTGACCACGTCTTTTTGGCACTGTTTTATGCTACTTGTGTCGTAAAAGGTCAAACAAATATGGATTCCTCCAGTACATATTACATAAAGATATTTACACCAAGGCAAAGCCTGGAGCACGCTTTCTGTGTGTTTTTCATTTCCTTTATTGCCCTATACTTAGGGCCTCAAAGGTCTCAGGAGACGCACAAGCCACAAATAAATAAGTAAATAAAATAAACCATACTTTCCAGGGACAAACAACAGAAACTGCCAGGTGGGCAGGTACTTCAGCCATTGGCCAGTTGATTGAAAGACCCATGATGAATTTCTTGCCATACTGGCTGTTTCATTACCTGAGGCCTGATTATGACTTTTATGGGTTTATACCGGGTCCACCCCGCTGCCGCACCACCAGAGCAGTGGGCAGATCGCCCATAGGAGTTTCTTCCTGTCTGGTGGGCTTTGTTACTGATTCTTACGGCGGTGCCCTGATAATGGGCACGGCAATGGGAACGCCAAAAACAGTTCCTGCATTGCATGGACTGAAAAGTCCATGCAATGCAGGAAATGGTGTGCATGCAGACAAGCGGGCACCTGTTGTGCCCCCCTTTGTGCGTCCACAATGGGGCACAGGGGGTAGGGCCCCCTTTGTTTCCCTTTCCTCCACGGTGTTCATTGAGTAAGAACATCCATGACAGAGAGGAAACTTGTAATATGCTTGGCGAACCACTGTGGTCCCGCCAAGCCTGCTGTGGCCTCTTGACTGTTGCAACACCACCAGGGAATGGCGGTTTTCTGGCTGCTGCGGTGGTGCTTTGGTGGTCCAACCGCCCAAATCGTAATAAAGCAGTCGGTAGTCCGCCACCGACGCGCCTTGAGTCTGGTGGTCCGTGGACAGCCAGACTCATAATCGGGCCCTAAGTGAATTCAAGCAATTAGGAAGTAAATAAGGGGTACCAGTAACCTTGATAACACTGTAGGCTCCTCCTCAAGAAAAATAGGGGAGGAGGCTTGGATGGTGCTGCAGCCAAACCTCGATGCCATTTTACCATATAGTATTACCACATGGTAAAATCGGGTGTTTATCCCACACCAACAAAAACGGGCAATGCAAAACCCACTTGCAAACAGGCACAGTGGAATTCCAACAGGTGATTCCATTCCGCCTGATTCATCAGGGCTAATGTGCATTAATCTACTCGTCTAAGCCTGAAAAGTACTGATGCCGAAAAAGCCAGGGCGAGCTGAGAGTGCCACATTAGAAACAGGGCCACTTGGCAGCTTTGCATGACTCTGTCACATCTCAGAATGGAAAATAGAGTAGCAAAATTATGGCAGGGCACAGAGAATGAAAGAAAGATGGAACATGGAAGGCAAGAGTGAAGGCAAGAAGATAGGGCAAGGACTGCAGCAAGGCTTTCTTATTCACCTTTTTTTAGACAATTATTACATTTTCTTAAACAATGCAGACACATGAACAAACAAAGCATATTTGCCCTATAACTTAAGGGAGATAAGGAGAAAGGTGATAGGCAAATAGAGAAGGTAAGTATAACAAGCAGGAGATTTTGCCATTGTTGCAGAAACTCAGAACATGTAATAAATCACAATCAAGTAACTGACGCCTAAAGCACAGGCCATACAGATTCAAGTATGTAATATTAAAGAGTAACATTTTGCAATGGTTGAACTTCAGTATAGCCTCTCTAAGATCTTAGTCGAGAGTTTAGAGGGTTTACCCACCACCTTCAGTGTATTCGTGGGATATCTGGGCTTACAAGGGCAACTGGGTATCCTCCCTGCTCTGGATGGAATGAAGTTCAGGAATTAAGCAACACAGAACCAATCTTATAGACTGCATTTGTACTAAGGCAAGTTAAAGCTGGGAGATGGAATGGGAGACTGAAAGGGAAAAAAGACTACACATGGTAGCTAAAAGTTGCCAATGATGGTGGAAATGAGAAGTACAGACAGGGTTGGTGTTGGAGGTCTTTCTCTACCTTCCCTTGTAATTGTTCCAAATATTTAAATCTGCAACACTACTAAGGAACTGTTACAAAATCAGATATGGATTTTAATATGGAACAGGGGTGTTCTCTACCACTCCAAACCCATGAGTTTCATTTTGTTTCTTGAAGTTATATTTTTTACAGAAATGTCACATAGAGGTATACTTTCTAATGGGGTGTACTTATCCCTGGTGATTTCTTACCAATTTCTCTTCAGAGGTTCTTTACCCACTATAATCAGTTTGCCAAGAGACATACATTAAATGATCCAATCCACTGACAAATTCTAAAATTACTATTTACACAAATATTCCACTGGATGCAAAAGAACTTAATGTGTTAAGGTTTTCATCAACCACTCTTAAAGGACACCATTCCATATGGAGAACTGTTCAAAATAAAATAAAAAAATACTTCACAGAAGATTAATATTATAATCACACAGTATTTATGAATAGTAAGACTTGCACAAAGGGAATATCAATAGAATATATAAAATAAAGACAATGATAGGCAAATAAAGTAAACACATCTGCAATATTAACATTGAATATAGGCAAAAAACCTGAAAAGGCAACAGAAACATTAACATTCAAAAAACCATTGCTCTCTTTTTATTGAGTGATGGAGATATACAAGAAGTAATAGGAAGTAGACTGTCAATAACCTATGTAAGAGTAACATCAATTAGTCTTCAACCAAACCAAAGCTTATAAATAAAATAATGACTGGCTTGGAAGAAAATCAGAGTGGATTTTGCATTTGAAAAAAATGTAAGGCTTGCAAATGTGGGTTAAATGCAAAACGATGAAGATAGGTAAGAGATTTGCCAGCAATAACTTGTGAGAGCAGTTATGTGATGTATGCATTGAGTTTTCCCTGTCAAAAGTATTACATTTGCATTTATAAATGCAAACAAAAAAAGTGAATCTTAGAACATCTATGCACCATTTAAAATAAGGAGTTTTCATATTCAATGGGAAGACGCCAGGAATCAAATGCATGAAGGCAAAAAGAAACATTGAAGTTCATGAGAATGGAACATGTAGAACTAAAGGGAGGTGGTGGAGATAGACTAATAACATTGAAACAGTTGCAATAATAACTATTTTATACATGAACACTTACAATCGAATGGTCATAATTTGGATGTTGAGTTGCATGCTCATCTAGAGTAGTACAATTAGGTAGATTAATTAGTAATTAGGGTGTAAAAGAAAAAAGGGAAGCAAAGCAACACATCCGACAAACTTTTGTGTAACCCCAATTAATCATTACTGGAACCAAGGAACCCCTACTGAATCAGTAATGGAATCCGGGGACCCGCACTAAGTCATTATTGGAAGCAGAGGACCCTGACCTAAGCTTTTTCGATGATTCGAAATGGCAAAACAATACACAAAACATACAGAAACAGCATTTATTAAACAAATAGGAAAATAGTTTAAATAATGTATTTAATTCACAAACATATATAAATGAAGATCTGAGGTCTAATTGTAATTGGAAGGTTGGAGCTTTTCTACATACAATTGAGGCCACTCATTATCCATTCTATATTTTGTTTGACACACATGCACTGCTCCCACTAATCAATCTGAGGATACTAACTTAATTTTTAGTCCCCAATTTCAAATTACCTCATATTTGTAGAACGTTTTCAAATTTTTAATTTTACATTTTGCTTCTTTAATATATATACTTTATTAACCTGTTAATAATTTTAATTTCCTAAGCAGTCATGGACCCCCGTGAGTAGGCTTCGTAGACCCCCTGATATTTCTGATGTTTTTCAGTAGTTTCTTTATATTAGCTCATGTCTTGTTCCAAAGTCTAACTAGAACATCACGTTAACTGTTGTTTTTTAAAGTAAGTTGAGGTCTTATCATCTGACCTAACAATAATGTTACTTTAACCTTTGTTTTTTTCAGTGAATATATAGACATTTATTGTTGTCAATCACAATGTTGCTATTTTAAAGTTAGGTAGCTGTTAAACGGTTGTGGAAAGGGAATGCTGTATCAATACATTATGCCTTAAATCACTTAAGAATCCGTGCCTCCCCACACATTTGTTAGCCGCTGGTTTCATGTCTGCATTAACATCTAGGTGCTCATTTTCCTCAGCCTGTTTCCCAGGAAAGACTTTCAATTTAACAGCGCCTTTTCCAACAAAATGGCATTTAGGAATGCCTCACTTTTGTCTTGAATAAAAAATGTTAGAGCTTTAGTTGTTCATTAGAACTCTGTGGTGATGGTGCTGTTGGTTACTAGGGAGTTAACTGACAGAATGCTGCCCATGTTGGATGTACATGCTTCACTCTGCATGTCAGAATGTTTTACTAGCAGAGATGAGGAAGATATTTGAGAACTTATAGAAATTCACTCATTCAGGTGTACAACAATTTTGTTATAGATACTGAATGGTAGTGCTCTAGGTGTTCTTTAGAACACTGCGGTGGAGCTGGAGTAGAACACAGGGTAATCATCTGACGAGCAGCTCCTGTTGGAAGTACGTTTTATTCAGAATATCAACCTTTGTTCTCACAAGGCAGAGGAAGATAGTGTGAACTTATAGGTAATGTGCTCTTGCTCACGGGGTTATCCCCGTGAGCAAGAGACATGCTGCCTTGAAACGCGTAGGGGCAGCTGGTTTGCTGAGAATGCCTAAATAAATACAGAGTGAAAAGCGATTTGGAAGAAGCGTCATTAATGTTGCGAGTGTGAGGAACTTACTGGTTATAAAAGGAGTGTTTTGGATATATATATATATATATATATATATATATATATATATATATATATATATATATATATATATATATATATATATTTACTCTCTGTACTTTTGTTGCCAAATGAACAATTAAGGTCGCACTCTTGTAGGATAGTTTCTTTAGCAGTATTAATTTATTCTTAAATCAATTTCATCAGGAAAACAGGCGAGTGACCTACGCGTTTCGATATAACCTTATACCTTGATCACGGTCGGGATGCTCTACAAAAACAGTGTTTTTTTGTAATTTCAAAGACATTACATCATTTCCTGTTCTGTTCAAATTGAGAATGCAGCGAATTATAGGACATGTAGTCACCATAAATTACAATCTAAGACACGCAAGTTTAAATAAAGAAAATACATGTCTCCTTAACATAGTATTTGATATTACATCATGATATTGTGCTTTGGTGTGTCTGTTTATGTTTTCCTGTGTTTTTAATTTTTATATTTACAGCAGTTTATGTTCATATCTTACTGTTATCTTTTCAATATACAGCTTTATTGTTCCATTCACTTTTGGCTCCAATATCCTTCAATTCACCCCTCTAGTGGGGAATGTTTTAAGTGATTTTTATATGGTCATAAGTAGCTGTTTTACATTGGTACCCTCCAGTGGGTGATTTGTCACCGAATCATGTTTGCACATATATGTGTTTGAAAGTCAGTTGTTCTTGATTTTTGTCTTGCGTTTAGTTTTTGTTCTTAAATTAAAATATGAATATATGAACAGTTCTATGGATTCCGGGAACCTTACAGGTGTATATATAATTCCTCTGACTGATTTAATCCATGCGGGGATAAACTTCTGAAATTTAGGATATGACGGGACTCTTTCTGCCGCAATGCTCTTTCTCTGTTTCCTCCCCGATCGCTTATGGGCACAGTTTCAATCCCACAGAATTGTAGGGTTTTCCAATCACTTTTGTGGTGTATCTCACTGTGCTTTGCTACTGCATTGTTTTTATTTTTGTTTACTGTAGCCCTTACATGTTCCAGTACACGTTTTTTAAGTTCACAAATTGTGCTGCCCACATATTTAGGCTTACATGGGCATTCGATGATGTACACAGTGATTTGGCTCTTACAAGTCTTGAGTTCATTTATTCACCATTTTTTCCATCTGCCATTGTGATTTCTTTCATTGGGTTAGCTATTTGGCACACTTTATAGCAATGGCATTTCACAAAGCCTTTTGTTTTTAACCATGATTCTTTTTTTGTTTTGAGTTTGAGATGGCTGTGGACAAGTCGGCCCTTGAGATTTTTGGCCCTACGATATGTGATAATTGGGTGGTTTCCCATTAGTTTTCGCATGGTGTTGTCAAGTTTTAAGATTTTCCAATTTTTTCTCACAATATGTGAGATTGCATTTGAATCCTGGGTATAACCCAGAATTAGGCAGATCGGCTCTTCTTCTGGTGGACTTTCATGCAATTTTTTGGGTGTTAAACATTCTTTTCTTGACTTCGAATTTGCCTTTGACCAACATTTTTAAACTATTTTTGGATTATATTTTCTCCTTGAGAATCTTTCCATTGCTGTTTTGCTGTGGTGTTGCCATTCTTCCTCCTCGCTGCAAATCCTACGCAGACGGAGGAACTAACTGTAAGGGATGCTGGATATTAAGGCCAGTTGATGAAAGCTTGTAGCTTCTAGAGTTGAATTAGTGGCAGTTATTTTTCGGTGAAGTGTTGTTTCGATTTTCATGTTTTGAACATATATTTCTGTATCAAGAAATATCACCCTGTCATTGCTGATGTTATAAGTGAATCTCAGGTCAGATTCATCTGAGTTTAAAATTTCAAAGTATTCTTGAAAATCCTTCACACTGCCATTCCAAATGATCAGTAGGTCGTCAATGAACCGTGTCCATCATATTATCTTTTTTACTGATTCCTTGTGGGTAGAATTCCAGGCCACTTCCTTTTCCCACCACCCCATAACCAAGCAGGCGTAGCTGGTGCTAAAAGAATACCCCATTGCTGTGCCATTGCATTGGCGGAAATGTTCATTGCCAAAAACAAAACAATTTTCACTAAAAAAAACAAAGGTTACAGGGACATTATTGTTCGGAAATAGAATTTTTATTAAACGTAGAAATGCACTAAAAAATAAAAGTCACAGGGACGTTATAGTTAGCTTCAGATTTTACACATACAAAACCATAGAAATTAAACAGTTATAGTTAAAGTTCTCTCAAGTAACTATAGCTTGTGCCCTAATGTAACTATACCTCGCGCCCCACCATGCAAATGTTTTGCATCAATAATTTTACAGCAAATGTTGCAGTGATATTATCAATGATGTCATAGAAGATGTCATGAGTGATGTAATATGTGGGGTAATTAGCAGTGCATAGCATGGGCATGAGTTATGGTTACCTTAGGGCTCAAGTCATAGTTACTTGAGAGAATTCTAACTATAACTGTTGAATTTCTATGGTTTTGTCTGTGTAAAATTTGAACCTAACTCACAGATTGCTGTAGTAGACAAATGTTTAGACATTGGTTTTCTCCCCCGACAAATCCTGCGGGTAGAATATATGTACCTTGATAATCCTTGGTAATTCTCTTATGAGGAGTTGAATATTGTTTTCCAAAATGTAAATTTGTGCATATTTTAATTTTCTGACTGTTGCCAAAGGGTTGCTATGTGGGAAAGCTTATGCAGAATTCAGTATGATGATAATGATGATGATGAATGGGATTTATAAAGCACACAGCTGCTTCGTGGAGTGTCCCTGAGTTGCTGATCCAGGTTATAACTTAAGACTGAGTTTTAAGTTTTATCCTGAAGGTCAACTCCGAGCATGCAGTTTATTTCACTCGACGGGGCCAAGAAATGAGAAAGAATGTAATGTAAATGTAATGTAATGTAATGTAATGTAAATTGATACTTGTATAGCGCACTACTCACCCGCAAGGGTCTCAAGGCGCTTGTACGAATACCGCTGTGGAACCCATCCTGGCTTTCCCTCTGAAGTGTCCAAGGTGGGGGCCAGGCATCCTTAGCGTTGTGGGGGCCGTTGTGGAGATTAAGCAAGCTATTGCCCAGAGTTGCAGAGTGGGACTCCATGATTGGAATAGGCACCGAGGCGAGAATTATCAGGTCCGTGGAATTTTTGAGCCCGAGACCCGCCGAGGCGGGGTATTGAACCCTGGTCCCGGGCTAGACCTCTGCATCAGGGTCTGCCGCTCTAACCATTGAGCCCATTTGCCTTGCCCAGCAGATTCTTGTGCCAAACCAAGGGATTTGTTGGAAAACTGAAGCCTCCTTGCAGGGCAATGCATCTGAATTCTAATGGCCAAATATCTAGGGCCTATCTGGTGAAAGGCTCTACAGAACAATACCAGCACCTTGAACCCAATACGCTCCTTCACAGGGAGCCAGTGTGGAATACGAAGGTGAGTAGAGAACCGAGATCTCAGAGGCAGATTCAGTAGAAGTTATGCTGCCGCTTTCTGAACCACATGAAGTTTCTGACTAACATAGTCAGGAAGATCAAGATAAAGAATATTAGAGTAGTCCAGCCTAGATGTAATGAAGGCCTGGATTACTGTTTAGGCCTTAGTATATTATTGTGAAAAGCTAGCAATAGAGAATATTGGCCTGATTAGTTTATTGGGAAAATGTATCAGATGCCTTAGGTTTGCTTTGTTTAGTAAGAGAAGTAACAGCAAGGGCAGTAGGCTTGACTAATTTGTAAAGCGTTTGCTAAAACCAGTAGGCCTTTCAGGATGGATTGTCCAACTGTGTTAAAGGCTGACAACAGTATTGGTTATGCCCTCTGACAAACATGTGGAGATTAAGATTTGCAATGTGATATGTCTTGTTGAGCCCTTTTCAGAGGGGTTGTAGATGGCTTTGCCAACTGCAATTTTGAATATACTCATCATTTTATGACTCCATTTCTAATGGTTAACTCATGGGAAAGCTTACACTCAATACATTAGGCCTTAGTTGGTTATTTGGCAAGCCAATGACAAAGAATGTAGGCTTGATTGGTCCATTTGGAAAAGTTATATCAGATGCCATAGGGTTTCACTGTATTTAAGGCTCTATGTAGACTGGTAATTTGTTCAATTGAATCGTGCATGTTAGACTATAGGTCTGATTGGTTAATTAGAAAAAGTTTCCAGATGCCATAGATTACCAAACAATTACAACCAAGGAAGTAGGACTGACTAATTCATTTTGAGAATCATATGTTAAAGCCAAAAGGACTTGAAGAGGAGATTCTTATTACACTGGGTTACAACCTTTCGACAGGTATTTTATTACATGTTATCTCACAAATTAGGTATTTTGTTACATGGTATCTCCCAAATTAGTGTAGCAGGAAAGGACATTGTTGTTGGTTACCTCCTATGACGAACACTTGTAGTTGAACATTTGCACTGTGATAACCCTTGCTCTACACTCTTAGCAGGACCTGGCTGGTGTAGCTGTCTGCCAGGCCATTGCAGTAAAACAACACCTCTACATACACGCATATAAATGGGTCAGCCATCTTCTGCAGGAGAGGCCTGTGCAGGTAAGAGCAGTGAGGCGGAGTGGGGGGAAGGGGGATACGATAGACAGCAAGGGAAAATTAAATAAATAATATATTTTCCTTCTTCGTCATCTGTCGAGTCCCCAGCCACCTCCCCCCCCCCCACCCTGACCCACCACCCCATCGCTCTTACCTGCATGGTCTGTTCGAGTGTCATTCATATTCTGCTTCTCCCCATAACAGCATACTCCATGGGGAAGGGGGTTAACCCATTTCTGTCACTGGCTCTATTGTGCTTTCCATTATGCCATTTTGCCTAATCATATGTGCTCAACGACCTGAAAATGAGTTTGTTGTTTTGTTGTGGCCCAACCATTTAGTTTTCCATTTTTTAACTTTTCAAAGGTTCTCTTCCATTTCTTTCCTTTTTTTCATACCATCCGTCATCTACCCAGACAGTTCAACCCAGCCACCCACTTTACTTTTATTCTTTCAATGTATTTTGTATATGTTTTTTAAATTTGTGTGTATGCTTTATAGTGAATGTGTAAGTTGGTGAATCCAAAACTTTGTCAGTAGGTGGACGAAGTGAAGCATGAGTGCAAGGTTGAGTGACAGAGGAAGCGTTATATTATACCTATTATAAGAGGGGCACATTTCACGCAATGTCAACCTGCGCATCTATATCAACAATCTCTGCCCACTCTGGAGATTTGCTGCAGTATGGCCCCCCTTTTATGGGCTGTCTTTTACGCCAGAAAGAAACTTTCTCTGCCTCTTTTATAGTAACGAGATATAGTGTGTAATTGTATGTTGTAAGGATGGGTGGGGTAATCTGCGGCAAGTGCATTTTATCTATTGTTAATCTATTGTTACTCAATGTTCCTACAATTGAAAAAATCCAAGTCTGGCTAATGGGGAGTCCATGGTGGATCCAATACAAGGTTTTTATCCCCCCTTCTTTGCTCTAGTTTTTGTTCAACTTTACCCGACTATGGAGGAAATTCACAAGAACGTGTGGCAATTACCGCAAGAGTAGCGTAGCACAACTTTCAACATCGCAGCCTATCACGGGAAAACAACTCCGTGACAATGTGGAATTCACAACACGGTGGTAGCATGCAATAGTTTTCCGAAACCACAGCCAATGCCCGCTACACAACCACCGCGACGGAGATAAAAAGACAAACTCCAACGTGAAAAAACCTGCGATGGGCAAAAGCACAATAACAAAACAGTGACAACCAGCTCGAGGGCAGCAATACTCACATGCAATGTGGGAAAAAGCACAAGAACAGCAGACAGAAAATGCCAGAGAACAACATTCATCAACAGCGGAAGACCACGGATGCACCCTGACCAACTGCAGAGGACAACATGTACACCACATCATCCAAGCACCGCGGAAGAACAGAACCGACAGGGACACCGCATGAAAGAAAACAGTGGCAGACAAATCAGAGCCGCAGGAGCGACACACCCACCGTGCAGCATACGCACATATGCAGGAGTGCACCTGGACATTGACAGCAGCCCCACCACATTTGATAATAGGACACAACTGGTTCAGCAAATGTGCACAACCTGGCAAATCACATCTGAAATAGCAGGGAAATGTAACATGACAATGTACAAGTACAACCTGTAACCTGCAAATATGTTTTATTCACACATACAGTGCCTTTGGACATCTTCTACTGTCGCATGATTGCCATGGACGGTCACAATGTAACGTGCGCATGAGACGTAAGTGTCAATGAGGGTATTCCTACGGGCCATTCCTGCTGCTGCTGCAGTAGGATGTGGGCCGCCTGCCCCATCACCTCCATCATCGTCTGGGACCTCTGGAACTGGGATCCATGGGGCCCTGGTGCAAACACAGACGTGCAACACACAACATGCAACGATAAGCTTGCACATGATGTCCGGGTTGTACAGGAGATTCCCACCTGTGCCGTCCAGGCACCTGAAACCTGACTTCCACATGCCAAATGTGCGTTCAACGATGCCCCTGGTGCGTATGTGGGACGTATTGTACTGCCTCTGGGCGGGTGTGGCTGGGTCTCGGAGGGGTGTCATCATCCAAAGGCAGAGTGCATATCCTTGATCACCTGTGACAGTGCAGGGAGAAAAGAGTCAATACTTGGTTCTGCAGGAAGTGATGGCAGGTCCACCAATCCAGTAACGCCTGTGCTGGCTGTGTGTGGGGTGAGTGTAAGGCAGCCCGCAGGGAGTAGCTGATGCTGGCAACTACACCAACAGTCATCAGGCACTCAGGAATGCAATGTCAGAACTATAAGGGGGATGACACGAGTCGCACAGGGCTAGTGGCCCAGGATGCACAGCGGGCGACACGGGCCCACCGCCACGGGACGCTGACCTGTGGGCAACTGGTCTAGGGTCATATGGGCAGAGCAGTGCCTCAAATGTGTCATGGCTGCACTCCACACATTCAGCTGGTGTGTGGCTGTGGTGCCATGAAATGTCTGTATTGGGTGCAGGAGTAGCCCAGGATGACCATGGAGTGGTGTGGTTGTGTCTGGTAGGTGGTCGTGTAGTTTGACATGTTGAATGTGGTTTGGTCACATATGCATCCCCACAGTTGTGCATTGTGCTTTGGAGGCTTTGCGATGTGTGGTGTGTTGATTTGGTACTTATCAACGAGCAGTCCCGTTCCATATGTGCCATCCTGGAAGCGCTGTTTGATGACAGACTGTCGGAAGATGAAGGAATAATGCACACTGCATCGGTAGTTGGCGACGACATTGGTGAAGAGTCCCCGGTGGTCCACTGTTGCCTGCACATTGATAGAATACATGTGCTTTCTGTTGTGGTAGTGGTGTACAGTATCCGCAGGGCGCACAAGTGGGACATGTGTGCAGTCGATTGCCCCCAACACGGCCGGAAATCCGACTATGGCGTAGAAGCCTTGCTTTCTCTCCAGCTGTTCCTGCGCAGTGTTGGGGAAGTGAAAGTACTGGGGTATGAAGCTGAGGATGGCATCCAGGACAGGTGTGGTGAACTTTGA
This sequence comes from Lissotriton helveticus, assembly GCF_964261635.1. Classification (NCBI taxonomy): domain Eukaryota; kingdom Metazoa; phylum Chordata; class Amphibia; order Caudata; family Salamandridae; genus Lissotriton; species Lissotriton helveticus. Next base: position 998,934,112 of record NC_136067.1, read on the forward strand.
GAGGGCTGGCAGTGAGACCCCTCCGACCCTGGCAGTTGTTAGTTGGAAGGTACCAGAGGCCAACAAGTGCAGCACAGCCAGCAGCTTTGTCTGCAGAGAGATGTTGGTTCTCCGCTGTGTTGGCACCGCAACCTGTGGGCGATGTGGGCATGAGGCGGATGATGGTTGTCTTTATGAGCCTGCAGTGGGCAATGACTTCCTTGGGCGTTAGGTCTGTGAGAGTGGTGCGTTTTCTGTAGGTCCGCTGTCTTACTCAGCGCTGCCTCTGTGAAGGTCCGGGGGGTAGGGCGGGTCTGGGTCCTGGGGATGGTGGCGGTCCTGGGGGTGGTGGCGGTGGGTGTTGTGGCCCTGTTGGGGCTCCAAGCTGCATGATGAGTAGCTCCATGGTGTTGTTTGTTCTTTGGGTAAGGCTGTGTGTGGGGCTCCGTTCCCTACTGTAGGTAGTCGCCCGTCTTTACACCTGCTGGAGGCAGGTGTTAAATACCCGCGGCTGAGGCAGCTTATCACCTGGTTTTGGACTGTCTAAACTCCGCAGTGGTTTATTATAGGTTATCTGGCGCCTCTTAGAAAGTGACACAGTATATTTGATGTAAGTTTATCTTACGGTGCTATAAGGTAAAAGGAACCACTAATCCTTTAAATTTAAGCTAATGCATACAATTCACAACACTCCCTAGCACACGTATAGTTACAATAAAGTTCGTATATATCAGTGTTTCCACAGGTTCTTTTTAGAAAAGTAGAAAAGTCTTCTTATTCTTGTAAATCAAATCCAAGTTTAATTCTTGATAACTGGATGACATTTCACACGCGGTGGTGATACAAGGCTCATAGACCTTTCTGAAAAAGATTTTTCAGAGGTACATTCTGTGTTATTCTAAAGTGCAAAAATTGTGTGCAATACTTCAACTCTGTATCACCACCGCGCATTACAAGCACTTTTATAATGTTGTCAGACTCACGGTGAGGGGCATCTCTAAAAGTTGTTTAGAGATGAGTAAAAGGTGTTTAAAATAAGTAGAAAGAAGAATCTTTGTATACACTTTACGATATATAGCTTTTGTTTTTTACTCTGTACAGCCTTGAAAAAGTCGTGGGTTACATTCCCAATTACGACGAAACACGTGTTGGCTGTGTGAAACGTCATCCAGTTATCAAGAATTAAACTTGGATTTGATTTACAAGAATAAGAAGACTTTTCTACTTTTCTAAAAAGAACCTGTGGAAACACTGATATATACGAACTTTATTGTAACTATACGTGTGCTAGGGAGTGTTGTGTATCGCCTGGTTTTGGTTCGCTTTGCGGATCTGTCAGGTTGTTGTGAAAGTGGTGGTGTTGATTTTTCGTGTGTTTCTGCACGGGAACGCCTACTGTGCATCTCATTAGGGTTAGTTGGTGGTGTCCGCCGTGGTGTTAGGTTCTGTGGCTGTTATCGCGGGAATTCTGACGATGTCTGCTGTTTGCACCACCTTGTGAATGGGGTGTTAGTTCTATCTCCACTTTTGATGCGTTAAGGTGGAGATAAATCGGAGGTAAGTCCTTGTGAACATACCCCTATGTTGTAGGAACCTTTTGTGAATGAGAGAAACATTCCAGTTAGATGTGAAGGTCTTTTATATTTTGTCGATTCTACTGGTGTGTTTTTAATCAATGTTATATGGTGGTATTGTTATCTTGTTTTAAATTTCTATTACTCATGTACTCCTTCTGTCAAATTGGGCATATATTTTAACTCAATGACATGAATTGCACTTTTATATTTTTAACCTTGTATTGTTTTGGCTAACTGCCACTGAATAAAGTTATATATTGTTTGAGTGACAGAGTGTTTTTCTGCAGAAATATTTGAGTGCATAATCTCATCAGTGATTAAAGAAGCACTTTCAGTTATAAGTCAGATAAACTGGCTCTGCAACTGCCTGTTCTCATTACTTCAGGAAAAACAGATATTGATTACGTCAATTTGGTGCTCCCTGTGTAAATTCGAAGCACACTATACCAGGCAAAATAACTCCACAGCTGTAAACGGCAAACCACTCAGACATCATCCGAAAAACTAGGCTTTTGCCTTAATACATGGTATTTTTAATATCGCACAAAAAAATTACAATTTTAGGAACACGAAGGGATCTTCAACAGAGTATAATTTAAACATAAAGGGGAATGTTTTAAACTGATTAGTCTCCCTGCAATGACTCATTGTTATTCAAAAACCTGTGCTAAATGCGAGACAGGCAAGTGAACACATAATAACAGTAATAAGGAGCTTAGATATTTTTTCCTCCTCGGCATGTTAAAGCTTTCATTTTTAAAAATATAGGACTGGCATTCATCTCACAATGAGCCATTAGTCATGTCATAAAGAAAAATTGTTTTAGTGGAAGAAACATCTTTACAAGCAAATAACCATTTACAAAAAGCTGAATTCAGGCTTGTCCTCAGGCAGAAAAAAAGACCCTAACAAGTTGAGATTGAAGGGTTCTTTCTTAAAGGCAAAGAGCCTGGAGATATTCCAGATGGGAAGAATGAGTAGTGAGCCCGCAGAAATCCTCATTATGAGTAGTGTCCCCAGTGCTTAATTTGTAAAATATTAAGTGCAGGTGCCCACATTCTTTTGGGTGGCCACATCCACTTTGCCGTTGCCACCCATTTCCCAGGCACCACCCTCTTCCTCCAGTGTCTCCACCCACTTCCTTTATTGGCTCCACCCACATCCACAAGCCTCAACACATCAGAGCCACCTTTTCACTTCTTGAGTTCCGCAAGAAGCCGAAGACCTGGCTCTTTGCATAAGCACTTCAGTGACCTCACACCTACACACCAGCCCAAGTGCCAGGAAACCCTCTGGGGTGATTAGTGTGCCATACAAATCAATATAATATAACATAATGTAATATATGGGAAGCCTTTGACAACAACTTAAAAGTGAGCTTGGATTAGAGAATATGTGTAAATCTCAAAATGAAGCTTTAGGAAAGGTCATTTGAGAACTTGTGGAAACTTTGCAATCTAGAATGTGCTTTTTTGTGCTATTTAAAACAAAGGACGGAATGAACGAAGGACTAAATTACAGAAGGCAACATCAAAAGCAGGCAGGGAGGGGAGCACTGGAGTGAGGAAATAAATGAGGAAAGGATGAAAGGAGGAGGAAAGAAGAAAAGAACATGAAAGGAAGAAATTAAGGAATAGAGGGAGAAAAGAAGTTAACATGTGATGGATGAAAAGAAAGAAGAAAGGAAAGAAGGAAGAAAAGCAGACCGTAGGGTTAAGGATAAGAAAGGAAGAAATTAAAGAAGGTATGAAGGAAGGAGCAAGAAAAATGAAAGTAAGAAAATAATGGAAGAAGAAATACATAAAGGAATGAAGGATGGGGAATGAAATAGGGTGTAAGGAAGCAAGAATGGAAAGAGGAAAGGAGGCATGGCTGGAGGCGCTAAGGAAGAGAAAAAAGAACAGGAAAAAGATGGGACTAAGGAAGAAAGGAGGTCAGGAGAATGGATACGAGTATGAAAGGTACTGCGTCAAGGAGGGACAGAGGGAATAATGACAGTGTGGCATTGCAAAGAAATTAAAAATCAAAAGATTAAAATACATTTCTGTGTCCTTACCACATCATATATGTTTGTAAAGCACATATTTGCCGGAGGGGGAAGTCACACTAAATTTAAAATGTAATCCAGCTCAATGGCACTAATTATATCAACCTCAGAAAGATAAAAAAATAAGTGGCCTCACCAGGATTTAAATTTATGTTTTACATCAAACACTTATTCCTGGAGTGGCTAAAAAGATATGCGCAAGAAGTGGAAACATAAAAGGAACAGTGAGAAAGGAGAAGAGGTCTGAAAGCGAAGATAGATACGGTAGACAAAGAATATGGTGAGAAGTGGGGAAAGCAGAAATTGGGAGTGCAAGATTGGAGTGGAACATGAGGAGAACGAAAAGTAGAAAGAGGAGAAAGGCAAGGGAAGAGAAGCAAACACCAGAGAGTGTGTAAAAAGAGAGTGGAAGGAAAAAATAAGACAGTGAAAAATGAAAAACTGTTTGTTGTATTGCTTTTTATGATCCGAGCGAAATTTCCCCATTCATGCCCTTATATAGGTACAATTCACATTGCCCGAATATAGGCATAGAAATCATACCCATATTTAGATATAGCCCGTGCAGTCCAAATACAGACATGGCTACTTCCACCCGTACTGAAAAGCCACAATGATTTGTTGGAAAATCGGCTTAAGCAGTCAGGGACATCCCCCTTACTTGAATATTGATTTGTCCAAGAACTCATGGAATTTTCAAAGAACTACCATTCCCTTGGGGTTCTTTGATGACGTTATTATGCCCGACTTTACGTCAAACTAGGCACCTTCATGTTATAAATATGCCTTCACTTGCTCTAGCAAACACATGGTGGTTCAGAGCAGCTTGACTATTTACTTGCCTGATGCAGCTCGCTACAGCAAGTGCCGAAGGAAGCTGACTCTCCAGCTGATGCAATGATCGAGAAGCTGTCCTTTCTCTAGTGGAGAATCCAGCTCCAGTGTTTCCAAGCTCCCCTCGTGGCGTGTTGGGAAATCGAGTCCCGAGACAGAGATTCATTCTAAACTACGGTATGAAGCTGATTAGACCCTAAAGAGAAATCTTGGATAGATTCTTGGCAAAGAAACTAAACCTATGCTACACCACACTTACTTCTTCCCTCGTACTAGACTTAGGTTAGGTACATTGGGGTAGACGTATTTTAGAAGCACTAGTTGAGTACTTTTAGCCTTTGTTATTTATGTATGTATTTGTCTATGGTTTAGAAACCATACAATGCTTTTACAGTATTATTTTATAATACTCTTCACGCTGTACATATTATACTTTGCAGACTGTATTACGATTGTAGCAGTTCACTTTACTTGCATGAGAAAGAAGACTGTTCAATAAATCCTTTTATTGAAAACGCCCGTCTCTCTATTTCTCTGCACCTCCGATGAAACGAAGCATGCACGAATGACTAAGTAAAATATCTATCTACTGTTTCCACAACTCTGAAGATACGTTTATTCTTGTGGAAACAAAGTTGTCATGTTTATGCGGTTGTCAGAAACTAATCCCTTCTTGTTTATTCGAGAAAGTTTTGAGTTACCTCTGAGCTAGCTGGCACTCACAATTAAGTCTAATATATTCGATAGAGACCTAGTCGACATAAGTCCTACGTCAAATCTATAGGATATATTATTCCAAAGCGCAGAGCCTATTGGGAATATAGGAACTACACTACAAGTTAATCAGGGGAGGTGGCGAAATGCGGACGTGGGGCAGAAGTAAAGGAAGAATGGAGACAAGGGAAGAAGTGAGATTTGAAGGGGAGAAAGAAAAGCAGATACTGAGGAAGAGCAAGAAAAGAGTACACCTCTTCTTTTTTAAATATACAGTAAATAAATTATGTAAAGTTGAGGGATGACAGGGCTGTATCATTCTTGGCCTGCCTCATCAGTGCATAGCTGTACTGTCCAGGGCACACAATAGCGATTCTTTAAAGGTGTTAAGGTTTTATGCCATCAAAAGATGTTTTGTGGCAATACAATAGGTATTCCTGATAAGAGATAATAATGTGTCAGCTATACCATTGGGATTAAGCTTTGATGGAGAGTCAAGCTCTCATGCTTCAGACAAATAGTTATATTACATGATCAGACTATAAGTCACAAAATCTCACCACCATCTCTTTCAAAGTGAAGTCAGACATTAAACTCCATTCAGAGAGGCTTCCACAACCAGTTTTGAACTAATAAGGCAGATAGTTCAACTTAGTTTAAGAGGGTTCTCTGCTGATAAAATGCACTTGTATAGGTTAGAAGTCACTTGTAACTTCTAAAAGAAGTGTTTCTCTAAGCCCTGTCTTGTGTTATAGAAGCTTTAATTATTGGTATGGACTTCTTAAGGTTATATCTTAGTACAAGATGAAAGAAGAAACAACAGAGGTCAAAGTAGAATGGTTAACTGTGAGAACAAGAGGCTGGAATGTTTTACCTTTGCCTCCTTAGGGAGATTTAGTTCCTTTTTGAATACCCTGCAAACCATACTGTGGCTTTTTTTTCAGGTATGTTTTCTGGATATTGTTATGTAGCATGCCCTGACCAGTTAGTCTAAATATCCTGTCATACTGATCACCTTCTGGTCACAAGTTGCCATGATGCGGGTCATCCAATGTTGGTCCACAATGGGCCAACCCATACCAAAATAACAGGATAACCACCATGTAAACATGGCCCATTTGGATTCATGACACGTCACTGCATCTCATATAGATAGTCTCCAAATTTGACATAGCTGCAACCCACTTGTCTACCACTGGAGAAACATTGCTATCAGTGTATTGATTATTTGCCTGGAAATGTGAATATGGGGTATTGTACCAGAAAGGTTACCTCAGCTCTGATTAGGGGAAAAACTACAACTTTAACCATACCTATACATTGTCTGGAATTATATTGGTGACCATTGGGCTGTGTAATTGATGTACAAATCACATGGGTAAAAACCACTGCAAAGGCTTTCAGCACCAGTTGCGGCCGTTGTTCATATCAGATGGAGGGTAAATAGCTTTAATTGTAACCTGGGTGTACTGTGTGAACAAGTTAAAGAATAAGGATTTTATTGTCTGTAGTAAGGTGGGGCTAACTTGTTCACTCGAATGTGCTATATTAGGGCAGAGCTTAAGAAAGTACATATTTGTTCTGGGACATTGAGCAGCTAGCCAGAGCAGCAGATGATGCATGGAAATCATTGTTAGAGAGGGGCGACGAACCACCAACCATAGTTACAGTTGGTGGGGATCTTTATGCCTTCAGTGGATTCACCGATGCAACAGATGCTCTAGAGACAGAGGAGAATGGGGAGCCAGCGTCATGTTTGTTTGGTCAAACTCTGCATTCTTCTTATTATTTCTGGCAAAGGCTCCTCAAGCAGGAGTCTGTTTAAGTAAAACAAAAAAACACATAACAATGGCCCTAACATGTAGGGAAATGTCTCCCTGCTCTTTGCCACTTGTTGGTTTCCCTGAATGTGCCCCCCTTGTGTCATATGTCAGTCCAAGACAGGGACAATCAGTGTCTCAAAATAACCACTCTAAATAGGGTGGGGTGACTTCCTCTTTGACCAGGTGTCCAGTGGTAAACCGACCGCCGAGCCAACTAAGTTCAACTGATGCTGCAGCATTGGATGTCCTTTATGTACTGCTATTGAAAACAAGGCAGGGCACCACAAGTTAAGCAGAGAAGGAGCACCACCAGTTCATGGCAGTGCACCCATCCTGGCAAATTCTAAATGGGCCTTTATGAGATTCCTCAACAGGAACCAACCTAGATATGTTGAAATGTTCTGAAACTCTGATACCACTACAGATGCACAAGCAAGAGAGATACAGAACAGTGAAAGACAAATTGCAGAGGCACCCCATAGCTTTATTTTCCAAATGTGAACCCTACCATAAAGTGGATGGGTTTCTTAATAACATCCTAAAGGATTTGTCCCTATTTGAAGAAGGGATGACAACAGTAGGAGAGAACCTTAAACTTTATCTGAGTTCACGGACTGCTCATCCAAATGCATGGGTGGCTTTCCATTCAGCGCGATGCCCTGCAGAGCTTTTGATTCATGAAATAAGATTCCTCTGAATGATGTGTTTCATTTCCATCACCCACAGGAATCCAACCTCTGGTGGATTTTACCTTGAATACTTCAAATGGTATCCCATACCACCTCTACTGGCAGTCTCCCCTGTCCTGAAGAAGACCCGCCATGTCCCATCTTAAATCACGCACTCCTCTGGGTCGAAACGTCGACGTGCCTGTACAATCCATACCCTATCCTCTCCACCCCATGCAAAAAGCAGATTAAGCAATAGGCGGATTGGACATTTGTGTGCATGTCACTGATTTGAACATTTTAGATACTTCGTGTACAGCGCTGTGTATATATTTCATTCACTTACAGCACCTTGTCACTTCTAGGTCACCTAATCACTTATAAGTTATCTTTGCGTCGTTTTTCAATAATCCTTGTTTGCTTGTCACAGCCACAACTATGTTATAAGCAAAAAAGAAAAAATGTGAATAAGGTGTCAATACAATGACTTTGATTAATTCAATTCAGATGTATTTCCGTTCTTTCTGTACAATTATTGATGCAACTGTAAAGCAATTATTGTACCCAAAAGAACCAACTGTAGCACATATTCTAGATGCCCAGATTCTGAGGGACACTGGGTCACCCCATTATACTTGATGCATCCAAACATATCAGCATTTAGCAGAACCATCTTGAGCTGGAAGGACTATAGTCTGTCCTCCTCTGGATGCCCTGAAACTTTTTCATTTTTGAAGGATTTTAATCTTACCCCTATCAAATAGGTGTCCAGTCATTCCACACCACGCCCTTGTCCCGCGGAAGAGTACTTCGGATTCATGTACATGGCGTGAAGGGCATAATGAAATTCCTGAACTGTTCACGGAAAAGCAGAAAAGTATACTCATTGTTTAAAACAAGAGAAAACTAGCTAAATAGGAAATGATAGAGGTGCCGACTGTGCAAGTAATGTGCAAATAAAAAATAAATACAAAAGACTTCATTTTAAATACATAATACCTGCAACTCATGTGTCTGCTCCGAGATTTAGAATACATTTTACTCTGTCTTTCATGTTGAACTAAATTGCACCTCATTATGCCATTGTGTCTCTGGCTAGCCAAGTATTATGAATTGCTTTTATTAAAAAACATTGTTTTATATTTCCAAACAAGGGGAGATACATTTCATAAGACCTCTATCAATACCTCCTCTCATAGCAAAACAATGAACATACTGTTCTAATTTCCATCACTGCCCAAACTGTAATAGCCCCCCTCAGAACAAATTATCTTAGCTGTAACAAAAGTCAACATTCAGACTACAGTGGCAGCTCCTCCGCTAAGGCGGGGGAGCATCGCCTCCCCCCCTGCTTTTAGGCAGTGTGACTAAAGGAAAAATAAAATGATAATAACTTAATGTTATTATAATTTTATTGTTTCCAGCTGCTTTGAGACGGGCCGCTGTGCTCTCAGAGTAGGGCTGGGGAGGAGTGCACATGAATGCTTGGGAGGCCCTCTGGGGCCGGCCAAACAGTCATGCGCACTTTGCATGTTCTCCACGCAGGCTGCAGTACAGCCTGTGTGGAGAATATGCCCAGACTCCCAGTCCCGTCTAAACGCCGAACCACGGCTCTCAGACCAATCACAACGCTGTATTGCAGCATTGTGATTGGTCAGAGAAGCCTGGGTGCTTACCAATTACATTGCTGCATTGCAACGTTGTGATTGGTCAGGGGAGCCTGGTTGTGCTTTCTGGTTCCTGTTCCTGGCCCGAGTACGATGAAGGAGAGACGGAGCATATAAGGTACTTTTTTTTATGTTTACATTCTGCTTCCTCCTATCTGCCCCAACCCCAGATCTGTGCTGGCCACCACTGTCAGACTAGCTCCTGGTAAACAAAAAGGTACCCACGGTTGTTCTACTGAAGATCGACACCAACAAAAGTGTGGTACATCAATATAGAGGAGAGAATATCGAGGGTCAAAATATCGAAAGGTAAGTGCATATGAGGATGTATAGATTTATTATTTGTAACTCCATATCTACACAGCCTGAAGATATATGTATCACATAGGTACATAAGTGGAGTTAGGTATAAATGTAGACACACTTATGCATCGATATTTAATTATCAATACTCTGTTATCAATATTGGGTCCCGTCGATATTGTGGCATCGGTATTCAGGGAGCAAATAGTTCCTCAGCACTTTGGTACAATGTGACTGCACCTAAATGCTGACATCCTGTGTCAGGCTAGCCTTCAGTATTTGTTGCCTGAATCCTTTCTTCCTGCATGCTGTTTCTTCAAAATGGCTTCAAGTAATGTCCCTGTGTAATTCAGAGTTCTCAGAGGATCGCTGACTGAAAGTAAATGTAAACCATTGTTTCAAAACAAAAAATGACAAGCACTGACAAATCCACCCACTCACATATCCAGTTTGCAAAGAAAATTGGCGACTTGGAAAGCATAAAAATAAAGGAATGGCTCACAGTCCAAGCACTAATTATGCTTCTTTTCCGTGGCAGTACACACAGGAGTAGGCACATTGCTGTAACTCACAGCTAGAGAGCTAATGGCTTAAGTGGGCTGACCCATTGTCCACATGCTGTAAGATGTGGGAGGGTGGAAGCAAAATGTGACTGCCCCACAGACCAATGGTTGAAAAAGGCTAACCGAAAGCCTTTGTGTATATTGCTGTTATGATTTCTGGGGAAAACAGGAGGCTGTTTAGACAATGAAAATTGCCTTTAGGGTAGACTTAAAAATGTGTGTGTGATTAAGTATGTATTTCAAAGATAAACCTCAGCTGAAGGTAAGTCATGGCACAAACCCCAGTGAAATGTACTTATTTACACAGTCGCATTTACTTATTCAGAGCAGAGAAACATAAGTCCCAACAGAGCATTGCCAATGACCCGACACTGGGTGTGAAAGGTGCTGAGGTCACAACTGACTACAATTACCACAATTGTAACCAGTGTCTGGCCCCTACCCAAAGTGTGGCTGGCATGGCATAGGACTTTAATCAGAAACTGGCCTTTGGTGTATATCTCTGATGGGTGGAAAATGCTATATTTGGGGAGGGGGGGGGTATAAATTCTCCCCTAGGCCTTTACTGTAGAGGCATCCACTTTCTTCATTTCCTGCCCCACATTTAGGGTGAGTTTGAAACAGGCCTGACTCTCCCCATGCTACCTTTATGCACTGTAGGCTTTAGATTATGCCTTTGCAGTACTAAGCCCAGGATATACTGCATTAGGAGCACGGTTGAAGGTCATGTCCTGTGAAATGCACACCTACCTACTGTATCCACAGTATAAAGGGCATGTCACAATATGCACTTTGCGCAGGGAATGGACGAACAATTGTAATGGGTATCATTACAAAATGCATTACATTCATTGTATTATGAACAGTTAAAGAATGAATTGACTCTATACTAACATAAATTAAGAGACTCAACACATGTAATGGACCTCATGCTTACAGCCACCAAACTAAAAGTAAACTAATTTACCAGTTGGGGTTTGCTAAGTAACTATAACTCCCCGCTTGAATTGCTCATGACTTCACACATGCTATCACAGATGCCATCACACATGGGATATGACAGATACCTGACTAGTTCTGTATTGTATTTTAATTAAAAGACAAAATATGAACATTGATTTTTGCTACCATAAAACAGCCGTATCCACAGGAATCAAATGGGGCAAAAAAAGATAAAAAATAAAAGTTAAAATGCCCTATGTAATTCGGCTCGATTTTGAACATCTTTTAAATATGTCCGTTTATTTATATCAAATGCACATTAAAAGTGATAGAGAAGGCACAGCTTACGATGTGGGACGCTGATAAAGTGGGGTATGCGTTCCTTCGTAAAAATAAGAGCAATTAAGTCGTGGGGAATAAAGCAGGCTTGAGGGACAGAATAAAAAGATATGGGGTTGAGGTGATATAGAAACTAAATAGGACTCTATCATTAAAGACACTGATATGGAGGAGGAGCTTCGCGTCGAGCAAGATGGCCGCATAGGACCTCGGCTCCGCGAAGCTAGCCACCCCCGGCTCAACGATCCTGTTGTTTCTCCTGTGAATGGAGTGTGCCTCCTGATTTCCGAGCCCCCACTGACGCCCTGGCTGTTACTCCGGTCCCGCTGCAGTGACGGGGACCAGAGCTGTGAGGAGGAAAAGCTGTGGCCTGAGGACTGGACGAGCCCGGGGACCCAAGTGATACTGGTGGCCGGGTCCCGATTCAACAACAGCGGCCCTGGCGACCGGAAGTGCCCGGACCGGCCCGCTCGGAGAGGCTGTGCTGGGATTTACTGCTGGCAGGAGCGGCCGCCCACAGTGAAACGCTGCAGCGGCCCCGACCTGTGACTCTGGTCCCGCTGTGTGAATGGGGACCTCCAACCGTCAAACCGCCCCCCCCCCCCCAGTGCTCAATACGAGACGACTGGAGCGGCTCGGATGCCGGCAGGGTGTGGCATGTGCCAGATTGTTTTGAAGCACCGGTTGGGAGTGGTTTAGACGGCAGGATTTACATCGGTGTCGTTGGAGCTCCGGGGGGGCCTGATTGCCACAACTAAGGCATTGACCGTGGAACGGGGTCGGGGAGTCCCTGCGGCCCCATTATTCTGGATGGCCAGTAGATATCCGATGGCAGGAGAGTCTGGCGCCTGTGTGGATCTCGGCGACTGCCTCCTGGGCTACATCAGCTACCCTGCGTGAAGGCCGCCCGGGAGCTGGCTGTCGGGGTCCTGAAGTCATATGTGAGTGGGGGCCCTGCACGACCCAGCCTTGGTGGAGCGGACGGCGGTACTTGTAGCCACATTATTGCCTCTGCCGGTGCCAAGGCAAGACAGTGGTGAATACTGGGGCAGATGCGGGAACTGAATCTTGTTGATGACTTGATCAGATGCGGGGCCGGCCTCCTCAATAACGTTGGATAGGGCGCCAGGTGATCGCCGCAGCCCCGGGCCTTGTCGACACCTTGAATTGCTGGAATTTGTGAAGGTACTGGAGAGACGAATTTCACCAGGGGGTGTTTGACATGGCGGCCAGGGGAGATATGGGTGGGTTGTAGCCCAGGTCCTTGAGGGGGGCTAAACCGGTCCAATCCAACAAACTGGACAGGTATACCATGCTTAAGGGCTCTCCGGTGGAAATAAAAAGGGCACAACCGCTGACTGGGAATTCTTTGGCCGTGCCGGCGGAACTAACATTGTCGGATGTGATGGCGGCCATCAAAGGAGTACAGGCTTCGTTGGGACATAAGATGGGGTCGCTAGATGCTAAACTAGATACAGTCACGATAGAGGTCAATCTTATTCGGGCACACCTTGCAAAAGCGAACGAGAAAGTCAAACCCTTGGTCATAAAGACCGCTAGCCTGGTAGGCGATGTGAGCAACTGCAGCGGGAGGTACGTGATCTTAAGGCCTTTCGAGTTTTTATGGAGAAGAAGGTAGATGATTTTGAAGGGAGGGCCAGACGGAATAATATACGTATCCTTGGAGTCCCTGAAAAGGCAGAAGATCCGGCGCCGAACCTATTTGTAGAGGTTGTTATCCTCAATCATCTTAAACCCAAGGGGCTGGGGAATTTCTTTACTGTTGAGCGAGCTCACAGAGTCCCTGGGGGTAGGCCCAAGCCAGGTGCCCCTCCCCGCCCGATGATTGCGAGGGTCCTGAACTTTCGAGACCGGCATGTGATACTACAGGCGGCCCGTGCAAAGAGACCCCTCCAATATGAAAATGCCTCACTCTCCTTCTTTCCTGACTTCACACAACTCGTGCAAAACCAACGTCAAAGTTTCCTAACGGTGAAGAAGAAACTGAGGGACAAGGGATTGCGATATGGAATGATGTTCCCGGTGAGATTGAGAGTAGAGGCGAAGGGGAAGACCTGGTTCTTTGATAATCCTGAGGTTGCGGCAGACTGGATTGATTGTTTTCACCCCACTGAGTCAGAAAACCATGATCAGGAAGTAGGGGAGGACCAGTAGGTGGGAAAGTGAGAATGGAGGGTGGTAATGAGACACTGAGACAATTATTGTTCGGGAAAATTTCTCAATTGAGTTACAGCAATATTAATGCGGGGCAGTGGTGGTCGGGGGGTAACTCTTTAAAACAGGATTCATGTTTGACTTCGAGCCGGGGTGGGCGTATTACATCGATTGTCCTCCCCGTTACTATATTTAGTTAGAGAGTTGATTTCGAGTGAGGGGCGACAGGCACACTGCCAGTTGGGGATGGGCGTAAGCCACATGCAGGGGTGCAGTGAGGGAGGGAGGGATCCAGGGTTTGGGAAGTTTGCACGGTTTGGGGGTTTGGTTGACTTTTGTTGTTTCTTGCATCGGGTGACAGTATTGCAATTAGATACTAGCGGTGTGGGGTAAATGTCATGTACTAGCCAGGGATCGGAGATACTTGTGTTGAGCTGGAATGTTAATGATCTGGGTGATAAGATAAAGAGAGGTATGGTAAATCAGCTAATCAGAAGACACTGCCCAGAAGTCGTATTGCTGCAAGAGACACATCTTGTTGGGAATCGTTGCATGGCCCTCCATAGAGGGGGATATAAACTTGTGGCACATGCTGGGTTTACGTCGGGGTCTAGGGGGGTTGGTATCCTAACAAAGAATTCCTTTCTGCTGAACATTCAAGCTACTTGGTCAGACCAGAGAGGTAGATATGTGGGTATATCGGGGTGACTGGGAGGTAAGACGGTTACTTTTCTGTCAATCTATGTGCCACCCGGCCTCCAGTCCGATGCTTTTAGAGATTTAAGTGCCATTTTTCTGACACTGCCCATGGGGCTATTGGTGCTGGGGGGAGATTTCAACGCAGTACTTGAAGGGGGATTAGATCGCTACCCGCCGCGGGCTCTCCCCACATCGCAGAGATGACTTCCTGATTTCCTTGAAACTCTGGGGTTGGCCGATAGTTGGAGGATACGCAATCCACACCAGAAATATTTTACTCATGTATCTGCCGCACATAATAGTATGTCAAGGTTGGAGTACATATTGATACCGGCTGCTCTGGCGGCTACAGTTAGAGAAGCACGATACCTTGGCAGAGGCATTTCAGACCATTCTCCGGTGTGGTTAAAGGTTGAGGTGGGGCAACCAGCGGTGGGAAGAGTAGCTCCTATAGCGGCGTGGCACCTAAAAGACTTGGCCACTGGATGGGAGATACTCCGGATTTCGGAACGTTATTTCCTAGAGAATGTGGGCACGGTTGACTCGGCACGGTCGGTGTGGGAGGCGTATAAGGTGGTGCTGAGGGGTGAGGTCCTTTCCTTAGTTGCAGGTAAGAAAAAGGAACGCCAGGCAGAATTGACTAGGGTGGAGGCAGAAGTGATAACGTTAGAGAAGCGCGTAGCTGGATCTGTTGACCCGGGTGTTCAACACTCGCTGAAGTTACAACAAGAGGAATATCAAAACCTCTCCAGGGAGCGAGCAATTTCCCATGACCGTGCCGTGCAAAGTCGGGTATATGAACATGGGGACAAGGCCGGCAAGCTGATTGCTTGGTTGGAACGTAAGGAGTAGGCCTCTAGGTTAGTGCCGGAGATAGAGGGGTCAGGATCCGATAGAGTCACAGGTAGTGGCAGATGTGTTTTCTAAATATTTTAAGGAAGTGTATGCCTCTGTGGGAGGATTCACGGAGACTGACAATGGTGAACTGCTCAAAGATATTGGCATGCCGAGTCTTTCAGAAGATAATAGGAACTATCTAGAATCCTCTTTCATGGATGATGAAGTTGCGCAGGCGATTAGAGGCATAAAATCTGGGAAAGCAACGGGTCCCAATGGAATTCCGATAGAGCTCTACAAATTGAATGCTCATAAAATCGCTCTGTTTATCCGGGCCATGTTCCTAGAGAGTAGGGAATTAGGGCAGCTTCCATACGATCAGCGGTGGCAAATATTGTGGTCATTCATAAGACAGGCAAGATTAAGACGACTCCTTCCTCGTATAGCCCTATTTCACTTCTCAATGCTGAGCCGAAGATTTAGGCAAAATTGTTTGCCACCAGATTGGTCAAGGTCATAACAACCCTGGTGCATCCCGACCAATCCGGCCTTATGCTGCGTCGAAACACGGCCCTGAACCTGCGAAGACTACATGGGATCCTGGGTGGCTCTCCAAAGATACTGGAGCCAGCTCTCTTGGTTTCCTTGGATGCCACTATGGCATTCAATAGGGTCGAGTGGGCCTACTTTTTTTGCTGTATTGGCCAAATTAGGCTTTGGTCCGGGATTTATCGGATGGGTTAGACTGCTCTATGCCGCTCCCCTCGCCAGGGTGATAGTCAATAATTGTAAGTCTGCAGATTTTTCCCTTGGAAGAGGAACAAGACTGGGGTGTCCGCTGTCCCCGCTCCTCTTCGCACTAGCGCTGGAACCTCTGGCGGCCTGGGTCAGGTGGGACCGGTCAATACGCAGCTTGCGGTGGACGCCTGAATGGGAGGATAACATTTTGCTTTATGTGGATGACATTCTGTTATACCTCACCAACCCCAGAGCGTCCTTAAGTAATTTGTTAGATGTCCTTGCCATATTTGGCAGGTATTCCAGGTTTGCCATTAACTGGTCAAAGTCGGTACTATTCGTTTTGTCAGGGGCTCCGCCTGTGATTCCACAATCGTGCCCAATATAGGTTGAGCTGGTGGGATTTACCTACCTTGGTATATATGTGTCTTTAGACCCAAAGATGAAGTACGCTAATAATCTGAGGCCCCACTTGAACCGGTTTCGTAAGGATGTGGAACGATGGGAAGCTCTCCCTCTCTCGTTACTTGGGAGAGAGGCATTATTTAAGATGATGGCCCTACCCCGGTTCCTATATATGCTCCAAAACACAATGGATCCGGTGCCACTATCCTATTTTAGGGAGATTGAAGCACTTCAGCGACAGCTCCTCTGGGACGGCAGGCCACGTATAGCCTTTAACAAGTTAATCCTCCTGTGGTATGATGGGGCATCCGTCTCCCAGACTTGAGGAAATATTATTGGGCAAAACACCTTGCAGCGGTGTATCCACATGGTCTATGGACCCCCCGGAGACCCAGGCTATGCTATGGATCGAGAGCAGGCACCAGGTGGTGACATTCTTAAAGCCTTGTATGCTAGACCAGGGAGATTCACATTGGCAGGCCCAACAGCACATGCTGTGCATGTTTGGCACGCGGCTACCAGAAGTCTGGGATGGAAGGGAAAATTGACGTTGGCCACCCCACTATTCTTTTCAGAGAAGCTTGGGAGCTTGTGGAAAACTAAAGGGTTTGATAATGGGACCTCATCGGAATCAGTCAGATTGAGGATATATGGGGAAAAGACGGTGTGTTGGCATTTGAATCTTTACAGAAGCAATACAGTTTGAATGCTACTGAACACTTTCGGTATAGACAGGTTAGGCACGCTCTCCTTGCTCACTTGCCCGGAGGAGCAGAACTTCCGGAGGCTTCTCCTCTTGAGGACCGTGTGCTAGATGGCCACATGCCAGAGAAGACAATCTCCTTGATCTATAGGAAGCTTATAAATAATATGGAGGACCCCTTATGAAAGTGTTGGGACAGCTTGGCGAGCAGACGGACTGGAGTTAGACGACGAGGACTGGGTAGAGGCGGTCTCCTCCCCTAAAGTGGCCACAATTCAGATGAGACTCAGACTGGTGCAGCTTAAGATTTTACATCGGCCATATATCACAGAACCTAGGCTTGTACACATGGGACAGGCAATGAGCGGTGAATGCAGGAGAGGATATGGAGAGCTCGGCATTTTTATACATATCGTATGGCACTGTGAGGAGGTACAGACCTACTGGGCGGCAATACATGATAAACTTAAAGAGGTGTTAGGGGCTGGGCTAGAACCGGAGGCCCGGAGGTATCTATTGAATGTATGGGAACCCACGGATTTGAATGGATATTTGAAGCAATGGGTGACGTTGACATACATGGTGGCGAAGCAAAACATTGCTCAGCTGTGGGGAGCTACTCAGCCGCCCCGAGTTACTAAGTGGGCTGAAGACCTAGATTGGTGCATGTTCAGGGAAAGGGCGGTGTATGTAGCCAGGAGTTGTCCGCAAAAATGGGAGAAGGTATGGGGAGCATGGAATAGTTATCGTGGCGAATGATGTACACCCCCAAGGCGGCAAAGGGAAGTAGAACCACCAGAATCCCTGTGATCCCAAATTATATATGATTGGTAATTGCTGAAGTTAAACGAATGACAATTAATGCCTCATAATGATGTCAATTAATGCTCACCCGATGCTAATGTTTTTCTTTTGTATTATTATAATAAATAGATTTTTTTTTAAAAAGACACTGATATGGCACAAGCATTTCAAAGTTTTTATGCCCAATTCTATAAAGCAGATCACAAATCGGATCATACAATAGCACTCTATCTCAAACGGTCCAGAATCACAACACTCCCCCAGGAGTACGCAGCTGCTCGGGATCAGCCAATAAAAATAATATCCATTATATGGAGCCTGAAAATTGATATGACGGAGAAGCCTGATGGTTTCATTCCACTTTTGTATCAGCTCTTTTGTCAGGAGCTTGCCCCATCTTCACCAGAATTTGCAACAGCTTTGCTGAGATGGGCACACTCACAAACTAAGCGATAGAGGCCGTCAACTTAGTCACACCGAAACTTGGAAGAGATCCCTCCCTCTACCTTACTCATAGGCCCACTTCGTCAATTCACATTAGCTTTCACATTTCTACTGAGATCCATGCAAGCCACCTTAATCTCCTCATGCCGGGCCTCGAAGACCCAGACCAATTTGGTTTTATAACTGACAGAAATGAAAATGACAATTTAGAGGGCAATTCCTCCATATTATAGAAAAGAGCAACATAACCTGTAAGAAAGCACTGTTCCTCACAGTGGATGACGAAAAGTCATTTGATTGGGTCCACTGGTTTATCTCAAAAAAGTTATGAATAAATTAGGACGTGAATCAATTGTAGCTATCAATCTCCAACAGCAATAGTGAGGGTGAACATTGTTCACCCTCAATCCGCCCATATAGAGAAGAATCAGACAGGTCTGAACACGCTCCCCCTCTGCTGCATTCACTATGGGGCAGATTTACAAGCCCGGTGTGCCTCTTTTACGCCGCTGTTGGGTCACGTTTGTGACGCAGCGGCGGTGCAAAAGATGCGACATGGTGCGGGGTATTTACAACGTGACGCATCTCCCAGATGCGTCACGTTGTAAAGCCCTGCGCCAGAAGGAGGCGTTCCATCGCAGGGGGGGCGTTCCGGCGCAGGAACGCCTCCCAAAAGTAGCTGAGTGAAATCTACAAGATTTCACTTAGTCACTTTTGGGCCCATGCTGCGTCAAAACCCTGCGCCTGCTTGAAGCAGGCGTAAGGATTGACGCAGCATTGTGGAGATAGAGCCCCCCCCCAAGCCTTGCTGGAGCTGCGTCGTGCTTACGACGCAACTCCAGCAATGCGCCACTTTCATGGCACAGATGTGTGACGCATCTGTGCCGTTTTTGTCCCATGGTGCGCCTCATTGAAAATGCGGTGCATCCCGGTTGGCGGCGCTGCGGCGCACAATTACTGGCGCATCCCTGCTGATATGCATGGATGCGCCAGTAATTGTAAATCTGCCCCTATGTATGGAGCCGATGGTGGAGAGGTTGAGGAACAGAGAGCGAATCACAGCGGTCAAAATTGTGCCTGACATGCATACACTTAACGTGTACACAGACAATGTCTTAGCTACTCTGTAAGACCCTGTGAGATCCCTACAAGAAGTCATGGGTGAAGTCCAAGCCTTTGGAGATGCCTCAGGCTTTAGTCTGAAATTCCAGAAATCCATCATCCTCAGTGCACTTCTCCCAAAAGAGCAGCAGAACCTTATCAGAGGAGCCTTTGAACGGGCCCTGGACAGAATCACATATTTAGGACTCCAGACAACACCCACGTGAGCTGTGACTTCCAAATTGAACTACACCAGCCTCATTGTGGCAATTAAAAGGGGTCTGGAATCCTTGCAGAATATAGGACTGTATTGGCTGAGCTGCACTACTGTGCTTAAAGTGATAACTCTAACCATGATTATTTTGCTGTTATAGATACTTCCACTCCAACCCCCACTGCAGAATCTCCAGAGACCGCAGGAAACTGAAGACCGATTCATATGGCTTGTGAAAAAGCCTTGGCAGCCCCAAAATAGTGAACGCAGACACCCGGACGAGGGAGGAAGGGTATCCCAAATCTCATTAAATATTACTAACCTGCACTGCTCCACTACCTGGTACAATTACATAGGAGTAAGCCTAGGTGATTTATCAAGCAACTTACTGCAGGGCATCCACATCTGGAAAGTGTCCCGGCTGCCACGGAAACATCATCCGTGGGGTGTATACACCTTGCCAGTGACAAGGTCCACTCTAGCGGCCTGGGGTATGGTGGTAGTACAGAGGTGGGAGGTTGACTACCTTCCCTCATGCCTAAAAATGGCTACCCAGCGTCTTTCAGAGGATCCCGCCTACACCTTTTCTGTACAGCTGATTCGCCTCGGCAACATTACTTCTACTTAAGTGTCAAAAAAATTACAATACTGTTCTAAACCAAAAACATAAGAAAATATTTAAATGGAAGCTAAACAGGTTTCAATTAGTTGGTAATGGGGGCAGAGATGCACATTCATATAAACATGCAATGTATTTTGTAGTAATTTAGTGCACAACACTGATTCTTCCATAAATATGTATGTTGAGATTCTATTTTAATGAGTAAAATATTGTTTTGACCTTCCATCGAATTTTGAACACCAATCAATATTCTGGGGGCACATGGGATTGCTTTACATTTTAAGCCCTCTTCCCAATCACTTTTTATGTCTTGCCTACAGACTTCTACAGTTGTCTTCTGGCAAACACACATGTTGTATGTACCCAGTGTAGACAGAGAGTGTGTTTTGTGTCCACCCCTGGCTCATAATTCAGTTTCTTTCATTTCCATATCTTAGTCCCCTACTCGTAACTGGCTGGCCTTCCTCGCGTTCCGTGTGTGTAAAAAAGAAATGAAAGACAACAGCTCAAACATTCTCCTGCAAAGGAGGAAGCCCCAAACTGAAGCAAAAACCAGAGCACAGGGGAAAAATGTCACAAAGCCCAAAAGCCAGGCGCAAATAGTAATACCGAACCAGATCTGAGATTGTAGCCCGAGGCCTTCAAAACAAATCCAGCCCCTAAGCAGCTTTGAGAACACATCGGGATGATGAAAAACAAACATCAAGCCACACCAAAAAGCAGGGCTGAAAAGAATTCCCCCCTGCAAGGTATCATGGCAACATACATCAGTCATGTATATTTGCAGACTTTTGAGGCCTCCGTGATGCCTGCTGTTATGTGGAGGAGTGTGGCTCACTGATTAGAGCGGCAGACCCTGATGCAGAAGTCTGGCCCGGGACCAGGGTTCAATTCCCGACGCGGCAGGGTCCTGAGCCCAAAATGTCCACGGACTAGATTAATTCTCGCCTCGGTGCCTATTCTAATCATGGGGTCCCACGCTGCAACTCTGGGCAATAGTTGCTTAATCTCCACTACGGCGGCCCACCTGCTGCGGGATGCCTCGTTTTCACCCTTATCTCACAGGGAAAAGCCAGGACGGGTTCATGCCTTCGGGTGATACGTGCGCTATATAAGTCGCAATACATTTACATTTACATTTACATTTACATCCCAAAAGACTTGCCAGGAAAGTGCAGACTGGATGGCGAAGTTTATTATCAATTGACCCCATAATCTCTTAACTACAGCATTGACTGTTACAAGGACATACTGGCATTGTAACCATTTTCAACTCCTCGTCACCTGCAAGGAGTGCGGTCTAGAACTTTCTGCAGATCTTGACAGAGTTTACTTACGACACAAGAGACCCCTCTTGAATATTAAAGAAGGTGACATGACGGGGGTCTTATTAGCTGTGGCCACACTGCTCCCCCACCCTTACAAGACACGACACAACGAAGGACGGTGTACCTCAACAAACAAGTGAACTTCCACCAACCTACCAGGGAACTCCGTTCAAAAGCCCTCTCTCTAGCAGCTACCAAGCGCATCTATCAGGGCAACAGCCGAGGACACTCCTTCTCCCAACTGGCGGCTAAAACCTGCAACAGCCTCCCCTACACCTCAGAGCAGCTCTATCGGTCCAACAGTTCAGGAAGGACTTCAAGACCTGGATATTCATCCAATAGGAACGGGCATCGGAATTCTGCTGCGGGACGCCACAGCGCCTCGAGACCCTCACGGGCTCTACAAATCCTGATGGATTGATTGACAATGCAACCACCTTTCTTGCCCACGTTTTTTTCCCCACAAAATCACGAATGAGTTGTAAGAACAATGACAGAAAACGAGCAAAATATGAAGCAACTTATAGTGCAAAAACTGGAAACCACAATTTAGGGGGGAGAGGTGTGAATAAACCAGTAAATGCCCAGGAACTTAAGAAAAGCGAGTGCTATGAAGAAAGAAAGTAGACAGAGGCAACCTCGGACGAGATGTCTAATCCCAGATCCTTCGCCCAGTGGAGCCTGCATGTATCTGAGCTTTGAGGAAGCATTACAGCACACAGCGAAGCTGCCAGGCACAGCCGGGTGACAGGATATTCAGGGGACGCGGAGACAGTAGCCTAGTGCACAACATGCAATTACTCTTTTGTGCCTTCCATCCCACCAACCCCTTTTTAGTGGCCATTCTGTGGGAGTATAGTGACTAGTGAACAAAAATAGCAATTAAGTAACATTGAAAGTATATTCTTAGCTCTTAAATAACCTTTCATTTCATCTCACTATTTATTGTCTTGACACAGATTGCATGTTTGGGAACAAGAGGGACCTTATTCCCATTTTTTTCGCCCTAAATATCAATGCTTAGCACCTCAATTGTATGAATAGACGAAAAAAAGAATTTGGACATTTCTTAAAATATTCTGGTTGGGTCTGGCACCAAGTTTTCTTGTATACCATCTACAAAGAAAGTAGAAAAAAAGTCACATTTTAAACGTGGGCCTTCAAAATTATCGATACTTCTAAAATTATTAATACTAGTAGCAAAGTAGGGCACAGTGACTTTCCTAAGGTCTGCAAGATGGAGAGAAAACAGGTTTGGAAATTTCTTTCTGTGGAAACCATTTTAAAGTAAATGTGTTCCTAAAACATAAACTTTACTAAATATATGTTGATCGCCCTTAAAACGCTTGTGTACTAACATGAGCATAGCAAGGAAGCCATGGGCCCTGGTGCAAGCAAGAAAAAGTACCCTTTGGCTGCTGTTGGGATAGTAAACTACAGCAATTATCAGGGTTCAATGGGTCCCTTAGGGTTCTGGCTCTGTGCCACTGCACCTTCTTCACCAATGGTAGCTACGCTCACATCCTACTGCACTTGTAATCCAATAGACACGTCTGTACACTAAGATCGGAGATGGTTGCAGGCGTGGCCTGCTGCCAATATCGCATACACATCCCAAGGCGCTCCAGCTGGAGATAGGATAATGAGGCTGTTCGGCCCATAGGAAGAGTCCACCCATCTGAAAATTGACAGGGAAACAAGTATCAGGCAATAGAGGATAGAAGTGTCTTTGTTCTGTGGCTCTGCAGCAAAAATTGCACCAACAGAGACACCCAATCCCTTTCTCGTATGCTCAGTGAGCTGCAAAATGGTGCAGTGATCACCCACATGCGAGTCAACTAGGGTGCTGAATGCCTTCAGTAAGCACGCCCTGCATCAGTGGCTGAGGCGCGAACCATTGGCGAATGTTCTCCCTGGATGTCAATGGCATTAAAAAAGCTGCCTTTGCAGGTCGATGGATGGATTTGGCATAAGATGTAGATACGTCAAGTGGAGCCAACGGTGTCAGATGTGAAGTGACTGATCAGAGTCGTAGAAGACAACTTAGGATGTGAGAAGATATGAGCAAGGGAATGGGGATGCTGAGACACTGAGAAACACACTGTTTGAAGCTCTTAAGTTTGCTATATGATGGGAACCAAGGTCTCTGTGATGGTGCTGACTCAAGGAGACCTCTGACAAAATGATTCACTTACCTTTTGAATCTCATAGATGCCAACATCAGCATCTAGCTCCATGTTTGATCAGTGCATGTATACTTCACTGGAGCTAACATATCAGCGGCGAGTGGTGGAAATACTAGAAAGAGGCACCAACATGGAGGCCATGTTGGACAGCAGTTCCAAATACATACTTATATAAGAAGACAATGGCTGGAAAGCAAAATCACGCCAACATAGAGCAGCATAGATGTCACATAAACAGAACAACCAGAACCGATCTGGAGAAATCCTCAGAGGATAGCCTCCAACATAGAGTGATGCCAATACACTGCATATTGAGTATGGCAATGGTCAATCCCAGAGATGATTAGATAGAAATTGTGTGCCCACGCCTAAAGTGGTTCATTATGAAAGTCTTCCCATCCATCTCCACCTGACCCTAACTTTACCCACTTTACCTCATCTACTGTTAAAAAATATAGGTAGACACAGAAAAGTAGGAGGGCCACTTTCTAAGCAGGCCGCACTACACACCTCCCTACAACCTGTTCATATAAGCATCCCCGTTGTCCATTTTTTCTTATACACACTTCTGCTTCTGGCCTGAATCTGATGGGTGTGTTATGCTTAAATGTTTACGGATTATTTCCCTAAACAAGCATTGTTTAAGTCAAATCGGTCTGGCATTGACCACCAACTTTTGGCTTTGCCAAAGTTTGTTAACGGTTTTCTAAAAATGTTCAAGGGGACTAGTTTTTCAGTGTAAGTGCATGTTGTGCAAGACTGGAATGCCATTACTCACATAGAGGTAACTCCATGGATTAAGTGTACAGACCCTGTGCCCCTTTCTCTATGCTGTGGTGGGTGGAATTAAATTTTGGCTAACACCTTGACAGTCAAGAGAGCTGTCTGAACGATCCTACAAGAAAGCATACTGCACATATAATTTTATAAAAAAACAAAGAGTCTTGGTTACTGCCAGACCTAAAAATGCACAGCCAATATCCACACCGTGAATTTGATGTAAAATCAGATATGCATTAGGTTATTTATTTATCTGAAAGTTGTTGTTTCTAAGACAAGCAGAGATCCCACAGACTGAGCTACCTTCAAGTCAGTCCTCAACAAATGACACCAATACCTTAAAGACACAAAAAGAGGTACTCTGGCAGACTGTATCAAAGAAAACTCTAACCACTGCAAGGAACTCTTCAGCATCCTCAGAGAGTTCTCCTGCCTGTCAGTCAAAGAGAATACAATCTTCCCTACCCAGTAACTCAGCGACCCCCCCTAGAAGACTATTTCCACAACAAGATATCCATCATCTACAGTAACTTGGAACCCCAACCCACCAAACTCTACAACCTCCTCACACCAACAAACACCACCCACAACCCACCGCTCACCGCATGGGAACAGCTCACCACACAGAACACCACAGCCATCATGAACTCTATCCACTCTGGACCCCTACCCCCACCACTTCTTCAACCTCAGGAGCAAGGAAATCAGCTGTAAACTCACCTTCATTCTCAATGCATCCATTACTATGGCTGCCTTCCCTGACGGATGGAAAAACGCAGAGGTCAGACCCCAACTCAAAACAAAACCCGCCAACCCCAGTAAACTGAAGAACTACTGCCCTATCTCGCTGCTCGTCCACACATTCATCAAGAGACTCCACCACATTGGGATACAGGGAGGTACCCTCAAAGGGATTGCATCCTTCCTCACAGGATGAAACCTGAGAATCCACCTACCACCCTTTACCTCAGAATCAAAGAGCACCATTTGCGGCGTCCTTCAAAGTTCATCCCTCTGCCCCACCCTCTTCAACATTTAAATGATGCCCCTGGCCGACAGTATGAGAACACATGACCTCAACATTGTATCCTATGCAGACGAAACCCAGCTCATCCTCTTGCTCTCAGAAGACCCACTCCACCACTAGAACCAACTTTCACAACTGCATGACTAGCGTCGTCAACTGGATGAAGACAAACTACCTAAAGCTCAACACGGACAAGACTGAAGTGCTGATTTTTTAGAACAACACCTACCTGTGGAACAGCGCCTGGTGGCCCTCCGTCCTCAGACCCATACGGACAGACCAAGACCGCAACCTTGGCATCATCCTAAACAGCAAACTCACCATGAAACGCCAGATCAATGCAGTCTCCTCCGTGTGCTTCCACACTCTTCACTTGCTTCCAAAAGATCTTCAGATGGCTGCCCGTTGGCACCAGGAAAACTTTCACTCAAGCCCTAGTCATCAGCCGGCTTGACTACGGCAACACGCTAAAGCAAGAATCACCAGTGAACACATGAAGGGACTCCAGACGATACAGATCTCAGCTGCCAGGTTAATCCCTGACCTCCCCAAACGGACCCACATCACCCCCCACCTCAGGAATCTCCGTTGGCTCATCATCTAGAAAAGATGCCAATTTAACATGCTGACACATACCTAAAGGCCCTCCATGACCAAGACTAGCATACATCAACCACTGTCCAAACTTCCACCAATGTTCCAGACACCTGTGCTCCGCCTTCCTCTCACACATTCCCGGCATCCGCGGAAGCTACAGTAGAGGACGATCCTTCTCTTACCTTGCCGTAAAGTCCTGGGACGACCTTCCCCTTCACCTCCGAACATCAGACTCTCTCCCAGAATTCTGACCGGGACTCAAGACCTGGTTCTTCAACTGATCTCAGCAAGAAACCAGCGCCTGGATACACTTGCAGGTGATTAACCGTACTCTACAAATCCGAGTTGATTGATTGATTCTCTATGCTTGAGTCATCACAATTGCAGCTGTGATCCATGGACATAGGTATGAAAATGCAGGACAAACTCACGTTTTATCTGATGCAACAAGGACAGAAGAAATGCATGAGTGTGGGAACACCAACATAACTAAAATGGGCCCAATATTTTCATTGACAAGTGAGGATACCTGAAAATTTGTCAATCAACTCTGATCACTTTGTTTGTTATTTTCCTGGCAGCTTGTAACCCACTATGGTAAAAGGTGTTGAAAGTTCTAGAAAAACATGGATGGATATTATCTGTGAGAAGGTAAACAGAGACATCAGTCACAATCACCTCAGTGTTTCACTGGGGTTATTACAACTATGGCTGTAATTCTGTCTCTTTGTCGGACTCGCTGATCAGTTTATCAAAGAAGACAGGGCAAACAAATCACCTGTCCAGTTAGGTTTTATGGATTTGCAAAATCAACTATGAAAGTCAATTATTATTAAATGTTCTGAGCTATTGTATGATACATGATCCTCCAAGCAGCACCGATGAGTTGCTGCCTGGTGCATGGGATGCCCTAAATCTACCTTCTTGAGGGTTTTAGTTACTGTACTGTGTGAAGAACGGTGACATTGCATGATGGATGTTAATAGAAAATAATAAAGAGAGTATGGGCTGAGAGGCTTTTAATGGTAATGTAGTGGCTTTAAAATATTCATGGGAAGACAGGTTAAATGTTTTTGATTCTCTTTCTATAAAACATTCACCAGGTCTACAGAGGCAAACGTCTGAGCTCAAGGAAGGGCTGACCTACTTGTACAAAGGTTCCTTGAGTTAGCAAAAACATGTAGATTTGTATAGTAGACAAAAACTAGCTCAGCGTTCATCTGCATATAACGTGCACTGAACTCTCTTTAACGTCATCAGATGGTGAGGGAAATCTTGCTGTACATGCATGATGTTGATGTGGTATGCATAATGCACGACACATTTTCAAAAGTGGGTGAATGGTATGTGGTGGGGAAATTGTTTCAAGTGTTGAAATAACACAATCTAGACACAAGTTGAGATTGCTGGTTAAAAATTACTATAAAACAGTGGTTCTTAGCCTATGGTCTGTGTCGCGTCAAGGGGTCTGTGACTAAATAGAAATTAAATATTTTTAGGGAATTTATAAAGTAAATACTATACTCTACTCGCAGCCACTTGGTGCTCTCCTTACAAGTAACATAATCAAGATTCACCAATTTGCCAATGATATTCAACTCCACTTGAAAGTCTCCTCTGTTTCAGACGGGAAACATCCTTTACAACGCAACTTTTACTCAGCACTACCATTATTACGCAACTATTACAACGCAAGTCATTACAACGACTTGCAATTAAGGGCGCTCTAGGATAGGGAATAGTTTAATTACTATCCAACACCTTCCCTACTATCCACGGGGACTGGAGTTGGAATAGTAAATTAAACTAATCCACTATCCAGCGCCCCCCCAACGCAAGTCGTTGTAACAACTTGCGCTGTAAAAGTTGCGTCGTAATGGCAGGCGGAGTGAAAGCATACGTTGTAATGTCATACATCCGTTTCAGACAGCCAGTGCCCCCCCAAACACCTCTTGCACATCATCCAGATCTTGATATCCAGGCATACCAGAAACTCAACCAAAAGGAGACTAAATTCATTTTATTTGCCAGGAGCAATGAACAAGTTATGGTACAAACTTGGCTCAATGACATGAAGCTTGACAGCTTCAAACGCCAACTTTCACCGAATGCCAAGCCGCTAGGACGGACTCACCATGGACACCAACCTCACCCTCAAGAAACACATTGCCAAAAAGACAGCAAGCATTGGCAAGCAATTCTCTCCTCTGGGGAGAGGATGTAGTGTAATAGCCAGAATTGCCGACTCAGAACCAGGTATGAGTCTCTGCATCAGCTCAACAACTTGTGATTGAGGGCAAATCACTTAATCTCCTTTCTCTTCCTGGATGGCACCTACAGCATGTAAATGTGTTTTTTAGAATAAAGTATGCTACTTTTACTCTGGTGCTCAATTGCTACATAATGGAAAACTGCACGTCACACAGGTTGGAGGGGTGGGAGGTCGCAGGGTAATAGACAACAGGTAAGGATAATCGTACAGATAATTGCCAAACAATGTTAGCTGAAGCAAACCTGGAAACCATATTTACTGTATGCATTTAATTCGGTTTTAAATTATGGGTATTTCGAGCATTAAGGTTTGCAATGCAGCAGTTGACCTGTAGCTGGACCAAATTATTGTGCGGGAGGGGCTCTTGACAGTCATTGTATGACACTGGCTACTCCGCAGACGGGGAGAAGAGGGGAGTGTTACACATTATTGTTGGTGTTCTGGAGAGGAGAACAGAGGGGGAATGAAAACAACCCTGTACAAAGTCATCCGCTTGGAAAAATCCTACTATCTGTAATTTATTTGTTTTAAAGTACCTACAGAAGAATGCAGCCAGTGAAAGGACGAGGGCCACCAGAAGCAGTACTTGGTCCAGGCTCCACTGCACGAAAACGGAGGCCAGGAGAAGGCGCTGACCAGCACGGAACAAGTTTGATATGAGAGCCACGTGGAAGCCAGCCAATGGCAAGTAAAGTGAGGGAGAGTCACAAGGGAGCCAGCCAATGGTAAATAATAGGCGGGTTTTAAGTACCTTATAAGATTTATTTTTTAATACAAGAGGTTTCACAAACCCTGTGCAGATGACACCTAAAAACTTCCTGATCCCAACTATCTTTCGAAATAAAGTCAAACCTTTTCTTTCAGAAAGAGATTCCAGAAGTGCAATTCAAATTCTGGTACTCTTGCATACGGATGATGGTAATCAGTACTCCATGGTCTCCCAGAATTCACACTGGCCATCCTTAGGGGCGTCCTACACATTGTAGTACTTCTCATCCAGGGCCTGTAGAAATATGATCATATCACCACGTCCTGATGGAACTCCATTGGCTCCCCTTGCCGGCCCACACCAGCTTCAAAATCTGCTGCATCATTTACAAAGCTATCTCAACCAGTACCCCCACTTATCTTGCAGCTAAGCTAAACATCTCTGGTGGATTGCAGCACACCCACAGCCAAGACAACATCAGACTGCATACTGAGAAGTGTAAAAAAGAACAAACAAGTCAACAGGCCTTTAACATTAGTGCGGAAAACATCCTTTACAACGGAACCGCTACAACGCAGTACCGTTACGACACAGGTTTAACAACGAAAGTCGTTATAACGACTTTCGCTGGAGGGCGCTCTAGGATAGGGGTTAGTTTAATTTACTATCCAACACCTTCCCTACTATCCACGGGGACGGGTGTTGGAATAGTAAATTAAACTATTCACTAGTAGCGCCCCCCCCAACGCAAGTCGTTGTAACGACTTGCATTGTTAAAACTGCGTCATAAAGGGACGCGTTGTAACGGTATGCGTTGTACTGTCATACATCCCATTAGTGCATTCAGGATCTGTAAAAACATCCTCGTATCCATCAGGACCCATCAACGCTAGTCCAGTTTACGAAAGAATGAATGAATGAAAGGCATTTTTATACCGCGCTAAACTTAGCCCCAAGGGGCATCAAGGCGCACTACAGACAGACATAAAGATCCAAACTCCAATACCAGGACCAAAGGCTATCAGGAAAACAAAAACCTAATATGCCCGAGAGAAAAGACTTGTTGAAAGATGATTCACCTCTTTGAAAAATGCTACATTACAATGTATTAACCATCTACAAACCAGCTTCCTCTACACTCACTTGCTGACCATAGGCTTGTCTTTGACCATGTAGTGCCCCACTTCCGTGAGGCATGGTTTGTACTATAAAAATACATCTACATACAAACATTCGGTTACATTTAAAAAAATCTTAAAATTATCAATGATCTGTGAATGTGAAAGAATTTGAAATTAGAAACTAAAAATTAAGTTATTGCCCGTATCATGATTTACAGGAGCAGCGCAAGTACAGCGAATGAAAACTAGTATAGACGATCGGTGGCCTTAAATGAAGTACTGGTATGCACTGACAAAAAGAGCACACGCACCTGGAGCAAAAAAAAGACAAAGTGGTATATATATAGCCTAGAATATCACTTCTCCTTTAGAAACAAAACAACATTTTGAAAATCTCCAACCTTCTGGTTAAAATTGAAATTTTGATTTTTGTATATTTCATTGTTCGCGAAGTAAAACATTTCTCTCAATTTCTATATTTGTTTAATATATACTTGTTTTCTATATGTGTGTGTGTTGTTTTGAGGGTGAAATAATAGATATATCTCCCAGCACGGATTCAGTGTGGATTCATATAAGTCAAAAGGTCAAAAGCCGCTGCTATAACATATTAACCTATATATGAGAGGTTTTTTTGAGTCATTGGGCTGACCCAAGATTACAATGATCCCAGAATAAAAACTATAGTTTCTTGTTTCCCCTATACAGTAGCCAATTGAGGTATTTTCCTCAGATAATTCGTGGATGCACGAACTTACACTTGCTATCTATCAGACTCCTGCCTACCTACAGTGCCATGGGGCTAACAGCTGCCTCGTCTACTCGTGACCTTCTGCAAGTACATTACATCAACAACGATGAAACCTTTAATGCTAATGCAGCTGCAAGCCTCTCTTCTTTCACCTGCCGCAAGCGCAACCTCAAATGAGCAATTTTGCGACAAGAAGCAACACAGACGTTGTTCCGATCACCACACGTGGACGGGAAATATTAGTCTTGACCACTGTAGCAGCTTGACACAGGCAGTAAAACTCATTCCCTCGCTCAAACAAAGCAAGACAACAGCATTTTAATGCCAGCCAACAGATATCGGGCGTTGCCATGGTATCAAAAGGACAGAATGCATCATGAAACAAAAATATGCCTTCAAGAAACAAACAACTTGGAGGAAAACGGATGTCGCCCCTATAGATTTACGGATGTCAAGCTGCGTTTGTGAACGTAGCCCTATTAAAAAAAGAAACAAACGTTGGCAAGGAACGTGCATGTTTGTGTTGGATAAGGTATGCCTGGCTAGAAGCTGAAGATTTAAGGCCCGCCTCTTTTGCTGCTTCTTGCTGTGTTTTCTTTGCAAACATACACATTTACTTTCCGTTGGTAAAGGGTTTCAAGCAGCACTGTTTGCCTCAGGCGATGCTTACCCACCGGCCAAGTCGGATAAACTGAACAATGGCAGAGTTTGACATGGCTTCCTCTGAGAGGCCGCTGCCCTGACACATTCCTGGGGCTGCTTGACCAGTGTGACCGCGGGGAAGAATGAAACAAGGCAGCCGACTTTATAAGCAAGCCACACAAGCAGGCTGAGAATACACAAATGTGTGCCGGCAGAGTCAATCCTTTGGGGGCATGTGTCTATGCTTCTTGTAGTGTCCTGCAGGACACGTTCTAGTGTCTCAGCAACAGGGCACAAGTCCTAAAAAAAGAAGTGGGGGGATGCTGACGTCACAACAGGAAGTGACGTCATGAACGGTGGCTTGCACCATCAGACTCATGACCTCCCCTCGCTCACCCCTTAGATGAGGAAACATCCTTTACAAGGCAACTTTTACCACGCAGTGCTATTACAACGCAGGTTTTACAACGAAAACCATTACAACGCATTGCGCTGGGGGGCGCTCTAGGATAGGGAATAGATTTAATTTACTATCCAACACCTTCCCTAGTGTCCACAGGGACTGGAGTTGGAATAGTATATTAAACTATTCACTATCCAGCACCCCAAAGCGCTATGCGTTGTAATGGTATGCGTTGTAAAAACTGCGTTGTAACAGCATGCGTGGTAAAAGCATGCATTGTAACGTCATACATCCCTTAGATACGATTGCATCAGAGAAGCCCGTGCGTGAGCAGCGTTCTGAATGAGCTCCGATCTCGCCCCAGAGAGGCCAAAGAGTGAATGTGGGGCTCCATTTGCTCCAGTTATCGAGCTCCCGGTAAAATAAGTGGGGGGACACCGTCCACCCGCGTGGTACCCCGACTCGAGCCTGCTCAGCAAGTACTAGTTTTACCAGCCACTCCTATGAGGGCTGGCCAAACACACCCCACACCCATCCACCACGAGCGTCACAGGTGACATGGGCCTGTTAATAAAATGGCCCGAGTGCACTTGCTTGTGGCTAGTTAAGTAAGCATCGCCGTGGTTTACAAAGTATGTGGGCCTAGAGCCCACGACTTTACACTACCGGCGTTATTATGGGGTGCGAGTTGCCATCTTGTGCCACATACATCTTCAGGACGAGCTTCAACACTAAGCCTGGGGAGAATTTTAATTCATGCGTGAATTTTTTTAAACATTTTGAATGCTACGTTATGCACAATTTTCAAATTTCATTACATTTGGAAATTACATGTTACTTCTGCTCACAGAAGATTGCTTTAGGCAGAACATTTCTTGCTGAGACACTTTGTGCTAAAACTTGTCTTCTGCCGACAACCCGCTAGACTTTGTCATGTGTGATTTGCCGCTGCTTGAAAAAGTCAGGTGAGATACAGTCAAACTGCATTTTGGTTAGAAATTTAAAGAACAGCCCTGAAATTTTGCAAAATATAATGGCAAAAAAATACAGAATTTCACACACCTGTATCAGCAGCTTGCAATAAAATATTCAGCCTATTTAGATGAAATATTCCATTGGCTTTCCAAACGGGTAGAATCATATAATTTGAAAGCTTGCTTACAACTCAAATGCAGCAAATAACAAAACAGACCTGACACCTACACAAAGAAATGGCTCTTGCATGGATCCTGACTCCAAGTGCCAGTTTGTGGCCAATCTCTACACAACCTAACTCATGATAAAGCCTTACAGCCCACTCTCGAAGGCTATTCCGATTGTTAAAGGCCCCAAACCAAGTTGCAGAGAGGACTTATAACAAGCCTGAGGGCTTCAAAACTAAAGGTATAGCTTGAGGCAGAAGGGCTATAAGGCTATTAGAACTTCACACCCACTTAGAATAGAATGTTCTAAATGTAAAAGGGAGAAACAGAAATACAAACATTGGCATGTTTTAGCAAAAGGCTTATATCAGCCATTATAAGCCCGGAGCTATTCCACTATCTTCAATGGAGCTCTCAACATTCCAGTGTTCTAATACTTCACAAAAACACAGTACTGTACATAAGGTAAGTTGACCTAGTCAATTTTAAGGTACACTTCGTTCAAGACTCAGGTCCAAAAGTTGGCTATGTGGGCAATGTTGATCGGGAAAAGGAATGAAAACCTAAATTACTCTACAAAGGACTATGTTTGGTGGTGAGCTACTCATACGTCACTGGGTGGAATTGCGATGAAGAAATAGCTGCTTCCGCACAATGTCCAAAATATCAGCAGCACAGCTTTCTTCCTGTTTCAATTACCGCATTAAGTTCCCCACAACCACCCTTCTGGCCGTCCATCATGAGACTAAAGCAACTACACACAAAAACGGTTGGTAAAACGTAGTCAGCCCAATAAGGGTCACGCATCAATTTCTGCAACCAAAAAAGAAGCAGTACAGATGTTTCTGGAGCAATTCTCCCAGAAAATCTACACCCAGCTCACCTACTGCCCTTTAATAAATGTCATTCCAGACTCGAGGCGCACACAGATCTGGGGCTAGCAGTACACACGATATGAGAATCAGTTGTGCATTCTGCGCTTCCAAACCCATGAGAATGGCTAGATTAATGTTCTGTCCCATACACCCGAATATGCTTCCTTCTAAGGAGGGAACCCAAATTGGAAAATGGGTGATCCAGATGGTGCTCAATGTGAGACTCACCTGGACTATGCTTAGGGTTACGAAATGCCCACCACTGCCCACATTTGGAACTCAACTGTTACTATTGATCTGTTTAGGACTGACCAAACGCCTGACCCATAGGAACCTAAACTGTTTCCGTGGATGGACAAATCTTTTTCAGGTCACACCAGAACACCCGCCCGTTGCAGCATTTTCCTGACAGGAGAAAGTTTAATACAACATTATTCGGGTCTGGCTCCTACACAACCATGGACGCTCTCCACTCACACCCCTTTGGCCAACAGGGTTTCTATGCATTCTCATTCCTAAGAAATTTATGGTGTGATTCTGTAACATAAGTTCAGGGAAGGGGTTAATGTCTTAAATTTCTTGGGTGGTTGGGAAGGTAAGGTACTGTAGTTAGGCCACTTCAAGGCACAGCAAATCAGTTACCATGCTTAATGTAGTAGGTCATCAGACAATTGGTAGGGACCAAAGCAACTAGCAAACAAATGGTCACGAGTCCTTAACAAACCAAGCAAGAGACCACATGACTTACTCAAAGGCAAAGAAGAGTCCACTGGTGAGTAGGACAAGGAGCAGTGTGAGGTAGAAGACGCCGGTCTGCCGGGCCATCATGATCCGCCCGTTGCAGTAGAAGCGGTTCCTCCCAGGAAAGAGCTGCCACTTCCTGCGGGGTGCCGGCGGCCTCCTGGTCTGGGGGGACTCCATGGGTGAGGAGGTCCGCGTGCTGATCTGGCTGTACTCGCACTCTCTCATGGGCCCACCACCTCCTCCTTCTCCAATGATCCTGGGCATGAAGGTTGAGCAATGCCAGGGCAGGGTCAGAAGCGGGGCGCCGAGAGTGCAGCAGACCAGGTCATCCAAGGCCAGGGCAGGGGCCCCCAAGGCTGCTCCATGGAGGACTAGATGACAAAAGAGGTTCCTGCCAAAAAAAGCGATACAGCTGCCAGCGTGGAACCCTGTGCCAAGGGGACTTGACTGTCTGTTCTCAAACTCCGGACACTGCCACTCGCCAAGGGTGCAAAGAAAGCCTTGAGCCTGCTTTTGGAAGAAAAAAAAAGCAGCAATCCGCCCAGAAAATAAACTCCAAAAAAATAGTATTGACTGCCTTCACCGAGAAGTAGAATGCCAAGCGCGGGCTGGCAACAGCAGGAGTGTAAACAGCTTCTTCAAGAGGACTGAAGAGGTGACGAGAGGTGCAGCAGTCACTTAAGAGGTGCCGAGAGGTGCAGCAGTCAGTCACTTAAGAGGTGCCGAGAGGTGCAGCAGTCCCTTAAGAGGTGCCAAGAGGTGCAGCAGTCACTTAAGAGGTGCCGAGAGGTGCAGCAGTCAGTCTGTCAAGTTCAAGGAGGAAGGACAGACCGTCGCCAGCGGATTCGTTATTGATCACAAAAGGTCTCAATAACAACACGTGCACCAGCGCAGCCCTCGGCCGGGCTGTCATTCGGGGCCACGGCTCCCTCACCCACGCCTTTCCTCGGGAGAGCGGTGGGGGCCCCCGTCAGGCGGGGGCGGCGGCCCCAGCATCGGGCTCCCAGGGTGAGCCGCACGGGTCGATCCTAGGAAACTCTCCGCACGCCAGGGGCTGAGGGGCGGCGGCTCTGGGCGACGGCGAGGCGACCTGGAGAGGAGAGGGTGCCCGGGTAGCAGCAGGCTGGCAGCATCCTGCCCGCTCGCGGGGGCGCAGGCTATTCAGACTCCAGATTGCGCGGATGGGTGTGAGGTCCTTGGCACCACGATCCGCCCGCACAGTCTCTCCAGAGGCGCAGGGACATGCAACAAGCAGCCAGGAGGGCACTGCCAGCAGAGGGCAGGCGGTCCCTGCCCGCTGAAGCCGTGCACAGAGCCTGCCACCTCGCTGCACCCGGCCGCCTAGGTGGATGGATGCTCAGCTTCCGCCGCCGTGTAATCCGCCAGGATGAGCGGCGCTCAGTGCCCGCCGAGGAGGAGGGCGGGGGCCGGGCGCGTCAGTGCCGGGGCGGCACGGGGTGGCGGGGCGGGAGTGCCCGCGGCACAGGCAAGCCACGGGACTTGTAGTTCGGCCGCTCCTTGAGGACGCCCGAGGCCACGGGAGAGGAGGATGAGCTCCCGAGTCCTGGCAGAGACCGACCTTCAATGCTACCAAACGGTGGCAGCAGGGTGACTGTGGTACACGACTGCCAGCAGGAAGAGAAGGCGCGGACTGGCTGGCATTGGAAAGTGACTGTTCCACCGCGCTTCGCGGTGCCCGCAAGAAACATCCAAGGGCCTTGACTCTACTCAGTAAGGCTGAGTCAATATCACAAAAATCAAAATCAATGCCAGTACTGAACACTACTTCCCTTATTAATCAAGGTGCTTTTGCATAATCATATCTCTCATAGGAAGCAATTCTTTATTTATAACAGACAATCTGCTGTGTTAGTAGCTAGCCGATCTACCAATTGGGACAGTTTTCTAATCTTTACATCATTCAATGGCACCCCTATGGAAGTTATAACTGCTCCAAAGATGTTGTTAAAGATCTGCTTAAAACTACGCTTGCTTCGCTTTGTGTATCACTCAAGGGGGAAATCTAACTCCTTAGTGTGATAAATCCTAAGAAAACCTAGAGCTGCATGGCAACTACCTGTCCAGTTGTGTGGCAATTGAAAACTAGCTGGCTTACTACACACATAATAGATGGCTTTAAAACGTACGTCTAATGTAGAAGAAGTTTTTCCTTCAACTAAGTTTATGCTCACATTCGCTCCATCCCAATTTCTCAACATATGCGTTCTCCTCTGGAAGCCGTATCATACATAAGGATCTCTTTTTGGTGATATCAATGCTCAGTCTTGAGGGTGGTTCCCTTAAGGTCTCTTTACCCTTTCCAATAAAATAAATTGTGCATTAGTCTTCTATTACCCTTTCTGTTCATCATTCTGATCCTCTCATTCAGTTCATCTCCAAATAGCCTTTCATCTCTACTTATTTTACTTATTTTCCATGTGACTTCATGCATGCTCTGGTTAGTAGCACTCACGTTAGTTACGGGGGTAAACATTTTCATTATACACTCATGCTGATCCCTTGACTTAAACCAGTTGTAAGAACAATAAACATGTTTAGTAGCATACAAATACAGATTATAGTAAGTTACTATTGGCAAATCTTCTAAAAGGTTATCGGAATAGAACAATTTTATGGAGTACTGTTGATAAAAGAGATTTAAGAAAACGGAACAGGAGAAAGTGTACAACACGAGTAGATGAAAATAGGCTACCCCCTCAGCTGCGGAGACGGGAAGGTGAGAACATACATAGCAATTTTTTACCTCCGTAACCTTCACGTATTCAGCGAACATTTGGAAATACACATTATAGCTATACACATTCTCATACTGTGTGACATGTAAGAGCTTTCCCTCATGTGCGCTTGTTTTGACTACAATCTTAAGGGTGGAATGTTTTGGAACATGAGGGATATCCACTCCTAGCAGATAAATATCCAACAGCCATCCAAACACAGAAACAAAAATGGCAACTGCCAAATCTACATGCAAAATTTGCTGGGCTACTGCACCATGTTAGCTTGAATCTAGTCAAGGATATCTCTAATCTCAAATGATGGTGGTTAGTCCTCTAGGTTCTACCATTTAATCACTACCCTCACTCAAAAACTACAGGAATTTGCATTCTGCATCAGCTGGACGGGTAAAGGTTCTACCCGCCTCTGACCATTACTCTCTGGCTGTCCTTTTCAACGCTTGTCAGTGATCAACCTTAATGAGCTCTTTGTGTGGCTTGACTTGGTCTCAAGGAGATTTGTCAATGTCAGTCAGGCAATCATCAGACTCAAAAGTAATCTTTGCAAGGTATGTCCAATCTGGCCCTGAGAACGTCAGGTTGACTTTTTCTCTCCTTTGGATCACTTGGTACTGCTGAAGTCCTGGCTTTTAGCCACAGCCAGGTTGATCAGTCGGTTCCGGTTCTTCCAACTCACTATTTTCCCTAATTGTCTCTGGTCTTTTCTTAGCTGTCAATAGTCTCTTTCGAGTGTTTTAGTCCTTGACCAGCCTTCCTCCGTCAGGCCTCGGTCCTTAGAGGTTCTCAATATTTCTGGTTTTGTTGAGGCTGCTTCACTATTGGAAGTGGAACTATCACACTACCCTCTAGCTCTTGCAACTTTGGCAGGTTGGTTTCAGCTTTCCATGAATTTTCACTGTCCCGTCGGATGCGTATTTTGAATCCAGTGGTTGGTATCACTGCAGTTGCAGGAATTACAGGGCCTACATGTGGCTCTCGTCCCTGTTGATGCCCACCTGATCGAGACAGTGATTCCTCAGATTGGTCTGTCTCTTCTTCAGAGGCCTCAGAAACTTAAAACCTGGTGTGACTCGAGGAGTTATTGGATGTTGGCTCCACTACGTACTCTTCTCGTCTTATCCTCTTGATGTGGGCAGCATGTATTCAGTTTGGCAGACTAGAACACTTAACTGAGGAGTTGGTGACCAGGATCACCTGGTAAGGACCTCTCCAGCACTCCTCCAAACAAGACTTGCAAACGTGGTTCTTGATATTGATCCAGCGGAAGATTGGGCAAAAATTCTCTTCACTACTAAATTATTAATCTGATCATTCTTACTCTCTGGGCCCCTAACATAACCTACTACAATCCACAGGTCCTCTAATGGATCTTTTATGTAAGCTAACAGGGACTTGGATATTCAGAGAACGTGAGGCAATTCCTTATGAGGACCTGTAATAAGAAATACCAAAAACATGCAAATTTCCATCAACCCTTTCCGTTTTGTTACCAATAAATGTAAACCATAAAGCATGAGGTTCACTCCAATAATGACTCAAATACAATAAGATTTGTTTGTGTAAATCATTTACAGAACACCTCAATTTGACTGGTCAGGAAACATGAATTCGCCTTTCGTAATCAGATTTAATAACAATCAATTAGTAAATGTGCTACACAATGTCATACAGACTCAACCAAGGTTAACATTTGCTGATTACCTAGGAGGGAAATGAGAGAGAAACATGGAGAATATCGAGATTCAGCACTTAGATTATACAAACCAAATAATCCAGAGTCGTAGTTTAAGATGCCATAGGAAAGAGTCAGAAAACCCTACACACTTTACCAGCCGGTAAGTGTACGTTTAAGTCAGTTCAGAAAAGTTCAGTTCAATTGGATTGGCATTAAAGAAAAATCACAGTTTAATCCCATGCCAGGCAGAGAAATGGAAAAATGACAGCCAGCCTGACTCCTCCTCAATGGGGCAATTATACTTCCAAAAGTTTTAGTTTACGCCCATAAAGTACCCGTTTTAGTCACTCCATGTGATTTCCATTAGTCATCCACAGTGGGCTGTTCATGGTGTGATCAATACCTTATTGAAAAATCCAGAACCATTAAGAAATCCTTTTGCAAATTTATCAAATCCATGTATTTTATATTTCCATCCTTTCCTCGGAAGTAAGAGGATTCATTTTGTTCACTGTCTGTCTATTCCCAGATGCTCTCTCTGGGTTTGCAATTTTATCGATACATTTCTGTCAATAGTGTTGCTGAATCAAGAGAGAGTCTTTTGTCTTTGAGAATAGAAAAGAAACTTAACAAAAAGGTCTCAC
This sequence comes from Lissotriton helveticus, assembly GCF_964261635.1. Taxonomy (NCBI): domain Eukaryota; kingdom Metazoa; phylum Chordata; class Amphibia; order Caudata; family Salamandridae; genus Lissotriton; species Lissotriton helveticus. Next base: position 998,973,962 of record NC_136067.1, read on the forward strand.
AGCATCTAAAATGAGCACTGCAGCTAGATTCTGTTTTTTGAACATGGAAAGAAATGCATTTGAGGCCTACACTAAAATTCACTGAATTATAACCACATTATGATTAATATAAATCACATATTAAACTAAAATGTCAGCATTTGTAAAGCACACAGCTACCTCCGGAGAGGTGTCCCGGAGTTGGGGGCCATCCGGAAGATTAAGCGAGCTATTGCCCAGAGTCACATAGTGCTGGGCTAACCTGCCGTCCGCTATCAAACCGTGAAACCCGTGGTCCAGAGTCAGGCACCCTGGCCGGTGCACTACACCTCTTCCATTAATATAAGTATTTCAATTTCCTTAGTTAATTTAATTGTTATTCTTCTTCTAGGTGTTGCAAGTCAATATTCGGCACTAACACAAATTATTTGCATCTTAAATGCTCATTAGCATCAAAGGAAGAGAGTCAGACCATTTCAGCGATGTAAAGGTGTAGATTTTGGCCTATTTAGCATTGATAGTTCCATTCAGTCTTGCTACAATACCCAACGCCGCAGGCCTGCAGCTACATTGACATTTCCGGTCAATTCCTAGTGCGGTGCATAACAACTGCATCACCTTCCTCAGAGTGTGTTCCCTAAACTGATTCAAGATGAACTGGCACCCGAATCACATTATTAACTCCCTCAGCAATAATTTGGCAACTGTTAGACTGCCACATCTCTTAGTGGGTTATGCTTCAACCAATCGTGAGAACGAGCACACAATGACGAGGATATATGTGAATTGGATACATTGGGGCATCTTCACAAAGTCAGTCTGGAGACGGTGGAAGGGACAATCAGACTTCCCAGTGTGGCTCATGGTCACCACAACCCTTTTGTCCACATTCTTTTCCTGGCAGACAGCACAACATTGGCACAAGCTTTCTGCCACTGATCAAAAATGTGGATTATAGTAATGCAACCTGAAGGTAGACACCATTCCGTCTCAAGCCACGTATGTTGGGCTGTACATGTGCCTTACCATCGCAGGCAAGGTAAAATCTGGGAGAACCGGCTAACCATCAATGGACAACCAAATGTCACTGGCATCCTTCACACATCCCATCTTTACCCCTTTGGCTTTTTCTAGCTCAGCCCGTATGTTGCAATTCTCTCAGCTCATTGAAGGTATTTACAGTATTCAACAGCATATCGGACATAGTTTCTCCCTCACCATTATATGGTTCGTCCATATGGATAGTGCTGGTCTCAAGAGTGCACTACCCATCAATTTCATCTGCATAATGATTGCCTCTGATGACAAAATCACTGTCACTCTTGAGTGAAGAACACCTCACCACAGCAATTTCCTTTGGCAATTATAAAGCACCCAACAGATGTGAAACATACAGTCTGTTCCTAACAGGAGAACCAGAAGAGGTCATGAGACCTCACTGTGACCACAGCTGTCCTAAGTCATACACGCTCTGAACCCATAGTAACTGTCAGAGTAAATGGTGACTCGTGAACCTTCTGAATTACAGCAAGCTCTTGTCAGGGAAATCAGTTTGGCTACTTGTGCAGAAGTTACATGGCACAGGTAGGACGCTTCTAAGACTCCACTCAGAGTACATACACCATAAGCGGCTCTTAAGATAACATGTCGGTATCTTAGGCAGGACCCATCAACAAAAAGAGTGCGGACAGATTCGGGAAGGGGTACTTTTAGTTTGTCAGGTCTCAGTTTTGTGCACAACTTGGTAATGTTAGCACAGTTGTGGTAAAATTTGCTCTCATCATCTCCCTCTGTATTCGGCAAAAGATAAGATGGGTTTAGTGTGTTACATCTCTTGTTGGAAACATTTTCTGCTGCCAAAATGATTCTCTCATAGTGAGTTAAGTGGCAATTTGTCAAACGCTGTGTGTGGGAATGGGTCATGAGGTTCTTGATCGGGATTCACCGCTACAACCACTTTGAGACAACTGTTGTGGAAAATGTGAAATATAAAAAACATAGCGCAACAACAAACACCAGCAGAAAGCATTGCACAGTCATACATAGTGAAAGAACAGTGTGGGCCAAAATGTCGTACTGACAAGAGAGAGGTGAAGAGTTCGGGAAACAGCCATAAAAACGCATGCCTTACATCGCATGCCTTTACAATGCGGTTGTTACAACGACCGTGTTGTTACAACGTGAACCATTACATCGCAAGTCGTTTCAACAACTAGCTGTACGGGGCGCACTGGTGTTGGATTTAGAATCCAACACCTTCCCTGCTGTTGCACAAACTGGAGTAGGAATAGTAAATTATACTATTCCTAAGTCCAGCGCGCCCCGTACAGCAAGTCGTTGAAATGACTTGTGATGTAATAGTTCGTGTTGTAACAACTGTGTTGTAAAGGCATGCGATGTAACGCATGCGGAGTAAAAGTATATATTCTAAGAGTTCACTTGAGGGCATGATATAATAAATAACTTGAAAGGGATGCAGTTAAAATGCAACTCGTGTTTAACAAGCTTAAAGAACTGTATGGCTTTAGCACATTGGTTTATTGGCACTTATTTTGTGATGCCAAATAGATTGAAGCTTGACTAGACAGTAAGAGCAGGAGATAAAATTAGTTTAAAAAAATACACTAAGGTCTTAGGTGCACGATGATAAAGCACACATACCACTAAAATTGTATTGACCACAAATATACAGGCATTCAAGAATGAATACTGGTTAGTTTGTTAAGCATTGTTGGAAACTGCAATAAAGACTGTGTAGAGGATTAGTTTTGAGTTTGAGGTTACGGGGTCACATGCATTTGAATGCTTTCTACTTTCAATCTGTAACTACTAAGTCAATTATTATTTGCTGGTCTATAATAAAGTGTTTTCTTATTTTGTATATAAGAAGCTGTCTGTGAAACAGCAACTTGAGACCGGCTGCCTGCCTGTGTGAGGAGGGTCGATTTCCTGGTCACAACAGTAAAAAGCTGTCTTTACATTGCCAAAGAGGAGTCTGTCTTTTTTAATTTTTTAAGTTTTAAAGTCACCCTGCAACAGTTGGCAAGCCAGCCTTGAAGTCCCTCTTGCCCCAAACCTGACTGCTGACTCCGTAAGATCACCTACCCCTGCTGCATAGATTATTGCACACCTTTTGATAAGGAAAGCAGCCACTGTGTTCTCTGAATTTCTGGCAGTACTCGGGGGACTGGTAGGATCCAAGGATTGCCATCTTTTTAAGGTGAGGGCAATGCGGACTATGGTCCTTGTTTTTGTATATACTGTATCAGTACTTTCCCTTGGCAATAGTAAACACAGATGTAGATATATGAGATATAAGGTTATAAGAGACATAAGGGTATTGCATTCAAGATTGTGTACATGTGTTGCACAATGTCATTAAAGGCGCTACATAACTGATTATCTTGTTGGTCCCAATATAAAGTTGGAATTGGTCAATATGGGAAATTTGAAATTGGAAGGTGCCAATATGTGTTCCAATATTTGACATACAGGGACAGATGCAAATCTGATGTAGCCACACTTTACCTCCAGGTACGATCTGAACACGCAAATTACTCCCCTGGATCTTATGTCCAGAAGTCATTCAATAGACTAAGAGATACATGGTTTGAAAAGATTATCCTCTCTGAGCGCAGAGGCAAATGACCGGTGGTTGACAGTTGTATTTATCGTTTAGAGTAGAATAATACTGATTAACATTTAGAAGTAGTTGAAGTGTTCATATTTCTTACGCTGATGGTGAGTGCGTGTGTGTGTATATAAATAAAATGTGGCCCAGTATGATGTTGTGTAATGATGCATAATGTTATTTTCATGTGTATTGCACAATTGATAAAGGCAAAGTTGATGAATTTTCTTGTTTTTAAAAACGTGTGTAAGTTTTAAAGTAAGGGTAATATTTGACCAGATAGATACAAAAATGTACATTGTAGAAGTATTTGAACTACTAATAATCATGGAGACTCCCTTAGTGCATAGAGAAAAGATATTTCCAAATGATGAAAATTGCAAAAATATTATTTAGAACGGTTTAAAGCCTCCCAGAAACATACAAATCCCAGGCCAAAAGAAGGGATATGTGACGACAATATACTAGAGCATATTGGTACACATCTCAGAAGAAAATATGCAGGAGCCAAATTACAGAGGCGAGAAGCCACTTTAGCTTTATGGCAAGATTTTTGTGAGAAGCCTAAGAACCCCTCGAAAGTTGATATCCATAGTACCCAGTCTATTTCCCCACCCCTATATGATCCTATGAGCACCTCTCCCAAGGTACCTGCTCTTTATTCACTGGTGCAGCTCCAGGAAGCCTCAGTGGTATTTGAGAACCCAGACATTGAGACCCCTTTACAATCTCTAAAAGTTACCTCTAATGTTACTCTACAAATGCCAAAGCAAAAACATGCAAGTATATCTAGGCAGCAAGTAAGGGTAGGTGACACACAGTTTTCAGGACATCTAGAAACACAGTTAACACTACATTTACATCCATCTTCAAAGTCCATGAGATAGTGATGACCAGTCACATGTTTTATCAGCAACATCGCTTTTGTTGCACCGAAGAGACACAAAAGGAAGGGCAGTTAGGAAGCAGATGTCCACCCACAGCAAAGAGATGGAGATGATGTTCGATATAGTGACTAGTGTTTTGGGCTGTAGGTATGGTGCAATGGCCAGTATCCCAAGAAAGGGATAGGACTGAAGGTAGTCTACTAACTTGGCAGAATTAGAATGTAATAGTTTCACCATAACGTGTTTAAGAATGGATATCACGAAGTGAGAGTAGAAGAGAGGCAAGGGAAGTGAGGAGAGGAGAGATGGATACCACAATAATTTTTCAGGACAGATGCAAGGAAGACTTGGGAAAATAACAAATGGAAGAGTATATACATAAGCGTGTGGATAGTATGGGTGAAATGCTTCAACCACCAAAGGCTAGGTACCCTACCTATGATGTTAATATTCAAGAAAAAACCCTTATCGATTTGGATCACACAAAAAGTGCAAGGCGATTGCCTAATCATCTTGATATTAAAGAAGGAGAGCAGAAAATGCTTTCTAGAGTTAGGAAAACTTGAGCAACAGAGCTCGAGCGATTGCAGTTTCAGAGAACACATGGCCACCCAGACCTCAGGATGGGATCTTTTGGGGCCATGGTAGGATTGACACTACATGATAGACCAGTACAGCAAATTAATTTTCAATCAGTTTTGCACAGCACAGATCTCACCACTAGTGAGATAGTCACTGAAGGAGAGAATAGCTGGCACAGTGTTGTGTGATATGTGGATAATTTGGTAGATTGGACTGAAAGGTTAGCCTCACAGATGAATCCATGGCCACAGAAGGGAAGGCTCATTTGATCCATATGATACGGTGAATGCTGAGGATTGCATGCTTTTTAGTGAGGGAGATCTAGACTTGGATTATCCCTACATGCTGAAATGTTCCTTTGTATGTCAGAAATATGCTAGACAGCACTATCCCCAGCGTTCTACCACCCCCTTACAGATGCCCCCTGATAAGCAAGGGACTTGGGGCACCTCATTCTGTTCCTTGGACCCAAACAATTACTACCGCTGCTTACAGAGGGAGCAGGGAAATGGATTAGAGCTTTTGAAAAGCAAACTGGAAGTATCACCTTGGCAGTAGGGGTGCATAAAGTGTCTTCTAAGCTCGCTTATAGAAGATGAAACAGACATTAATTTTCTAAAAGCTGGAGTGAGAAACGTTACCCTCACTGACACTAGATATGATTGGTCTCTATTTGATTTGGTTAGAACAGTGGTTTGGGGTCAGCTGAGGAAAATGTATCCTGAAGGACAGACATTAGATCTCTCATGGCTCAATCAATGTAGCAAATGAGGATCTCGCGCAGTTCCTTGATAGGATGAAAGAAAAATGGACACACAAAGTAGCTCAGGGTTGGGAAGTAACAGGAAGAAAGGCCGTATTATTTTACCAAGAGTGAAACAAAGGTTACCCTCTAATGCACAGGATAACTTAGATAACATAGTGGCAGTAGAAGCCAAACTCTGGACAGAGATACAAGTGCAAGACAAAAGCAAGAGAAAGAAAGGAACAAACAGGAGGTGGCATAAAAAGCAGCAGCTAAATTAGTGCAGCAAAAGTTGGCAAAGAAAGGAGCAATAGAAGGAGCTTAAGTGGCAGTCGCCACTAGGATGACTGCAATGTCTGTGGGATCGGTCCCAGTGACTACTCAACAACAGTACCCTCAACAACAGGATAATGTAAGAATAAAGGGAAGTATTAGAGGAGGACACGGAGGAATAGGAAGAGGTAGGCTACGGCATCAAAGGATGGATTAAGTAGGTCATTGTTGTCAGAGGTTTGGACATTTCATTAGAGACTTTAGAACTAAGAGATGGGATGAACAAAATGGAAGAGTAGGAATTTACAATCAGCCAGGAACCACAATAGTACAGCCACAGCCAAATCTGCAAATCATATATGTGCCTCAGACACCATCACAAAATATGCAGCCACCAGTAATGCCTCGAGGACAACAGGTGCCGCCTTAGCAAAACTACCAAACACTCCCAATGGTGACTCCACCTCAAAGTGGACAAGGAGGTGTAATTGTGAGAGGAGGGAATCCTTACCAGATTAATTCTGTGGGAGGATATACACAAGGATGGTAACCATAGAGTATTTATATGTGTCCATTATTGTCAGTGACATAGAGGCCAGATGGGGAACCCACTGTGACAGTAGCTATCAATGACAAAAGGTATTTATTCCTCAAAGATACAGGAGCAACAAGATCCTGTATTAGAGAGGGAGACCCTCTGCTTTCCAACAGCTCATTGGACACTCTTAAGGCCAAGTTAAATATGACTATTCATTTTGAATCTGATGGGACCATGATTTGTTCTACCCCTGGAGTGCTACTTCCAGGATCATAAAACAGTAGGGTCCTACTGGTAGGGCAGCAATGACAAATGCAACATTTAATTAGCATTTAAGGTGAACACCTACATGGGAAGACAAAGATGCTTCAAAGTTTCCTACCACACTTGAAAATTGCTAGGGGAGAATGCACATTAATTCTACACCTCCCGCATCACATGGTGCGCTTGCACCATTGTGAGGTTGCCCTACATTTCATCGCACTTCTCTCTGTCCTGATGAAGACCGGTATGCTAGGATCTAAGTCACCTTATGCAACAGTCGGGTCAAAACGTTGACTTTTTTAGACCAACAAGCCGGGACTGATTATCGATACCTGTGTGGGGTGGTTTGTTCTAAATACACACCACTCCGTTCTGAACAAGGAGAAATAAGAGACTGTACAAAATCCTGTAGACAGGCTACCTTTGTATTAATCCTTTCATCACCTTCTCCATATCACTGCGCTCTTGAGCACCATCTGAAACACATCTGTTCTTTTTGGAGCAACCTTTATACAATTATTTGATGTATTCCTTTGCTGAATTATGACTAAGGAATCATGACACAAAAACTGAATCTGATTATTTGACTCTTCATTAAGTGCATTTCATTTATTGTGTTGCCTTTTGTGTTTGTTTTTCGCTCACCTAAAGCTCAAATTAAATGTTGCATATGTCATTGCTCACGTACCAGTAGGACCATACTGTTTTACATACCACATGTTACCCAGGTCCTATGGGTTTTGTATGGGTTAGCCCAGTATCTTGTAATAGTACCGTCCAAGATCATGGCATTAACAGTAGATTCCTCTACCGAAGGTAAGATAAGAGCATGACCTGCAGATATGGATGCATCTACTATGGCAGTGTATACAATCATAGCAGAGACACAAGAGTAACCTAAAGATTTTCTATTTTGGCAACACTGGCAAGACTCTTGGATGCCTAATGCTGAATTAATACTGCAAATAGAAGCTTTAGAGGTGATACCAACTTATGGAGCTCTAACGACCAGTGACCATAATATTGTCTTATGGGAATGTGTTATCTTCATTGAATTAAGAAAAATGGATGACCAACTGTTTTGTGATGATTCCATGAAAACAGTTGTTGTCTTTCAAAATGACATACCAGACATACCATTGAGGACAGTATTAGAAGTAAGGATGCCCACACCAGGTATAGTTTTTGATTCCGTTAGGGAAGCAGATTTGCCCCATGTACCAGACACCTTGTGGACTAATGGTCCATTGATGTAGTCTTATTCGTACTGCTACACCATTCAGAATTACATTAAAGGAAGGTGCTACCTTACCTAGAGTGAAGAAGTATCCTCTTTCTAAGCAGGCAAATGGGTGGAGTGGCCAAGATGGCTGCGTGAGCGGAAGTGCTTTGCAATCGTTCCCCTCCGGGCCTGGATTTTCGCACCTACATCGCAGCACCCCGGGGTCCTGGGGGGGCCCATTTGCTGCAGCTCGGCACCGAATATTCTCCACCACATTGGACGGCCCGGAGGGGTTTTTGGAGGCCGTTGCGGGGGCTCGGACGAAGCACCAGCGCTGACGAGCCGGCTCGCCTGGACCCAAGTAAGCAGGGCTGGCCACACTTCCGCTGTGGCTCGGTGGGACGTGAATGGGAGCTGAGGCCCAGCGGATGGAGTGTGAAGCCTCCATGACGTCCACGCCTGCTCACTGGCCCCCATCCATTTCTCACGTGGCGGCCCTTGGAGGTAGGGTCGTCGTCGGAACAGCCGCCTGTAGCTGCATTGCCAACGGCCTTCTCCTGCGGGGCCTAGAGGCGGCGGAGAGGCGGCGGCGCTTGGCCCTCCTTGGTGGACTTTGAAGGTAAGGCAGATCCTCCTGGAGGTAGCGGTCGCCCCTCTCATTACCGCACATCTGGCAGCCTCCCCCCTTCGTCTCGGCCCTTATTGCCAGAGAAAGGTGCTAGTTAGTGAATCGTGGTGAGGGCCTGGGGGAGTGCTGACTTAGTGGCCTCCAGTATTCATTGGCAGTGTGTGGCTGGGTGGCGTGGGGCCGAGCTTGGAAGAGCCCCGGCGGTGGGACTGGACTCTGAGGGGACCTAATGCTTCATTGGCTCCTAGCGCCTTCTCTGAGGCCCAGGCTGTTGCGCCCTCCCACTGCCCGTGGTGACTCAGGGGTTCTCCCTTTGGGGCTCCCCTTAGTAACAGATGCCTTTGGGGTCCCTGCTGGTGAGCTCTGTGCTGGCGATTTCTTCTGGTGCCCCACAGGTTGGAACACTCCACGCTGCCTTTGGACTACTTACCTGTCCGTCGCCCTAGCGCCCTCGGAGCCCATCTTGGCCTCCAAGATGACCAATGCCAGGGCTAAGAGGGAGCGTACTATCAAGGACATGCTTGCTAAACCCCCACACCAAGAGCGCTCACATCTCTGGGCGAAATATTTGGCCCCAGAGGGAGGCTTAGATGGGGAAGCCCCATCACTCGCTCCTATATGGACGCACCTTTCCTGTCGCTGAAGGAAGACCTCCAGCAGATCAAGAACGACCTGGCTAAGGACTTGCAGGCCGTCCCATGTGATGTCTTAGAGATTGGGGACAGAGTGGACTCCTTGGAATCCAACAACACTGCTAGTGGTGAATAAATTGAGTTCTCCGCCAAGAAATAATTTGCCTCTCTGATGGACAGATTGATTTACAGGCACATGCTGAAGACCTGGAGAACAGGTCGAGACGCAACAATGTGAGGATTCAGAATGTGCCGATCTCAGTGGAGGCAGGAAATGTTGAGGAGTTTGTCAAGGCCCTCTACCCACAGATCTTGGAGGATGTACCCGTCTCTGAGATACACCTTGACTGTGTGCACGGGGTCGGACTCCCCCGTGCCTCCAACAGGCCAGACATCCTGGCCTGTGTCCACAGCTTCCCCATGAAGGAACATATCCTGCGATCTGTCCGGGGGTCCGATTCCATTAGCTTTCGGGGCCACTCCCTCCAACTGTATCAGGACCTCTCTGGTGTAACCCTCCAGAAGCGGCGACAATTCCACCCAGTGACATTGCATCTTCGCAGCCTTGGCATCCCCTATGCTTGGGACTACCCTTTTCGTCTACTTTTCGATTGGGAAGGTCAGACTTGCCAGAAACCTTCGCTCCAAGCAGCATATGCCCTCCTTAAGATCGCACAGCCAGAATCTCAAGCTGGGAGCGTGGACGAGCCAGGGGCGGGAGGTGGGTGCTGGGAGATGCAGCGGAGAAGACGGAGGGGCAAGAAACTTTCAATGCCGAACCCCGAGGTCATCGTCCAAGAACGCAAGGCAGTCCTGGAGAGCATTACCGGAAGGTCCTCGGTGGGAAAGACAGACTGATCCTACAGGGCCCATTTCGAGGGCCTCGGAGGCCTGTTGGTTGCAGTTTGAGCCTCAGGAAGGGGCAGTGCTCGGACTGACTTTGGCCATGATCGACCCCATCCGGACCTTTCCTCGTGGGTGGGAGGGGACACCTTTCCAGGGCTTATTCCCCCCAGAGATTCTATTTTTCTTACTGTCTGGTTATGTTTGTGGTGGTTCTTTTTATGTCTATTGTTTACACACCAAGTACCTCTGCACCGAGCACTGGTGCTTGACACACCTACGGACACCTCAGGTTACGCTTTGTGGGTTTCAGGGCACTCATGGGGTACCTTTGCTGAGAGGGCAGACTGAGGGCTAGGCCCCTTGACATGGTATACTCTCTTTCCCCTAGTATGGCGCCCCACGGTAGGCTGAAGGTTCTCTCCCTTGACGTAAAGGGCCTAAACAATCCCGTTAAATGGAGGGCCATCCTCTCCTGTCTAGAGAATTCGGGGGTAGACATCTGTCTCTTGTAGAAGACTCACCTCTTGCCCGGGGACGCTCACCGGCTTAAATCCAGGAAATTCCCGCAACAACTCTTTTCCTCCCCTGGCCGTAAGAAGGGCAGGGTGGCTATCCTTTTTTCACACCTCTTTAGGGGTTTAATTGGTCCCAAACTGGCGAAACTCAAGAGTCGCCTTTTGGCATTTGGCACCATATATACCCCAAACAAGGGGCAGGAACGTTTTATTCGGGACGCTCTGGCTTATTCACTCCTTTTGCATGACCGCCTCATACTAATAGGTGGCGACCTCAATCTGGTCATGGACAACCTCCCAAATTCTAGGGACTTCGCTTTCTTCTCTCATGCACACAGGACCTACACTAGAATTGATTACTTCATGGGCTCTCAGTATTTCCTTAGGCTCTCTACTTCAGTGGAGATTGATCCGCGCACCCTCTCTGACCACTCTGCGCTTGTTTTAGAGTTCAGGCCTCCCTTCCACCAACAGGTTAGAAGACAGTGGTGCTTACAGGAGACCTTTTTAAGCAAACCAGAGACCCCGGGGAAGATCAGGAAAGTTATCACTGACTATCTGGCCACTAATGGCACCTCGTAGTTTCCTCTGGCTGTTGTTTGGGACGCAATGAAGGCTGTTGTCAGGGGAGAATTTATCTCCCTGGCAGCTGCTGACAATAAGGACCGGAAACGGGCAGTACTCCAAACTAAAGTTAGGGAGTTGGAGGGGATTCATCATCGCACATGGGTTCCAAGAGTGTGGCGCCAATTGGAATCTGCCAGGAAACAGTTGGCCGGGTTGGACTTAGACAGGGCGGAATTCAGCTTGCTTCACCTCAAGCATTTGTATTATCATAGTAGTAACAAAAGTGGTAGGCTTTTGGCTGCTAAATTGCGTGCCCAACGCTTAGCTAACACAATATGAACGTTACGGACAGAGAGGGGTACTGACCTTACAGAGGACAATTCCATTGCTGAACACTTTAGACTCTTTTATTCCTCCCTATACACCGCACAGACCAGCTCATTCGATGATATTACCGACTATCTGCCTACCTCTACTGTTACTAAGCTCACTGATGACTTGGCGTCATCACTCGACTTCCCTATTAGAGTGGAGGAAGTAGTTTCGGCATTAGCCAGACAAAAGCTGCTGAAGTCCCCTAGCCCAGATGGCTTTCCCGCCGGGTTTTATAAGACCTTCTGCCCTGAGCTTGCCCCAATCCTCACCAATCTTTTCAATTCCATAACTGACTCAGGCTCCCTTCCAGCGTCCATGCTGGATGCTACCATAACCGTTATCCCGAAGCCAGGGAAAGACCCCACACTTTGTGCGAACTATCATCCAATTTCGCTTCTTAACTCTGACTCTAAACTCTTCACAGGAATACTGGCATCTTGCCTTAACCCTCTCATGCAGGGTCTCATACACCCCGACCAGGCCAGCTTTGTTCCACACAGGCTCTGCGCAGACAGCACCAAAAGACTTTTACATGCCATCGACAAAGCTCACCGTAAATAAGGCTGCAGTATGTTGCTTACAGTGGATGCAGAAAAGGCCTTTGATCGGGTCCACTGGCCTTTTTTCACTGCCACACTGGAGCATTTTGGTTTTGGGGAACGCTTTCGGGCCTTGGTTTTTAGTGCTTATAAGGCACCACAGGCGTATGTCAGAGTCAACAGAATGAGTTCTGAAAAGTTCCTTATTGGTAGAAGCACTAGGCAGGGCTGTTCCTTATCTCCCTTTTTGTTTGCTTTATGCATGGAGCCATTTGCCCAGCACATCAGAGACCACGGCCGGATTAAGGGGATTCCCATGGAGGGGGAGGAGCACCGCATTAGCCTATACGCGGACGCTGTTATGGTCATGCTGGACTCTAGTCCAAAGAGCCTCTCTGGGTCTCATAACATGTCACAGAATACCCTCTGCATGCAAGCTTGACTGCAAACAGTGCACTGACCGGCAAACACATGCCATAACATTCTTACTTTTATGGGCCAGAGGGAGTTGCACTCTTTCGACTCAAGCTCTTCATCTCTTGCATAGAAATCAGAGCTGGAACATTTGAAATACTGAATATCACAAGTTAAAAACTCTAAGAAAAATGGAAGTTAAGGAAAGAGTTAAAGGGCAGCCAAATAAATGACACTTACATCTCTGCAAAGCACATGAGAAACAAAGAGCACACTGCTTATTGCAGAGAACTGATTTGGGTTTATGCCTCTCTGGTGCCTGTTGCTATCTTTGCATCTGCGTGGATCCAAAGAATAACTCCTTTCTTTCACTCATGACTCACTTGAATATGTGGTGGGCGCATGTCTTTGGTTGTAAAGTGAGTGCTTCCTCCCCTTTCCGGGCTGTAGTGGTCTCATGGATCACAGGATTACCGCCGTCGGTTGTTATTTGGAATCCGCGTGGCTGGCACCAATTATTGGTTGTTGGCAATTGGAAGATTGAGAGATGCACCACAGCAGGAGCTTACTCTTTGATGCAGCACAAATATGGATAACCTGATGTCAAGGACTGGATGCAGAGAAGGCCCCCCAAGTGTTTTTTCTGATTACCCGAAGAAAGGGTGACTTCTTCTACGAGCCACTGTATCACCATGCAATAACTATTCATCTAAAAAATGCCATGTGTTTCCTTATTCCAATTATTAGGAAAAAAACACAAAGGAAACACATTTTCTTGACAATCTTGTGGATTCTCAATTGCAGGTGATGAATGACCACCCTTAACCAGGAAGGAGAAGGAGTCAAGATTAAGATCTTCACCACTAGAGAATTCAAATAAGTGATCCAGATGCTGAAAAATAGAGCAAATATCAGGGATGAAAAGGCTTCAAAGTGAGTGATGAATGTGATAATAAATTAGGGAATGAATGTTTCACAAGGCATACATCTCAAGGCAAAGCCTCCTTATAAATGGTACAAGCAGAAAATTAAACCACAGGTAAAATGGTTAGCATAATCCTGGATGATGATTTTCAGGCCACAAATACTGGAAAGGCAACCAAAATGGAAAGGAACAGATTCAAGACTAGCTACGCCTTAATCTGCAAAAGAATGTTGCCTTCCAGGCAGGAGAAGAAGAATACCTAGCTTAGCATCCTTCTGCTTTTTCACGCTTCTGCATTTTGCTAGAACCACTCTTGGCAGGCACTGGACATGGCCTGTAGAACAGACTGGATGCAGTCATTATTAAAGACACTGACAGAGAAGGGTGTGAGAAACTGCCATATCTTGCGTTGAGCGCGAGTACCAGACACCCCATGCATACTCCATGGGCTTGGACGCCTGTAAGCACACTGTCACACTTGAGTCTCCTGTGCATTCAGACCTCCATTCTTGTTGTGGTGCCGTGGCTGGGGTGGGACTACTTCCTTCAGCTTTCTGGCCAGGAGGCTTCTGCCTGCCTGTATATGGCTATCAAACATAAAGCGCTTAAAAGCACTAAGTGATTCCTGTAGGGTGGGACATTCAGACTTCCGTTCTTGTTGTTGTGCCATGGCTGGGGTGGGCCTACGACCCCCACCATTCTTGCCTAGAGGAGGTGCTGACTCTGCCTGACTGCACATAGCTGCCAAATACCAAACTCTTAAAAGTGCTAAGTGATACATCATGGAACATATTTGGTTTTAAAAACAAGCTAGATGCCCCAGGCTGAGTCCATATTTCCTCCACCTCTCATGTGATTTATCTTCAGGAAACCTGGGATGTAGTCCCCCACTACATGGAAGGATTCTCTTCTATTTGTAAGCCCGCTGCTCCATCATTATCAGGTTGGCCAAAAGGTGGTCTTTAACACCTTAGGAGCTAGTAAACAAACCTCCCCAGTGCTGCGCTGTCCATTATCCAGTGCTGAACTGGACGTCCAGCGGTCGCACGCAGCACTGGGGAGGTAGTGCCCGTGACGACCGTTGGCCGACGGCAGCACCTAAAGGGTTAAATTCCAATTTCAAATGTGTTACCCGCGGTTATTAGGAGATCGTTTACTGCCTCACCCTATCTCAAACTTGTTTGACTGTCCTTTTCAGGCAGATCTCACCTGGTTTTAATTCATTTTTCTAATAATATTTTTGATTTCACATGTAGTAAGGTTGTTACTTCTTTAGAGGCGGATTTAGATATATTTTTACAAACCAGTTCTTCAAATTGTTTTGTTTTATTAACAGGGGATTTTAATATACAGACATGTATGCTTGCTGCTAAATTGGTGTGTGGTATAACCCGTCAGCAGGTGACGGAGTCCCACACTTTTCACTTAACTCCTATGGGTACTCTCTCAATTCCCTAATTTTTTTTTTTTTTTAAAACATTTTATTTTCAATAAGGCATAGAAAAACATGTACATTCACATCATTGATTTATAGTTCTTCATTATTCCTTAAAGCAAATCAGGAGCCGGCGAAGTCTCATCATTTGCAAACGTTTGCGATAACCATACAAGTACAGACGAAAACGGAATAAACAGTATAGCTCAACAGTCATGCGTATCCGACAAAACTTTTCGTGCCGGTCCAGTGCGCAATTCGGCCATTTAGCCTACAGCCCTGAATGCTTGGCAAAGTCGGCAAATAGAACTAAAATCTCAACTGTGAAAACCTAACAAGTGTCATCATCTCACGAGAACGTTGTAGCCATGCACAGACAAGTCCCCACCTATTGCACATAGTCCGTATATGTGTTCATTGGTGTCTTCCAGGTCCCGCCCCATCCCACCACAACTCACAGTAGCACATATCAGTCCCTCCCACCTATTCATCTTCATCATCCGACTCCATATCTTCGTCCTCTGGCAAGGGTGCATATGGCTCCCCCCTGTATTTGTTCCAAGGCAACCACACTTTATTCCATTTACGGGGACAAGCCCGCAACACATACACCGCCCTCTCCTTCACCAGCAGTATGTCCATATTTCGAATCCAGCCATGTACCGTAGGCACGTCTGGGGCTCCCCACTTCTGTGCAATGTCTCTTTTCGCTACTGTCACAGCTAACGTGACCCACAACTTTCCATACCTGCTCAGGTCTGTAGGGTCCCAAACGTTCAATAGGCACTTACGGGGTTCAGGGAGAAGTGACACCCCAAGGACTTGGGATATCGTGCGCATGATTTGTCTCCAGACTTCCTGGATCAATGGGCAGTCCCAGAGTGTATGGAGTAATGTACCCTCCTCCCCACAGCCTCTTAGACAGAAGGGGTGTGGCGCCCTCTGTATCCTGTGTAGAAGTGTTCTGGTGTAATAGGTGCGGTGTAAGATCTTGAGTTGGACTAATCTGAACCTAGCCGATATGCCCACTTACCTTGGTGACGCCAGCGCCTCATTCCACTCAGTGTCATCCATGTCTCCTACATCCTCAACCCACCTCTCTCTAAGTTTCTGCGTGGGGATTGCCAGATTGTTAACCAGTTTCTTGTACGTAAGAGAGGTCGCCCTCTGTTCCATAAATTCCGTCAATAACCTGTCTTCCAAAGGTGATGATTCTGGAAGTGTGGTGTCAGGCGGAATGGCTTGAAGGTGGGCGTGACGAATCTGCACATACCTGAACATTTCAGTGGGGCCCATATCATACCGTTGCTGTGAGGTTCCGTGACAATTTTTAGTGATGTTTTCGACTCGCACGAATATGGTCGAGTCTGGTATCTAAGAACCGCAAATGACGAGTTTAGTAAGTGTGCGCAGTTTCGCTGTGCTAACTTAAACCGTTCGTTTGATATGCGGGTTTTTCATTTGTACCCACGGGTTCCATCTTAGATACGGCATCCATTTTGTCTCTTGCCCTCAAGTAGCCAGCGAACGGACACTGTCCGCTTCGTCACCCTGGGACTCTCAGGATATTTGTGGAAGACACATGTACTTTGTAAATATCTTTTACGATGAGGGGGATGATACTGTAAGGCAGATGGCCCCGCTCGAGGCTCATCTTGCCGTCCGGTTTATTGTCTCAGCCGTGCATCTCATTAGGCACGTCCCTTTGATGCCTGTATCTCGTGTTTCCCGATACCTCCCCTTTCACACTCTTTTCAATCCCCCACTGTCTCCATCTTCCTCTGCACCTGTCCTTGTCCCTATTTCGATCTGTTTTACTGCCGATTAGAATTCACTAATGTTGGGAAGATGGGTTTTTACAGTTGGGAACCGCCAAATGTTTCCGCACTTATGTTCCGGACCTTATGTGTACCAAAGTGACCAAAGCGACCCCTCTGGGGGATAATTATGGGAACCAGGTTGTAAACTTTTGTGTACCATGTTGTCCTATGAGTTAATTTTGTATAAAAGGAGCGATCCACAGAACCAATTTGAAGCAGTCTCCCCAAGTTGCACGTGTTGTACTTGTCGTGACTTCTGTGTTCCCTGCAGTAATAAACCTTGAATCTTTGACGCCGAAGGAAGTGTCCCGTGTCTCTGTAGTTTGTGCGCCGAAACAGGTATCCCATGAAGGTTATAGGTGTTGTTCCCTGGCACCGCTGGTACTGTTAAAAAGTCCAGTCCTTCAGTTGGTGCCCAACGTGGGGCGACTTCAGCGGTACCGGTCCGGTCCAAAGCCTGATGATCGTGAGGAACTTCGTGTGAAATCTCCGAGGGAAGGTGCACCCCGCTTCATCGATCCTGTTATCGAAATAAGTGGCCCGAAGTTTTTCCCTGCGAAGATTCCCGCCTCCTGACGGCTGCGGCGGACCGATGCCCTGACTGTCGACCTGTCTTCGACGCCCGGCGTAGACCTTATGTACAAGCGAGACGATAGACGGGCCTTCCTGGTGACGCCATTGAAGTTCTGAGTTAAGTATTTGTGGGTCGCTCCCAGTCCTTAGTGGTTGTTCTAGCTTTTGAAAGCTTTGTGGTTAGCCTTTAAGGCTTTGTGGTAATAGCTCACTGAGCTTTGTAATAGCCTCCTCAGGCTTTGTGGTTAGCTCTCCGAGCTTTGTGATAGCCTTAAGGCTTTGTTGTATTGCATGGTTCCATTGCATTTGTGGTTCTTAGTATTGGTTCTTAGTATTATTTGACAGTTGCAATTGCCAAAAACCGAGGGTTTTTGACTTACACGAAGTTTCATTGCTTCGGTAATCCTTGAAGTTTGATACTAGGTTAGTGTGCACGATGCCTAGCCATAGTGATTTGTTTCGTATTTTCAAATGTTGCGCAATGGATTCCCGGTTGGAGGACTCATGTCCGATACCTCCAGTTGGAACTCCGATACATGATCTTTATAGTCGACATGGGGTGGGTCCTATAATATATAATGATTACTGGATCCGCTATACAAAGAAAGACGGTGACCTTAGATGGCCACCACACGGAACTTTTGAACTTTCGATTTTAGATAATCTTGAGGCTAAATTATTTTTAAAGAAAGCTAGGCCAGCTATGTTTGATTCCTTTCGGATATGGCGTAAGGAGGCCAAGCAGAAAGAAATCAAACAACTTAAAAAGAATCAAAAACAAGAGTTCGTTCCTATAATGCAAGCTATAAAAGAATGTAGACAAGACAAAGAAGAAAAAGATATGGAAATCGCTACTAGATTGCATCACATGAAAATAGATAAATGTTACCCAGTTTTACCGAATAATCTAGAAAAGAAAGAAGAAGATTTGAAGGAGGATTCCTTGTTATCATACTTGATGAAATCACCACCTCCTTATGTACAGGGTGCTACTGCTCCTGTAGCTCCTCCTATAGCTCCTCCTGTTGTTCCTCTTGTTGCTCCAGCGGCTGCGGGCCAGCCCGCTGTTAACCCTACGTTTGTTCCACCACCTGTTCTTGTTCCTACTGCTCCTGTACCTGTACCTTCGCAGACTGTTGTTTCTGCTACTCCAACTACCTTGTCCGTTCCTACTATGCCTTCCTTCACCTCTAGTGTTGTTGCCCCTGTTTTTCTTTCCCCTTCTGTTCGTAAGCGTGTTCCTAACTCTGTTGCTACTCTTAATTCACCTCTTTCTGGTCCGTTATTTTCGTCTGATTCATCTGAAACTCCTCAGAGACGGAGTCAGATCCCTAGTGGTAGGGAGAAAGAGACGTTAGTAACAATGGCACATAGGTGGATAAGACATCCTGCTAATTACACTCCACGCGTAGTCTTTGATACGTTTTCTCAGTTTAATGAGCCTACGCAGAGATTCGTATTTGAGGAAATGTGTAACTTTTTGAGGGAAGAATGGTACAATAATGATGTAGATGATGTACCGTCCGACATAATTGAACTTCAAAGTCACTTTTCGAACGGTATGATTATAGGAGACGATGTACGACGTGCAGTGGAACGCTTATTAGCATTCAGATCCACAGCACATTCTCGGGTATCATTAGATGATACCACTGAGAACTGGAAAGCGGTTCCTGGTCAGTATCCCATGAGAGAAGTTCCGCCACTGTGGGTGCCTGGTGATCCTAATGCGAACCCTGTGGTGCTACCGCATTTTCGAAGGGTGTGGATACATCTTCCATGGAAACGATCGGAAGTTTTGCAAGTGAAGCAATCCTTACCCGATCCGCGTAAAAATCCGGCTGGTTATTATAAGGAGTTATCACAACTAATAGAAGCTTCTATTATGAATATTGCCGACATCGACATGTTGTTTGGCAATGTTGTACCGCAACCAGTTTGGGCTAAAATTCGTCAAGCCGATCACGCAGTTGAATTAGGGGGTGATTGGGTTGCACTGCTAGCAGCTGATGCATTACAAGTCGGTGGGGCCAAGCCTGAACAGCTGATTTTGGATTTGCCTCAGAAAATCATTACGCTCATGAAAACTCTCATGCCAGCGATGAAGGTGAACTGGGATAAGTTATCAGCTTGTAAGCAAAAGAAAGACGAGAGTGTCTCAGATTTCTTTACAAGGTTTGAGGAAGCGTTTGTCGACCACAGCGGCCAGGACATGGGCGCTGAGGGAGGCCAGCGGTTATTCGTTGACAAATTCGTGTCGAATTTGTTGCCTGAACTAAGCAACAAACTAAAGAATTCAGAAAGTGCGTGGGCAGTTTCAACCCCTGCGCAAATACTAGCAACGGCCCAGTATTATGAGAATAGGGAAAAGGAAGAAAGTGATCGTGTAGAAAGGAAAACTAAGGAGCTCAAAACGAAGGTTTTGTTGCAGCAAGCATACCCTCCACGATCAAACCAAAATGATGCACAACAGCAGTATCGGCCGCGAGCACAGCCCGATAGGACACAGCCGCGCTCTGACAACTTTGATTCCAGATCTTCACTTGGGTATAATCAGTGCGCATATTGTAGGAAAGAGGGACACCTAAAATATGATTGTCTTGCCTTACGGGACCGCCTGAATGGTGTGTCGACACGTGGAAACCGTGGTGGTGGTCCTCAACAGGCACCACGTGGTAGAGGTCGTGGTTCATCCCACAATCAGAGTGATCGTTATCAAAATCAATCAGATGCAAATAATTACTTTGACCAGCGAAATGCGGGGTCAGTTCGATCTGCACAGTATAATGTGGATGATTATTACGTAGAGCACGAGACTGTTGTAAATGACCATTACTAGGACAGCCAACGACAAAGAGAGGGAGTAGTGTCAGTTCCGGTCGATCAGAGTGGGCCTTACGTTGCAGTGACTACATCGGGTGTAGTTGAGCCTTTTCTGTTAGACACTGGTGCGACGAAAAGTTCCATCATGCATTCAAAACTCCCTGGCGCACCTTTGTCTGGCTTAACAAATGTTTCCGTTGGATTCTCTGGCGCCCCTGTTAGTAACCCAGTCTCTAATCCTTTGCCTCTTATGATTGGACCTTGTGAGCTAACCGCTCCACTGATTCTATCTACAGGTTGTGGTGAAAATCTTTTGGGTCTGGATTTGTTGAAACGATTATATGCAACATTGTATTGTTCCCCCGA
Source organism: Lissotriton helveticus (assembly GCF_964261635.1). Lineage (NCBI taxonomy): Eukaryota > Metazoa > Chordata > Amphibia > Caudata > Salamandridae > Lissotriton > Lissotriton helveticus. The sequence goes on from NC_136067.1 coordinate 998,994,541, forward strand.
AGGAGTGGAGCTTACATTGGGAAGGAGAGTGATCTCTCCCATGTATTTATCGGTTGATAAATTCCCATCGGAATTGAGTTCCCTCCCTGCGTCTCTATGGGCCACAGGTCCCAATGACGTGGGCCTGTTAGACATTCCACCCTATGTGATTCAATTGAAACCAAATGCGCGATTACCGCGTTTACCTCAATATCGTATTTCTCTTGAGGGCGAACGAGCGCTGTTAGCAATCATTCATGATCTCATTGGAAAGGGTGTTGTTGAAGAAACTCGTGGAAATGTATGTAATAGCCCTGTATTGCCAATTTTGAAACGAACTGACCCAACTAAACCTCCTGTATATCGTTTTGTAATAGATTTGAGAGAGGTAAATAAAATAGTAGTTCCACAATTTCCTGTGGTACCTGACATTACAGCTTTATTAACAATGATTCCGGCATCTGCCTCCTGGTTCACAGTGATCGATCTAAAGAATGCTTTCTTTAGCATCCCAATTGCAGAGGAAAGCAGAGACCTATTTGGATTTTCATTAGGAGGTCGCAGTTTTAGGCTAAAACGCGCTCCACAGGGCTACTGTGAGAGTCCGTCAATCTACAGCCAAGCACTTAAAGGTCAGCTTGATGCCTTTGTATTGCCTAAAGGTGCAGCTTTGATTCAATACGTTGACGATCTTTTAGTGGCAGCTGATACGGAGGCCATTTGCAAAACGGCTACAGTATCATTATTGCACTATCTACATGACTTGCACCACAAGGTGTCGCCTTCAAAGCTACAGTATTGTTGTCAAGAAGTTACCTATCTAGGTCACTTATTGTCAAAAGAAGGGAGAAGGTTGACCCCAGAGAGAATTGCAGCGATTTCCCGAATGACTGTGCCAAAAACCCAGAGAGATGTTCGTGCCTTTTTAGGTATTACGTCCTACTGCAGACAATGGATTCCAAATTTTTCATTGTTAGCGAAACCATTGATAGCCCTTACGTGCAAAGATGTTTCATCCCCAGTACCTTGGTCTGAAGAATGTCAGAAAAGTTTTTCGGAATTGCGTGATGCGTTGTGTTCGGCTCCTGTGTTGGGTACCCCTGACTACAGTAAGCCGTTTACACTATACGTTCACAAGAGGGATGGTTGCGCGTTGAGTGTTTTGACACAATCTTTTGGTGGTAAGCAACGCCCATGTGCCTACTTTTCTTCGACTTTAGACCCAGTAGCAAGAGCTTTGCCAAGTTGCTTAAGGGCAACAGCGGCAGCTGCGGCGTCCATTCGACAGTCCGCAGGTCTAGTCATGGATAATATGCTCACGGTAATGGTTCCGCATGCAGTCGACACTCTATTGAACCGAACGAAAACTCAACATCTGACGAGCGCAAGATTGTCTGGATATGAGTTGACGTTGCTGGCCAGTCATATACGGATAAAACGGTGTAATGTGTTGAATCCAGCAACATTGCTGCCGATCGACACAGAATCAAGTGATGAAGCAGTACATGACTGCTATCTCAAAACTGAAGAGGAAACTAAGAGTCGCATTGACCTAAAAGATACTCCATTGACAGATCCCGATGGTACTTTGTATGTGGATGGTTCTTGTTTCAAGTTACCGAACGGTGATGTGACGACTGCGTATGCTGTAGTTACATTGAGAACGATTGTGGAAAGTGCAAGATTAAATCAAAATTCGGCTCAGGCTGCTGAGTTAATTGCTTTGACGAGAGCGTGTGTGTTGTCTAAAGATAAACGGGTGAATGTGTTTACAGATAGCCAGTATGCGTTTGGTGTGGCACATAGTTTTGGACGACTGTGGAGAGAGAGAGGATTCCTTACGTCACATGGTACGAAGATTCAACATGGACAACTTGTAAATGATCTTTTAGATGCACTCACATTGCCTAAACAGGTGGCCATAATCAAATGTAGCGCACATCAGAAAGTAACGGACGATGTTGGTCGTGGTAATGCGTTTGCGGATGAGACTGCTAAGGAGACTGCCCGGAACCTTAGCACTCGAATGTATGTGACGAGTTCGGTTAGGTGGCCTGCAGAATCAAGTATGTGTGAGAACACTATTGAGAGTGTGAAAGCAATTCAGAATGAGGCCACCGAGACTGAAAAGGCGAAGTGGAAAGAAAGTACGGGAAAGTTGGATGCGAATGGTTGTTGGACTGACTTATCGGAACAGAAAAGATGGATGTTGCCTGATGCGTATGTGCTGGCTATTGTGACTATGACACATGGGTTAGCACATATTAGCGCGAAAGGTATCTGTAAATTGCTGTTTCCTGTGTGGAAGAATGATGGTATTACGAAATGTGCTGAACGCTTGGTTAAGAATTGTATGGTGTGTTTGATGCACAATCCTGGTAAGGGCACTCCCACTCCACCTGGCCATTTTGCCCCTCCTGCGTACCCTTTCGAAGTTATCCAGTTGGACTTTATCCACATGGAGAGATGTAATAATTTGAAGTATGTGCTGGTTGTGGTGTGTGCATTTTCTAGGTGGATTGAGGCCTACCCCCTTAAGGATAATACGGCTTTATCCACGGCAAAAATTTTACTCAAAGAGTATTTTTCCCGCTACGGAATGCCTCGGGTTGTATGGTCAGACAACGGAAGTGAGTTTGTTGGGAGCGTGATGAAGAGTGTGTGTCGCGGGTTAGGGATTGTACAGAAATTTCATAGTGCCAATCATCCTCAGTCAGCCGGTTTGGTTGAAGGGTACAATGGCACCCTTAAACTAAAACTAGCAAAGATTCAGGCTACGACAGGTCTTTCGTGGCCTGACGCTTTACCCTTAGCATTACTGTCAACAAGGGCAACTGTACACTCCCGAGTAGGGCTCAGTCCCTATGAAATAGTGTTCGGTCGTCCTGCCAATGTTTGGGGGGTCCCTAGACCGGGTGCCTTTTGTGAACTTGAGTATCCAATGTTGATCGATTATCTTTATGACTTGACTGCTAAACTGAGGTTAATTCACCAACAGGTTCACGAAGCATTGCCGACGCAGACGGAGGGTCCAGGCCACCAGCTCCAGCCCGGAGATTGGGTGGTAACGCGAAATTTTTCGCGCAAGAACAATTTGGATCCCAGGTTCACTGGACCCTATCAGGTCCTCCTTGCCACGAGAACTGCAGTTCGTCTTGAGGGGCGGAAAAATTGGGTGCATGCCACCCATACCAAGAAAGTCCCCATTCCGTTGCCAGCAGACTCGTGGGTGAGGAAAGGCATTGCATCAACTGAAACCGAAAGATTGTCGGCGTTTGTACCTTTCAGCGACGCACAACCTGTCGGAGAATCCTCAGTGCAGCAAAAAGGCATTATTGAACACTTGTCATCAGAAGACTCAAGACCAGAACATTCAGCTGATCAACAGGGCGTTGTCCCTTCAACGGATCTTTTGTTTAACGAACAGACACGTCCTGGGAAAACCCGATATTTTTTGAGATCCAGCACTAAAGACTAATAAAAAACCCCGTTCTGTCCCTTGACAAATGCATTATCCCGTTTTCCATGATCAGTTTGAACACTCATTCTATTGTAATTATTTTGTACATATTCATTGAGCTTTGTTCCTTACATTTTTGTTTCCACAGCTGAGAGACATTGTTTTCATATATATATATATTTGTGAAATAAAGACCGTAGGGCCGCGCGTGTACTTCCTCCTGGTTAGTAGGTCTTGACGCTAGGTTAAAGACCGTCGGTTCCTGGGAACTCCTAGGAATTGACTATTGCTACACAGAACGAAGTGCGTCAAGAAACGTTGCGGACGGTCATAGGAAATGGCATTTTCAAAGCTGATGGACTTGGAAAGAGCTCAAGCACAAAGATTCAAGCTGCAGCAACTCAGTCGTACCAAATGTTTTGTGTTCCAAATATTCGTACTGTTTGTGACTGTTTCTGCGTTATTGGCGGGTGGAGTATATTACACGATGTCTTATTTCTTGCCCTCTATCATACCTACTCCTACCCCTGACTTTAAACTCACCTCCACTGTTTCTCCTCATTCTTTTCACATTTTACCTGAACACGAGCAGGCTAGACGTGCAGAATTCCGCAACAATTCCTTTATTCAGCTCCTTCATCAGCATCAGTTAGTGGTTAACACTACTAATTGTTGGGTGTGTGGGTTGATGCCGCATACTACGGATAAGGGAATTCCATATCTGGTGTTACCGTATAGCTCCCAAGGGTCTGCTCGAGCATTTCAAACAATGTTTCAAAGCGCACTGGGTTTCCACCCCATTCGAGAACCACGTTCCCCCTACTCTGGTCCTACCTCGTACCAAAAATCTTTGTCTATAGCAATAGAGGATTTAGATAGCGATATCTATGATCCCTTGCTTATCCCTGAAGAAGAGGTACAAGCCTATAGGGTCCTAAGTAGAGGCGAATATAGTGTGTTCACTGGTGAAAAACAGCTTAAAAGCTCGCCTCCGATATGGGTCGTACCCCACACTGGCAATTTTTGTTTAATAGGTCGCGGCCGTAGATCGAAATCCCGACTTGGAGAGAGTGCTTGCACTGAAAATTATATTTTGCCAATGGTCTCGTCCCCTGTATTTTTGGCTGCCAAGGGTACATACTTTATTTGTCATGATCGTGCGTATGCATGGTTGCCCTCTGACTTCATGGGCTCATGTTTTATCGCAAACTTGTTGCCTCCGACATTTACTGTAGATGCAGATTATCACAAAACTAGAGTTGTGAGAGGCGTAATTAGCGAAGAGGATACTGCCGGTCAAGAGGCAGGAGACTTTTTCAAGGGTTTCCTCCCATTTTGGGGACCTATGGTTAATAGTAGGAACCTGAGACAGTTGACTCGAGTGGTAGAATCGACAGCTAATATTACTGCCAGTGCCCTTGGTAATATCACCACAGAACTTCAGGCGGATAGACTTATGACGTTACAAAACCGTATGGTTTTAGATGTGATCTTAGCAGATCGAGGTGGGGTATGTAAGGTGATCCATTCGAGCTGCTGTATTTTCATTCTTGATAACGCTCCGACTGTCTATCAAGCCATCTCGAAGTTGCATAAGATCTCCGAATCCATACACGTGGATATAGGGGATTGGACGCTACTTGGATGGTTTTGGGGCCTGATGTCGACTTGGGGTTGGAAGATTCTGACGATCATTGGAGTCGTTGTAGTGTTCCTGTTCACGTGTTGCCTTTGCGTACAGTGCGGTCCTGCCTTATGTGGCCTCTGTGCTACAACGTGTATGAGACAGCCACCTGTTACCAAAGGGTCTCGGTTGGACAGAGCTATGCTACAGCAACATCTCGAGGGTCTGATGAATATCGAATATGATTCCGACTAGTGCTTGCCTACATGAGGGCAAAAGGAGCGTCTAAGGTTCCGTGACAATTTTTAGTGATGTTTTCGACTCGCACGAATATGGTCGAGTCTGGTATCTAAGAACCGCAAATGACGAGTTTAGTAAGTGTGCGCAGTTTCGCTGTGCTAACTTAAACCGTTCGTTTGATATGCGGGTTTTTCATTTGTACCCACGGGTTCCATCTTAGATACGGCATCCATTTTGTCTCTTGCCCTCAAGTAGCCAGCGAACGGACACTGTCCGCTTCGTCACCCTGGGACTCTCAGGATATTTGTGGAAGACACATGTACTTTGTAAATATCTTTTACGATGAGGGGGATGATACTGTAAGGCAGATGGCCCCGCTCGAGGCTCATCTTGCCGTCCGGTTTATTGTCTCAGCCGTGCATCTCATTAGGCACGTCCCTTTGATGCCTGTATCTCGTGTTTCCCGATACCTCCCCTTTCACACTCTTTTCAATCCCCCACTGTCTCCATCTTCCTCTGCACCTGTCCTTGTCCCTATTTCGATCTGTTTTACTGCCGATTAGAATTCACTAATGTTGGGAAGATGGGTTTTTACAGTTGGGAACCGCCAAATGTTTCCGCACTTATGTTCCGGACCTTATGTGTACCAAAGTGACCAAAGCGACCCCTCTGGGGGATAATTATGGGAACCAGGTTGTAAACTTTTGTGTACCATGTTGTCCTATGAGTTAATTTTGTATAAAAGGAGCGATCCACAGAACCAATTTGAAGCAGTCTCCCCAAGTTGCACGTGTTGTACTTGTCGTGACTTCTGTGTTCCCTGCAGTAATAAACCTTGAATCTTTGACGCCGAAGGAAGTGTCCCGTGTCTCTGTAGTTTGTGCGCCGAAACAGGTATCCCATGAAGGTTATAGGTGTTGTTCCCTGGCACCGCTGGTACTGTTAAAAAGTCCAGTCCTTCAGTTGCAGCTGTGAGAAAGCAACTACCGAGTCCCGCTCCCAGAGGTCCCCCACCACCGAGATCCCTATTTGATCCCAGCGTGCAAAACCTTTGCTGGATCTCAAGTTTCCCAGAGACTTCGCGTCCCACAGGGGTGTCATTTTAGTGATCCTCCCCTTCCATCCCATACGAGATTGTGCCGCATGCCACAGGGTAGCCGTATGCAACGTTGGGCCAAGCAACGTACGAACCTGTGAGTGGTTGTATAATACTGACAGCATGCTATCCGTTCCTAACTGTGACCAGTCCGCTCTATAAGCGGGGTCATCCCGCGGAACATGGATCCAGCAATTAATCACCTTAAGTTGGGATGCCCAATAATACAATTGAAGGTTGGGAAGGGCGATCCCTCCATCGTACCAGCCCTGAACCAATTTTGCATGCGCTATACGGGCTGGGCCGTTGTTCCACAGCAGGGCAGATACCTGCGCGGCCACCTGGCGGAAGTAGCGCGGAGCCACCACGTGGGGGGCGTTTTCCAACACGTAGAGAAACCTAGGAAGTGCCATCATTTTAAATAACGCTGCCCGCCCTAGGAGGGTCAGCGGAAGGGTAGCCCAATATTTAACGTCCGCACGTAAACGTGTCAGAGGCGGCACCAGGTTCGCCGTGTAGAAGTCCGCCGCATTTGCGGTGATGACAATACCAAGGTATTTAAAGGAGCCGTCCGCTAATTGCAGGGGGCAGTCAGGCCTCAACAAGGGTGGCTGGCCCCGAATGACGAATATTACGGATTTGGACCAATTCAGGGTGTAGCCGGACGCCTTCCCGTGCTCATCGCACAGAGCCAGTAGGGCAGGAATACCTTCATTGGGATCAGTCATGTAGATCAGCATGTCATCTGCATACAAGGATACTCTATCCTCCCAGCCGTCCTCCCAGGCGATGCCCCGAAACAGTGGCGTTGCCCTGAGCAGAATAGCCAGAGGCTCCAGTACCAGCGCAAAGAGCAAGGGTGACAGCGGGCACCCCCGCCGGGTCCCACGCCCCAGGGGGAAGGTTTGCGAAATGTGGCCGTTCGCCACCACTTGTGCCATGGGTGACCTATATAGTAGCCGTATCCATGCTACAAATTTTGGGCCGAAGCCCATACGAGCAAGGACTGCAAAGAGATACTCCCACTCCACCAGATCAAACGCCATCTTGGCATCCAGGGACAATATGACTGCCTGGTCCGAGAGGAGATGCGCTCGCGCCAGGACTCCATGGACTCTCCGCAAATTCAATGCCGTACTTCTGTGCGGCATGAAACCCGATTGATCGGGGTGTATCAGGGTCTGTAGATGCTTAATCAGGCGACAGGCCAAGAGTTTCGCAAGGATCTTTGCTTCCACGTTGAGCAGGGAGATAGGTCGGTACGAGGAGCACGCCGTCAGCGGCTTGTCAGGCTTAGGAATGGCTACTATCGTGGCTATGCGTTGGTCCAGAGGGAGTTCCGCCTTGGCCAAACTGTCCACATACATATCGAGCAGGGGTTTGCTCAACAGGGGAGCCGACGCTTTGTACCATTCCACGGGTATTCCGTTGGGACCCAGCGCCTTCCCCGATCGTAACGACAGTATTGCCAGTTGGATTTCATCTGCGGTCAGGTCAGTGTCCAGTTCCCGTTGCGCTTCCTGTGAAAGCTCGGGGACTGCTATGTTACTAAGTGATGCTAACGCCTCCCCTTCCGTGACCTCCCGTGTCGGTGTGTATATGTCGTGATAATGTCTTGCCAGAGTGCGAACTATCTGCTCAGGGTGTGTCTGCAGCCGGCCGTCCTGTGCGTGCAGCCTCTGAATGCCTTTATTACATCCACTCTTTTTATCCAGCCACGCCAGCATCTTCCCGGCTTTATCGCCCAGGTCATATATCCTGTGCGCTGTGGTTGCCAAGTGTCCCTTGGTCACTGTTGTAAGATGAGATAGGTACTTTTGTTGACTGAGGTGCAACGCATGAGCATTGGCAGGGGTGGGATCGGCCATGTGTGTTGCAGTCGCGGCCTGTAGCGCCAATTCCAACTGCGTGAGTTCGTGTCGGGAGTCTCGTTTATGCCCTGAAATGGCCGCTATCGCTGCGCCGCGCAAAACAGTTTTGTACGCCTCCCAAAGCACCGAGGGTGAAGCGACTGTGCCTGTATTCTCTGTAAAGTAGTGTGAGGTGGCCAACTTAAGCTGTTTCCGAACACCCGGGATCTGCAAATAATTGGGGTAGATTGGATAGATCCTGGCGCGTTTCCTCTCTCTAGTCGTGATGTGTAGGGACAAGGGGGAGTGATCAGATACACCTCTAGGCAGTATCTCTAATTTGTCCACCGTGCCCAGCCCCAACCCTAAAAAGAAAAGGTAATCAATGCGTGAAAGGCTGTTGTGTGCAGCTGAGTAGTGCGTGTACTGAGTTGCTGTGGGATTTAATTGACGCCAAACATCAGCGAGGCCCAGTGCCGTCAGAAAGCTAGGGAGCGTGGCCGTCCCTCTCAAGCGTTCCCGTACTGGAAAGGTGTCCAACAGCGGGTCAGATATGGCGTTAAAGTCCCCCCCAATGATCATGTCACCTTCTGGGAGGTCGAGTAGGAATTGACCCAGCGCCGGCAGGGCCGTAGAGTGTAGCGCTGGTGGGATGTACACCGACACTATGTTAAGGGGCCTCCCTTCCCACTGGCCAAAGATCGCCGCAAAACGACCCTGATCATCCCTCATGCGGCTTTCCACCATAAAGGGGGAGTTCTTCTTAAGGAGTATCCCGGTGCCCCTGGATCCCGTGGTGAACTCTGCATGTACCTCCATGGCATATCCCCGCCTATTGAGTGCTTTGCATGTAGACCCAGCAAGGTGCGTTTCCTGCAACATCACCAAGTCAGGTCCGTGGCGTTTGATGGTCTGGAGAACCAATCCTCGCTTAATCTTGTCCCCCAGACCCCTTACATTCCATGAGAGCAGTTTTAAGGGAGACACCACAGTCAGTGGCAGGCCAGAGTCTGCGGGCGTTTCGCTAGCTTTTTGGGCCATAGGAGGCTATGGTCAGTGTAATGGACATGTGGAGTCGAAGCGGGACATCTACATATGGACGCGCGTTAGGGAGTCTCGAGTGCACAGCTTGTGTTCGGACCATGTGCCACAGTGAATAGACGATGACTAACAATAAGAACCAGAACAGAACAATCCAACCCCCCCACCCCCTCCCTGCTACCCTGCACCACGGACTCGAACCCGCCCGCATCCCCAACTCGGCAGAGTGCATAGTCCCATCCCCGTTCACCTTACTTGCTCGTGGGGTAGGTGAGCCCCCTACCGGCACCAGCCGATGCCCGCCCTACTCAGCTCCATCAGCATCAAGTTCCCAAGGCTCAGAATGCATTGTCCAGCTGGCTGCCCAGACAAATCAGTCCTTTACAGGTTGTCCAGAGTCAAAGGGGTCCCTTTCGAGATCCGAGTCCAGTGCTGTCGCGCCCTCTTCGTTCGCGGGGCTCCTCGACGGTCGATCTGCCGGTTCTCCGCTGCGTCGGCGCCTCTGGTCCCCCTGCGGGCGGTGTGGCCGGCCCACCTGCCTCCATCCATCAAGCCAGTCTCTAGCTACCTCCGGTATGTCGAAAAACCATGTCTTCCCTTCGGCCACGACGCGCAGTTTGGCAGGGAAAAGCATGGAATATTGCAGGCCTTTGTCTCGTAGTGCTTTCTTCACATCCGTGAATGACTTCCTGCGCCTAGCCACCTCCGCCGTGTAATCCGGAAAGAAAGCCAAAGTGGAGTTCTGAATTTTGATAGGCGGGGAGACCCTCGCCGCCTGGAGGATGGCGTCCCGGTCCCTATAATTGAATAATCTGGCCAGCACAGGTCGCGGAGTGGCCCCCGGTTTCGGAGTTCCACCAGGAACTCGGTGCGCTCTTTCAACAGAAAAGAAGTGGGACAGACCTTTAGGTTTTAGCTGGGATTTGATCAGGTCCTCAACATACAGGTCCATAGCAGCTTTGCCTTCCGATTCCGGCAGGCCCAGGATGCGAACGTTGTTCCTCCGGGAACGCCCTTCCTGATCATCGAGCTTTTCTTGCAACTGTTTCGTGACTCTCTCCATGCGTTCCATGGCCACCTGCAGGTCCGAGGTGTCCTCGACGAGCGATTTCGTAGTTACCTCCACCTGCGTCACTCTCTCCGCCATTTTTTTGAAGTCCGCCCGGAGCAGAGTGACCTCTGATGAAATGGAACCCACCGTCGTTTTGACCTCGGTGAGGGTCCTCATAACGTCGTCCAGGGTTACCTTGGGAGGGGCCCCCGCGTCCGGGGTTTCAATTCCCTAATTTTTAAGTACAATTGATTATTACTGGATAAAATTACTGAAGGAATAAATTACCAGATCCCTACTTTTATCGGTAGAGGAGCTAGTATGACTATTGACCATTTTAGTCTTCTTTTCAACCAGGAACCTTGTTATCGATCATGGAATAATAGCAAGCAAGTGCACTAAGTGATCATAAGCCGCTAGTTGATATTGTAGACTGAAAAGCAGAGGGTGTGCCCCAGGACTGCTAACATGGATGCCATAAGTAGACGGGGGTAGATCCTCCAGCTGTGCTCCAGAAGCTGTTAATTACTAATGAAGCAGAGTTTAAATATTGCCTGGGTGACAAGGTAGAAAATATGTTACTCATTTTTGCATTTGAAGCTATTACTAGGCCACTTATGGGCATATGCATAAAAATTCGGTAAAACAAGTCCTTATTAGCGAAAAATAAGGAATCGCTAATAAGGACTCGCATACCGCGATGCATCAACAGATTCGGCATTAAATACCGAATCGCAAAAAATCGCTAAATAAATCGGAAAACACGATTGCGAGACACCAAATTAAAGAATAGCAAATACCGAATTAGCAAATACCGAATCGGTATTTGCGATTTCGGTATTAGCGAATTCGCAAAAAAAATAAGTCGCATCGGAAGCAGGTTGATGACATCACAAGCAGGAAGTAACACAGCCCACGCTACATTCAGTGCCCTGAGAAGCTCAGAGGAGGAGGAGGCAGAGCACAGGAGCTGAGGAGTGATACAGTAATAGCACAAACCAGCTATTGCACAGACATCCAGGATGGAGAAGGATGCACCCCTGGACAAGGACTCGCCCAGGAAGAGGAAGCGAAAGTTTTCAGATAAAGAACTTGAACTACTCATCGAGGGGGTGAGCAGCAAACATGACAGGCTGTTTGGCAAGCTGTCCTCAAAGGTGCCTGAGGCAGAGAAGCGCAAGATCTGGCTGCGCATCAAGGAGAGGGTAAATGCTGTAGGAGTCACCCACCGCAGCATGGGCGATCTGAAGAAGAGGTGGTATGACCTCAGGAAAAGGGCAAAGGAGAGGATTGCAGAAAGGGTGAAGGATGCAGCTGGCACAGGAGGGGGAACATCCAGCGTCACACCAAACACAGCCCTCGAGAACCTCGTTGAGGCTACCATTGAGCCAGAAGCTGTTGTGGGGGTCACCCAATTGGACACTTCCGGCGCTGCAGCAGGAGGACAAGGTAAGATGCATGCCAGTGCAGATACGCAGCGTGTTGTCTACCCCTGCCCATTCTCCCAGGCCAAACACAGTGCACAGTACCTAACGCATATCCCCTCACCAGAGTGTTGCATCATGGGAGTTGTAGTCAAATCATGAAAGTGTGCATGTCTGATCCCTGATGTTAATGAAATGAAACCAGCAGCACAGGGCCAAATGTCAGTCCAAATATGTCCTTTATGTAGATGAAAGTATGCAATACAGATACATCCTGACAAAATAATAACAATGCACACAGATGCATCACCCCTGGATTCAGAGGACAGCGGACACCTCATCATCTCTGAAACCCCAGTAGTGACCAATGCTGAGACTCCGCAGGGACGTCAACCCACGACACCACCAACACCATCACCACGCCGCCATCATCACCATCACCACCACGGCGGACAACCCCACCACCACAGTGGACAACAACCCCAACACCACCACCACCGCAGACAACAACACAAAGCCGCAGGGCAAATGTCGCCTCCCTGCAGGTGATGGAGACGGAGCAGAGGCCAGCAGCCACAAATGTTCCATGGCAGTCAGTTGTCACTCTGCCAGCTCAAACACCAGCACGTGTCCGAGTCCGACAGCGGGGCAGGCCCTTGGGTAGAGCTGCAGAGAGATCTGAGGATCCAACACACGGCTACGGAGTGGTTGAGACACGGATGCTGCGTGTCCAGCGCCTACAGGGGAGAGACATAGGTGCTATAAACATTAACATTTCAAAATTGGCAAACAAAATTGGCACCATGACTGACGCTGTGCGTGAGATGACCCCAGCCGTTGCTGAGGGTAACAGAGACATTAAACTGTGCCTGCAGGATCTCACACGTGCTGTCATAGCAGGGCAACAGAGCGAGCGCAGGAGGCATCGGCAGAACATGCTCCATTCCAATGCCTCCATTAGGGCCATCACTAAGCTGTGCAACAGCACAGCTGTACTATCACGCAGATCTGTGTCCCTGCAGGTCGACTTGGGCCATTACTGTGGAGATGTGGCAAAGTCCTTGGAAAAAGTGACCACTGCAGTGGAGCATCTGCAGTCTGGGGCTTTTAGTGCCAGCAGTTTGGGAGTGGAGGAGGGGAGGGAGGCTGCTTCAAGAGTCAGCAGCATCTCTGTGCCGGAGGCCAGCGAGAGGAGGCGCAGTGCGCGCATCTCCACAGCCACTGACACACATCGCGGTGATGTGGAGGAGTCACGCGACAGGAGGCTGGGGGTACGTGGCAAGCGCAAATAGCCATTTTCCATTGGCTGCCTGGCCATACTACCACAATATACTCCCGTGATGACAACGGACATGTATCCCAAACTTTTTTTTGAATCTGTGTCAAGCTGGAGTCTCATTTATATGCACCTGACAAGTGCTCATGTGCATTAAACATTTGCAAATAAGATCATGTTGTGATGGCTCATTCATACCTGTCTCAGAAGTGATGTCGTGTGATGTATGTCCGCCTCCTTTGGCCTTCAGCTGTGTTAGGCACGTTTGCCTGTTGGTGTTGTGGGGGGGGTTGCTGTGCACGTAAGTCGTCCTCTCCGTCCACCTCTATTGGTATCTCCCTTCTTGTGGCAATGTTGTGCAACATGGCGCACACCGTTATTATCCGGCAGCCGGTCACTGGGTCATACTGCAAGGCACTTCCTGTCTTGTGTAGTATCCGGAAGCGACTCTTGAGGATGCCAAAGGTTCGCTCTACCACATTCCCGGTACTGATGTGTGCTGTGTTGTAGCGTTGCTCCTGAGGTGTTGCTGGGTTGAGGTAGGGAGTGAGGAGATATTCCCGCAAGGCGTAGGCGCAGTCACCTGCAGGGTGGGGAACAAAGGGTTAGCAGCATGAATACAATTACATATGAGAGGATGGAGTTAATGATGAGGCATTAGTATGTACCTAGTAGGTGTCCCTCTCCAAATTCACCGTTGATCAGACGCCTGTGGATGCCACTGTGTCTGAATATGTACACGTCGTGTGTGCTTCCTGGAAATTGGGCTACAACATCCGTCATGATGTGCTTGGCATTGCACACGACCTGCACGTTGATGGAATGATATGACTTCCGGTTGCGGAAGATGTATTCGTTGGCTGAGGGGGGACAGATGGGGACATGCGTGCAGTCAACCCATCCTATCACATGGGGAAATTGTGGCACCTGGTAGACCTCCTGTTTGGTGCGGTTCAACTGCTGTGGGGTTGTGGAGAAGGTGACGTGGTGATGTTTATTTAGCTCATGCAAAGTAGCGATTTTGGACATTTTCGGTATTTGCAAGTTGTGAAGCATTTCGTTGCGATTTTTTAATAGCGATTCGGTATTTCCGGGGGCTGATTTCTTTCTGGGTATTACTGATTGGCTAATTTGCGATTCGGTAATTTACCGCAGGGGTTATTTTGCGATTCTTTATTTTTTTAGGATTTGGGGTTGATGCATTGGATTTTCAGGTTTTGCGTTCGGTATCAGACTGTTTTACCGATTTGCTATTTTACCGGGAGGTATTTTGCTTGATGCATCTGCCAGTTAATGCTTTCCTAACCAAAAAGCTTAGACACCCATCATTCATACATTCAGGATGCTAAAGTGCTGTGGGCAGCACTGCACACGTCACCAAGGAACCAAACTGTCACCAAAATACTTAGGAAGAACTACAACTCAGCTTCAGCCAATAGTAAGTAGGCACTCAGGGTGAAGGCTTGGGCAAATTTAACCCAGGCAATCGAGGCCAATGATGCCACTCTGTTTTGGAATACTGTTAATGCCCCATTGCTGAGAGGTGAAACAGCTCCAGAACTCACTCTGCATGCCCCCCCTATGCATGGGTTAAGCATTATTCAGACATTTTTGGCTCTCTAGCGAGTGATACAGAGCCGAACGGCAGCTGAATTGCTAGGAGACCTCTAGAAACATCCCTGGAGGAAGTTCTTTTGGCCTTCGACCACAGTGCAGGGTGCAAATTGCCCGGGACAGATGGTTTTCTGGTTGATGCCTTCAAGGCTGTGGGGGAACTCTGGGGCCTTTTTTTTCTTGACGCAGTTGCAGAGAGTACGATTTCCCCTAGCTGTGCTAACTCTATTATAGTGTCAATCTTTAGGAAGGGGGATAGATCAGATCCAAAGTGCTTCCTCGTAATTTCATTACTGGATTCTTCTGCTAAACAAATGAGTAGGGTTCTTCTACAAAAACTGAAGCAGTGGGCCACCGATAACTCCATCCGGTCAGAAGCCCAGTGTGGTTTTAAGAAAGGGTTGGGGGACCTTAAAACAGTGTGCCAACCTGGACCTTCTTATCCCGAAATCTACAAAGGTCACAGCTGGCTCACTATCTTTATTTTTGCTGACCTCAGTAGTGCTTTTGATTTGATCGATCATTCAACTTTATGGCATATCTTACTCTCATTTGAGGTACCCGAGAACATTGTTAGCTTTCATACTACTTTGTGTGAGAGTTGGACTGTTAAGGCACACTTTGGCTCAAGCGGGGAATGTACTCACTATTTTAAAGTCAAGAAAGGAATAATGAAGGGTTATGTCCTGGCTTGTTTCTTTTTGTCCTTTACATGAATAGGGTTGATGATGCTCTCAGGGCTCTACAGGCCAACGCGCCTATTGTTGCCGGCCGGTTGGTCCCTGTGGAACTTTCTGCTGATGGCGCAGTTTTGATGTCAAGAACAGCCGTCGGCCTGCACAGACAATGGACACCTTTGTCAATTTTATGGAGGGGAGGAAATTGAAGATCAATATTACCAAAACCGCATGAGAACATATGGTAAAAAGACCTAGAGGAGCCGAAGCTTCTACATCACAGATTCCCTGATTACAAGGATCAATACATTCAATTATTTGGGTATATCGCTTGCCAGCAATGGCTCATGGGTCAATCACATACAAAGTGGTAGGCTAAAAATTAGTGGGGTCTGCAAGGGTGCCTTTAGATCTTCAAGGAATCTCAGTAGTCATCCTACTAGAGAAATGATTAATATATATGAAGCCAAAGCACTGGCTGCCGGCTTGTATGGAGGAGACATCTGAGGGTATGTTCTGAGTGGCTCTTTACAGACAGAGGAGAATGCCTTCCTCAAGCATATGCTAAGTATCCCTACCTATTTCTCAACATACATTACCCATGAAGAGGTGGGACTTAGCCATCTAGAGGATTTACTCTTACTCAAGCGGATCTTGCTTTGGCGGTCAATTTGGGCTAAGCCTGGAATGACCTTTACTTGATCTATCATCATGGATTGTCATACACTTGACCATGTTTTGATCCCTTGGCTCTCCTATATTAATGATGTGCTAAAGAAGTTTCATGACTCCCTCATAATTCAATCCCCATACAGTGTGATGGACCTGCATAAAAGTGAGTTAAAAGCCCTATTTTAGGCTCCAGATCTGGAAACAGGTCGCTTGTTGAGGGTAGGAAACCTATGGTCACCCTATACATGTCAATTTAATCCCAAGAAGGCTTCCAACTGTATTAGTCTATGGTCTTATGTTCTCAGCACTAATTTGTTCTAACCAGACTTTGGAAATTGAATTGTGCACTTTCTGTTCCCCTTTCCAGTTATGAAAGAATGACCTAGCGATGTGACCCCCATGCCCATGTGATTGCCCTTCAAAGCTGAGCACTAAGCACTTTATTATATATATTATATGAGTATATTCAATTTCCACTGGAACGAACATGCTGTATGTGAGGTGTGACGCAGCAGCAGTGCCCCAGTAACAGTGTTAACCATTCTCATACCTTCAGGTTAATCAACCTTCCCACTGATTCGTAGGGTATTTTGAGAGGAGGCATCAATATGGCTTAGTGAGCTAACCACCGATGCTAACGTCTGTTTGAATCCTGGTAAGGCCAACTAAGCCGTTTATACTTCCGAGTTCAAAGAGAAATTCAGTACCACTGATCGGGTAAAGGCTGCACCCTATTTGATAACGTTTAGAAAAGGCCTAGCCCTCTCCACTCAATGTCAAGTGCGAAAAGGGTTGTACTTGGCTTATTGTCCAGAGCCGTAGAAGGATTATCTCTAGGACACCAGTTGCAAATGACCTCAACCACCATGGTTGGGGCCCAGTTACTCCTGTCTACCCTGGGGACCTTAAATGTTGGCTGACAACATGACTCAGATACTAATTGCCTTTCATGCACCTCCCCAAGATTTTTCCCGGGGAAGCTTTCTTCACAAGAGCAGGAAAAAAACTTTCTTGGGCATATACATTGACCATGATTCAGTCTTGCTTCCTTTTGAGAGGAATGGAACTCCAGTCCCAACCATTAGCTTTGCTCGAAATGAAAACTCTACAAGACTCCGTATGAATTTAGTAAATGTAGGCAACATACAGAAGAAATACAATTATCTTGGAATTCATTAGTATGGTTTGGACACCATCACGATCATCATCTTTATTTCGTCTCAGAAGAGCCATAAAAGTACCCAATAACACAGCACATTAAAAAGAAGAAATACAAAGGAAAAATAATAAAATAAACACATGATAAGAACATACATTTCTCAGGAATAAAAGAAATGTTCAGCAGCCAACATTCCTGAGCGAAGTGTAAAAACAATAAAATTATAAAAACCTTCATAAAAACATAATTTGGATCACAAAGTTTGCAAATAATAAAAGGAAACACAGAGATACCCCCTTGTCCTAACTGCATCACAGATGGGCAGCCACTAACAGTAGCGTAAAATAAGCACTCAGTGGGCCAACTGTGCTATCGGGCAGCTAATGTAATAATCTGAATTTGGGTTTCCCTCATATCATTAGGTTTTACAAGTGTGTAAAAGTGCACAGTGCAAAAAGGTAGTAAAAGCTTAACCAATATAGTCTAGTATCGTAAAGGTCACAGCTCTAAAAGGCGCTTGCCCCAACAATCTTTTGTGTAATATATCACAGTGAATGTAAAAAGTAGGGATCTGAATATACAACACTTGTCCTAGCATGTGACTAACAGATTCTTAAAGGTAAATGTCAGTTCTCTGAGTGGAGGAGCTGGCAAAGAGCGATGATCCAACGTGTGCGCTGCTTAGCATAAGCAGTAAAAAAGAATAAGACATGTTCTTCATTTTCAATATTCGGACATCCCATAGGGCATAAATTATTGTTGGCCATAGCAGACTTTTTATTCCATGTACCAGTAAAGACAGACAGTGGGAGTATTCCAAGTCTGAACTTAATCAAACAAAGATCTCACTGAAGAGACACTCACAAAGTCAATAAAATCTTCATAGTGGGACTCACACTTGGTGGATAAATAAAGATCAGATAAACTACCCGCAGGAACAATGGAAATCATATTGCAGAAAACGATGTTCCAAAAACATGATTTAACAATTTCACAGGCATTCTTGGGCATGGAAGAAGGATTCTGACAGTATGCAGAAATGCCAAGCTTGGATAGCCAGGTTTTGATGTGAGATACCCGGCGGATCGTGAGTGCCAGGAGATTGTTGATTATTTCCCTGACATAGTCTCTATATGGGGCCAGGTCCTCATTTAACCAGAGTCTTGTCCATTATAAGATACTTTCAGACAGACTACATCAGGGAGGTATGTGAGGTTTAAGTCAAACCTCATAGGAAGTGATAGAGTGCTTTTTGGTAATCACAGAAGCAATTTATTAAAAGTCTTTTCAACAATATCTAACTGATCGAGATTGCAGCCCCGTATAGCACTGTCCTACAAGCTTGGGTTTTATAAATTTCAACCGCTGAGAAAAATGGATAGGAAACTGCCTTGCTGAGGAATCCTAAAAGTAGTAAAATACTTTTGGCATTTTACAGCTCGGCATGGATAGCACTGTGCTAATCCTATGCTTAAAGACTTTTCTGTAGAAATGGCAAAATACTTTGGCCCTTTCTACCTCAACATGGATGGCATTGTGCTAATTCTATGCTCAAAATATTAAAAGAGAGGCACACATTTGAGATGAGCAAATTCAGAGTGTCACTGGTGTTGTAGGGTGCTTTTCATAGGAGCTGCTCTCCGCCTAAATTTGGGAACTAACCAGAGTTATCTGCTTCTTTTTTTGCATAATTTATGCAGCACTCTATGCTTAAAAGGGTATTGTTTTGACTTTTACTGATTACACCCTTGTGTCTGGACAAAGCTAAACCTCGCTGAAGAGCTAAAATGATAGCAAAACAGATGTCAGGGGTTGATTTTGTTCATTTCAGGTTGCCTTGGATTGTTTTTAAGTAATTCAAAGCTGTAATACAGAGCCTGGAGTGGCAAATGGTTTATGTCATTTTGCAGCTTGGCATATGAGGTTCCGTGGTTTTCGGGACCGGACTCCATTTTGTTTGCGTTGTTCGTGACGCCATTTTGTGTTGCCCTCACGTAGGCCGTAGAGGTAAACGAACGAACAAAGTTGCATGGGCCTTGTTGTTCATGTAAGCATTAACAGGCCCTTTTCGACTTCCGAGTGAACTGCAAAGATGCTGACCCCGTCACCTGAAACTGACCCTTTGCGAAGCCAATTTCTCTAGCTGATCGTTGTCTAAAATTGCCACTCAGTGTTCAGGATATCGTTAACTTTTAGTTTCTTGCACATATCTTATCCTACTCAACATATGAATTGTTTCTTTTCTTACGACTTTTCATTACATGGGTAGTGCTTTCAATTATGGGTTTGTCCGGCTTGTGGAAATTGAATTTGGGACAGTCCTAATAATTAACCTGTGGGTTGGTACGATGTAAAGTGAGCTTTTTGGAATGTAATAATGTGTGTGAAAATGTATTTCATTGGTCAGAATTTGCCGCAGTGGGTGTGCATTCGTAATTAATCGAAAACAGCATAAAAAGTGATGTTTTGCTCTACGAGAATTGAGCAGTTTCCTGAGTTGTACACCGTGTTGTATTTCTGGGATTACTGTTGCTAGCTGCAGCTAATAAATCTGATCTTTGACGCCATCCAGAAGTATTCCGTGTCTCTGTATACCAAGACAGGTGAACCCGAAGACTTTGGCCGTGCCCCTGGCGCCGCTGGGTTCTAAAACCCGGTTCTTCAGTTGGCGCCCAACGAGGGGCGACTTCAGCGGTACCGGTCCAAGCCCGAGGATCGTGAGGAGCCCCGTGAGGAAATTCTGGAGGAAGGCCAACCACTTCATCGACCCCTGCATGTCGACGTGGACCGAAAGTCTTTACTGCGAGGCTTCCTGCTTTCCAACGGCTACGAAGGACTGCTGCCCTGACTGTTGCCCTGTCTTGGACCCTTGATTGATCCTTTGTAAGGCGAGACGATAGACGGTCTTCTGGTGGCGTGACAGATATTTTGGTTAAGTGTAAGTGGGTCGCTCCCACGACTTTGTTTTGGTTCTTGGTTTTGATTCGGTTGTTGCAATAATCGAAGCCGAGGGGCTCGTATATTTACGAGTGTATCGATAGTTGATAACCCCTTGAAGTTTGAAGCTAGACTAGTGAGCTATAAGATGCCTGGTCTTAGCAAAATTAGGAAATGGTTTAGTTGTGGTTGCAACAGGGATTCCCGATTGGAGGATTCATGTCCGATACCTCCGGTTGGAACTCCGACTTATGAGCTCTATTCAAAACACGGAGTGGGTCCTATTACTTATAATGAAGTGTGGGTTCCGCTATACAACGAAAGATGGTGTTTTACGATGGCCCCAACATGGTAGTTTCGAATTAAATATTTTAGATAATTTGGAAGTTGCGCTATTTAAGAAGAAAGCCCGGCTGGCAATGTTTGACTCTTTCCGCCTCTGGCGAAAGGAAGCCAAACAGCGAGAAATTATGCAAGCAAAAAGAGATAGGAAAGATAAGAATATGTCAGTACTACAAGCTGCTAGGCAGTTTAAGGA
The DNA here is from genome assembly GCF_964261635.1 of Lissotriton helveticus. Classification (NCBI taxonomy): domain Eukaryota; kingdom Metazoa; phylum Chordata; class Amphibia; order Caudata; family Salamandridae; genus Lissotriton; species Lissotriton helveticus. Next base: position 999,015,179 of record NC_136067.1, read on the forward strand.
AGATGGAGAAGAGCGTGCGAGTGAAGTCTTAGATGACAACGTTGCATGGCCATCGATAAATGTTATCCGGCCTTGCCGTCTTCTCCTCCGAAAGTAATTGAAGATCTTGAAAAAGATCCTTTGATCTCTCATTTACTGAGATTGCCACTCCCTTATGTGCAGGGTGCTACTACGCCTCCATTACCCCCGGTTGTTCCACCCTTTGTTGTTCAACCTCCTGCTGTTGTTCAGCAAACCCGGTGCTCCACAGATGGTTTTGCCTCCTACTGCGCAACCCACTCTAGGGTCGCAAGCTTTGCTACCAGCTTTGCCTCAAACTCCCTTGCCTTCTACTTCTGCATCTTCGACTCCTACTGTTCTTGTCCCTACACCTCTCTTGCCTCAAAATACTTATTCTCCTGTTGTTATGTCTGCTTCTTCTCCTTCTGCTCGAAAACGAATGACTGAGACTGTTGCTAATCTGTTGTCTCCATTGTTTGGGTCACTGAGTATGATCCCTGTTTTGGAACGTAAGCAGAGTCGTAGTCAGTTTCCTGGTCCCGAAGAGCGGGCAGTGTTGGATCTCTTGGCTCGTAGATGGATTTTAAAAGCTTCTAGGTATGATTTGCCAGCGGTTATGGATGTTTTCTTTCAGTGGGATCCACCTAAGTAAAGGTACGTTTTTGATGTAATGTGTACTTTTCTTCGTCAGGAATGGGAAGATAATGAGTTGGGTCCAATTCCGCAGGAGTGCTTGATGTTCAGTCCGAATTTGCCAAAGGGACGATAGTGGAATCTGATGTTGCAGACGCCGTAGAGACGATACTTGTTTTTAGGTCTAGACTACCGCCTTAGACATTGCACGAACCTGATTCCTCTGTTAGGAGGAAAGTGAAGCAGTATCCTATGAGAGAGGTTCCCCCTGTATGGAGAGAGGCAGTTGTTGCTAATCCTAATCAGGGTATTGTGGCCGAACCGGCTCATTTTCAGCGAGTATGAGTACATGTTCCTTGGAAGAGAGCAGAGGTCTTAGCTCTTAAGCAGACTTTACCTGATCCCCGTAAAAATCCTGCTGGTTATTACAAGGAGTTGTCTCAGACAGTTGATGCGTGTTTTATGAATTTAGCTGACATAGATATGTTGATGGGTAATGTAGTTCCTCAACCTTTGTGGGCGAAGATTCGTCATGAGAATCATGCGCAAGAATTAGGCGATACGTGGGCTAATATTGTTGCTGCAGATGGTCGGCAAGTAGGAGGTGCCAAACCTGAGCCCTTAGTTGCAGAATTACCTGGTAGGATTATTAATTTAATGAAAACTATGATGCCACCTTTACGAGTGAATTGGGACAAGTTAGCAGCATGCAAACAGAAGAAAGACGAGAGTCTGTCTGATTTCTTCACTAGGTTTGAGGAAACGTTCATTGATCATAGTGGTCAGGACATGAGTACTGAAGGTGGTCAAAGGTTATTTGTTGACAAATTTGTCTTTAATTTACTTCCTGAACTTTCTAATAAGTTAAAGGACTCTGAGAGTTCATGGGCTGTTTCTTCGTCGGCCCAGATATTGGCTACTGCACAATATTACGAGAATAGGGATAAAGATGAGAAGGATAAAGCAGAGAAGAAAACTAAAGATCTAAAGACGAAAGTTCTTTTGCAGCAAGCTTATCCGCCTCATCAGAATCAGCCTCAGTTTCAGCAACCTCCACAGTTTCTGAGATTGTTACAGAAGCCTGAGCCTCATGCTCCGCGATTCTTTCCTGGTCCTAATCAGTGTGCTTATTGCAGAGAGGAAGGTCATTTCAAGAATAGTTGCCCGGCTTTGTTACAGCGTGCGAATGGCATATCTGGTCAGAGAGGTCGTGGTGGTTTCCAGCAAGCTCCTAGGGGTAGGGGACGTGGTGTGTTACCCCAGAATGAGCGTTCCTCTTCCCTTCAGAATTCTGCGAATTATTTTGACAGACAGAATGTTCCGACTGTTCAGTCTGCCCAGTACTACGTTGATGATTATTGTGTCGAGAGTGAGAGTACTGGTTATAATGATAGCTAGGACAGCCAAGGAAAAAGTGAGGGAGTAGTGTCAGTTCCAGTAGACCAGAGTGGACCTTATGTTGAAGTGATTACATCAGGTGTGGCAGAACCTTTTCTTTTGGATACTGGTGCGACGAAGAGTTCTATTATGCACTCTAAACTTCCTGGCGCACCTTTGTCTGGCTTGACCAATGTCTCCGTAGGATTTTCAGGCGCCCCAGTTCATAATCCGGTTTCTAGTCCTTTGTCCCTTTCTATTGGCCCTTGTGAATTGGAAGCTCCACTTATTCTAACGACTGGTTGTGGTGAGAATCTGTTGGGTTTGGACTTGCTGAAAAGATTGTATGCGACATTACATTGCTCTCCTTCGGGAGTACATCTTACCTTGGGTAAGAAAGTGATTTCTCCGATGTATTTGTCTAAAGATTGCCTTCCACTGGAATTGCGTTCGCTACCTGATACGCTTTGGGCTACAGGTCCCAATGATGTTGGTCTCTTGCAGATTCCACCCTATGTTGTTACCCTTAAGTCAAATGCTAGGCTACCTCGTATTCCCCAATATAAAATATCTAGTGATGGTGAGAGAGCTCTTCTAGCGATTATTTATGATTTGGTTGAGAAGGGTGTAATTGAAGAAACAAGAGGTAATGTGTATAACAGTCCTGTTTTGCCTGTCCTTAAGCGTACTGATGCTTCTCAGCCACCTGTGTATCGGTTTGTGATTGACCTTCGAGAAGTGAACAAAATTGTTGTGCCATAGTTTCCTGTTGTCCCTTATATCACTGCTTTGTTGACTCTGATTCCTGTTTCGGCAGCCTGATTTTCTGTTATCGACTTGAAGAATGCTTTCTTCAGTATTCCGATTGCCGAGGAGAGTAGAGATATTTTTGGCTTCTCATTAGGAGGCCGAAGCTTCCGGTTTAAGTGCGTACCTCAAGGTTATTGTGAAAGTCCCTCCATCTATAGTCAGGCGTTGAAAACTCAGCTTGATGATTTTGTATTGCCTTCTGGTGCTACTCTTATCCAGTATGTTGATGATCTGAGGGTCGCTGCTGATGATGAAGAGATTTGTAAAGAGGCTACTCTTTCTTTGTTACGACATTTGTCTGACCTTCATCATAAAGTGTCACCTTCAAAGTTACAGTATTGCCGCCAAGAAGTAACCTACTTAGGTCATCTCTTGTCGAAGGAGGGACGGCGGTTGACCCCAGAACAAATTCAAGCGATTGCGCAAACGAGTGTGCCATCCACACAGAGAGAAGTGCGTGCCTTTTAAGGTATCACGTCATATTGTAGGCAGTGGATCCCCAACTTTTCCCTATTAGCGAAACCTCTGTTGGCGCTGACTCTTAAAGATACTCCGCATCCTCTCCCTTGGTCTGATGATTGTCAGAAAAGTTTTTCTGAATTACGTGATGCATTGTGTTCGGCTCCGGTATTGGGTACTCCTGACTACAGTAAACCTTTCACATTGTATGTTCACGAGAGAGAAGGTTGTGCATTGTCAGTGTTGACGCAACAATTTGGAGACAAGCAGCGTCCATGTGCGTATTTTTCAGCGACGTTAGATCCAGTAGCTAGAGAGTTGCCGAGTTGTTTGAGAGCTACAGAGGCAGCGGCTGTTTCTATCCGACAGTCTGCTGGTTTGGTATTGGATAATACGTTGATTGTGATGGTCCCACATGCAGTGGATACTCTACTGAATAGGACGAAGACTCAGCACCTTACTAGTGCACGTCTGTCAGGATATGAGTTGACGCTTTTGGCTAGCCATGTGCACATCAAGAGGTGCAATGTGTTGAATCCAGCTACGTTGTTACCGATTTCTGTAGAGACAGATGCTCAAGAACAGCATGATTGCTTTCTTCGGATAGAGGAAGAAACGAAGGCTAGAGTTGATTTAAAAGGCACTCCTCCTACGAATGTTGATGGTACCTTATGGGTAGGTGGTTCGTGTTTTAAGCTTCCTAATGGAGAAACGACTGCAGCATATGCTGTCACAACTTTACATACAGTTGTTGAGACAGCACGTATAGCACAGAATTCAGCGCAAGCAGCAGAGTTAATAGCATTGACTAGAGCGTGTGTGTTGTCAGAAGGAAAGCAAGTGAATGTCTATACTGATAGCCAGTATGCGTTTGGTGTTGCCCATAGTTTCGGACGTTTGTGGAGAGAGAGAGGATTTCTTACTTCTTATGGTACGAAAATTCAGCATGGGCAATTAGTGAATGAACTTCTTGAATCACTTACTCTCCCAAAGCAGATTGCAATTGTGAAGTGTAGTGCGCATAAGAAAGTTGTGGATGATGTAGGTTGAGGAAATGCATTTGCGGATGAAGTTGCGAAGGAAACGGCGAAAGACATGACGAGCCGTATGTATGTTGCCGGCCCTGCTAATTGGGTTATGGCTTGTGGAATGTGTGAAGACACAATAGAAAGTGTGAAGATGATTCAGGCTGAAGCTACGGAAAAAGAAGTGAGTGTGTGGAGAGAAACTATGGGTATGTTGGATTTAACAGGGTGTTGGGTTGAGTTGTCGGAGCACCAGCGATGGTTGTTGCCAGATGCGTATGTGCTCCCAGTGGTTACTATGGCTCATGGAATGGCTCACATTAGTTCGAAAGGAATATGCAAGTTGTTGGCTCCAGTATGGCAGAATGCTGGAATTCCTAAATGTGCTGAGAATTTGGTGAAAGCATTGCATGATTTGCTTGATGTACAATCCTGGAAAGGGAACTCCAACTCCAGCTAGTCATTTTGCTCCTCCAACTTATCCATTTGAAGTGATACAGCTAGATTATATTCACATGGATAGATGCAATAACTTGAAGTATGTCCTTGTGGTTGTTTGTGCCTTTTCCAGATGGATAGATGCCTACCCCCTAAAGGATAATACTGCCTTGTCTACAGCCAAGGTTTTGCTCAAAGAGTATTTCCCTAGGTATGGTTTGCAGAGAATTGTATGGAGCGACAATGGAAGTGAATTTGTGGGCCAGATCATGAAGAAAGTGTGTGCGGGTTTGGGTATTAATCAGAAATTCCATGCTGCGAATCACCCCCAGTCAGCAGGCCTGGTCGAGTGCTATAATGGCACCTTGAAGCTGAAGTTAGCTAAGATACAAGCTAGCACTGGTCTTACATGGCCAGATGCCTTGCCGTTGGCTCTTTTGTCAACAAGGACGACAGTGCATTTTCGTGTGGGACTTAGCCCATACGAAATAGTTTTTGGTCGTCCAGCGAATGTTTGGGGTGTGCCTCGTCCTAAGAAATACAGTGAGATTGAGTACCCTATGTTGGTGGATTACTTACATGACTTGACTGCTAAATTACGTGTTCTCCACCAACAGGTCTATGACAGTTTGCCGACAGCTACTGCAGATCCAGGCCATACGATTCAACCTGGTGACTTCATTTTGACGAAGAATTTTCAACGAACTAAGAACTTGGAACCGAGATGGACTGGACCACATTTGGTCCTTTTGGCCCATAGAACTGCTGTTAGAGTAGCTGGTAAAAAGAATTGGGTACATGCTACCCATTGTAAAAAGGTTCCTTTGCCCCTACCGTATGATAAATGGGTGAGGGATGGTATAGCCGACTCTGAATGTGAAAGAATTCCTAGATTCGTACCTTTTAGTGATGCACATTTGACTTGGACCCAGTCAGAACGCGAGGATGATGACATTCTGCAAGCTGCTGTGCCTTCCCATCTGAAACTCGACACAACGAATCCGGAAATCCTTTTTCAAGATCAAACTGTGCTTGGCAAAGAGCGCTACAATCTGAGACTGAGAAAGGGCAAATGAATGGACAATTAAAATCAGAATTTTTGTTGTGAGTTACACCTTTTTCAGATAAGAGACTATTTTTCTTTTTCTTTTTCGAGTCACCATCCGGACTCCGCTGCAGGGTCGCGGTACAGCCTTAAGGGGCGAGCCGCGAATTGACGAAAGGTCTGTGGTTCTTGGTCGTTAGTACGATCTTGACGCACACTTAAATGAAGAAGGCAATAGCCGCGAGCAGCACGTTAGAGGATGGAGTCTTTTGAATCTGATAAGGGTGTTGAGAGAACTGATTCTAAAATTAAAATGTGTACATTGGTCCGTAGCAAATGTTTTTTGATATTGTGTTTTTTAATGCTTTTGAATATTATATTGGCTTGTGTGGGTTGGATTGTCTATATTACACAACAGATGCTTGCACCTACATCCCAACCTACTCTTTCTTTTTCTACTATTTCCCCGCATGAATTTCATACGTTGCCTGAACATGAGCAGACATGAAGATTAGAATTTGTAAACAATTCGTTTATACAAATGTTGCATCAGCATCAGCTAGTAGTAAATACCATGAATTGTTGGGTTTGTGGTCTTATGCCTCATACGACAGATAAGGGAATGCCATATTTGGTTTTGCCTTTTTCGCCTAATGGGTCAGTGTGGGCACTCCAAGCAATGTTTATTTATGCGAATGAAGCATCTCCTGTACGTTCCGTCAAAGATAATGCGAGTAATAATGCCTTGATACAGGGAATAGTAGATATGATCAGAAATATTGATGCGTATAATGCTATCCCTATGGATGAGGTACGAGCATATATTGGTTGGAACAAGACTGGATATAGTATTAGCCTGACAGAAAAGGAGAGACGAAAAAGGTCTCCCCCTATTTGGATTGTACCCCACCGAGGTCATTTTTGTCTGCAAGGTAATGGTCGGAATCCTAGAGCTCAGCTTGGTAAGAGTGTGTGTGTGCACACCTATGTCTATACATCCCAGAAATCTCCACCGTTCGTGCCAGCTAAAGACACGTATTTTGTTTGTCATGACAGAGCATATACATGGTTGCATCCTGATTTCTCAGGTACATGTTATGTGGCATTTTTGCTTCCCCCTACATACACCGCTGTTTTCAATTACCATAAGACAAGATATGGTAGAGGTGTCATTGATGCGAAAGATACTGTTGCACAAGAAGCTGGAGACTTCTTTAAGGGTTTTGTGCCCTTTTGGGGTCCTATGGCTAATAGTAGGAATATTCGTCAGCTCACGAGAGTGGTTGAGGCCACTATAAATGAAACTGCTGGTGCCCTTAGCAATATTAAAGCTGAGCTTCAGGCGGATCGTCTTATGACGTTACAGAACCGTATGGTTTTAGATATCATATTAGCAGATAGAGGTGGAGTATGTAAATTGATCGGGTCTAGTTGCTGTGTTTTCATTCCAGATAACGCCCCGACAGTGTACCAAGCCATCTTGAGGTTACATAAGTTCGCTGAGTCTATACAGTTAGACGAAGGGAAATGGTCATTGTTAGAATGGTTTTGGGGACTGTTGTCCAAATGGGGATGGAAAATTCTGATGTTTCTTGGTATGGCTTTAGCAATCCCTGTCTCGTGTTGCTTATGTATCCAGTGTGGTCCCGCCATTTGTGGCCTTTGTGCTACAATCTGTGTGAGAAGGCCCGTTTCGAGAGAAGCGAAGGATAATAAGATGATGTTACAGCAACACCTTAATGACCTGATGAGAATAGATATAGACCTGGATTTAGATTGACGTGAGTTTAGGTCATTGCCTACGTAATGGCAAAAGGAGGTTCTGAGGTTCCGTGGTTTTCGGGACCGGACTCCATTTTGTTTGCGTTGTTCGTGACGCCATTTTGTGTTGCCCTCATGTAGGCCGTAGAGGTAAACGAACAAACAAAGTTGCATGGGCCTTGTTGTTCATGTAAGCATTAACAGGCCCTTTTCGACTTGCGAGTGAACTGCAAAGATGCTGACCCCGTCACCTGAAACTGACCATTTGCGAAGCCAATTTCTCTAGCTGATCGTTGTCTAAAATTGCCAATCAATGTTCAGGATATCGCTAACTTTTAGTTTCTTGCACATATCTTATCCTACTCAACATCTGAATTGTTTCTTTTCTTACGACTTTTCATTACATGGGTAGTGCTTTCAATTATGGGTTTGTCCGGCTTGTGGAAATTGAATTTGGGACAGTCCTAATAATTAACCTGTGGGTTGGTACGATGTAAAGTGAGCTTTTTGGAATGTAATAATATGTGTGAAATTGTATTTCATTGGTCAGAATTTGCCGCAATGGGTGTGTATTCGTAATTAATCGAAAACAGCATAAAAAGTGATGTCTTGCTCTACGAGAATTGAGCAGTTTCCTGAGTTGTACACCGTGTTGTATTTCTGGGATTACTGTTACTAGCTGCAGCTAATAAATTTGATCTTTGACGCCATCCAGAAGTATTCCGTGTCTCTGTGTACCAAGACAGGTGAACCCGAAGACTTTGGGCATGCCCCTGGCGCCGCTGGGTTCTAAAACCCGGTTCTTCACATGAAGAGCACTGTTCTAATCCTATGCCTAAAGACTTTGCTGTAGAAATGGCAAAATACTTTGTCACTTTCTTTATTGGTGTGGACGGCAGTGTGCTAATCCTATGCTTACATACTTTGATAGAAAAGCAAACATTTCAGGTGAGCAATTTCAGAGTGTCGCTGGTGTTGTAGGGTGCTCTACATAGGATCTACTCTCCACCTAAACTTTGGATCTAACCAGAGTTCTCTGCTTCTTTTTTGCATAATTTATGCTGCACTTTATGCCCCACATATACATAGATACATATACATACATATACCTATACAGCTATATATAACTTAACACACTTAATAAAATATATATATTTTTAATTTACTGTTATAAAGAACATACATGTAATATATATAATATATATTTAAATAAAATATAAATAATATTAGAACACAAGTAATAAAAATAATTAAATATAACAAAATGAAAAAAGTATTAAACATATTACAATTGTTTTTAAAAATCTATGTATAAACAAATTATATCAAATTAAACAAACAAATAATACTAATATATTTTAACAATTTAAAAAATAAGTATTTAAGTAAGAAAATTATAAATATACTATTCCCACTTCCCACTCCAACCTGCAACAGTAGGGAAAGCATTGTCATTCAAAGGTGTAAATTTCACAATTTCCCCACCAGTCTGTGCAACAGTAGGAAAAGTTTTGGATTTCGGAAGGGTTACATTTACTAATCCCACTCCAGTCTGTGCAACAGTAGGAAAAACGTTCTACTTCGCAGAAGTTAAATTTACTATTCCAACTCCAGTCTGTGCAACAGTAGGGAAAGTGTTGGTCTTCAAATGGGTTACATTTACTATTCCCATCCTAGTCTGGGGAACAGTAGATGAAAGCGTTGAACTTCGGAGAGGAAAAATGTACTATTCCAAGTACAGTCAGTGCAACAGTAGTGAAAGCGTTGGACTTCGGAGGGGTTACATTCCCTATTGCCACTCCAGTCTGCAACAGTAGGGAAAGCGTTGGATTTCAGAGGTGTTAAATTCACTAATCCAACTCCAGTCTGTTCAACAGTAAGGAAAGCATTGGACGTCAGAAGGCTTACATTTACTATTCCCACTCTAGCCTGTGCAACAGTAGGGAAAGTACTTCAATATAGGCACATACCATTTTTTATAACTCTATTAGTTGACCAAATATATACAACTCTTAATATGAAAATCAAATATCTAAAATTTAAAAAACAAAATAAAAGTACATGATTATTAAGACTTTTAATAATTGTGAAATATGCTAACATTTTATAAATGTATTATTCAATTGAGTTCCCACACTATACTCCCACAAACCTAGCAGCCAACACTTAAAATATAACTAAAAGAAAGAAGTATAACAAAATGAACATATTTAATGATCAATTACACATTTAATAAATAATAATAATAGCCTAAATAACTTTCCACCCTACCCTCCTAAAACACAACATACCTCACCTGATACATAACATAATAAAATACGATAATATACAATTTACATAATTAATTATGTTTTAAATAATTAATAATACAATAATAATAAATGGTATACTAATTATTACTTAATTAACTTCCCACCCTAAACCCCTACAAACCCAACAACCTGCATCTTATATTTACATCATTGACAATAAACTAAATAATCAATAATTAATTAACAATTCATTATTAATAAATTATTACGTAACCTCACACCATATAACCCTGCAAATCCAAAGGCCCACACCTAAAATATAACATTAAAATAAAATATTTACACAAGTTGAATAACTGAAAATGTATTAAATAATTATTAGTACACGAAAAATTCATTATTAATCAATTATTACTTAATTAACTTCCCAACACATACCCCTATAAACTGCACCTAAAATATGACCAAAAAAAGAATTACACAACTTACATAATTAATTATCAGTTACAAAGTATTACTAAATTAAAAATGAATTATTCATTAATTATACTTAATTAACTTTCCACCTTGCACCCCTACAAATCTCGAAACCCGCTAGGACACTATAAATTACTATTAACAATTACTTTAAAATTATAAATACCTAAACTTGCAAACTGTATTTAAAAAGATTATCAGCGGGTATACAAACAATATATAACATATAAAATTAACATTTGAATTAAAACACATAAAGATAATTAAAAAACAATATTTATATCTGCAATATTATTGAAAACAATATTTAAAAAAACGGATATTCTGGAAACTATATCACCCACTTAAAAAAAATCAATATTTTTGTTAATAATATATCTGCATCACAATTTTTATGTGTCACTATATTAAGAATTATTCAGAAAAGGGGGTGGTGATGGACAGAGCATCTGAGTTAAACAGAACACTCATACCCAGTCAAAAGATCAGGGCTTGATCCATCACCGTTTTTTAGCTCACTGCACCATCCCAGTTCAGAACATGGCTACATGCAAATTAGTCTGTCCCTGGCCCAGTGCATCATGGGAACAGGGCAGACCAAACTACCAAGCCAATTCTTTACTGGAAAGGAAACAAGCTTCCGGGGACCGGTTTCTGGCATTGCAACCGTCTTCGGCCCGGCTTGATTGAATCCTGATGGTGCAGTGAGCAAGGGACTCATGTCTGAGCATACCCTGCCACTCCTATAGTGGCCAAAATGATTCAGAAAAGGGGGTGGTGATGGACAGAGCATCTGAGTTAAACAGAACACTCATACCCAGTCAAAAGATCATGGCTTGATCCATCACCGTTTTTAGCTCACTGCACCATCCCAGTTCAGAACATGGCTACATGCAAATTAGTCTGTCCCTGGCCCAGTGCATCATGGGAACAGGGCAGACCAAACTACCAAGCCAATTCTTTACTGGAAAGGAAACAAGCTTCCCGGGACCGGTTTCTGGCATTTCAGCCGTCTTCGGCCCGGCTTGCTTGAATCCTGATGGTGCAGTGAGCAAGGGACTCATGTCTGAGCATTCCCTGCCACTCCTATAGTGGCCTAAACGATTCAGAAAAGGGGGTGGTGATGGACAGAGCATCTGAGTTAAACAGAACACTCACCCCCTTTCTGAATCGTTTTGGCCACTATAGGAGTGGCAGGGTATGCTCAGATGTGAGTCCCTTGCTCACTGCACCATTAGGATTCAAGCAAGCCGGGCCGAAGACGGCTGCAATGCCAGAAACCGGTCCCCGGAAGCTTGTTTCCTTTCCAGTAAAGAATTGGCTTGGTAGTTTGGTCTGCCCTGTTCCCATGATGCACTGGGACAGGGACAGACTAATTTGCATGTAGCCAGGTTCTGAACTGGGATGGTGCAGTGAGCTAAAAAACGGTGATGGATCAAGCCCTGATCTTTTGACTGGGTATGAGTGTTCCGTTTAACTCAGATGCTCTGTCCATCACCACCCCCTTTCTGAATCGTTTTGGCCACTATAGGAGTGGCAGGGTATGCTCAGATGTGAGTCCCTTGCTCACTGCACCATTAAGATTCAAGCAAGCCGGGCCGAAGGCGGCTGCAATGCCAGAAACCGGTCCCCGGAAGCTTGTTTCCTTTCCAGTAAAGAATTGGCTTGGTAGTTTGGTCTGCCCTGTTCCCATGATGCACTGGGCCAGGGACAGACTAATTTGCATGTAGCCAGGTTCTGAACTGGGATGGTGCAGTGAGCTAAAAAACGGTGATGGATCAAGCCCTGATCTTTTGACTGGGTAGTAGTGTTCTGTTTAACTCAGATGCTCTGTCCATCACCACCCCCTTTCTGAATCGTTTTGGCCACTATAGGAGTGGCAGGGTATGCTCAGATGTGAGTCCCTTGCTCACTGCACCATTAGGATTCAAGCAAGCCGGGCCGAAGACGGTTGCAATGCCAGAAACCGGTCCCCGGAAGCTTGTTTCCTTTCCAGTAAAGAATTGGCTTGGTAGTTTGGTCTGCCCTGTTCCCATGATGCACTGGGCCAGGGACAGACTAATTTGCATGTAGCCAGGTTCTGAACTGGGATGGTGCAGTGAGCTAAAAAACGGTGATGGATCAAGCCCTGATCTTTTGACCGGGTATGAGTGTTCTGTTTAACTCAGATGCTCTGTCCATCACCACCCCCTTTTTGAATCGTTTTGGCCACTATAGGAGTGGCAGGGTATGCTCAGATGTGAGTCCCTTGCTCACAGCACCATTAGGATTCAAGCAAGCCGGGCCGAAGACGGCTGCAATGCCACAAACCGGTCCCCGGAAGCTTGTTTCCTTTCCAGTAAAGAATTGGCTTGGTAGTTTGGTCTGCCCTGTTCCCATGATGCACTGGGCCAGGGACAGACTAATTTGCATGTAGCCAGGTTCTGAACTGGGATGGTGCAGTGAGCTAAAAAACGGTGATGGATCAAGCCCTGATCTTTTGACTGGGTATGAGTGTTCTGTTTAACTCAGATGCTCTGTCCATCACCACCCCCTTTCTGAACTATATTAAGAAGTCAATATTTGTGTATCTCAATATTTAAAATTCTATAGTTTTTCCAAATAAGGGGCCACACTTTACTAGAACTCTCATATGCCGTTCATTAATTACTGCTTTGACATTATGTTGCCTATGGTACTGGAATGATAGTCAGATACATTACCTTCAGGGAGATGATGACTTTATTAATTGACTGACTGGTTGTCATTTGCTTTTTCCTGCCATCTAGTTGCTTTTAGTTACTGTTCACGTCTTGTACATTTTATGGAGACCTGTTTTAGTGGTAATAAATGTAGATGTAAATCCAGTATTTGTAAAGCGCACAGCAACCCAGAGGCATCCCAGCGGTGGGGGGCGTCGGGAAGATTAAGCGAGCTATTGCCCAGAGTCACATGGTGCTGGGCTGACCTGCCGCCGGTGCCGGGGATTGAACCATGAGCCCCAGCATCTGGTGTCAGTAGCCCTTGCCACAGCGCCACACCTCTGTGAAACAGTGCTTCATTCTCTATTGTCCAGGAAGCACACTACACCGTACACTACACAGTGAGGAGTGCTTGTTTGAAAGAATGCTATTCATTGTGGAAGCCTACTGGAGTTGTGTGTGAGTAACCAGAGGTGTTCACCTATCATGTGTTGGTGTCAGAGAGAAAACATGAGCTAGGATAAGTACGCAATAAACTACTCTGCAAATGGCATGCTGAGTTTATAGTGATTACTGAGATCTTTCAAAGCACTTCCTGCAGTGAATACAGCAATTAGGAGACCCACTGTGTAGACCTGGTATATCTAAAGAAGAGACGATGGAGACCCAAACAGATGATCTGCAGATATGCTCATCCCTTAAGTTGCAGTTGTTCTCAAGGTGTTTGTAGTGCTTTAGAATATCCAGGATTCAATCCAGTAGATTCTAAGTGGCTTAGTGGAGGTGCAATAATTGTGTTTCCCTGTTAGTACTAGAGTTTCATATGGCATTAAGCTCTGTTCTGGTAGTAGTCAGGTTAGAAGTGCTTTCTCTGGACCACTGAGAGTGCAGAACCATCCTCCAGACTTTGTGAAGTCTGTTGGGCAAGATTCTTTTGTGCCGGAGCTATAAAAACTTACTCTGTTGGTCCCTAGGCATACCTGGAGTGTCTACCAAAATTAAGATTAACATATAATTTGATAAAAGAAAAACAGCTTCATACCTTCTGCACGTCTGTAACCTGTTCTTTCTCCACAGGTGCCAACGAACTCCAGGTTTACAGCTGCTTACCTACTAATTCTGTTACCCTGGGTGCATTTCTGAAGTTGTTTTGGCCCAACTTCTTTGTCTTGTAGGCTGGACAGCGTACAGCAATAATACTCTAGACAAAAATAAAGAAAAAAACAATCGAGGGAGAACTTTAATAATAATCAAAATTGTGATTCATGTTAATGCATTTTTTAAAGTTTATCGGGGAATGCATAATAGAACAACAACATTGTTAGGGTAATTTGCAAGCTTTTTCGTGAATCATAATATTTTACAAATTTTAAAATTTACATCCATTGTTCGGCAAATGTTTATTGAAGATGTTGGGGTTCAGAATGAATCTTTATATTTACTGGTTGTTAGGCACTCTTTTTCGGGTTCCAGTTATCATCACTAGACATCATAATTTAATAGAAAAGAGAATATGAGAACTTGAGCATTTTTTCACCATTACATATACCTGTGGATGAAAATGCAGAATCTACCCCTTTCTTGTGCTAATGTTTTAATTTGTTTGAATAAACTTTGTTTTTTTACAATAAATATTTTCTTAGGGGATACTCTCAAGAACCTGTGATAACCATCGCAAATTTAGCTTAATGGAACTTTGCACATCGCAGTCTATTGTGGGAAAACAACGCCGTGTTAACGTAGTATTCTCAACCTGGCGGCACCATGTGATAGTCCCGCGATAACGCGTCAAATGACTGCGTTAAAATCAATGCGACGCCATAAAAATGCGAAACTTAAATAAAGTTGCGATGAGGCCAACCGCGATACAAAAATCAGCGATAACCAACAACAGGCCTGCAATTCCCACGCATAATGTGGGAAAATGCACTATAAAAGCTGAACGAGAAAAACACACCTTAAACAAAATAAACTGCTTAGCAACATGGATGCACCCGTAACGAGTGCCCAGGTCAACGTGAACCCCAAAAGCCCCACAGACCACCTGTACGGAACATCGGTGTCCGGGAAGGTCAAGGAGAAGAGGAAGAGAAAGACGGGGGACAGTCCGCATGACAACAGGATCGTCGTCACAGAGGTGACAGAACACTAACAAATGTCCATCACCTCCACTGTGTCATTGGATACACAGATGGAAAAATGGCATTCCATTGTGAATGCAGTTGGAGTGTCGAGGAGGCCAAGATGCGCTGGCACGATGTGAAAAGCTAAACCAAGCAGAAACCTGCTGCCAACAGGAAGGCAGCTACGGTGAATGGAGGTTGGGAGTCCTGCTCCACAGGAGGAGCTGAAGCAAATGGCCACCACAGTCATCAGTGTGGAGACGGTGCAAGGAGTCGGGAGTCCAGACACTGCTCGACATGACCAGACACAGCATCAATAGGGTGAGTAACAAACGGGCTGGGGGATGCGGGTGATGGGCACAATGGCACACATGCACAATGACGTGTAGCACACCGCACACCCACAATGACCCTGGGTCATGTCCCTGATTCCTCTGGCACACTGCAGCACACATACAAACATCAAGTAGGCCCCCGTCCACCATGTTATCAAAGTGGTCCCACACATCCCCAATTCCAAAACACACACATGCACCCGTGCGAAACACAGCATAGATGCGTATGTGAGAGCCACACTGACAATGCAGGTGACACCACATGAAGAGCAGCATGGCGCAGTACAATCACCATGACATTGTGCACGCCACGACACTGAGGTGGCTGAGTGTGGACCACATCTGGAAAGGAACAGGTCACACTCTAACACATCCACGTGCACAAACAACCACTGACGTCAACAATACATCTGCAGACAAATAATGCACAAGAGTTCAAAAACCGTCAAAGAGCACAAATGACCCAAGTCACCAACATCACCGCACCTTAAAAACACAAAAGCCAAAGGCACACCGCCTTCAAGGGATAAGGGGCAGCAAAATCACAGCTGCAGGTGCGACTTTCCCATAATGCAGCACACACACATAGCAATGACAGCACATCCACATGGACAACAAAGTGGTACACAGTGCAACACTTACACTGCAGAACAGAGGACACAACTGGGTTTGACTGTGCTTAGAAACTGGCCAATCACATCTGACATAGCAGGAAACTGTGAGATGAAAATGTGCGTGTACAACCTCACCTGCGTCATGTAGTACAAATGTTCACTGTCCCACATCAAATAGTCCGCCCCTCCCAAACAGTCACAATGTACATTGTCATGCAGTCTGCATGTAAACTTGAACAATGCGTCAACAGACATGCCAACACAATGTCAACAAGCATTTCCCCTTCACATTGCAGCGGGACAAACAACACCTCCAGCAGAGCAGACCAGAAAACGATACAGTGATGCTGAAGAGGAGGTCCACATTTCGGACACTGATGCCCTACAACAGTCCTTAACATCTTAGGCTATCGACCTCCAGGAGCAGGGCAGCACAGCTGCATTTAGGATACCCCACTGTGGTAAGTTGGTAATGTTACTTCTATTTTATTGTACTGTTTCACTTTAAAAGAATGTCGGAGCATTAATATTCTATATGACATCAGGTAATCTAGATTGTGAAATGTTGTGGTCATTTGAAGGCTGGTTTCTTACATGATTAGTTGTGGATCCTTTTATGAGAATAAATTGAATATTTTATTCCCCAACTTTCTCTCCTGGATATATTTGATATCTAAGAAAAACGTATTACACCCACCCCCTGCACAGACAACACAGCTGGACACACCCACCACCCCGGTTGGCCCCAGCAGCCCACCGAAGCACACATCGCATTCCAAGGCCAGGTGTCAGACTGCCAAGAGGGGGTGGCCGAACATGTGTGAGTAGGGTACTACCTAATGGAAGCCGAACTAGATCACATATGTGGGTGTCTAAGTACCACCAGAGTCCACCTACACTCCCCAACGGAGACCCACAGTGCGACAGTGACACATGCCTTTGCACCTTTCCACTACTGAACCACACCCAGAGCAATGGGATAATCATCCACACCCCCATGCTGGACTGGTGTACGCCGGACCAGTTCACTCCTCTTACGTATTGCATGGGGGACGACAAAGCTACATGCGCAATGCCTCACCCGCTGCCTGCGGTGACATGGCTGCGTCCGCTGTACAAGGCACAATATAATGTTGTAGGGCTCGGGCCTTAATGCATACATCATGAGCACATGGAGACACTTAGTTGATCTGGCCGGGGCATGTGCGCCCGACACCTTTATTGGCATGGTCACATGTACAGTGACGCATTTGCTGGATGTGTGTGGGGTGAGTGTAAGCCAGCCCTCATAGATTCGTTGGTGCTGGCAAAAACTTGAACAGTGATCCCAATTAAAGCGGAAACAGAAAACACCAGCATAACAGAAACAACTGTGAAGCATCATGGTGGTAGCCGGAGAAAGTACAATGTCCACCCAACATGCAAGCAGAATGGTCCAAGATTTGTGGTGCACTGAGTTAGTGGCACCTGAAGAGCTGAGCAGGGTATCAAGCTGATGATGACACCCACGACAGGTCTGAGGAACTTGGATGGGGCTGGCTGTGAGACTCCTCCGACTCTGGCGGTTGTTGGTTGGGAGGGACCAGAGGCCAACAGGTGCAGCACAGCCAGCAGCTTTGTCTGCGGAGGGATGTCGGTTGTTCACTGTGGTGGTACCATCAGCCTGTGGGAAATGATGTTCAGGATGTGGAGGATAGTTGTCCTTTTGAGCCCTTAGTGGGCATTGACATTGTCTGGTGATGGGTCTGTGAGGCTGATGTATTTCCTGAAGGTTTGTTGTCTTTGTCTGCACTGCCTCTGTAGTGGTCCCAGGGAAGGGGGGCTGGTGGTCCTGTGTGTGGTGGTGGTGGGTGTTGTTGCCCTATCGGGCTCCAGGATGCATGGTGAGTGGCTCCATGACTTCTGTTGTTCTTCATGTGTGGCTCTGGGCTGACCTCCCTTTGATGGGGCAGGTTGTCGTCCGATTTAAACCAGGTCAGATCAGGTGTTAATTTCCTGCTGCTAACGCACCTTATCGCCTGTTTTGTGGTCTTATCGCCGATGTGGCTGGTCATTGAGAATGTTGAGGTGTGGTGTTGTTACAGACTTTTGCTCAGGAACGCCTAGTCTGCATCTCATTAGCGATAGTTGCCGGGGTCATCTGTGGCGTTGTTTATTGCGGATGCTTACGCAGGAAAACTGGTTGTATCGGCTGTTAGCACCAGCTTGTGAATGGGGCGATAAATTTATCTCGAATTTGGCTGCGATAAAGTGCTGATAACTGAGCGATGGCTCCTTGAGAATATGCCCCTTAGCTTTTACCTTTGCCCTAGAAACGCAAGTGTCTTTCATTGTTTTTGAAGTGTTATCTCTTCTTCCTTTCCTTTGGTCATTTTCTTGTGACATTTTAAAAGAGCCAGTTATTCATGATTGCTCCTGTAAATAACATTTATAGCCGTACACCTTCAGTTTTATTCTGTGACTCTGATTACCACGAGTAGTGACGAGTCCGACTTGGTTCAGACTTGTTGCTCCGAATTTAGTCAAGTGTTAAAAGTATTTCAGGGATTCATGGCGGGCGCTCCTCAATTCCCATACCTTCCAAGGGATGTTCAAACTTTACAATGTCCAACTGGTCGCAGTGTTGGGAACAGAAGAATACATTTTTTACTAAGCAGAAATAACCTCTCATTCAAGACTAGTGGGGCTATTAAAGCGTTTTTAATCCCCGGAGCTGTGTCATCCTTTTTTCCCTACCTGGGAGAAAGTTTTGGTGTCTATGTTTCGCCAGGAAGCAAGCGCTGGTTGACAACCATCCTCTCGGTCTGGAGCAACGCTGAGAGCCTGTGAACTCTGGTAGCTGCATAAAACTGCAACGCGTCACCCCCCCCCCATACTTTGGGAGAGAGGAGGCAACACGGTTTGCCTCAGAAGGGGACATAGGAAGGCAAAATCATTCCAGGTACCTGTGTCGGCATTGGGATCCTTAGCCAACCAGTTGGGGCTTCACATGTTGTTAGGAGATGCCCCGTCACTGAATGGGCTTCCTCTGAGGACTCCCAGCCCCAGCATGCATCTGCCTGGTTGGTTTGAGCGCAGGACACCAGAACATAATTGGGCTGAGGAGGGGCGAGAGACCACCTGATGGGGAGTGGTCACGATATTTAAATCTGTGCGTTTGGCCCCCCTGTAAGAAGGAGCCATTGAAACAGGTACTGATGAAGCCATTTGAAGGCTGAAACGCAGCTGCCTAAGCTTTTCATGGACCTCACTTACTTGCGCAAAACAAGAGCTATTAAAGCATTTTTAATCCCCAGAGCTGTGTCTTCCCTTTTTCCTTACCTGGGAGAACATTTTGATGTCAATGATTCGCCAGCAAGCAGGCGCTGGCTGAGGACCGCCCTCTCGGTCTGCAGCAATGCTGAGAGCCTGTGAACTCTGGTAGCTGCATGAAACTGCAACACGTCGCCCCCCATTCTTTGGGAGAGAGGAGGCAACACTGTTTGCCTGAGAAGGGGACATAGGAAGGCGAAATCATTCCAGGTACCTCTGGCTGCGTTGGGATCCTTAGCCAACCAGTTGGGACTTCAAATGTTGTTAGGAGATGCCCCGTCACTGAATGGGCTTCCTCTGAGTACTCCCAGCCCCAGCATGCATCTGCCTGGTTGGTTTGAGAGCAGGACACCTGAACATCGTTGGCTGGCCAGGGGCATGAGACTATCTGATGGGGAGAGGTCACGATATTTAAATCTGTGCGTTTGGCCCCCCTGTAAGAAGGAGCCATTGAAACAGGTACTGATGAAGCCATTTGAAGGCTGAAACGCAGCTGCCTCAGCTTTTCATGGACCTCACTTACTTGCGCAAAACAAGAGCTCTTAGAGCATTTAAAATCCCCAGAGCTGTGTCGTCCCTTTTTCCCTACCTGGGAGAAAGTTTTGGTGTCTATGTTTCGCCAGGAAGCAGCCGCTGGCTGATGACTGCCCTGTGAACTCTGGTAGCTGCATGAAACTGCAACGCATCAACCCCCAGCAACACTGTTTGCCTGAGAAGGGGACATAGGAAAGCAAAATCATTCCAGGTACCTCTGGCGGCATTGGAATCCTTAGCCAACCAGTTGGGACTTCACATTTTGTTAGGAGATGCCCCGTCACTGAATGGGCTTGCTCTGAGGACTTGCAGCCCCAGCATGCATCTGCCTGGTTGGTTTGAGCGCAGGACACATGATATCATTGGGCTGAGGAGGGGCGAGGGACCATCTCATGGAGAGTGGCCACGATATTTAAATCTGTGCGTTTAGCCCCCCTGGAAGAAGAAGCCATTGAAACCGGGACTGATGAAGCCATTTGCAGGCTGAAACGCCTCTGCCTAATCGTTTCATTGACCTCACTTACTTGCGCAAAACAAGAGCTATTAAAGCCATTTAAATCCCCGGAGGTGTGTCGTCCCTATTTCCCTACATGGGAGAAAGTTTTGATGTCTATGTTTCGCCAGGAAGCAGGCGCTGGCTGCCGCCCGCCCTCTCGGTCTGGAGCAACGCTGATAGCCTGTGAACTCTGGTAGCTGCCTGAAACTGCAATGCGTCGCCCCCCATACTTTGGGAGAGAAGAGGCAACAAAGTTTGCCTGAGAAGGGGACATAGGAAGGCAAAATCATTCCAGGTACCTGTGGCGGCATTGGGATCCTTAGCCAACCAGTTGGGACTTCACATGTTGTTAGAAGATGCCCCGTCACTGAATGGGCTTCCTCTGAGGACTCCCAGCCCCAGTATGCATTTGCCTGGATGGTTTGAGCGCAAGACACATGAACATCATTGGGCTGCGGAGTGGCGAGGGACCACCTGATGGGGAGTGGCCATGATATTTCAATCTGTGCGTTTGGCCCCCCCGGAAGAAGGAGCCATTGAAACCGGCACTGATGAAGCCATTTGGTGAGGGATGGTATAGCCGACTCTGAATGTGAAAGAATTCCTAGATTCGTACCTTTTAGTGATGCACATTTGACTTGGACCCAGTCAGAACGCGAGGATGATGACATTCTGCAAGCTGCTGTGCCTTCCCATCTGAAACTCGACACAACGAATCCGGAAATCCTTTTTCAAGATCAAACTGTGCTTGGCAAAGAGCGCTACAATCTGAGACTGAGAAAGGGCAAATGAATGGACAATTAAAATCAGAATTTTTGTTGTGAGTTACACCTTTTTCAGATAAGAGACTATTTTTCTTTTTCTTTTTCGAGTCACCATCCGGACTCCGCTGCAGGGTCGCGGTACAGCCTTAAGGGGCGAGCCGCGAATTGACGAAAGGTCTGTGGTTCTTGGTCGTTAGTACGATCTTGACGCACACTTAAATGAAGAAGGCAATAGCCGCGAGCAGCACGTTAGAGGATGGAGTCTTTTGAATCTGATAAGGGTGTTGAGAGAACTGATTCTAAAATTAAAATGTGTACATTGGTCCGTAGCAAATGTTTTTTGATATTGTGTTTTTTAATGCTTTTGAATATTATATTGGCTTGTGTGGGTTGGATTGTCTATATTACACAACAGATGCTTGCACCTACATCCCAACCTACTCTTTCTTTTTCTACTATTTCCCCGCATGAATTTCATACGTTGCCTGAACATGAGCAGACATGAAGATTAGAATTTGTAAACAATTCGTTTATACAAATGTTGCATCAGCATCAGCTAGTAGTAAATACCATGAATTGTTGGGTTTGTGGTCTTATGCCTCATACGACAGATAAGGGAATGCCATATTTGGTTTTGCCTTTTTCGCCTAATGGGTCAGTGTGGGCACTCCAAGCAATGTTTATTTATGCGAATGAAGCATCTCCTGTACGTTCCGTCAAAGATAATGCGAGTAATAATGCCTTGATACAGGGAATAGTAGATATGATCAGAGATATTGATGCGTATAATGCTATCCCTATGGATGAGGTACGAGCATATATTGGTTGGAACAAGACTGGATATAGTATTAGCCTGACAGAAAAGGAGAGACGAAAAAGGTCTCCCCCTATTTGGATTGTACCCCACCGAGGTCATTTTTGTCTGCAAGGTAATGGTCAGAATCCTAGAGCTCAGCTTGGTAAGAGTGTGTGTGTGCACACCTATGTCTATACATCCCAGAAATCTCCACCGTTCGTGCCAGCTAAAGACACGTATTTTGTTTGTCATGACAGAGCATATACATGGTTGCATCCTGATTTCTCAGGTACATGTTATGTGGCATTTTTGCTTCCCCCTACATACACCGCTGTTTTCAATTACCATAAGACAAGATATGGTAGAGGTGTCATTGATGCGAAAGATACTGTTGCACAAGAAGCTGGAGACTTCTTTAAAGGTTTTGTGCCCTTTTGGGGTCCTATGGCTAATAGTAGGAATATTCGTCAGCTCACGAGAGTGGTTGAGGCCACTATAAATGAAACTGCTGGTGCCCTTAGCAATATTAAAGCTGAGCTTCAGGCGGATCGTCTTATGACGTTACAGAACCGTATGGTTTTAGATATCATATTAGCAGATAGAGGTGGAGTATGTAAATTGATCGGGTCTAGTTGCTGTGTTTTCATTCCAGATAACGCCCCGACAGTGTACCAAGCCATCTTGAGGTTACATAAGTTCGCTGAGTCTATACAGTTAGACGAAGGGAAATGGTCATTGTTAGAATGGTTTTGGGGACTGTTGTCCAAATGGGGATGGAAAATTCTGATGTTTCTTGGTATGGCTTTAGCAATCCCTGTCTCGTGTTGCTTATGTATCCAGTGTGGTCCCGCCATTTGTGGCCTTTGTGCTACAATCTGTGTGAGAAGGCCCGTTTCGAGAGAAGCGAAGGATAATAAGATGATGTTACAGCAACACCTTAATGACCTGATGAGAATAGATATAGACCTGGATTTAGATTGACGTGAGTTTAGGTCATTGCCTACGTAATGGCAAAAGGAGGTTCTGAGGTTCCGTGGTTTTCGGGACCGGACTCCATTTTGTTTGCGTTGTTCGTGACGCCATTTTGTGTTGCCCTCATGTAGGCCGTAGAGGTAAACGAACAAACAAAGTTGCATGGGCCTTGTTGTTCATGTAAGCATTAACAGGCCCTTTTCGACTTGCGAGTGAACTGCAAAGATGCTGACCCCGTCACCTGAAACTGACCATTTGCGAAGCCAATTTCTCTAGCTGATCGTTGTCTAAAATTGCCAATCAATGTTCAGGATATCGCTAACTTTTAGTTTCTTGCACATATCTTATCCTACTCAACATCTGAATTGTTTCTTTTCTTATGACTTTTCATTACATGGGTAGTGCTTTCAATTATGGGTTTGTCCGGCTTGTGGAAATTGAATTTGGGACAGTCCTAATAATGTGGGTTGCTCAGATGTGAGTCCCTTGCTCACTGCACCATTAGGATTCAAGCAAGCCGGGCCGAAGACGGCTGCAATGCCAGAAACCGGTCCCCGGAAGCTTGTTTCCTTTCCAGTAAAGAATTGGCTTGGTAGTTTGGTCTGCCCTGTTCCCATGATGCACTGGGCCAGGGACAGACTAATTTGCATGTAGCCAGGTTCTGAACTGGGATGGTGCAGTGAGCTAAAAAACGGTGATGGATCAAGCCCTGATCTTTTGACTGGGTAGTAGTGTTCTGTTTAACTCAGATGCTCTGTCCATCACCACCCCCTTTCTGAATCGTTTTGGCCACTATAGGAGTGGCAGGGTATGCTCAGATGTGAGTCCCTTGCTCACTGCACCATTAGGATTCAAGCAAGCCGGGCCGAAGACGGTTGCAATGCCAGAAACCGGTCCCCGGAAGCTTGTTTCCTTTCCAGTAAAGAATTGGCTTGGTAGTTTGGTCTGCCCTGTTCCCATGATGCACTGGGCCAGGGACAGACTAATTTGCATGTAGCCAGGTTCTGAACTGGGATGGTGCAGTGAGCTAAAAAACGGTGATGGATCAAGCCCTGATCTTTTGACCGGGTATGAGTGTTCTGTTTAACTCAGATGCTCTGTCCATCACCACCCCCTTTTTGAATCGTTTTGGCCACTATAGGAGTGGCAGGGTATGCTCAGATGTGAGTCCCTTGCTCACTGCACCATTAGGATTCAAGCAAGCCGGGCCGAAGACGGCTGCAATGCCATAAACCGGTCCCCGGAAGCTTGTTTCCTTTCCAGTAAAGAATTGGCTTGGTAGTTTGGTCTGCCCTGTTCCCATGATGCACTGGGCCAGGGACAGACTAATTTGCATGTAGCCAGGTTCTGAACTGGGATGGTGCAGTGAGCTAAAAAACGGTGATGGATCAAGCCCTGATCTTTTGACTGGGTATGAGTGTTCTGTTTAACTCAGATGCTCTGTCCATCACCACCCCCTTTCTGAACTATATTAAGAAGTCAATATTTGTGTATCTCAATATTTAAAATTCTATAGTTTTTCCAAATAAGGGGCCACACTTTACTAGAACTCTCATATGCCGTTCATTAATTACTGCTTTGACATTATGTTGCCTATGGTACTGGAATGATAGTCAGATACATTACCTTCAGGGAGATGATGACTTTATTAATTGACTGACTGGTTGTCATTTGCTTTTTCCTGCCATCTAGTTGCTTTTAGTTACTGTTCACGTCTTGTACATTTTATGGAGACCTGTTTTAGTGGTAATAAATGTAGATGTAAATCCAGTATTTGTAAAGCGCACAGCAACCCAGTGGCATCCCAGCGGTGGGGGGCGTCGGGAAGATTAAGCGAGCTATTGCCCAGAGTCACATGGTGCTGGGCTGACCTGCCGCCGGTGCCGGGGATTGAACCATGAGCCCCAGCATCTGGTGTCAGTAGCCCTTGCCACAGCGCCACACCTCTGTGAAACAGTGCTTCATTCTCTATTGTCCAGGAAGCACACTACACCGTACACTACACAGTGAGGAGTGCTTGTTTGAAAGAATGCTATTCATTGTGGAAGCCTACTGGAGTTGTGTGTGAGTAACCAGAGGTGTTCACCTATCATGTGTTGGTGTCAGAGAGAAAACATGAGCTAGGATAAGTACGCAATAAACTACTCTGCAAATGGCATGCTGAGTTTATAGTGATTACTGAGATCTTTCAAAGCACTTCCTGCAGTGAATACAGCAATTAGGAGACCCACTGTGTAGACCTGGTATATCTAAAGAAGAGACGATGGAGACCCAAACAGATGATCTGCAGATATGCTCATCCCTTAAGTTGCAGTTGTTCTCAAGGTGTTTGTAGTGCTTTAGAATATCCAGGATTCAATCCAGTAGATTCTAAGTGGCTTAGTGGAGGTGCAATAATGGTGTTTCCCTGTTAGTACTAGAGTTTCATATGGCATTAAGCTCTGTTCTGGTAGTAGTCAGGTTAGAAGTGCTTTCTCTGGACCACTGAGAGTGCAGAACCATCCTCCAGACTTTGTGAAGTCTGTTGGGCAAGATTCTTTTGTGCCGGAGCTATAAAAACTTACTCTGTTGGTCCCTAGGCATACCTGGAGTGTCTACCAAAATTAAGATTAACATATAATTTGATAAAAGAAAAACAGCTTCATACCTTCTGCACGTCTGTAACCTGTTCTTTCTCCACAGGTGCCAACGAACTCCAGGTTTACAGCTGCTTACCTACTAATTCTGTTACCCTGGGTGCATTTCTGAAGTTGTTTTGGCCCAACTTCTTTGTCTTGTAGGCTGGACAGCGTACAGCAATAATACTCTAGACAAAAATAAAGAAAAAAACAATCGAGGGAGAACTTTAATAATAATCAAAATTGTGATTCATGTTAATGCATTTTTTAAAGTTTATCGGGGAATGCATAATAGAACAACAACATTGTTAGGGTAATTTGCAAGCTTTTTCGTGAATCATAATATTTTACAAATTTTAAAATTTACATCCATTGTTCGGCAAATGTTTATTGAAGATGTTGGGGTTCAGAATGAATCTTTATATTTACTGGTTGTTAGGCACTCTTTTTCGGGTTCCAGTTATCATCACTAGACATCATAATTTAATAGAAAAGAGAATATGAGAACTTGAGCATTTTTTCACCATTACATATACCTGTGGATGAAAATGCAGAATCTACCCCTTTCTTGTGCTAATGTTTTAATTTGTTTGAATAAACTTTGTTTTTTTACAATAAATATTTTCTTAGGGGATACTCTCAAGAACCTGTGATAACCATCGCAAATTTAGCTTAATGGAACTTTGCACATCGCAGTCTATTGTGGGAAAACAACGCCGTGTTAACGTAGTATTCTCAACCTGGCGGCACCATGTGATAGTCCCGCGATAACGCGTCAAATGACTGCGTTAAAATCAATGCGACGCCATAAAAATGCGAAACTTAAATAAAGTTGCGATGAGGCCAACCGCGATACAAAAATCAGCGATAACCAACAACAGGCCTGCAATTCCCACGCATAATGTGGGAAAATGCACTATAAAAGCTGAACGAGAAAAACACACCTTAAACAAAATAAACTGCTTAGCAACATGGATGCACCCGTAACGAGTGCCCAGGTCAACGTGAACCCCAAAAGCCCCACAGACCACCTGTACGGAACATCGGTGTCCGGGAAGGTCAAGGAGAAGAGGAAGAGAAAGACGGGGGACAGTCCGCATGACAACAGGATCGTCGTCACAGAGGTGACAGAACACTAACAAATGTCCATCACCTCCACTGTGTCATTGGATACACAGATGGAAAAATGGCATTCCATTGTGAATGCAGTTGGAGTGTCGAGGAGGCCAAGATGCGCTGGCACGATGTGAAAAGCTAAACCAAGCAGAAACCTGCTGCCAACAGGAAGGCAGCTACGGTGAATGGAGGTTGGGAGTCCTGCTCCACAGGAGGAGCTGAAGCAAATGGCCACCACAGTCATCAGTGTGGAGACGGTGCAAGGAGTCGGGAGTCCAGACACTGCTCGACATGACCAGACACAGCATCAATAGGGTGAGTAACAAACGGGCTGGGGGATGCGGGTGATGGGCACAATGGCACACATGCACAATGACGTGTAGCACACCGCACACCCACAATGACCCTGGGTCATGTCCCTGATTCCTCTGGCACACTGCAGCACACATACAAACATCAAGTAGGCCCCCGTCCACCATGTTATCAAAGTGGTCCCACACATCCCCAATTCCAAAACACACACATGCACCCGTGCGAAACACAGCATAGATGCGTATGTGAGAGCCACACTGACAATGCAGGTGACACCACATGAAGAGCAGCATGGCGCAGTACAATCACCATGACATTGTGCACGCCACGACACTGAGGTGGCTGAGTGTGGACCACATCTGGAAAGGAACAGGTCACACTCTAACACATCCACGTGTACAAACAACCACTGACGTCAACAATACATCTGCAGACAAATAATGCACAAGAGTTCAAAAACCGTCAAAGAGCACAAATGACCCAAGTCACCAACATCACCGCACCTTAAAAACACAAAAGCCAAAGGCACACCGCCTTCAAGGGATAAGGGGCAGCAAAATCACAGCTGCAGGTGCGACTTTCCCATAATGCAGCACACACACATAGCAATGACAGCACATCCACATGGACAACAAAGTGGTACACAGTGCAACACTTACACTGCAGAACAGAGGACACAACTGGGTTTGACTGTGCTTAGAAACTGGCCAATCACATCTGACATAGCAGGAAACTGTGAGATGAAAATGTGCGTGTACAACCTCACCTGCGTCATGTAGTACAAATGTTCACTGTCCCACATCAAATAGTCCGCCCCTCCCAAACAGTCACAATGTACATTGTCATGCAGTCTGCATGTAAACTTGAACAATGCGTCAACAGACATGCCAACACAATGTCAACAAGCATTTCCCCTTCACATTGCAGCGGGACAAACAACACCTCCAGCAGAGCAGACCAGAAAACGATACAGTGATGCTGAAGAGGAGGTCCACATTTCGGACACTGATGCCCTACAACAGTCCTTAACATCTTAGGCTATCGACCTCCAGGAGCAGGGCAGCACAGCTGCATTTAGGATACCCCACTGTGGTAAGTTGGTAATGTTACTTCTATTTTATTGTACTGTTTCACTTTAAAAGAATGTCGGAGCATTAATATTCTATATGACATCAGGTAATCTAGATTGTGAAATGTTGTGGTCATTTGAAGGCTGGTTTCTTACATGATTAGTTGTGGATCCTTTTATGAGAATAAATTGAATATTTTATTCCCCAACTTTCTCTCCTGGATATATTTGATATCTAAGAAAAACGTATTACACCCACCCCCTGCACAGACAACACAGCTGGACACACCCACCACCCCGGTTGGCCCCAGCATCCCACCGAAGCACACATCGCATTCCAAGGCCAGGTGTCAGACTGCCAAGAGGGGGTGGCCGAACATGTGTGAGTAGGGTACTACCTAATGGAAGCCGAACTAGATCACATATGTGGGTGTCTAAGTACCACCAGAGTCCACCTACACTCCCCAACGGAGACCCACAGTGCGACAGTGACACATGCCTTTGCACCTTTCCACTACTGAACCACACCCAGAGCAATGGGATAATCATCCACACCCCCATGCTGGACTGGTGTACGCCGGACCAGTTCACTCCTCTTACGTATTGCATGGGGGACGACAAAGCTACATGCGCAATGCCTCACCCGCTGCCTGCGGTGACATGGCTGCGTCCGCTGTACAAGGCACAATATAATGTTGTAGGGCTCGGGCCTTAATGCATACATCATGAGCACATGGAGACACTTAGTTGATCTGGCCGGGGCATGTGCGCCCGACACCTTTATTGGCATGGTCACATGTACAGTGACGCATTTGCTGGATGTGTGTGGGGTGAGTGTAAGCCAGCCCTCATAGATTCGTTGGTGCTGGCAAAAACTTGAACAGTGATCACAATTAAAGCGGAAACAGAAAACACCAGCATAACAGAAACAACTGTGAAGCATCATGGTGGTAGCCGGAGAAAGTACAATGTCCACCCAACATGCAAGCAGAATGGTCCAAGATTTGTGGTGCACTGAGTTAGTGGCACCTGAAGAGCTGAGCAGGGTATCAAGCTGATGATGACACCCACGACAGGTCTGAGGAACTTGGATGGGGCTGGCTGTGAGACTCCTCCGACTCTGGCGGTTGTTGGTTGGGAGGTACCAGAGGCCAACAGGTGCAGCACAGCCAGCAGCTTTGTCTGCGGAGGGATGTCGGTTGTTCACTGTGGTGGTACCATCAGCCTGTGGGAAATGATGTTCAGGATGTGGAGGATAGTTGTCCTTTTGAGCCCTTAGTGGGCATTGACATTGTCTGGTGATGGGTCTGTGAGGCTGATGTATTTCCTGAAGGTTTGTTGTCTTTGTCTGCACTGCCTCTGTAGTGGTCCCAGGGAAGGGGGGCTGGTGGTCCTGTGTGTGGTGGTGGTGGGTGTTGTTGCCCTATCGGGCTCCAGGATGCATGGTGAGTGGCTCCATGACTTCTGTTGTTCTTCATGTGTGGCTCTGGGCTGACCTCCCTTTGATGGGGCAGGTTGTCGTCCGATTTAAACCAGGTCAGATCAGGTGTTAATTTCCTGCTGCTAACGCACCTTATCGCCTGTTTTGTGGTCTTATCGCCGATGTGGCTGGTCATTGAGAATGTTGAGGTGTGGTGTTGTTACAGACTTTTGCTCAGGAACGCCTAGTCTGCATCTCATTAGCGATAGTTGCCGGGGTCATCTGTGGCGTTGTTTATTGCGGATGCTTACGCAGGAAAACTGGTTGTATCGGCTGTTAGCACCAGCTTGTGAATGGGGCGATAAATTTATCTCGAATTTGGCTGCGATAAAGTGCTGATAACTGAGCGATGGCTCCTTGAGAATATGCCCCTTAGCTTTTACCTTTGCCCTAGAAACGCAAGTGTCTTTCATTGTTTTTGAAGTGTTATCTCTTCTTCCTTTCCTTTGGTCATTTTCTTGTGACATTTTAAAAGAGCCAGTTATTCATGATTGCTCCTGTAAATAACATTTATAGCCGTACACCTTCAGTTTTATTCTGTGACTCTGATTACCACGAGTAGTGACGAGTCCGACTTGGTTCAGACTTGTTGCTCCGAATTTAGTCAAGTGTTAAAAGTATTTCAGGGATTCATGGCGGGGCGCTCCTCAATTCCCATACCTTCCAAGGGATGTTCAAACTTTACAATGTCCAACTGGTCGCAGTGTTGGGAACAGAAGAATACATTTTTTACTAAGCAGAAATAACCTCTCATTCAAGACTAGTGGGGCTATTAAAGCGTTTTTAATCCCCGGAGCTGTGTCATCCTTTTTTCCCTACCTGGGAGAAAGTTTTGGTGTCTATGTTTCGCCAGGAAGCAAGCGCTGGTTGACAACCATCCTCTCGGTCTGGAGCAACGCTGAGAGCCTGTGAACTCTGGTAGCTGCATAAAACTGCAACGCGTCACCCCCCCCCCATACTTTGGGAGAGAGGAGGCAACACGGTTTGCCTCAGAAGGGGACATAGGAAGGCAAAATCATTCCAGGTACCTGTGTCGGCATTGGGATCCTTAGCCAACCAGTTGGGGCTTCACATGTTGTTAGGAGATGCCCCGTCACTGAATGGGCTTCCTCTGAGGACTCCCAGCCCCAGCATGCATCTGCCTGGTTGGTTTGAGCGCAGGACACCAGAACATAATTGGGCTGAGGAGGGGCGAGAGACCACATGATGGGGAGTGGTCACGATATTTAAATCTGTGCGTTTGGCCCCCCTGTAAGAAGGAGCCATTGAAACAGGTACTGATGAAGCCATTTGAAGGCTGAAACGCAGCTGCCTAAGCTTTTCATGGACCTCACTTACTTGCGCAAAACAAGAGCTATTAAAGCATTTTTAATCCCCAGAGCTGTGTCTTCCCTTTTTCCTTACCTGGGAGAACATTTTGATGTCAATGATTCGCCAGCAAGCAGGCGCTGGCTGAGGACCGCCCTCTCGGTCTGCAGCAATGCTGAGAGCCTGTGAACTCTGGTAGCTGCATGAAACTGCAACACGTCGCCCCCCATTCTTTGGGAGAGAGGAGGCAACACTGTTTGCCTGAGAAGGGGACATAGGAAGGCGAAATCATTCCAGGTACCTCTGGCTGCGTTGGGATCCTTAGCCAACCAGTTGGGACTTCAAATGTTGTTAGGAGATGCCCCGTCACTGAATGGGCTTCCTCTGAGTACTCCCAGCCCCAGCATGCATCTGCCTGGTTGGTTTGAGAGCAGGACACCTGAACATCGTTGGCTGGCCAGGGGCATGAGACTATCTGATGGGGAGAGGTCACGATATTTAAATCTGTGCGTTTGGCCCCCCTGTAAGAAGGAGCCATTGAAACAGGTACTGATGAAGCCATTTGAAGGCTGAAACGCAGCTGCCTCAGCTTTTCATGGACCTCACTTACTTGCGCAAAACAAGAGCTCTTAGAGCATTTAAAATCCCCAGAGCTGTGTCGTCCCTTTTTCCCTACCTGGGAGAAAGTTTTGGTGTCTATGTTTTGCCAGGAAGCAGCCGCTGGCTGATGACTGCCCTGTGAACTCTGGTAGCTGCATGAAACTGCAACGCATCAACCCCCAGCAACACTGTTTGCCTGAGAAGGGGACATAGGAAAGCAAAATCATTCCAGGTACCTCTGGCGGCATTGGAATCCTTAGCCAACCAGTTGGGACTTCACATTTTGTTAGGAGATGCCCCGTCACTGAATGGGCTTGCTCTGAGGACTTGCAGCCCCAGCATGCATCTGCCTGGTTGGTTTGAGCGCAGGACACATGATATCATTGGGCTGAGGAGGGGCGAGGGACCATCTCATGGAGAGTGGCCACGATATTTAAATCTGTGCGTTTAGCCCCCCTGGAAGAAGAAGCCATTGAAACCGGGACTGATGAAGCCATTTGCAGGCTGAAACGCCTCTGCCTAATCGTTTCATTGACCTCACTTACTTGCGCAAAACAAGAGCTATTAAAGCCATTTAAATCCCCGGAGGTGTGTCGTCCCTATTTCCCTACATGGGAGAAAGTTTTGATGTCTATGTTTCGCCAGGAAGCAGGCGCTGGCTGCCGCCCGCCCTCTCGGTCTGGAGCAACGCTGATAGCCTGTGAACTCTGGTAGCTGCCTGAAACTGCAATGCGTCGCCCCCCATACTTTGGGAGAGAAGAGGCAACAAAGTTTGCCTGAGAAGGGGACATAGGAAGGCAAAATCATTCCAGGTACCTGTGGCGGCATTGGGATCCTTAGCCAACCAGTTGGGACTTCACATGTTGTTAGAAGATGCCCCGTCACTGAATGGGCTTCCTCTGAGGACTCCCAGCCCCAGTATGCATTTGCCTGGATGGTTTGAGCGCAAGACACATGAACATCATTGGGCTGCGGAGTGGCGAGGGACCACCTGATGGGGAGTGGCCATGATATTTCAATCTGTGCGTTTGGCCCCCCCGGAAGAAGGAGCCATTGAAACCGGCACTGATGAAGCCATTTGAAGGCTGAAACACTTCTGCCTAAGCATTTCATGGACCTAACTTACTTGCGCAAAACAAGAGCTATTAAAGCCTTTTTAATCCCCGGAGCTGTGTCGTCCTTTTTCCCTACCTGGGAGAAAGTTTTGGTGTTAATATTTCGCCAGCAAGCAGGCGCTGGCTGACGACCGCCCTCTCGGTCTGGAGCAACGCTCAGAGCCTGTGAAGTCTGTTAGCTGCATGAAACTGCAATGCATCGCCCCTTTTACTTAGGGAGAGAGGAGGCAACACTGTTTGACTGAGAAGGGGACATAGGAAAGCAAAATCATTCCAGGTACCTGTGGCGGCATTGGGATCCTTAGCCAATCAGTTGGGACTTCACATGTTGTTAGGAGATGCCCCGTCACTGAATGGGCTTCCTGTGAGGACTCCCAGCCCCACCATGCATCTGCCTGGTTGGTTTGAGTGGAGGACACCTGAACATCGTTGGGCTGAGGAGGGGCAAGAGACCACCTGATGGGGTGTGGCCACGATATTTAAATCTGTGCATTTGGCCCCCCTGGAAGAAGGAGCCATTGAAACCGGGACGGATGAAGCCATTTGAAGGCTGAAACGCGTCTGTCTAAGCATTTCATGGACCTCACTTGCTTGCGCAAAATAAGAGCTAATAAAACCTTTTTAATCCCCGGAGCTGTGTCTTCCCGTTTTCCCTACATGGGAGAAAGTTTTGGTGTCAATGTTTCGCAAGCAAGCAGGCGCTGGCTGATGACCGCCCTATCGGTCTGGAGCAACGCTGAGAGCCTGTGAGCTCTGGTAGCTGCATGAAACTACAATGCGTCCCCCCCCATACTTTGGGAGAGAGGAGGCAACACTGTTTGCCTGAGAAGGTGACATAGGAAGGCAAAATCATTCCAGGTACATCTGGCGGCGTTGAGATCTTTAGCCAACAAGTTGGGACTTCACATCTTTTTAGGAGATGCCCCGATACTGAATGGGCTTCCTCTGAGTACTCTCAACCCCAGCATGCATCTGCCTGGTTGGTTTGAGAGCAGGACACCTGACCATCGTTGGGCTGGTCAGGGGCATGAGGCCATCTGATGGTGAGTGGTCACGATATTTAAATCTGTGCATTTGGTCCCCCTGGATGAAGGAGCCATTAAACCTTGTACTGATGAAGCCATTTGAAGGCTGAAACGCGTCTGCCTAAGCATTTCATGGACCTCTCTTGCTTGCGCAAAACAAGAGCTATTAAAGCCTTTTTTATTCCCGGAGCTGTGTCGTCCCTTTTTCCCTACCTGGGAGAAAGTTTTGGTGTCAATATTTTGCCATTAAGCAGGTGCTGGCTGACGACCGCCCTCTTGGTCCGAAGCAACGCTGAGAGCCTGTGAACTCTGGTAGCTGCATGAAACTGCAACGCATTGCCACCCATACTTTGGGAGAGAGGAGGCAACACTGTTTGCCTGAGAAGGGGACATAGGAAGGCAAAATCATTCCAGGTACATCTGGCAGGGTTGAGATCCTTAGCCAACCAGTTGGGGCTTCACATGTTGTTAGGAGATGCCCCGTCACTGAATGGGCTTCCTCTGAGGGCTCCCAGCCTCAGCATGCATCTGCCTGGATGGTTTGAGCGCAGGACACCTGAACATCATTGGGCTGATCCTTGTCCTTGGTTGGACTCTGTCCTTGTCGCAGTCTCTTGAGTGAACACAAACTTCTAAGTTCATTATAAGTAAATGTGTCATAGTGGGAAGGGATCCTGGGAGGGTCCACTTACTCTGGGAGAGACACACTAGGCTCTCCTCTCAAGGACATTCTCTAGTGAGGTGTGGTGTGTGCACCTACATACACTAAGTGTTACCTACTAGAACCTCTCTAGGAGTTGTAGTCAGGTTGTGCTAGGCCCTTTCCTCTACAACAACTAAGTTCCGTAGAACTTAAGTATTATAAGACTAGATTTATATGTACCTCTAGGTACCTTAATGTGATCTTTCAAATGATATCTCAAGATTATATGGTAAAACAACAGCAAGCTCTTATCCCAACTGCTGCACACCAATGTGAGAAATTAGCCTGGCATATGTAGTCCACTATTCTAGTGGGCACCTTGCACCAGTCTAAACGACCGTTATGGTGATGGTTGTAAAGTCAACCTTATAGACCATCTATCCTAGTGGTAGCATGGACAAGCAGTCTTAGGCTAAAACTTCAGAGAGCATGTGAAGCCAGCTGTTTTACCATATATAATCCCTTGAATACCAAATGAAAGGACACCACACAAGGTATATATCAAATATATATGTATTTATTACTCACACAACCCCTCTGCACTCTTTATGAGGTCAGAGTTCGAGATACGTTACAAGTTACTCATTAAGCATACTATAGGTTGCACAAATACAAGTCTGCCCTAGGGGCCTCATGAACCATATACTAAGGAAGTGGTATAAGAACCACTTCAGGGATGGTGAATAGGCCTAGGGCCTAGGGAATAGCTGGGGCTACACTACAGAACCAAGGGTTTGGAAGTAGGAGACCCACGGGAGACGCGTGCAGTGTGGAAACACAGACACAAGTTACCATTGACTTAAAATGGGGAACGAAGAAGTCACAAAGTTACTAATTAAGGACACTTCCGAGTGGACTACAATAAAACCCCTTTAAACTAGGACACTTGCATATAGTCAATACCCACGGGAGCACCAGAGTACTCGAGTTACCTCACCCAGGGAAGCCGGGTGCATAGGTGTCTTTTCGTGTCGGGTTTCGTTGATGCTTTCAATGGAGACCTGCAAAAGAAGTGCTACAGGCGGCCGAAGGAAGAGTGTCTGGGTGGATCCCAAGGTGGATCAAGGAACTGAAGAACCTGAAAGCAGAGGGGACAGAGTCTGGGTCACTAGCCAGTGACCACGAAGGAACCAGGATGGAACCAGGTGATGTTGCGATGCAAACAGGTGAAGAGGTGAAGTTTGTCTCAGTAGCCACGAGGACCAGGAGGTGTCGACGACAACCAGGAGCTGGAGTCGAGCTGTCCCACAAAGGCTCTACTTAACTGCAGTGTCGGTATCCGGATTGGATCTAACAAGCCTTGGCAACCGCAACTCACGCAGGAAGTGAAGATTTGCTTCAGGCCAGACCAGCAAGGTCTGAGGTGCTTCACTTTTGGAAGAAAGCTGGAGCAAGCCCAGTGCAACCAGGCAAGCATTGGAAAATCAAAGGATCGTCTTCAGAGGGCTCACTAGCCAACGGACTAGCAACCTGGAAGAAGCATCGAGCTGAAATGCAGGAGCGGGCCCCACGTGGCACTCATGGAGTGTGGAGGGCTGAGCTCTGGTGCAGATGCTGCTCAGGAATGGAGCTTCTGTTACTCCAATGCACAACTGTGAGGGTACCTCGGTCGTTGCACGATTAGCAAAGGGCAGGTAGTCCAGGATAACCGGTCCCACGTCTCTTGTGTCTGCCACGGGTCTCAGCTTTGCTGTGGATGTGGATCAAAGTCGGAGAAGTCTGGAAGTCCAGTTTCTGAGTCGCTGAGTTGTCGGGTTCCCGCTGGAGCGTCGACAAAGCAAACCGCCGAGCTACTGGTGGTGCCTGTTTGAATAGGGTGGTCACTCCTTGTCCATAAGGGAGATCTTCTTCAGTCTACTAGTCAGCATAGAATGTCGAAGTTCAAGAGTTCTGTATCGTAGTTTCTTTCCAGGGTAATCTAATGTCTCTAGACACAGCTCCTAACTTTATACCAAACTAAGGGGCTGTTTTACCTGCTAGGTCCCTCCTATAGGTGGAACCTGGGAAGGGGGTGGTTACACCCCTTTCCCTTTGTCCAGTTTTGCGCCAGAGCTGGGGCTGGAGTGCCCCAGCAACTGGTTTGAACCGGGCTATGCATGGAGCACCTTGTGTGCCCCAGGCAGTGTCTCATTTTGCAGCCCTCCCTGCCCCAATACACTAAAAGCCTGTCTGGGGATGTGCTAACACCTCCCAAGGCAGGAAACCTATTGTCCAGGCCTACACTGCCGGAGTTTCGTCCAGCAGCAGGAGGTCAGACTCGTGTCTGTGGCAGCAGCATCCATTTTGTGATGCTGAGGCTCTGTTTAACTTTAGCCGGGTAAAGCAGTAACCAACATGTCTTCTCCCTCTAGAAGGGTGGAATGCTACCCCCGCTGCCAGAATGGGGGGGGGGGGGGGTAGTATTCCAAAGCGTATGACACCTTACACGACATGTTTTGATAAAGGCAAACCAAAGTTAGCATTAACCGCGAGGATGATAATGCACTTAAGAGTATATGGTATGGCTATATCATGGAACAGCTCTAAGGACATGGTTCCGAAAGCTGCAGAGAGGCTCAGCTCATGCTAGGGCACCCTCTCACATAAAATCAAGCACTCTGCCTTCAGGATTGTTAAGGCCTGCCAGAGGAGTGTCTTATAGGTTAGTATGTGTCCATATATAAGGTAGATATAGATATACTATATCTAAGTAAGGGGTGATTACACCACCTTACCCAAGCTGAGTGATCAGCCTATGGTGTCAGTTTGGATGGCCAGCCAGGGGTGGCATAATACTTGCTGTAGCCCCTGGTAGGCCTTGGATGCACCTATGCCCTGGGTACCTATGGTACACTATACAGGGGCTCACAGAGGTGACCCAATATCCAATTTGGTATGTACCTAAAGTACATGGAGTCCATTTTATAGAGAAAGCAGATATCCTGAGGCCCTGAATAGCAGGATTCCAGGTCAACTAAGTCGAAAACCAGCAAAACACAAGGCAAAAAGTTGGGGTAACCATATAGTCAGATATCCACCTTCCTACACACACGATATTTAAATCTGTGCGTTTGGCCCCCCCTGGAAGACGGACTGATGAAGCCATTTGAAGGCTGAAACACGTCTGCCTAAGCGTTTCATGGACCTCACTTACTTGCGCAAAACAAGAGCTTTTAAAGCCTTTTTCATCCCCGGAGATGTGTCGTCCCTTTTTCCCTACTTCAGAGAAAGTTTTAGTGTCTATGTTTCGCCAGGAAGCAGCCGCTGGTTGACGACCACACTCTCGGTCTGGAGCAACGCTGAGAGCCTGTGAACTCTGGTAGCTGCATGAAACTGCAACATGTTTGGGAGAGAGGAGGCAACACTGTTTGCCTGAGAAGGGGACATAGGAAGGAAAAATCATTCCAGGTACATCTGGCGGCGTTGAGATCCTTAGCCAACCAGTTGGGACTTCACATGTTGTTAGGAGATGCCCCGTCACTGAATGGGCTTCCTCTGAGTACTCCCAGCCCCAGCATGCATCTGCCTGGTTGGTTTGAGAGCAGGACACCTGTACATCATTGGGCTGGTCAGGGGCATGAGACCATCTGATGGGGAGTGGTCACGATATTTAAATCTGTGCGTTTGGCCCCCCTGTAAGAAGGAACCATTGAAACCGGTACTGATGAAGCCATTTGAAGGCTGAAACGCATCTGCCTAAGCTTTTCATTGACCTCACTTACTTGCTCATAAGAAGAGCTCTTAAAGCCTTTTTTATTCCCGGAGCTGTGTCGTCCCTTTTTCCCTACCTGGGAGAAAGTTTTGGTGTCAATATTTTGCCATTAAGCAGGTGCTGGCTGACGACCGCCCTCTTGGTCCGAAGCAACGCTGAGAGCCTGTGAACTCTGGTAGCTGCATGAAACTGCAACGCATCGCCCCCCTATACTTTGGGAGAGAGGAGGCAACACTGTTTGCCTGAGAAGGGGACTTAGGAAGGTAAAATCATTCCAGGTACCTCTGGCAGTGTTGGGATCCTTAGCCAACCAGTTGGGACTTCACATGTTGTTAGGAGATGCCCCGTCACTGAATGGGCTTCATCTGAGGACTCCCAGCCCCAGAATGCATCTGCCTGGTTGGTTTGAGCGCAGGACACATGAACATCATTGGGCTGAGGAGTGGCGAGGGACCACCGGCTGGGGAGTGGCCACGATATTTAAATCTGTGCGTTTGGCCCCCCTGGAAGAAGGAGCCATTGGAACCGGTACTGATGAAGCTATTTGAAGACTGAAACGCGTCTGCCTAAGCATTTCATGAACCTCATTTGCTTGCGCAAAACAAGAGCTATTAAAGCCTTTTTATTCCCGGAGCTGTGTCATCCCTTTTTCCCTACCTGGAAGAAAGTTTTGGCGTCAATATTTCGCCAGCAAGCAGGTGCTGGCTGACAACAGCCTTCTCTGTCTGGAGCAACGCTGAGAGCCTGTGAACCCTGGTAGCTGCATGGAACTGCAACGCGTCACGCCCCATACTTTGGGAGAGAGGATGCAACACTGTTTGACTGAGAAGGGGACATAGGAAGGCAAAATCATTCCAGGTACCTGTGTCGGCATTGAGATCCTTAGCCAACCAGTTGGGACTACACATGTTTTTAGGAGATGCCCCGTCACTGAATGGGTTTCCTCTGAGGACTGCCAGCCCCAGCATGCATCTGCCTGGATGGTTTGAGTGCAAGACACATGAACATCATTGGGCTGAGGAGTGGTGAGAGACCACCTGATGGGGAGTGGCCACGATATTTAAATCTGTGCGTTTGCCCCCCCTGGAAGAAGGAGCCATTGAAACAGGCACTGATGAAGCCATTTGAAGGCAGCAAGACATCTGCCTAAGCATTTCATGGACCTAACTTACTTGCTCAAAACAAGAGCTATTAAAGCCTTTTTAATCCCCAGAGCTGGGTCGTCCCTTTTTCCCTACCTGGGAGAAAGTTTTAGTGTCTATATTTCGCCAGGAAGCAGGCGCTGGTTGTCAACCGCCCTCTCGGTCTAGAGCAACGCTGAGAGCCTGTGAACTCTGGTAGCTGCATGAAACTGCTACACGCTGCCCCCCATACTTTGGGAGAGAGGAGGCAACACTGTTTGCCTGAGAGGGGGCCTAGGAAGGCAAAATCATTCCAGGTACCTGTGGTGGCATTGGGATCTTTAGCCATCCAGTTGGGACTGCACATGTTTTTAAGAGATGCCCCGCCACTGAATGAGCTTCCTCTGAGTACTCCCAGCCCCAGCATGCATCTGCCTGGTTGGTTTGAGAGCAGGACACCTGAACATCACTGGGCTGGTCAGGAGCATGAGACCATCTGATGGGGAGTGGTCACGATCTTTAAATCTGTGCGTTTGTCCCCCCTGGAAGAAGGTGCGATTGAAACCGGCACTGATGAAGCCATTTGAAGGCTGAAATGTGTCTGCCTAAGTGTTTCATGGACCTCACTTGCTTGCGCAAAACAAGAGCTATTGGGGCGTGGCTAAGGCGGCGATGTGTACGGGCGCACCTCGAGTGAGCTCCGCTGCCCCGCTGCCTAAATAAGCCTTCTTAAGCGACATTCGGGGGGCTACTTGGGGGACCCCGTCTCCTATCTGAGCCCTGGACGTGAGGCGACCCTCGGAGCGGCCACTTTGGTGCGGGAGACCCAGCTGAGGGCACCTGGAGACCTTGACGCTCTGCTGCCGGTGCTCCGCCGCCATTTCTTCACCGCGTCTGGCGGCCGGAGCCTTGGCCTCGCTTCCGCTGCGGGCGGCGCACAACGCTGAGGGGGTGATCGGAACCACCAGCGGTCCTTCTGAGGTGAATCCCTGTATGTGGACTGAGCGTTGCGAGACCAGCCGACGGCGGGGACGGAGCTACCGGCGTCGGGGCGACCCCCGGGCAAGGGTGTGGGGGTCGCTCGGCTGCCGGCCCTACGAGAGGACCCGGCTTTGGCGGAGGTGCAAGGCCGCGCTAGACGCGGGAAAGCCGCCGGCTGGCCTACTGTCTGGGGACCCTGCCACGGGACCACGGGCTGCCGCGGGGGCACCCTAGTGACCTGTCCCCACTGCACCCCCCTCCTGACTACCGCCTGATGCCTCGGCAGGGCCCTGGGTTACTGCGCCACGACTAGGCCCACTACAAGTGCTGTCGGCCATCTCGCGCCTCCGGACTGAGTCACAGCCGCCATCTTGACTACTACTACCGGAGCCTCTGGCCCGGGTGCCCGACCCAGCTGCCCGTCGGTGCTCCCGGTGAGTGTGACGGGGCCACGCTGGACCGGATCCTCTACCCCCCCGCCTCAGAGAGGACCTCGGAGGAGACGACGCTGCCTGGGTGGCTGCAGAGGCGGCTCGAGTACTTCTCCCCTCACCGGCGGGTCGGACTGGGCCTGCCTACTGGACGGGCGCTGCGGGAGGAGTGAGGCCCGGCCCCCCTGCCTGGAGAGAACTTTGCTGTCGGCTGGCTGGGCGGGCTGCTTCATCCGCTGGTGCCTGCACCCCCGTGGCCTGGCTGGCCGGCCTGAGACGAGGGGGAGAAACGACTGCAGCCGCGTGAGTACCCCTTTATTTGCACTGGGGCCCTGGGGTGATCTGTGCGCTGCTCCTTTGCCCCCCGAGAGGAACGACAGTGGTGGGGGAGCGGAGTGCACCTCGGCTACCCCCGTGAGGGGCCGTCACGTGCCGCAGGGGTGAGTGGCGCAGCGTCCTTGGCGCGAGGAGGGGGCTGGCCCCCATAGCGGTCCACTCACACATTGGTGCAACCTTATGGCCTTTTGAGGGCACAGGCCCGACCCCATCTCATGGGCGAAGCGGGTCTGCATGTGCGAAGGTGCTCGAGAGGGGAGAAGACTACTGGTGGTGTACTGAACTGCCCCCACGCTACTGCAGCACCATCGAGGATTCGCGCCCACGGAGACGGGCGACGCTTCGGGTGGCTGGGCACTGCGCTCCGGACTGAGAATGACCCGCAGCAGAGGGGGCAGGGCGGACCCGGCGGTGGCGTGCAAGGACACATCGGTGGTTGCCATGTGGGGCAAAGCAGGAGCGTCAGCGCCAACGGAGGAGGTGCCGCCACCTGTTGCTGCCTCCCCTCCGGTGACCCAGGCCTTCATGACTGTTGATACGCGCACGGAAGATATGGAGCAGCTGTGGCAGAGGGTGGCGGCCCTGGAGGAGCAACACATCGAGCTCCAGGTCAAGCAGGAGAACCTTGAAAATAGGGGGCGCCGCAACAACCTCCGTATACGGGGTGTGCCACTCGGGGAAGAAGGGACTGACACCATGGCCTATGTGGCCCTACTCCTACACGAGGTGTGGGGCAACGAAGAAACCCCCCCGCCACTCTTTGACCGTGCCCATCGGATCTTCGGTGCGGGAGGCAAGACGGGCCTCCTCCCGGACATTATAACCCGAGTGCACTACTTCACGGAGAAAGAGGCCATACTGAAAGCGGCGAGGGACAAGCAGGACCTATGCTACGGAGGGCACAAGATCCAAATTTTCCAAGACTTGGCCCCCAACACGCTGCATAGAAGGAAGGTCTTCCGCCCGGTGACGGAGAAGCTGCGGGCTCTCGACATACCCTACCAGTGGGGACATCCCTTTGCCCTCATCTTTCGCTGGGAAGACAAGCGCAGAGTCATCCGCTCCTACCGCGAGGCGGCACAATTGCTTGGACTCTCGGAATCCCCGGAGCGCAGCCCCTCCCGCCCCAAGCGCCAAGAGAGACTACCGACCCGACCGGACTGGACCACGGTGACTCGACGTCACCGAACACCCCCAATGGATGCCTGCTCCACGTCCCAGGCCAAGCGGGATATCATAGAACACATTCGCTCCGCACTCCGTGAAATGCAGAAGACCGGCTCCCGACCTTAGGTAGTCAACGGCCAGCGAGGAGAACACCGCCCCAATCCCTGATATTGTAATGGACAACTCTCGCGGCTTGGCGCCCCCTGAAAGGCGATAGGACGACCCCTACACTTCTGCGACCCCTATGAGACTACATTCCCAGACATCGTAGGCGGAGTGCACCCCTGGAATTGAACCCGCCACCCCAATGAGTGGGGACAGCTGGGCACTGGAGGCGGCCCTGATGAGTCACCAGCGAGAAAAGGGGCTGAGGAGGAGCGACATGGGGTGCAGCTGCTCTCCTAAAGGGGACCATGAGGGTCGGTCCCTGCGGTCCTACAGTCCAGGAGTGGTCTCCTCACCGTTGGGACCTGGCGCTTCTGAGCCGATAGATGAGACACGTCTACCTTTGCACTGAACTTGTGTTAACGACCCCCGAATCCGCCCTGGGCAGTGGGGCAGACGGGCCTCGGGGCAACCGAGACCCACCTTTCTAGCAGAACACCCCCCTCTTTGTCCCTTAGGAAGTGACATTCCTGAGACCAT
The DNA here is from genome assembly GCF_964261635.1 of Lissotriton helveticus. Taxonomy (NCBI): domain Eukaryota; kingdom Metazoa; phylum Chordata; class Amphibia; order Caudata; family Salamandridae; genus Lissotriton; species Lissotriton helveticus. Next base: position 999,057,801 of record NC_136067.1, read on the forward strand.
CCAAACCCTCGGGTAGAGGATGCCCGGAACCTGGGACATTATACTACGGCCATGTTGGCCTGTTGTGGTTATATACCCTCTATGTACTTTCTTTTTTCCTACTTGTACTATTCTCCCTACTTCTTATCTGAGCCTTTCCTGTACTAGGCCTCTTCTCCCTTTGTGTAGAGTGGTGGTTCGGAGATTATCGGAGATGCCAGCGCGACTGCGGTGGGTGGGGAGGCTGACCCCCTTCGCTCCACAGGGTGGGAGATGTTGGGTGATGAGGCGGCTCTAACCCCCTTAGTGTCATGGCGGTGAATGTTCCTAAACCCCTAAAGGTCCTGACGCTTAATGTCAAAGGCCTTAACTCCCCCAATAAGCGGAATCAGGTATGGCGCTACCTTCTCCATCATTCCCCTGACATTGTCTTCCTTCAGGAGACACATCTTTTGCGGGGGGACACTAGACGCATGGCGCATCCCAGATACCCCACAAAATTCTGGGCATCGGCTGACACTAAAACGGCGGGGGTGGCAATTCTGTGCAGAGCTGGCTTTAGGCGGGGATCCACAAAATCCTACAAGAGTGGAGATGGACGCTTCCTTCGGGCCACGGTACAGGTGGGAGGGATGAGGTTCACTCTAGGTAATGTATATGCACCCAACCAGTCGCAAGATAAATATCTCCAGTCGCTCCTGCGGGAACAGTTTCAGACCAGCGAACCGCGCACAATACTAGGCGGGGATTTCAATCTAGTATGGGACCCAGACATAGACCACAGGGACAACGCGTTTAGCGGCACGGGCGCGATGTCAGCCACGCTAAGGGAGCAGATTTCGGACCTAGGACTCGTCGATGCGTGGCGCTACCATAACCCGGGGATTCGCGACTACACTTTTTACTCGCACTCCCACCGCACTTACTCGCGCATCGACCACTTCTTTACCTCTCTAGACCTGATACAGGACACGCTGAAGGTTGCCATATCGGATATCTCGCTATCGGACCACGCGCATGTAGAACTGACACTGCAGGATCCACTGGCGCACACTCCCCGGGAACGAAGATGGACCGTCCCACGAGCGTCCTTCGGGACCCGGAGGATGTTAACAGCATCCGGGAAGCCATAGACTCGTACTTCGCTAGCAACGATATCTCGGAAACGCCATTCCCGGTAGTGTGGGATGCCTTTAAGGCCACCATACGGGGTCACATTACCTCCCTGGCGATAGCGAGAAGACGGGCGGCCTATAAACTGGAGGCTGACCTAACGGGTGAGAACAAACAGGTGGAGGTGCAGGACAGGGACCGGCCTTCCCTGGCGTCCAGGAGGAAGTTAGCAAACCTTAGGGGACAACTTCGCCTCCTATGCACCAACAAGGCGGAACACTCCCTACTAGCACTAAAACAAAAATACTATGAGGGGGGGACAAGGTGGGACACCTGCTGGCAGGAAGGCTGAGGGCGAGAGCAGCCAGAGCCCATATTGCTAATGTACAATGCCAGGATGGTACTAGTGCTGTCACTGAAAGAGCCAAACAGGATGCCTTTGTAGCCTACTATACCTCCCTGTACGCGGGGGAATCCACATCAGTGGAGGCGCGAGCGGCCGTCCTTGCTGAATACGAGGGGACTCCGTTACCGCCGGTATGCGCGATGGAGCTGGAAGAGCCTATACTGGAAGATGAAGTCTCCGGGGCCAGATGGCTTGCCACTGACCTTCTACCGAATCTTCCAGACTCAACTTCGCCCCCATTTGCTGAGGCTGTTCCACTCTTTCTCAGACACATCTGTTCCGTCCCATGATATGGGAATGGCGGAGATTGCGTTGATACTGAAGCCGGGGAAGGATCCTGCGCTATGTCCCTCCTACCGCCCCATCGCCCTCCTGAACACCGACCTGAAGATCTATACCAAGATACTGGCTAAGCGACTTGACCCTTACATGCCGGGACTGGTGAACCCGGACCAGGTGGGGTTCATCCGGGACCGTCAGGGGGCCGATAATGTGCGCAGACTGGCACACTTGGTGGGCAAGGTGCGGCATTGGGACATCCCGGCTTGTCTTCTCTCGCTTGACGCGGAGAAGGCCTTTGACCGTGTGGACTGGGCCTTCCTGAAAGAGGTCCTCCAGAAACTGGGTCTAGGCCCCAAAATGATAGCGAGTATTATGGCCCCATACCTAGGGCCGCAGGCCAGAATCAGGGTAAATGGCCAATTAACGCCACCGCTGACGATACCCAGAGGCACGAGGCAGGGGTGCCCACTTTCGCCGCTCTTGTTCGCCCTTGCAGTGGAACCCCTTGCGGCACTGATAAGGCCCGACCCTAGAATACATGGAATAGCCCATGGGGGAGGGACAACAAGGTGGCGCTATTCGCGGACGACCTGATCCTCACCCTTACGCACCCTTGTGAATCCCTACCAGCGGTCCACGAGGTGCTTTGTCTATTTGAACAAGCGTCGGGCCTTAAAATAAATCATACTAAATCTTGGGCACTCAACCTCACTGTGCCTGCAGAGGACATCCCATCCCTGAAGAAGGCTGTGCCCTATAAATGGGCGGAGAACCACATCAGGTACTTGGGCCTTACCCTTACCCCCCACTTAGACTCCTGGTCCTCGGTAAACTGGACGGAGTGTCGCAAAGCGGTGTTAGAGGACCTTCGGAAGTGGAAGCCTCTGATGATCTCATGGCTGGGACGCCTTAACGCGGTTAAGATGTCGATCCTTCCTAGAATTCTATACATATTCCAATGTCTGCCCACCCCTATCCCGCTCCACTGCATTCGGAGCCTTCAGCGCGAGATCACATCCTTTATCTGGGGCGGGAAGCGCCCCCGATTCTCGCAGAAGGTTCTTATGGAACCAAGGGATAGAGGCGGCCTGGCATGTCCCAACTTGGTGCACTATTACTGGGCCGTGCACCTCCGCTTCGTGGTGGAGTGGGGCTCACGTGAAAGCGACAAGCATTGGTTCCATATGGATCGAGCGGTCACAGGACGTACCATATGGGATCTGCCCTGGCTCCCGCGGGCGGCACGCTCCAGGAGTGCATACCTTGCAGTCCCCACAAAAACGGTTCTGGACATTTGGGATAGTGTAGCCGTGTCTCGAGGTCTCACCACATTCCCATCCCCGCACACCCCGATAGCGGGGAACCCGCAGTTCCCCCCGGCCCATCAGACTCGGGCGTTCGACAAATGGACACAAGGGGACTGCAGAGTAGTTGGAGACCTTTTCCTTGGGGGCTCAGCCAAGACTTGGAAGGACTGCAGGGAGGAATTTAGGGTGCCGAAGACGGCTGGCTTGCAGCACGCTCAGCTGCGCCACTGGACTGCGAGTGAAAACATGTATCAAGCGGCCACCCGGGCGTATACGCCCTTCGAGAAGTTGGCACGCTCCCTTGGGGGGCTGAGGAGGCTAATCTCGCAAATATACTACATACTGCAGCACCCTACATCGACGCCTGCACACCCCTATCAGAGACAGTGGCAATTGGCGTCGAAAACAGACATTGACCTCTCCCAATGGAACAGACTATGGCGGGATATACCCAAGGTGTACCGCAGTGTCCCACAGAGGGAAAACGCCTATAAGCTGCTCATGCAATGGTACTACACCCCTCTACATCTTAGCAAGATGTTTCCCACCGCCTCGCCGACGTGCTGGAGATGTGGCTCTGCGACTGGTGACTTTGTGCATATATGGTGGACGTGTCCGACCCTCGCTGTTTTCTGGAAGGAGGTGCTTAGCCATATCAAAGGGGTGCTGGGGTTCCCCCTGCCTGAGGAAGTGAGCACGATCCTCCTCGGCATCTACCCTACCGCACTCAAGGCACTTACCCGCAGCGACTAGATCCTTACACTCCAAATGCTGGGTACAGCTAAACAACTCATCGCCTTATACTGGAAGCGAACAGAGGCGCCGCCCATAGCTTCCTGGTTTGTGCGCCTTTGGCAGGTCCTGGCGATGGAGCTACTCACGGCAAGGTTGCAGGCACGGGACACACGCTTCAAGGCGGTTTGGGAGCCCTTAGTGCGGCACCTCCGCTCTATAGAATATGCGCGACATATGCCCACTAGACTCCGCGCTCTGCACCTCTTCGAGGATGCAATTGTCCCTACGGACCCGGCCAGGCTGTGTCCTTGATCACCATGCACATTACAGATGCTATTGCTACCACACACACCCCCCTGCGCTTTGCTCACCAGCAGGCCGCGCGTACCCACCACCCTCCCTCCCTTTCTCTGCCTACCCTCAGGCTCTTTAGTTTCTCCTACTTCCTTTTCTCCTACTTGCCGCTCTGGCCCTCGTCTCTCTATGAGACAGTTGCGCCCTGTTGGGCAGTTTATGACAGTTGGGCTAGTTGCACGCTGCATGCCTTCCTCGCAAAAGCGGACATACTCTCGCATGTGACAAGTCTCTGCGCAATGCACCCCTAAGCCACGCGGCCGGCCCTCCTTAGAGGGTTGTAGGCAAGGCGCTGTGTTAAAGCTTCTTCCCCATCCAAGCTGGCACTGAATCACGAGAGTTATCCCATACGCGGCCGGCCTCGGCACGAGGTTGTAGGCTTAACGCTGTGTTCAAAATAAAACAGATTTGAACTAAAACAAGAGCTACTCATGCCTTTTTAGGTCTCGCTGGTGAAAGCGCGAAGCGCGTTCTCGCTGCAAGAACTATAGTTGTCGGCTCAGCTTACAACGAGCGAAAGTGGAGACCAGAGATGGGCACGCGCAGGGATTTGGTCGCGCGCGTGAGCTTCTACCGTAGACGCTGTGACACGTCTCTCGCTGTAAACGCGCGCATCTCTTCTCGCACTCCACCACGCTTTCACGAGCGAGAGCGCCTTTCTTTGTTTTAAAAGTATACACCACTCTTTCTTCTGTCGGCACTTCAAAGGAGGACGCAAGCAGAAAACATTCAAGAGCTACCACCGAGTGTCAAAAGAGTTCAGGACCCCATGCAAACAAGAAGCTGTGGGGATTTTTCAACCGCTTGTCGGGTTCCTGGATTGAACTCCTGGCAGCCTCCAACTCGCTGTGCCTTTTTCTCGAGAATGGCGGCATCACACCAGCCCGCTCCGCCCCGTAAGATGCGACCCCCCCCTCCTCGGGAGGGACAGGCAGGCAGACAGACATGTGCTGCAGTGAAAGCCTTCACAGGGCGCAGCCTACGCGACAGGTGCCAGCCCTTGCGGGGCGCATGGCGACACGGGTCAGAGGGCGCCGCCATTTCCCAGGCTTGTTCCTTAGTCTGCCCGTTTTCACAGGATAGAATTTCACGGCCGAAATGTGTTCTTTATTGAGGTCCTAATGGTATGTAAAGATGGCGTGTGATTACTTTCAGTGGTAAAACTCGCTGGTACTGAGCGGCGTCCTGCCTGGTGGTGCTTTTCTTACACTGCACACAGACCCACCGCTGACACCGAACAACAAGTCACACCAGACGCTGCACCCAGTCACGCCAGGATGCTGTGCACAAATCACACTTTGGCACTGCAGACAAGTCACACCAGACGCTGCACACACCCACGAGACACTGACAGCCCAGGCACCCATGCGCCTGCCGACCACAAACCTACTCCTGCTTCCTCAGCTGCGTGCCAGGAACTCGGACCTGCCTAATCCGTGCATTATTCCATCGGTGGGGTGCCCCTGCGCCGCCCCCATTGCAGCTCGACGTATCCTCACAGAACTTAACCTCTGTACCAAATATAAACTCAGCCAACAACATTAGAGCTGAATTAGGGGGCCTAGATACTAACATCATATCAACTGAGTATCCCCTTACGGCGCTACTGACGTCAGCAGTAATTACCATTGGAGTATGGCTAAAACCCGCCACACCTTACAGGTGTAAAGTTTCCCTTCCTTCAAATCACACTGAGCACTGCACACACAAGAACCCAAGCACTGCACACTGGCTTGTTTTGGTTTGTGGACAGTCTGTAATGCCCCCATCCCCATCACTTAATTATTGTTGTCTGAAAAGCAGAGCAACCGGATCCCAGCCAAACCGAAACCCCAGTAAAACGATGTATACCACGTTGAGGGAGTTGGAATTTCAAGTACATTTCATGTTAGTTTCCAGTTTGGTTTCAATTTAAGTTTTCAGTTTGGTATAAAATTTGTCTTTCGTAGTGCCACTTAAGAAGTGCTTCATTTTTCATCTGCAGAACCGAACCCATGACCTACAAGTAACACATCACTGCTTGGGTCTCTTAGCTCATCAAATCATGTTAAAACTTCAGAGCACATTTACCAATCCTGGCTCGGGCGCTTCTGGTGGCGGTGATGAAGCTATGAAATATTAATTTGGGTGGTGTGAAGAGGGCCACCTCTTTGGGTCTATAAAAGAGGTCTGCGCATCAGGTGTGCTTTAATATGTGGGTGCAGAAATCATTCAATTAACCATATGCCCCAGAAAGTAAAAGCATTTACGTGCTTCCGCTAGGCAAACTAAAAGCAAACAAGCATTTGCAATGCAATAGGTCTGGCATTTGTGGGAGTTTGTTATTGACATTTTAAATGACAATGCCTTTTCTTTGTTTTTGAAACCAAAACATAAATAAAAGGCATTGTCATTTACAATGCCAATAGCTCAAACTTAAGTAAATGCGAGACCTATTGCATTGCAAATCCTTTTTAATCCCGGGATCTGTGTCGTCCCTTTTTGCCTACCTGGGAGAAAGTTTTGGTGTCTATGTTTCGCCAGGAAGCAGGCGCTGGCAGCACCACCCTCTCGGTCAGGAGCAACGCTGAGAGCCTATGAACTCTGGTAGCTGTATGAAACTGCAACGCGTCACCCCCCATACTTGTGAGAGAGGAGGCAACACTGTTTGCCTGAGAAGGGGACATAGGAAGGCACAATCATTTCAGGCACCTGTAGTGGCGTTGGGATCCTTAGACAATCAGTTGGGACTACACATGTTATTAGGAGATGCCCCGTCACTGAATGGGCTTCCTCTGAGGACTCCCAGCCCCAGCATGCATCTGCCTGGTTGGTTTGAGCGCAGGACACCTGAACATCGTTGGGCTGAGGAGGGGCGAGAGACCACCTAATGGGGAGTGACCACGATATTTAAATCTGTGCGTTTGGCCCCCCTGGAAGAAGGAGCCATTGAAACAGGCACTGATAAAGCCATTTTAAGGACGAAACGCGTCTGCCGAAGTGTTTCATGGACCTCTCTTACTTTTGCAAAACAAGAGCTATTAAAGCCTTTTTAATCCCTGTAGCTGTGTCGTCCCTTTTTCCCTACCTGGGAGAAAGTTTTAGTGTCTATGTTTCGCGAGGAAGCAGGCGCTGGTTGATGACCGCCCTCTCGGTCTGGAGCAACGCTGAGAGCCTGGAACTCTGGTAGCTGCATAAAACTGCAACCAATCACCCCCCATGCTTTCGGAGAGAGGAGGCAACACAGTTTCCTTGAGAAGGGGACCTAGGAAGGAAAAATCATTCCAGGTACCTGTGGCGGCCTTGGGATCCTTAGCCAACCAGTTGGGACTTCACATATTGTTAGGAGATGCCCCGTCACTGAACGGGCTTCCTCTGAGGACTCCTAGCCCCAGCATGCATCTGCCTGGTTGGTTGGAGCCTAGGACACCTGAACATCGTTGGGCTGAGGAGGGGCGAGAGACCATCTGATGGGGAGAGGCCTCGATATTTAAATCTGTGCGTTTGGCCCCCCTGGAAGAAGAAGCCATTGAAACTGGCACTGATGAAGCCATTTGAAGGGCTGAAACGCATCTGCCTAAGCGTTTCAAGGACCTCACTTGCTTGCGCAAAACAATAGCTATTAAAGCCTTTTAAATCCCCGGAGCTGTGTCTTCCCTTTTTCCCTACCTGGGAGAAAGTTTTAGTGTCAATGTTTCTCCAGCAAGCAGGCGCTGACTGACGACCGCCCTCTCGGTCTGGAGCAAACCTGAGAGCCTGTGAACTCCGGCAGCTGCATGAAACTGCAACGCGTCGGCCCCCATACTTTGGGAGAGAGGAGGCAACACCTCGAGTCCCCTGGGTTCACGTAGTTTGCACAGAAGTCACGGCACCACAGCAGCAGGTAAGTTCAATTTCTTTATTTTTCCACAAACACATGTGCGTTAGCAACAGGACGGCCTACGCGTTTCGACTACATTTAGTATTCAACTGGACCATAGAGTCCCTTGTGTCTAGATAATTTATATTGTGCTCTGTGTTTAGTACCCTCGTTAGTTTCTATACCTTTAAAAACAACTAGACTACCAGTCCTGTGTGTGATATCACGGCACATTATGGTCGCCATTTTTCCACCTTGTCACTATTTACCTCGTTGTTTTCAGTAAAGTACTGTTTTTAGGAATGAAATTTTAAAGTGCAACGTGCATAATGTAAAGTACCTAGAAAAGGGGGCTTATTTACATTCACAGTGAGATTATTCGTAGTACAAGGTGCAAATCATGTGTCAAGTTCCAAAGTTCATTTCGAAATTCAATTTCAAAAAGCTGGTTGAACCTCTTAATACATTTTTTTTTGTAAAGTACATTTTTGCTACATCGGTTACTAAGGGGCGACAACATTTCATTCTTAGTTGTAGGTTTTAGAGTTACAATGATTGATCAAGTCATTATGTGCAAACATGCAAATTTTATAGTTATTTTACTTTTTTTTTTTCTTTTTCTTTCTTGCTTTCCCCTGTTTCTCATATTCTCTTTTTCCGTTTATGTTCTATGTGCTGAAGTAGATAACAATGTCCAGAAAGAGAGACTTCTTTCTCTCACCAAGAAGATATTTTTGTATTGTTGACCATGTATTATCCTTGTTTTAAGGATAATTGCATTCTCATTTATATCCTCCCTAGGAGATGGCGTTCTTTTCAATTTTGGGGGGTCTTCTTCTGCACAAAAGTTGATCATATACATTGTGATGCATTTCATCTTATTTTATCTATTTCTTACAAAACTTTTTACCTTAACTAAGTTAGTCAATTCGCTCCCTTAGTTTCAACCATTTTCTCCTTTGGATGTGCGTGTCTTCTAGGGCTTTGTGAATGTCAAAGGTTACAATTCTTACTGTTTCAAAACTAATTATGAGTTCATGTCCATATAATGCTTACTGTGAAAGTTGGATTTTCAAAGCTCATCATTGCTCTCTATTGCTCGATTATTTTTCCAGATGTACATGTAGATATCCGTCCAAGTTAAGTCCATAAGGGAATTCCGTTCCCATACCAAGAATCATCCTGCTTTCCATTTCTCTTAACTTTAAAGTGCGGTCTCCTCCTCTCTCAGATATCTTGGCGATTTTCAAACCTGAGTATGTTAGTTTGCTGCAGTCTGCTTGATGCACTTCGTTGAAATGTTTCGCCATGGGATAACTCGGGTCGTTGTTTTTAATCGCACGCAGGTGTTGTAAGATCCGCAGTTTCAGTTTGTTAATTGTGCTCCCGGTATAGTCTCTTCCACATGGGCATTTGAGTCTGTAAATTACAAATTTTGAATCGCAGGTGATGTGATCTGTAATCTTTTCAATTTTTCCACTCTGGAGTGTGTATTCTTTGATGTTCTGTCCATGCTCGCAAGCTTTACATTTTATACACTTCCAGAACCCTGGTGTGTTCAGCCAAGACGTTTTATCCTTCGGCTTGATCTCAAAATGACTTTGTGTCAGAATATCTCTTAGGGACGCTGTTTTCCTGTAGGTGATACTCGGATGAGGTGTTAGATGCTCCTTGAGGGTTCCATCTAGCAGGAGAATTTCCAAATTTTTCTTTATCACCTTCTTCAGATTCTGACTCTGGTTTTTGAAGTCCATAATGAGACGTGTTTTGTTTCCTGACTCCTCCAATTTTTTTTTCCGGATTTCTCCTGGACTTCCGTTGTGTGTGCCTGTTCTTTCCGAGAGACCAAGAGATCCGCTCTATCCTTCAGGTGCATCCGAGATTTTGCTGTCATTAGAACTTCCAACGGGTATCCTCTAGATAGAAATCGGCCAAACATTCTCACTATTTCCACATCCAAGTCTTCTACTTCTGAGCAATTCCTTTTGGCCCTTAGCATTTCTCCATATGGTATACTCCACTTTAAATTTGAAGGATGACCGCTGTTAGCATGGAGGATGCTGTTGCAGGATGTGGGTTTGGGGTACATTTTGGTGCATAGTTTGTTGTTGCGTATTTCCACTTCCACATCCAGGTAAATCACACTGGTGTTGCTGATAGTTGATGTGAAGTGTAGATTGTACCGGTTGTTTTCCAGAGAGTCAATGAAGGTCTGTAACTCTATCTGGTTCCCGTCCCACACCAGAAAAAGGTCATCGATATATCGATACCAACTTTTTATCTTTTGATGTTTCTTGTTCTCTTCCAGCAGAACCTCTCTTTCCCAGACAGCCATCAGTAGATTTGCGTATGTGGGCGAAAAAGATGTTCCCATTGCCGTCCCCTGTTGTTGTAGATAGAGATTCCCTTGGAAGAGGAAGATGTTGTGAGTCAGGCAGTAGGTCAACATCTTGATTAGCATGGCAGAGTGTTCCAGAAAGTTTATTGATCTTTCCTTCAAGAATGTATTTACCGCATCTATACCATCCTGATGTCGTATGGATGTATAGAGCGAGGAGACATCGATGGTTGCCATGTGAAAACCCATCTCCCATTCCATGTTGTTCAATTTATTTACAAAGTCCATGGTGTCTCGTAAGTACAAGGGTAACTTCATTACATAGTTCATCAGGAAACTGTCTATGAATCTTGATGTTGATTCAAGTAGAGATCCAATTGAGCTGACAATATGTCTTCCGGGTGGTTTGTTGATCGACTTATGTACTTTCGGCAGAAAGTAGATTGTTGCCGTGATGGGGTTGTCCGTTTTTAAGTACATGAGTTCTTCAAAGTCGATCAGTTCCCTATCTTTCCATTCTAACAGGAGGGTATGATATTCTTCCGTCCATTTCTCAATTGGATTCTCTTTCATCAGTTGGTAATGTTCTTTAATTCCTAGCTGACGGTGGGCTTCCTCCACATAATCCGAGATGTTTTGAATCACAATATTACCCCCTTTGTCTGAGGCTTTGATTATTATGGTGGGATCATTTTTGAGTTCTGGCATGGCTTTATATTCATTTGGTGTGAGGTTCCAGTTCTTTTTCTTATGGGTTACGTTTTTGTTCTGATTCAAATTGTTGGCTGATCTTGACGCCATTTTTGTAATTTCCTCCACCATGATCTCTTGAAACAGGTCGACTTTGTTACCAGCTTGTATTTGTGAACAGTATCTGGACTGTTTTTTGAGTCCACTCTCTCCTCCTCTGTTGGTTGCCACTCCTATTGTGTTACAAAATTCTATGTCCGAGACTATTGAGTCTTGTGTGTCTTCCATATTGGGGGACACTCCTGTGTCTAGATGGGTTTATGTTTTTAGTTCTAGAAGATCTTTCTGCAAGATTGGCGATGGATCTGTTTTTTCCTTTTGCCGGTTCTCGGGTGAGGGTTTCTTTTCCAGGAAGTGTTTCTTAAGTTTAAATTTCCTGCAGAATTTGTAGAGGTCTATTCGTGCGTTCGGGTAGTCCATTTCCTTGTTGGGGCAATAGGATAATCCCCTATTTAACAACTTTATTTGGGATTCTGTTAAGGTTTTGTTCGAAATGTTAATGACCAAGTTGTTATTTAGGTTGGCCTTCGTCTTCAGGAGAGCTATTTTTGTCTTCCTTTTCCTCTCTTTGGTTTTGTTTCTTCTCCTGCCCCTTCTGGTGTTTTTGGCTGTCCTCTCCCCCATGTATTGGGTCTGCCTCTTCCTCTTTGCCGCGTTATCATTTGGGCTAATTGCATCTCCCCCCGAAAATCCAATGGCATTGTAACTGAATCTTCATCCGCAGAGCTTATCTCTGAACTATCCACGTTGTCTATGATTGTTGCAGAGGTGCCAGCACATTTGTCCATTACCACTCTACATCTCAGTGTATCGTATTTTCGGGCAAAGGTGTAAATACGCCCGTTGGCATAGTCTAACCTGTCTCTTGTGAATTTGTGCGCTTTCCTCCTCTCCACTTCTGTTTCATGTTTGTTTATTTTCTTCTCCATGCTATCAATTAATTCTTTGTTTTCCTCAGATGAAGGAAATTTTGCCAGTTCTGAATCCAGTGCTTGGATGATTGCAGTTATCTTATCCAACTTCCTTTCCACATATATGATTAATGTTCTCATTAGTTTGAATGAACATTCATTTGTGTCCTGTTGCCACTGTTTAAACAAATCTGGATCTAAGTCATTCAATGTGGGCATAATTAATATTCGAAGCCCCTTTGGGACCCTCTTGAATTCAATATATTTTTCCAAAGTGGTCTTTTCCCACCATTTATTTACTTCCATGAAATATATATATATCCAAAATCCTGAAATGCAGCAAATTCACAGTGACAGCAATCAGGTACAGACCACTCCAGCGTTCTTAGTGAAATAGTGCTTTATTTCTCCATATCGGGTGGTACGACGCATTTCGACCGGGGCAACCCGGTCTGGATCGCATGACGCGACCAGAAACCAACAAGATTAAATACAGGTAGAACACCTTTACTCCGCCCTCATTCTGTCATAGAACTAATAAAAAGGCTACCCTTAAAAACAACCATCCTATAGCTTTTTAAATAAGCAATTACAATTGATGTATAAAAGATGTAAAAAACAAATCTAACATAATAGATTATATATATTGCAACATACACCATGTAAAAAAGATATTTTCAAGAGTTATACAATTTTTTTTCTCTTTTTTCTTTCTTCAATCAATGGCAAGTGCCCAAAGTCATAAATCTACAAAAGGTGGTACATAGGGTCAAATATCAATGTTAAGTCCTTACCTGAGTGAGTAATAAGAGCATTAGAGCTGAATTAGGGGGCCTAGATACTAACATCATATCAACTGAGTATCCCCTTACGGCGCTACTGACGTCAGCAGTAATTACCATTGGAGTATGGTTAAAACCCGCCACACCTTACAGGTGTAAAGTTTCCCTTTCTTCAAATCACACTGAGCACTGCACACACAAGAACCCAAGCACTGCACACTGGCTTGTTTTGGTTTGTGGACAGTCTGTAATGCCCCCATCCCCATCACTTAATTATTGTTGTCTGAAAAGCAGAGCAACCGGATCCCAGCCAAACCGAAACCCCAGTAAAACGATGTATACCACGTTGAGGGAGTTGGAATTTCAAGTACATTTCATGTTAGTTTCCGGTTTGGTTTCAATTTAAGTTTTCAGTTTGGTATAAAATTTGTCTTTCGTAGTGCCACTTAAGAAGTGCTTCATTTTTCATCTGCAGAACCGAACCCATGACCTACAAGTAACACATCACTGCTTGGGTCTCTTAGCTCATCAAATCATGTTAAAACTTCAGAGCACATTTACCAATCCTGGCTCGGGCGCTTCTGGTGGCGGTGATGAAGCTATGAAATATTAATTTGGGTGGTGTGAAGAGGGCCACCTCTTTGGGTCTATAAAAGAGGTCTGCGCATCAGGTGTGCTTTAATATGTGGGTGCAGAAAATATTCAATTAACCATATGCCCCAGAAAGTAAAAGCATTTACGTGCTTCCACTAGGCAAACTAAAAGCAAACAAGCATTTGCAATGCAATAGGTCTGGCATTTGTGGGAGTTTGTTATTGACATTTTAAATGACAATGCCTTTTCTTTGTTTTTGAAACCAAAACATAAATAAAAGGCATTGTCATTTACAATGCCAATAGCTCAAACTTAAGTAAATGCGAGACCTATTGCATTGCAAATGCTTGTTATTCCTGGAGCTGTGTCATCCCTTTTTCCCTACTTGGGAGAAAGTTTTGGTGTCAATGTTTATCCAGCAAGCAGGTGCTGGCTGACGACCGCCCTCTCGGTCTGGAGCCACGCTGAGAGCCTGTGAACTCTGGTAACTGCATCAAACTACAATGCGTCACACCCCATACTTTGGGAGAAAGGAGGCAACACTGTTTGCCTGAGAAGGGGACATAGGAATGCAAAATCATTCCAGGTACATCTGGCGGCGCTGAGATCTTTAGCCAACCATTTGGGACATCACATGTTTTTAGGAGATGCCCCGTCACTGAATGGATTTCCTCTCAGTACTCCCAGCCCCAGCATGCATCTTCCAGGTTGGTTTGAGAGCAGGACACCTGAACATAGGAGAGCTGGTCAGGGGCATGAGACCATCTGATGGGGAGTGATCACGATATTTAAATCTGTGCGTTTGGTCCCCTGGAAGAAGGAGCGATTGAACCCAGCACTGATGAAGCCATTTGAAGGCTTAAACGTGTCTGCCTAAGAGTTTCAGCGACCTCACTTACTTGCGCAAAACAAGAGCTATCAAATCCTTTTTAATCCCGGGATCTGTGTCGTCCCTTTTTGCCTACCTGGGAGAAAGTTTTGATGTCTATGGTTTACCAGCAGGCTGGCGCTGGCTGACGAAAGCCCTCTCGGTCCGGTGCAACGCCGAGACCCTGTGAACACTGGTAGCTGCATGAAACTGCAAAGCGTCACCCCCCATACTTTGGGAGAGAGGAGGCAACACTGTTTGCCTGAGAAGGGGACATAGGAAGGCAAAATCATTCCAGGTACCTGTGGCGGCGTTGGCACACTTAGACAACCAGTTGGGGCTTCACATGTTGTTAGGAGATGCCCCGTCACTGAATAGGCTTCCTCTGAGGACTCCCAGCCCCAGCATGCTTCCGCCTGGCTGGTTTGAGCGCAGGACACCTGAACATCGTTGGGCTGATGAGGGGCGAGAGACCACCTGATGGGGAGTGGCCATGATATTTAAATATGTGCATTTGGCCCCCCTGGAAGAAGGAGCCATTGAAACCAGCACTGATGAAGCCATTTGAAGGCTTAAACGCGTCTGCCTAAGAGTTTCATGGACCTCACTCACTTGCGCAAAACAAGAGCTATTAAATCCTTTTTAATCCCGGGATCTGTGTCGTCCCTTTTTCCTTACCTGGGAGAAAGTTTTGGTGTCTATGTTTCACCAGGAAGCAGGCGCTGGCAGCACCACCCTCTCGGTCAGGAGCAACGCTGAGAGCCTATGAGCTCTGGTAGCTGTATGAAACTGCAATGCGTCACCCCCCATACTTGTGAGAGAGGAGGCAACACTGTTTGCCTGAGAAGGGGACATAGGAAGGCACAAACATTCCAGGCACCTGTAGTGGCGTTGGGATCCTTAGACAATCAGTTGGGACTACACATGTTATTAGGAGATGCCCCGTCACTGAATGGGCTTCCTCTGAGGACTCCCAGCCCCAGCATGCATCTGCCTGGTTGGTTTGAGCGCAGGACACCTGAACATCGTTGGCCTGAGGAGGGGCGAGAGACCACCTAATGGGGAGTGACCACGATATTTAAATCTGTGCGTTTGGCCCCCCTGGAAGAAGGAGCCATTGAAACAGGCACTGATAAAGCCATTTTTAGGACGAAACGCGTCTGCCGAAGTGTTTCATGGACCTCTCTTACTTTTGCAAAACAAGAGCTATTAAAGCCTTTTTAATCCCTGTAGCGGTGTCGTCCCTTTTTCCCTACCTGGGAGAAAGTTTTAGTGTCTATGTTTCGCGAGGAAGCAGGCGCTGGTTGATGACCGCCCTCTCGGTCTGGAGCAACGCTGAGAGCCTGTGAAGTCTGGTAGCTGCATGAAACTGCAACGCATCACCCCCCATGCTTTCGGAGAGAGGAGGCAACACAGTTTCCTTGAGAAGGGGACCTAGGAAGGAAAAATCATTCCAGGTACCTGTGGCGGCCTTGGGATCCTTAGCCAACCAGTTGGGACTTCACATATTGTTAGGAGATGCCCCGTCACTGAACGGGCTTCCTCTGAGGACTCCTAGCCCCAGCATGCATCTGCCTGGTTGGTTGGAGCCTAGGACACCTGAACATCGTTGGGCTGAGGAGGGGTGAGAGACCATCTGATGGGGAGAGGCCTCGATATTTAAATCTGTGCGTTTGGCCCCCCTGGAAGAAGAAGCCATTGAAACTGGCACTGATGAAGCCATTTGAAGGGCTGAAACGCATCTGCCTAAGCGTTTCATGGACCTCACTTGCTTGCGCAAAACAATAGCTATTAAAGCCTTTTAAATCCCCGGAGCTGTGTCTTCCCTTTTTCCCTACCTGGGAGAAAGTTTTAGTGTCAATGTTTCTCCAGCAAGCAGGCGCTGACTGACGACCGCCCTCTCGGTCTGGAGCAAACCTGAGAGCCTGTGAACTCCGGCAGCTGCATGAAACTGCAACGCGTCGGCCCCCATACTTTGGGAGAGAGGAGGCAACACTGTTTGCCTGAGAAGGGGACATATGAAGGCAAAATCATTCCAGGCACCTCAGGCGGTGTTGAGATCCTTACCCAACCAGTTGCGACTTTACATGTTTTTAGGAGATGTCCCTTCACTCAGTGGGCTGCCTCTGAGGACTCCCAGCCCCAGCATGCATCTACCTGGTTGGTTTGAGAGCAGGACACCTGAACATCGTTGGGCTGGTCAGGGGCATGAGACCATCTAATGGGGAGTGGCCACGATATTTAAATCTGTGCATTGGGCCCCCTGGAACAAGGAGCCATTGAATTTGGCACTGATGAAACCATTTGAAGGCTGAAACGCGTCTGCCTACGCGTTTCATGGACCTCACTTACTTGCGCAAAATAAGAGCTATTAGAGCCTTTTTAATCCCCAGAGCTGTTTCTTCCCTACCTGGGAGAACGTTTTGGGGTATATATATATATATATATATACGTCATGTGATCAAGGGCCAAGGGGCCCTAAAACGCGTCACGGCTGAGGTGCGGGGTACTTGCACAAATAAATAATTGCACCATAAAGACTTGGGTCCGCTGTCATCCTTTCTACAGCACAAGGCTTCGACTTTTCTTTTCATATATATATATATATATATATGTATATATGTATATATATATATATATATATATATATATTACCTACTGGCGGTCGCCAGTAGGTATATATAGTTAGGATTTTTTCTCTATGGGTTTTTTGAAAATTCTATGTCTAATAACTTTGGCGTTTGTGGACGGAATTGGCTGAAATTTTCAGGAAAATGGCACATTTTGTTTCTGAGCAGCCCCTGAAAATTGGGGGGGGGTTCGTCCAGGGGGGGTCGAGAAAAAAGGGGGGTCCCAAAACGTGTTTTTAACATTGAGTTTTCCATAGGGCGGTTGGCCTCACTTTTAGCCCGAACGGCTGAATGGATTTGCACGAAACTTGGCAAAATTGTAGGGACTGGTAGCCCGATGTGCCTTTTGTAGGTCTCAATATATGTGCTCCAGTGGATTTTGAGAAATTAACGTTTAAAAAAAAATATATATCTGTAACAGCGGACCGGGCAGCGCTCTGGTTCGCGGACTTTTCGCGCAACGGAGCTTTGTGAAGCGAAGCTGATTGGTTCTCCGGCGTCTGTCAACATTCCAAACAGTCCGTAGCGGCCGCCATCTTGTCTCTCGGTAGGATCGAGAGACAAGAGGAGGTCAAAACAAAGGGGGAAATAACTATAAGGGGGCATAGTAGATCCTCGCTGACCCCCTAGGTTTGATGTGGAGGTTTTAAAAGGGCCCCGCGGGGCAAAAAAAAATAATAATAATAATAATCGAACGGCTGAATGGATTTGCACGAAACTTGGCAAAATATTAGGGACTGGTAGCCCGATGTGCCTTTGCTAGGTCTCAATATATGTGCTCCAGTGGATTTTGAGAAATTAACGTTCAAAAAAAGATATATATCTGTAACAGCGCTCCGCTTCGCGTAACGGAGGTTTGCGAAGCTGATTGGTCATTCTGTCACTGGGCTATAGTTGGGCTACATCTGGCTGATATTTGGGCTACATTTGTTTTTTTGTGTGTCTGGCGGCCATCTTTGGGCTACATTGGGCTACATTGGGCTTCATTGGGCTACATTCGGCTAATTAGCAAATAGCTCATCGCAAACTAGGAATGGTAAAGAATCGCTATTTATTCCTTAAAGTTCGCTATTTAGGAAATGCAAAAAACTTTGATGATACATATGGCGGTTCATCTCTAACAAGATAAGAAGCATAGGGATACATTTATGATGACTGGCGCATCACCAGGGATGTGTTAGTCATTCTGTGCCGCTGTTCCGTCACCTATGGTGTGCTGCATTTACAATGCGGCGCATCATGGGGCAAAAACAGCACAGATGCGTGATGTATCTGTGCCGTAAAGGTGGCGCATTGCTGGAGTTGTATCGCAAGTGTGATGAAGCTCCAGCAAGGGTCGGGGGTGCCCCTGTCGCAGGGTTTCTGTTCTCACACAGAACTGTGGACAGAGGATTGGAACCTCGGCGAATGCATTGCTGGAGTTGTATCGCAAGTGTGATGAAGCTCCAGCAAGGGTCGGGGGTGCCCCTGTCGCAGGGTTTCTGTTCTCACACAGAACTGTGGACAGAGGATTGGAACCTCGGCGAATTAGGGTGTCCCAAAACTCACGTTAGTAATCAAAAACTCCTTAGCAAGCTAGGTACAGTGTCACATTGGATATAACAAACTCTCAATGTTTAGACAATCCAGAATATGAACTTATAGTACCTCAGGATACGTGGAACTCATGAACAGTCGGTCGTTATAGATTTCTTAGAAACCAGAACATGGAGTTAAGAAGAACAGATGTGTATTTGAAATGTTTATTTACTAATGCCGTCTTCTCAGGCGTAGTACCTTAGATAATAAAAGTACACATATTATCAGTAGCAAAATTACCAGCATAGTTACTAGTACATAAAAAGTGAATGGTGATAGTATGTTAACATGCTGTAAATGAATAAGAGTTAGCAACACTTATAAGCAG
Source organism: Lissotriton helveticus (assembly GCF_964261635.1). Taxonomy (NCBI): domain Eukaryota; kingdom Metazoa; phylum Chordata; class Amphibia; order Caudata; family Salamandridae; genus Lissotriton; species Lissotriton helveticus. The sequence goes on from NC_136067.1 coordinate 999,076,594, forward strand.
CCGCGGGCCGTGGAGGGAGTTACGGTGAGGCAGGGAGGCGGGGAGGGGGAGAAGCAGGGTGGAGAATACAAGTACACATATTATCAGTAGCAAAATTACCAGCATAGTTACTAGTACATAAAAAGCGAATGGTGACAGTATGTTAACATGCTGTAAATGAATAAGAGTTAGCAACACTTATAAGCAGCCGCGGGCCGTGGAGGGAGTTACGGTGGGGCAGGGAGGCGGGGAGGGGGAGGGGCAAGGTAGAGAGGGCTCCACCCTGCTTCTCCCCCTCCCCGCCTCCCTGCCCCATCGTAACTCCCTCCACGGCCCGCGGCTGCTTATATCTCACCCTCCCTAATACACATATTATATTATTTGCTAAGAAGGTCTCTTTGTGTTGGTTTAGGGCGTGCCTATACTTTAGTGTCTTAGATTTGAAGGAATCACATCAGCATACACCAGCTCTCTCTTCATGTGAACCGCATCAACTGTTGTGTATGTGTGTTCGGCAAAGCAATATAAAACCCGCCTCATGCCCAGAATTGGCAGAAGTTGCACTTATGTTATGAGTATGAAGTCGTGGAGATCAGACCTCATAACAATTCTGTATCGTGTTGTTCTTGAAACTTTAGCACTCGCTGTACAGATATAGTTTAACAAGTAAAGCAGATAGTAGACCAATAACATATTATTCTCATGTAAACCACGATGAACTACTAGGTGGAAAGCTAAAGCAACAACTAAGTGTCGTGTGCAGAAGTTGCAAAAAAGGAAAAATGGCGTTTAAACCGGTAATGAGCCCATGCTAACTTAACACGGTGTAAAGATATCCAGGACCTAGATGACACCTCCTCATGATCCGGAAACGAACTGAATAAGATAATAGAAGTGCCATCTCATGAGAGCAGATTGCAAGTTTATATGTGGACGGTCCGCAAGGTAAAGCATTAAAAACTAGGAAAATTTAATGCTAAAGAAAAATAAAACAGCCAAGTACTTTATCGAGTCTTAAGCCAATAGGCAAGGTAAATAATAAAAACTTGACAAATAAGTCAATGAATTGTCAATGAAATGCTAGTACTCAGCATATCAAACATGAAAAAGGTCTATGACATAACTGTGTATGCAAAATAAGCTGCAACAGCCTCCAATAGGAAGTCACCGTCTTCATCCGAAAACAGTTCAGCCATCCAATTTAAAAGCGGAAAAGAACATACGTGCTCTCCCAGCACCGGATCTTCTATCACCATCAGAGGACAGCTCGGTGGGTTTTCAAGAAAGCTCTGTTCCAAGAAAGACTGTGCTGCCGCCAGTAAATTCCAGGGACCAAGTAGTCCATGCATCAATGCCACAGCCATAATCCTTTCGCCAGGACAAACCAACTCGTGAGTAATGATAGGAGTCATCAGCTGATTAAAGTCGACGTCAGGAGAAACCGGTCCGCAGAGACACAAATCAATGGCCCAATCGAAATCACAGGTCAGGCAGTGAAATACAGGCTGGACACAGGTGAAGTAGGAGAACCGAAAAGATAATCCATATGCCGTGCTTAATATCGCCAACGGCATTGTGCCATAATATTCTAGCATGCGATTGCGGAACAGTGTCAGCAGCTGCAGGGTCGGAGGTTGCATAGGAGGGACATCCATATTTAAAAATGTAAAAAAGCACAAGAGCGTCCGCTGGTAATGCAAGTAAAAATGCCAATCCACGAACCAGAGTGCAGAAAATACAATGAAAGGAAGCAGGGATGACTCCAAAGATTTTCTCAAATGAAGTCACGAGACCACTGGTAACAACTTAAAAAAAGTGTGCCAGGGACTTTGTGGAGGATGCGTTAAAGATAGTCGGAAACATGTTGCTGAAATTGAAAGGCAAATCTTAATTGAAAAGGGTGTGCACCTCTGTACGGGTGTTCGCTATGTGAAGTACGAAAGTTTCACGGGCCGAACTCAAGGCCACCTCTCTCTGAGACAAAAGAGCTCTTATTCTTGCCATGCCGTTGAAACGTGTCCCAAGGTTGGTATTTGTGGCCAGATTGAAAACTCCCTATGTTCATGTGTGGGAGGAAATAGAACATTTCTGCAGCAAATAACCCGTTCACTTACTGTTACGATAAAAGGAATACTTTTAATTAACTCAGAACAATCTTCATTATTGAGCATCAAATAACTACCATTTTCCAACAACTTGAACGTGGGGATGATAGCAGGAACTGGCGTGCCTTGCAACACGCAAGCCATATTTGGTCGGTGTTTGTTGCATGAACCGTGTAACTGTATGTGCCTACACATTAGTGAATGATCTGGCGTCTCAGTGCATTCCTCTCCATTCAGATAAACTTCTTGATCATCTTTGAAACATCTGTATGTGTATGGAAGCGACCAGACCTCATGAAGAAAAGCACTACCTAAAGGTTCATAACGACCTATTGGTATATATTTCATACAATTTGAAAACTTATATAAAGCAAAAGGCAGCGTTATTAAACCGTGGATAAGGCATGTTGCCAAAAAACCCGCAATCCTCTGCTGATGATGTCACTGAGCATGTCATGAATGATGTAATATGTGACATCATCAGCAGTGGATTACGGGTAATGGTATCTCTAGTTTACTCCCTTATAGCTGTCTTTCTTTTAACATAAGTGTCTGTTTCCTTCCCTTATACTTACTGTTTTTGGTTCGCTTCCGGTTCGCGAACTGGGAAGCGAACTAAGAGAAATAGAGGTTGGCACAGTTCCAAATATTGTACCAATTTTTTAATAACGGGGAGGTAGTTCTGAAAAGAACTTTTTATTTTATTTTTCTGAACATTTTTTTACTGTTTTTGAATTTTTCGGAACAGTTTTATATTTTTGGGGTTTTTCTTGGAGGGGGCAATGAAAACGATTCATTGTAAAGGGCTCAACAGGAGCAACAAAACAAAAAAAAGAAGTATTTATTATTTTGGGCGTTTCGGACAAACTTGCATATGATAGTCAATAGCTCTGTTGATCAGAGTGATGCTTTTTTCTCCGTAGGAAATGAATCCATCGCAAAATGCGCAGATGTGTTTTACATCACCAAATCTCATTTGTATATTTGGCACCATCTCCCTGCCCTCTGGTCCCGTTACTTCCGGTACAACAGATCTTCTGGCCATAATAGGGAGATTATCTAGGTCGTTCCGAAACTGTGCAGCACTGTAGTTGTTAGGATGCCACCTAGTCATATGGCGATGCATTGTGTAGTTTCTGAAACTGTATTTTTTGTCGGTCCCTCTGGACAGTCTATCTTGACATATAAGGCAAGTTACGTATCTTGCATTTACTTTTTTCTGACCTTTGGGAATTTTAAAAAATTGCCAAATGAAGTTTTCTTTCCGGTGAGACGTCCTGGGCTGCTCAGGCAAATACTGCCTCTCTTCGTGCTCGTCCTCCTGTTCCTCTTCTTCTTCTTCTTGTTGAATTACAACTTGAGCAGGTGGTCCACTCTTCCTTGGATGTGGTAGAGGTGGTGGGGAAGCACCAGCTGAAGCTACTAAAGAAGCCATTGCTCAGTGATCACAAAGGGTCTTTCTCTCACAATGATGAAAGTCAGAGTGAGGAAAGAAGGAGGGATTTTCATCATTTGGGAAAAACAAGAGTTCTCAACCAATCAAAAGTGTTCATTTTAGATTATATGACCTAGTCTTACATCATTAGGAAACCAAAAGTGAAATGAACCAATGAAAAGTGTTATTACCAAGTCACATGACTTGCTGTGTTTACGTTAAGCGCTTTGCAGGGCCTCCCGGTTTGCTTCCAGAAACCTGCGCTTTGCGACTCGCTTCGCGTACCAGTTCGCTAACGTAGTACGTCATATGACGTATCACGCGACAACGTGAAACGTCATGCGGACGGGAGGCGTCACGATGTTGTTTTGTAACGCGGCACTTGCGGTAAAGAAACGTTTACCGGCTCGCGGTCTATTTCGCGGCATCAAGGTCAGCTAACGGGAAGCTTCCCGATTTGCGAAGCGGGAACGAAGAAAAAAAAATATTTAAAAAAAAAATTATTCATAAACATATAAAATATATTTTTGGATTTAAAGAAGAATACATTTTACAGCTACAGATATTAGCTGTTAAAAAACCAATGAAATTCACAGAAAAAACCATAGGTTATGGACCATATATAGTTAGGAATTAGCATTTACAAAACCTTGAAAATTCACTGAAAAAACCATAGGTTATAGACCATATATAGTTAGGAATTAGCATTTACAAAACCTTGAAAATTCACTGAAAAAACCATAGGTTATAGACCATATATAGTTAGGAATTAGCATTTAAAAAACCTTATTTTACTCACACAAAACCATTGAAATTCCATATATAGTTAGTTGCACTAACTATATATCGCGCACCCGCAATCCACTGCTGATGATGTCACATATTACATCATTCATGACATGGTCAGTGACATCACTGATGACATCACTGATGACATCTCAAATGACATCACTGATGACATCACTGATAACAACATCCAGTGATTTTTTGTTTCTATAAAGTTTAAATATGTCTTACATATTGAAGAATGAGTGGATGTGTAAGTGTCTGGACGAAGGATTTAGTAGGTGCATGACTGAATGTATGAGTGACTGATTAAATGTGTCTCACTGAGTGCATGGGTTAGTGACTAAACTGTCTTAATTTGTGCATCATTATGTCTGTTGTTCTGTAAACTGCTGCATGTGTTGATCAGTAGCTATATGAGTAACTATATGGGTTATTGATTGATTGCCCAAGTATTTGTATGGGAGACTGAATGTGTGTGTGGCTAGCTGGGAGGTGTGTGACTCTGTGCAGATCAATCTGTACTTGTATCAATGATTGTATAAGAAAGTAAGTATGTGTTAGTACATGTTTGAAAATGTAAGGTGCTCTATGTTTAACTGTATGGACAAGAAAATGGAAGTCTCATTGATTCTTTACAGGACTGACTAGGTGTGTAAGTAACTCCATGGATGAGTGGCAGACTGTGAGTGTCTGTATAGGTGTATGAGTGCATATGATAGTGTTGTAAAGATGAGTGATTGTATGTATGAATGATTGTATGGGTGAATGAGTGAAGGTGTGTGTAGACGTAGCAATCAGTGAGTGCGTATGTAGTAACTAGTATTGGTGTGTCAATGGTTTCAAAAATTATACTCTTTTTAACACTGGGTGAAAGAGAGGTTATATTAAAATGTGAGGAGATGCATTGTATTGTCACATGAATGATATCATCAGTGATGTGGTCATTGATATCAAATGAGATGTCATCAGTGATGTCATCAGTGATGTCATTTGAGATGTCATCAGTGATGTCATCAGTGATGTCACTGACCGTGTCATGAATGATGTAATATGTGACATCATCAGTAGTGGATTGCAGGTGCGCGATATATAGTTAGTGCAACTAACTATATATGGAATTTCAATGGTTTTGTGTGAGTAAAATAAGGTTTTTTAAATGCTAATTCCTAACTATATATGGTCTATAACCTATGGTTTTTTCAGTGAATATATATATATATATATTATATATATATATATATATATATATATACATATATATATATATATATATATATATATATATATATATATATATATATCACCTCGAGTCCCCTGGGTTCACGTAGTTTGCACAGAAGTCACGGCACCACAGCAGCAGGTAAGTTCAATTTCTTTATTTTTCCACAAACACATGTGCGTTAGCAACAGGACGGCCTACGCGTTTCGACTACATTTAGTATTCAACTGGACCATAGAGTCCCTTGTGTCTAGATAATTTATATTGTGCTCTGTGTTTAGTACCCTCGTTAGTTTCTATACCTTTAAAAACAACTAGACTACCAGTCCTGTGTGTGATATCACGGCACATTATGGTCGCCATTTTTCCACCTTGTCACTATTTACCTCGTTGTTTTCAGTAAAGTACTGTTTTTAGGAATGAAATTTTAAAGTGCAACGTGCATAATGTAAAGTACCTAGAAAAGGGGGCTTATTTACATTCACAGTGAGAATATTCGTAGTACAAGGTGCAAATCATGTGTCAAGTTCCAAAGTTCATTTCGAAATTCAATTTCAAAAAGCTGGTTGAACCTCTTAATACATTTTTTTTTTGTAAAGTACATTTTTGCTACATCGGTTACTAAGGGGCGACAACATTTCATTCTTAGTTGTAGGTTTTAGAGTTACAATGATTGGTCAAGTCATTATGTGCAAACATGCAAATTTTATAGTTATTTAACTTTTTTCTATTTTTCTTTTTTTCTTTTTCTTTCTTGCTTTCCCCTGTTTCTCATATTCTCTTTTTCCGTTTATGTTCTATGTGCTGAAGTAGATAACAATGTCCAGAAAGAGAGACTTCTTTCTCTCACCAAGAAGATATTTTTGTATTGTTGACCATGTACTATCCTTGTTTTAAGGATAATTGCATTCTCATTTATATCCTCCCTAGGAGATGGCGTTCTTTTCAATTATGGGGGGTCTTCTTCTGCACAAAAGTTGATCATATACATTGTGATGCATTTCATCTTATTTTATCTATTTCTTACAAAACTTTTTACCTTAACTAAGTTAGTCAATTCGCTCCCTTAGTTTCAACCATTTTCTCCTTTGGATGTGCGTGTCTTCTAGGGCTTTGTGAATGTCAAAGGTCACAATTCTTACTGTTTCAAAACTAATTATGAGTTCATGTCCATATAATGCTTACTGTGAAAGTTGGATTTTCAAAGCTCATCATTGCTCTCTATTGCTCGATTATTTTTCCAGATGTACATGTAGATATCCGTCCAAGTTAAGTCCATAAGGGAATTCCGTTCCCATACCGAGAATCATCCTGCTTTCCATTTTTCTTAACTTTAAAGTGCGGTCTCCTCCTCTCTCAGATATCTTGGCGATTTTCAAACCTGAGTATGTTAGTTTGCTGCAGTCTGCTTGATGCACTTCGTTGAAATGTTTCGCCATGGGAGAACTCGGGTCGTTGTTTTTAATCGCACGCAGGTGTTGTAAGATCCGCAGTTTCAGTTTGTTAATTGTGCTCCCGATATAGTCTCTTCCACATGGGCATTTGAGTCTGTAAATTACAAATTTTGAATCACAGGTCATGTGACCTGTAATCTTTTCAATTTTTCCACTCTGGAGTGTGTATTCTTTGATGTTCTGTCCATGCTCGCAAGCTTTACATTTTATACACTTCCAGAACCCTGGTGTGTTCAGCCAAGACGTTTTATCCTTCGGCTTGATCTCAAAATGACTTTGTGTCAGAATATCTCTTAGGGACGCTGTTTTCCTGTAGGTGATACTCGGATGAGGTGTTAGATGCTCCTTGAGGGTTCCATCTAGCAGGAGAATTTCCAAATTTTTCTTTATCACCTTCTTCAGATTCTGACTCTGGTTGTTGAAGTCCATAATGAGACGTGTTTTGTTTCCAGACTCCTCCAATTTTTTTTTCCGGATTTCTCCTGGACTCCCGTTGTGTGTGCCTGTTCTTTCCGAGAGACCAAGAGATCCGCTCTATCCTTCAGGTGCATCCGAGATTTTGCTGTCATTAGAACTTCCAACGGGTATCCTCTAGATAGAAATCGGCCAAACATTCTCACTATTTCCACATCCAAGTCTTCTACTTCTGAGCAATTCCTTTTGGCCCTTAGCATTTCTCCATATGGTATACTCCACTTTAAATTTGAAGGATGACCGCTGTTAGCATGGAGGATGCTGTTGCAGGATATGGGTTTGGGGTACATTTTGGTGCATAGTTTGTTGTTGCGTATTTCCACTTCCACATCCAGGTAAATCACACTGGTGTTGCTGATAGTTGATGTGAAGTGTAGATTGTACCGGTTGTTTTCCAGAGAGTCTATGAAGGTCTGTAACTCTATCTGGTTCCCGTCCCACACCAGAAAAAGGTCATCGATATATCGATACCAACTTTTTATCTTTTGATGTTTTTTGTTCTCTTCCAGCAGAACCTCTCTTTCCCAGACAGCCATCAGTAGATTTGCGTATGTGGGCGAAAAAGATGTTTCCATTGCCGTCCCCTGTTGTTGTAGATAGAGATTCCCTTGGAAGAGGAAGATGTTGTGAGTCAGGCAGTAGGTCAACATCTTGATTAGCATGGCAGAGTGTTCCAGAAAGTTTATTGATCTTTCCTTCAAGAATGTATTTACCGCATCTATACCATCCTGATGTCGTATGGATGTATAGAGCGAGGAGACATCGATGGTTGCCATGAGAAAACCCATCTCCCATTCCATGTTGTTCAATTTATTTACAAAGTCCATGGTGTCTCGTAAGTACGAGGGTAACTTCATTACATAGTTCATCAGGAAAATGTCTATGAATCTTGATGTTGATTCAAGTAGAGATCCAATTGAGCTGACAATATGTCTTCCGGGTGGTTTGTTGATCGACTTATGTACTTTCGGCAGAAAGTAGATTGTTGCCGTGATGGGGTTGTCCGTTTTTAAGTACATGAGTTCTTCAAAGTCGATCAGTTCCCTATCTTTCCATTCTAACAGGAGGGTATGATATTCTTCCGTCCATTTCTCAATTGGATTCTCTTTCATCAGTTGGTAATGTTCTTTAATTCCTAGCTGACGGTTGGCTTCCTCCACATAATCCGAGATGTTTTGAATCACAATATTACCCCCTTTGTCTGAGGCTTTGATTATTATGGTGGGATCATTTTTGAGTTCTGGCATGGCTTTATATTCATTCGGTGTGAGGTTCCAGTTCTTTTTCTTATGGGTTACGTTTTTGTTCTGATTCAAATTGTTGGCTGATCTTGACGCCATTTTTGTAATTTCCTCCACCATGATCTCTTGAAACAGGTCGACTTTGTTACCAGCTTGTATTTGTGGACAGTATCTGGACTGTTTTTTGAGTCCACTCTCTCCTCCTCTGTTGGTTGCCACTCCTATTGTGTTACAAAATTCTATGTCCGAGACTATTGAGTCTTGTGTGTCTTCCATATTGGGGGACACTCCTGTGTCTAGATGGGTTAATGTTTTTAGTTCTGGAAGATCTTTCTGCAAGATTGGCGATGGATCTGTTTTTTCCTTTTGCCGGTTCTCGGGTGAGGGTTTCTTTTCCAGGAAGTGTTTCTTAAGTTTAACTTTCCTGCAGAATTTGTAGAGGTCTATTCGTGCGTTCGGGTAGTCCATTTCCTTGTTGGGGCAATAGGATAATCCCCTATTTAACAACTTTAATTGGGATTCTGTTAAGGTTTTGTTCGAAATGTTAATGACCAAGTTGTTATTTAGGTTGGCCTTCGTCTTCAGGAGAGCTATTTTTGTCTTCCTTTTCCTCTCTTTGGTTTTGTTTCTTCTCCTGCCCCTTCTGGTGTTTTTGGCTGTCCTCTCCCCCATGTATTGGGTCTGCCTCTTCCTCTTTGCCGCGTTATCATTTGGGCTAATTGCATCTCCCCCCGAAAATCCAATGGCATTGTAACTGAATCTTCATCCGCAGAGCTTATCTCTGAACTATCCACGTTGTCTATGATTGTTGCAGAGGTGCCAGCACATTTGTCCATTACCACTCTACTTCTCAGTGTATCGTATTTTCGGGCAAAGGTGTAAATACGCCCGTTGGCATAGTCTAGCCTGTCTCTTGTGAATTTGTGCGCTTTCCTCCTCTCCACTTCTGTTTCATGTTTGTTTATTTTCTTCTCTATGCTATCAATTAATTCTTTGTTTTCCTCAGATGAAGGAAATTTTGCCAGTTCTGAATCCAGTGCTTGGATGATTGCAGTTATCTTATCCAACTTCCTTTCCGCATATATGATTAATGTTCTCATTAGTTTGAATGAACATTCATTTGTGTCCTGTTGCCACTGTTTAAACAAATCTGGATCTAAGTCATTCAATGTGGGCATAATTAATATTCGAAGCCCCTTTGGGACCCTCTTGAATTCAATATATTTTTCCAAAGTGGTCTTTTCCCACCATTTATTTACTTCCATGAAATATATATATATCCAAAATCCTGAAGTGCAGCAAATTCACAGTGACAGCAATCAGGTACAGACCACTCCAGCGTTCTTAGTGAAATAGTGCTTTATTTCTCCATATCGGGTGGTACGACGCATTTCGACCGGGGCAACCCGGTCTTGATCGCATGACGCGACCAGAAACCAACAAGATTAAATACAGGTAGAACACCTTTACTCCGCCCTCATTCTGTCATAGAACTAATAAAAAGACTACCCTTAAAAACAACCATCCTATAGCTTTTTAAATAAGCAATTACAATTGATGTATAAAAGATGTACAAAACAAATCTAACATAATAGATTATATATATTGCAACATACACCATGTAAAAAAGATATTTTCAAGAGTTATACAAAATGTTTTCTCTTTTTTCTTTCTTCAATCAACGGCAAGTGCCCAAAGTCATAAATCTACAAAAGGTGGTACATAGGGTCAAATATCAATGTTAAGTCCTTACCTGAGTGAGTAATAAGAGCTCCTGTTTCAAGTGAAAATTAGTGGTATGTAAAAAAATCCTTACTTTGAGCAACTATACTACAAAGTATTAATCTGGTGACAACCTATTATTTTTACAGTTTCTAAAGTGCAAGTGCAAAAATTCCCAATTAACAAAATCCTAAATTTTACCAAACCAAAAATAATTCATCCATATAATCAGAAAAGTTACAGTCAAAATTCTCATCCTAAATACATAATACAACTCAATCTAAAATTCATGCACCAGTGCAAGGCACAAGTTAGAATTCCAATATTACATTAGCGCCTCCATATTATTCAATCACTGTAAACAATATCAGTAAAATATAATATATAATAAGTAATAAATATACAAATAATTATATCCATATAAGTACATAAATATATCTAAAACCACAACCGTCTTTATAAAAAATTGTACAAATCATCCCCCATGTTCAGACCATTAGGAATCTTTGTGTCGAGAAGTAACATATATTGGCTTTCCAATTGCCTAAGCTTGCGTTCTCTGTCACCTCCCCTCTTAGATTTGGGCACAGCATCTATAACAAAATAACTGAGATCTTTCAAGTTATTTACATGTACCAGCTTAAAGTGACGTGCCACAGGGTAACTTGGGTCAGAGTTAACAATCGCCCGAAGATGTTGGAGGAATCGATTGTAGACCTGGAGCTTGGTGCTTCCAACATACTGCAATTGGCATGAACATTGCAAAACATAAACAGCATAATCTGTTTTGCACGTAAACATGCCTTTAATTTTAATGGTCTCTTGTTTGAAAGCATCTCTGTATTCCCTAGTGTTACATCCGAACTTGCAAGCTCTGCACGAACTACATTTAAAAAATCCTGTGCGGTTGGAAAGCCAATTAGATGAACAAACTACTTCTGGACTGATTTTAACTAAAATGTCTCTCATGGAGGGAGCCCTTCTAAAAGTGATACCAGGATTTACATCTAATAGAGGTACCGAAGTTATGTCAGTTTTTAAGATTGGCCAGTTAGATTTCAAAATGTTCCTGATCTTACGTTCATGTTTACTATAAGTGGTAATGAATCTAACCTTCATCTCTTCTTTTGGTGGGGTCACTTCTAAGTCAGAAGGGACACTCTCTACTTCTAACATCTGAACGGGGACTCTTTGAGTAAAAAGGATTACTTCATTAAGCGCATCCTTCAAATCACTCTCTTTGTAACCACGTATTAAGAATCTCTGAAAAGATTCATTAAGACATTTATCCAAATCCTGTTCACTGTTACAAATACGTCGAATCCTCAAAAACTCCCCATAGGGGATGTTTTTAATCAAATGATGAGGATGAGCACTGGAGGCATGAAGGATGGAGTTTCCAATTCAACTCATTATTGCCAATATTGCTCACAAACTGTTCTGCACTGTCTTTTGTCCCCTGCCAAATTATGAACACGTCATCTATGAAGCGCCAAGGATGGACCATCCCCGTATCCAGACTTCCATCAACAAACAGGGCGCCACCCAGGACACACTCCTCCCACCAGCCCACGTGTAAACACGCGTAGCTGGGGGAGAAGCATGCAGCCATGGCCACACCCCGTAATTGTTGATACAACTCATTATTAAAGAGGTAAAAGTTATTCTGAAGACAAAGGGTAATCATTTTCACCAACATTTTGTTGTGTTCATAAAAACTGATGTTACGTTTAGATAAAAAATGCTGAATAGCAAGCAATCCATCCTCATGTTTAATAGAGGTATATAGAGAGCAAATATCCATTACAATGAACTGGTAATTCGGCCTCCAAGTAACCTCCTTCAATTTACTTAAAAAATGACTCGCGTCTCTAATATAGGATGGCAATGATTCCATATGGCCATGGAGAAAAAAATCTACATATTTTGAAACAGACTCTAGTAAACTGTTTTGCACTGAAATGATAGGATGCCCTGGTATAGGGGAAACTCCTTTATGTATTTTAGGAAGTAAATACAAAGTAGGAATGATGGGGTGGTCATTTTTCAAGAATAAATACTCATTTTTGGACAATAGACCCTCCCGTTTCCACTGCGCTAATTCCTTTTGTACTTGTTCCTTAACCTTATTGATTTCATTAAATGAGGCTTTCCTATAACATGACAAATCATTCCGTTGTTTTTCTGCTTCTAACATATACATGTCTCTAGGCCATAAAACAATATTGCCCCCCTTGTCCGCCTTGTTCACGATAATATTACCATGCTCTTTTATCTTGCGCATAAGTGATGGATAACGTAGTTCAGCATAGCTTCTACGTTTATGCTTTTTGGCAATAGATTTATTTAGGTCCTTCAAGTCTTCTACCATGCAGTCATTAAACACGTCTATTGCGTCCCTAGGCATCATAGTGACGAATGTGGAGCGCGGCTTAAAAGGACTAATGGCTCTACTACCACCCGCTGTCCCCATAGATTCTAGGACAGTCTGAGTTGACAAAGGGGGTACATTATCAGAGTCAACAATTGCATGCACAGTTTTCAGCAATGGGACACCAGAAGATAATAGCTGCTTACTCGGAAGGGAATCAGACAATACAGTGTTTGCAGTGCTCGTAATTTTATTCAATTTGTGGTATTTCATAAGTTTCAGCTTACGTATGAACTTAAATACATCTATCCTAGATTGGATGTATTTGAAATCATTCTTCGGGCAAAAGGATAAACCAAGTGATAAAAGTTGGGTTTCAGCTATATCTAAATTCAAATCGGTGAGATTGATAACAGTATTATCAGTCACTGTATTAATGAAAGAGGTGGAGTTTACAACATTTGAGGTGCTCCCCTTCCTTTTTTCTTTTTGTTCGTGTAGCCTCCTCTGTTTCCTCCTTTCTTTGCGGCATTTATTTCGCTGTTTTCGTTTTTCCCTACCGGTGGAGATCTTGGTCTTCGTGTTTGCCACCTGTCCTCTATCATAAACCCAAAATCCTCCGTTAGGGTAAAGCCACTCAGTGTAGAGGAATGGCCTGTTGTTAAACTTATCTCATCCGATTCTACGCAGCTCAATACGGAGCTCACATCCGTATCAGAGCTCTCGGAGTGTTCCACAGATTGTACTGGAAAGGTAACATTCATACTGCTTGGGGCTTTTGCTGTTAGTGCTTGTCTTTTTACATTCTCAAATTTCTTAGCAAAAGTGAAGATACGCCTCTGTTCATAATCTGCTCGATCTCTAGCAAATTTAAAAACTTTCCGGGTCTTAATGGTGTTTTCATGCTTTTCAAGGCGCTTCTTAATATCTTCCTTTGTTTTAGCAATTAAATCTTTTTGCTCCATAATATCAAGTTCATTATTGAGTACATCGATTTGGCGTAAAATGCCAAGTCTATCAATCTCTGCATATTTAATGAGCATGCACACCATGTTCATCAATGCCTCTAAGTTATTATTCGCCCATTCCTTCAGCGTGAGAGGGTTGGGGTTCTCAAAAGTTGGAGCAATGAGAACCCTCAACCCTCGCGGTACCCTGCCAACCTCCTTGTACTTTTCTAAAGACTTCTTTTCCCACCATTTGGTGAGTTCAGTCCTTTGTAGCTTTTCCAGCTTTTTTAGTTTACTTTTAACATCGTTATTGTCAGATGTAGCACCCACACTTTTGACTGTAACAGTAGTTTCTGGTAAATTCATAAATAGGGCATCAGCCACTAACTCGCGGTCTCTGATTACTTCCGCCGCCATTGCTTAACAAGCAAAATTATCAATGGAGAAATAAACAGTGTAGCACGTTTTTGGGATCGAAAATTGTTCGTAACTCCAAATCCCAAACCAAATTGGTACGCAATCTCCTCACCCGTGAAGTCCTTTTGATGTAGTCGCGCTGCCGATGGTTCACCTCCAAGGCGCCCACGAAGCTCACTGAGAGCCCTGCGACTCCTGACGATCTCCAGGCGCCAGCGAAGAACTTCCACCGCCGCGCTTCACCAAATACTTTCGAGGTCACGGGGGGATATATATATATCAAGTAGAATTCAGGAAAAACACCTCCACACTTGACCAAGATTTCAGATTCCAACTAATCACTTGGAAGACAGTATCACTGGAGGGTGTCAGCCTCTATTTGATATTCATGGACCTGAAAACTGCCTTCGACCTCGTGCCTAGACCCAAATTGTGGGGGGTTCTAAGAGATATGGGGATCCCTTCCTATCTACTTGATATCCTGATCAAGTTGCATGATGACACCTATGCTAAAGTTAGATGTGGAAGGGGAGGAGGACTAACCAGCAGGCTCCCAGTTAGCAGAGGTGTAAGACAGGGCTGTGTGCTTGCACTGACCCTGTTTTGCCTCTTTGTCAACGCACTAATCCCACTTCTGGCTGAGGTCGCAAACAACGATGCCCCAAAGTTAGCAAACACCAAGGTGGCAGCACTGATGTTTGCTGACGATACCCTCCTCTTATCAAAGACACCCATGGGTATCCAGAGGTTATTGGACAGTTTCTCTTCATTTTGTAACACTAGGGAACTGGCGATTAATACTATTAAAACCAAATTTATGATCGTCAATCCTCCTAAGACAACATGCCCCAATCCACAATTGAATGGAATCTCTCTGGAAAGGGTGTCTGTCTTTGAATACCTTGGCGTTACCCTTTCAGAAGATATGCAGTGGGCACCCCAAACAGCCAAAGCAAAGCTTAAGCTATCTTAGATTGCTGGGAGCATAGCCAAACTAGCCAGGGAATCATCTTTTAAACCGTTGGTCCCGCGCTTGAAATGTACAGGGCTCAAGCGCGTGGAGCAACTCTGTATGGGGCAGAACTATGGGGGCACTGTTCATCCTCTACCCTAGCTGTAGTCGAGAATAGATTTCTAAGACAAATAACGGGTCTCCCAGTAGGTACCCCGCTAATTCCTTTACGACTAGATTTGGGTATTTCACCGATTGAAGACGAGATCGCCCTAAAACCCTTAACCTTTTGGCGAAGACTCTGGGCAACCCCCGAACTAGTATCTTACCAGGCTGAAATAAATGAGCTTCTATCCTACCCGGGTTTGCTGAAAAGGGTTCCTTGGTTCGCCCATGTGAAGCATGAGTGTAAAAAGCTTGGTAAACCATATTTGTGGAGCACTCCAGGGGCTATTAGCCCCTTAGTTCCCCGTGCTCTATTACCAAGGACTTATCGCACCCTAAAGCTCGAAGCCATGCACACAAATCCCAAACTGGGCTCCCTTACAACACAGTTTCTTGCAGTGAAGGATAACTACGAACTTGAAATTTTTCTGGATGACATCCTCCCCCAGGTTGCAAGTTAATTGTATGCCTAGTTCAGATATAGCACTTTACCTGCACATGCTGTTACTAACAAATGGGCTGGTCAGAAAGAGGAGGGATGCCCAGTATTTATTACACAAAAGGAAACAGAAATGCATGTTTTATTTTCTGTCCCGGTTACCAAAAATCGAGGCGCTACTGGCTTGTACAGCTTTGTCGGAATCTGGGTTTCAAGCATTGCAGGGAGCCTTTTCGGGTTTTAAAATACGATACATCGAAACCCATTGTGTTTGCTGTTTCACGTTACCTAAATACAATGTGGCGAAGGAGATGGGCTTTTACTGAAAAGGGTAAAAATCATAAAATGCATATCGGCAGTACATTTTTGTATAATGTGATCACCATGTGACCAGTTTCTGCTAGATATTGATTTTGTTTTTATATCACTGTGTATATATAAGTATTCTTGATGAATCTGATTTTATTGTAAATAGTGTAATTTCTAAATTATTTATTGAAATATTGCTGCTATTTCTGTAGCAGTTGCCGTTTGCATCATATTAATTGATATAATCCCTCCCTGCTGCCCCATTCTTCTGTCTCCCTTCCTCCCTCCCCAGCTGCCTGGTAAAATGTTTGGATATGATTTAAAATTAGAAATTGTATTACTATATGGAGTGTTTTTAAGCACGGTATGAATTTCCTAAATATGTATGTTATTTTGTGCTGTATCCACTTTTTATGGTCCTAGTGACCGAAATAAAAGTTTTTGAAACGAAATATATGTGTATATATATATATATATATATATATATATATATATATATATATATATATATATATATATATATATATATATATATATTCGCTGAAAGGTTTCACAATCGTTATAGTTAGGAATGAGCATTTAAAAAACCTTTGAAATTCACAGAAAAAACCATAGGTTTCACATTTGTTATAGTTAGGAATTAGCATTTAAAAAACCTTTGAAATTCACTGAAAAAACCATAGGTTTCACACCAGTTATAGTTAGCTGAACATTTTACTCATACAAAACCATTGAAATTCCAATGTTATAGTTAGTTGGACTCACTATAACTCGCGCGCCCGCAATCCACTGCTGATGATGTCACATATTACATCATTCATGAAATGGTCAGTGACATCACTGATGACATCTCAAATGACATCACTGATGGCATCACTGATGACATCTCAAATGACATCACTGATGACATCATCCAGTAAATGTGTGTTCCTGTAAATTAAAAATTAAAAATGTGTTTAACATATTGTAGAATGAGTGTATGCATGAGTGTTTGGATAATGGATTTAGTAGGTGCGTGACTGACTGTATGTGTGGGAGATTAAATGTGTCTTCCTGAATGCATGGGTTAGTGACTAAAAACTGTTAGAATGTGTGCATCATTATGTCTGTTGTTGTGTAACTTGCTGCATGTATTGATTAGTAGCTATATGACTGGCTATATGGGTTAATGATTGGTAACCCAAGTATTTGTATGTGGGGGTGAGTGTGAGTGGAGGTGGCTGGGAGGTGTGTGACTGTGTGGATAGATGTGTGAGCAGTTGATTCACTTGGTGTATGGATTCAAGAGTGCATGAGGAAACAGCTGTATAGGCGGTTTACTGTGTGCATGGGTGTGTTGGTGACTGAATGGATATCTCAGTGCTACATGTCCAAGTAAGTACATATGTAAAACACAGTGCATGTGAGAGTTGTCATATATAAATGACTATATATAAGAGCCTGTGATTGTATAAGTGACTGTATCTATCAATATGTACTTGTATCAGTGATTGTAAAAGACAGTAAGTATGTGTTAGTCTATGTTTAAATAAGCAAGGTTTTGTGTGTATAACTGTATAGTTGTGGAAATGGAACTGTGATTGATTCTTTACATGACTAACTAGGTGTGTGAGTAACTCCATGGATGAGTGGCAGTGTGTGAGTTTCTGTATAGGTGTATGAGTGCATATGTTGGTCTTGTATTGATGAGTGACTGTATGTATGAAAGATTGTATGGGTGAATGAGTGGATGTGTGTGTAGACCTAGAAATCAGTGAGTGCGTATGTGGTAAGTGGTTTTACTGTGTCAATGATTTCAGGAATGGTAGTTTGTATTTAACACTGGGAGTATCATAGGTTAGATTAGAGTGTGAGGAAGTGTATTGTATTATCACATGGATGATGTCATCAGTGATGTCATCAGTGATGTCATTTGAGATGTCATCAGTGATGTCATCAGTCATGTCATTTGAGATGTCATCAGTGATGTCACTGACCATGTCATGAATGATGTAATATGTGACATCATCAGCAGTGGATTGGGGGCGCGCGAGTTATAGTGAGTCCAACTAACTATAACGTGGGAATTTCAATGGTTTTGTATGAGTAAAATGTTCAGCTAACTATAACTGGTGTGAAACCTATGGTTTTTTCAGTGAATTTCAAAGGTTTTTTTAAATGCTAATTCCTAACTATAACAAATGTGAAACCTATGGTTTTTTCTGTGAATTTCAAAGGTTTTTTAAATGCTAATTCCTAACTATAACGATTGTGAAACCTCTGGTTTTTTCAGTGAATATCAAAGGTTTTTTAAAAGCTAATACCTTTGTATATCGAGTTTGTAACCTACGATTTTTAGTGGTTTTTTTTATTAGCTGTTTTGTATAACTATTAATTAATATTATTTAAAAAAAAATTATTTGTTCAATGTATTTTTCTTTTTTTTAATCATTTTTTCCCGGGGCGCTCAGGGTGCGCGCACCGTTAAGCTTACCCGTATCATTTTGACTTGGGGCGCTCAGGGTGCGTGCACCGGTAAGCTCTCCCGAGAGCGCTATTTCTACGTTCGTAAAAAAAAATATGTATAAAAACTAAATAATAATGCAAGACGTTCAGTACCATACTTATAAAAGTAGTATTTTTGATTTTCAGAATGGAAATGATTTTGCATTTCCGTAAAGCTAGCAAAACGTCATTTAGACGCGCCGCGTAAGCGCCCACGGAAGCGCCCACGTTCGTGCTGCGTAAGCGCTCCCGGAAGCGCTCCGGTGCGCGCAGCGTAAGCGCGTCAAGTCATGTGACCTTAAATTAACACTTTTCATTGGTTGCTAACAGTTTTTTTTACAAAGAATGAAAACCTCACCCATTTCCTTCACTTCTTCTTTCACTTTTGTGACTGCAAGACCTGTTTTTTCCTGCTCAACCTTTTTGGGATTATAATGGCTGCTAGACCCAGCAGTAGCAGTGAGGACTCGGATGGGTTCAGAAGAAGAGGCTCCTCAGCCTAGGGTAAAGGAGCACTTCATTTGGAAATTTTTCACAATACCAGCAGATAAAAAAAAAGGTGAATGCTCCAAAGGTGGAGTGCAAAATTTGCAACACTGTCCTTTCACGGGATGACCCTACAAGGAAATACAGTTTTGGAAATTCAACCATGATTCGGCACGTTCAGAGGAGGCACCCCCAGAACTATGCCCGGGAGTATGTCAGAGCTCTGGCACGAGATGCTCCAAGGGATGGTGCTTCGACTTCGACTGGAGGACCAACTGCATCATCGGTGAGGGGGCGACCTGAACAGCTGATTCCAAATATTCAGCCTGTTTTTGATGGCATCACCATCAAATGTAAAGACTGTGACGAACTACTTTGTGACGGTGAACAAAGTATTATGAACATTGTCCGAACAAGAGAAAACCACCGCTGCCGTCCCCACCCCTAATTTTTACTCTTTTTTTGCTCCTGTTGAGCAGTTTGACATTCCCTGTTTTTGTTTTTGTTGAGAAAAAACCAAAAAAAGAAGAAAAAAAAAGTTCTTTTAAGAACTACCTCCAATTCTCAAAAAAGAGCTGTATTCTTAAAAAATTCAAAAAGAGTAACTGAAGGAACGGGGGTGTGGAAGGGTAAGAAAAGAGCAGTGATGTTGAGGAAAGAGTGGAGATACAGACTGGATAAAGGCAAGTGAGTGTGAGACAAGGTGAGTAAGGGAGTGAAGAGACAGAGAAAGTGAAAGAAAAAGTGAGAGTAGAGGACTGAGTGAGGGAGGAAAGAAACATAAGTGAGGGAGTGTGGCTGTGTTATAGGGAGTGAGCGTGATAGAAGAGGAGTGACAGACTAAGTGGTCAGAGAGAATGAGGGTAACAGAGAGAGAATGAGGGAAGGGGAGTGTAGAAGTAAGAGGACAGAGGGAGTAAGAGTTAGTGAAGTGGAGTAAGGAGAGTAAGGGAAGAGAAAAGAGTGAAGGAGCGAAGGATGGGAAGAGAGAGGAAGGGAAGTAAAGGAGAAGGTTTCAAAGAAGGTGACTGTGGGAGTATGGCTGAGTTATAGGGAGTGAGCGTGACAGAAGAGGAGTGAGAGACTAAAGGGACGGAGAGAATGAGGCTAACAGAGAGAGAATGAGGGAAGGGGAGTGTAGAAGTAAGAGGACAGAGGGAGTAAG
Source organism: Lissotriton helveticus (assembly GCF_964261635.1). Lineage (NCBI taxonomy): Eukaryota > Metazoa > Chordata > Amphibia > Caudata > Salamandridae > Lissotriton > Lissotriton helveticus. Next base: position 999,096,750 of record NC_136067.1, read on the forward strand.
AGAAGGAATTAGTGAAGTGGAGTAAGGAGAGTAACGGAAGGGAAAACAGTGAAGGAGTGAAAGGAGGGAAGAAGAGGAAGCAAAGTAAAGGAGAATGTCTGAAAGAAGGTGAGTGTGGGAGTATGGCTCAGTTATAGGGAGTGAGCGTGATAGAAGAGGAGTGAGAGACTAAGAGGACTGAGAGAATGAGGGTAACAGAGAGAGAGTGAGAGAAGGGGAGTGAGTAAGTTAGAGGACAGAGGGATTGAGAGAAGGAGTTACTGAAGTGGAGTAAAAGGAGTAAGGGAAGGGAAAAGAGTGAAGGAGTGAAGGATGGGAAGATAGAGGAAGGGAAGTAAAGGAGAAGGTTTCAAAGAAGGTGACTGTGGGAGTATGGCTGTGTTATAGGGAGTGGGCTTGACAGAAGAGGAGTGAGAGACTAAAGGGACGGAGAGAATGAGGCTAACAGAGAGAGAATGAGGGAAGGGGAGTGTAGAAGTAAGAGGACAGAGGTAGTAAGAGAAGGAATTAGTGAAGTGGAGTAAGGAGAGTAAGGGAAGGGAAAACAGTGAAGGAGTGAAGGAAGGGAAGAGAGAGGAAGGAAAGTAAAGGAGAAGGTCTGAAAGAAGGTGGGTGTGGGAGTATGGCTCAGTTATAGGGAGTGAGCGTGATAGAAGAGGAGTGAGAGACTAAGAAGACGGAGAGAATGGGGGTAACAGAGAGAGAGTGAGAGAAGGGGAGTGAGTAAGTTAGAGGACAGAGGACTTGAGAGAAGGAGTTACTGAAGTGGAGTAAGGGGAGTAAGGGAAGGGAAAAGAGTGAAGGAGCGAAGGATGGGAAGAGAGAGGAAGGGAAGTAAAACAGGAGAGCTGAAAGAAAGTGAGTGTGGGAGTGTGGTTGAGTTATAGGGAGTGAGCGTGACAGAAGAGGAGTGAGAGACTAACAGGACGGAGAGAATGAGGCTAACAGAGAGAGAATGAGGGAAGGGGAGTGTAGAAGTAAGAGGACAGAGGGAGTAAGAGAAGGAATTAGTGAAGTGGAGTAAGGAGAGTAAGGGAAGGGAAAACAGTGAAGGAGTGAAGGAAGGGAAGAGAGAGGAAGGAAAGTAAAGGAGAAGGTCTGAAAGAAGGTGAGTGTGGGAGTATGGCTCAGTTATAGGGAATGAGCGTGATAGAAGAGGAGTGAGAGACTAACAGGACGGAGAGAATGAGGCTAACAGAGAGAGAATGAGGGAAGGGGAGTGTAGAAGTAAGAGGACAGAGGGAGTAAGAGAAGGAATTAGTGAAGTGGAGTAAGGAGAGTAAGGGAAGGGAAAACAGTAAAGGAGTGAAGGAAGGGAAGAGAGAGGAAGGAAAGTAAAGGAGAAGGTCTGAAAGAAGGTGAGTGTGGGAGTATGGCTCAGTTATAGGGAGTGAGCGTGATAGAAGAGGAGTGAGAGACTAAGAGGACGGAGAGAATGAGGCTAACGGAGAGAGAATGAGGGAAGGGGAGTGTAGAAGTAAGAGGACAGAGGGAGTAAGAGAAGGAATTAGTGAAGTGGAGTAAGGGGAGTAAGGGAAGGGAAAAGAGAAAAGGAGCAAACGAAGGAAAGAGACAGGAAGGAAAGTAAAGGTTAAGGTCTGAAAGAAGGTGAGTGTGGGAGTATGGCTCAGTTATAGGGAGTGAGCGTGATAGAAGAGGAGTGAGAGACTAAGAGGACGTAGAGAATGGGGGTAACAGAGAGAGAGTGAGAGAAGGGGAGTGAGTGAGTAAGTTAGAGGACAGAGGAATTGAGAGAAGGAGTTACTGAAGTGGAGTAAGGGGAGTAAGGTAAGGGAAAAGAGTGAAGGAGCGAAGGATGGGAAGAGAGAGGAAGGGAAGTAAAACAGGAGAGCTGAAAGAAAGTGAGTGTGGGAGTGTGGTTGAGTTATAGGGAGTGAGCGTGACAGAAGAGGAGTGAGAGACTAAAGGGACGGAGAGAATGAGGCTAACAGAGAGAGAATGAGGGAAGGGGAGTGTAGAAGTAAGAGGACAGAGGTAGTAAGAGAAGGAATTAGTGAAGTGGAGTAAGGAGAGTAAGGGAAGGGAAAACAGTGAAGGAGTGAAGGAAGGGAAGAGAGAGGAAGGAAAGTAAAGGAGAAGGTCTGAAAGAAGGTGGGTGTGGGAGTATGGCTCAGTTATAGGGAGTGAGCGTGATAGAAGAGGAATGAGAGACTAAGAAGACGGAGAGAATGGGGGTAACAGAGAGAGAGTGAGAGAAGGGGAGTGAGTAAGTTAGAGGACAGAGGACTTGAGAGAAGGAGTTACTGAAGTGGAGTAAGGGGAGTAAGGGAAGGGAAAAGAGTGAAGGAGCGAAGGATGGGAAGAGAGAGGAAGGGAAGTAAAACAGGAGAGCTGAAAGAAAGTGAGTGTGGGAGTGTGGTTGAGTTATAGGGAGTGAGCGTGACAGAAGAGGAGTGAGAGACTAACAGGACGGAGAGAATGAGGCTAACAGAGAGAGAATGAGGGAAGGGGAGTGTAGAAGTAAGAGGACAGAGGGAGTAAGAGAAGGAATTAGTGAAGTGGAGTAAGGAGAGTAAGGGAAGGGAAAACAGTGAAGGAGTGAAGGAAGGGAAGAGAGAGGAAGGAAATTAAAGGAGAAGGTCTGAAAGAAGGTGAGTGTGGGAGTATGGCTCAGTTATAGGGAATGAGCGTGATAGAAGAGGAGTGAGAGACTAACAGGGCGGAGAGAATGAGGCTAACAGAGAGAGAATGAGGGAAGGGGAGTGTAGAAGTAAGAGGACAGAGGGAGTAAGAGAAGGAATTAGTGAAGTGGAGTAAGGAGAATAAGGGAAGGGAAAACAGTAAAGGAGTGAAGGAAGGGAAGAGAGAGGAAGGAAAGTAAAGGAGAAGGTCTGAAAGAAGGTGAGTGTGGGAGTATGGCTCAGTTATAGGGAGTGAGCGTGATAGAAGAGGAGTGAGAGACTAAGAGGACGGAGAGAATGAGGCTAACGGAGAGAGAATGAGGGAAGGGGAGTGTAGAAGTAAGAGGACAGAGGGAGTAAGAGAAGGAATTAGTGAAGTGGAGTAAGGGGAGTAAGGGAAGGGAAAAGAGAAAAGGAGCAAACGAAGGAAAGAGACAGGAAGGAAAGTAAAGGTTAAGGTCTGAAAGAAGGTGAGTGTGGGAGTATGGCTCAGTTATAGGGAGTGAGCGTGATAGAAGAGGAGTGAGAGACTAAGAGGACGTAGAGAATGGGGGTAACAGAGAGAGAGTGAGAGAAGGGGAGTGAGTGAGTAAGTTAGAGGACAGAGGAATTGAGAGAAGGAGTTACTGAAGTGGAGTAAGGGGAGTAAGGTAAGGGAAAAGAGTGAAGGAGCGAAGGATGGGAAGAGAGAGGAAGGGAAGTAAAACAGTAGAGCTGAAAGAAAGTGAGTGTGGGAGTGTGGTTGAGTTATAGGGAGTGAGCGTGACAGAAGAGGAGTGAGAGACTAACAGGACGGAGAGAATGAGGCTAACAGAGAGAGAATGAGGCAAGGGGAGTGTAGAAGTAAGAGGACAGAGGGAGTAAGAGAAGGAATTAGTGAAGTGGAGTAAGGGTAGGGAAAAGAGAAAAGGAGCAAACGAAGGAAAGAGACAGGAAGGAAAGTAAAGGTTAAGGTCTGAAAGAAGGTGATTGTGGGAGTATGGCTCAGTTATAGGGAGTGAGCGTGATAGAAGAGGAGTGAGAGACTAAGAGGACGGAGAGAATGGGGGTAACAGAGAGAGAGTGAGAGAAGAGGAGTGAGTAAGTTAGAGGACAGAGGAATTGAGAGAAGGAGTTACTGAAGTGGAGTAAGGCGAGTAAGGGAAGGGAAAAGAGTGAAGGAGCGAAGGATGGGAAGAGAGAGGAAGGGAAGTAAAACAGGAGAGCTGAAAGAAAGTGAGTGTGGGAGTGTGGCTGAGTTATAGGGAGTGAGAGTGACAGAAGAGGAGTGAGAGACTAACAGGACGGAGAGAATGAGGCTAACAGAGAGAGAATGAGGGAAGGGGAGTGTAGAAGTAAGAGGACAGAGGGAGTAAGAGAAGGAGTTAGTGAAGTGGAGTAAGGAGAGTAAGGGAAGAGAAAAGAGTGAAGGAGCAAAAGAAGGAAAGAGACAGGAAGGAAAGTAAAGGTTAAGATCTCAAAGAAGGTGACTGTGGGAGTATGGCTGAGTTATAGGGAGTGAGCGTGACAGAAGAGGAGTGAGAGACTAAGAGGACGTAGAGAATGGGGGTAACAGAGAGAGAGTGAGAGAAGGGGAGTGAGTGAGTAAGTTAGAGGACAGAGGAATTGAGAGAAGGAGTTACTGAAGTGGAGTAAGGGGAGTAAGGTAAGGGAAAAGAGTGAAGGAGCGAAGGATGGGAAGAGAGAGGAAGGGAAGTAAAACAGGAGAGCTGAAAGAAAGTGAGTGTGGGAGTGTGGTTGAGTTATAGGGAGTGAGCGTGACAGAAGAGGAGTGAGAGACTAACAGGACGGAGAGAATGAGGCTAACAGAGAGAGAATGAGGGAAGGGGAGTGTAGAAGTAAGAGGACAGAGGGAGTAAGAGAAGGAGTTAGTGAAGTGGAGTAAGGAGAGTAAGGGAAGAGAAAAGAGTGAAGGAGCAAAAGAAGGAAAGAGACAGGAAGGAAAGTAAAGGTTAAGATCTCAAAGAAGGTGACTGTGGGAGTATGGCTGAGTTATAGGGAGTGAGCGTGACAGAAGAGGAGTGAGAGACTAAGAGGACGTAGAGAATGGGGGTAACAGAGAGAGAGTGAGAGAAGGGGAGTGAGTGAGTAAGTTAGAGGACAGAGGAATTGAGAGAAGGAGTTACTGAAGTGGAGTAAGGGGAGTAAGGTAAGGGAAAAGAGTGAAGGAGCGAAGGATGGGAAGAGAGAGGAAGGGAAGTAAAACAGGAGAGCTGAAAGAAAGTGAGTGTGGGAGTGTGGTTGAGTTATAGGGAGTGAGCGTGACAGAAGAGGAGTGAGAGACTAACAGGACGGAGAGAATGAGGCTAACAGAGAGAGAATGAGGCAAGGGGAGTGTAGAAGTAAGAGGACAGAGGGAGTAAGAGAAGGAATTAGTGAAGTGGAGTAAGGGTAGGGAAAAGAGAAAAGGAGCAAACGAAGGAAAGAGACAGGAAGGAAAGTAAAGGTTAAGGTCTGAAAGAAGGTGATTGTGGGAGTATGGCTCAGTTATAGGGAGTGAGCGTGATAGAAGAGGAGTGAGAGACTAAGAGGACGGAGAGAATGGGGGTAACAGAGAGAGAGTGAGAGAAGAGGAGTGAGTAAGTTAGAGGACAGAGGAATTGAGAGAAGGAGTTACTGAAGTGGAGTAAGGGGAGTAAGGGAAGGGAAAAGAGTGAAGGAGCGAAGGATGGGAAGAGAGAGGAAGGGAAGTAAAACAGGAGAGCTGAAAGAAAGTGAGTGTGGGAGTGTGGCTGAGTTATAGGGAGTGAGCGTGACAGAAGAGGAGTGAGAGACTAACAGGACGGAGAGAATGAGGCTAACAGAGAGAGAATGAGGGAAGGGGAGTGTAGAAGTAAGAGGACAGAGGGAGTAAGAGAAGGAGTTAGTGAAGTGGAGTAAGGAGAGTAAGGGAAGAGAAAAGAGTGAAGGAGCAAAAGAAGGAAAGAGACAGGAAGGAAAGTAAAGGTTAAGATCTCAAAGAAGGTGACTGTGGGAGTATGGCTGAGTTATAGGGAGTGAGCGTGACAGAAGAGGAGTGAGAGACTAAAGGGACGGAGAGAATGAGGCTAACACAGAGAGAATGAGGGAAGGGGAGTGTAGAAGTAAGAGGACAGAGGGAGTAAGAGAAGGAATTAGTGAAGTAGAGTAAGGAGAGTAAGGGAAGGGAAAACAGTGAAGGAGTGAAGGAAGGGAAGAGAGAGGAAGGAAAGTAAAGGAGAAGGTCTGAAAGAAGGTGAGTGTGGGAGTATGGCGCAGTTATAGGGAATGAGCGTGATAGACGAGGAGTGAGAGACTAAGAGGATGGAGAGAATGGGGGTAACAGAGAGAGAGTGAGAGAAGGGGAGTGAGTAAGTTAGAGGACAGAGGAATTGAGAGAAGGAGTTACTGAAGTGGAGTAAGGGGAGTAAGGGAAGGGAAAAGAGTGAAGGAGCGAAGGATGGGAAGAGAGAGGAAGGGAAGTAAAGGAGAAGGTCTCAAAGAAGGTGACTGTGGGAGTATGGCTGTGTTATAGGGAGTGGGCTTGACAGAAGAGGAGTGAGAGACTAAAGGGACGGAGAGAATGAGGCTAACAGAGAGAGAATGAGGGAAGGGGAGTGTAGAAGTAAGAGGACAGAGGGAGTAAGAGAAGGAATTAGTGAAGTGGAGTAAGGAGAGTAAGGGAAGGGAAAACAGTGAAGGAGTGAAGGAAGGGAAGAGAGAGGAAGGAAATTAAAGGAGAAGGTCTGAAAGAAGGTGAGTGTGGGAGTATGGCTCAATTATAGGGAGTGAGAGTGATAGAAGAGGAGTGAGAGACTAAAAGGACGGAGAGAATGGGGGTAACAGAGAGAGAGTGAGAGAAGGGGAGTGAGTAAGTTAGAGGACAGAGGAATTGAGAGAAGGAGTTACTGAAGTGGAGTAAGGGGAGTAAGGGAAGGGAAAAGAGTGAAGGAGCGAAGGAAGGGAAGAGAGAGGAAGGGAAGTAAAACAGGAGAGCTGAAAGAAAGTGAGTGTGGGAGTGTGGCTGAGTTATAGGGAGTGAGCGTGACAGAAGAGGAGTGAGAGACTAACAGGACGGAGAGAATAAGGCTAACAGAGAGAGAATGAGGGAAGGGGAGTGTAGAAGAAAGAGGACAGAGGGAGTAAGAGAAGGAGTTAGTGAAGTGGAGTAAGGAGAGTAAGGGAAGGAAAAAGAGTGAAGGAGCGAAGGAAGGGAAGAGAGAGGAAGGGAAGTAAAACAGGAGAGCTCAAACAAAGTGAGTGTGGGAGTGTGGCTGAGTTATAGGGAGTGAGAAATGTCCAGCTAACTATAACTCCCCTGAAACCTATGTTTTTTTCTTAATTCAAAACCAAACTGCACATTTTAATTGGTTGTACATTTGAACACTTTGAAACTCACATAACATTCACCCATCCCCCTGTGCTCATTCCCCTGTTACCATGGTAACTCCCTCCTAACCCAGCACACAGTTCAGAAGTTCATCATACTATGTTGCAAAAGAATCCATCAAGGGTGTTTGACGTCTCAATGTACTAGCTAATCAAATGCAATGTTTCTTTAAATGACTTTTTCTCAACCATTGAAATTACTTCTTTGGAAAAAAAAGCATGCACCCTAATTTTCAGTGGTGAATTTTAAGAAAGCACCAATCATTTCTTGTTTTTCAAGTGCACTGAATCTCAATCACTTTTTTTCATAACTCCTACTTTCAAACTGCCATTTCATTTCCACAACTCATCTGAATACAAGCACATCTACCTTCAAGATGCCAAAAGTCTGGTTTGTGGGTCATAGCTTTGTTCACTGGAGTGAAAGGTATGCAGCTAATAGAGGTATTTACAACCTTGATTTACCAAATGTGGACATTGTGTGGATTGGACAGAGAGGATTAAGATGCCACCAATTGATACCATTGGTAAAATCCTTTATGCATCTTCCACAGCCTGACCTTATAATTGTGCACTGTGGTGGAAATGACCTAGGCACTTTGACTGGGGTAGGTCTGGAAATGCTTTTAAAGGACACCTTTGGGCAATTGATGTCACTTTTTCCAAAAACTGCCTTGGTATTTTCTAATATATGCCAAAGGCAAAAATGGAACTGGTCCAACCAATTTTGTCCACAGATTGAGAAAGCAAGGAAACATGTGAATAAATCTGTTTCTGCTTTCCTCAGAGACTATGGTATGGGTTCCATTTACCACAACAACTTGCGTTACAACATGCAAGGCATCTATAGGAGAGATGGTGTGCATTTTACAGATGAGGGGAATAGAGTTTTCCTCTTGAAAATAAGACTCTACATTGGTACCTACTTGTAGGTACAAAAAACACCCACATAACACAACAGCTCTTTTCAGAGCTACCCTACCTCTAAGCACTCAAAATTATTTTTTACTCTATTTTCTTGCACTATTTTTCCCCGTGGTGCGCTCAGGGTGCGCGTACCGGAGAGCGCACCTGGAAGCGCACCCAGCGCTTACCCCGTGAAAATCCCCCCCCCCCATTTTTTTTTTGAAATTCAGGGTCCTTCTAGGCCCCCGTCAGAAAACCTAGGGGGTCAGGGGGTGTCTACTCTGCCCCATTTTAATTATTTACCCATTTCTTTTTCACCTCTTGTGTCTCGATTCTACCGAGACACAAGATGGCGGACTCTCCGGACTGTTTAGAATGTTGACAGACACCCGCCAGCCAATCAGCTTTCCGCTCGTGCACTCCCGTAGCGCGCCGGGTGCTCTCCCCGGTACGCGTACCGGTGAGCGCTCGTAGCGCGCCTATAGATATATATGTGTTTTTGAAGTTAATTTAAAAAAAAAACACTGGAGCAATTTTCACCAAATATAGCAAAGGCACATCTGCGTACCAGTCCCTACAATGTTGCCAAGTTTGGCATAATTCCATTCAGCGGTTCGGGCTGTAGACTTGTCAGACCGTCCTATGGAAATGAACATGGGGAAAACACATTTTGGGACCCCCCTTTTTTCTCAGCCCCCACTTCACGAATCCCCCCGAAACTTTCAGGGAAGGTCGCCAGTAGGTAGTTATAGTTAGGACGTAGTTTCCATAGGAAATCTGCAACATTTTATTGGGAATAACTTTGGCGCCGGTGGACGAATGTTCGTGAATTTCTCAAATTAGATGGCCCGCTCCGCTCTGCTCCTTCCCTGAAAGTTTGGGGGGGATTCGTCAAGCGGGGGCCGAGATAAAAGGGGGGTCCCAAAACTTGTTTTCTCAATGTTCATTTCCATAGGGCGGTTGGACTCACTTATAGCCCGAACGGCTGAATGGATTCCCACAAAAACTTGGCAAAATTGTAGGGACTGGTAGCCCGATGTGCCTTTGCTATGTCTCAAGATATGTGCTCCAGAGGTTTTTGAGTAATTTAGGTTAAAAAAAATATATATATCTATAAGCGCGCCCCGGTACGCGCACCGGGGAGCGCACCCGGCACGCTACGCGAGTACGCGAGCGGAAAGCTGATTGGCTCTCGGGTGTCTGTCAACATTCCAAACAGTCCGGAGCGGCCGCCATCTTGTGTCTCGGTAGGATCGAGACACAAGAGGTGGCAAAAACAAAGGGGGAAATGACCATAAGGGGGCAGGGTAGACCCCCCCTGACCCCCTAGGTTTGATGTGGGGGCTATAAAAGGGCCCCGCGGGGGGAGTGCTGGGTACGCGCACCGGGGAGCGTACCGGGGAGCGTACCATGGGTCTGCATGATTAAATAAATATATTTGAACCTTTCACAATCATGTCACCTGTTTTACCTCAGAATTATTTTCTTCTCGTTTATCAATGCACTCCACTTCACTTACTCTTTTTCATTTTTTTAAGAACACAGCTCTTTGATGAGAATTGGAGGTAGTTCTGAAAAGAACTTTTTTTTTCTTCTTTTTTTCTTTTTTTAGAACAAAAACAAAAACAGGGAATGGGAAACTGCTCAACAGGAGCAAAAAAACAAAACAAAATTAGGGCTGGAAACGGCAGCGATGGTTATCCAATGCTCGAACCATGAGCAGAACACTTTGTTCCCCATAGCAAAGTAACTTATCACAATATCTGCATTTAATAACGCCTTTATTAAAAGCAGGCTGGATGTTGGGAATCTGCTCTTGTGATTGCTCCCTCCCTGATGCAGTTTGTCCTCCGGTTGAAGTAGAGGCCCCATCACTGGGAGCCTCTCGTGCCAGAGCCCTGACACTTTCCCGGGCAAAGTTCTGGGGGTGCCTCCTCTCCACATGGCGAATCATTGTGGAGTTACCTAATGAATATTTCTTAGTGGGGTCACCCCGTGACAGGACAGTGTGACAAATCCTGCACTCCACTTTTGGAGCATTTACTTTCTTCTGGTCATCAGGAATAGGAAAAAACTTCCAAATAAAATGTTCTTTTACTTTCGGCTGAGGAGCCTCTTCATCAAGAAATTCATTGGAGTCATCTTCACTGCTGGGTGGTCTGGCAGCCATGATAATCCAAGATTTTATTCCCACAAAGATCCGACAGCAAAAAGACAGGTCTTGCAGTCACAAAAGTGAAAGAAGAAGTGAAGGAAATGGGTGGGGATTTCATTCTTTGTTAAAAAAAACTGTTAGGAACCAATGAAAAGAGTTATTTAAGGTCATATGACTTGACGCGCTTACGCTGCGTGCCCCGGAGTGCTTCCGGGGGCGCTTACGCTACGCGCTCCGGAGCGCTTCTGGGGGCGCTCACGCGGCGCGAACGTAGGCGCTTCCGGGTGCGCTTACACTGTGCGTCATAAGACGCATCTCGCGGCTACGCGATACGTCACGATGATGTTTTCGTTTGCGGCAATAGCGCTAACGGGACGCTCACTGGTACGCGCACCAGGGCGTGCCGCAAGACTGCGCTTACCGGTGAGCGCACCGGTACGCGCACCGGGAGCGCTCCAGGGCAAAAAAATATATATATATATATATAAAAAATAGTATTACATAAATATACAATATAGGATTCATTATAAAATAGAAATTAGCTATTAAAAAACCTATGAAATTCACTGAAAAAACCATAGGTTTCACACCAGTTATAGTTAGGAATTAGCATTCAAAAAACCTATTAAATTCACTGAAAAAACCATAGGTTTCACACCAGTTATAGTTAGCTGGAAATTTTACTCGCATAAAACCATTGAAATTCCCACGTTATAGTTAGTTGGACTCACTATAACTTGCGCGTGCAATGCACTGCTGATGACGTCACATATTACATCACTCATGACATGGTCAGTGACATCACTCATGACATCACTGATGACACCATCCTTGTGACAGAGTGACAGACCTCCTTTCACTGTAATGTAACCCTTGAAACACATATTCAAAAATGGAAACTAAAATTTTCAAAAAAATGGAGATACCCATATCAGTTACAACAACCAATTCAATAATTCCAACCTCTATATACACATCCACTCATTCACCAACAGTTCTATATAGTCACTCATACATATACTCACTCATCATATGTAGTGATACACCTATACATCCTCTTACACACCGACAGTCATCCAAAAGATACTCTCACACATACTCACACATGTAAATAAACTATTGAACATCCATTTATTTGCATATACAGTTATACACACACTACCACTTTACTTCTAAGGAAACTTACACATACTTACTCTCTTAAACAATCACTTATAGAAACACATACTAATTTAAACAGGAACTCTTACAATCCCTCACTCTCACATATACTCACTTATATACATCAATATTCACATATACTAGATTAAAACATTTGTAGTTACTGATAAAGACACTAGTGAGACAGTCATTCACTCACTAACACACACATATACACACTCCTCCACCCATAAAGTCCTGCACATATGCATGTGCTAAGTAATACCCCCACCAAACCATACAAACACTCATACTAAGAAAAACATCTAATAACCCATATACATACACATGTAGCTACTCACCAACCCATGCAGCCACTTATACACAAAGTGAAACACTAATACATATATTTCAATATTTAAACATTACTCTCTAATATATGTATTCACTAAGATACACTTAATAAACCAGTTAACCAATAATTTTTTTTTAAACATCCATGCAAACACTTATTTAAACATTTATTCTTCCATCAACTTTTACATATACATATATAACACATATTTATTTTTCAGAAAGACACACATTCACTGGATGGTGTCATCAGTGATGTAATGAGTGATGTCACTGACCATGTCATGAGTGATGTAATATGTGACGTCATCAGCAGTGCATTGCACGCGCAAGTTATAGTGAGTCCAACTAACTATAACGTGGGAATTTCAATGGTTTTATGCGAGTAAAATTACCAGCTAACTATAACTGGTGTGAAACCTATGGTTTTTTCAGTGAATTTAATAGGTTTTTTAAATGCTAATTCCTAACTATAACTGGTGTGAAACCTATGTTTTTTTCAGTTAATATATATATATATATTACCTACTGGCGGTCGCCAGTAGGTAGTTATAGTTAGGACATAGTTTCCATAGGAAATCCGCAACATTCTATTTGGAATAACTTTGGCGCCGGTGGACAAATCTTCGCGAATTTCTCCAAGAAAATGACCTGCTCCGCTCCACTCCTTCCCTGAAAGTTTCGGGGTGATTCGTGAAGCGGGGGCCGAGAAAAAAGGGAGGTCCCAAAACGTGTTTTCCCCATGCAATTTTCCATAGGACCTTTAGCCAGGGCTACAGACCGAACGGCTGAACGGAATTACACCAAATTTGGCAAAAAGGTAGAGTTCTGTTCGCAGATCACGCTTTTTGTTGAGTGGTGTAAATCCGTTCAGTAGTTCCTGAGAAAATCATAAGTATATCTAGAGGAGCTTACCGTACTCTGTACTGTACTCTGTACAGTACGCGTACCTTCCCGCGCACGAGCTGCATGCTGATTGGATGTCAACTGTCTGTCAACACTCCAAACCAGGAAGTGTTGCCAGCCATCTTGTGCCTCGGTAGAACCGAGGCACAAGAAAGCAGAAAACAAATGCGCAAAACACACAAAGGCCTGCTCAGGGGGTCCCACAGGGACCCCCGAGGCCCCCATTTTTTTAAAAGTCGCGGGGAACGTGTACGTACGCATACCCCGTGAAAAAAAAAAAACCCGGTCTGCTCTTTTTAAAATTAGACCCCGGGGGGACCAAATCCCGGGGGCATATTTTAAAAAAAGTGTGGGGGGCCCAATCCCCCCACATTGCCCCAGGGACCACCACCCCCGGGGCAAAGTAATTATTCTAGTGGGGGGGCACACGGCCCCCCGCAGCCCCGGGGACCGCCAACCCGCGGGGCAAAGACATTAATGACGGGGGCCTCTAAGGCCCCCCGAGCCCGGGTGACTGCCACCCCCCCCGGGCTTTGTTACTAAGTATGTGGGGGCTCATGGCCCCCTGCAGCCCCGGGGATCGCCACCCCCCGGGGCTTCGTTTTTTAAATAAAAAAAATAATAAATCTGTGTGGGGGGGGGCTCAAGCCCCCCCACACACCATGGGGACCGCCACCTCCCCGGGGCTCTAATGTGTAAAATAGCGGGGTCCGTGACGGACCCCCCAGCCCCGGGGACCGCCACCCCCCAGGGCCGGCTCCTGCAGTGTCCCGGGGTGCCCACCCGCGGGACACTGCTGTTTGCTATGGTAGGGTGAGAGCCTCGCGGCTCCGGCCCTACCATAGCAAACTGCTTTGATTTTTGAAAGAGAGAGCACGAAACCTGCTCTCTCTTTCAAAAATCAAAGCCGATTGCTTTTCTGCAAGGGGAGCAGCATGTTAGCTGCTCCCCATGCAGAAAAGCAACAGCGGCTCCCGCAGGATGCGGGGAGCCAGCAGGGACCGTGGGGGGCTTGGGGATCCCCCCCATGGTCCCAACGAGGAAAGCCAGGCCCCGGGGGATTGGTCCCTGGGGCCAGAAGTGACCCGGGAGGGGGGCCACGTGGCCCCCTCCCCCCAAAAAATGAAATTTAAAAAAATAAGAACGGCCCGAGGGATGGGGTCCCCGGGGCCTTAAGGGGGCATAGGAGGGGCCACACGGCCCCCTTCCCCGTAAAAAATAAATAAATACAAGAATTGGGGGCAGGCCCTGGGGAATGGGGTCCCCAGGGCCCAAAAAAAAAAGAAAAAGAAGGGGGGCTACACAGCCCCCCTACTTAAAAGTATATATTTTTTTTAAACGGGATCGGGAGGAGGCAAAGCCCACTCCCTGTTTCTCCAGGGTGCACAAACTACTTCCACTTGCATACAGGGGGTGCCTGGGGGCCAACTAGCCCCTTTTTATACCTCTCTGCAACACAGCCCCCTGGGGCATACTGGAGGTTCCTGGTGGGCTAGTTGTCCCCCAGGGACCCCCAGTATGCAAGGGGAATTAGTTCCCCCTCTGAAAAAGCGCCAGGGGGCTGCGTTGCAGAGAGGGGTAAAAAGGGGTGTGGCCTATTACACCTCTCTGCAACGCAGCCCCCTGGTGCACACTGGAGGTTCCTGGTGGGCTAGTTGGCCCCCAGGGACCCTCAGTATGCAAGAGGAATTAGTTCCCCCTCTGCAAACGGGCTGTGTTGCAGAGAGGTGTAATGAGGCCATGCCCCTTTTTACACCTCTCTGCAATGCAGCCCCCTTGCGCATACTGGAGGTTCCTGGTGTGCTAGTTGGCCCCCAGGGACCCCCAGTATGCAAGGGGACTTAATCCCCCGACTTAGAATGCGTTACGGGGCATGTTTGCACAGTGGTGAAGGTAGGGGGCGGGGCTTGTGGTGACATGTGTGCAAACAGGCCCTGTGGCGCGTTTTAGGTTGGTTAATATATTCCTCTTCAATACAGAGGTCCCCTAGGGGCCAACTAGTCCAACGGGTACCTCTAGTAAGTGCCACGGAGCTGCGTTGCAGAGTGTTTAAAAAGGGGGCGTGCCCTCTGAACACCTCTCTGCAACCCAGCTCCCTGGCGCAAACTGGAGGTACCTGATGGGCTAGTTGGCTCACAGGTGACCTCTGGATTGAAGAGGAATATATTCCCCAACCTAAAACGCGCTACAGGGCGTGTTTGCACACATGTCTCCTCAGGCCCCGCCCCTTTCTTCACTATTGAGCGAAATATTCCTCTAAAATCAGCCGAAGTACGAATTCCGATTTACTCACCTGTTATCACGAGAGACGTCAGTTCTGCATCTTTGAGCCCAGGACTGACCCTGAAAAGTAAATGTAACCATACTTACAGTAACTTGAATTTCATTCCATAGGCAAACATTGAGTGGTTTCACATGTACATTTTTCTAAGTGAGGAGTTTTGGAAGTTTCAAAAATTCCTGTAAAATCAGCCGAACTACGAATTCCGATTTACTCATGTGTTATCACGAGAGACGTCAGTGCTGCATCTTTGAGCCCAGGACGGACCCTGAAAAGTAAATGTAACCATACTTACAGTAACTTGAATTTCCTTCCATAGGCTAACATTGACATGTTTTACTTGGAAATTCTTCTAAGTATGGAGTTTTTGAACTTTAAAAAATTCCTGTAAAATCAGCCGAACTACGAATTCCGATTTACTCACCTGTTATCAAGAGAGACCTCAGTGCTGCATCTTTCAGCCCACTACTGATCCTGAAAAGTAATTCTAATCGTAGTTACAGTAACTTGAATTTCCTTCCATAGGCTAACATTGGCATGTTTTACTTGGAAATTCTTCTAAGTGTGGAGCTTTGGAACTTTAAAAAATTTCACAAAAATCAGCCGAACTACGAATTCCGATTTACTCACCTGTTATCAGGAGAGACCTCAGTGCTGCATCTTTCAGCCCACTACTGATCCTGAAAAGTAATTCTAATCGTAGTTACAGTAACTTGAATTTCCTTCCATAGGCTAACATTGCTGGTTTCACTTGCAAATGTTTCTAAGTGTGGAGTTTTGGAAGTTAAAAAAATTCCTTAAAAATCAGCCGAACTACAAATTCTGATTTACTCACCTGTCATCAGGAGAGACCTCAGTGCTGCATCTTTCAGCCCACTACTGATCCTGAAAAGTAATTCCAATCGTAGTTACAGTAACTTGGATTTCCTTCCCTAGGCTAACGTTAACTGGTTTCACTTGGAAATTTTTCCAAGTGTGGAGTTTTGGAACTTTAAAAAATTCCTCTAAAATCAGCCGAACCATGAATTCCGATTTACTCACCTGTTATCAGGAGAGACCTCAGTGCTGCATCTTTCCGCCCACTACTGATCCTGAAAAGTAATTGTAACCATACTTACAGTAACTTGAATTTCCTTCCATAGGCTAACATTGACTGGTTTCACTTGGAAATTTTTCTAAGTGTGGAGTTTTGGAACTTTAAAAAAATCCTCAGAAATAAGCCGAACTACGAATTCCGATTAACTAACCTGTCATCAGGAGAGACCTCAGTGCTGCATCTTTGAGTCCAGTACTGATCCTGAAAAGTAATTTTAACCATACTTACAGTAACTTGAATTTCCTTCTTAGGCTAACATTGACTGGTTTCACTTGGAAATGTTTCAAGTGTGGAGTTTTGGACCTTTAAAAAATTCCTTAAAAATCAGCCGAACTACAAATTCTGATTTACTCACCTGTCATCAGGAGAGACCTCAGTGCTGCATCTTTGAGTCCAGTACTGATCCTGAAAAGTAATTTTAACTATACTTACAGTAACTTGAATTTCCTTCTTAGGCTAACATTGACTGGTTTCACTTGGAAATGTTTCTAAGTGTGGAGTTTTGGACCTTTAACAAATTCCTTTAAAATCAGTCAAACTGCGAATTCCGATTTACTCACCTGTTATCAGGAGAGACCTCAGTGCTGCATCTTTCAGCCCACTACTGATCCTGAGAAGTAATTCTAACCGTAGTTACAGTAACTTGAATTTCCTTCCATAGGCTAACATTGGCATGTTTTACTTGGAAATGTTTCTAAGTGTGGAGTTTTGGAAGTTTAAAAAATTCCTTAAAAATCAGCCGAACTACAAATTCTGATTTACTCACCTGTCATCAGGAGAGACCTCAGTGCTGCATCTTTCAGCCCACTACTGATCCTGAAAAGTAATTTTAATCGTAGTTACAGTAACTTGGATTTCCTTCCCTAGGCTAACGTTAACTGGTTTCACTTGGAAATTTTTCTAAGTGTGGAGTTTGGAACTTTAAAAAATTCCTCTAAAATCAGCCGAACCATGAATTCCGATTTACTCACCTGTTATCAGGAGAGACCTCAGTGCTGCATCTTTCCGTCCACTACTGAACCTGAAAAGTAATTGTAACCATACTTACAGTAACTTTCCTTCCATAGGCTAACATTGACTGGTTTCACTTGGAAATGTTTCTAAGTGTGGAGTTTTGGACCTTTAAAAAATTCCTTTAAAATCAGTCGAACTGCGAATTCCGATTTACTCACCTGTTATCAGGAGAGACCTCAGTGCTGCATCTTTCAGCCCACTACTGATCCTGAGAAGTAATTCTAACCGTAGTTACAGTAACTTGAAATTCCTTCCATAGGATAGCATTGCCTGCTATATAAAATATATATAAATTAAATATATTACAATTTCTATATTTTTAAAAACATTTATTTTTCAATTTATATAAAAAATATGTAATGTAATTTACATCTAAAAATAAATAATTTAAAATAATGTAGTAAATCAGTATAAAAAAATAACAATTAATACATTTAAAAATAATCATTTACAAAACCTTTGAAATTCACTGAAAAAAACATAGGTTTCACATACGTTATAGTTAGGAATTAGCATTTAAAAAACCTTAGAAATTCACAGAAAAAACATAGGTTTCACACATGTTATAGTTAGCGTGACATTTCAATTATACAAAACCTTTGAAATTCCCCCGTTATAGTTAGCTCAGCTAACTATAACTCGTGCGCCCGCAATGCACTGCTGATAACGTCACATATTACATCACTCATGACATGGTCAGTGACATCACTCATGACATCACTGATGCTCCAATGAGAACAGGCTAAGTTCTCCCTGAACCGGAACTAAGCAACCCAGGACTTGTTTTTCCCTGGTTAGGGCTCATCAAATAGGTTTAGCTTTGTTCCTGTGACACAGTGTATGTCCAGACGTGGTTTCAGTGACACTGTGCCACTGGAACAAAGCTTTACCTGAATTTGAAAGCTTGTGGCCATTCCCATATTGAGGAACTGTGACCTTTTCTGCATTTTACTTAAGGCTAATCCTGCTTCTGTTGCTTGTTGATATTTCCCACACATCAGGATTCTAAACTCACCTTCCATCCTCTCCAGATTCTGTGTCTGTGACGTCATCAGACATTTTCAAGGAGCAGAAATAGAAACTTAACAAGCAGATGGGTGCTGATAGTGTCATAAGGGCTGCATTAGTGCTGCCTAGGAAACTAAGGCTGAGAGTTCTAGATCTCTGGCGCAGTTGTCACTTTCCTTGGAGACTTGGAAGGAGGAGGTTGGAGCTGTGTTAGCTTGTGAGAACTGCAATTTCTTTAAACACTTACATTTATTAGTGAGCTTGAATACTACTACAACTGGTAAGGTCATTTATGTGTTAGAATGCTTGACTGAGGGTCTTATTTAGAGGTTTGTGGATGGGATACTCAGTCAAAATGTGACAGATACTTCTTTCCCTATGTTACAAGTGCTTTAGATTATAATACACTTGAAATTTGATGGATGGGATATCTGTTATGTTTTGAATCTAAAAGATTATGTTAATTTTAAACTTAAATAGAATATAGACATTGTTCTACCTCTACAAGCCTGTGTATTTTCAGAATCCATGCACACTTACAAAAACACACACACATACTGAGGACAAATGATGAACCTTTACGTTAAAGTTCAGGGACTAGTGTTTATGCATTAGGGGAACAGATATGAGTGTATGGGGGTTATAAAATGTGGTTTTAGGTTAGAGGTTAGGATATAATAGTTAAGATTTTGAGGTACAGATTTAAGTGCTAAGGGTTTTGGGTATAATGTTAAGGAGTTAAAAGTTTAGGAGTTAGGGTTATAATGGTTATAGGTGGTAGGGTTTATTATTGTGGGAAATACGGTATTAGGATTGACACTTTTAGGTGTAGGGTTAATGGATTAAGGGAATAGAGATTAACACATTGAGTATAAGGTATAGGGCCTAAGGCTATGACTTACGTATTTCAGGTATCTTTTTAAGGTTATGGTGAAGAGGGTTACAAGTGTGGGTTTAGGATGGGAGGGCGTGGCTAGCAGCCGATGAGAGCGGACGCAGCCTAGCGAGGCTCCCGACCCTCGGCCCGCTTATCCGAAATTCATCCGGAATTGGACGTGGAATCCCCGTGGAAATCGGGTTGATTCCGCGTTACCCATCTGTGCCTGCTTCGGTTGGGTGGCGCGCCGGCGGACCGGCCACAATCGGCGCTGAGAGCTGCGAGGTGCCCGGGAAGACGGAGCGCAAAATGGCGGCGTGAGGCGGCAGAGGACTGCGAACTATCGCCAGCAGAGACCCGGAACACCGCCGTGTGACACCAGCGGCCCAGTGAGTTACGGATTGGCCTCGAGAGGCGCCCCGGCGGCGGCGGACCCTGAGGGAGCGTGTGCGGAGCCAGGACGCCCGGAGGAGCCTCCGAACTCGTGAAGCCCGGAAATTTACGCCCCGGCTTGTGGGCCTACAGCCCCTCTGGCGTTGGCGCGTCGGCGCTTGGGGGTGCACTGTGAACGGAGCCTAGAGCGAACACCAAGAGAAACGGCGAGCCCACGTAACTGGCGGGATGTCGCCGAGGGGCTGCTGTAGTGCGGGGACGGCGACGACGGATGGCGACTGGGGGTCCCGACGGTAGGAGAGCAGCAGAGGAGGGTGTGAGGGGCCTACCCAAAGAGCCGACTGCCCCGACCCGGAGAGGGCTGGTGGGAGACCCGGCCTGCCTCGACTGCGTGAGGAGCCCTGGGTCCCGGGGCGCTACCCTGCGGGCACACACACATGTTGAACTCCTGGGGACTTCTGAAGTGGAAGGCGGAACCCGGCAACAACCCGAGGGTGCGCTCAGCCCAGCGTTGACCGACGGAGCGGTACCCCAGCAGGGAGGTGCGCTGGCGAACGTGAGCCTCGCCACCCTCCAAGGCCATACACCCGGACGAGGGCCCCGAGCCTCTAGACAAAGGGGAGGCGGCACATAGCGAGCACCCCTGTATCGGGCCATAGTGAGGCCTGGGTGGTGGGCAGCAACGAGGACCGACTGCTACCTTCCCGGAGAGACGACCCGGCTCCCCAGCGTCGGGATCTGCTTCTGCCAGAGGACGTGTGTGAGGAGTGCCCCGGGGCGCAGCTCGGGGGCCGATCCCGAACGGCGACGAGGAGCGGCCCATAGCAGGGCTACTTCGCTGAGAAAAGCGGCCACGGACACCCCGACCGCAGAGGAGAACGCACGGTCACAGCCACGGGATCCCTGGGGCACGATAACCACTGCTGATAGGTAGACCCTGACAACGCGGAACACAAGACGCGGCTACCTGAAAGGTGACTGCCCCCACTGGAGACTACGGACCGACCACCTGCTGAGCGGACATCCTGTCTTGACCTGCCCGGGTTGGGCCAGCTGATACTCCGGAGGTGTCATGGGGAAACCGCGAGGGCCAAAAGGAGATGGGGGCCCGGCCACAGAGGCCGCAGAAGACGCGCTACAGCCCCAATCGGAGTTGCAACAGATGCAGGACAAAATCCTGGAAGCTATTGCAGCCACGAAGGATGCTCTGCAGCAGGACATTGCTCAAGTATCGACGGGCCTGGGGCTCCTGAGGGCTGACCATGGGAAACTAGCCGATAGGGTCAAAGAAGCGGAGATCACTTTAAAAGACATGGTGCCGGGTCACAAAGCATTGGAAGGAAAGCTCACACATGCCCTGGACCGCATCCAAACGCTAGAGAGAAGAGCAGAGGACGCAGAAAATCGCAGCCGTCGAAACAATGTACGCCTCGTGGGCCTTCCGGAGCAAAAAGAAGGGACGGACATAATGGGCTATTTGGACAACTGGCTGCGAACAGTGGTAGCCCCGGAGGGGCTGTCCCCCTTCTTCACATTAGAGCGAGCTCACCGTGTACCTGCCAGGCCCCCGAAACCGGGCCTACCCCCGCGACCGGTGGTGATCAAATTGCTCCACTACAGAGACAGAGACTGGCTCCTGCAGCGTGCAAGGGAAGCGGGACCATTCCAGGTCGATAACAGTAAAGTCACGTTGTTCCCAGATTACACCTTTGAAACTCAAAAGCTACGCGCCTCATTCCTGTCCATTAAGAAAGAACTGCGTACGGAAGGACTGCAATACTCGCTTTTATTCCCGGCAAGGCTCCGAATTTCAATTGATGGGAAAGCTCTGTTCTTTACATCATCGGCGGATGCATGGTCCTGGTGGGACACTTACAAGGCTGGAATGGATGGGGCCCGCTTCAGAGCTGAGGAGGACTCCCAACAGAACTCGGTGCGACGATCCAAGCGGCTCCGGAAACGTGGACAACACCGGAGGAAACCAACGGACTCTCAAACGGAAGAGGGGCGGAAAGCAGCACTGCAGGCGGTGAAGGAGGTATCGGGCGTGGTATCGACGCAGCCGGAGAGAGATTCGATCTCGGAAGGAGTGAGAACGGGCTCGGAAACTGAACTATCGGAAGTGGACAGCACAAGAGGTCCAACTGTGACGCCTCAAACCGCGGAAGAAATCTTCGGCAGCTAATACAAGACTCATGGGGGGACTGACTGCGGCAGTGTGGCTGGTATGGCCGGTGCGCCCACTTGAGCAGGCAGTCGTGAGACTGGACTATCGTGAGTCTGGATGCATAATGAGGGGCGGGGGAATAGAGAGGTGAATACCATAGCTGAAGCTAGTTCACGCGCCCAGAGGCCCGTAAGGCCGCCGCAGTACAGACTGCGGAGTAGGAAGTTTTGAGAGCGCTTCGCTCACTTGTTTGGATGGGGGTAACTCTTTTGCAGTTAAGTCCTGTTCTAGGGGGGAGGGTGCCTAGAGAAGTTGGGGTAACTCGGGGCAGGGACTGGGGAGAGGGGGGAGGAGCTGTGCTGGGCGGGAACAGAGCACAAAGGGAGGTGGGGGCGGAACTGTTGGGGACGGGGGGGATGGTGTCATACCTGGTGTCTGGACACTATTGGACATAGCTCTATGCCGACCGCATCGGGATAATGGATAGTGTGGGATCGTTAAAATGTGTGTCCTGGAATGTGCGGGGTCTGAACTCAATGACAAAGAGACACAAAATTCATTCTTACCTTGTCCGCAGGGGGGTTCACGTTGCCTTTCTGCAGGAGACTCATCTAACTAAAAAAGAAGGGGCTGCACTACAAAGGAGGTGGAGGGGTCACCTGTTCTACACCACATACTCAGCGTTTGCCAGGGGAGTACTAATTTGGATTCGGGCCGGGGTCCCCTTCCAAGTCACTAGGCACACCGTAGACCCAGAGGGGCGATTTGTAGCAGTCGAAGTCCTACTCAGGGGCCGTGATATCGCACTCTGCGGCATTTATGCTCTGAACGCTGAGCAGGCGGCGTATTTTACTAAACTGTCCAGGCTGTTGGCTACCTATTTCGCTGGACCAGTGCTGATGGGGGGGACTTCAACTCTATTGAAGACACCACCTTAGATAGATCACACCCACCACTGCATGCTTCCCCGGTACACAGATTGGCGAAACACAGATCGAACTGGCAGGAGAAGTGGGACCTGACTGATGTATGGCGCGTACAACACCCTGTAGAGAGGGACTATTCCTTCTACTCCAGCTTGCACGACCTCCATGTCCGCATAGATGCGTTCCTATGCTCCCAGCAAATATTACCGATGGTTACCCGAACAGAATATCTGGCACGCACGATATCGGATCACAACCCCCTACTACTCACACTAGCTTGGATGAACGGGATTACGCCGATCCCGAAGTGGCGGCTCTGGCCAGACACGTTGGATGACCCACCGTTCAGCGCAGACTTAGAAGTCAGAATCACACAATACTTTGCGGAGACGAGGACACTACCTCCTCGAGAGCCGCTGAATGGAACGCATTCAAGGTGGTGGTAAGGGGACACTGTATAGGGAAATTTGCGGGTGCCCGACGGACGTTGGTGGAGGACTTAGACAAGGCTGAACGGACATTGAGAGACGCAGAAAAATCGCGACCCAACCACCCCGAACTACAGGATAGGGTATGTGCGGCGCGAGAGGCGGTGGCGGTTGAAGTAGAGCGCCTACGCAGCTTTGATTACAAATCTTATTTGACCAAGGCTCTTGCTGAGGGGGATAAGACAGGGGCACTCCTAGCCTGGCTGGCCAACCCCAATAGGGGCACCGCCCCGATACTGTCCCTGAAAGGATTGGGCGGGGAAGTGTATAACACCCAACTGGACATCTTGAGGTGCTTCAGAGAATATTACGACAGGCTATACAGGAGGGGCTTGGAGGCTCGGACCGAGAAGATAGAAACCTTGTTAACGGAGATCCGACTGCCTCAACTGGAAACGGAACACGCTACGGCCATCGGTGGCCCGATCGACCTAACAGAAATCAGAGGGGCCATAAAGAGAATGGCGCGTAATAAAACGCCGGGAATGGATGGGCTACCTATCGAGTTTTACGGGAAGTATGTGGATCTACTGGCCCCAAAGCTACGAATCATATATAATGAAGCCAAAGAGAGGGGCGAGTTGCCCCACTCGATGCGCGAGGCGATTATGATCCCCTTGCTAAAACCGCGCAGAGATAGCACAGATCCGGCTTCGTATCGCCCGTTGTCAATGCTGACAACGGACTATAAAATTTTAAGCACAATCCTAGCTGCGAGACTGATAGCCCATATGCAGGATCTGATTCATAGGGACCAATCGGGCTTCATCCCCACTAGAAACACGTCCCACAACATTCGCAGGCTGCTTCGACTAATAACGGACCCTCCGCCGACCGCAAGAGCCCCTGTGGTGCTATTGGTCGACATAGAAAAGGCTTTCGATAGCCTGGAATGGGACTACCTCTATAAAGTGATGCAGTGTTTTGGTCTAGGAGAAGGTTATATACAGTGGACTAGGGTGCTTTACGCCTCAGCGGGCGCTAGGGTGAGAGTGGGAGCTTTAATATCGGATCGATACGAAGTAAACAGGGGAACAAGAC
Organism: Lissotriton helveticus; assembly: GCF_964261635.1. Lineage (NCBI taxonomy): Eukaryota > Metazoa > Chordata > Amphibia > Caudata > Salamandridae > Lissotriton > Lissotriton helveticus. Next base: position 999,120,491 of record NC_136067.1, read on the forward strand.
AGGGGTGTGCACTTTCTCCCCTGTTGTTTGCTCTGGCGATGGAGCCGTTAGCGACACTGGCTAGAAGAGGTGACTCTTACCATGGGTTAGAAACTGGAGGGACCCGCCACTATATATCGCTGTACGCAGATGATCTTCTGCTGTTCTTAGATAATGCTGAAGAGGCGGTAAAGGGTGCAGAGGACCTACTAGCGAGATTCGGAGGTATCTCAGGCTTAAACGTGAACTGGACGAAAACTTGCCTATTTCCGCTCCGGAAGGCAGAGAGGTGTCCATCGACCAACCTCAATCTGCGTTGGGAACCTAACTGCCTGCACTATCTCGGGGTTTACATCTACCACGAACCCGCAAACCTATTAGACAGAAATGTTGGTCGCTGTATTCGAGCGTTGAAGGGCAATATGTCCTTCTGGGCTACCCTCCCCCTATCCATGACGGGACGAGTATCCCTACTTAAAATGATCGCTCTGCCACGATTGTTGTACTTTTTTAGGACCCTCCCTGTATGGATACCGGGAGAAATGTTCAAACGCCTGAAATCTAGCATAGTGTCCTTCCTATGGGGAACAGGCAGGAGGAGAATAGCATTGGCGACTTTAACTCGCCCCAAGGATATGGGGGGATTGGCGGTCCCAGACTTCGAGCTCTATTACCTGGCTGCACAACTGCAGTTCTTCACGCAGGATGTAGCGAGGGTGTATCGGGGACCTGAACAAGAGAGAGACGCGGGTACCCCCCGCCATGTATTGGCATATATAGCTCTGCAGCAGAAACTAATACTCAGAGGGTTGACCCAGGAGGAAAGGACGCTGAGGCTATGCTGGAACCGCATGCAAAAGCGTGCCGGTCCTGGCCACCCATATGCGCCCGAGATCCCAATAGGTATGTTAACAGCGCTCCCACATGGAGGGGATTGGTCGAACCTCCAATTTTGGGAGGAGGCGGGTCTACAGATGGTGGGTGACCTATACATCGACGGGGTGCTGACACCATACCAGACTCTGCAGGAGCAATACGATCTCCCACGAGGAGACTATTTACTGCACGCGGCGGTAGTGAGGACTATTCAAGCGCATTGGGGGGAAGGACTAATTGAACCCAAAACATCACCGGCGTGCCAATACACGATGATGGCAGCAGGTACATACAAGGCGGTTACATGTCTTTACTCCAGAATGCATACGGACTATCTGCCACCACTAGCGCGCCTCAAAACACAATGGGAGATTGACCTACAGACAGAAATCCCAGATACAACATGGTCCCAATTGGTTCAGAGAGCTAGGAAAGACACCAGAAACGCCTGCTTCCAATTAATACATCTCTACATTCTTCATAGGGCCTACCTCACTCCGAACGAAATAGCACAATACTTTGGCGCAGAGGATGCAGCGTGCCCCAGATGTGCACTACTAAGTGCTGACTTATTACACATGCTACGAGGCTGTCCACAATTACAGGACTACTGGAGAGGGGTGGGGGATACTCTGAACGAGGTAACAGATAGAGACCTGCAGTATGACAGCGCGGTTGTACTCTTACACTGGTTTCCGCACACACGCAGAACCAAACTGTCAAGTAAATTTATTGACATGGGCCTACTTATTGCAAAGAGGGAGCTAACCAAGGGCTGGAAATCGAAGACGGCACCAACACACCAGAAATGGATGAACGAATTTCTGAAATGGGCTACGGCGGCGAGCACACTTAGGTACCAGCTGGCCAGGCGTAAGGCAGATGAGTAAGCTCAGGAAGCGGCGCTAGCATGGGAGATTCTAGTCCAGGCTCTTAGGGACAGCGCAGCGGAGAGTGACGAGGAGGAGGAAATAGTAGGCCCTGGGACCCCGGGGGAGGCGGTTCTAGTCCCAGCACTAACACCAGACACACACACCCAATGATTGGCATTCAAATCCTGACACTACCAACTCCACTGAGTATGCGAACACCGACTATAGGCACAGACACCAGGGGGGCGGGGAGGGGGGGAAAGTTGTACTAATCCAATAATTATAGTAAGCTCATCCACCCACTACTAGATGCTGAGGAGGAGACGGTTTGGGGAAACTTAAAAGCGGAGGGCGGTGATCTGCGGGCAACGTCTGCATCAAAAGGCTAGAAACGTATGCTTTACGCTTAATTGCCACCCGGCCTCTGGGATGCGGGTTATAAGGCTGTGTACGTAATGACTAGATCTGGCGTGAATATTTACGATCACCGAAATTTATGGCTATGATGTTGTATACCTTGAACCGACCTCTGCAATAAAAATTGTTTTACAAAAAAAAAGTGTGGGTTTAGGATTGAAGAAACCCTGCTATTACATTTCTTTAATAACATAGAGGAACATGTTTTACATAAGAGGTATGAAAATTAGTATTTCTAGAAATTATATTAACCCCTTCGCTGCTAGGCCTTTTCCCCTCCTGTGCTAAGCCTTTTTTTGGCGATTTGAGGTAGTGCGCGCTTAGGCCCCTGTAACTTTTTGACCACATAAGGTATCCACGCCAAATTTGCGTCCTTTTCTTCCAACATCATGTGGATTCCAAAGGCGCCCAGGGTTTGTGGATTCCCTTGGAGGGGTCCCAGAAATTAACCAAAATATAGTGACATTTTTGTTTTTTTCAGAAAAATGGGAAAAACGGGCTGCAAATGAAAGCCTCTGGGTTTTTCCCTGAAAATGTTATCAAAAAATGGTTTGTGGGGCTGAAATTTCCATTTTCTCTGCTTTTAGGGAATGACAGTCTTTTGTCAGAGAACCGACATTTTTCACACAGTTTTGGCATTTTTCTGGGACATAGCCTATTTTTGCTATTTTTAGAGCTTTCCACCTCCTTCCAGTTAATGGTAGAAATGAGTTTGAAAGCAATAATGGATCCTAGAAAGCTGTACAGTTTCGAAAAGTAGACAAAATTCTGAATTCAGAAAGGGGTCATTTGTATAAATCCATGAAGGTTTCTTTATAGAAACTAACAGTTAAATATTGGAATAATTGAAAATTTGTTGAAAAAAACAGCCTTTTGTCTCAACGTTTTCACCTATAACTTTTTCTAATCTTGACAGCTCTTGGAAAGCAATATACCGTTACATCCGTTAGACCTTCCTGGTTGTGGGGATATATAGGACTTGTAGTTTCACCAAGAACCCGACGAACCCAGATCCAAAACCTGAGCAGCAACTTGCAATGGTATTTTTTCATTTACTGTGTATAGTGCACTTTGTCTTGGAAAATGTATACATGGAAAAATCTGTATGAAAGACACCTATGTATTTCTGAATTGGGTACAAAATATAGAGTTCAGAAACAGTATATAATTGCACATTTTCAAAATTGGGAATACTCATACTAGCATGAGAATTATTGGTCATTTTTCAAAAACATTTTTTTTACACAAAGTCTTTCATTGAAAGGGAGAAATGTATGAAAGCTCAATTGGTAATAACAGTTGATTTACAAATCTGAACTACCCAAAGTCTCCCGATAAAAACGGTACCTCACTTGTGTGGGTCGGCCTTGTGCCTGCGACTTGAAACAGCGAAAAATGCAACGTGGTCACACCTCAATTTTGCAGTTACAAATTGACCCTTTTATGGCAAAGTGCCTACCTGTAGTTTTTGCACCCTAGCTCTGCCGGCACCTAGGGAAACCTAGCAAACCTATACATTTCTGAAAAGTAGACACCCAGGGAAATTCAGGATGGGGTTACTCGACTGCCTACCACCAGGTTTTGTTACCCAGAATCCCTTGCACAGCTAAGAATTTGACAACAAAAAAACTAATTTTCCTCACATTTCTGTGGTGGAAAGTTCTGGAATCTGCGTGGATCAACAAATTTCCACCCACCCAGCGTTCCCCCAGGTCTCCCAAAAAAAATGGTACCTCACTTGCGTGGGTAGGCATAGTGGCTGCGACACGAAACAGCGCAAAACGCAACATGGTCGCACCTCAATTTCCCAGTGAAATCTTGTGCTTTTTGGACAAAGAGACTACCTTTTGTTTTTGAGTCCTAGCTCTGCCAGCACCCAGGGAAACCTAGCAAACCTATACATTTTTGAAAACTAGACACCCAGGTGAATTCAGGATGGGGTGACTTGACTGCCTACCACCAGGTTGTGTTACCCAGAATCCCTTGCAAAGCTAAGAATTTGACAAAAAAAACACATTTTCCTCACATTTCTGTGGTGGAAAGTTCTGGAATCAGCGTGGATCAACAAATTTCCACCCACCCAGCGTTTCCCCAGGTCTCCCGAAAAAAATGGTACATCACTTGCGTGGGTAGGCATAGTGGCTGCGACATGAAACAGCGCAAAACGCAACGTGGTCGCACCTCAATTTACCAGTGAAATCTTGCCCTTTTTGGAGAAAGAGACTACCTTTTGTTTTTGAGCCCTAGCTCTGCCAGCACCTAGGGAAACCTAGCAAACTTATACATTTTTGAAAACTAGACACCCAGGGGAATTCAGGATGGGGTGACTCGACTGCCTACCACCAGGTTTTGTTACCCAGAATCCCTTGCAAAGCTAAGAATTTGACAAAAAAAACACATTTTCCTCACATTTCTGTGGTAGAAAGTTCTGGAATCTGCGTGGATCAACAAATGTCCACCCACCCAGCGTTCCCCCAGGTCTCCCGAAAAAAATGGTACCTCACTTGCGTTGTTAGGCATAGTGGCTGCGACATGAAACAGCGCAAAACACAACGTGGTCGCACCTCAATTTCCCAGTGAAATCTTGCGCTTTTTGGACAAAGAGACTACCTTTTGTTTTTGAGCCCTAGCTCTGCCACCACCTAGGGAAACCTAGCAAACCTATACATTTTAGAAAAATAGACACCCAGGGGAATTCAGGATGGGGTGACTCGTCTGCCTACCCCCAGGTTTTGTTACCCAGAATCCCTTGCAAACCTACAAATTTGACAAAAAAAACACATTTTCCTCACATTTCTGTGGTGGAAAGTTCTGGAATCTGCGTGGATCAACAAATTTCCACCCACCCAGCGTTCCCACAGGTCTCCTGAAAAAAATGGCACCTCACTTGCATTGTTAGGCATAGTGGCTGCACATGAAACAGCACAAAACGCAACGTGGTTGCACCTCAATTTCACAGTGAAATCTTGCGCTTTTTGGAAAAAGAGACTACCTTTTGTTTTTGAGCCCTAGCTCTGCCAGCACCTAGGGAAACCTAACAAACCTATAAAATTTTGAAAACTAGACACCCAGGGGAATTCAGGATGGGGTGACTCGACCGCCTACCACCAGGTTTTGTTACCCAGAATCCCTTGCAAAGCAAAGAATTTGACAAAAAAACACATTTTCCTCACATTTCTGTGGAGGAAAGTTCTGGAATATGCGTGGATCAACAAATTTCTACCCACCCAGCGTTCCCCCAGGTCTCCCGAAAAAAATGGTACCTCACTTGCTTGGGTAGGCATAGTGGCTGCGACATGAAACAGCGCAAAACGCAACGTGGTCGCACCTCAATTTCCCAGTGAAATCTTGCCCTTTTTGGAGAAAGAGACTACCTTTTGTTTTTGAGCCCTAGCTCTGCCAGCACCTAGGGAAACCTAGCAAACCTATACATTTTTGAAAACTAGACACCCAGGGGAATTCAGGATGGGGTGACTCGACTGCCTACCACCAGGTTTTGTTACCCAGAATCCCTTGCAAAGCTAAGAATTTGACACAAAAACCACATTTTCCTCACATTTCTGTGGTAGAAAGTTCTGGAATCTGCGTGGATCAACAAATTTCCACCCACCCAGCGTTCCCCCAGGTCTCCCGAAAAAAATGGTACCTCACTTGCGTTGTTAGGCATAGTGGCTGCGACATGAAACAGCGCAAAACGCAACGTGGTCGCACCTCAATTTCCCAGAGAAATCTTGCGCTCTTTGGACAAAGAGACTACCTTTTGTTTTTGAGCCCTAGCTCTGCCAGCACCTAGGGAAACCTAGCAAACCTATACATTTTTCAAAAATAGACACCCAGGGGAATTCAGGATGGGGTGACTCGTCTGCCTACCCCCAGGTTTTGTTACCCAGAATCCCTTGCAAACCTAAAAATTTGACAGAAAAAACACATTTTCCTCACATTTCTGTGGTGGAAAGTTCTGGAATCTGCGTGGATCAACAAATTTCCACCCACCCAGCGTTCCCCCAGGTCTCCTGAAAAAAATGGCACCTCACTTGCGTTGTTAGGCATAGTGGCTGCGACATGAAACAGCGCAAAACGCAACATGGTTGCACCTCAATTTCACAGTGAAATCATGCGCTTTTTGGAAAAAGAGACTACCTTTTGTTTTTGATGAGCCCTAGCTCTGCCAGCACCTAGGGAAACCTAGCAAACCTATACATTTTTGAAAACTAGACACCCAGGGGAATTCAGGATGGGGTGACTCGACCGCCTACCACCAGGTTTTGTTACCCAGAATCCCTTGCAAAGCAAAGAATTTGACAAAAAAACACATTTTCCTCACATTTCTGTGGAGGAAAGTTCTGGAATCTGCGTGGATCAACAAATTTCTACACACCCAGCGTTCCCCCAGGTCTCCCGAAAAAAATGGTACCTCTCTTGCGTGGGTAGGCATAGGGGCTGCGACATGAAACAGCGCAAAACGCAACGTGGTTGCACCTCAATTTCACAGTGAAATCTTGCGCTTTTTGGACAAAGAGATTACCTTTTGTTTTTGAGCCCTAGCTCTTCCAGCACATAGGGAAACCTAGCAAACCTATACATTTGTGAAATCAGACACCCAGGGGAATTCAGGATGGGGTGACTCGACTGCCTACCACCAGGTTTTGTTACCCAGAATCCCTTGCAAAGCAAAGAATTTGACAAAAAAAACACATTTTCCTCACATTTCTGTGGAGGAAAGTTCTGGAATCTGCGTGGATCAACAAATTTCTACCCACCCAGCGTTCTCCCAGGTCTCCCGAACAAAATGGTACCTCACTTGCGTGGGTAGGCATAGTGGCTGGGACATGAAACAGCGCAAAACGCAACATGCTCGCACCTCAATTTCTCAGTGAAATCTTGCCCTTTTTGGACAAAAAGACTACCTTTTGTTTTTGAGCCCTAGCTCTGCCAGCACATAGGGAAACCTACCAAACCTATACATTTTTGAAAACTAGACACCCAGGGGAATTCAGGATGGGGTGACTCGTCTGCCTACCCCCAGGTTTTGTTACCCAGAATCCCTTGCAAACCTAAAAATTTGACCAAAAAAACACATTTTCCTCACATTTCTGTGGTGGAAAGTTCTGGAATCTGCGTGGATCAACGAATTTCCACCCACCCAGCGTTCCCCCAGGTCTCCTGAAAAAAATGGCACCTCACTTGCGTTGTTAGGCATAGTGGCTGCGACATGAAACAGCGCAAAACGCAACGTGGTTGCACCTCAATTTCACAGTGAAATCTTGCGCTTTTTGGATAAAGAGACTACCTTTTGTTTTTGAGCCCAAGCTCTGCCAGCACCTAGGGAAACCTAGCAAACCTATACAGTTTTGAAAACTAGACACCCAGGGAAATTCAGGGTGGGGTGACTCGACCGCCTACCACCAGGTTTTGTTACCCAGAATCCCTTGCAAAGCAAAGAATTTGACAAAAAAAACACATTTTCCTCACATTTCTGTGGAGGAAAGTTCTGGAATGTGTGGATCAACAAATTTCTACCCACCCAGCGTTCCCACAGGTCTCCCGAAAAAAATGGTACCTCACTTGCGTGGGTAGGCATAGGGGCTGCGACATGAAACAGCGCAAAACGCAACATGGTCGCACCTCAATTTCCCAGTGAAATCTTGCCCTTTTTGGACAAAAAGACTACCTTTTGTTTTTGAGCCCTAGCTCTGCCAGCACCTAGGGAAACCTAGCAAACCTATACATTTTCGAAAACTAGACACCCAGGGGAATTCAGGATGGGGTGACTCGTCTGCCTACCCTCAGGTTTTGTTACCCAGAATCCCTTGCAAATCTAAACATTTGACCAAAAAAACACATTTTCCTCACATTTCTGTCGTGGAAAGTTCTGGAATCTGCGTGGATCAACAAATTTCCACCCACCCAGCGTTTCCCCAGGTCTCCCGAAAAAAATGGTACCTCACTTGCGTTGTTAGGCATAGTGGCTGCGACATGAAACAGCGCAAAACACAACGTGGTTGCACCTCAATTTCACAGTGAAATCTTGCGCTTTTTGGACAAAGAGACTACCTTTTGTTTTTGAGCCCTAGCTCTTCCAGCACCTAGGGAAACCTAGCAAACCTATGCATTTGTGAAATCAGACACCCAGGGGAATTCAGGATGGGGTGACTCGCCTGCCTACCACCAGGTTTTGTTACCCAGAATCCCTTGCAAAGCAAAGAATTTGACAAAAAAAACACATTTTCCTCACATTTCTGTGAGGAAAGTTCTGGAATCTGCGTGGATCAACAAATTTCTACCCACCCAGTGTTCTCCCAGGTCTCCCGAAAAAAATGGTACCTCACTTGCGTGGATAGGCATAGTGGCTGCGACATGAAACAGCGCAAAACGCAACATGGTCGCACCTCAATTTCCCAGTGAAATCTTGCCCTTTTTGGACAAAAAGACTACCTTTTGTTTTTGAGCCCTAGCTCTGCCAGCACATAGGGAAACCTAGCAAACCTATACATTGTTGAAAACTAGACACCCGGGGGAATTCAGGATGGGGTGACTCGTCTGCCTACCCCCAGGTTTTGTTACCCAGAATCCCTTGCAAACCTAAAAATTTGTCAAACAAAACACATTTTCCTCACATTTCTGTGGTGGAAAGTTCTGGAATCTGCGTGGATCAACAAATTTCCACCCACCCAGCGTTCCCCCAGGTCTCCCGAAAAAAATGGTACCTCACTTGCGTGGGTAGGCATAGTGGCTGCAACAGGAAACGGTTCAAATCGTAGGGTGGTGAATTTACAATACCCTATTGCAAAACTACCTTGATTTTTTTGGGGGGGCACCTGAGTTTTTGGCCCGGGGCTCAGTGGCCATCTTTCGAAACTACCAAACCCAAACAGTTCTGAAAACTAGACACCCGGGGGAGTCCAGGGAGGTATGGTATGCGTGGGTCCCCCAATGTTTTCCTACCCAGAATTCCTTGCAAACCTTAAAATTAGTTAAAAATATCACTTTTCCAAACTTTTTTGCGTGGGATCTCCGTGCCGGCAAAAATGTCCTATCACCCAGCGTTCCTCTTGTTCTCCCGAGTAAAAGGATACCTCACTTGTGTGGGTGCCCCAAAGCAGAACAGGCTAAAAATGAATTTTTAAAAAAGTCATATTTAAGTTTGACAAATTTAGCCCCCCTACCTTAGTCACAGGCCTTTGGCCCACCCACACAAGTGAGGTATCATTTTACTCGGGAGAACAAGGGGAACGCTGGGTGGTAGGACATTTGTGCCGGCAGTGAGATCCCACCCAAAAATGTATGGAAAAGTGGGTTTTTTAACCTAAATGTAAGGTTTGCACGGGTTTCTGGGTAGGAAAACATTGGGGGACCCACGCATGCCATACCTCCCTGGACTCCCCCGGGTGTCTAGTTTTCAGAACTGTTTGGGTTTGGTAGTTTCCAAAGATGCCCGCCAAGCCCCGGGCCAAAAGCTCAGGTGACCCCCTCAAAAAATAAGATTATTTTGCTAAAGGTAATTTTTTGGTCTCCACAGTACGAATTGGGCCTTTTCCTGTAGCAGCCACTATGCCTACCCATGCAAGTGAGGTACCATTTTTATCAGGAGACCTGGGGGAACGCTGGGTGGGAGGTAATTTGTGTGAGCCCAGTGATGCCACTCTTTCCCACACAAAAAAGTGTGAAAAAACTGATTTCTTTCAGCTAAAATGGAGGTTTGCAAGGTATTCTGGGTAAAGGAACGTTGGAGGATCCACGCAAGCCATACCTCCTTGGAAGCCCCCGGGTGTCTACTTTTCAGAAATGTGTGGGTTTGGTAGGTTCCCCTAGATGGCCGTCTAGCACGGGCCAAAAACCCAGGTAACCCCTCTTGCAAAAGCTGGTGGATTTTACAATGGTGACAATGTCAAGTCCACCAGCTTTTGCAAGAGGGGTTACCTGGGTTTTTGGCCCCGTGCTAGATGGCCATCTAGGGAAACCTACCAAACCCACACATTTCTGAAAAGTAGACACCCGGGGGCTTCCAAGGAGGTATGGCTTGCGTGGATCCTCCAACGTTCCTTTACCCAGAATCCCTTGCAAATCTCGATTATAGCTCAAAAAAATCAGATTTTTCATACATTTTTGTGTGGGAAAGCGTGGCATTACTGGGCTCACACAAATTTCCTCCCACCCAGCGTTCCCCAAGGTCTCCCGATAAAAATGGTACCTCACTTGCGTGGGTAGGCATAGTGGCTGCAACAGGAAAAGGTCCAAATCGTACGGTGGTGAATTTAAAATACCCTATAGCTACATAACCTTGATTTTTGGGGGGGGCACCTGAGTTTTTGGCCCGGGGCTCGGTGGCCATCTTTGGAAACTACCAAACCCGAACAGTTCTGAAAACTAGACACCCGGGGGAGTCCAGGGAGGTATGACATGCGTGGGTCCCCCAATTTATTCCTACCCAGAATTCCTTGCAAACCTTAAAATTAGGTACAAATATCACTTTTCCAAAATTTTTTGCGTGGGATCTCCATGCCGGCAAAAATGTCCTACCACCCAGCGTTCCCCTTGTTCTCCCGAGTAATAGGATACCTCACTTGTGTGGGTGCCCCAAAGCAGAACAGGCTAAAAATGAATTTTTAAAAAAGTCCTATTTAAGTTTGACAAATTAAGCCCCCCTACCTTAGCCACAGGCCTTTGGCCCACCCACACAAGTGAGGTATCATTTTACTCGGGAGAACAAGGGGAACGCTGGGTGGTAGGACATTTGTGCCGGCAGGGATATCCCACCCAAAAATTTATGGAAAAGTGGTTTTTTTAACCTAAATTTAAGGTTTGCTGGGGTTTCTGGGTAGGAAAACATTGGGGGACCCACGCATGCCATACCTCCCTGGACTCCCCCAGGTGTCTAGTTTTCAGAACTGTTTGGGTTGGTAGTTTCAAAAGATGCCCGCCAAACCCGGGCCAAAAACTCATGGGAACCCCCTTGCAAAACCAAATTGTTTTGAATGAATTAAGTTTTCAGTTGGAGAACGTGCGATTCAGGGGACAAAATCGCATGAAAATTGTGACAGACAATTTCAAGTTTGCAAGAGATTGTGGACAAAAAACAACAATAGAATTCACCAGAAAGACATGACCATATACTGCCATGAATTAACAATAATATCTAAATTTAGAAAGTTATTTATAGCTATAATATACACTATAACTGAGTTACTCAAAAGACAAAGAATCAAGCACGGCTATCTATTCCTCAAAGACACACACATACAGGTTGGATTTGGCACGAGGGCGAGTGATGATTCAGTACATAAAATTTTATTAACATGATATTTCAAAAAAATGAAATGCTCTGTTAATAAATAAATGCATAAAAACCGAACCAGTGACTCGCAACTCGTGAGCTGTAAAGCCACGACAAGGCACCAACCGTTTTACAGGCCATTCACGCACCTTTCATACCTGATACAAACCAGACCACTGACACCATCTGGAAGGAAAAGCAACACATTACAACAATCACAATAAGGGACAAGGTACACCCTACTGCAGAAAGAGAAAAAAACCACATATTTCTGCACAGCCATCTAATCCGCAAGCACACACACATACTGGTTGGATTTGGCACGAGGGTGAGTGATGATTCAGTACATACAATTGTATTCGCAAGTAATTTCACAAAAAATGAAATACACTGCGGTTAATTGAAAGTATGATTAACTGAACCACTGACTCACAGCTCGTGAGCTGTAAAGCCACGTCAAGGCACCAACCTCTTTACAGGCCATTCATACACCTTTCGTACGTGTGACACATTCAAAACATTCACACCGCCAGCCGCGGACCCATCACATTTCAACACTCACACCAGCAAACAGCGCCATTCAAGGGCCCATCACTTTCACACGCCCACATTTCTGACACTGCAACTACACAAAATGATGGACTGCGTGGAGTGTCACTCAACTAGCAGTGTGTGTAGTGACCAACAGAAAGTAACTACTCACACACCGCCAGCCAGGCGCCAGTCCACCCACACCACCATCCAAGCACCAGACCATGCACACCGCCAGCCAAACACCACTCCACACACACCACCAGCCAAGCGCCACTCCACACTTACCGCCAGCCAAGCACCACTCCGTGCACAGACAGCCAAGCACCGCTCCACGCACACCATCCAGCCAAGTACCACTCCACACACACCACCAGCCAAACACCACTCCACACACACCACCAGCCAAACACCACTCCATGCACAGACAGCCAAGTACCACTCCACGAACACCACCAGCCAAGCGCCACTCCACACACACCGCCAGCCAAGCACCACTCCGTGCACAGACAGCCAAGTACCACTCCACAAACACCACCAGCCAAGCGCCACTCCACACACACCGCCAGCCAAGCACCACTCCGTGCACAGACAGCCAAGTACCACTCCACACACACCACCAGCGAAGCGCCACTCCACACACACCGCCAGCCAAGCACCACTCCACACACACTGCCAGCCAAGCACCACTCCACGCACACCGCAAGCCAAGCACCACTCACCGCCAGCCAAGCACCGCTCCACGCACACCATCCAGCCAATTACCACTCCACACACACCACCAGCCAAACACCACTCCACACACACCACCAGCCAAACACCACTCCGTGCACAGACAACCAAGTACCACTCCACGCACACCATCCAGCCAAGCGCCACTCCACACACACCGCCAGCCAAGCAGCACTCTGTGTACAGACAGCCAAGTACCACTGCACGCACACCATCCAGCCAAGCGCAACTCCACACACACCGCCAGCCAAGCACCACTCCACGCACACCGCAAGCCAAGCGCCACTCCACACACACTGCCAGCCAAGCACCACTCCATGCACAGACAGCCAAGTACCACTCCACGCACACCACCAGCCAAGCGCCACTCCACACACACCACCAGCCAAGCACCACTCCATACACACCGCCAGCCAAGGCAGTAAGGACAAAAAAAGACCAACTGGCACCAAGGGTGGCGGACAGTAAAAAACAACCAAAATTTTAACCACCATTGGAACAAATCTCAAATCCTAGGGCCTAGTGGGCCAAAAAACAGGAGGCAAAACCTCAAAAAAACGGGCCGATTTGCCCCAAGGGGGGGGGGGGGTAGAAATTCAAAAACATAATTACTTGCCACCAGGAAGCGACCCTTGCCCAAGGGGTCGCTTCCTAAAAACTAAATTTAAATTCCCTGGTGCTAGTGGGCATTTTCTGCCCCCCCCTGGGGGCAAAACAGCAAAAAAACGGGCCGATTTGCCCCCAGGGTGGACAGAAAAACAAAAACACAATCATGGCCACCTGGAAGCGACCCTTACGCAAGGGGTCGCTTCCTAAAACAAACACATTGCCCCAACAAAAATCCCTGGTGCTAGTGGGAAATTTCTGCCCCACCTGGGGGCAAAACGGCCGAAAAACGGGCCAATTTGCCCCCAGGTGGAGCAGAAAGACAAAAAATTCATGTAAGGCCACCTGGAAGCGTCCCTTGCCCAAGGGGTCGCTTCCTAAAAGCTAAAAACAAAATCCCTGGTGCTAGTGGGCATTTCCTGCCCCCCCCTGGGGGCAAAACGGCAAAAATAACGGGCCGATTTGCCCCCAGGGGGGACAGAAAAACATAAACATTCAACATGGACGCCATATTGCGACCAAAAAACAACCCTGGTGCTAGTGGTGAATTTCTACCCCCCCTGGGGGCAAAACGGCAGAAAAAACGGGCCGATTTGCCCCCAGGGGGGGCAGAAAAACGAAAAGATAATTACAAGCCACCTGGAAGCGACCCTTGCCCAAGGGGTCGCTTCCTGTAAACTAAAATTAAATCCCTGGTGCTAGTGGGGGCATTTCCGCCGCACGATCGCGACGCTGTGTGCGATCGTGAGGCAGAAATGCCCTGCACAGAGACATCAGGGGAGAGGAAAATCTCTTTCCTCTCCCCTGATGCCTCTTTGCGGCCCCAAACCCCCGCCGGAGTCCAGAAAACCTACCTTGCTGGTAATCCCTGATGATGTCATCGCGCGCTGTGCGCGCTGACGTCATCAGGGATTCCCATGGGGAGGGGCGGGGGCGGCAGCGAAAACTCTTCCGCTGCCGCCCCCAGCAAAACGAGCGCAATCAGAGACCCTCGGGGGGAGCGCCAGCGCTTCCCCCGAGGGTGGGGCTGATGACGAGCTGGCCTTGTCATCCGCGCACGACCGGTGTGCGCCATGACGAGCCCAGCTCGTCATCATCCCCGAAGGGGTTAATCTGTATGAAAAATATGCAGGTTTACTTTTCATAGTAACGTTGCACTCAATTTATTTCAATGGAACACACATGACTTTCCAGGCATCTATTTCTCAGTAAACAATATGAATTCTCTAATTACACAAACACATACAGTTCAGTTCATACGTCTTTATTTCGATTAAGTTCATCATAAAAGACAGCAACATAAAAACAATGTGTTTCAGCTTATTACAGAATACCATAAAAAAATACAATGGAGAACTTGATTAAAAATTATGTGCCAAAACACCACTCCAATCATTAAATTTACACACTTTTTTAAAAGGGGTTTTTTTTCTTAAAAAGGAACCCAAGTAAATGGTTATTTCGAATACATAAAACAGAATTAAATTAATCGAAAAATAACGTACCAAAACATGCATAATAAAATAAGCCAATCAAATAAAAACTAACAGATGTCATTGTCAATGGGGTGCCTAGCACTAATAACCCATGTCCAACCTAAGAATTTTGCTACTGCTATGGCCACAGGGACAGATGTATTCGTCCTCAGCAGCCATAGTGCCTCCTGACCCACCCGTGTCCTCATATTCTTACAAATTGGTTTTAACCATTTTCTCCGGGGGGCAGCATATGCGGGGCAAATAAAAAAGACATGGCCGATAGACTCTTCCTGGTCATGTCACCAAAGGCAAGTGTTCCTGGACTGACCCCGCCACAAACACATACACTCCAACACACACCTCTTGAGTATGTAGTTTTATTGGTATCTTGAATAATTCCTACGACAATCATAGACGTCTCTCTGATCCTCTTCTTTCTTAGCTTTAAACTAAGTACCCATAGAATTTTGTTCACTAAGCACCAGTTTAGATGATTTCTCATTTTAAAAAAAAAGGATATTTTTTATGTTTGCTTGTTTAATTATTTTGTGATTGGTTGTGTTTGCTTGTGTATTTTCAAAACATCTATAAAGGTGGTAATTGAGAATGAAGTGTTTTAATTGTTAGGGGCTGAAGTCTGTACATATCACGACATACCTAATTTGTAGAATTCTTTCATTTTCAAACATTCCCTTAGTGGTTCAGAGTTTATGTTCTGAAGTAAAATATACTTTTATTGATTTATTGTCTTTAAAATTTTACAGGCATCCCTAGTTTTTGCGTAGCTATTTCGTTTTCTGGTAAGTTGTATTTGTTGCTGCACTGTTGGGTTAGTATTTATTGTTATTAAACTCTGCTGTTCCTTCTGTCTGTTCATGTGAGTTTTGTCTTTGAGGGCTGTCAGGCTGTACACTTGTATTATGAACCTGGTTATTGGTAAGTTATAGGAGAAAAACGTACAGGCTGTGGGGAAAAGAAGAAGAATTACTTGTGTTCTGTTCAAACACTATTTATCATCTAGAGATATCTAATATATGTTGACATTAGGGCTGGGCTTGTCGACCTATTAAATAGGAAAAGGTGAGATACCTATTAGGTATATGCATCTAATCAATGTCAGTGGTGATGGTTTCAATATCTCTTGGTCAGACTTACAACCTGCAGAAATATTACTATTTATTGGGCTTGTAATATGAGTTCTAAATGTTAAAAGCAGCAACAGAATAAGTTGGTGTTCAACCTGGCCCTCTATGCCAGGTCACCCCAGATTTTTGCCTTCCTTCAATGAACCCAGTTATGTTGGCTTTTAGGACTCTGGGTACGATGCTCCTGTTAATAACTGGCAAAGTGATTGTGCTTTCCCTTTAAAACAGGGTAAAATTGGCCTACACCTGACTGGTACATTTAATTTACGCTACTAAATGTACCCACTGCCTGCAAATTAAATGCTACTGGTGGGTTGGGGCACTCATTGTGCCCCCCTCTCCCCCACTAAGGTAGCACTGCAAAACATATCTTACGTCTGCCACTAAACCTGTGGTACAGTTTTTGTGAGAAGTTAGCCTGGCATATGATTTCCACTATTCTAATGGGCACCTTGCACCAGTCTAAACAACCATTGTTGATGGTGGTTGTAAAGTCAACCTTATAGACAAGCTATCTTAGTGCTAGCATGGACCAGCAGTCATAGGCTAAGACTTCAGAGAGCATGTAAAGCAAGCTGTTTTACCAATTATAATCCCTTGAATACCAAATGAAAGGACACCACACAAGGTATATATCAAATATATATGTATTTATTTCTAACACAACCCCTCTGCACTCTTTATGAGGTCAGAGATCGAAGTACATCACAAGTTACTCAATTAGCATACGATAAGTTGCACAAATACAGGTTTGCCCTAGGGGCCTCACAAACCATATACTACGAAAGTGGTATAAGACCCACTTCAGGAAAAGTGAATAGGCCTAGGGCCTAGGGAATCGCTGGGGCTACACTAAACAACCAAAGGTTAGGAAGTAGGAGACCCACGGGAGACGCGTGCAGTGTGGGAACTCAGTCGCGAGTTACCATTGACTTATAATGGAGAACGAAGAAGTTACAAAGTTACTGCTTTAGGGCACTTCCGGATGGACTACGACAAAACCCCTTTAAACTAGGACACTTGGAGAGTCAATACCCATGGGAGCACCGGAGTACTTGAGTTACCTTACCCAGGGAAGCCGGATGCATTGGTGTCTTTCCGTGTCGGGATTCGTCGATGCTTTCCATGGAGATCTGCAAAAGAAGTGCTGCAGGCGGCCAAAGGAAGAGTGTCCGGGTGGATCCAAGGGTGGATCAAAGAATTGAAGATCCTGAAAGCAGAGGGGACAGAGTCTGGGTCACTAGCCAGTGACCAGGAAGGAACCAGGCGATGTCGTGATGAAATCAGGTGAAGAGGTGAAGCTTTTCTCTGCAGCCACGAGGACCAGGAGGTGTCGACAAAGACCAGGAGCTGGATTCGAGCTGTCCCCCAAAAGATCTGGTTGACTGCGGTGTCGGTGTCCAGACTGGACCCAACAAGCCTTGGCAAACGCAATCCATGCAGGAAGTGAAGATTGGCTTCGAGTCAGACCAGCAAGGTCTGGGGAGCTTCTCCTTTGCAGGAAAGCTGAAGCAAGCCTGGGAAAGCAGTTTGGTTTCAAAGGTTTGTCTTCAGGGGGCTCACTAGCCAATGGGCTAGCAATCGGGAAGATGCGTTGAGCTTAAATGCAAGAGCGGGCCTCACGCAGCACTCGTGGAGTGTGGAGGCCTGAGCTTCAGTGCAAATGGCGCTCGGGTCTGGGGCTTCTTGTACCCCAATGCACAACTGTGAGGGTGCCTCGGTAGTTGCACTGTTAGCAAAATGCAGGATGTCCAGGGTGTCTGGTACCACGTCTCTCGTGTCCGCCACGGGTCTCAGCATTGCTGTGGATGTGGGTCGGAGTCAGAGAAGTCTGAGAGTCCAGTTCCTGAGTCGCTGAGTCTTCGGGATCCATCGGGAGCGTCGACAAAGCAGACCGGCAAGTTACTGGTGGTGCCTGTTTGCACAGGGTTGTCACTTCTTGACCACAAGGGAGATGTCTTCAGTCTTCTAGTCGAAATAGAACATCGAAGGTCCAAGAGTTTCATTTCAGAGTTTCGTTCCAGGATAATCTAAAGTCCTGGGGACACATCACCTATCTTTATACTACGAAAATGGGCTGGATTACCTGCTAGGCCCCTCCTATGGGTGGACCTGAGAAGGGGGTGGTTACACCCCTATCCCTTTGTCCAGTTTCGTGCCAGAGCGGGGCTGGAGTGCCCCAGCAACTGGTTTGAACCGGGCTATGCATGGAGCACCTTGATTGCCCCAGGCAGTGTCTGGAAAAGCATCTATCCATTCAACCCACCCTGCCCCAATACACTACAGGCTGTCTGGGCCAGAAAACCTATTGTCCAGGCCTCCCTTGCTGGAGTTTCCCCCAGCTGCAGGAGGTCAGACTCGTGTCTGTGGCAGCAGCATCCATTTTGTGATGCTGAGGCTCTGTTTAACTTTAACCGGGTAAAGCAGTAACACACATGTCTTTTCCCTCTAGAAGGGTGGAATGCTACCCCGCCACCAGAATTGGCAGGGGGGCAGTATTCCAAAGTGTTTGACACCTTACATGACATGTTTTGATAAAGCCAACCAAAGTTAGCATTAACCGCGAGGATTATAATGCACTTAAGAGTATATGGTATGGCTATATCATGGAACAGCTATAAGGACATGGTTCCGAAAGCTGCAGAGGGGCTCAGCTCATGCTAGGGCACCCTCTCACATAAAACCAAGCACTCTGCCTCCAGGATTGTTAAGGCCTGCCATAGGAGTGACTTATAGGTTACTATGTGTCTATATATAAGGTAGATATAGATATACTAGTAAGGGGTGATTACACAACCTTACCCAAGCTGAGTGATCAGCCTGTGGTGTAATTTTGGATGGCCAGCCAGGGATGGCATAATACATGCTGCAGCCCCTGGTAGGCCTTGGATGCACCTATGCCCTGGGTACCTATGTAACACTATATAGGGGCTCACAGAGGTGACCCAATACCCAATCAGGTATGTACCTAAAGTACATGGAGTCCTTTTTATAGAGAGAGCAGATAGCCTGGGGCCCTGAATAGCAGGATCCCAGGCCAACTAAGTCAAAAACCAGCAAAACACTAGGCAACAAGTTGGGGTAACCATATAGTCAGATATCCACCTTCCTACACAACCCCCCCCCCCCCCAAACAAAAGGAGATAAGGCTATCCTTGTCCAGGTAAGCCTATATTGCCTAAGTGGCCATATAAGGAAGTACCTGCACTAGCATGGTTACCCCCTGTCTCATGGTCCACTAAGCAATCCCTCACCCTAGGGGTATCAGAGGGTCTCCATCATAGGGAATCTCTACCTGTGGTGTGTTTTGGCAAAGTAAAAGGCTGGTGCTGGGATGGAATACTGAAGTGAGGCTCCACTAATGTAGGGTTCAGCTTCCTCCAATCACTATCCACCATATATGCCTTTCTTTCCATGACTGAGTTGCACTGTGCTCTCAGGGTCAACCTCTGGCTGCCTACAGCTGGAGGCTGGGTCCCTTTGGTTGGACCCCAGGAGGGACAGGTCAGGTTTGGGGCCATTAGGTCCCAGGTTTGCCTGTACCCAACAGAATCCATCTGGGGGAGGTTCCTACCTAAGGGTAAGGGACATCCCTCAGAGGTTTGAGGAATTTTCACCTGGCTAGGGCTGCTAGACTGGGTGCCCCTAATCTGCTGATTGGGGGTTCCTTTGGACAGGGGGCCCCTTGGGGTCCACTGGCCTCCCTGACCTCTACAGCCCTGGGCTGACTGAGGCATGGCAGAGAGCGGCAGGTTACCTGCTCCAGACTGGGTATCACCTTGGAAAGGTCCACTGACATCAGGGGCTCTACCAGGACAGGCCTGCCTACCTCTGGGGCAGTTCCTTCACAAGGGGTAGGGTCAGTACCCTGAGGAGGCTGACCCTCACCTAATGTCTGGTGGGAGGGAGACTTTTCTTCCTCCCCATTTCTCTCTGTCTGAGTGGAGTGATCCATAGTTTCAGGCTTCCCAACACAAAAATCTGTTTGAGTTTGGGCTGCGACCATCACCGCCCTACCAACCTTTTCAGGAAGGCCTACCATTTTGGAATGGATTTCTTTTTCTATCTCAGCCCAGGCTGAGATCTCTAGATCATTGCCTAGTAAACAATCTACAAGTAAGTTTGTAGACACTGCCACTCTCTTTGGGCCAGTGACACCTCCCCAGCTGAGATTTACTACTGCCATGGCATGATCTTTCTGCACTCCATCAATATTAGTCACCTGGTAAGTGAACCCAGGTAAAAGCTGTTCTGAGGGGACTAGTCTCTCAGTCCCCATAGTGATGCTTGCCCCTGTGTCCCTATAGGCCTCAGCTTTCTGACCATCGATGTGGGGCTCCTGTCTGTACTTACCCAAGGTATTGGGACAAGCAGTAAAGTTGGCAAACCCCATGCCATTCTCACAGACTAGGGTTGCTGTAGTAAGGGACCTGGTTAGGCCAGAGTCCACCTGAGTTCCCCAAATAAACCCAGCCAAATTGTTGGGGGCACTCCCACCACCTGGGGGTTTACTACTAGTAGTAACAAGAGGTGTTGGAGTATTACTTGAAGGAATATTTTCCTTATTGTTGACTTTTGGGCAACTGCTGTCAGTTTTCCAATGGCCAGGTTGCTTACATATATGACAATAAGGTTTCTTAACATTAGAGGAAGGAGTTTGGGACCAACCCCCCTCAGAGGATTTTTGGGGTCCTGTAGTGGATTTGTCCTTAGATTTATCCCCACCTTTCTCTTGAGGTTTGGTAGAATCTTTCTTCTGGTCACCACCCTGATTTTTAGGCCTCACCCCGGTTCTGATCCATTTGTCTGCCTTCTTTCCCAATTCTTGGGGAGAGGTCAGATCAGAGTCCACCAGGTGTTGATGTAGAAGCTGGTTTTGACAATTATTAAGGATCTGCTCCCTCATAATCAAATTATACAATCCTGTATAGTCTTGTACTTTGCTCCCAATAACCAGCCCTCCAGAGCCTTAGTAGCACAATCTACAAAATCAGTCCAGTCCTGAGTCTGTGTCTTCTGGGTATCTCTGAACAGCAACCTGTACTGTTCAGTGGTTAAGCCAAACCCATCTATCAGAGCACTCTTCAGGACATAGTAGTTGTCAGCATCCTGTTCACTTACTGTCAGGAGCTTATCTCTGCCTTTATCTGAAAAGGAGAGCCACAAGATTGCTGCCCATTGACTTTGGGGTACCTGCTGTACTTTGCAAGCCCTCTCCAAAGCAGTTATCCATTTGTGGATGTCATCCCCAACCTGGTACGGAGGGACAACCTTATTCAGGGTTCTATGGTCATGAGACCTTTCCTTATCTCTAGGAATATTGCTGCGACCAGTGGGTGCTAACCCACTTAATTTTTTCTCTCTTTCAAGAGCCAGGGTCTCTTTTGCAAGGGCAATTTCTTGCCTCTTGATCCTAAGATTTACTTCCTACATCCTAGCTTTATGTTCTCCCCTCTCAAGGGGAGTCATCCTCCTTAGAGCAGAGGGATCAGACCCTACTGAGTCATCAGAATGCTCAGAGCCACTGGACAGTGACCTGTGCCTTCTGTGCCTATGGGTAGGCCTTCTTGGTAGGTTAGGAGGGGGCCCACCAAGGCCCTCTCCACCCCCAGATAGTCTGTGTTGCCCAGGATAGGTTCATCAACCTCATCCTGTTCAGCATCCACATCCTCATCAGATAGTGCTGGATCTTCCCCCAACATTCTCTTCTGTGGATGGATGACTCCCTCTCTACTACCGTGGTTATCTATGTCTGATGCATTTTCTGTATCATGGGCCACTAAGCTATCTACCAGGTGGTAAAAGTTTGGACTCTGTCCTTGTCTCAATCTTCTGACTGCACACAGGCTTCTAAGTTCATTAAAAGTGAATTAGTCATACTTAGAAGGCACCCTCTGGGTTTCTTCTGGAAGAGGTCCACTAGGGCCTGCTCCCAAGGACATTTTATAGTGAGGTGTGGTGTGTGCACCTATCTACACTAAATGGTTTCCTACTAGAACCTCTCTAGGAGTTGTAGTCAGGGTGTGCTAGGCCCTTTCCTCTACAACTGCTAAGTTCAGTAGAACTTAAAGTATTATAAGAACTTGGTTTATATGTACCTACAGGTACCTTAATGTGATCTTTCAAATGATATCTTAAGATTATATGGTAAAAGAACAGCAAGCTCTTATCCCATCCGCTGCACACCAATGTGAGAAGTTAGCCTGGCATATGATGTCCACTATTCTAGTGGGCACCTTGCACCAGTCTAAACGACCCTTATTGATGGTGGTTGTAAAGTCAACCTTATAAACAAGCTATCCTAGTGGTAGCATGGACCAGCAGTCATAGGCTAAGACTTCAGAGAGCATGTAAAGCAAGCTATTTTACCAATTATAATCCCTTGAATATCAAATGAAAGGACCCCACACAAGGTATATATCAAATATATATGTATTTATTTCTAACACAACCCCTCTGCACTCTTTATGAGGTCAGAGATCGAAGTACAATCACAAGTTACTCAATTAGCATACGATAAGTTGCACAAATACAGTTTTGCCCTAGGGCCTCACAAACCATATACTAAGTAAGTGGTATAAGAACCACTTCAGGAAAAGTGAATAGGCCTAGGACCTAGGGAATCGCTGGGGCTACACTAAACAACCAAAGGTTAGGAAGTAGGAGACCCAAGGGAGACGCGTGCAGTGTGGGAACACAGTCGCGAGTTACCATTGACTTATAATGAAGAACGAAGAAGTTACAAAGTTATTGTTTTAGGGCACTTCCAGATGGACTACGACAAAACCCCTTTAAACTAGGACACTTGGAGAGTCAATACCGATGGGAGCTCCAGAGTACTCGAGTTACCTCACCCAGGGAAGCCGGGTGCATAGGTGTCTTTTCGTGTCGGGTTTCGTCGATGCTTTCAATGGAGATCTGCAAAAGAAGTGCTGCAGGCGGCCAAAGGAAGAGTGTCCGGGTGGATCCAAGGGTGGATCAAAGAACTGAAGAACCTGAAAGCAGAGGGGACAGAGTCTGGGTCACTAGCCAGGAACCAGGAAGGAACCAGGCGATGTCGCGATGAAATCAGGTGAAGAGGTGAAGCTTGTCTCTACAGCCACGAGGACCAGGAGGTGTCGACGACAACCAGGAGCTGGATTCGAGCTGTCCCACAAAGGATCTTGTTGACTGCAGTGTCGGTATCCGGACTAGACCCAACAAGCCTTGGCAAACGCAATTCATGCAGGAAGTGAAGATTGGCTTCAAATCAGACCAGCAAGGTCTGGGGAGCTTCTCCTTTCAGGGAAGCTGGAGCAAGCCTGGAGCAACCAGGAAAGCAGTTTGGTTTTAAAGGTTTGTCTTCAGGGGGCTCACTAGCCAACGGGCTAGCAACCAGGAAGACGCGCTGAGCTGAAATGCAAGAGCGGGCCCCATGCGGCACTCATGGAGTGTGGAGGGCTGAGCTTCAGTGCAACTGGCGCTCTGGTCTGGGGCTTCTTGTACCCCAATGCACAACTGCAAGGGTGCCTCGGTAGTTGCACTGTTAGCAAAATGCAGGATGTCCAGGGTGTCCGGTCCCACGTCTCTCGTGTCTGCCACGGGTCTCAGCTTTGCTGTAAATGTGGGTCGGTGTTAGGGAAGTCTGAGAGTCCAGTTCCTGAGTCACTGAGCCTTCGGGATCTGTCGGGAGCATCGACAAAGCAGACTGGCAAGTTACTGGTGGTGCCTGTTTGCACAGGGTGGTCACTCCTTGACCACAAGGGAGATGTCGTCAGTCTTGTAGTCGAAATAGAACATCGAAGGTCCAAGAGTTTCGTTTCAGAGTTTCGTTCCAGGATAATCTAAAGTCCTGGGGACACAGCACCTATCTATATACTAAGAACATGGGCTGGATTACCTGCTAGGTCCCTCCTATGGGTGGACCTGAGAAGGGGGTGGTTACACTCCTTTCCCTTTGTACAGTTCCCGCCAGAGCGGGGCTGGAGTGCCCCAGCAACTGGTTTGAACCGGGCTATGCATGGAGCTCCTTGTGTGCCCCAGGCAGTGTCTGGAAAAGCAAGTTTCATTCAACCCACCCTGCCGCAATACACTACAGGCTGTCTGGGGAGGTGCTAGCACCTCCCTCGACAGGAAACCTATTGTCCAGCCCTCCCTTGCTGGAGTATCCCCCAGCTGCAGGAGGTCAGACTCGTGTCTGTGGCAGCAGCATCCATTTTGTGATGCTGAGGCTCTGTTTAACTTTAACCGGATAAAGCAGTAACACACATGTCTTTTCCCTCTAGAAGGGTGGAATGCTACCCCCGCCGCCAGAATTGGTGGGGGGGGGGGTAGTATTCCAAAGTGTTTGACACCTTACACGACATGTTATGATAAAGACAAACCAAAGTTAGCATTAACCGCGAGGATTATAATGCACTTAAGAGTATATGGTATGGCTATATCATAGAACAACTATAGGTACATGGTTCTGAAAGCTACAGAGGGGCTCAGCTCATGCTAGGGCACCCTCTCACATAAAACCAAGCACTCTGCCTCCAGGATTGTTAAGGCCTGCCATAGGAGTGTCTTATAGGTTACTATGTGTCTATATATAAGGTAGATATAGATATACTATATCTAAGTAAGGGGTGATTACACCACCTTAGCCAAGCTGAGTGATCAACTTGTGGTGTCAGTTTGGATGGCCAGCCAGGGGTGGCATAATACATGCTGCAGCTCCTGGTAGGCCTTGGATGCACCTATGCCCTGGGTACCTATGGTACACTATACAGGGTCTCACAGAGGTGACCCAATACCCAATCAGGTATGTACCTAAAGTACATGGAGTCCTTTTTATAGAGAGATCAGATAGCCTGGGGCCCTGAATAGCAGGATCCCAGGCTAACTAAGTCAAAAACCAGCAAAACACTAGGCAAAAAGTTGGGATAACCATATAGTCAGATATCCACCTTCCTACAGTTTTTAACTAAACTGCCATTCCAACCAGGCACAATAAGCCTTTTGCTAGGCCTAAGCATTCCTGTTTAATACTTATAAGTCATCCCTAAGGCAAGCCCTAATGGCTCATAGGGCAGGGTTCAGTGTATTTAAAAAGTAGCAAATGTTTACTTCAGTTTTACATGCCCTGACAATGATAATATCTTAAACGCACGACTCACTGTCTCCCCTTTGTTACCCTAAACAGTTTTAAGCCAAATATAGGAAAGAGTGAAGTTTAGACAAAGGGGACATCCCTCACCTGCAGACTGCCACTGAAAATAAAAGTGGTACCTTCAAACCTCTCATCAGAACACTCCTTGACCTGTGGAAGATTAAGAAGAAGAACTCTGGAACTCCCTCCCCCGCGATCTCAGGACGGAACTAGACTATCTCCGATTTAGGAAGCGGCTGAAAACACACCTATTCCCCTGAGCGTCCTTTTCCCCTCTCTCCCCTGTTACCCTCTAGCGGTTGGGATCTTAGCGCTGGGATACTTACGGGTGACTACGCGCTTTACAAAGTCTAATAAGAAGAAGAAGAAGAAGAAGAACTGCCCTGCTATTTGAAGGTGGATGATTGGACATGCTTGACTTGAGCTCAGGCTCCATGGAAATGACTCCAACACAGTCTTGTCCCTGTTTTTCATGGGAACAGTCCAGCTGAATGGCCAAGCCAGGCCATCCTTGTACTAGAAGCAAGCATCCTAGTATCGGCTTAGGGGTATCACCCCTCATCAGCCAGGCTAGCTTCAATCCAGTGGCACAGTGTGCTTGCGGAATGGCCCCGGCTCTGTGAGGCTCCTGTGTTCTCGAATTAAAAATCACATTTTACTCACTGCTGCGGGCTGCTGAAGGAGTCTTGGTGTGTGCGGTGCTGCATTGTCCCCCCTCCCTCGCGTGCTGTGGCTGGCTGCTGACAAACTTCTGCGGTGAGAGCTGTCCGGTGGCGTGGAGCCTCAGGGCGGCTACGGTGCTTACACAAGTCTCGGGGCTCCCACGTGGTGTCGAGGCCGAGCCGCAATGCATGTCGGCTGTGCTGGTGCCCAGGACGCGGTGAGTGCGGCGGAGCTACCAAGCGATCTCCTACCGCTGTTTCTGCAGTGTGGGCGGCTAATTGTGGAATATACTGCTGACTCGTGACCTGCTGGGTGCGGAGCGGTTTCTCTTTAATTGCTTCGGCCTCCCACACAAAATGGCGGCGGCCATGTTGCGGCATTGACCCTCTCGGGCATTGAGGTGCCTGGTGCTGTCTGGGACCTGCCTGACGGTGGAAGTGAGTGCGGAATCCTTTAGTGTCCCCACAGTGATTGCGACACGGAGGACTTATTCCTTGGAGAGTCCTGGGACGCTGGTGTTGACTGCTCCCGATGTGCGGGCACTTGCGCTACCTGCTACCCTTTCTTCACGACGCTGCAGCTGCGGGGTGAACTGGAGTGAAGCTACATGGCCTGTGTGTGGTTTGTGTTCCCGTTGTCTGCGGCTGGTGATTCGTGTGTGCAATATTGCCAGCTTCTAGGGACGGGAGTCCCTGGAGGGAACACAGCGGTGACCTGTTCCTCTAAGTGCGATCAACCTGTCTGCCTGGTCAGTGTCGGTGCCTGAGGGCCCTGGTGTGCTACCGCGGTCATGCGTGAAGGCTGCAGTGGACTCTGCTGAAGTACTGTCGCCTTTGGTGAACAGCTGATATCGTCCCCATACCTAACCCTGTTCGCACCGTGTGGTGCAGTGTGGCACGACATGGGCAAATTGGATGCCCGACAGCCGCGACTCACGTTTAAGTCCAAGAGGGGCAATAAACAAGGGCCCGCGACATCGGAGGGTGGAGAGCAGGAGGTGGCGGAGAAAAGTACCCATAGCTTGGCCACTGATATGCAAACTATCCTTACAGAAATGCGACAGGGCCTCGCCATGATAGTTGACAAGGTGGACACCCTTGCCAGTCGCATAGACACTATTGCCTGTAGACTCGACGCTCATGACACCCAACTTAAAGAGGCGGAATAAAGAATATCCGACACGGAAGATGTTACGGTACAACTGAGAAACGCTGTCATGCAAATGGATAAGCTTATGCGTGTTATTGATGCCAAAAATGAGGACATTGAAGCCCGCAGCAGACGTAACAACTTGCGTATACTGGGAGTTTCGGAGAGTACCAACACGGGTCAGATGGAGCAATATGTTGAGAGGATGTTGATGGCAATCACGGATGAGGGAATGCTTTCTCCCCAATTTATAGCAGAGAGGGCATATAGGTCATTGGGCCCGAGGCCGCCCCCCTGGGGCCACTCCCAGGCCTATTATTGCCAGTTTCCTCAACTATCGTGAAAGGGATGTGGTTCTGAAGGTGGCCAGAGAGAAGAAGCAGCTGACCTTGGAGGGACTCACATTCACCATCTTCCCTGACTTCACCATGCGGGTGCAAGAGGAGAGGAGGAAGTTCAATGGTGTCAAGCAAAAACTTCGGCAGGCGCAGGTGGACTATGCATTGCTATGACGTTTATCCCTGCCATGGATAGGGCTGACGGAGGAGCCCAATATAATAGGAAGGCAAGGGAGACGCTGCATGACATTGTGGAGGAAGGGGGGCTGGT
Source organism: Lissotriton helveticus (assembly GCF_964261635.1). Classification (NCBI taxonomy): domain Eukaryota; kingdom Metazoa; phylum Chordata; class Amphibia; order Caudata; family Salamandridae; genus Lissotriton; species Lissotriton helveticus. The sequence continues at coordinate 999,147,955 of NC_136067.1, forward strand.
GGACGGCTGGAGATACCTATACCCTGCGTGTCAGGAGGGCACTCATTATTCATCTTGCTCGGGTACTTGGGCACGGCTGGATTACTGCCTTTGTCTAGGGGGTTGGTTCCTGGGATGGTTGGGGTGACACAACTGGCTAGAACCTACTCCGATCATTGTCCGGTGCTGGTCACTTTGCAGGTACCTGGGTATGATGGGCCTCGGCGGTCTTCTGGATGCTGTCTTTAGGGAAGAGCTCGGACAAGAGATCAAAGATTTCTTCCCACGCAATAAAGGTTCAGTGAACAGTGTAGAGGTTGTCTGGGAGGTCTTTAAGGTCACAGTTCGTGGCTACTGTATAGCTAAGAGTGGGGGGGTGTTACGAGCTATACAAAGGACATTACATAACTTGGAAAATGACTTACGGCAGCTGGAACGAAGTATGCAAAATGGGGATATGGGGCACGCGCAGAGTGAGTTTAGGGGCAAGTTATTGGAGTACGAGGAGGAGGCTGCACGGGAAGCCAAATTTCGTGGCCGCTATTGGGTGGCTTGTAAATATGGTGAGGGCGAGAGGCCTGGAAGGGCTCTTTCTGGGGTCACACGGAACCTGCGTGGAAGCGCCAACATATTGGAAATTAATGGTCTAGGGAAGAGATATGCCGAGATAATGCCAGGATCCTTGATGTTTTCACCTCACATTACACTCATCTCTATACCACATGCAGTCCTGGCGTTGTAGACTTAGATGACTTTATGGGAGAGATTGCTCTGTGCTGGTTGAGTGATGTTCATAGGACCTTTTTGAGTGCACCCCTTGAGTTGGGCGAGATACGCGAAGCACTAATGTCCCTCAAAAATGGTAAGGCGCCGGGGCTAGATGGGCTACCAGCAGAATTTTATAAATGTTACATAGACATTATGGCCCCGGTGTTGCGCGAGGTATTTGAGGAATCCCTAGAGGTAGGGAATACTGCCTCCGTCCATGCGAAAAGATGTGATCACCTCACTGTTAAAACCAGGCAAAAGCCCAGAGGTCTGTGACTCATACCGTCCTTTGTCCCTGATGAATTGTGATGTGAAGATTTTGGCTAAAGTACTGGCATACCGACTGTCATTACTAATGACCAAAATAATCCTCCCAGATCAGTCGGGTTTTGTCCCAGGTAGGGCCACCACCCACAATGTGCGTACTCTTTTCTCCCTTATTCAAATGGTAGCTCCGGAGTTCCCGGTAGCGGCTGTATTTCTCGATGCCTCTAAGGCGTTCGATTCTGTGGAATGGAGCTTCCTATTTACTGTGCTGCAAAAAATGGGGTTTCCAGGCGTTTATCTTGCTTGGATGAAACTGTTGTACACTCAGCCTACTGCTAGAGTATTGGTAAATGGTTGTCTATCCTCCTCAGTGTCTATAACGCGGGGCACTCGTCAGGGGTGTCCTCTATCCCCCCTCCTTTTTGCGATTGCGATAGAGCCGTTGGCTTGTAGGCTCCGCCAGGCTCACCGGGAGAGTGCCTTTCAATGCTTCCAGCGCCGAATTTCTATCTCACTTTATGCTGATGATGTAACGTTGTATGTTGAAGACCCTCAGCGAAATCTGAATACCTTGTTGCGCAAATTTTTTGTTTTTGGTAGACTGTCTGGGATTACCATTAATTGGGGTAAGTCCCAATTCTTCCCACTTACCCCTGCTGTCACGGAATTTCCCGTGGACTTCCCCTTAGAGTGGTGTCCGTCAGATTTGCGGTACTTGGGTATTCAGGTGTCCAAAGATCGGGATGAAACATTACGATTGAACTATGGTATTACTATTACGAAGTTGACGGCCACTGTGTCCCGTTTGATATCCTTGCCCCTATCAATGGCTGGCAGAGCCTCTCTCATCAAAATGTTGATATTGCCCCGCTTCTTGTATCTTTTTCTTAATATTCCGTATTACCCAGGAGCCTTTTTTTCAAAACTTTGCGATCAGAGCTGATCCGCTTGGTCTGGAGCGGGAGACAACCAAGGTTGAAATGGGAGGTAATGGCGCAGCCCTGTGACAAAGGGGGATTTTATATTCCCGACTTTGAGGTTTATTACATGAGCACGCAGGCGCATTATGCCTATCACTGGATGGCGCCCACGCCGTTTATGCCTCAACTAGCTGTAGAGGACTGGATCGCTCGGCCCTACCCCCTGAGCGGTGTGTTAGGACACGGATCATGGCATAGCACTAACAGCGCTGGTCCCGCCATACCCGAACTACAATCCCCACACTAACTCCGGCGGGAACTACATCTCCCGTCATGCTGCGCGCGGCGCATGCGCGAGGCGGGCACACGGAAGGAACAGTTTAAAGACAGACCGGGAACTGATGGAGGCTGTCGGATATTTCGAATCCGCCGTGAAGTCCGTGATTCGTTTTCAGGTGAGCGGTCCCTCGGGAGAGGTAACTCTCAATCTCTTGTTCCACGCGCTTGAAGCGCCAGCAAGCCCCAGTCCCCGCTCGAGGGTTTGAGCTACTTCTCGCGCATTGAAGCGCCAGCAAGCCCCAGTCCCCGCTCGAGGGTTCGAGCTACTTCTAGCGCATTGTAGCGCCAGCAAGCCCCAGTCCCCGCTCGAGGGTTCGAACTACTTCTAGCGCATTGAAGCACCAGCACGCCCCAGTCCCCGCTCGAGGGTTCGAGCTGAACTTATTGCGCCTTGAAGCGCCAGCACGCCCCAGTCCCCGCTCGAGGGTTCGAGCTGAACTTATTGCGCATTGAAGCGCCAGCACGCCCCAGTCCCCGCTCGAGGGTTCGAGCTGAACTCATCGCGCATTGAAGCGCCAGCACGCCCCAGTCCCCGCTCGAGGGTTCGAGCGGTGAAAAGCGCTTTGCTGCGTCTAAGCACACAATCCCTTTTCACAGATATTCGAGTGACAGTAACTCGAGATACGCAGAGCGGCCGTACCAGTTCGAGGGTAATCGAACTGTGTGGCTCTGCCTTTTTTGTTCGCCTTCCACCCTTCTTTTGCCCTCTGTTGGGTGGTGTCGGGACCGGCATCTATGCAGAGGACGAAATAGGGAGCACACACTCCCAAGACCCCTTTTTCAGTTCAAGTGGCATTGTCGGCCATTGCTTAGCACGGTGTCCTCTGTTGGGTGACTGACAGGACCGTCAGTTGTGCAGAGGACGGTTGGAAGCTCTTATCATCGCCTACTCCCTGCTTCATTGGTCCTTCTGATTTGTTGTACTCGTGTATTCTTTGGTGCTATTAAACCTACCGTGTATCAACACCTTGTGCGTTGTTGCTACTTCTCAACCCCGGGGTACTCAGGGGGTTACACGGTGTTATACACGGCCCTGCTAAAATACTGGAGACTCCGCCTACAACAGTGTGATGTACAATTGATGCCTGGTGGCGCATTGCACGTACCTTATGAGCTCCTATGTTGTATGCCTCACGCATGCCACTTACCTATCATCCGAAATTAGAACTCCTACAGGAAACTGGTTTTCAACATATGTGCAAACGGGTGCAGGTTAGCACATGGGGGGGACTTGTTTTTGGACGGAGTGTTTCGCTCCAAGGAACTGTTTTTTAAGGCCGTCACCCCCACACCCCTGGAGGTTTTCTATTATGTGCGACTACGACAGGGTTTGCGATCCATTCTGCCAGATTTCCCTCAAGAGCCTGAAGGTCTGGTTCCACTAATTGTTCTTCTGCAATCCATGGATGGCACGCATTTAGTATCTGGGTTGTAAAACATTATAGGGACCCAGGGTCAAGGGATAGACAGTTCAGCCAGGCTGCATTGGAGTACAGACTTGGGGGTGGACATCACGGATGAGCAATGGCAATACTGCTGTGAACTAACACACAATATATCAGCTAGTTGCAGATTTAAAGTTATTCACTATACATTTTTACAGAGGATCTATTATACTCCTGAAAGGAAGTTCAGATTCCAGCTTTCCGATACTGATCGATGTGAGAGATGTCGGAGTCCTGATGCTGGTTTTTACCATTTGGCCTGGGAATGCTATGCTGTGGGGCAATATTGGTTGCAAATTCACGCGGCTCTAGAGGCTATGCTAGATATCACATTTGACAGGGCCCCCTTAATCATGTTACTGGGTTACACTGCGTTTATCACTAAGGGCTGTTGAAAATTCCTTAACATTGCTTTGTTATTGGCAAAGCGGAGGCAAGCATGTCATTGGAGGAGAGGGAGAGCTCCCAAATTTAAGGACTGGCTGCAGGACATTACATACTGTCAGGAACAGGCTGCCATCTATGCAGAGACTCAGCCGTTAGCATCTAGGCCTCAGGATATCTGGGGGCCTCTGCAGACCTATCTCCTATGTTTGGCGGCCGACAGTACCGAGCACGAGGTAATAAGTACTGCCCTGAATACAACTATTAGGGGGTGCCTGCCCGATGAAGGTGGGGAAGTGCTTATCTCATAGTTTAAAGCTGTGGAGAGCTGGTTTAACAGAAATGCATGATTATGTACCCAGCGGGGGGATGATGTTTTCTGCTACCTACACACGTTGACTCTACATATGTATCTGGATTGAACCATGTGTTTACCTATGGTCTGCCACTGCCTTTTGAAATGTCACTACATCCTTATTTCCTATGTTACTTGCTACTGACTTGATCACTGTAAAATGCGTACTCCTCATGCAATGCTCACACTCTTGTATTCTGTGTTTGATTGTTTATGCAATTTAAAACAATAATAAAAAAATAAAACTGCAATGCGTCGCCCCCCATGTTTTGGGAGAGAGGAGGCAATACTGTTTGCCTGAGAAGGTGACATAGGAAGGCAAAATCATTCCAGGTACATCTGGCGGCGTTGAGATCCTTAGTCAACCAGTTGGGACTTCACATGTTGTTAGGAGATGCCCCGTCACTGAATGGGCTTCCTCTGAGGACTCCTAGCCGCAGCATGCATCTGCCTGGTTGGTTTGAGCGCAGGACACCTGAACATCGTTGGTCTGAGGAGTGGCGAGAGATCACCAGATGGGGAGTGGCCACGATATTTAAATCTGTGCGTTTGGCCCCCCTGGAAGAAGGAGCCATTGAAACCAGCACTGATGAAGCCATTTGAAGGCTGAAACGCATCTGCCTAAGTGTTTCATGGACCTCACTTGCTTGTGCAAAACAAGAGCTATTAAAGTCCTTTTATTCCTAGAGCTGTGTTGTCCCTTTGTCAATGTTTCGCCAGCAACCAGGCGTTGGCTGACGACCGCCCTCTCGGTCTGGAGCAACGCTGTGAGCCTGTGAACTCTGGTAGCCGCATGAAACTGCAACGCTTCACTTCAATACTTTGGGAGAGAGGAGGCAACACTGTTTCCTGAGAAGGGGACATAGGAAGGCAAAATAATTCCAGGTACATCTGGCGGCATTGAGATCCTTAGCCAACCAGTTGGGACTTCATATATTTTGAGGAGATGCCCCGTCACTGAACGGGCTTCCACGGAGGACTCCCAGCCCCAGTATGCATCTGCCTTGTTGGTTTGAGAGCAGGAGACCTGAACATCGTTGGGCTGGTCAGGGGCATGAGACCATGTGATGGGGAGAGGTCACAATATTTATATCTGTGCGTTTGGTCCCCCTGGAAGGAGTCATTGAAAACGGTACTGATGAAGCCATTTGAAGGCTGAAACGCGTCTGCATAAGCTTTTCATGGAAATCACTAGTTTGCGCAAAACAAGAGCAATTAAATCCTTTTTATTCCCGGAGTTGTGTTGTCCCTTTTTCCCTACCTGGAAGAAAGCTTTGGTGTCAATGTTTCGCCAGCAAGCAGGCACAGGCTCATGACCGCCCTCTCTGTCTGGAGCAACGCTGAGAGCCTGTGAACTCTGGTAGCTGCATGAAACTGCAATGCGTTGCCCCCCATACTTTGGGAGAGAGGAAGCAACACTGTTTGCCTGAGAAGGGGACATAGGAAAGCAAAATCATTCCAGGTACCGGTGGCGGCTTTGGGATCCTTAGTCAACCAGTTGGGACTTCACATGTTGTTAGGAGATGCCCCGTCACTGAATGGGCTTCCTCTGAGGACTCCCAGCCCCAGCATGCATCTGCCTGGTTGACTGAGCGCAGGACACCTGAACATCGTTGGGCTGAGGAGGGGCGAGAGACCATCTGATGGGGAGTAGCCACGATATTTAAATCTGTGCGTTTGACCCCCCTGGAAGAAGGAGCCATTGAAACCGACACTGATGAAGCCATTTGAAGGCTGAAACGCGTCTACCTAAGCGTTTCATGGACCTCACTTGCTTGCGCAAAACATGAGTTGTTAAAGCCTTTTTATTCCTGGAGCTGTATCGTCCCTTTTTCCCTACCTGGGAGAAAGTTTTGATGTCTGAGAAGGGGACATAGGAAGGCAAACTCATTCCAGGTACCTGTGGCGGCGTTGGGATCCTTAGCCAACCAGTTGGGACTTCATATGTTGTTAGGAGATGCCCCGTCACTGAATGGGCTTCCTCTGAGTACTCCTAGCCCCAGCATGTATCTGCCTGGTTGGTTTGACCCTAGGACACCTGAACATCATTGGGCTGAGGAGGGGCGAGAGACCACCTGATGGGGAGAGGCCACGATATTTAAATCTGTGCGTTTGGCCCCGCTGGAAGAAGGAGCCATTGAAATTGGCACTGATTAAGCCATTTGAAGGCTGAAACGCATCTGCCTAAGGGTTTCATGGACCTCACTTACTTGCGCAAAACAAGAGCTATTAAATCCTTTTTAATCCCTGGAGCTGTGTCGTCCCTTTTTCCCTACCTGGGAGAAAGATTTAGTGTCTATGTTTCACCAGGAAGCAGGCGCTGGTTGACGACCGCTCTCTCGGTCTGGAGTAACGCTGAGAGCCTGTAAACTCTGGTAGCTGCATGAAACTGCAACGCGTCGCCCCCTATACTTTGGGAGAGAGGAGGCAACACTGTTTGCTTGAGAAGGGGACATAGGAAGGCAAAATCATTCCAGGTACCTGTGGCGGCATTGGGATCCTTAGCCAGCCAGTTGGGACGTCACATATTGTTAGGAGATGCCCCGTCACTGAATGGGCTTCCTCTGAGTACTCCTAACCCCAGCATACATCTGCCTGGTTGGTTTGAGCCTTGGACACCTGAATATCGTTGGGCTGAGGAGGGGCGAGAGACCACCTGATGGGGAGAGGCCACGATATTTAAATCTGTGCATTTGGCCCCCTGGAAGAAGGAGCCATTGAAACCGGCACTGATGAAGCCATTTGAAGGCTGAAACGCATCTGCCTAAGCGTTTCATGGACCTCACTTGCTTGTGCAAAACAAGAGCTATTAAAGTCCTTTTATTCCCAGAGCTGTGTTGTCCCTTTGTCAATGTTTCGCCAGCAACCAGGCGTTGGCTGACGACCGCCCTCTCGGTCTGGAGCAACACTGTGAGCCTGTGAACTCAGGTAGCCGCATGAAACTGCAACGCTTCACTTCAATACTTTGGGAGAGAGGAGGCAACACTGTTTCCTGAGAAGGGGACATAGGAAGGCAAAATAATTCCAGGTACATCTGGCGGCATTGAGATCCTTAGCCAACCAGGTGGGACTTCATATATTTTGAGGAGATGCCCCGTCACTGAACGGGCTTCCACGGAGGACTCCCAGCCCCAGTATGCATCTGCCTTGTTGGTTTGAGAGCAGGACACCTGAACATCGTTGGGCTGGTCAGGGGCATGAGACCATGTGATGGGGAGGGGTCACAATATTTATATCTGTGCGTTTGGTCCCCCTGGAAGAAGGAGTCATTGAAAACGGTACTGATGAAGCCATTTGAAAGCTGAAACGCGTCTGCATAAGCTTTTCATGGAAATCACTAGTTTGCGCAAAACAAGAGCAATTAAATCCTTTTTATTCCCGGAGTTGTGTTGTCCCTTTTTCCCTACCTGGGAGAAAGCTTTGGTGTCAATGTTTCGCCAGCAAGCAGGCACAGGCTCATGACCGCCCTCTCTGTCTGGAGCAACGCTGAGAGCCTGTGAACTCTGGTAGCTGCATGAAACTGCAATGCGTTGCCCCCCATACTTTGGGAGAGAGGAAGCAACACTGTTTGCCTGAGAAGGGGACATAGGAAAGCAAAATCATTCCAGGTACCGGTGGCGGCTTTGGGATCCTTAGTCAACCAGTTGGGACTTCACATGTTGTTAGGAGATGCCCCGTCACTGAATGGGCTTCCTCTGAGGACTCCCAGCCCCAGCATGCATCTGCCTGGTTGACTGAGCGCAGGACACCTGAACATCGTTGGGCTGAGGAGGGGCGAGAGACCATCTGATGGGGAGTAGCCACGATATTTAAATCTGTGCGTTTGACCCCCCTGGAAGAAGGAGCCATTGAAACTGACACTGATGAAGCCATTTGAAGGCTGAAACGCGTCTACCTAAGCGTTTCATGGACCTCACTTGCTTGCGCAAAACATGAGTTGTTAAAGCCTTTTTATTCCTGGAGCTGTATCGTCCCTTTTTCCCTACCTGGGAGAAAGTTTTGATGTCTGAGAAGGGGACATAGGAAGGCAAACTCATTCCAGGTACCTGTGGCGGCGTTGGGATCCTTAGCCAACCAGTTGGGACTTCATATGTTGTTAGGAGATGCCCCGTCACTGAATGGGCTTCCTCTGAGTACTCATAGCCCCAGCATGTATCTGCCTGGTTGGTTTGACCCTAGGACACCTGAACATCATTGGGCTGAGGAGGGGCGAGAGACCACCTGATGGGGAGAGGCCACGATATTTAAATCTGTGCGTTTGGCCCCGCTGGAAGAAGGAGCCATTGAAATTGGCACTGATTAAGCCATTTGAAGGCTGAAACGCATCTGCCTAAGGGTTTCATGGACCTCACTTACTTGCGCAAAACAAGAGCTATTAAATCCTTTTTAATCCCTGGAGCTGTGTCGTCCCTTTTTCTCTACCTGGGAGAAAGATTTAGTGTCTATGTTTCACCAGGAAGCAGGCGCTGGTTGACGACCGCTCTCTCGGTCTGGAGTAACGCTGAGAGCCTGTAAACTCTGGTAGCTGCATGAAACTGCAACGCGTCGCCCCCTATACTTTGGGAGAGAGGAGGCAACACTGTTTGCTTGAGAAGGGGACATAGGAAGGCAAAATCATTCCAGGTACCTGTGGCGGCATTGGGATCCTTAGCCAGCCAGTTGGGACGTCACATATTGTTAGGAGATGCCCCGTCACTGAATGGGCTTCCTCTGAGTACTCCTAACCCCAGCATACATCTGCCTGGTTGGTTTGACCCTAGGACACCTGAACATCATTGGGCTGAGGAGGGGCGAGAGACCACCTGATGGGGAGAGGCCACGATATTTAAATCTGTGCGTTTGGCCCCGCTGGAAGAAGGAGCCATTGAAACCGGCACTGATGAAGCCATTTGAAGGCTGAAACGCAGCTGCCTAAGCGTTTCATGGACCTCACTTGCTTGTGCAAAACAAGAGCTATTAAAGTCCTTTTTAATCCCTGGAGCTGTGTCGTCCCTTTTTCCCTACCTGGGAGAAAGATTTAGTGTCTATGTTTCACCAGGAAGCAGGCGCTGGTTGACGACCGCTCTCTCGGTCTGGAGTAACGCTGAGAGCCTGTAAACTCTGGTAGCTGCATGAAACTGCAACGCGTCGCCCCCTATACTTTGGGAGAGAGGAGGCAACACTGTTTGCTTGAGAAGGGGACATAGGAAGGCAAAATCATTCCAGGTACCTGTGGCGGCATTGGGATCCTTAGCCAACCAGTTGGGACGTCACATATTGTTAGGAGATGCCCCGTCACTGAATGGGCTTCCTCTGAGTACTCCTTACCCCAGCATACATCTGCCTGGTTGGTTTGAGCCTTGGACACCTGAACATCGTTGGGCTGAGGAGGGGCGAGAGACCACCTGATGGGGAGAGGCCACGATATTTAAATCTGTGCGTTTGGCCCCCTGGAAGAAGGAGCCATTGAAACTGGCACTGATGAAGCCATTTGAACGCTGAAATACGTCTGCCTAAGCGCTTCATGAACCTCACTTGCTTGCGCAAAACAAGAACTAATAAAGCCTTTTTAATCCCGGGAGCTGTGTTTTCCGTTTTTCCCTACCGGGGAAGTTTTAGTGTCAATGTTTTGCCAGCAAGGAGGCGCTGGCTGACGACCGCCCTATTGTTCTGGAGCAACGCTGAGAGCCTGTGAGCTCTGGTAGCTGCATGAAACTGCAATGCGTCCCCCCCATACTTTGGGAGAGAGGAGGCAACACTGTTTGCCTGAGCAGGGGAGATAGGAAGGCAAAATCATTCCAGGTACATCTGGCGGTGTTGAGATCCTTACCCAACCAGTTGGGACTTCACATGTTTTTAGGAGATGTCCCTTCACTGAATGGTCTTCCTCTGAGGACTCCCAGCCCCAGCTTGCATCTGCCTGGTTGGTTTGAGAGCAGGACACCTGAACATCGTTGGGCTGGTCAGGGGCATGAGACCATCTGATAGGGAGTGGTCACGCTATTTAAATTGTGCGTTTGGCCCCCCTGGAACAAGGAGCCATTGAAACATTCACTGATGAAGCCATGTGAAGGCTGAAACACGTCTGCCTAAGAGTTTCATGGACCTCACTTGCTTGCACAAAACAAGAGCTATGAAAACCTTTTCAATCTCCGGAACTGTGTTGTCCCTTTTTCCCTACCTAGGAGAAAGTTTTGGTGGGAATGTTTCGCCATCAAACAGGTGCTGGCTGATGACAGCCTTCTCGGTCCGGAGCAACGCAGAGAGCCTGTGAACACTGGCAGCTGCATGAAACTGCAACGCGTCACTCCCCCTACTTTGGGAGAGACGAGGCAACACTGTTTGCCTGGGATGGGGACATAGGAAGGCAAAATCATTCCAGGTACCTGTGGCGGCATTGGAATCCTTAGCTAACCAGTTGGGACTTCACATGTTGTTAGGAGATGCCCCGTCACTGAATGGTCTTCCTCTGAGGACTCTCAGCCCCAGAATGCATCTGTGCGTTTGGCCCCCCTGGAAGAAGGAGCCATTGAAACAAGCACTGATGAAGCCATTCGAAGGCTGAAACGCATCTGCCTAGGCGTTTCGTGGACCTCACTTACTTACGAAAAAAAAAGAGCTATTAAAGCATATATATATATATATTAAATTTCTCAGCCATTTGTAAATTAAGTGCAGTGATGGTGGGTGTCATAGGCATCAGTATAGAATAACAGTTGTTTTCTATGTCTATGCACCGTGTGATTCACTCAGGGGGTGGAGCACTGCAAAACAAAAAAAAAGTATTTAAACTAACGCTGACCAGGTGTATGGTGTGTGATCAAGAGCACGAGTTGCTCGAAACGCGTCGCCTGAGAGGTGAATAAAATCTGCCTTACTGCAGCCTGGGGTCCGTGTCTTCTTTTACGTAAATTGAAGATTTGGTGTTTGTATAATACGGAGGTGAGCTGTCCCCGTTGGCGGAACCCACTCGTTGTTAAGGAGGTCGTGCTTGTACAGCTGAATGCGCTTTCTTCCACGAAGGAAATTTGGCTAGACCCCCTGGACCATCAAGAAGGAAACCGCGTGGAGTACTGGTTGAAGACGCGCTGGCGGTTGGTCTGTTAGGCGAGCCTGAAGCGGGTGTCATCCAATCACAACAGCGGTGACATTTTGGAATAATCCAGGTAACGAGTTCAAGGCATTCGGCAGTAAGAAGACCGGATTTGGCTTTTTTGCCATCGGTGCGTTATTATTTAAAAATCCTCTCTTAATCACAATGTCAGCAAGTTTGGAGAGAGAACGTGAAGATGCGGCGGAAGCGTTGTTTAGCAATATTCATAAGAACGCTACTAAAGCCGCCGCCGTTATCAATCAACCCAACAGTGTGCAATTGAATGCAAAACAATTATTAAAAGCCCTAGAAAAGAAGACTAAGGGAGAAATCACGAAATGGTGGGAACATAAATCGCTCACCAAATACGTGGAGGCAGGCAGAATCCCACGAGGACTTCGGATCATGCTGGCGCCGAGTTTTGAGGACCCTAATCCGGCTATGTTGAAGAAATGGGGCGAGTTGAATCTTGATGCATCCATGAACTTGGTGAAACTCCTGGTTGAATATGCAGTAATAGACCGGGAGGTTCTACTCAATGAGATAAAAAATTTAAATGAACAACTGGATGCGGTAACTGACATTGACACTCAGGCGTTGATTACAGCAACTCGCAAGGAAATAAGCGAACGCCTTAATAAGCATGAGGAGCGAATTAAAACTAGAAAAATCCACAAGTTTGCCAGAGACCTGAATGACTACACCACGGGTCAAATATACACTTTCTCACGTAAATTTGACAAAGCTAGACAGTCGAAACTGACTAAACAAACGGTCACGGGTGGAGACGTGGCAAGAGCTAATGTGGATGAAGAACGAAGCGAGAACTCCGATGCAATTTCATTAGCCAGTACATCAAGCATATCACTCTCTGAAGTGAGCGGGGCAGAAGGAGGTCAAGCTGGTAGAGTTTTGAATCTTGCCGAGGAAATTGATTTTTTAGTGGAGGACCGGCTGCAAACCCTCCGTCCGAGAACGAGAAAGAATCAAAACGTAAGAGGCGTAATGCCAAACGCCATGCAAGAAGACAAAAACGAAAAGCCTCAGCAGCCAAAGCAACAAAAGAAAAGGAGGCAATGGTACAACAAAAGGAAGTAGGCAAGGACTGTACCATTACGAATTTAACTGATGTAGTCCTATCAGCTGCTGAAGAACAACTTTTAGCATTAGGATTAAATTTCTGTCCCGAGAGCGCATTCAATTACACCAATACCAGAGTGGATGTGTTCAAGTTCATTCGCAAATTGAAACTTCGAAAATTCTTTGCAACAAAACCGGCAATTGAGAAAAAGGATAAGATTTCCAAAATTAGTAAACAGCCGGTTACCTCTATACCAGCGACAGCAGCACGGGATGCAAGACTGCTTCTTACCCTTTGTGATCTGGGAAACCCAGATAGCTCTTCCACGAACGATGACGCCACTCCATCTACACAACAAGAATTACAAAATGTAGATATTCAACAGAAAGGAGCAGGCGAAAGTCCATTTAAGCCGGTAAGCACATTTTTACCTGTAATGCCGAAAGATGCGGTAGACATTTATCATGAATGTGTGATTGAAGATCTCAAAAAATTAAACCGCAAGACACAGGCACGGTTACACAGGGACAATGCTTTGGTGCGTGATTATGATGTATTAATGAAAAAATTGAATCAGAACCAAGATGTGGTGATCAACAAATCAGACAAAGGTGGTAATATTGTGTTGTGGAGAAAAACTGAGTACGTGGCTGAAGCCATGAGACAACTAAATGATACCACCTGTTACGAGATATCTAATGGGATGACATATAAACGAGCTAAAGATGGGCTAAAGAAGCTTCTTATGTCATACAAAAGGAACAATCTGATTTCACAAGTTGAGTTTGACTTCTTGCATGTTGAACATCCGGTCATACCCATCTTATATCTGATTCCAAAAATACACAAGCAGAGAGTCCCCACGCCTGGTCGACCTATCATTGCAGCTATCAAGAGTGTAGGGGAAAACATCTCAAGTTATATCGATTTTTTCCTACAAGATATTGTGCAAAACTTGCCGAGCTATATAAGGGACACTGGCGATTTTTTGAACAAATTATCGGCGATCACGTGGCAAGAGAACTGGTGTCTGATTACTCTGGACATAGAGTCATTATATACATCCATAGATCATACAAAGGGGCTAGAGGCTGTCAAACATTATTTGGATCTACGAACCTGTGAATATTATGCCCATAACAAGATGTTGTGTGAATTAATACATTGGTGTCTACATAATAACTTCTTTATGTTTGCTAAGAGCATTTGGAGACAAGTCCGTGGTGTGGCGATGGGATCATGCTTCTCCCCCAGCTACGCGTGTCTTCACGTTGGCTGGTGGGAGGAGCGTGCTCTAGTTGCCACCCCGGGTGTTAGTCATGTGATATACTGGAAACGGTTTATAGATGATGTCTTTTGTATTTGGGAGGGTGATGAGGAGAGTGCGCAGAGATTTGTGGATGCACTCAATATCAATAGTGAGAATCTTTTTTTCACCTCTCAAATCAGTAAAATACATGCGGACTTTTTAGATGTCCACATTAACATTGAAGACAACAGTATAAATACATCGCTTTTTCGTAAGCCGACTGCCGGTAACAGCATTCTCCATGCCGGTAGCAGCCATCCACAGCATGTCATTAACAATATTCCATACGGAGAGCTGGTGAGGGTAAAACGAATCAGCAGTACCCCTGAACTGTTTGAACAAGAAGCCAAAAATACGATTTGCAGACTTAAGGCCCGAGGGTATAATGATAAAATTCTGAACAGTGCATTAAAACGTTGTCGTGAGAAACCCAGGGAGTCACTGTTCAGGTCTGACACATCTTTGGTGACTTCAGAGAACAATACTCCCCGCCTGATTCTGACTTACAGTAAACAGGAAAAGCAGATCAGGTCAATTGTAAGAAGGCATTGGCCTGTTGTGATGACAGATGGCTTCTACAGTGAGATTTTGCAGGGCTCTCCTACGATTACCTATAAAAAATCGTTCAGCATGCATAATAGTCTAGTTAAAACTAGTCCTGAGTCAAGTAGTGGCAGTACTTGGCTCAAGTACAAAGGATTTTACAAATGTTCCTCATGCAGGGCGTGCAAGTTTGGTGTAAACACGACTCACTATAGCACACCCTTTTGCCCTACAAGAAAGATTATCCGTGGTAATTACAACTGCCACAGTGAGTTTGCGGTATATGTTCTAACCTGCACCTGCGGGCTGAGATATGTTGGCAGCACTAAGTTGCAGGTGCATGTTAGAATACTGCAACACTTACGGGCAATAGTCAACAATGACAACACCTACCCGGTAGCGCGCCACTTCAAATCAACCCACAACAATGATTTGTCACAGTTGACGTATTTTGTCATAGATGTGGTGGCCCCTTCAGCACGGGGAGGTGATAGAGAGGGACGTCTCAGAAGAAGAGAAACTGAGTTCATAATAGAACTAGATAGTAAATATCCTAACGGTTTAAACACGACTGAAGATTTACACCATATGTTAACACAATGATTCCTCAAACTGGTCTGATGTGGACACAAGTTGATTTAACATCTTAACTAAACAGAAATGGTACACATATATAGATTTTTGAAGTGATTATGTGTATCCTATTTGTGTCTCAGTTTCTTAGGGCTCTAAGAAACCTTGATATTATGGTTTGACAATTTTGAATTGGATTTGCTGTATCAAAAGGCACCTTGGGGGACTGGGTGTGAAATCACAACTGCTACAAAAATGAAGTTGATTAACGAGCTAAGTGATAGACGAAACTCTCTCCTAAAAACCATGTAAACAAACAAAATCACTGTATATAATATATGCACTTTTTTTGGTTATTTTTAATCACATTGGGTGCCTAGGGCGCTCAGTCTGATTATTAATTATTTTATCATCACCCAATAGTTTGTTGTCACTAAGGGTATGAAATGGGCACAAGAGAAATATGTTAGTATTGTTGAACCTTTGATCGTATGTATATTTTTATAACCTGTTATAATCAGGGTTATGAATATATAGGCATTTATGTCAGAGATTGTGGATTGTCCAAAATATAAATATGTATATAAATGTACAGAGATGTAATTATGTGAATAGGAGAGAACACGTATATATTTTTATATGGATATATATATATTTTGATAAGTGTATATACATTGTTTGGTTTAGCACTAGTATGATTACAATTATGTTTTGGTTAAGACAGGACATGTGCAATTATTGACATATATGAGTTATAGTGAGAAATGCCTTTATAGATCGAAAGGTTTTTGTGCATTTATGCAGATATATTAAATTTCTCAGCCATTTGTAAATTAAGTGCAGTGATGGTGGGTGTCATAGGCATCAGTATAGAATAACAGTTGTTTTCTATGTCTATGCACCGTGTGATTCACTCAGGGGGTGGAGCACTGCAAAACAAAAAAAAAAGTATTTAAACTAACGCTGACCAGGTGTATGGTGTGTGATCAAGAGCACGAGTTGCTCGAAACGCGTCGCCTGAGAGGTGAATAAAATCTGCCTTACTGCAGCCTGGGGTCCGTGTCTTCTTTTACGTAAATTGAAGATTTGGTGTTTATATATATATATGTATATATATATATATATATATTCACTGAAAAAACCATAGGTTATAGACCATATATAGTTAGGAATTAGCATTTACAAAACCTTGAAAATTCACTGAAAAAACCATAGGTTATACACCATATATAGTTAGGAATTAGCATTTAAAAAACCTTATTTTACTCACACAAAACCATTGAAATTCCATATATAGTTAGTTGTACTAACTATATATCGCGCACCCGCAATCCACTGCTGATCATGTCACATATTACATCATTCATGACATGGTCAGTGACATCCCTGATGACATCTCAAATGACATCACTGATGACATCACTGATGACATCTCATTTGACATCAATGACCACATCACTGATGATATCATTCATGTGACAATACAATGCATCTCCTCACATTTTAATATAACCTCTGTTTCACCCAGTGTTAAATACAGAGTATAATTTTTGAAACCATTGACACACCAATACTAGTTACTACGTACGCACTCACTGATTGCTACGTCTACACACACCTTCACTCATTCACCCATACAATCATTCATACATACAATCACTCATCTTTACAACACTATCATATGCACTCATACATCTATACAGACACTCACAGTCTGCCACTCATCCATGGAGTTACTCACACACCTAGTCAGTCCTGTAAAGAATCAATGACACTTCCATTTTCTTGTCTATACAGTTAAACATAGAGCACCTTACATTTTCAAACATATACTAACACATACTTACCTTCTTATACAATCATTGATACAAGTACACATTGATCTGCACAGAGTCACACACCTCCCAGCTAGCCACACACACACTCAGTCTCCCATACAAATACTTGGGCAATCAATCAATAACCTATATAGTTAGTCATATAGCTACTGATTAACACATGCAGCAGTTTACAGAACAACAGACATAATGATGCACAAATTAAGACAGTTTAGTCACTAACCCATGCACTCAGTGAGACACATTTAATCACTCACTCATACAGTCAGTCATGCACCTACTAAATCCTTCGTCCAGACACTTACACATCCACTCATTCTTCAATATGTAAGACATATTTAAACTTTACAGAAACAAAAAATCACTGGATGTTGTTATCAGTGATGTCATCAGTGATGTCATTTGAGATGTCATCAGTGATGTCACTGACCATGTCATGAATGATGTAATATGTGACATGATCAGCAGTGGATTGCGGGTGCGCGATATATAGTTAGTACAACTAACTATATATGGAATTTCAATGGTTTTGTGTGAGTAAAATAAGGTTTTTTAAATGCTAATTCCTAACTATATATGGTGTATAACCTATGGTTTTTTCAGTGAATTTTCAAGGTTTTGTAAATGCTAATTCCTAACTATATATGGTCTATAACCTATGGTTTTTTCAGTGAATTTCATTGGTTTTTTAAAAGCTAATATCTATAGCTGTAAAATGTATTCTTCTTTAAATCCAAAAATATATTTTATATGTTTATTAATAATTTTTTTTTAAATATTTTTTTTGTTTCGCTCCCGGTCCGCGAACCGGGAAGCTTCCCGTTAGCTTAAATTGATGCCGCGACCGGGTCCGCGAACCGGTAAACGTTCCGTTTGCGCAACTGCCGCTTTAGAAATCAACATCGTGACGCGTCGCGAAAGCGCGACGTATCGCGTTGCCGCGTAATGCGTCTTATGACGTACCGCGTTAGCGCACCCGGAAGTGCCCCGGGGCGCGGACCGAGGCGCGAAACGCAGCTCCCCGGAAGCGATCCGCGGCGCGTCGCGAAAGCGCGACATATCGCGTTGCCGCGTAATGCGTCTTATGACGTACCGCGTTAGCGCACCCGGAAGTGCCCCGGGGCGCGGACCGAGGCGCGAAGCGCAGCGACCCGGAAGCTATCCGGGGCGCGGACCGGAGCGCGTAACGTAAGCATAACAGGTCATGTGACTTGTTAATAACACTTTTCATTGGTTCATTTCACTTTTGGTTTCATAATCATGTAAGGCTAGGTCAGGTGACCTAAAAATAACACTTTTCATTGGTTGAGAACTATTGTTTTTCCCAAATGATGAAAACCCCTCCTTCTTTCCTCACTCTGACTTTCATCATTGTGAGAGGAAGACCTTTATTAATACTTCAGAAATGGCTTCAGTAGTTGCTTCAGCTGGTGCACCCCCACCACCACCTCCACCTCCTCATGGGAAGAGAGGACCACCTCCCCAGGTCATGACCAACACAGAGGAGGAAGAGGAAGAAATGGAGGAAGAGGAGGGAGAAGAACCACAGTTCTTGGAAGAGGTGCCCCGGGTTTCCCATAAGAAAGCCAGTTTCATCTGGCAGTTTTATTCAATCCCTCCTGGCCAAAAAAAAGTGAATGCGAGGTATGTCACCTGCCTCATCTGCAAAGATAAATTATCAAGAGGGACGGATAAGAAGTATAGTTATGGGAACTATACTATGCATAGGCACATTACCAGGAAGCATCCACTTAATTACAGCCGGGCGGAAATACGGGATTTGGAGGAAAATCCAACATCAACTCCTGTGGCCAGATCAAGATCGTCAATTTCATTGACACCAGCAGAGGCACGGGAAACTGTGCCAAACATACAAGAGAATTTTGGCCACATGAAACATACTTGTATGCACTGTGGTGCGTTGATAGCATGTGGTAATATGAGTATAAATGCTATCAACCTGGCTTATGAACATCATAATTGCCCTAACCGCCCCCAGTAATTTTTTTTTGCTCCTGTTGAGCCCTTTTCAATGCCTGTTTTTTGTTGTTTCCCCCCCCCAAAAAAACCCCAAAAAATATAAAATCGTTCAAAAAACACAAAAAAAACAAAAAATGTTCAAAAAATAAAAAAAATATATAAAACAACAAAAATATTTTTAAAAAAAGTTCTTTTCAGAACTACCTCCCCTTTCAAAAAAAATTGCTAGAATGTTTAGCACTCTGGCAAGCTCTATTTCTTTTGGTTCGCTTCCCGGTTAGCTTCCCGGTACGCGGACCGGGAGCTAACCAAAAAAAAAAACAAAAAAAAAAAGAGTAAGTATAAGGAAAGTAAACAGAGAGTGATGTTAAAAGAAAGACAGCTATAGGGAGTAAAGAAGAGATACTGTTTAATAGATCTATTTACCGAAGAAAAGACGGAAGAGGGTATAATTGTGAAAAACAAAATAGATAAGGAAGTGAAAGAAAAAAAAAAGAGAGTATAACATTAACAAAGAAGAGTTTCTTGGAGAATGTGAGTGAATGTTCAAAATAAGATTAAAACATGGGGAATAACAGAGAGAAAAAATAGAAAACAGAAAACAAAAAATAACAGAAAAAGATTAATTGAAACAGCAAAGAAATGTAAGTAACATAGAGCCATATCATCAACATAGGCAATAAAAGTTTTGCAGCTTTTATTGGCAGAAATGTGTCGCTAAAGCCGCTTTTGCGGCAGAAAACTGCCGCTAAAACCACTTTTGCACCAGTTTTCTGCCAATAAAAACAGCAATAATTTTATTGGCTGTGTTCATAATATGCCCCTTAGTGTGCTTCAACTACACAGAGAAAGCATTATGAACAAATAGTGATAGAGTGATCAGTCAAAGACACTAAGAGTAATAGAGACGGAGTGAGTGAACAAGAGTGAGGAACTATGAGAAGAGAGGGACTGAGAGAAAGAGTGGAAGGAGTTGAGTAAGTAGGTAATAGAGAAAGGAATGAGGGAAGTAGCAAAGGCAGGAAACTGAGGGTTAAAGAAATGAAGCAGTGGAACTAATAGAAGTTAAATGTGATAGAAATGTAACGAAAAGAGTACAAAACATTTACCTTATAATTGTCGTTAAATTACTCACTTTTTGTTTTTATACTTTCAATCTGTGAAAGAGAGAACAAACATTTGAAAAATATTAAAACATGTATTTAAAAATTACAAAAGACAAGGGAAAAGATTGAAGGACAAACAGTTTTTCAACAACTTTGACACTTACAGAAGCTTCTGCTTCTCCAGGCCCCCTACACAGTCCTAAAGATATACATTTTAAACTAACAGTATCTTGATGCAGATGAAGTGAGGCCTATCTTAAAACATGGTGCATCTTTTGCATTGCTGTTGTCTCAGAAAAGTGTCGCAAGACACTAAAATTTTAAATGATTGCTTCAGGATGCCAATAAGATGTGTCCTATCCAGAGGTTTGTTTGAGGTGAGGCCTACTCAGGGTTGCAGATGAAATTTCGAGTTGTTGAAGAGAATAGAGGACATAATACATGTGAAGGTCTACCAATGAAGTGAGTCATGTCCACTGCACTCTTGAACAAAGTCCAAACCTCCTATGTTTCCCTGGACAGACCTAAACTTGATCTGCACAATGTGATTCGTAATGATAGGAAACACAGGTGATGTAATTGAAATACGTGCAATTTCTTTTGCTCATTTCACAATCACATCACTTGTGTTTCCTTTGCTTAGGTATCTCATTGTGCAGATGTAGTCCAGCATATGAAAGAGTACGCAGAAGTGCAGCACTGCATGCAACAACTTTGACACTTACAGAAGCCTCACCTTCTCCATGCCTCCTACACAGTTCTACATATACATCATAAATGCAAACAGTACAGAATTAATTATACATGTTAAATGGTTTATTTTTGCTGTTCTCAGAATGTATCAAAATTCACTAAAAACAGTGACTTGAAGGTATTCATCATATAACAGCGGGGAAAAAAAAACACAATCAAAATGATTGTGTTTAAAAAACCCATACAACATAACAAATCAGAATTCAGAACTCCTTAAAGTTAACTTACTTTCCATGACGTCAAAGGATGTCCTATGAACAGCTTACACTCTGTTGTGCTGTTATTACTTTCAGCCCGCCACTTTCTGAAAGAAAGCCTCCATCGTTTTTAAAAACATGTTACATGCAATAAATGACTTCTTGCTCTCTACCACAAGTTTCCACAAAGCCAAATCTTGTCAGAGCCATTTATAACTCTTGGATTTCTTGTAAGCCAATCCCGTCATTTGGCATTTCCGCAACTTTCAGAATTAAAATGTTGAAGATCATTTTCACAATCCTGGAATAGTAATATCTTCCCCTTCTTGCTCAGTCATGTTCTACATTTCCTATGACACTGATACTGCTTACTATGAAGCAGACTTACACTACCTCTATGACTACTACAATTATTTAATTCTCTACATCACTTTTAATCACAAAGCAATGGAAAACAGTAGACAGCATTGCAGACTTACATTCCCTCTACTCTATGTTTTGATTGGCTGCTTCAATTAGCTTATAAAAAGAAATAGTTTTTCTGAACTCATTCAAAGTGCACTTATTTCTCCATGACGTCCAGTCTTATGGTTAGAAGTTATGTCTCTGAACTACACTTATCCTCAAGGCCAAATCGTGTAGGAGCCATTAGAACTTCTTGAAATTCCACAGAGCACATCCCGAGATTCTTTCCCTAAAATTTTGGTTTTAAAAACACCAGGTAAGAGTTTTTAAGGTCATACGGCAATTTTTTTGTGAAAATTAAAACAGAATCATTGCAAAATGACCAGCCATTTCTAGACTTTAAATAAGCTGTGTAATGTCCTGATGTTATTGAAGGACCGTCATGATATATAATTGCTGCAGTTACAAAAGTCCTTCCTGATATTGACAACTGCGAAGCCACAACATTTTTAATTAAAGTTGTCAATTTTGTTCCATCAGGCCTACATCGTTGGAACATTAAAATGACATACTGGCCATATGTTCGTATAAATAATGTGGACATCATTTCAGATTTACATTGGCTACACTCCATGTTGTGATCAGCTGCTTTTACTAGCTTATTAAAGGAGACTGATTTACTGTCTGGCAAAGTTAAATATATAAATCTTTCTGAGTCTACACTAGTAGTACTTGATACCATACAGTTCTCGCAGTCATGCTGCCATTGATAAGAAAGCCCAAACAGCTGATCTACATCTACACCTTCAGCATGCAATACATCAAGCATATACATTAAAAACTCCTGACAATCTTGCTGAATATTTTGAGAGAATTGTGTTTGGCCTGAACATCTGTCTAACAGATTTCGAATTTCAGACACACTTTCTATGTTTGTTCTATCAGTGCTACATTTCTCTAACACAGAATTTAACAAACTGCAAAATCTTTGATCAGAATTGACCACAATCTCTTCTTTTACATTTTCTAGAGAAAACAAAACATTAACCACTACATTAGCATAGCAGTTGACACCAGAACTGTTTTCAAATTGAAAACCAACAACATCTTCAACAGAATTCTTTTTGTTTCTGCTTATAATTTCAGGTTCATCGACTTTTCGTCTTTTTGCTACAACCTCCCCAGTATTGGTTACATTTCTTCGTTTCCGGCCTACCACACGTTTCTCAAACAAAGGATATTGAGGCAAATGTGGCGCATACTCTCTTCTTAACCTATTGTATTCCTTAACACAATCTAGATCCGCACAAATGCTTGTGACATCACACTCAAGCAAGTACAATCCCGATAAAGTTCTAACTCGTGACAATACCACATATGCCATACCCTCCTTGAACACAGAACTGCCAATATTCACCAATGCACTGTCTACACTTAAACCTTGCGATTTATGGATTGTCACCGCATATGCCAAGCAAACAGGAAACTGCTTACGGCGAACATATAAGTCTTTTACAAGCAAAAATCTAGCAGAGCAACGACCAATTAGCTGTACTTCCTCAATGCCATCAAATTTAATTTTTAAAAATTCAATTCCATCTCTATTTCTGTATTTTACAAAATCAACAACATTACCCATTGATCATTTTACCAGACCTCTTTCAACATGTAAATTCCTTCTTAAAATTATACGGCAGTTCAAGCACACATTCAGAGTCTTTTCAAAACCTGCAGTTTTAGATATACTCTTCTCTAATGAATCCAATTTTGTTTTCAGATTCTCAGACAAAATAATTGTTGATCCCATATGCTCTACTCTGTCAATAGCTTCCAGTTTCACAATCTCTTGCTTTTCTAAATGCAACATTTTGTTGTTGAATTTGGCACATTCTGCAAGAGTTGGCATCAAACATATTCCAGATTTCTTCTCAGTAATTTTCTGAAAAATATTCTCAGGCACAACATCTTGTTCTGGATATAAATTTGACAGTAATCGTGCATGTAAAGCTTCTTTCCCATGCTCGGTCACTTTTCCAATTCTAACATCTTGTAGAATAGTCTTGTAAACTTCATCCTTCGCCTGACGCATATTTTCATGCAGTTCAGCATAATTGAAGTTTAACCATATATTGACGTTGCCAATGCTGCCTAGGCACTTCCTGGTATCTTCATGCGTGAGCATTTTGAACACAGGTTGCCCTTTCACTGGTGTCAGCTGCAAAAGATCTCCGAAAACAATGATGTGTTTGCCACCAAATAACACATCATACTCTGTTTTGAGAACTTCTTGCATTCTCAAATGCACAAAGGCAAGCATGACATTGGAAACCATGCTTACTTCGTCAATGATAAGAAGTTTCATTTTCCTCAAGATTCTTGAAACTTCAAAACAAGCATCTCCAGATAGCTTGTGATATTGTAATTTGTTGTCATGCTCCACTGGCAGCATCAGTAAACGATGTAAAGTAATCCCTTTAATGTTATGTGCTGCCAGTCCAGTTGGAGCGGTGACAACACAAGACAGCGATGACTCTGTCCTTTCCTGCAAATAGCATGAAATTGCTTTAATGAGGAAACTTTTTCCAGTTCCCGCTTCTCCACTCACGTACAGTCGGACAGGCTTCAACGACGTACATGAGCACTCTTTCTTGTCATGACTTAATCCATGATCAATTTGCATGGTAACTTCGTCATATATTTTCCTCTGCTCAACGTTGAGTTGTCTTTCCAACTCTTCTAAGTTAACCGCATCCTCCTGAGCATGTGCCATGGCTCTTTCCACTTCATTCATAGCAGTGGCAGCTTCATTTTCGATAACAGGTCCTCCTAGTGGATCCTGACTCAATGAAGCAGAACTCTGACTGTCCTGAGAACTGTCTCTGGCAATCTCGGCTGCAATCATTGCTTCCTGCTCAATTTCCGCATTCAACATTTCTACATATTTGGGAAAAGCAGGACATTCTATGGTCTCCTTGGCGGCATTGAAAGAGTCTTCGTAACAGAGAAAATCTCCAAGCAGTTCCTCTTCTGCACGCCAAGGCTTGAAAAGTTGCAAAAGTGCTAAATAGAAAAACTCCTTTTTTTCAGGAGATTCGCCACTCAATTTTCGATGGTTTACCAAGTGGCATTTTCTTTGCTTGACCAGACATCCCTCACTTCCTATTACAGCATACACTCCTTTCTCAGTATCTTCTTTGATGTTCCTCTTGAATATGTAATTTTGCAGAACCTCATACAGACAAACATTCTCGAGGTGACTGCTTCGATTTGGATAATATGTATCCAACATGTTGGTCTTCAAAATGTCGGTACTGTTTGGCTCCTTTTCCGCCAAATACTCAATTTCCCGCACAGGTTTGAGAACTCGATTACGCGTTGCAGCAAGACCAAGACTCGCCCAAATGATACTCCTGGACTTGGCATAGAGACTTGCTGAAGACAACCGGTCAGAACATTCGTACGCTCCAATTTCTCGATGCGACAACATCTTCAGACTGAAACTGTACAACTTCTTGCTGAGGCTCTTTTCATGGGAAATGTCCTCCCACATATCCTTCAATTCTGTCTTCTCTTTTTTGGTGATGTAAGACGTCACATACCGAGCCACAGCCATACAGTTATCAGCCACAAACTGTATATCCATGTTAGCATTCCACATGGACAAAATCACCGGGTTGTAGTCGTTGATGTA
Organism: Lissotriton helveticus; assembly: GCF_964261635.1. Taxonomy (NCBI): domain Eukaryota; kingdom Metazoa; phylum Chordata; class Amphibia; order Caudata; family Salamandridae; genus Lissotriton; species Lissotriton helveticus. The sequence continues at coordinate 999,172,960 of NC_136067.1, forward strand.
CTTGGACTCTTCGTTCCTCTTCAAATTGTATGTGTTTTTAGGTGATTTCTTCATCACATTATGTCGCAGCGAAGACATCAAACTGTTTACTCTTCCTTTAGAAATCACCGGTCGTGGAAAACCGAAACGACATTTGGTGTAGAACTTGTCCTTGTTTCGGAATTTACGACGACAGTACTTTCCACATCGATGGCTTTGGAAACGCAGAACTTTTTCTCTTAGGCTTTTCTTCTCCTTTGCGTTTGGAACAGCACACGTAGAATACTGTTGTATAAAACTCATCACTGAGTCTTCTGGATCCGTTCCAAATTTAGGTGCATCCTTGATCCACAGCAACATATGTATATGAGGAGCACCTCTTGCTTGGTACTCCTTTCTCCAGAAGAAATCCAACACCTCTCCAAGAGGTGGATTCTTCTTATTCATGATGAAAGACATCATAGCTTCAAATCTATGATTGAAGTACCTACATACATTGACTGGATCCAAAGAGCACAGTTCTCCGGGTGTCTTGAATTCGATGTTTTCTACGTTAGCATTTGCCTCTCGTAGAAATTCAAGTAAGTCTTCCCAGCCATACTCGGCACAGCTCAGAGTGAGGAACCATGTGGGAGTACCTAAGTTCCTCAGCATACATTTTAAATCACCATGACGACGGTACCAGTACTCATTAGTACCACGCTGACACGCCATGAGATTAATCAGGTGAGAATCCAAAATACTGTCTTGGACATTGACTTTATCCATAAAGTCACTTGCCGAGATGTTTTGCATGTGTATACCACTTTTCAAGATGTGGTTCACTGCATATGACAGTCCAGACAGATCGCTTTCAAACAGGAGATGAAACAAATAAGGAATGCATTGTCGAAACCTAGCATCTCCTGCATACAATCGCAAAGTCCGGTATTCAGAAGCAGGAATTTGATGAGGTCGCTCATCATATCTTCCTCCCTGACCTGTTGGAAAAAGCTGTGGGAAACACCGAGCTTCCAAACTTTCCTCCCAAACACTAATGGGACTCCCTTTGGCTTGTTTCATTTGAAACAACTCAATAGCATTCCCCATGACTTCCTTGGAATGCAAAGGATGAACACTATAATGTTCATATATTTCTTCACTAGTAGAAGTTTCTACTTTCTCAATTTGACCAGCACACAAATCGCTATCCTCTTCCTCACTTACTTCCTCTTCTGCAACATATACATTCTTATAGTATTTATTATTTTTTTTCAAATACAATGTTGCCTTTTTAACTTTCCTAACATCTACTAAATCTTGCCATATTTTCTTATTCTTTGTCGGAACCCCATTAACTAAGATAACCAGAGGTTCCTCGTCCACTTTTTCTACTCCAATTGTGTTAATGTTTTTCTTCAAATCTAGAGGCAAATAAACAACTCTTCCCTTTAATCCTCTCTGTAAATCTGATGGAGGCAATTTCCCTGTCTTTGGCTCCATTCTTACAATAGCCTGAAAGGGATGGATACTTTGAATCAAAATAGATTCATAAGTATTTAAATCCTTCAATTCAGAAGGAATCTCAACCAATTCCAGATTATTATGAACTGCTCTAGCAGGCATCTGGTTTTGATTTAATTTGCAACAACAATAAGTACACACACGTTGATCCAATCCCAAATCAAAACAATTTTCTACCATCAAGTATGTTGCGAAATCCTTCCATTCACTATTATTTTCCCTTTCACTTTTTGCATATAAATCCACTAACTTAGTCTGATTCTTATAATAGGTGCGTCGACAACACACACAAGTGAAATTTGGCCTCTCACTTGATTTGACCTGAAACGTGGCAATTTCCCTCTGGAAATTATCTGTACTGGAAACCTGTACACTATCTTCCACATTACCCGCTTCTTCTTGGTCAATTTCAACATTCTCCTCTTTACTTCCAAAGTAACAAAACTCAATTTCTTCACATATATTCTTCACATCTATTTCAGAACCATGCAAAAGAGCAGCACATAATTTTTTAAGCATAATTGCTGGACTCTTAGCATAATACAACATTCTAACTAATTTCCTCACTTTATTATGATGCACTGCTAGCATCCTGAAATGATGAAACACACTCTGGCATACTCTCCTGGAAAGACAAGCCAGTGAATGACCATGCAAACCTGTCACTTCTCTCACTCTGCAAGGATCTAATTCTTGCAACAACCTTATTTTCTGCTTCAAACTTTTCTTATTAAATGACCGTACAAAATCACAAAGCAAATTGATGGAATCCTGTCGCACACTGCAAATACTACTACACTTCCAGGTGTACACAGGACCCTTAGCACGTCTTCCTAAAACCTCATTACCTAACACCTCTTCTGCCTCTGTTGTCACAAGTTTTTCTTTTTCAACTGGACAACCATCTTTCACTTCATAAGCACGACCACTGGTGTCAACTACATGCACCAAATCATTATCCTGGAAATAACTCTCCTCATTAAAAAATGCCTCACAGCTTGAACTATGCATCCATTCTCCAGAAAAAACTTCACAAAAATTACTACGATTAACTATTCTCTTCCATCTACTATTTCTTTTGAAATCATAAATTGCCTTGTTTAGCTTCCTAATTCTATTGATTATCAAAATAAATAACTTACGTTTAATTTCAAATGCCTGATCAATAACTTTCTCAACTTTTTTTTTCCTCTTATAAAAAACCACTTTCTGTTGACCTTTCTTAATATTTTTTAACAAATTGCCAATTATCCTGTTGCGGAACATTCGTTTACGAATGTCCCTAAACTGTTGTTTCCTTCTACTATCATGCACAGAGTTATCTCTTGCTCTAGCAGTAACATTTTTGATTGGCCTTTCCTTTCCATTTGAATTGCTTCTCTTTTTCTGGACTGAAACATTTTCTGTAGTAATATTTTTTTTACTGCAAATATTTCTTATGAATGTTTTTGTACTCTTACCCGGTGCTTTCTTATTGACTTGACAAATCTTTTTGTTAGAGGACTGCTGCTTTTTTTCAATCACCTGCTGTCTTTGACGTTTTGCAGCCTTTCTCAGTCTTTCTTTCGTTGGCATGGTGAAATGTTGAAATGATCTGCAGTTGAATCTGTGGTAAAATATATTAAAAAATGTTATTAACCACTATTACCCAACAGTACATCAATAACAGTAATCAAAAACTTAAAACACTACTTTACATTTTTACATATAAGATTTTTTAGTGCATGGCAATTTTAGAATACAGAAATAGCAGAAAAGAAATGGAATTTATATTCATGTTACCTGTGCTATCTTATATGTGAATCTGATCTAATTTTATGAGCATATTTTAATATTTTATTGAAGACACTACACATAACCTGTTTTTGAAGGTGTCTTTATTTTTAAATTAAACGGTTTACATTTTTACTTTTTATTTATTATAAATTTTAAAAATAAATGTTTATAGTTCCATAGGATCAAGCAGGTCAGCTTCCCACCCTATGTCATATAATTCGGAGAAATCTGCATCCTCATCACGTTCTTTCTTCATCCTCAGGATTTAAATCATCCAAGGGATCAACATCCACTGATGTTTCAATTACAAGTTCAATGATGAGGTCAAAATCAACTGATTGCAGATTTTCGCTCATGTTGATGTTGTCTTTATCTTTAAAGAAAGATAACAACAATGAGATGTTGCAGAGTAAGAGACAAATCTCAGAGATTATAATAGTAAAATTGTTTAACAAGAGTAACATTTTGCAGCTATTATTTAGCCATGTCCAGCGATGCTGAGCAGGTGAAGCCTATGTCTAATTTTTCAGTGAACAGGACTCATCTCTTCTTAACCTTGGATAAGCCTCACCGACTCTGTGTCCCCTGCACATACTTAAATGTAAAGGGGCAGATTTATGTTAAATGGCACATCCCCAGGCATGCACCAGTTAACGTGCACCGCGGCTCTGCCACCCATGGTGTGCCGCATTTACAATCAGATAGGAGAAAGCTGCGTCAAAACCCTGCGCCTGCTTTAAGCAGGCATAGGTCTTGACGCAACATTGTGGAGATGGGGCACCCCTGAGCCTTGCTGGAGCTGCATCGCACTTGCGATACAACTCCAGCAATGCGCCACCTTTACAGCACAGATACGTCACGCATCTGTGCCATTTTTGCCCCATGCTGCGCCGCATTGTAAATGCAGCACACCATGGGTGGCGGAACAGCGGCGCAGGATGACTGGCACATCCCTGGTGATGCGCCAGTCATCATAAATCTATCCCTAAGCTTCTTATCTTGTTACAGATGAACCGCCATATGTATCATCAGACTATTTTGCATTTCCTAAATAGCGAATTTTAAGGAATAAATAGCAATTCTTTACCATTCCTAATTTGCAATGAGCAAATTGCTAATTGCAAATTACCCATTCATTTCCATGGGCTAGGAGGCTCATAGGAATGAAGGTGCAATTTGCGATTAGCAATTAGCTCATCGCAAATTAGGAATTTTTCCAAGGGTGCAGGGGTGTCTCAAGAACACCCTGCTGCACCCCTGAAAAAGAAATTTGGGGGCATATGGCGCACATACATGCCCTAAGGGCATGTATTGGCGTCATATGGCACCTTTTGTTTTTTGGAAAAAAAGCTTTTTGAAAAGAATTCGCAAATTACCACCAACTAGAAGTTAGTGGTAATTTGCAAATCCTTAATGGCATTTTTTGCATATTTTTTGTTTGATACATTGCATTTAAGGAATCGCAAAATTTGCAAATCCTTCAGTGCAATCGCAAAATAAGGAATAGCAAATATTGCTATTCCTTATTTTGCATCAAACTTGTTTGATACATACCATTTGTCTAATTAGCATTCGCAAAGGCCGAAATTTGCAGAATTTTGATCTTTGCGAATGCTAATTATCTTGATACATATGGCCCCAAGTGAGGCCTGTCTTGCAACATGGTGCATCTTTTGCATCACTGCTGCATCGGTTTCATGTGGCACGTTTTTTTTACACCATGACACATCTGCCTAAATGCATCAATTTGTAATTTTGTCGCCTCATAGCAAATCTTTTGCACCGCCGCTGCATCATAAAAGTGACGCACAGTGGCGCAAAAGAGGCATACACCTATCATAAATCTGTCCCTAGCATTTTAAATGATTAATCCAGGATGACGATAAGGTGTGGCCTATCCAGAGGTTTGTTTAAGGTGAGGCCTACTCAGGATTGCAGATTAAAGTTACACTTGATGAAGAATACAGAGGAGATAATACATGTAAAGCTCTACCAATGAAGTAAGTGATGTCCACTTCATTGCGCCAGTCATCATAAATGTATCCCTAAGCTTCTTATCTTGTTAGAGATCAACCGCCATATGTATCATCAAACTATTTTGCATTTCCAAAATAGCGAATTTTAAGGAATAAATAGCGATTCTTTACCATTCCTAATTTGCGATGAGCAAATTGCTAATTGCAAATTACCCATTCATTTCCATGGGCCAGGATGCCCATAGGAATGAAGGTGCAATTTGCGATTAGCAATTAGCTCAACGCAAATTAGGAATTTTTCCAAAGGTGCAGGGGTGTCTCAAGAACACCCTGCTGCACCCCTGAAAAAGAAATTTGGGGGCATATGGCGCACATAAAATTTAACAACATTCCTTTACCTCAAAAACGATTTTCAAGTCATAATTTGAAAACACTGCCCACAGGGAAATGACTTAAAATGTCCTTAAGACACATGAAAGTGTTTTTTGAAAGCCTTTGCAATTTTGGGTCACTTTGAACATGGTTATGTAACTCAAACAGTCAAAATCTAAATTTACCATGCACAAGTGTAACCATATTTACAAGGAATGTGCCCCACGGAGAAAGGTCTTTTAATGTAATATGGGAAAAATGACATCAAATGTCCTTAAGACACATAAAAGCGTTTTTTGATTGCCTTTGCAGCATGTTTGTATCACTTTTAACATGGCTATGTAACACAAACATTCAAAATCTAAATTTGCCATGCACAGGTAGGAGCATATTTACAAGCAATTTGCGCCACAGAGAAAGGTCTTACATTGAAATGGGAAAAATAACATCAGAGACAGTCAATTGCCTTATAAAGAAGCATACACCATTATGTCCTTGTCATAAATTTAAAAACAATTCCTTTTCCCCAAAAACGATTTTCAAATCATAATTTCAAAACACTGCACATGGGAAAATTACTTAAAATGTCCTTAAGACACATAAAAGCGTTTTTTGATTGCCTTTGCAGCATGTTTGTATCACTTTTAACATGGCTATGTAACACAAACATTCAAAATCTAAATTTGCCATGCACAGGTGGGAGCATATTTACAAGCAATTTGCGCCACAGAGAAAGGTCTTACATTAAAATGGGAAAAATAACATCAGAGACAGTCAATTGCATTATAAAGAAGCATACACCATTATGTCATTGTCAGAAATATTATAACCATTCATTTTCCTCAAAAACGATTTTCAAGTCATAATTTGAAAAGACTCCACAGCTCCTATGCAGAAAAACACCCTGTCAGTACTAATACTTCACATTTTCTCCAATTACATTTTCTCAAAGAAACAAAATCTATTTGTAAAACACTTGAGACAAAGCAACATTTGAAAAACACAACTTTCTTCATAATTTTCTCCTTAAAGCACACTATTCTCTATCTAAATTAAAGAAATATTTTCTCACCTTAGCAAATACTTTGAGTTTGAAAACAGTCTCAGAAACACACCAATTTGTCTTCAGCAGAGCAAAAGGTATGCACTCCAGAGTCTGCAGCTATCAAAAGCACAGAAATGCTGTAATTCTTCACACATATCTCTCATGTCACCCAATCAAAACTCTTCCCTCACTTTTTTTCAAATGAAAAACCTTCCCCCCTCTGCCATTTCATGCCTTTTCTGCATGGCAACCACCTCTTGGAAGACCTCTGGTGTTTGCAAGTTCACACAACAATGTTGCAATTGAACTCTGAACTCTCAGTGCACCTGCGTATCCACTGCAATCTTTCATTTAATGACTTTTTATTGACCATTCAAAATACATCTTTCAAAGAACTCATCCATGCACCCTAACTTTCTGTTTTCAGCAATCAAAATCCACCAATCACTGTTACTGCTTCATTAACACAGAAACTCCACAGTTTTTTTCATTTTAAACTCTCATTTTTTCAACTGCCATTTCATTGCCACACTTCATCTGACTGCAGCAGAACCTTCTCTCACCATGTTTTCTGTCTGGATTGTTGGACATAGTTATATCCACTGGGCTCACAGGTATGCTGAGAACAGAAATTTACCTAACCTCAATTTACAAGATGTGGAAATTAAGTGGTTTGGCCACAGAGGATTAAAATGTCACCAATTGATACCATTGGTGAAAACCTTTATGCATTTGCCAAAACCTGACCTGTTAATTGTGCACTGTGGAGGTAATGATTTGGGCACTTTGACTGGGGTAGGTCTGGAAATGCTTTTAAAGGACACCTTTGAGCAATTGATGGCACTTTTTCCTCAAACTGCCTTGGTATATTTAAATATATGCCAAAGACAGAAATGGAGGTGGTCAAACCAATTTTGTCCACAAATTGAGAAGTCGAGGAAGCATGTAAACAAATCTGTTTCAGCTTACATGAGAGACCATGGAATGGGCTCCCTGTACAACAATAACTTGCGTTACTACATGCAAGATATCTACAGAGGAGATGGAGTTCACTTCTCAGATGAGGGCAACAGAATTTTCATTCTGAATTTAAGACTGTGCATTGGTACCTACTTATAAGTACCTAAATGTACCATAAACCCAAAAGCTCTTCTCAGAGCTACCCTACATCTGATCACTCACAATTATTATTTTACTCTAACATTTTTCACTAATTTTCAACAAAGTACGCTCCCTGGGGCGCTTCCCGGTAAGCGAACCGGGAGCTAACCTCGCGAAATTTTTAAAAAAAATGTTTTTTTTTCGCACATATAAGCCTCCTCAGCCACCCTCAGAAAACCTAGGGGGTCAAAATAAGTCTACCGTGCCCCCTTCTACCCATTCTGAACATTATTTGCCCTCCATCTTGTATCTTAATTCGACCGAAACACAAAATGGTGGACTCCCGTAACGCTTAAGGTTCGCGAACCGGGGCGCTCACCAGTTCGCGTACCGGGTCGCTCCCTGGGAAGCGCACCATCAAAAAAGGTGGGAAAGTAGTTTACAGAAAAGCAACTGGAGACAATTTCACCAAATATAGATTAGCTCATACTACATACCAATCCCTACCATTTTCACAAATTTGATTGGAATTCCATTTAGCCATTTAGCCTGTAGACCTCTCTAAATACCCTGAGGTAAATTACTTCTCAAAACACATCTGAAGTGTTGGAATTGACAACCAATTAAAATGTTACTTTCATTTTCTACTTTTTTTACCTGACATTTGATTGGTTATGTGCCTGAATATATATAAAGAAAGAGGGAGAAACACAGCCATTTTGACTACTACTTCCTGAATTACATTGCAAGATCATTTTCACTCACAACTTAAACTTGTTTTTAGAAGGTGAGATATTATTTTATAAATTTGAAAACATTTTCAGATAGTTATATACTATCCCTCTGTAAGAGTTAGACATTGGCTTTATTATAATTATGGATTGATTTATGTTTCTGTGGTATAATTATGAATTTACTTAGGCTTCTTCACAGGCACTTTTTAATAGTACTACTTCACGCCTGAAACCATACAGTGCCCATAGATTACTTCTCTGTTATAAACTCACAAGTACCTGTCTGAACTTAAACCCAACAGTGCCCTATCACTACTGATATATTTATTTTTTATGCAAATTACAGCAATAAAATGGAAGGTGAGCAGAATGTTTCCTTCGAAATTGTTCTGGACAGCAACAATGAACAAGTTATGGAACCCATTGATGACTTAGAATTCATGGATGAGTCACGGGACTATGAATTACTTCAATGTGTAGAATCTGTCGATCATTTACTCCATTATGATGACGGTCAAATGTGGGAACTTATGTTCACTCAACAAGAGGACATATCGGACAGTCAAATGCTAGACGTTCTATTAAATTTTGAAAAACAATCTGAAAAATAAAATTGTATGTAATATTAAAAAATTGTTTGAGTCTTTAATCATTTTTATATGTAATTCATAAACTAGTTAAATGTTAGAAATGTTATTAAATTTTGAAACACAATCACAATAATAAATAATTGCTTAAAAAATAAAAAAATTAAAAAATAATCAACAAAACCAACAATCAATTAACATACAGTATTTGAAAAGTCTATCATTCATTTTTCATTATAGTACGCTGCCCAGAACGCTTCCCGGTTCGCGAACCGGGCGCTACCCACGCAAAAAAAAAAAAAAAATTATATTTTTTTTGCCCCGCGGGGCCCTTTTAAAGCCTCCACATTAAACCTAGGGGGTCAGGGAGGATATACTATGCCCCCTTATGGTCATTTCCCCCTTTGTTTTGGCCTCCTCTTGTCTCTCGATCCTACCGAGAGACAAGATGGCGGCCGCTCCGGACTGTTTGGAATGTTGACAGACACCGGAGAGCCAATCAGCTTCGCTACGCGAAGTTCCGGTACGCGTAAAGTCCGCGAACCGGAGCGCTGCCTGGAGCGCGCTTACAGATATATATCTTTTTTTAAATGTTAATTTCTCAAAATCCACTGAAGCACATATATTGAGACCTAGCAAAGGCACATCGGGCTACCAGTCCCTACAATTTTGCCAAGTTTCGTGCAAATCCATTCAGCCGTTCGGGCTAAAAGTGAGGCCAACCGCCCTATGGAAAACTCAATGTTAAAAACACGTTTTGGGACCCCCCTTTTTTCTCGGGCCCCCCTTGACGAACTCCCCCCAAATTTCCAGGGGCTGCTCAGAAATAAAATGTTCCATTTTCCAGAAAATGTCAGCAAATTCCGTCCACAAACGCCAAAGTTATTAGACATAGAATTTTCAAAAATCCCATAGGGAAAAAATCCTAACTTTATATACCTACTGGCGACCGCCAGTAGGTAATATATATATATATATATATATATATATTACCTACTGGCGATAGCCAGTAGGTATATATAGTTAGGATTGTTTTCCATAGGGAAATCGCAACATTCTATTGGGAATAACTTTGGCGCCGGTTGAGGAATCTTCCTGAATTTTTCCTTAAATTTGCCTCGCGGCGCTCCGGTCCTTCCCTGAAAGTTTGGGGGGGGATTCGTCAAGCGGGGGCCGAAATAAAAGGGGGGTCCCAAAACGTGTTTTCCCCATGTTAATTTCCATAGGGCGGTCAAACTCACTTTTAGCTCGAACGGCTGAATGGATTTTCACCAAACTTGGCAAAATTGTAGGGACTGGTAGCCCGATGTGCCTTTGCTATGTCTCAAGATATGTGCTCCAGAGGATTTTGAGTAATTTGGGTTAAATTGTTTTTATATATCTATAGCAGTTTACCCGTAACCTTACCCGTGCGCTTACGGTACGCGCATGTACGCGTACCGTACGCGTACCTCTAGTGCGCGAGCTGCACTCTGATTGGCTGCCAATGTCTGTCAACACTCCAAAACAGAAACTGTTGGCAGCCATCTTGTGCCTCGGTAGACTGAGGCACAGGAAAGCAGAAAAACAAACGCGTAGAACTCAAAAAGGGGGCAGGGTAGAGGCACCCTGACCCCCTAGGCCTGCTCAGGGGGTCCCAAAAGGACCCCCAAGGCAAAAAAACATTTTTTTTTTTTTAAAGTCACGGGGTTCGCGTTCCTTACGCGTACCGGTACGCATACCGGTACGCGTACGGTACGCGTACCCCGCGACTTTGCGAGTTTCACACCTTTGTTTCACTGCTTTCTTGTGCCTTGGTTCCACTATAGGAGTGGCAGGGTATGCTCAGACATGAGTCCCTTGCTCACTGCACCATCAGGATTCAAGCAAGCCGGGCCGAAGACGGCTGCAATGCCAGAAACCAGTCCCCGGAAGCTTGTTTCCTTTCCAGTAAAGAATTGGCTTGGTAGTTTGGTCTTCCCTGTTCCCATGATGCACTGGGCCAGGGTCAGACTAATTTGCATATAGCCAGGTTCTGAGCTGGGATGGTGCAGTGAGCTAAAAAACGGTGATGGATCAAGCCCTGATCTTTTGACTGGGTATGAGTGTTCTGTTTAACTCAGATGCTCTGTCCATCACCAACCCCTTTTCTGAATCGTTTTGGCCACTATAGGAGTGGCAGGGTATGCTCAGACATGAGTCCCTTGCTCACTGCACCATCAGGATTCAAGCAAGCCGGGCCGAAGACGGCTGCAATGCCAGAAACCGGTCCCCGGAAGCTTGTTTCCTTTCCAGTAAAGAATTGGCTTGGTAGTTTGGTCTGCCCTGTTCCCATGATGCACTGGGCCAGGGTCAGACTAATTTGCATATAGCCAAGTTCTGAGCTGGGATGGTGCAGTGAGCTAAAAAACGGTGATGGATCAAGCCCTGATCTTTTGACTGGGTATGAGTGTTCTGTTTAACTCAGATGCTCTGTCCATCACCAACCCCTTTTCTGAATCGTTTTGGCCACTATAGGAGCGGCAGGGTATGCTCAGACAGGAGTACCTTGCTCACTGCACCATCAGGATTCAAGCAAGCCGGGCCGAAGACGGCTGCAATGCCAGAAACCGGTCCCCGGAAGCTTGTTTCCTTTCCAGTAAAGAATTGGCTTGGTAGTTTGGTCTGCCCTGTTCCCATGATGCACTGGGCCAGGGTCAGACTAATTTGCATATAGCCAGGTTCTGAGCTGGGATGGTGCAGTGAGCTAAAAAACGGTGATGGATCAAGCCCTGATCTTTTGACTGGGTATGAGTGTTCTGTTTAACTCAGATGCTCTGTCCATCACAACCCCCTTTTCTGAATTGGTTCTAACAAGGCACAAGATGGCTGCCAACACTTCCTGGTTTTGAGTGTTGACAGTCAGTGGCAGCCAATCAGCATGCCTTCCCGAGAAAGCTGCATGGTCATTGGCTGTCAACACTTCGAACCAGGAGGTGTAGGCATCCATCTTGTGCTAGTGTTGACAGACAATGACAGTCAATCAGCATGCCTTCCCCGAGAAAGCTGTATGCTCATTGGCTGTCAACACTTCTAACCAGGAAGTGTTGGCATCCATCTTGGGTCTTAGTAGACTGAGGCACAAGAAAGCAGAAAAACAAATGTGTAGAACAAAAAAAGGGGGCAGGGTAGAAACACCCTGACCCCCTAGGGCTGCTCAGGTGGTCCCACTAGGATATTAATATATTTAAACGTTATCCGCTAATAGAATTAGCATTTAAAAAACCTTGCAAATTCACTGAAAAAACTATAGGTTTAAGGCCTTTTATAGTTAGAAATTAGCATTTAAAAAACCTTTGAAATTCACTGAAAGAACCATAGGTTTCAGGCCTTATATAGTTAGGAATTAGCATTAAAAAAGCATTTGAATATATAAAAACGTTATCCGCTAATAGAATTAGAATTTAAAACCCTTGTGAAGGCAGGGCGTGGCTTGGTGGCCGATGGAGGAAGACGTGTGAGCGCTGAGCTCCACAGCGGCCTTCCCCCATTAATCCTGCCGTACCTGATCCTGGTGGCCCTGGCGCCCTGAGACTGCCCGTGTCTCCTCCTGTACTCCTGGGGGCCTGCACGGAGGTGGCGGAGGCGAGCCCCCGGCTGCGTGGAGCCCGCGCCGCACCGACGGATTGGTGGGCGGCGCCGGCCATATTGCGGCCCTGAAGATCAGCCGCATCCCCGGCCTCACGTACTCCGGCGGCCGACCTGCGGTGATACCTGGCCGGCCACTGGCTGCCAAGTGGCCTGGAGCCCTGGGTGCGGAGTTCACCGCAGCGACGGGATTCGACCCGCTTCCTTGTGGGGTGCCTTTGGGGACCCGTCGGGGGAGCCTACAAACGAGAGGACCTGGTGAGGTGCCCGGCCCGGGGGGGGCCCTGCTGCTGCCCGGCCGAGAGGCTCGCGCTTGGGGTCGGACTTCTTCCTGTGTGGCCCGCCAGGGACACGGCGACCGGCGCTGCCCCCTCCCGACTTGATTTGGGGCCCCCGCTGTGCACCGCCTGTGGAGCGCAGGCTTGAGGTGCGGACCGTTGCGGTGCAAGCCGGAGGAGGGGGGTGCTGCAGGCCGAGGGCCCCGGGACTGGGGTGCATCCGGACCTTGAGGCGGCCGACCTGGGGGGGGACGCCCCTGCGCGACCCCTGGCCATCCTCCACTGAAGGACCCTACCACCACCGGCTGACGAACTGGTGATCGGCACCTGAGGACGCCCGGGGGCTCCTCTCTTGGGGCCCGGGCACGCTGATCCTTGACCCTCGTGCACTTGGGTCCCTGCACGGCCGCCCTGCCGCCATTTTGGACTGACGGAACTGCACGTCGCAGTTGGATTTGAGGGAGTGCTGCGGCAGGGGGGGCCCTTGGTGGCCGGCGGCCTACGTTATATCGAGGGGGTCCCTGGCATCGTCGGAGAGTGGCTGGGTTTTGGGGACCGGCGAGCCCAGAGGAAGTGCCGCACGTCAAGAGGCCCCGAGGATTGCAGACTGGCGAGCTGTACACGGGGTAAGACGTTGACCCTGTTGCTGCGGGGGAGAGACGCGGCTGCCCTCATGGGGAAACGCCCCTTGAAGCCCCCCCCGGAGGCTGCTGGGGGGCCTGTGGTTGATGGGGGCCCCATTTCGGACGCTGTCCCGGCGGCGGGTCTGCCGCAAAGTCAGCTGGAGCAGATCCTGAAGGCCATCGCTGATACCAGGGAGGCCCTGCATCGTGATATCGGGCAGGTGTCCACGAGCCTGGGCCTACTACGTGCAGACCACGGCAAATTGGCAGATCGGGTCAAGGAGACCGAAACCCGGATTGAAGCGCTGGAACCTTCGTCGAAAGCGGCTGGCGCCTTGCTGGGGGAGCTGCAGCAGAGGGTGCACCTGCTGGAACAGAGGGCGGAGGACGCAGAAGGGCGAAACCGCCGCAACAACATTCGCGTGGTGGGCCTGCCGGAGAAAATTGAGGGGACCGACATGCTGGGCTATCTGGAGGTCTGGCTACGGGACGTGGTTGTCCCGGAGGGGCTGTCGCCGTTCTACACTCTAGAGCGGGCCCACCGCGTGCCGGCTCGCCCTCCGGCCGAGGGCCGACCTCCCCGCCCGGTGGTGGCGCGGTTGCTGCACTACAGAGATCGAGACCTCATTCTGCAAAGGGCGCGAGCTTTGGGGCCTTATAAAGTGGACAATGCCCAGGTCTCCATATATCCTGACTACTCCTGGGAGGTCCAGCGGCAGCGATCTACTTTTTTGGCGGTCAAGAAGGCGCTTCGGGAGGAGGGCGTCCGCTACTCTCTCCTGTTCCCAGCCCGCCTGCGGATCATGCTTGATGGCAAATCTTCCTTCTACGACAACCCCGATGATGTCTGGAACTGGCTGGAGCTCTACAGGACCGGTGCGGATGCACATCACGCGCCTGGGGGACAGCGGCAGGCGCCACCGCGGCCTAAACGGGGCAGGCGACGCAAGAAACGTCCGCCGAAGGTTCGGACACCTACGGTATCACAGACTGAGCAGGAGCGCAGGGATGCCCTCCAGGCGGTCTCCGACATCTCCCAGGCGCTGGACTCCGCGACGGCTGTGGAATCGGGGTCTCGAGGTGGCACTGGCGGGGGGACCTCGGAGGACTCGGTGACTGGGGACCCCGCACCTCCGCATGTCACGCCTGGGACTGCAGATGGTCTGATGGACGAGTGAAGCTGCTGTTCTCCTGAACTGGTATCGTATGACCTGCTGTGTTCGTGCACTGGGATGGCGACATTGGCCTGCTGGGCCCGGGACTGGAGTTGGGCGGCCACCTCCTGTTGTGCTGATAGCTTTACTTGTGGAGGGGATGCGGGGGGCATGGGGCGCGTAGGGGAGGCCTCACGAACTCGGGGGAGTGAGCTGCTGGTGGTCTGGCGAGAGAGGCAGCAGGCCGCCCCCTCATTTTTTCCCGCACCTATTGTGGGACTCTGGTAGTTACCAGGGATTGTTGCTGTTGGGAGCTACCTATTTGGATGGGTTTCTACTGTTGGGGACCTATTCTGGGGAGGGGTGGGACATGGGGCTGTTGGGATGTGTCGGGGTTCATTTCATGGGGAGTAGCCAGTGTGCGTGCGGAAGTTGCCTTCGTTGGGGTTGTGCTTGTTCTGAGGTATGGGGACCCTCCTTGACCTGAAGTGTGTGACCTGGAATGTGAGGGGTCTGAATTCCATGTTGAAACGCCACAGGGTCCATGCACATCTTGTCCGCAGGGGGGTGCAGATCGCCTTCCTACAGGAAACTCACATTGATCGAACTGAGGGGCGGGCCCTGCAGCGCAGGTGGCGGGGGCATGTGTTTTGTACCACTTACTCGGCGTTTGCTCGGGGGGCTTTGATATGGGTTCGGGCGGGGGTTCCCTTTCAGCCTTTAGTGACGATAATTGATCCTGAGGGAAGGTTTGTTGCTGTACAGGGCCGCCTAGATGGGAGGGACGTGACACTCTGCAGTGTCTACGCCCCGAACGTGGATCAGCTTGCCTTCTTTGCGCGACTGTCTGGGAAGCTGGCGACTGTCCTGGCTGGCACGGTCCTGCTTGGGGGGGATTTTAACTCTGTGTTGGACGTGGGATTGGATCGCTCTCACCCGCCACTGGCGCAGGCAGCGGCTCACAAGTTGGCGCAAGGTAGAAGAGATTGGCAGGGTAGCTGGGGCCTACTCGATGCATGGCGGACCCACCACCCGTCGGAAAGGGATTACTCCTTTTACTCCCCCCCGCACGATCTGCATGTTCGCTTAGACAGCATTCTGTGCTCACTGGACATCCAGAGCCTGATCCGCCATAGTGAGTATTTGACTAGAACGGTGTCTGACCACAACCCTTGCCTAGTGTCGGTACAGTGGATGCGACGACGCCAAGCTATTCCAACGTGGCGGTTGAACCCACTGACGCTGGAAGACCCGGTGTTTAAGGCAAGTGTGCGTAGTGGGGTGGAGGGGTATTTTGACACCAATGTGGACACAGCCTCCAGCAGAGCTGTGGAATGGGACGCATTTAAGGCGGTGGTTAGGGGCGTTTGCATCTCGGCCACCGCAGGTGTCCGCAAGACCCTGCTGCAGGATGTGGAGCGCAGTGAGGACCGATTGCGCGCGGAGGAACGGCGCAACCACACGGACCCCGAGGCTTGTGGCGCGGTTTCGGAGGCGCGAGAGGGGGTGGCGACGGCATTGGAAAAGCTGCGCTGCTTTGATTATAAGGAATTCCTGGTCCGGGCTCACGCTGAGCGGGACAAAGTGGGTTCGTTGCTGGCGTGGTTGGCCAGTCCTGGGGCCCGTGGCTCCCCTATAGTGGCGCTCGCCACCCCGGAGGGGCGCATGGTCTACACGCAACTAGACATTAACGACCAATTCCTTCGGTATTAT
Source organism: Lissotriton helveticus (assembly GCF_964261635.1). Lineage (NCBI taxonomy): Eukaryota > Metazoa > Chordata > Amphibia > Caudata > Salamandridae > Lissotriton > Lissotriton helveticus. The sequence goes on from NC_136067.1 coordinate 999,189,407, forward strand.
GAACACCTTTACGTGAGCAGGATGCCGGGGCTACCGGCAGGGCTGGAGGAGTTCCTGGTGTCGGCGCAGCTACCCAAGCTCGACCCGGAGCATGTGAAACAGCTGGGCGGAGACATCTCCGAGGGTGAGATCAGGGTGGCCATCAAACACATGGCTCGCCGAAAGACTCCGGGCACGGATGGACTCCCGATAGAATTTTATGCGGCCTACGCGGATGTGCTGGTTCCACGACTGCGGGCGGTTTACCAAGAGGCCTGGGACTTGGGGCGCTTGCCGGCGTCCACTCGCGAGGCCTTGGTGATACCCTTACTGAAGAGAGGGGGTGATGCGAGCTGCCGCTCGGCGTACCGCCCGCTCTCCATGCTCACCACGGATTATAAGATCCTCAGCCGGGTTCTCGCGACGCGGCTATTGACCCACATGCGCTCCCTGGTGCATAGCGACCAAGCGGGCTTTATTCCTCAGCGCACCACTGCCACCTGTGTGCGCCGGCTGCTCAGGATCATGGGGGGTGAGGCCGCCAGCTTTCCGAATGCCGCAATCCTCTCAATTGACATCGAGAAGGCGTTCGACAGTGTCGAATGGCCGTACCTGCTCCGGGTCCTGGAGACATTTGGGCTGGGTGAACGCTTTGTGAAGTGGACTGCCTTGCTCTATGCTGCGGCCACGGCCCGGGTCAAAACGGGGTTCACCATTTCTGCCTCGTATGTGGTGGGTAGAGGAACTCGACAGGGGTGCTCTCTGTCACCCCTGTTATTTGCACTGGCCATAGAACCGCTGGCGGCGCATGCCCGGCTGGGACGGGCGTATGCAGGGCTCCCGCTGAGAGGCGACGCCCATTACATCTCTCTCTATGCAGACGATTGCCTGTTGTTCTTGGCAGACGCGGGCGATTCACTTCGCGGGGCCGAACAGCTCCTGTCGGACTTTGGTCGCCTCTCGGGGCTGCGAGTTAACTGGGGGAAATCTTGCCTCTTCCCGTTGACTCCGAGGGCCGATGACACCCAGCTAGAGGGAGCCTTGCAGTGGGAGCACCATTGTCTCCCCTATTTGGGCACGCACATCTATCACTCGGCTGCGGCCCTCCTCGACGGCAACATCAACAGGGCAATTCGGAACCTACGGGGTTGCATGGGCTTCTGGCAGACGCTGCCGCTCTCGGTCGCGGGTCGAGTCGCGCTGCTGAAGATGGTAGCGCTTCCCCGATTGCTGTATCTGTTCCGCACTCTGCCGATCTGGATACCCGTATCGGTTTTCAGCGGACTCCGTTCCCTGATGACGGGATTCATCTGGAGCTCGGGCAGGAGACGGGTTGCGCTGACCACGCTGATGCGCCCCAGGGCGGACGGAGGCCTTGCCGCCCCGGACTTCGAGTGGTACTATCTAGCAGCGCAGTTGCAGTGGCTGACCCAGGCAGTGGCTTTGGAGTTCCGTGGCCCGGAGGACGCGCCAGGAAAATTGTTCCCGAGGCATATCATCTCTTTTATAGTTCTGGGGCAGAAACTGGACCTAGCTTTGCTCACTTTGGAGGAACGGACGATCCGTAGCTGCTGGCTTCGGGCGCACAAGCGCTCTGGTGCTGTTCGCCCTTACGCCCCAGACATCCCGCTCGGGATGTGCACTGCCTTCCCTCATGGTGGCGACTGGTCCGCCCTAGCAGTCTGGGAGGAACTTGGCCTGCATATGGTCGGCGACCTTTACAGGGACGGCTCGCTGCTCCCGTTTCAGGAGCTGCAGGACTCCTACGGTCTGCCGAGGGGTGGGTACCTGCTGCATGCTGCATTGGTAGCAGGTGTTCGCCGATATTGGAGGAGTGGGCTCACTGAACCCCCGACTTCGGAGTGCTGCCAGTATGTGGTGACGGCCGCTGGCACTTATAAGGCCGTCACGTGCCTTTACCGACGGCTGACATCTACGGCCTTGCGGCCCTTAGACGGGCTACAAGCCAAATGGGAAGGGGACATCGGGCGTCCTATTCCTGACACGGTGTGGCCACAGCTACTGCGCAGAGCGTGGAAGGGCACAAGGAACGCCAGGTTCCAAATGGTCCAGTTTTTCACTCTACACCGAGCGTACCTAACACCGATGAAGCTCTCGCAGTATTTCGAGGGGGTTTCCTCGCTATGCCCCAGGTGCGGAACCGCGGATGCGGACTTCGCCCACATGTTCTGGACCTGCACCAAGCTAGCGGGTTATTGGGAGGCGGTAGTGTCTTGCCTGAATGCTGTCACGGACCGGCAGATCGATACTGACATGGGCACATGCCTTCTGTTGTGGTTCCCTCACACCCCTCGCAACCGAGTTACCAGCAAATTTTGCGACCTGGGTTTAATACTGGCTAAGCGGGAGATCTCCATGCATTGGAAGTCAATTCAAGGCCCCAGCTACCTGCGCTGGAAGACCACACTAGAGCGCTGGGCGAAAGCGGAGAGTACATTGCGGCTGCGACAGGCTAGGAGTCTTGACAATGACAAAGCGCTGGAGGTGGCCAGGGCGTGGGAGGCCTTGGTGGTAGCGCTTCAATTGCCGGATGACGACCAGAGCGAGGATGAGGGGGGGACCCCGGGGTGAGGGCACCGAACTTGGGATTCTTCACACTCCCCAAGGTGCACACACTACTTACACTTACCGCTGGCTGATCTGGGGGTCGGGACTCTCCGTTGAGGGGGGCCTCTTCACCTCCATTGTGGTCCTTACTCAGGACGAGTGCTGATCACACATCATCGACTGGAAGAGAAGAGCATGACACACTGGCTACGGGGGGGGGGAATTGTAGGAGGGGGGGGGTCAGTTGGGGACTGTTCATTATAAACGGTGTAGTGTTGGAGTTGTGCCGCTTTATCGCATCGTTAACCGATGCCTGCCTTGCTTTATTCTGTATTGTATCTCTCCACCTGCTTGCCAATAAAAACCGTTTTTGCAAAAAAAAAAATAAAACCCTTGTGAATTCAATGAAAAAAACATAGGTTTCAGGCCTGATATAGTTAGGAATTAGCATTTAAAAAACCTTTGAAATTCACTGAAAAACACCATAGGTTTCAGGCCTTATATAGTTAGGAATTTGCATTTAAAAAAACCTTGTAAATTCACTGAAAAAACCATAGGTTTCAGGCCTTATATAGTTAGAAATTAGCATTTAAAAAACCTTGCAAATTCACTGAAAAAAACATAGGTTTCAGGCCTTATATAGTTAGAAATTACCATTTAAAAAACCTTTGAAATTCACTGAAAAAAACATAGGTTTCAGGAGTTATATAGTTAGGAATTAGCTTTTACAAAACCTTTGAAATTCACTCAAAAAACTGTTTTAGTGGTGTTATAGTTAGCTGGACATTTTACTCATACAAAACCATTGAAATTGCTCCTATATAGTTAGTTGTACTAACTATATTTCGCGCACCCGCAATCCACTGCTGATGATGTCACATATTAGATCATTCATGACATGGTCAGTGACATCACTGATGACATCTCAAATGACATCACTGATGACATCACTGATGACATCATCCACGTGACAATCACATACACCTTTTCATACACTATTACAATCATATTTAAATCCATTGTCACAGCAATACAAGTATCTAAAAATCCACTCAGTGATTCATAGATGTATACACACATCTAATCACTTACCTATGGATTCACTCATACATGCTGTCAATGAACAATAGAACACTATCAAAAATACTTATACATCTATATCGACATTAAACAACAGCACGCATCCTATTCACATATGAAGTCATCCTACTCACTTATGCAAACAATGGATCATACTTACATATTTACTTAGCAAAACACTTATACAAACACCACTTCTTCTATTCATTTAGATAGTAAGTCATACTTAGTGAATTATAAAATCATTATTACAAGTATACAGTTATCCATACAGTCACTCACACAATCATTGTGTCTTATGTATGCTTATTTATATACAACTGACACATACACTGCCTTTTATTTTTCTAGTTTGTTGGACCTGTACCTTTGAGAAATATATTTGCTCATCACCACACCCATAAAGAGATTCCCTCACCCAAACTGTTAGAACATGTCGTTTTAACTTCATATATCTACTGAATCAACTATTCACACATCTGTGGACAGTCACACATCCCCCACCGAACCACACACACTTTCACACTCCTATACAAATACTCAGTTAACTAATCAATAACTAATATAGACTTTCACATAGCTAGTAACCAACTGTAGAATCAGTTTACACAACAACTGACAAAGTGATACAGATATTCACACAGTTTAGTCACTATCCACTATATTTAGTGAGACATTATAAATTGGTCAAGTAAACAGTCAATTACACTGCTACTAAATCCTCCATCCAAATATTTATTTATATATATCCACTCATTCTTCAATGCAAATTGCTAAATATAGAATGCATATTTAAATAACGAAGCAAACCACATTCATTGGATGATGTCATCAGTGATGTCATTTGAGATGTCATCAGTGATGTCACTGACCATGTCATGAATGATCTAATATGTGACATCATCAGCAGTGGATTGCGGGTACGCGAAATATAGTTAGTACAACTAACTATATAGGAGCAATTTGCAATGGTTTTGTATGAATAAAATGTCCAGCTAACTATAACATCACTAAAACTTATAGTTTTTTGAGTGAATTTCAAAGGTTTTGTAAAAGCTAATTCCTAACTATATAACTCCTGAAACCTATGGTTTTTTCAGTGAATATAGATATATATATCCATAACAAAAATTCCAATATTGTGCGCTCTCAGTAACACAGATTCCACAAGGTTTACAAAGTTCCAAGGGTGTTTATTCACACAACATGTTTCGGCTTACAAAGAAGCCTTGATCAAAAGGCATTAGCAGGAAATAAAGCAGAGATATATCAAACAATGTTGGTATCAAAAATACTTCATAATAAAAGCAACATTCCCTGTAAGCACCAGAAAATAGTGGCCAACAATTATAACAACATGCAAAAAGTGTGCAAATTGATTGCCACTGGTTTTCAAATGGTTTAAAACATTTGAAAAAACAGCAATGCTCCACATCAATTGACAATAAATATAACTGGAAATTAGGAAACCCTTCCCATGATGTACATGGTAAATAAACAATGTCTGCTTTTTCATTAAAGTGTACAAAAAGGTCATGCATGGAATGTTTGAATTAATCTCATTCATTGGTAATTACTCGAGCCGCATCCCAATCCATCAATGTTTTCCATACCATGTCACTTCAGTTTGGATCCAACCATATGCAAATCACTCTTGAATCTGCTCCAATGAGAACAGGCTAAGTTCTCCCTGAACCGGAACTAAGCAACCCAGGACTCGTTTTGCCCTGGTTAGGGCTCATCAAATAGGCATAGCTTTGTTCCTGTGACACAGTGTATGTCCAGACGTGGTTTCAGTGACACTGTGCCACTGGAACAAAGGTTTACCTGAATTTGAAAGCTTGTGGGCATTCCCATATTGAGGAACTGTGACCTTTTCTGCATTTTACTTAAGGCTAATCCTGCTTCTGTTTGTAGAAATTTCCCACACACCAGGATTCTAAACTCATTTTCCACCCTCTCCAGATTTTGTGTCTGTGACGTCATCAGACATTGCCAAGGAGCAGAAATAGAAACATAACAAGCAGATGGTTGCTGATAGTGTCATAAGGGCTCCATTAGTGCTGCCTAGGAAACTGAGGCTGAGAGTTCTAGATCTCTGGCGCAGTGGTCACTTTCCTTGGAGACTTGGAAGGAGGAGGTTGGAGCTGTGTTAGCTTGTGAGAACTGCAATTTCTTTAAACACTGACATTTATTAGTGAGCTTGAATACTACTACAACTGGTAAGGTCATTTATGTGTTAGAATGCTTGACTGAGGGTCTTATTTGGAGGTTTGTGGATGGGATACTCAGTCAAAATGTGACAGATACTTCTTCCCCTATGTTACAAGTGCTTTAGATTATAATACACTTGGAATTTGATGGATGGCATATCTGTTATGTTTTTAATCTAAAACATTATGTTAATATTAAACTTAAATAGAATATAGACATTGTTCTAGATCTAAAAGCCTGTATATTTTCAGAATCCATGCGCACTTACAAAAACACACACACATACTGGGGACAAATGATGAAACTTTACGTTAAAGGTCAGGGACTAGTGTTTATGCATTAAGGGAATAGAGGTGAGTGTATGGGGGTTAAAAAATTGGGTTTTAGGTTAGAGGTTAGGGTATAATAGTTAGGATTTTGAGGTACAGATTTAAGTGCTAAGGGTTTTGGGTATAATGTTAAGGAGTTAAAAGTTTAGGAGTTAGGGTTATAACGGTTATAGGTGGTAGGGTTTATTAGTTTGGGAAGTATACGGCATTAGGATTGACACTTTTGGGTGTAGGGTTAATGGATAAAGGGAATAGAGATTAACACATTGAGTATAAGGTATAGGGCCTATGGCTATGACTTAAGTATTTCAGGAATCTTTTTAAGGTTATGGTGAAGAGGGTTAAAAGTGTGGGATTAGGATTAAAGAAACCCTGCTATTACATTTCTTTAATAATATAGAGGAACATGTTTTACATATGAGGTATGCTAAGGAGTATTTCTAGAAATGATATTAATCTGTATGAAAAATATGCAGGTTTACTTTTCATAGTAACATTGCACTCAATTTATTTCAATGGAACACACATGACTTTCCAGGCATCTATTTCTCAGTAAACAATATGAATTCTCTAGGTACACAAACACATACACTCAAACACACAGCTCTTGAGTATGTAGTTTTATTGGTATCTTTAATAATTCCTACGACAATCATAGATGTCTCTCTGATCCTCTTCTTTCTTAGCTTTAAACTAAGTACCCATAGAATTTTCTTCACTAAGCACCAGTTTAGATGATTTCTCATTTAAAAAAAAAGGATATTATTTATGTTTGCATGTTTAATTATTTTGTGATTGGTTGTGTTTGCTTGTGTATTTTCAAAACATCTTTAAAGGTGGTAATTGAGCATGAAGTGTTTTAATTGTTAGGGGCTGAAGCCTGTACATATTACGACATACCTAATTTGTAGAATTCTTCCATTTTCAAACATTCCCTTAGTGGTTCAGAGTTGATGATCTGAAGTAAAAAATTATTTTGTTGATTTATTGTCCTCAAAGTTTTACAGGCATCCCTAGTTTTTGCTTAGCTATTTATTTTTTTGGTAAGTTGTATTTGTTGCTACACTGTTGGGATAGTATTGTTGTTATTAAACTCTGCTCTTCCTTCTGTCTGTTCATGTGAGTCTTGTGTTTGAGGGCTGTCAGGTTGTACACCTGTATTATGAACCTGGGTATTGGTAAGGTATAGGAGAAAAACGTACAGGCTGTGGGGAAAAGAAGAAGGATTACTTGTGTTCTGTTCAAACACTATTTACCATCTAGAGATATCTAATATATGTTGACATTAGGGCTGAGCTTGTCGACCTATCAAATAGGAAAAGGTGAGATACCTATTAGGTATATTTGCATCTCATCAATATCAGTGGTGATGGTTTCAATATCTCTTGGTCAGCCTTACAACCTGCAGAAATATTACCATTTAGTGGGCTGGTAATATGAGTTTTAAATGTTAAAAGCAGCAACAGAATGAGTTGGTGTTCGGCTTGGCCCTCTATGCCAGGTTAACCCAGATTTTTGCCTTCCTTCGCTGAACCCAGTTATGTTGGCTTTTAGGACTCTGTGCACTTTGCTCCTGCTAATAACTGGTAAAGTGATTGTGCTTTCCCTTTAAAACAGGGTAAAATTGGCCTACAGCTGACTGCTACATTTAATTTACTTCTAAAACGCTAGTACATGGTACTAAATGTATCCATTGCCTGTAAATTAAATGCTACTGGTGGGCTGCAGCACTCATTGTGACCCCCTCTCCCCAAATAAGGTACCACTGCAAAACATATCTTATGTCTGCCACTAAATCTGTAGTACAGTTTTTAACTAAACTGACATTCCAACCAGGCACAATAAGCCTTTTGCTAGGCCTAAGCATTCCTGTTTAATAATTATAAGTCATCCCTAAGGCAAGCCCTAATGGCTCATAGGGCAGGGTGCAGTGTATTTAAAAAGTAGCAAAGGTTTGCTTCAGTTTTACATGCCCTGACAATGAGAATATCTTAAAGGCATGACTCACTGTCTCTCCTTTGTTACCCTAAACAGTTCTGAGCCAAATATAGGAAAGAGTGAAGTTTAGACAAAGGGGACATCCCTCACTTGCAGACTGGCAATGAAAATAAAAGTGGTACCTTCAAAACCTCTCATCAGAACACTGCTTGACCTGTGGAAGATTAAGAAGAAGAACTGCTCTACTATTTGAAGATGGAAGATTGGACATGCTTGACTTGAGCTCAGGCTCCATGGAAATGACTCCAAGAGTTAGCTGACTGACCTCCTGTTTGAGCTACAGGGACAAGGCAACCTTCCAAGGGCCTCCCTGCAACTGCAAAGCTGACTAGCACCAACTGGGCCTGTCTGAGTCCTACTGCCAGCCACTGTTGGAGTGAACTCTGATCCCTAATAGGTGCCCATCCAAGTCATGGACCTTTGACTAGCATCAGAGTGTTCCCTTCTTATCTGAAACCACAAGTCCTGACTCCCAGGTGAAGATTCTGAAGTTTTTGCCCACTGTGCGACTGTGAATGGACTCCTCATGTCACACAACAACCATCTGCAATGCCTGCCAAGTTGAATCTCCTGCGACGACTTGCTCTTCATGTCCGCTCCTAGATCCAGCACCACGCAAAGAAACGATGGATGGAATGTTGAATGAATCAAACATTGACCCCCACTCAAGAGATCTGGGCTAAATTCATCGTTAATTTGCTCTCCATGCCATCACAGTTTAGACACAGCGATATGCAAAACAGTCTTGACTCTGCTTTTCATGGGAACAGTCCAGTCGAATGGCCAAGCCAGGCCATCGTTGTACCAGAAACAAGCATCCTAGTAACGGCTTAGGGGTATCACCCCTCGTCAGCCAGGCTAGCTTCAATCCAGTGGCACAGTGTTCAAGGGACCCATGGCTGGGCATACCCATCCTACTTATGGAGAAACGTGCTATGCAAACAAATGATGGCTGGATGGCTGAATTAATCTAAATCCATTGTTCCTTTGCTCACCAAGCCACCCCAGCTTAGACCCAGCCATATACAAATCAGTCTTGATCCTGCTCCTCATGGAACCAGTCCAGCCCAAATTTGCTAAATTTAGGGCAATTCCGTTCAGGAGTTCAGGCTGTAGCGTTGTCTAAAGTTTCCTATGGAAATGAACATGGAGAAAATGGATTTTGGTACCCTCCTGTTTTCTCGGCCTCCACTTGACGATTCACCCCAAACCTTTCAAGACAGGAGCTTAACGGATCGCCTCATTAGTTTTGAAAATTTTGCGAAAGATTCATCAAAGGGCACCAAAGATATTGTAAAAAAAAACATCTTTTTTCAGCCCCAGCATGCATCTACCTGGTTGATTTGAGTGCAGGATACCTGAACATCGTTGGGCTGAGGAGGGGCGAGAGACCACCTGATGGGGAGTGGCCACGATATTTAAATCTGTGCGTTTGGCCCACCTGGAAGAAGGAACCATTGAAACTGGCACTGATGAAGCCATTTGAAGGCTGAAATGCGTCTGCCTAAGCATTTCAAGGACCTCACTTACTTGTGCAAAACAAGAGCTATTAAAGTATTTTTATTCCCGGAGCTGTGTCGTCCCTTTTTCCTTACCTGGGAGAAAGTTTTGGTGTGAATGTTTCGCCATCAAACAGGCGCTGGCTGACAACCGCCCTCTCGGTCTGGAGCAACGCTGAGAACCTGTGAACTCTGGTAGCTGCATGAAACTGCAACACGTCACCCCAATACTTTGGGATAGAGGAGGCAACGCTGTTTGCCTGAGAAGGGGACATAGGAAGGCAAAATCATTCCAGGTACATCTGGCGGCGTTGAGATCCTTAGCCAACCAGTTAGGATTTCACATGTTTTTAGGAGATGCCCAGTTACTGAATGGGCTTCCTCTGAGGACTCCCAGCCCCAGCATGCATCTGCCTGGTTGGTTTGAGACCAGGACACCTGAACATCGTTTGGCTAGTCAGGGGCATGAGACTGTGAGACGTTAGCCTCTCATATGATATCCACTAGTTCTAGTGGGCACCTTGCACCAGTCTAATCGACCCCTATTGGTGATGGTTGTAAAGTCAACCTTATAGAAAGCTATCCTAGTGGTAGCATGGACCATCAGTCTTAGGCTAAGACTTCTGTAGGCGAGTTAAGCAAGTTGTTTTACCATATATAATCCCTTGAATACCAAATGAAAGGACACCACACAAGGTATATACCAAATATATATGTATTTAATCTAAACACAACCCCTCTGCACTCTTTATGAGGTCAGAGGTAAAAATACAATACAAGTCACACAGTTAATATACAATAAGTTGCACAGTATACGTTTTGCCCTAGGGGCCTCACAAACCATATACTAAGAAAGTGGTATAAGTACCAAGTGAGAGGTAGAAAGCAGGCCTAGGGCCTGTAGAATCGCCGGGGCTACACTAATCAACCAGTTATTAGGAAGTAGGAGACCCACGGGAGCCGCGTGCAGTGTCTAAACACAGGCACGAGGTCCCATTGACTTTCTATTGTGTTCATAGAAGTTACAAAGTTAAAGATAAAGGACACTTCCGGATGGACTTGGATAGAACCCTTATAAACTAGGACACTAGAAGAGTCAATACCCACAGGAGCACTTGAGTACTCAAGTTACCTCACCCGGGGAAGCCAGCTGCATAGCTGTCTTTTAGTGGCGGGTTTCGTCGTCGTTTTCTATGGAGAGCCGCAAAGAAGTGCTGCAGGCGATCAGAGGAAAAGTGTCCGGCTGGACCCAAGAGTGGATCGGAGATGTGAAGAACCTGAAAGCAGAGGGGACAGAGTCTGGGTCACTAGCCAGTGACCAGGAAGGAACCAGGCGATGTTGCGATGATCTCAGGTGAAGAAGTGAAGCTTGTCTCTGCAGCCACGAGGACCAGGAGGCGTTGACGACAACCAGAAGCTGGATTCGAGCTGACCTACTAAGGATCTAGTTGACTTCCATGTCGGTATCCGGATTGGACCCAACAAGCCTTGGCAAAGGCAATCCACATAGGCAGTGAAGATGGGCTTTGAGTCAGACCAGCAAGGTCTGGGGAGCTTCTCCTTTGCAGGGAAGCTGGAGCAAGCCTGGAGCAACCAGGAAAGCAAAGTAGGTTTATGATGACGTCTTTGGGGGGCTCACTAGCCAATGTGCAATCATCCGGGAAGACGCGTTGAGCACAAATGTGAAGGCGGGGTCCACGGGACACTCGCAGAGTGTGGTGGCCTGGGCTTCGGGCAAATGATGCTCAGGGCTGGGGCTTCTCGTACCCCAATGCAATACTTATTGAGGCTTCAGGAAAGGAGTGCTGGTAGCAAAATGCAGGATATTAAAGATGTCTGGTCCCATGTCTCTCGTGTCCGCCACGTGTCTCAGCTTTGCTGTGGATGTGGGTTGGAGACAGCGATGTCTTAAAGTCCAGTTCTTTAGTCACATGGTCGTCAGGTTCCGTCGGGAGCCAAGAAGCTGCAGACCGGCAAAGTTGCTGATGGTGCCTGTTTGAACAGAGTGGTCACTCCTTGATCACAAGGGAGATGTCTTCCGTCTTCTAGTCGGTATAGAATGTCGAAGGTCCAAGAGTTCTGTATCATAGTTTTTTCCAGGATAATCTAAAGTCCTGGGACACAGCTCCTATACTTATACTTAGGATGGGGGCTGGATTACCTGCCTAGGTCACTCCTATGGGTGGACCTGAGAAGGGGGTGGTTACACCCCTTTCCCTTTGTCCAGTTTCGCGCCAGAGCTGGGGCTGGAGTGCTCCAGCAACTGGTTTGAACCGGGCTATGCATGGAACACCTTGTGTGCCCCAGGCAAATATAGATGCATTCACTGAATGCAGCCCTCCCTGCCCCAATCCACATAACCCCTGTCTGAGGAGGTGCTGGCACCTCCCTGGACAGGAAACCTATTGTCCAGGCCGACCTTGCTGGCGTTTCCCCCAGCAACAGGAGGTCAGACTTGTGTCTGTGGCAGCAGCATCCATTTTGTGATGCTGAGGCTCTGTTTAACTTTAACCGGGTAAAGCAGTAACTTACATGTCTTTTCCCTCTAGAAGGGTGGAATGCTACCCCTGCCGCCAGAATTGGCGCGGGGGGGGGGTAGTATTCCAAACATGTTTTGATAAAGCCAAACCAAAGTTAGCATTAACCGCGAGGATTATAATGCACTTAAGAGTATATGGTATGACTATATCATAGAACAGCTATAAGTAGATGGTTCCGAAAGCTGCAGAGGGGCTCAGCTCATGCCAGAGCACCCTCTCACATAAAACCAAGCACTCTGCCTCCAGGATTGTCGATGCCTACCATAGGAGAGCTTATAGGTGTATTTGTGTGTATATGTAAAGGTAGATACAGGTATACTCTATCTAAGTAAGGGGTGATTACACCACCTTACCCAGGCTGTGTGAACATACCTGTGGTGTCAGTTTGGAAGGCAAACCAGGGGTGGCACAATACATGCTACAGCCCCGGTAGGCCTAGGGTGCACCTATGCCCTGGCTACCTATGGTACACTATACAGGGGCTCACAAGGGTGACCCAGTAACTAATCTGGTATGCACCTAAAGTGCATGGTATCAATTTAGAGAGAGAACAGCTGGGCTGTGGATCTGATTAGCAGGCCCACAGCCACATTAAAGTCGAAAAACCAGAGAATCACAGCAAAAAGTGGGGGTGACCATAGGAAGCAGACCCTACTCTCCTACACAATACCCCCCAAACACAGGGACATTAAACTAACCTTGACCAGTTGAGTCTTCATGTTCTAAGTGGAAATATCTGAAGAGTACATCTGCATTGGCATGGTCAGTCCCAGGTCTATGTTCCAATGTAAAGACCATCCCCTGTAGGGAAATGGACCACCTAAGCAGTTTGGGATTTTCACCCTTCATCTGATTTAGCCACAAAAGGGGCTTATGGTCAGTCTGAATATTGAAGTAAGTACCAAACAAGTATGGCCTCAGTTTCTTCAGTGCCCAAACCACAGCAAAGGCCTCCCTCTCAATAGCTGACCAACGTTTCTCTCTAGGGGTCAGCCTTCTGCTAATAAAAGCTAGTGGCTGGTCTTGACCATCTTTATTCAGTTGTGAAAGAACAGCACCCACACCCAATTCAGAAGCATCTGTTTGAACAATGAATTCTTTGGAGTAGTCTGGACTTTGCATAATAGGAGCAGTGCACATGGCCTGCTTCAGGTCATCAAATGCCTTTTGACAGCTTACTGTCCACTGAACTTTATTTTTTTTTAAACATCTTTATTTGATTTTATATTTACAGCAAGACAACCCCCCCCCCCTCCCCCTGGTCAGACAAGCAAAAAGTTCAAGACAAAGGGAAAATGAAAAGAAGAAATTAATGCTGGATAATAGTTCAAACAATCATAGAAAAATAAAATTACATTTTCTTAGAGAATTCAATTATAATTTGATCAGATGCATTCTGAGCATTATTTACTAACATTCCAATTTTATAGTTTACTTCAGGTTAATTAGCACAACATGCTACAGGGAATTTGCCTTGGGATTGTGACCATTCAATTAGAGGATTCCAGATTCTAACCCCCAGATGCATCAAGCATACATTTTGCGATTCCTTATTTGCGAAAAATAAGGAATCGCAAATAAGAAATCGCAAAATGCAATGCATCAAGAAATTGCTAAAAAAATTGCGATTTCTTAAAATTCCTTAATTGCGACTCGCAAATTGCGAGTCGCAATTAAGGAATACCTCCCCATTCATTCCTATGGGCCTAGAATGGGAAGACAATCTCAATTTGCGTATTGCAAATAGCGATTCGCAAATTGAGATTGCGATTTCAAGGGTGCAGGGGTGTCCAAAGGACACCCTGTTGCACCCTTGAAATTGATCTGTGCACATATGTTGCGCACACACATGCCCTTAGGGCATGTGTGTGCGCAACATGAAACTTTGAAAAAGGCACTTTAGTGCATTTTTCAAAGTTTTTGCAAATTACCATGAAGTTGTACTTCATGGTAATTTGCATGCCCTATTAGCAAAATCGCTATTTTTTAAACTTTAATGCATTGCATTTAAGGAATCTCAATTTGAGATTCCTTAAATGCAAGTAATCGCAATTTAGCGAATTCTCAATTAACGATTTTTGCATTTGGGATGATGCATCCCAAATGCAAAAACACCGCCTTTTCTTTTATAAATAGCCATTTCTAAATTAAAAATAGCTACCAGTCTGGCAAACCATTGTTGAAATGATGGGGGGTTGGGATCAAGCCAGGCAGACGCAATACAAATTCTTAAGACAGCCATTGCAATGAAAACCAATTCATGTCCCAAACTAGGATTGGTGAGGTGTGTTGCCCCTAGTAGAACCACTTCATTAGAAAGATTTATTTTGATTTTTAGAACAGCCGATAAGAACCTCTCAATGCTTAGTTTTTGTCAGGATTTCAGTCCCTGTTTCAGCAGGTAACGGCATGGAACTACAAATCCCATGATGCCGGTGCGCTGACAGGAAGTCATAAAACTTGTCAGGGTGCGCGCGAGGTTGCGCGTAATTCTTCCTGTTGTTTCCTCGTCGGGTTGGCGAGGTTGTCCTGGTGCCTGGGGAGAGGGAGCTCGATGCTGACGAGGCGGAGTCCTGAGCGTCGTTGGATCACCGTGAGTAACGGTGTGGTGCTTGTTTGGAGTGCTCCGCCTCTCCCCTGATTCTTAATTACTGTTGGCGTGCCCAATATCGCTAGAGGTTCCATTCCTTGTGGACATAGCGGTTCCTTTCTTTGTGGACACAGCGGGTTACAGCGAGCAGTCCGCCGCGTAACGCCGTATGTGTGAGAAACTATACCGGTTCTGGAATAGACATTTCAGCGGGTTACTGCGTGCCGAGGAGGCAGCGTAACGCCGTCTGATTCTATCTATTTGGGGAAATATTGTTTTGAGGACATTACAGCGGGTTACTGCGTGCGGCTGCAGCGTAACACCGTCTGTATTTTTGGACCTTGTTCTGCTTGAAAGTTGAGGCGGAGCCGGGCGGTGGTCGCAACTGCAGGTTACCGTCACTAAAGGAATTTCCTTTTGGATTTGAACTTCTTCAGTTTAGCTGTGAGATTAACAGCGCCTTTTTTTTTCTTTTGATTTTGAACTATTCATCATAATAGCCAGGGGGGGGTAGCATTCAGTCAGGGTGTCATCCAACCTTGTCTTGCTGCCTTCCCATTCCACTGTTCCTGTTGCATCATATGTCCTGTAAGGATCAGAGGATATACAAGCAGGGTAGGGGTTTTGATATAAGCATTGGTATTTGAGCGTATGCGAATGCTTGACATTGTATTGATACTGTACTCTGCTTTCCTCATCAGATGGTGTACAGGGGGTCTATGATATTTTATTAGAGGCTTATGCAGAGGATGCTCAGGTATTATTGACGTATGTGTTCTAGCGAGAATTGATGAGAGTAGTTGGTGTACTAGTATCTCATGGTTGTGTTTATGTCTTTTCAGAGCCTTTGTCCCTGCTGACCCCTCCACTACCTGGTGTCCCTCGCTTGATAACTCGAAAACCCTAGGGGGGAACCCCATGTCAGGGTACTTGGTGATGTCAGGAGATGGTCCTTTATTCTACTGCAGCTGAATCCTGCGAAGCCAAACCTGACAGAATTACGCGCCCAAGTATATTGCTTCGCCCGATTCGGTTGTAGTGGAATAATGGCCACTATGGATGACGTGATGCAGGCTCTTCTGTTAGTACAGCAGGAATTGGCTTTGTCTAAAGCAGAGGCCACTGCCTTGAGAGAAAAAGTTGATAGACTGTCCAGGAATCCATTCGATGCAAGCGCCGGGGCCTCTCAGATTCAGGTGACAGTCCCTCCTCCCATTCCTCTGGCCAGTCCGGAGAGGTACTCCGGGGATCCCTCGAAGGTGCAGGTGTTTTTAACGCAGATAATGCTACACTTTTCATGCAAGCCTGCTTCTTTCCCAAATAACCACTCACGAGTAGCTTTTGCCATATCTTATTTGGTTGGGGATGCGGCTAACTGGGCGGTTCCCTTGGTGAGAAATAATGATCACATTTTATCAGATTGGGCTGCTTTCAAGGCTGAGTTTGAGCGAGTATTTGACCGCAGAGCTACTACTTTTAGCGCTGACAGGGAACTGCTCGAGCTACGACAAGGGAAAAAGGATCTGATCACCTATTTAACTACATTTAATAGGTTGATTGCAGAGACTGAGTGGCCAGAGGAGAAAAGGATGTCCTTGTTTTATCAGGGCCTACGAGACGAGCTCAAGGATGTCATAGCCCAGATAGACCCCCAACCTACCACTTGTGCTGCTATGTTTAGTTTGACACTGAGACTAGACGGCAGGATGGTAGATAGAGGTGGGGACAGACGGAGATGGGATAGGGGGCTTACAGGTATGACAGGTCTTTTCGCAAGCCAAACCCCTCTCCGGAATCAGGAGCGGAACCTATGGAAATAGGAGCTGTTAGACCTGCCCTGTCCAGAGAAGAAAGAAACACTAGACGTCTGCAAGGGCTATGTATGTATTGTGGGAAGAGAGGGCATTTTGTAAGGGAGTGTCCCACCAAGCCCAAATCCTCTGACAGCTGGACCAGTGGCAAAAAAGTTGCTGTGTCTTACTCCGGTAGTCAATCACAGAGCAGCGATCCATTGGTGAAGGGGAGGTCAGATCAAGGGTTGCAGCTTCCTTCTTTGACGGCTTTGGCACTGGTGGAAAGTGAGACACACATGAAAATACTCATGGAATTAACACACAAACACGAGACTCATCAGGTACAAGTGATGTTGGATTCAGGTGCCACCGGCAATTTTATCGATAGCGGTTTGGTATCCCGGTTTGGCATTCACAGGGTGATATTGGGAAAGGCTGAGGAAGTGTTTACCGTTGATCGGCAACCTCTGAAATTAGGTTTGATAGTGGAAAAAACGGAGACTGTGGTGTTGACGTATAAAATGGCTATGGAAATGCACACCGAGAGTCTGACCCTTAACATAATAGAGGCCCCTCAGTACGAGGTCATATTGGGTATGCCATGGCTGTGTTACCATAATCCCATCATAGAATGGAAGACAAAAACCATCACATTCTCAGCTGAGGATTGCACAGACCATTTGTTTCCACTGCATCAGGTAGCGGTGACAGCCTGGTCTCAAGCTTACGTAGTGGCTACTGCAGAAGAGAAGGAGGTGTCTTTACCAGTGGTGTATACGCAGTACGCTGATGTATTCAGTGAAAAGATGGCGGAGCTCCTGCCCCCCCATAGGGAGTATGATTGCCGTATCGATCTGATTGAAGGGGCCACTATTCCATCTTGCAGGGTGTATGCGCTTTCCGAACCTGAAACTAAGCATTTAAGGGGGTATCTGGACCACTACCTTGAGATAGGTTTTATACAGCCTTCCAGGTCTCCTGCTGCGTCGCCTCTTTTCTTTATCTCAAAGGCGAATGGCGAATTGATGGCCTGTGTAGATTATAGAGTTCTCAACAAAAACACTGTAAGGAACAGATATCCGTTGCCCCTAATTCCTGTGCTATTAGATCAGGTTAAGGAGGCCCAGATCTACACACGACTAGATTTGAGGGGGGCATACCATCTGGTAAGAATAAGGAGCGGGGACGAATGGAAGACAGCCTTCAAAACTAGGTACGGGCTGTACGAATATAAGGTCATGCCTTTCGGCCTTTGCAATGCTCCTGCAGCATTCCAATTCTTTTTAAACGATGTGCTGAAAGACTTCGTGGATTTGTTCGTTGTGGTCTACATAGACGACATTTTGATCTATTCGACTACTCCACGTGAACACGAAGGCCATGTTTGCAAGGTGTTAGCTTAGCTACGGGTGCATAAACTGTATTGCAAACTCAGTAAATGTGAGTTTGGAGTAAGGCAGGTCGAATTCCTGGGTGTGATGCTGTGTCCGGAGGGGTTGCAGATGGCCGAAAGAAAGGTGTTAGCCGTGCAAGAATGGCCAACTCCAAAGACTGTCAGGGAGGTGCAATGCTTTTTAGGTTTTGCGAACTATTACAGAAGGTTTATTCTGCAGTTCTCCAAGGTGGCTGTACCCATCACTAGGTTGCTAAAGAAAGGGTGTGTGTTCCGGTGGACACAAGAGGCCAATGACGCATTCAACTACCTGAAGAAGGCGTTTACGGAAGCCCCGGTTTTGTCTCATCCTCGCACAGAGGACCCCTTCATAGTTGAGGCTGATGCATCAGACGAAGCAGTGGGTGCGATCTTGTCCCAAAGAGACCAGAGTACGGGACAAGTACACCCCGTGGCGTACTTATCTAATAAGTTGAATTCAGCTGAGAAACATTATACCATAGCCGAAAAAGAACTATTGGCTATTAAAAAAGCTTTTGAGGAATGGCGACACTACTTGTGGGGAGCCAGACATCCCATCACAGTGTATACAGATCATAGGAATCTGCAATTTATGAGGACAGCTAGACATCTCTCCCAAAAACAGATGAGGTGGATGCAGTTTTTCGCTGAATATGATTTTGTGGTTACTTTCCGACCAGGGGCGGAAAATCATAAAGCGGATTCCTTGTCCAGGCTGAATACCGGAGAGGATTGTGCGATAGAAGCAGTGCCTGTTTCTATACTTGAACCATCCAAGGTGGTGGGTGCAGTAACAGCCGCAAGGTTTCTGGATCAGGTAAAGGAGAATCGCTCTGTGGGAGAGTGGAATACATGGGTGACTCAAAATGGAGAGCGATCACTGAGACAAGGGTTGCCGTTTCATCTCTCTAAGTTGTACCTACCCACGTCCACACTACAAAAAGTGGCCTTCCGGTGGTGTCATGTGTCTCCTTTGGCCGGTCATCAGGGTATCAAGAAATCACAAGAATTGCTGCAGAGACACTTCTGGTGGCCAGAGCTCAATAAAGATGTGGCAAGGTGGGTGTCTGAATGTGAAGAATGTGCAAGGGCAAAAGGGGAGACGAGGGGCCAGAAAGGGAAATTGATGCCCATGCCCACGCCTATGAGTCCTTGGTCACACATAAGTTTGGACTTTATCACTGGGCTACCCCTAGAAAAGGGGTTCTCGGCGGTCTTGGTGGTGATAGACAGCCTTACTAAACTTGGTCACTTTATCCCTTGCACCAATCTTCCTACTGCCAGCCAAATGGCTCAACTTCTCATGTCTAACGTGATTAAACTGCATGGAGTACCTGAGACTATCGTGTCAGATAGGGGACCTCAATTTATAGCCAGGTTCTGGAAGATGTGGTGTAAGGCTTTGCACATAGATTCCTTTCAACCTCCTTCCATCCGCAAACGGACGGACAGACGGAGAGGTTGAACCAGACACTGAAGAAATATTTGAGATGTTATGCCAAGGATGCTCAGGAATCATGGGTAGACATGTTGTGGATGGCAGAACTGGCATATACCATTCATGGCACAGTTCTATTGGTTTATCTCCCTTCCATGCCACCTATGGGTTTGACGCTAAGGTACTGCCTATCACCATCCCTGCAGAGGTGCACAATCAGCCGAGGGTACTGTCGGAAGTCAGGAGACTGCAAAACTTACAGAAAAAGGTGAGACTGCACTTGATTCATGCTAAGGAGGTGTACAAACGATGGGAGGACAGACACAGGCGTGACGGACCTCAATACCAGGTGGGAGATAAAGTATGGTTGTCAACCAAGAACATCAAGTTCAGGCTGCGCAGCATTTTCCATCCCAGGTTCATAGGCCCATATACAGTGGTGAAGCGTATCAATCCTGCGGCCTACAAGTTGCGTTTGCCGGGTTCTTTGAGAATACACCCCATCTTCCATTGTAGTTTGTTGAAGCCAGCTGTGAGAGCCAGACGTCGAGCTCCGCCTCCGGTGGTGTGTGATGGGGGTCTAGAATACGAGGTCAAGAGCATCAAGGATTCCAAGATACGCCGGGGGGTGTTGTGGTACTTGGTGTCCTGGAAGGGGTATACGGCTGAGGACGATTCCTGGGAAAAATGTGGGGATGTGCACGCCCCCGCGGCTGTTCGTTCCTTCCATCGCCGGTTCCCTGCCAAACCGGGGCCAGGGAGGCGTTAGGGAGAGGGATGTACTGTCAGGATTTCAGTCCCTGTTTCAGCAGGTAACAGCATGGAACTACAAATCCCATGATGCCGGTGCGCTGACAGAAAGTCATAAAACTTGTCAGGGTGCGCGCGAGGTTGCGCGTAATTCTTCCTGTTGTTTCCTCGCCGGGTTGGCGAGGTTGTCCTGGTGCCTGGGGAGAGGGAGCTCGATGCTGACGAGGCGGAGTCCTGAGCGTCGTTGGATCACCGTGAGTAACGGTGTGGTGCTTGTTTGGAGTGCTCCGCCTCTCCCCTGATTCTTACTTACTGTTGGCGTGCCCAATACCGCTAGAGGTTCCATTCCTTGTGGACATAGCGGTTCCTTTCTTTGTGGACACAGCGGGTTACAGCGAGCAGTCCGCCGCGTAACGCCGTATGTGTGAGAAACTATACCGGTTCTGGAATAGACATTTCAGCGGGTTACTGCGTGCCGAGGAGGCAGCGTAACGCCGTCTGATTCTATCTATTTGGGGAAATATTGTTTTGAGGACATTACAGCGGGTTACTGCGTGCGGCTGCAGCGTAACACGTCTGTATTTTTGGACCTTGTTCTGCTTGAAAGTTGAGGCGGAGCCGGGCGGTGGTTGCAACTGCAGGTTACCGTCACTAAAGGAATTTCCTTTTGGATTTGAACTTCTTCAGTTTAGCTGTGAGATTAACAGCGCCTTTTTGTTTCTTTTGATGTTGAACTATTCATCATAATAGCCAGGGGGGGGTAGCATTCAGTCAGGGTGTCATCCAACCTTGTCTTGCTGCCTTCCCATTCCACTGGTCCTGTTGCATCATATGTCCTGTAAGGATCAGAGGATATACAAGCAGGGTAGGGGTTTTGATATAAGCATCGGTATTTGAGCGTATGCGAATGCTTGACATTGTATTGATACTGTACTCTGCTTTCCACATCAGATGGTGTACAGGGGGTCTATGATGTTTTATTAGAGGCTTATGCAGAGGATGCTCAGGTATTATTGACGTATGTGTTCTAGCAAGAATTGATGAGAGTAGTTGGTGTACTAGTATCTCATGGTTGTGTTTATGTCTTTTCAGAGCCTTTGTCCCTGCTAACCCCTCCCCCACCTGGTGTCCCTCGCTTGATAACTCGAAGACCCTGGGGGGGAACCCCATGTCAGGGTACTTGGTGATGTCAGGAGATGGTCCTTTATTCTACTGCAGCTGAATCCTGCAAAGCCAAACCTGACAGTTTTAGGGAGGATAAGCCTATATACATGAGGAGAAAATGTGTATGCACTTGTTGTGAATCTATCTAGGACCCTAATTAGATATCCCCGATTCATGCCCTTATGTGGTTATAACAAAACATACCCTTATAAAGGCATAAGAATCATGTCCATATTTAGCCATAGCCAATGAAGTCCAAATACGGCAAGGATACTCCCATAGACTCCTAGAAAGTACAACGCATTCTTTAAACAAACCAAGCCTCCAGCAGCTCGGGAATTCCCCCTGCTTTTGTTTTGATTTGCACAAGAACTCCTGGAGTCCAGAAAGAACTATTAGTTCTTAGTGACGTCTTATATCCAACCTTACGTCAAACTCGGCACCTTTCAGGTATAAATATGTCAACATTGCCTTAAGCAAACACACGGTGGTTTGGAGCAGAGCGGCTATCTACTTGCCCGACGCCCAGCTGATGCGAGTGCTGAAGGAAGCCGACCCTCCCATTTGACGCACTGAGAGAGACGCTGTCTTTTCTCCTGCCGAGAAATTCCAGCTCCGGTGTTTCCAGTCACCCTTGCGGGTTGCTGGGAGATCGAGTCCTGAGAGAGAGATACAAGACCTCCTTCATTCTATAACCAAGGTACGGAGCTGATTAAATCCTTAAGAGAATTCTTGATTCAGATTCTTGGCAAAAAACCAACTTAACTTAAACTGCAACTTACTTACTCCTTCCCACGTATTAGGCTTAGGTCAGATACACCGGGGTAGGCGTATATTAGAAGCACCAGTTGAGTACGTTAGTCAATGTTTTTATGTATGTATATATTTTATTCATTTTAAAGTATCATATGGCTAAGAAACCATATCAATGCTTTTACAGTATTATTTCATAATACTACTTTTACTGTACGCACTTTACTTCATGATAAGTATTGCAATTGTGGCAATTCATTTCTCTTGCATGAGAAAGAAGACTGCTCAATAAATAACACCTTTTATTGAAAACGCCCGTCTCTCTATTTCTCTGCACTCCTGGTGAAATTAAGCAAGCACGATTGACTGAGTGAAATAGCTGTCTATTGTTTTCACACGACTCTGGAGATATACTCTTTATTCTGAGGGAGCAAAGTTGTCATGTTTATGTGGTTGTCGAAAGCTAATCCCTTCTTGTCTATTCAGGGAAGTTAACACCTCCTTGTTTACTCGAGAAAGTTTCTAGTGACCTCTGAGCTAGCTGGCAAACATAATTAAGACTAATATAGTCAGTAGAGACCTAGATGACCTCAGTCCTACGTCTACACTGCTGTTTATATTATTCCAATGCGCAGAGCCTATTGGGAATATAGGAACTACACTACATGGCGCCCAACGTTTGGTAAGGCGATAATCTAACGCAAGACTCTAGAGTAACTCAGTCGTGCTTTTCACACAGACCCCTTTTTCCGTAAATACTCCAAAAGACGTCTGGATTGGGTAAAAGGTTAATATCCGCCGGAACTTAGTAGGAAGAGATTCCTATGTATTAGTTTTTGGTTTAGTCAACGTTGAAGGATACAGTGTTCCAACATATTGTTCACCTAATCTTTGTATTCCTTGAAACTTGATCTGCAACAAAACTTTCTGTCAGTAAAATGGGAGAAAGTGAAGACGAAAGAGAGAGAGCTAGAATAGCAGCTCAACTCCTAGCGGATGACACAAGTCTCCGAGAAGAAGACCCGAATGCTATAATCATTCCGGTAAATGTAAGAAGAACAATAACTCTTAAACTTATAGAAAATGGACTATCACCAAGAGGTGGTACAGTCATATTTGTGGTAGAGGCTCATGAATATCGGCAGACAGAGGTATTCTATTTATGGATACATTTTCCAGCAGCACACGCTGTAACACAAGATTTCCACTATTACAAAATAGAGGAACCTCGGATGAATACGCTCCTTTCGAGGACGTTGAAATCCCACTAACATACCAAGAGCACCTGCTCTGGTTTAATGGCACCCTAAAACATCAAAATCACATCAACAGGCTCAGTCCACTAGGTAGACCAGGAGCGACGTGGCCGGTTCTAGCCAGCTATACACCACATCCCGACATTGAAAAAATGTCAGACCGAGAACTTTCAGCTCAGCTAAAACAACTCATTCAAATACATAGACAATTGGTCCAATATGTTATGTGGACTTCAACAGTCCAACCAGCAATAAAAATTCCACAGACCACCCCTCATCAGGGGAACACAAATAAAATCACACCACATAATATACAATCAGCCATTGGCAAAATTCCTGCAAAACGGGAACAGATTCCATTCTGGTTAGCAAAGAAAATCACTCAAATAGAGGCGGTATTTCCTGATACTACACCTCATGAGAAACATAGAATTCTGACTATCTGTCTTCCAATGGGGATCGCACCACATGTGGAGGACTGTGACACTTGGGGCACAGTCTTTGCTTCGATTTACACAAAAACACATGGTGTTCCGTCCATGGCGGTTATACCAGACGTACTAAGACAGATTCAAAATGAATACGGTCCAGAACCTGCTTATAATCTCAATACTTCAAAAAAGAGTTGGGAGGGTAATAAACAATCCACTCCAAGAGAAAAACGGTTTCAGTCCAGAGGGAGGTCTCCTCAACAAAGAGATAGATCTCCAGAAAGAGGAGGCAAGTCTCCCCAGAGGGAGCCCTCTGAGAAAAGATATAACCTTAGAGATAGGGATAAATTGAGAAAACCTGACAGATATCAAGATATTGATACACGTCCCTCTCGATCTTTTCAGACTTCCTCACAGAAATCGGAAAGAAGAGGACGGTCAGAACACAAAGAAGAGCACGTCAAGTCCAAAGACAAGGAACCTGCTCATCAAAGTAAAAAATTTACAATTTCCAAAGAAGAAGGTAGCTAGTATTAAAATAAAACATGCCGAGGATTCTGAGGACACAACTGAAAAACGGAGAGTGGGCCCAGACAATGCCAGACAGCGCAGCAGAAGTAACCACATCTTGCAAGATCCTGATGAATCTTCTGGAGACAGTGGACACGAATGAATACATTCAAGTGGAAACTGCAGACACCAGGGTTAGCAAACCCCATACATTATATGAAATAACATTACGTATAGACGGGGACAAGACTAGGAAAGTAAGGGGTCTCTTTTGGGATAACCTTTCAAAAGGCTATGACATCCTGTTAGCTGAGAAAGACTGGCCACCAGAGTTTGTCAGTGAGTGCCCTCATGGCGAAGAAATGATTATGCCTGCCTTCTCAAATCACATTCCAATTCATAAAAAATACACATTTGCTTGAAAATGGGCAGTGGCCCAAGCTCCTGCATTATATAAAAATCATGTAGGATGGGATGAGGATTCTCCTCACCATAAAATCCAGTTAAAAAATCAACCAACTGCACAAAGGCAGTATCTTGTTAAGCAAGAAGCTAAAAAACAAGTCAGGGAGATCTTAGATCAACTTGAATATCAGGGGGTGATTGAAACATGCACCTCACAAATGAACAATCCTTTGTTTCCTGTCTCCAAGCCAGACGATTCATATCGTCTAATTTTGGACTACAGACACCTAAACTCTTGCTGCAAAACATTTGCAGTACAAAACTCACACAGAGCAGCACTAATGAATAACATCGTGCGCAAAAAATATAAAACGACATTAGATATCTCAAATGGCTTCTTTTGTCAAAACATTGCACCTGAAAGCAGGTATTTGACCGTTTTCTCAACAATGGGAGCGCAATAACAATTCTGTCGACTCCCACAGGGATTCAAGAATAGCCCAGGATTATTCTCAGCAAGGGTAAGAGAGTTACTACAAATGTATGATGATGAGGCATTATCATATGTCGATGACATCTATCTTACAGACGACGACCTGGAGACACACTTGAAAAGAGTGAACACCATAATACTTGGGTTCGCAGCTGAAGGGTATAAATTCAACTGTAAGAAGTCATAAATTGCCCATCTAACTGTCCTGTTTTTAGGATATGAATTATCAAGTGAAGGCAAAAGCCTAGCAGACAATTTCTTAGAGAAATGTGCAGTACTCCAAGCTCCAAAAACGCTGAAGAACTTACAATCAATACTAGGTTTCCTGAATTTCGGAAGAACATACATTCTAAATTATGCAGAGAGGGTTAAACCTCTCTAATAATTAATAAAACCTGATTTCAAACCAATTAATTGGACTCAGAAACACACAGAAATTTTAAGATCATTACAAACAGACATGTTAACGAAAACAAAATTGCAAACACGCGCAAATGAACGCAACCTTGTAATCCGAGTCATCCCAGGAAGATGCGGATTCACGTTCCTGACCTCTAATGAGGGAGAAATGGTACCAATAGCTTATAAATCACACTTGTACACACAAGCTGTAATGAAATTCGGTTCTACTGAAAAAATTCTAACTGCGGTTCAAACTGCCGTAGCAAAAGAAAGAGCCCTAGCCCAAGGCAAACGCATATCTGTTTTAACTGCAGTATCATCCCTTGAGGCAGTAACAAGACCATGCATTCCAAATGCTGTGGAATTAGATCCAAAATGGATACAATGGGAAAATTCTCTTGCTGCAGAAGACGTGAAACACGCTTTTGATCCAAAAATGAAAAAACTAGAAGATCTAGAATACGAACATGAATATCCTCTGCCAATCGAAATTCTGCCTCTCGAACAGTACACCTGTGTAATATACATGGACAGATTTGCACAACACTACGTTGTGGATAAAAAATCCTACAATGCAGCGTGCACGATTGTTAAAGGTCGCTGTCGCTTAGGTAAATTCAGACCGATGGTCACTAAAACTGAATCACTCAGAAACTGTACAGCTCAGCGAGCTGAAATAAGATCTTTAAAGATGGCGCTTGAAAATGCTGATCGCGAATTCCCCACACTAATAGTGTGCGATTCGCATTTCTGCGTCCGGTCTTACAATAATGACATGCAGACTTGGGTCAAAAACGGTTACAAAGATGAGACAGGTGCAACAATAAAGCATAAAAAGCTCTGGGAACAAGTAGTTCTTTTACAGAAAGAACTACAAAAGACTCACGTGATACATACACTGAGTCATCAACGTGATGGCGTTTACGTTACAGGGAATTCATTGGCTAATAGAGCCACAGCGGCAGCGGTTCAAACGGCTTCCGTAGCCACAAAAAAGCGTTCTAAAAAACACGTAGATGGAGAAACCATGCTGGCAGTAAAAGCCTCATTAAAAGGCGACTATGCAGCATTACCTCTCAACTATCCACTCAGTAATACATACATAATTGATGCAAACTCCGTTCCTTTTGCTCAAATCCCTGGAGTGGGGGGCAGAGTAATTACAAACAGGAACCAGAGGGCTTACTTGATTCAAGAAGCACACATGGGACAGGGTCTGAGGCACCAAGAGATCGTGAAATCTCTAAAAGAATTACAATCAGAATACTGGTGGCCGGGGATGAGCCTGCAAAATTACAACTTTGCAATGGATTGTCAAGACTGCAACAGAGATCGCAGTTGTGAACCGGACCAGACTACTGCCAGGACACCTTTATTAGAAAGCATCAGGCCATCTATACACAGAAATCCAGCCGGAGAAATGCGTTCCCATAAATATTAAGACTAGATTCACCTAAAATGTAGGCCCCAGCGCTCGGCTGACGCCAGAACTGTTATAAAAGATTTGCGAGCCTTTATCGGCATATATGCAATTGGCATGCTACATTCTGATCAGGGTCCTGCGTTTAGCTCTCGAGCTTACAAAGAGGCCATGACTAGCATGGGCATTGCATTGCGGTACTCTTCTCCCTTCCATCCTGAGGGAAATGCGGTAGAGGAAAGAAAAAAACGTGACATAAAGCAATCTATAACGGCGAGGGTATTAGGTTCGGGGGATGGGTGGGTCAAACATCTAACAAGTGTCCAACGTAGTCTTAACAATCTGCCAAGAAATTCTCTAAAAGGTATCACTCCTTACGAACTATTGTTCGGCACTAGAATGAAAATCCAGTACTTAGATTGTCAGACTTCAGTGGTGAAAGAAAAAGCCTTTGATATCAAAGATCGTTTGGCTGTTTTACAGGACTTAAATGAAACAAGAAGAAGTCTGAGTAACACAAAGTTAAAGCCAACAGCCACTGAAGAAAAACCACCTGTCCCAGCAAGAACTGTCTGGATTCCAAAGATTGGGGATCTAGTCAGAGAAAAGATCGCGGTGAAGAAGGAATTTGGGCCTTCTTACAGAAAAGCAGTACCTGTCTTAGCTGTCAGCGGAACAAGATCAGTAGTACTACCGCCCCTTGCTGGTAAAAAGGAAAACAGAGTTGTATCCATCGACCTGGTAAAACCACAATCATGTGGCCAATAATAAGTTGTAGGTCCAGTGGACTCCCAAGAAATAGCAGAAGACCAAATCTTGCTACAATCCAAGAGGTTCAAACTGAGAGACTAATCACATTTGATAAACCTCCAGTGAACAAAAAAGGACTACGCAACAAAGCCATGGAACTTGTGCCTCTTGAAACCCAAATTGCAACAGTTCGTCAAGAAAAAACAGTCTACAATGATGTAGCATCAGACTATGCTAATGAAACAAAGAAAAATGCAAAGACAAATGAAAATCCGGAAGCAATTCCAACAATTGACAGAACTGCATCTGGCTACTTCATCAATTTCGATGACTTTTCTGATGATCCAAGTGAACATGAAGAAACGCCAGCTACAAAAACTTTAAAAAAAAATGCCTGAACTCTTTCATCAACTAAAAGAAACATATCTGATTTCACCATGGATTGAATTTTGGAATGTGTTAGGTGTACTTTTCCTCCTGCTTTGGCTCATCATGGCTTTATGTTTGGGTAGATTTATTGATGGAAAATATAGTACAATGGACACAGCAAGTCAGAACATCAACTTGGTCCTAAAGCCTCACACATCCTCTCACATCGAGAAAAGAGAACTGTCATCAGTGAACATGACAGCCAATCCAATACCCGGTAGGGTAGCATGGGACAAAACGGATTATGAAATCTATGGCCCGATTGAGCTCTTGAAATATCCACATCAGTTTAAGGTTTCCTTAAGTGACTTTGTGACACCAAGTACTTTCTCTGATGATTGGGACTTTGAAAATATTAATAATATGATGTCAGATTTAGTAATGTCAACAAAATTTACAGAACATGATTATTTACAGGGTTCATCGAACTATGAAGAAATGTACTGTTTTAACCACTATGGTCATCACTATTTGCATAAATCTGCTCAATCTAGAAATGTTTTAACTTATAATCAATGGGAACATTGTCCAACACCGCCAAAAGGCAGCTCGAAAACAATTTATGAGAAATTCACATACTTCTCAGGGTTTAACAACAGTGATCCAGAAATGTTTTATTTTAAAATGTTAAATAAGACAGGAATGAAAACAATGTTGACAAATACTAAATTGATTTATTCTGAAAAAATGTATGATAAAATGTCTACATTTGGTGTTGAATTTCGAAAAAACAACATTGAAACAAAAACCATCTGGGGTACAAAAGACTGGCAGGTACAAAGTCTAGAAGCATTATTTAGAGCCTGCATGATCCCAGAACAGATAATATTCCTGAATGACACCATTCAACAAACAACCTGTCTTGGTTTAGCCAAGATAAAAGACTTAAATAAACCGTCTATTCCAAAGCCCGTACCTGATAGTAATAGCACTACAGATGTGGAGATAGACTTATCCCATATTTTACACCAAAACAGAACAAATCCTGATTGGAAAAAATGGTTGATCTGGACCACAGACAATAATAACTGTCAAGATAGATTCCTGAACAAAACACAGGGGTTCAAACAGAACAGGCCAGACCCAAGATATTCCCAGAGACAACATCCAGGGATAGTTACAACATATAGTGTAGGAAAACTATGCCTTGAGCGGCTACAGAAATCCAAACTGCCAGAAATTAAGCAACACTTGACTTTACTTAAAGAAGGTGCTGACTTGCGAGATTTCATACTGGGACCTCGCAAACAGCGTCAAAAACGTTTCATATACGCCGGTATATACGCTGCTTACAACGAAGCTTGGACAGTGACGCAAATTGGAACTGCAAAAAAAATACGAGAAATTGATCGTATAAATTTGGAAAAATCCCTTTCTGTAGTGGACAATGGGTTAACGACTCTGTCCTCCAGAATTTATTCACTGGACAGCATTGTATCATCTGCTATTGATATAATAGAGCGGGACTTGCTAATGTTACAACATGGTCAGTCCCAATTACGTTCTATTGTACAGCTAGGCTGGACGTTGCAAAACCTGCGTTCAGGCTACGTGCCATGGCGTCTAATCAACACAACGTCATTATTTTCTATCTTTAACCTGACTGATAAACAAATCAGTTTGGCACAAAAAGGACCAGACTATATGATTCTGAGCATTGAAAAACTTGAGAGATTACTATTGACAATGTCAGAGAGACCTGTCATTGAATGGATAATACATGGAACGATTACAATCCCAATAACAACTTTCCAGTTTAAATATTGCCAAAAGTATATACCAGAAGGCCTGTATGAAAGGTTGGGTAAAGGATACATCAAATCAACCTGGAAATTACCTTGTACACATAAATGTTATAGTGAAGGGAAAAAAGAGGTATTCCTTAGTGGTAACAATTGTAAAAAAATCATAAAGCGGTACAGTTCAGTGTCATGGTATTAACTTGCATGGAGCCTGCAAAGGTTCATCAAATAACCTGTCATGTCACCTGCATGGCACTCCTATAACACAGACAGAGCCTTTTTTCAGACAGCTTTCCAACGGCAGCTACGTTCTAATAAGTGACCACAGCTGTTGTGGCATGGTGCCAGGAAAAGCCTATCTCGTAACCGTTACTTCCAGGGTTATTTGCTGTATGCAAGTATTGTATCCAAACGGCAATCCAGACATGGAGGCGGCAATATGGCCCTCTTTGAATATCTCTTCTATTCGAATTGATACTTTAAGCAGAATGAAGTCTTTTCTTTTACAGACAACTGTGCCTTTAACCTCGTCCAAAGAGACGTATGATCTGCAAGTTGCAAGGACAGAGGCAGAGATACATTCCCTATTATCAACAAATTGCCCCGTACATTTCGTAGAAATGTTAGGTCAAATTTTAAACATGTCTGATACCAGTGGCATCGCACATGTATTTAAGACAATTTTTTCGGGACTGTTAGCACCCTTTGAAACAGTTCTGGGCATTTTCCAAATTTTGTGCATTCTGTATTTGGCGGACTGCCTCTTCTTTTGGGACTCGTAGCAGGGGGAGGCGTTTCCTACCAATTGGTTGCTGTACACGGCCGGGCTCGGCTCCGCTGTGGTGTTCCTGGCCGGGCTTGGCTCCGCTAACCCCTGTTTCTCGTTGTGGTGCTCCTGGCCGGGCTTGGCTCCGCTGACTCCTGTTCTTTGCTGCGGTGCTCCTGGCCGGGCTTGGCTCCGCCGGGGGCCGTTTGCTGTAGAAGACCACAACTCCCAGCAGCCTCATTGCGGCAAGGACGCCGCACTCGCTATCCGGAAGCGCCTTGAGGCGCATAAAGGTCTCCTCCCCACTGAGTCCTGGGGGAGGCGTTTCCTACCAATTGGTTGCTGTACACGGCCGGGCTCGGCTCCGCTGTGGTGTTCCTGGCCGGGCTCGGCTCCGCTAACCCCTGTTTCTCGTTGTGGTGCTTCTGGCCGGGCTTGGCTCCGCCGACTCCTGTTCTTTGCTGCGGTGCTCCTGGCCGGGCTTGGCTCCGCCGGGGGCCGTTTGCTGTAGAAGACCACAACTCCCAGCAGCCTCATTGCGTCAAGGACGCCGCACTCGCTATCCGGAAGCGCCTGGAGGCGCATAAAGGTCTCCTCCCCACTGAGTCCTGGGGGAGGCGTTTCCTACCAATTGGTTGCTGTACACGGCCGGGCTCGGCTCCGCTGTGGTGTTCCTGGCCGGGCTTGGCTCCGCTAACCCCTGTTTCTCGTTGTGGTGCTCCTGGCCGGGCTTGGCTCCGCCGACTCCTGTTCTTTGCTGCGGTGCTCCTGGCCGGGCTTTGCTCCGCCGGGGGCCGTTTGCTGTGGAAGACCACAACTCCCAGCAGCCTCATTGCGGCAAGGACGCCGCACTCGCTATCCGGAAGCGCCTGGAGGCGCATAAAGGTCTCCTCCCCACTGAGTCCTGGGGGAGGCGTTTCCTACCAATTGGTTGCTGTACACGGCCGGGCTCGGCTCCGCTGTGGTGTTCCTGGCCGGGCTTGGCTCCGCTAACCCCTGTTTCTCGTTGTGGTGCTCCTGGCCGGGCTTGGCTCCGCCGACTCCTGTTCTTTGCTGCGGTGCTCCTGGCCGGGCTTGGCTCCGCCGGGGGCCGTTTGCTGTAGAATACCACAACTCCCAGCAGCCTCATTGCGGCAAGGACACCGCACTAGCTATCCGGAAGCGCCTGGAGGCGCATAAAGGTCTCCTCCCCTCCTCGTCCCGCGGGACGGCGCGGGCGCGCCCGGGAGAAGCCCGGGACAAGGGCGGGCCGTCTGTGGCCGGCAGGGGCCAGAAGAGGCTGGGCCGGGCCAAGGACTTTGGCATTTCCCCTAGGATTCAGGACTACCTGTAAGAAATACCATTATTTTATGGTTCTTAACTGTTTTGTTTGTCTCTTGGCCTTAAACTATATATAGAAGCTTTTTTTCACTACAATAGAGACACTGTGAGATATCCTTACTAGTGTTTTGTATCTCTGTTCATAACATGTCTAAGTCCAGAGTAGCTAAACCGGTATTTGAAAATGATACAAGGACATTAGATAACTACCTAGTTAAGGTAGTTAATAAAATAAATAAAGAAAGGCGATTATCACTAAACAAGACCAACTTAGAAGAGACAGGGTTGAGCGCGCCAACTTCCCCGTTGCCTTATCCAGATATTAGTGTGATTAACCCAAGCGTGATTGCCATCAGCGATGTATCCATCACGATGACACCAGAAGATCGGGTAATCACAACTGACCCTATTCTTACTTTGAGCCCAACACCCTCTCCAGTACAATCACCGACCCATTCCCTGGTTCGGAGAATGGTGCGGGCATGTAGAAAGGTCCCTGCAGGAAAGGCGGTGGGCCAGAAATCAAAAAAGGCAGGTACTCCCCCTATCATATCGCAGAGCGGTGGGAGTACATTAAAACCCACAAATAATGCTGAGGGAAATTTTTTACATCCTGACCAGTTAGAGCTTCTGGCATCCATTTTTGAGACGAAACTAGAAGTAATGGTTAGACCACTGGTGGCTAAATTAGAGCAGGTCGCAAAAGAGGTCTCTAGATTAGGGGGCCTTTTGGATTCCCACATGGCTCGGTCTCATACATCTACGAGCCTCCTCCCTACGAGCCTCCTCCCTGGCCCCTTTATCTTTAGTGGAAATACCATAGCCGGGGAAACCGTACCTGTTCCTGTTGGCACGCTTGGAGCATCTATTAGCACCAGGGATTCAGGGCTAGGGGCCACTGTACAGAATCCCCTAGTGAACCCTCCAGCCTCCCAGTCAAAGAAAACACAACCTCCTACTAAACCTTCAGGGGGAACCCCAATAGTACAACCAATAGTACAACTATCAGTACAGCCAGCTACACTACATAATGCTAGTCAGAAGTCTGTAGCTGGGGGAGAAGTGGGCGGGAGAAGTAGGCCTAGGAGGAATAACCCAGTAAATCTGCCTCCGGAGTGTGTTCCTTATACAGTGGTTCTAATCAACGTTCCTGAGGTTGACTCCTGTTTGACTGACTCTAGGCTAGAAACCCATGCAGCCTTAAAAAACAAAACACTTGCGTGGTTAAACAGGAACTGTGGGTTTCCTTTCGCATTTTCTAACGATATAATATCTACTCGTAGAGTCAGCTGGATTGGCAACAGAAGAAAGGGATCAAAAGGGGATTGCATCATTGTAAACTTCAAGCATCCTCAACACGTGGCTACAGTTCTCCTCAGAGCAGCATCTTTATCAACTGAGGAAAACTCTGTATGTGCTAGACCCCTTGGCTTCTTTTATCATCATCTGGATAATACGAAATGCCCATCACCGCCTCAACATAGGTATCCTGTAAATGGGCATAGAGGGGAGGCGGCAGGTCGTGATCCAAATGTTTCAAATGTCCAACAACGTCACAACACTGGGGATAGGTATTGTTACCAGCTAGCAAATAGGCAATTTGATTATACTCTACCACTATACAATCGTTATACAGCATTATCCTCCTTAGAGGAAAACAATTGACTACCAACTGCCATGGGGAGTACTGATCAAATACCGGCACCGTCATTAAGAATTGCTACGTGGAATGTTGCGGGTATTAAGAATAAAATTGGAAATGCGGATTGGTTAAAGACTATGAAATCTTTTGATATCATTGCCTTACAAGAGACATGGGATCAATTTAATAGTTTCTCTTTGGATGGCTATAGTCATTTTTGTATCCCTCCAATTGGCAGCATTGCAGGAAGAGCCAAGGGAGGATTATTAACCTTTTTCAAACTCGACGTTAAAGGCAAACTAGTGGAGTGTTTCTCGGGATGTGAAAATTGTTTGATCGTAGAACTTTCTACTCAGGATAAGGCCAAGATTGTTTTTGTTAATTTTTATAATGCTAACCCAAATGAATGTACCAGTCACAATTTGGAAGTACTGGATAAATTCCTGTCAGTCTATAGTACAAATGGAAATACTTTTGAATTGATATTATTAGGGGACTTCAATATTCACCCTTGTACCCAGCCATGCATGAGTCAGGATGATGAAGGTCCTCCCCTCTCCTTACCAACCCACATGGAACACACTAGGCGAGGAGAGTTACTTGAAATCTTCCTTGCAAGATGGAATCTATATGAGACAGGCTGTGGGAAGGGTATAAAAGGTCCCCTACCTTTAAAGGAAATGATGATGGCACCATCATAGATTATATTTTTATGTCCTCTTTTTTGTTGAAAAATTTGATAATTTATTACACAGAGGTATCAGTGTTTAGTGATCATAATCCTGTTTTACTTGAAGTGAAGCACACAGACCTACTTTCACTATTAACGGTGACACATAGAGGGGGATTAAATGTTGCCGTTAAAGATCAAAAGCGTAGGTTGAAATGGACAAAAATAATCCCTGAAACATTTTTTCCAGAGGTTTTGTCTAAAGTGGAGGACGAAGTTGCAATATGCTTAGCGAACCGAACTGAGAACAAAGAGGTTATAGTGGCATTTGATAACATCTGCTTAGAAATAAATCATAGTTTACAGATCGATTCTAGGTAGAGGCCACTCCTGGGAAAAAGATGGTTCGATAAAAGATGTACGAAGGCGCATGGGGATTTACTCAAAGCAGTGAAGTCCATGCCTAAAAATCGTGCCAATATAATTGAAGCAAGGATTGCATATAAAAAAGCTATCTTTGATAGAAAAAGGGATTTGAAGAATACAGCATGGGATCAACTTCTTGACCCTGGTACTTTAAAAAGAAGTGGCCTGTTTTGGAAGATCATAAATCAGCCACTTTTTTCTGAGGATGAGAACACTCCCCTTGATGCGAATATCCCAGATGAGGGCTGGATCCATCATTTTGAACAGATCTATGCAGGAATTAGTAGTGCAGACGTGCCCATAGTTACCTCTGAAGTAGAGGTGAGGGAAATACAAACTGCAGTGGCTCTTGCAATCAATTTTGAAGTAGTAGAAGTGGAAAGGGCAATAGAGCTGACTCTGAAAAACAAGGCACCGGGCCCTGATGGGGTACCCGGAGACGTCTTTAAATGTGCCCCGAAATTTTGGTCTAAAGTTTTATGTAATGTTTTTAATGCTTTAAAACAGGACAATATCCCGGCCACTTGGAAAAAATCTATCATCATACCGGTCTTTAAAAAAGGTAACAGGCAAGACCCCTCCTGTTATAGACCGATTTCATTGATTGATTCTTCGGTAAAAATATTGGGCCGGGTTATCTTATCCAAACTGAATGATTGGCTAAATGAGAAGGGGGTTTTATCAAATGTTCAGTATGGTTTTAGACCAAAAAGAAGTACGATAGACCAAGGTCTTAATCTACATTTATTGATAGATAAATATACCAGGGCCAAGGAGGGGTCCATGTACCTGGGGTTCATGGACCTCTCGTCTGCTTTTGACCTTGTTAATCGCTCAAAATTGTGGCAAATTTTAATAAAGATGGGCCTAGATAGGGCATTGGTTAACCTTCTAGCGGATTTGCATACCGACCTCATAGCGTCCGTTAGAGTTACCCCGGAGGGACGATGTACGAGTCATTTTAAATCGGAAAGGGGGGTCAGGCAGGGGTGCATTTTGGCACCCCTCCTATTTACCATCTATATAAATGGCCTAGAACCAGCCTTAAAGGAGGCAACTCTTGACGTCCCGTGTGTGGGAGAACTTGGAATTCCAGTTCTTCTATACGCGGATGATGCCGTTTTGCTTTCACGGACTGGTGTTGGACTCCAACGCCTTCTGGATGCCTTTGAAGACTTCATGGGGTCGTTGGACTTAAAAATAAATGTAATGAAGTCCCAAATTATGATAATGGGCAAGGGAAATAAAAACAAGATTTTAAAAACATTTACCTGTGGCAAGCAAGAGCTATGCAGAGTAGCCACCTTTCCATACTTGGGGATAACTTTTGACGAGAGAGGTACTTGGGGTCCCCAGTTAAAACATAGAAATATTTCCCTGGCAAGATCAGCCTCTGCATTACAGGGATTCGCGAAAAAACTGGGAGCTAGGCCAATAGCAGCACTGATAAAAATATACAAAGCGAAATGTCTTGCTGTGGCCACTTATGGGAGTGCAATCTGGGGATATTGTTCCCCTGATATCATCCAGATTACGGAGAATACATTTTTAAGAGCTGTTCTCTCAGTGCCACAGTCCACTCCAACATATACTATCCATAATGAATTAGGCGTAGGATATATTACAGATCTGATTAAAGTGGCTCCTGTTTTATTATGGCTAAAGACTTGGCTGAACCAAGAAATACCTCTTAACCATAGCATACTAAAAGACTGTTTGAAGTTAGATAGAGTCAGTAAAATCCCGTGGCTCGCCTATATAAAAGACAGTTTTGTAAAGCTAGGGAGACCAGAGCTCTTTTTTTCCCCAGCCTCAATAACAAATATGGATATTGCTTTGATTAAAGGTATAATGGGGGATCTGCTAAGACTGAAGAGGGAGCAAATGGAATTAGAGAAACCAATGGTGAGGGCTAGCCTTATTTTGAGCACTCAGGCTGGCCCAGAACTGTATTTAACGATTGTAAATAAACCTTATCACCGTTTTCTTTTAACCCGTTTTCGTTTTAACTTAATCCATTTGACCCTCGGTCATTTTCCAACTTGGAGTACTCCAGAAAATGCGGTGCCGTGTACTTGTGATAATTTCTCGACCCAGAATACACTGCATTTCTTGATGTTCTGTGGTCACTACACGTCAGTAAGAACAAAATACCTGATCCCTATTTTAAAAGAGGCAGGGTTTATTCAGGTCAAACCAGCTCTCCTGTTTTTACAACTATTGCAGACCCCAAGGATTATGTTCCATGTTGCCAATTTCCTAGTGGGGGCTGTTAGGATAAAGAAGAGGAACATGATTAATAATTCTCCCACCATGGTACTGTAATGAATGTGAACATTTATTGTCTATATCAGAGGAAATGCCTACTTTATGAATTCTTTTGTGTTATTGTAAATTGTATGTGATTATGATGACCAATTTAACTGACCTCCTTTTATGGCATTTTTATCTATTTTAACATGTTTTTATAATAGAAAATATTTTCATATTTTACTTGTAAATATATTGACTGTGTAATTGAATCATGATTTTAGCTTGTATTTATTAATTATTTAATTATGTATTTCTTTTTGTTGTGAAAACTTGTATTGTGCTATTGTCTTTTTATAATATTGATTTATCGAAATAAAGTATTTTGACTGACTGATAGCAGAATGAAGTCTTTTCTTTTACAGACAACTGTGCCTTTAACCTCGTCCAAAGAGACGTATGATCTGCAAGTTGCAAGGACAGAGGCAGAGATACATTCCCTATTATCAACAAATTGCCCCGTACATTTCCTAGAAATGTTAGGTCAAATTTTAAACATGTCTGATACCAGTGGCATCGCACATGTATTTAAGACAATTTTTTCGGGACTGTTAGCACCCTTTGAAACAGTTCTGGGCATTTTCCCAAATTTTGTGCATTCTGTATTTGGCGGACTGCCTCTTCTTTTGGGACTCGTAGCAGGAATTTTATTTTTGTTCCTTCTGCTTCGATATGGCAAGTCAAGCAACAGATAAAACTCAGGCACAATGGAAGAAACGATGCTGGCCATACGTTACAGAGAACGGATCACTAAAGTCCTCGGCTTTGCCCGGCTAAGAGTTCTGAGTACTACTTGGTTTCTTTCATTCAGACCAATCTGGCAAGATAGCATCTTACCTGTGCTTCGATGTCTGCTATGCGGAGAGGAATGCGTGTTGGAAGTCTGTCTTACACTACCATCAGCAGTACCTATGGATATCGATACTTTGCTTGGTTCGGTAACGGCTCATGCAACGCGTTGTCCCCAGCGGCTACCTATTCTGATGACGGCATTCGTTGAGACTTCACCATTACGATTAGGTGGCGGTGAAGTACGAGATGAAAGCAGCACCACACAGGTACAACCTTCTGTGAGCATTGCTGATCCTGACATCGATGATAGCAATGATTCTCACATTTGCACAGTTTCAGCTTTTTTGAACTTGGTCGAACTTTCACCTACTGTTGTAGACCAATTTTTCGCAAGCCTGTCTGATATGATGTTCTCTCTTAACAATGAGAATAACTTTTAAAACTACGAGCACACAGCGTTCCCTGAACTCTGAATTCGGCCTTCAGTTTTGATAAACAGAACTACTGAAAACAATTGGAACAATTTTTTCCACTGACAACAAAATTATTTTTCCATTTCCAAAATATTTACCTTTTTTTTGGCACATGGTACTCTGCTTAAAGTAGAACTATTCTTAGAGAACAGAACTTCTAATTTTAGAGACTCTAGAGACAATATTTGACCTCCGCCTCTAGCACATGTACAGTAGTGTATAAATATGTGATGAAATGGTCTCGACCTTCTTTTCTGTATTCAGAGCCATTTCATAAATGTAATTTTCGCAATTCATTAAGCCGATATTTTTATATGCATTATCTGAATGATACCACTGCATGTAAGACGTACAGTATAATACTCATTTTCGTGTATATACCATGCACCATTTCAAATGCAATCTATGTATTTTGGGGTGGGTTGGAAAACACACATGCATCGTTATATGTTTAGTATTGCTTAGTATTTAGTAATGATGGACATTAATACGTGGAGTGGGTGTTGTGAATCTATCTAGGACCCTAATTAGATATCCCCGATTCATGCCCTTATGTAGTTATAACAAAACATAACCTTATAAAGGCATAAGAATCATGTCCATATTTAGCCATAGCCAATGCAGTCCAAATACGGCAAGGATACTCCCATAGACTCCTAGAAAGTACAACGCGTTCTTTAAACAAACCAAGCCTCCAGCAGCCCGGGAATTCCCCCTGCTTTTGTTTTGATTTGCACAAGAACTCCTGGAGTCCAGAAAGAACTGTTAGTTCTTAATGACGCCTTATGTCCAACCTTACGTCAAACTCGGCACCTTTCAGGTATAAATATGCCAACATTGCCTTAAGCAAACACACGGTGGTTTGGAGCAGAGCGGCTATCTACTTGCCCGACGCCCAGCTGATGCGAGTGCTGAAGGAAGCCGACCCTCCCATTTGACGCACTGAGAGAGACGCTGTGTTTTCTCCTGCCGAGAAATTCTAGCTCCGGTGTTCGAGGTTATCCGGAAAATGAGTTAGTAAAAGAGAGTACATCCCCCCAATCGTGAATTTTTGGGGATTTTTTAGCGTTTTGGCTCTGATTATTTTATCAAATGGAGCATTCCCCCTAATCCGCTGCGTTAAAAAGTCTCCAATTTGAAGATATTTAAAAAAATCTCTCCAATCAAGTTGATATTTCTCTCTTAATTCTTCAAAAGAGAATAGCCCTTCATTTGAAAAAAGACACCCAATATGAGTGATTCCGGCTGCATTCCATTTGTTAATACCTTCACCTCTAAAAATCTCAGGAAGAGCAGGGTTGTCGCTTAGAGGGGAGTAATATGATAGTCGCCCTATACCCAACAATTTCCTCACAGATTTCCAAGCCTTAAATCCCCCCAGCAAGGTTTTCAAGCACACTTTTTTATGAAAGCTATCATAGAGATATCGCCATAGATAGCCACTACTCTTATTACCCAGTACTAACTGATGAACTGAAGGTTGGTCCTCCCCTACAGTTGTCTCAGTACCACCTAATAGAAAAAGTTCATGATTATATAGTAGCATTGATGCCCAGTAGTATGCCTTAAGATTTGGGAGGGCTAATCCGCCTTTTTCTTTAGGGAGAGTCAGGAATTTATAAGCTCGTCGGGGTTGTGAGTATGCCCATTTAAAGCTCGTAAAAGTTCGTTCCATCGATTTAAACCATTGCTCTGAAATTTCTAAGTTAATTGCTCTAAATATTTAAAGGATTTTAGGGAAATATACAATTTTTAATGCATTCGCCCGGCCAATCAGGGATAGATGTAGATTATCCAAGCGGTGAAGATCTTTTTGCATTTTGTCTAACATGGGCTTCATATTTAGCTCAACCAGCGTTCTGAGTTTAGAGGTGATACTGATGCTCCAGTAGGTCGCTTTCTCTGTCACACAAGGGTCTGCCATAACACTTTTGTATTCAGGACTACTTGGGTTTTACTCTGATTGAGTGCATATCCGGCAACCTTGCCAAAGTCTTTTGCCTCTGTTTCAATAATGGGTAGAGCTATACTGGGATCGGAGGTGACTATGGCAATGTCGTCGGCGTATGCAAGGGTCCTAGGGCCAGATGTAGGAGCCCAAATACTGGTCGGTAACGGCCGATTTCGGCCGTTACCGACCGGTATTTGGGTTTTGCAATTTAGAGGGCATACAATTACAGAATGGGTATATTTACCGAATCGGTAAAATTACCGAATCGGTAAATTACCGAATCGGAAAATATACCGATTCTGTAATTCTAGATGTAGCTAGCACTTCAAA
This sequence comes from Lissotriton helveticus, assembly GCF_964261635.1. Lineage (NCBI taxonomy): Eukaryota > Metazoa > Chordata > Amphibia > Caudata > Salamandridae > Lissotriton > Lissotriton helveticus. Next base: position 999,230,034 of record NC_136067.1, read on the forward strand.
GAGTGCCACAGGCCCTTTAGGAGTCGGTGTTTACCACCCAATCCTATTGGGTGGTAAAATACCGAATTCCAGTGTACATGCACATCTGTGCATGTACACCTATGCCATGTGACACACAGGCATGCCCTTAGGCCATGTATGTGTGCCACATGGCACACAAGCCTGCAATTGGGGTGCTACAGGGTGTCAAAGTGACACCCCGTTCCCCCTGCAAGGATTCGGTATTTTCCGATTCGGTAAATACCGAATCAGTATTTTCAATTGATTCCTATGGGCTTCAAAGCCCATAGGAATCAATGGGGAATACCGATTCAGTATTTACCGAATCGGTAAATACAGAATTTTACAGATTCGGTAATTGTGAATTTAAAATTAACTACATCTGCCTCCTTCCTATTTACCGATTCATAAATACAGAATCGGTAAAATTTGGTATTTATGAGTCGGTAAATTAGATTTACCTACATCTGGGCCTTAGTCAGGTATCCTTGAGTCAAGATGGGAATAATACCTCCATTAGATTCCAAGCTACGGATAAAGGGGTCAATGTAAATTGCAAACAGCAATGGCGAACATGGGCATCCCTGTCGAGTTCCCCTAGAAATTATCAGTTCTTTGGAGAGATTACCGTTAACCATGACCATGGCCCTGGGGTTGATGTATAGTTTTTGCACAGCTTGGATGAATCCTGTTTAAATCCCACCCGAGACATTGCGAGCCACAGAAATGGCCAGAAGACCCTATCGAAGGCTTTTTCAGCGCCGAGAAGAATTAGTGCCCTAGGGTCTCCTGCCACTTCAGAGCTGTCAAATAAGCTAATCACCTGTTGAATATGGTCTGTGGTTCCTCTTCCGGGCACGAAGCCATGCTGAAATTTTGAGACAACCTTGTGGATTATTGGTGAAATGCGATTTGCAATTAATTTAGAGTATATTTTAGAATCTACGTTTATTAAAGTGATGGGGCGATAGGAACCCATCTGATCCGGGGGTTTGTCTTTTTTGGGGAAGATGACTATTTTGGCCCTTGACCAGGATCTTGGGGGCTGTCCCCCTCGAAATACATACACACATAGATCTAGCAGGATGTTTTTAAGTTGATCTTGAAATGTTAAATAAAATCCTAAAGGGATAGAGTCCAGACATGTTGCTTATCCTCTAGGTAGATCTTTAATTGTTTTAGTACTTCTTCCAGGTTCGGAATTCTCTCCAAAGATTCGTGATCTTCCTCATTAAGCCTAATGGGTGTGTCTTTATCCAAATATTCATTCATTCTTTCTAGATCTACCTCCCCCTCTTCTGAATATAAGGTGCTGTAAAAGCGCCAAAATGCTTCTTTGATCTCTCCACAGTCTGATACCAAGCCTTCTCAGGGTCCTGTATTTCACGTACAAGGTTCTGTGAAGTTTGTTGCCTCATACGTATAGCCAGTTGATGGCCTACTAATTCACTAACTTCATATACCTTTTCACTGTGGGCAGTAGCTTTTTTAACAGCTTTGGTAGTAAATATGTTCCTAATAGCAGCCTTATTAATTGCCACCTGATAATGAATTTTAGTAATTTCTTCCACCGTTAAAGAATCTCGGGTTGCCCTTATGAGTTCTTCCTCAGACCCCTTCAAGTTTTCTTGTAGTACCCTATGGGATTCTCTAGCCTGTTTGTTAGCCCTTATTGAATATTGAATGGTTTCTCAGCGGATCCCTGCTTTCAAAGCATCCCAGGCGAATTCTGTCGTAGTGCTCCCAACATTGTCTTTTAAGAAGTTGGGAATCCACTCTCGCATGTGGTTGCAATAATCATCTTCAAGAAGCAGGGATTTCTCAAATGTCCAATTTCTTGGTATCTGGCTCATTTGTCTTAGCTCTGGAGTGCATAGCAGAGGATTGTGATCAGAAAGTATGCGGGGTAGTTTCTCTATCTGTGTTGTAGATCTTAATGAGTTTGATAATAGAAAGTAGTCAAGCCTAACATGTACATGATGTGGGTTTGAGCAGAAAGTGTAACCTAGGCCATTAGGATGAGAGACTTGCCACCCGTCCGAGAGCCCATGCATATGACACAGCTGTTTTATGGCTTTGAAGACTTTAGTTTTCCGACCGTGGTACTACCAATTGTCCCCCATTGTCCAGTCAAAGGGAAGATTGATATTAAAATCCCCACAGATAAGTAATGGCAATGGCCAATGTGTGAGTTCATTGGAGACTTCGTTAATCACTGTAGGATCATCACTATTGCTCCCATAAATTGTGCAGATGGTAAGTGGTTGTGATTGTTTGCCCTGGCACTCTGTAGTTACTAGTTTGTACCCCAGTGATTTTAAAAGATGCGATTGTGATCCTTCAATATGAGTTTCCTGCAGACAAACTATGTTGGCTCCCAGTGTTTGCAACCCTACCGCAACAGCCTGTCTCTTTTTAATATCATTTAATCCGCAAATATTAAGTGACATAATATTTAGTATTCCCATTTTAATACACAGAACATTCTAAAATAAAGTTTCCCGAGCTTATGTAGCTTGTCCTGAGCAATCCACTGTTTTCCCCATGGTCGAGATACCAGCTGAGCCGTTATAATTTCCCTTTTCCCTGTGAGAGCTAAAAAGCCTGTCTGACCATGCGACTGACCCCCCCCCCACCACCACCAATGGAGGTTACCTGACCCCGACTGGGCCAGGGACGTGACATCCGCCGAACAGTACCCAGTGAGCCCGCTGAGATCTCCCCTACAAAAACGTGAATTAACTATCTAATAGGGATATTTTTGAAAAAACAATAATGAAGGCACAAGCGCAAAAAGAAAAAGATAGATCATATTTTTAGCATACTGTCTCATGCATTACTTGAATTACTTACGTTATTTGTGTCCTAGAATTAATGCATTACCTACCCCTGTAAAAAAACGTGAATGAGCTCTCTAATAGTGATATTTTTTAAGAAATAAAAAAAATAAAAAAAATAAAAAACAATCCTAAAAAATAGAAAGAGAAAGAACAAAACCGCAAATCAGCAAGATAGACCACAGTTTTTAGCACTCTGTCTCATGCATTACTTGCATTCATTGTATTATTTGTGTCCTAAAATTTCTGCATTTCTTGCATTATCTATGTCCTGAAATTTCTTCTAGGTAGCCCTTAGCTTGAATCTCGGAAATAAAGCTACGGGTATGTCCTTGATAGACAATTTTTAATCTGGCCGGATTTTGAAGAAAAACCGTTTCTCCTATTTTCTGGAAGGGATCGAATAGTTGTCTCAATCGCCACCTCCTCTCGACCGTTGCATGCGCAAAGTCTGGCCTGGTAAAAAAGGTTACTCCATCAAAGGTCCTTTTATTGGTAGGCCGGGCTAAATCATAGAGTGCTTGCCGAAGTAAGAAGTACCCGAAGAACAATAGCATGGCTCTAGGATGTTGTTGAGATGTTGCATTGCAGTTCTTGATCATCAGGGGGGAATCTATGAGCTCTTTGAACCTCTTTATCCCAGTCCCAGGATTGCAATTGTGGTTATGCGTTTTTGGGGATCGCAATCATGTATTTTCTTGCATCATCCTTTTCAATGCCTTCGGGGATTCCGAGGAAGCGGAGATTATTGCGCCGTTCCTCCAGTTTCCACGTAATGTCTTTGACTGCTTCTTCGTGTTCATCATATTTAGCCTGGAGTGATGTAACATTCTTTTCAAGTTGTTCCGTCCTTTCCTCCACGGCCGACATTCGATCAACAATCTCGGCGCAGGTTCTGCCCACCTTTCTCACTGCTCCTTGCAGTTTTTTCGCTGCCATTCGGGACCTGCGGCTGTCAGCTTTGGCCTCAGCTTGAAAACTTTTGATAGAGCCCAAAATGTCAGCTAGAGCAGGTTCTTTGTTTTGCTTGCCCTGTGGGTCCTCTGATTCAATATTCACGCTGATATTAGTCTGGTTCCCACCAGAAAAATCAGCAGAGTTGGAGTGTACCATAAGAGGAGGTGTACCGTTGTAGTCCCATTTCAGCTCAGGAATAGCTTCCTTATCTGAAGAGTTAAGTTCTTTTCTGTGGCGGATTCTATCTCTTTTCTTTAATAGTTTCTAAGAGATAGGTTGCTGCTTCTGCTGATCAGAGGTAGAGCTTTTATACCAATTTCTTCCCCCTCCTCCTCGCTGGATAAGGAAATGCTTACATCTGACATTACGGAATATTCGGTGAGAGAGTAATAAAGATCAATGTTATCCGGTGTGTTCAATAAATCTCCTTGTAGCCCTTCCCCAGTAGCATGGGACAATTGTAGAGAGTCCGCTCTTTCCGCTCTCGAAGAAGTGCCTGAGGGGGGGGGGGGGTGGGCTGGTGATAAGCGATTCCTGGTTGCTATATGGCGGGGGATTTGCAGGTGGGTCCGGACAGATTGGTTTCGTGGGAGCCTGAGATGTTAGCTCTGCTGCGGTTTGTGCAATTCTGTTAGCTGTCCCCCCTGCCTGTTTGTCCTGTCTTGAAGCGGCCCCCTCGCCATTCATAGCCTCAAAGCTTGCAGTGATTAATGGCTGGCACCCCGTTTTTTTTTTTAAAGGCGGTGGAATTGACAACCGAGGTACTTTCGCCAGGGGGTCTAACTGCTATATCCTTTTTTAGCACTTTATCGCCTCCTGTCTTGCCTCTAGCTGACTGCGCCTCTTGTCTCAGTGCATCCTGTCTCAGCGCGTCTGATTTCTTCTGCCGGAGAAGCACAGAGGTTGATCCTTGCGGTGCACCGGTACTTGCGCTAGCGATGGAGACCTTAGGTTTAACCACTCTGCCCCCCTTACCGGACATGTTTAGTTTTGGTCCCGTGAGGCAGGTTCTAGATCTGGCAGCGCTTCCTCTCCTTTCTGGGATTCGCCTGTTTTCAGCAGCACAACCGCTCACCAATCCGTCGTGCTGCCAGAGTGTGGAGCCGGTCCACTTCGGTTTCGAGCTCAGCTTACACTTCCCGCTGGTTCTGCGAGGTGATCCGCCACTCGGTCGGCCTGCGTAGGGCTTGTCCAGACCTACTCACATCCAAGAGGTCAGAGCCCGACAAACATCATCAAGATGAGGAAGCTGTAGAGGAAGCCTGTAATCCAGCCGGAGTGAGCAGGTAAGTGCAACGGACACCGCTTCTTCTCGCTGTGCGTTTCGCATACCTTTTAATTCTCTTTTCAGAGTTTTCAAGCCTTCATAGATGCGATTTGGTAGGTTTGTAGAGTCTGTAATAGATTAGCCGGGGGATACTCAGCAGAGCATCACATCGGTGATGTTAGCCGGACGCCATATTATCCACTCAACTTTCTTTGGTATTTTCTTGGAAGTTAAGTCATTCAGGGGTGTCACTATGAAACCATACCCCTTGACAAATTTCCTGTAGTACCCAGTCAGGCCCAAGAAACCTCTGACCTTAGTCTGGATGGTTGGAGCAGTTCCATCCATTATGGTCTGGATCTTGCTCTACAGTGGTTGAACCTGGCCTCCACCTACAAGGTGGCCCAGGTATACAACCTGACTCTGCCCTATCTGGCACTTGGTAGCCTTGATAGTTAGGCCTGCCTTTTGCAGAGCCTCCAAAACATTCTTCAGGTGGATCAGGTGATCTTCCCAAGTGGAGCTAAAGACAGCAATATCATCAAGATAAGCTGCACAGAAGTCATCCAGACCTGAGAGGACTTGGTTCATCAACCTTTGGAATGTGGCAGGTGCATTCTTCAAACCAAAGGGCATCACCACAAATTGATAATGTCCTCCTGGGGTTGAAAATGCTGTTTTGGCTTTTAATTGGGGATGTATGACAACTTTCAAATTGTAAATTTACTACAGTAATAATGTCTGTATGTATGAGGCTGGTTGTATTTTGTAAATTGGTTTTAACAATGTTCTTAATTTTTTATTTCTAGTCGTTCTTGATGTAATGTTTCTTTGTACCTTTTATGGCAATATGTTGCCAAAATAAAGATAATGATGATGATGATGATGTTTTGGCTTTTGCATCATCAGCTAGGCTGATCTGCCAGTAGCCAGCTGTCAAGTCAAATGTACTCAAAAACTTGGCAGATGCCAATCTGTCATTGAGCTCATCTGCCCTTGGTATTGGATGGGCATCTGTCCTAGTGATAGCATTGAGGCCTCTGTAATCCACGCAAAACCTCATCTCTCTCCTACCATCTTGGGTGTGAGGTTTAGGCACCAGGACTCCTGGACTGGCCCAAGGGCTCTCTGAGGGCTCTATGACTCCCAAATCCAACATCTTTTGGACCTCTACCCTGATACAGTCCCTGACATGGTCAGGTTGCCTGTACATTTTACTCTTGACAGGCAGACTATCCCCAGTGTCCACTTCATGAGTGCACCAGGTAGTCTGACTTGGAGTCAGAGAAAACATACGTCTGTAGGACTGTAGAACTTGTCTGCAGTCCTGTTGCTGTTGGTCAGTGAGGCTACCTGCCAAGGCTACACCATCAACTGAACCATCATCAGGGTTCTGAGAAAGCAGGTCTGGGAGAGGGTCACTCTCCTCCTCCTGTCCCTCATCTGTAGCCATGAGCAAGCCCATGTCTGCCCTGTCAACCTATGGTTTCACTCTGTTGACATTAAGCACCCTGTGGGGGCTCCTGGGAGTTCCAAGATCAACCAAATAGGTTCCTTCTCCCTTCTGCCCAACAATAGTGTGGGGTCCTGACCATTTGTCTTGGAGAGCTGCTGGGGCCACTGGCTCCAACACCCACACTTTCTGTCCCGGCTGGTAAACAGTCAGCACGGCCTTTTGGTCATGCCAGGGTTTTTGGAGTTCCTGGCTAGCCACAAGGTTTTTGGATGCCGTTTTCATGTACTCGGCCATCCTGGACCGGAGACCAAGTACATAGTCCACAATGTCTTGTTTGGGAGGTTTGAGAGGTAACTCCCATCCCTCATTCACCAGACACAGGGGTCCTCTTACAGGATGCCCAAACAGAAGCTCAAAAGGGCTGTAGCCAACCCCATTCTGTGTGACCTCTCTGTAAGCAAACAAAAGGCAGGGCAGCAGGATGTTCCATCTTCACCTAAGCTTTTCAGGTAAACCCTTGATCATGACCTTTAAGGTCTTGTTGAATTTCTCCACCAGACCATTGCACTGTGGATGATAGGGTGTGGTTAACTTGTAGTTAACTCCACACTCCTTCCATATAGCAGTCAAATATCCAGACATAAAGTTTGCACCTCTGTCTGAGACAACCTCCTTTGAAAACCCCACTCTTGAGAAATCTCCCAGGAGGGCTCTTGCCACAACAGGTGCTGTTGTGGTCCTTAGGGGAATAGCTTCTGGGTATCTGGTGGCATGATCCACTACCACCAGTATAAACCTGTGCCCAGAGGCTGTTTGGGGATCCATTGGTCCGACAATGTCAAACCCTACGCTTTCAAAGGGAACCCCCACCACAGGTAGTGTTGTTAGGGGGGCCTTTGTGGTGCCACCTGATTTGCCACTGGCTTGGCAGGTGACACAGGAGCACCAAAACTCCTTGGTATCTTCTGACGTGTGGGGTCAGTGAAAGTGAGGGACAAGCCTGTCCCTAGTCTTGTTCTGGCCAAGATGTCCTGCTAAGGGAATCTCATGGGCTAGTGTGAGAAGGAAGCCCCTGAATGCCAAAGGTATGACCAACCTCCTGGAAGCTCCAGGCTTGGGGTCTCTAGCCTCTGAATACAGGAGCCCATTATTCCAATAGACTTTGTGGGTCTCACTAGCATTCCCAGCAGCCTCAGCAGCAGCTTGCTGTCTGAGGGGTTCAAGAGAAGGGCAGTCTAACTGCGCCTGCCTCAGATCTGATGTGGAGGTCCCCCCTGTCCCAAGAAACTCAACCTGATCAGGCTCAAGCTCTTCTAGGAAAATTTCCTCCTGGGTCTCACAATCAGCTTCCTGTGAAGGCTGATCCTCTTCCTGAGGCAAGGGGGAAGGCACTGCCTTAACCATACTGCTTCTCCTCCTGGTAGGCAACTGGTCCATTGTTCCAGAATCCAGTGCCAGTTCAGTGTTGATATATCTGACCTGTGACCTAATCACAGCAAGGACATGTGCTGATATTCCTAACATTTCTGCATGGGTCCTATACTCCACTTTAGCCCCAGCTGAAGTTTCCAGGTCATTGCCAAGCAAACATTCTACAGGGAGGTCTGAGTTAACCACAACCTTATTGAGGCCAGTTACCCCTCCCCAGGAGAAACTAACAATTGCCATACTGTGAGTGGTAGTGACATTGCTAGCATTGGTCACTAGGTAATTTTTAACTAGTATGATCTGCCCAGGGTCCACAAAGCCAGACGTCACCATTGTGACACTAGCACATGTGTCCCTGTAGGCCTGAGCCACTTTATCATTAATTAAAGGAATTTGTCTGTACTTCCCCAAATATTGGGACTCACAGTAGAGGACATAATTATGTCCTCATCACAGATCAAAACAGCTTGAGTTGATATTCTGACTAGGCCAGAATCCATCTCAGTTCCCAGGGTTAACCCTACTACACCCTTCTGTTGAGAACCACCACTATTAGCTGTACTAGGGGGAACAGTTGCCTTAGGGGCAATGGTGGCTGGAGCTGCCTCATTCTTGGTGCACTCACTGGTCCAGTGAGTATTAACCTTACAAACTTTGCACCATGGTTTCTTTGGGCCTTCTTTCTTTTTAGATTGTTGGGAACCCCCAGCATTAGAAGCTTTTTGGGGACCTTGTGAAGACTTCTGGTCTTTTGCTGTCTCCCCACCCTTTTGGTCTTGCTTCTTCTGATCACCACCTTGGTTCTGTACCTTCTGCTTCACCCTGGTTCTGACCCATTTGTCTGCCTTCTTTCCCAATTCTTGGGGAGAGGTCAGATCAGAGTCAAACAGGTGTTGATGCAATTGCTGGTTCTGACAGTTGTTAAGGATCTGTTCTCTCATAATTAAATGATACAATCCTGTGTAGTCAGTGACTTTACTGCCCAGTAACCAGCCTTCCAGTGCCTTAGTAGAACAATCTAAAAAATCAGTCCAGTCCTGAGTCTGTGTCATTTGGGTATCCCTGAACAGCAACCTGTACTGCTCAGTGGTTAGGCCAAACCCATCTATCAGAGCACTCTTCAGGACATAGTAATTGTTAGCATCCTGATCATTAACTGTCAGGAGCGTATCTCTACCTTTCTCTGAAAAGGAGAGCCACAAGATTGCTGCCCACTGACTTTGGGGTACCTGCTGTACTTTGCAAGCCCTCTCCAAAGCAGTTATACATTTGTGGATGTCATCTCCAACCTGGTAAGGAGGGACAATCTTGTTCAGGTTTCTATGGTCATGAGACCTTTCCCTATCTTTAGGAATTATGCTGCCACCATTAGGTGCTAACCCACTTAACTTTTTCTCTCTTTCAAGAGCTAGGGTCTCTTTTGCAAGGGCAATTTCTTGCCTCCTGGTCCTCAGCTTGACCTCTCTCATTCTAGCTTTGTGCTCTCTCCTCTCAGGGGAAGGCATCCTCCTTAGAGCAGAGGTATCAGACCCTACTGAAGAATCAGAATGCTCAGAGCCACTGTACAGTGACCAGCGCCTTCTGTTTCTGATGTTAGGCCTTCTGGGGTGAGTGGAAGGGGGCCTTTCATGGCCCTCTCCACCTCCAGATAGTCATGTGTTGCCCAGGATAGGTTCATTAACCTCATCCTGGTCAGCATCCACCTCCTCATCAGATAGTGCTGGATCTTCCCCAAGATTCTCTGCTGTGGATGGATGGCCCCCCTCTCTACTACCTTGGTTATCTGTGTCTGATGCATTCTCTATATCATGAGCCACTAAGATATCTACCAGGTGGTTAAAGGTTGGACTCTGTCCTTGTCTCAATCTTCTGACTGCACACAGGCTTCTAAGTTCATTAAAAGTGAATGAGTCATACTTAGAAGGCACTCTCTGGGGGTCTTCTTGAAGAGGTCCACTAGGGCCTGCTTCCAAGGACATTTTCTAGTGAGGTGTGGTGTGTGCACCTACCTACACTAAATGGTTTCCTACTAAAACCTCTCTAGGAGTTGCAGTCAGGGTGTGCTAGGCCCTTACCACCTGCAACAACTAAGTTCAGTAGAACGTATGTATATTTATGACTTGATGTATATGTACCTACAGGTACCTTGATATGATCTTTCAGATGATAATACAAGTTTATTTGGTAAAACAAATTGCAAGCTCTTATCCCAACCGCTGCACACCAATGTGAGAAGTTAGCCTGGCATATGATGTCCACTAGTTCTAGTGGGCACCTTGCACCAGTCTATTCGACCCTTATTAGTGATAGTTGTAAAGTCAACCTTATAGAAAGCTATCCTAGTGGTAGCATGGACCAGCAGTCTTAGGCTAAGACTTCTGTAGGCGAGTTAAGCAAGTTGTTTTACCATATATAATCCCTTGAATACCAAATGAAAGGACACCTTACAAGGTATATATCAAATATATATGTATTTAATCTAAACACAATCCCTCTGCACTCTTTATGAGGGCAGAGGTAAAAATACAATACAAGTCACACAGTTAATATACGATAAGTTGCACAGTATACGTTTTGCCCTAGGGGCCTCACAGACCATATACTAAGAAAGTGGTATAAGTACCATGTGAGAGTTAGAAAGCAGGCCTAGGGCCTGTAGAATCACTGGGGCTACACTAATCAACCAGTTGTTAGGAAGTAGGAGACCCACGGGAGCCGCGTGCAGTGTCTAAACACAGGCGCGAGGTCCCATTGACTCTCTATGGTGTTCGTAGAAGTTACAAAGTTAAAGATAAAAGATACTTCTGGATGGACTTGGATGGAACCCTTTTAAACTAGGACACTTGAAGAGTCAATACCCACAGAAGCACCGGAGTACTAGAGTTACCTCACCCAGGGAAGCCGGGTGCATAGGGGTCTTTTCGTGTTGGGTTTCCTCGTCGTTTTCTATGGACAGCCGCAAAGAAGTGCTGCTGGCGACCAGAGGAAAAGTGTCCGGGTGGACCCAAGAGTGGATCGGAGATGTGAGGAACCTGAAAGCAGAGGGGACAGAGTTTGGGTCACTAGCCAGGAACCAGGAAGGAACCAGGCGATGTCGCGATGATCTCAGGTGAAGAAGTGAAGCTTGTCTCTGCAGCCACGAAGCCCAGGAGGCGTTGACGACAACCAGGAGCTGGATTCGAGCTGTCCCACAAAGGATCTAGTTGACTGCGGTGTCGGTATCCGGATTGGACCCAACAAGCCTTGGCAAACGCAATCCATGCAGGAAGTGAAGATGGGTTTCGAGTCAGACCAGCAAGGTCTGGGGAGCTTCTCCTTTGCAGGGAAACTGGAACAAGCCTGGTGCAACCAGGAAAGCAAAGTAGTTTCAAGGTGGCATCTTTGGAGGGCTCACTAGCCAATGGGCAAGCAGCCAGGAAGATGCGTCGAGCACAAATGTGAAGGCGGGCCCACGGGACACTCGTGGAGTGTGGGGGCCTGGGCTTTGGGGCAAATGATGCTCGGGGCTGGGGCTTCTCGTACCCCAATGCACAACTTACTGAAGCTTCAGGAAAGGAGTGCAGGTAGCAAAATGCAGGATATCAAAGATGTCTGGTCCCACGTCTCTCATGTCCGCCACGGGTCTCAGCTTTGCTGTGGATGTGGGTTGGGGTCAGCGAAGTCTGGAAGTCCAGTTCTTTTGTCGCAGGGTCGTTGGGAGCCTAGAAGCTGCAGACCGGCAAAGTTGCTGATGGTGCCTGTTTGAACAGGGTGGTCCCTCCTTGACCACAAGGGAGATGTCTTCGTCTTCTAATCGGTATAGAATGTCAAAGGTCCAAGAGTTCTGTATCATAGTTTCTTTCCAGGATAATCTAAAGACTTGGGGACACAGCTCCTATACTTATACTAAGGATGGGGGCTGGATTACCTGCCTAGGTTCCTCCTATGGGTGGACCTGAGAAGGGGGTGGATACACCCCTTTCCCTTTCTCCAGTTTCGCGCCAGAGCTGGGGATGGAGTGCCCCAGCAACTGGTTTGAACCGGGCTTTGCATGGAGCACCTTGTGTGCCCCAGGCAATGTCTAGATGCATTCATTGAATGCAGCCCTCCCTGCCCCAATACACATAACCCCTGTCCTGGGAGGTACTGGCACCTCCCTGGACGAGAAATCTGTGTGTTTGGTCCCCCTGGAATAAGGAGCCATTGAAACCAACACTAATGAAGCCATTTGAAGGCTGAAACGCGTCTGCCTAAGCGTTTCATGGACCTCACTTACTTGCGCAAAACAAGAGCTATTAAGTCCTTTTTAATCACTGGAGTTGTGTCGTCCCTTTTTCCCTACCTGGGAGAAAGTTTTAGTGTCTATGTTTCGCCAGGAAGCAGGCCCTGGTTGACGACCGCCCTCTCGGTCTGTAGCAACGCTGAGAGCCTGTGAACTCTGGTAGCTGCATGAAACTGCAACACTGTTTGCTTGAGAAGGGGACATAGGAAGGCAAAATCATTCCAGGTACCTGTGGCGGCGTTGGGATCCTTAGCCAACCAGTTGGGACGTCACATATTGTTAGGAGATGCCCCGTCACTGAATGGGCTTCCTCTGAGTACTCCTAGCCCATGCATGCATCTGGCTGGTTGGTTTGAGCCTAGGACACCTGAAAATCGTTGGACTGATAAGGGGCGAGAGACCGCCTGATGGGGAGAGGCCACGATATTTAAATCTGTGCGTTTGGCCCCCCTGGAAGAAGGAGCCATTAAAACTGGCACTGATGAAGCCATTTGAAGGGCTGAAACGCGTCTGCCTAGGCGCTTCATGGACCTCACTTGCTTGCGCAAAACAAGAACTATTAAACCCTTTTTAATCCTGGGAGCTGTGTCTTCCATTTTTCCCTACCGGGGAGAAATTTTTAGTGTCAATGTTTTGCCAGCAAGGAGGCGCTGACTGATGACCGCCCTCTCGGTCTGGAGCACCGCTGAGAGCCTCTGAACTCTGGTAGCTGCATGAAACTGCAACGCGTCGCCCCCACACTTTGGGAGAGAGGAGGCAACACTGTTTGCCTGAGATGGGGACATAGGAAGGCAAAATCATTCCAGGTACATCTGGCGGTGTTGACATCCTTACCCAACCAGTTGGGACTTCACTTGTTTTTAAGAGATGTCCCTTCACTGAATGGGCTCCCTCTGAGGAATCCCAGCCGCAACATGCATCTGCCTGGTTTGTTTGATAGCAGGACACCTGAACATCGTTGGGCTGGTCAGGGGCATGAGACCATCTGATGGGGAGTGATCACGATATTTAAATCTGTGTGTTTGGCCCTCTGGAACAAGGAGCCATTGAAACAGGCACTGATCAAGCCATTTGAAGGCTGAAACACGTCTGCCTAAGAGTTTCATGGACCTCACTTGCTTGCGCGAAACAAGAGCCATGAAAACGTTTTTAATCCCTGGAACTGTGTTGTCTCTTTTTCCCTACCTTGGAGAAAGTTTTGATGTCTATGTTTCGCCAGCAAGCAGGCGCTGGCTGATGACAGCCCTCTCGGTCCGGAGAAACGCCGAGAGCCTGTGGACACTGGCAGCTGCATGAAACTGCAACGCATTGCTCCCCCTACTTTGGGAGAGAGTAGGCAACACTGTTTGCCTGGGAAGGGGACATACGAAGGCACATTTATTCCAGGTACCTGTGGCGGCATTGGGTGTAGGAGAGTAGGGTGTGCTTCCTATGGTCATCCTCACTTTTTTGCTGTGATTCTCTGGTTTTTCGACTTTAGTGTTGCTGTGGGCCTGCTAATCAGACCCAGAGCCCAGCTGTTCTCTCTCTAAATTCATACCTTGTACTTTAGTTACATACCTGATTGGGTATTGGGTCACCTTTGTGAGCCCCTGTATAGTGTACCATAGGTACCCAGGGCATAGGTGCATCCAAGGCCTACCAGGGGCTGCAGCATGTATTATGCCCCCCCTGGCTGGCCATCCAAACTGACACCACAGGCTGATCACTCAGCTTGGGTAAGGTGGTGTAATCACCCCTTACTTAGATATAGTATACATATATCTACCCATATATATAGACACATATGCACCTATAAGTCACTCCTATGGGAGGCCTCGACAATACTGGAGGGTGCCCTAGCATGAGCTGAGCCCCTCTGCAGCTTTCAGAACCATCTCCTTATAGCGGTTCTATGATATAGCCATACCATATACTCTTAAGTGCATTATAATCCTCGCGGTTAATGCTAACTTTGGTTTGGCTTTATCAAAACATGTCGTGTAAGGTGTCAAACACTTTGGAATACTACCCCCCCCCCGCCAATTCTGGCGGCGGGGGTAGCATTCCACCTTTCTAGAGGGAAAAGACATGTATGTTACTGCTTTACCAGGTTAAAGTTAAACAGAGCCTCAGATCACAAAATAGATGCTGCCGCCACAGACACGAGTCTGACCTCCTGTTGCTGGATGTAACTCCGGCACGGGAGGCCTCGACAATAGCACCTCCCCAGACAGGCTTTTATCGTATTGGGGTAGGGAGGGCGGCAAAACGAGACACTGCCTGGGGCACACAAGGTGCTCCATGCATAGCCTGGTTCAAACCAGTTGCTGAGGCACTTCAGTCCCACTCTGGCGCAAAACTGGACAAAGGGAAAGGGGTGTAACCACCCCCTTCTCAGGTCCACCCATAGGAGGGACCTAGCAGGTAATCCAGCCCCTAAAATCATCAGTATAAAGATAGGAGCTGTGACCCCAGGACTTTAGATTATCCTGGAATGAAACTCTGATACAAAATCTTGGACCTTCGACGTTCTATTTCGACTAGAAGACTGAAGACATCTCACTTGTGGTCAAGGAGTGACCACCCTGTGCAAACAGGCACCACCAGTAACTTGCTGGTCTGCTTTGTTGACGCTCCCGATGGAACCCGAAAACTCAGCGACACAGGAACAACATTTCCAGACTTCTCTTAATCCGACCCTAGAGTGCATCATACTCCTTGCAAGCAAACAGCGGAATTCCAAAGACTTTTGGGCAAAAATAAATTTCATGCTCAACGGCAAAGACCGGCAGTTTAATTCAGATATGACCGACCAGCTCTGGTGTAGCCATATCGACTCACTATATAACTTTACGTACGATTCATCCACCGATAACACACTGGCACTACCATCCGAGCCCACCCCAACCCAAAGCCCGAGTATAATGGCAGAATTGAAGTTCCCCGAGCCCAAAGCCATCAGCAAACCACCGACACTGGAGCACACAGGAGTAATTGATCAAATTACAACGACGTAGGTACTGAACATCATAAAAAACTTAAGAGCAGATGGAGCCCCTGGTCCAAATGGCCTCCCCAATGCCTTATTCAGGCAGGATCCAAAGTTTTGGGCCAGCCAATTATCTCCTTTGTTTTGCCACAGCCTAAGCACCGGGAAAATTCCGGACTCCTGGAGGGGCAGCATTTTACACCCGATACACAAATCAGGGCCCCGCTCAGATCCAAATAATTATAGGCTAATAGCCTTAATAGATGTAGAGGCTAAGATCTATGCATCAAATCTTTTGGTAGAACTGGAATCCTGGGTCAGCAGCAATGGGCTAATTCCTTCGACACAAACAGGCTTTAGGGCTGGAATGGGCACTCTCACAAACTTATCCGCCCTACCCCCCCTGGCTAAAAAGGCAATCGATAATTCCTCCACGCTTTACACCTGTTTTTTAGACTTGACAGCGGCCTTCAATAAAGTGCAGAGACTTAAACTTTGGGCCAAAATGAAAGCCTGGGGAGCGCCGCCAAAGCTACTTGGAGCAATCATAGAGCTATATTCGCACACCTGGGTTCAAATAAAAAAAGGAGATGGCCGATGCCTAACTAAGAAATTCACAACTTTGAACGGCCTAAAACAAGGCTGCGTGTTGGCCCCCAGCCTCTTCAACATCTACACTGCAGACCTAGAAAGTGATCTACGTACAATCCAGGGAGATCCACCAAAATTGGGCCAAACACCCATAGTCAGTCTACAATATGCAGACAACATCGTGCTCCTCTCAAAAACCCCGATCGGTCTACAACGTTTGATCACCAAACTCGCGTTATACATCACCAAAGCACAATTAACTATAAACCTCAAAAAATCAAATATCTTATGTTTCTCCAGCTCCAGAAAGAAAAAATCAAAATTTGTATGGAGGATAAATTCTTCTACATTGACACAGGTGGACAAATATAAATATTTGGGCATTTCACTTGACCATCAATTAAAGTACAACCACCACTCAGAACTGGGGAAATCAAAAGCCAAACAGCTTCAATTCGACTTTAAAACTATACAAACACACCTAAGTGGTAGTTCTACCGGCCATATGCTACAGATCGTAGTTGCCAAATTTTTGCCATCGCTCACATATGGCTCGGAAATGATGGCAACCAGAGACTCCACAGTGTTAAATCTAGCCCAATCCAGACTGTTTAAAAGCCTCTTCTCAATCCCGAGACACATCTCACAAGCCCAAATACGTTTGGAATATGGACTAACCAATCAGACTCCGGCAAGACAAGATGCTCTGGCCAAATATTATTGGCGCATCAGGGACGCTGAAGATAACACCCTTGCCCATCTTTCCTGGCTAGAGGTCGAAAAACAGGCCGGGTCCTCAAATTCAACATATAAATCTCTTAGGCAAGCGCTTGTTTCATTAAAGCTGGAAGAAGCCTGGCTCTCACCTGTATCATACAACGCTTTTAAACATCTCACCATTAAAGCCATCAAAGAAGCATCGCTGCTAATGGACAAAGCCGCAGTGGCAGGAAAAAGCCATGCCTGGATTGTGTTGCCAACTTACAAACATCTAAAACCTCAGCCATACTTGCAAGATTGTTTTAGGGACCATTATAAGAGGAAATTAAGCCTTCTGAGGCTGGGATGCTTCTCGAGTAAAGACCTCACCCCCAAATGGCAACGGTCCTGGTCAACTTCTGCCTGTCGCCTCTGTGGCAACGCTACAGAGTCTTTATTGCATTTAATATGCATATGCCAGGCACTGCAAAACCTAAGGAAAACACTTTTGCTACCACTTTTAAGAGAAGCTCAGGTGAGAACTTGCAGGGCGGCTGTGATAGAATGCCTCAGCGGGTCCCGGATACAACTAGCCTGCAAAACTATAAAATGTCTGGCTCATGCTGCAGAAGAGCTAGAAAACAAGGCAGTAATTAAAGATGACCTTGGCCAACCGGTCTTACCACGGCTGCCCCTGGACCCCCACTTCCCTTCCTAATGGACACCCCTTTATTCTCACTTCCTCAGGCCGTGTTCTGCATTCTGAGTCAACATGCGTACTTTCCACCAAACTCATTTATTCCCCAAAGTATTTGCACTTTTCCCAAGAACAACCATCAGTTGTTTCGCAGTTTCAATGAGATAGTCAGATCCCTCCCTAGCCACATCCTTACAACTTTACACTGCGATTGTATACTTGTGTAAGTCTGTTAAGATTATGTTTTTTTTTCCTTTTTTGCGATTTTAATGTTGTTTTTATGCTGACTTCATGTTGCACATGCTGTTTGTATGGTGGTAAGACCCACCCTTTTATGATTTTTACAAATCAAATAAAAGTATTATTATTACTCTGACCCACATCCACAGCAAAGCTGAGACCCGTGGCGGACACGAGAAACGTGGGACTGGATACCCTGGACATCCTGCGTTTTGCTAACAGCTTGACTACCAAGGTACCCTTGCAGTTGTGCATTGGGATCTAGAAGCCCCAGACCCGAGCGCCATTTGCACCGAAGCTCAGCCCTCCACACTCCACGAGTGCTGCGTGGGGCCCGCTCTTGCATTTCAGCTCAATGTGTCTTTCCGGTTGCTAGCCCGTTGACTAGTGAGCCCCCTGAAGAAAAACCTTTAAAACCCACTTGCTTTCCTGGTTGCTCCAGGCTTGCTTCAGCTTCCCTGCAAAGGAGAAGCTCCCCAGACCTTGCTGGTCTGACCTGAAGCCCATCTTCACTTCCTGCATGGATTGCGTTTGCCAAGGCTTGTTGGGTCCAGTCCAGATATGGACACCGCAGTCAACTAGGCACTTTGTTGAACAGCTCGAATCCAGCTCCTGGTTGTCGTCAACGCCTCCTGGTCCTCGTGGCTGCAGAGACAAGCTTCACCTCTTCACCTGAGATCATCGCCACATCGTCTGGTTCCTTTCTGGTTCCTTCCAGGTCACTGGCTAGTGACCCAGACTCTGTCCCCTCTGCTTTCAGGTACTTCAGTTCCGCGATCCATCCTTGGATCCACCCGGACACTCTCCCTCTGGCCGCCTAAAGCACTTCTTTTGCAGATCTCCGTTGAAAGCATCGACGAAACCCGACACCAAAAGGCACCTATGCACCCGGCTTCCTTGGGTGAGGTAACAGGAGTACACCGGTGCTCCCGTGGGTCTTGACTCTCGAAGTGTCCTAGTCTAAAGGGGTTTTGTCGTAGTCCATCGGAAAGTGCCCGAAAACAGTAACTTTGTAACTTCTTCGTTCTCCATTATAAGTCAATGGTAACTCGCAACTGTATTTAGACACTGCACGCGTCTCCCGTGGGTCTCCTACGGTAGCTTAGTGTAGCCCCAGCGATTCCCTAGACCCTAGGCCTATTCACTATTTCTGCAGTGGCTCTTATACCACTTACTTAGTATATGGTTTGTGAGGCCCCTAGGGAAAAACTGTATTTGTGCAACTTATCGTATGCTAATTGAGTAACTTGTGATGTACTTCGATCTCTGACCTCATAAAGAGTGCAGAGGGGTTAAGTTAGAAATAAATACATATATATTTGATATATACCTTGTGTGGTGTCCTTTCATTTGGTATTCAAGGGATTATCTTTGGTAAAACAGCTTGCTTTACATGCTCTCTGAAGTCTTAGCCTATGACTACTGGTCCATGCTACCACTAGGATAGCTTGTCTATAAGGTTGACTTTACAACCACCATCAATAAGGGTCGTTTAGACTGGTGCAAGGTGCCCACTAGAATAGGGGACATCAAATGCCAGGCTAACTTCTCACATTGGGATCCTTAGCTAACCAGTTGGGACTTCAAACATCTCACATTGGGATCCTTAGCTAACCAGTTGGGACTTCACATGTTGTTAGGAGGTCAATCCAGACAAGACAGAAGTGTTGCCCATTTCCATCTCGGGCAACCCCTGGAGTGACAATTTCTGGCCTAAAGAGTTGGGCACACCACCCAAACCGGCAGCTGCAGTCAAGAGCTTAGGCCTATATGTGGATAATAAATTATCCATGGAAAAACAGGTTTCCACTGTAGTGGGTACCTGTATAGGCCTCCTAAAACAGCTAAGGAAGATCTCGGCATTGCTATCATTCTCTACCTTGAGACACGTGGTTTCAGCCACAATTCTGGCTAGGCTGGACTACGGGAACTCCCTATACCTAGGCCTGCCTCAGCGGCTGCTGGACAAGCTTCAGGGAGTTATGAATGATGCAGCTAGGCTCATATTCAAAAAACCCAGGACTGCCCATGCCTCTCCCCTGATGCGGGAGCTGCATTGGCTCCCAATACGTCAGCGAATTGTATTCAAGGGATTGTGTATTGCTCACAAGGCTCTGCACGGCAAAGCACCTAAATATTTGAAATCCCGCATATCCCCCTACACTCCGGGCAGGACTCTGCGCTCGTCAGATGCCACTTTCCTGTCCCAATCCCGCTTCAAGCTGACGACGGTGGGGGGCCGTGCGTTTTCCAACGTGCTTCCAGCACTGTGGAATAAATTGGATTCAGATCTCAGGAAGGAAAGTAGTCTACTTCCCTTTAGAAAAAAACTAAAAACTGTGTTGTACAAACAAGCATGGAGTAGCTTCTAGGTGCACAGCCTTTCGTTTGTAACATCTCACTATGTAACATCCTGCATGTAAATCTGGACAGACAGCGCTTAGAGACCCCTGTGGTTATAACGCGCCATATAAATTAAATAAATAAATAAATAAATAAATAGGAGATGCCCCGTCACTGAATGGGCTTCCTCTGAGGACTCCCAGCCCCAGCATGGATCTGCCTGGCTGGTTTGAGCGCAGGACACCTGAACATCGTTGGGCTGAAGAGGGGTGAGAGACACCTGCTGTGGAGTGGCTATGATACTTAAATCTGTGCGTTTGGCCCCCCTGGAAGAAGGAGCCATTGAAACCAGCACTGATGAAGCCATTTGAAGGCTGAAACGCGTCTGGCTAAGCGTTTCATGGACCTCACTTGCGCAAAAGAAGAGCTATTAAAGCCTTTTTAATCCCCGAAGCTGTTTCTTCCCGTTTTCCCTACCTGGGAGAAAGTTTTGGTGTCTATGTGTGTGTGTATATATATATATATATATATATATATATATATATATATATATATAACGGAACCGTTATTCACAAATCCTTCTCTCTCAGAAAAGAATAACGCAGAGTAAGCCCAAATATTTGTGCAAATTCTTCAGTGATTTATTTGTGCAAGTTGTTGCCAGCCATCCGCCATGACGCGTTTCGCCTCCAAAACGAGGCTTGATCACATGACGTGCCAGGGAAACAGACAAGGGTATAAATATTCAAAATGGGGGCGTGGCATGTAAGGCTTCAATTAAAGTGAACGGTGCACGTTTATAAGTCGTTTCACCTTTTTCTAAATTTGAAACATGATTGAGGGCAAAGTGCCCAATTACTCAAATCCCACATAACTCGATACATAGAGATAATATCCCATAATTGCATATATTGCATTATATACACATAAATATGAATGTCGAAGATATCAAAAAATAAATATATATCAAAAATATAAAAAATACATATATACATTATTTCGTAAGAAATATATACATATATACATAATATCAAAAATATATCATTTTGTAGACAACATATAACTATATACATTAAAATTTCATGCATATACATCAAGTGGGAACGTTTTCAAATCGTTCAAATTCAGAAAGTTTCTGTACAGTAATATATGCTTCTGCTAATCAATTATCGGAAACGCTCAAGTGAGCAATTAATCCAAGACACAAAAAAACACAAGAAAAAAGAAGCCCTAGCCTAATCCACTTATTTTCATTATGCAAACAACCCTTGATGGCAGCTGTGAAATGTACATAAAGTGTATAAAATAAAATAAAGTGCCAGTGCAAAGGATAAGACAAACGAGGTTCTAATGATAATCTCATTATTTTAAAATCATTTCACAAAAAAGGATGGAAGTTGCAGATACCGGATTATTAATGGTACATACTCTTCTATTGAGGCTGAGCTAGAATATTCTTAAGCATCAGCTGGGGTATGTCCAACTCCCATGTTCAAAACAGAGTCAAAAGGTGACTGTACACATACAGCGAGGAGAAACATGTGGATTTTGGCTACGAAACCTGTTATCAATTTTGTCAAAAATGAATGAACACATTGTCATAATATGAGCATCATAAATCCTTTAAGCAAGTGTGTAAATCTTCCCGGTCATTGAGTCCTGTTGGGCTCTTGCTGTTCATTTCTAAGATGTACCTAGTCTCCAAGAGGCGTAATTTTCCCTCTCTGTCCCCTCCCCGTTTTAAGGGTAATATAGTGTCAATCAGATAGTATTGGAGACTGCTAGGGTCACTATTGTGCAATAATTCAAAGTGACGTGCTACCGGGTAAGATTGATCCTTGCCAGTTATTGCTCTAATGTGTTGAAGTATACGTTTGTGTGCCGGGGGTCGTGTGCTACCTACGTAACTTAAGCCGCAGGGGCACTGCAAAACGTAAATTACGAACTCCATCTTGCAAGTCAAGCGTTTAGTAATGGGTATAGGTTTTTCCCTGAATGGACTCACATAGTGGGTTTTGTTAACTCCAAAACGGCAGGCTTTGCAAGTAGTACATTTTTTGAAGCCTTTGTTTAGGGCCTCCCATGTACCAGATAAAGTTGTCTCCAGATTATTGCTAACTAGGGCATCCGCCATAGTAGGAGATCTATGAAAAGTAATTTCTGGTCTCATGGGGACATCCCCCCCAATTATTGGATCCCCCCTTACTAGGTTCCAATTTTTAAGGAAGATCTTTTTGATTTCAGAATGTTGTTGACTGTATGGGACTATGATCCTAGAGTTAATATTAGTATTAACTGGGTTTATTACTGGCTCCTTGACTTTAGGAATTAGGGCCTCCTCTCTTGTTTTGGCTCGAGTCCGTCTGATGGCTTTATCCAGAGTAATTTCCTTGTAACCCCTTTCTAGGAAGCGATGCTTGCTTGCCAATTGTGCAGTCTCACAATCACTATCTAAGCTACAGATACATCTCAACCTAAGCATTTCCCCATAGGGGATGCTATTAATAAGGTGACGTGGGTGTTGACTTGTAGCGTGAAGTACTGTGTTCCCCGCTGTTTTTTTCCTATGCAACCTGGTCTCTATTTTCTGATCTCTGACGAAAACCTCCACGTCTAGGAAGTTGACAGAGACACTGTCTATTTGAGAGGTAAACTGCAAATTAAGAGAATTAACATTTATTGATTTCACAAATTCCTCAGCACTGGATCTCGATCCCCTCCAAACTAAGAAGAGATCATCGATGTATCTCAGATACATCATAACATTTGTTTCCATGATCCTACCATGCAACCCCATGAGGACCTGCTCCTCCACAGCCCCATGTGCAAGCACGCAAAGCTGGGGGAAAAACTACACCTCTCAATTGCTGATATACCTGTCCATTGAAAACAAAGTAATTTTGCTCCAAACAAAGTTTCAACATGCCTACAATCATCTGATTGTGACTGGAACAGTTCTCAGGACGTTTAGATAAATAGTACTCAGCAGCTTTTATACCATCACAGTGTCTTATCGACATATATAGGGAGGTCACGTCTAGAGTCATTAAAATACAATTGTCATTCCATTCAAGATTTCTCAATTTGCAGATGAAGTCCGTCGTGTCCATCACATATGATGGCAACGTAGTTACCCATTCTTGCAAAAAAAAGTCAATGTACTTACAAAATATTTTCTGTGGAACTATTTATTGCCGATAAGATAGGTCTTCCAGGTGGAGTTGATGTGTTCTTGTAAACTTTCGGCAATAAATATAAAGTTGGTATCACTGGACAGTCTTTCTTTAAGTATCTGAATTCGTCATTCGAGATTAAGCCCGCACTCCTCCACGCCATCAATTTTGAGTTTTGTTCCGACCAAGCCATCTTAATTGCTGTAAGATTGCTTTTCTTGTAACAATTCTGGTCTCCTAACTGTGACTCAGCTTCTTTCACGTAATCGTCCCGGTGCCAAAGGACTATATTTCCTCCCTTGTCCGCTTGTTTCACAATTACATTTTTGTCAGATTTAAGTTTGTCAATCAAGTTGTTGTAACATTGATTCTGTCGGCTTATGATGGTATGTTTTTTGTTGGTGGTGGCATATAGTTTCTTTAAATCTTTTATAACAAAGTCCTGATATAAATCCAGACTGTCATGTGTCATAATCGGCAAAAAGGTCGATTTCTTTTTGAAGGGAGTGCGACCTAGAGCATTATTGGAGAATGTACTAGATATCAGGGGCTCTACCAAGTTTTGGCCCTCCTGTTGTAAATCCCATATTTCATTTAGGGTTATATCTGCTCCAGTTGCGAGCAGTGTGGGGCTTAGTACAGTTGGATTTCTTTGTTTTCTGTATGGCTGTAAACGATGGTACTTGCTCAATTTTAGTTTCCTGATAAATCTGAAGGTGTCCATCCTCAAATTGGCATAGTTCATATAGCTGGGGGGACAGTATGATAGCCCAAGTTCCAAAATTTGTTTTTCCTTTGGAGTTAGGACAATGTCAGTCAAATTTATAATTGCCGTTGGGTTGAGGCTTGTGTTTGGTTCTGAAATCTGTTCCATTTGCCTCTGTTTCCCCGATTGCCCCTCTTTCCTCCATTTATATTTCGTCTGGTGGCACTTGCGTCGTTGGAGCCGCTTGTTGTTGGCCCTTTGCTGTTTTGATTGGGGTCTACTTTCGATTTTGATCTCAATGTGTCCCGGCGACTTTCGCAGAGGCAATTTACCTCTTGCGCCAGAGACAATTTGGTAAACCCCACCTGCAAGTTTTTTCGTGGGTCGTTGTCCGAATCACTCTCAGCCGCTGAGCTGAGGTCCGTCAAAGACGCAGATGCAGTAGTACCATGCCTGACTTTTTGGCCACCTTTGCTAACCTGCGCCTTAATATTATCATAACGGCGCGCAAAGGTGAAAATTTGCCCATGGAGCTAGTCAAGTCTATCCCGCTCAAATTTGAAAGTTTTTCTCTTTTTTATCACATCCTCCTCTATTGCTAGTCTGGTCATCATTTCATCCCTCATTTTGGTCATTTGATCCGTATTGTCCATTGTGGCCAATTCCGCTTCCACAGCTTCTATTTCTATCTGTAGTTTTACTCTGTCGCTATCAGCATATTTGGCCAGAATGCCCATCAGGCGTGCAGAGTATTCTAAATTAGTTTCGGCCCATTCAGCCAGCATAGCTGGGTCCGGGCTGTCATAGCTCGGGGCCAGCGTGCTTCTGAGACCTCGTGGGACACGTTTGACAGATAAATAACGAGTCAGGGATTTGTGTTCCCACCACTTTGCCTGCTTGCGTTTCATAAGTTTTTCTAATTTCCGGAATGTTTCTCTCACGCTGGGGCCACTTTCACCTCTGACATCATGCTCCGAACTGGGTATTGAACTCGCCCCCTCCGGATTTTCCACAAACATGTTGCCCTCAACTTCCTCCCTGCGTTTCAGCACGTCAGCGGACATATCGGCTTTCAACGGCAGCGATGTTTGGCACACACTGAAGAAACAGGCAGTCTGGGTTCACTTAGAATAAACGGCGCTAACTGCTAGGCACACTCCTCTCTGTGACTTTCGTTCACTGTCCTACCTGGACTCGGCTGTCGACAGCTTCCCCGTAAGTGTCAGGTCGGCTCGGACTCCTTTCGTCCCGATAGGTATGTGTGTTCTCCTCACAGGGGCTCGGGCAGCTTCCTCCTACCGGAGTACAGTTTCCGATTACGGTTTACGGGATCCCAGCTTCCTGCTGCTCCACGCCCAAAATTTGGAGAGGGGCTTCTTACTCGTACCACGAACGCTCCTTGGTACATTTAGATAACGGAACCGTTATTCACAAATCCTTCTCTCTCAGAAAAGAATAACGCAGAGTAAGCCCAAAAATTTGTGCAAATTCTTCAGTGATTTATTCGTGCAAGTTGTTGCCAGCCATCCGCCATGACGCGTTTTGCCTCCAAAACGAGGCTTGATCACATGACGTGTCAGGGAAACAGACAAGGGTATAAATATTCAAAATGGGGGCGTGGCATGTAAGGTTTCAATTAAAGTGAACAGTGCACGTTTATAAGTCGTTTCATCTTTTTCTAAATTTGAAACATGATAGATACTTTTCTTGCTCCAATTGCTCAAACTATGCCTTCGTACCTAAAGGATACAGGAGATTTCCTGAGGATTCTTATGGATGTAACTTGGGATCCAGGGTACCTGCTGGTAACAATAGACGTTGTATCCCTATATACTTCTAAGACATGATATAGGACTTAAGGCATGCCAACACTTTCTGAAACAACGTAACATTACAGAATTGGAACATACGACAATGCTTTTAAAAATGATTGACATGTGCTTAACAAACAATATTTTTCTCTTCAACAATGAGCTCTATAAACAAGAATGCGGAACAGCTATGGGGATTTCTTTTTCCCCCAACTACGCTAACATCACTATGGGCTGGTGGGAAAAGACAATTGCATGGGACTGTAACAATCAAATCGATTTGGATTGCATCATTTTATGGGTACGTTACATCGACAACCTATTTCTGATCTGGAACGGGACTGACCAACAGTTCAAAGAATACTTTTCCAGGTTGAACAACAATGAAATAGGATTACAATTCACATGCTCAACAAATAAAAAACATATTGACTTTCTTGATACTAAAATATATATATCGGAACGTAAAATAGAGTCAACTCTGTTCCGAAAAAAAAATCCACCAACAGTGTACTTCACGGCACCAGTTTCCACCCCAAAGCCCTGCTAAATAGTATACCATATGGTGAGCTCATACGACTGAAGAGAAATTGCTCTAAGGAAGATGATGCCGAAACTAAAATCAAGTAGAGCAAAAAAAAATTTAATCCAGAGGGTACCGACAACGTGTCTTAAACAATTGCAAGAAGAAAGCAGATAAGAAGACGAGAGCTGAAACCCTCATAGAGAAACCGAAAATATCTCAGGATAAAGATCCCCCAAGATTCATCACCACCTACAGCAAAGAGAGTGGTAAAATTGTGGAAAAAATGAGAAAATATTGGCACCTTATATCAGGGGACCCTGATATAGGAGAAATTGCTGGAAAACAACCTTCAATAACTTATAGAAAAAATACATCTTTACAAGATCTCCTGGTGAAAAGCCATTTTCAGATGAAACAAAAATCGGATTGGCTGACACAAAAACGAAAAGGATTTCAACCTTGTACAACCTGCAAGGCGTGCAAAATCGGAAAGAGCATGAAGAACATTGAAGAACCAGATAGGAAAATCATGCAGATTGAGCAATACATCACATGCACCTCGAAAAATGTAGTATACATGATAGAGTGCAGATGTGGAAAGAAATACATAGGCAGCACCACTTGTATGCTGAAAAAAAGAATTATTGAACATATCCGTGCTGTGAAGAACCTGAATATGTTATATGCAACTGCTAAACACATCAGCACATGCCAAAATGGAGATTGGAGAGCAATGACTTTCTATGGGATCAGAATGCTGCCAAAAATGGAAAGAGGGGGAGACTCCGTTCGTAAACTGCGCCAAATGGAATCACGCATCATCATCAGACTCAGAACCAAGAGCCCAAGAGGCATAAACTTTGGAGAGGAACTCAACATACATTTGGAATAAATGTGTGAATTAACTTTATAACTGAAATGGGTACTAACCCAACACAGAAACAATTTTGTCAACAAGGGTACTAAACCCATGAAACTGATAATTAATTGAAAACAACTCTGCCGATGGTAATGAACATTCGACGCTACACACTATATGTTAAAAAGTAAAGCGCACTAGTCTTTTCTTTTCTTTTAAATTTGTGTAAAATGTTCCAAACTACATTTCCCATAATGCCACTTAATGGCTAATATGGGCCAGTATAAATATGGAAACAGTAGAAGGACTTACTAACCGTGACCAAAGCCTTGTTTGGCTGAAACGTGCTGGTGGGGTGAAACGTTGGATTAAAGGCTTCCAAAGTACCCGGTTGTGCCGCCTCCTTTGTTCCTAATATATATATATATATTACCTACTGCCGGTCGCCAGTAGGTATATATAGTTAGGATTTTTTCTCTATGGGATTTTTGAAAATTCTATGTCTAATAACTTTGGCGCTTGTGGACGGAATTGGCTGAAATTTTCAGGAAAATGGCACATTTTGTTTCTGAGCAGCCCTTGAAAATTTGGGGGGGGGTTTGTCAAGGGGGGGCCCAGAAAAAAGGGGGGTCCCAAAACGTGTTTTTAACATTGAGTTTTCCATAGGGCGGTTGGCCTCACTTTTAGCCCGAACGGCTGAATGGATTTGCACGAAACTTGGCAAAATTGTAGGGACTGGTAGCCCGATGTGCCTTTGCTAGGTCTCAATATATGTGCTCCAGTGGATTTTGAGAAATTAACGTTCAAAAAAAGATATATATCTGTAACAGCGGACCGGGCAGCGCTCCGGTTCGCGGACTTTTCGCGGTACGGAGCTTTGTGAAGCGAAGCTGATTGGTTCTCCGGCGTCTGTGAACATTCCAAACAGTCCGTAGCGGCCGCCATCTTGTCTCTCGGTAGGATCGAGAGACAAGAGGAGGCCAAAGCGAAGGGGCAAATGACCATAAGGGGGCATAGTAGATCCTCGCTGACCCCCTAGGTTTGATGTGGAGGTTTTAAAAGGGCCCCGCGGGGCAAAAAAAAAAAATTATAATAATAATCGAACGGCTGAATGGATTTGCACGAAACTTGGTAAAATATTAGGGACTGGTAGCCCGATGTGCCTTTGCTAGGTCTCAATATATGTGCTCCAGTGGATTTTGAGAAATTAACGTTCAAAAAAAGATATATATCTGTAACAGCGCTCCGCTTCGCGTAACGGAGGTTTTACGAAGCTGATTGGTTCTCCGGCGTCTGTAAACATTGCAAACAGTCCGTAGCGGCCGCCATCTTGTCTCTCGGTAGGATCGAGAGACAAGAGGAGGCCAAAGCGAAGGGGCAAATGACCATAAGGGGGCATAGTAGATCCTCCTTGACCTCTTAGGTTTGATGTGGAGGTTTTAAAAGGGCCCCGCGGGGCAAAAAAAATAATAATAATAATAATCGAACGGCTGAATGGATTTGCACGAAACTTGGCAAAATTGTAGGGACTGGTAGCTCGATGTGCCTTTGCTAGGTCTCAATATATGTGCTTCAGTGGATTTTGAGAAATTAACGTTCAAAAACAAGATATATATCTGTAACAGCGCTCCGCTTCGCGGAGATAAAATTATATCTGTATTACCTAGCTGTTGCTAACACCAGTTAGCGACGGCTAGTAGGAGATAGCGACCATCTTGGGCCCCACTTTGCATGTGAGTGATATTTATCACTAATGACATGCAAAGTGGGCATGCCAAGATGTTAGCGACTGGAAACAGTCGCTAACATCGCTATCTCCTATTATCAACTTTTGGAAATATTCGCGATAAGCGCGAATATCTCCAAAAGCTAGCACCTGCCCTGAGCAGTTCTTAGCCATGTTATCCAATGGGAGGTGGATAACATGGCTAAGAGCATTAGCTCGGTAATGCATGAATATCGCTGAGTTTTCAGCGATATTAATGCATTGCGGTCGTTTTTTATCGTATTTGCGATAAACCTTGATAATAGCAAGGTTTATCTGCGATAATTTCTGACGATGCTTAGCGGTAAAAAAATCGTTGCTAAGCATCGTTAGGGATAAATATCGCTTAACTTTGGTAATATGCCCCAACGTCTGTTAACGTTCGATTCGAAGGAAATCAGGAAGTGTTGAAAAACATTGTCTGCGCCATCTTGCCTTTTTTCAAATGCCACACTTTTGTCGTGCACGGCAGTCATTTTAGATGCCTTGACCAGACCCACTCTGTGCACGCAGTCGATCCTTAGCATGGCTCCCCACCCTCGCAAGCATCTCCCCCAGGCAGTGGTCACCCCCGCTCTCTGTCTTATGCATGGGTAATAAACCACCCCCCATCTGCGCTGCTCTTCCCTGAGAATCACACCCTGTGCCCGCCCGACACCTCCCTTTCGCCCTATTCACTACCGCACCCTCTGACACTCCTTTTCCTCTGTGTCCGATTGTCCAGGCCGGTCCTAGGGTATCAGCTAGCCCTGCAGATGTAGTTTATGGCCCAAGCTGTAAAGAATCACCCCTCTTCAAAGGAGTTATAGTAGATCAAGGCCCACACTCGATGAGATCCGTCACAGCAGACGCGTTCCTATTATCTGAAAACCATCCTGTATTGTGATTGGGGAGGGGACCGAGCCTGAAGCGGAAGATTCATGGGATGACTCTTTGTACATCAAAGTTTTTACAATTATGTGTCACATTAAAAATATATAGCACTCCAACAAAGAAGTAAGATTATAAAACTTTAATAACTTATAAATATATACAAGAAAACAAAAACAGTAATAACATATAAACATTTTTAGGGAAAAACAACGAAGTAGCGGTCGGCTGTGCGAATAGTCCCAACGCAGCACAACGTCCAGATTTCTGGCGTGGGGCGTCGCGGGGGGTGGGTCATCAGTAGCAAACTGTTGTGCGAATAGTTCCAAGGCAGCAGAACGATGGCACCAAGGTGATGTCCAGTAAGTTGCCGCACTGGTTTTGGTATCCTACAATGCTGCTCCGAATAACGGCGTGGGGCGCCCCGGGGGAGGCGGCGTGAACGGGCCTCTCCAGGTGGAGTCTCGTCTGTTGTAGTGGGGCGCCCCTTTACCGTTTCAGTTGCCATTCCGTCCGCTTTTGGTCCACTGTGTCAAAAGCCGCAATTCAGCTGAGTTGCGCCCACTCTTGCGGTGCAGCGATAGGCGGCTGTCACAGGACTCTCAAAATGGCGGCAGGCTGTTTCCTTTTTGGGCCTGGTCCACTGAAATGGCCCTGGGACACCTTGGAAATCGGACGCTTGTCTGCTAGGTCTTGGACCCCATTCTCGAAAGCGTCCCCTCCGCCTTGAGGATTCATCAAAAGTTTTGGGGGCCCCCGACTCCTGTAGGCTTCTGGTGGGGAGCGGCTGCCATGATTGCTCGCGGAATGACCACGACGGAGCCACGAGATGGTGGTGCTCTCATGCTGACGCCAGCTTCAGTCTGAAACATCCAGAAACAAGGTGGGGCTTTCATCGTTTGGGAAAAAAAAAAAGTTTTCATCCAATGAAAAGTGTTGTTTTTAGGTCATATGATCAAGCCTTCCATCATTAGGAAACCAAAAGTAAAATGAACCAATGAAAAGTTTAATAAACAAGTCACATGACCTGTTATGCGGCATAGGGTATAAAATGCGAAGAAAATACGTTGGCACGTGAGGCGGCGTCAGTAGCGGACCGATGTGCGAATAGGCCGAAGGCAACACAACGCGCCAAGATCCGGATGGCACCGAGGTGGTGTCCAGCAAGTTGCAGCACCGGTGTGGCCATCCTACAATGCTGAAAGTCGGCGTGGGGCGCCCCGTTGGCCTGTGAGTTTGCGTCAGTAGCGGACCGATGTGCGAATAGGCCGAAGGCAGCACAACGCGCCAAGATCCGGATGGCACCGAGGTGGTGTCTAGTAAGTTGCCGCACTGGTGTGGCCATCCTACAATGTTGAAAGTCGGCGTGGGGCGCCCCGTTGGCCTGTGAGATGGCGTCAGTAGCGGACCGATGTGCGAATGGGGCCAAAGGCAGCGCAACAATATTTTCTGACTAGAAGACACCACAAGGCGCTGAGATGCCAAGATTCGGATGGCACCGAGGTGGTGTCTAGCAAGTTGTGGTACTGGTGTGGCCATCCTACAATGGTAAAAGTCGGCGTGGGGCGCCCCGTTGGCCTGTGAGATGGCGTCAGTAGCGGACCGATGTGCGAATGGGGCCAAAGGCAGCGCAACAATATTTTCTGTATGGAAGATACCACTAGGCGTTGAGATGCCAAGATCCGGATGGCACCGAGGTGATGTCTAGCAAGTTGCTGTACTGGTGTGGTCATCCTACAATGCTGAAACTCGGCGCGGGGCGCCCCATTAGCCTGTGAGATGGCGTCAGTAGCGGACCGATGTGTGAATAGGCCGGAACCAGCACAAGGCGCCAAGATCCGGATGTCACCGTGGTGGTTTCATAGTTGAGAGGCACTTCATCTGCAGTGGGGCGCCGAGATCCGGATGGCACCGAGGTGATGTCTAGCAAGTTGCTGTACTGGTGTGGTCATCCTACAATGCTGAAACTCGGCGTGGGGCGCCCCATTAGCCTGTGAGATGGCGTCAGTAGCGGACCGATGTGTGAATGGGGCAAAGGTAGCGCAAGAATATTTTCTGAATAGAAGACACCACAAGGCGCTGAGATGCCAAGATCCGGATGGCACCGAGGTGGTGTCTAGTAAGGTGCACTGGTGTGGCCATCCTACAATGCTGAAAGTCGGCGTGGGGCGCCCCGTTGGCCTGTGAGATGGCGGCAGTAGCGGACCGATGTGCGAATGGGGCCAAAGGCAGCGCAACAATATTTTTGGAATAGAAGAGACCACAAGGCGCTGAGATTCGGTTAGCACCGAGGTGGTGTCTAGCAAGCTATGCAGCTGAGTTGCGTGCGCACTTGCGGCGAATAGGTCGAAGGCAGCACAACAATTTTTTCTGAATAGAAGACACCACAAGGCGCTGAGATTCGGTTACCACCGAGGTGATGTCTAGCAAGTTGCCGCACTGGTGTGGCCATCCTACAATACTGCTCCGAATAACGGCGTGGGGTGCCCGAAGGGGGGGGGGGGGAGGCGGCGTGAACGGGCCTTCCTAGGTGGAGGCTCGTCTGCTGTAGTGGGGCGCCCCTTTACCGTTTCAGTTGCCATTCAGCTGAGTTTCGGCTGCTCTTGATGCTACAGCGACAGGCGGCTGCAACAGGACTCTCAAAATGGCGGCCTGTTCTTTGGATTTGGGCCTGGTCCACTAAAATGGCCCTGGGACACCTTAGAACTCGGACGCTCGATTTTTTTTTCCTTTCCTGTACATGCAAAAAAAGGTAAATGCCCGGTACGTTACACGCTTCATCTGCCACGATGAACTCTCCAGAGGAACCGAAAAAAAATATAGTTATGGTAACTATACCATGCATCGTCATATGGAGAGGTGGCACCAATTAATTATAGTGCTGCATAAAAGAGAGATTTGGAGGAGAACCCCTGACCTGCTAGTACATTCATCAAAGAAGTGGCACTGACAGCATCAGAGGCAAGGGAAACGGTCCCAAATATTTAGAAGAACTTTGGAAAGATTAAAATGACATGTTTAGATTGTGGCAAATTAATTTCATGTGGACAGATGAGTGTTACTCTAATAAATACAGCATATGAACATCATCATAGTCGATGGTTGGTAGAGACATTTTGACTATATCCTGGACCTGCCCGTCCTCGCCCAAAATGGCGCCGGAATAAATGGGACTCGTAACTCCTTGTTGTGTACTGGTTGCAGAACCTTGAAATCACGAGATACTTATGCAGTTTTGAAGCACATGGCGGGCGGGGACGAGAATTGATTGAATATTTCGACATCCCTATTGATATTAAGTTCTGATGTGTTATTGATTACTGTACTATTGAAAGTTCGAATTAACGTCACCCATGGTACTTGCCCGCAAATGTATATCTAGATAATTTTATTGTAACTGGCCCTGTCGTATTTTAATTATAAAATGTACGTCCACCGATTCCGTAACTGTTAGACACCTTAGTTCTTGCAACCTAATGGCCCGCCCGTTACGTTCCTCTACAGTGTAAATGTCTACTCATCATATACGATTACAGTTTGCTCCGTGGCCGGCCCACGTGGTTTTAGGCTCGTATTTGTATAATGAAATTTTCACAATAAAGGTTTTTAAAAGAAAACATGGTAGTAGTATATACATTGGTAAAGTTTTTAATAATAGTCACTGTTTCAGAATCATTAAAAGGCAAGTGAAATAAAGCAGACCAATTACATGAAGGGTAAAAGGTATAATACGAAGGAACGCAGTAAAGATAAATGGTCAAGGGCTGTTGTGTTTTCTACTCCTGCAACATAAAGTGATCGATAAGAATCTCATATTCAGGCGTATCGGCGACTAAGACAGCAGGTCGACCCTCTTTTGCTCAACGGCTCCGTCATGGGACGAAGAAACGCTCTTTTTCTCGAAAAAAGAATATATTTTACTTGCAGGACAGTTGTAAATTTTCCGGGAAAGTACATTAGCCTGGAACATTATAACATATATTTAAGAAAAAATAATGTTCGGAAGTAATAAAAAGCGTAATTTTTAGGTCATATGACCAAGCCTTTCATCATTAGAATAAGAAAAGTAAAATGAACCAATGAAAAGTTTTATTAACAAGTCACATGACTTGTTATGCTTACGTTACGCGCTGCGCGCCCCGGATGACTTCCGGATGCGCTAACGCGGCGCGTCATATGGCGCATTACGCGACAACGCAGGTCCAGAATATAGTCAAAATGTCTCCACCAACCAGCGGTCGGAACACAACCCCTTTCAGCAGGCTAAATAGTTCTGTTAAATGACAACAGAAGGGACAGGCAACAAGAACCATCAGTCAAAGAGGGGAGGGCTAGTTCTTCTCTACCGGGTTACATTGGGGCGCTACCGGAACTGATCGAACTGGTAGTCTACAGTGTTTCTGGATGTTTCAGACTGAAGCTGGGGTTAGCATGAGAGCAGCACCATTTCGTAGCTCCGTCGTGGCCATTCCGCAACCAATCATGGCAGCCGCTCTTTATCGT
Organism: Lissotriton helveticus; assembly: GCF_964261635.1. Classification (NCBI taxonomy): domain Eukaryota; kingdom Metazoa; phylum Chordata; class Amphibia; order Caudata; family Salamandridae; genus Lissotriton; species Lissotriton helveticus. Next base: position 999,263,994 of record NC_136067.1, read on the forward strand.
TATTTTGGGCGGGGTGGGTGGCGGAGCCGAGCTGTTTTGCAGCCATCATTGTGTGGAGTTCAGTTCATCTCACTAGTTTTGTATTTGTCATGAGGGGTTGTTCCTAATGTTTCTATTTTAGCGAGGTCAAAAAGAGATCCCATTAGTGGCCTACTGATTTTGCTCGATTCCTTTTCTTTTTTTTTTACACGATTTTTCGTTATCTGCAAAGACTAAACAGAGTATTGCGACTCTGTGTTTGTTTGTAAATAGAGAATGAACCAAAGAGAACCAATTCTAAAACAGTAAATACTTGGATAACAATCAATCAAATGGAGAGAGAAGCAGGCACGACGTATTACAACGGGGGCAAAGGCCTGCGTTAACTACCCTTCACTATGTGCAAAGAGAGAGTACTCCTAATAGAAATGAGGGGGGGGGGGCACCATTCAAAGCAGATCAGTGTGCATAAACACGAAAATGTTTTCACTTACCACGTACTTGACATTCGACAGCTTATGATATTTGCTATTAAAAAACCATTGAAATTCACTGAAAAAACCATAGGTTATAGACCATATATAGTTAGGAATTAGCATTTACAAAACCTTGAAAATTCACTGAAAAAACCATAGGTTATAGACCATATATAGTTAGGAATTAGCATTTAAAAAACCTTATTTTACTCACACAAAACCATTGAAATTCCATATATAGTTAGTTGCACTAACTATATATCGCGCACCCGCAATCCACTGCTGATGATGTCACATATTACATCATTCATGACATGGTCAGTGACATCACTGATGACATCACTGATGACATCTCAAATGACATCACTGATGCCATCACTGATGACATCTCAAATGACATCACTGATAACATCTCAAATGACATCACTGATGACATCTCAAATGACATCACTGATGACATCACTGATGACATCTCATTTGACATCAATGACCACATCACTGATGATATCATTCATGTGACAATACAATGCATCTCCTCACACTTTAATATAACCTCTGTTACACCCAGTGTTAAATACAGAGTATAATTTTTGAAACCATTGACACACCAATACTAGTTACTACATACGCACTCAGTGATTCCTATGTTTACACACACATTCACTCATTTACCCATACAATCATTCATACATACAATCACTCATCTTTACAACACTATCATATGCACTCATACACCTATACAGACTCTCACACTCTGTCACTCATCCATGGAGTTACTCACACACCTAGTCAGTCCTGTAAATAATCAATCACACTTCCATTTTCTAATCTATACAGTTAAACATAGAGCACCTTACATTTTGAAACATATACTAACACATACTTACTCTCTTATACAATCATTGATACAAGTACACATTGATCTGCACAGAGTCACACACCTCCCAGCCAGCCACACACACACTCAGTCTCCCATACAAATACTTGGGCAATCAATCAATAACCCATATAGTTACTCATATAGCTACTGACCAACACATGCAGCAGTTTACAGAACAACAGACATAATGATGCACAAATTAAGACAGTTTAGTCACTAACCCATGCACTCAGTGAGACACATTTAATCACTCACTCATACAGTCAGTCACGCACCTACTAAATCCTTCATCCAGACACTTCTACATCTACTCATTCTTCAATATGTAAAACATATTTAAACTTTTCAGAAACACACAGTCACTGGATGATGTCATCAGTGATGTCATTTGAGATGTCATCAGTGATGTCATCAGTGATGTCACTGACCATGTCATGAATGATGTAATATGTGACATCATCAGCAGTGGATTGCGGGTGCGCGATATATAGTTAGTGCAACTAACTATATATGGAATTTCAATGGTTTTGTGTGAGTAAAATAAGGTTTTATAAATGCTAATTCCTAACTATATATGGTCTATAACCTATGGTTTTTTCAGTGAATTTTCAAGGTTTTGTAAATGCTAATTCCTAACTATATATGGTCTATAACCTATGGTTTTTTCAGTGAATATATATATATATATATATATATGTATGTATGTATATATGTATATATATATTTACTGACAAAACCATAGGTTTCAGGCCTGATATAGTTATGAATTAGCATTTAAAAAACCTTTGACATTCACTCAAAAAACCATAGAGGCCTTAGATATTTAGGAATTAGCTTTTGAAAAACCTTTGAAATTCACTCAAAAAACTATAAGTTTTAGGGGGGTTATAGTTAGCTGGACATTTCACTCATACAAAACCATTGAAATTGCTCCTATATAGTTAGTTGTACTAACTATATTTCGCGCACCCGCAATCCACTGCTGATGATGTCACATATTAGATCATTCATGACATGGTCAGTGACATCACTGATGACATCTCAAATGACATCACTGATGACATCACTGATGCCATCATCCAGTGAATGTGGTTTGCTTCGTTATTTAAATATGCATTATATATATAGCAATTTGCATTGAAGAATGAGTGGATATATATAAATAAATATTTGGATGGAGGATTTAGTAGTAGTGTAATTGACTGTTTACTTGACCAATTTATAATGTCTCACTAAATACAGTGGATAGTGACTAAACTGTGTGAATATCTGTATCACTTTGTCAGTTGTTGTGTAAACTGATTCTACAGTTGGTTACTAGCTATGTGAAAGTCTATATAAGTTATTGATTAGTTAACTGAGTATTTGTTTGAGAGTGTGAAAGTGTGTGTGGTTCGGTGGGGGGTGTGTGACTGTCCAAAGATGTGTGAATAGTTGATTCAGTAGATATATGAAGTTAAAACTACATGTTCTAACAGTTTGGGTGACTGAATCTCTTTATGGGTGTGGTGATGAGCAAATATATTTCTTAATGGTACATGTCCAACAAACTAGAAAAATAAAAGGCAGTGTATGTGTCAATTGTTGTATATAAATAAGTATACATAAGACTCAATGATTGTGTGAGTGACTGTATGGATAACTGTATACTTGTAATAATGATTTTATAATTCACTAAGTATGACTTACTATCTAAACGAATAGATGAAGTGGTGTTTGTATAAGTGTTCTGCTAGGTAAATATGTAAGTATGATCCATTGTTTGCATAAGTGAGTAGGATGACTTCATATGTGAATAGGATGTGTGCTGTTGTTTAATGTCGATATAGGTGTATATTTTTGATAGTGTTCTATTGTTCAGTGACAGCATGTATGAGTGAATCTACAGGTAAGTGATTAGATCTGTGTATACATCTATGAATCACTGAGTGGATTTTTAGATACTTGTATTGCTGTGACAATGGATTTAAATATGATACTCTGTATTTTACATAGAGTGATGAAAAATTTTAATAGTGTACGAAAAGGTGTATGTGATTGTCACGTGGATGATGTAATCAGTGATGTCATCAGTGATGTCATTTGAGACGTCATCAGTGATGTCACTGACCATGTCATGAATGATCTAATATGTGACATCATCAGCAGTGGATTGCGGGTGCGCGAAATATAGTTAGTACAACTAACTATATAGGAGCAATTTCAATGGTTTTGTATGAGTGAAATGTCCAGCTAACTATAACACCCCTAAAACTTATAGTTTTTTGAGTGAATTTCAAAGGTTTTTTAAAAGCTAATTCCTAACTAAATAAGGCCTGAAACCTATGATTTTTTCAGTGAATTTCAAAGGTTTTTTAAATGCTAATTCCTAACTATATAAGGCCTGAAAACGATGGTTTTTTCAGTGAATTTGCAAGGTTTTTTAAATGCTAATTCCTAACTATATAAGGCCTGAAACCTATGGTTTTTTCAGTGAATTTGCAAGGTTTTTTAAATGCTAATTCCTAACTATATAAGGCCTGAAACCTATGGTTTTTTCAGTGAATTTGCAAGGTTTTTTAAATGCTAATTCCTAACTATATAAGGCCTGAAACCTATGGTTTTTTAAGTGAATTTGCAAGGTTTTTTAAATGCTAATTCCTAACTATATAAGGCCTGAAACCTATGGTTTTTTCATTGAATTTCGAAGGTTTTTTAAATGACAATTTTTAAAAGTATTAATTGTTATTTTTTTTATACTGATTTACTACATTTTTGCAGGCAGGTGTTCAAAGGGCATGCCCCCTTTTTACAACGTTCTGCAGCGCAACCCCTGGTGCGTTTGCAGAGGAGGAACTAATTCCCCTTGCATACTGGGGGTCCCTGGGGGGCAACTAGCCCACCAGGAGCCTCCAGTATAAGCCAGGGAGCTGCATTACAGAGAGATGTAATGAGGCCACACCCTTTTTTACACCTCTCTGCAACGCAGCCCCTGGGCGTGTTTGCAGAGGGGGAACTAATTCCCCTTGCATACTGCGGGTCCCTGGGGGCCAACTAGCCCACCTGGAACCTGCAGTATGCGCCAGGGGGCTGTATTGCAGAGAGGTGTAATGAGGCCACACCCTTTTTTACACCTCTCTGCAGCGCAACCCCTGGCGTGTTTGCAGAATAGGAACTAATTCCCGTTGCATACTGGGGGTCCCTGGGGGCCAAGTAGACCACCAGGAGCCTCCAATATGCGCCAAGGGGCTGCGTTGCTTTGCCCCGGGGGCGGAGGTCCCCGGGGCAGTGTGGGGGTGATTGTGGCCCCCCACACTTCTTTATCACTATGCCGCCGCGATTTGGTCCCCCCGGGGGGTAATTTTTAAAAAAACAGACCAGGTTTTTGTAAAACAAAATGTGGGCCTTTTTTGTCCTTGTGGGACCACCTGGGCAGGCCGAGGGGGTCAGGGTGTATCTACCCTGCCCCCTTTTTGTGTTCCTCACGTTTGTTTTTCTGATTTCTTGTGCCTCGGTCTATCTACACGCACACATATACACATATATATATATGCATATATATGCATTTATATATATGTATGTGTATTACCTACTGGCGGTCGCCAGTAGGTATATATAGTTAGGATTTTTTCCCTATGGGATTTTTGAAAATTCTATGTCTAATAACTTTGGCGTTTGTGGACGGAATTGGCTGAAATTTTCTGGAAAATGGAACATTTTGTTTCTGAGCAGCCTCTGAAAATTTGGGGGGGGGGGGGTTCGTCCAGGGGGGCCGAGAAAAAAGGGGGGGTCCCAAAACATGTTTTTAACATTGAGTTTTCCATAGGGCGGTTGGCCTCACTTTTAGCCCGAACGGCTGAATGGATTTGCACGAAACTTGGCAAAATTGTAGGGACTGGTAGCCCGATGTGCCTTTTGTAGGTCTCAATATATGTGCTCCAGTGGATTTTGAGAAATTAACGTTTAAAAAAAGATATATATCTGTAACAGCGGACCGGGCAGCGCTCCAGTTCGCGTACTTTTCGCGTAACGGAACTTCGCGTAGCGAAGCTGATTGGCTCTCCGGTGTCTGTCAACATTCTAAACAGTCCGGAGCGGCCGCCATCTTGTCTCTCGGGAGGATTGAGAGACAAGAGGAGGCCAAAACAAAGGTGGAAATAACCATAAGGGGGCATAGTAGATCCTCCCTGATCCCCTAGGTTTAATGTGGAGGCTTTAAAAGGGCCCCGCGGGGCAAAAAAAAAAATATTTTTTTTTTTGTTTTTTTTCGTGGTTAGCGCCCGGTCCGCGAACCGGGAAGCGTTCTAGGCAGCGTACTATAATGAAAAATGAATGATAGACTTTTCAAATACTGTATGTTAATTGATTGTTGGTTTTGTTGATTATTTTTTAATTTTTTTATTTTTTAAGCAATTATTTATTATTGTGATTGTGTTTCAACATTTAATAACATTTCTAACATTTCACTAGTTTATGAATTACATATAAAAATGATTAAAGACTCAAATAATTTTTTAATATTACATATAATTTTATTTTTCGGATTGTTTTTCAAAATTTAATAGAATGTCTAACATTTGACTGTCAGATATGTCCTCTTGTTGAGTGAACATAACTTCCCACATTTGACCGTCATCATAATGAAGTAAATGATCCACAGATTCTACACATTGAACTAATTCATGGTCCCGTGATTCATCCATGAAATCTGAGTCATCATTGTCCTCAATATCTTTTTCTGTGTTGTTCTCCAGAACAATTTCGAAGGAAATATTCTGCTCTCCTTCCATTTTCTTGCTGTAATTTGCATAAAAAATAAATATATCAGTAGAGATAGGGCACTGTTGGGTTTAAGTTCAGACAGGTACTTGTGAGTTTATAACAGAGAAGTAATCTATGGGCACTGTATGGTTTCAGGCGTGAAGTAGTACTATTAAAAAGTGCCTGTGAAGAAGCCTAAGTAAATTCATAATTATACCACAGAAACCTAAATCAATTCATAATTATAATAAAGAAGCCTTTCTCAATGTCTAACTCTTACAGAGGGATAGTATATAACTATCTGAAAATGTTTTCAAATTTATAAAATAATATCTCACCTTCTAAAAAGAAGTTTAAGTTGTGAGTGAAAATGATCTTGCAATGTAATTCAGGAAGTAGTAGTCAAAATGGCTGTGTTTCTCTCTCTTTCTTTATATATATTCAGGTACATAACCAATCAAATGTCAGGTAAAAAAAGTAGAAAATGAAAGTAACATTTTCATTGGTTGTCAATTCCAACACTTCAGATGTGTTTTGAGAAGTAATTTACCTCAGGGTATTTAGAGAGGTCTACAGGTTAAATGGTTAAATGGAATTCCAATCAAATTTGTGAAAATGTTAGGGATTGGTATGTAGTATGAGCTAATCTATATTTGGTGAAATTGTCTCCAGTAGATTTTCTGTGAACTACTTTCCCACCTTTTTTGATGGTGCGCTTCCCAGGGAGCGACCCGGTACGCGAACTGTTGAGCGCCCCGGTTCGCGAACCTTAAGCGTTACGGGAGTCCACCATTTTGTGTTTCGGTCGAATTAAGATACAAGATGGAGGGCAAATAATGTTCAGAATGGGTAGAAGGGGGCACGGTAGAGTTATCTTGACCCCCTAGGTTTTGTGAGGGTGGCTGAGGAGGCTTATATGTGCGAAAAAAAACCATTTTTAAAAAAAATTTCGCGAGGTTAGCTCCCGGTTCGCGTACCGGGTAGCGCCCAAGGGAGCGTACTTTGTTGAAAATTAGTGAAAAATATTAGAGTAAAATAATAATTGTGAGTGATTAGATGTAGGGTAGCTCTGAGAAGAGCTTTTGGGTTTATGGTACATTTAGGTACTTATAAGTAGGTACCAATGCACATTTTTAAATTCAGAGTGAAAATTCTGTTGCCCTCATCTGAGAAGTGAACTCCATCTCCTCTGTAGATATCTTGCATGTAGTAACGCAAGTTATTGTTGTACAGGGAGCCCATTCCATGGTCTCTCATGTAAGCTGAAACAGATTTGTGGTTTGACCACCTCCATTTCTGTCTTTGGCATATATTTGAATATACCAAGGCAGTCTGAGGAAAAAGTGCCATTAATTGCTCAAAGGTGTCCTTTAAAAGCATTTCCAGACCTACACCAGTCAAAGTGCCCAAGTCATTACCTCCACAGTGCACAATTAACAGGTCAGGTTTGGGCAAATGCATAAAGGTTTTCACCAATGGTATCAATTGGTGACATTTTAATCCTCTGTGGCCAAACCACTTAATTTCCACATCTTGTAAATTGAGGTTAGGTAATTTCCTGTTTTCAACGTACCTTTGAGCCCAGTGAATATAACTATGTCCAACAATCCAGACAGAAAACATGGTGAGAGAAGGTTCTCCTGCAGTCAGATGAAGTGTGGCAATGAAATGGCAGTTGAAAAAATGAGAGTTTAAAATGAAAAAAACTGTGGAGTTTCTGTGTTCATGAAGCAGTAACAGTGATTGGTGGATTTTGATTGCTGAAAACAGAAAGTTAGGGTGCACGGATGTGTTCTTTGAAAGATGTATTTTGAGTGGTCAATAAAAAATCATTAAATGAAAGAATGCACTGGATATGCAGGTGCACTGAGAGTTCAGAGTTCAATTGCAACATTGTTGTGTGAACTTGCAAACAACAGAGGCCTTCCAAGAGGTGGTTGCCATGCAGAAAAGGCATGAAATGGCAGAGGGGGGAAGGGTTTTCATTTGAAAAAAAGTGAGGGAAGAGTTTTGATTGGGTGACATGAGAGATATGTGTGAAGAATTACAGCATTTCTGTGCTTTTGATAGCTGCAGACTCTGGAGTGCATACCTTTTGCTCTGCTGAAGACAAATTGGTGTGTTTCTGAGACTGTTTTCAAACTCAAAGTATTTGCTAAGGTGAGAAAATATTTCTTTAATTTAGATAGAGAATAGTGTGCTTTAAGGAGAAAATTATGAATTATGTGGCGCAAATTGCTTGTAAATATGCTCCCACCTGTGCATGGAAAATTTAGATTTTGAATGTTTGTGTTACATAGCCATGTTAAAAGTGACCCAACCATGCAGGAAAGGCAATCAAAAAACGCTTTTATGTGTCTTAAGGACATTTTAAGTAATTTTCCCATGTGCAGTGTTTTGAAATTATGAATTGAAAATCGTTTTTGAGGTAAAGGAATTGTTTTTAAATTTATGACAAGGACATAATGGTGTATGCTTCTTTATAAGGCAATTGACTGTCCCTGATGTTATTTTTCCCATTTTAATGTAAGACTTTTCTCTGTGGCGCAAATTGCTTGTAAATATGCTCCCACCTGTGCATGGTAAATTTAGATTTTAAATGTTTGTGTTACATAGCCATGTTAAAAGTGACCCAACCATGCTGGAAAGGCAATCAAAAAACGCTTTCATGTGTCTTAATGACATTTTAAGTCATTTTCCCATGTGCAGTGTTTTGAAATTATGATTTGAAAATCGTTTTTGGGGAAAAGGAATTGTTTTTAAATTCATGACAAGGACATAATGGTGTATGCTTCTTTATAAGGCAATTGACTGTCCCTGATGTTATTTTTCTCATTTTAGTGTAAGACCTTTCTCTGTGGCGCAAATTGCTTGTAAATATGCTCCCACATGTGCATGGAAAATTTAGATTTTGAATGTTTGTGTTACATAGCCATGTTAAAAGTGACCCAACCATGCAGGAAAGGCAATCAAAAAACGCTTTTATGTGTCTTAAGGACATTTTAAGTAATTTTCCCATGTGTAGTGTTTTGAAATTATGATTTGAAAATCGTTTTTGAGGTAAAGGAATGTTGTTAAAATTTATGTGCGCCATATGCCCCCAAATTTCTTTTTCAGGGGTGCAGCAGGGTGTTATTGAGACACCCCTGCAGCTTTGGAAAAATTCCTAATTTGTGATGAGCAAATTGTTAATCGCAAATTGCACCTTCATTTATATGAGCCTCCTAGCCCAAGGAAATGAATGGGTAATTTGCAATTAGCAATTTTCTCATCGCAAATTTGGAATGGTAAAGAATCGCTATTTATTCCTTAAAATTCGCTTTTTTGGAAATGCAAAATAGTTATATGATACATATGGCGGTTGATGTCTAACAAGATAAGAAGCTTAGGGATACATTTATGATGACTGGCGCAATGAAGTAGAAATCACTTACTTCATTGGTAGAGCTTTACATGTATTATCTCCTCTGTATTCTTCATCAAGCGTAACTTTAATCTGCAATCCTGAGTAGGCCTCACTTTAAACAAACCTCTGGATAGGCCACATCTTATTGTTATCCTGAATTAATCATTTAAAATGCTAGGGACAGATTTATGATAGGTGTATGCCTCTTTTGCGCCACTTAGAAAACATTGTCCATGGGGAAATGACTTAAAATGTCCTTAAGACACATGAATGTGTTTTTTTAAAACGTTTGCAATTTTTTTGGGTCACTTTTAACATGGCTATGTGACTCAAACAGTCAAAATCTAAATTCGCCATGCACAGGTGGGAGCATATTTACAAGGAATGTGCTCCATGGGGAAAGGTCTTATAATGTAATATGGGAAAAATGACATCAGAGACACTGAAATGCCTTATAGAGAAGCATACACCATTATGTCCTTGTCATAAATTTGCAAACCATTACTTTTCCCTAAAAACGATTTTCAAATCATAATTTGAAAACACTGCACATGTGGAAATGACTTAAAATGTCCTTAATTCAAAATTTGCGATTCCTTAAATGCAATGTATCAAACAAAAAATATGTAAAAAATGATATTAAGGATTTGGAAACTACCACCAACTTCTAGTTTGTGGTAATTTGCGAATTCTTTTCAAAAAGCATTTTTTTCCAAAAAACAAAAGGTCCCATATGACGCCCATACATGCCCTTAGGGCATGTAGGTGTGCCATATGCCCCCAAATTTATTTTTCAGGGGTGCAGCAGGGTGTTCTTGAGATACCCCTGCACGCTTGAAAAAAATCCTATTTTGTGATGAGCTAATTGCTAATCGCAAATTGCAACCTTCATTCCTATGAGCCTCCTAGCCCATGGAAATGAATGGGTAATTTGCAATTAGCAATTTGCTCATTGCAAATTAGGAATAGTAAAGAATTGCTATTTATTCCTTAAAATTTGCTATTTAGGAAATGCAAAATAGTTTGATGGTACATATGGTGGTTCATCTGTAACAAGATAAGAAGCTTAGGGATACATTTATGATGACTGGCGCAATAAAGTGGACATTACATACTTCATTGGTAGGCCTTTACATGTATTATCTCCTCTGTATTCTTCATCAAGCGTAACTTTAATCTGCAATCCTGAGTAGGCCTCAACTTAAACAAACCTTTGGATAGGCCACACCTTATTGTCATCCTGGATTAATCATTTAAAATGGTAGGGACAGATTTATGATAGGTGTATGCCTCTTTTGTGCCACTGTGCGTCACTTTTATGATGCAACGGCGGTGCTAATTTGCAATTAGCAATTTGCTCATTGCAAATTATGAATGGTAAAGAATTGCTATTTATTCCTTAAAATTTGCTATTTAGGAAATGCAAAATAGTTTGATGGTACATATGGTGGTTCATCTGTAACAAGATAAGAAGCTTAGGGATACATTTATGATGACTGGCGCAATAAAGTGCACATTACTTACTTCATTGGTAGGCCTTTACATGTATTATCTCCTCTGTATTCTTCATCAAGCGTAACTTTAATCTGCAATCCTGAGTAGGCCTCACCTTAAACAAACCTCTGGATAGGCCACACTTTATCGTCATCCTGGATTAATCATTTAAAATGCTAGGGACAGATTTATGATAGGTGTATGCCTCTTTTGTGCCACTGTGCGTCACTTTTATGATGCAGCGGTGGTGCAAAAGATTTGCTATGAGGCGACAACATTACAAATTGATGCATTTAGGCAGATATGTCATGGTGTAAAAAAAACGTACCACATGAAACCGATGCAGCAGTGATGCAAAAGATGCACCATGTCGTAAGACAGGCCTCACTTGGGGCCATATGTATCAAGCTAATTAGCATTCGCAAAGATCAAAATTCTACGAATTTTGGCCTTTGCGAATGTTAATTAGACAAATGGTATGTATCAAACAAGTTTGATGCAAAATAAGGAGTAGCAAAATTTGCTATTCCTTATTTTGCAATTGCACTGAAGGATTTGCAAATTTTGTGACTACTTAAATGCAATGTATCAAACAAAAAATATGTAAAAAATGACATTAAGGATTTGGAAACTATTGTGGTAAATTGGTGGTAATTTGTGAATTCTTTTCAAAAAGCTTTTTTTAAAAAAAACAAAAGGTCCCATATGACGCCAACACATGCCCTTAGGGCATGTATGTGTGCCATATGCCCCCAAATTTCTTTTTCAGGGGTGCAGCAGGGTGTTCTTGAGACACCCCTGCACCCTTGGAAAAATTCCTAATTTGTGATGAGCAAATTGCTAATCGCAAATTAATCCTACATTCCTATGAGCCTCCTAGCCCATGGAAATGAATGGGTAACTTGCAATTAGCAATTTGCTCATCGCAAATTAGGAATGGTAAAGAATCGCTATTTATTCCTTAAAATTCGCTATTTAGGAAATGCAAAATATTTTGATGATACATATGGCAGTTCATCTCTAACAAGATAAGAAGCTTAGGGATAGATTTATGATGACTGGCGCATCACCAGGGATGTGCCAGTCATCTTGCGCCGCTGTTCCGCCACCCATGGTGTGCTGCATTTACAATGCGGCGCAGCATGGGGCAAAAACGGCACAGATGCTTGACGCATCTGTGCCGTTAAGGTGGCGCATTGCTGGAGTTGTATCGCAAGTGCGATGCAGCTCCAGCAAGGCTCAGGGGTGCACCATCTCCACAATGTTGCGTCAAGACCTATGCCTGCTTCAAGCAGGCGCAGGGTTTTGACGCAGGTTTCTCCTATCTGATTGTAAATGCGGCACACCATGGGTGGCAGAGCAGTGGTGCACGTTAACTGGTGCATGCCTGGGGATGTGCCATTTAACATAAATCTGCCCCTTTACATTTAAGTATGTGCAGGGGACACAGAGTCGGTGAGGCTTATCCAAGGTTAAGAAGAGATGAGTCCTGTTCAGTGAAAAATTAGACATAGGCTTCACCTGCTCAGCATCGCTGGACATGGCTAAATAATAGCTGCAAAATGTTACTCTTGTTAAACAATTTTACTATTATAATCTGTGAGATTTGTCTCTTACTCTGCAACATCTCATTGTTGTTATCTTTCTTTAAAGATAAAGACAACCTCAACATGAGCGACAATCTGCAATCAGTTGATTTTGACCTCATCATTGAACTTGTAATTGAAACATCAGTGGATGTTGATCCCTTGGATGATTTAAATCCTGAGGATGAAGAAGAGCGTGATGAGGATGCAGATTTGTCCGAATTATATGATATAGGATGGGAAGCTGACCTGCTTGAGCCTTTGGAAATATAAACATTTATTTTTAAAATTTATAATTAATAAAAAGTAAAAAGGTAAACCGTTTAATTTAAAAATAAAGACACCTTCAAAAGCAGGTTATGTGTAGTGTCTTCAATAAAATATTAAAATATGCTCATAAAATTAGATCAGATTCACATATAAAATAGCATAGGTAACATAAATATAAATGTCATTTCTTTTCTGGTATTTCTGTATTGTAAATTTGCCAACGACTAAAAAATCTTCTAATTAAAATGTCAAGTAGTGTGTTAAGTTTTTGATCACTGTTACTGATTTACTGTTTGGTAATAATGGTTAATAACATTATTTATTATATTTTTCCACAGATTCAACTGCAGATCATTTCAAGATTTCACCATGCCTACAATAGAAAGACAGATAAAGGCTGCAAAACGTCAAAGACAGCAGGTGAAAAAAAATACGCAGCAGTCCTCTAACAAAAAGATTTGTCAAGTCACGAAGAAAGCACCGGGTAAGAGCACAAAACAATTTATAAGAAATATGTGTAGTAAAAAAAATATTACTACAGAAAATGTTTCAGTCCATAAAACGAGAAGGAAATCAAATGGAAAGGAAAGGCCAATGAAAAATGTTACTGCTAGAGCAAGAGATAACTCTGTGCATGATAGTAGAAGGAAACAACAGTTTAGGGAGATTCGTAAACGAATGTTCCGGAACAGGATAATTGGCAATTTGTTAAAAAATATTAAGAAAGGTCAACAGAAACTGGTTTTTTATAAGACAAAAAAAAAAGTTGAGAAAGTTATTGATCAGGCATTTGAAATTAAACGTAAGTTATTTATTTTGATAATCAATAGAATTAGGAAGCTAAACAAGGCAATTTTTGATTTCAAAAGAAATAGTAGATGGAAGAGAATAGTTAATCGTAGTAATTTTTGTGAAGTTTTTTCTGGAGAATGGATGCATAGTTCAAGCTGTGAGGCATTTTTTAATGAGGAGAGTTATTTCCAGGATAATGATTTGGTGCATGCAGTTGACACCAGTGGTCGTGCTTATGAAGTGAAAGATGGTTGTCCAGTTGAAAAAGAAAAACTTGTGACAACAGAGGCAGAAGAGGTGTTAGGTAATGAGGTTTTAGGAAGACGTGCTAAGGGTCCTGTGTACACCTGGAAGTGTAGTAGTATTTGCAGTGTGCGACAGGATTCCATCAATTTGCTTTGTGATTTTGTACGGTCATTTAATAAGAAAAGTTTGAAGCAGAAAATGATGTTGTTGCAAGAATTAGATCCTTGCAGAGTAAGAGAAGTGACAGGTTTGCATGGACATTCACTGGCTTGTCTTTCCAGGAGAGTATGCCAGAGTGTTTTTCATCATTTCAGGATGCTAGCAGTGCATCATAACAAAGTGAGGAAATTAGTTAGAATGTTGTATTATGCTAAGAGTCCAGCAATTATGCTTAAACAATTATGCGCTGCTCTTTTGCATGGTTCTGAAATAGATGTGAAGAATATATGTGAAGAAATTGAGTTTTGTTACTTTGGAAGTAAAGAGGAGAATGTTGAAATTGAGCAAGAAGAAGAGGGTCATGTGGAAGATAGTGTACAGGTTTCCAGTACAGATCATTTCCAGAGGGAAATTGCGACGTTTGAGGTGAAATCAAGTGAGAGGCCTAATTTCACTTGTGTGTGTTGTCGATGCACTTATTATAAGAATCAGACTAAGTTAGTGGATTTATATGCAAAAAGTGAAAGGGAAAATAATAGTGAATGGAAGGATTTTGCAACATACTTGATGGTAGAAAATTGTTTTGATTTGGGATTGGATCAACGTGTGTTTACTTATTGTTCTTGCAAATTAAATCAAAACCAGATGCCTGCTAGAGCAGTTCATAATAATCTGGAATTGGTTGAGATTCCTTCTGAATTGAAGGATTTAAATACTTATGAATCTATTTTGATTCAAAGTATCCATCCCTTTCAGGCTATTGTAAGAATGGAGCCAAAGACAGGGAAATTGCCTCCATCAGATTTACAGAGAGGATTAAAGGGAAGAGTTGTTTATTTGCCTCTAGATTTGAAGAAAAACATTAACACAATTGGAGTAGAAAAAGTGGAAGAGGAACCTCTGGTTATCTTAGTTAATGGGGTTCCGACAAAGAATAAGAAAATATGGCAAGATTTAGTAGATGTTAGGAAAGTTAAAAAGGCAACATTGTATTTGAAAAAAAAAAATAAATACTATAAGAATGTATATGTTGCAGAAGAGGAAGTAAGTGAGGAAGAGGATAGCGATTTGTGTGCTGGTCAAATTGAGAAAGTAGAACCCTCTACTAGTGAAGAAATATATGAACATTATAGTGTTCATCCTTTGCATTCCAAGGAAGTCATGGGGAATGCTATTGAGTTGTTTCAAATGAAACAAGCCAAAGGGAGTCCCATTAGTGTTTGGGAGGAAAGTTTGGAAGCTCGGTGTTTCCCACAGCTTTTTCCAACAGGTCAGGGAGGAAGATATGATGAGCGACCTCATCAAATTCCTGCTTCTGAATACCGGACTTTGCGATTGTATGCAGGAGATGCTAGGTTTCGACAATGCATTCCTTATTTGTTTCATCTCCTGTTTGAAAGCGATCTGTCTGGACTGTCATATGCAGTGAACCACATCTTGAAAAGTGGTATACACATGCAAAACATCTCGGCAAGTGACTTTATGGATAAAGTCAATGTCCAAGATAGTATTTTGGATTCTCACCTGATTAATCTCATGGCGTGTCAGCGTGGTACTAATGAGTACTGGTACCGTCGTCATGGTGATTTAAAATGTATGCTGAGGAACTTAGGTACTCCCACATGGTTCCTCACTCTGAGCTGTGCCGAGTATGGCTGGGAAGACTTACTTGAATTTCTACGAGAGGCAAATGCTAACGTAGATAACATCGAATTCAAGACACCCGGAGAACTGTGCTCTTTGGATCCAGTCAATGTATGTAGGTACTTCAATCATAGATTTGAAGCTATGATGTCTTTCATCATGAATAAGAAGAATCCACCTCTTGGAGAGGTGTTGGATTTCTTCTGGAGAAAAGAGTACCAAGCAAGAGGTGCTCCTCATATACATATGTTGCTGTGGATCAAGGATGCACCTAAATTTGGAACGGATCCAGAAGACTCAGTGATGAGTTTCATCCAACAGTATTCTACGTGTGCTGTTCCAAACGCAAAGGAGAAGAAAAGCCTAAGAGAAAAAGTTCTGCGTTTCCAAAGCCATCGATGTGGAAAGTACTGCCGTCGTAAATTCCGAAACAAAGACAAGTTCTACACTAAATGTCGTTTCGGCTTTCCACGACCGGTGATTTCTAAAGGAAGAGTAAACAGTTTGATGTCTTCGCTGCGACACAATGTCATGAAGAAATCACCTAAAAACACTTACAATTTGAAGAGGAACGAAGAGTCCAAGTACATCAACGACTACAACCCGGTGATTTTGTCCATGTGGAATGCTAACATGGATATACAGTTTGTGGCTGATAACTGTATGGCTGTGGCTCGGTATGTGACGTCTTACATCACCAAAAAAGAGAAGACAGAATTGAAGGATATGTGGGAGGACATTTCCCATGAAAAGAGCCTCAGCAAGAAGTTGTACAGTTTCAGTCTGAAGATGTTGTCGCATCGAGAAATCGGAGCGTACGAATGTTCTGACCGGTTGTCTTCAGCAAGTCTCTATGCCAAGTCCAGGAGTATCGTTTGGGCGAGTCTTGGTCTTGCTGCAACGCGTAATCGAGTTCTCAAACCTGTGCGGGAAATTGAGTATTTGGCGGAAAAGGAGCCAAACAGTACTGACATTTTGAAGACAAACATGTTGGATACATATTATCCAAATCGAAGCAGTCACCTCGAGAATGTTTGTCTGTATGAGGTTCTGCAAAATTACATATTCAAGAGGAACATCAAAGAAGATACTGAGAAAGGAGTGTATGCTGTAATAGGAAGTGAGGGATGTCTGGTCAAGCAAAGAAAATGCCACTTGGTAAACCATCGAAAATTGAGTGGCGAATCTCCTGAAAAAAAGGAGTTTTTCTATTTAGCACTTTTGCAACTTTTCAAGCCTTGGCGTGCAGAAGAGGAACTGCTTGGAGATTTCCTCTGTTACGAAGACTCTTTCAATGCCGCCAAGGAGACCATAGAATGTCCTGCTTTTCCCAAATATGTAGAAATGTTGAATGCGGAAATTGAGCAGGAAGCAACAATTGCAGCCGAGATTGCCAGAGACAGTTCTCAGGACAGTCAGAGTTCTGCTTCATTGAGTCAGGATCCACTAGGAGGACCTGTTATCGAAAATGAAGCTGCCACTGCTATGAATGAAGTGGAAAGAGCCATGGCACATGCTCAGGAGGATGCGGTTAACTTAGAAGAGTTGGAAAGACAACTCAACGTTGAGCAGAGGAAAATATATGACGAAGTTACCATGCAAATTGATCATGGATTAAGTCATGATAAGAAAGAGTGCTCATGTACGTCGTTGAAGCCTGTCCGACTGTACGTGAGTGGAGAAGCGGGAACTGGAAAAAGTTTCCTCATTAAAGCAATATCATGCTATTTGCAGGAAAGGACAGAGTCATCGCTGTCTTGTGTTGTCACTGCTCCAACTGGACTGGCAGCACATAATATTAAAGGGATTACTTTACATCGTTTACTGATGCTGCCAGTGGAGCATGACAACAAATTACAATATCACAAGCTATCTGGAGATGCTTGTTTTGAAGTTTCAAGAATCTTGAGGAAAATGAAACTTCTTATCATTGACGAAGTAAGCATGGTTTCCAATGTCATGCTTGCCTTTGTGCATTTGAGGATGCAAGAAGTTCTCAAAACAGAGTATGATGTGTTATTTGGTGGCAAACACATCATTGTTTTCGGAGATCTTTTGCAGCTGACACCAGTGAAAGGGCAACCTGTGTTCAAAATGCTCACGCATGAAGATACCAGGAAGTGCCTAGGCAGCATTGGCAACGTCAATATATGGTTAAACTTCAATTATGCTGAACTGCATGAAAATATGCGTCAGGCGAAGGATGAAGTTTACAAGACTATTCTACAAGATGTTAGAATTGGAAAAGTGACCGAGCATGGGAAAGAAGCTTTACATGCACGATTACTGTCAAATTTATATCCAGAACAAGATGTTGTGCCTGAGAATATTTTTCAGAAAATTACTGAGAAGAAATCTGGAATATGTTTGATGCCAACTCTTGCAGAATGTGCCAAATTTAACAACAAAATGTTGCATTTAGAAAAGCAAGAGATTGTGAAACTGGAAGCTATTGATAGAGTAGAGCATATGGGATCAACAATTATTTTGTCTGAGAATCTGAAAACAAAATTGGATTCATTAGAGAAGAGTATATCTAAAACTGCAGGTTTTGAAAAGACTCTGAATGTGTGCTTGAACTGCCGTATAATTTTAAGAAGGAATTTACATGTTGAAAGAGGTCTGGTAAATGGATCAATGGGTAATGTTGTTGATTTTGTGAAATACAGAAATAGAGATGGAATTGAATTTTTAAAAATTAAATTTGATGGCATTGAGGAAGTACAGCTAATTGGTTGTTGTTCTGCTAGATTTTTGCTTGTAAAAGACTTATATGTTCGCCGTAAGCAGTTTCCTGTTTGCTTGGCATATGCGGTGACAATCCATAAATCGCAAGGTTTAAGTGTAGACAGTGCATTGGTGAATATTGGCAGTTCTGTGTTCAAGGAGGGTATGGCATATGTGGCATTGTCACGAGTTAGAACTTTATCGGGATTGTACTTGATTGAGTGTGATGTCACAAACATTTGTGCGGATCTAGATTGTGTTAAGGAATACAATAGGTTAAGAAGAGAGTATGCGCCACATTTGCCTCAGTATCCTTTGTTTGAGAAACGTGTGGTAGGCCGGAAACGAAGAAATGAGAACAATACTGGGGAGGTTGTAGCAAAAAGACAAAAAGTCAATGAACCTAAAATTACAAGCAGAAACAAAAAGGATTCTGTTGAAGATGTTGTTGGTTTTCAGTTTGAAAACAGTTCTGGTGTCAACTGCTATGCTAATGTAGTGGTTAATGTTTTGTTTTCTCTAGAAAATGTAAAAGAAGAGATTGTGGTCAATTCTGATCAAAGATTTTGCAGTTTGTTAAATTCTGTGTTAGAGAAATGTAGCACTGATAGAAGAAACATAGAAAGTGTGTCTGAAATTCGAAATCTGTTAGACAGATGTTCAGGCCAAACACAATTCTCTCAAAATATTCAGCAAGATTGTCAGGAGTTTTTAATGTACATGCTTGATGTATTACATGCTGAAGGTGTAGATGTAGATCAGCTGTTTGGGCTTTCTTATCAATGGCAGCATGACTGCGAGAACTGTATGGTATCAAGTACTACTAGTGTAGACTCAGAAAGATTTATATATTTAACTTTGCCAGACAGTAAATCAGTCTCCTTTAATAAGCTAGTAAAAGCAGCTGATCACAACATGGAGTGTAGCCAATGTAAATCTGAAATGATGTCCACATTATTTATACGAACATATGGCCAGTACGTCATTTTAATGTTCCAACGATGTAGGCCTGATGGAACAAAATTGTCAATTTTAATTAAAAATTTTGTAGCTTCGCAGTTGTCAATATCAGGAAGGTATTTTGTAACTGCAGCAATTATATATCATGACGGCCCTTCAATAACATCAGGACATTACACAGCTTATTTAAAGTCTAGAAATGGCTGGTCATTCTGCAATGATTCTGTTTTAATTTTCAAAAAAAAATTGCCGTATGACCTTAAAAACTCTTACCTGGTGTTTTTAAAACCAAAATTTTAGGGAAATAATCTCGGGATGTGCTCTGTGGAATTTCAAGAAGTTCTAATGGCTCCTACACAATTTGGCCTTGAGGATAAGTGTAGTTCAGAGACATAACTTCTAACCATAGGACTGGACGTCATGGAGAAATATGTGCACTTTGAATGAGTTCAGAAAAACTGTTTCTTTTTATAAGCTAATTGAAGCAGCCAATCAAAACATGGAGTAGAGGGAATGTAAGTCTGCAATGCTGTCTACTGTTTTACATTGCTTTGTGATTAAAAGTGATGTAGAGAATTAAATAATTGTAGTAGTCATAGAGGTAGTGTAAGTCTGCTTCATAGTAAGCAGTATCAGTGTCATAGGAAATGTAGAACATGACTGAGCAAGAAGGGGAAGATATTACTATTCCAGGATTGTGAAAATGATCTTCAACATTTTAATTCTGAAAGTTGCGGAAATTCCAAATGACGGGATTGGCTTACAAGAAATCCAAGAGTTATAAATGGCTCTGACCAGATTTGGCCTTGAGGAAACTTGTGGTAGAGAGCAAGAAGTCATTTATTCGATGTAACGTGTTTTTAAAAACGATGGAGATTTTCTTTCAGAAAGTGGCGGGCTGAAAGTAATAACAGCACAAAAGAGTGTAAGCTGTTCATAGGACATCCTTGGACGTCATGGAAAGTAAGTTAACTTTAAGGAGTTCTGAATTCTGATTTCTGATGTTGTATGGGTTTTTTAAACACAATCATTTTGATTGTGTTTTTTTTTCCCCGCTGTTATATAATGAATACCTTTAAGTCACTGTTTTTAGTGAATTTTGATACATTCTGAGAACAGCAAAAATAAACCATTTAACATGTATAATTAATTCTGTACTGTTTGCATTTATGATGTACATGTAGAACTGTGTAGGAGGCATGGAGAAGGTGAGGCTTCTGTAAGTGTCAAAGGTGTTGCATACAGTGCTGCACTTCTGCGTATTCTTTCATATGCTAGACTACATCTGCACAATGAGATACCTAAGCAAAGGAAACGCAAGTGATGTGATTGAGAAATGAGCAAAATAAATTGCACGTATTTCAATTACATCACCTGTGTTTCCTATCATTACGAATCACATTGTGCAGATCAAGTTTAGGTCTGTCCAGGGAAACATAGGAGGTTTGTACTTTGTTGAAGAGTGCAGTGGACATGACTCACTTCATTGGTAGACTTTCACAGATATTATCTCCTCTGTACACTTCAACAAGTGTAAATCTCATCTTGAACTCTGAGTAGGCCTCACCTCAAACAAACCTCTGGATAGGAGACATGTTATTGGCATCCTGAAGCGACACTTTTCTGAAACAAGAGCAATGCAAAAGATGCACCATGTTTTAAGATAGGCCTCACTTCATCTGCATCAAGATACTGTTAGTTTAAAATGTATATCTTTAGGACTGTGTAGGGGGCCTGGAGAAGCAGAAGCTTCTGTCAGTGTCAAAGTTGTTGAAAAACTATTTGTCCTTCAATCTTTTCCCTTGTCTTTTGTAATTTTTAAATACA
This sequence comes from Lissotriton helveticus, assembly GCF_964261635.1. Classification (NCBI taxonomy): domain Eukaryota; kingdom Metazoa; phylum Chordata; class Amphibia; order Caudata; family Salamandridae; genus Lissotriton; species Lissotriton helveticus. Next base: position 999,285,180 of record NC_136067.1, read on the forward strand.
TGTTTTAATATTTTTCAAATGTTGGTTCTCTCTTTCTCAGATTGAAAGTATAAAAACAAAAAGTGAGTAATTTAACGGCAATTATAAGGTAAATATTTTGTACTCTTTTCGTTACATTTCTATCACATTCACCTACTATTAGTTCCACTGCTTCACTTCTTTAACCCTCAGTTTCCTGCCTTTGCTACTTTCCTCATTCCTTTCTCTATTACCTACTTACTCAACTCCTTCCACTCTTTTTCTCAGTCCCTCTCTTCTCATAGTTCCTCAGTCTTGTTCACTCACTCCGTCTCTATTACTCTTAGTGTCTGTGAATTACTTTCCCACCTTTTTTTTTGGACCGCTTCCCGGGAAGTGGCCCGGTTCGCAAACCAGCAGCGTTACGGGAGTCCACCATTTTGTGTTTCGGTCGAATCAAGATACAAGATGGAGGGCAAATAATGTTCAGAATGGGTAGAAGGGGGCACGGTAGATGTATCTTGACCCCCTTGGTTTTCTGAGGGTGGCTGAGGAGGACCATAGTTCTTCACTCTTGTTCACTCTCTCTGTTTCTATTAATGTCACTGTTTCTGACTGATCAAAAAATTTTTTTTTTAAAAAGAACAGTAACTATAAGGGAAGGAAACAGACAGTTATGTTAAAAGAAAGACAGCTATAGGGAGTAAACTAAGGATACTGTTACCCGCAATCCACTGCTGATGATGTTACTGACCATGTCATGAATGATGTAATATGTGACATCATCAGCAGTGGATTGTGGGTAACAGTATCTCTTGTTTACTCCCTAGAGCTGTCTTTCTTTTCACATAACTGTCTGTTTCCTTCCCTTATACTTACTGTCCTTTTTTTTAAAAAATAGTTTTTTTGGTTAGCTTCCGGTCCGCGTACCGGGTAGCGCTCCGGGGAGCGAACTAAGAGAAATAGAGGTTGGCAGAGTTCCAAATATTCTACCAATTTTTTTATAACGGGGAGGTAGTTCTGAAAAGAACTTTTTTTTTAATGTTTTTGTTGTTTTATATTTTTTTTAGTATTTTTTGAACATTTTTTTACTTTTTTTGTATTTTCTGAACGTTTTTATATATTTTTTGGTTTTTTTTGGGGGGGGGAAACAAAAACGATCCATTGTAAAGGGCTCAACAGGAGCAACAAAAAAAAAGAATTTATTTTTTGGGGCGTTTCGGACAAACATTAACATGATTCTGAATAGCTCTCATAATCAAAATGATGCTACTTTCCCTGTAGCAAATGAAATCGCCGCAGTGCACGCACACTTGCTTCACGTGCCCAAACAACATTTGAATGTTTGGGATCATCTCCCTCGCCTCTGGTCCCGACACCTCTGGAACAACCGATCTTCTTGCCATCGGAAGGGGATTTTGTTGCTCATCACGTAGCTGGGCAGCACTATAATTATTAGGATGCCACCTACTCATATGCCGATGCATAGTGTAATTGCCGTAACTGTACTTTTTTTCAGTTCCCCTTGACAGTCTATCACCGCATATACGGCAAAACACGTAGCGTGCATTTACTTTTTTTTGCCCCTCAGGAAATTTATAGAATTGCCAAATGTAGTTCTCTTTTCGATTATACCTCCTGGGCTCCTCTGGCAAAAACCTTGGCTCTTCCTCCTCTTCCTGTTCTTCCTCTTCTTGTTGTAAAATTACTTCAGCAGGTGGTCCTCTCTTCTTTGGATTTGGTGGAGGTGGTGGGTTAGAACCAGCTGAAGCTACTAATGAAGCCATGTCACAATGTAAATAAAGGGTCTTTCTCTCACCAAGATGAAAGTCAGAGTGAGGAAAGAAGGAGGGGTTTTCATCATTTGGGAAAAGCAAAAGTTCTAAACCAATGAAAAGTGTTCATTTTAGATCACATGACCTAGTATTACATCATTAGGAAACCAAAAGTGAAATGAACCAATGAAAAGTGTTATTACCGAGTCACATGACCTGCTGTGTTTACGTTACGCGGTCGGCGCCGCGCCGCGGATCGCTTCCGGTTCGCGTACCGCTGCGCTTCCGGGTACGCTAACGTAGCACGTCATATGACGTATCACGCGAGAACGCGAAACGTCATGCTGACGCGACGCGTCACGATGTTGTTTTCTAACGCGACAGTTGCGCAAACGGAACGTTTACCGGTTCGCGGACCGGGTCGCGGCTCCGAATTGAGCTAACGGGAAGCTAACCGGTTCGCGTACCGGGAGCGAAACAATAAAAATAATTAAAAAAAAATTGTATTAAAAACATGTAAAAAATATTTTTCGATTTAAAGAAGAATACATTGTAAAGGTTTTGATATTTGCTATTAAAAAACCATTGAAATTCACTGAAAAAACCATAGGTTATAGACCATATATAGTTAGGAATTAGCATTTACAAAACCTTGAAAATTCACTGAAAAAACCATAGGTTATAGACCATATATAGTTAGGGATTAGCATTTACAAAACCTTATTTTACTCACACAAAACCATTGAAATTCCATATATAGTTAGTTGTACTAACTATATATCGCGCACCCGCAATCCACTGCTGATCATGTCACATATTACATCATTCATGACATGGTCAGTGACATCACTGATGACATCACTGATGACATCTCAAATGACATCACTGATGACATCACTGATGACATCTCAATGACATGACTGATGACATCACTGATGACATCTCATTTGACATTACTGATGACATCACTGATGACATCATTCATGTGATAATACGATGAACTTCTTCAGACTCTAAAATAACCTTAGATACACTCAGTGTAAACAGACACTCACAGACTGTCACTCATCCATGGAGTTACTCACACACCTACTCAGTCATGCAAAGAATCAATTACACCTCCATTTCCTCAACTATACAGTTATACATACCTTACTTATTCAAACATATACTAACACATATTTACTCTCTTTTACAATCCCTGATACAAGTTCACAATGATCAATACAGCCACTCACACATTCACGGGCTCTTATGCACAGTTATTTATATATGTCAACTCTCACATGTACTGTGTTTTACATATGTTCTTACTTTGACATGTAGCACTCAGATATCCATTCACTCACCAATGCACTCAGTCAACCGCCCATACACCTGTTTCCACATGCACTTTTGAATCCATATATCTAGTGAATCAACTGCTTACACATCTATGCACAGAGTCATACACCTCCCAGCCACCCACACACACACTCAGTCTCCCATACAAATACTTGGGCAACCAATCAATAACCCATATACTTACTCATATAGCTACTGATCAACACATGCAGCAGTTTACAGAACAACAGACATAATGATGCACAAATTAAGACAGTTTACTCACTAACCCATGCACTCAGTGACACACATTTAATCACTCACTCATACAGTCAGTCACACACCTACTAAATCCTTCATCCAGACACTTATACATCCACTCATTCTTCAATATGTAAGACATTTGAGATGTCATCAGTGATGTCATTTGAGATGTCATCAGTGATGTCATCAGTCATGTCATTGAGATGTCATCAGTGATGTCATCAGTGATGTCATTTGAGATGTCATCAGTGATGTCATCAGTGATGTCACTGACCATGTCATGAATGATGTAATATGTGACATGATCAGCAGTGGATTGCGGGTGCGCGATATATAGTTAGTACAACTAACTATATATGGAATTTCAATGGTTTTGTGTGAGTAAAATAAGGTTTTGTAAATGCTAATCCCTAACTATATATGGTCTATAACCTATGGTTTTTTCAGTGAATTTTCAAGGTTTTGTAAATGCTAATTCCTAACTATATATGGTCTATAACCTATGGTTTTTTCAGTGAATATATATATATACATACATATATAAACATATATAATCTGCATATCTATATAAATGCATGCATACATATACATATATGCAGACATATGCATGTTATTTACATGAAAGTTTGAAAAACACTATTAAAAGCAAAGCTAAAAAGCCACCTCATTACAAACAGAATGGCTTTAACTTAAACGAGGGCGAGATCTATTGCATTTTCAATGCTTGTTTACTTTGGTTCCATCAAGAAGGCATTCAGATGTGTCACACATTTGCCATAAATTCTGAATGTTAGCACTCTAGTTGCTCATTATATCACTGTAGTAAAGCTACTGCTCACCAGGGAAGTCTGCTGCTGGTATTCAAAGTGCATGTTTCAGTCAGCATGCCAGAATTTTTTTAATGAAATAGAAGAGGATTTGAGAAGTCACTCAAAATGTGCCCTAATTTTTCTTTCTGAAGCACTAATCATACTTTCTATGGCAACATGAACCTCCTCATTTTGTTCCTTTTTAAATTAAATGTTTTCAGACTTACCACTTCATTCCAATCAAGATGGCTTCTAGTGTGCCATACTTTTGTCATAAGTAAGACTGTTGGCGCTCTAGTTGTTCTTTAAAACACTCTGGGACATTCTGTCATTGGGCTATACTTGGGCTACATCTGGGTGTTATTTGGGCTACATTTGGGCTCTTTTGTCTCTGATGGCCATCTTGGGAGACTGCATGTCAGAATTTTTTAATGAAATAGAAGAGGATTTGAGAAGTCACTCAAAATGTGCCATAATTTTTCTTTCTGCAGCACTAATCATACTTTCTATGGCAAAATATACCCGCTCATTTTGTTCCTTTTTAAATTAAATGTTTTAGGAGTTACCACTTCATTCCAATCAAGATGGCTTCTGGTGCCATAGTTTTGTCATAAGTAAGACTGTTAGCACTCTAGTTGTTCTTTAGAACACTCTGGGACATTCTGTCATTGGGCTATACTTGGGCTACATCTGGGTGCTATTTGGGCTACATTTGGGCTCTTTTGTCTCTGGTGGCCATCTTGGGAGACTGCATGTCAGAATTTTTTTATGAAATTGAAGAGGATTTGAGAAGTCACTCAAAATGTGCCCTAATTTTTCTTTCTGAAGCACTAATCATACTTTCTATGGCAAAATGAACCCCCTCATTTTGTTCCTTTTTAAATTAAATGTTTTCAGACTTACCACTTCATTCCAATCAAGATGGCTTCTGGTGTGCCATACTTTTGTCATAAGTAAGACTGTTAGCGCTCTCGTTGTTCTTTAGAACACTCTGGGACATTCTTTCATTGGGCTATACTTGGGCTACATCTGGGTGATATTTGGGCTACATATGGGCTCTTTTGTCTCTGCTGGCCATCTTGGGAGACTGCATGTCAGAATTTTTTAATGAAATAGAAGAGAATTTGAGAAGTCACTCAAAATGTGCCCTCATTTTTCTTTCTGTAGCACTAATCATACTTTCTATAGCAAAATATACCCCTCATTTTGTTCCTTTTTAAATTAAATGTTTTAAGAGTTACCACTTCATTCCAATCAAGATGGCTTCTGGTGTGCCATACTTTTGTCATAAGTAAGACTGTTAGCGCTCTCGTTGTTCTTTAGAACACTCTGGGACATTCTTTCATTGGGCTATACTTGGGCTACATCTGGGTGATATTTGGGCTACATATGGGCTCTTTTGTCTCTGCTGGCCATCTTGGGAGACTGCATGTCAGAATTTTTTAATGAAATAGAAGAGAATTTGAGAAGTCACTCAAAATGTGCCCTCATTTTTCTTTCTGTAGCACTAATCATACTTTCTATAGCAAAATATACCCCTCATTTTGTTCCTTTTTAAATTAAATGTTTTAAGAGTTACCACTTTATTCCAATCAAGATGGCTTCAGGTGTGTCATACCTTTGTAATAAGTAGGACTGTTAGCGCTCTAGTTGTTCTTTAGAACACTCTGGGAAGCTGCAGTAGAACACAAAGGAATCAACTGACAGTCTCTGTCCTTGTTGGATGTACATGTTTTACTGAGAATGTCAGACTTCATTCTATGTCAGGAAGCGGAGGCGAGGATTATGCTAGTCCTTTCTCCATTTTATTGGACAGCAAGTTAAAAGCACAATGAAAAAACATACAGCCATGAACTACCCTTCCCAACTTGGATAGCGGTAGTCATGGTAACATAACAGCCAATGAGAGTCCATGCAACAGTAAATAGGAATCCCACGCCGTAGTCCTTCCTCTTTCTCCATTGGTGCCGCGTCAAAGTTAAGTCCCCGTTTCCTTTTCCTTCAACTTGTAGTGTGGCGTATATTTATTACTTATTGACAGCTTGGTATTGAGTGTTCATTGTTATTTAAAGTTGTTTCCTGCTTCGCAGGCTGTTTCTCCGATTGTTGAGCGACGCGGTAGGCTTTTAGCCCGAGCGTCTTGGTAGCGCGCGTGCGCGGTGTGTGGCGTCGTTTACTTCAGACGCTTGCCGGTTTTTGCCACAGCGCCCTTTGCGCGCCTGTGGAGAGCACACGCTGAGGCTTAGCGCTTCCTATTATTTATGTGCCTCGTTCCCCCACATTGATACCACATTACTGTGGTATGTTGTTTAATCTGTGACTGGGGTTTTATATTTTAAAGTTTTCAGTCACACAATATTGGCATTTTGTTTATCTTTGTTGCCTTTGTGGGTACCTGTGTTGGGGGAAACCCCTATTAATTAGTTTGGGGTGTATAAGCGTATGGGTGCCTATTCCTCTACGGAAATGCAGTCTCGTCAGGACCATGACTATGTGGCCAATACTAATGACCAGCCACAACAGCCCCTATTGCGCCCTCCTGCAGAGGTGGACAGACTCCTCTCTTCGGCTATTGCCCAGGCGCTGGCACCTCTGCAGGATAGCGTCAATAAACTGTCTGCCCAAGTTTTTAAAACTGGCTCTGGTATTTTGGGGGACAGTGGGGCGGGGCCTAGTGGTGTTCACCCTGTGCCACCATGTACGGCCAAGAAGCGTGACGCGGGGCACCTGGAAGGCTTCAACAGGCTTGCTGAGGTATTCCATAAGAGTGTGCGCACGCTAAGGAGCGCACCCTACCGGGGGAACGGCTCACCCGGAAATATTGGTGGCGTCGCCTCCGAGGACCTGGACCCGGAGGAAGGGTTTCCCCTAGAGGGAGATGATGAGGATGACGAGTATATGGAAGATGATGACGATGAGTCCTCTGAGGACATGACGGATGTTGGCAGGTCTTGGCGCCCTAAGTCCAGTATTTAAGATTTTGGTGATGGTGAACCGGTTCATCCGGATATGTTTGATCCTAACACTATTTTTAGACCTCGTTCTACAGAATGGATCCCGGATAAAACAACTGCGGACTATGTAGCCGCTAAACTTCGCCAACCCCTCGCTCAAGACGTACGATTACGACTACGGTCGGAGTGCCCTCGCCCTTCTCTCCCCAATAGAGTGGCGGTAACTCCTGAGATAGACCTCAAATTGTGTACGTTCTTTGCCAAATATATCAAAGACCCAAAAAAGGGGATTGACAGATCCTGGAAGGCATGTCAGGACAAAATCCTAGACATTGTAGGTTTTCTTACAAAGATTATTGAGCTTGCTCAGCGTTCCAAAGAGTCTGGCCAGCCCCTTTCCATTGATAACGTAGAGGGTTGGGCACAGCGGGCTATGTGCCTTTTGGGTAACGCCAAATGTGCCCTTTCTGCAGAGCGTCGCCGTTCTCTCCTACTAAAAATAGATCCAAAACTTGGTGAATTGTCCTCGTCGGAGGCAGGTTCGTTGGCTCAAGGTACCCTATTCGGCGATCCTTTTGTAAAGGAATTAAGCAAGTTTGTAGCTACATTTTCTGCATTAGATAAGGTACAGGCCTCCATGAAAAAGTTTTTTCCAAAGAAGGTTTTTGGTGGGGCCGGCAGAGGCAGGGGTCGCTCTTCCGGCCGCCAATTTCAACAAGGCTCCAATAGAGGTCAAGCCAGAAGAAACAATGGGTGGAACGACGGAAGGCAAGGTTCCTTCTACCCATCCTGTGGAGGTAGAGGCCAGGGCAGAGGACACGGAGGAAATCAATCCAACTCCAAAGGATTCAACGGTAAGCATTTCTATCCTCTCCCCGGTGCACCTGGGGGGAAGGATTGCTATGTTTCTAGAGGCCTGGTCAGATCTAACTTCAGATTTGTGGGTTCTAGAGACTGTTCAGGGGTTTCACATAGAATTTTACGGTTCTCCCGTTCAGCTCTCTCGTCCCCGTCCCTTGGTTTTTTCCACTTCAGATCAAGAACTCATAGACTTGGAGGTTCAAGGTATGCTCTTAAAAGGCGCCGTCATTCGATCTTCACTCCATCCAAGAGGTTTTCTCAGCAATATCTTTCTGGTCGAAAAGAAGGACAAAGGGTTCAGACCTGTAATAAGTCTCAGATCCTTCAACGAATGGTTAGTTTACCGGCACTTCAAGATGGAAGGCATCCATCTTCTCAGGGACTTACTTCTTCAGGACGACTGGTTGGTACATTTGGACCTCAAAGATGCTTATCTTTCAGTTCCAATCTATCCTCCACATTGCCGGTTTGTTCAGTTCCTTTGGAAGGATCAGGTTTTCGAGTTTCGCACTCTCCCCTTTGGGCTGTCCTCAGCTCCCTGGTGTTTTACCAAACTCCTACTTCCGGTAGTCGAACATCTCCGCACCATGGGGATTCGACTAATTATTTACCTGGACGATATTCTTCTCATGAATCAATCCAGGGATCTCCTTCTTCAACACCTGCAGACCACCATATCTCTTCTCCAATCTCTGGGGTTCATTATCAATGCCCAGAAATCGGACTTAGTCCCTCGTCAGGACATGACTTTCCTCGGTTTTCTTATTAAGACAAGGGACATCTCCCTTCTCAAAAGATATCCAATATCAAGAATGAGATTCGCAAAGTCCTTCGTCGGGACCGAATTTCCCTCCGTCAGTTGGCCAGGATTGTGGGCTTACTGTCATCATCGTTCCAGGCCATTTTTCCGGGACCCCTTCACTACAGGGCTCTCCAGAGACTAAAGGCGTTTCATCTCCGCAAGGGTCTCACTTATTCGGAACTCATTTCTTTGTCCACAGAGGCCAGGTCGGAACTCCTTTGGTGGCTGGATCACATGGATGCCTGGAACGGGAGGGCGATTTTTGGCTCCCGTCCGGATCTTGTGATCGAATCGGATGCCAGTCGCCAGGGATAGGGAGCCCGTTGCGGCTCCCTCTCGGTGGGGGGCAGATGGACGGAGAAAGAATTACATCTCCACATCAACTGCTTGGAACTCCTAGCGGGTTCTTTCGCCATCCAATCATTCACCACGACCAGGGTCTCTTGTTGTGTTCTTCTCCGGATGGACAATACAACGGCGGTCAGGTATATCAATCGACTGGGAGGCACTCATTCCAAAGTCCTAGCGGCTCTCACCAAGGATTTTTGGAATTATTGCCTTCTACGTCAGATTTCTGTCACGGCGGAATATCTCCCCGGCGATCTGAATACGGTGGCAGACTGGTAATCCAGGAATTTTCGGGATGCCAGCGATTGGAAACTGGATCAGTCGGTGTTTCAGAAGTTATCGGATCTTTGGGGCCTTCCAGTGGTGGACCTCTTTGCGTCCAGGTGGAATGCCCAACTTCCTCGATTCTTCAGCTGGAAGCCGGATCCGGGCCCAGGAGCAGTGGATGCTTTCCTGCAGAATTGGTTACAGTTCCCAACATATGCGTTTCCCCCGTTCCTGTTCATTCAGAGAGAAGCAGCCCAGGTCCACAGGCAGCAGGCCTCTCTGATATTGATAACTCCGATATGGAAGGCTCAGTGTTAGTTCCCATCCCTTCTAGAGTTATCATGGGACAAGCCTCTTCGATTGCCATCATTCGACCTCATCCTGACAGATCCATTGGGTCATCCGCATCCCCTGGTTCTCCAAGGCCATCTACATCTCATGGCCTGGAGGATTTCAGGGGACGTTGGTCTAACAACACTCTTTCGAGAGACGCTGAACTCCTCCTTCAACGAGCCTGGGCCCCTAGTACCACCAAACATTACCGATCAGCCTGGAACAGATGGGTCCGTTGGTGTGTGGCAAAACACCTGGATCCCGTGGGCTCCTCTGTCACTGACGTAATAAATTTCCTTGCTGATCTTTTCCTCAAAAATCTTGCGTACTGCACCATCAATTCTTTTAGATCAGCAATTTCCGCGGGTCATGCCCTAGTTGATGGTTCTCCGGTTGGGGAACATCCTTGGGTTTGCAAAATTCTTATAGGTATTCGTCTTTCACGTCCCCCGGAGCCCCGTTATTCGGGTTTATGGGATGTTAATGTGGTTTTACGTTTTCTTTCGTCCTGGCAGGACAATGAATACCTTTCACGTAAAGAACTTTCGGCTAAACTGGCTATTCTCCTCTGTCTAATATCTTGTAAGAGAGCTTCAGACGTTCGTGCCCTAGATATCTCCGCCAGAGTTTTTACTCCTGAAGGGGTTACTTTTACTGTTTCCAGGAGAACTAAGTGCAATACCAGGTCAGTATCTTATCCAGCTTTTCCTGATTCTCCTAAACTGTGTGTTGTTTGTTGCCTCAAAGCTTATGAGAACATGACTCTGGAGGTCCGACCTCCGGGCAAAAGGCAATTGCTTATTTCTATCAAAAAGTCTTTTAAGGCAGTTTCATCTCCCACTATTGCCAGATGGGTCAGGTGGATCATGTCTGAGGCTGGAATTAATATTACAAACTTCGGTGCTCACTCAACTAGAGGCGCAATGGCATCCAAGGCTGTCCAAGTTGGGGGCAAATTGGAGGACATTATGAATGCGGCGGATTGGTCTTCGGATTCAACTTTCAAAAAGTTTTATTTTAAGCCAATCCATGAAGCTGCAGAAGCTGAAGAAATAGCACCTCGAGTTAAAAATTATCGACACCCTTGTCAGGGCAAAGTCTGGTCACACAATCGAATAAGTTTAGTATTCTAGGTGCTATTTCTTTGTGGAACCCACTTTGAACTCCAAATGTACTCCCTTATCGCGCCACTTGGAACTGGTAGTTTTGAAGATTGTTTTTTTGTATATATATATATATATATATATTCAATCTGTGTTTGCTCCCAGGGCCTACCGGGTCCAAACCAAAAGAAGCCGCAACTCCAGTCAATGCGTTTTTTTAGAAACTGATAGATTTAGATTTAGAGCTGTAGAGATTTGAACAATAAATCTATCAGTTTCTAAAAAAACGCATTGACTGGAGTTGCGGCTTCTTTTGGTTTGGACCCGGGAGGCCCTGGGAGCAAACACAGATTGAATACATTGCGGTTTGGTTCTACCGCGGGAAGCAACGCACTTGCCAGCAGCGCCAAAGCAAGAGGAGAGCGGAACCATCCGGGGATTATATATATATATATATATATATTCACTGAAAAAACCATAGGTTATAGACCATATATAGTTAGGAATTAGCCTTTACAAAACCTTGAAAATTCACTGAAAAAACCATAGGTTATAGACCATATATAGTTAGGAATTAGCATTTAAAAAACCTTATTTTACTCACACAAAACCATTGAAATTCCATATATAGTTAGTTGCACTAACTATATATTGCGCACCCGCAATCCACTGCTGATCATGTCACATATTACATCATTCATGACATGGTCAGTGACATCACTGATGACATCACTGATGACATCTCAAATGACATCACTGATGACATCACTGATGACAACATCCAGTGACTATGTTTCTGTAAAGTTAAAATATGTCTTACATATTGAAGAATGAGTGGATGTATAAGTGTCTGGACGAAGGATTTAGTAGGTGCATGACTGAATGTATGAGTGAGTGATTAAATGTGTCTCACTGAGTGCATGGGTTAGTGACTAAACTGTCTTAATTTGTGCATCATTATGTCTGTTGTTCTGTAAACTGCTGCATGTGTTGATCAGTAGCTATATGAGTAACTATATGGGTTATTGATTGATTGCCCAAGTATTTGCATGGGAGACTGAGTGTGTGTGTGGCTGGATGGGAGGTGTGTGACTCTGTACAGATCAATGTGTACTTGTATCAATGATTGTATAAGAGAGTAAGTATGTGTTAGTATATGGTTGAAAACGTAAGGTGCTCTATGTTTAACTGTATAGAGTAGAAAATGGAAGTGTGATTGATTCTTTACAGGACTGACTAGGTGTGTGAGTAACTCCATGGATGAGTGGCAGAGTGTGAGTGTCTGTATAGGTGTATGAGTGCATATGATTGTGTTGTAAACATGAGTGATTGTATGTATGAATGATTGTATGGGTGAATGAGTGAATGTGTGTGTAGACGTAGGAATCAGTGAGTACGTATGTAGTAACTAGTATTGGTGTGTCAATGGTTTCAAAAATTATACTCTGTTTTTAACACTGGGTGAAACAGAGGTTATATTAAAATGTGAAGAGATGCATTGTATTGTCACATGAATAATATCATCAGTGATGTGGTCATTGATGTCAAATGAGATGTCATCAGTGATGTCATCAGTGATGTCATTTGAGATGTCATCAGTGATGTCATCAGTGATGTCACTGACCATGTCATGAATGATGTAATATGTGACATGATCAGCAGTGGATTGCGGGTGCGCAATATATAGTTAGTGCAACTAACTATATATGGAATTTCAATGGTTTTGTGTGAGTAAAATAAGGTTTTTTAAATGCTAATTCCTAACTATATATGGTCTATAACCTATGGTTTTTTCAGTGAATTTTCAAGGTTTTGTAAATGCTAATTCCTAACTATATATGGTCTATAACCTATGGTTTTTTCAGTGAATTTCAATGGTTTTTTAATAGCAAATATCATAAGCTGTCGAATGTCAAGTACGTGGTAAGTGAAAACATTTTCGTGTTTATGCACACTGATCTGCTTTGAATGGTGCCCCCCCCCCTCATTTCTATTAGGAGTACTCTCTCTTTGCAGATAGTGAAAGGTAGTTAACGCAGGCCTTTGCCCCCGTTGTAATCCGTCGTGCCTGCTTCTCTCTCCATTTGATTGATTGTTATCCAAGTATTTACTGTTTTAGAATTAGTTCTCTTTGGTTCATTCTCTATTTACAAACAAACACAGAGTCGCAATACTCTGTTTAGTCTTTGCAGATAACGAAAAATCGTGTAAAAAAAAGAAAAGGAATCGAGCAAAATCAGTAGGCCACTAATGGGATCTCTTTTTGACCTCGCTAAAATAGAAACATTAGGAACAACCCCTCATGACAAATACAAAACTAGTGAGATGAACTGAACTCCACACAATGATGGCTGCAAAACAGCTCGGCTCCGCCACCCACCCCGCCCAAAATAACGATAAAGAGCGGCTGCCATGATTGGTTGCGGAATGGCCACGACGGAGCTACGAAATGATGCTGCTCTCATGCTAACCCCAGCTTCAGTCTGAAACATCCAGAAACACTGTAGACTACCAATTCGATCAGTTCCGGTAGCGCCCCAATGTAACCCGGTAGAGAAGAACTAGCCCTCCCCTCTTTGACTGATGGTTCTTGTTGCCTGTCCCTTCTGTTGTCATTTAACAGAACTATTTAGCCTGCTGAAAGGGGTTGTGTTCCGACCGCTGGTTGGTGGAGACATTTTGACTATATTCTGGACCTGCGTTGTCGCGTAATGCGTCATATGACGCGCCGCGTTAGCGCATCCGGAAGTCATCCGGGGCGCGCAGCGCGTAACGTAAGCATAACAAGTCATGTGACTTGTTAATAAAACTTTTCATTGGTTCATTTTACTTTTCTTATTGTAATGATGAAAGGCTTGGTCATATGACCTAAAAATTACGCTTTTCATTACTTCCGAACATTATTTTTTCTTAAATATATGTTATAATGTTCCAGACTAATGTACTTTCCCGGAAATTTTACAACTGTCCTGCAAGTAAAATATATTCTTTTTTCGAGAAAAAGAGCGTTTCTTCGTCCCATGATGGAGCCGTTGAGCAAAAGAGGGTCGACCTGCTGTCTTAGTCGCCGATACGCCTGAATATGAGATTCTTATCGATCACTTTATGTTGCAGGAATAGAAAACACAACAGCCCTTGACCATTTATCTTTACTGCGTTCCTTCGTATTATACCTTTTACCCTTCATGTAATTGGTCTGCTTTATTTCACTTGCCTTTTAATGATTCTAAAACAGTGACTATTATTACAAACTTTACCAATGTATATACTACTACCATGTTTTCTTTTAAAAACCTTTATTGTGAAAATTTCATTATACAAATACGAGCCTATAACCACGTGGGCCGGCCACGGAGCAAACTGTAATCGTATGTGATGAGTAGACATTTACACTGTAGAGGAACGTAACGGGCGGGCCATTAGGTTGCAAGAACTAAGGTGTCTAACAGTTACGGAATCGGTGGACGTACATTTTATAATTAAAATACGACAGGGCCAGTTACAATAAAATTATCTAGATATACATTTGCGGGCAAGTACCATGGGTGACGTTAATTCGAACTTTCAACAGTACAGTAATCAATAACACATCAGAACTTAATATCAATAGGGATGTCGAAATATTCAATCAATTCTCGTCCCCGCCCGCCATGTGCTTCAAAACTGCATACGTATCTCGTGATTTCAAGGTTCTGCAACCAGTACACAACAAGGAGTTACGAGTCCCATTTATTCCGGCGCCATTTTGGGCGAGGACGGGCAGGTCCAGGATATAGTCAAAATGTCTCTACCAACCATCGACTATGATGATGTTCATATGCTGTATTTATTAGAGTAACACTCATCTGTCCACATGAAATTAATTTGCCACAATCTAAACATGTCATTTTAATCTTTCCAAAGTTCTTCTAAAAATTTGGGACCGTTTCCCTTGCCTCTGAAGCTCTCAGTGCCACTTCTTTGATGAATGTACTAGCAGGTCAGGGGTTCTCCTCCAAATCTCTCTTTTATGCAGCACTATAATTAATTGGTGCCACCTCTCCATATGACGATGCATGGTATAGTTACCACAACTATATTTTTTTTCGGTTCCTCTGGAGAGTTCATCGTGGCAGATGAAGCGTGTAACGTACCGGGCATTTACCTTTTTTTGCATGTACAGGAAAGGAAAAAAAAATCGAGCGTCCGAGTTCTAAGGTGTCCCAGGGCCATTTTAGTGGACCAGGCCCAAATCCAAAGAACAGGCCGCCATTTTGAGAGTCCTGTTGCAGCCGCCTGTCGCTGTAGCATCAAGAGCAGCCGAAACTCAGCTGAATGGCAACTGAAACGGTAAAGGGGCGCCCCACTACAGCAGACGAGCCAGGCCCAAATCCAAAGAACAGCTATCTCACAGGCTAATGGGGCGACCCACGCCGAGTTTCAGCATTGTAGGATGACCACACAAGTACAGCAACTTGCTAGACATCACTTCGGTGCCATCCGGATCTCGGCGCCCCACTGCAGATGAAGTGCCTCTCAACTATGAAACCACCACGGTGACATCCGGATCTTGGTGCGTTGTGCTGTCTTCGGCCTATTCGCACATCGGTCCGCTACTGACGCCATCTCACAGGCTAATGGGGCGACCCACGCCGAGTTTCAGCATTGTAGGATGACCACACCAGTACAGCAACTTGCTAGACATCACCTCGGTGCCATCCGGATCTCGGCGCCCCACTGCAGATGAAGTGCCTCTCAACTATGAAACCACCACGGTGACATCCGGATCTTGGCGCGTTGTGCTGCCTTCGGCCTATTCGCACATCGGTCCGCTACTGACGCCATCTCACAGGCTAATGGGGCGACCCACGCCGAGTTTCAGCATTGTAGGATGACCACACCAGTACAGCAACTTGCTAGACATCACCTCGGTGCCATCCGGATCTCGGCGCCCCACTGCAGATGAAGTGCCTCTCAACTATGAAACCACCACGGTGACATCCGGATCTTGGCGCGTTGTGCTGCCTTCGGCCTATTCGCACATCGGTCCGCTACTGACGCCATCTCACAGGCTAATGGGGTGACCCACGCCGAGTTTCAGCATTGTAGGATGACCACACCAACTTGCTAGACATCACCTCAGTGCCATCCGAATCTTGGCATCTCAACGCCTAGTGGTATCTTCCATACAAAAAATATTGTTACGCTGCCTTTGGCCCCATTCGCACATCAGTCCGCAACTTAGACATCACCTCGGTGCCATCCGGATCTTGGCATCTCAGCGCCTTGTGGTGTCAGTCAGAAAATATTGTTGTGCTGCCTTCGGCCTATTCGCACATCGGTCCGCTACTGACGCCATCTCACAGGCCAACGGGGCGCCCCACGCCGACTTTCAGCATTGTAGGATGGCCACACCAGTGCGGCAACTTGCTACACACCACCTCGGTGCCATCCGGATCTTGGCATCTCAGCGCCTTGTGGTCTCTTCTACACCGGAAATATAGTAGAAAATATTGTTGCGCTGCCTTTGGCCCCATTCACACATCAGTCCGCTACTGACACCATCTCACAGGCCAACGGGGCGCCCCACGCCGACTTTCAACATTGTAGGATGGCCACAGAAGTGCGACAACTTACTAGACACCACCTCGGTGCCATCCGGATCTTGGCGCGTTGTGCTGCCTTCGGCCTATTCGCACATCGGTCCGCTACTGACGCAAACTCACAGGCCAACGGGGCGCCCCACGCCGACTTTCAGCATTGTAGGATGGCCACACCAGTGCGGCAACTTCCTACACACCACCTCGGTGCCATCCGGATCTTGGCGCGTAGTGAAGCTGCAGCAGCTGCAAATAAGCTTCAGACAGTGTTACAACCGCTGCTCAGAACTCTCAACTATGACACCACCTCAATGCCATCCGGATCTTGGCGCGTTGTGTTGCCTTCGGCCTATTCGCACATCGGTCCGCTACTGACGCCGCCTCACGTGCCAACGTATTTTCTCCGCATTTTATACCCTATGCCGCATAACAGGTCATGTGACTTGTTTATAAAACTTTTCATTGGTTCATTTTACTTTTGGTTTCCTAATGATGGAAGGCTTGATCATATGACCTAAAAACAACACTTTTCATTGGATGAAAACTTTTTTTTTCCCCCAAACGATGAAAGCCCCACCTTGTTTCTGGATGTTTCAGACTGAAGCTGGCGTCACCATGAGAGCACCACCATCTCGTAGCTCCGTCGTGGTCATTCCGCGAGCAATCATGGCAGCCGCTCCCCACCAGAAGCCTGCAGGAGTCGGGGCCCCCAAAACTTTTGATGAATTCTCAAGGCGGAGGGGACGCTTTCGAGAATGGGGTCCAAGACCTAGCAGACAAGCGTCCGATTTCCAAGGTGTCCCAGGGCCATTTCAGTGGACCAGGCCCAAAAAGGAAACAGCCTGCCGCCATTTTGAGAGTCCTGTGACAGCCGCCTATCGCTGCACCGCAAGAGTGGGCGCAACTCAGCTGAATGGCGGATTTTGACACAGTGGACCAAAAGCGGACAGAATGGCAACTGAAACGGTAAAGGGGCGCCCCACTACAACAGACGAGACTCCACCTGGAGAGGCCCGTTCACGCCGCCTCCCCCGGGGCGCTCCACGCCGTTATTCGGAGCAGCATTGTAGGATACCAAAACCAGTGCGGCAACTTACTGGACATCACCTTGGTGCCATCGTTCTGCTGCCTTGGAACTATTCGCACAACAGTTTGCTACTGATGACCCACCCCCCGCGACGCCCCACGCCGTTATTTGCTGGGTGGCAACTTACTAGACATCACTTTTGTGTCATCTAGATTTCGGCGCGTTCTGCTGCCTTGGAACTATTCGCACAACAGTTTGCTACTGATCACCCACCCCCCGCGACGCCCCACGCCGGAAATCTGGACGTTGTGCTGCGTTGGGACTATTCGCACAGCCGACCGCTACTTCGTTGTTTTTCTCTAAAAATGTTTATATGTTATTACTATTTTTGTTTTCTTGTATATATTTATAAATTATTAAAGTTTTATAATCTTACTACTTTGTCGGAGTGCTATATATTTTTAATGTGACACATAATTGTAAAAACTTTGATGTACAAAGAGTCATCCCTGGAATCTTCCGCTTCACGCTCGGTCCCCTCCCCAATCACAATACAGGATGGTTTTCAGATAATAGCAACGCTTCTGCTGTGACGGATCTCATCGAGTGTGGGCCTTGATCTACTATAACTCCTTTGAAGACGGGTGATTCTTTACAGCTGTGGCTATAAACTACATCTGCAGGGCTAGCTGATAGCCTAGGACCGGCCTGGACAATCGGACACAGAGGAAAAGGAGTGTCAGAGGGTGCGGTAGTGAATAGGGCGAAAGGGAGGTGTCGGGCGGGCACAGGGTGTGATTCTCAGGGAAGAACAGCGCAGATGGGGGGAGGTTTATTACCCATGCATAAAACAGAGAGCGGGGGTGACCACTGCCTGGGGGAGATGCTTGCGAGGGTGGGGAGCCATGCTAAGGATCGACAGCGTGCACAGAGTGGATCTGGTCAAGGCATCTAAAATGGCTGCCGTGCACGACAAAAGTGTGGCATTTGAAAAAAGACAAGATGGCGCACACAATGTTTTTCAACAATTCCTGATTTCCTTCGAATCGAACGTTAACAGACGTTGGGGCATATTACCAAAGTTAAGCGATATTTATCCCTAACGATGCATTGCAAAGATTTTTTTACCGTCAGAAATTATCGCAGATAAACCTTGCTATTATCAAGGTTTATCGCAAATACGATAAAAAACGAGCGCAATGCATTAATATCGCTGAAAACTCCGCGATATTCATGCATTACCGAGCTAATGCTCTTAGCCATGTTATCCACCTCCCATTGGATAACATGGCTAAGAACTGCTCAGGGCAGCTGTTACTTTTTGGAGATATTCGCGCTTATCTCGAATATTTCCAAAAGTTGATAATAGGAGATAGCGATGTTAGCGACTGTTTCCAGTCGCTAACATCTTGGCATGCCCACTTTGCATGTCATTAGTGATAAATATCACTCACATGCAAAGTGGGGCCCAAGATGGTCGCTATCTCCTACTAGCCGTCGCTAACTGGTGCTAGCAACAGCTACGTAATACAGATATAATTTTATCTCCGCGAAGCGGAGCGCTGTTACAGATATATATCTTGTTTTTGAACGTTAATTTCTCAAAATGCACTGAAGCACATATATTGAGACCTAGCAAAGGCACATCGGGCTACCAGTCCCTAATATTTTACCAAGTTTCGTGCAAATCCATTCAGCCGTTCGATTATTATTATTATTTATTTTTTTTGCCCCGCGGGGCCCTTTTAAAACCTCCACATCAAACCTAGGGGATCAGCGAGGATCTACTATGCCCCCTTATGGTCATTTGCCCCTTCGCTTTGGCCTCCTCTTGTCTCTCGATCCTACCGAGAGACAAGATGGCGGCCGCTACGGACTGTTTGGAATGTTTACAGACACCGGAGAGCCAATCAGCTTCGCTTCGCAAAGCTCCGTAACGCGAAAAGTACGCGAAGCGGTCCGCTGTTACAGATATATATCTTTTTTTGAACGTTAATTTCTCAAAATCCACTGAAGCACATATATTGAGACCTAGCAAAGGCACATCGGGCTACCAGTCCCTACAATTTTGCCAAGTTTCGTGCAAATCCATTCAGCCGTAAGATTATTATTATATTTTATTTTTTTTGCCCCGCGGGGCCCTTTTAAAACCTCCACATCAAACCTAGGGGGTCAGCGAGGATCTACTATTCCCCCTTATGGTCATTTGCCCCTTCGCTTTGGCCTCCTCTTGTCTCTCGATCCTACCGAGAGACAAGATGGCGGCCACTACGGACTGTTTGCGGCCACTACGGACTGTTTGGAATGTTGACAGACGCCGGAGAACCAATCAGCTTCGCTTCACAAAGCTCCGTTGCGCGAAAAGTACGCGTCCTAGGCCGCTGCCCGGTCCGCGCTTACAGATATATATCTTTTTTTAAACGTTAATTTCTCAAAATCCACTGGAGCACATATATTGAGACCTACAAAAGGCACATCGGGCTACCAGTCCCTACAATTTTGCCAAGTTTCGTGCAAATCCATTCAGCCGTTCGGGCTAAAAGTGAGGCCAACCGCCCTATGGAAATTAACATGGGAAAAACGCGTTTTGGGACCCCCCTTTTTTCTCGGCCCCCCCTTGACGAACCCCCCCCAAATTTTCAAAGGCTGCTCAGAAACAAAATGTGCCATTTTCCTGAAAATTTCAGCCAATTCCGTCCACAAACGCCAAAGTTATTAGACATAGAATTTTCAAAAATCCCATAGAGAAAAAATCCTAACTATATATACCTACTGGCGACCGCCAGTAGGTAATATATATATATATACATATATATATATATATATATTTATTATATATATATATATATATATATATATATATATATATATATATATATATATATATATATATTTATATATATTTATATATATATATGTGAACAAGGCTCTTGCGAGCCGAAACATCATGAGACTGAACCTGCACCTTAAATAAAAACTTAGAGTACTATACTTGGTCCGTGTCCGTTGGCTTCCTTCCTGGCTGGAGTAGATCCAGAGCGTGAGAGGAGTGGCGGTGTGGTCGATATATAATATATATATATATATATATATATAAGACTCGTTGTACTCCTGCGCTCCAGCCGGACTCGCAAAGAAAGCGGGAAACGGACACCCAAAGGTTCTGTGGTTAAGCAGGTTTTTAATTGATGAACCACCACTGTCAGACGCGTTTCGGATACCAAGTACCCTTGTTCACTGGCGGAAACGCAGTCCGCTTTCATTTTTTATATGCTGTGTTTTTTTCTCGTGTTAGTGATGCTGTTTCCCCCGGTCACATGGTGCAATAAACATGGAAAAAACACTTTACAGTTGAGGCTTTCTTAGCGATTAATACACTAAAAAGATGGGCTTATTTGATAATATTTGTCTGTACAACTTATGCTACACATCATACATAGTGAAAATAATAATTAAATGCAAGGTTTTTGTCTCAACACATGATACAGCAGAAACAGGCTTGTGTTAAAATGTTGCAACAATTGCAAAAGTTGAACATTAAAACCCACAATATTTTAAATATATAAATAAATAAATATATAAATATAAATACATACTATCCAGTCATGTTGTAAGGCCTGTGATTGCTCAATACATTATTGTGCAATGGACAGATGTCATACCGGAATAAATTCCTAATGGTCCAGTCTAAGCATTTCTGACTGTATAAATACCATAGATGTGCTGTTCGTACAGAGAGTTTGCTGTGAGCAAATGCTCCTTAATACAGAGCCACAAGGATTATAACCTGTAAAGTGCATAATGTACAGTACCGTGATTTATGTGCAAAAATAGTGCAAATAAAGTGAATATGTACTAAAAGGGGTTAAAAGATATACACATCAAAGAAAAAAATGTGTATATTGTAATTTATAAAGTTAAAAACAACAGGTTTTAGGGAGTTTGAGAGAATTGGAAAAGCAAATGTACAGTATGTGAATGGAGAGTTTTAGACTCTGTGCTCTTATGACTTAGCTAATTATTAAAATTGTTTTACTGCAGGGTAGTATTTATATATATATATATATATATATATATATATATATATATATATATATATATATATATATATATATATATATATATTCACTGAAAAAAACATAGGTTATAGACCATATATAGTTAGGAATTAGCATTTAAAAAACCTTATTTTACTCACACAAAACCATTGAAATTCCATATATAGTTAGTTGCACTAACTATATATCGTGCACCCGCAATCCACTGCTGATGATGTCACATATTACATCATTCATGACATGGTCAGTGACATCACTGATGACATCACTGATGACATCTCAAATGACATCACTGATGACATCACTGATGACAACATCCAGTGACTGTATGTTTCTGTAAAGTTAAAATATGTCTTACATATTGAAGAATGAGTGGATGTATAAGTGTCTGGATGAAGGATTTAGTAGGTGCATGACTGACTGTATGAGTGAGTGATTAAATGTGTCTCACTGAGTGCATGGGTTAGTGACTAAACTGTTTTAATTTGTGCATCATTGTGTCTGTTGTTCTGTAATCTGCTGCATGTGTTGATCATTAGCTATATGACTAACTATATGGGTTATTGATTGGTTGCCCAAGTATTTGTATGGGAGACTGAGTGTGTGTGTGGGTGGCTGGGAGGTGTATGACTCTGTGCATAGATGTGTGAGCAGTTGATTCACTAGATGTATGGGTTCAAAAGTGCACGTGGAAACAGCTGTATGGGCGGTTGACTGTGTGCATGAGTGTATTGGTGAGTGAATGGATATCTCAGTGCTACATGTCAAAGTAAGTACATATGTAAAACACAGTACATGTCAGAGTTGACATATATACATAACTGTGCATAAGAGCCAGTGAATGTGTGAGTGGCTGTATGGATCATTGTGAACTTGTATCAGGGATTGTATAAGAGAGTAAATATGTGTTAGTATATGTTTCAATAAGTAAGGTGGGTATAACTATATAGTTGAGGAAATGGAGGTGTGATTGATTCTTTGCAAGACTGACTAGGTGTGTGAGTAACTCCATGGATGAGTGACAGTCTGTGAGTGTCTGTTTACACTGAGTGTATCTAAGGTTATATTAGAGTCTGAAGAGGTTCATCGTATCATCACATGAATGATGTCATCAGTGATGTGATCAGTAATGTCAAATGAGATGTCATCAGTGATGTCATCAGTGATGTCATTTGAGATGTCATCAGTGATGTCATCAGTTATGTCATTTGAGATGTCATCAGTGATGTCATCAGTGATGTCACTGACCATGTCATGAATGATGTAATATGTGACATCATCAGCAGTGGATTGCGGGTGCGCGATATATAGTTAGTGCAACTAACTATATATGGAATTTCAATGGTTTTGTGTGAGTAAAATAAGGTTTTTTAAATGCTAATTCCTAACTATAAATGGTCTATAACCTATGGTTTTTTCAGTGAATTTTCAAGGTTTTGTAAATGCTAATTCCTAACTATATATGGTCTATAACCTATGGTTTTTTCAGTGAATTTCAATGGTTTTTTAATAGCAAATATCATAAGCTGTCGAATGTCAAGTACGTGGTAAGTGAAAACATTTTCGTGTTTATGCACACTGATCTGCTTTGAATGGTGCCCCCCCCCTCATTTCTATTAGGAGTACTCTCTCTTTGCAGATAGTGAAAGGTAGTTAACGCAGGCCTTTGCCCCCGTTGTAATACGTCGTGCCTGCTTCTCTCTCCATTTGATTGATTGTTATCCAAGCATTTACTGTTTTAGAATTGGTTCTCTTTGGTTCATTCTCTATTTACAAACAAACACAGAGTCGCAATACTCTGTTTAGTCTTTGCAGATAACGAAAAATCGTGTAAAAAAAAAGAAAAGGAATCGAGCAAAATCAGTAGGCCACTAATGGGATCTCTTTTTGACCTCGCTAAAATAGAAACATTAGGAACAACCCCTCATGACAAATACAAAACTAGTGAGATGAACTGAACTCCACACAATGATGGCTGCAAAACAGCTCGGCTCCGCCACCCACCCCGCCCAAAATAACGATAAAGAGCGGCTGCCATGATTGGTTGCGGAATGGCCACGACGGAGCTACGAAATGGTGGTGCTCTCATGCTAACCCCAGCTTCAGTCTGAAACATCCAGAAACACTGTAGACTACCAATTCGATCAGTTCCGGTAGCGCCCCAATGTAACCCGGTAGAGAAGAACTAGCCCTCCCCTCTTTGACTGATGGTTCTTGTTGCCTGTCCCTTCTGTTGTCATTTAACAGAACTATTTAGCCTGCTAAAAGGGGTTGTGTTCCGACCGCTGGTTGGTGGAGACATTTTGACTATATTCTGGACCTGCGTTGTCGCGTAATGCGTCATATGACGCGCCGCGTTAGCGCATCCGGAAGTCATCCGGGGCGCGACGCGCAGCGCGTAACGTAAGCATAACAAGTCATGTGACTTGTTAATAAAACTTTTCATTGGTTCATTTTACTTTTCTTATTCTAATGATGAAAGGCTTGGTCATATGACCTAAAAATTACGCTTTTTATTACTTCCGAACATTATTTTTTCTTAAATATATGTTATAATGTTCCAGGCTAATGTACTTTCCCGGAAAATTTACAACTGTCCTGCAAGTAAAATATATTCTTTTTTCGAGAAAAAGAGCGTTTCTTCGTCCCATGACGGAGCCGTTGAGCAAAAGAGGGTCGACCTGCTGTCTTAGTCGCCGATACGCCTGAATATGAGATTCTTATCGATCACTTTATGTTGCAGGAGTAGAAAACACAACAGCCCTTGACCATTTATCTTTACTGCGTTCCTGCGTATTATACCTTTTACCCTTCATGTAATTGGTCTGCTTTATTTCACTTGCCTTTTAATGATTCTAAAACAGTGACTATTATTAAAAACTTTACCAATGTATATACTACTACCATGTTTTCTTTTAAAAACCTTTATTGTGAAAATTTCATTATACAAATACGAGCCTATAACCACGTGGGCCGGCCACGGAGCAAACTGTAATCGTATATGATGAGTAGACATTTACACTGTAGAGGAACGTAACGGGCGGGCCATTAGGTTGCAAGAACTAAGGTGTCTAACAGTTGCGGAATCGGTGGACGTACATTTTATAATTAAAATACGACAGGGCCAGTTACAATAAAATTATCTAGATATACATTTGCGGGCAAGTACCATGGGTGACGTTAATTCGAACTTTCAATAGTACAGTAATCAATAACACATCAGAACTTAATATCAATAGGGATGTCGAAATATTCAATCAATTCTCGTCCCCGCCCGCCATATGCTTCAAAACTGCATACGTATCTCGTGATTTCAAGGTTCTGCAACCAGTACACAACAAGGAGTTACGAGTCCCATTTATTCCGGCACCATTTTGGGCGAGGACGGGCAGGTCCAGGATATAGTCAAAATGTCTCAACCAACCATGGACTATGATGATGTTCATATGCTGTATTTATTAGAGTAACACTCATCTGTCCACATGAAATTAATTTGCCACAATCTAAACATGTCATTTTAATCTTTCCAAAGTTCTAAATATTTGGGACCATTTCCCTTGCCTCTGATGCTGTCAGTGCCACTTCTTTGATGAATGTACTGGCAGGTCGGGGGTTCTCCTCCAAATCTCTCTTTTATGCAGCACTATAATTAATTGGTGCCACCTCTCCATATGACGATGCATGGTACAGTTACCATAACTATATTTTTTTTCGCTTCCTCTGGAGAGTACATCGTGGCAGATGAAGCGTGTAACGTACCGGGAATTTACCTTTTTTTGCATGTACAGGAAAGGAAAAAAAAAATCGAGCGTCCGAGTTCTAAAGTGTCCCAGGGCCATTTTAGTAGACCAGGCCCAAATCCAAAGAACAGGCTGCCATTTTGAGAGTCCTGTTGCAGCCGCCTGTCGCTGTAGCATCAAGAGCGGCCGAAACTCAGCTGAATGGCAACTGAAACGGTAAAGGGGCGCCCCACTACAGCAGACGAGCCTCCACCTAGGAAGGCCCGTTCACGCCGCCCCCCCCCCCTTCGGGCACCCCACGCCGTTATTCGGAGCAGCACCCCTGGCTTCTGGCTCGAGTGATCGCTCCCCTGCCTGCGCTCCCTGTACAACTTGGTATCGTTATTTCCAAACTGCTCTGCTAATAAGCTTTGCGTCCTTAGAGCGTGTGCATTAAGTTATCATTTCTTGATTATTTCTCAGGCTGCACTGTGTCCAACTCTGGCGATTTCAGAGCGCGTGCATTTAGTTTTTCATATCGTAATTACCTCAAAGCTGCACTGTGACTAGTTTGCCATTGTAAAAGCATTTTAAAAGCGCGTGCATTCCGTTTTTCACTCTCGCTCATTTCAACCCGACCTGCGCATTGTTTGTAAGATCCCCCGGCGCCCTGCTCTGCCCTCCCCTCCATTTTGAGCTTGTTGTTGTTGTGCCCCGTCCCTTGAGCCCGCCACGCCTCCCAGCTGAGCCGCCCTCGCCCCTCCCCCTCCACTATCCATATATGACAGTAGTTCCCGCGCGCAGCGTTCACGCGCAGCGACCGCGCCCAATCCGCGCCGAAGGTGCGCCAAAGGTAAGCCCGTCTACGCCCGTCTGCGCCTGGACCGCGCCCAGCGCCAGACCCCCTGCCCCTCGCGCTGCCCAGCCCCCCGCGTTACCTACGATGCCGCCACCCTCCTAGCCCTTAACCCCGGTCGCTCACCCAACTGCGTCCAAGCCGCTCCTGGACGCACCCATGGACCGTTCTCCTGCTTCTCCTGCAAATTTAGCGGCACCGACAACATCTCCGCTACGACCACAACACAGATTCCCGAACCCAACCACCTAGAATGCATCCTTCTCAACACCCGCTCGGTCCACAGGCACGCCATTGACCTTTGGAATCTACTAGACACCATCTCTCCTGACGTCGCCTTCCTAACGGAAACATGGATGAACGTTTCCTCCACCCCTGACATCGCCATCGCTATCCCTGATGACTATAAGATCACACGCAAGGACCGCACCGACCATACAGGAGGTGGAATCGCTATCGTCCATAAGAAATCAATCCGAATCTCAACCAGCTCTGACGCCAACCTCGCTAACTCCGAACACCTTCACTTCCAGATCCACATCGACCCCAAGACCACACTCAGAGGCACCCTCCTCTACAGACCACCAGGACCACGCGCAAAATTCAGTGAAGACATCACGGACTTCATCACCCCACACGCGCTCCCCTCCAAAGACTACATCCTTCTGGGAGACCTCAACTTCCACATTGAAAAGATCAACGACCGCAACACCGCCACCCTCTTGGACAACCTCGCCAACCTCGGACTTAAACAACTGGTCACTTCCCCCACCCACATCGCAGGTCACACTCTCGACCCCATCTTCACCTCCAGCAACCATGTCTCCTTCAGCCACACTACGGATCTCCTCTGGACTGACCACAGCTGCGTTCACTTCACCTACAACAAGCCGAAACCCATCATCCACCTCCAACCAACTCTACAAAGAAACTGGAACAAAATCACCACAGAGCAGATCTCCACATCGCTCCTTCAAACCTCCCCAGCCATCTCTTCTAACGCCAACGTAGCCGCCTCCAACCTCACCCTTTGGTTATCCAACACCGCCGACACCTTAGCACCACTGAAAAAACGTCAACACAAACTTGGCATCAAGAAGGCCTCATGGTTCAACGATGACCTCAAGAAGTCCAAGAAACTGTGCCGCTCCCTTGAAAAGGCCTGGAAAAAAGACCCATCCACCAGCAACAAGGACACATTCAAAAGCGCCATCCGTACTCACCACCAACTGATCCGAAAAGCCAAGAAAACAGCATTCAAGGATCGACTTGACAACAACGCCCACAACAGCAAGGAACTTTTCAACATCGTCAAGGAATTTTCCAACCCCTCGGCCAACTCCAACGACATCACCCCCTCTCAAACCCTCTGCGATTCCCTAGCCTCTTTTTTCCACAACAAGATTGCTGACATCCACAACAGCTTTGACAACCAACCCGGAAGCCAACCCACCCTACCATCAGGTGACCATCTTCCCCCCGTTAACACCCTTAACGCCTGGAACCCAATCTCCACTGAGGACACCATCCGCCTGATGAATTCCATCCACTCTGGATCCCCCACAGACCCATGCCCTCACCACATCTTCAACAAAGCAGACTCCGTCATTGCTCCGCACCTCCGAGGCGTCATCAACTGCTCCCTCAACTCCGCTACCTTCCCAGAAGACTGGAAACACGCTGAACTCACCGCCCTTCTGAAAAAACCAACAGCAGACCCCACCGAACTCAAAAACTACCGCCCCATCTCGCTTCTTCCATTCCCGGCCAAAGTCATCGAGAAAGCTGTCAACAACCAGCTCGCCGCCTTCCTCGAAGCCAACAAATCACTCGACCCCTCACAATCTGGCTTCCGAGCCAAACACAGCACTGAGACCGCCCTCATCGCAGCAACAGACGACATTCGAACTCTACTGGACAATGGAGACACAGTCGCCCTCATCCTCCTCGACCTCTCTGCAGCCTTCGACACAGTCTGCCACAGCACCCTTTTACAACGCCTCAGAAACATCGGAATCCAAGGAAAGGCACTGGAATGGATCACCTCGTTCCTCACCGGAAGAACCCAGAGAGTCCGCCTCCCACCATTCAAGTCCGAGGCCTCTGAAATCATCTGCGGCGTACCACAAGGATCCTCACTCAGTCCCACCCTCTTCAACGTATACATGAGCCCCCTCGCGGCCATCGCCCGCCAACACAACCTCAACATCATCTCTTACGCGGATGACACTCAACTGATCCTATCTCTCACCAAGGACCCCAGCACCGCCAAAACTAACCTACACGAAGGAATGAAAGAAGTCGCCGAATGGATGAAACAAAGCCGTCTGAAACTGAACTCAGACAAAACAGAAGTCCTCATCTTAGGTAAATCCCCCTCCGCATGGGACGACTCCTGGTGGCCGGAAGCCCTCGGAAATGCACCCATCCCGACAGACCACGCACGGAACCTTGGCGTCATCCTGGATTCTTCACTCTCAATGAACAGACAAGTCAGCGCCGTATCCTCTTCCTGCTTTAACATTCTTCGCATGCTCAGAAAAACATTTCGCTGGATCCCCTCCGAAACAAGGAAAACAGTCACCCACGCTCTAGTCACGAGCCGACTGGACTACGGAAACACCCTCTACGCAGGTACCACCGCTAAACTCCAGAAGAAACTACAACGAATCCAAAACGCCTCAGCCAGGCTCATATTAGACATCCCACGCAACGAACACATCTCTGGTCACCTTAAAGACCTCCACTGGCTACCCGTCAATAAGAGGATTACTTTCCGACTGCTTACCCACGCACACAAATCACTCTACGACATCGGACCAGATTGCCTCAACTCTCGACTGTCCTTCTACACCCCCTCCCGCCAACTTCGCTCTTCCAGCCAAGCCTTCGCCACTGTACCTCGCATCAACAAGACCACCATGGGAGGCAGATCCTTCTCATACCTGGCTGCCAAAAATTGGAACTCACTCCCCGCTTACCTTCGCCTCACCCAGAATCACCTAGCGTTCAGAAAGCAGCTTAAAACGTGGATATTTGACAAATAATCCTCCTCCCCTTCCTAAGCGCCTTGAAACCCTCTGGGTATGTAGTGCGCTATATAAATCTTATGACTTGACTTGACTTGGCCACACCAGTGCGGCAACTTGCTAGACATCACCTCGGTGGTAACCGAATCTCAGCGCCTTCTGGTGTCTTCTCTTCAGAAAATATTCTTGCGCTACCTTTGCCCCATTCGCACATCGGTCCGCTACTGACGCCATCTCACAGGCTAATGGGGCGCCCCACGCCGAGTTTCAGCATTGTAGGATGCCCACACCAGTACAGCAACTTGCTAGACATCACCTCGGTGCCATCCGGATCTCGGCGCCCCACTGCAGATGAAGTGCCTCTCAACTATGAAACCACCACGGTGCCATCCGGATCTTGGCGCCTTGTGCTGGTTCCGGCCTATTCACACATCGGTCCGCTACTGACGCCATCTCACAGGCCAACGGGGCGCCCCACGCCGACTTTCAGCATTGTAGGATGGCCACACCAGTGCGGCAACTTGCTAGACATCACCTCGGTGCCATCCGGATCTTGGCATCTCAACGCCTAGTGGTATCTTCCATACAGAAAATATTGTTGCGCTGCCTTTGGCCCCATTCGCACATCGGTCCGCTACCTACGCCATCTCACAGGCCAACAGGGCGCCCCACGCCGACTTTTACCATTGTAGGATGGCCACACCAGTGCCACAACTTGCTAGACACCACCTCGGTGCCATCCGGATCTTGGCATCTCAGCGCCTTGTGGTGTCTTCTATTCAGAAAACATTGTTGCGCTGCCTTTGGCCCCATTCGCACATCGGTCCGCTACTGACGCCATCTCACAGGCCAACGGGGCGCCCCACGCCGACTTTCAACATTGTAGGATGGCCACACCAGTTCACCTTACTAGACACCACCTCGGTGCCATCCGGATCTTGGCGCGTTGTGCTGCCTTCGGCCTATTCGCACATCGGTCCGCTACTGAGGCGAACTCACAGGCCAACAGGGCGCTCCACGCCAACTTTCAGCATTGTAGGATGGCCACACCAGTGCTGCAACTTGCTGGACACCACCTCGGTGCCATCCGGATCTTGGCGCGTTGTGTTGCCTTCGGCCTATTCGCACATCGGTCCGCTACTGACGCCGCCTCACGTGCCAACGTATTTTCTCCACATTTTATACCCTATGCCGCATAACAGGTCATGTGACTTGTTTATAAAACTTTTCATTGGTTCATTTTACTTTTGGTTTCCTAATGATGGAAGGCTTGATCATATGACCTAAAAACAACACTTTTCATTGGATGAAAACTTTTTTTTTCCCCAAACGATGAAAGCCCCACCTTGTTTCAGGATGTTTCAGACTGAAGCTGGCGTCACCATGAAAGCACCACCATCTCGTGGCTCCGTCGTAGTCATTCCGCGAGCAATCATGGCAGCCGCTCCCCACCAGAAGCCTGCAGGAGTCGGGCGCCCCCAAAACTTTTGATGAATCCTCAAGGCGGAGGGGACGCTTTCGAGAATGGGGTCCAAGACCTAGCAGACAAGCGTCCGATTTCCAAGGTGTCCCAGGGCCATTTCAGTGGACCAGGCCCAAAAAGGAAACAGCCTGCCGCCATTTTGAGAGTCCTGTGACAGCCGCCTATCGCTGCACCGCAAGAGTGGGCGCAACTCAGCTGAATTGCGGCTTTTGACACAGTGGACCAGAAGCGGACGGAATGGCAACTGAAACGGTAAAGGGGCGCCCCACTACAACAGACGAGACTCCACCTGGAGAGGCCCGTTCACGCCGCCTCCCCCGGGGCGCCCCACGCCGTTATTCGGAGCAGCATTGTAGGATACCAAAACCAGTGCGGCAACTTACTGGACATCACCTTGGTGCCATCGTTCTGCTGCCTTGGAACTATTCGCACAACAGTTTGCTACTGATAACCCACCCCCCGCGACGCCCCACGCCGGATTCCGAAATCAGTGAAATCTGGACGTTGTGCTGCGTTGGGACTATTCGCACAGCCGACCGCTACTTCGTTGTTTTTCCCTAAAAATGTTTATATGTTATTACTGTTTTTGTTTTCTTGTATATATTTATAAGTTATTAAAGTTTTATAATCTTACTACTTTGTTGGAGTGCTATATATTTTTAATGTGACACATAATTGTAAAAACTTTGATGTACAAAGAGTCATCCCTGGAATCTTCCGCTTCAGGCTCGGTCCCCTCCCCAATCACAATACAGGATGGTTTTCAGATAATAGGAACGCGTCTGCTGTGACGGATCTCATCGAGTGTGGGCCTTGATCTACTATAACTCCTTTGAAGAGGGGTGATTCTTTACAGCTGGGGCCATAAACTACATCTGCAGGGCTAGCTGATAGCCTAGGACCGGCCTGGACAATCGGACACAGAGGAAAAGGAGTGTCAGAGGGTGCGGTAGTGAATAGGGCGAAAGGGAGGTGTCGGGCGGGCACAGGGTGTGATTCTCAGGGAAGAGCAGCGCAGATGGGGGGTGGTTTATTACCCATGCATAAGACAGAGAGCGGGGGTGACCACTGCATGGGGGAGATGCTTGCGAGGGTGGGGAGCCATGCTAAGGATCGACAGCGTGCAGAGAGTGCGCCTGGTCAAGGCATCTAAAATGACTGCCGTGCACGACAAAAGTGTGGCATTTGAAAAAAGGCAAGATGGCGCAGACAATGTTTTTCAACACTTCCTGATTTCCTTCGAATCGAACGTTAACAGACGTTGGGGCATATTACCAAAGTTAAGCGATATTTATCCCTAACGATGCTTAGCAACGAATTTTTTACCGCTAAGCATCTTCAGAAATTATCGCAGATAAACCTTGCTATTATCAAGGTTTATCGCAAATACGATAAAAAACGACCGCAATGCATTAATATCGCTGAAAACTCAGCGATATTCATGCATTACCGAGCTAATGCTCTTAGCCATGTTATCCACCTCCCATTGGATAACATGGCTAAGAACTGCTCAGGACAGGTGGTAGCTTTTGGAGATATTCGCGCTTATCGCGAATATTTCCAAAAGTTGGTAATAGGAGATAGCGATGTTAGCGACTGTTTCCAGTCGCTAACATCTTGGCATGCCCACTTTGCATGTCATTAGTGGTAAATATCACTCACATGCAAAGTGGGGCCCAAGATGGTCGCTATCTCCTACTAGCCGTCGCTAACTGGTGTTAGCAACAGCTAGGTAATACAGAGATAATTTTATCTCCGCGAAGCGGAGCGCTGTTACAGATATATATCTTGTTTTTGAACGTTAATTTCTCAAAATCCACTGAAGCACATATATTGAGACCTAGAAAAGGCACATCGAGCTACCAGTCCCTACAAATTTGCTAAGTTTCGTGCAAATCCATTCAGCCGTTCGATTATTATTATTATTTTTTTTTTTGCCCCGCGGGGCCCTTTTAAAACCTCCACATCAAACCTAAGAGGTCAAGGAGGATCTACTATGCCCCCTTATGGTCATTTGCCCCTTCGCTTTGGCCTCCTCTTGTCTCTCGATCCTACCGAGAGACAAGATGGCGGCCGCTACGGACTGTTTGCAATGTTTACAGACGCCGGAGAACCAATCAGCTTTGCAAACCTCCGTTACGCGAAGCGGAGCGCTGTTACAGATATATATCTTTTTTTGAACGTTAATTTCTCAAAATCCACTGGAGCACATATATTGAGACCTAGCAAAGGCACATCGGGCTACCAGTCCCTAATATTTTACCAAGTTTTGTGCAAATCCATTCAGCCGTTCGATTATTATTATTATTTTTTTTTTTTGCCCCGCGGGGCCCTTTTAAAACCTCCACATCAAACCTAGAGGGTCAGGGAGGATCTACTATGCCCCCTTATGGTCATTTGCCCCCTCGCTTTGGCCTCCGCTTGTCTCTCGATCCTACCGAGAGACAAGATGGCGGCCGCTACGGACTGTTTGGAATGTTCACAGACGCCGGAGAACCAATCAGCTTCGCTTCACAAAGCTCCGTAACGCGTAAAGTCCGCGAACCGGAGCGCTGCCCGGTCCGCTGTTACAGATATATATCTTTTTTTGAACGTTAATTTCTCAAAATCCACTGAAGCACATATATTGAGACCTAGCAAAGGCACATCGGGCTACCAGTCCCTACAATTTTGCCAAGTTTCGTGCAAATCCATTCAGCCGTTCGGGCTAAAAGTGAGGCCAACCGCCCTATGGAAAACTCAATGTTAAAAACACGTTTTGGGACCCCCCCTATTTCGCCCCCCCTTGACGAACCCCCCCCAAATTTTCAAGGGCTGCTCAGAAACAAAATGTGCCATTTTCCTGAAAATGTCAGCCAATTCCGTCCACAAACGCCAAAGTTATTAGACATAGAATTTTCAAAAATCCCATAGAGAAAAAATCCTAACTATATATACCTACTGGCGACCGCCAGTAGGTAATATATATATATATATATATATATATATATATATATATATATATATATATAATTCGAAAGGAGAGCCCAATGAGGAGAAGCCCACAGCAGGTCAATGTGGCTAATATTCTTTAATGGAGGTTGCCAGTCGCAGAAAATCATTCCAACAGCTTACAAATCATGCTCATTGTCCGACGCGTTTCATGCATTGCGCATTTCATCAAGGACTCGAAGCTTCTCAAAGACTTCCTGGCGGCATTCACTTTTAAACACCTATTTGGCAATCAAGTCCGCCCACCTGGGCGTGGCCACCCCTGTGGCATTCTGGTACTTGTGGTGTTTGTAGGCTTCCCCAGTGGGCCGAGTGCCGTCAATAGTCTCTTTGAATATACATCTTCCCCCAGTGGGTTGCGGTAAGAATCACCTTCTGCTGTCTGCACTTTAGAACCTCCAAAAATAGCTCCTGCTCCCAAAACGGCTCTGCTATTCCAGCGTCATCGTGGGTCCGTGGTTAGACAGCGGGGCTCCTCCGCGACCTAGGCCCGGCCGCTACATATAATTCGAAAGGAGAGCCCAATGAGGAGAAGCCCACAGCAGGTCAATGTGGCTAATATTCTTTAATGGAGGTTGCCAGTCGCAGAAAATCATTCCAACAGCTTACAAATCATGCTCATTGTCCGACGCGTTTCATGCATTGCGCATTTCATCAAGGACTCGAAGCTTCTCAAAGACTTCGTGGCGGCATTCACTTTTAAACACCTATTTGGCAATCAAGTCCGCCCACCTGGGCGTGGCCACCCCTGTGGCATTCTGGTACTTGTAGGCTTCCCCAGTGGGCCGAGTGCCGTCAATAGTCTCTTTGAATTATATGTAGCGGCCGTGCCTAGGTCGCGGAGGAGCCCCGCTGTCTAACCACGGACCCACGATGACGCTGGAATAGCGGAGCCGTTTTGGGAGCAGGAGCTATTTTTGGAGGTTCTAAAGTGCAGACAGCAGAAGGTGATTCTTACCGCAACCCACTGGGGGAAGATGTATATTCAAAGAGACTATTGACGGCACTCGGCCCACTGGGGAAGCCTACAAACACCACAAGTACCAGAATGCCACAGGGGTGGCCACGCCCAGGTGGGCGGACTTGATTGCCAAAGAGGTGTTTAAAAGTGAATGCCGCCAGGAAGTCTTTGAGAAGCTTCGAGTCCTTGATGAAATGCGCAATGCATGAAACGCGTCGGACAATGAGCATGATTTGTAAGCTGTTGGAATGATTTTCTGCGACTGGCAACCTCCATTAAAGAATATTAGCCACATTGACCTGCTGTGGGCTTCTCCTCATTGGGCTCTCCTTTCGAATTATATATATATATATATATATCTATATCCACAACAAAAGTTCCAATATCGTACGCTCTCAGTAACACAGATTCCACAAGGTTTCCAAAGTTCCAAGGCTGTTTATTCACACATGTTTCGACTTACAAAGAAGCCTTGATCAAAAGGCATTAGCAGGAAATAAAGCTGAGATATATCAAACAATGTTGGTATCAAAAATACTTCATAATAAAGACAACATTCCCTGTAAGCACCAGAAAATAGTGGCCAAAAATGATTACAACATGCAAAAAGTGTGCAAATTGATTGCCACTGGTTTTAAAATGTTTTAAAACATTTGAAAAAACAGCAATGCTCCACAAGAATTGACAACAAATATAACTGGAAATTAGGAACCCTTCCCATGATGTACATGGTATATAAACAATGTCTGCTTTTTCATTAAAGTGTACAGAAAAGTCATGCATGGAATGTTTGAATTAATCTCATTCATTGGTAATTACTCGGGCCGCATCCCAATCCATCAATATTTTCCATACCATGTCACTTCAGTTTGGATCCAACCGTATGCACATCACTCTTGACTCTGCTCCAATGAGAACAGGCTAATTTCTCCCTGAACCGGAACTAAGCAACCCAGGACTCGTTTTGCCCTGGTTAGGGCTCATCAAATAGGTATAGCTTTGTTCCTGTGACACAGCGTATGTCCAGGTGTGGTTTCAGTGACACTGTGCCAATGGAACAAAGCTTTACCTGAATTTCATACTTGTGGGCATTCCCATATTGAGGAACTGTGATCTTTTCTGCATTTTACTTAAGGCTAATCCTGCTTCTGTTGTTTGTTGGAATTTCCCACACACCAGGATTCTAAACTCATCTTCCACCCTCTCCAGTTTCTGTGACGTCATCAGACATTGCCAAAGAGCAGAAATAGAAACATAACAAGCAGATGGTTGCTGATAGTGTCATAAGGGCTCCATTAGTGCTACCTAGGAAACTGAGGCTGAGAGTTCTAGATCTCTGGCGCAGTGGTCACTTTCCTTGGAGACTTGGAAGGAGGAGGTTGGAGCTGTGTTAGCTTGTGAGATCTGCAATTTCTTTAAACACTGACATTTATTAGTGAGCTTGAATACTACTACAACTGGTAAGGTCATTTATGTGTTAGAAGGCTTGACTGAGGGTCTTATTTGGAGGTTTGTGGATGGGATACTCAGTCAAAATGTGACAGATACTTCTTCCCCTATGTTACAAGTGCTTTAGATTATAATACACTTGGAATTTGGTGGATGGGATATCTGTTATGTTTTGAATCTAAAACATTATGTTAATATTAAACTGAAATAGAATATAGACATTGTTCTAGATCTAAAAGCCTGTGTATTTTCAGAATCCATGCACACTTACAAAAACACACACACATACTGGGGACAAATGATGAAACTTTACATTAAAGTTCAGGGACTAGTGTTTATGCATTAGGGGAATAGATATGAGTGTATGGGGGTTAAAAATTTGGTTTTAGGTTAGAAGTTAGGGTATAATAGTTAAGATTTTGAGGTACAGATTTAAGTTGTAAGGGTTTTGGGTATAATGTTAGGGAGTTAAAAGTTTAGGAGTTAGGGTTATAACGGTTATAGGTGGTAGGGTTTATTATTTTGGGAAGTATACGGCATTAGGATTGACACTTTTGGGTGTAGGGTTAATGGATTAAGGGAATAGAGATTAACACATTGAGTATAAGGTATAGGGCCTAAGGCTATGATTTAAGTATTTCAGGAATCTTTTTAAGGTTATGGTGAAGAAGGTTAAAAGTGTGGGATTAGGATTAAAGAAACCCTGCTAATACATTTCTTTAATAATATAGAGGAACATGTATGAGGTATGCTATTGAGTATTTCTAGAAATTATATTAATCTGTATGAAAAATATGCAGGTTTACTTTTCATAGTAACATTGCACTCAATTTATTTCAATGGAACACACATGACGTTCCAGGCATCTATTTTTCAGTAAACAATATGAATTCTCTAGGTACACAAACACATACACTCAAACACACAGCTCTTGAGTATGTAGTTTTATTTGTATCTTTAATAATTCCTACGACAATCATAGATGTCTCTCTGATCCTCTTCTTTCTTAGCTTTAAACTAAGTATCCATAGAATGTTGTTCACTAAGCACCAGTTTAGATGATTTCTCATTTAAAAAAAAGGATATTATTTATGTTTGCATGTTTAATTATTTTGTGATTGGCTGTGTTTGATTTTGTATTTTCAAAACATCTTTAAAGGTGGTAATTGAGCATGAAGTGTTTTAGTTGTTAGTGGCTGAAGCCTGTACATCTTATGCCATACCTAATTTGCAGAATTCTTCTATTTTCAAACATTCCCTTAGTGGTTCTGAAGTAAAAAATAATTTTGTTGATTTATTGTCCTCAAAATTTTACAGGCATCCCTAGTTTTTGCTTAGCTATTTTATTTTTTGGTATGTTGTATTTAATGCTGCCCTGTTGGGCTAGTATTGTTGTTATTAAACTCTGCTCTTCATTCTGTCTGTTCATGTGAGTCTTGTGTTTGAGGGCTGTCAGGCTGTACACCTGTATTATGAACCTGGGTATTGGTAAGGTATAGGAGAAAAACGTACAGGCTGTCGGGAAAAGAAGAAGGATTACTTGTGTTCTGTTCAAACACTATTTACCATCTAGAGATATCTAATATATGTTGACATTAGGGCTGGGCTTGTCGACCTATCAAATAGGAAAAGGTGAGATACCTATTAGGTATGTTTGCATCTAATCAATGTCAGTGGTGATGGTTTCAATAACTCTTGGTCAGCCTAACAACCTGCAGAAATATTACCATTTAGTGGGCTAGTAATATGAGTTCTAAATGTTAAAAGCAGCAACAGAATGAGTTGGTGTTCGGCCTGGCCCTCTATGCCAGGTCACCCCAGATTTTTGCCTTCCTTGGCTGAACCCAGTTATGTTGGCTTTAGGACTCTGTGCATGTTGCTCCTGCTAATAACTGGTAAAGTGATTGTGTTTTCCCTTTAAAATAGGGTAAAATTGGCCTACAGCTGACTGCTACATTTAATTTACTTCTAAAACGCTAGTACATGGTACTAAATGTACCCACTGCCTGTAAATTAAATGCTATTGGTGGGCTCCAGCACTCATTGTGGCCCCCTCTCCCCAAATAAGGTAGCACTGCAAAACATATCTTACGTCTACCACTAAATCTGTAGTACAGTTTTTAACTAAACTGACATTCCAACCAGGCACAATAAGCCTTTTACTTGGCCTAAGCATTCCTGTTTAATACTTATAAGTCATCCCTAAGGCAAGCCCTAATGGCTCATAGGGCAGAGTGCAGTGTATTTAAAAAGTAGCAAAGGTTTGCTTCAGTTTTACATGCCCTGACAAAGAGAATATCTTAAAGGCATGACTCACTGTCTCTCCTTTGTTACCCTAAACAGTTCTGAGCCAAATATAGGAAAAAGTGAAGTTTAGACAAAGGGGACATCCCTCACCTGCAGACTGGCACTGAAAATAAAAGTGGTACCTTCAAAACCTCTGATCAGAACACTCCTTAACCTGTGGAAGATTAAGAAGAAGAACTGCCCTACTATTTGAAGATGGAAGATTGGACATGCTTGACTTGCGCTCAGGCTCCATGTAAATGACTCCAAGAGTTAGTTGACTGACCTCCTGTTTGAGCTACAGGGACAAGGTAACCTTTCAGGGGCCTACCTGCAACTGCAAAGCTGACCAGCACCAACTGGGCCTGCCTGAGTCCTGCTGCTAGCCTCTGCTAGAGTGAACTCTGATCCCTAATAGGTGCCCATCCAAGTCGTGGACCCTTGGCTAGCATTAGAGTGTTCCCTTCTTATCTGAAACCACAAGTCCTGAGTCCCAGGTGAAGATTCTGAAATTTTTGCCCACTGTGCGACTGTGAATGGACTCCTCATGTCACACGACAACCATCTGCAATGCCTGCCAAGTTGAATCTCCTGTGCCGACTTGCTCTTCATGTCCGCTCCTAGATCCACCACCACGCAAATAAACGATGGATGGAATGCTGAATGAATCAAACATTGACCCCCACTCAAGAGATCTGGGCTAAATTCATCGTTATTTTGCTCCCCATGCCATCCCAGTTTAGACACAGCGATATGCAAAACAGTCTTGACCCTGCATTTCATGGGAACAGTCCAGTCGAATGGTCAAGCCAGGCCATCCTTTTACCAGAAACAAGCATCCTAGTATCGGCTTAGGGGTATCACCCCTCGTCAGCCAGGCTAGCTTCAATCCAGTGGCACAGTGTACAAGGGACCCATGCCTGGGCATACCCATCCTACTTATGGAGAAAAGTGCTAGGCAAACAAATGATGGCTGGAAGGCTGAATTAATCTAAATCCATTGTTCCTTTGCTCACCATGCCACCCCAGCTTAGACCCAGCCATATACAAATCAGTCTTGATCCTGCTCCTCATGGAAACCGTCCAGCCCAAATTTTCTAAATTTAGTGCAATTCTGTTCAGGAGATCGGGTTGTAGCGTTGTCTAAAGTTTCCTATGTAAATGAAGATGGAGAAAATGAATTTTGGGACCCTCCTTTTTTCTCGGCCCCCACTTGACGATTCACCCCAAACCTTTCAAGACAGGAGCTGAACGGAGCGCCTAATTAGTTTTGAAAAGTTTGCGAAAGATTCATTAAAGGGTGCCAAAGATATTGTAAAAAACAAACAACCTATTTTTTCAGCCCCAGCATGCATCTGCCTGGTTGATTTGAGCGCAGGACACCTGAACATCGTTGGGCTGAGGAGGGACGAGAGACCACCTGATGGGGAGTGGCCACGATATTTAAATCTATGCGTTTGGCCCCTCTGGAAGAAGGAACCATTGAAACCAGCACTGATGAAGCCATTTGAAGGCTGAAATGCGTCTGCCTAAGCATTTCATGGACCTCACTTACTTGCGCAAAACAAGAGCTATTAAAGTCTTTTTATTCCCGGAGCTGTGTCATCCCTTTTTCCCTACCTGGGAGAAAGTTTTGGTGTCAATGTTTCGCCATCAAACAGGCGCTGGCTGACGACAGCCCTCTCGGTCTGGAGCAACGCTGAGAACCTGTGAACTCTGGTAGCTGCATGAAACTGCAACACGTCACCCCAATACTTTGGGAGAGAGGAGGCAACGCTGTTTGCCTGAGAAGGTGACATAGGAAGGCAAAATCATTCCAGGTACATCTGGCGGCGTTGAGATCCTTAGCCAACCAGTTGGGACTGAACATGTTTTTAGGAGATGTCCAGTCACTGAATGGGCTTCCTCTGAGGACTCCCAGCCCCAGCATGCATCTGCCTGGTTGGTTTGAGAGCAGGACACCTGAACATCGTTGAGCTGGTCAGGGGCATGAGACTGTGAGAAGTTAGCCTGTCATATGATGTCCACTAGTTCTAGTGGGCACCTTGCACGAGTCTAATCGACCCTTATTGGTGATGGTTGTAAAGTCAACCTTATAGAAAGCTATCCTAGTGGTAGCATGGACCAGCAGTCAAAGGCTAAGACTTCTGTAGGCTAGTTAAGTAAGTTGTTTTACCATATATAATCCCTTGAATACCAAATGAAAGGACACCACACAAGGTATACATCAAATATATATGTATTTAATCTAAACACAACCCCTCTGCACTCTTTATGAGGTCAGAGGTAAAAATACAATACAAGTCACACAGTTAATATACGATGAGTTGCACAGTATACGTTTTGCCCTAGGGGCCTCACAAACCATATACTAAGAAAGTGGTATAAGTACCATGTGAGAGTTAGAAAGCAGGCCTAGGGCCTGTAGAATCGCTGGGTCTACACTAATCAACCAGTTGTTAGGAAGTAGGAGACCCACGGGAGCCGCGTGCAGTGTCTAAACACAGGGGCGAGGTCCCATTGACTTTCTATTGTGTTCATAGAAGTTACAAAGTCAAAGATAAAGGACATTTCCGGATGGACTTGGATGGAACCCTTTTAAACTAGGTCACTTGAAGAGTCAACACCCACAGGAGCACCGGAGTACTCAAGTTACCACACCCAGGGAAGCCGGGTGCATAGGTGTCTTTTTGTGTCGGGTTTCGTCGTCGTTTTCTATGGAGAGCCGCAAAGAAGTGCTGCAGGCGACCATAGGAAAAGTGTCCGGGTGGACCCAAGAGTGGATCGGAGATGTGAAGAACCTGAAAGCAGAGGGGACAGAGTCTGGGTCACTGGCCAGTGACCAGGAAGGAACCAGGCGATGTCGCGATGATCTCAGGTGAAGAAGTGAAGCGTGTCTCTGTAGCCACGAGGACCAGGAGGCGTCGACGATGACCAGGAGCTGGATTCAAGCTGACATACGAAGGATCTAGTTGACTGCGGTATCGGTATCCGGATTGGACCCAACAAGCCTTGGCAAAGGCAATCCACATAGGTTGTGAAGATGGGCTTCGAGTCAGACCAGAAGGTCTGGGGAGCTTCTCCTTTGCAGGGAAGCTGGAGCAAGCCTGGAGCAACCAGGAAAGCAAAGTAGTTTCAAGATGGCATCTTTGGGGGGCTCACTAGCCAACGGGCAATCAGCCGGGAAGACGCATTAAGTACAAATGTGAAGGCGGGGACCACAGGACACTCGCGGAGTGTGGTGGCCTGGGCTTCGGGACATATGATGCTTGGGGCTGGGGCTTCTCGTACCCCAATGCAATACTTACTGAGGCTTCAGGAAAGGAGTGCAGGTAGCAAAATGCAGGATATCAAAAATGTCTGGTCCCACGTCTCTCGTGTCAGCCACGGGTCTCAGCTTTGCTGTGGATGTGGGTCGGAGTCAGCGATGTCTGGAGGTCCAGTTCTTTAGTCGCAGGGTCGTCGGGTTTCATCGGGAGCCTAGAAGCTGCAGACCGACAAAGTTGCTGATGGTGCCTGTTTGAACAGGGTGGTCACTCCTTGACCACAAGGGAGATGTCTTCCGTCTTCTAGTCGGTATAGAATGTCGAAGGTCCAAGACTTCTGTATCATAGTTTCTTTCCAGGATAATCTAGAGTCCTGGGGACACAGATCCTATACTTATACTAAGGATGGGGGCTGGATTACCTGCCTAGGTCACTCCTATGGGTGGACCTGAGAAGGGGGTGGTTACACCCCTTTCCCTTTGTCCAGTTTCGCACCAGAACTGGGGCTGGAGTGCCCCAGCAACAGGTTTGAACCGGGCTATGCCTGGAGCACCTTGTGTGCCCCAGGCAATGTCCAGATGTATTCACTGAATGCTGCCCTCCTTGCCCCAATACACATAACCCTTGTCTGGGGAGGTGATGGCACCTCCCTGGACAGGAAACCTATTGTCCAGGCCGCCCTTGCTGGCGTTTCCCCCAGCAACAGGAGGTCAGACTCGTGTCTGTGGCAGCAGCATCCATTTTGTGATGCTGAGCTCTGTTTAACTTTAACCGGGTAAAGCAGTAACTTACATGTCTTTTCCCTCTAGAAGGGTGAAATGCTACCCCCGCCGCCAGAATTGGCAGGGGGGGGGGTAGTATTCCAAAGTTTGATAAAGCCAAACCAAAGTTAGCATTAACCGCGAGGATTATAATGCACTTAAGAGTATGTCTGTATCATATGGCTATATCATAGAACAGCTATAAGTAGATGGTTCCGAAAGCTGCAGAGGGGCTCAGCTCATGCCAGAGCACCCTCTCACATAAAACCAAGCACTCTGCCTCCAGGATTGTCGAGGCCTACCATAGGAGTGGCTTATAGGTGTATATGTGTCTATATGTAACGGTAGATATAGGTATACTATATCTAAGTAAGGGGTGATTACACCACCTTACCAGGCTGTGTGAATAGACCTGTGGTTTCAGTTTGGAAGGTAAACCAGGGGTGGCACAATACATGCTGCAGCCCCTGGTAGGCCTAGGGTGCACCTATGCCCTAGGTACCTATGGTACAATATACAGGGGCTCACAAGGGTGACCCAGTAACCAATCTGGTATGCACCTAAAGTGCATGGTATCACTTTAGAGAGAGAACAGCTGGGCTGTGGGTCTGATTAGCAGGCCCACAGCCACATTAAAGTCGAAAAACCAGAGAATCACAGCAAAAAGTGGGGGGTGGCCATAGGAAGCAGACTATACTCTCCTACACAACCCCCCCCCCAAATGCAGGGACATTAAACTAACCTTGACCAGTTGAGTCTTCATGTTCTAAGTGGAAATATCTAGAGAGTCCATCTGCATTGGCATGGTCAGTCCCAGGTCTATGTGCCACTGTAAAGTCCATCCCCTGTAGGGAAATGGACCACCTAAGCAGTTTTGGGTTTTCACCCTTCATCTGATTTAGCCAAAAAAGGGGCTTATGGTCTGTCTGAATCTTGAAGTGAGTACCAAACAAGTATGG
Source organism: Lissotriton helveticus (assembly GCF_964261635.1). NCBI lineage: Eukaryota > Metazoa > Chordata > Amphibia > Caudata > Salamandridae > Lissotriton > Lissotriton helveticus. The sequence goes on from NC_136067.1 coordinate 999,328,401, forward strand.
CCTCAGCTTCTTCAGTGCCCAAACCACAGCAAAGGCCTCCCTCTCAATAGCTGACCAACGCTTCTCTCTAGGAGTCAGCCTTCTGCTAATAAAAGCTATTGGCTGGTTTTGACCATCTTTATTCAGTTGTGAAAGAACAGCACCCACACCCAATTCAGAAGCATCTGTTTGAACAATGAATTCTTTGGAGTAGTCTGGACTTTGCAGAATTGGAGCAGTGCACATGGCCTGCTTCAGGTCATCAAATGCCTTTTGACAGCTTACAGTCCACTGAACTTTCTTTGGCATTTTCTTGGAAGTTAAGTCATTCAGGGGTGTCACTATGAAACAATACCCCTTGACAAATTTCCTGTATACCCAGTCAGGCCCAAGAAACCTCTGACCTGAGTCTGGGTGGTTGGAGCAGTCCAGTCTATTATGGTCTGGATCTTGCTCTACAATGGTTGAACCTGGCCTCCACCTACAAGGTGGCCCAGGTATACAACCTGACTCTGCCCTATCTGGTACTTGGTAGCCTTGATAGTTAGGCCTGCCTTTTGCAGAGCCTCCAAAACATTCTTCAGGTGGATCAGGTGATCTTCCCAAGTGGAGCTAAAGACAGCAATACCATCAAGCTGCACAGTAGTCATCCAGACCTGAGAGGACTTGGTTCACCAACCTTTGGAATGTGGCAGGTGCATTCTTCAAACCAAAGGGCATCACCACAAATTAATAATGTCCTCATGGGGTTGAAAATGCTGTTTGGATTTTGCATCATCAGCTAGTCTGATCTGCCAGTAGCCAGCTGTCAAGGGAAATGTACTCAAAAACTTGGCAGATGCAAATCTGTCAATGAGCTCATCTGCCCTTGGTATTGGATGGGGATCGTCCTAGTGACAGCATTGAGGCCTCAGTAATCCACGCAAAACCTCATCTCTCTCTTACCATCTTGGGTGTGAGGTTTAGGCACCAGGACTACTGGACTGGCCCAAGGGCTCTCTGAGGGCTCATTGACTCCCAAATCCAACATCTATTTGACCTCTGCCCTGATACAGTCCCTGACATGGTCATGTTGCCTGTAGATTTTACTCTAGACAGGCAGACTGTCCCCAGCATCCACTTCATGAGTGCACCAGGTAGTCTGACTTGGAGTCAGAGAAAACATATGTCTCTAGGACTGTAGAACTTGTCTGCAGTCCTGTTGCTGTTGGTCAGTGAGGCTGCCTGCCAAGGTTACACCATCAACTGAACCATCATCAGTTTTCTGAGAAAGCAGGTCTGGGAGAGGGTCAATCTCCTCCTCCTGTCCCTCATCTGTAGCCATGTGTAAGCCCATGTCTGCCCTGTCAACATATGGTTCCAATCTGTTGACATAAAGCACCCTGTGGGGGCTCCTGGGAGTTCCAAGATCAACCAAATAGATTACTTCTCCCTTCTGTTCCACAATAGTGTGGGATCCTGACCATTTGTCTTGGAGAGCTGCTGGGGCCACTGGCTCCAACACCCACACTTTCTGTCCTGGCTGGTAAACAGTCAGCACACCCTTTTTGTCATGCCAGGCTTTTTGGAGTTCCTGGTTAGCCTCAAGGTTTTTGGATGCCTTTTTCATGTACTCAGCCATCCTGTAGCGGATACCAAGTACATAGTCCACAATGTCTTGTTTGGGAGGTTTGAGAGGTAACTCCCATCCCTCCTTCACCAGACACAGGGGTCTTCTTACAGGATACCAAACAGAAGCTCAAAAGGGCTGTAGCCAACCCCCTTCTGTGGGACCTTTCTGTAAGCAAACAAAAGGCAGGGCAGCAGGATGTCCCATCTTCATCTAAGCTTTTCAGGTACACCCTTGATCATGCCCTTTAAGGTCTTGTTGAATCTCTCCACCAGACCATTGCACTGTGGATGATAGGGTGTGGTTAACTTGTAGTTCACTCCACACTCCTTCCACATAGCAGTCAAATATCCAGACATAAAGTTTGCACCTCTGTCTGAGACAACCTCCTTCGGAAACCGCACTCTTGAGAAAACTCCCAGGAGGGCTCTTGCCACAACAGGTGCTGTTGTGGTCCTTAGGGGAATAGCTTCTGGGTATCTGCTAGCATGATCCACTACCACCAGAATAAACCTGTGCACAGAGGTTGTTTGGGGATCCATTGGTCCGACAATGTCAATCCCTACTCTTTCAAAGGGAACCCCCACCACAGGTAGTGTTATTAGGGGGGCCTTTGTGGTGCCACCTGATTTGCCACTGGCTTGGCAGGTGACACAGGAACGCCAAAACTCCTTGGTGTCTTCTGACATGTGGGGCCAGTGAAAGTGAGGGACAAGCCTGTCCCAAGTCTTGTTCTGGCCAAGATGTCCTGCTAAGGGAATATCATGGGCTAGTGTGAGAAGGAAGCCCCTGAATGCCAAAGGTATGACCAACCTCCTGGAAGCTCCGGGCTTGGGGTCTCAAGCCTCTGAATACAGGAGCCCATCATTCCAATAGACTTTGTGGGTCTCACTAGCATTCCCAACAGCCTCAGCAGCAGATTGCTGTCTGAGGGGTTCAAGAGAAGGGCAGTCTAACTGCGCCTGCCTCAGATCTGATGTGGAGCGTCCCCCTGTCCCAAGAGACTCAACCTGATCAGGCTCAAGCTCTTCTAGGAAAATTTCCTCCTGGGTCTCACAAACAGCTTCCTGTGAAGGCTGATCCTCTTCCTGAGGCAAGGGGGAAGACACTGCCTTAACCCTACTGCTTCTCCTCCTGGTAGGCAACTGGTCCATTGTTCCAGAATCCAGTGCCAGTTCAGTGTTGCTATTTCTTACCTGTGATCTAGTCACAGCAAGGACATGTGCTGATATTCCTAACATTTCTGCATGGGTCCTATACTCCACTTCAGCCCAAGAGTTAACCACAACCTTTTTGAGGACAGATATCCCTCCCCAGGAGAAATTAACAATTGCCATACTGTGAGTGGTAGTGACATTGCTAGCATTGGTCACAAGGTAATTTTTACCTAGTATAATCTGCCCAGGGTCCACAAAGCCAGGTGTCACCATTGTGACTCAAGCACATGTGTCCCTGTAGCCTGAGCCACTTTATCATTAATCAAAGGAGTTTGTCTGTACTTGGCCAAATTATTGGGACTCACAGTAGAGGACATAATTATGTCCTCATCACAGATCAAAACAGCTGGAGTTGATATTCTGACTAGGCCAGAATCCATCTCAGTTCCCAGGGTTAACCCTACTACACCCTTCTGTTGAGAACCACCACTATTAGCTGTACTAGGGGGAACAGTTGCCTTAGGGGCAATGGTGGCTGGAGCTGCCTCCTTCTTGGTGCACTCACGGGTCCAGTGAGTATTAACCTTACAAATTTTGCACCATGGTTTCTTTGGGCCTTCTTTCTTTTTAGATTGTTGGGAACCCCCACCATTAGAAGCTTTCTGGGGATCTTGTGAAGACTTCTGGTCTTTTGCTTTCTCCCCACCCTTTTGGTCTTGCTTCTTCTGATCACCACCTTGGTTCTACCTTCTGCTTCACCCTGGTTCTGACCCATTTGTCTGCCTTCTTTCCCAATTCTTGGGGAGAGGTCAGATCAGAGTCAATCAGGTGTTGATGCAATTGCTGGTTCTGACAGTTTTTAAGGATCTGTTCTCTCATAATTAAATTATACAATCCTGTGTAGTCAGTGACTTTACTGCCCAATAACCAACCTTCCAGAGCCTTAGTAGTACAATCTACAAAATCAGTCCAGTCCTGAGTCTGTGTCTTTTGGGTATCCCTGAACAGCAACCTGTACTGCTCAGTGGTTAGGCCAAACCCATCTATCAGAGCACTCTTCAGGACATAGTAATTGTTAGCATCCTGATCATTAACTGTCAGGAGCTTATCTCTACCTTTCTCTGAAAAGGAGAGCCACAAGATTGCTGCCCACTGACTTTGGGGTACCTGCTGTACTTTGCAAGCCCTCTCCAAAGCGGTTATCCATTTGTGGATGTCATCTCCAGCCTGGTAAGGAGGGACAATCTTGTTCAGGTGTCTATGGTCATGAGACCTTTCCCTATCTTTAGGAATTATACTGCCACTAGTGGGTTCTAACCCACTTAACATTTTCTCTCTTTCAAGAGCTAGGGTCTCTTTTGCAAGGGCAATTTCTTGCATCCTGATCCTCAGCTTGACCTCTCTCATTCTAGCTTTGTGCTCTCTCCTCTCAGGTGAAGGCATCCTCCTTAGAGCAGAGGTATCAGACCCTACTGAAGAATCAGAATGCTCAGAGCCACTGGATAGTGACCTGCACCTTCTGTTTCTGATGTTAGGCCTTCTGGGGTGAGTGGAAGGGGGCCTCTCATGGCCCTTTCCACCTCCATATAGTCCTGTGTTGCCCAGGATAGGTTAATTAACCTCATCCTGGTCAGCATCCACCTCCTTATCAGATAGTGCTGGATCTTCCCCAACATTCTCTTCTGTGTATGGATGGCCCCCCTCTCTACTACCTTGGTTATCTGTGTCTGATGCATTCTCTATATAATGAGCCACTAAGATATCTACCAGGTGGTTAAAGGTTGGACTTTGTCTTGTCTCAATCTTCTGACTGCACACAGGCTTCTAGGTTCATTAAAGGTGAATGAGTCATACTTAGAAGGCACCCTCTGGGGGTCTTCTTGAAGAGGTCCACTAGGGCCTGCTTCCAAGGACATTTTCTAGTGAGGTGTGGTCACCTACCTACACTAAATGGTTTCCCACTAGAACCTCTGGGAGTTGCAGTCAGGGTGTGCTAGGCCCTTACAGCCGGCAACAACTAAGTTCAGTAGAACTTATGTATATCTATGACTTGATTAATATGCACCTACAGGTACCTTGATATGATCTTTCAGATGATATTACAAGATTATTTGATAAAACAAATTGCAAGCTCTTATCCCAACCGCTGCACACCAATGTGAGAAGTTAGCCTGGCATATGATGTCCACTAGTTCTAGTGGGCACCTTGCACCAGTTTAATCGACCCTTATTGGTGATGGTTGTAAAGTAAACCTTATAGAAAGCTATCCTAGTGGTAGAATGGACCAGCAGTCTTAGGCTAAGACTTCTGTAGGCAAATTAAGCAAGTTGTTTTACCATATATAATCCCTTGAATACCAAATGATAGGATACCACACAAGGTATATATCAAATATATATGTATTTAATCTAAACACAATCCCTCTGCACTCTTTATGAGGTCAGAGGTAAAAATACAATACAAGTACACAGTTAATATACAATAAGTTGCACAGTATACGTTTTGCCCTAGGGGCCTCACAAACCATATACCAAGAAAGTGGTATAAGTACCACGTGAGAGTTAGAAAGCAGGCATAGGGCCTGTAGAATCACTGGGGCTACACTAATCAACCAGTTGGTAGGAAGTAGGAGACCCACGGGAGCCGCGTGCAGTGTCTAAACACAGGCGCGAGGTCGCATTGACTTTCTATGGTGTTCGTAGAAGTTACAAAGTTAAAGATAAAGGACACTTCCGGATGGACTTGGATGGAACTCTTTTAATCTAGGACACTAGAAGAGTCAATACCCACAGGAGCACCGGAGTACTCGAGTTACCTCACCCAGGGAAGCCGGGTGTATAGGGGTTTTTTCGTGTCGGGTTTCGTCATCGTTTTCTATGGAGAGCCTCAAAGAAGTTCTGCAGGCGACCAGAGTAAAACTGTCCGGGTGGACCCAAGAGTGGATCGGAGATGTGAAGAACCTGAAAGCAGAGGGGACAGAGTCTGGGTCACTACCCAGTGACCAGGAAGGAACCAGGAAGGAACAAGGCGATGTTGCGATGATCTCAGGTGAAGAATTGAAGCTTGTCTCTGCAGCCACGAGGACCAGGAGGTGTTGTCGACAACCAGGAGCTGGATTCGAGCTGTCCCACAAAGGATCTCGTTGACTGCGGTGTCGGTATCCGGATTGGACCCAACAAGCCTTGGCAAACGCAATCCATGCAGGAAGTGAAGATGGGTTTCGAGTCAGACCAGCAAGGTCTGGAGAGCTTCTCCTTTGCAGGGAAGCCGGAGCAAGCCTGGAGCAACCAGGAAAGCAAAGTAGTTTCAAGGTGGCATCTTTGGGGGCTCACTAGCCAACGGGCAATCAGCCGGGAAGATGCATCAAGCACAAATGAGAAGGCGGGGCCCACGGGACACTCGCAGAGTGTGGGGGCCTGGGCTTTGGGGCAAATGATGCTCTGGGCTGGGGCTTCTCGTACCCCATTGCACAACATATTGAACCTTCAGGAAAGGAGTGCAGGTAGCAAAATGCAGGATATCAAAGATGTCTGCTCCCACGTCTCTCGTGTCTGCCATGGGTCACAGCTTTGCTGTGGATGTGGGTCGGGTTCAGAGAAGTCTGGAAGTCCAGTTCTTTAGTCGCTGGGTCGTCGGGTTCCGTTGGGAGCCTAGAAGCTGCAGACCGGCAAAGTTGCTGATGGTGCCTGTTTGAATAGGGTGGTCACTCCTTGACCACAAGGGAGATGTCTTCGTCTTCTAGTCGGTATAGAATGTCGAAGGTCCAAGAGTTCTGTATACTAGTTTCTTTCCAGGATAATCTAAAGTCCTGGGGACACAGCTCCTATACTTATACTAAGGATGGGGGCTGGATTACCTGCCTAGGTCCCTCCTATGGGCAGACCTGAGAAGGGGGTGGTTACACCCCTTTCCTTTGTCCAGTTTCACGCCAGAGCTGCGGCTGGAGTGCCCCAGCAACTGCTTTGAACTGGGCTATGCATGGAACACCTTGTGTGCCCCAGGCAATGTCTAGATGCATTCACTGAATGCAGCCCTCCCTGCCCCAATACACATAACCCCTGTCTGGGGAGGTGCTGGCACCTCCCTGGACGAGAAATCTGTGTGTTTGGCCCCCCTGGAATAAGAAGCCATTGAAACCAACACTAATGTAGCCATTTGAAGGCTGAAACATGACTGCCTAAGCGTTTCATGGACCTCACTTACTTGCGCAAAACAAGAGGTAATAAATCCTTTTTAATCACTGGAGCTGTGTCGTCCCTTTTTCCCTACCTGGGAGAAAATTTTAGCGTCTATGTTTCGCCAGGAAGCAGGCCCTGGTTGATGACCGCTCTCTCGGTCTGGAGCAACACTGAGAGCCTGTGAACTCTGGTAGCTGCATGAAACTGCAACGCGTCATCACCCATACTTTGGGATAGAGGAGGCAACACTGTTTGCCTGAGAAGGGGACATAGGAAGGCTAAATCATTCCAGGTACCTGTGGCGGCGTTGGGATCCTTAGCCAACCAGTTGGGACTTCAGATGTTGTTAGGAGAAGCCCCGTCACTGAATGGGCTTCCTCTGAGGACTCCCAGCCGCAGCATGCATCTGCCTGGTTGGTTTGAGCGCAGGACACCTGAACATCGTTGGGCTGAGGAGGGGCGGTAGGTCACCTGATGGGGAGTGGCCACGATATTTAAATCGGTGCGTTTGGCCCCCCCTGGAAGAAGGAGCCATTGAAACTGGCACAGATTAAGCCATTTGAAGGGTTGAAACGTGTCTGCCTAAGCATTTCATGGACCTCACTTGCTCGCTCAAAACAAGAGCTATTAAAGTTTTTTTAATCCCCGGAGCTGTGTCTTACCTTTTTCCCTATCTGGGAGAAAGTTTTGGTGTCAATGATGCGCCAGCAATCAGGTGCTGGCTGACGACCACCGTCTCATTCTGGAGCAACGCTGAGAGCCTGTAAACTGTGGTAGCTGCATGAAACTGCAACGTTTCGCCCCCCATACTTTGGGGGAGAGGAGGCAACACTGTTTGCCTGAGAAGGGGACATAGGAAGGCAAAATCATTCCAGGTACATCTGGCGGCATTGAGATCCTTAGCCAACCAGTTGGGACTTCACATGTTTTTAGGAAATGCCCCGTCACTGAATGGGCTTCCTCTGAGTACTCCCAGCCCCACCATGCATCTGCCTAGTTGGTTTGAGAACAGGACACCTGAACATCGTTGGGCTGGTCAGGGGCATGAGACTATCTGATGGGGAGTGGTCACGAAATTTAAATCTGTGCGTTTGGCCCCCCTGGAAGAAGGAGCCATTGGAACCGGCACTGATGAAGTCATTTGAAGGCTGAAACGCGTCTGCCTAAGTGTTTCATGGACCAAAAACAAGAGCTATTAAAGTCTTTTTAATCCCCGGAGATGTGTTGTCCCTTTTTCCCTTCCTGGGAGAAAGCTTTGGTGTCTATTTTTCGCCAGGAAGCAGGTGCTGGTTGACGACCACCCTCTCAGTCTGGAGCAACGCTGAGAGCCTGTGAACTCTGGTATCTGCATGAAACTGCAATGCGTTGCCCCCCATACTTTGGGAGAGGAGGCAACGCTGTTTTCCTGAGAAGGGGACAAAAGAAGGCAAAATCATTCCAGGTACATCTGGCAGCGTTGAGATCCTTAGCCAACCAGTTGGGACTTCACATGTTTTTAGGAGATGCCCCTTCACTGAATGGGCTTCCTCTGAGAACTCCCAGCCCCAGCATGCATCTGCCTGGTTGGTTTGAGCGCAGGACACCTGAACATCATTGGGCTGAGGAGGGGCGAGAGACCACCTGATGGGGAGTGACCACGATATTGAAATCTGTGCGTTTTGTCCCCCTGGAAGAAGAAGCCATTGAAACCAGCACTGATGAAGCCATTTGAAGGCTGAGACGCATCTGCCTAAGCTTTTCATGGACCTCACTTACTTGCGCAAAACAAGAGCTCCTAAAGTCTTTATAATCCCCGGAGCTGTGTCGTCCCTTTTTCCCTACCTGGCAGAAAGTTTTGTTGTCTATGTTTCACCAGGAAACAGGCGCTGGCTGACGACTGCCATCTTGGTCTGGAGCAATGTCGAGAGCCTGTAAACACTGGTAGCTGCATGAAACTGCAACACGTTGCCCCCTTACTTTGGGAGAGAGGAGGCAACACTGTTTGCCTGAGAAGGGGACATAGGAAGGTAAAATCATTCCAGGTACCTGTGGCGGCGTTGAGATCCTTAGCCAACCAGTTGCGACTTCACATGTTGTTAGGAGATGCCCCGTCACTGAATGGGCTTCCTCTGAGGACTCCCAGCCCCAGCATGCATCTGCCTGGCTGGTTTGAGCGCAGGACACCTGAACATCGTTGGGCTGATGAGGGACAAAAGACCACCTGATGGGGAGTGGCCATGATATTTAAATCTGTGCGTTTAGCCCCCCTGGAGAAACAATGTTGGTATCAAAAATACTTCATAATAAAAGCAACATTCCCTGTAAGCACCAGAAAATAGTGGCCAAAAATTATTACAACATGCAAAAAGTGTGCAAATTGATTGCCACTAGTTTTCAAATGGTTTAAAACATTTGAAAATACAGCAATACTCCACAAGAATTGACAACAAATATAACTGGAAATTAGGAAATCCACATAACTGGAAATTAGGAAATCCTTCCCATGATGTACATGGTAAATAAACAATGTCTGCTTTTTCATTAAAGTGTACAGAAAAGTCATGCATGGAATGTTTGAATTAATCTCATTCATTGGTAATTACTCGGGCCGCATCCCAATCCATCATTATTTTCCATACCATGCCACTTTAGTTTGGATCCAACCATATGCAAATCACTCTTGACTCTGCTCCAATCAGAACAGGCTAAGTCCTTCCTGAACTGGAACCAAGGAACCCAGGACTCATTTTGCCCTTGTTAGGGCTCATTAAATAGGTAGAGCTTTGTTCTTGTGACACAGTGTATGTTCAGACGTTGTTTCAGTGACACTATGCCACTGGAACAAAGCTTTACCTGAATTTGAAAGCTTGTGGGCATTCCCATATTGAGGAACTGTGACCTTTTCTGCATTTTACTTAAGGCTAATCCTGCTTCTGTTGTTTATTGGAATTTCCCACACACCAGGATTCTAAACTCATCTTCCACCCTCTACAGATTCTGTGTCTGTGACATCATCAGACATTGCCAAGGAGCAGAAATAGAAACATAACAAGCAGATGGTTGCTGATAGTGTCATAAGGGCTGCATCAGTGCTGCCTAGGAAACTGAGGCTGAGAGTTCTAGATCTCCGGCGCAGTGGTCACTTTCCTTGGAGACTTGGAAGGAGGAGGTTGGAGCTGTGTTAGCTTGTGAGAACTGCAATTTCTTTAAACACTGACATTTATTAGTGAGCTTGAATACTACTACAACTGGTAAGTTCATTTATGTGTTAGAATGCTTGACTGAGGGTCTTATTTAGAGGTTTGTGGATGGGATACTCAGTCAAAATGTGACAGATACTTCTTCCCCCATGTTACAAGTGCTTTAGATTATAATACACTTGAAATTTGATGGATGGGGATATCTGTTATGTTTTGAATCTAAAACATTATGTTAATATTAAACTTAAATAGAATATAGACATTGTTCTACCTCTAAAAGCCTGTGTATTTTCAGAATCTATGCGGACTTACAAAAACACACACACATACTGGGGACAAATGATGAAACTTTACGTTAAAGTTCAGGGACTAGTGTTTATGCATTAGGTGAATAGATGTGAGTGTATGGGGTTAAAAAACTGTGGTTTTAGGTTAGAGATTAGGGTATAATAGTTAAGATTTTGAGGTACAGATTTAAGTGTTAAGGGTGTTGGTTTTTTGTTAAGGAGTTAAAAGTTCAGGAGTTAGGGTTATAACGGTTATAGGTGGTAGGGTTTATTATTGTGGGAAATACGGTATTAGGATTGACACTTTTGGGTGTATGGTTAATGGATTAAGAGAATAGAGATTAACACATTGAGTATAAGGTATAGGGCCTAAGGCTATGACTTAAGTATTTCAGGAATCTTTTTAAGGTTATGGCGAAGAGGGTTAAAAGTGTGGGTTTAGGATTAAAGAAACCCTGCTATTACATTTATTCAATAATATAGAGGCATATGTTTTACATATGAGGTATGGCACATGTTTTACATATGAGGTATGCTAATGAGTATTTCTAAAAATTATATTAATCTGTATGAAAAATATGCAGGTTTACTTTTCATTGTAACATTGCACTCAATTTATTTCAATGGAACACACATGACTTTCCAGGAATCTATTTCTCAGTAAACAATATGAATTTTCTAGGTACACAAACACATACACTAAAACACACACTTCTTGAGTATGTAGTTTTATTGGTATCTTTAATAATTCCTACGACAATCATAGATGTCTCTCCGATCCTCTTCTTTCTTAGCTTTAAACTAAGTGCCCATAGAATTTTGTTCACTAAGCACCAGTTTAGATGATTTCTCATTTTAAAAAAAGGATATTATTTATGTTTTCATTTTTAACTATTTTTGATTGGTTGCGTTTGCTTGTGTATTTTCAAAACATGTATAAAGGTGGTAATTGAGCATGAAGTGTTTTAATTGTTAGGGGCTGAAGTCTGTACATATTATGACATACCTAATTGGTAGAATTCTTTCATTTTCAAACATTCCCTTAGTGGTTCAGAGTTGATGTTCTGAAGTGAAAAATACTTTTGTTGATTTATTGTCCTCAAAATTTTACAGGCATCTCTAGTTTTTGCTTAGCTATTTCGTTTTCTGGTAAGTTGTGTTTGTTGCTGCACTGTTGGGCTAGTATTGTTGTTATTAAACTCTGCTCTTCCTTCTGTCTGTTCATGTGAGTCTATTGTTTGGGGGCTGTCAGGCTGTACACCCGTGTTATGAACCTGGGTACTGGTAAGGTATAGGAGCAAAACATACAGGCTGTGCGGAAAAGAAGAAGGATTACTTTTTTTTTTTATTTCTTTATTGAGATTGCAAAGGTAAATATCATACATAGAAGCAACAATCAGTACACATCCACAGATGTAGCATAGTGTAAAACATTTGTTAAGTTGCACGTGCCGTTCCCATGTACAAATCAATTCCAGTCCAGAGTATGCTTCGAGGTACAATACGGCTATCTAGTAGGTTCTGCGAGTGCAGACCTCGTTGGAGATATTGGCAGCACACCCTCCCTGAACAATAAGAACAATAAAACAAACAACAAAAAAAAAAAGAAAAACTCAAAACAGTCCGCGATCTCATCCCGCCCCATCAGTAGCAGAAAGGATGTTTCATGTGTTCTTTCAGTGTGGGAATATAGACCGTAGTACTCCAGTATCTCATTAGGGGGGCCCATCCCCGGTCCCTCCCCCGCAGACTCCACCACCTCCCAAACCAGAGCAATCCGTGCTTTTATCGGAATGTGCCAGCAAATATGTCCGCAGTGGTTCCCAGATGTCTCTTGGTCTGGACCTGACGGGCAATTCCTCCGTATAGACACCAAGACTATCTCTGCAGTAAACCAAATCAGCCAGCCAATCCTTCAGACCTGGGCGTCTACCCTTCCCCCACGCCATCGCCACTCTTCTGGCCGCCATGAGCAGCGCCAATCTCACCAGTTTGCCACCTGCGCCCTTAATGTGTGGGACACAGCACAGGAGGCGCACCAATGGCGTACAGGGGATATCTACGCCAACCATTTCACTCACGCAACTCACTACTGCCTCCCAGAAGGCAGCCAATTCCAAAGCCAACGGCAATTCCAAGCCAGGTGTAGAAAATCCGCGTCATCTTGACTGCATCTCTCACACCTTACTGTGTCTCGCAGGCCATATTTGTATAGTCGTGCCGGCGTGTAGGATACTTGATGAAAATACTTAAAGTGTATAATCCTAAGATTACCATTCATACTTAGCGTGCCAGTCAACCCGCATACATGCTTCCAGTTGTCTTCCGAGATATCATCGCCAAGACACTCATTCCATTTAGCCCAACTTTCATCCACATTGACATCCGATTCATCTTTAATCAGCGCATACAATTTTGACAGTAGGTGTTTGTTATTAGACACTGTGAGGACCATCTGTAGTGATCTCAAAGCTGGGGGCTCCTCCGGGAAGGTAGTGTAGTGCTCTCTAGCCGCCCCCCTCAGTCTATGCACCGCGAAACTGAACATGAGTGTCTGATTCACTACATGTCCAAGGTCCCCTTGATATAGGAAGGTGCCGTCCGGGTATATATCCTTAAGGTGAGTAATGCCTGCCTCTCTAAGCACTCTCATTGACGGGCCCTCACTGGTGACCGACTGCCGCCCATGCCACTCCAGCCTCAGGTCCGGTGCGTAAAGCGGTAGCTTCCGTGCCAGTCGACCTATACGCTGCCATGCGGATATCGTTGCGTCTATTGAGTTTATCTCTGATTTAGGAGTACCCCGCGAGCTGTGTGTGACAACGCTATGCAGTGGGACCGGTGCCGCATCCCCTTGTTCCACCGCGACATGAGGCGTGAAAGCATGTGGTCTGTACCAGTAATACAGGTATTGAGCTTGTGTGCTCAAGTAATAGACATAGAAATCCGGGACCGCAAATCCGCCACGTTCATATCCCAATGTGAATGTGGACCGTTTAACTCTCGAGTTCTTACCACCCCAGACCAAACGAAGCAGGTGTCCCCTCAGCGTCTTGAAGAAGGATAAATTCAGTACTATTGGTATGTTCACAAATAAATATAGAAAGCGGTGCAAGACTACCATTTTGATGAGGGCTATACGATCCGCCAGCGACAGCGGTAACAATAGCCAACTCTCAATCATACTCTCAAGATTCAGGCAAGCTTTACCGTAGTTTTCCCGCACTACTATCGTCGGATCGCGGTGCACCCAGACTCCCAGATACTTGACCGGTTCGTCCGACCACACGAGCGGATACTCGAGAACCGGGCAACCGGTCCCTGCCGTGAGTGGGATTATGAATGATTTATCCCAATTTATCTGGAGGCCAGACAGACATCCAAATCTCACAAGCTCTCGTAGCAGTTGGAGCAGAAATCGGGACGGTTCGCGCACATATAGCACCATGTCGTCTGCATAGAGGGAGATCGAGACCGGTCGGTGATTAAAATTGAGCGCCGTCTTCCTATGTCTCTGGCGGATCACACATGCGAGCGGCTCCAGGACAATCGCAAACAGCAGGGGCGAGAGCGGGCAGCCCTGCCGGGTACCTCGCCCAATCATTAATGGTTCAGACGTCAAGCCGCCAACCCTCACCCTGGCCGATGGTGCTGTATACAGAACTGTTATCCATTGGAGAAACAGAGGGGGGAACCCCATCCGGTTCAGGACATAATACATGTATCGCCATCCCACCGAATCAAACGCCTTAGCGGCGTCGAGTAGTACCGCCGCAGCCTCCAGCGAGGGCTCTAGCACGTGGAACATAGAAAAGATAGTGCGCAGATTGTGCGATGTGGACCTCTCAGGTATAAAGCCCGATTGGTCCGGTAGGACCAGGCCATGCATTAGGGGCTGTAGTTTAGTGGCTATGATTTTCGCCAGGATCGTTGCATCTATATTAATCAGGGACAGCGGGCGATATGATTCACACCGTTCCGAAGTGTGATGATGAGTGCCTCTCGTAGGGATGGAGGTAGTCTCTGAACCTCATGCGCTTCTGCGTAGACTTCCAAGAGACGCGGCGCCAGGAGATCGGCATATTTTTTGTAAAACTCGACCGGGAGCCCCTCTGGGCCCGGTGCCTTTCCATTGGCTAGTGCCGCTATTGCCTGCTTCACATCCTGCTCGTCGATAGGGAGACACAGGTATTGGCGGTGTGCATCTGATAACCATGCACACGCTATACCATCAAGATACGTAGCCAATTCCTCATTAGATGGCGCAGAGCGCTCGCCATATAGAGCAGAGTAAAAGCAACGGAATTGCTCCGTTATGGCCTTTGGGGCGTAGTGCTCACCGCCCTCATCATCCACTATTCGATCAATCCGGTGCTGCTCCAATCGTGCTCTAATCTTGGACGCGAGCGCTCTTCCCGGACGGCCCGCCTCACCATAACTCCTGGCGACATGCCTGCGTGACATATATTTGATCTCCGCCTCCGCCTGCTCGTTATATTCCGCAATCAGTTCCGCTATTTTAGCTAGCGTGTCCAGATCCGGACGTCGGGCATAATCTCGCTCCAGGGCACCGAGATCAGACTCCAGTCTCTGTAGTCTCACCCGTATATCCCGTAGAATGCCCGCCGAAGTGCCTATACAAGTCCCTCTAATGGTAACCTTAAAGGCCTGTTACAAACAGAAAAGAGAGTAAGGGAGTTTGTTCACTCAAAAGTGAACTAGAGATTTCTCCTATTCCCCTGGGAGGAAATGTATCAAAAACAATGAGAGGAGTATCCCCTATGAAGTTGAAGAACAGACGTATCTGGAGGACAGGTTTTTGGCAAGAAGGAGGGTATTCATCCTTTTGTTTAAAACCCCTCACTCACCAACCTAGTGGTGACATGCTTCATCATCGGGGTCCACCTTGGCGTCCTAGCGACACCAAGGTGTGCTACGACACCTGTACTACAGTGGAGCGGGTTGTGACTGTGGGTGCGGAAAAAAATGTTAAAAATTGTCCTGGTTGTACTCAAAAATATAGTTTTAATTATAGAGCAACTGAACAATGTTTAAAAATACGAGGGCGATATCCTGGTAGGGGAGTTACGACCAAGGGATCTCTATATGTGTTGAGTGGTCAACATGTTTCTACCTTAAGGGCTATTGCCCGGTATTCATCAGGACCAGAAAAACAGGTGGACAGGAGGTGCGTGCTCCCTAAAAAGCACACCCGTGCCTTGATCCCCTGTGTGCCTACTGGCAAAATGGCCAGTGGTATATGCTGCTCAATAAAATAAGTGAGCAGACGAAATAGTGAAAAAGAGACCTGTAAGGAGAGAAAGAGGGGTAAACATAATCAGGTTTGAATGATTAACTTACTCTCCTGTAACGTTGTGCAGTGTCTCAGTGGAATGAAATATATTGCCAAAGGGGGTTGATCTCCAAATAAACATTATACCGTGGTGATGGAGTGAGATACTAATCAACATCTATGCCAATAGTAGGTGCACGCGGGTTGCATGCGGTGTAAACTCGGCACTGGTGAGTTTAAATATTCAGTGTATAGAGTGCCGGTATTGAAGAATGCTAAGGATGGCACTGTGTGGATCGTGAATATCACGTGGTGCCTGTGCTCCTAGCGGGGTGGTAAATATCAGGGCGGATCCTCTACCTTGGTAGGTGAATATAGGGTGGAGTGATCTAAGGCATAGCGGTAACTCGATAGTGCTATATTCATTTCGACAGCATCTGACTCATTCGTGTGAGTGAATAACAATTAGTGAACATACATAACGAACACACATGTAACACTGAGGGACAAACTTCAGCTCAAATGGCATTAATGCGGGCTTACTCGAATATGAGCTCTCTGGGCTTCAACGGGCAGGGCGTAGGTTCAATGCCTTAAGCGTAACATATTCTGTAAGATTAAAGAGAGCGCGGGCGTTGTAAATCTCTGTGCAGCTCAATGCGCTCTGTAAATGGTGAACGACGCCCTCGTGGACCCGGTACATGATTGTGTACCCGGGCGCTGACATAGAGAATCTACTTACAGTTACTGGCAGGAAAGATCAAGTCCGACCTACTCCTAGCGTCCTCTGCTCGGCTAGTAGTTGTGAGGGCCGCCGTTGAAGCCCAGAGAGCTCATATTCGAGTAAGCCCGCATTAATGCCATTTGAGCTGAAGTTTGTACCTCAGTGTTACATGTGTGTTCGTTATGTATGTTCACTAATTGTTATTCACTCACACGAATGAGTCAGATGCTGTCGAAATGAATATAGCACTATCGAGTTACCGCTATGCCTTAGATCACTCCACCCTATATTCACCTACCAAGGTAGAGGATCCGCCCTGATATTTACCACCCCGCTAGGAGCACAGGCACCACGTGATATTCACGATCCACACAGTGCCATCCTTAGCATTCTTCAATACCGGCACTCTATACACTGAATATTTAAACTCACCAGTGCCGAGTTTACACCGCATGCAACCCGCGTGCACCTACTATTGGCATAGATGTTGATTAGTATCTCACTCCATCACCACGGTATAATGTTTATTTGGAGATCAACCCCCTTTGGCAATATATTTCATTCCACTGAGACACTGCACGACGTTACAGGAGAGTAAGTTAATCATTCAAACCTGATTATGTTTACCCCTCTTTCTCTCCTTACAGGTCTCTTTTTCACTATTTCGTCTGCTCACTTATTTTATTGAGCAGCATATACCACTGGCCATTTTGCCAGTAGGCACACAGGGGATCAAGGCACGGGTGTGCTTTTTAGGGAGCACGCACCTCCTGTCCACCTGTTTTTCTGGTCCTGATGAATACCGGGCAATAGCCCTTAAGGTAGAAACATGTTGACCACTCAACACATATAGAGATTCCTTGGTCGTAACTCCCCTACCAGGATCTCGCCCTCGTATTTTTAAACATTGTTCAGTTGCTCTATAATTAAAACTATATTTTTGAGTACAACCAGGACAATTTTTAACATTTTTTTCCGCACCCACAGTCACAACCCGCTCCACTGTAGTACAGGTGTCGTAGCACACCTTGGTGTCGCTAGGACGCCAAGGTGGACCCCGATGATGAAGCATGTCACCACTAGGTTGGTGAGTGAGGGGTTTTAAACAAAAGGATGAATACCCTCCTTCTTGCCAAAAACCTGTCCTCCAGATACGTCTGTTCTTCAACTTCATAGGGGATACTCCTCTCATTGTTTTTGAACCTTAAAGGCCTCCCATAGCGTTGCTGCATGGTCTACCGTGCCAGTATTGAGCTCAAAATATTGTACTATTGCGTCATGTATGGTTTTGTCATAGAGTGGGTCTAGAAGCGCTTCAGGTCGCAGCCGCCAAGTAAAGGGGCGACGAACTCCGTCCAGGTTCCTCAATGACAGCCGCACCGGATTGTGATCCCACAGTGTGCGAGCCAGAGTTGTCACCTCACTCACCCGCTCTAGTATGTCTTCCCCACTAGCCAGTAGTCCAGTCTCGACCATCTGCCGTGCATCGGTGTTGCATGCGTGCCCTCCCGTGTGTCTGGATTTCTCACTCTCCACACATCATGCAGACCAAACTCTGTCATAGCGCGCAATATGTTCGAGGCAACCTTGGGGGTGCGATGTGTTTCCGGATTGGATTTGTCTAGTTGTGGATTGAGATACGGGTTTAAGTCACCGCCCCATACTACAGGCGCCTCCGGCCATTTACGCAGCTGTGCACATATCCGGGCAACGCAGTTCGGGTCATCTACTATGGGACCATACATGTTCACAAACACTAGAAGCGTGCCATTGAGCGTCCCACACACCATTGCACATCTGCCCTCATCATCAGCATACATGTGTACCATCTTGAAATCAGTCCCCCTTCTCACCAGGAACAACACCCCTCGTGCATATGAGGAATAAGATGCGGCAAATTGGAAGCCTGCCCATCTGCCCAGTGCCCCATGGATCGTATTCGAGGCCAGGTGTGTCTCCTGCAACAGTGCTACCTGTATGCCATGCCTTGTTAAGTAAGCTGCCACCTGGCGACCCTTTTTGGGGGAGAGCCCTCGCACATTCCAAGTTAACCAAGCACAGTCGGTAGACATCACGGTAGGAAAGGGATACTAGTAGTGGATGTCAATAGGGACGTCTCCGTGGCGCCCCCCCCCGAGAACCAGAAAGGCAAAATGTTACACCACACCAGCATTACTGCATACATTGAGGATCGAGATATGTGCGGGGGAAAAAAAAGAAAAATATACAATCATCAACTTTAACAAAACGTCCGCCCACCGCCCACTCCAACCTCCCAATCAGGTCAAGGCCAGCCCCCCCCCACCCCTCCCAACGCTACAACTACATGGGTGATACCCATTGGGGGAAGAGGTACAGCCGCGCGTATCCGCACCAAGGTGCGGTCGCCGGAATTGGTCCCATGTTCCAACCCCGGGGACTCCAGTATCAGTCACTCTATGAGAGTACAGAGTCCTTCCCTGAGTACCAGGGAGGGTTACAAATGGTCATCAGCGCCTCGCATCCCGTCTCCCCTTTTCGACCCATTGCCACAAGTTTGTGGAGTAATCACGCATGAAGAAGACGCTCAGCACCACAGTTCCGAAAGAAAGGTCCATCAGTGCATGTAGCAGCTACTTAGTCCGCATCTTCCAGGCCCGACTCCTGCCGCTCTGGCGCTGGTTGTTGATCACGTGGTCTGCCTTTGGAGATGTGTTTTGTGAATTTCAATGCCGATTTAGCATCAGTGAAGAAATGATGCTGCTCCTCATTAGTCACTTTCAGTTTCGCAGGATATAGCATGGCGTAGGGCGCCGCTGCCTCACGGAGTAGTTTTTTCACAGGGACAAATTCACGCCTCGCAGATTGGACCATCGGGGTGTAATCTGGGAAGAAGGATAGGATGTCACCGTTATATTGCACCGGTGCCTTTGCCCTGGCCTCACGAAGGATCGACTCACGAACAGCATAATTAAGGATCCTTGCAATTATTGGACGCTCTTCACGATCATCACGTTGGACAGGGCAGGTCCAAAAAGTTCACGGAAGCATTCCATCGATGAAGGTCTCCATCTTGTTGATCGGTGTTGTCTCCGAAAGACCTAGGATACGCACATTATTACGTCTAGAGCGCGCTTCTAAGTCCTCGTTCTTCGCGCTTATTACCTCTAGGATCTTTTCCATTTGTAATAGTTGTGTACGCGCCTCGGCCTGCGAGTCATGATCATCCGAAACCCTGTTTTCCAATACGTCTAGGCGCTTTTCATGTTTGTCTACCTTTTTTTTCACCTTGTCCAACCCTGTGGCTAAGGCATCTATCTTGCTATCAATATTCTTCATCCCGGCTCGCAGTTCAAGTAGGATAGTGCGAGTGTCATCATCAGCACCATCCTGCGTAGAGGAGGTCCCTCCAGTGGCACCCTGTCCCTGTGCTTCCTCCGTAAGACGCGTCTGCCGCTTAGCCTCAAACACCAGCTTGGCCTGTCTCGGTTCGGTCTTGTCCATTGTCCCCACTGCTGCAGTCAGGCCAGACGCCGCCGATCACAGCAGCGAGAGGGTCCGAGCAATATATCGCCCTGCACAGCAGCCACGTGTAGTCGATGGCCGCCAACTGCTCGTCACACCCACAAGACCAGGGTGGCTTCTCCACTTCCCCTCCGCTCTGGCCAGCAAGCGGCCGCCAAGTCCACAGGCCTATCAGTGTTCCAGGCCCCTATTTCGCCGCAACCGGTGGTGTGCGCCGCGCCTCACCGCCCCCCCCCCGCGGCTCCCACAGAACACCCGCTCCGGCCGCCCACTCGCCCTCAGGCTACCATGATCCCGAGGGGCGCCGTGTGCTGTCCCGTGAGCAGTGCTCCACAGAGACCCCAGACAACGCACAGACCAGCAGGGCACCGCGAGTGGCTTCGCCTCGGCCCAAACCCGCCCAGGCCACAACGCACAGGCCCCTCAGGCCGCACTTGTTTCAGCGTGCGCCCCGTGAGTCCCGCTCAGCCAGCCCCCACAGGTCTGGCCTCTCACAGAGCCCCCACTCACCAGCAGGCACTGTTCTCCTCCGCTCCTACACCTCAGGGCATCGGCAAGCAGAGCTGGGGTCTTCCGGTCAACTGCAGCTCCCACAAGTCGAATCAGCTTCCTCCGGAGCTACGGACCGGGCGTCTCCCGAAGGCAGTTCCAGACCAGCAACACTCGCGCAGGTTCGACTCCCTGCGGCAACAGTCAGGCAAGCTCCGCTGGGCAGTCAGACAGCTCCCCTCATGCTCGCAGGCGCCCCTCTCTCTACAGCCTAGTCTCGGCCCATCCTCCAGGCGCTCTCACTGTAATGGTCGCAAAGCCGCCATCTTGTATCGCCGCAACCGGCAGGTTTCTCCGGGAGTTTCGGGGTGCAGGCGCGGAGATTGGTCCGCCCGCAGGTCAACAAGTTATGCCTGAGCTCTCCACAGTCCCACAGGAGCGATTACGAGCCCCAGTCAGGGGTAATAGGATGGTATTTGCCCGGTTTATGATTCCGGCTCACGGAGCTCCCTTACAAGGCAGCCATTCCGTGTCGCGCCGTAGCCACGCCCCAAGAAGAAGGATTACTTGTGTTCTGTTCAAACACTATTTACAATCTAGAGATATCTAATATATGTTGACATTAGGGCATGGCTTGTCGACCTATCAAATAGGAAAAGGCGAGATACCTATTAGATATATTTGCATCTAATCAAAGTCAGTGGTGATGGTTTCAATGTCTCTTGGTCTGCCTTACAACCTGCAGAAATATTACTATTTAGTGGGCTGGTAATATGAGTCTAAATGTTAAAAGCAGCAACAGAATGAGTTGGTGTTCGACCTGGCCCTTTATGCCAGGTCATCCCAGATTTTTGCCATTCTTTACTGAACACAGTTATGTTGGCTTTTAGGACTCTGTGCACGTTGCTCCTGCTAATAACTGGTAAAGTGATTGTGCTTTCCCTTTAAAACAGGGTACAATTGGCCTACACCTGACTGGTACATTTAATTTACTTCTAAAATGATAGTACATGGTAGTAAATGTACCCACTGCATGTAAATTAAATGCTACTGGTGGGCTGCAGCACTCATTGTGCCCCCCTCTCCCCCACTAAGGTAGCACTGCAAAACATATCTTATGTCTGCCACTAAATCTGTAGTTCAGTTTTTAACTAAACTGCAATTCCAACCAGGCACAATAAGCTTTTTGCTAGGCCTAAGCAGTCCTGTTTAATACTTATATGTCATCCCTAAGGCAAGCCCTAATGGCTCATAGGGCAGGGTGGAGTGTATTTAAAAAGTAGCTAAGGTTTACTTCAATTTTACATGCCCTGACAAAGAGAATATCTTAAAGGCATGACTCATTGTCTCCCCTTTGTTACCCTAAACAGTTTTGAGCCAAATATAGGAAAGAGTGAAGTTTAAACAAAGGGGACTTCCCTCACCTGCAGACTGGCACTGAAAATAAAAGTGGTACCTTTATTTATTCAAAGTTTTATATAGCGCGAACAAGATCCTTACAGATATCAGAGCGCTTCACAAAGACAGGGTAGGGGCAGTAGGAATGAACAGAGATAATGGGAGCAGTATAATAGTCACTAACATGGTAGGATAATAATAACATACATAAAACAAATCAATATACAATCAAGTAAACAAGTAATATATGACGGCAAGTCATTGATCCCACTACAGAGGTGTTCAGGTACACCTTGGGTGTGTGGATGGCTTATACCAATGTTTTAGTATAGAGAGAACACTGAGTGGGGGCATCGGGAGAGTGGATCAGTAAACCAACGTGTATCATATATTGGTCGGTAGTTAGAGAGTAACGTAGTAGTGTCCCCCTCAAGTAGAAGCATAGTGCCAAAGGACAAGGTGAACAGTGATACAAAGCAAAGCAGAGTCTCTGATCCAGCACCTATAAGGTTCAGGAGATCTTGGCCAGAAGGATGGTGTTCACCTCTTTCTTGAAAAAACCTTTAAAACCTCTTATCAGGACACTCCTTTACCTGTGGAAGATTAAGAAGAAGAACTGCCCTGTGCTAGAACTGGGGGTCTCTAGTTGGCAGAGGTTGGTACCACTGTCCAAATAGGCACCCTTGCTTCTAGTCAGGGTAAGGAGGAAACCCTCTGAGATAACCCCTGCTCACCCCCTTGGTAGCTTGGCGCGAGCAGTCAAGGCTTATCAAAGGCAATGTGTAAAGTATTGCGACCATCACTCACGGTAGCACAGTGAAAACACCACAAACTGACTCCACAACAGTTTAGAAAAATAAAGGTTTTTAATCTAATCTAAACTACACAAGACCAAAGGGACAAAATCCAACATACACAGTTCAAGAATATGGTTTCAAAAGAGTTCTTAAAGTTGCGATAAATAATCCACAGTTGGGTAAAAAGTTCACAGTTGCGTCACGTTTATCCAACAGTACCTTTAAATGCGAAAAAGTTCCAAAACAGAAGCTGGCGCGGTGGAAAACAAGCGATACGTCACTCCTGAGACCCTGGGGAGGTGATGCGACAATGTAGCGAGCGTGTTGCGGTGACTCCGGTCTGTATGGATTCCGGTGCGGAGGTTCCGTAGTGAAAAAGCTTGCAAAGGCACGATGAGATGATCTTTTGGGCTGTGACGATCTCTGGGGCGACAATGCGCGGTCCAGTAGCAATCTTCCTCTCGCAGCTCCTCGATGCGATGGCTCTGCGACGATGTTCACAGCACCGTAATGTGGTCCGCAAGCAAGCGGTGTGACGATCTCACCCAGCGACGACAGGCTCTGCAACGACACTCCCAGCAATGGAATTTTTCCCGCACCGGAATGGTGCGCCCGCAAAGGAAGGATGCGACGACTCTGGCAGTGGCAACAGGCGCCGCGACAATCTCGGCCTTCGTAGCGGCGGGAATTTCCTCGCACTGACGGGGATGCGCTCCGCAAGCAAGCGATGCGATAAAACTTGCAGAAAGTCTTTAACAGTTTGGTTTTCAGCATCCTAACACAGGTACAACTTCCTGAGGAATCACACATGGGCCACGCACTCCAGGAAGGACAGAACTCTCTCAGCAGAGTTCAGGGAAGCTGGGGGTGAAGTCCTTTTGTTCCTGGGACTTCTTAACAGGGAGCCAGCTCCTCTCAGGCCCTTGGAGATTCCTTCAAGCAAGGGGACACAGCACAAAGCAAAGTCCTTCCCCTCTCCTTGGCAGCAAAGCAACAGCAGGTCAGTCCAGCAGAGCAACAGCAGGTCAGTCCAGCAGAGCAACAGCAGGACAGTCTTCCTTCTTCAGTTTCAGTTTTCTCCTTGGCAGAGGTTCCTTCTTGATTCCAGGATGATCTAATTTTCTGTAGTCAGGGGTCCTGTACTTATACCCCTAAAAGTCTTTGATCCCTTTGTGCAGGAGGGCTCTGAGCCCGGTCTGAACCAGTTCTGGGTGTTCCTTGAGCACTTGGTTTTCCTGGCCTCTCCTTTCCTTTCAGGGAAAAGGGCAGGGTGGTCAGCCACCCAGCAGGAGGTGGAGCCAGCATTGTGGAAGGCAGGCACAGCCCTATTCAGGCCCAGGTGCTATCTCCTCATACCACTCAAGATGCAGATGCAGTCATTCAGCCTAGGGCTGACTCAGCCAGCCTCCTGGGGGCTCCCAGCCTCTGTCACTCTCAAACCAGACAGTCAATTCACAAACAGGCCAAGGCACACAGAAAGGTCAGACAAGAGAACAGCAACTTTCTAAAAGTGCTGTTCTCAAACACAGGATTTAAAAACAACCTTTCCTAAACGATGTGTTATTAAATTCTGAGTTCAGGGATACCAGACTTTTATGTCCTACCTTGCTCCTATGGGAAGAAATGCTGGTAGGCACTGTAGCCAGAATTCCCCATGATAGCCTATGGGCAAGGTAGCCTTACAATAGTGAAAAACGAAAAATGGCAGCCTTTCACTACCAGAGCATGTCACCTGCACTAGTAAATGCTCTACCTCTCCCATACACTGCACCCTGCCCAAGGGGGTACCTTGGGCCTTCAATAGGGGTGGCCAATGTGCACAGAAAGGGAAGGGTTAGGCCTGGCCAGTAGGGACACTGACCAGGAGGACATGGCAGTTCACAGACTGCACACAGGCACTGCGGTGGCAGGCCTGAGACACCATTTTAGGGCTACTCATGTGGGTGGCGCAATCAGTGCTGCTAGCCCACTAGTAGCATTTGTTACCACCAGCCCAGGCACACTTAGTGCACTTTACTAGGGACTTCTTGGTGACACAAATATCCCAATCATGGATAACCAATCACAATAACAATTTACACAGGGAGGACTTGCACTTTGACACTGAACAGCAGTGGCAAAGTGCCCAAAGCATCTAATCCAGCAAAAACGAAATCCAGCACAGCATCAACAATACAGAAGGTAGAGGCAAAAAGATAGGGCGAAACCACGCCAAAGATGCCAGGTCTAACACGTGTCCCCTCCAGCTGAAAGTGGGGAGAACTACCCACCCTCTTGGGAGTTCTCTTCACTAAGGCGGATGAACTTGGACAGACCATCAGCATTGGTGTGTTCTGTGCCAGGGCGGTGTTCCACCATAAAGTCCATTCCCTGTAGGGAGATGGACCACCTCAACAGTTTTGGGTTCTCACTCCTCATCCGTATTAACCATCTGAGGTACCTGTGGTCTGTCTGAACACGGAAGTGAGTCCCAAACAGGTAGGGCATCAGCTTCTTCAGAGCCCAGACCACAGCAAAAGCTTCCCTTTCAATTGCAACCACCTCTGTTCCCTGGGGAGTAGTCTCCTACTAATGAAAGCTACAGGTTGGTCCCAGCCCTCGTCGGTGTTCTGTGAGAGTACTGTTCCCACACCATGCTCTGAAGCGTCTGTCTGCACTATGAACTCACTGGAGAAGTCAGGTGCCTTGAGCACCGGTGCTGTGCACATGGCAGGCTTCAGGGCATCAAAAGCAGTTTGGTAGGCTTCGGTCCAATTCACTTTCCTGGGCTGCTTCTTGGAAGTCAGCTCTGTCAAGGGGGCAACGATGGTGCCATATCCCTTGACAAACGGTCTGTAATTCCCGGTGAGACCTAAAAAGGCTCTCACCTCTGTCTGGGTCTTGGAGGGTTCCCAAGCCAGAATGGTATCAATCTTCGCCTGTAGGGGCGCCACCTGGCCGCTTCCCACCTGGTGTCCCAAATACACCACAGATCCCTGCCCTATCTGGCACTTGCTGGCCTTGATAGTGAGGCCTGCCCTTTGCAGAGCCTTCAACACTTCACAGAGGTGTTGCAAGTGTTCCTCCCACGTGGAACTGAACACAGCAATGTCATCCAGGCATGCGGCGCTGAATTCCTCCAGCCCGGTCTGTACCTAGTTAACCAGTCTCTGCAATGTGGCAGGGGCATTCTTCAACCCAAAGGGCATGACACGGAACTGGAAGTGCCCCTCTGGCGTTGAGAATGCAGACATCTCTTTGGCCCCTTCAGTTAAGGCAATCTGCCAGTACCCAGGAGTTAAATCAAATGTACTGCGGTACTGGGCAGCTCCCAACCGATCCACAAGCTCATCAGCTCTGAGGATGGGGTGTGCGTCAGTCTTCGTGACCGAATTGAGCCCACAGTAGTCCATACAAAACCGGAGTTCTGGAGTGGCACCGAGCACAGCAGCTTTTGGTATTAAGACCACTGGGCTAGCCTAGGGGCTGCTGGAGGGCTCAATCACCCCTAGTGCCAACATCTTGGAAACCTCTTCCTTGATGCTGGCCCTGACCTTGTCAGCTACCGTGTAAAATTTCTGTTTCACAGGTAAACTATCTCCAGTGTCCACATCATGTACGCACCAATTGGTGATACCTGGGGTCAGGGAGAACAGGGAGGCAAACTGACCCAACACCTGGCGACAGTCCCTCTGCTGTTCTGGGATCGAGGTGGGTGAGAGGACCACACCATCCACTGACCCGTCTTGCTCCTTGGTTGCCAGGAGGTCAGGGAGAGGGTCACTTTCCTCTTCCATTCCAGCATCTGTAGCCAGGAGAATTGTCACTTCAGACATCTCAAAGTGGGGGTTGAGGTGGTTCACATGCAAGACTCTCAGGGGCTGCCTGGGAGTCTTCAAGTTAATCAGGTAGGTTACTTCGTTCTTGCGCTCCACCACCTCCTATGGCCCAGTCCACTTGTCTTGGAGGGCACAAGGCTCCACTGGCGCCATCACCCACACTTTCTGCCAAGGTTGAAATTCGACCAGAGTAGTATTCTGGTCGTACCATCTTTTCATTTCTTCCTGGCTAGCCTCTAGGTTCTCCTGTGTGAGCTTCCTGAAGCGTTGTGTCTGGTTGCGGAAGGCCAGCACGTAGCTGAACACATCCTGGGGTGTCTTCCCATGGGATTTCTCCCACCCCTCCTTCACCAGTGTGAGAGGTCCTCTAACAGGGTGGTCATACAGGAGTTCAAAGGGATTGAACCCTAAGGAATTCTGAGGCACCTCCCTGTAGGCAAACAACAGGCATGGTAGAAAGACGTCCCACTTCCGTCTCATGGGATCCGCTAGGCCCATAATCCTACCTTTCAGGGTGCGGTTGAGCCTTTCAACCAACCCATTTCCTTGAGGGTGGTAAGGAGTGGTGAACTTTTAAGTTACCCCGCACTCCTCCCAGAGAGACTTCATGTACCTAGAGTTGAAGTTGGTACCCTGGTCGGAGACCACCTCTCTGGGGAACCCCACACGGTAAAAGATCGCCATCAATGCATGGCCCACCACGGGTGCCGTGATTGTCCTGAGAGGGACTGCTTCCGGGTACCGGGTGGCATGGACCACCAAGACCAGGATGAACCTGTTGCCTAAGGCTGTCTTGGGGTCCAGGGGCCCCACGATGTCGATGCCCACCCACTCAAAAGGGGTGTGCTCACCACAAGAAAGATTTGGAGGGGTGCCATGCACCTCCCTCCGCTCTTGCCACAGGCCTGACATGTTTTGAAAGATCTATAAAAGGTACCGACGTGCTTCCTCATCTGGGGCCAGTAGAAGTGGGTGACAAGCATGTGGAAGGTCTTGTCTTGCCCCAGATGTCCTGCGAGAGGCACGTCATGAGCCAGACCCATTAGGAAGTTTCTGAAGCGCTCAGGTACCACCAGCACACGGGATGCTCCGGGCTCAGCGAACTTAGGCTCACTATACAACAACTCATCTTCCCAGTAAATAAAATGGTCTTTGGATGCTCCACCTGCTACCTGGTCTGCAGCCTGTTGCCACACACCAATGAGGGAAGGGCACTCTTTCTGCGCCTTGCAGAATTCCTCCCTGGAGGGCCCACCTTCTTGCTGCCAATGGGTCAGCTCAGGTAGTTCCCCCAGTTTGGCCACCTGTTCCCCGGTAGGCTCCAGTGCATCTCCCTCAGATTCTGCTCCTTCCTGGGCCGTGGGAACAGCCGGGTGTGTTTCCCGCGCCTCCTGCCTCTTCCTTCCTCTCCTGGCAGGTCTCTGGGCCACTGTTTCAGGCTACAGTTCTGCTGAATCACCCTTACTGGCTGCCATAGCCCACGTTGTCACACAGATCCACGTAGGCAAACCCAACATCTCCAAATGAGTTTGGTGCTCCACATCCTTCCATGGAGAACTCTCCAGGTCATTACCTAGCAGACAGTCTACAGGCAAGGCATCACTGACAACAACTTCCAAGAGACCATAGACCCCTCTCCATTCAAAGGGAACACGCGCCACTTTGCAGAGGCGCACTGAGCTATCAGCTGCAACTACTGGGCGGAGTACATTGGGGATTCACTGCTCTTGAGACACCCACTGACACCTCACGGATGTCACGCTGGCTCCTGTGTCTCTCAGAGCCTCTATCTCCCTCCCATTGATGATCACCTTCTGCCTGTATTTCTTAGTGTTAGGGGGAAGGAAGGTTTCCTGGACCATCTTTGGTCTCCTAAAGAGACAAGGATCATTACTGCTAGTTCCCCTTCACCCCTAGAAATCAAATCCCCTCCCAAAGCTACACTTGCTAACCCTGGGGCTGGAGCACCAGCGGGTGCTGGGGGTTTCTTGGGATACCTGTTGATAACAAGTCCCACATCATTGCAGTGAAAGCAGGTAGGGGGACCTCTGTTTTCCCATCTGCCCTAGGGGGCCATGGTTGCTTGGATTTGGGGGGTTGGGACTCCTTTCCCTGGGAACTATTTTAAGGCCCTTGAGAGAACTCCTTTTGGTTACCCTTGTCCCCCCTACTTTTCTGCTGTGGACCCTGCCCGCCTTTGGATGTGGTACCCACAATTCCTCTGTGGACCGTGGTACTGATCCAGCGGTCCGCGTCCTTAGCAAGCTCAATGGGGTCTGTCAGCTTGCTGTCTAAAAGATGCTGGCGCAGCTCTAGAACACAAAGACTACTCAAATGCTCCCAACTAATTAAATGTAACAACCCCTTATAGTCAGTTACTTTGCTGCCCTTCATCCAACCTTCCAGTGCACGCAAGTACAAATTCACACACTCCATCCAAGTCTCAGACCGTTTCTTCTTAGAGTTTCTAAACTGCAGACTGTACTGCTCTGGAGTAAGTCCATACCTGAGACATAGGGCCTCCTTCATATTGGGGTAGGTCATTGTACCTGCTAACTCTAAGGGCTATAGAGCACTCCTCCCAGAAGCCTCAAAATGTTTCCACAGGCCCGCCCCCCATTGCTGTTCAGGCACACCATTCTTTCTGAATAGCAATCTCATAAGAGGTAAACCAGGCATAAATATCTTCACTCCTATTGTAATTCTGTACCAGATCCTTGGGAATATATACTTTACCCCCCTGCACTGCCTGTGCGCTACCACCATTTGAACTGGCATCCAACTGCTTGGCCTTGTTATCCAATTCCCTCATGCTCAACTCATGAGCCAAAAGCAATTTCTTTTCCTCCAAGGCACGGGCATTTTTGTTCCCCTCCGCCGCCTTCTCTACTTCCAATTGCTTCATTTTCATTCTCATGACTTCCAAGTCATATACTCTCACTCTTTGATTCTCCTCTAACTCTTCTGGAGTGAAACCCCTACTGGAATGGTTCTTGCCAGGCCTTGAGCCTGGCCTGCTCACAGGCAGATCTTGGGGTTGAAAACCATCCCCTCCACTTGCATAATTTCTTTCTTGGGCCTTCCAAATAGGCCTTCAAGATGCTCTGCAGCTCCTCTTTCCTGAAGCTGCTCTTTATGGGGCACTCAAACTTGTCGCAGAATTGTCTAAGCTGTGTAACTTTGTAGGAATACAAATCTTCAATGACAAACTCCAATTTTGCCTCCACACTGGGTGCCTTTCCATTCACAGACATGATGCTTGGAAGAGTTATTCAAAAATAGAACCAACCAAAAAAACGTATCCGTAGTATGCGGTGGCGTAGTGGTCTGCACTCACTAGTGATGTACACCAATCACTGTTGGTCTAGTACAAATACAAGTTCAAATCCCACCGCTGACCAACAATGTTAGAACTGGGGGTCTCTAGTTGGCAGAGGTAGGTACCACTGTCCAAATAGAGACCCTTGCTTCTAGTCAGGGTAAGGAGGAAACCCTCTGAGATTACCCCTACTCACCCCCTTGGTAGCTTGGCACGAGCAGTCAAGGCTTATCAAAGGCAATGTGTAAAGTATTTGTACCACCACTCACAGTAACACAATGAAAACACCACAAACTGACTCCACAACAGTTTAGAAAAATAAAGGTATTTAATCTAAACTACACAAGACCAAAGCAACAAAAATCCAACATACACAGTTCAAGAATACGGTTTCAAAAGAGTTCTTAAAATTGCGATAAAATAATCCACAGTTGCGTAAAAAGTTCACAGTTGCGTCACATTTAGCCAACAGAACCTTTAAATGCGACTAAGTTCCAAAACAGAAGCTGGTGCGGTGGAAAAAAAGAAATGCGGCACTCCTGAGACCCTGGGGAGGCGATGCGACAATCCCGCTGAATGTAGCGGGCATGTTGCGGTGACTCCGGTCTGTATGGGGAGGGAGGCGATACCTAGTATGGATTCCGGTGCAGAGGTTCCGTAGTGAAAAAGCTTGCAAAGGCACGATGCGATGATCTTCGGGGCTGCGACAATCTCCGGGACGATGATGCACGGTCCAGCAGCAATCTTCCTCTCGCAGCTCCTTGATGCGATGGCTCTGCGATGATGTTCGCAGCGACGTGATGCGGTCCGCAAGCTAGAGGTGTGACGATCTCACCCAGCGACGACAGGCTCTGCGACGGCACTCGCAGCGATGGTATTCTTCCCGTACCGGACGGGTGCATCCCACACACGAAGGATGCGACTACTCTGGCAGCGGCAACAGGTGCTGCGACGATCTCGGCCTTCGTAGCGGCAGGAATTTCCTTGCACTGACGGGGATGCGCTCCGCAAGCGAGCGATGCGATAAAACTTGCAGAAAGTCTTTAAAAGCTTGGTTTCCAGCTTCCCAACACAGGTACAACTTCCAGAGGCACCACACATGGGCCACGCACTCCAGGAAGGACAGAACTCTCTCAGCAGAATTCAGGGGAGCTGGGGGGTGAAGTCCTTTTGTTCCTGGGACTTCTTAACAGGGAGCCAACTCTTCTCAGACCCTTGGAGATTCCTTCAAGCAAGGGGACACAGCACAAAGCAAAGTCCTTCCCCTCTCCTTGGCAGCAAAGCAACAGCAGGTCAGTCCAGCAGAGCAACAGCAGGACAGTCTTCCTTCTTCAGTTTCGGCTTTCTCCTTGGCAGAGGTTTCTTCTTGATTCCAGGATGATCTAGGTTTCTGTAGTCAGGGGTCCTGTACTTATACCCCTAAAAGTCTTTGATCCCTTTGTGCAGGAGGACTCTAAGCCCGGTCTGAACCAGTTCTGGGTGTTCCTTCAGCTCTTTGTTATCCTGGCCTCTCCTTTCCTTTCAGGGAAAAGAGCAGGGTCATCAGCCACCCAGCAGGAGGTGGAGCCAGCATTGTGGAAGGCAGGCACAGCCCTATTCAGGCCCAGGTGCTATCCCCTCACACCACTCAAGATGCAGATGCAGTCACTCAGCCTAGGGCTGACTCGGCCAGCCTCCTGGGGGCTCCCAGCCTCTGTCACTCTCAAACCAGACAGTCAATTCACAAACAGGCCAAGGCACACAGAAAGGTCGGACAAGAGAACAAAAACTTTCTAAAAGTGCTGTTCTCAAACACAGGATTAAAAAACAACCTGTCCTAAAAGATGTGTTATTAAATTCTGAGTTCAGGGATCCCAGACTTTTATGTCCTACCTTGCTCCTATGGGAAGATATGCTGGTAGCCACTGTAGCCAGCATTCCCCATGAAAGCCTATGGGCAAGGTAGCCTTACAATAGTAAAAAACGAAAATGGCTGCCTTTTACTACCAGAGCATGTCGCCTGCACTAGTACATGCTCTACCTCTCTCATACACGGCACCCTGCCCAAGGGGGTACCTTGGGCCTTCCATAGGGGTGGCCAATGTGCACAGAAAGGGAAGGGTTAGGCCTGGCCAGTGAGGACACTGACCAGGAGGACATGGCAATTCACAGACTGCACACAGGCACTGTGGTGGCAGGCCTGAGACAGCATTTTAGGGCTACTCATGTGGGTGGCACAATCAGTGCTGCAGGCCCACTAGTAGCATTTGTTACCACCAGCCCTGGCACACTTAGTGCACTTTACTAGGGACTTCTTGGTGACACAAATATGCCAATCATGGATAACCAATCAGAATAACAATTTACACAGGGAGCAATTGCACTTTGACACTGAACAGCAGTGGCAAAGTGCCCAAAGCATCTAAACCAGCAAAAACGAAATCCAGAACAGCATAAAAAATACAGGAGGTAGAGGCAAAAAGATAGGAGGAAACCACGCCAAAGATGCCAGGTCTAACACCCTGCTATTTGAAGATGGAAGATTGGACATGCTTGACTTGAGCTCAGGCTCCATGGAAATGACTCCAAGAGTTAGTTGACTGACCTCCTGTTTGAGCTAAATGGACAAGGCAACCTTCCAGGGGCCTCTCTGCAACTGCAAAGCTGACCAGCACCAACTGGGCCTGCCTGAGCCCTGCTGCCGGCCTCTGCTGGAGTGAAATCTGATCCCTAATAGGTGCCCATCCAAGTCATGGACCCTTCGCTAGCATCAGAGTGTTCCCTTCTTATCTGAAACCACAAGTCCTGAGTTTCAGGTGAAGATTCTGAAGTTTTTGGCCACTGTGCGACTGCGAATGGACTCCTCATGTCACACGACAACCATCTGCAATGCCTGCCAACTTGAATATCCTGTGACAACTTGTTCTTCATGTCCGCTCCTAGATCCAGCACCACGCAAAGAAACGATGGATGGAATGCTGAATGAATCAATAATTGACCCCTACTCAAGAGATCTGGGCTAAATTCATCGTTATTTTGCTCCACATGCCATCCCAGTTTAGACACAGCGATATGCAAAACAGTCTTGACCCTGCTTTTCATGGGAACAGTCCAGTCGAATGGCCAAGCCAGGCCATCCTTGTACCAGAAACAAGCATCCTAGTATCGGCTTAAGGGTATCACCCCTCGTCAGCCAGGCTAGTTTCAATCCAGTGGCACAGTGTGCAAGGGACCCATGCCTGGGCATACCCATCCTACTTATGAAGAAAAGTGCTATGCAAACAAATGATGGCTGGAAGGCTGAATTAATCTTAATCCATTGTTCCTTTGCTCACCATGCCACACCAGCTTAGACCCAGCCATATAAAAATCAGTCTTGATCCTGCTCCTCATGGAAATAGTCCAGTCCGAACATGCTAAATTTAGTGCAATTCCGTTCAGGAGTTCGGGCTGTAGCGTTGTCTAAATTGTCCTATGGAAATGAACATGGAGAAAATGGATTTTGGGACCCTCCTTTTTTCTCGGCACCCACTTGACGATTCACCCCAAACATTTCAAGACGGGAGCTGAACGGAGAGCCTCATTAGTTTTGAAAATTATGTGAAGATTCATCAAAGGGCGCCACAGATATTATTTTAAAAAAACCTATTTTTTCAGCCCCAGCATGCATCTGCCTGGTTGGTTTGAGCGCAGCACACCTGAACATCGTTGGGCTGAGGAGGGGTGAGAGACCACCTGATGGGGAGTGGCCACGATATTTAAATCTGTGCGTTTGGCCCCCCTGGAAGAAGGAGCCATTGAAACCGGCACTTATGAACCCATTTGAAGGGCTGAAACACGTCTGCCTAAGCGTTTCGCGGACGCTCCACTCATCCCCTGGTCCCACCTGGGTATCGTTACTCTGCTGAATTACTCAGCAACAGAAATTGAATTGTGGTGCCTGCGCTGCTCGCATTGCCTCCCAGCGAGTATTACGCTCGATTTCCAGCTTATTGTTGTTGAATGCTGATCGCTTTGCCTGGCTTTATTTTGCATATTTAACTCACATTGCCTCCATATTTATTTACTAGGGCTGTATTTGTATTTATTTACTTTGCCTGCTAAAGTGCAATAGTGTGTAGCCTGCCGACAGCCTTACCCTGTTATCTGTCCCGGTTTCGTTATTCCAGCCATTTTGTTGTTGTTGTGCATAGGAGCCCGTCCCCTCCACCACGAGCCCGCCTCCCAGCTGCTCCTCCCTCCCACTGAGCGCCTAGCCTCGCTCCGTCCCCGCGTTGCACTGTGTCCGCCCTGATTCCTTTGGAAGCGGACGCTCCACTCATCCCCTGGTCCCACCTGGGTATCGTTACTCTGCTGAATTACTCAGCAACAGAAATTGAATTGTGGTGCCTGCGCTGCTCGCATTGCCTCCCAGCGAGTATTACGCTCGATTTCCAGCTTATTGTTGTTGTATGCTGATCGCTTTGCCTGGCTTTATTTTGCATATTTAACTCACATTGCCTCCATATTTATTTACTAGGGCTGTATTTGTATTTATTTACTTTGCCTGCTAAAGTGCAATAGTGTGTAGCCTGCCGACAGCGTTACCCTGTTATCTGTCCCGGTTTCGTTATTCCAGCCATTTAGTTGTTGTTGTGCGTAGGAGCCCGTCCCCTCCACCACGAGCCCGCCTTCCAGCTGCTCCTCCCTCGCCCCTCCCCACCCCACTATCCACTTATGACAGATGCTTTTGCGCGCAGCGGACGCGCCCCATGCGCGCCGAAGGCGCGCCAAAGGTTAGCCCGTCTACGCCCGTCCGCGCCTGGACCGCACCCAGCGCCAGACCCCCTGGACCCCGCAAAATCCACTCCACCCGCATAACCTATGACGCTGCTACCCTCTCTGCCCTTAACCCCGGACGCACACCACTATGCTACGAAGCTGCCCCAGGACGTTCCCACGGTCCCTTCGCCTGCCATTCCTGCAAGTTCACCTGCATCAAGACCCACACCAAATCCACTAACTCCAAACACAGCTCCGACTCTAACCACCTGAAGTGCATCCTGCTGAACACCCGCTCGGTCCACAGACACGCCACTGAACTCTGGGACTTACTCGACACTGCTTCACCGGACGTCGCCTTCCTTACAGACCCCTGGATGAACGCCTCATCAGCGCCCGACATCGCCATAGCCATCCCGGACGCTTTCAAGATCATCCGAAAAGACCGCACCAACCAAACAGGAGGAGGCATCGCCATCGTCCACAAGAACACCATCAGAATCACGACCAGCCTTGACGATAACCTTGCAACCACCGAACACCTCCACTTCCAGATCCACACCGACCCCAGGACCACACTTAGAGGCACCCTTATCTACAGACCACCAGGAACCCGTAAACAATTCAGCGAAGACATCACTGACTTCATCAGCCCACATGCCCTCACCTCCGAGAACTACATTCTACTGGGAGACCTCAACTTCCACCTGGAAAAGAAAAACAACAGCAACACCACCACCCTTCTGGACAACCTGGCCAATCTCGAACTCAAACAACTTGTTGACACCCCCACCCATGTAGCCGGACATACGCTCGACCCAATCTTCACCTCCAGCAAGCACATCTCCTTCGATCACACCACAGCCCTCCATTGGACGGACCACAGCTGTGTTCACTTCAGCTACAAAACTACCTCGACCCACAACCCCCCACAACCTATTCCACGAAGAAACTGGAACAAAATCACCACCGACCAACTCCTCACATCGCTCAAACAAAACCCTCCCGCCTTCTCATCGGACCCAAACCAAGCGGCCTCCAAACTCAAACAATGGATCACTCACAGCGTTGACGAGCTAGCACCCTTGAAAATCCACCAAACCAAACAGGGTAGCAAAAAGGCCCCCTGGTTCAACGAGGACCTTAAGAAATCCAAGAAACTATGCCGTACTCTCGAGAAAACATGGAGAAAAAACCCAACCGCTAACAACCTGACCACCTTCAAGACAGCCACCCGCAAACACCACCAATTGATCCGATCCACTAAGAAATCAGCATTCAAGGATCGACTCGACAGCAACGCCCAAAACAGCAAGGAACTATTCAACATCGTCAAAGAATTTACCAACCCCACCGTAGCCTCAAACGACATTACTCCCTCCCAAGACCTCTGCGATTCGTTATCCTCTTTCTTCTACAACAAAATCGCCGACATACATAACAGCTTTGAGAACATTTCCAAAGAACAGTCCACTCCACCCACCTCTGAACCTAAACCGCCCTCTAACATCCTTAACGCCTGGAACACAATCACCACTGAAGACACCATCCGCCTAATGAACTCCATCCATTCTGGCTCGCCAACCGACCCCTGTCCCCACCACATCTTCAACAAAGCAGACTCCATCATCGCACCCCATCTCCGTGATGTCATCAACTGTTCCTTCAACTCCGCTACCTTCCCAGAAAGTTGGAAACACGCCGAACTCAGCGCCCTCCAGAAAAAACCCACAGCAGACCCCTCTGAACTTAAGAACTACCGCCCCATCTCCCTCCTCCCATTCCCTGCCAAAGTCATTGAGAAAGCCATCAATAGCTAGCTCGCCGCCTTCCTTGAATACAACAACTCCCTCGACTCCTCACAGTCCGGCTTTCGAGCCAAACACAGCACCGAAACCGCCCTCATTGCAGCGACAGACGACATCCGAACACTACTGGACAACGGAGAAACAGTTGCCCTCATCCTACTCGACCTCTCCGCCGCCTTCGACACAGTTTGTCATAGCACCCTTATACAACGCCTCAACAACGTCGGGATACAAGGAAAAGCCTTGGACTGGATCATCTCGTTCCTCGCCGGGAGAACGCAGAGAGTCCGACTCCCCCCATTCAAATCAGAGGCCACCGAAGTCATCTGCGGGGTACCACAAGGATCATCACTCAGTCCCACCCTCTTCAACGTTTACATGAGTCCCCTCGCACCCATCGCGCGTCAACACAACCTTAACATCATCTCTTACGCTGACGACACCCAGCTGATCCTTTCCCTCACCAAAGACCCTAACACCGCCAAAACCAATCTTCATGAAGGCATGAAAGAAGTAGCCGAATGGATGAAAAACAGCCGCCTAAAACTTAACTCAGACAAAACGGAAGTCCTCATCCTAGGATCATCCCCCTCTGCCTGGGACGACTCATGGTGGCCATCGGCCCTGGGCACAGCACCCACACCCACAGACCACGCACGTAACCTAGGTTTCATCCTAGACTCCTCCCTCTCGATGACCAGACAAGTCAACGCCGTCTCATCCTCTTGCTTCAACGTACTTCGTATGCTCAAAAAAATCTTTTGTTGGATCCCCACCGAAACAAGAAAGACTGTCACCCACGCACTGATCACTAGCCGACTGGACTATGGAAACACCCTCTACGCCGGAACCACAGCCAAACTACAGAAAAAACTCCAACGCATCCAAAACGCATCAGCCAGACTCATATTGGACATCCCGTGCCAAGCTCACATTACCGCTCACCTGAAAGACCTCCACTGGCTTCCCGTCAACAAGAGAATAACGTTCCGGCTCCTCACCCACGCACACAAGGCCCTCTACAAACTAGGACCCAAATGCCTCAACACACGACTGTCCTTCTACACACCTACCCGCCAACTAAGATCCTCCAATCAAGCCCTCGCCGCAGTTCCGCGCATCCATAGATCCACCATGGGAGGAAGATCATTCTCCTACCTGGCGGCCAAAACCTGGAATTCTCTCCCCACTCACCTCCGCCTTACTCAGAACCACATTTCCTTTAGGAAGGAACTGAAAACCTGGCTATTCGATAAATAATGCACCCCCTCCCCCAAGTGCCTTGAGACCCTCTGGGTGAGTAGTGCGCTACACAAATTCCTGAACTTGAACTTGAACCCCACTTGCTTGCTCAAAACAAGAGCTATTAAAGCCTTTTTAATCCCCGGAGCTGTGTCTGTCCGTTTCCCCTACCTGGAAGAAAGTTTTGCTGTCAATGATTCGCCAGCAAGCAGGCGCTGTCTGAGGACTGCCCTCTCAGTCTGGAGCAACGCTGACAGCCTGTGAACTCAGGTAGCTGCATGAAATAGCAACGCGGCGCCCCCCATACTTTGGGAGAGAGGAGGCATAACTGTTTGCCTGAGAAGGGGACATAGGAAGGCAAAATCATTCAGGTACATCTGGCGGCGTTGAGATCCTTATCCAACCAGTTGGGACTTCACATGTTTTTAGGAGATGCCCCGTCACTGAATGGGCTTCCTCTGCGTACTCCCAGCCCCAGCATGCATCTGCCTGGTTGGTTTGAGAGCAGCACACCTGAACATCGTTGGGCTGGTCAGGGGCATGAGGCCATCTGATGGAGAGTGGTCACTATATTTAAATGTGAGCGTTTGGCCCCCCTGGAAGAAGGAGCGATTGATACTGGCACTGATGAAGCCATTTGAAGGCTGAAACGCGTCTGCCTAAGCATTTCATGGACCTCACTAGCTTGCGCAAAACAAGAGCTATTAAATCCTTTTCATTCCCAGATCTGTGTCGTCCTTTTTTCCCTACCTGGGAGAAAGTTTTGGTGTCAATGTTTCGCCAGCAAGCAGGCGCTGGCTGACGACCGCCCTCTCGGTCTGGAGCAATGCTGACAGCCTGTGAACTCTGGTAGCTGCATGAAACTGCAAAGCGTCGCCCCCCATACTTTGGGAGAGAGGAGGCAACACTGTTTGCATGAGAAGGGGAAATAGGAAGGCAAAATCATTCCAGGTACCTGTGGCGGCATTGGGATCCTTAGCCAACCAGTTGGGACTTCACATGTTGTTAGGAGATGCCCCGACACTGAATGGGCTTCCTCTGAGGAGTCCCAGCCGCAGCATGCATCTGCCTGGTTGGTTTGAGCGCAGGACACCTGAACACTGTTGGGCTGAGGAGGGGCAAGAGACCACCTGATGGGGAGGGGCCCGATATTTAAATCTGTGCATTTGGCCCCCCTGGAAGAAGGAGCCATTGAAACCGGTACTGATAAAGCCATTTGAAGGCTGAAACGCGTCTGCCTGAGCGTTTCATGGACCTCACTTACTTGGCAAAACAAGAGCTATTAAAGCGTTTTTAATCCCCGAAGCTGTATCGTCCCTTTTTCCCTAGCTGGGAGAAAGTTTTGGTGTGTGTGTGTATAGATTTGTTTGCACTTTACACAACAAACGCATTTTGGAAGTTCGCCTTCATCATTGACGAAGACGGACTACCAAAACGCGTTTGTTGTGTAAAGTGCAAATAAATACGTAAGAGGATTAAACACTTCCATGAGTACTGGTCTGTTTGAAATTTGAGCCTTGAGATATATGCGAGCCTTCCCACACACGATTGTGCACCCACTAGTGAGTACAGAGTAACCCTGGGCGGTGAACTCCGCTCCACTCATGGAGTTTCCTGCACTCAGCGTTAAGCGGAGATCACTGAGTTCCGAAAAACTCCACTTCGCGTTGAGTAGCGGAGTTTTTTACCTAGTTCGCAATCGTCAACATCAAGTTGGCGAGTGCGAGCTTGGAAATTTAACATCCAGGTGAGATTTCTTAATGCAGGGGGCATCAGGTTTCTCTTGCGAGTGGTCACGAATGCTCATTACAGCTCGCGTTGAGAAACTGCCCATTCACGTTGAGAAAGCTGGCGCTCTAGTTAAAATCTACTTGAGCGGCACAAAGGAATGCAGGGACCGCTTGTACTGTGCATGGAGCCGTTTGCAATGATTGCACAGTGCGGACAAGTATCCGGCACTGTGCAATCACTGCGAACAGCATTTTTCTATCATACTCTGTCACTCACGTGGCTCCGCGTAGTGAGGCAGAGATTTTTTTGCTGTTTGCATAGTGCCGCGTAGTGCAACTCCACAAACGCTGCCCAGGGTTAGTGCAGATACATTAGGCAGGAAATAAAGCAAAGATATATCAAACAATGTTGGTATCAAAATACTTCATAATAAAAGACCATTCCCTGTAAGCACCAGAAAATAGTGGCCAAAAATTATTACAACATGCAAAAAGTGTGCAAAGTGATAGCCACTGGTTTCAACATGGTTTAAAACATTGAAAAAAAGTAGCAATACTCCACAAGAATTGACAACAAATATAACTGGAAATTAGGAAACCCTTCCCATGATGTACATGGTAAATAAACAATATCTGCTTTTTCATTAAAGTGTACAGAAAAGTGATGCATGGAATGTTTGAATTAATCTCATTCATTGGTAATTACTCGGGCCGCATCCCAATCCATCATTATTTTCCATACCATGCTACTTCAGTTTGTATCCAACCATATGCAAATCACTCTTGCAGGCTAAGTTCTCCCTGAACCGGAACCAAGCAACCCAGGACTGGTTTTGCCCTGGTTAGGGCTCATCAAATAGTTATAGCTTTGTTCCTGTGACACAGTGTCCAGATGTGGTTTCAGTGCCACTGTGCCACTGGAAAAAAGCTTTACCTGAATTTGAAAGCTTGTGGGCATTCCCCTATTGAGAAACCATGAACTTGTCTGCATTTTACTTAAGGCTAATCCTGCTTCTGTTGTTTGTTGGAATTTCCCACACACCAGGATTCTCAACTCATCTTCCATCCTCTCCAGATTCTGTGTCTGTGACATCATCAGACATTGCCAAGGAGCAGAAATAGAAACATAACAAGCAGATGGTTGCTGATAGTGTCATAAGGGCTCCATTCGTGCTGCCTAGGAAACTGAGGCTGAGAGTTCTAGATCTCTGGCGCAGTGGTCACTTTCCTTGGAGACTTGGAAGGAGGAGGTTGGAGCTGTGTTAGCTTGTGAGAACTGCAATTTCTTTAAACACTGACATTTATTAGTGAGCTTGAATACTACTACAACTGGTAAGTTCATTTATGTGTTAGAATGCTTGACTGAGGGCCTTATTTGGAGGTTTGTGGATGGGATACTCAGTCAAAATGTGACAGATACTTCTTCCCCTATGTTACAAGTGCTTTAGATTATAATACACTTCGAATTTGATGGATGGGATATCTGTTATGTTTTTTATCTAAAACATTATGCTAATATTAAACTTCAATAGAATATAGACATTGTTCTACCTCTAAAGGCCTGTGTATTTTCAGAATCCATGCGCACTTACATAAACACACACACATACTGGGGACAAATGATGAAACTTTATGTTAAATTTCAGGGACTAGAGTTTATGCATTAGGGAAATAGATGTGAGGGTATTGGGGGTAAAAAACTGGTTTTAGGTTAGAGGTTTAGAGTACAATAGTTAAGATTCTGAGGTACAGATTTAAGTGTTGGGGTTTTGGGTATAATGTTAAGGAGTGAAAAGGTTAGGAGTTAGAGTTATGATGGTTATAGGTGCTAGTTTTTAATATTGTGGGATATACGGTATTGGGAGTGACACTTTTGGGTGTAGGGTTAATGGATTAAGGGAATAGAGATGAACACATTGCGTATAAGGTATAGGGCCTAAGTGTGTGACTTAAGTGTTTCAGGAATCTTTTTAAGGTTATGGTGAAGAGGCTTAAAAGTGTGGGTTTAGGATTAAAAAAAAACATGCTATTACATTTCTTTAATAATAGAGAGGAACATGGTTTAAATATGAGGTATGCTAATGAGTATTTCTAGAAATTATATTAATCTATATGAAAAATATGCAGGTTTACTTTTCATAGTAACATTGCACTCAGTTGATTTCAATGGAACACACATGACTTTCCAGGCATCTATTTCTCAGTAAACAATATGAATTATCTAGGTACACAAACACATACACTCAAACACACACCTCTTGAGTATGTAGTTTTATTGTTATCTATAATAGTTCCTACGACAATCATAGATGTCTCCCTGATCCTCTTCTTTCTTAGCTTTAAACTAAGTACCCATAGAATGTTGTTTACTGAGCACCAGTTTAGATGATTTCTCATTTCAAAAAAAGTTTATTTTTCATGTTTACATGTTTAATATTTTTGAGATTAGTTGTGTTTGATTGTATATTTTCAAAACATCTATAAATGTGGTAATTGAGTGTGAAGTGTTTCAATTGTTAGGGGTTGAAGTCTGTACAAATTAAGATATACCTAATTTGTAGAATTCTTTCATTGTCAAACATTCCATTAGTGGTTCAGAGTTGATGTGCTGAAGTGAAAAATACTTTTGTTGATTTATTGTCCTCAATATTTTAGAGGCATCCCTAGTTTTTGCTTAGCTATTTCGTTTTCTGGTGAGTTGTGTTTGTTGCTGCATTGTTGGGCTGGAATTGTTGTTATTAAACTCTGCTCTCCCTTCTGTCTGTTCATGTGAGCCTTGTGTTTGTGGGCTGTCAGGCTGTACACCCGTGTTACGAACCTGGGTATTGGTAAGGTATAGGAGACAAATATACAGGCTGTAGGGAAAAGAAGGACTACTTGTGTTCTGTTCAAACACTATTTACCATCTAGAGATATCTAATATATGTTGACATTAGTGCTGGGCTTGTCAACCTAGCAAATAGGAAAATGTGAGATACCTAGGAGGTGTATTTGCATCTAATCAATGGCAGTGGTGATGGTTTCAATATCTCTTGGTCAGACTTACAACCTGCAGAAATATTACTATTTATTGGGCCGGTAATATGAGTTCTAAATGTTAAAAGCAGCAACATAATGAGTTAGTGTTCGACCTGGCCCTCTATGCCAGGTCACCCCAGATTTTTGCCTTCCTTCGCTGAACCCAGCTATGTTGGCTTTAAGGACTCTGTTCCTGCTAATCACAGGTAAAGTGATTGTGCTTTCCCTTTAAAACAGGGTAGAATTGGCCTACACCTGGCTGGTACATTTAATTTACTTGTAAAACCCTAGTACATGGTACTAAATGTACCCACTGCCTGTAAATTTAATGCTACTGGTAGACTGCAGTACTCATTGTGCCCCCCTCTCCCCCACTAAGGTAGCACTGCAAAACATATCTTACGTCTGCCACTAAATCTGTAGTACAGTTTTTAACTAAACTGCCATTCCAACCAGGCACAACACGCCTTTTGCTAGGCCTAAGCATTCCTGTTTAATACTTATAAGTCATCCCTAAGGCAAGCCCTAATGGCTCATAGGGCAGGGTGCAGTGTATTTAAAAAGTAGCAAAGGTTTACTTCAGTTTTACATGCCCTGACAATGAGAATATCTTAAAGGCATGATTCACTGCCTCCCCTTTGTTACCCTATACATTTTTGAGCCAAAT
Source organism: Lissotriton helveticus (assembly GCF_964261635.1). Lineage (NCBI taxonomy): Eukaryota > Metazoa > Chordata > Amphibia > Caudata > Salamandridae > Lissotriton > Lissotriton helveticus. The sequence continues at coordinate 999,371,338 of NC_136067.1, forward strand.
ATAGGAAAGAGTGAAGTTTAGACAAAGGGGACATCCCTCACCTGCAGAGTGGCACTGAAAATAAAAGTGGTACCTTCAAAACCCCTCATCAGGAAACTCCTTGACCTGTGGAAGATTAAGAAGAAGACCTGCCCTGCTATTTGAAGATGGAAGATTGGACCTGCTTGACTTGAGCTCAAGCTCCATGGAAATGACTCCAAGAGTCAGTTGACTGACCTCCTGTTTGAGCTACAGGGACAAGGCAACCTTCGAGGGGCCTCCCTGGAACTGCAAACCTGACCAGTACCAACTGGGCCTGCCTGAGCCCTACTGCCGGCGCCTGCTGGAGTGAACTCTGATCCCCAATAGGTGCCCATCCAAGTCTTGGACCCTAGCATCAGAGTGTTTTCTTCTTGTCTGAAACCACAAGTCCTGCGTCACCTGTGAAGATTCTAAGGTTTTTGGCCTCTGTGCAACTGTGAATGGACTCCTCATGTCACCCGACACCCATCTGCAATGCCTGCCAACGTGAATCTCCTGTGACGACCTGCTCTTCATGTTCGCTCCTAGATCCAGCACCACGCAAACAAACGAGGGATTGAATTCTGAATGAATCAAACATTGACGCCCAAGCAAGCAAGAGATCTGGGTTAAATTCATTGTTATTTTGCTCCCCATGCCATCCCAGTTTAGACACAGCCGTATGCAAAACAGTCTTGACTCTGCTTTTCATGGGAACAGTCCAGTTGAATGGCCAAGCCAGGCTATCCTTGGACCAGAAACAAGCATCCTAGGATCGGCTTAGGGGTATCACCCCTTGTCAGCCGGGCTAGCTTCAATCCAGTGGCACAGTGGGCAAGGGACCCATGCCTGGGCATACCCATCCCACTTATGGAGAAAAGTGCTATGCAAACAAATGATTGCTGGAATGCTGAATTAATTAAACATTCATCCCCAGTCAAGAGATCTGGGTTAAATCCATTCTTCCTTTGCTCACCATGCCACCCCAGCTCAGACCCAGCCATATACAAATCAGTCTTGATCTTGCTCCTCATGGAAACAGTCCAGCCCGAACTGTCAAGCAAGGCCTTCTCTGGACCAGAAGAAAGCATCCTAGGACCGGTTTCGGGGCATCACCCCTCATCAGCCAAACTAGCTTGAATACAGTGGCACAGTCAGCAAGGAACACACATCTGAGCTTACTCATCCCACTTAACGTGAAAAGTGCAGAGCAAACAAATGATGGACGGAATGCTGAATGAATCAAATATTGACCCTAGTCAAGTGATCTGGGTTATATCCATCGTTATTGTGCTCACTATGCCATCCCAGTTTAGACCAAGCCAAATGCAAAACAGTCTTGACCCTGCTTCTCATGGTAACAATCTAGACCAAACTGAAAAGCCAGGCCATCCTTGGACCAGACAAAAGCATCCTAGGACCGATTTCGGAGTATAACCCCTCATCAGCCATGCTAACTTCAATCCAGTGCGACAGTGAGCAAGGGACCCACGTCTGGGCATACTCGTCCCACTTAGGGTGAAAAGTGCTATGCAAACAAATGATGGCTGGAATGCTGAATTAATCAAACATTCATCCCCAGTCAAGAGATCTGGGTTAAATCCATTGTTCCTTTGCTCAACATGCCACCCCAGCTTAGACCCAGCCATATACAAATTAGTCTTGATCCTGCTCCTCATGGAAACCGTCCAGCCCGAACTGTCAAGCAAGGCCTTCTCTGGACCAGAAGCAAGCATCCTAGGACCGATTTCGGAATATCACCCCTCATCAGCCATGCTAGCTTCAATCCAGTGCGACAGTGAGCAAGGGGCCCACGTCTGGGCATACCCGTCCCATTTAGGGTGAAAAGTGCTATACAAACCAATGATGGAAGGAATGCTGAATGAATCAAACATTCATCCCCAGTTAAGAGATCTGGGTTAAACCCATTGCTCTTTTGCTCTCCATGCCATCCCAGTTTAGACTCAGCAATATACAAATCAGTGTTGATCCTGCTTCTCATGGGAACAGTGCAGCCTGTACTGTCGAGCAAGGCCTTCCTTGGACCAGAAAAAAGTATCATAGGACCATTTTCGGAGCATCACTTGTCATCAGCTAGGCTAGCTTAAATCCAGTAGCACAGTCAGTAAAGGACACACATTTCGGCCGATTTTGTTACAGGGTCCGATGTTGTAACTGTGCAGCAAAAACGGCCCTGTAACAGGAACAACACCCCACAGGCCAAAAACCATCCCCCACCCTGGCGGCCCACCGGGGAAAAGCCTGGTGCTTGCTACGCCCAGTCTGGCCCTGTCTATGATGCATCTCAGATCCCTGAGGCAAAAACCATTGCCTTACTCACTGATAAGCCTGGAATTTTGCCTCCCACCACACCTCTCTTTAAATCTTTCTCCTGCCAAAATATAAAAAAATAATTCCTGGCCTCTGGCTACCCTACCACATTTCTCCCTAGAGCTTTCCTTTCCTTCCTTGCTCCAAGTTGTGCTCTCTGCTCTCCATCCAATGCTGACAGGCTGAGAGCCATGGCAGGATGACCTGGAACTGATTTATCAGTTTGCAACAGTGTGAAACAACTTTTTTCTCCCAGTTTTTCTATGTCGTTGCAATAACAGGATTTGGAATTCGGTATTCATGCTAATGGCTCCCCCTGATAGTCAATCATAGCAAAATATTAATGGCTGGTTGTTGGACCTGGGGTCTCCAAGTCACATAGAGTAGCTTGGCACTAAGTAGGAAGGCCTAACTCCAAGGTACATATGTTAAGTTTGCGTCACACCCTTTAGTAACATAACGTCCATCCACTCAAAAATAAAGACACTACACCAGTCTTTGGAAAAATACGAGCTGTTTTATAAAATCTCTATGTAGTTCTCTTTTTACTTATTAGCAGTGTTACACGTATAGCTCTACTTTAGTTCATTAGCAAATACACAATCACATATCTAGCCTTAAAATCAGCAAAGGGTAGTACACAACTCTTGTTGAGGTAATTAGTGAAATTGGAGGTTCCTAGTAACCATACACGATGATGCTTTACCCCAGAGGGAGGATTCAGTGCTATACTTGGGAGGAAAATACAGGTTTCAGTCACTTTCCAACAATTAACTCACTAGAACTGGGATTCACAGCGTGGTGTCTGGACTTAACAAGCAAGGTATTTCAATAACTCACCCAGCCATAAAGTTGGGTCTACACCTCCACTGCATTTACAGTTTGTTCCAATGACTCTCCTGGTTATTAAACGATTTCTGAGGGAAAGAATCCCTTCTCAACTCAGGTATCCCTTCTCCCAGTACAGCTCTGCAAACGTGGCAGTAAATCAAACCCCCCACCGTAATGGCTGTAAATTAAGGTAACCCCACTTTACTGAAACAGTCTCGAGGGCCCGCAGTTGCACTTCCTGTCAAGTAATGCCAGAAGCGCTAGCTGGAAGACGGAGATTGTCCCAGGCTTCACTGTCTGATTCACTCCACCAATCACGGTCCGATAGGTTACTCGGTCTCACCCCTCTCGTTTCCCTCTGGAGGCAGCCACAAGGCCCACTCAGCCCAGGGCCCCCCCTCTTCACCTCCTAGTTATACCGGGTTCCTACAAGTTCGTCCCGGTCAGCTCCCTCGTCAGCGCGTTCTTTGCTGAACACGTCGCGGCTGTTCACAGGAGTTTCCTGGCCCTGGCACGACAGATTCCTCTCCGCGCACCCAGCCGGGGTTTCCTCGCCTCTCTCCCGTCACTTCCTCCAGCTCCGTCTGAAGGGAGGGAGGGTGCTTCCACGGGACAGCCCCCTCCGGACTCCGCCTCCTCCTCAGCTCTCACGCGTCAGCTCCGACTGGCTTCCGCGGCTCCGTCCTCGATGTCGGCTGCACAGCTGTTGGTCTCCAGGTCCTCCCCACAGACTCTCCTCTGCGGGAGGCCCGCAACGAGATGGCCGGACTTCCCAGAGCCGTTATCTCGGCTAGCAGGTGGGTCTTGCTTCACGGACCCTTTTTCCTCGGACTGTCCTCAGGCTCGGCGACAGAGTCGTCACTAGTTCCCTTCCCGCCTCTTCTTGGCTCCCTGAAGACTTCACCGGAGGGGACACAGGGTAGAAGGGACTCCCAGTCAGACTCTTCTCCCAAGGAGGGTTTCCCTCGCTAGCTGCCCACAGTTCTCCGCTAGCGCTTTTAGGGATATACCAGGCAGGCACTGTGAAGTTTAGGAAGCTAGAGGCAAATTCCCCCAAGGTCAGGCTTAGTCGATAGAAGGGGGGCACGTCATCCAATAGCGCAGCTGGCCCAAAGGACGATCTTTACACTAGTAGTGCGCCTTCCTCCCCACACTAACGCTTCACTCCTCCCTCAGTTCTCTCAAGTTCTCTGGTCACTACTAAAATGGCTGCCCAACATTCCGCCTTACATAGGCTGACCCAGGGAGGTCCAGAAGGGTCTGGAACGTTCCTATGCTAACCTATGGGTCCAGTCTCTAAGGTGGCAGTTGTGGCAGTTGCTTGCCACCATTTTGTGGATCTTGTAAATCTAGTCAGAAAGGTGCCTAGGCCTCAAGAAAAGACTATGAGGGCAAAGAGCACCTAACCCCTAGGTCAACACCTGTAAACCCAGTGGACATAAAAAATAAAGAGATTGAGGGGCAAAAAGGGGACAAAAATAAATAAATAATTAGGAGGGGCTACCCAAAGGCAGACAGGTCTAACACGCGTCCCCCCCAGCTGAAAGTGGGGAGAGCTACCCAACCCCTTGGGAGTCCTCATCACTAAGGCGGAAACACCTAGAGAGACCGTCTGCATTGGCGTGGTCCACTCCAGGCCGATGTTCCATCCGGAAGTCCATTCCCTGTAGGGAGATGGACCATCTCAACAACTTGGGATTTTCTCCCTTCATTTGCATCAGCCACCGAAGGGGTTGGTGGTCAGTCTGAACCAGGAAGTGCGAGCCAAACAGGTATGGCCGCAACTTCTTCAGAGCCCATACCACCGCAAAGGCTTCTCGCTCAATTGCACTCCACTTTTGTTCCCGGGGAAGCAGTCTCCTGGACAAGAAGACTACAGACTGATCCAGACCCTCTTCATTGAGTTGCAATAACACTGCCCCAATGCCATGCTCTGATGCGTCTGTCTGGACAATGAACTCCTTGGAGAAGTCTGGGGCCCTCAGGACCGGTGCTGCACACATTGCCTGTTTCAATTTCACAAAGGCTTGCTGACAAGCCTCTGTCCAGACTACCCGTCGAGGTTGTTTCTTGGATGTGAGCTCTGTGAGGGGCGCTACAATAGTGCCATACCCCTTCACAAAGCGACGGTAGTAACCTGTGAGGCCCAGGAAAGCTTGGACCTCAGTCTGGGTCTTGGGGGGTTCCCAGGCCGTGATTGCCACAATCTTTGCCTGGAGGGGCTGCACTGTTCCCCTACCCACCAAGTGGCCTAGGTTCACAACCGACCCCTGCCCAATCTGACATTTACTGGCCTTGATTGTCAAGCCAGCCTGTTTCAGGGCCTGGAGAACAGCTTGCAAGTAACGCAAATGGTCCTCCCAACTGCTGCTGAAGACGGCAATGTCATCCAGGTATGCAGCGGAGAAAGCCTCCATTCCAGAGAGGACCTGGTTCACCAGCCGCTGAAAAGTGGCAGGGGCGTTCTTGAGCCCAAAGGGCATCACACAGAACTGGTAGTGGCCTCAGGCGTGGAGAAGGCTGACCTTTCCTTTGCTCCATCTGTCAGGGAGATCTGCCAGTACCCTGAAGTAAGGTCGAAGGTACTCAGGTATTGGGCAGCTCCCAGCCGGTCAATAAGTTCATCCGCCCTAGAGATCGGATGTGCATCAGTCTTGGTCACTGAGTTCAGTCCCCGGTAATCCACACAGAACCTCACTTCTGGAGTGGTGCCCGGTGGGGCAGCCTTTGGTACTACAACCACCGGACTGGACCAGGGGCTACTGGAAGGTTCAATGACTCCTAGCTCCAGCATCTTGGTAACCTCACTGTGGATGCTGGCCTTCACCTTGTCTGACAGCCGGTAGGTCTTAGACTTCACTGGTGAGCTGTCTCCTGTGTCCACATCATGGGTACACAGGTGGGTCCTTCCCGGGACAAGGGAGAACAACGTAGAGTACTGCTCCAATATCTGGCGGCAGTCCTCCCGCTGCTCAGGAGTTAGGGATGGGGAGAGAATCACTCCCTCCACCGACCCATCCTTTTCCTGAGACGAAAAAAGGTCAGGGAGAGGCTCGCTTTCCGCTTCCTCTCCTCCATCAGTCACCATCATCAAGATGACCTCGGGCCTCTCATGGTGGGGTTTGAGGCGATTAGCATGCAGCACCCGTAGTGGCTGTCGAGGGGTCTTAAGATCCACCAGGTAGGTGGCCTTACCCTTCTTCTCCAACACCTCAAAGGGGCCTGTCCAGCGATCCTGGAGAGCACTTAGCTCTCCAGGTTCCATCACCCACACTTTCTGGCCAGGCTCCAACTCCACAGGGTGAGCGTTGTGGTCATACCACTCTTTCATTACTGCTTGACTGGCTTCCAAGTTGTCAGAAGCTTGCTTCCACAACTTGGCCATTTGGCTCCGGAAGGCCAGCATGTAGCTCACCACATCCTGGGGAGGCTTTCTGGGAGACTTTTCCCATCCATCCTTCACCAGGCTGAGAGGTCCACGCACAGGGTTCCCCTACAGTAGCTCAAAGGGGCTGAAGCCCACTCCCTTCTGCAGTACTTCCCTGTAAGAGAATAGCAAACAGGGCAGGAGGACGTCCCATTTCCTCCACAGGCTCTCAGGCAGACTTCTTATCATGCCTTTCAAGGTCTTGTTGAACCTTTCTACCAGTCCATTGGACTGGGGGTGGTATGGAGTGGTGAACCGGTAGGTCACTCCACACTCCTTCCACATTGCCCGCATATATGCTGACATAAAGTTGGTCCCGCTGTCGGACACAACTTCCTTGGGGAAACCCACTCGGGTAAAGATCCCCATCAGGGCCCTAGCCACAACAGGTGCAGTGACAGTCCTCAGAGGAATTGCCTCTGGGTACCGCGTGGCGTGATCCACCAGAACCAGGATAAACCTGTGACCAGCTGTAGTGGGTGGATCCAATGGCCCCACAATGCCGATGCCCACCCTTTCAAAGGGGGCGCTAACGACAGGAAGTGGTTCCAGGGGAGCCTTCAGCTTCACCCCTGTCTTCCCACTGGCTTGACAGGATACACACGTCCGACAGTATGTGTCGGACGCCACTTTTATCTGAGGCCAGTAAAAGTGGGGGACAAGCCGGGCAAAGGTCTTGTCCTATCCTAAGTGTCCTGCCAAGGGAATTTCATGAGCCAATTCTAGAAGAAAGGCTCGGTATCGTTGAGGGACTACCAAGGCCCGTGATGAACCGGGCAAAGGTACCTTGGGTTCACTGTAGAGGAGTCCGTCCTCCCAGTAAATATGGTAGTGCCCTGCAACGTTCCCTGCTGCCTGGGCTTCGGCCTGTCGCCTCAGTCCCTCAAGGGTAGGGCACTCCTTCTGGCCCTTACAAAACTCCTCCCTGGTAGGCCCTCCTTCCACGTGCCACTCAGCAGGGATAGGTAGGTCCTCCAGGGGGACTACTTCCTCCTCCACGGACTCCTGGCCCACCACCGCAGGTGGCCAATCTGTCCCATGGGGCGTGGAAGCCGAAGCAGGCTTCTCCTGACTTCGGGTCTTTCCCTTTTTGGCAGCGGGTTGGGCCATTGTTCCAGGCTCCAGCCCAGACGAACTCCCTCTCCGGGTAGTCGCAGACCTTGTACTTGCACAGGCCCAGTCAGGTATACCCAGCATCTCTGAAAGAGTCCGGTATTCCACCTCCTTCCAAGCATTGTGCTCCATGTCATTTCCCAACAGACAATCGACTGGCACGGAAGGGCTTACGGCAACTCGAAGTGAACCTGCAACCCCTTCCCACTCAAAGGGAACCTCGGCCACAGGGTAGTGGCCCAATCTGCCGTCAGCCATCGCGGCGGGGTGGAGTACATGTGGAATCACTTGCTCTGGAGACACCAGTTGACTCCTTACCATAGTCATACTGGCTCCTGTGTCTCTCAGAGCCTCCCCTCTTTGGCCATTGATGGTGACCCATTGCCCACACTTTACAGTATTTGAGGGCACCTGGATCTTAGGAACCATCTCCCGATCTCCCAGGGACACTAAGGTGACACCCGCCCACTCACCCCCCTTATCTAAGGGCAACTCCTCCCCGAGCATTACACTAGCTACTCCTGGGGCTTTTCCTCCAGTGGGAGGGGGTGGTCTCTTTGGGCACTTGACATCTCCCTTATAATGTCCAACACCACCACACTCAAAGCAGTGGACAACCCTTGGCTGCTGGCTTTGGCCAGGATAAGGATTTCTGGGCGGGTTAGCCTTAGGAGTGAATCCTGTTCCCTTTCCCTGGAAACGGTTTTGGGGAACTTTTGAGAACTCCCGTTTTTTATCTCCCCCCTCCTTCTTCTGGGGGGCGCCCTTTCCGGCCCTTTGGGAATCCCCTCCAGTCCCCTTTGAGGATACCCGGGTACTTGCCCAGATGTCCGCCTCCTCTGCAAGCTTCCTGGGGTGGGTCAGCTTGCTGTCCACCAGGTGTTGACGCAGCTCGAGAAAACATTTCTTGAGTAGGTGCTCTTTGAGAATAAGGTCGTACAACCCCTCATAGTCCCTTACCTCACTGCCTTTTATCCAACCCTCTAGTGCCTTCCTTGCGTAGTCCAGGAAATCCACCCAATTTTGTGTGCCTAATTTGTGACTTCCCCTGAACTTTTGCCTGTACTTCTCTGGGGTCAGTCCAAACTTTTTGATCAGCGCCACTTTCATGGTGGGGTAGTGGGCCTGCTCATCCTGCTCTAGGGCCAATAGTGTATCCCGTCCTGCAGGAGGCATGTACTTGTACAAGCCCCCCCCCAGTGTTTTTCCTGGATCCCATGGGCTCTTAAGGAGACCTCATAGGCAGCCAGCCACTTGGCGATATCATCCCCTGGGCTGTAGCTGGCAACTATATCCTTAGGTAGGTAGGGTCTGGATTCCCTGGTCAGTTCTTTTGTTTCGCTGCCACCATTTGGAGAATTGGAGGGTCCTTGAGTTCTAGCTCCCTAAGTTTCAACTCGTGAGCCATCCTCTGTTCCTCTTTCTCCTTTTCCATCTTGGCTAACTCCCACTTTAGCTGTCGCTTTTCCCTCCTGTCCACTAGTTCAGCTTCGGTTAAGCTTCCCCCGGAGACACTGCTGCCTTCCCTTGAAAAGGTCCTAGGTCCTGGTAGTATGTTTCCCATCTCAGGTTGGAACAATCCATCTACTCCTATGACTGTGTCCCGGTCCGTCCCCTCTTCCTCCTCCTTTCCCTCTCCATGCGCTGCCACCCAAGCCCTCAAACTGGTCTGGAGTTCCCCCTTCTTGGCACCACGCTTAAAAAATACTTCTGGCAAAAATCTCTAAGCTGGGCTACAGAATAGGTTTCCAGTTCCTCCAGAGCAAATTCCATTTTACTTATGAGATATATAGGGACAACCACTCGGGAAGAATTGGTTCAAAAGGGCAATTCGAAGCTACCTCCACCCACCACCAGGAGTAAATTTGGAAAACAGAAAAAATATAATTAGGGAGTCCGCAAGGAGAAAACTCCAGGTGTAGGCCCGTGGAGTACACTTTGTTACTGCAGAGTGGACGCAAACAAAGTTCTGATCCCACCGCTAGACACCAATTATGTTGGACCTGGGGTCTCCAAGTCACATAGGGTAGCTTGGCACTAAGTAGGAATGCCTAACTCCAAGGTACATATGTTAAGTTTGCGTCACACCCTTTAGTAACATAACGTCCATCCACTCAAAAATAAAGACACTACACCAGTCTTTGGAAAAATACAAGCTGTTTTATAAAATCTCTATGTAGTTCTCTTTTTACTTATTAGCAGTGTTACACGTAGAGCTCTACTTTAGTTCATTAGCAAATACACAATCATATATCTAGCCTTAAAATCAGCAAAGGGTAGTACACAACTCTTGTTGAGGTAATTAGTGAAATTGGAGGTTCCTAGTAACCATACACGATGATGCTTTACCCCAGAGGATTCAGTGCTATACTTGGGAGGAAAATACAGGTTTCAGTCACTTTCCAACAATTAACTCACTAGAACTGGGATTCACAGCGTGGTGTCTGGACTTAACAAGCAAGGTATTTCAATAACTCACCCAGCCATAAAGCTGGGTCTACACCTCCACTGCATTTACAGTTTGTTCCAATGACTCTCCTGGTTATTAAACGATTTCTGAGGGAAAGAATCCCTTCTCAACTCAGGTTTCCCTTCTCCCAGTACAGCTCTGCAAACCTGGCAGTAAATCAAACCCCCCACCATAATGGCTGTAAATTAAGGTAACCCCACTTTACTGAAACAGTCTCGAGGGCCCGCAGTTGCACTTCCTCTCAAGTAATGCCAGAAGCGCTATCTGGAAGACGGAGATTGTCCCAGGCTTCACTGTCTGATTCACTCCACCAATCACGGTCCGATAGGTTACTCGGTCTCACCCCTCTCGTTTCCCTCTGGAGGCAGCCACAAGGCCCACTCAGCCCAGGGCCCCCCCCCCTCTTCACCTCCTAGTCTTACTGGGTTCCTACAAGTTCGTCCCGGTCAGCTCCCTCGTCAGCGCGTTCTTTGCTGAACACGTTGCGGCTGTTCACAGGAGTTTCCTGGCCCTGGCACGACAGATTCCTCTCCGCGCACCCAGCCGGGGTTTCCTCGCCTCTCTCCCGTCACTTCCTCCAGCTCCGTCTGAAGGGAGGGAGGGTGCTTCCACGGGACAGCCTCCTCCGGACTCCGCCCCCTCCTCAGCTCTCACGCGTCAGCTCCGACTGGCTTCCGCGGCTCCGTCCTCGATGTCGGCTGCACAGCTGTTGGTCTCCAGGTCCTCCCCACAGATTCTCCTCTGCGGGAGGCCCGCAACGAGATGGGCGGACTTCCCAGAGCCGTTATCTCGGCTAGCAGGTGGGTCTTGCTTCACGGACCCTTTTTCCTCGGACTGTCCTCAGGCTCGGCGACAGAGTCGTCACTAGTTCCCTTCCTGCCTCTTCTTGGCTCCCTGAAGACTTCACCGGAGGGGACACAGGGTAGAAGGGACTCCCAGTCAGACTCTTCTCCCAAGGAGGGTTCCCTCGCTAGCTGCCCACAGTTCTCCGCTAGCGCTTTTAGGGATATTCCAGGCAGGCACTGCGAACTTTAGGAAGCTAGAGGCAAATTCCCCCAAGGTCGGGCTTAGTCGATAGAAGGGGGGCACGTCATCCAATAGCGCAGCCGGCCCAAAGGACGATCTTTACACTAGTAGTGCGCCTTCCTCCCCACACTAACGCTTCACTCCTCCCTCAGTTCTCTCAAGTTCTCTGGTCACTACTAAAATGGCTGCCCAACATTCCGCCTTATATAGGCTGACCCAGGGAGGTCCAGAAGGTTCTGGAACGTTCCTATGCTAACCTATGGGTCCAGTCTCTAAGGTGGCAGTTGTGGCAGTTGCTGGCCACCATTTTGTGGATCTTGTAAATCTAGTCAGAAAGGCGCCTAGGCCTCAAGAAAAGACTATGAGGGCAAAGAGCACCTAACCCTTAGGTCAACACCTGTAAACCCAGTGGACATAAAAAATAAAGAGATTGAGGGGCAAAACGGGGACAAAAATAAATAAATAATTAGGAGGGGCTACCCAAAGGCAGACAGGTCTAACACTGGTGAACAAGTCACATCAACAGACTAGATATTTCACAGTGTCAGGTCAGCGGTAAAATGTTTTAATCTGGTGCGCAAGGCACAAACATTCATAGATATTATGCACTTTCCTTTCAATTCACAAATGTGAAGATTCCTTTCTTTGAGAGTATTTACTTTCTGCACTTTCTGCCACTTGACTGACCATCCCACAGACACTAAGGGCCCGATGTAGGTAGGCAAATACCGGTCGGAAACGGCCGAAAATACCGATTTTCGGCCGTTTCCGACCGGTATTTGGATATTGAGATGTAGGGGCATGTTAAATTACAGAATCGGTAATTTTACCGAATCTGTAATTTTTCCCATTCGGTAAAATACCGAATCTGTAAAATTACCGATTCTGTAATTTAACATGTAGGTAGCACTGTAATCAGTGCTACAAGGGTTAAAGAATTCGTTATTTACCACCAACTAGAAGTTGGTGGTAAATAATGAAAACCCTTCAAAAAGCATTTTTTTTGCTTTAAAAAATGTGCCATGTTGCAGACATACATGCCCTAAGGGGATGTATGTCAGCAACATGTGCACCCATGCACAATTGAGGGGTGCAACAGGGTGTCAAAGTGACACCCTGTCCCCCTTTCAAATTCGGTAATTTTACCGAATCGGTATTTACCGATTCGGTAATTGGCATTGATTCCTATGGGCCTCAAGGCCCATAGGAATCAATGGCAATTACCGAATCGGTAAATACCGATTCGGTAATTAACGAATCATTCCGATTCGGTAATTTCAAAAGTAAAATTACCTACATCCCATTTACCTACTCTTAAATACCGAATCGGTATGATTCGGTATTTAAGAGTAGGTAAATCGAGATTACCTACATCGGGCCCTAAGTATCTTATGGTGAATCTTCCAACCACTCCTGATTCTATGTCGGTGACATTATCGGGCACTGCCAGGCTGCAGTGATAAAAACATAAGAAGCCTGGGATTGCGAATGATGTTACAATGGCTTTATTATTGGAACCTGGAACACTGAGGTTAAGGCTGAGGCTTCGGAATCTCAGGTGCAGTGATACTTTCCTTGGGTACTTGGAGAGAGAAGGTTAAAGCTGTGTTAGCTTGAGAGAAACTGTGATTTACTTCAACACGTATAGTGGGAGTCTGAACTACATGAGCCAGTAAGTACTTTGAATTATTACTTCACGTGCGGTGAAATTTACCTTGAATAGAAGTAGAAAAATGTCCCCTCCAAATGTATCTGGCTTTTGGCAGTTAGATTCTTATGAGGGTTTTTACTACATGCAGCATGACTAAAACATGTAAAATGCACATCACCGGCACCAAAATTGGTTGAACAAAGCACATCATACCTGAAAAAAATAACATGATTAGTATGCAAATAATTAAAAAAAAGTCAAATACACCGGAATCCTGATGCAGAAGAATACACGGTTTATCCCCATGCTCACTAAAACTGACGATCAAGGGTGCTTCGCAGCCCTGCAGGGACAGTGGGAGGGAAAGCTTCTCACCCTGGTTTCGGTATACATTCCCCCAGCATTGCACTCAGTACACCTCCCCAAATTGGGTGAGTTTATTCTGGCTCTCCCGGTGGGTGAGATTGTCCTTGGAGGGGATTTCAACGCAGTCCTTGACACACAACTCAATAGATTCCCCACACAGGCCCCCGCGGGGGGGATCCCCCGCCTCCAACGATTCTTAACTGCCATGGGCCTAGCTGATATTTGGAGGCACCTCTACCCTAACACTAACCGATACACCTTCCACTCCTCAGTACATGGGAGTCTGTCGAGAATCGACCTTTTCTTAACCCTGGGGGACGGTCTCCGACTCGCGGAGGACATGACGGTCCATCCTCGAGGGATCTCGGATCACTCTCCTCTTACACTCACACTCTCCTCACAGACAAGGTCACGTAGGCGACTATTCCCCATACAGGCCGCTTATCTCAAGGTACCCCAGGTCCGCAAGGTGCTCAAAAAGGTGACATCGCAGTATTTTACTGAAAATGTACACTCGGTGCACTCCTCCGAGATACTGTGGGAGGCTTATAAGACAGTTCTGAGGGGGGAAGCCATAAACGCCATCACAGGATACAGGCGGGAGCGCTCCCGAGAATTGGACAGTATAGACCTGACCTTGCAGGACCTAGCGGAGAAGCATGAACAATCCCCCACGCCCTCCACATTACACGCACTGACATTACACCAGCAGATCTATAGCGACCATCTCCGTATGTATGTCAAGGGTCAGCTGCAAGACACCCAGAATAGGGTCTACGAGGTGGGTGATAAGGCCGGGAAACTGCTGGCGTGGCTCGATAAACGAGAAGGGAATTCTAGGGGGGTTCCGCGTCTGAGGGACGCAGATGGCACGCTGCACACCAATCCGGAGCGCATTGTGGATCTCCTTGCAGACCACTTTGAACAGGTTTACACCCCTGTCCGGGTGGTCACCTCGGACATGGCCAGAGACGCACTAGCGCCGATCGCAGTCCAAACACTGTCCCGGGAAGCATCAGGAGAACTGGAGGCGGATATCACCGCTGAGGAAATACACTTAGCTATTCAGGCCCTGAACCCGGGTAAGGCCATGGGGCCCAACGGGATACCGGTAGAGTGGTATCAAGCAATGCCGGAGGCCCTTAGTTTACATCTGCTAGGCATGTTCAAGGAATGTCAGGAGAAGGGTACGCTCCCGCCTGATCAAAGGATAGCAACTATAGTGACCATCCCCAAACCGGGCAAATCACCTGAGGAATGCTCCTCTTATCGCCCTATCTCACTGCTCAATGTGGAAGTGAAGATACTAGCCAAACTCTTGGCGACACGACTCTTGCCCCACTTATCTTCTCTCATACACCCGGACCAGTCCGGGTTTATGCCACACAGGAACACGGCGTTGAACCTGCGACGCCTACATGGCGTGCTGGCAAGGGCAGACTCGATAACGTCCCAGGCAGTAATTTTGGCACTCGATGCCAGGATGGCGTTTGACCTGGTGGAATGGGCGTACCTGTTTGAGACGCTGTCGCGCCTAGGATTTGGGCCCCGCTTCATTGCATGGGTCAGGTTGCTTTATACAGATCCAGAGGCTAGAGTGATAGCTAATGGCCATGTCTCTCGGAAGTTTTCCCTGGGAAGGGGTACAAGACAAGGTTGTCCCCTCTCCCCCTTGCTATTTGCGATCTCGCTGGAGCCCCTTGCCACGCTCATCAGAACCTCGCCCCTGCTTGAGGGCATCTGCTGGAGGGAGGGGTGGGAGGACCGGCTGTCCCTATACGCGGACGACATGCTGGTCTACTTGTCTAATCCCGCCGACGGAATTCCGGCCTTGTTACAACTTTGTGACGCCCATGGCAGGATCTCGGGATATACGTTGAACTGGAATAAGTCGGAACTGTTTGTTCTGAAGGGACAGCCTCCGGCCCTTGACCCGAGCTGCCCTCTACGGGTGGCAGGTTCATCGTTCAAATACTTGGGCATCCATGTCACCAGGGACCCTACAGAATTCGTTGAAAAAAATTTGAAACCCCACGTCGATAGACTCAGACGAGACGTTAAGTTCTGGTCGGACCTTCCTCTGACGCTATTGGGACGGGCCGCACTTTACAAAATGATGGCTCTGCCCAGGTTTTTATATGTCCTCGAGAACACGCCATACCCGATAGCCCCCAAATTCTTTCAAACGGTGGCGGCATTGGTTTCCAACCTCCTGTGGGGGACCCACCCTGCCCGTATCGCCCAATCTAAATTACACAGAGGCTGGTTTGATGGGGGTATCGCCCTTCCCAACTTGAAATTATACTACTGGGCAGTGCACCTTAAACCCGTTAACCACTGGCTACATGCTTCGCAGGGTGAGCCGGCGTTCCGGGCGGACAGGGGACAACTGGGGTCTGATAGCATGTTGGCTCCGCTATACGATCACCGCAAACTTCGCTCCTTAGTGGGACCCACTAAATTAACGGTTGCGGTCTGGCACACAGCGACAGCCGCACTAGGATGGAAGGGGGTGATCACCAAGCTGACCCCACTATGGGACTCCCGAGTCCTCGGTCATTTGAGAAACAGCAAGGGGTTTTCACATTGGGACACGATAGGGATCTCCACAGTGGGAGATCTTTGGGAAAAGGGCGGGGTACTACCCTTCAGTAGGTTGAGGGAATTGTATGACCTCAGTGAAAGGGAGCTCTACAGGTACATCCAGATACGACACGCACTACTGGCAGTACTGCCTGCCAACACCGACCTGCCGGAATCCTCCCCGCTAGAGGACCGCCTTCTCACTGAATTCATGGTAGAACGTGCAACATCCCTTGTCTACCGCAAACTACTTAATAATTCACCAGACCCGACACTAAAATTGAAGGCGAAGTGGGAGGGGGACATTGGTGAGGTGGACGAACATGAATGGAATGAGGCACTGGCATCGCCTAGGGAGGTCGGAATCTCATCTAGACTACGACTAGTGCAATTGAAGATAGTACATAGGGTATACTACACTAGAACAATGCTACATCATATTCACAGGCTAGAACACCCTTACTGCCTTCGTGGGTGCGGGGAGGAGGGCTCATTCTTCCACACCATATGGGACTGCCCTCGAATTCAAGAATATTGGAAACAGATATTACGGACAATCTCGCAAACACTAGAATTGACACTACTACCAGACCCGAGGAGGTGCCTCCTCAATATATGGGAACCTACAGACCTCACACGACACGGTCGACTCTGGGTCACGGTGGGGTTGGGGGTGGCGAAGAGAGATGTCGCGCAGCGCTGGGGGGTTCCAGAAACACCGACCAAATCACAATGATGTCTGAACATGGACAAGACAATGGTGACGGAAAGGGCGGTCTACTCTAGCCGCGCCTGCCCGGGGAAATGGAATAAAATCTGGTCCAGGTGGAATACATATAGAGGGGAGATATGTGACCCTTTGCCAGAGGATGACCCGGAAGACTCAGATGAAGAGGGGGAGGAGGGATAGTTAGGTAGGTGGTGTGTGAGATTGAGAGGCGCGGATACAGAAGGGGAGACAACTGCTCCAATACCCCGCAGAGGACTAGGGCCAGGAGGGCGTGGACTTATACATTACAGGCCCGCAGGATTAGAAATAGGCTTACCTCCTGCAGGATGGGTTGCCACCTTCGAAGGATCTGTAGTGGGAAACCTCAGTGAGATACTTCCAGATGATCAATAGTGCACTAAACCTGACCGCACTCATGTTCCTAAAGGTTATTTTGTTTGTTTGTTTGTTTGGTTATAAAACTGGGAAATCACCACTCATCACTTTCTGACCTACTGCTCGGAATGCCACGACCTGTGAATGTAATGGCTGTCAAGCTACTAATTTTGTTTGATATCGCTCTGAAAACTGTATAACATAACTTTAACACCATGACTGGGTATTAGCGGCCGGCCCAATGGGTTGTAGGCATTCTGCAGTGTACTTGTAAGATGCAATACAAGTTTTTGATCCCAAAAAAAAAAAAAAAAAAAAAAAAAGTAAAATAAAATATCATGAAGTCATACGAGCAATTGATGTTAATATTCTGAACAACAGATCCCTAGTCCTCTGAATGATCAGCGCACAGCAAACTTGTAAACTACAATTATGAATGATGAGTACTCCACCACCTCTTTCTGTGAGCTGTGATCATCTGATTATCTACGAAATCGGTGCTTGCTCCCAGTGTGCCATCACATCTGCTGACTGTGCTGCAAACCTTTGTAACTTGCAACTGTTTGAGAAATGTATACTTGAAACCAACTCTAACTTTGTGGATAAATGCAGCTTTGGCACCTCAGCAAATCCACTCCCTCCGAATAAACAGTGCTTAGGTGGACCTCAAAATCCCAAGATTTGAGCAGAAGACTTCCATATTATTTTCACAGCTCATGGCTTTTATGCCCTCTCACATTATTTGCTACCTTCCAGTCCTCACTACACCACACACATAGACCCTCACTAAAAAATAACCCCCACGTGACAAAGTCATCCTTATGGCCCTGATCACCCCCAGTTTTTGCTTGAACCTGGTAGTAACTGACTCTGATTGTGCCCTGGGCTCTGCTTACCAGATCCAGGGCCAGTACTCTGCTTTAAAGGTAGATGGTGGTTACTTAGGTTCAATTACAATTGGCAATGACAGACCCCTGTAAGATTCAAACAACCTATACGTTCCTAGTATATAATATGCCTGTGAGGTTTAGAGCCAAAGTCGATTTCCTGAAGTATGCACTGCTATGTTGCATGCTGTCATTTTAAAGGTAGCCCTGCTTTGCAGACTGTCTTCAAAATTAAATGATATGCAAATTCGACTTTGGAATTAAAGGTACTTCCATAGTAGTAATCTACCTTATTTTTACACATAGGTCACCACTGAGGCCTCCCCTTCGTGTCCAAAGGGTAGGGTGCCATGTAGGTATAAGCAGGGTAATTATGAAAGATGTTTTATAATCCCTGGTGAGGGACACAAATGCCACATTTGTTTTTCCCCCATTGCAGATAATTAGATCCATGAGCTAACATCTGAATATTTTATTTAAGTATAATTATTGACAGAAGAGAGATAAAAATATAATTTGTGGTATCCTATCACCCTGGCCACACAGGAGCCCTTGTAATTAGATTGAAGAGAGGGATTGAAGTGGAGTGTTAGGGAATCTTAGCCACACCAGTGGGTAAGCTTAGCCTGGTCTAAACATCAAATGAGAGAATTTCTACATGTTAGATTTTTCAGAGATTAGTACTTTCAGAGACAAGAATATGCCACACTTTAGAGGATGTGGTCATATACCTGGCTGTGCACTGCATACCATTGCTCAGAGGTACCCCCTGCTTGATGCTCAGGAGCACAGCATAAATATAGAAGAGTTATGAACCAACCAGCCGTGTTCCGTGCAGGTAACAGCGGTGGGGAGGTGGAGCCGAGTAATGGGGGATTTTGAGGGATGATGCAGAGGGAAAATTAAATAAATAATTCATTTTCCCTCTGCATCGTCCCTTTAAATCCCCCTTACCCGGCTCCACCGCTGTTACCTACACGGATCATGGCTGCAAGCAACTAGGATCTGCTGCTTGAAACTACAAGGAGAAGAAGGACGCCCTGCTGGAAACCTGATCTGCACTCTGAAGTACTGCACCTGCTGCACATTCAGGGACTACAGCCCTAAGGACTTGGCTCTGCTTCAAGAAGGATTATGGAGTGAACTCTCTGTAAGCTACAGGTTACTGAGCCCACCTGCATCCTTTCCTCCAATAGTTCCCATCCTGGTGTGCGTTCAGTGGACTTTTAAGGATTTGGCCAGGTGCATTGTTGGAGTTGGAGTCCCAACATCCAAATGACCATCTAAGAGAGTCTAGACCCCTGGATTGGTGCTGTGGACACTTTAAACCCTAAAGGAGACCTTCAAGAAGAAGAGACAGAAGTTTGGTGAATTTTTTTGGTAAAAAACTCCATCAGATGACCGACTCACCCTTGAGAATCAAGCCGGCTACCTTCAACTACATCCCGGCCTTGATTTCAGATACGTTCCACTAAAAGCTACAGGACCTCAGACTTCCAGGATTTGATAGGGGTCTCACAGAAAACCAAGCAGACTACATTAACGCAAATCTGCCCTGAAGAAGATCCTTGCTTAGAGGCTTCTCGCATAGTATATCAGATCTGGGCTCCATTGTGGTCAGCCTCAAACTTAGGCTTTGTCCTGATCAAGCGCAACAAGATGTCCCAATTTGGCGCCATAATTTTTTACGTTTAAGCACCAGAAATTATTTATTCTTTTAAAATGTATATCTCCGGTTCTCTACATTGAACCTTTGTCATTTTGGTGTTTATTTGTTCAAAGAAATCTAATCTTATAAATTGGTGTTGGAATTTTATTGTGTGCTGTTTCTTACTTTTTTAATGTATTGATGTTTTTAAATGCTTTACACATCTGTCTTCTAAGTTGCGCCTGCATGCTCGTTGCCAGCTACCAAGGATTGAGCAATGGAATAATTTATTGAAACCTTGACTGATCTTTTATTGTGTTTGTGCCCTTATTACTAGTAGTAATTCACAACATGTCACTACCAATAATCCACGTTCCAACATTTGGTGTTCAGCAGTGAGGATACATACTTGCGTTTAAATTACACCATACATTAAATTAAGTTTAAACATTTAGAAATCCACTAAGGTGACTTAGAACAAACTTTTCTTTTTTTTCTTTTTGAAATTTGGGCTAAACTGATTTGAATCCATATTTATGATTATTTTTTCCAATTCTGATCAGGCCTGTAGCCAGGAATATTTATTTGGGGGGCATGGCCCGAGCAATGACAGAAACATAAGAGTAGTTCAGTGGTTGGTAAAACAAGCTTTCTAGTTGAATTGTTTAAAAACGGTTCACATGTTGGTAAGAGTGTTAATACTGCTGGAAGCAGGACATGCAGTGAGAGTAAGTGTATACATTTTGGGATAGTGTGAGAAGGGCTCACAGAAGGTTTTTGGTTTGGATAGTGAAAACAAGGACCATTTCTTTGTTAACCATCACAAAAACAATAGATTGCCAAGCACTCCCTTGCCAAATCACTCAATGGGTTTAGAAAGGCATTCCGAATCGAAATTCGGAAAGGGCGGGTACAGCATCCCTATTAAATTGCATTTCAAAATGTTACATAACAAATGTTTGCGACCATGATTGGGCTGCAAACCATTCTTAATTTGCCAACTCTTCAAATGTAGCAAAGTGGTCATCTTAAGACACTTTCCTGTTGTGAATGTAAAACAAAAGTGTGGAGTGAGAAGTGCTTCAGTGGAACTTTAAAAAACAAAATTTTAAATGCTGCACTATTTCTTTCAGGACAAAGGGGCTGCATTTACAACAAAGAAATATTGAAAAGGAGCTCACTGACATGGTGATCTGCTGACAGCAGACCACCATTTCTCTAATGGCCATCCACAGGAGCAAGTCACAATTTGCTATCTAATTCATGAAGAGTAATGGGGTAGGTTGGATTGTGCCTCACTCCAAATCCTTATTGTGCGAACCAACCTATTAATACATAGGTTGGTTCACCAAATAATTTAGCTGACACAAAAATAAATGCTGAAAATTATGTACATCCGGCCTTAAGTTTCTGTTATGAATTGCTCATAATAATTGCATAGTAAATGTCGTTTGCAGAGGGTTATACAAATAACAGATTTCTATAATCACTCTTCTTTTTGTTATTGGTTTAAAGAGATAGGGAAACTGTTCCTTCCCCTCTTAGATCTTAACACAACATAACAAAGATCATGGGCAAGGTATTTTACAATGCTCATTGTGTTTCTTTTGGGGTCTCTCTCCTTGGGAGTACAATGTGTATATTTCCAGCAGAAGAAAACAAATAGGCCCGATGGAATGGCTTAATGTCTGCAGCTAAGTGAGGAGGTGATCATGACTGCCAAATGGCCCCAAAATGCGTGGCTGCCTTAATTTACTTGTGTTGTTTTAGCTAACATCTTCTTGGTATTCTGGGATTCGCAGACCCACTCTTCCAAACAATGTACAAGTTGGACGTTGTAAATTGTTGTTGGCTATAACGTGGTCTGGTTGAAGATGACAACAGTGACAGATGACAGGTATTTGTGAGTAAGTGTGAAATAGATAGGCGATCTTATTTCAATGAGACATCTTTTATCCATGTGATTAACTACTCTCATGTTTTACTTTTGACTTGTGCACTTTTGGTGTTATGTGTGAGTGGTCTTAGGTACCCACTTATGTATGTGAAAGTCAGAAAGTTTAAAGGCATCCATTTGTTACAATTGTGCAAGTACAGTACTTTAAGTTTAAAATGATTCCTCCTCTGCTTTGTGTTGTTTTTCAACCCATGTGTATAGCATTGTGTTCAAATTATTGGGCTATGTTCATACCCTGTAGCCCGTTGCCTTCTCTCTGCCTTACACTGACTACTTCCACCTCAAGGGCTGGTCTCTTCATATCTCTATTAGCCTGCAGGTGAAGTAGTTGAGCCTGCTGCAGATGAGGCCTTCCCTCCTCCCCCTGGTAAATGTTGCTCAGGTCCCTTATTTTATATCACCAATCAATGTGTCCATCTCAGCGTCCAACTACAAGAAAGAAGGATAACATTGTATATCTGTGGCGTGTTCCCTGTTTGTACCTGATAGACATGAAGGATTCAGCCAGGGTTTGGTTTGCTTACATCTCTGTTCTCTGATTCTCCAAGACCCGACACACTCCACCGTGGGTGACCTTCATACACTACTGTTTTGGTGCTTGCTTTCATGTCACACATGTATAGACTCCTTTATAGTTTAACAATCCCTACAATGGATTACTCCTTAGTTTCTCATAAGTGAACGTTATACATCACTCTTTTTATCTTTCAACAGCACCTTCAATTAGTTGCTCTTATGTTTCTCCCCGATGCTTCTAGACAGACTTCACATATTACGTTGAAACCTCCAATCCCAATATAAATGCCCATGCCTAACTTCTTTATAACCATTGAGTTAGGACACATCTAGTCATCTATAAGAAAGAAGCAACATAGCTGCTCAACTATGATAAGTTACTACAGTTCAGAAGAGACATCAGAATGTCTGCTGCCAGCAGCCAGTATGAAAGGCAGTTTAACCAATGAAAATATGAGCTGGCTATTTTGATATATGTTTCTAAAAACAAAAGCTGAACAGCAATTAAGAGCAATTCCTGCAAAGGATTTCATTTTTTTCAACGCTGAAGTAATTGCAAGAAAGTTAGAATCTCTACACATTTCTATACAATCTGATCCACAGCCTTTTTAACCTGACTTGCAGTAAACTAATTCTATTATATTTTAGAAAAAAAACGTACGTGCATTTGGTGTGCCTAATTTCGCACTACAGATTACGCTTTCGTACTTCTTATCTGTGATGAACATGAAAGAGCAAGACACTGAGGCCCAGATAACCAAATATTTTCTGCTGCATTTGTGTCACAAAAGTGAGGCAAGCCTGTGCAATAAAAAAAAAAAACATTAATATACTTTCCATTGCAAAACTTGACTTTCTTCAAAGAAGCCCTTAGCTTTTTATTACTCTTGCAAAGGATGGTGTTGCATGGGTTGCAGGCATTAAAAAGGCGACATTTTATTTCTCCTAACTGTTCCCACTCCGCATGTGTGCTGCACTGCAAAGTCAGGGTTGTGTGCCAAAAATGATGCCATTTTGAAACAAGCATTCAAAAGAAGAAATACATGTATTTCTCCTAACATTTCCCACATTGCATGTGTGCTGCACTGCACAGCATACCTCTGAAGTGGGAAAAGTTTTGAAGATAGTCAATGCATATTATTTTGTGCTGGAAAGATGCCCTTCAAGTACAAAACATATACAAGACTCAGGCAGACACCTTTGCACAATGGTGCAAATGTATGTGCATGGCACTCAGCAGCCTGATTGTGCATTGGTGCTAGGGAGGGTAGAGGAGAGTTCCATATCTCTGTAGATATGGTGCTTTTCTCCTATCTCTTTTTCACGCAATACAGCGCAGCAACTTTGGGTGCTGTGCTGCACTTTGTAACATTTTTGATTACCTGGGTCCAAGGTTTTAAGATTTTTGCCGGAAGGGGGGTGTTAAATGTGTCCTTCGGCTTTGCTCCTCTATATGGTCTAGGGACTCCTTGGTGACTTGCAATATCCTTATAATGTCCGGCAGGGGAAACGTTATCCTATTTATGATACTACTTGGTGATTTAAAAATGCCTCCAAAGTACGTATGGTCTCTGATAACTTTTTCAGATTTATATCTCGCAAACTCAACGTGAAGGTATTGGCTTTACATGAGCACCAGCTGCATTAACTAACGTCACACTTATTTAGGCACAGAGAGAATATGTGATTTGCCTGGAATCACAGGATGTTGAGCTGATGCTGAGACTCACATCCACAACACAACCTCTACTATCAAACCTCAGACTTCACCTAACCTGCCCAATAAAGGCCAAACCACAAAACCACCCTTTCAATCTTGCACCAAGCAGCTACATCTACAAAGTGAGTGCTTCAATATCCTTGTCACTGGTATGAAGCAGTATATAAATAATGGTAAATACTGATACCAAACCACTCAGAAACGTGATTAAAGCTAATTATTTATTTAATTTTCCCTCTGTATCATCCCTCGAAATTCCCCCCACATGGCCCCACCACCTCACCGCTGTTACCTGCACAGACAGCAGCTGTTGTCACCTGCCCTCTGACAAGGACTTTGGGGAGGCCAAGCATCAAGATGTGGGTGCCCGGTCCTGCTGGTCCCCCAGTGGCTATGGCCCTGTTTCTGATTGATATTTTTGTAACCCGAAACTAGGGATACTGTGGAGCTAGATCTGGCTAACCTGACCAAACTGACAGTGGCTGAGCTTAGTGTTCAGTGTAGGTCTAGGGGGATACCTGCTCCCAATAAGATTAGGAAGGCAGAGTTGTTTAGATCCCTTAAGACCTGGGTACAGACAGCTCTGGAGAGTGATGGGGAGGGGACAATGCCATTTCTAACAACCTCAAGGCAGAGGATAATGACACCTCATCAATTTTGTCTAGCACCAGTTTTATACTTCCATCTAATGGAGGAAAAGGAGGCTCCGACACACTGCAACAATAGCTGATCCTTGCAGAGAGACAAATAGAGGCTCAGTAAGCATCCATTGCTTTAGGAAGGAGAAGCAGGAATTAGAAAGGGAGAAGTAGTAGAATGCGAATACAATAAGAAATGGTGACATGGAAAATGAAGAAGATGCTGAGATGCCCGGGGGGAGCTTTTGATCCCAGGCTTCCCAGGAGAATAATTCCAATATATCTTGAAGGACATGGCATACACAAATGGATCACTGCATTTGAACGGGCCCTTAAATTAGAAGGGTCCACTTTAAGTATTGGGGTTCGCTCCTGTGGGAATCGATTCCAGTAGCTGGGATAAATAGGGTCCTGATCCTATAGGGGATGAGGCAGAATCCCACCCACACACAAGGAAATGTCTAGTCAAGAAATTTAGTCTGACCTCAGAGCAGTACAGGGTGAAGTTCAGGGACACCCAGAAAGTTAGCCCTGGCTGGCCTTTGTGGACATCTCAGAGAAGGCACTAGAGGGTTGGATGGAAGGTAAAAAAGTGATTATTTATGAGGGGTTGTATGATTGAATTCTTAAAGAGCACATTCTAACTCACTGAGTACAAGAGAAGTTACGCATACTGGACTCTAAGCTGACTGCCCCAGAGAACTTGGAGAGTTAGCTGATACGTGGTTAAGATCCCAGGTTTCCAATCAGCACTAATCAGCATTGGGGGGGGGGGGGGGGGGGGTGATCAGAAGAAGGGAGGACAAGTCCCCCCAGGGGAAGTCCATGGGAAAGAAGGTCAAAAACAAAAAGAGTTGTCTCAAGACCCACGAAACCTGTGCAAGTAGGGAGGGCCACAAACCACTCCAGCTTCAAAAGGAGGGAATATCAGGGAAACAATGGAAGGTGCTTTGATCCCTCAAAGATAGGGAAGTTCTGTGACTCTAATCAGCAAGGGCCAAAGAAAGGAGAGGCTATCTGCACAAAGAAGCCCCACACTGGTGGGCCGTGCTAGGGGATTGCTAGTGTCAGTGTGGGGGTGGAGATTGTCCCAGAGATGTAAAAGGGTTTGATAGAGGCATTCTTAGGGTTGTTATTGCAACACTGGCCATCTTGCCTCCCAGCAGGGAGAGGTACAGGCAGAAGCCTAAGATAAATAGAACTGAGGTTGAGGCTCTGAGAGATACAGGAGCCAGTGTGACTATGGTAACAAAGAAGCTGGTTTCTCCAGAGCAGATCATACCAAGTGTGTATCTTCAGGTAACCTAAGTAGACAGCAGATCCAAACTCCATCCCACGGCAATGGTGAGTTTGAAATGAGGAGGTGTAACAAGCCCTAAGAAGGTAGTTGTGTCTCCTGCACTCCCAGTAGAGTTTCCATTGAGAAATGATCTTGAAGCGTCTGACTGGTCACGGTGCACAGGATAGTCCATGCCAGAATGCAGGACCTCCGTGAGTGGGTATGTGCTGTGAGTAGGTCAAAGGCTGCACGGAAGGGAAACACTAAACTCTTGGACTCTGAAACAATGGGCCAAGCATCCAATGGTAAATGAAAGGGCAATGAGTCAGGTGACCAGCCCAAAAAAATCCAGAGATGCAGCAGGAATCTGACCCTGAGGGGGAGGATCAGACCTCTGAGGAAGGGATTCCATCCCTTCAAGGTCTGTGAGATTTGGCAGAATTACCAGGAGCCGGTGAACCCTCCAGAGAGTAGTTTTGTCAGGGTCAGAGAGAGTGCCCCACCCTTGGGAGCTTACAGCGGACTGCCTCAAAGCAAGAAGAGGGGGGTGACAGTGGATTCCTCAGGGTCTACTGGGAGAATTTACTTCTCTACATTGAGGCCAGAAAACTCAAGAAAGGGATCCCCAGGAGGTTGGTGGTCCCCCAGAAGTATAGATAATTCCTCCTGACCTCAGGTCATGTCATCCCCATAGCAGGTCATTTGGGGCAGAACACGACTTGAACTGGTTGGTAAACCACTTCTACTGGCCCCATGTGTCTGAAGAGCTAAAGGATTTCTGTAGCTCATGTGTCACTTGTTAGGCCAGAGGTAAGACAGGGGGCACGCCAAAGATCCTTTGATACTACTGCCAGTGGGAGGGACTCCCTTTGAGAGGGTGTCAGTGGATACTATTAGACCCCTAGAACTGCCAACTGCACCAGGGAACAAGAATATCTTGGTGTTAGAGGACCATGCCACAAGAAACCCAGAAGCAATACGCCTCAGGAGAGGCACTGTTCCGTCAGTGGATTGAGCCCTACTTGGTGTGTTCACCAGAGTGGTTTTCCGCAATGAGGTGGTTTCAGATAGAGGCATCAAATACAGATAGAGGCACAAAACTATGTCCAAATATCTCAAGGTGATGTGGGATGAATGTAGTGTTAGCTACAAGTTTACCACCCCGTATCATCCGTAGACTACAGGTATGATGGAGAGGTTCAATAAGACCCTGAAACGAATGATCAAAGGTTTGTCTTACAATCTCAGGAAGAGATGGGATGTCCTTCTCTCAGGCCTACCATTGCCTACAGGGAAGTTTACCAAAACATGGTTGGCTATAGCCCCTTTGAGTTGTTTGGACACCCTGTGAGGGGACCATTGTGCCTGGTGAAAGAGGGTTGGGAAAAGCCTCTCACGGAAGCCTAGGACAATGTGCTAGATTATGTACTAGGCCTGGGATCTCGCATGGCAGAGTACACATCCAAAGCAAGCAGGAAACTGGGGGCCAGCCATAATCTTATAAAGTACTGGTATAACCAAAAGCTTCCATGACTGAGTACACTCTATGACAATTGGTGTGGGTGTTGGAGCCTGTAGCTCCTAGGGCCCTCCAGAACAAGTGGACTGGGCCCTATCCAATCCTTGAGAAAAATGCTGAAGCTATTTTTATTTAGTTTAGGTTTTATATAGCGCCAGAATCGACTCCGAGGAGTATCTCTGCGCTTTGGATACGTATCATTTACATTTGCGGAAACTGCAGAAATTAGAAGCAAAAAAGGGTAGTTTTAAGTAGCTTTCTAAAATGAAGATGATTCGAGCATACTCTTAAGTGTAGAGGAAGTTCATTCCAATATCGCGGTCCAAGATATGAAAGAGCCCTTCCTCCTAGCCTTGCTCTCCCAATTCGAGGGACCTTCAGCAGATGTTTGGCGCTAGATCGTAGGGACCTTGAGGGTTGATAAGGGATACATTTTTCTGAAAGATAGCTGGAGCCAAGATTGAACAGTGCCTTATGGATAGTACAGCAGACTTCAGATTGTATCCTTTGGCATTTGGGTAGCCAGTGGAGTTTCAAGAGGAGAGGGAGAGACGCTGATCTGGAGGGCATATTCAGAACTAGGTTACCTAGCTGGTAGACCTTAACACACCCAGGAATCATTACGGGGTCCTGCATGTCAGCATGTTGAAACCCCAAATCAAAATGTACCCTGCTCAAGATACGCTCCATCCATAAACATGCAGAGGAGATCAGGGACCTGCTTGACTCTTTCTCCCCCGACACCGCCTTCCTCAGGGATACCTGGATGAGCTTGACCTCAGCCCCCGACTTCACCACCGCCATTCCGGATGGCTACAAAATCATCTACAAGGACCGGGCCACCCGACCAGGAGGTGGCATCCCCATCGTACACAGAAACACCCTCCGCTTCACAACCAGCTCGGAATACAACTCGACCATCAGGGAGCACCTGCACTTGCAGATCCAGACCAAACCGAACACCACCCTTTGGGGCACCCTCACCTACAGGCCTTCCAGACCGTGTCTCCCTTTCAACGAATCCCTTGTCAACTTCATCGCACATCACGCCCTTGCCTCCTCAGAGACCTCAATTTCTACCTGGACAACCTGGACAACCAGAACACATAATCCCTACTGGAGAAGATCACCACCATCGGACTTACGCAACTGGTCACCTCCCCAACCCACTCAGCAGGACACACGCTCTACCCCATCTTCTCCGCAAGCAACAACATCTTCTTTAGCCACACCTCCGAACTACAGCGGATCGGCCACCACTTCATCCATTTTCCCTTCACCAAACCCACCGTACACCATCAAGCTCACCGCTACCCTAGCAGAAGCTGGAACAAGGTCCCCAACACCAGCTCACCACCTCCCTAAGCAAAACCCCACCACCGACATTCAGGGATGCCAATGCCTCACCATGCAACCTCCACCTCTGGCATCTAACTGCACCAACACACTGAGCCCCCCTCAGGAAACCCTCAGGCAAGCAAACCTCCAAGAAAACCAGCTGGTTCTATCCCGCCCTCCAAGATTCCAGGTGCACCTGCAGATGACCCGAGAAAATATGGAGAAGCAGCAAGGCCCCGGCGAACCACACTACCTTTAAAACCGCAGACACCGAACATCACCACCTCATCAAAACAACTAAGAAAACTGCCATGCAGGAAAACATCAACACAACTAACACAACAGCAAACAACTCTTCACCATGGTCAAAGAATTCACCAAACCGGCACGGAGACAGCAAACATCCCCCTTCCCAAGACCTCTGGGACAACCCCACCACCATCTTCCACCGCAAGATCAAGGCAATCTACAACAGCTTCACAAACCAACACCCACCTGCATCACATACAACCACCACACTCAAATGCCTCAGACCCCAGCAGATTCTGCTCAACTGGTCCTCCCTCACCACTGATGAGATCCTCAAGGGCTCTCGGATTCCTGCCCCAACCGTATCTTCAACATAGCCAGCACTTCCATCGCACCAGAACTCTTCCACACAATTGACTGCTCCATCAAATCCTCCACCTTCCCCGAAGGCTGGAAACACACAGAGATCAACCCCCTGCTGAAGAAACCCTCTGCCAACCCGACCGACTTAAAGAACTACAGACCCATCTGCCTGCTTCTTTTCATAGCCAAAGTTCTCGAAAAGGCCATGAACGACCAACTCTCAGCGTTCATCAAATGATCAACATCCAGGACCATTCCCAATCTGGACTCAGAAGCAACCACAGCACCAAGACTGCTCTCCTCATCACCACTGACGAAATCCACATCCTCCTCAACAGAGGCGAGACCAGAGCCCTCCTCATCCTGGACACTTCAGCCAACTTCAACATCGTCTCCCATGACACCTTCTCCGCTAGACTTCACGGCACCAGGATCCCTGACAAAGCTCTTGACTGGACCTGCTCCTTCCAAACCAGCTGAACACAGAGAGTCAGACTTTCAATTTGTCTCCAGAAACCACAGAAATCAGCTGTGCAGTGCCAGAGGACTCCTCCCTGAGCCCCACCATCTTCAACTTCTGCATGGCCTGCTTGCAACATCATCAGAAACCATGGATTTAACATCATCTCCTACGCCGATGACACCCAGCTGATTATATCCCTCACCAATGAAGCCACAGCCGCCAAGAACAACTTCCACAGAGGAATGCAGGCAGTAGCCACCTAGATGAAGGGCAGCTGCCTCAAGCTCAACTCAGACATGACTGAAGTCCTCATCATGGGCCACACCCCCTTCATCTGTGATGACTTCTGGTGACCTACAGCTCTCAGAAGCCCCCCCAAACTCACGGACCACACATGAAACCTCAGTATCATCCTGGACTCATCACTCTCAATGAACCACCAGATCAATGCTGTCTTGTCCTCCTGCTTCCACACTCCCTACCTGCTCTGGAAAATCCACGTGGCTCCCCATCGACTCTAGGAAAACAGTCACCCACGCACTCATCAGTAACAGATTCGACTATGGCAATGCACTCTACCTCGGCAACATGCAAAAAATCCAAAATAAGCTGCAAAATATCCAAAACACCTCCGCCAGACTCATCCTGATCATCCCCCGCCGCAGCCACATCACCAGCTGCCTGAGATATCTCCACTGGCTCCCAGTCAACAAAAGGATTACCTACAAACTCTT
Organism: Lissotriton helveticus; assembly: GCF_964261635.1. NCBI lineage: Eukaryota > Metazoa > Chordata > Amphibia > Caudata > Salamandridae > Lissotriton > Lissotriton helveticus. The sequence continues at coordinate 999,401,552 of NC_136067.1, forward strand.
CACACATGCCTACAAAGCCCTCTCCAACGCCTGACCTGCATACCTCAACCGCCGCTTCTGCTTCCCAACTCTCACCAGACATCTCTCCTCTGCCCATCAGGCCCTGGGTTCCATCCCATGGGTCGGCATTACTACTGCTGGAGGAAGAACCTTCTCCTACCTCACTGCAAAGCCCTTCAACTTGCTACCTCTACACCTCAGACAATCTCCATCTCTTGCTCAATTCGAGAAGGACCTCAAGACCTGGTTCTTTGACTAAACAGCAGATCCCCCCTCAGCGCCTTGAGACCACACGGGTGAGTAGTCATGCTCTACAAGAACAATGATCGATAGCTCACAATTTGCTGTGTGTTACTACCTAGTGGCCCTTGTCAGCACAAATCATGGGGGCATGAGTTAGAGGGTATGTGAATTCTGTGGAAGAGGGTAGGAGACTTACATGGACACAGGTTTGTTTGCTCAGTGCAGGAAGACCTTTGCTATTTGTTTAGACCAGCAGGATCATTCACCAGATATAATAGAGGCTTTTGCTGCTTTTCAAGCACTATAGCAACCTTATTAAATACTCTGGCTGCGCAGCATCATGATTGGGGCTCAAGATGGTATGATTCTAACTGTGCCAGAGCTCCTACGAAATTGAAGTATGCACTAGGTATTAAACCAAGGGACCCCCGCTTAGTCATGGAATGTCGCAGCCGGTTCAAGGCCGAACTGTCAAGATGTAAGGCTGTTTTAAAGGATGATGCTTGGTCAGACCTTATTGAGGCTAGCACCCAGACGAGCAGTTTTAAAGTTTTGGAGCATTGGCAATAGTCCTTTTTGGGCGGTGAACACTGATAATCCATTGGACGCTCATATTACGGAGGATGACTGGGCAAGTCACTTTGAGGAAATGTTTCAGTCCTCTTCCAGTTTGAGTGAAAGTCAGGGTCTGGGTGAACAGAAATCTGCTGTTGTGTTCTCAGTTGAGGAAGTAAGAAAGGGCATAGCGGGTTGTCTAAAAAACAAGTCCCCAGATCCAGATGGGATCCCATCCATTCATCATATCTCCAATATGGATATTGGGGTACCGACCCTCACCTCTATCATTAACAAAGCCTTTGTAACTGGTCCCCCCGTACCTGAGCGACATCTACCATCGTCCCTGATTTTAAAAAGGGAGACAGAGACAGCATTGATAGTTATAGGCCAATCTCCCATCTTGATTTCATGGTAGTGGTGGTTGGACACATTTTATTTCTCAGGCCTTCTGGATAAGCAGACAAAAACAATATTTTATCAGGAGTTCAGTATGGCTTTCGCCCGGGACGGTCAATGGTTGATCAATGTTTGAACGCAACGTGATCCTTAATAAGTATACCGTTGCCCATTCCGGTTCCATCCACCTGGCCTTTTATGGATCTGTCTTCTGCATATGAGCACAACAATAGAACTAAGCTTTGGCAGATCATGCTGTCCACTAGGGTAGATAGACATATTGTTTTTTTGTTAAGGGATCTCTAGAGAGATACTAAGGCAGTGATTCATTACACAAAAGATCCTAAGGTTACCCGGCAATTCTCAATACAGTAAGGAGTCCGGCAGGGCTGAATCTTGGCCCCTTTTCTTTTTAACTCATGTGTCAATCTCTGGAGCAGGCCGTCTTGGAGCTAAAGTTGGATTGCCCCCAGGTGGGATGACGAAGTCTTGTATGCAGACAACGCCTTCCTATGGCTCAGACAGCTAGGGGTACAAATTTTATTGAATTGTCCTCTTTATGGAGGATCTGGATTTTCTGGTTAACAATAACAAATCCTATGTGACAGTGGTGGGACACGGTTCAAAAAATCCTATTCCTTTATGGTTGGGTCCACCCCAGTCCCTAAGACTAGTGTTTTTTTTTTTATACCTGTGGGTATTGTTCAACTCTGCTTTGATCTGTTGACCTTTAATAAGTAGAAAGAAAGGTGACCTTGTGAGGACTAATGCTGCTGTTTTTAATTTTGCTTCCTGACTGGGCAACAGACTCACAGGATGCCTTTTGCAAACATAGAGGGCCAACTGAATTTCCAAATTAACCTATGGTAGTGGGATCTGGGGTTACACTACCCATAACGCGTTGCAAAATGTAGAAAATAACATGTTTAGACACTTCTATGTTTACCTCAGGGTATTTCTACTTTTGTAATACATGAAGAATTGGGTATGATCTATCTATCTAACATTCTGGCTTATCGTCCCCTTTCTTTAGAGATGACAATTTGGCTTAGGAAGGAGATTGTATTAAGTAAAGAGATTTTAAAGGATTGAACATTTTTATCATATCCCCTGCCTTAAGTATATCAGTGAGTGTTTTATGAGCCTGGAAAGGGCTGACTTATTTACTAATCCAGGGAAATTTGTAAGAAGGATCTCTGCTGGGTGAAGGAGTTATTTTTAAGAAAGCAGATGTTGGATAGAGAAGAAGTGGAGCTGAGGAAGCCCAGCATCCTAGGCACATCATACTGAAAAACAATACAGTCAACTGAGCCGTATCTTTTATGGGTCAAAAGTAGCTATGGCCGTTTTTGATTGACCAGGTTTTGCGTGGAGTTTTTTAAATCTCCTCCTTGCTAACCCTTGCGGGGGAACGGGCTAGAGCTTTTTGTCCTGTGGCTGCAATGGAAAGGCTTAACAGGACATGCACCTTTGTGTAATGTTTTGCAGTTTTTATGAGGTGCCCAGGAAGTCATATATAATCCCCATTTAAAAAAAGGCAAATTTTAGTCAGGTCCAACCTGCCTTTACCTTTTTACAGATGCTTTCAGGTGATACTGTACTTTATGTTCTCCATTTCTTAAGGTCTTCTGTTAGGCTTAGATCCAGCTGTGATTAACAGATGAGACTTAGTTATGGTCAAACATGATTCTGAGAGATTATTTTTAACTATTTATTTGTATCTATGTATTTTTATGAACTCTTCAAATTGTCTTTGATAACCCAGTTTTAATCTTATTGCATCAATATTGAGGGTGGTGTGGCATATGTAGTGTTTAATTGATTTTTAATGTTGCACGTTTATTGTATAATTGAACTTTTATGTTTTTGTCCAAAAGCCGAATAACGTTTGTTTGTTTGATGAATTGATTGAAGAGAGGGAAAAAATGACCATGTTGATCCAGCTAATTATAGGCCAATAAGTTTGATAGACTGCATCCAGAAGGTGATAGCCAGGTTTGTGTTGTCTAGGATCCAAGCCTGGAATGAGGAGGAAGATATCCTGTCACCTCTCCCTCTTCCGTACCCACACAAGCACTATAGATCAGGTTTTTAGATTTGTTTTAATTTACTGGCGGGTGGTAATCCTTAGAGGTGGCACTCTTTTTGCGGCATTCGTTGACTTCAAGTCGGCTTTCGATTTGGTACCGCGTTCTAAGATGTGGAGTGTCTTTGTAGAACAAGGTATACCACTGGATGTACTCGCTTTTTAAATTGTAGAGGGGTAAGGCAAGGGTGTGTCCTGACCCCGACACTGTTTTCAATGTACATTAACAGGGTTATTGAGTACTTTAAGAACCACCCTAGAGATGCCCCCAAATTGAATGGAATATCGATCCCCCTGCTAATGTTTGCAGATGACTGTTAATATCTAAAACGCAGCAAGGTCTACAGAAGGCTATTGTGCCCTTTGAAGTGTTCTGCAAAGATTATGGCCTTACTATTAATGTGACCAAGACAAAGTTTATGGTCATGCACAAGCAAAAGCTTGTGAGAGGGAGGGTTATGAATGGCGAATCGCTAGAACAGACTCAACTCTTCTCTTATCTTGGTATCACATTGGGTTCCAAGTTAGAATGGAAAGCACATATCAATCAGTTGGCTACTAAACACGCTCAGTTAGCAGGTGCTTTAATAAGGGAACTGCGTCTCTCGGCTACTAAACCTATTGCCCCAGCGATGAAAATCTATAGTACTAAAATAATCGCATCCATACACTATGGGGCAGAATTATGGGGGTTTAGTAATGACGCAATTGACGAGCTCCCAAAATAAGTTTGTGAGGGGATTAGCTGGTCTTCCTCCATCTACGCGACTCTTGCCCGTCTACCATGATTTGGGCTGCCAACGACTAGAGGATGTGGCATGTTTTAGACCTGTGGCCTATTGGAGGAGGCTCTGGGTTACACCGGAACTCTCCTAGTACGCTCAGGCCCTCCTCGAAGTTCGAGATGCAGATACAGCCAACAGAATTCCCCGGTTGAGAGAGGTTACGGCTGTTTACACCGCTATGGGTCTGAGTTTATTGTGGGAGAACCCTACTGTTAATCCCTTCCCACCTCGAAAAGCTTTCAGGGAGCTGTATTGGTCAATGGTGTCAATGCGAAACTTTAGAACTTGTATTGGCCCATCACTTACAAGAAACATCCTTGAGCTTAAACATGAATCTGTCTATGAGGGCTATTGGAATATTATCACACTTCCCGAAGACCGGAAACGGTACCACCAATATAGGGTGGGTACCCTTCCTGTTAATTCTTTTACTGGCAAATGGCAAGCTAAGAACAATATATTCTGGCCATTCTGTCCCTTTCAGCCGGAAAGTATAGCCCATATCCTGTTCATCTGCCCAGAGTATAAACATCCCCGGCACAAGTGGCTGAAGCCCATATGTTTGCTGAAGGGTATTACCACTGGGGCAGAGGCTTTAAGGATTTTCCAAACTGATAGCTCAGAATGTATTGTAATTGCTGTCGCAAAATGTTTACACTGGATGTGGGCAATTCGGAGAAGAAAGTTACACCAGAACTAAAATGGTTTTATCTAAATTCTGTGTATAATCAATTCTGTGTTGTTAATCGACTTCTGACCTCGGACCTTTTTAAACTTAATTTATTGTATAGGTTTTTATACCTTGATTTTAAGAATAACTATTACTTATTGTATGGAGTAACTTGTAGACTCATTTCCTTGGTAGCAATGCCTTGTCACTGATGTATTGATTATGACTCTTTTTTAATATGTATAGTTTTTTAATGCATTGTCTTTTATGATATGTTTATTGAAATAAAGACTTCTTTGAATTGAATTGAATTGAAAATTGACCATGTTGATCATCACAGATGAGGGAAGAGAAGAGGTGACTGAGCCATTGCCAGACCTCCTCTCCAACAATGTGCAAGATGAGTCAGTGGAGGGAGGTGTATGCTCTTCCAAACTAATAAACCAGCAACGCAAAGATTGCAAGCAAATCCTGGAGCAGTTTGCTGATCTGTTGTGTTTGACCCTAGGTATCACCACTTGGTGTACCCATGACATTGACACTGGTGACAGCCTACCTGTCACAAATAAACTGCACAAGTTGTCTGATTATGTCAGAGACAGCAGACAAGTCTGAGGTAGCTATGATGCTGCAAGTGGGGGTAACTGAACCCTCTGACAGTCCATGAGCCAGCCCAGTAGTACTGATGCCCAAACCTTATCCTCAAGGAAGAAATAATTAGTTATGGTTCTGTTTGGAGTCTAGAGGACAGAATGCTGTCATTAAGACTGATGCTCACCCTATACCTAAAGCTGAGGAGCTCATTGATAGGTTAGGGTCTGCTAAACACCTGAGTACATTATATTTGACCTCAGGCTACTGGCAGATTGTTCTTACTCAAGGAGCAAAGAACAGGTCAGCATTCTTCACACCATATCGGCATTACCAATTCAAAGTAATGCTTTTTGGCTTAAAGAATGCCCCTGTCACCTTCTGAGGTTGGTGAACAGGGCCCTGCCTGGATTGGAGCAGTTCAATGTAGCTTATCAGGACGATATATCTGTTTACAGATCCACCTGGGAAGGTTACTTGTCCCACCTGAAGGAAGTGCTTCAAGCCCTGTAACAGGCAGGTCTGGCTATTAAGGTCAGTAATTGCAAAATAGGACAGAGTTCAGCGGTGTACCAGGGCAACCTTGTTGGTGGAGGCCATGTATAACCTCTTCAGCTCAAGATACAAACTTGTTGATTGGGTAACTCCTACAACCCAGACAGAGATTAGGGCATTGCTTGGCCTGGCTGGATACTACAGATGGTTTGTTCTGAACTATGGACCGTTGTGACTACCCTGACAGAACTTACCTCTAAGATGTCCAAGAAAGTAATTTGGACCCCAGAGTGTCGGAAGGCCTTTGACACTCTGAAACAGGCTGTATATTCAGCACCAGTGCTACTTGTCCCCTGACTACACAAAGGAATTTGTGGTTCAGGCAGATGCTTCAAAACAAGGGATTGGGGCAGTGTTGGCACAAATAAATGAACAGGACCTTGAACAGACAGCTGCCTTCAACAATAGGTGACGCATCCCCAGAGAACAAAGATGGAGTATCATTGAGAGGGAAGTCTTTGCTGTGGTCTGGTCCCTGAAGAACTTGAGGCCATACATGTATGGCACTTACTTCCATATTCAAACTAACCACAGACCTCTCAAATGGTTAATGCAGAGGAGGAGGGGGGAAATCCCAAAGTGTTGAGGTGGTCCATTTCCCTACTGGGGATGGACTGCTAAATGGGATTGCCCATGCCAATGCAGATGGACTTTTTAAGGTTTACTACTTAGTTGATAAGGACTACCAGGATGTAGGTTGGTTGGCCATCACCTTTCGTCTTGGGAGAAGGGGGCTATGTGAGAAAGCTATGCTTTTGGCCCTCATCATCGTGGCCTCAAATACCACTACGTTTAAATGCCTTAAAACTTTAAAAGTACGTACCCTACTTATCTACACACAAGTAGAAAGTGTATTGAGTTGGCTATGCAGTGACCACAAGGTAAAGAGTTCTATTTATTTACTTACTTATTTTACTCCTTGCCGTCGTATGTCCGACTCCACTACCCCAAACCCTGCCCTACCCAACCCCCCCTGCACCGCAGCACTCCTCTGCAAGCTGCCACTGATTTACAATGATTCAAACATATTTCTGTTACTCATTTTGGAATACTTTTAGCAGATTTTTATTGGCAGTGAGTGTGATCAGAAAGAGATTAGATTTGGTCTGCCATTATAATATTAGAGTTTTACATCTAGCTAACTTGTAAGTGGGATTGTTTAGAATCCCTATTAGTCTTAGACTCCACAAATTAGCATTTGCATTGTATTTAGTCTGGATTCTTTGTAGGGCATACATTTGCAACTGTGTTGTGAGATGAACGCCACTGCCACCTTCTGCTAGTTATGCTAATTTTATGTGGTTATTTTTTAGACAAATTATATATGACTTTTATCTTATAGGTTCTGAGCTTTTAATTTTATGAGTTCACTTTTTTCCTTCACTTAATTGCAATATGGTGTGTGATTGCACTCAATTGAAATTTTATTTATACCATGTTATGTATGAAGTTTATGTTTAGACATTGCAGACCATTTGGGGTTTGTCTTTGGTTGCACATTTTAACTTTTCTTATGTAGTCCTACCTAGTGGAGTATATTTTGTTCCTTTTTATGGAAGTTTGTTGTACTGGTTTACAAAACAATGCATTTTATATCAATTTGTTTGTGTGTTACTTTATTGGCCTACGGCTGAAATAAAGTATTTTACTGCTTCTACTGTTACCACTCCGTGGGCCAGTAATATGAGTTCTAGATGAATGAGTTGGTGTTCGTCCTTGCCCTTTATGGAAGGTCACGCCAGATTTTTGCCTTCCTTTGCTTTACCCAGTTGTGTTGGCTTTTAGGACTCTGTGCACTTTGCTAATCAGTGGTAAAGTGATTGTACTGCCCCTTGTAAACAGGGTAAAGTTGGCTTAAATCTTGAAGGTTACATTTACTTTACTTGTAAGACCCTAGTAAATGGTACTAAATATACCCAGGGCCTGGAAATTGAATGCTACTAGTGGGCTGCAGCACTCATTGTATGCCACCCCCCCCCTCCCTCCACTAAAGTAGCACTGCAAAACATGCCTCAGGCCAGCCACTGCAATCTGTGGTGCAGTTGTAAACTGCCATTTCAACCAGGCAACACAAACCTTTCTGTTTAATACTTATAGATCACCCCTAAGTCAGCCCCTAAAGACTGCTAGGGCAGGGAGCACTGTATTTGAAAAGTAGCACATGTTTACTTCAGTTTTACATGCCCTGACAATAAAAAAATCTTAAAGGCATTTTCAATGTTGTAAAGCTAACTCTCCCATAGACTAACTCTGGGTTACCTTGTTGCACTTAATAAGTCAGAACTTGAATTTGTGATCAGACAAAGAAATAGTGTTTCCACTCAAATCAATTGTAATTTTAAATCTTCTTTATGGTAACACCGGATTTTAAGTTACTATTGTGAAAAGGACAGTTTTAGAAAGTGTGCATTGTTCTCCATAATCAAATGTGTCTATCTGCCAAGGTCCAGGATCACATGACTGTAAATGTCTCTCAAGTGGTGTTTTGTGTATTACTTCAAGACATGGGGATGAAAGGACCTTGGGTGTGGGTTGCGGTGTTCATCTCCTGACTAGGATGTCCTGGAAGGTTGTGCTCAGCCTTTCTTTGCTTCAATGTGTAGCCTCAGGGCTTTCCCGCCATTTCTGACTTCTACTGTTTGCCTGCTGTGCCACTGACAAATACAGATCACAACTAGGCCTGTCTACTCTTTGTTAACCAAGACAGTTTGAAGCCAAACACAGGAAAGAGGGAAGTTTAGATGAAGATGGCAGTCCTCATCTGCAGGTTGGCACTGAGGATAAAAGCAGCACCTTCAAAACCTCTGATAAGAACACTACTGGACCTGTGGATGATTCAGAAAAAGATCTGCCCTGCTATCTGAAGATGGAAGATTGAACTTGCTTGGAGGCATCCCTGCACTGCCAAGTTGACCAACACCAAATTGACCTGCCTGAGCCCTGGTGCTGGCCTCTGATAGAGTGAGCTCTGGTCCCCAAGAGGTGCCCATCCAGGTATTGGACCCTTGGCTGGAATCAGTGTGCTTTCTTCTTGCCTGAAAACCATAAGTCCTGAGTCTCAGTTGAAGATTCTAAAGTTTTGAGCTCTGTGCGACTGCGAATGTACTTCTCAAATTGCCCAGCAACCATCCGCGATGCCCACCATTTTAATCTCCTGCAAGGACCTACTCTCTGTGTAACATTCAAGAACCTTCACCAGCTCTAGTGACAAAGATCGATTTGGGATTTTTCTTGTCTTGTGTTTTCACTTTATGACTTTATTTTTTTCAGAGCAGCATAAGTACTATACACATTACCACTAAGTTAAGCATGGGTGCTGTTGTGCCAAGATACCAGAGGGTAAACACAGGCTTAATTTGTGACTTTTGTGGTTCCGCTAATGGGGCGTTGATCAGACATTTGAACATAACACCCTTTGGCAAGACAATACTATAGGAATTTCATGTGCACCTTGCAACAGAAAGTTATTGCCACCATATGCCATCATCAATTGTATATTTTCCCAAAACTGATTTAGCTGTAATGGACAATGTTATTCAAGTTTAACCACTTCGACGCTAATGACAAAGCCAGCTCGTCATGGGCGTTACCTGCGCTGCGCTCATGACGAGCTGGCTTTGTCATAAACAGGTCAATTTTTATTTATCAGCGCACAGTGGGAAAACGCGGTAGCGCTCATTAGGTTAAGTTGAACCACAAAGGACCATCATACTTTACATGTGTTTTTATTCCTGTTTGCTGAATATTTATGGTGAAAAGATTATTTTAACCCATAAATACATTTCAAAGCTGATTATTGAATTAGAACTCTTGCAGTTTCTCACCAATCAATGAAACATTTCTGAACAGCAAGCATTTAGCACAACTGCCATGTTTTGCATGCAGGTGTCCCGGGTAGCATCAAATAGATAATGAGATGGAAGCTTGAGTATTTTATGATGCATGTCAGAACCCTGATGCAGAAGACATTGCCTTGCTCACTGATAAGCCTGGTACAAGAAAACTAGTACTTGTCCTCCATCCACCCTAACCGCAATTCTCTCTACAGTTTTAATTTCCCTTCCCACTCGAATCTGTGCTCTCTGCTCTTCAACTAAGGCTGACAGCCATGTCAGGATGGCCTAGAATTGATTTATCAGTTTACAACAGTGTGAAACAACTTTTGTCTCCCTGTTTTCCTATGCCATAGCAATAACAGCATTTGGAATCCGGTATCCATGCTAATGACTCTCTGTGATAGTCACACACAACAAAATATTGATGGCAGGTAAGGAAGTCACATAACAGTCTAGAGATTTCACATTTTCAGGTCAGCTGTAAGATGTTTGAATCTCTTGAGCAAGGCACGAATGTTCCTAGATGCTACGCACTTTCTATTTGAATTCACAACATGAAGATTCCCTTCTTTGGGAGTATACACTTTCTTCCACTTAATTGAACATTCCACAAATCCTAGGTATCTTATGGTAAATCTTCCAACCACTCCTGATTTTGTGTTGGTGACATCATCAGGCATTGCCTGGCTGCAGAGATAGAAACATAACAAGACTAGGATTCCTAATGATGTTACAATGGCTCCATTTCTGGAGCCTAGAACACTGATGACGAGGCTTCCGGATCTCAGGTGCAGTGTTACTTTCCTTGGATACTTGGAGAGAGAAGGTTGAAGCTGTGTTAGCTTGAGTGAAACTGTGATTTACTTCAACACGCATGTTGTGAGTCTGAACTACATGCGAATCAGGTAGGCCCTTTGACTTATGACTTCACATGCAGTTAAATTTAACTGGAATAGAAATGGAAAAAAGTCCCCTGTAAATGTATGTGGCTTTTAGCATTAAGATTCTTATTAGGGTTTTTACTATAAGAAGCATGACTAAAACATGTCAAATCCACATCACAGACACCTAAATTGTTTGAACAAAGCACATCATCCCTGAAAAAAATAACATGACCCATAATGTAGGATGAATACAGATAAATATACAAATATTCAAACAAAATGTTAAAAATAAAATGTCATGAAGTCATATGAGCAATTGATGTTATTACTCTGAATAATGGGTGCCTTGTCCTCTGAAAGAACACAGCATAGCAAACTTATGAGCTACAATTACGTATGATGAGTACTCCACCACCTCTTTCTGTGAGTTGTGATCATCTGAGAAATCAATGCTTGCTCCCAGTTTGCTATCACCCCTTCTGATTGTGTAGCAAGAACCTTTGCGACTTGCGACTCTTTGATAAATCGATATTCGAGAGTTACTCTGACTAAGTGGATACATGCTGCATTAGCTCTTCAGCAAATCCACTCTCCCTGAATAAACAGTGCTTATGTATATCCCAAATTCCCAAGATTTGAGCCTAAGACCTCCATATTCTTTTCACAGGTCATGGCCTTTATGCCCACTCACAGTATTTGCTACCTGCCACTACACCACACACATACCCTCACAGAATCACAACCACTGTGTGAGAAAGTCATCCTTTTGGCCCTGAGTGAGTGAGTAGGTATGTGAGCAGCTCTATAGATGACTGACAGTGTGTGAGTGGCTGTATGGGTGTATCAGTGAATATATCAGTATTAGTGAGTGAGTTGGTGTATAAGTGGCTGTATTGGTGACTGAGTGAATGTGTATGTAGACCTATGAATCAGCGAGTGGGTATGTAAGTACTGGTATGGATGTGTCAATGGTTTTGAGAATGGTAGTTTGGAAGTTGGAGTGGGTGTATGAAAGGTTATATTGGGGTGTGAGTGGGTGCGTCAGAGATTCTGTGGATGATGTCATCGGTGATGTCATTTGATATGTCAAGAATGATGTCATCAGTGATGTCACTGGCCATGTCCTGAGTGATATAATATTTGAGGTCATAACATAAGCAGTGCATTGCGGGGCCGCAAGTTAACTGTAACTGCTGAATTTCTCTGGTTTTGTATAAGTGAAGCCTTTGCCAAACTTTTTTTTAATTCAGTTTCCTAACTGTAATGTACCTGTAAGCTTTCTTTTTTTTAGTGAATTTCTAAGGTTTTTAAATGCTTATTCCTAACTATAACGTCCCTGTAACCTTTGTTTTTATTCCAGTAAACTTCCATGGTTTTTCAACTAGAAGTCACGTTTTTGCATAGTGTTGGAGAAAGGGGACTCCGATCAGCTCTCAGGAATCCCACTGTGTGGAACTTACGGGAGGTACCAGGAGGGCTTCTTTACCCCCAAGGTCCCTGAGGAGTAAAGTGGACTTTATCCACCAACCAGTAGTGGACCACAACCCACATTTGCAGATTGGCGGAGCAAGGGAGCATGCCTTCCAAAGACTTCTTAGCAATCCTGTTGTGTGGGACTTACTGGAAGTAACAGTCGGGGACTTGGCCTCAAGGACGTCCTTAGGGTCAACTACTTCACTGTTACCCTAGTAGGTCCCACACAGCAGGATTGCTGAGACCTAGTAGGAGAACACGCCCCCTTTCTCCACCGCTCTACAAATGCGCCTCCTGGTGCACTACTAGTAAGGGGATGAAGTCCCCTCAGCCCTTGAGGGTCCTTGGGGCCAACTAGCCCTCCTGTTACCTCCAGTAAGACTGATAGAGCTAGATTACTGAGAGGTTGTCAGAGGCCATACCACCTTTCTCCAACACTCTGAATATGGGCCTCCTGGTGTACAGGTGCTTGGGGAAGAGGTACACTTTAGTCTGAGGCCCTCAGGAGGCTAGGGGACCTCATCCCCAAACCAGCAGTGCACCGAAAGGTGCAGTCTGCCTCTTGGAGGTGGTGGTCCCCGGGGTGGCAGGGGGGCAAACAAGCCCTCACATTTCTATTCTGTTTAGCCCCAGGGAGAAGGCAGTCCATGAGTCTGCAGGGGTGCAGTGCGGAACCCCCTTTATCATTAAAACATTAGCCCTGGGGAGGTGGCAGTCCCCATGGGGAAGAAAGATGCCCGGGGAAAGTGGTGGTCCCAGGGAATTAGGCATTCTAGGAGGGGGGGCCTGTGTGCCCCACTTCTACTTATTTACCCATGCCCCTAGGACCTGGCTCACCCGGGGGCCTATATTAAACAAAGCACTGGAGACCAAGCTTCGTTTTTTTTTTTATTTATTGGGGCTGGAGTCGCGGATCCAGTGTGACTCCCGCAGATTTTAAAAAACAAACGTAAAAAGCTTTTTTAGCCCTGGGAAGTTCCTGTGGGCCCCTCCCCAGGAGCCATAGGAGGTCAGGGTACTGAAGTGGTGTTGTCAGAGGTAGAGAATCTTTACAGGGGGTATGCAGGCCTTTGTGTGGGTAGAAGACAAAGCCTATTGGGCTGTAAGTGAGGCCAGGACTAGCTGCTCCCTCCCATGGCCAAAGCCGTTGTTCCCCCGATTAAACTTGCTCGGATCGGAGGGCGCTCTTTCCGATACTTGGTCCCGCGCTGCTGGAATGAGCTTCCTGTCTCTATAAGAAAGTCAAACAGTCTCCTTGCCTTCAGAAAGGAGCTGAAAACTTGGCTCTTTTCAGTATAATTTTTTTGGTTGGGCCTCTGTGAGCTGCTGTATTGTGTTTTCTCCCCCTTAGTTCTCTTTGCCAAAGCGCCCGGACACCCCTTGGGGTAGCCGTGCACTATAGAAGAGACCTAAACATAACATAACATAACATAACATCCTGCCAGGATGGCCCAACAAGGCATAACTAAGCTCCCATTTTTGGTGGCTTGCTATGAGGAGTTTACAAAGCCCAACTGTCACGCACCCCAGACATGTGATTAGAGACAGGCAGAAGGCGCCAAATGGGTACAGTAAGAAAACGCTAACATTCTAAAAGTGGCATTTTCAGAATTGCAATTTAAAATCCAACTTCACCATAAGTTTGTATTTTAAATTCTGATTCCAGAGACACCACACTTGAAAATTCTATCTCTTAACAATTGGAAATTACTCTTATAAAATGTAATAATTTAACCTCAATGTTCCTATGGGAGAGATAGTAGTAGTGAAAACCGAAGTTAAGGCTTTTTCATTACCACGACATGGAAAACCTAAAAGTACAGGCCCTTCCTTTTAAATAAATTGCCAAATTGCACCCTATATATATGTGTGTGTATATATATATATATATATATATATATATATATATATATATATATATACATACACACACACACACACAAATATGCATATATATAAATTTACTGAGGGATTCAACAACAACATAAAATAAAGATTATTGTACAGATTCTTTATTTCTGTAATACAGCAGTACAGCTAAGAACTACTGCCAACACGTGTCCCACGCTCACTGATGCTTCTTCTGGGATCTCATGTTACTTATTGTGGTTCAATGAGCTGAAAACTGACATTTGAACCAAATCCCCAGCCTGTTGTTTCTGCATTAGTATCCTTCAAATATCAATTGGCTGAAGATTCAACATTTTACCAATAATTCATGATTCACCACTGCACCTCTCAAATGTTCTGCAATTAGATGTTAGGAAGTAGTCTGAGTCCAATTCTTATCAGTGATATTCTCATGTGCATCTAGCCATATCGGTATGGAAACAAGATCAATCCCCCTGATAAGGCATACGTTGAACTCTCACAATGCGTCTGTCCTCACATCAAGTTCAAAGATATATACATACAATCAATCAATCAATCAATCATTTTTAAAGTGAGCTACTCACCCGTGAGGGTCTCAAGGCGCTGAGGGGAGGGGGTGCTGCTACTGCTCGAACAGCCAGGTCTTGAGGAGTCTTCTGAAGGTGAGTAGGTCTTGGGTCAGCCGCAGGTGAGTAGGGAGGGAGTTCCAGGTCTTGGCGGCGAGGAAAGAGAAGGATCTGCCACCGGATGCCGTTTGTTGGATGCGGGGGACGGCGGCGAGGGCGAGGCTGGAGGAGCGGAGCTGGTGGGTGGGGGTGTAAAAGCTGAGTCTGCTGTTCAGATAGGCTAGTCCTGTGGTATGGAGTGCTTTGTGTGCGTGGGTGAGGAGCTTGAAGGTGATCCTCTTGTTGATGGGGAGCCAGTGTAGGTCTCTCAGGTGGGGGGCAATGTGGCTGCGATGAGGGATGTTGAGGATCAGTCGGGCAGAGGCGTTTTGGATGCGTTGCAGTCGTCGTAGGTGTTTGGCCGTGATTGCTGCGTAGAGTGCGTTGCCGTAGTCCAGCCTGCTGCTGACGAGGGCTTGGGTCACACACATACACACACACACAATCTATCACAGGGGCACTGGGTGTCCTTCATTCATAAAATATCACTGTCACCCACACATCCATTCTGGCAACAGGAGGGGTGTAATGCTCCCCTACAAGTCCCTTATGCCAACTACAATCCCTCCAAGAGACCTGCCCATTCCTTATTTTGATTCATCTGCATACTTACTCCAGTAACTTATACATTAGCTGATTAGGTAATTTTAAAGGCTTTTTGAACAGCCTAGGTGCCATCTTGAGCTGTTCTTACCATCTATTTCCTTCATACTTATACATTTAACTTGCAACTTGAAAAGCAACCAGAGATATGTTTTAACAATGACGCTACAGTACACAGAGAATAGTTGTGTCACAAGCAGGTGATGTTTTAGGGCATTATTCTCATATAGCAAAATGAAGCTGATTCCATGTAACAAAAGCACTATGGATAGTTAAAAATCGTTTACAAGGTTCCATAGGGCCAATTTGTTTCATCCCAAGAAGTCTAGACAATTTTTTAGTAGTCACTTATAGAAAGGGAGTGTTACTTGATGAAAATGTGAATCCCCACGGTTTCTGATATAGGCAAATCCTTATATGAAAACAGTAACTTAAGGTCTGGGTTTTAGGAATGAGAAGTGAGGAATTCTTTTGTACAGCACATTGCCGTGAAGGTGTTTTCTCATTCTTTTTGGCAAAATTATATTGAAATATTTTGATATTTGGGAATTTAGGATAACAACAGCGTAGGTGAGAATCAAGTTTTCTTTTCTCCTCTCGCCTCCCCTGAACTGACTCTGGATATAGAGATGATGTTCTTTCTCTTATAATCCCTTTTAGACATCAGAAATTATTCATGTTAAAAAAAGGTCGTAGTTCACAGACCCATCTTGAATCTCTAGTGTTTATGAAGCATATATTCTATACTGTTTCCTACTGTGGGAGGCTATGCCACTGATCTCCGACTTTCACAACTCATGGAATCCTTTACTCTAAAAATATTGTGACAACTGAAGTTCTTGACTCAACTCATTACATTTTTTTTCTTGATTCCTAGTTGTTTGTCTACCATCTAGTTGAGTGAGCACCATCAACCACGGTTGAAATTTGAATTTTACTCAATTCAGGATGTCCAACAATGTGAGTTTTGATTTCATGCCTGTAAGTGTAAATGAGGTGTTATGCTTAGTTGTCATTATCAGGGTTTGAGTTTCTGAAATACAGATGAGAACTGCTATTTGGGCGAAAATTCACATGTTAAGCCCTGAGTCTAAAAGAAGCTGCAGGTGATCAAAGGTACAACATAGGACATGCAATGTTTTAAAATAGGAGAGGAAAACAATATAGTGTCACCTACTAAAAACACAGGGAGCGAGAGCAGTTTTTGTAGTGACCTTTGAACGTTGTTTGTGTTTGGTGACTGAGAAATGATCGGACCTAAACATATGGGGGCAGATTTACAAGCCCCATGCGCCGCCGGTGCATCTAGTTGCATGAGGCACCGGTGGCGCAGTCTGCTGAGTGATATTTACAAGCACAGGTAAAGTCAACCTGCGTGACTTAACCTGTGCTCGTAAATATCGCCCCAGTTCAGGCAACACTTGGCGTGTTAGGGGAGGGACATGGGTGTTGCTATGGGTGTTCCCATGCAACACTCATGTCCACTGATGCGTTTCCAGATTTACAAGAAATCGTAAATCTGGAAATGCGTCAGAATGCTATGCCACCCTAGGGGTGGCGTAGCGAGGTGCAACGAGGAGTAATGTTTACATTTCTCCTCGCTTTTTTCCTCTTTCAATTCGTGCTGCATTCCACGGCACACATTAGAAGAGGAAATCACCCCAATTGATTGTTTTTGTGCTGGAAGGTGCCCCTTCCTGCACAAGAACAATCTCCCCATGACGCAGGCATCCTTGCACCATGGTGCAAGGATGCCTGCGCCGGCGCATGACAGCTGTTTGTGAGCGCAGGGGGAAGCAGAGAGATGCAACATATTGTTGTAAATACATTGCATCCCTGCGCTTTGAAGCTAACGCAGTGCAGCACAGCAGAATGACTTGCTGCATCGCGCTGCGTTAGGTTCTTGTAGATCTGCCCCACGGTTTCTTCTCAACTTACAACGTAAGTTTAAAAGTTTGGGAGGATAAGTAGTGATCAAATTATAGTGCCTACTATAAAGATTTCACTTTCATGAAAAGAGTTGTCATTTGAGATGTTCTCAATTTTGTTGACAATCAATTCAGTTTCCCCCCCAAAAAAGTGGAGGTGTGATCTCTTTCCCATAGTTGTACAAACATTATGTTTAGTGCTCGCTCCACTACAGGCCTTCAATGCGAAGTGAAAGAATTACACCTGGTGACACAATTTACTTCCACTTCAAGGCAGGAGTGAGATATAGGGCAGCACACGAGGTGGCTCATAGAACGTTAAACAACCCCCAATCACCCCCAGCCCACAAAACTACTCCTAACCCACTCACCAGCCAACAAACCAACCCCGACCCACCCCTCCAGCTGGCAAAACAAAATCTGACTCACCCCGAGCCTATAAAACTACCCCGACCCCACCAGCCTACTAAACTACAACAAAACAACCCCAGCCCAAAACTACACCCAGCACAACTAAACTCACCACTTCCTGCAAGGTGTTCTTGCTTCCGTTCGCAGCAGGCAGCAGCTAGACTGCGTATTGCCTTAACCCATGCGTGCTTAGGGCACATGTGCGATTAAGGTATGTGTTGTAGATCTAGCGGAGTTGGAACACTTGTGGTTTAGACCACAGTGTTCCGACTGTTCCCCGACCATGGCATATGAATATAGCGGATTCCCTTCAGTGGTTAGCTACAACAAATGGTTGAGCGGCACAGGGTTGTATATTAATATGACGAAATGGTGAAATCTGGTTTTAGACAGACCAAATGATTATTTCTATTTCTCTTGTAGTTCCGGATGCGAGCCCGCCTGAGGGCAGTAATCTGCTGCTGCAGACCAGTACCTGAGGGAGGTAAGTGGTCAAAAGCAAAACCCCTCATTACCTCATGCCACTAGACTTAAATGTACTCTGAGGGGCAGATTTACAAGCCCCTTGACCCACCGGTTCGTCATTTATTGCGTTGTACCGGGGGCGCATGGTAACGCTCCATATTTACAAGGACAGGACGCCACCTTGTGTTGCTTTTATTGTCCTTGTAAATATGAACCCTTTACATGCAGCACTTTGCGAGAAAGGGGAGTTCCATGGGTGTTGCTATGGGTGTTCACACGCAGCACCCATGGAACCAGACACATTTCCAGATGTACAAGGAATTGTAAATCTGGAATTGAGTGTGACTTCTACGCCTCCCCAGCAGAGGAGCAGGGAGGCGCAACAAGGAGAAATGTATTAATTTCTCCCCGTTTTCTTTTCCTCTTTCTATGCGTGCTGCATTTTGCAGCACACATCGAAAGAGGAAACCACCTCTAATGATTGTTTATGTACAGGAAGGGTTCCCTTCGGCACATCAACAATCATTGAAACAATGCAGTTTTTCAACTTCTATGTGTGCTAATGCAGCACACATAGAAGTTGAAAAACAGCATTTCAGATTGTTTTTGTGCAGAAAGGGAACCCTCACGGAACAAAACCAATCTCCCCACGACTCAGGCATCCTTGCACCACGGTGCAAGAGTGCCTGCACTGGTGCATGACAGCAGTTTGTACGCCAGCACAGGGGGAAGCACTGAGATGTGACATATTGTTGTAAATATTTGCATCCCTGTACTTTGAAAGTGACTCAGTGCGATTTGCCTTAGGCACTGAGTCACTTTCTTGTAAATCTGCCCCTGAGTGTTCTCCTTTTGTGTGAGTTCTTTGATTGTATATAGTTGTAATGAAATGAAGGGATGCATTTCTGTAAAAAGTACATTTTCAGCACAGAACACACTGTCCTTGAAGCTTTTATGTAATATTATAGTACGTGAAATGCAGGTGAATCAACCCCTCAATATTCAAGTACATGCGGATATGGAGGCAGCAGTCACTCAATATTACAATGTATGGCGCCGGCATTGATCATTTAGTATTTTATTTCTGAGCGTGTTGGGCCATCAGTCATTTTGGTGGGAGGTACTGGCTGTGTTTCAAATCCTGGCACCGCCTAAGCAGAATGGTCTTTCAACAACCAAACACAGCACTGACAAATTATTGGAGCCTTATGGCATGTGTGTGGTAGACTTGGTGGCCACTGGATCACCAGGCAAGATGGTCAAAGACGTTTTAAAGCATAGGCAAATTAGGCAATTGCCCAGGGCCCCCACCTTCCAAGAGGCCCCATGGGAAAGTGAACTTTCTCACTATTTGATCTTTGACTATTCTGTTTCTGTATTAAAACTCTCTGCCTCATGCCACTACTGACTCTTTTGACCGTATGTCATTTTAAGGAATTGTTGGATCCCAGTCAGGACATAGTTCATCTGTTATTGTGTGTTCCTGTTATAGGGTGACATATGATTTAGTATTGTTTGGCATCAAGCAGGATGGAAATAATAGGAAATGGGTAATACATTTCAAATTTTGTCTTACCCAGGGCCCCCCAAATCCTTATGAGGACAATAAAGGTGATCAAGTGTAGTGTGGGCTGTGAACATGTGCAGCCAAATGCTGGTGGTGGCCGCAGAGCTACGTTAGACGGCAGGTGTCTTTGGAAGTATCTGGTCACAGAGACTGAGGGACAGGTTATGCTGATGGCAAAAGGAGAAGCCTGGGCTCCCAGCAACCCTCGCTAACAAATGGAATTTTTCTTCAATACGGACAAATTATTACAGATCTCCTAGGCTGTGGTTAGGAGGTACCTACCCCAGAAATATAAAGCAAAATGATCAGTTGTAGGCTGGGCCAGCAAAAATTCTGACATTTTAGAACTTTCATAGATGTGTCAAATAGCTTCAGAAGTTATTGTCCAAAACAGTGACCTGGAGAAAATACATACCTATGGTGAGCATAGGAGCAGGAACACCACTTGTAAGCCTCACTCACAAAATGCAGTGATTTGCTACATGGGCAAATAAGAAGAGTCTGCGTAGCAGTGCCTTCTAAATCTATATATATTATTCTCTTATGTTTGATACAAAAGTCACAAACAGCTGCACCATTCCTGGGTGAAAAAAAAACCTTATCTTAAATTCACACGTACAGTCACATAACGTGAACCATTGTTCAGGTGTATCTGAAGTCTAACATAGATGAGTTGAATTGACTATGCATGGTTCCCCCATCGTCCAACCTGACTCAAATATTCACATTTTGCAAACCGAGAAAGGCAGGCAACAACTATACAATTGGGGGAATAGGGAGACTCAAGTTGGAGGGCTTTTTTCACCAGGAGCATTACAGGACTAGCATTGAAATGTGTAGCTACCGAGTTTCAGGACGTTTTTGTATCCATCTTTAAACTGATTAGTTTTCAAGCAAACATGGCTTTTAAACTCTAGTACTAAACAGATTGATAAGTTATGTTATGTTATGCTATGTTATTTTATTTGATTTAATGTTATCATTTCAAGCAGCAGCAACTTGGGCCATGAAGGGAGGGCCACCTGAGGAGCCACTTTCTTCAGTTTGTGCAGACAAATGGGACTCTGTAATTGAAATTGACTTTCAATCTAGAGATACTCGTGCCCTCAAACTAACCCTAGTTTCTGACCAAAGGCTCTTTGTGATCAGCAAATGCCATTGGTGTCCTTTTGGATAGGTTAGAGAGCTCTTGGATATGCTGTCTTATATGCCGGGAGCTTTAACACAGCATAACATTTGAGGAGTCTCATTATAGAAATGGAGAGTAACAGCTCTAACATTTATCATGATAGGCACTTTTATTACTTCTGCATAGTTATGGAAGCTTTGTCGGGTTTGTCACCGTGGAGTGCTAATTCTCTTTACATTTCCCTCCGTAGGCTTCCTCACGTGGAAGGTGTAGTTCAAGCAGTTAGCTTTAAATAGAAGTAGGATACAGGAAATAACCAAACCTGAGCAAGACTCTCTGCCTTTCTCCCACACAATGCTCCGAAATAAAATCAAAGCGGTACAAACGGGGGTGGTGATGGACGGAGCATCTGAACCAATCAAACTCTCACACCCAGTCAAAAGACCTGGGTTTAATCCATCACCGTTCTTTAGCCCACTCTGCCACCCCAGTTCAGCCATGGCCATATGCAAATCAGTCTGACCCTGTGCCTCATGGGAACAGTCCAGCCCGAACTGCCAAGCCATGCCTTCCTTGGACCGGAAACAAGCTTCCTAGGACCGGTTTCTGGCATTTCAGCCGTCTTCAGCCAGGCTTGCTTGAATCCAGTGGCAAAGTGAGCAAGGGACCCACGTCTGTGCATACCCTGCCAACTTATGGCGAACAAAGCAGTACAAAAGGGGGTGGTGATGGACGAAGCATCTGAACCAATCAAACACTCAGACCCAGTCAAAAGACCTGGGTTTAATTAATCACCGTTCTTTAGCCCACTCTGCCACCCCAGTTCAGCCATGGCCATATGCAAGTCTGACCCTGTGCCTCATGGGAACAGTCCAGCCCGAACTGCCAAGCCATGCCTTCCCTGGACCGGAAACAAGCTTCCTAGGACCGGTTTCTGGCATTTCAGCCGTCTTCAGCCAGGCTTGCTTGAATCCAGTGGCAAAGTGAGCAAGGGACTCACGTCTGTGCATACCCTGCCAACTTATGGCGAACAAAGCGGTACAAAAGGGGGTGGTGATGGACGGAGCATCTGAACCAATCAAACACTCACACCCAGTCAAAAGATCTGGGTTTAATCCATCACCGTTCTTTAGCCCACTCTGCCACCCCAGTTCAGCCATCGCCATATGCAAATCAGTCTGACCCTGTGCCTCATGGGAACAGTCCAGCCTGAACTGCCAGGCCATGCCTTCCCTGGACCGGAAACAAGCTTCCTAGGACCGGTTTCTGGCATTTCAGCCGTCTTCAGCCAGGCTTGCTTGAATCCAGTGGCAAAGTGAGCAAGGGACTCACGTCTGACCATACTCTGCCAACTTATGGCGAACAAAGCGGTACAAAAGGGGATGGTGATGGACGGAGCATCTGAACCAATCAAACACTCACACCCAGTCAAAAGATCTGGGTTTAATCCATCACCGTTCTTTGGCCCACTCTGCCACCCCAGTTCAGCCATGACAATATGCAAATCAGTCTGACCCTGTGCCTCATGGGAACAGTCCAGCCCGAACTGCCAAGCCATGCCTTCCCTTGACTGGAAACAAGCTTCTTAGGACCGGTTTCTGGCATTTCAGCCATCTTCAGCCAGGCTTGCTTGAATCCAGTGGCAAAAGGAGCAAGGGACTCACGTCTGTGCATACCCTGCCAACTTATGGCGAACAAAGCGGTACAAAAAGGGGTGGTAATGGACGGAGCATCTGAACCAATCAAACACTCACACCCAGTCAAAAGACCTGGGTTTAATCCATCACCGTTCTTTAGCCCACTCTGCCACCCCAGTTCAGCCATGGCCATATGCAAATCAGTCTGAACCTGTGCCTCATGGGAACAGTCCAGCCCGAACTGCCAAGCCATGCCTTCCCTGGACCGGAAACAAGCTTCCTAGGACCGGTTTCTGGCATTTCAGCCGTCTTCAGCCAGGCTTACTTGAATCTAGTGGCAAAGTGAGCAAGGGACTCACGTCTGAGCTAACCCTGCCAACTTATGGCAAACAAAGCGGTACAAAAGGGGGTGGTGATGGACGGAGCATCTGAACCAATCAAACACTCACACCCAGTCAAAAGATCTGGGTTTAATCCATCACCGTCCTTTAGCCCACTATGCCACCCCAGTTCAGCCATGGCCATATGCAAATCAGTCTGACCCTGTGCCTCATGGCAACAGTCCAGCCTGAACTGCCAGGCCATGCCTTCCCTGGACCGGAAACAAGCTTCCTAGGACCGGTTTCTGGCATTTCAGCCGTCTTCAGCCAGGCTTGCTTGAATCCAGTGGCAAAGTGAGCAAGGGACTCACGTCGGAGCATACCCTGCCAACTTATGGCGAACAAAGCGGTACAAAAGGGGATGGTGATGGACGGAGCATCTGAACCAATCAAACACTCACACCCAGTCAAAAGATCTGGGTTTAATCCATCACCGTTCTTTGGCCCACTCTGCCACCCCAGTTCAGCCATGACAATATGCAAATCAGTCTGACCCTGTGCCTCATGGGAACAGTCCAGCCCGAACTGCCAAGCCATGCTTTCCCTGGACCGGAAACAAGCTTCTTAGGACCGGTTTCTGGCATTTCAGCCGTCTTCAGCCAGGCTTGCTTGAATCCAGTGGCAAAAGGAGCAAGGGACTCACGTCTGTGCATACCCTGCCAACTTATGGCGAACAAAGCGGTACAAAAAGGGGTGGTGATGGACAGAGCATCTGAACCAATCAAACACTCACACCCAGTCAAAAGACCTGGGTTTAATCCATCACCATTCTTTAGCCCACTCTGCCACCCCAGTTCAGCCATGGCCATATGCAAATCAGTCTGACCCTGTGCCTCATGGGAACAGTCCAGCCCGAACTGCCAAGCCATGCCTTCCCTGGACCGGAAACAAGCTTCCTAGGACCGGTTTCTGGCATTTCAGCCGTCTTCAGCCAGGCTTACTTGAATCTAGTGGCAAAGTGAGCAAGGGACTCACGTCTGAGCATACCCTGCCAACTTATCGCGAACAAAGCGGTACAAAAGGGGGTGGTGCTGGACGGAGCATCTGAACCAATCAAACACTCACACCCAGTCAAAAGATATGGGTTTAATCCATCACCGTTCTTTAGCCCACTCTGCCACCCCAGTTCAGCCATAGCCATATGCAAATCAGTCTTACCCTGTGCAACATGGGAACAGTCCAGCCCGAACTGCCAAGCCATGCCTTCCCTGGACCGGAAACAAGCTTCCTAGGACCGGTTTCTGGCATTTCAGCCGTCTTCAGCCAGGCTTGCTTGAATCCAGTTTCAAAGTGAGCAAGGGACTTACGTCTGAGCATACCCTGCCAACTTATGGCAAACAAAGCAGTACAAAAAGGGGCAGTGAAGGACGGAGCATCTGAACCAATCAAACACTCACACTCAGTCTAAAGATCTGGGTTTAATCCAAAACCGTTCTTTAGCCCACTTCGCCACCCCAGTTCAGACATGACCATATGCAAATCAGTCTGACCCTGTGCCTCATGGGAACAGTCCAGCCTGAACTGCCAAGCCATGACTTCCCTGGACCGGAAACAAGCTTCCTAGGACCGGTTTCTGGCATTTCCGCCGTCTTCACCAGGCTTGTTTGAATCCAGTGGCAAAGTGAGCAAGGGACTCACATCTGAGCATACTCTGCCAACTTATGGCGAACAAAGCGGTACAAAAGGGGGTGGTGATGGACGGAGCATCTGAACCAATCAAACACTCACAGCCAGTCAAAAGATCTGGGTTTAATCCATCACCATTCTTTATCCCACTCTGCCACCCCAGTTCAGCCATGGCCATATCCAAATAAGTCTGATCCTGTGCCTCATGGGAACAGTCCAGCCCGAACTGCCAAGCCATGCCTTCCCTGGACCGTAAACAAGCTTCCTAGGACCGGTTTCTGGCATTTCAGCCGTCTTCATCCAAGCTTTCTTAAATCCAGTGGCAAAGTGAGCAAGGGACTCACGTCTGATCATACCCTGCCAACTTATGGCGAACAAAGCGGTACAAAAGGGGGTGGTGATGGACGGAGTATCTGAACCAATCAAACACTCACACCCAGTCAAAAGATCTGGGTTTAATCTATCACCGTGCTTTAGCCCACTCTGCCACCGCAGTTCAGGCATGGTCATATGCAAATCAGTCTGACCCTGTGCCTCATGGGAAGAGTCCAGCCTGAACTGCCAAGCCATGTCTTCCCTGGACCAGAAACAAGCTTCCTAGGACCGGTTTCTGGCATTTCAGTCATCTTCAGCCAGGCTTGCTTGAATCCAGTGGCAAAGTGAGCAAGGGACTCACATCTGAGCATACCCTGCCAACTTATGGTGAACAAAGCGGTACAAAATGGGGTGGTGACGGACGGAGCATCTGAACCAATCAAACACTCACACCCAGTCAAAAGATCAAGCACTATCACATAAATTCAACACATTCAAGATGAATCTATGGTCAGTTATCATGGGGGTCTCAACTGCTCTTAGGAAATGCCACACAATTTCAACAGAACACATAAGACAGAACATGTTTCTCAAACTCAACACAGACAAGATATGTAATTTAGCTGGCCAGGATGTGAGTTACAGTATCACTACTGATTACAAAACACACAGAGTTCCACAACATATTAAATAGAACACCACCCACATATTCAGCATGCCACACACTGCAGGCATGCAGTATGATGGCTATCACAGTAGCTCCTCCAACAGAAAACATTAGCACTTTTAACATACATTGAACACAGATTCAGATACACTATACACCCAAAAGCTCCAACATTACAAACACTACACACACAGCACATACACAGAAGCACATGCACACCTATACTTAGCTATTCGGAGAATGTAGGCGCTGTTGGTGAACACATACAGCCTTAACCCGTAACTATCCAGTTCACCCAAAGTATGACCAGCCCACATTACCAATAACCCATCTTTACTCTTACTCCATAAAGCAGAAACTGGTATGCTTTGTTAGCACTTGCATCACATGGAAAGCCACCAGATTGCGGACAGCACCATAGAACAAAGCCAAAGGCAAAATGTGCACTTTGCAAATGCTTGAAATAAAGTTTAACATGCAGATAAACTAAGCTGTAGCTGATACATTTGAATAAATACAAAATATGAGACAACCTATAGAGCAATGATGCAAAATACCAAACATTTAGCTTTGTATCTCAATTTAGGTTTTGAGTTTAGAAAAGGTTGATATATGAAATGTATGATGGGAAGATTTTAAGTAGATCAATGGAGTGTTCACAAGTTGTTCATCAACATTTATTAGAAGTGAGCAAATAATTCCACCATTATTTTGCTATAATATTTGGTCCCCTTTCCACATATATGTTTTCACCTTTTGGGCCTCACCCCATTTTATTGGTATCAACTGGTTCTGGGTCAGGTTAAGCAGATATATTTTGTCAAGTGACCTGGTGTTCACTTCTTAGACAGGACCTACTGTCCCCCCACCTGACCTAATCGTTGCTTTCTTCTTAATGAAATACTAGTCATTTGTCAACCTGGATATACAGGGCCCTCAGGGAGCCACACCTACCTGCACATTGTCTAATGCTGCTTTATCTTACTGCTCCTGTTTCCAGCATCTGTTACCCCTTACACTGCTTAACTTCTGTTCTGACAATTTTGACTTGACTTTTCTGATCCGAATGAATTATCAGCCCACTTTCATCATGCAACCGCTATCCTCAAATTACCCTTTACACTTCATGGTGACTTGCCAAGGTAAAATGAGCACTGTGCAAAACCTTCCAAACAGATTGAAGAAATGGCTAATTGCTACCCACCACTAAGAGCTCTATGGCATGCTTATGGCATGACTCCATGGCATGCCTATGATAGTATGCCATATGTTAGCCACTTGACTGATGCAGCAGGTAAAAATTTCAATTGGTCGTTCCCCTTGCCTCAGTAACCTTCGGTGCGGTGCTTTTTTTTTTAGGTCTCTTTAGCTGTGTTTTGTTGAAGACATATTGAGCACTACAAAACATAGAGTAGTCTTTGCCTCAGTTCCTTGCTCCTGATTTGTTGTTTTTCTCACTTCTCTAATACTGCTTTGATAGCTTTCCTCGCCATTCTTGTGATTGTCGCTCATCTGATCCTTTTCTTCTCACTCTGTTTTGATTGCAAGACATGACCACTTTCACCACAGGCATCAGATCTTCCATTGCAATGCATATGAAGTACTATTTTCTCTTCTCTATCTCTCTCTGCTGCCACATCTTCGACCACCACACTCTCTTTGCTCAAACTACCCCATCAGCAAGTTCTTGGCTCCACAGAAACCTCGGGCTCTTAGCGCAGCTCACTGTTTTGTTGGCAGGTGGTTATCTTAAAATGTTTCCGAACCATTCAAAGATGGCAGCCGGTGCTTGCATATGCACATGCATGCATGACAGACATGTCCTAATGGATTTTTGATATGCTTTAAGAAAATCCATTTTAAGATGGCTGCCATGGATGTGTGTGCATGTGTCGGGATCATCTTTGAATGGATTTTATTAAAGCCTAAGAAAATCTATTCAAAGCCGACAGAGCTGTGAATTCTGCATCCACAGAATTCATCTAAAAAAGAATTGGCATAACCAATTGGTTCAGGGGTAGGGTTGCCATCTAACTGTTTTTTTACCGCCACCACTGGTATTTTACTGTCTCAGTTGGTACAAAAATATTCAAAATTACCTAATGCCAAGAATACAAAGAGCAAATATAAATAGAAAACACTTTTAAATTTGCTCTAGACATAAGTTATGACATGACAAGTGATTGTAGTAAATAAAGACAGAAGGGTAATTTTACACATGAAGACATACGGGATTGTTTAAAGTCTCATTTCATATCACATCCGGGCCTTTGCATACTCTTAAAACAACTACAAATGTCCGATATTTTTCTCTTGGAAAGGTGACAACCCTATTAAGGGATAGAGATTTATTGAAGTTGCCAGTGCTGGCTTTACCAGTAGTTTTAAGCACATACATCAAGAGCATAACACTTTGTTAAGTTATGTTTTGCTGATTAGTTTATGGGGAATTTCATCCGCTAAATGCACTGTACAGAGTTTAGATGCATATATCTGCTGTTGTTATATTCTGCCTAGTCCTGGAGGTACTGTTGATTTCATGAGTAATTTTCTATTTCACTACAATCTTTGCTAAATACAGGAAATGTTCTACCATATTGTTCTGCTGATTTTCAAGATTGTACAATGCTGGAATTTTGATGTATCTGTATGGATTTTCTGATGCCGGATGGTTTAAACTCTCAATAAATAAAAAGAGAATGAATGAGTGAATTAATTTAAAATGTATTTAGCGCTTGAATGCCGAAGGGCGTCTAGGCACTGCAGCGGAGGAAAATGACGGAGATGAGTAATACATTTAGATTGAGAAAAAACAAGTTTTCAACGCCTTTCTAAAGGAAAGTAATGTTGGGTATTTTTTTATGGGTAACGGAAGTGTGTTCCACAATTTGACGGTGTTGACGAGAAAGCTACTTCCTCCCCAATGCATTCTCCTGAATTCGGGCATCTGAAGGAGTTTGCTCTGAGCTGAGCAAAGTGTTCTGCCTGGAAGATACCATAATAGATGCTGTTTCAGGGTCCTGTCCCCTGAAGAGCCTTGAACACTAAACACAAGGCTATAAATTCAGCTCTCTTTTTCACCGGTAGCCAGTGTAATTGTTTTAGGCCTTGGGACACCGACTGGAACTTAGGAATGTTCAGCAACATCCTGGCGGCGGAGTTTTGAACCTGCTGCAGTTGAAGCAGGTGCTGTTTCTGAAGACCCAGATAAAGGGCGTTTCCATAGTCCAGACTGGCCAATGCCAAAGTTGTTACCAATGTTTTTACTGCAGCTGGGGGAATATAAGGTTTCACATTCTGAATTAGTTTTAGAGTTAAATATACCTGAGAGGCGACCTTGATTTGATGTTGGAAGGTGAGACTGTCATCGAAGATGCCGCCTAGATTTTTAGCTCAATGCACTGGGGTGGGAAGTTTTCTCATAGCTGGGGGCCACCATTTCTGAGACCAAATGGTGGAGTCTGAGCCCAGCAGAAGCACCTCTGTTTTACTTCCATTAAGCTTTAGGCAGTTTGCGCGCATCCAGTAATCCACGCAGGTCATAAACTGATTAAAGCTGGCCGCCGTTTCTTCAAGATTGCCTGGGATGGATATTACAATCTGGGTATCATCGGCGTAGGACACTAGCGAGAAGCCAAAGTGCCAGATGACATCAGTTAGGGGAGTGACATACAGATTGAGCTTAAAGATGAGCCCTGCGGTATCCCACAAAGAAGTGAAAAATTGTTTTGAAAAAGAATCATCAATCTGAACATACTGTCGCCTATTGTTAAGGAAGGATTTGATCAAGCTTAGTGCTAAGCTTGAAACTCCCAACTTCTGAAGCCTTAGAATGAGGACGTCATGGTTCATGGTGTCAAAGGCCGCCGAAAGATCCAAAAGGATCAAGGCGGCCTTTGCACCGGAAATCAGCATAGAGCGAAGCTCCTCCACTGCCATGACCAAGGCCGTCTCCGTACCATGCCCTTGCCGGAAGCCGTATTGTGAAGAGTCCAGCAGATTTTCTGAGGAAACAAAGGCCGTAAGTTGGAGACTTATGATTTTTTCTAAAACCTTAGCTGGGAACGGAATCCTTGCTATGGGTCAATAATTATTGTGATAGCTGGGGTCTAGGCCAGGATTTTTCAGCAGGGGGAAGATGGAGACCTTCCAAGCCTCTGGGAAAATGCCGGACTTAAGGATCTCGTTGAAAAGCAGACAGAGTTTTTCGCTGATCTCATCAGCTGCCTGTTGGAATATTTTAGGGGGGCAGGGGTCAGATGGAGCCCCTGCTTTCACCAATCTGACTATCTGCAAAACCTGTTCTACATTTGGGGCCATGGCCAGGATGTCGCGGAGGTGAAGAGGGTTGATTCACTTGAGGCTCATTACCTTTTCCACTGAAGGAATCGTAGATAGAAAGCACCTTGTTTCTAAAAGAATCTGTGAGTTGGTTGCAGAAAGTAACAAGGCTATTCAGTGCTAGTGGGGTCGGAAGTGTCACTAATTCCTTTAAAGCTGAGAAAAGTAATTTACTTGAGTTGCTCGCCTGCTCAGTTTTTCCAGAGAAATAGCTGATTTTTTTCTCCAGAATCATCTTTTTATATTCGGTCAGTGACTGTGTATAAACCGTTTTTTTGGCTTCCGTATAAGTTTTCAGCTTGTCTGCCTAGTTGTTTCTGGATGTGCAGTGAGTCACAGAACCAAAGTTCTGATTTCTTCGACCGTTTGCTAGAGTATTTACTGCCGTTGCTATTCAATTAGTAAAAATATTGGTGGATGTATTTACTTCGGGCATTAGTGTCGGTTTAGAGGCAGCTAATGTTAATTGCAGCTGCTTTGGGCTGATTTCCTTCCAATTTCTCCCTTTAAAAGTCCTAAGAGCACAATGAGGACGAGTAAGATGATGGGACGAGGTAAGTACCAACCGAATGGCCTTATGATCAGACCATGGAATTGGCAAAATCTTCAGCATTTTCAATTGAGGATTAGATATGAATATTCCATCTAGGTTCTGTCCAGCCTCGTGGGTAGGATGCTTGATCAGTTGTTCCATCAAGACACTGGCCATCAGCTCTAGAAGCGAGATTGTATATTGGTAATTTATATTTTCTAGATGGTAGTTGAAGTCACCTAAGAGAGAAAATTCCTGAAAGTCAAGGCTAGACTCGATGATATGACCTATTGTCTCAACAAACTTGTTCTTAGCCCCTGGTGGTCTATACAGCAGTATGCCGTTAATTATATAGTTTTCACTGATGGTGATTCCAAATGAAAGCAGTTCACATTCATGACCGCTTACTGAAGTGGAGCTATTTATCGACCAGGTGTCCTTGATAATAATCGCTATTTCCCCTCCCGCTCATCCTGTCTGTCATTCCTGATTATTAAGTATCCTTGGGGAATGGCTAATGGTAGCTTCGGATCAGATGTGCCATCTGCCCACGTCTCCCTGACAAATGCCATATCTATATTGTGAGCTTCCAGCAGCTCGGCGAATTCAATGTTGTGTTTAATTAAAGACCGTGTATTCAGGAGTAGGCCCTGGCGGGACTTTTGCAAAACTGTTTGCGGGTAAAGGACCTGATGCAAGTTAAAGCTGCATTTTGTTTTGATGAAGAGGAATTTCATGGCACACAGAGGGCACACCTTAGGCTCTTTCAAAGGATCGAGTTGTGGACAGGAATCCTTAATCTGGGGGTTAAGATTTACAAGAGTATCTCTTGTATACTTTAAGCTGGGTCCCAAGATCAGTAGGGAACGACAGGGGGGTTGGCCCTGAGCCTGATCCAGGCACGGACGGGCACAGACGGGCTTGCCTTTGGTGTGCCAGCGGCGTGCCCGCTGCACGTTCGCTCCAGCATGCTGCTTAAATAGCAGTGAGTCAGGCATCTCGCGCACACATCAGCTGTTCCCAACCCAGAAGTATTAGTCAGGTATGAACAACAGGTACCGTGCACACGTATGGTACAGTCGTATTCTGTGATACAAAATTCAAAAGACAAAGAGGAACTTGAAATTCAATCAATGGTCTGTTGTATTTGTTCAGTGTGGATTCTTTATTTCTTAGTCTTGTTTATATAGCAAACGCCAGCCGACACGTGTTTCGTCATCAGGGTGCAACCTGTGACTCATCAGGGCTGAAAGGCGTATCAAGAATCAGGGATAGTGTTCTTAGCTACTAAGATGAAAGGGTTGACGCCAGCTAGTGTGAAAGCTGCAACGTCGCGACGCCGAGCAGTGGATAATGCTGCTGGTGGACTCTTCGGATAGTGAGGAATGCTCCACACCGGGGTCTACACATTGCCAGACCCCGGCGTCAACCCTTTCATCGGCGTCAACCCTTTCATCTTAGTAGCTAAGAACACTATCCCTGATTCTTGATACGCCTTTCAGCCCTGATGAGTCACAGGTTGCACCCTGATGACGAAACACGTGTCGGCTGGCGTTTGCTATATAAACAAGACTAAGAAATAAAGAATCCACACTGAACAAATACAACTGACCATTGATTGAATTTCAAGTTCCTCTTTGTCTTTTGAATTTTGTATCACAGAATACGACTGTACCATACGTGTGCACGGTACCTGTTGTTCATTGTTTTCGAGTGTTCAGACGCTTTCAGGTCTGCTCACCTTAGAGAGGCTTTTAGGTTTCCCTCTATACTGTATGCACCGTTCCAACCTATTCTAACGCTATTCATCACCATCAATTCTGTCAGCACTGTATGAGCGCCCTACACTGTATGACCGAAACCTATAGCTGAACTTTCATCTCGTATTAGTCAGGTATGTCCGGTCCCTCCACAACAAATGGCACAGGCCACGGCGGAACGGGCAGGGACAGAAAGATCACAAAATCTGTCACCCTGATTAGCAAGCTAAAACGAAGCGCCGGTAAGTTTTGTGGAATGAGGTACAAAAACCAATTACGATCAGGTGGAGTAAAAGTCTAAAATGAAAACAAAGTGTCAATCTCAATGTGGTTTTTAAATATAGCAGCAGGGCAAAATGATAGGTGACAAGACCTACCGCTGGTGTTCTTGCGTCCGCTCCGGTATGCTGCTTAAATAGCAGTGAGTCGGGAGTCTTGTGCACACATCAGCTGTTCCCAACCCACAAGTACTAGTCAGGTATGTCCGGTCCCTTAGCCCTCCGCAACAAACGGCACAAGCCGCGGCGGAACGGGACGGGGACGGAAGATCAGAACAGCTGTCACCCTGATTAGCAATCTAAAATGAAGCGCCGGTATGTGTTGTAGAATGAGGTACAAAAACCAATTACGAGCCTAACAGTTGGAGTAAAAGTCTAAAATGAACACAAAGTGTCAATCTCAATGCGGTTTTTAAAATAGCAGCAGGGCAAAATGATAGGTGGCAAAACCTACCGCTGAATTCCAGATATAATCAATCTGTAAGAAAATAACATGAAACATAATTTGCACAAGTACCAATGCATCTTGGACATGTGTCCTTTCTTTAATATTTCATGCAAATTTTTCTGCAAGTTAAAAATATCTTGTGACACTTTTTTCTAAATTTCTTTAAAATGTCGAGTAACCTCTGTTTGGACATTATTTGTACATGTGTCTGTTTCTCTGGGTTTTCATTACAGTTCGACTGATCGAATCTGTCCGGCGCATGGACATAAACATCCTTATGGCTTTTTTGCATACATCTGCTTCTGCAAATCCAAATGAGACCATTTTGTTATGTTGTAAAATCCTGGAACATCGAGGAAAAAAGGTAACTGTGACTCTCTATTACTTTACCGGGCATTCTAGGGAATAAAAGGCAATGTGCTTTATTTACACATGTGGTTGTCTAATGGTATGATATATTATGTATGTGAGAATTTCAGAGTAGTATATGATATGGCAGTAGAAGCCTTATCATGGAATACAGTCACAAAAACGGTCTTGGGTCCAGTCAAGCTTATTTGTATCACCTTTGTTCAACCATGGGTATCTGGGGCTTCGAGTAGCAAAGCTTGACAAAGGAATCTAGTGTAAATCATTTAACAGTACTAAACAATTGAATAAGAAAGTCACACAAGAGATACAACAATACTTTATGAAAATAGAAAATATTTTTATACATTTTTAGAATCCATGTTCATCAAATTTCACCGGAGGTTCCAGAGATATGTATTTTGAAAACAATAAAAAAAACTTTCAATACCACCACAAAACAGCGCCGGTCAACAAAAGTTTGCAAACTTTTGAAAAGTTTAAAACAGTTAGTTTGTCATCTTCGGCCAGACTTAACATCACTTTGGGCAGTGATATGGCCACCAGACCCTTTTCCAGTTCAGTTCCAGCCTTTAGAAAACAACCACCATAGAGAACAATGAAGTGGTTCTTATGCTAGAGGATGCAGGCAGAAAAGATGCTCAAATATCATCCTGGAGCTGTGCAGTTGACAAGGGTGAGCTGTGGGCGATTCCTTGGTTCATGGTTGAGGTGGGGCAACTTTGGCCACTGCATTTGAGGCCCCATGGCATCCTCTTTGTGACAGTTGAAGGCCAGAAGCGGCTGGGCTACTGATCTCCCGACACAGCAATCACTGCGAATATCCTTGGTAGAGGCTAGTGTCCCTCTAAGGCAAGAAATCCTTTTATAGCAGTCCTGGGTCCAGCAGACTCAAGTGCAACTTTTGGCTACATCGGAGATGTCTCTAGGAGCACCCAACAGCGGTCAGCGGTGATTCCTCTGAAGAGGATACTGCTTTGCCGGTTTCGGCTTTCTCAACTTTGGTATCCATGGTGCTGTTCCAGGGGGCCAACCAACTAACAATACAAGGGGGAGGGACATAGATAGGACAATATTTTACGGGGTCCAGTGTACTCGTCCTATAGACTAGTGACACAAAGGGATGTACAAAAGTTCCCCGGGAAGAGTGACGGAGAGGGGTATGTGTGCTGGTGAGTGGGGGGAATCCCCTAGTTGGAACTAGAACCCTCACACACCCAGCAAGCTAGGTGTCATGCTTCATCATATGGGCTCTGCTCCTCGTCAGACTGGCGCTGCAATGTCTGACGGGCTCCCGAAACCGGGGCTCTTTATCGGAGATCTTTTGTTCCCGCCATATGGTGCGTGCGTGTGAGAGGGCCTGGGGAGTGTGGTCGTGACGTGGGTTTTAAGTTAAAAAAGGTGAGTCAGTCCACATACTGAATTTATTCTCGTAGTAGACTCCCTTGGTTAAAAACAAAGAATGGTGGTGTGGGAGGGGAGAGACAATGACCCTAACACTATTAGGGTGAATTGGACTACTACCCTCAATTATCGGTCGACATGTTTCTTGCCTGATGGCAATTCTTCAGGACCTAAATAGGATCGTACCACACAGTGAAAATACTAGTGACAAATCTATACAAAAGTAAAGGGTCAAAACTTGCAGGTAGGTATACGACCGTTTTTCAGTCAGTAATACCAGGATGCAGGCTAGACAGTCCTGCTGCAGTTTGAATGCCTGTGGAAATGAGATAAGGTTTAAAAAAACATAGTACAGAACAACTGCATTAATGAATTTTACATCCTAAAAGCATAGTGAGCGCACACACACCCACAATTACCGTGTTAGTTAAAAAACCGAGCATAAATGTTGCTAATAGTGGCAAACCATCGATGTGATCAATTAGTACAAGCCATTGCATGCATCGGTCGGAATTGACATGAAGAAACAACATAGTACAGTGCTGTACAATCTGAGGAGTGTAATCTAGGGAACCTTACCCTAAACCGGATCCCTGATGGACCTCTCAGTCTGCTCCCGTGGGACTGGCTGGGGAGGTATACAACCTAGTTTTCGGGAGACAATGGTTTTTTATATAGTGTATAGTCTCCTGGCAATATAGTTTGGGGTGCTGGTAGGTAGGTGTGGTCTTACCATATGGCTAACGAGACGAGGTAAGGTAGAGTACCTCGCTATGTGCCCTGAGCACTAGAATCGTCCGGTGTGTCTCCCACTGCCACAAACGGCCAGGGCTACACCAACCAAAGGGGCGAGAGCGGACAACAAGGCCAGCGCCCGCAGTCCCCACGCTGAGCCCCGAACAATGCGTCAGAGAGCCAACGCGAGCCGGCAAAGCAGCCGGGCAAGGTGGCCGCGCCCGCCCCGCATCCATAGCAAGGCGCGCTGCACCGTAGTGCAGCGGGAGACGGCCACCCAGAGAGTCACATACTCCTGGGATACAGTGGGGGTTGACGGAAGAGCTTACCTGGTCAGTCGTTGATGTACCATGGCGTCTACCTGAGAAAATCTCTCACCTTCGGCGGCAGCAGTCCAAGCGGATTCACCTACCCCACGAGCAGCGTCTAGGTAATGACGCAGAGCAGCTGGTGACGATCTCTCTGCGCGGGCAATATTTAAGCGCCACAGAGGCTGCCTGTTGCAGCGTCGTTCTCCATTAAGGGACCGTCCCCACCCATGACAGCGCATGTGTAGTGTAGAGGGCGACTTGCTAGGAGACGGGCTGTTGGCAATGGCGGCCATCTTAGAGAGGTGAAAAGCTCAAAGGAAAGCAGATGGGGAAATAGGATGATAGCTATACCGTTTAAAGGGTTGGGCAGTGGAGCAATTGACTGCGAGTGTCCAAATAACAAGGTTATCAATTGTCAATTGGTCTCAGCGTAACCAGGAAACAGGGACCACCCCCACCCATGACTGCACATGTGTGTAAAGCGCGACTTGCTAGGAGACGGTCTGTTGGCTATGGCGGCCATCTTAGAGAGGTGAAAATTAAAGGAAAGTAGGTAGGGAAGTAGGATGATAGCTACTCCATTTGAAAGGCTGGGCAGTAGAGCAAATGACTGCGAGTGTCCAAATAACCAGGTGATAAATTGTCAATTGGTCTCGACAGAGCAAAGAAACAGTTTTAAACACACCATAACTCGTAATGGACATTGCATAAGGTTGGATCACAGGGTCATGTTCCTAGAGACACTCAAGGGACAGAGTCATTTAATCCAACCAGGTCCAATCGAAGACGATGGACCCATCTTTGTTCAATCCTGAACAAGGCTTTTTTGGAAGTGGCTGGGTGGGCTTCTAACACCAACCAAGTGAGACTGTCTGCCGTGTGGTTGTTTTGGGAAAAATGTTCGTATAGTCTGGTATGTGTTTTGTGGCACCTGATGTTGCTCTTGTGCTCTAAAATCCTTACTTTTACGTGCCTCATGGTCATTCCTATGTAATTTTTGCCACAAGGGCAAGTGATCATATAGACACATTTGGTGCTGTTACAATTGGTGTGCTTACGTAGTTGCCACCGAAATGTGTCAGACAATCTTACTTCTTTACATTGGGATGTCTGAGGGCATGCCGCACATCCTCCACAGGGGAAATGACCTACCACTGGGGGAAGGTCCCACAATCTCCTCTGGTTATCACTGTTGTTATGTCTCGGGCGGGTGTGTATTAAGGCATCCTTCAGATTAGCAGTTCTCTTAAATGCGAATCTGGGTTTGGGAATTTCTAGCCCTCCCGAGTTGATTATTGACCAATGTTTATTTATAGTTTTTTTGAGGAATGTGGAGTTGGGAGTAAAAGAGGTCACACACGTTATCAACTCGTCTTGGACTTTAGGATGTTCTTTCAAAAGGTTTGACCTAGGGTTATTCAAGGCTCTTTTCCGTGACTGTTTTACTAGTCTGGTGGGATACCCTCTGTCTTGTAGTTTGTGTTGCAGCAGAGTGGCCTCCCTTTGGAAATCTACAGTGTCCGAGCAGTTCCTTCTAATACGGAGGAATTGGCCAAAGGGCAGGTTATCCCTCAGGGCCCGTGGGTGATGGCTCTGGAATAGTAGAAGGCTGTTTCTGTCAGTGCTTTTACGAAAAAGAGTCGTGCTCAAGCTGGTAGGGTTGAGGTTAATGCATAAGTCCAGGAAGGGGATGGTGGTGGTTGATATTGTTTCCGTGAACTTAAGGTATTGATTTTGGTGGTTGATCCAGCTGCAAAATGCCTCACAGGTCCTGCGATCACCCTTCCAAAAGACCAGGATGTCGTCAATATACCTGCGCCACAAGGTGATGTTATCACGATAAGGATTGTGTGCAGACTGGATAACTCTTTCCTCAAAGGTTGCAAACGACTCATGACCACTATTACAAGCCTTGTACTTGAGGGCGAGACAAATGAGTGGATCTCCAAAAATGAAGCAGCATTCCTAGTCACCACGGACCCGGTCATCCCTTACTTTTACACCCTCCCCAAAATTCATAAGGGTGTCACTCCGGTACCAGGGAGACCCATTGTCTCTGGCATAGGCTCCCTACTCGAGCCCCTGTCGAAATTCTGCGACGTCTCTCTGCAACCAGTGGTGAAGAAAATCCCATCTTTCTTACAAGATACTCGGGATGTCCTCCGACTCATTGAATCCCTGGAGGGGAGGGAAGGTGTGGACCTCCTCCTCACGATGGATGTTGAGGCGCTCTACACCAATATCCCTCAACAGGCCACTCTGGAGGCAGTGGAGTCCACTCTACTGTTGGAAGACCGGTCCTCTCCAACTCCGGTTTCATTTATCATGGCTTGTGCATCCTTAGCTTTGACTGAAAACTTCTTCCAATATGGTTCTCAACTCTACCACCAAATCCAGGGGACCTCTATGGGTTCTACATTTGCTCCAAGCCTGGCATGTATTTACATGGCAACCTTTGAGGAAAGAGTTATCCAGTCTGCACACAATCCTTATCGTGATAACATCACCTTGTGGCGCAGGTATATTGACGACATCCTGGTCTTTTGGAAGGGTGATCGCAGGACCTGTGAGGCATTTTGCAGCTGGATCAACCACCAAAATCAATACCTTAAGTTCACGGAAACAATATCAACCACCACCATCCCCTTCCTGGACTTATGCATTAACCTCAACCCTACCAGCTTGAGCACAACTCTTTTTCGTAAAAGCACTGACAGAAACAGCCTTCTACTATTCCAGAGCCATCACCCACGGGCCCTGAGGGATAACCTGCCCTTTGGCCAATTCCTCCGTATTAGAAGGAACTGCTCGGACACTGTAGATTTCCAAAGGGAGGCCACTCTGCTGCAACACAAACTACAAGACAGAGGGTATCCCACCAGACTAGTAAAACAGTCACGGAAAAGAGCCTTGAATAACCCTAGGTCAAACCTTTTGAAAGAACATCCTAAAGTCCAAGACGAGTTGATAACGTGTGTGACCTCTTTTACTCCCAACTCCACATTCCTCAAAAAAACTATAAATAAACATTGGTCAATAATCAACTCGGGAGGGCTAGAAATTCCCAAACCCAGATTCGCATTTAAGAGAACTGCTAATCTGAAGGATGCCTTAATACACACCCGCCCGAGACATAACAACAGTGATAACCAGAGGAGATTGTGGGACCTTCCCCCAGTGGTAGGTCATTTCCCCTGTGGAGGATGTGCGGCATGCCCTCAGACATCCCAATGTAAAGAAGTAAGATTGTCTGACACATTTCGGTGGCAACTACGTAAGCACACCAATTGTAACAGCACCAAATGTGTCTATATGATCACTTGCCCTTGTGGCAAAAATTACATAGGAATGACCATGAGGCACGTAAAAGTAAGGATTTTAGAGCACAAGAGCAACATCAGGTGCCACAAAACACATACCAGACTATACGAACATTTTTCCCAAAACAACCACACGGCAGACAGTCTCACTTGGTTGGTGTTAGAAGCCCACCCAGCCACTTCCAAAAAAGCCTTGTTCAGGATTGAACAAAGATGGGTCCATCGTCTTCGATTGGACCTGGTTGGATTAAATGACTCTGTCCCTTGGGTGTCTCTAGGAACATGACCCTGTGATCCAACCTTATGCAATGTCCATTACGAGTTATGGTGTGTTTAAAACTGTTTCTTTGCTCTGTCGAGACCAATTGACAATTTATCACCTGGTTATTTGGACACTCGCAGTCATTTGCTCTACTGCCCAGCCTTTCAAATGGAGTAGCTATCATCCTACTTCCCTACCTACTTTCCTTTAATTGTCACCTCTCTAGGATGGCCGCCATAGCCAACAGACCGTCTCCTAGCAAGTCGCGCTTTACACACATGCGCAGTCATGGGTGGGGGTGGTCCCTGTTTCCTGGTTACGCTGAGACCAATTGACAATTGATAACCTTGTTATTTGGACACTCGCAGTCAATTGCTCCACTGCCCAACCCTTTAAACGGTATAGCTATCATCCTATTTCCCCATCTGCTTTCCTTTGAACTTTTCACCTCTCTAAGATGGCCGCCATTGCCAACAGCCCGTCTCCTAGCAAGTCGCCCTCTACACTACACATGCGCTGTCATGGGTGGGGGCGGTCCCTTAATGGAGAACGACGCTGCAACAGGCAGCCTCTGTGGCGCTTAAATATTGCCCGCGCAGAGAGATCGTCACCAGCTGCTCTGCGTCATTACCTAGACGCTGCTCGTGGGGTAGGTGAATCCGCTTGGACTGCTGCCGCCGAAGGTGAGAGATTTTCTCAGGTAGACGCCATGGTACATCAACGACTGACCAGGTAAGCTCTTCCGTCAACCCCCACTGTATCCCAGGAGTATGTGACTCTCTGGGTGGCCGTCTCCCGCTGCACTACGGTGCAGCGTGCCTTGCTATGGATGCGGGGCAGGCGCGGCCACCTTGCCCGGCTGCTTTGCCGGCTCGCGTTGGCTCTCTGACGCATTGTTCGGGGCTCAGCTCGGGGACTGCGGGCGCTGGCCTTGTTGTCCGCTCTCGCCCCTTTGGTCGGTGTAGCCCTGGCCGTTTGTGGCAGTGGGAGACACACCGGACGATTCTAGTGCTCAGGGCACATAGGGAGGTACTCTACCTTACCTTGTCTCGTTAGCCATATGGTAAGACCACACCTACCTACCAGCACCCCAAACTATATTGCCAGGAGACTATACACTATATAAAAAACCATTGTCTCCCGAAAACTAGGTTGTATACCTCCCCAGCCAGTCCCACGGGAGCAGACTGAGAGGTCCATCAGGGATCCGGTTTAGGGTAAGGTTCCCTAGATTACACTCCTCAGATTGTACAGCACTGTACTATGTTGTTTCTTCATGTCAATTCCGACCGATGCATGCAATGGCTTGTACTAATTGATCACATCGATGGTTTGCCACTATTAGCAACATTTATGCTCGGTTTTTTAACTAACACGGTAATTGTGGGTGTGTGTGCGCTCACTATGCGTTTAGGATGTAAAATTCATTAATGCAGTTGTTCTGTACTATGTTTTTTTAAACCTTATCTCATTTCCACAGGCATTCAAACTGCAGCAGGACTGACTAGCCTGCATCCTGGTATTACTGACTGAAAAACGGTCGTATACCTACCTGCAAGTTTTGACCCTTTACTTTTGTATAGATTTGTCACTAGTATTTTCACTGTGTGGTACGATCCTATTTAGGTCCTGAAGAATTGCCATCAGGCAAGAAACATGTCGACCGATAATTGAGGGTAGTAGTCCAATTCACCCTAATAGTGTTAGGGTCATTGTCTCTCCCCTCCCACACCACCATTCTTTGTTTTTAACCAAGGGAGTCTACTACGAGAATAAATTCAGTATGTGGACTGACTCACCTTTTTTAACTTAAAACCCACGTCACGACCACACTCCCCAGGCCCTCTCACACGCACGCACCATATGGCGGGAACAAAAGATCTCCGATAAAGAGCCCCGGTTTCGGGAGCCCGTCAGACATTGCAGCGCCAGTCTGACGAGGAGCAGAGCCCATATGATGAAGCATGACACCTAGCTTGCTGGGTGTGTGAGGGTTCTAGTTCCAACTAGGGGATTCCCCCCACTCACCAGCACACATACCCCTCTCCGTCACTCTTCCCGGGGAACTTTTGTACATCCCTTTGTGTCACTAGTCTATAGGACGAGTACACTGGACCCCGTAAAATATTGTCCTATCTATGTCCCTCCCCCTTGTATTGATAGTTTAGCGCGAGAGCTTTCTCGTGGGACTTCGAGGCTACCTACAGTAACCAAACCTTTACTGAGAGGACCATCTTTTGCCCACTGATACACACTACGTACAGTTGGCTCTCTTTATCACCTTTTCACTACCATTTTTACCAAGACCAGGACCGATAGCACCTCACGATGGAGGATGTACCAGGTCTTAGTTTCGATGAAGAAACAATCGAAGAGGCATTGAGATCAGCTCCCTCACTCTTTGGAATGGGTGGAGCATCTGCCTCCAGTGCTACCACTGAGGATTGGGTGACTTTAACTACCCTGAAAAAAGAATGGCTCAGGATAACTATACATGGGGAAATGATGATGGAATATCTAAGAGCTAAGATAGCTCCACAGGGTCTCATCGTGAACATCATGCCGAGACTATTCCTAGAAGACGGTCAATTTAAGGTGGACTGGTGTCACGTTTCTTGGAAATGTACCAAAGACCTCTTATTTCTGATCGTCAAAACGGCTAAAAGATTGGCTGATGCCCTCCTAGTGAAGATCACAGCCATCGAAGCCACACTTCTAAGCACTATGAAAAAGACTCCTTTCACCACAAAGTTGGCGGAGATTAACCAGGAGATTACTGACAACCGAGAGTATCTCATACAACAAAAAATGACCAAACTTAAGAAGGACATAGCCAAATTTGACAAGGAAAAGGTATACCCCTATCTTAAAGAGGGGTACAGTAATAACAAAAACGGGTACTCCACTGATGGGAGTTCGGATAATGATAGCCGGAGGGGCTCCTCTGGCAGTGACTCCAGTGATAACAACAGACCCAACAACCGTGGTAACCAACCTCACCCAGGCTGGAACCAAATGCCGAACAATGGCCAAATGTTCCAGGGACCCCCACAGATGCCACCTCCCTGGCAGTACCCCTTTTATCCTCAAGGACCTCCTCAATTCTACCCAATCAACCCACCTTTTTTAGGCAGAGGCTGGGGCAGAGGAAGAGGGCGCAAGCGAGGAGGGTGAAAAACTGTCCAGTGGCAAGACCAATCAGCTGCACAGACAGCGGTAGAGACCAGGAGCACGACCAGGGGCAGGAGAGTCTGATTGTGAATTTGTCTAATAGAACTTTAAGCAGTCAGGAAACTAAAATCCTTGAGAAAGGATTAGGCTTTGTGCCCACTCCAACTCCTGACAACTTCACCGAAACTTGTGAAGTAAAGCAACTCTTTAGAAAGGTACGCCTCCGTTCCTTTTTTGCAGACAAACCAGAACAGGACAAACCAGACACTGGTCTACGCAAGCCATCAACTTTCACACCGTCAGACTCGATGGTTCCCCCAGAAATCCTTGCTTTTGAAAAAGCAGTATTGAGGAGTTTAGATAACAGACCTAACAATTCCTCTTACACGAATTTGTCCAAAGCTGAGAAACAGGCTGTGGTTGAACTTGGAAATGACACCAGCATAGTGATCAAACAAGCAGATAAAGGTGGGGCTACTGTGATCCAGAATCATGTTGATTACGACACGGAATGCAGACGTCAACTTGCTAACATCTCCCACTATAGACCACTCAATACTGACCCCACCAAACGACTCATGACCACTATTACAAGCCTTGTACTTGAGGGCGAGACAAATGAGTGGATCTCCAAAAATGAAGCAGCATTCCTAGTCACCACGGACCCGGTCATCCCTTACTTTTACACCCTCCCCAAAATTCATAAGGGTGTCACTCCGGTACCAGGGAGACCCAATGTCTCTGGCATGGGCTCCCTACTCGAGCCCCTGTCGAAATTCTGCGACGTCTTTCTGCAACCAGTGGTGAAGAAAATCCCATCTTTCTTACAAGATACTCGGGATGTCCTCCGACTCATTGAATCCCTGGAGGGGAGGGAAGGTGTGGACCTCCTCCTCACGATGGATGTTGAGGCGCTCTACACCAATATCCCTCAACAGGCCACTCTGGAGGCAGTGGAGTCCACTCTACTGTTGGAAGACCGGTCCTCTCCAACTCCGGTTTCATTTATCAAGGCTTGTGCATCCTTAGCTTTGACTGAAAACTTCTTCCAATATGGTTCTCAACTCTACCACCAAATCCAGGGGACCTCTATGGGTTCTACATTTGCTCCAAGCCTGGCATGTATTTACATGGCAACCTTTGAGGAAAGAGTTATCCAGTCTGCACACAATCCTTATCGTGATAACATCACCTTGTGGCGCAGGTATATTGACGACATCCTGGTCTTTTGGAAGGGTGATCGCAGGACCTGTGAGGCATTTTG
This sequence comes from Lissotriton helveticus, assembly GCF_964261635.1. Lineage (NCBI taxonomy): Eukaryota > Metazoa > Chordata > Amphibia > Caudata > Salamandridae > Lissotriton > Lissotriton helveticus. The sequence continues at coordinate 999,445,089 of NC_136067.1, forward strand.
CAGCTGGATCAACCACCAAAATCAATACCTTAAGTTCACGGAAACAATATCAACCACCACCATCCCCTTCCTGGACTTATGCATTAACCTCAACCCTACCAGCTTGAGCACGACTCTTTTTCGTAAAAGCACTGACAGAAACAGCCTTCTACTATTCCAGAGCCATCACCCACGGGCCCTGAGGGATAACCTGCCCTTTGGCCAATTCCTCCGTATTAGAAGGAACTGCTCGGACACTGTAGATTTCCAAAGGGAGGCCACTCTGCTGCAACACAAACTACAAGACAGAGGGTATCCCACCAGACTAGTAAAACAGTCACGGAAAAGAGCCTTGAATAACCCTAGGTCAAACCTTTTGAAAGAACATCCTAAAGTCCAAGACGAGTTGATAACGTGTGTGACCTCTTTTACTCCCAACTCCACATTCCTCAAAAAAACTATAAATAAACATTGGTCAATAATCAACTCGGGAGGGCTAGAAATTCCCAAACCCAGATTCGCATTTAAGAGAACTGCTAATCTGAAGGATGCCTTAATACACACCCGCCCGAGACATAACAACAGTGATAACCAGAGGAGATTGTGGGACCTTCCCCCAGTGGTAGGTCATTTCCCCTGTGGAGGATGTGTGGCATGCCCTCAGACATCCCAATGTAAAGAAGTAAGATTGTCTGACACATGTCGGTGGCAACTACGTAAGCACACCAATTGTAACAGCACCAAATGTGTCTATATGATCACTTGCCCTTGTGGCAAAAATTACATAGGAATGACCATGAGGCACGTAAAAGTAAGGATTTTAGAGCACAAGAGCAACATCAGGTGCCACAAAACACATACCAGACTATACGAAAATTTTTCCCAAAACAACCACACGGCAGACAGTCTCACTTGGTTGGTGTTAGAAGCCCACCCAGCCACTTCCAAAAAAGCCTTGTTCAGGATTGAACAAAGATGGGTCCATCGTCTTCGATTGGACCTGGTTGGATTAAATGACTCTGTCCCTTGGGTGTCTCTAGGAACATGACCCTGTGATCCAACCTTATGCAATGTCCATTACGAGTTATGGTGTGTTTAAAACTGTTTCTTTGCTCTGTCGAGACCAATTGACAATTTATCACCTGGTTATTTGGACACTCGCAGTCATTTGCTCTACTGCCCAGCCTTTCAAATGGAGTAGCTATCATCCTACTTCCCTACCTACTTTCCTTTAATTGTCACCTCTCTAAGATGGCCGCCATAGCCAACAGACCGTCTCCTAGCAAGTCGCGCTTTACACACATGCGCAGTCATGGGTGGGGGTGGTCCCTGTTTCCTGGTTACGCTGAGACCAATTGACAATTGATAACCTTGTTATTTGGACACTCGCAGTCAATTGCTCCACTGCCCAACCCTTTAAACGGTATAGCTATCATCCTATTTCCCCATCTGCTTTCCTTTGAACTTTTCACCTCTCTAAGATGGCCGCCATTGCCAACAGCCCGTCTCCTAGCAAGTCGCCCTCTACACTACACATGCGCTGTCATGGGTGGGGGCGGTCCCTTAATGGAGAACGACGCTGCAACAGGCAGCCTCTGTGGCGCTTAAATATTGCCCGCGCAGAGAGATCGTCACCAGCTGCTCTGCGTCATTACCTAGACGCTGCTCGTGGGGTAGGTGAATCCGCTTGGACTGCTGCCGCCGAAGGTGAGAGATTTTCTCAGGTAGACGTCATGGTACATCAACGACTGACCAGGTAAGCTCTTCCGTCAACCCCCACTGTATCCCAGGAGTATGTGACTCTCTGGGTGGCCGTCTCCCGCTGCACTACGGTGCAGCGCGCCTTGCTATGGATGCGGTGCGGGCGCGGCCACCTTGCCCGGCTGCTTTGCCGGCTCGCGTTGGCTCTCTGACGCATTGTTCGGGGCTCAGCGCGGGGACTGCGGGCGCTGGCCTTGTTGTCCGCTCTCGCCCCTTTGGTCGGTGTAGCCCTGGCCGTTTGTGGCAGTGGGAGACACACCGGACAATTCTAGTGCTCAGGGCACATAGGGAGGTACTCTACCTTACCTCGCCTCGTTAGCCATATGGTAAGACCACACCTACCTACCAGCACCCCAAACTATATTGCCAGGAGACTATACACTATATAAAAAACCATTGTCTCCTGAAAACTAGGTTGTATACCTCCCCAGCCAGTCCCACGGGAGCAGACTGAGAGGTCCATCAGGGATCCGGTTTAGGGTAAGGTTCCCTAGATTACACTCCTCAGATTGTACAGCACTGTACTATGTTGTTTCTTCATGTCAATTCCGACCGATGCATGCAATGGCTTGTACTAATTGATCACATCGATGGTTTGCCACTATTAGCAACATTTATGCTCGGTTTTTTAACTAACACGGTAATTGTGGGTGTGTGTGCGCTCACTATGCTTTTAGGATGTAAAATTCATTAATGCAGTTGTTCTGTACTATGTTTTTTTAAACCTTATCTCATTTCCACAGGCATTCAAACTGCAGCAGGACTGACTAGCCTGCATCCTGGTATTACTGACTGAAAAACGGTTGTATACCTACCTGCAAGTTTTGACCCTTTACTTTTGTATAGATTTGTCACTAGTATTTTCACTGTGTGGTACGATCCTATTTAGGTCCTGAAGAATTGCCATCAGGCAAGAAACATGTCGACCGATAATTGAGGGTAGTAGTCCAATTCACCCTAATAGTGTTAGGGTCATTGTCTCTCCCCTCCCACACCACCATTCTTTGTTTTTAACCAAGGGAGTCTACTACGAGAATAAATTCAGTATGTGGACTGACTCACCTTTTTTAACTTAAAACCCACGTCACGACCACACTCCCCAGGCCCTCTCACACGCACGCACCATATGGCGGGAACAAAAGATCTCCGATAAAGAGCCCCGGTTTCGGGAGCCCGTCAGACATTGCAGCGCCAGTCTGACGAGGAGCAGAGCCCATATGATGAAGCATGACACCTAGCTTGCTGGGTGTGTGAGGGTTCTAGTTCCAACTAGGGGATTCCCCCCACTCACCAGCACACATACCCCTCTCCGTCGCTCTTCCTGGCCAACCAACTAACCCTTGGAGTCACTGCTTCAATCTGGGGCTGGGATCAATGTTTTCCCAAGCCGGGAGCCGGTGGCACAGTCCACATTTTACTAGTCCAAAGGGCAGCACAGTCCTTGTTGGGTTCTTTTTCCAAATCCAATGTGTACTGAGGTTTAGCATGCTAGGGGTGCCTATTGTATCCTGTGAAAGTGTCTGGGGGGACAACGTGGTCACTATCCAGTGGGCTAGTAGGCCCATTCCTCTTTTGCGACAAAGTTCAAGTTATGTGTGGCATTTCGCAATACCAGAGTGTAATATTCTTGCTACTGTCAAGATGTCTGAACCTTTCCTCGATTGTGAGGAGCTTGTTAGTGCACACCAGAGGTGTGGCTTCCCAATGGCTGCATGCCTACAGGAAAACAGGTTTGAGGACAAGGTTTCCCTCTCCGTCCCTGCCTCCAACTTGTCTGCAGGAACAAAAGTCATCCTGCTCGAGTGTGTTGTCACCCTTTAAAGGCGGCATTTCCTTTGAGCCTGCCTTTTGGACTAACACCTCAGTTGGCCTTTCCCCGGAGAGGAGGTGACACCTCACTCTGCGGCAACAGCCTTTGTTCTTAAGCCTTGAAGTTGTTCACATGTCTCCCCAGGTGGGCAGAAAGCTGTCTGTTGGCCCGGGCCTGCACAAAGCCACTGGACTAGCTAGGGCACAGAGTGCCAACTTTCTAAAAGCTGCTTAACTTTAACAGTGACATTAATTTCGATTTGGGCATCAAGTTGAATTTGATGTACCTAGTAAGGTAGTCCCATTCAGAAGTTAGCCGGACTAACTTTCCTCAGCAAAACAACAACTTTAAGGGTTTTGCTGCTAAGGCTATGTAAACCTATATGTCTTGCTTAGCAATATACAGCTCCCTGCCATTGGGGTCTATATGGCTTCCTTAGGGGTGAATTACATATATCATTAAGGGAACGGGTGGCTTTGCCATTAATGGCAATGGCATAGTCAAACAAGCATTGTGAACACTACCCTTCTAGTCTGCAGTGCGAGGCTGGTAGCCTTTTTGTCTTTTGACACACTCAGCGCCATAAACTAGGGACTCACAAGTAAGTTAGTGCTTGCAAATTGGGGTCATCAAATTCAACAAATCTTTTATAATGGGTCAGTACACTGGCACTGGGGTCAGGTTAACAGGCCTCAGTGCACTCTCAGAGTTGAAAAAACAGCAACTAGTACTCAAATGGGGGCAAGAACTGGGGCGGGAACATGCAAAAAGCCTGTTTACTGACAGTGTAGGGTTGTAGTGTGATGTTTTTGGGCCCAGCGGTACTGCAAAGGACTGTGTGGTGTGAAGTAGAGTTGTATAAGGTTAGGTTGTCTTGGCTTGTAGAGCAATGCTTTGCTGTAGTGTACAGAATAAGTAAGTTACAGTGTGGTGTTGCAGTGTTATATCATATTTTTGTGGAGTGTACTATCGTCTTGTGTAGTTTGTGAGTGTCATGCTGTGCTGTAGTGCAGCTATGTGTGTTTTGTGGTGTTATGTTGTAGTATGATGCAGAGATGTATTGTAATGCATTACATCGCTGTGTTGTGATGCAAGTGCCTGGAATGACACATTTTCATCTAAAGCATCCATTAAGTATACATATTGATATCATACTTCATGGATGAGTCATTGGAGAAAACAGTATTGTAACCTTTGTTTGAACATTTCAACTCTGTTCGGTCAGAGACTGTGGGAGAAAATGGCAGACACGAACCTCTCACCGAAACATTTCATGGCAAATTCTTTCTTGGAGTGAAGAAAGAACAGTTACACTGTTAGTTTGCTGTAAAAATATTTCAGATCTTGGGGTCTACAACCTAGAACCAGAAAGACTGGATCATGCCAGGTATTCAAGATATCTCTGTAAAACAAATGTACATAACCTCATCGAAATGAAGATCATTTACCCACTCTGTGGTTAATCCAGAAATGTAACCAGAATCTTGCTTTGAGGGACTTATTGTGAAATACCCTGATCCTGATTACAGCAGATCTGTGAATGGAAAGCTCTCATGTTCAGCTACTTTTGTCCTTACAATGTGATGTTGAGTGTCATCTAAAGGAGTCATTTGTGAGACGTCAGAATGCATGGCTAATTTCTACTCTGGATAGGGATAATTGCAAAAAATGTTGAACAAGGAAAAGGTCAATAATTACAGGTCTAAAAAGACTATCAGCCCTATTCACAAAAGTAGAAATACCTGCAAACGTGCACATTTACTCTTAGACTTTGTAGTAACTTTACTGCTTTTGGCTATTCACCGTTTCCACATGTAAAGTTACAACACAGTGGAACTGTGCATATCCTCGATCCCTGAAACTAGAGGGTGGAGGCAAATTTATAAGTGACTAGTTGCCACTGATAACGTTTCACACTTATTTCACCAGGGCAGAGTTCTCCCTATGGTATAGTATTGGGGATTTTTAATCTTTAAAATAAGTTAATGAAAATATTTTAATGTATTTTATATGTTTTTTAAACCTAAAAGAAATTAAAAATAAATTCTACAGCAATACTATCTTGAAAGTATGTTAAAATATTTCCTGTAAATATAATAAGCTAATACAAAATATTTATTTAAAAAATCAACCAGACATTAAAATGTATATTTTTATTTAATCTAAATTAAAAAGTACTAATTGTTTGTTGTTAAATGTATTTAAATTATAATACCAACGGCGGGCCCAGACGGGATAGCGAGTCCCTGACAAATCCAGCGCTTCGCCTCTGCAGGTTAAATAAAGGACTGTCCGGGCCACCAAGTTCAAGAAAGAGTGAATTTATTATTTGCTTCACTCGACACGTTTCGAAGGGCAAGCCTTCTTTATCACGAGTGCGAGTGTAATGTTAAAGTTTGTTTAAATACAAGTCACATGGTATTTGACGTCATACACATACACATGAAAAACAGACTCGCTGAAGTTTTAGATTACGGAGCTACAAGCTGAGTGCTCGGCAGTATAATGAGAAAAACAATTCATTGGTAATGAGTAATGCACGCATTTGAATTAAAAGTGAACTTAATGCGCAAAAATTACTGGCGACATGGAAAATTCACATGCATGCTATAACATTGTCTGCCATGTCATTCAATAAAGCATGGGAAATTCAAAGGAACAGATGACAATGTTAAATAGTCATGTTCCTTGCATTCACACGATGCCATCGTGGGCAGGTGCAAAATCAAATTGAATTAAGCATAGGAGACGGGGCCTTCCCCTTCCAGGGCCACCTTTGCATCTTTCGTGCTCCAAGGGTTGACGCCCTCAAATAGGAGCGTCAATGAATGCTTTATAGGTGCAAATCAAAGTAAACATAATAATTAATATTAATAGAGTGTCGCATTTGCATTCAGCCCAAGTGGGCAAAGAAACACCGTTTGTTCAGTCTAGCCCAAGTGGGCACTAAGGTAAATAATCAGACAATTATGTTTTGATATCCGGTGTTGGATTAAATCAAAGTCATTTCAACTGTCATACGTGCTTCAAGTGTACTGCTGCCGGAACCGTGTGCATGAACTCTCCTATTGAGACTTCCCAGAGATCTGTAAAAGTGAAAAAATATAATATGTGACTCAGTGATTGTCAATTAAAATCCAAAATAACAAAACATCTCACATACAACATTAAAATCATGGAAGAAGCGGCAGTGGTAACTATATAATCATGAATTGAGAGTATCCTTAGCCAAGGTGTACAGCCAATTCTTCATCAAGATTATGGCCCTCAGGTTGCATGGTATGGTACGGTACTTAATAATGAGTTTCGATTCTAACCTCCTAAGTTCCTGAATTCTGTCTCCACCTCTCTCTCTACTGGGGACAGTTTCAAGGACATAAAATGACAATAAGGAGGTGTTACTTTTGTGGTGCGTTGCAAAGTGTCTCGCTATAGGGTATTGCTTGTCACCCTTGGTGATGGCTCGCATGTGCTCTAACACTCTCTTTTTAGCTGGGTGTATGGTACTGTCTATGTAATACAACTTGCATGGGCATTTTAAAGCATACACTGCGTAGTCAGTTTGACATGTGACATGTTTTAAGATTTTAAATGTTTCACAATTTGCAGAGAGCTTGACTTCTCTTAGATTAGTGCTGTATCAGCAAGCTTTGCACTTCCCACACACATAAAAACCTCTGGCTGGATTTTTCGGACAGGGGGGTTGGCCCTGGGCCTGATCCAGGCACGGACTGGCACAGACGGGCTTGCCTTTGGTGTGCCAGCGGCGTGCCCGCTGCACGTTCGCTCCAGCATGCTGCTTAAATAGCAGTGAGTCAGGCATCTCGCGCACACATCAGCTGTCCCCAACCCAGAAGTACTAGTCAGGTATGTACGGTCCCTCCACAACAAATGGCACAGGCCACGGCGGAACGGGCAGGGACAGAAAGATCACAAAAGCTGTCACCCTGATTAGCAAACCAATTACGATCAGGTGGAGTAAAAGTCTAAAATGAAAACAAAGTGTCAATCTCAATGTGGTTTTTAAAAATAGCAGCAGGGCAAAATGATAGGTGACAAGACCTACCGCTGGTGTTCTTGCGTCCGCTCCGGTATGCTGCTTAAATAGCAGTGAGTCGGGAGTCTTGTGCACACATCAGCTGTTCCCAACCCACAAGTACTAGTCAGGTATGTCCGGTCCCTTAGCCCTCCGCAACAAACGGCACGAGCCGCGGCGGAACGGGACGGGGACGGAAGATCAGAACAGCTGTCACCCTGATTAGCAATCTAAAATGAAGCGCCGGTATGTGTTGTAGAATGAGGTACAAAAACCAATTACGAGCCTAACAGTTGGAGTAAAAGTCTAAAATGAACACAAAGTGTCAATCTCAATGCGGTTTTTAAAATAGCAGCACGGCAAAATGATAGGTGGCAAGACCTACCGCTGAATTCCAGATATAATCAATCTGTAAGAAAATAACATGAAACATAATTTGCACAAGCACCAATGCATCTTGGACATGTGTCCTTTCTTTAATATTTCATGCAAATTTTTCTGCAAGTTAAAAATATCTTGTGACACTTTTTTCTAAATTTCTTTAAAATGTCGAGTAACCTCTGTTTGGACATTATTTGTACATGTGTCTGTTTCTCTGGGTTTTCATTACAGTTCGACTGATCGAATCTGTCCGGCGCATGGACATAAACATCCTTATGGCTTTTTTGCATACATCTGCTTCTGCAAATCCAAATGAGACCATTTTGTTATGTTGTAAAATCCTGGAACATCGAGGAAAAAAGGTAACTGTGACTCTCTATTACTTTACCGGGCATTCTAGGGAATAAAAGGCAATGTGCTTTATTTACACATGTGGTTGTCTAATGGTATGATATATTATGTATGTGAGAATTTCAGAGTAGTATATGATATGGCAGTAGAAGCCTTATCATGGAATACAGTCACAAAAACGGTCTTGGGTCCAGTCAAGCTTGTTTGTATCACCTTTGTTCAACCCTGGGTATCTGGGGCTTCGAGTAGCAAAGCTTGACAAAGGAATCTAGTGTAAATCATTTAACAGTTCTAAACAATTGAATAAGAAAGTCACACAAGAGATACAACAATACTTTATGAAAATAGAAAATATTTTTATACATTTTTAGAATCCATGTTCATCAAATTTCACTGGAGGTTCCAGAGGTATGTATTTTGAAAACAATAAAAAAACTTTCAATACCACCACAAAACAGCGCTGGTCAACAAAAGTTTGCAAACTTTTGAAAAGTTTAAAACAGTTAGTTTGTCATCTTTGGCCAGACTTAACGTCACTTTTGGCAGTGATATGGCCACCAGACCCTTTTCCAGTTCAGTTCCAGCCTTTAGAAAACAACCACCATAGAGAACAATGAAGTGGTTCTTATGCTAGGGGATGCAGGCAGAAAAGATGCTCAAATATCATCCTGGAGCTGTGCAGTTGACAAGGGTGAGCTGTGGGCGATTCCTTGGTTCATGGTTGAGGTGGGGCAACTTTGGCCACTGCATTTGAGGCCCATGGCATCCTCTTTGTGACAGTTGAAGGCCAGAAGCGGCTGGGCTACTGATCTCCCGACACAGCAATCACTGCGAATATCCTTGGTAGAGGCTAGTGTCCCTCTAAGGCAAGAAATCCTTTTATAGCAGTCCTGGGTCCAGCAGACTCAAGTGCAACTTTTGGCTACATCGGAGATGTCTCTAGGAGCACCCAACAGCGGTCAGCGGTGATTCCTCTGAAGAGGATACTGCTTTGCCGGTTTCGGCTTTCTCAACTTTGGTATCCATGGTGCTGTTCCAGGGGGCCAACCAACTAACCCTTGGAGTCACTGCTTCAATCTGGGGCTGGGATCAATGTTTTCCCAAGCCGGGAGCCGGTGGCACAGTCCACATTTTACTAGTCCAAAGGGCAGCACAGACTTGTTGGGTTCTTTTTCCAAATCCAATGTGTACTGAGGTTTAGCATGCTAGGGGTGCCTATTTTATCCTGTGAAAGTGTCTGGGGGGACAACGTGGTCACTATCCAGTGGGCTAGTAGGCCCATTCCTCTTTTGCGACAAAGTTCAAGTTATGTGTGGCATTTCGCAATACCAGAGTGTAATATTCTTGCTACTGTCAAGATGTCTGAACCTTTCCTCGATTGTGAGGAGCTTGTTAGTGCACACCAGAGGTGTGGCTTCCCAATGGCTGCATGCCTACAGGAAAACAGGTTTGAGGACAAGGTTTCCCTCTCCGTCCCTGCCTCCAACTTGTCTGCAGGAACAAAAGTCATCCTGCTCGAGTGTGTTGTCACCCTTTAAAGGCGGCATTTCCTTTGAGCCTGCCTTTTGGACTAACACCTCAGTTGGCCTTTCCCCGGAGAGGAGGTGACACCTCACTCTGCGGCAACAGCCTTTGTTCTTAAGCCTTGGAGTTGTTCACATGTCTCCCCAGGTGGGCAGAAAGCTGTCTGTTGGCCCGGGCCTGCACAAAGCCACTGGACTCGCCAGGGCACAGAGTGCCAACTTTCTAAAAGCTGCTTAACTTTAACAGTGACATTAATTTCGATTTGGGCATCAAGTTGAATTTGATGTACCTAGTAAGGTAGTCCCATTCAGAAGTTAGCCGGACTAACTTTCCTCAGCAAAACAACAACTTTAAGGGTTTTGCTGCTAAGGCTATGTAAACCTATATGTCTTGCTTAGTAATATACAGCTCCCTGCCATTGGGGTCTATATGGCTTCCTTAGGGGTGAATTACATATATCATTAAGGGAACGGGTGGCTTTGCCATTAATGGCAATGGCATAGTCAAACTAGCATTGTGAACACTACCCTTCTAGTCTGCAGTGCGAGGCTGGTAGCCTTTTTGTCTTTTGACACACTCAGCGCCATAAACTAGGGACTCACAAGTAAGTTAGTGCTTGCAAATTGGGGTCATCAAATTCAACAAATCTTTTATATTGGGTCAGTACACTGGCACTAGGGTCAGGTTAACAGGCCTCAGTGCACTCTCAGAGTTGAAAAAACAGCAACTCGTACTCAAATGGGGGCAAGAACTGGGGCGGGAACATGCAAAAAGCCAGTTTACTGACAGTGTAGGGTTGTAGTGTGATGTTTTTGGGCCCAGCGGTACTGCAAAGGACTGTGTGGTGTGAAGTAGAGTTGTATAAGGTTAGGTTGTCTTGGCTTGTAGAGCAATGCTTTGCTGTAGTGTACAGAATAAGTAAGTTACAGTGTGGTGTTGCAGTGTTATATCATATTTTTGTGGAGTGTACTATCGTCTTGTGTAGTTTGTGAGTGTCATGCTGTGCTGTAGTGCAGCTATGTGTGTTTTGTGGTGTTATGTTGTAGTATGATGCAGAGATGTATTGTAATGCATTACATCGCTGTGTTGTGATGCAAGTGCCTGGAATGACACATTTTCATCTAAAGCATCCATTAAGTATATATATTGATATCATACTTCATGGATGAGTCATTAGAGAAAACAGTATTGTAACCTTTGTTTGAACATTTCAACTCTGTTCGGTCAGAGACTGTGGGAGAAAATGGCAGACACGAACCTCTCACCGAAACATTTCATGGCAAATTCTTTCTTGGAGTGAAGAAAGAACAGTTACACTGTTAGTTTGCTGTAAAAATATTTCAGATCTTGGGGTCTACAACCTAGAACCAGAAAGACTGGATCATGCCAGGTATTCAAGATATCTCTGTAAAACAAATGTACATAACCTCATCGAAATGAAGATAATTTACCCACTCTGTGGTTAATCCAGAAATGTAACCAGAATCTTGCTTTGAGGGACTTATTGTGAAATACCCTGATCCTGATTACAGCAGATCTGTGAATGGAAAGCTCTCATGTTCAGCTACTTTTGTCCTTACAATGTGATGTTGAGTGTCATCTAAAGGAGTCATTTGTGAGACGTCAGAATGCATGGCTAATTTCTACTCTGGATAGGGATAATTGCAAAAAATGTGGAACAAGGAAAAGGTCAATAATTACAGGTCTAAAAAAACTATCAGCCCTATTCACAAAAGTAGAAATACCTGCAAACGTGCACATTTACTCTTAGACTTTGTAGTAACTTTACTGCTTTTGGCTATTCACCGTTTCCACATGTAAAGTTACAACACAGTGGAACTGTGCATATCCTCGATCCCTGAAACTAGAGGGTGGAGGCAAATTTATAAGTGACTAGTTGCCACTGATAACGTTTCACACTTATTTCACCAGGGCAGAGTTCTCCCTATGGTATAGTATTGGGGATTTTTAATCTTTAAAATAAGTTAATGAAAATATTTTAATGTATTTTATGTTTTTTAAACCTAAAATAAATTAAAAATAAATTCTACAGCAATACTATCTTGAAAGTATGTTAAAATATTTCCTGTAAATATAATAAGCTTATACAAAATATTTATTTAAAAAATCAACCATACATTAAAATGTATATTTTTATTTAATCTAAATTAAAAAGTACTAATTGTTGGTTGTTAAATGTATTTAAATTATAATACCAGCGGCGGGCCCAGACGGGATAGCGAGTCCCTGACAAATCCAGCGCTTCGCCTCTGCAGGTTAAAGAAAGGACTGTCCGGGCCACCAAGTTCAAGAAAGAGTGAATTTATTATTTGCTTCACTCGACACGTTTCGAAGGGCAAGCCTTCTTTATCACGAGTGCGAGTGTAATGTTAAAGTTTGTTTAAATACAAGTCACATGGTATTTGACGTCATACACATACACATGAAAAACAGACTCGCTGAAGTTTTAGATTACGGAGCTACAAGCTGAGTGCTCGGCAGTATAATGAGAAAAACAATTCATTGGTAATGAGTAATGCACGCATTTGAATTACTCGGAAGAAGAAATTGGCAAACTGCTCAGCACCCTGAAACCATCCAATCACCTCACGGACCCCCTCCCTGCCTCCGCAGTAAAATACTTTACCCCTTTGCTTCTCCCTCTCTGGACTAAAATTATCAACAGCTCACTCCAACAAGGAAGCATTCCTGACTCTCTCAAAATTGGACAGGTCACACCTCTACTAAAGAAACCTACAGCCGACCCCTCTGATCTTAACAATTATCGTCCCATCACCAATATTCCTACTCTCGCCAAACTATTGGAAAAATGCGCACAACTACAATTGACTAAACACATTGAGCAATTCGATCTCCTCAACGCCCACCAGTCAGGCTTCCGAGCAGGACACAGCACAGAGACTGCTATGACTCACATAATCGACGACGCACTTCAAATGCTAGACCAAAACGACACCTGCCTCCTCATCCTTCTAGATCTCTCTTCAGCATTCGACACCGTTAAACATGAGAACCTACTAGAACTACTAAATACAAGAATGGGTTTATCTGGAACTGTTCTCAAGTGGTTCACTTCCTTTCTTCACAACAGGTCGCAGAAATTCAAGAGCAACAACCTGATGTCCTCGCCAATACCTGTGACGCTAGGCGTCCCCCAAGGATCCTCCCTATCCCCAACTTTGTTCAACCTAGTCATGGAACCTCTCACCTCCTTGCTACAAGCATCCAACGTAAACTTTCACATGTACGCCAATGACACTCAGCTATATCTCAAGTTACAATCCCCCAAAGACATCTTACGTCTGAACTCAACGATCAGAAGCACCCAATCTTGGCTGGCTGATAACCACCTCAAACTAAACGCTATGAAGACTGAGTTCCTTCTGATCTCACCTCCCACGAAAATATCTACCACACAAACATGGCTTAAGCACCTAACAGCACTCAATGTCCAACCGACCATAGTGGATTCAGCAAAATCTTTAGGCATAACACTTGACACCAACCTCAACATGCAGCAACATATCAGCAAGGCAACAAAGGGAGCGAACTTCCAGATCAATACTCTGAGGAAACTTAAAGCCTACCTCCCAGCCAAAGACTTCCAAACAGCAGTACAATCGCTAGTCATCCCACGTATTGAATACGGCAGCACCGCCCTCTGCGGACTCCCCCTAACTACTACCGCACCACTAAGAGCTTCTCTGAATGCTGCAGCGAGACTCATCACTGGGTCAAAAAAGCACTCCCACATTACCCCTGACTTGAAATCCCTGAACTGGCTGCCTTTTGAAGCCAGAATACAGCTGAAAATCGCCTGCATGACACACAAGGCGGTACACCTAAACTCACCCGGCTACCTCGCTCAGAAACTGACAATCTCTGGGGGAACTAGAAACACGAGAGGCACAAACAATCTTCTGCTGAAACCTCGAAGATTCCGGAAGGAAAAAACTTACAAGCGCTCCTTCTCAGGATTGGCGCCTAGGATTTGGAACTCACTCCCTCCCGAAACCAGGCTTATCTCTTCCACTACACTCTTTAAAAAAGAAGTAAAAGCTATCCTCATGGCTAAACACACTTGATCTATCATCTCGAACTCTGTCAACACCTTGCACCGATCTGTTTTGCATGCTTGACTCATTTACTTATTTGTATGAGTTGTTTTATTACTCACGTGATGGCTTGCAGCCACAGATTTGTACTATGTGATCTATTGATTTATTGTTTGACTATGTTCCCTCATGTACCCCTCTATGTAAAGCGCTCTGATATCTGTGAAGATCTTGTTCGCGCTATATAAAACTTTGAAAATAAAATAAAAATAAATATTGTCTGCCATGTCATTCAATAAAGCATGGGAAATTCAAAGGAACAGATGACAATGTTAAATAGTCATGTTCCTTGCATTCACACGATGCCATCGTGGGCAGGTGCAAAATCAAATTGAATTAAGCATAGGAGACGGGGCCTTCCCCTTCCAGGGCCACCTTTGCATCTTTCGTGCTCCAAGGGTTGACACCCTCAAATAGGAGCGTCAATGAATGCTTTATAGGTGCAAATCAAAGTAAACATAATAATGAATATTAATAGAGTGTCGCATTTGCATTCAGCCCAAGTGGGCAAAGAAACACCGTTTGTTCAGTCTAGCCCAAGTGGGCACTAAGGTAAATAATCAGACAATTATGTTTTGATATCCGGTGTTGGATTAAATCAAAGTCATTTCAACTGTCATACGTGCTTCAAGTGTACTGCTGCCGGAACCGTGTGCATGAACTCTCCTATTGAGACTTCCCAGAGATCTGTAAAAGTGAAAAAATATAATATGTGACTCAGTAATTGTCAATTAAAATCCAAAATAACAAAACATCTCACATACAACATTAAAATCATGGAAGAAGCGGCAGTGGTAACTATATAATCATGAATTGAGAGTATCCTTAGCCAAGGTGTACAGCCAATTCTTCATCAAGATTATGGCCCTCAGGTTGCATGGTATGGTACGGTACTTAATAATGAGTTTCGATTCTAACCTCCTAAGTTCCTGAATTCTGTCTCCACCTCTCTCTCTACTGGGGACAGTTTCAAGGACACAAAATGACAATAAGGAGGTGTTACTTTTGTGGTGCGTTGCAAAGTGTCCCGCTATAGGGTATTGCTTGTCACCCTTGGTGATGGCTCGCATGTGCTCTAACACTCTCTTTTTAGCTGGGTGTATGGTACTGTCTATGTAATACAACTTGCATGGGCATTTTAAAGCATACACTGCGTAGTCAGTTTGACATGTGACATGTTTTAAGATTTTAAATGTTTCACAATTTGCAGAGAGCTTGACTTCTCTTAGATTAGTGCTGTATCAGCAAGCTTTGCACTTCCCACACACATAAAAACCTCTGGCTGGATTTTTCTTGCTTGTACCCACAATAAGTGTGGAGCACAACATGTCTTTAAGGGATTTAGGTCTTCGATAAGTAATTTGGGGGTATTCACTGATTCCCTTTACCAGATCTTTGTCTAATTTGAGGACATCCCAAAATTTTCAGATCGCTTTTTAGACATTCCCCGCTTGCTGATGGTAATCAGTGATGAACCTAGAGGTTGTAGGTTCGGAGGGATCTATGTTCTTATCTTTCTCGCTGATGAGGCTTTTTCTTTCTCTTGCATTGACCACCTTAATAGCTGAGGCAATACATTTGTTATTATAACGTCTCTGTTTAAAGCGTTCAGTCATAATAAGTACCTCTTTGGCATAATCCTCGTCAAAGAGGTTTGAACTGTGGTGAAGAACTGGGGGTACATTTGGGTAAATAAAGAGGTTTCAGAACTAGGGTCTTGATAATGATGAAAATCTGCGGAAGGCAGTATATTGATTGGGAAATACATGCTCTGATTTGTTAATTATGTCTTCAATTTACGAAATCACCTATAATGATAGTAAGAAAAAGATGTAAAGTTGACTTGTAAAAGAATGAACTTAAATGACTTGTGGTAGTTGCATGCCCATAAGAAAATTGCGAGGATCTCTTTTGTTACTGCAAATCTAGGAAAAGTAATGCACATTTAGGAGGCATGAAGTAGGGGATATATGAAGGGACATTTGCTGATTCACGGCAATACAACAAACAGGAGTCGTAGTGATCAAAAAATGAAAAAAAATTAAAAACTATGCATAAAATTGTATTTGAACATTTTAAGTGTAATAATTGTATGAAATGAGGCGTTTTGACACTTGTCATATACTGCACCCGATAATGTAATCATGAATATTCATCGATAAAGTAAAGGGTGTCTAGTCACTCCAAAATGGCGCCTACTGCTGCAGGGAGTGAAGTTGTCCTTTCTTTATCTCAATGCCAGAAGACTTGTGCCTTTGAACTTTGAATTAATGATGCTTTATAAACGTGCTTTGCGCAATGAACTGTAAACACTGAGGAAAGCCTTGTGCTGAAACGTTTGTTTGTCCGTTTGCACGTAATAAACGGTCTTTTTGCTGTAAACCTGTTCCCCCCGTGAGTGCGGTATTTCTTTTTGATTAAAAGAAACGGAGCAGTGATATATATATATATATGGAGAAGATTCAATCGGACCCTACGCACCACCACCTGAGGTTCCTTTCGCTGAGGGGCGGAGCTACCATTCGCACCTATCCAGCGCGAGTAGGTGCATTTAAACTGCAGAGCGTCAGGACTTCCGTTCACACCACCGCAGGCGCTGATGAGGCCACACTGGCCGAAATGCATTCGCCATCAATCTGTTATTAAAGGCTCTGCCATTGAATTCCCCGTGGAGGTTCCTGCTTCTTTCACTGAGAGGAGGCGTTTTTTTCATATATATATATATATATCTGCTGTATTCATTAAAAACGGCTCCCGAACGTTTCCCAGTGTGGCCTCTTTCCTTTTCCTACCGGAGGGGTTCGTTTTTTCATTCGATTTGCGTGCTAGCCAGAGGCGCGCAAGAGGCTCCTCTCCATCAAGTGACAGAGGTATGCTGGCACCTGCTGTTCTTCGGCATTTCTTCAATTGTTCGAGTTATCGAAAAACCTCTGTCCACCTCCAATGTGTATGAAAGCTATGGTCCACTGCCAGCGGCAGCCCGTATACCCACGAGGAGTCTTCAATCACTGGATTGCTCTCTTGGCCGAGCAGACGTCATCACACGAGGTTGGAGCTGAATGGGAAACCAAGGGAGCTTTAGACTGACATTTTTCCGTGAGGCCCCACACATACTTGCCGCGCCTTCACCCTGAAACTTTACCCCCTATTCACGCAGCATCCACTTGGGCGCAATGCTGACTGGGACATGGAGTCCCCATTATGGACTACATTTTCGCTTGTAACATCACGTGACTAGGGGTGATACTTACCTTCCAATGAGGGCAAGCCAGGACACTTGAAAGGCGGGGGTGGAGCGTCACTACGGAGGCAGCAGCATCTGAGGAAGGTTATTTTACCGAAATGCATCATGCTTTGCTGTATTCATTAAAAACGGCTCCCGAACGTTTCCCAGTGTGGCCTCTTTCCTTTTCCTACCGGTGGGGTTCGTTTTTTCATTCGATTTGCGTGCTAGCCAGAGGCGCGCAAGAGGCTCCTCTCCATCAAGTGACAGAGGTATGCTGGCACCTGCTGTTCTTCGGCATTTCTTCAATTGTTCGAGTTATCGAAAAACCTCTGTCCACCTCCAATGTGTATGAAAGCTATGGTCCACTGCCAGCGGCAGCCCGTATACCCGCGAGGAGTCTTCAATCACTGGATTGCTCTCTTGGCCGAGCAGACGTCATCACACGAGGTTGGAGCTGAATGGGAAACCAAGGGAGCTTTAGACTGACATTTTTCCGTGAGGCTCCACACATACTTGCCGCGCCTTCACCCTGAAACTTTACCCCCTATTCACGCAGCATCCACTTGGGCGCAATGCTG
The DNA here is from genome assembly GCF_964261635.1 of Lissotriton helveticus. Taxonomy (NCBI): domain Eukaryota; kingdom Metazoa; phylum Chordata; class Amphibia; order Caudata; family Salamandridae; genus Lissotriton; species Lissotriton helveticus. The sequence goes on from NC_136067.1 coordinate 999,462,871, forward strand.
ACTGGGACATGGAGTCCCCATTATGGACTACATTTTTGCTTGTAACATCACGTGACTAGGGGTGATACTTACCTTCCAATGAGGGCAAGCCAGGACACTTGAAAGGCGGGGGTGGAGCGTCACTACGGAGGCAGCAGCATCTGAGGAAGGTTATTTTACCGAAATGCATCATGCTTTGCTGTATTCATTAAAAACGGCTCCCGAACGTTTCCCAGTGCGGCCTCTTTCCTTTTCCTACCGGAGGGGTTCGTTTTTTCATATATATATATATATATATATATATATATATATATATATATATATATATATATATATATATATATATATATATATCCATACACGTTTCCCACCAGTACCTCCGAACTCGCAACGCCTGCGTCCAATTAGCGGGGCTGTGACCCATTTCATTCAACAACCAAAAAAGCAACTGGAACACTCCCGGGGCATTCAATATAACTTTATTTGCCACATACGCATTTCAGCAATCAGCCTTCATCAGTGTGGCAAAAGTAAATGTTTGACATAGGCAGAACCATGAGAATTTAAGCAATTTAATATCACTATTGGCTATTTTCTATCCAATCGGGAGGCAGTAATTGAGCCAATAGGCAGATGGTGAACCAATATCTCCGTTTGTTATTTTAAGGACTGTGTGACTTGAATGCCCAATGGAAAATTTGAGATGTCATCAGTGATGTCACTGAGCATGTCATGAGTGATGTAATATGTGACGTCATCAGCAGTGCATTGCAGGGGCGCGAGTTATAGTTAGGTTTACTGACTATTTCTATGGTTTTGTACGAGTGAAATCTCCAACTAACTATAACGTCCCTGAAACCTATGGATTTTCCAGTGTGGGGTCCAACTAGCCCACCAGGTACATCCAGTAAGTGTCACAGTGGAGCTTGCCTCTGATTGGCTGCCAACACTTGTAACCAAGAAGTGTTGACAGCCATCTTGTCACTTGGTATGAGGAGAAAGAAAAAGGTGAGAAAAACAATTAATAAAGAAGAAAAGGGGGCAGGGTAAAAGCACCCTGACCCCATAGGCCTGGTCAGGGGGTCCCACAGGGCAAAAGGGCATTTTTGGGGGGGCTGGATTTTCACACCCAGCTTGACTCCGGCCGAAAATATTTTAAAAAATGAAGCGCTGGAGCCTCATGTATGTGGCGCTCCAGAAGGTGGCAGACCAAAGGGTCCATTAAGGGAATGTAGAGGAGAGGAGATAAAGGGCAGCCTTCCCTAGTCCCCCTCATGATACGGAACAAATCCATGAGGGAGCCATTGACTCCCAGGCGTGCCACAGGATTAGGATATAAGAGCATGACCAAGGAGATGAGAGCGTTGGGGACTCCAGTTTGATCAGAGCTTCTTTCAAGAAGGGCCACGCCAAGGGGGTGAAACGTCTTTTCGGCATCCAATAGGGTAACTACAGAAGGTGATTTGCGGGAGATCCTGTTGACCACTGCAAAGAGATGTGGGTGACTTGTTGTTTGAAAGCTTTATAGCAAGCTCTCATAACGCCATCAAGGCCAGGACCCTTGCACCTGTCTAAAGCGTTGATCACTTGGGTGACCTCCTCTCAAAAAATCATCTTGTTAAAAATTTGTCATTGGGCATCAGTGGGCCAGACTTATGGCGATCTCCACCAAGTATGATGGGATCTCTGGTGCATTGTCAGGCATGCAGGATGTATAAAGGAGTTCATAATAGCATTGGGACTCTGCCAGGACATATTCGCCAACAAAAACAGAGGACTCAGAGACGGTGCGCAATTCAGCGACATAACTACCTAGGCGACTAGGCTGGATTAGCTGCGCAAGAGTGCGGTCGTGCGCGCACCCTCACGATAGCGTGGAGCCCTAGTGTGTTTCCCTAGATATGTGACTTCCCTATCAGCCATATCACGAATTCAGTCAACACTACTAAACGTCAATGGAGTTGAAGGCCGCCGCCTTAGGGGGCACTTAGGTCTATACCTTCGAGGTTTAAAAGCATCGTGGTTGGGAGTGGATATCTCATAGGACACTCAGATGCTTACATATGCCCACCCCAAAGATATATGCTTTAAAGGCCTTCCAGAGGGTTGCCTGTGTGGAGACCATGTCCGAGATCATTGCGAAGTATTGGACGATGGAATGATGGAGTTTGCTACAGAAGACAGGATCATGTAGAGCCTAGTGATGGATACTCAAGGTGCGCTCTGACCTACATCCATAGGGGACCTGTAGGGTTAGGAAAACAGGGCTATGATCTGATAGAGTTTGTGGTAGAAGCTTTACCTTTGTAGTTCAAAGTGAAAAATTAGCAGACAAGAACCAATAATTTAGCCATGTCAAAATATCATGCGGGCAGAGTAAAAGGTATAACCAGGTGTGGATGGCTGTCGAGCGAATATGTGACGATATTCCGCAATCCAACATCTCGCATACCATCACTCCGCAATTTTTATAATGCGGGACTATTACTCCGCAAAACCATCATTCCTAAAACTTTTACATCACATATGACTTTATCACTCATGCCATTACAACGCAAATGCATGTGTGCTAAAGTCATATACATTGTAAAAGTACATTATTAAAAAAATATATTTATGTTTGTGTATATATATATATATATATATATGTATATATATATATATATGTATATATATATATATATATATATATATATATATATATATATATATATATATATATATATATACACACATTTTTTTAAATTAAATAAAACATTTAGGGGCCCGATGTAGGTAATTCTTATTTACCACTTCTTAAATACCGAATTTTACCGATTTGGTATTTAAGAAGTGGTAAATATGAAGGGGGGAGATGTAGGTATTTCCAGATGTGTAAATACCGAATCTTTAAGATTCTGTATTTACCGAATCTGGAAATACCGAATCGGTATTTCCTATTGATTCCTATGGGCTGTGAAGCCCATAGGAATCAATGGGAAATACCGATTCTGTAATTACAGAATCGGTAATTACCGATTTTAGCAAGGGTGCAGGGGGTGTCACTTTGACACCCTCTGCCCCCCCCCAAAACAGGCTCGGGTGCCATGTGGCAGGCATACATGCCCCAAGGGCAGGTCTGCCTGTCATATGGCAGAGGTGTGCATGCACACATGTGCATGCACACCGGAATCGGTATTTTACCATCAAATTGGATTTGATGGTAAAATACCGATTTTGTAAGGCTTGTGGGACTCAGAAGAGTCCCACCTACATCTCAAATTTACCGAATCGGTAAAAATACCGATTCTGTATTTTACAGAATCGGTAAATTTACCGATCGGTAAATTTACCGATTCTGTAAAATGAAGGGCCCTACATACCATTTCTGGAATACCGGTCGGTAACGGCCGAAAATACCGATTTTCGGCCGTTACCGACCGACCTACATCTGGCCCATATTCTTTTAAATTGCATTATTTATATTATTTTTATTTATTTATTATTTGTTTTTTTAAATACCCTTTACACCCTAAAAACTAATCCCACCCTGGTCCCTTTAAATACCCCTGCACTCCATAATCATCACCCACCCTTACACCTTAAAATACCCCAACACCCTTAAACACTAACCCATCTTAACCCTATAAATATACCCTGCACCTAAAATCCAAAACCTATCCCTGAACCCTAAAACTACCCCTGGACCCCAAATCCCAAACCTATCACTGAACCCTAAAAATACCCCTCTACCCCAAAACCCAAACCTAGCCCTAAACCCTAAAAATACCACTGTACCCCAAAACCCAAACTTTGCCCTGAACCCTAAAAATACCCCTGTACCCCAAAACCCAAACCTATCCCTGAATCCTAAAAATACCCCTGTACCCCAAAACCCAAACCTACCCCTGAACCCTAAAAATACACCTGTACCCCAAAACCCAAACCTACCCCTGAACCCTAAAATTACCCCTGTACCCCAAAACCCAAACCTAGTCCTGAACCCTAAAAATACCCCTGTACCCCACAACCCAAACCTACCCCTGAATGCTAAAATACCCCTGTACCACAAAACCCAAACCTAACCCTGTACCCAAAAATACCCCTGTACCCCAAAACCAAAACCTAGCCCTGAACCCTAAAAATACCCCTTTACCCCAAAACCCAAACCTAGCCCTGAACCCTAAAAATACCCCTGTACCCCCAAACCTAGCCCTAAACCCTAAAAATACCCCTGTACCCCCAAACCTAGCCCTGAACCCTAAAAATACCCCTGTACCCCAAAACCCAAACCTAGCCCTGAACCCTAAAAATACCCCTGTACCCCAAAACCCAAACCTACCCCTGAACCCTAAACATACCCCTGTACTCCAAACCCCAAACCTAGCCCTGAACCCTAAAAATACCCCTGTACCCGAAAACCCAAACCTACTCCTGAACCCTTAAAATACCCTTGTATCCCAAAACCCAAACCTAGCCCTGAACTCTAAAATTACCCCTGTACCCCAAAACCCATACCTATCCCTAAACCCTAAAAATACCCCTGTACCCCATAACCCAAAACTATATCTGAACCCTTAAAATACCCAAACACCCCAAAACATATACCTCAGTACCCCAAAACATATACCCCTATACCCATACTTACCTTATCCTAACATATAAAAAAATAAGCTTTTACCATTCATGCATTTACAACGTAAGTGAATGCGTGGTAAAAGCATATAAAATGTAATGCCATGCATTATAATGGCATTGCGAAGTCATGGTACTTTCGTAAGAAAAGTATGCGGAGTGATGGTATGCGGGAAGAAAGTTGCGGAATAATGGGTGTTTACCCTATCGAGCACATCAGATATCCTGTAGAGCATAAGCGCCTGCAATATAAGGTGGAGTGCTTCCCATGATTGGAGATAACCACCCAGCTGGGTACTGGTAGAGTCAATGCTAGAGTATGCACCATGTTTAAATCCCCACCCAGAAGAGCAAAGTTGGCATCTGCATGTCCCATATGGGCATAAAACTCCTGAAACAATTGTGGATCCTCAGTGTTCGAGGCGTATAAGTTGACTAATAGAACTGGTTTCTCAGTGAGGCTGCCTTGTGGGATTATATAGCATGCAATCTGGTCTGAGTGACACTTATGGAGGGAATAGGGGCCGCTTTTATGTATGAGGGGGCAGAATCCACGGGAATAGGAGCTGTGACAGGAAAAATAGCGAGGTGCCCCCCAAGCAGTCGCATATGATTGGGTGCCATTGGGTAGGAGACGTGTTTCCTGAAGGAAGGCTATGTCGGGACAGATATTAGAGGACTTGTTTGTCTTTACGTGTATTATTGATGCCAAATACCTTTCATGTAAGGAAAGTAATGTCTATCACCTCTCCAGGCCCTGTCTGAGATGGCATAGAGTAAACAGGTGTGAAAAGAACAGTGCCATGTAATGAGCTGGCATTTAGTGTACCTGTTGTGCAGAGGGTAACAAATAAATAAAAAAATGAAGAGAAAGCAGAAAGGGCACACACCTACTACCACCCCTCACCCCCACTAAATAGGAAAACATCCAATGAAGTGCCGAAAAGGAGAAACAAAGAACTAAACAATCCCAATGAGGCTACTGCAGTGTTCACCGTGGGGGAGAGTTGACGTGTTGGCATGGTGTGGCCCATTTCTAGTGGAATAGCTGAAATAGAAAGGAAGCATCAACCACATATAAACAGCATTTGTATGGAAAAAGTAATAAGAAGGCAATGATGAGCAAAGCACACTGTCTGAGGCAGTCCACAGGTGTTATGCAGAAATAGTCCCTATTTTGAAGGAGAATCTAAATACTGCAGGCCATATGAGCACTAAGGGGACTAAGGAGCAGGAGTCGGTGATCCAGTACGTTGCAGCGTGTTCTGTCTAGAAGAGGAGGACTTGAAAGCAAAGTGTTTGCAAAAGTCGTTTGCCTCTGCTGGAGTGTCAAAGTAGCGAGGCTTCCCATTGACCTAAACTAGTAGTCAGGCAGGGTAGAGCATATCATATTTAAAGCCCAACTTGCATCGCTGAATTTCCACCAGTTTCAAAACCTTCAAGGTGGGGAGTCATACCCTGGGTAAGGTCCCAGCTTTCTCTCACCTGCGGGTGCTATTTGATGCTAATATGAGTTTGAAACCCCTAGTTGAGGGTAAGACTTGTGATTTGGTCAAGACCACGGGGACTGTAGTTAGCGTTGCACAGAGGTTGGGCTCATGGTGACTGGACCCTCTAGTTAAGTTTTTTTAGTCCAAGTGCTTCTCCAAGGAGCTATATGACAGTGATGTATGGGGTTACATGACGGTTGATAAATTTTAACTCGCAGAAAGTACAATTTAAGGTGTATTCTGCCAGTCCGCAAAGTACCCCAGCTTTTTTTCATGAGGAACTTGGTTTTAGATACATTGGTGACCTTGTTGCTTTCAGACCCTTGCTGTGCTGGATCAAGATATAGACTGGGGAGGGATGCCAACTAAATAAACTGATTTTGTCAGATTGTCTGACCCTTGACAACACACATCAAATCCCTTGGATTGCTTATGTGAAGGCAGCTTTTACCAGCATGGGTTGGGTGAAAATATACTGCAATTATTACTCCCCGTACCCCCTGGAGCTCAAAAGAGTGAGAGACTTGCTTCTCAAAAGTTCTTTATTACAACATGAACACATAGAGCTTGTGAAACCCATTGTATAGGGGCATTTGTTTTTAAAAACTGTTCAGGGCATAGAGCTTTCCTTTCTCTCCTATCTAATGAAAGGGATAGATTTCTGTTGGCACGATTCAGGGTTAACGTGCTACATCATCTTTTGGCCACATCTAGTGGTCGGTCTCTTTCAGGCACTTAGGGCCCTGTGGATGCAACAATATGTCTCCACAGGATACCCTACATTTTGTTTTGCAAATATTTGAGCTTGCCTAGGAAGCAGTTCCTCCTCCCGTTACTGAAAGTTCTAAACTTCTCACAAGGATACCTGGCACTTATGTATCTGCAGCTCCTGATGATCAAGCATTATTGTTTTGCTGTTTTATGCTTTCTATATGCTGCTTTGAGATCAAGACAATCTAGAACTGATTAACCTTGATGTGATGCATGAGATTATTTAATGTATTGTTACTGTTGACACATTCGTATTTCTTTAAAAAATGTTAAACCTACTTGTTTTTACTATTTTATAAACATATGATTTTATGTTCTTGTATGGTTGTAATTATAGCCCAATAAATATTTGCATGCTGACAATATGTATGCCATGTTATAGGTAGTTATAGTTTGGACAATTGGACCATGTTTCCATAGGAAAAGGGTTTTGTAACTTGTTTATATCTTTGGCGTAGTTTGACAAATCTTCTCTATAAGTGGGTGTGTGAGCGGCTTTATTGATGAGTAAGTGGTTGTGTGAGTACTTGTATGGGTCTGTGAGTGATTGTGTGGGTATGTGAGTGGGTGCATGAGAGGTTAATTGGAGTGTAAGAGGGTGTGTGAGTAGTTCTGTAGATAATGTCATTAGTGATGTCCTCAGTGATGTCACTGACCATGTCATGAGTGATGTAATATGTGAGGTAATAAACAGTGCATTGCGGGCCCGTAAGTTATAGTTAGATCAGATTTTGCATAAGTGGAATCTGAGCCTAACTATAATGTTTCTGTACCCTTTGTTTTTATAGTGAATAATATATCTATCCATCTATCTATAGATCTATCCACTCTCCATATTCACTTGAGCAACAAAAAATGGCTAGAGACACTGCACGGCTTGAAATCTGAAGAGACCACCATTGCAAGAAGGCCTGAGAGTATAGGGATCCTTTGTTTGTTTATTTACATATATTTTTAAATCACCTACTGGCAGTTGCCATTAGGTAGGAGGACCCAAAACAACTTTTCCTCATGTAATTTCCCATAGGAATTTTGAACGTGACTATAGCCTGAACTGCTAAATGGAATGACACCAAATTTGGCAGAAGGCATGCTCTCGTAATTTGGGTGTAAATCTGTTCAGTAGTTTTTAAGTAAAAAAAAAATATATGTATATATAGAGCTGCAGAGGGTCTGCAGATCCGACAGTTCTCATCTCTGATTGGCTGCCAACACTTCTACCAGAAAGTAGTGGTAGACATCTTGGGACTCAGGACTTAGCCCGACTCACAAGAAAAATGGGAAAACAATGCAATGGGGCAGGGTAGGAATACTCTGACCCCCTAGGACTGGTTGCGGGGTGCCCCAAGTAACCGTGCCTGGGCCAAAATGTTTAGATTTTTATTTTTTCTCAGATTTTCCAGAGGATCTATGGCCAAATGAAAAAAATAAACAAGCACAATCTCCTTTGCTTGTTTTCTTTAGTCCCCTGGGTGGGTACGGTCCTGTGTTTTTTTTTTACAGAGTTTTATATAGCGCGAACTTGACCCGAATCGGGTATCAGAGCGCTTTACATAGCACCAGTTGCATTACTTGAGGGCACATTAATTTTTGTACATTCATATAGGTCAGGGGCTTACGTGGCCTCCTTCGCTAGGATGAGCCAACGCTGATGTCCCCATTTCCCGGGCCCCGCTTTATAAAATATTGGGAGGGCAGCACGTAGGCCCCCTACCGATTTCAGCCTCGGACCCCATCTTCTGGGGTACAGATATAGGTAAGAAGGGCGAGTGGGTCACGCAGACCCCCTCCCTGGACTGATTTCAGCCCTGGGGACCCCATTCCCCGTGGCCCAGCCCTGTTACTAATGGGGAGTAACTATATCTTGTGCCCTAAGGCAACTATAACTCGCAAGCTCACCATGCACCTCACATTTTACTTAACTCATGACATCTTCTGTGACATTATTGATAATATCAGTGCAACATTTGCTGTCAAATTGTTGATGAGATAACTGTTCATGGCGGGGTTGAGTTATAATTACCTTGGGGCACAAGTTATAGTTACTTGAGATAACTCTAGCTATAACTGCTGAATCTCTATGGTTTTGAGTGTGGAAAATCTGAACCTAACTGTAACCTCCCTATAACCTTTGGTTTTTAATGAATATATATATACCCATTCTACCTTTCCCTAAAGCTCTCCCATTTATGTTATGTTATGTTATAAAGAATTTTATAACGCGCTCTGTTACTAGCAAGTATCCTGGCGCGAAGGAAAAAAATGTGGCATGAGCAGCGAGGAGGGGAAGACAATTTACATGTTCACATTAAACAGATAGGTTTTAAGCCCTGTCTTAAAGCTGGAGATGGTCTGGGCTGCCCTAAGGTGGGGGGGGGGGAGAGCGTTCCAGGCTCTAGCGGTCCTGACCGAAATAGACTGGCCCCCCAGCCTGGTGTACTTAAATCCGGGCACAACCATTTTACACTGATTAGCAGAACGAAGGCAGCGATTGGGGACGAACAAAGAGAACCGTTTCCACAGATATACAAGCCCAAGCTGATGGATAGCTTGGAAAGAAAGTAATATCTATTCCCTGTTTTCCAGCCACTCACTCCCATCCCTCCCACAGGTAGTACAACATTATAGGTGTATGTGTGGGGCAAAGATCTCGTAGTAAAGATAAGAGAGGTGGGGCAGAGGTCTTCAGACAAAGGTTTTGGGATAAGCATTTTGCAGAATGTTGCAGTTTGTGAATAAGTTCCTGATTGCCTCTGTTGTTCACATGTATGAAATGTACTTTTTCTTCCAGTTAACACTCCTGCAGGAACAAGCCATTGTACATTGTATGTATACTACCATCACTCAAAGGGAGGTGACAATGAGCAACATGTTGGTGACTGCTGACACTCTGGATAGCATCCTGACGGGCTCGGTAAGCAACAGGTTTTCACCAACAGATGGTGATCATTCACTCAATCATGGAAAACCTCAGAACCTTCAGGGCAAAGCAGAATTACTTCTGATCATTCTGTCAGACCTTTGGTATTCCAGATAGTTCCATCATGGTCTGCAGCCAGTATGGAAACTAGCAGTGGTGCGATTGAATATTTAACAGGGTTATACAGATGGCTCTCTCAGAGTATCTGAAAAAATTTGCACAGGATGGTTAACTTGTCGCCACAATGGATGTGAGTAGCGAGCCCGGCAATAGTAGTGCATGGGAGACACAACGGGGCACAAAAAAAACAAGATATTACTGACATGAAAAAGTCTAATCTGTTACCCAAAGGTAATAGATGGGATTTTGTTGGATTGGGGATATCATGGGAGCTACAAGAAATATAGCAGCTCTTATAACGAGAACATTGACTTAGTTTTACAGTGGGTGGAAATGTAGAAATCAACAGAACTATATATCAGAATATTACATATAGAATATCATTTGATGGAGGCAAGATGGCAGCTGCCAGCTCAGTTGTGTGAGCTGGTAGCTCCTGTCCTCCTACACCCATGAGGAAGATGTGCTGTGGATAGTGAGAGGAAGAGAGCGCAAAAGTGGGTCTGAATACTTACCGAGGTGTGCGAAGCTCAGTCCTGGTACTATTGGCATGTTCAGGTTTGCTGCAAAGGCTGTTTTTCATTATCTCAGCAAAATTCGATTTGGTTACATTGTAGCCGCAAGGGGCTGGGCCTGGACGCCGAGCCGGGAAGCAGCAACTGTTGCAGGCAAAACTACTGGAGGGTCGAGAACAGGATATCGCAGAACACGGATAATGCTGCCTAAAGGAGCTAGAGGGAAAACCCGGACCCTGGCTGATGTTGCTACCTCTGCTGCTACCGTGGTGGCTGTTGGAACTGTCTCCGGAACGGTAGGAAAAACACGAAGCCGCTGAGCGGTAAGAAAGTGTTGGAACTGGCCCTTCTTGCAGGGTCATCCTCAAACTTTTTGCTTCTTCCTCCCTTATTTTTCCTGACCCGTGGCTGCGGGCAATAGGACTCTGCACACTTTACAACTGCTGATCAGTGCTAAAGTGCATATGCTCTCTGTGTAAATTGTTATTAAGATTGGATATACATGATTGGCACATTTGTATCACCAAGAAGTCCCTAGTAAAGTGCACTGGGTGTGCCAGGGCTGGTGATGACAAATGCTACTAGTGGGCCTGCAGCATTGATTGTGCCACCCACATGAGTAGCCCTAAAATGGTGTCTCAGGCCTGCCACCGCAGTGCCTGTGTGCAGTCTGTGAACTGCCATGTCCTCCTGGTCAGTGTCCCCACTGACCAGGCCTAGCCCTTCCCTTTTTGTGCACATTGGTCACCCCTATGGAAGGCCCAAGGTACCCCCCTGGGCAGGGTGCAGTGTATGTGAAAGGTAGAGCATGTACCGGTGCAGGTGACATGCTCTGGTAGTGAATTACAGCCATTTTCGTTTTTCACTGCTGCAAGGCTATCTTGCTCCATAGGCTAACATGGGGGGTGCTGGCTGCAGTGGCTACCAATATACAATGAACGAAAGAAGTGCAAATGCCGCTAATTTAAAGATCGGACTTTTATTTTAGTCTAAACACACGGATAGGACACTGTGTTTAATGAATTTAATTCTGCTTTTTAATTTTTGCTTTTAATTTTTCAATTGCGTTTATATGAGTGAATAGATTTTATACAAGTGTTATACAAATTTTAAAACCTGGTAAGTACAACAAATATAATATACATTTTCTAACAAGGAATCTTTCTTATTTACAAAACAATATTTTCCAATAATCACTCAAACCTCATTCATCCTTCAATCAAACCACTACAAACAACAAAAACAACAAAACATGAATAATTCAATGATTGCTGGAATTGTAATATTCACAACAAAAGAAAAGCCAGTGTTTTTTTCCCACTAAGCAGTTTTTTCCTTTTCGCATAATTTATTAATTAATTTGTCATCTTTTGGCTTATGAAAATTGTCTACGCGTTTGGGGCCCCATGATCCTAAGCAGACCCGGAAGTGACAGCAAACTTGGGACAGAGGTGGAGAAAATAAACTCGGCAGCCGTTTTCTCACAAAACGTCAAAACGGCGAAAAATTAACAAAATACAAAGCGCCTGACTCACTCGATTAGACGGTGATGAGCCAGGCTGAGTCGTTCATATCAATCAACACTTAAAACGAAGCGTTCTTTGAGGAGTGCGAGATATGGTCCAGAGGAGAACACCAAAACAATGGTAGTTCGAAACGCGTAGACAATTTTCATAAGCCAAAAGATGACAAATTAATTAAAAAATTACGCGAAAAGGAAAAAACTGCTTAGTGGTTAAAAAACATTGGCTTTTCTTTTGTTGTGAATATTACAATTCCAGCAATCATTGAATTATTCATGTTTTGTTGTTTTTGTTGTTTGTAGTGGTTTGATTGAAGGATGAATGAGGTTTGATTGATTATTGGAAAATATTGTTTTGTAAATAAGAAAGATTCCTTGTTAGAAAATGTATATTATATTTGTTGTACTTACCAGGTTTTAAAATTTGTATAACACTTGTATAAAATCTATTCACTCATATAAACGCAATTGAAAAATTAAAAGCAAAAATTAAAAAGCAGAATTAAATTCATTAAACACAGTGTCCTATCCGTGTGTTTAGACTAAAATAAAAGTCCGATCTTTAAATTAGCGGCATTTGCACTTCTTTCGTTCATTGTATATTGGTGGCAAGCAATGCCGGTGGGAGCCCAGACCCAGTGGTTTTGTTCTTATTGCAGTGGCTACCAGCATTTCTTCCCATAGGAACAAGATAGGACATAAGAGTCTAGTATCCCTGAACTCAGAATTTAATAACACATCTTTTAGGAAAGGTTGTTTTTAAATCCTGTGTTTGGGAACAGCACTTTTAGAAAGTTGCTGTTCTCTTGTCTGACCCTTCTGCTTGCCTGGGCCTGTTTGTGTATTGACTGTCTGGTTTGAGAGTGACCGGGGCCTGGGGATTCCCCAGGAGGATGGCTGAGTCAGCCGAGGCTGAATGACTGCATTTGCAACTTAAGTAGTGGGAGGAGTTAGCACCTGGACCTGAATAGGACTGTGCCCACCCCCCACAGTGCTGGCTCCACCCCCTGTGGTGCGTCTGATGTCTTTGCCCTGCACTGTGAAAGGAGAGAAGGAATCATGTCAACAAAGTGCTCCAGGGCTGTGCTTTCCCTCCACAATGCTGGCTCCACCTCCTGCTGGGCGGCTGACGACCCTGCCCCTCTCTCTGAAAGGAAGGGAGAGGCCAGGAAAACAAAGTGCTCAAGGAACACCCAGAACTGGTTCAGCTAAACGTGACGCAACTGTGAACTTTTCACGTAACTGTGGATTATTTTATCGCAACCTAAAGAATTTTGATCGCAACCTAAAGATTTTTATCGCAACCTAAAGAACTTTATCACAACCTTAAGAACACTTTTGAAACCATATTCTTGAACTGTGTATGTTGGATTTTTGTCGTTTTGGTCTTGTGTAGTTTAGATTAAATACCTTTATTTTTCTAAACTGTTGTGGAGTCAGTTTGTGTTGTTTTCACTGTGTTACTGTGAGTGTTGGTACAAATACTTTACACATTGCCCCTGGTTAGCCTAGACTGCTCGTGCAAAGCTACCTAGAGGTTGAGCAGGGGTTATCTCAGAGGGTTTCCTCCTTACCCTGACTAGAAGCAAGGGTCCCTATTTGGACAGTGGTACCTACCCCTGCCAACTAGAGACCCCATTTCTAACATTGTTGGTCAGCGGTGGGGATTTGAACTTGTATTTCTACTAGACCCACAGTGATTGGTGTACATCACTAGTGAGTGCAGACCACTACGCCACCGCATACTACATTTTTTATTTTTGGTTCTATTTTTGATCATAACCCTGAAAGAATCCAAGCATCATGTCTCAGAATGGTAAACCAGCAAGTGATGTTGCAGAACTGAAGTTTGATATTGAAATGTTAAGTGATTACAAAGTAGGTCAACTCAGGCAGTTCTGCCTCATGAAGCGCTGCTCCAAGAAGGAGGAGCTACAGGAGGCCTTAAGGGCCTGGTGGGAGACCAAAAAGTCTGGGAAGACAGATGATGCAGAAGTGGATGAGGATGCACAGAGGGATGGTTTCAGGCCACAGGATGTGCGTGTGTCCAGAGCAGCCTCAAGGGCTGGCAGCAACCATTCAGCTGAAAGTTTTTCCCCAGAAGAGTTGGAGGAAAACCAAAGGGCTAGAGATCATAAGTTAGAAATGTTGAGGCTTGAAATGGAGCTGAAGCAACTGGAAAAGGCTGCGGAGGAGAGCAAAATTGCTCGTGCCCTGGAGGAATTGAAATCGACCTTGGCACATGAAGTAAGAATGAGGAAGCTTGAGTTGGAGCTCAAGAGGCGTGAGGCCATGTGGGTCTCAGCTGAAGAAACATAGGTAGCTGAAGATGTGAGCTTTGCTGAGTTGGAGGTGGAGTCCAGCTCAGATGGTGGCAGCATGGTTATGATATCTAGTGCTGAGAGAAAGGTACAAACACCCAGAGATGTGGTGCCTGACTTGAGGGAGGGGGTTAACATACACCAGGGGGTTCAGGTTTATGATGTAGTTCCAGTGGAGTACAGGGTTCCTGAAGTAGATTGGGGGACTGGCACAGGGGACCATATTCCTAGTTGTGGGAGGGACACCCTACTGACTCTAGATGAGAGGTACAGGGAGAGGGGTTCCCCCATGGTGGAAACCTTGGTGTGTGCGTGTAAAGACCAGCCAGAAGAGTGTGGGTTGTATGACAGAGACAGTCAGATACTGTCTTGCCAGTCTCAGGAGAGTGGTGTGGGGTACTTGTGTGAGGCACTGGAGGGTAAGGCAAAGGGTAGCTTGGTTAACCACTGTGGGGGGCTATGTGATTCATTTGTTGGAGAGCATATTTTAAGTCCCTGTTTTCCAGAGCTATACCAACACCCGGTGGAGTGTGAGTTCTCTGACCCCAGAGAGCTTGCATTGGAGGCAGACCTCTTGGTGGATTCCACAGGGTCTGAAGAGGCATTGGGGAGTGATCCCAAGAGGAGTGGCTTAGATATCTTCCCGACCTGGCAGGTGGAAGAGGTTCAGTGTAGCCCAGTTAGGTCCCAGTGTAGAGGGAGGGGTGTAGAGGCTCATGTCCGGTCTCAGTGGAGAAGGAGTGAGTGTGGGACGGTGTGTCTCACGGTGCCCGAAACCCAGTCTCAGGGCCTGGAGGGTTCCTTAAGGGAACACCAGGTTGGGGACCTAGACTGTACTTGTAGGCCATTTGAGGAGGATCTCCTAGTGTCTGGTGAACGGGGAGTGTCTGTAACCAGGCCTCCATCAGTTCTGGTGTCTGGCAGTGCCGCTCCATTTGGGAGGGTACAGAAGTCCAGACTGAGGGGTGAGAGGGGGAAGGAGTCCCCAGTGGGAGAACCAGTGGGTCAGGGGCCATCCAGAAGGGCTGAGTCTCCCAGGAGTGACCACGGTGACACCACTTCGGTCCTGGGGGATCTTCACGCACTGTCAGGTGGACAGGGGTCGGGAGATCTGCGCCAGGCAGACTGTCACAGGACACATGAGGCATGTGTCACCCTCCATGGGGTACTGTGTGAGTCCCCAGAAGTCCTGGCATACCAGGCAGGTGCACAACCGCAGGTTTTGGTCCCTGGGTTGGGAGACCAGGTGCAGGATCTGCCTGACCTGGAAGGAAGGACATCTGTAACCAGCGTCCTGACCAATATGGTTCCCAGGGGTACCCCTCCAGTAGGGAGGGTTCAGCGCTCTGGAAGGGGGTGCAGAGGGAGGGATTCCTCGCCTCTGACCCCGGGGCAACCTGAGGGGTTAAACCCTAGGTTGGGAGACCAGTTGCTGGAGGAAGATCCTGAACTGGTGGGTGAATGGTGCGGGACACCTGCCACAGGTGCCCTGGCTATTCTAGAAGGGGGTACCGCTCCAGGTGGGAGGGCACAGAGCCCCAAGGAAGAGGAGACCTGGTGTGGGGAAGCCCACCCCAGCCGCCTGTCCAGCCGCTGGATACAGGTCCGGGACTGGTGGGTCAGTGCTAGAGTGTCAGACCTGACCTGACAAGAGAGGGAGTGGACAAAGGGTGCCAAGCACCTGGGGCTACTGCCCCCCACCCTCTGACACCACAGGGGTTTTAGAGCCATGAGAGGCATGAGGCCTGGGTCTCATCCGAGATCAATGTTGGTGGTCACTATGGCTGGCTGGCTGTCTGTTGGGACACACCTGTGAGTAAATTAAGGTTAGGTGCTGCACAGGTGGTGTCCACAGGTGAGGAGAAGGGTTGGCATGATGGACCCTGAGAGTATGGATAGAGTGATCCAACTGGGTTTAGGACGGCGTAGAACAGGACTGCCCTGCTGTTTGGGCCAGTTTCCGTGTTCTCGCCTTACACAGGGAATCCCATCGAGGTATCGTTTGGTCTACCCTGGCTTTAGGCTAGAAGGGGGTTGGGCTGGAAGGGGGTTGTGTTGGAACTGGCCCTTCTTGCAGGGTCATCCTCAAACTTTTTGCTTCTTCCTCCCTTATTTTTCCTGACCCGTGGCTGTTGGCAATAGGACTCTGCGCACTTTACCACTGCTGATCAGTGCTAAAGTGCATATGGTCTCTGTGTAAATTGTTATTAAGATAGGATATACATGATTGACACATTTGTATCACCAAGAAGTCCCTAGTAAAGTACACAGGGTGTGCCAGAGCTGGTGATGACAAATGCTATTAGTGGGCCTGCAGCACTGATTGTGCCACCAACATGAGTAGTCCTAAAATGGTGTCTCAGGCCTGCCACCGCAGTGCCTGTGTGCAGTCTGTGAACTGCCATGTCCTCCTGGTCAGTGTCCCCACTGACCAGGACTAACCCTTGCCTTTTTGTGCACATTGGTCACCCCTATGGAAGGCCCAAGGTACCCCCCTGGGCAGGGTGCAGTGTATGTGAAAGGTAGAGCATGTACTGGTGCAGGTGACATGCTCTGGTAGTGAATTACAGCCATTTTCGTTTGTCACTGCTGCAAGGCTATCTTGCTCCATAGGCTAACATGGGGGATGCTGGCTACAGTGGCTACCAGCATTTCTTCCCATAGGAACAAGATAGGACATAAGAGTCTAGTATCCCTGAACTCAGAATTTAATAACACATCTTTTAGGAAAGGTTGTTTTTAAATCCTGTGTTTGAGAACAGCACTTTTAGAAAGTTGCTGTTCTCTTGTCTGACCCTTCTGTGTGCCTGGGCCTGTTTGTGTATTCACTGTCTGGTTTGAGAGTGAAAGGGGCTGGGGATTCCCCAGGAGGCTGGCTAAGGCAGCCCTAGGCTGAATGACTGCATTTGCAACTTGAGTAGTGGGAGGAGTTAGCACCTGGGCCTGAATAGGACTGTGCCAGCCCCCCACAGTGCTGGCTCCACCCCCTGTGGTGCGTCTGATGTCTCTGCCCTGCACTGTGAAAGGAGAGAAGGAATCATGTCAACAAAATGCTCCAGGGCTATGCTTTTCCTCCACAATGCTGGCTCCACCTCCTGCTGGGCGGCTGACGACCCTGCCCCTCTCTCTGAAGGAAGGGAGCGGCCAGGAAAACAAAGTGCTCAAGGAATACCCTGAACTGGTTCAGACCGGGCTCAGAGCCCTCCTGCACAAAGGGATCAAAGACTTTGAAGGAACCTCTGCCAAGGAGAAAGCTGAAACTGAAGAAGGAAGATTGTCCAGCTGTTGCTCTGCTGGATTGCCCTACTGTTGTTTTGCTGCCAAGGAGAGGGGAAGGACTTTGCTTTGTGCTGTGTCCCCTTGCTTGAAGGAATCTCCAAGGGCCTGAGAAGAGCTGGCTCCCTGTTCTGAAGTCCCAGGAACAAAAGGACTTCATCCCCAGCTTCCTCTGAGCGCTACTGAGAGAGTTCTGTCCTTCCTGCAGTCCTTGGCCCCTGTGTGGTGCCTCTGGAAATTGTACCTGTGTTGGGGAGCTGGCAACTAAGCTTGAGAGACTTTGCTACAGAAAAGTTATCGCATCGCTCACTGCGGAGCGCATCCCCGACAGTGCGAGGAGATTCCCGCCGCTATGAAGGTCGAGATCGTCGCAGTGCCTGTTGCCGCTGTAAGAGCCGTCGCATCCTTCGCTTGCGGGACGCACCCGATCGGTGCAGGAAGCCTAACATCGCTGCGAGTGTCGTCGCAGATCCTGTCGTCACTGGGTGAGATCGCCGCACCACCTGCTTGCGGACCGCATCACGTCGCTGCGAGAGTCATCGCCGAAGCCATCGCATTGAGGAGCTGCGAGAGAGAAGATCACCGCTGGTCCGCTTATCGTCGCCCCGGAGATCGTCGCAACTCCAAAGATTGTCGCATCGTGCCTTTGCGAGAGCAAACTTCCTACGGAACCTACGCACCAGAATCCATACAAGTGGCCTTCTTCCCCATACAGACCAGATTCGTTGCAACACGCCCGCTGCTGCAGCGGGGCTGTCGCAAACGCCTCCCCAGGGTCTCAGGAGCAACGCATCGCTTGTTTTCCACCGCACCAGCTTCTGCTTTTGGAACTTTGTCGCAACTAAAGGTACTGTGAGCTAAACGTGACGAAACTGTGAACTTTTCACGTAACTGTGGATTATTTTATCGCAACCTAAAGAATTTTGATCGTAACCTAAAGATTTTTATCACAACCTAAAGAACTTTATCGCAACCTTAAGAACTCTTTTGAAACCATATTCTTGAACTGTGTATGTTGGATTTTTGTCGTTTTGGTCTTGTGTAGTTTAGATTAAATACCTTTATTTTTCTAAACTGTTGTGGAGTCAGTTTGTGGTGTTTTCACTGTGTTACTGTGAGTGTTGGTACAAATACTTTACACATTGCCTCTGGTTAGCCTAGACTGCTCGTGCCAAGCTACCTAGAGGGTGAGCAGGGGTTATCTCAGAGGGTTTCCTCCTTACCCTGACTAGAAGCAAGGTTCCCTATTTGGACAGTGGTACCTACCCCTGCCAACTAGAGACCCCCATTTCCAACAGAAAGCCTCTAATCTCAATGGTAAAACAAATAAGGGCGAGAGCTGTGCCGGTGGTCACTCTATGGGCATGGTCAGTTCCGCAAAATGCACTTTCCTGCAAATGTTCTCACAAGGCAAAGGTGGGAAGAGTGGGAAAACGGGGATCCAGGGTATTCCAAATCCCCAAATAGACAAACTCCCAGGAACATTGGGTGGTGAAGTTGTTGTTGGTACCCCCGGTCATCAGGAAGTTATGAAGGAGAGTTCAGGTGCTCAGCAGATATCTCTGTATGAAGCTGTTGCCGTGGACAATTTAATATCTGGCAGCAATATGGATCTGGCTAAAGGCGCTGGTAAAAAGGATGGGTGCAATCCTGCAGGAGTGAACAACAGTGGAGGGAATCCCCGGAACTGGGTAGCCAAGATACTGAACCAGTTGTACCACAGAAGCTTTGTAATGATAATAACATTGTGGTTAGAAGCGAAACTGGCTCGGTTGGCTTGGCTGGGGCTCTTAATGGGACAGAGTCACTCAGTCTACATTCACTAACGAAGGAGGCAGAGTTGGTGGATCTTGTGGAGAAGTTCTTCTCATTATCAGATCATTCGGATATATCCAGTGAGGAGATGATGAGTAATGGGAAAACGCCTATGGCTCAACATGGGGATGAGCTGAGTGAGGATAGTACTACACCCCTTGAGGATACAGGAAGGGATTCATCGGAAGGAAGACCGCAGACAATGCGGAAGAAAAGGGTTTTGACAGAGAAGTCTTGCTACTTTGCCAATTCCTCTTTACCGGTGCAAAAGTCAATGGTTAGAACCCAGGATAAATCTGACTCCTCCGTGGAGCGAAGAACACTAGAGCCATCAGAAGAGGTATCCTTGAGTCTTATATAACAAACAATAATGACTCACAGGGAGGAAACGTGATTAGAAAGCCAGAGGACACAGAATGTCTGTCGTATATTACAAAATTCAGTATGGCGCATCGCCAAGACTTGCTCAGAGTTTACTGCAAGATTTACCGAGGCAGAAGCCCGTATTTCGTATTTGGAGGATGAACTAGCTTTGCAAAAGACGAGGAATGAGACCTTATGTGCAGGGAAGGATGATATGCTATGGAAACTTATTGATTTGGAGAACAAAGCTCGGCGGAACAATCTGCAAGTCCTTCAAATTCCTGAGGGGATTGAAGGACAGGACCCTCGTAAACTTATTATTGAATTGTTTACTGAGGCATTTCCGGAATTAACTCAATGTGAATGGCAGACAGAGGATTCAGAGGGCTCACCGGTTTCCCTTTTCTGTCCGGGTTCGGCCAGGTCAGTTGGCAGAAGTGTCTAAACAAAGGGCTATACTGATTTCATTTAACAACTTTTTGTCACAAGAAGCAGTTTCTGATCTGGCAGGCCCTGACAGGAAAAGAGTTGGCAAGGGGGTTGAATTTTTTGTTAGGCCAGATTACGGCCATCAGATGGTAGAGAACCTTATTCTACCATTTCAAACTAAGGGGGCCCAGGCTTCCTTACTACAACCAGCCAAACTTAAAATCATCCATAAAGGGAATACTAGGTTTTTTACCTCTGAAATATTGGCGAAAGAGTTTCTGCAAACCCTCAAAGAAGGATAAGGAGGGATTAGACTTACAGAATTATTATCTAATTTGCAGCTTCCTTTTGTGCTCTTATGTTTAATAATTTGCATAACTCTCGTTTATGAAGTTGTATACCCCCCAGCTGTTGCAACAGGTTATGTCAAGGGGAAAGAGAATGAGTATGGTTTACTGTCTGTTGCCTATTGATCTGTGGCTTAATTTTTGTTGTTGTTAGGTTCAGTTGTTGGGGGACTTCACTGGTGTGGGAGGCACTTTTGGGTGTAGGGAGCATGTCACATGTCATCGCTAGGACTAACAGTCCTAAAGCCTTGCGGTATGGGGTGGTGGGGGGTGCTGTTGGGGTGGTGTTGGGGGGTGAAAAAGAAAAAGTAAGATTCATAGCAGCAAAGAAAGGTACAGAGGGTTAAAAAGATTTGCGTACAGACCTGTAGGTACGGCAACCTTGAATTTATGGCAAATTTAGGCCTTCGAATATGCACACTGAATGTGTGCGGGTTAAATAATTATAATAAAAGGCAGAGGGTCTCCAGAGAGCTTTGGGTGATTCTGCCCGATGTGGTGTGTCTGCAAGAGATGCATATTCCATGGGCAAAACGTAAGGTTTTAGCAGAATTAGGCTACACAGTATTAGTAACCTCAAGGCAGTCAAGCATGATAAGAGGGGTGGTGATTTTAGCAAGACCTTTTATTCAAGCTACTGGGCATCTTTTGGCAGATATGTTTGGACGTTGGGCCATTGTGGAATGTAGGACAGGGGGGGAGTTATATTTACCCTCTGTACAATATACGGCTCTAACCTTGATGTAGCCCCAATATTGGAATATTTGAATGGGGAGCTTGCTACATGGCCCACTCCGTTATTCTTGTGTGGGGATCTTAATATAAATTTGACCTCTGAAGATTTTCTAAATTGGGGGTGAAACTATAAAGATAGGAAACCCCGGGTCAGCAAGGCTCTATTTCAATTACTTACTGATCATGGGCTATTGGATGTGTGTAACAGCTTGCATAGGCAAGACCCAGGATATACATTTGATTCACACCCCCAAAACAGGCTTGTACGTCTTGATTATTGTTTTGTGCCTACATCAGTGTTTACTGGGCTGAAAATCTGTGTTTTTATACAGAGCTGTTGCCGTGGACAATTTAATATCTGGCAGCAATATGGATCTGGCTAATGGCGCTGGTAAAAAGGATGGGCGCAATCCTGCAGGAGTGAACAACAGTGGAAGGAATCCCCGGAACTGGGTAGCCAAGATACTGAACCAGTTGTACCACAGAAGCTTTGTAATGATAATAACATTGTGGTTAGAAGCGAAAATGGCTCGGTTGGCTTGGCTGGGGCTCTTAATGGGACAGAGTCACTCAGTCTAGAATCACTAACGAAGGAGGCAGAGTTGGTGGATCTTGTGGAGAAGTTCTTCTCATTATCAGATCATTCGGATATATCCAGAGAGGAGATGATGAGTAATGGGAAAACGCCTATGGCTCAACATGGTGATGAGTTGAGTGAGCATAGTACTACACCCCTTGAGGATACAGGAAGGGATTCATCGGAAGGAAGACTGCAGACAATGCGGAAGAAAAGGGCTTTGACAGAGAAGTCTTGCTACTTTGCCAATTCCTCTTTACCGGTGCAACAGTCAATGGTTAGAACCCCGGATAAATCTGACTCCTCTGTGGTCCAAGAACACTAGAGCCATCAGAAGAGGTATCCTTGAGTCTTATATATCAAACAATAATGACTCACAGGGAGGAAACGTGATTAGAAAGCCAGAGGACACAGAATGTCTGTCGTATATTACAAAATTCAGTACGGCGCATCGCCAAGACTTGCTCAGAGTTTACTGCAAGATTTACCGAGGCAGAAGCCCGTATTTCGTATTTGGAGGATGAAGTAGCTTTGCAAAAGACGAGGAATGAGACCTTACGTGCAGGGAAGGATGATATGCTATGGAAACTTATTGATTTGGAGAACAAAGCTCGGCGGAACAATCTGCAAGTCCTTCAAATTCCTGAGGGGATTGAAGGACAGGACCCTCGTAAACTTATTATTGAATTGTTTACTGAGGCATTTCCGGAATTAATTCAATGTGAATGGCAGACAGAGGATTCAGAGGGCTCACCGGTTTCCCTTTTCTGTCCGGGTTCGGCCAGGTCAGTTGGCAGAAGTGTCTAAACCAAGGGCTATACTGATTTCATTTAACAACTTTTTGGCACGAGAAGCAGTTTCTGATCTGGCATGCCCTGACAGGAAAAGAGTTGGCAAGGGGGTTGAATTTTTTGTTAGGCCAGATTACGGCCATCAGATGGTAGAGAACCTTATTCTACCATTTCAAACTAAGGGGGCCCAGGCTTCCTTACTACAACCAGCCAAACTTAAAATCATCCATAAAGGGAATACTAGGTTTTTTACCTCTGAAATTTTGGCGAAAGAGTTTCTGCAAACCCTCAAAGAAGGATAAGGAGAGATTAGACTTATAGAAATATTATCTAATTTAGAGCTTCCTTTTGTGCTCTTATGTTTAATTATTTGCATAACTCTCGTTTATGAAGTTGTATACCCCCCAGCAGTTGCAACAGGTTATGTCATGGGGAAAGAGAATGAGTATGGTTTACTGTCTGCTGCCTATTGATCTGTGGGTTAATTTTTGTTGTTGTTAGGTTCAATTGTTGGGGGACTTCACTGGTGTGGGAGGCACCTTTGGGTGTAGGGACCATGTCATCGCTAGGACTAGCAGTCCTAAAGCCTTACGGTAGGGGGTGGTGGGGGGTGCTGTTGGGGTGGTGTTGGGGGGAGAAAAAGAAAAAGGAAGATTCATAGCAGCAAACAAAGGTACAGAGGGTTAAAAAGATTTGCGTACAGGCCTGTAGGTACGGCAACCTTGAATTTATGGCAAATTTAGGCCTTCGAATATGCACACTGAATGTGTGTGGGTTAAATAAATATAATAAAAGGCAGAGGGTCTCCAGAGAGCTTCGGGTGATTCAGCCCGTTGTGGTGTGTCTTCAAGAGATGCATATTCCATGGGCAAAACGTAAGGTTTTAGCAGAACTAGGCTACACAGTATTAGTAACCTCAAGGCAGTCAAGCATGATAAGAGGGGTGGCGATTTTAGCAAGACCTTTTATTCAAGCTACTGGGCATCTTTTGGCAGATTTGTTTGGACGTTGGGCCATTGTGGAATGTAGGACAGGGGGGGAGTTATATTTACCCCCTGTACAATATACGGCTCTAACCTTGATGTAGCCCCAATATTGGAATACTTGAATGGGGAGCTTGCTACATTGCCCACTCCGTTATTCTTGTGTGGGGATCTTAATATAAATTTGACCTCTGAAGATTTTCAAAATTGGGGGTGAAACTATAAAGATAGGAAACCCCGGGTCAGCAAGTCTCTATTTCAATTACTTACTGATCATGGGCTATTGGATGTGTGGAACAGCTTGCATAGGCAAGACCCAGGATATACATTTTATTCACACCCCCAAAACAGGCTTGTACGTCTTGATTATTGTTTTGTGCCTACATCAGTGTTTACTGGGCTGAAAATCAGTGTTTTTATACAGAGCTGTTGCCGTGGACAATTTAATATCTGGCAGCAATATGGATCTGGCTGATGGCGCTGGTAAAAAGGATGGCCGCAATCCTGCAGGAGTGAACAACAGTGGAGGGAATCCCCAGAACTGGGTAGCCAAGATACTGAACTAGTTGTACCACAGAAGCTTTGTAATGATAATAACATTGTGGTTAGAAGCAAAAATGGCTCGGTTGGCTTGGCTGGGGCTCTTAATGGGACAGAGTCACTCAGTCTAGATTCACTAACGAAGGAGGCAGAGTTGGTGGATCTTGTTGAGAAGTTCTTCTCATTATCAGATCATTCGGAAATATCCAGTGAGGAGATGATGATTAATGGGAAAACGCCTATGGCTCAACATGGGGATGAGCTGAGTGAGCATAGTACTACACCCCTTGAGAATACAGGAAGGGATTCATCGGAAGGAAGACCGCAGACAATGCGGAAGAAAAGGGCTTTGACAGAGAAGTCTTGCTACTTTGCCAATTCTTTTTTACCGGTGCAAAAGTCAATGGTTAGAACCCCGGATAAATCTGACTCCTCTGTGGTGCGAAGAACACTAGAGCCATCAGAAGAGGTATCCTTGAGTCTTATATATCAAACAATAATGACTCACAGGGAGGAAACGTGATTAGAAAGCCAGAGGACACAGAATGTCTGTCGTATATTACAAAATTCAGTACGGCGCATCGCCAAGACTTGCTCAGAGTTTACTGCAAGATTTACCGAGTCAGAAGCCCGTATTTCGTATTTGGAGGATGAACTAGCTTTGCAAAAGACGAGAAATGAGACCTTATGTGCAGGGAAGGATGATATGCTATGGAAATTTTTTGATTTGGAGAACAAAGCTCGGCGGAACAATCTGCAAGTCCTTCAAATTCCTGAGGGGATTGAAGGACAGGACCCTCGTAAACTTATTATTGAATTGTTTACTGAGGCATTTCCGGAATCAACTCAATGGGAATGGCAGACAGAGGATTCAGAGGGCTCACCGGTTTCCCTTTTCTGTACGGGTTCGGCCAGGTCACTCGGCAGAAGTGTCTAAACCAAGGGCTATACTGATTTCATTTAACAACTTTTTGGCACGAGAAGCAGTTTCTGATCTGGCACACCCTGACAGGAAAAGAGTTGGCAAGGGGGTTGAATTTTTTGTTAGGCCAGATTACGGCCATCAGATGGTAGAGAAACTTATTCTACCATTTCAAACTAAGGGGGCCCAGGCTTCCTTACTACAACCAGCCAAACTTAAAATCATCCATAAAGGGAATACTAGGTTTTTTACCTCTGAAATTTTGGCGAAAGAGTTTCTGCAAACCCTCAAAGAAGGATAAGGAGGGATTAGGCTTATAGAATTATTATCTAATTTGCAGCTTCCTTTTGTGCTCTTATGTTTAATTATTTGCATAACTCTCGTTTATGAAGTTGTATACCCCCCAGCTGTTGCAACAGGTTATGTCATGGGGAAGAGAATGAGTATGGTTTACTGTCTGTTGCCTATTGATCTGTGGGTTAATTTTTGTTGTTGTTAGGTTCAATTGTTGGGGGACTTCACTGGTGTGGGAGGCACTTTTGGGTGTAGGGAGCATGTCATCGCTAGGACTAACAGTTCTAAAGCCTTGCGGTAGGGGGTGGCGGGGGGTGATGTTGGGGGGAGAAAAAGGAAAAGGAAGATTCATAGCAGCAAAGAAAGGTACAGAGGGTTAAAAAGATTTGCGTACAGGCCTGTAGGTACGGCAACCTTGAATTTATGGCAAATTTAGGCCTTCGAATATGCACACTGAATGTGTGCGGGTTAAATAATTATAATAAAAGGCAGAGGGTCTCCAGAGAGCTTCGGGTGATTCAGCCCGATGTGGTGTGTCTGCAAGAGATGCATATTCCATGGGCAAAACGTAAGGTTTTAGCAGAACTAGCCTACACAGTATTAGTAACCTCAAGGCAGTCAAGCATGATAAGAGGGGTGGCGATTTTAGCAAGACCTTTTATTCAAGCTACTGGGCATCTTTTGGCAGATATGTTTGGATGTTGGGCCATTGTGGAATGTAGGACAGGGGGGGAGTTATATTTACCCTCTGTACAATATACGGCTCTAACCTTGATGTAGCCCCAATATTGGAATATTTGAATGGGGAGCTTGCTACATGGCCCACTCCGTTATTCTTGTGTGGGAATCTTAATATAAATTTGACCTCTGAAGATTTTCAAAATTGGGGGTGAAACTATAAAGATAGGAACCCCCGGGTCAGCAAGGCTCTATTTCAATTACTTACTGATCATGGGCTATTGGATGTGTGGAACAGCTTGCATAGGCAAGACCCAGGATATACATTTTATTCACACCCCCAAAACAGGCTTGTACGTCTTGATTATTGTTTTGTGCCTACAGCAGTGTTTACTGAGCTGAAAATCTGTGTATACCCAAGGGTGACCTCGGACCATGCTCCTGTGGTAGTTGAAATCCCGGCGCTCGCTCGGTGTGTAGCCCCGAGAAATTTACATTTGACAGGAAGCATTTGATGGATGAAAAATGTATTGAGCACATGAAGGTGTGGATAAAGGAATTTTTCCAAATGAATAGACACTCCGCGTTCAGAGGGACTGTATGGGATACATTCAAAGCTGGATTTAGCGGGGAAACACAGAGCCTTGGGTTTTTAAAATGTAAATTAGTGAAACAGGCATTGCAGGTTTTATATGATGAGCTTACGATGGCCGAAGAGGAATTAGTTAACGGGTTAGCTGCAGGATATAACACCACAGCCCTTCAGAATAATCTAGCGAGATGTAAGGCCAAAATTAATCTAGAATGGAGCAAGGAGAGTGCCATAAAATACCAAACATATAGAAAAGAGTGTCATGAGTATGGCGAGGCCACGGGGTGATGTTTAGCCCAGAAATTGCGAACATAAGTAGACGAACAAAGAACGGCTGGGGTTATTGTGTCTGATCCCCAAGAAATTCTTAAAGTGTTTCATGATTTTTATACAGAGTTATATACAGAGAACGATACTGGGGGCCTTTCTCTGACGGATATGGGACTTCCAGCCTCATTATGGGGCCAATTGGCTCAAATGGACATTGAAATACTTGAGGAACCTATTACGTTGGGGCAATTAAAGCAGGCCATAAATTCTCTTGCAGTAGGGAAAGCTGCGGGACCAGACAGACTCCCCTTGGAAGTATTTAAAATCATTTTTCAGGAGATTAAAAATGATATGCTTAAAGTTTATCAAACTGCATAGAAAGGGGAGATTCCACGAACCTGGTCTGAGGCCAATATCTGTGTGCTGAAGAAAAAGGAGAAACCATCTGAATTACCGGGGTCTTATTGTCCAATCTCCCTTCTTAATGCCGACGGTAAAATCTATGCAAAAATCTTGGCCACACGATTGGCAAAAATGATACCATCAATAGTATCGTTAAAACACCACAGCTTTATACCTTGTAGAGGGACGGTAGACGATGTGCGTAGAGTAAATATTCTTCTCGATATCGCACAGGTAGAATCTCAAGAACTTGGCCTGATTTTACTCGATGCTGAAAAGGCGTTCGACCGGGTTTCGTGGAATTTCCTCTGGAGGAGACTGGAACAAATAGGTTTCGGGCAGGGCTATATACGTGCCTTAAAGGCCCTTTATCATCTCCCCTCAGCGAAAATGTGCTCAATGGGATATTCCTCAGAGACCATCGTGATTTCTAGAGGCACACAACAAGGCTGTCCGTGTTCACCACTTTTTATTTGCGTTGTATATTAACCCTTGTATTCTTATGCTAGAACAAAGTAAAACGATTTTGCCTTGTATAGTACAACAAGAACAGTATTCTGTAATGGCTTATGCCGATGATATAGCGATTGTTACTTCTAATCTCTGTCTTGCTATACCTGAAATAGAATCCCTGGGGCAGACTTTTGGGCCAGTTGGCTGTCCCAACAATACTTCCGAAAGACGCCAGATCACCTTGCCGCGAGACGGCGTGCAAAGGGCCTATTATAGCTCCCACTGCTAAAACTTCAATCACAGACTTGAAAGCCAAAGAAGTATTCCACCGCTGCGCTCGCTGAATAAATTTAGGTAGAATTAGTCTGCTTATGTCATCGCCCTTTCAGGGTGAATGATCGCTTGACTTGATGTGTTTGGAAATGAGAAAACCAATAACACTCTAGTGAAAAAACTCCACGATAGAGTTACACTTTTATGATGTTTGGGAGCACAGCAAATTTACCTATAAGACGGGGATTCAATTCACTCACCAAATTTAAGGTTCAACATCCTATTTACTAAATGCAAATTCCAGGACTGGTCTTGATACTTTCCAGTTACAGATCTTAGAAGCCTTGAGGAAGTTAGTTGTCAGTAACAAAACACGTGTCGGCTGCCCATATCATCTTTTTTCTTCTGGGATTACAGCAAAGAAGGACCCTTTGACTACAATATTTTATGTGTCAACACTATGAAAGACTGTACAAATATATCTCTTAAACAAGTTATTAAAAATTCTAAGTCACGGCACCTTTACGGATGTTCTCTCTATGATTGATTAAATATTAGTGCTGTGTATTTGAGCCATAGGCGGTCTTGACTCTCTAAACAGGCCAAGACGGGGAATAAACTCCTTTAGAAGCATTGGCTTCTATGACATTACATTTTTAGAGTGCCGAGGTACGACAAACTTTGTTTAATAGTCTCCTACAACTGACCCCGCTGGGATCTAAGTGGAAGCCGACATCTGTGGTAGTGGGATGTCAAATGTTACCTTGAGGGGCACCAATTTTGTGAAATAAAACGAGGTTTATTGACAACTTTTATTTCTAACAACAAATCTAAGTAGAGGCTTGGAAAGTGCGACAGCCTAAACCACCACTACCTGTGTTGTTTTATTGTAGAATCTCAAGAACTTGGCCTGATTTTACTCGATGCTGAAAAGGTGTTCGACCGGGATTCGTGGAATTTCCTCTGGAGGGGACTGCAACAAATAGGTTTCGGGCAGGGCTATATACGTGCTTTAAAGGCCCTTTATCATCTCCCCTCAGCGAAAATTTGCTCAATGGGATATTACTCAGAGACCATCGCGATTTCTAGAGGCACACAACAAGGCTGTCCTTGTTCACCACTTTTATTTGCGTTGTATATTAACCCTTGTATTCTAATGCTAGAACAAAGTAAAAAGATTTTGCCTTGTATAGTACAACAAGAACAGTATTCTGTAATGGCTTATGCCGATGATATAGCGATTGTTACTTCTAATCTCTGTCTCGCTAAACCTGAAATAGAATCCCTGGGGCAGACTTTTGGGCCAGTTTGTGGGTATAAACTTAATACTGCTAAAACACAAATTTGATGTACAAGTCAAGCAATGGATGGGGATGCTAGGTGTGTTAAGGAAGCTACCTATCTGGGTAGTAAGATCCGTACCTCTGTTAAAGAAATCGTTGATGTTAATTGAGGCGACATTATTTGGGGAGTAAAATGCTCACTTGAAAGATAGGAGACTCTCCAGCTGTCATTAGTGGGCAGAGCTAACAATCTGAGAATGAATGTCTTACCGTGAGTTATGTATTTTTTTCGGGCAGTGCCCCTGGAGGTATCCTATAAACAAATTCAATATTTACAATCTCTCTGTACTAGGTGTATGTGGGCCCTGGGGAAACCTCATAGGGCCGCTTGATATATGACTCCTTCTCGAGACAGAGGAGGATGTTCTGTACCTGACTTTGCTTTGTATTACTATTCCTGTATTTTGGTTAATGCGCGTATTTTACTTAATGGAGAAGAGATTAGTAATCTGGCTAAAGCCCCCTCAATTTATCAGATGGTTCTAGGGTCAGAGGTTAAGCATTGCCTATTCAAAAGAGTGGACAGCAGTTATTTTAAAAGAACGTACTTCAAGGTATTAAATGCTCTGTTTAAAGTCTGGAAGACTGTATGGAAAAGCTTTGAGATTCCAGTACTTTCCATGTATACCCCCACTAATGCAACGGCAGTGCTGCCCCCGATCTTCAGGGACCAGGTGGCCTTAGGCTGGAGAAGGAAGAGGATTACCCGACTTGGCGACTTATATCATGATGATGGGTGATTACACTTATTTGCGGAGTTGGCGGATAAATTCCATCTACCCACCACCTAATTTTTTTAACTACTTACAAGTAAGGGACTTTCTGGGAAAGCACCCTATTTGCATTATGAAGTTTAAAATTGTAGAATCTATTAGACAGTAGGGAGATATTGGGCTAATTTATAAAACACTGTTAGAGGGCAGAACGGATGATCTAGAAAAATATAATATGAGATTGAGAACTTGGTTGGGGAACCCCGAAATCTCATTGGAAAAATCCATTGATTTGGCAGGGAGGATCTGTCGTGCAGCCAACCTTAAAAGTAAACATTATAAAATGTTAATCAATTTGTATCCTACCCCTCAAAATGATGAAGTGGGGGGGTCAGCATGGTGGGAAGTGTTTCCGCTGTGGAAAGGATAGTGCAGACATTGTGCATATGTTTTTTGCGTGTGCGGTATTGGACCCTCTGATAGAATCTATAGAGAGGCTTTTGTCAGAAATAACCGGGGACTGTGTTAACATTTCTCAGTCTATGATGTTGCTTGGTATTGTGGGAAGATTTCCGACAGGGGCAGCTACTATATGAACACAGCTATTTAATTTTTATGGCCAAGGTGGTTGCTCGGTTGGCAATTGCCTGACTTTGGCTACAGAAAGAGGCCCCGCCCTTTGAGATGTGGCTGGCCAAGTTTCTCAATGTGCACCACATGGAATACAGTTTAGAGGCTGTTAAAGGATATGGAAATTAGGGTTAATGATTTGGGGGGGTGGTGAGGGAGTATATGGCGGGGTAATTAAGTCTATAATGTATCATATAGTTTGTACCTCATGTTAATTTGATGTCGAGGGCATTGGTTAGGATTGGGGCTTAAAATGTGCAATGATGGATGTCTTGATGTATGTGTTCAGTTATGTATTATTTGTTTTGCTGCTATGGAATTCTAATAAAAAAAAATAGTAGATCATTTGACATAAATATCATGTCCTAAATGTGGCAATAACGTTTATGAACAATGTTTAGTACAGCGTATTATGTCAGTCAATATTCTGAGCATGCTATTCTGGTACAACACTTTCAATAGAATTTGGCAAAGGATGACAGATTTAACAAAATAAGGGCTGTTAGCAGGAAAATCAGTAGCGCTCAGACAGGCTGATGTACCATATGAAAATCCAGTATGTATGGCCACATGTTGACCTTGCACTTGGGGCCGTTCATTAAAGGCAGAGCAGAAAAACTCTATGTCCAGTACTGCATTGACACCAATTGCAACTGTGTCATAACATTATGTCAGATGGACCTATATGATAGATTAGGTGCTAGTTCAGCTGTGTCTGCAGCAAAAAGTTATATTTGGTTTCACAAAGTTTGAAATTCAGCCATGGTATTTATATTTCAATTAAACTGCAAACACTTAACGTATCACCGTATCCATACAAATTATTTTTAACAATGACCTTATTAACTAAGCAAGTTTAAGTAAGTCAGTTTTATTTGTAAAGTGCATAGTTAATTAAAACCATTGCACAGATAAAAAAAATCTGAAAAGTAATTAACTATAAAATATGGCATCTTCCAAACAGTTTTGTTATGTACACACCGGTTTCTCATGTATTTCCATTAAGAATTCTTTATGTAGGAGTAAAATGCAATGTGCTGATCTTTTTAACTACCATCTCTTATACTATTGTGGGTGCAATATTCAATTATTCCCTTTTAAAAGTTTAAGTATGGAGTTTTTCTGCTGTTAGCACTCAAAAGACAACAGTTAATTTTTTGTTATCCAGTGTTTGAATGTTATGTTTTTTATCATTCCAGGTCCTTTAGTTTGGTGTAGTGGTACTTTAGAGTGATAGTGATGAATTATTATATTGATATTAAGGAGTGTCCTGAGGAAGAAAGAAATAGTGTGCCTTAAATGGTCTGCCTGTAGAACATGAGTGTACTGAACATCATTATGCAATGCACATTAGGATAAGCATGACACTCTCATACTTTTGTAGGGCTATCTGACACCACTAGCTAAACTATAGCCTGCATCTACACTGCACTTCCATACCACACCTTCACTACCTACATCATACATGAAACCTACATCCCAATGTTTGCTGTTCTACACGCCTGCATCACAAAATAAATCAGTTACAAATAGCTAGCATATACTTCCTTCTCCATCACATGCAGCCTAGAGTTCAATTAGCACTCTTTGAATCAGGAGATCCAACCTTTCCTGAGATACTGTCTAATATAGGAATTTGATAAATGCACACAGAGACCAAATAACATAAACACTGCCCCTAGAGTACCCTTAAGTTCTTTATTCCAGAAGGGAGCATAAAGTATTAATAGAACTGGATCTGTACAGCAAAGGTTTACAATTGGGGTCCCTGAGGATCAGTGTTGTCCCTTTGCTCTTGAAACACCTAAAGAGAGAGAAAGAAGACGAGCAAAAGAGAGGAAGAGAAATAAAACAAAAAGAAAGAATGACAGAATAAGGAAAGAAATAAGGAAAGAAAAAAGAAAGAAAGATACAAAAAGAAAGAGGTAGAGAAATATAGGACAAGAAATAAAAAAATAAAGGAAAAAAACAACGAGGACAAAATAACCACAAAAGAGTTAAATACAGGAAATGAAGGAAGAAAGAAATTAAGAAGAAATGAAAGACAAAGAAACAAACTATGAAAGGAATGAATGAAAAGACAGGAAGAAAGAAGGCATGGCAAAAAAGAAGTAGGCAAAAGAATGAAGAGCACAACAGAGAAAGAGTAAAGGAAGAAGGTGAGAGAAAGAAAAAGACAGCAAGAAAACAATGGAAAGGAAAGAAAGAAAAAAGATGAGAGAAAGAAAGTAGAAGAAAAAAGAAGGAAAGAGATCAGGTCAGAGGTTGAATTAAGAAAAGGTCCTTGTGGATGAAGAAAGGAGAAAAAGAAAGAAAAAGAACAATAAGTAATAACACCAAAAGGAGAAATACAGAAAAAGAATAACAGAGGAGGAAAGATGAAGGCAGAGAAAACAGATAAGACTGAACAAAAGAAGGGAGAGTAGGAAACAATCAGAGAAAACAGCAGAGAAAGAAAGACATTGAGAAAGATGGAGATAATTGGAGAAAAAGAAAAAATGAAAGAACAAAGGAAAGAATTACTGAGAGACACAAGATTGAAGAAAGAAATAGTAAGAAAGAAACAAAGAACGGGAAAATGGAGGAAAAATTGAAAATAGAGGTTGAAATGAGAAAAAGGAAAGAAAAATAACAAGAAGAATATTAAGTCAATAAGAAAAAAAGAAAGAGAACTGAAAAAGAATGCACAACAAAGGAGGGAATGAAGGAGATACTGTAAACTAATAGGGGGGAAGCGAGAAAGAGGGAGAAATAAAGAAAGAGGACAGCAAGAAAGAGAGAATAAAATACATTGAGAAATGAAAGAAAAACATAAAAGCAAGGAAAAAAGAAAGACAGGTAAAGAGAGGCTAGAAAGAAGTAGAAAAAGAAGAAATTATTTTCAGAAAAGGGTAGTCTGCCTCCTCAAGCACTGTCAGCTTTTGAGTAAATCATAGAAATGGGAGCTGTGTTTTAAATAGCTGTGTTATCAGGAGGGCACCTGTATATTCTCAAGCCTGTTGACAGGCAATTATCATATGCGAGCTAATCAATGGCAGTCTGCAAGATACTAGTAACATGTGATTGATTAGTTGGTAACCAGTGCTTTTAATCCACCAATACGAAACACGTCACTGCCTACTCTTTAAGTCTCCCTTACTTCTGCACCTACATTCCTCCTCTTTCGGTGCCCTACATTAACACCTGCACCAGGCATCCTATAATTTATACCTACATACTGACCAACAACTCCTACACCACCACTGTCACTCTCATCATCAAATCATACGTCTCACAAACAATACTCTATACAGCATATCTCAAACATAAACACAACATCCCACACCGATACCCGTACAAAATGCAACAATAAAACTGTTCTGCTTTATCTCTATTGCAAAACAGTTGTATACTTGGTTGTGATTTTTGTAACTACTAAATTAATTTTTGGCATATTGTGTTCAGAGGTTTTGAATTATGAATACATCTAACACACCTTCTACATTAGAAAAACATTAATCTGGTCAAACGGAAAAAAAATCATAAAATCTAAAATTTTAGTCACTATTTTTTCTGCACATTGACAGTAAAAGAAAGAGAGGTTTATTTCACAACTAAGGCAAAAGAAAACTGTAAATACATAGATCAATTAAAAAGTAAATGAGCATTCATCAAAGTAAATATTTCTTTGTAACAATATGATGCTCAAATTATATCTAGGTGAGAAACCATTGGATTTCATCGCAGGTCTATGATTGTTTCACCTCTTTATATTTTTTGCAGAGCCTTTATTAAGATTATAACAAACATTAAACCCCTGATATAGAGGTTGGCCTACAGGTTATACCATTGCAAATATGACGGAGAACCCTGCCCTCCAAGCTTTTGTCCACCTGCCTTATTTACAGGTGGGCAGACTACAACCTTTCAATCAGTGGAATTCCATTTTGCATTTTGTAGAATAAATTGCCTATTTTAGTACCTGACTTGCACACAGAAATGTGTGTGCATGTCTGTACTGGTTTGTGTGTGTAGTTGTTTATGTGTGTGAAATGAGAGAAGAGGGAGTAAGAAAGGGGATGAGAGTTTGGAGCTGCACTCATGGACTAGATTAGCAAATACCACAGGAGGGAGGTGGTGTTTGTTTTACAGCAGATGCTGCCAAGGTATGTGCTGGGCATTTTGTAACAAGCATTGTAATTGCACCCATTTCACCCCCACACTGTGTCAAGACGCATTACACCATTTGCTACGAGGCTAGGGCCCATACAAATGAGGGAACACTTTTGTCCAGGTATTTCTGTCAAATTACTAAGCACTGGCAAAGGCATACTGGATCGCAGAAGATGTCTAAGGGAAGCGGTGCAAAGGTAAGACACCTACCGAGGCACACTTTGGGAGGCGCCATGCATAGTCTCAGAAACCCAGTCATCCCCATGAAGAAAGATGAAGTTAAGTAATATACCCACCTCCAAATGTGTTTCGATATGCTGTCAGTACAAAACAGAACAGCAGCTTGGAAGTGCCGCACATCTTTCACTGTTGCACCCTCTCTGGCCTCTTAGACTTCGGACTTCACTAGCGAGGTCATGTTTTTTATCAAGATATACAAAGAGATGAAACAATTGTAGACCTATTTCATAATACTCCACATTGTTATTAGCATGTAGTTCATGTATTATACCATTACAGTACTGTTGATTTATTGACATTGTGCTTTGTCATTGACATTGTGCTTTATCATGTATTTCCATGTATTATTTATCTAAAACAGTCCATCCTATTTAGAGTGTTTGAAATACATTTGTGTTAGTCTTACAATAGGTAAAATATTTGTAAAAATAATCATTCAGTGTTTTTAAAGCCAGTTTACCTTTTGTTCCGCTCAAAAAGATATTGCAGTCTCTAAGGCCAGTATTGTGTTGAAAAGAGGTTAAATATTTCACAAAATCATGCCCCTAGTACAGATATTTTATAAGTAGAAAACACTAAGGTAATCCAGGTCTAGAGAATAGCCAAATAGAATTAATTATTTCTGATTATATATGCCCCATGGCAATACAGAAAGCGGCTAGGTCGAATAGCTCGCACCTCCGGGTCTGTACCTAGAAATACATTCGGTGCACACCCTAAATGGTATCAGTCACTTCTGGATACCTCTGCAGTGCAGAAAGACATTCATTTATAAAAAATAAAAGTATTTTTGATGTGAAATTAAGAAAAGACAAGAATTTCTGATATTTTGATGGACTTTTTTATTCATTCATTGGGGGCACCAATATATTTATAATTTTATTATGACCCATTTTTATCCTCTAAACTTTCTTGCTGCTATGGGTCAAGAAATCTCGGGCTACAGCCTTATTTTCAATCTGTTTGGCAACTGCTGGTTCTACTTGGTCTATTTCAAGGAGTGATTCAATTTTTGTTATTTGCTCTGGTTCTATCTTATTGTTGATTGAGTCTTAGGCCTGATTAGGAGTTTGGAGGACAGGTTTACTCCATAACAAACGTGATGGATATCCTGTCCTCCGTATTACAATTCCATTATATCCTATTGAACATGTAATATGGCGGACAGGATATCCGTCACATTTGTCACATTGTATACCATCCGCCAAACTCATAATCAAGCTCTTATTGATTTGTTTAGGCATCTCCTGTTTCACAATATCTCCGCCATACCTGATACATGATACTTAATACTTGTTTTGGATTTGTTTTTCTCCTCTTGTTCGTCATAAATGTTTCAAATTACCAATATTTCCTATTTCTGCATATTTAGGAGAATGCTGCTGATTTTGAAAGGATCTCTTTAATGTGTCAAATTACTCTTACCAAGTGGATACCACAGACAATACCTTCTAAGATTGTAAATCTGTTTACGGTGCCTTCTATTCCAGAGGAGATTGTGTTTTGGGCCATTCATCAAATGACAATTCAATATGGTAATATGAAAAAATGCTATGTTGTTGTCGAACACTGTGCTCTGTGGCAATCTAACGGATTCCACATTGATGTTAGGTCTGTCTGCAAATAGTTTTATCTGTCTATGGCTCATGTCATCACAACACTCAAATACACAGAGTGGGCTTTGAAGCATGCTGCAACAGACGTTGGCTTGTTCTTTCAGTTCCCTTCCTCCATTGCTTGTTTGACGTTTTTCTACATTTTGTACAAAACCCATAACAGTATGGTGAATTTATGCATTTTACAGTGGTGATTGAGAATGGATCAATCACTAGCATTGCATATACAATGCAAATTGAAAGTGGAAAGAAGCCACAGGGTAAATTTAAGTTGTTTTCTACAAATATTTCAAACTAATCGTGGCATTCAGAATAGAGTCCCATGCCCATGCCTTTGCCATTTCAGCCCGCATAGTTAAAACAATAAATTTTTTAGGGAAGTGACAATTAATTGGAA
The DNA here is from genome assembly GCF_964261635.1 of Lissotriton helveticus. Lineage (NCBI taxonomy): Eukaryota > Metazoa > Chordata > Amphibia > Caudata > Salamandridae > Lissotriton > Lissotriton helveticus. The sequence goes on from NC_136067.1 coordinate 999,499,954, forward strand.
GGAAATAAAACAGCACCATTATGTGTTGCGACCCCATGTCCTAATGATAATTCAAATAAGCTCTAAGATGATTACTTTCTGTTCAGTGCTCATTAAAGAAACAAGCATCTCCATGCTTATGCCATCAGAAGGCTTCAAAATATGGAACTCCAGCAAGAGGTCTTAGAAGTGAATGGTTGCATCTTAAATACAGGTCCACTGACAGCCACTTTTGAAAGATGCAAATGTATTGCTGCTATTTTGGTTATTATGTTCAAATGATACATATTGTTTTCGATTTTTTGAAATTTAGTAATTTCACATTGTAGATTCACATTTTAGAACCACATACCAGCACCAGATGTCCCTTACAGGTTTTGTTTCATTATGTCTCTTGAGAAAAAACTGTTAAAAACTGAAACAGCTCTACGCCAACCAGCTACTTAACTATTAAGCCTTTATTTGTACAAGGATTTAGAATTTCTGTAAATGCAGCAGCTCTGCTATAACTCCTTTATCACCGTTATAAAAAGGAGCGAGTGAATCCTGGGAAAAGACAATGTGAAATGTTCTTTTCCGCTTATTGCATTAAGTTTTATGTTCTGCTGGGTGGAAAATATACAAAGCCATGCATCAAGATTTTTTTACAATATGTTTCAGGACTAACACCACCTTTTCAGCACACTCATCATCTTAAGTTGGTATTAGCCTTTAGTTTAATTAATATTGTTTATCCTATTTTCTCTTACAGGACCGGAAATAGAACCATATCTAGGTCTCATTCTGAGAACGTTCTTTCCTGTAATGAAGACTGCTTCTACAATCAACCAGAAATATTGGTTTAGCCTTGGTGTGCACCTGCGCTGGTGGAGCGGTCGGGTTCTGTTTGATGGTTGGGGGAGTGTGGGTAGAGGACACCTTTATTAAGTTCACTCTTGTAACATTTTCTGAGAGAGCCCTTCATGCAAAGAGATGCAAATTCTTACCTCTGATTGGTGCAGAGAATTACAGTCCGTGTTCATCTAATTGTTTTCAACAACTAATTTCTTATCTGCATTAAACTCTCATTTGTGGCCCAAATCAGAACTCAAATTCAACATTTGTCTGCATAATGTGTAACTCCACAACTTTCTAGTACATTTACCATTTGAACTGGTATGCTGAGCTGCTGTGTCAAGTTTGCCATGTCATGACTGGAACACACCTCTTGTCTGAAGAGTGCACCACCGGGAAACACCATATTCTTTTCTGTAATAAAAAACCAAGGACCTGATTTAGAGTTTGGTGAACAAGTTGCTCCATTACGAACTTGATGTCATCTGACTTATTCCAAGTTCTTTGTATCCTATTGTATGTGTAATAAGAGGGACGGGCTATTGACGGAATACCCATCTGCCAGAGCCTGAATCAGGCCTTATGTTGTGAACTTACCTCCCTAGGAAGAGGAGCATTAAAACCTGTAGAAATTGTACATCATTTTCAAGAGGTAATTGTTCATTTCAATGGCACCGACATCTTGTTGCAACCGACAGCTCGCACAATTGCAAACTAGTCACCATATTAAGTAAAGGTTTAGACTGGTGCAAATCTTGGAGTAAATATATTTTAATCATGTTTGCCTCTTGAAAAATAGAGACTGCAGAAAGCAAGATTTTCTCCCAACTAAACATTTGCAATATTAGGATAGAAAAAGGGGCAATGTGATTTCACACTTTTTGCTTTGTTTAAAATAGGAAATTGAGTGAATCAGTGTTTATTTAGATGTGAGATTAAAACCAGTGTAGTGTCTTCCTGCCTGAGTAGCAGAATAGTGCAAACTCATTATACCACTTTTTGACTCTGGTGATATCAGAACCAGCACTTCCTTGTTAACCACATAAAATGATTCAGAAAATTACTGATAAGGAAGACTCTGATGCATCATCTTTTATGTTTTTACATACTTTTTGTATTCTTCCCAGAGGGCAAATATTGCCATACAGTAATAACTTGTGCAAAATCTGATTTCACCTCTCTTATTTCACAAACAACAACACTGTACAAAATGACTTTCTTTGTTGCTAATTTTAAGTAAAAAGTACTTTGGTGACCCATATTCTGCCTTTCCTTCTTTTTAGTTCAATACAATGAGATGCAGTAATTTGGAATTATTAGCATGTATTGCCTAGAATGCTTCAGAAGTGCAATAGGATGCAGTAACGAAATGGTACCATTACATGATCTATGAGAGTCAGAGAATATCTATGTGAATTGAGTCTAATACCTGCTAAAAATAATTTCCTATCAGCAGACACATTGCACTGTTTTTGCTCAGAATGTCCTATGCACTACCAGGCAAGGTGGTATATGTGTAGATAAATGCAACACTTAAGCCTTTGAACATAACTGTGATTTTTTAATTTTTGTGCAGTCATTGAGATGTTATCAGGCCAGTTTGCTACCAGTGTAGACACTCCTCTAGTCACACTTTTCTTTGAAGCCTACTCAACCTGTAAGGTATTTCTTCTTGAAACCATCCCCAGTCTCCAGGAGGTGAGTTAGGAAAGTGGGGAAAGAACAGAGCGCAGTGGATGAAGGTTGAGAGCTGTTACGTTTTGTGAGATGACTGATGCATACACATTGACTGCCCCTCCCTCTGCATTTGCATATATACTTCATTTGATGAAATACAAAAAAAATGTAATTCATTCTCTTGACCCATATTTGTGATCTCAAGTTTTGTAGCTGTATAAAATGTGTAAAAACCTTTATTGTACCCGACCAAGTATCAAATTCAAATCAGGTCAGATATATAAAACAAAATCAAAGCTAAACCATGCTATAATACTTAAGTATTAGGGAACAATAAGTGTAATAAGTATTTTTGAACAAGAAAGTGACAAAATTAGATTCTTTTATTTTTTATTTTTATTTTTTTATTTTTATTTGGCAATTCACATATGCAGAAATAACAATATTTTAGTCTCCAAAAACAAATTTACAAGAGGAAAACAGAAAACAAAAAAGACCAAGATATTATTTACACCGGTAGACACATTCTGACTAGTAATTCTAATATTTGCTCCAATTCTCAATTGGTTTCCAAATCTTAATACCACGTGCTTGAGCCCTCAGCCCTTTACAGGCAAAGATCGCTTTCTCTTGATTATACATACCCAAAAGTCTTGATAACCATATCTGAAAGTTGGGGGGATCTGTATCTTTCCACCGCGCTGTTAATATAATACGATACACTGCTGACCCCAAAAAGAGTAGTACTTCTTCTTCGATGGTATGTGACAGTGTGTTATCATATCCCAAGATATATAAGGAGGGGGATTCAGCAACTGGATGACTAAACACTTCCTGCCAGAAGTCCATTATCATTTTTTTTAATACTAATAATTTTTCACACTCGTATAACATATGAATTAAATGTGCCGAGTGTTTTCCACATCTAGGACATTCTGAGTTAACTCTCTTCCCCCATGTGAAAAGTTTAGCGGGGGTAAAATATAAATCATATATGGTCTTATACAGCTGTGCTTTTAAGTTGGAAGACATAAACAATTTTGTTGACAATAACAATATCTTATCGATATCAACATTAAGGTTATTTAATTTCCTTGACCAGCCCTGCTCCACCACTTCGACATCATCAGATTGGCTGTCTATTAATACATTATAAATCGTACCAATCCTGGTTGATGATCTTAGTAGACGGTCAAATAAAGGAATATTCTCCAATGTAATATCTGCATTCTTTAAGTCCAGTATCGTATTAATCGGAATGTACTTGAATACACTATTACTAGGGATAGAAAATTTAGATTGTAACTGTTGGAATCTTTGTCTAACGGGAGGCGAGAAAAAGTCACCGAGAGTCGAGACTCCGCATGTTTCCCATTTCCTGGCGATCGTATCATATATCGCTGGTGGCAGTATGGTAGAGTGCCATAGCGACGTGTACTTATTGTGTTTAGTAATATTCAGTTGTTTTCTAATTTTTTTCCAAATACCCCAAACACTCAGTATAATCTTAAATTTGACTTTTTTGTAGTATGAAGATTCAAGTTGTTTTACACCTCAGACGCCGACAACGGAGGCTGGTTTGGTAGAATCAGCTGGAGTTGGAGCCACTGAAAGTGAAAGGGCTCCACACAGACGAGCACTGACAGAGGGAGGAATCTCTCAGGATAAAACGGTGAGCCGGGACAATGTCAATGCCAATGCGGGGTGTGAGGAGAGTATGAGCAGCGTGAGCAGAAAAGCAGTGGTAGCTGTAAATGATTCAAATGCTTTAAATACCACAAATACCATAAACGAACTATCTGATCCTCTTATCCAAACTAACTCACTGACTCCTTTGCATATAACTACTGAGAGAGTGAATGACATCCCTAGGGGGGCAAATGCTTTAACAGCCCAATCAGACCCACGAGAAGTACCAAAGGACGTGACGTAGGGTTGGACATAGGGCTGGAACAACACAATATACACCCCAATATACCCCTCAAGACTAATGTACAAACGGATATTCAGCATAACATAATAAATTTAATCTCCGAAATTCCCGCTGAGTCAGGAATTCACAGTCTGGAGTCTACAAACTCGGTTCTAGTTGTAGCTGAACCTACGGAAAATCAGATAAATCAGCAGACAGAATCTCAGGCACATTTGGAACAAGGGGTGGCTCTTCCAGTAGAATCACGCAATCAGAGCGAAGATGAAGATGATATAGACAAGGACAAAGACAGGGATAAGGAAAGGGATAAGGACCCGAGTGATTTCTATTCCTTCTCAGACGAGCCCGGTTGGACATCTGGTTCAAATTTGAGTGACTCTAGTGACGATGAAACTAGCATTAAGGCTGTGAAAACTGCTCAAAAAATCTCACACAGACATAGAAGGAGTCAACACGGTACAGATGAATTAACATGGGACTACGCAACTACAAGTAACTTACCACTGCCAGTAGCATCAGCAAACGTATATGGCCCGACCCAACAACCAGATTTTGGGACTCCAACTGATAAATCCGCCCCTATAATTGAGACGGTGCTGCTAGCTATTGCGGCACATCGGGAAGAGACTTCACAGGATGGGCGGAAGGCACAAGCAGAGCTATGGAAAGTCCAGGGAGTGGTTCGTAAACTCTCAAGGAAAATTACCTCGTTTAATGACCGTATGACTGAGGTTGAAGCGAGAGTGGTCGGTAATGAATCTGAGATTGCCGTAAATCGTGAGCAGATTGACAGCCATGAGAAGGGACTCTCTGATGTGATGTGGAAGCTCGAAGATATGGAGAACCGCTTACGCAGAAATAATTTGAGAGTCCTAGGTGTTCCTGAAGGAGCAGAGGGTGGAGATGCTCGTCCCTTTTTGGTCAAACTATTTCAAGACTCCCTACCAGAACTTTCAGCCTGGAACTGGGACCTAGAGGTCCAGCGCGCACACCGAGTACCTCTCACCATGAGAAATGCCCCGAAAACCGGTGCATATCCGAGAGCTATACTTGTATATTTCGGTAATTTTATGCTGAGACAAGCAATATGGGAGAAAGCGCGTCCAGAGGCAAAAAAAACTAACGGGCTGATAACCTAATTTGTACGCCCTGACTTCTGTCATACCACAGTCGAGCGGAGGTGGCGCTTGCGCCAGCTCATAAAACCTTTTCAAGATAAGAAGCTCCAGGCATACTTAAACAATCCCGCTAGGCTGAAAGTGATTAATGGCGCTCAAACAAAGTTTTTCACCTCTGAGGTTCAGGCAAAAGAGTACTTAGATAGCCTCTCATGAGAAGGAAAAGAGGCGATTAAAAGCTTCTATATCTGTTAGCTCACTTTACACTTTACTTCCTTATTTACAATCTTTTTCTGGTTTTTCACTTATGGGTCTTGGAACTTATGGTTAAGTATTAATTGTAAGACTGGGAGCACCAGAGTGACAATGCACGCACATCACCACAGACTCTAACGGAGTCTAAATGCCTTTGTTTTTGGAGGGTGGGGGGGGAAGGGTCAAAGGGTGGGAACGGGCGGGGAAGCAGTTGGGGGAAAAAGTCTAAAAAAGGCAATCATGAATGTAGAAGTATAATCAGAAAAGTAATTTGCAGTGGTAACGTAAAAAATAAAGCTATGTTTGGTAATATAACAGATCAGGATAGGGGGAAAAAACAAAACACAACATGGCTAGGATAAAACTTTGCTCCTGGAATGTGGCTGGCCTCAATGATAGGACCAAAAGAGAACAAATGTGTGGCATAATTACACAGAATGCGTTTGATATTATATGTCTTCAAGAGACTCATATTCCTTGGACTGAAAGGGGAGTATTAAGGGTTCCTGGATATAAATTATTGGGATGTACTTCTCAGACTTCAAGGACTAGAGGAGTTGCTATAATTGCTAAACCATTTTTGGGTGAACCTAAACGCGTAGCTGCTGACTCACTGGGCAGGTGGGTTATAGTGGAGCTCAAGCAGGGGATTACAATATGCTCTATCTATGCCCCAAATGAGGATGATCCTTCTATATTTTTGGATCTCGAGACAGAGTTGTCATCATGGCCTCAAGCACTTATATTCTGTGGAGATTTTAATATCTCCCTGCCAAAAATGGAATTTGCTTACAATCAATCCCGTAACAAATATATTGGCCGAAAGCCTAGAGTTTATAGCGCTCTCCTTCAATTAAAGGAAAGTTTAGGCCTGTCCGATATATGGGACCTCAAACAGCCACAAGATCCAGGATACACATACTTTTCGTGTCCTCATAAAAAATATGTCCGAATAGACTATATCTGGTTGTCCAGTAACAGGGTTAGTCATGCAAGAATTTGTAAATTACCAAAGCTCATAGCGGATCATAATCCGTTAGTACTTTATATTAGTATAGATAATATGGCTAGACCGCGGACAAGCTGGACTTTTGATCAAAAACTTCTCGTTAATAGGGGATATATTGATCACATTAAGGTATGGGCTCAAGGATTTTTTGATTGTAATAGGTATAGTTCATCTAGAAACATGGTCTGGGATTGTTTTAAGGCATCAATACGGGGTGAGACAATTAGCTACGTAGCCAGGCACAGGAAAGAGACTGCAATGTTAAATGATTTTCAGCTACAAAATTTAGCTAGAAAAGAAGAGAGGCATACTGCTATAATTGCTCAGGGTGGCGAGGATGGAGAGGGGGATTTAATTTTGAGAGAAATGACGATCCTCAAGGCAGCGATAAATAGTAAACTAACTCAAAGGGCAGCTGAGACTTATCAATCCCACCGCAATAAGGTCTATGAAACAGGTGAGAGGGTAGGGAAACAGCTAGCACTCAGTACTCGGCAAAAACAATCTCTCAATTCAATTGTGTGTATTGAGTCAGAGGGTCAAGAATATACAACACCCGAAAAAATATTAGAAGTCTTTAAAAACTTTTATAAGAAATTGTATAATAATGAGGATTCTCTTGATCACAATACAATAAAAAATGAAGTGACTAGATGGGCTGCTGAATCAGGAAGTATTTCAGGGGTAGATATGGCTACTAGACAAGACCTAGAAAGGGACATAACCCTGAGTGAAGTAAGATTAGCTTTAGCTGAACTGGCCTCGGGCAAGGCAGCAGGCCCAGACAAAATTCCCCTCGAGCTTTATAAAATCTTGGATAATATTATAACTCCTATACTTCTTGATTTATTTATCGGAGTCCAAGTTAGTGGTAAACCCCCTAGATCATGGTTGGAAACGAATATTGTGGTATTTCCAAAAAAAGACAAACCTCCCAAATTACCATCATCCTACCGACCCATCTCCCTGATTAATTCAGACTCGAAGCTGTACTCTAAGATCTTGGCTAATCGGCTCAGGGGGACGATCGAGCGTCTGGTCTCTCCGTGGCAGCATGGTTTCATTCCGGGTAAGGACACTACAGACCATACTAGACGGGTTATTGCCCTCTTCGATGCCATGGCTGTCGCGGGGGGCCGGATGTCGGTGGTCCTCCTGGACGCCGAGAAGGCCTTTGACCGGGTCTCATGGGCTTTTTTGTGGGCAGTTTTAGAGCATAATAATATGGGTCCATGTCTAATGAAATCTCTAAAAGCAATGTACTTCTCACCTAGGGCCAGAGTTTTGGCGATGGGTCATGAATCGAGTCTTTTCGATATATCCCGTGGAACTAGGCAGGGGTGCCCTTGCTCCCCTATCCTTTTCGCACTGTATATAAACCCCCTCATTATAAAATTACTAAACACCGAGGCAATTAGACCAATAACTATTGGTCCATTTGACACTAAAATATTAGCTTATGCCGATGACGTGGCGGTAGTAACATCACACCCCAATGAGGCAATAATTGAAATCGAACGAATCACTCATGCATTTGGTCAGGTGTCTGGGTATTCCTTAAATAGGGATAAAACGATGGTTATATGTACACAAAATACCCAATTTATAGACTCTAGGAAAGTAGATAGCGCGGTATATCTGGGCGTCCGTATATCCTCTAAAATTGATGAGATTATTAAAATAAATTATGATCCATTAGTACAGAAAATAACAACAGACTTAAAGCGGATAGATGGCATACATCTCTCGATCATTGGAAGAAGCAACTTCCTTAAAATGAAAATTTTACCTCGGGTTCTCTACCTGTTCCGGGCGATCCCGTTATTGGTGGACGACAAAACCATTAAGATCCTTGAATCTCAGATGATTAAGTTTATATGGGGATATGGGAAGATAAGGAGATCTATCCGCTTTCTCTCTCTCCCTGTTATAAGAGGGGGTCTTGCAATACCTAATTTGGGATATTATATGCTCGCAGCTTTATTACATCAGATGAAGCCACTGTTTTATATAAGGTCTTTGAGAAGTGAAGTAGGTGAGAGCTATATTTCCTCAATATTTGAACTAATCATCGGGGACAAGGCGAGAGGTCTTTTAGTAAAACGACAAAATTAGATTCTAGGGTAATTTAATAAAATCGCAGTTGCAGTAGTGTATTTTCTATGTCTACCACAACCTGTCCATGAATAGGAGGCAGGGGAAATATTTTTTTTTTTAAAAGAGCTGGGGAGTGGGAGAAAATAGAGAGAGTGGGTGGGGAACCCTCATCCAAATTAGACAAGAGAGAAACAAATTCATGGATAACATTTCTATTTTAGAGAATCAGTTTTGTCTACTGGATTATCCTGCCAGTAACAAAAAACACTGCCTTTGCATGACAGAATCACTTCCTAGTGAACAGATGTCAAATGCAGCTGCCTCTCCAGGGAACCCCTTACTTGCACATGTGGCTCATGTTTTCATAGTAGTTAATGTCTAGTGTGTGGAACTGAAAACCTGATGTAATTTTCTTAACAGGTCTGGGGGCAGGTCATCACCACTCTGGGTCATTTGGCCTCCGTCCTGCCAGAGGAGCAACTAGATAAGGAGCTTACTTGGTTGGTCAATGAAGTTGAAAGGCTCCAGCCCCAGCTGCCTGCTGATATGGCATTTCGTTTGCTCACGGTAAGTGTGACCTTTATTTGCTGTCCATGCTTGCCACTTCAACCAATCCCAAATGATCCACTCATAATGAACACCGTATCCCATAACGAGAGATTAGCTGCAATGAAACACTACATTATTGAGAAATGAGGGCTGAATACAGAACTACAGGATTCCATTGGTGAGTTAGTTACACTACAGGTGGAGTTGTGAGATGGTTCAGGCCTCCATCATGTGTACATTGGGCCAACGCATTGGTATTCCGCACCCGATAGTACCAATGTTGTGGGTATCAAAAATGTTGGGATGTAGGAAAAATGTATGATTCCAAGTTTGCTCCTTATGTACCCGTGAGAAATGGAAACACCACACCAATTCGGACTGTAATTCCCCACTATTTGACACATTCAGGCCTGGTAATTTCTACTGCTTTGAGCTGGTGTATTGTTTTGGGGGATGAAAGGATTACAAGGCAATATAGTTTTCCAACATTAATTCCAAATACTGAACCAGCTGAATTGTGATTTGTACACAATCCATGAAGGCAGCCAAGGAAGCAAAATGCACATTTTTATTTGTTACATATGAAGTTGGGATTAATAAAGGAGAAATGTGAACCAAAGCAATTGTGCTAGAATTTAAATAAACATCAACAGCGCTGAAATTTGCTCCACCTGTTGTTGTGATACCGGGTAAGTAAAATTTGGTTATGGAAGTGAAATCGAGCATACTGACGCTCCATCTTGATGTGTTAATCACAACAAAACAACAGATCTTCAGTCACTATAGCCCTGACATAGGTCCCAAGCAGTAATTGGGCTTACTGAAGCCTCAGTGACCTCTTAGAACAAACAGTGTGCCATTGCATCTTCTCTAGTCTGAGAGGCTGCTTACACCCTGTGAAATACAAGTACATTTACAAATGACCTTCACTAAAGAGCCCAATGACTTTACATTACACTCCTGGTGACCGAACATACAGGTAAAACAATCTTAAGTCTTAAAAGGAGCACTGGAAATGTATCATGTTGGGAATTAATAATATGTTGGAATTATTAAATACTACTTTTAGTTGCTATGTGAACTGAAAACACAAATATTAGCAAAGGAAATAGTCCGTAGTTACAGGGGTGCGAACTGTATTAGCTGAAAAAGCAAGAGAGACGTAGACCTTGGCGGACACACTATTAGAATTATTACATCTTCAAACTGTCAATTTTAATTTCCACAGAAGTATTGTTTGGTGAGGCTTGAGAATAGAAGATTAATGTTGAGGCTCTAAGTGGGCCAGTTTCTGCCAGGTCTGAGCACTTACAGTTAAAAGGACAGGATGTTCAAATTTAATTACCAGTCCTTCTTTTGACAGTCTCCACTTGTAATACAATTTTGAACAACAGCTACATAAAAACATGACAGAATGTTGGTGTATGGCATATTGACCATATACATAATTTGAGGCTGTTCCCCCAATGGGTCTTCTAAGCCTTCATTGCAGGGGATCATTCTCCTCATTAGCATCTGTGAAGCTAAATGTGTTTCTAAAACTGCTTTTAGTCACCCATATTCTGTGCTGCAGCTCCTGCCTCCACGTTGCATTTGATTCTCATAAGCAAACGCTACCCTTTTAGGCTCCTCTGCACCCCCATGGTTCACAGTGTGCAGGGTTGCAAGAGGGACATTGAGGCATTCTGGTCCACAAATGTTAATAGCGAAACAGGTGTAGTGGCACATGGATCCAGGTTTTAGAGGAGCACCCCAATTATGTCTGTATTTTACTATCTAACAGGAAAAAAGGTGAAAATGTATTTCCAATAGTCTCCATCTACCCATGATACATGTAAGTGTGCCCTCTGGCTGGAGGGTGTATTTGGCTGACTTTGGATGAGACTATATTAGTGGAGTGTGGAGCACTTGGAGAAGCTGGAAGATACCTAGAGGACCTGTAGGATGAACAGGGAGAAATAGGAGGGTGAAGAAGAGTTCAAACAGAGGAGGAGGACAAGGGAACAAAACTCTCAAAAAAGTCCAGTACAACTGAATGGAGAAGGAGGAAGACCAAGATCACTAGCAGGATCAGGAACACAAGGAACTGGATTTCCAAGATAGAGAAGAGAAAGCAATAGCAGGAGGACCATGGGGAAAACCTGGAGGATCAGGCAGCCAAAGACCACAGTCAACCAGGATGACTGAGACCCCAAGGACCTAAGGCCCAGCATGCCCAAGACAAAGAGGAGGATCAGTAAAACCAGGAGAATAAGTAGAATGAAGTAGACCAGAAGGACCAGAAACAGGAGGCCAAAGAGGAGAAGAAGGAAGTGCAAGTGGAAAAGGAGGGTCATGAGGAGGACCAGGACCACTAGAACAAAAAGGAAGAAGATGGGCAGGTCAACATGGAGAAACTACACCACTTTGATGACCCTACACAGAATGAGGAGGAGGAAGCTGGCCATGAGGATGAGTAGAAGGGGAGTTGGGGGCCCAGGATAGCGAATAAGTTTAGAATCTCTAGGACCACCAGACGGATTTGGAAATCTTGAACCAACAGGGGACCAATACCATGTCCAAGAATTAGAATCAGGAAGATTAGGAAAAGGATTTCTAAGAGGACCAGGAGAATAAGGAGGAAAACTAGGAGGAGGAACACCAGTAAGAGGAACAGGACCAAGAAGAGAAAGCGGAGGCTAGGAGGTCCAGAACAGCAGTCACCACCATGACCACCATGAAAAACCTGAGGGCCAACACCAGGATTGCTAGGAGTAAAATCACTAGAGGATCCAGAGGACCAGGAAGAGGATGACCAAGATTAGCTGGACCATGAGCATAAGGACAAGGAAGATCATGAGGGCCAGCAGGACTGGGACCAGAAGAATGAAAAGATTGAAGAACACCAGGGCAAGAGCACCAGAAGAACAACTAGGAGGGGCATAGCACCATGGTAAAGATAATCCTTTTAACAGGAGTAGGACCTCAGGAGGATGAGGGCTACTTATGGCCAATGACCAATACCGGTAGACCAGGACCAAGAATATGTAGATGAAGACCAGGAGGATGTTTTGAGGAAAATATGAGTTGATAGAAGGGAAAGAAGAATAAGAGGATGATCAGGAGAAAGAGACCTAGAAAAAGGAGAACATGAAAATCAATACGAAGATTAGGAGAACTATGAAAAGGAAGACCTGGTAAAGCAGGAGCATGCAGAGGAAAATCTATAGGTGGAAGACCAGGAAGAGGAGAATGACCAAGAGGAGCAGAGGGACCAGGGCAACCAGGAGCACTAGGATTACCAGGTCCACTAAGAGGACAAAACCATCAAGAGAATCACAACGGGGCAAGCATCAGGAGAACTGGGGACAGGAAAAGCAAAGGCAGAATGATGATTTGAAAAGGAAAGAGAGATCAACAAAACTGATGGGTACCATTAAGACCAAGACCAGCAGGAAGACCAAGGCCAGGAAGGAAGGGACTAAGATGGCCAAGAGGATGTAGACAAGAGTGCCATATAAAGCAGGAGTAGCAGACAACCAAGACAACTAGAACCACCAAGAGAATTAGGACAACCAAGGCAAGGGCCATCAGCAATAGTAGCTAAGAATACAGGGCCTACAATGACAAGTGAGTCTAGGCTACATGTGTTAGGGCATGCCCCTGTTAAATGCTGAACATGTCCTCTTCTGGTTCCTTGATGGAATGTGGATCTGAGAGATCTTGAGGCACTGTGAGTCAAGAAAACAGAGCAACCAGGAAAGAAAAAATTAGACATAAGCACGATCATCTGTCAAAATCTACTTGTGGTCATATGTATTTAGAATTAGTACACAAGAGAGCTCATTCACACACCAACTCACTCTTACATTCAGACAGAATTTACACTTTGAAGTTTGTAATTCACCACAGACCATCATCATTTCCTCAAACTGCCCTTTGGCCTCATCTCAATTTTCTTATCTCCTTGCAGACCCTTGAGTTATGCATCAAGGCAGCTGTTACTAAGAGTTGCAGAGCGCTGAATGGAACTGTGCCAACCGTGGTTGCAAACCTGCATCACCTGGTAAGTATATACATGAGGAAATACAAAGTAATTTAGTGGGAGGCGACAGACATTGCCTGTGTAACATATTGTAACAAATAAAGTTTCTACCTTAATCCAATTTATAGTAGGAGTATTTTTAAAGAGCAACATTTGGGAACTCTCTTGCATAAAATATTAAGTTATAATCCATAAAAAGCCTGTATGAACCAATTTGCTTCTAGGATTTAAAGAAAGAAGACAATGTATATAAGTCTGCCTCTCAGCAGCTCTGGCTCTGATAATAGGTAACAGAAGAACAGAGTGACAGGGAAAGGGAAGGGACCCGGGGGGAACACCAAGGATGGAGACCTGAAAGAAAAAAGTTGTACCCAATAACAATGGTTTACAACAGAGACAAAATACTACAAAGCTTATCTCGGAGGTTCAATTGTCCAGTTAGAGTTTACTATATAACATATACTGGACTCTTCATGACATTCCCAACAACAGGAAACCCAATCTTAAATCAATATATTTAATAATAATAAAGCTATATCATGTATATTTGATTAATGCCAAAATTCAGTATTTATCCCGCTAGGGTTCCTAAAGGCAACATGTGCAGAAACTATCCCACAATTTAGTTCAAACAATCCAAATACATAATATTTATGGAATATCCTTACAATCCAAACTTGAAGCATTCAAGACCTCAGTCCACATACAAGAAGGCCCCCTGAAAACAGGTGCACCACTTGACAGCCATAAGCATGAAATTCCAAATAGCAATGCTGGCACGTGGAATCTCGATTGAATGGGAAACAAAAGACAATCATCTCTGATGGGGACAAAAGTGCAAGAACGGAATGCCGTTAAAGAAAAAAAAATGAAGTGGTACAGCAGAAACAGCAAGTGGTGGTGAGAACTGAAAAAAGCCCTAATGCAGCCACCGACAGAAACACTCGCTCCCCACTCTGCTGAATAGAGACCTGGGAGGCAAAAGGGGCAAAAAGTGAAACAATAGAGGCCTGCTCTGAAAAGCTTGCAGCCCACCTTACTTGCCAGACACTGTAGGACGCAAAAGGGGAACGGAGATAAAACAAGTTGAAGTATAACAACAGCCTCCGTCTTGATTTCCTTGAATAGCCGCCACTAGTGCCAGCTTTGTTAAAAGCATTCAGTACCACTACCTGCTGCAATCTCGCCAGACTTCAGAGTCTACAAACCATCCAAAAACCATAGGAAACTATGGCATCCATCTTAGAGTGATAACTGAGAATTTGCACTTCCACCAATATCGGGCTCCCTGAATATGCTGTATTACACACATTTAATGTATGGGTCATGGCCCCACAAGTCCTGACAAACTCCTATGCTGTCATTCCCCCAATAGAAGTTATTTGCTGCCTGGATGTATGGGATTGGCTTTCAGATAGCCTGGCTTCCATTATTATGTATTATGGCTTTGTTATTGACAGATCTGCACACCCTCCAGTGGGGTTTCCGATGAAAGGGAAGAGCCACTCAAGTTGTGCACGGCTATTATCCTGTCACTGGGTGAGTTGGTCATAAATGTATGTATGTGTATCTGTGTGATACTGCAAGTGTATTTTGGCCTTTACTGGGTATCAGGTCCTCCGTAACATTAATTTCTGTACACTGCCCTGCACGTAACTTGATAGTCTTAAAAGCTACTATTGCTTCAGTAATGATCTCCCTTCCCAGTGCATTGTTTGGCTTGCTACTGGAATATGATGCCCAGTTTACTATATACAGCTATTGTAGTCACATGAGTACCACGTGCTCGCAAGATCATCATTAAATGTTGTAGACCATTGATAACATACCTCCTGGACATGCGTTGGAGAATGGCCTTGATGGGCTGCTCCCCGGTGTTAAGTTACTTCTTGCATAATTTTATGTTGTGTTATTTTTCATTTATTTCAATTTTTTCTCTTCACTTTACTCTTGCAGCCCATTCTCACTCTAGTGAGGTCCTTAAATATTTTGAAAGTAGCTTGATGCAGATAGGTGCAGAGTCCCGTGCTACAACATTACAGCTGCTCTGCAAGCTCCTTTCTGAAACTGGTAAGACTGTCAGTAAGTGGGTGGCAGTGTGTGATTTAGACAGGGAAAATAGTTAAAGGGATATATTGCTTGTCACAGAATCCGGAGCCCTAAATTGTTATCCCAACTTACTCCCTTACTTGTCCAACATGGTGCAGCTATAAGCAAATCACTTCAATTTTATATTCCTCAGCTACATGAACTCCCAACTTTACCTGGTAGAGCACTGTGACTTACAAATAAAGTCACGCTCACATCTACTTCAATTACGTGAATTGTGGTGAAGAAATAAAGGAGTGCCACCTCTTACTTTTCGGTTAATTGTTCCCATTGTGAGCCATTAATTGGACAGGGACACTGTGAAAACTGATCCTGACAAAGACACTGGACAGGAACAAAAAGGGAAATAAAATATGGAGCAGGCAGACATAGACACGCCCAGTGGTACATGATGACACAGACATGCACAGCGAAACAGGAAGGCATTGATAGCCCCATGGGACTCACAGTCACAGACTCACCCACCAAAACTGAAAGACAGGACCCTCATGGTGGTAATCACAGTTGATAGTGGAAACTTCACTACTTATGTATTAATCTTGATCTTACTAGACAAAGTCAATATCTATGAGTTATGAACAATTGGTGTATGGCTTTATTTAATAGATTCAGAAGGTGCCTTTTATCTGGATGCTGTCCGTCATGTGCTTGAGGATGACAATCGCAAGGTACCATCAAGCTATTATACGTAAAGCAATCCGTGTTAAAGCAGTTTCATAATTCGCAACTCAATCTAATTAAAGTTATGCAGTTTTTGCATAGTGCAGTAATCTCTACTTACATAGACACATAGCTGTGGTTTGCACACCGCAGTCTATTGACTTTCTCCAAGGCAAGTCTTCCGTGGAGGTGTTGGGTCATGCAACCTCCAGCCATTTGTGTCAGTTCTGTGTGCCTTGTGTTCCATTGTCTCCCTGTCCAAGTGGACATATCCCAGTTTCCTGTCCTAGTCTGTGTCAATGCAATTTTCAGACCCAATCCCAGGGGTTGATGTTCCCTAATTGCTAATTGTTGGATAAATGTGTGTTAAAAGAAAGTTCTTGTGCAGTGTTAACATGTTTGGTCTGTATTTCACATTGAGTTGACCCGTCACTGAGGAGGAGAATGTTGATGATCAAATAAGAGGTTTTGAAGTTCAGAATATAAATATCTCCTCAATAACAACCGTGGTGTAAGGTATTTCAAAGGTCTCTACCAAGAATGATATTTGGGCTATGTCTCAGAAAAATCTCACCAAACGTGGATCGGTAATACAGGATAATATTCAATGTGCACATCTGAAAAGTCTGATTGTGATATAAAAGATGTATTTTTTCGATGACATATATGTCCACAATGTGCCTGACTTCAGTGCCATTGAAAAAGAAGGTAACTTCAGTATCAGAATCACCATTTTCAGCATGTAAGCAAGCACAGGACAAAGGCAGGAAGGAAAATCAACAAAGCTGTTTTCTTTTGACAACGAACAAAAAGTTGTATTGCCAAGACTTTGTCTCTGTTGGATTCTCTTTGAGAGGTCTATTGGGTTTGTCATTTTTAACCTCAGGGCAAGATATAAACCAAGTTAACCTTAGACACTTTTCAGACTGAACCAGAAACATCAGAGAGAGGACTCTACTAGGAATGTTAGAAACACAGAAATCAAGCATGGTTGTATTCGTTGGCAGTTGTAG
Organism: Lissotriton helveticus; assembly: GCF_964261635.1. Classification (NCBI taxonomy): domain Eukaryota; kingdom Metazoa; phylum Chordata; class Amphibia; order Caudata; family Salamandridae; genus Lissotriton; species Lissotriton helveticus. The sequence goes on from NC_136067.1 coordinate 999,517,211, forward strand.
CCATTGGGGGCAGATTGTGCAAATATACAGTGTACAGAACCATGTTAGGTGTGTGAATTTTAACTCACTACGTGGATACAGGAGACTGTGACTATTTACGGTCTTGAGCCAAAACGACTTCTTGAAAGTGATATGGATCAACCGAACACCAAGGTGTGGGACAATGGACTCTAAGTACTGCAACACATTTGTTGTCTGCTGTGAGTGTTGGGATGTCTGCTCAATCTTGCAGGTGGAGTGAGACAGCGGCCATCATTCTTCCTACAAACTACTCTAGTTGTTTTAATTCCCTCAGCAGTGGAATCCACAGTCTATTGAATTCTCATTTGCGTTTTTGTAATCAATACCAGGTCCTGAGAGCTTTTTTGTTGGTTGTAACCTACCTAGGCATATTTGGATTTTTTTTTAATCTTTTATCACATCTCAGGCACCTATAGAAGGTGTAGCCCACCTGGAATTTTTGAATATACCCTCAATCATACTTCAGTCAGACACTCTGTAAAAACAGTTTAATTAAATTGACTTTAGTTTCATTCTCAAGTGTCATAATAGCCCTTTTTGCAACATACTGTAAAAGGTTGTATCCAGGTACTGGCTTTCCACACATAAAAATGTATATCTCTCTACTCTGTGAACAAAAGGAAGGAGAGATTGTATGGTTTCCTCACACTCCCTTGCTGCTCTCTCACCGGAATGTGGGATTTTCTCCCATTCATACGCCAAAAGGGTTTCTCACTAACCATGCTTACCTTTTTTCTTCATTACAGGTTATTCTTGCCACTTTAAGTTTAATATTCAGTTTAACAGCCAAAGGTTTTTATGATGTGAACGGAAGAGCTGTGATGGAATATGTGCTTAAAAAAAACAGCCTCCTCATCAAAGAGCAGGTAAGTGGCAGATGTACATATTTGGGTGGGGGAATGTGTTAGGGAACAGCGACAGTAGACAGCACACAAGAAAGAAGTGGACCTTTTAGCCCCCTTGTGCCCCAATGTAGTTACTTTGCCATATAATATACATCGGCAGTGTCACATATTTGCCCCTGGAGGTTGAACATAGACCTCATGTCCCTCTCGTTAGTTCCCATAGGCTCACCTTGACATTCTATGTTCTTCATTTGAGCTTGATGTTCCCCACTTCCACTCCAGTGCGTCTTTCTCCCTCCGTCACTTTTATGGGTGTCCCTTATCCACTTGTCTGCTTACATTTGCACCTGAAATTCAGCAGCTGCCCATCAGTGGCAACACTGTACATGCCTTTTCTTCATATCTTGTTATTTCAAGGTGCCCATGTGAACCAAACCACTCAAGTAAATATACTTATAGCTTTCACTTCAAGAGTCATTCTTCCAGTATACCCAATCTAAGGTTTTTCCATTATTGTAAAAAGTTTAACCTAGTGTACCCTTACTATTGTGGGGTCCGAGTTAATGATGTCAAATGCAAGTGGAGCCGTTGTCCCAAAGTTCAGTTATTGCAGCTGGTTTAATTCGTACTGTGACACTTCTGACAATTTTATAACTTTTATCCTGCTCTTATGTTGTGCAAAATCATCCACTGTTGTGAACAACGAGTATCAGAAAGCGGTCTGATAATATCCTTTAGTCATTCTCTTTCTCCTTCATTGCCCTCCTCTTCCACAGGTCCCATGTATGATTTTGTATTGGGAACTTCTTCTGCTTCTTCTCTTTTCTTGGACCACCTCAGTTCCTTTGGGCACTTACACTTTGATCCTATCTCTAGTAGCTGCAGAAAAAAACCTGTCATCTGACTGGGGGCCAGGAATGGGTGTTGGGTCAGTGCCCTTCACCGTTGCTTGTGGGGCTGCAGGTGATATGTGGCAGCATGGACAATGGCAGGTGGCATGGTGTCTGAAAACTGCAGAATACTTAGCTTTGTCAGTGTCTCTGGGAGAGTAGGCCACAGTGGCTTATGGTCTCACCAAATTCCTCCATAACAGCAGAGGTGCCATGACCTTCTTGATCACTGTGAATCGGGTAGGACGTCCTCAAGCTTGGCCAATGCACCCATGTTACAGAGTTTTACTTTACCACAGGCCAGAGGCATCATGCCAGGAACAATTCAGATGCCTGTCCTTATAGTGCATCGCATTGTAACAATGGTGCTTGAATACCTAGATCCCATCTTCGTAACCTGATGCACATGTTGACTGGCATGAGTGCAAAGAAATAAGATGCTCAGACACTGTGAGAATGGGACTCGCTCCATACACGTCTCAACAGGAGTGCTCCCATGCAGTACATAGCTCTACCACACAATCCAGTCTATGTGAGGCAACTGGCCTTTAGACTTTGCCGAGGCTAACTGGGAAATTTCTTGGGTGATTGGGCAAGGCACATGGGCATTCAGCGAATGCACTCAGCTGTGTTTTTCATTGATAGTACATTATCTAGTGGGCTCCCTTCTTTTACATACCCCACTTTATCGTCTAAATGCCTAACAGGGCAAACCACCAAATCCTACACAAAGTAGCACAAACATACTTCAAATCAGTATTTCATATCAACACTGCCTCCCAAAAATGCAGTTCCCGGTATGTTTTTGTCTTATTGAGTGTAAGAAGTACCATAATGCAGCACATACTTCTCCATCAAGTAGCAAGGGGAGGGCTCATGGGGCATCAAAATCTGTGTAGTGAGCAAGAGAGACTACCTTGTGGTGCCAGAGGTGCAATGTCTCAGAACCTTACATATTATAAGTGAGTCTACCGGTATTTTGACAGTAAATGAGTGCTATACACTTCTTCGCCAAATGACCATATACTTTTATACTCTGCGGAGCGGAGCACAAGTGCATAACCTCATTTATACATTTTTATTTACATGTTTGGGGCTAGTGCTTTTGATTTCACATTTGAATTTAAGCCAAGAGGTTCTTTTTGTGCTTACAACCTTGATTTGAAAATTGTGATGTTTTAACCACTTTGGCGCTGATGACGAGCTCAGCTCGTCATGAGTTGCGCCGCTCGCACGCTGATGACGAGCTGAGCTCGTCATGTAACGCGCATTTTTAAAAAACGTTGCGTACAGTGGGAAAAGCCGCCGCGCGCATGCGGTTAACTCTCAAATCTCTTGAACCTCCGTGAGGAGAGAAAACACAGTGAAAATGATGTGAAAATATATGTTACTGTACTTCTCTTGCTTTTCCACATTTTCACAGGGCACTAGTCACATCGATCAGGAATCTGATGTTGAAGAAGAGACCATCCGCATCCAAATCTCTCAGCTCCTCAATTAAATTGCATTACGCCTTAAAAATACTGTTGAGGTAAGTGAGAAGGATGTGAAATAAGGTGGGTCAGTAAACTAGAAGTATACAAATTATAAATTGCAGAATGTCCAAAGACTCCTCAATTCCCAGGTTATCTTCATTATCCTCCAACTCACATAATAGCATGTTTTAGTGAAGCTCCCTCTGCTGCAGGTTTGTATTTGGGAAATATGGACATAGGGGTCTGAACCATGAATGCATGTTTAAAATGCATTCCTTTTCTACCCAAGTCGTTACCATGATTTGCCTTCAGGAAAGCACTGGACTTTGGAAGAGTATTTACTATTCCAACTCCAGTCTGTGCAACTGTAGGGAAAGAGATGGACTTAAAGTCCAACAACACTTTCCTTTAGGCTTGCTTGATAAAGGAATGCATTGAAAAGAGACATTAGGGCACGTACAGCAGTTACGAGTCTTGCAGGGCGATGTGTTGGGATCTTAAATACCTTAAAAACATCTTGTTTTCGGGCCAGAAGCTGCCAGAAAGGCAGTGGTCCAGTCTTTAATCATGTTGAGACTGTATTACTGCAATGTTCTGTATCTCGGGGTGTCACAGGCATGATGAAGAAGACGACAGTGGGTGCGGAATATTTCAGCTCGGCTGCTATTTCATCTACCTAGACACTCACCATCGGCCTCAGCTCTACCAATGCTGCTCTGGCTTCCGTTAAGGGCATCGGGTATATTTCAAAGCCATGTGGTATTGTCACAAGATTCTCAATCATAAAGGCCCTAAATATCTTCACCTTCTGATCACACCTTATCTTCCTAAAAGAAATCTGAGATCAGCTGATGGCTGTCTTGCATCTATCCCCAGAATCAAAAGTGCTCACATTGGAGGCCGTTCCTTCAATTACTTGGCAGGCAAGATGTGGAACTCCCTACCACTTTGGCTTAGGCAAGAAAAATCTGAAATAGCTTCTCGCAAGAATTTAACCCCTTCGATGCTCATGACGGAACGGTTCCGTCATGAGCGTCGGTTGGCCTGTGCTCATGACGGAACCGTTCCGTCATGAGCCCGTTGGCTCATTAGAACAACGTTCAGCACAGCGCAGGAATCTGCGCCGCGCTGATGTGGTTAAAAACATGTTTTTTCAGGCTAACTTAGATTAGGGTTCTCATATTCTTACTCTGTTTAATAGGACTGATACCCCAGTGCTGGGACACGCAGCTGACGTAGCTATGTGCTTTATAAATCTCATTATTATTATTAGTGGTGTGGACCACGGTGTTCAGGCACAGCGTGATTTGAGACACGATGTAAAGTCTGTTTCCTCTGCTGCAGGAATAGAGGTCTTCTATCCCAGGCAGTCCTCATTCCCAGCATTTCTGGCATTCGTAAAAGATTGTCGAATCCTACCTCATTCTTTTTAATGAGGCAGGAGGTTTTTCAAATTATTCTAAATAGCCACTTTGAAACGAGACTGAATGGCATATCAGTCATATTGCAAAACATAGCTACTCAATCTCCATCTACTATTTGCTATTTGCCTGATGAAACATCAAGCACCAATATTTCATATCGACAGGGTCGTTCATTCCCAGCCATAGCTTTGCACACTCTGGCACATTTATAAAGATAGTTCAGTTTTGTGATTGTTATGAGGATAACAGCAAATAATGAGATAATTTGCAAAGCAGCTCACTTGCACGGTTTTTGGAGAATAAATGTTGCACTCATTCTCTGCAAATAATTGGTTCACTCTGCTCGGATATAGAATCACGGATTGTAGCATTGAACAGTGTTGGTGCTACATCAGTGTAATACCAGCAATCTGTCTTGGAACCCATCAGCAAGGAATGGTATCAGGAAGGGGATCATTCAAATGTAGCCCCATCTCCAGAAGACCCACCAGAAACCCTCCCACCGGCAATGACTGTTTATCTGTGGGAATAAAGCCTTGTTAAATGTTAATGATACTAATAACACATTTGCTGTTCTTTCTTGCAGGGATTTTGGAAAGAGATATTGAGCTACATGCTGGAAGAGGACTATACTTCATCTGTGCCAGCACTGTGCCAGATGCTACTTGTTGTAGATAAGAAAGCAAGCATCAACTTTAATGAATGTGGTGAGTCTTAAGCATCCTACTCATTGACACAGTGGATTCTACCATTGAAGGTGGTTAATGCTTCCTCCTCCACTCCCCAGATCCCCTCTTACTTAGTCATGATAAGGCATGAGCTGAATAACCAGTCCATTAGCTCAGGAGTTATGGCTGAGTTACTATAGAATGTGGGTGTCAATATTTCAAATAACATTTATTGCTCTCCTTTTAGATATATATGTATCTGTGCTGATGTTGCTGCTCTCTGTGAGCCTTATTCACAGGTAATTAACTCATTGCAGTGCCTCAAGCCATTTGGCTGAACCACGCTGTGTTACTTCTGAAACACCGGAATGCGTCATATCTACAATGATATAACGGATCCCTTTGCTCTCCCAGTGCTCGTGCACAATTAGCTGCCATGCACCTATGAAGGCACCCTTGCACCATGGTGGAAGGGTGGCTGCGTCATAGGGATGATTGTTTTTGTGCAGTAAGGCATATCTTTGTTTCTGTGCAGTTAGGCATATCTTTGTGCACAAAAACAATCCCAAGAGGTAATTTCCCCTTCCTAAATGTGCTGCAGTATGCAGTATGCGTAGAAAGAGGTAAACAACGAGGAGAAATAAAAACATTTGTTCTTGTTGCACCTCCCTACACCTCCCCTGGGGAGATGTAGCATTCTTACACATTTCCAGGTGTACTATTTCTTGTAAATCTAGAAATGCGGCAGAAGCCTTGGGTGTTGAGTAGGAAATCTCACAGCAAAACCCATGGCACACCCCTTCCACACAAAGTGTTGCATGTAAAGGGGCCATATTTACAAGGGCACGAAAAGCCACGCAGGGTGGCTTTACCTGTCCTAGTAAGTATGGAGCAGCAGGTTGCACTGCTGGTGTGTCTCTAAAAGTGATGCACAGGTGGCACAAGGGGCTTGTAAATACGCCCTATTTACTTTTTGAAGTTTGCCAGACATAAAGTTACTTTCCTGTTTGTTTCAGCTCTTAGTCTGGTTAATGCTCGTACCCCCTAAATGAAATGTACTAACTGTCTCAGGTTTCCACACTCCATCAGGCTTCTCAGGGCTATAATGCGCCTCTTCAAACCTTGGAGTATTCTTGCTGTCCATGATGTTACTTCTGTCTAGTATGTTGATCACGCCCTGCTGGGTATGGTACCTATTTATATGTTGTTACTTTTGCCGGCTGCAACAGGGATGTATTTTATTTCTCCATGGAGTTACTTTTAGTTATGATATTTGTCTCTGCAATGTTTCTGGTTCAACATTTTGGACTTCAGATCCAGACTAAAATGCTAGTTATTGGCCCTCCCTTGTAAGCAGGGATGCATGCTTAATGATGGTAAGTGAAAATAGTTATTTTGACTGACTTCAAGGTTACAAAGGAGATTCGCATCTGGTGGTGAATACCTGTAATTGCTATAATTCCAGGGTTCCAATTAGCTCTCCCCGCTTAACTTTCCAATGGATGTGTTGATAAAGTGCAAGTGACCTGGGCTATTGGTATCATAGTCTATTTATTTTTCACTCATGTTAGGGGTCCTGAGCAGAATCGAACAGGCAAAATATGTGCTCATTATTAAGCATGGGTGAAATCTGCGAAATCGGGGTTCGCAAAATCGTGCGAAGGCGAATTCGCGATCCGCATAATTTGCGAATTCGTGCGAAATTGCGAATTTTGGGTTTTTGCGTGTTTGCGGGGCTTTTTGCGTGTTTGCGGGGCTTTGTGCGTGTTCGCGAGCCGCTTGCATGGCGAAGTTACCCATGCAGTCGTGTATGCGCACAGAAGCCTCTGGTTCACCACTGCCACCCTCTGGTTCAGCACTGTCACCCTCTGGTTCACCACTGCCACTCTCTGGTTCACCACTGCCACCCTCTGGTTCACCACTGCCACCCTCTGGTTCACCCCTGCCACCCTCTGGTTCAGCACTGTCACACTCTGGTTCAGCACTGTCACCCTCTGGTTCACCAATGTCACCCTCTGGTTCACCACTGTCACCTCTGGTTCACCACTGCCACCCTCTGGTTCACCACTGCCACCCTCTGGTTCATCACTGCCACCCTCTGGTTCATTACTGCCACCCTCTGGTTCGCCACTGCCACCCTCAGGATCATCACTGCCACCCTCTGGTTCATTACTGCCACCCTCTGGTTCATCACAGCACCCTCTGGTTCACCAGTGCCACCCTCTGGTTCATCACTGCCACCCTCTGGTTCACCACTGCCACCCTCTGGTTCACCACTGCCACCCTCTGGTTCATCACAGCACCCTCTGGTTCACCAGCGCCACCCTCTGGATCATCACTGTCCCCCTCTGGTTCATCACTACCACCCTCTGGTTCATCACAGCACCCTCTGGTTCACCAGTGCCACCCTCTGGTTCATCACAGCACCCTCTGGTTCACCAGTGCCACCCTCTGGTTCATCGCTGCCACCCTCTGGTTCACCACTGCCACACTCTGGTTCATCACTGCCACCCCCTGGTTCATCACAGCACCCTCTGGTTCACCAGTGCCACCCTCTGGATCATCACTGTCCCCCTCTGGTTCATCACTGCCACCCTTTGGTTCATCACAGCACCCTCTGGTTCATCAGTGCCACCCTCTGGTTCACCACTGCCACCCTCTGGTTCATCACTGCCACCCTCTGTTTCATCACAGCACCCTCTGGTTCACCAGTGCCACCCTCTGGTACATCACTGCCACCCTCTGGTTCATCACAGAATGCTCTGGTTCACCAGTGCCACCCTCTGGATCATCACTGTCCCCCTCTGGTTCATCACAGCACCCTCTGGTTCACCAGTGCCACCCTCTGGTTCATCACAGCACCCTCTGGTTCACCAGTGCCACCCTCTGGTTCATCACTGTCACCCTCTGGTTCACCACTGCCACCCTCTGGTTCATCACTGCCACCCTCTGGTTCATCACAGCATCCTCTGGTTCACCACTGACACCCTCTGGTTCACCCCTGCCATCCTCAGGTTCAGCAGTCACCACTGCCACCCTCTGGTTCACCCCTGCTGCCATCCTCTGGTTCAGCACTCACCACTGCCACCCTTTGGTTCATCACAGCACCCTCTGGTTCACCACTGTCAACCTCTGGTTCACCACTACCACCCTCTTGTTCACCACTGCCACCCTCTGGTTCATCACTGCCACCCTCTGGTTCATTACGGCCACCCTCTGGTTCGCCACTGCCACCCTCAGGATCATCACTGCCACCCACTGGTTCATCACTGCCTCCCTCTGGTTTGCCACTGCCACCATCTGGATCATCACTGTCCCCCTCTGGTTCATCACTGCCACCCTCTGGTTCATCACAGCACCCCCGGGTTCACCAGTGCCACCCTCTGGATCATCACTGCCCCCCTCTGGTTCATCACTGCCACCCTTTGGTTCATCACAGCACCCTCTGGTTCACCAGTGCCACCCTCTGGTTCATCACTGCCACCCTCTGGTTCACCAGTGCCACCCTCTGGATCATCACTGTCCCCCTCTGGTTCATCACTGCCACCCTCTGGTTCACCAGTGCCACCCTCTGGTTCATCACAGCACCCTCTGGTTCACCAGTGCCACCCTCTGGATCATCACTGTTCCCCTCTGGTTCATCGCTGCCACCCTCTGGTTCATCACAGCACCCTCTGGTTCACCAGTGCCACCCTCTGGTTCATCGCTGCCGCCCTCTGGTTCACCACTGCCACCCTCTGGTTCATCACTGCCACCCTCTGGTTCATCACTGCCACCCTCTGGTTCATCACAGCACCCTCTGGTTCACCACTGACACCCTCTGGTTCACCCCTGCCACCCTCAGGTTCAGCACTCACCACTGCCACCCTCTGGTTCATCACAGCACCCTCTGGTTCACCCCTGCTGCCACACTCTGGTCCAGCACTCACCACTGCCACCCTCTGGTTCATCACAGCACCCTCTGGTTCAGCACTGTCACCCTCTGGTTCACCACTGACACCCTCTGGTTCACCCCTGCCACCCTCTGGTTCAGCACTCACCACTGCCACCCTCTGGTTCATCACAGCACCCTCTGGTTCACCACTGTCACCCTCTGGTTCACCACTACCACCCTCTTGTTCACCACTGTAGATTATGGTGGGGAAATCACACCTCCCCAGCCTCAACTGAGATGAATTAATTTGGGGCTGGTTAATGTGTCACTGAATTTGAGCTTCAAGTCTGGCACCTGCTTCCTTAGCTGTAAGTGCTTCCTGTTGCAGTTTAATTTTTTTACAGGAGCATTGTGCCATACTTGTAACTATTGCAGGGTCAGAGAATAGTTGCAAGTAGGCAACAGAACTCTGGAGGGGCTCCTCAGGAAGCACTACAGGGAATGGTTACAAATTAGCTAGAACTTCTGCACCTGCTAAGTGCTTTCAGTTTTCCAAAATTCGTTTTTCTGCCATTTCGCGAGATTCGCGGGGTGCGAATTCGTGCAAAATCGAACCTCACAATCAGCGAATTCGTGCGAATTTCTTTTTTTTTGCGTGTTCGCACTTTTTTTGCTTATTCGCGGACCGCTTGCAGCGCACCGACCCCGAGGTTGCCCATGCGGTCGTGTATGGGCGCGGCCATCTTGTTTGCGTGACGTGTTTCCATTTCCGGGCGCTAGTTGCATGCTTGCGTCGTATGCGGCGCGCGATTACGTGTTCGCTGTGTTTTCGCGTGCTCGCAAGGGAAATATCGCGCAAACTTACCCAAGCGATCCTCAATGGGCGCGGCCATCTTGTTTTTCATTCATTGCTATGGTTTTTGGGCATGCTACCTTTCTATTCATCTTACATCTTTGTAATCCTATGTTTTTCTGAACTTTTTTTTGCTTTTTTTTGCCTATTATCTATCTCTACAATTTCCTACATCTATATTTTGTGGTTTTTTTAACTTTTTGTTACTTTATTACCTACTTTATTTCTTTCGCTCTCTCTCTTATTTTTTTTCAAACCTATTCTTCTTTCCTTCTTCTTGTGCCAAGGACCATGGCTAAGGGAGCGGACAAGGGCAAGGGGAAGGGCCCAGCACCCCGTACCCGGCTCCCTTGCGGGCGTTTGAGGGGGGAGGAAGTCCAGGCCAGGGAGATCTTCTCTGCGGTGGAGGTGGCCGCCTTGATTGTTTTTGTTCAAGTCCACCTCCCGAAGACCGTGGCGGCAGGGGGCGGATTGCTTCCGGTTACGGCCTCCGGGAGCGTCGCCAGCTGTAGGAGAAGGTGTGCCGGCGCATGTGTAAGGAGTCTGGGGTCCGGCGCACCTACAAGCAAGTGACGCATCGGTGGAGTGACATCCTGGACCGGGAGCATGACATGCTCAACCTGCTAGGATTGGAGATCCATGGCATTGGTAAGTAGCTATTTAATAACTACTTTTTTCCTACTGCTCTGTTATATTGCTAATCTATTTTTTTCCTGAAGAGTACGAATGCTGCTGATTCGATTACATTGCAGGTAAATTAATGTTTAAATAGCTTCTGTCATTGCAGGTACTCGCCTGGTTATTGGCGTTGCTACTATGCTTACTTGTTTGCAACTTTTTAGTAATTTGAGAGCATTACTGCGTAATGCTAGAGACAGTAGACTCAAGTCTAGTCCTTCTTTGTACTCCTGCTGCTGCCACTTTGAAGAGATAGTGGCGGATTGATACGTTGAGTATATTATATATTACTTGTTATAGGACATTTGTTAGTGGTCTGCAATCATGATGACGGACTGTGTCTGTCACGCGACGTCTCGTGCTGCTGAGTGATGGCAGTCGTAGTAGAACCTTTTTGTTGTTGATGTAGTTAGTGAATTACATACCTTTCCTATTAGACGGTCTGCGAATCCTGCAATTCTGTACTACTATCCTCCTAGTTGACTAGATCAGATGCAATTGTTGTTAATTTGTTTCCCTGACATAATCTTAGATTGTGTTCAAAGAAATCAAATATTTCCCAAAAAACAATCATCCAAGTTGTGTTTCTTTATTTCATGATCACCAGCAACTCCCAGGGGCAAGGCGCCGGCGGCGACTGAGACTCCGGTGGCAGAAGGTGGACAGGATCAGTCCCTTGTAGGCTCTTCTGCTGGCCCCAGTAAGTTGTTCTATTCTTTTATTAATACTTATACTTCCCTAACTTTTACAGCTCCTATTCATTACAAACTGTTTCCTAATAATTCTATGTTTTACAAAATAGTCTTTGATCTTCTTCTAATGTAGACTACTTTCTACATTCTCATCCTGCCTCTACCATCACTCTCTGTGCTACTACTATTTACGATTATGAGTCGGTCTGTGTAGGTAGCTAAGCTTGCCCATTCGGCAAACGGTGTGAAACAAAACTCTGATACAGCAATAGCTCTAGGCACTGAGTGCAGTCCTCTGGGTTGCCCTTGCTGTCTATTCCAGTCTTCTTAATGTAAGTGCTTTGACAATTTCCAACAACAAAATGTCATTGTTTACACCAAGTAAAAGGTAGCAGTTGTCTTTTTGATTTGAAAGGAGCACATCCCACACTACTCGTGTTTCAGGGACTATTCTGCACACAAAGAAGTATGGACAAGATAAATAGGACATTGTTGGTGATAGGTGCAGTTCGACTTTCGACATACCTCAGTCCAAACAGAAGTTGAACCCCCAATCCCCTGACCGACTATCTAGTGTGTCTGACCAATGATTTTACGACCCAGAAGAACAGAAGAAGACTACCGCCGAGTCCCGGCCTATCTGAGTCACTGAAAGAAACATGACTGCCAAGTTCAGTAGTTCAAACCTTTCCGCTCACTCACTCGTGAACAAAAACTACACAGTGTTTGTTGGTTTTAAAGTTTTATTTTCAATTAAGAAATGAAAACGTTATTTCTTTATTTTTAATAGCGTAGTATTCTGAGCGAGCAATGGTGATGGATGAAGATGACGTTAAAGTTCAAACAACATTCCCATGAATGAAATTAGTATGACTCAAACTTATTATTAGTTAACAGACACATGAAATTATTAGAATAACTGTGCGGGAGCCCCCACCTTCTTTAAAGTACTTAAAGTACTGCTGGTGATGACTTACTAGTAGTTGGTGAATCGTCTGGCAGAAGGGCATTGGAATCTTCTTTCTGTAATGAGAAAAATGGTGCACGTTAAGCAAGCATTCATCAGTTGTCATAAGAAGAAGTGTAGCATTTAATGGAATAAGCATATAAAAGGTTAACACCCTCCCCAAAACCGTTACTTTTTTTCAATCCCAGTAATAAAAAATGTGTTATGTAACATTTTCTTCCATTACGAGACAAAATAGGGGGTTGTGTATGGCATCTGAAAATATGACATGTTTTTCCTAGACGTCACAACATCTGATGCGGCACAGATGACCACCAGTGCCGGGGCCAGCAGTGTGGAGGGGTCCACTCTGGATGCGGCGGAGCCAACAGGAGGAGCTGGGGGGGAAGACTCAGCGGCGGCGAACGGTGGTAAGTTATTATACTCCTTACTTATTGAATTTTTTTTGAGTAGGCTCGCAAAGGAGTGTATGATGTACTGTACAGTAGTACACAGTACACTAGTATAAGTACACTGTACTGTTAAGAACATTTACTAATTTAGAACTACTTTTTGGGCTATCATGGAGAAGACAGTCAACCTTGACTTGTAATAGCATTAGCGGCGGTACTTCTCTGGTAACCAATGGCCCCCTCTATTTCACTGCAACTCAGCTGGCAAGTTTTTATTGTGAAGCCAAGTCATATCAGATGTAGTTTAGGGATGTAAAGAACGAAAAGTTAAAGAAGGGTGAAACGAAGGATGAGCGAGTCTTAATATTTATGACTGTAAAGAATGGTTTTGTTGAATGCAATTCAATATAAGAAGACAGCGGTTTCCAAAATATAAGGAAAAGGGTGTTAGTTGGTTGTTGACAAAATAAATTTTGGTACATTTGAGACATTAAGAAGAATCATAGACGTACTTAGGAAGCCTGGATGTTATCTTCTTTATCCTCCTCGTCGATAGCAGAGGTGTATGATGTAGTAGAGCAGACGCTGAGTGGATGAAGTATGGCCAGTGGCAGTGCCATCCCTATAGAAAAGTAAGACATTCCTATCCCCACCTGCATGTACTGCTTAAAGTACTGTGAGTCTGCATCATCATGGCCTGTGTCTGTATTTCTTGGGTGAAAGCTGAGTGAGCTGCCATTATGGCGGCTACCACAAGTTCACGTACCAGTAATTTCTTTTACAAAACAAGAGAAAAAAAGTAAAAAAGGCCTTTTTTTAGTACTCTCTGACTATATATGTAGTAGTGAGTCCACCCATAGTGCTGCTAGTGGAATTCCTGAAACTCACAGTAATGTCACAGGCTTACAAAGACGGCGGAAAGATACATGCCAAAATGTTATACTGTGTTTGCTACTTTCTGGTGTTACTGAGTGTCAACTTTCCGTTGAATTATTTTGACTTTATGTTAAAGACTATTGGCTACAGTATTTTTCTTTCTTTCTTCATAGATGCTACTCCCAAAAAGCTCACCCGCAAGGAGATGGCTGTCCGGGCCAGGGCCCGTAAGCTGGAGGCTATTTGTGCCGAGTATCGCGGTTGTGGGCTCGGAAGCATGAGGAGACATCAACCTCTACATCATCCTCCACTGCCCCCGGGTCCACCAGCCAGAAGCCTCCAGCCAAACAGAGCCGTGGCCCGACAGCCTCCCGCGGCCGCCGCACAGCAGCAACAAAATCAGCGCCCCCCCCAGATCCTGGATGGTTCGTGTGCACCGGCTACATAGAAGAGTGGACTACCTGGAGTGGTTGGCCAAAAAACATCAGCGCCAGCTCCGGGACCTCCGCAAAGAGCAGCGGGACATGCAGCAACAGCTTGCCAAACTACGCCACCGGAGGAAGTGACTGTCCCTTGCCCCTTTTTAAAAGACTGTTGGGGGGGGTGGGAATTGGGTGTTTGGGAAAGGGGACTTTTGGACTTTTTGACATTGGTTGGGTTAGGGAGGGGGGGTGAGTTGGGTAATTTAATTGTTGTGCTGAAAACAACACGAATATATATTTCTTAATAATTATTTTTCTTACAAAAAAACAGTATACGCGTTCATATATTATTTTGTGTGGGGGTTGGCGGTGGTTACTGGACGTTTGTTTTCTTCAAACTTACCAGCATGAATGAAACATCTAGTCCTGAAATGTACCAAAATGCAAGTAACCGAGTTAGTAAATTTAGTAGCCCTACTACTGTACTTTACTAGTAGTACTGTCAGTCTCTGCTCTCCTCCCAACTTAGTCCTCCTAGCCCATTATTCTACTACCTCTCCAATATGCTTATCTTACCTGTGATTTGTGTTTGAGAATCGGGGTTGCCCCAGGGCTGGCTGCATTGCAAATGGTGATTAAGGTTGGTTGTTGACTTGAATCCTCGACGGATGCAATATCATTGTTGTGCTGGTAGCAGTAGTGGTACAAACTGGCAGTATCACCATATGAAAAAAAGAGGAAATTAAACATTGAGTGGCCTGAACGTAGCATTAGAAACAGTACAATAGATAGTACGGTACAGAACAGTGCCCTAAATTGTAGCCTAAGCAGTGCCAATGTAAGGTAAGCATTAAGCATTTGATTGTTCACGTCGTGTAGAAGGAGGATGTTCTTATCAATCCACGATGGCGCACATGAACTTCTGGTTGCTTTGACCTTATCCTCCCCAGCAAGTGTGTGGAATTTATTGTTGTTGTCAGTCACACCTCAATGAAATACCACACAGCCCGGGGGAAGAGGGTTAGGGTTTGAAAATTGGATGGGAATGGGGGTTTTTGGGAAAGTTTGGTAGAGAGGAAAAAAAACACAGCATGGACAGTCAAACAACAAATGAAGAGAAACAAATCTTTGGATTTGAAGATATTGATAAATCTTTAAAGGGACATAAAGGAAGTGCACTACTGCATGCCAGAAGTTGTTTACTAAATGGATAGTTAGGTTACTGCAAAGTAGTACTACTACTTACTGCAACTTACTAGTAACTACGAAGAAACAAGTTGACATTACAGGGCTGCAGTCATTACGCAATTTCCTTTGCCTCTCTGCCCTCAGAGAGAATAAACACTTAGAACATTAAATTAGTGTTAAACATAGCAAAGACGTATCAAATAGCTGGAGGGATGAATTTGAAGCAGAGATCAAACAAACGCACAGAGTCACACTCGTAGAAGTAAGTTCAAGTTCACAAGAATATCATTTAAAAGATAAGGAGAATTTTGGATACTGTTACTGTTTTTTGTAGTTGTCCCATTGAATTTGTGAAGTTGATGCATCCAGCCATTCCTCTTATTCGCGGTACTCCTTCATTCCATCGAATGCTCCGTCGATCAATCTTGGTGACCAGACACACTGTCCACTGCCTGCCTGATGCGGATTTGCGGATCGCTAACTGTAAGCCTGAGTAGTACATCGATGGCACAGGGTAAAAGCCTGCCTGTAATTGATGATGGAAAAACACAACAGTAAGTGATAAATACACCTCGGAGAAAAAAATATATAAGGCACGATGTGTAGTGCAAAAATTATACTTTCACTTTCAGAGATGACAATCCCCAAAATCTAGAACACCCCACATTACCCTCCCAAAAACGTGCAGAATACTGCTGCTACCTCGCAGAGGCCTAATTTCAAATCGTGCCAAAACGCACTCAGAAAGTATACCCAAAACACCCCTTTCCCACCATGGATTTTCTTCAAACCACTTGCAATCAAAATTAGACATTCCAACAAGTGTTCCAAGACCCCACCCAGTCGTAAAAATCTAGAACACTCCCAAACACATGCAATACAATACTGCTAACCCTAACGAGCCCTAAGTTAATAATAGTGCCAAACGCTTTCTTTAACTAGGCCAAATCCCCCCTTTCCCACCATGGATTTTCTTCAAACCACTTGCAACCAAAATGACACATTCCCACGAGTGCTCTAAGACCCCAGAACCCAGTTGCAAAAATCTAGAACACCCCCAAACACATGCAATACTGCTGCTAACCCTAACGAGCCCTAAGTTAAAAAAAGTGCCAAAACGCTTTTCACCATGGATTTTCTCCAAACCACTTTTATCCGGTATTAGACCTTCCCAGCAATGCCCCAAGACCCCCCAACCCACCCGCAAAAAAGCAGAACAACCCCAAACAGGCAAAAAGCAAAAATTGAAAATCTCATACTTAGAATATTTTCGGCCTTCTTTCAATTCTGTCCAAACGCGCTGTGCAGCTAGGTCATAACTCCACTTTTCCACCATGGATTTCCTGAAAAACAAATGCAATCAAAATTAGACTGTGCCAGCAGTGCTCCCAGACCCCAAAACCCACCCCCAAACACCATGAACCCCCCAAACAGCCCCCTAAAAACAGGCAAGTGAGCAAAAACGGAAAGAAAATGTCACCATGAATTTTGTCCAAACCACTTGATTCCGATATTAGACCTTCCCAGCAAAGCCCCAAGACCCGCCAACCCACCCGCAAAAAAAGTAGAAGACCCCCAAACAGGAAAAAAGCAAAAATACAAAAACGGGCACTTAGAAATATTTTGGCCTCATTCCAAAATCACTCCACGCGCACTCTGCAGCTAGGCCCTAACTCCCCTTTGCCACCATGGATTTTCTTCAAACCACTTGCAATCAAAACTACCCATACCCAGCATTGCTCCAAGACCTCCCAACCCCCCCCGAAACACCAGGAACACCCCCAAGCAGGCCCCCGAAAACACAAAAGTGAGCAAAAACTACACTACATTTTCTCCAAAACACTTTTATCCGGTATTAGACCTTCCTAGCAATGCTCCCAGACCTGTCAACCCAGGTGGAAACAAGTTTAACACCCCCAAACAGCCAAAAAGCAAAACCTTAAAAAGTGAGACAGCAAATTTCAGGCCTACCTGGAGTCCAAATGCGCTGTGCAGCTAGGCCCTAACTCCCCTTTGCCACCATGGATTTTCTTCAAACCACTTGCAATCAAAACTACCCATATCCAGCGTTGCTCCAAGACCCCCCAAACCCCCCCAAACACCAGGAACCCCCCAAGCAGGCCCCCGAAAACACGAAAGTGAGCGAAAACTCTGTAAAGTGAAAAACTTTTTCACCACGGATTTTCTCCAAAACACTTTTATCTGGTATTAGACCTTCCCAGCAATGCCCCCGGACCTGTCAACCCAGGTGAAATAAAGTAGAAGACCTCCAAACAGGCAAAAAACAGAAATACAAAAACGGGCACTTAGAATGATTTTGGCCTCATTCCAAAATCACTCCATGCGAGCTCTGCAGCTAGGCCCTAACTCCCCTTTTCCACCATGGATTTCCTGAAAAACAAATGCAATCAAAACTATCCATACCCAGCGTTGCTCCAAGCACCCTCAAACCCCCCCCCCCCCAAACAGCACCCCAAAAACAGGCAAGTGAGCAAAAACTGAAAAACATTGTCACCATGGATTTAGTCCAACCTACTTTTATCCGGTATTAGACCTTCCCAGCAATGCCCCCGGACCCGTCAACCCAGGCGAAAAAAAGTAGAAGACCCCCAAACAGGCAAAAAGCAGAAATACAAAAATGGGCCCTTAGAATTATTTTGGCCTCATACGAAAATCACTCCATGTGAGCTCTGCAGCTAGGCCCTAACTCCCCTTTGGAACCATGGATTTTCTTCAAACCACTTGCAATCAAAACTATCCATACCCAGCGTTGCTCCAAGCCCCCCAAACCCCCCCCAAACACCAGGAACCCCCCAAGCAGGCCCCCGAAAACACAAAAGTGAGCGAAAACTCTGTAAAGTGAAAAAAAGTGAGCAAAAACGGAAAAACTTTTTCACCATGGATTTTCTCCGAAACACTTTTATCCGGTATTAGACCTTCCCAGCAATGCCCCCAGACCTGTCAACCCAGGCGAAAAAAAGTAGAAGACCCCCAAACAGGCAAAAAGCAAAACCGGAAAAACTCACACTTAGAAATATTTAGGCCTCATTCCAAAATTACTCCATGCAAGTTCTGCAGCTAGGCCCTAACTCCCCTTTTCCACCATGGATTTCCTGAAAAACAAACGCAATCAAAATTAGACTGTGCCAGCAGTGCTCCCAGACCCCCGACCCAGCACCGCAAATCTAGAACACCCCCAAAGAAACCCCCAAAAACCTGCAATACTGGTATATTCAAAACATGGCAAATTGCGCTGTTCACAAAAAACAAACAGCAATTGGTTTCAACAGAGACAGACAGCCATTGCTGTCCACTGCATGCCATCTTCTCATTATTCATTACCTGTTCTACTTTTTGTCCGCATCTTCTTCGGAAAGTGAGGGCCCACAGGGCAGCCTCTCCTGTAAATTTCAGAAGTAGGTCTGTCAACAATCAGCAAGCATGTAGTCAGTCAGTTATTTCAGTCCTACTTGAGGGGACTCGTCTACGAAGCCAACGTTTGTTTTTTCTCCATAATCCATCCATCTGCCTTGAGGGAAATGGATAGGGGGAGTCTGGAGGAGGAGGATAGAGGAGCATGATTGAGTTGTGAACTTGTGAACATCAGGAATGCAGACTGTGGCACCTTCAAATCAATAAGGAAAATAAGATGAAGACAGTGCTGATGATGGACTTGTTGTGATTAGGTGATGAGAGTTTTGTTGTGGTAAAAGTAGCAAAACAAAGAAAGACACACAGGAATAAAAGTGAATAAGTACGGAAAAAAAGGAAGTAATTTTCAAGTCTCGGTGTCAGGGAAGCAGAGCTTGTCCTCAAAGTCTATGAATTGAGACGGGAGTAGGCCTGGTGACCGAGAAGAACTTCCGTTGGCGTCACCTAAGTCGGTGTCCTCTTCTTCCTGCGTGCATTCACGTATTTTGTAATCGGGTGGTATGAAGTGCTGATTCATCTTGATTATTGTTAACCTCTCCACATTTTTGGGCAAAAGGCGGTTCCTTTTTGAAGTATCAATGGCACCAGCAGCACTGAAAACACGTTCAGAAGACACGCTTGCGAGTGGGCAAGACAAATAATTTAGAGCCAGGTTGGTGATCAGTCGCCATACAGAGCTTTTCGTATACCAATATCCCAATGGGTTCTCATTATGACAGACCTCTGTTGGGTCATCCAGATAGGCCTGCACCACCGACTCAAGGTTCTCCAGGGTTGATCCACTTTGCGTACCATCTGCGACCTGTGCATCAGTGGACCGAGCAAACCCTTGCTGAGTTAGCCAATCCCCTTCCGACAATATTTGTTTGCGGCCTGGTGCAGGTGAGGATGAGGATACAGTTGCTGGTGTCGTTAACGGCTGTGAGGGAAAGTGACTCCCTTCGGCCACGGATTGAGAAGTGGAACTTGACGCCGGATGGCCTGCTGATTCAGTTGTACTTGTGCTGCCTCCTTGAAGGTTCTGCCGCTCCTTTTCGAACCGAGTGGCTGACACAGCTAGCCAATGTTTGTACTTTGAAACATCTGCTTCATCAAAAGGAATGAATGCCTTGCTAGTCACTGCCTTTTTGTACTGTGGATCCAGAATAGTGGCACAAATGTAATGTTGTTCTGTATGTATCTTTGTAGGCCTTTCATTGCGAAGTAGGCTCCCTAATAACTTCTCTGCCAAATCATATGCTTCTCGCTTTTCACCATCATCTCGGAACGTTGAAGACACCTCCTTCAGTTGGTGCTCTAGCATGCGCAACAATGGGATAGCTTTGCTCAAAGAACAGTCCTCCCTGCTGACTTCACGCGTGAAGAGCTCAAAAGGACGAAGCATGTCTGTCAGGCTTGCAATTAGTTTCCATTCCTCCAATTCTAACCTCATCGCTTTGTGAGTAGAACCCAGTTTATAGACATACTCATTTATTACCTCCTACTGCTCAGACAGACGCTCAAGCATGTAAAAGGTTGAGTTCCAACGTGTTGCCACCTCCTGGATTAGTCCTTTGACTGGCAGTTTACGTTCATGTTGAAGGCTCCTCAGCTGCTTCCGGGCCTTAAAAGAATGGCTGAAATGTGTGCAGATTCTTCGGCAGATGGTCAGTAATTTGATGACTGGCGCTTCTGTTTTCAAGAAGCCTTGCACCACGATGTTAATACTGTGGGCCAAACACGGCACTCTGAAATAGCCACCTTGCTCCATGGCCTTAACTATATTACTGCCATTACCCGTGGAAACATAACCAACTGTGCGATTTCTTGGATGCAGCCATTTATTAACCTTCCTGTTAAACTCCTCCAAAAGGTTAGGTGCAGTGTGAGATTTCTCCATGGCAAACATGCCTACTGTTGCATGTTTGCGAGTAGCTTGAAAAACTTCCTCCGTGTCAACATCTTTGTGTTTTAACTGTTTTTCGACCCCTGCAAAAGAGACCCAGTGTTCAGTGATGCACATGTAATCAAGGGCTTGGCAACTGGTCCACATGTCTGTTGTCATGTGGATAGTGTGAACAGCACTCTTCAGAATAGCTGCGCCAATCACCTCCAGCACATCTTGATGTAGTGCTGGAACCGCAACTCTGGCAAAATAGGACCGGCTAGGAACCTTCCATTTAGGGCAGACTGTTGCCACTAATTTTAGAAACCCCATCCCTTCCACGAAAGAAAAAGGGAGAAGGTCCAGCGCTAGCATTTTAGCCAGCTTTGCGTTATACAGACGTACCGTTGGGTGGTTGCGTTCAAATGGCGCCTCCGACCACAACATTTGGCGAATGGTGGGCTGGATCATTTTACGTGATGATGATGATGATGACGTCTTCAAACCAGTTAGGTCCATTGATGTAGTTTTTCGCATAGGAGTCTCTCCAACACTCTTAGTGTGCCTCATAGATGTTGCAGGGGTAGAGGGTGTGGGCGATACCACTGCAGTGCAGCTGCCAGCAGAACTGGGTGTACCACAAAAAATGTCTGTCGCTTCTTCACATCCCCCCTGCACGATCAGCCTCTCGTCATCATCAGATGCAATATCAAGGGATACATTTGGATTTGTTTTTCTTTTGCCTTCCTCGATCTTCCTCATGTGTGTTTCCCAAATGATAGCGTGGTGTTGCTTGAGATGACTTCTCTGGCCTCCGGTACCATAGTTGGTACCAAGCTTACCCCGACTAACTAATGTTTTACAAATCGAACAAACGACCATGTTTTCCGCCCTTTGGCTAACAGTAAAGAAGTCCCAAACTGGGGACTGGTGATGTCTGCTGAAGGTGGAGGATGGGCGTGGCTGAATTCGTTTCTGTTGTTCACTTACAGCACCATGTCTTGAGGTCGAGCTGGATGGAGGTCCATGCCGGCCCTTCTGACTAAAAAAGATGGAAGCTGTAGGGCGTGTTGGTGTTGTAGTTAACGGTGGTGGTACCAGTGCCGCGCCGCCCATATCCTGCTCAGCAGCAATTCGGGATAGGGTCAAAATGTGTGTCTGCTGCATGCCCGTTGGGGCTGGAGTGACGTCTGTGATGACTGGGTCGTCGTCAGACTGTTCATCAGCAGCAGAAGACACCACTTCTTCGTCGTCATCACCCATAGGTCGAAGCTTTGCGGGAGCCTTCCTTTTAGGCTTAGCTACCTTTGTCGGCTCATGGCGTGACTCACTCTCAGACTGCATGGCGGGGTTCCAATCACGATCAAGGTCATCAGAATGAAGGGGGCTTGAAGAAGAACTTGTAGTAGTAGTAGTATCCCTCCTTGACCTTTTTCTTGCTGGGGATCTGGAAGACAATGGATAATCATCATCAGGAGGAGCGGCTTCCTCGGATGATACCTCCTCTTGAATATAAATTTCCTGATGTGCCCCTTCTTCTGGAGGAACAATCGTTGTAGGCAGTTGTGCCGCTCCATGAACCTCTAGTTGCACCTCTCCATGCACCTGTCCATGCGCCTCTCCTTGCGGCTCTCCTTGCGGCTCTACTTGCGCCTCTCCTTGCGGCTCTACTTGCGGCTCTACTTGCGCCTCTCCTTGCGGCTCTACTTGCGCCTCTCCTTGCCCATGTACTTGCGCTTGTACTAGTTACACGTGTGGTTGTCGTTGCGGCTGTGGTTGTTGAACACTCGTCAGCTGAGTTACACCCGGCGTTGATTGAATGGTACTTTCTTGTGATGAGCCAACATCACTGGTCGATGGTGATTGAACAACCAAAGTGGCTGCCGCAGCAGCACTCATGGTCTTGGACCTAACTTGGCGTGGTGGCACCGAGCCCAATGAAGCGGAGGTGCTGCTTCCAGCTTGGTCCCTGGCGGACACCGCTGCTGCTGCAGGCGTAGTTTTTTTCCCCAAAAAAGGTGTTGGTGGGCACACCAGTCTCCTTGGTAGGTGGTGCCACTTTCGTCTTCTGCTCCTTCTTACTGGCAGTGGCACTGGCAACTTTTTTCGCTGAGGCGCTACGGCCACCTTTCTTTGGGCCGATCTTCTTCAGATGTCAGAACAGCAGGCCGCAGTTGCACGAGTTGCAGAGTTGTCTTGTCTGTGGCCACACGTGACGTCACGTGACGTTGTGCTGCACACACCACTGCAGGACTTCTTCCTGGCACTGGTGGTTCTCTTGTGCACCTAAAAGCAATGGAAGCCAGAGGAACATCAGTTAAACACCCCAAAAAGTCGAAAAACACATATAAATCACCACAATCCAATGCCATCCATGTCCTCAATGATGTTTAAATTCAAGACACCCCAGAGAAAGACTAGGCCCATGCACTACTCAGTACCCCTGGGCATAATGGTTGAAAGCAAGGCAAACTGGGTGCAGGCCTGAGCACACTGCCTGGCTTCAAAATGGCCCCTTGCCCCCCACCACATGGCCAGGCCCTGCCTGGACCAACCCTCAAAATGGCCCCCACCCACATGGCCAGGCCCCAACAGCACCCAACAAGTCGAAAAACACATATAAATCACCACAATCCAATGCCATCCATGCCCTCAATGATGTTTAAATTCAAGACACCCCACAGAAAGACTAGGCCCATGCACCACTCAGTACCCCTGGGCATAATGGTTGAAAGCAAGGCAAACTGGGTGCAGGCCTGAGCACACTGCCTGGCTTCAAAATGGCCCCTTGACCCCCACCACATGGCCGGGCCCTGCCTGGACCAGCCCTCAAAATGGCCCCCACCCACATGGCCAGGCCCCAACAGCACCCAAAAAGTCGAAAAACACATATAAATCACCACAATCCAATGCCATCCATGCCCTCAAATGATGTTTAAATTCAAGACACCCCAGAGAAAGACTAGGCCCATGCACCACTCAGTACCCCTGGGCTTAATGGTTGAAAGCAAGGCAAACTGGGTGCAGGCCTGAGCACACTGACTGGCTTCAAAATGGCACCTTGACCCCCACCACATGGCCAGGCCCTGCCTGGACCAGCCCTCAAAATAGCCCCCAGCCACATGGCCAGGCCCCAACAGCACCCAAAAAGTGAAAAAACACATATAAATCACCACAATCCAATGCCATCCATGCCCTCAATGATGTTTAAATTCAAGACACCCCACAGAAAGACTAGGTCCATGCACCACTCAGTACCCCTGGGCATAATGGTTGAAAGCCAGGCAAACTGGGTGCAGGCCTGAGCACACTGCCTGGCTTCAAAATGGCCCCCTGACCCCCACCACATGGCCAGGCCCTGCATGCACCAGCCCTCAAAATGGCCCCCACCCACATGGCCAGGCCCCAACAGGACCCAAAAAGTCGAAAAACACATATAAATCACCACAATCCAATGCCATCCATGCCCTCAATGATGTTTAAATTCAAAACACCCCACAGAAAGACTAGGCCCATACACCACTCAGTACCCCTGGGCCTACTGGCTAGTGTGGCTTTATAGGCACCCCAAAATTTAAAAGAAAATCCACATATAACAGCCAGCTAAAAATCTATGACATAAATGAGATTTAAGTTCAACCAAACTCACAGAAACAGTTGTATCATGCAGCCATGACTAACCCTGGGCCTACTGAATACTGTGGCTACTCAAATTATATATATTTGTTTAAAGTTGTGAAAAAGTTTTAAAATTGTAGTTGCAGCAACTGCAATGCCCCAAAGAAACAACACCAACTTACTTGTAAAATCTCAAATCCAAAAGTGATCCAAACTCCAAAGTCCAAAAAGTCCTCAAATACAAATATCCAGCAGCAGCCAAAAAAAGTTATCCTTCCAGCTCCACAGACAAATGAAAAGTGACCAGGACATAGACAAAGCACTGGGAGGAGCCTGCTGGACAGGAACAGGAAGTTGGAGACTCTGGGGCACTTCCTTCCTCCCACCCCACCCCAAAAAATGGACTCCTGCACCAAAAAGTGCAGCCAAATGTCAATCTGAGGAGTTATTCTGATCAAAATTATCATTTTCACAAGGTTTATGCTTCCTGCGGTGGATTTCTTGTGCAGAATTGCAATTTTTGCAATTTCGGGAACGCGAGCTGTTAAAAACTCCCGCCGGAAGTCAGCTGCGCGCCGCATCTACGTGTTCGGCATTGTTTACTCCCCCAATGCGTGATCGCGGGCATTTATGACGTACTCGCGTCGTCAAACTCTCGCGGTGCAAGATGGCAAGCCGCGATACCGTAATTGCCTTCGAAAAACTCTCGCGCGATCACGCAGCAAGATCGAAAATGGCGCAGCACACGCAAAACCGGGAGAAAAACAACTCGGCGGACTCAGAGTCAACGCCGCGCGCGCGATATTGTATTTTTCAAGCGCGACCAAGCAAAATAATTCGTAGCTTGAGAAATTTGCAGATTATTGGGCATATTCGCGCGAATAGCGGATCGCGAAATCGTCAAAAATCCGCAAATTCACCCGCGAAACAGATTTTACACCCACGCGTACTCATTATTGCCTGCCCTCCAGGTTGTTAACCTTATTAGAAAATAGATATGCAGGAACATGTTCTGGAGTCCTCTTTGCTTCTGGGGTATCTGCTGTCTGAAAATGGCTCCCTTTTTTCCATGGTCCTTCAGGATGTAAAGCACGTCCACGGCTCCTGGCGCATCCTCTCTTATCCCACTGGAGTCTTCTTTCCTTCAATGAAAGCTGTAGCAAGAAACTGGGCATGGCAGCTTAGGTAGCTCCTCCTCCAGCTTTCATTCCTTGACAGCAACCGCTAAGGGAGGGAGGAAGAGAATTGCAGCATAGGCTGTCAAGGTACTGTACACCCCTGGAAGCACCCTTAGTGGTAGGGGTGCGTTTGCTAGTATTTGCACGAATTTCAAAGCATCCTCATGACCGCTAGAGGCTCATTGATATGCCACCCATCACCCATCATCTTCTTTACAGGTACTACTGGGTGTCTTAAGTGTGTGTGTCAGCCATATGTCTTCCTTTGGCAAATATTGCTCAGTAATTTATGGATTGAGTATGACATGTCTTCTTTCTTTTGTACCTAAACAGCTAAAGAAATTCCAATACACAGCCTCTTCATAAGATTGCTGGTGAGTATCACATTCCACCCCTATCATATTCCACCAGATCCTCTTCCCAAGTTGTTTGCTGGCATTTCTATGCAATCTGCTAATGGAGATCTTGAATTCAACTCAGCTTTTATCCTTTTGAATTTGATGGTTTTATTTCCAGTCAATTGGTTATCAATACGACATGCTACTTACATTGTACAGACACAGCCAAAATGTTGGTACTAAGTACTGCGTAGAGAACAAGGTAGCATTTCCAGAAGCTTTATAGGCTAGAGAATAGGAACTCATGAAAGAATCACTTTCTGAATTCTTTGTTGTGGGTTTTCAGGTAATTTCTTCATATCCTCGCTGGGATGTCGAAAGGGGAACTTCAGTCTTGGCTTTTCTCGAGCGCCTGATTCCTGCAAATTACCCATTTCTAGCAAAACTCCTCAGAAAGAAGATCCCCCCGCTGATAACATATTTAGAAGGTGAGACCAGAAAGCAAGAACCAGTGAGCACATAATTTAAACAAGTATTAATGGCATTTCAAACAACCATTGACCAATGACAAAGTCATTAAGTCTGGTGTTGGCTGCTAGCTTTTAGACTTTGTCAACTCTTGTTTTCTTTCACGGTTTTTATAAACTTTTATTGTGGGAGGAGATGCCAGGTACATACCAAGATAAAAAATATTGTTTTGGTATCAAAAAGTCACATGCTTATTGTTGTCCCTGAAACTAAATTAAAATAATTTGTGTGTGGATGTGCTCCTTCTGAAAAAGCAGAACGCCATTGTTCACAGTAAAGTTAGCCAACGGCAGAATTGGCCCATGATGTATGCTGTGGAGGACAGAAGAGAATGTGAATGATAGGACACGTTAGACCAGCAGTTGATGAGGTCTAGCTGAAGGCTTGTATAAGTAAGCAAAAAAAAGAAATAGCCACAGTCTTTCTTTTTAGCTGGACGATGCCGTACTCCAAACCGAATGAGGCCATAACAGAAACTGAGCCAGCTAGCTTCTTGCAAGTTCTGGGTTACTTCCACATATAACAGAAAGGCTGTTGACACCATTGGTTTGCCGAAAAAATCAGTTTAATACACAGCTTCTGCCATGAAGAGCTTTATCTGTCAGACGCAGCCTGGATCACATAAGTATGCAGCATCTTGATTCAGTGTTTTAAAGTACATATGTGCCAAAAAATTCCATAAACAGAGAAAAAAATATTTCTTCAGTATATCAAAGGTCACCATTATTTTATAGCACTTCTAGTTTTGGCAACATTTTTTTTATTTCAATTGTGACTTATTGTAACAACTCAGTAGCACCAACTCTTCTAATGACTCAACTTGAAACAAAGACCCCTGGTGGCCTCAATACAGAAGACATTTTGCAAACACATTTATAAACACCAAACGCTCTCTCTGCGTTTTTATTAGAAGTAGGTATTAGTCAGGGTACATGGTAGGTTAGATTAGTCTACTCGGGCATAACATTGTTTGTGTGATGACTAAGGCTAAACAGGGTTTTTCACAGCAATTAATAATGTTAGAACTCTGGTACAACCATATGTTGCAGTTAAAAGTAATGTTTTAAATGTTGCATAATTGAATCCTACTATGTGAGAAGTTCACATGAAGGAACATTTAGAAAAGTTGGTGATATTATGTTGTTAATACATTGATTGATACATATTTCTGTAAGGTTAGACACCCTTGTTTTCTGAAAAACAAGATTTATATTTCAGCCTGTGTAGCAGATATTATGCGGAAGTGTTTTATTGTGTTTTAAGGTAGATTTAATTGCATTATAATGTCACTTATGTGAATTAGTCGCGTAGTTCCTACAAATCTATAAAGGATCTGCATGTTTTAGACAACATAAACTAAGGGATTGGTGTCCAGACTTATTCCAGACACCCCTAAAGGATATATTAGTATGTAGACCAGCTAGCTCACAGTGCCACTATAAGCCCCACAACTTTACCAAGGAGAGAATAGTTTCTGGCAACTATCGAACATGAGAACCCTGACCTCTCATGGATCGTGGAAACAGTACAATACTTTTTGCTTGCTCACTTGTGCTCACTTTATCTCACAGAGATACACAGAATAAATGGTGGGGGCGTTTTCAATAAGTATTTATTGAACCAGCGTCATTCTAGCATAAAATACATATGCTGCAACAACCATGAGACAGAAACAGGTAAAGACAATTACAAGCACCAATAGAGTAAATAAAATAAATACATGAAGTTCATAGTGCGTACTCCTATGATGCAAACCCTAACTAAATGTACCTACGTGTACCTAGCATGTATGTTGGTGTATAGCCAAGAACCCCCTAGGAAAGAGCCAACCCCATCTTGGTCTCGAGTGGACAACCCACGAGTGATGTCAGACGACTGCTAACTGGAGTGTCTGCATGCATGGACATCAGCGTCTCATGTCAGCATCAAATCTTTTTCTCCTCCGGCTTGCCCAGCAAAGATGTGGTACTTATATACCCGAAAGGTACCCTCAGGGGTTCTACCTAGATGTGCCATGGTATTGTGGGCATGTCAGCCAAGGATGACGATAGTGGCGACCCTTATACAGTTATTATGCGGAAGATTGTAATCTTGCTGTGATACTAAGGATCCTCATGCATAATAAATGATGCTAGTTTTTTGAGAAAACCACACAACATTTATGCGGCACCTAACTAGGTAAAAGTTCATCGCCAGAACTGTTATGTAGAGCAAGGTAGGACAAATGAAGGTAAAAGCTTGTGCACCTACCTAGGACTATATTGGGGTACATTGGCTTTCATATCAAATTAAGAAGTGTTATAAAATATTTTGGTCTTGGATATAATAAAGGAGTATTTTTCTATGTGTATGTCACCTATGCACTTTTGTACTCTGAAACACAATGGTGATCCCCTATGTGATCAAGACTGAAATGCTTATTTGCAGAAGCTCTGTAATAAACTGATTTTCTGCAAACAAGTGGTGTGGCGACATTTCTGTTATATAAGAAAGGAAACCAGAATATATAAACCTAAAATTACAACCAGATATAAAGATCTAAGAGTGACATCAAGGGCACATGAACAACTAATGACCTTGAACTCAATTCCCAGGACAGGCTGAGCCAACAAACACATTTTGCACACTTTGAATTGTGTGAATCTACTCCTGCTAATGCTTGTTATGTAAGTCCATTGCCTTTGAAATTTTGCTTCCTATTCACTTTTACTTACATATACTTCTTTTTTCCCAACTACTATTTCAGCTTCAACGGAAAGAACCTTTGACTTGGCAAAGTGGAAATGCATGATTGTTTCAGTAAGGATGAATTACTAATGAATGTCACATGTGACGCTTGTCTCTTTGTTTTCCATAACCACTCATTCAGCGTAAATATATGCAGATATTAAATTTACCCCATCATAGTGCTGTTCTACTATGAGGTTGCAATATTCTCACCATATCCCTATTACTTATATGGATTATGATAGTTTCTATGACCTTGATTATGATTGGGCACAGAGGGGGAGCAGCTGTACTCGGTACATAACATTTCCCTAATATGAAATATTTACCAGACCATTAACCTCATTGGTCCAAGTTGACACTCACAAAATTGGAAATTACATGCTTACGGTACCTAGTCCTGCATGTATCAGAGTTTATCCACATGTTTTACCCAGGTAAATTACAGGCTCTACAGTGATCATTGCATTACTCATAAATCTGACTGTTGTTGCACAGGGCTACAAATGTAGCCCCTTACTGGTAAACGTTCTTCTGACTCTTTTTATCCCCCAGGATAGTCACATTAGCACAACGTTCTTTCCCTGGATTGTCACACTATCACTCTTTCCACTCTGCCCACTGCTTTCCACGTTATCAGTAAGTTCATATTCTGCAATCGTATTGGCACATGGTCCATGCTCCCTATCTTCACCTGAATTGTCACTCTGTCACTGTTGTATGTTTTGCCAGGTCATCACTGAGCTTCTATTGTGCTCCTGAGATGCAATTTTCTTTTACTTGTGTTCAGTCTTCACCCTTGTTAACACTCAATTTACATTCTGCCCCCATGCTGGAGACCCAAAAGTCTATCTGTTTGCATTCTGCTTCTAAGTGTGTGATATTGTTGCATAGTCCCCATGTGTTTTCTGTCTGGATGGCTGCACTGTTTCTCTTTTCACAATAATTTGTGGGCAGCATGGTTTTGCTGTGTGTGTTTCTGTGTAAATCACGGCCACTGTCAAGGCCTCCTGTTTCTTATGAGCACTGATATCACACCACACTATTTAAGTATTGCTGTATATGTTCTCTGGTTCTTTTGCCCACATATAATTTCGTCATTACAGAGGTTGTAAGCTGATGTTTGTTTACCCTTATCTTCTCAAAGTCACTGCAGACATCAGCCGTGGATACTGCATTTACGTTTATATTACTGCATTAAAGTCTCTCACTGTTTTCCTTGCAGTTACTGGGGACTATCCTAAAACAAGCCCCATGCAGAGAATGGCATGTCTCTTTTATGGAAGAACTCACCGTACAGATTGACAGATTTGTCCATCATGAGAATGAGGAGGTTAGTGCTCTCAAGGGTCAGTACTGAACCATTAGGGAAGTCAATTTAACACAAAGTCGGAGAAGGATAGAATTGTGTATTCCAATTGAACTGTGATTAGTAAAGTTAATTTTTATAATATGGGCACACAGCATTGGGCTTAGCTAGTTGGAGTTGGGAAAATCAGGTATGGTTCTCCCACTCCCTGGATGGACTGACCTACTAAGAATCAGATGGAGATTAACTACCTGAGGTAATCTTCTCCACCTGAATCAATAAAAGCCGCCACATGTCAGGGCTATACTCATTTCCCTAATGGATCTCCTTTAGCCAATAGGTAGTCTTCTTGTTGGAGTCAATCCCCATTCGGGGGATCTGAGGCCATAATCATGCAAAAAGCAGTGGCGGTATTGTTCCTATCAAAAAGCAAAGAAGAAAGGAAGGCGGGCAAAGAAGGGGGAATCTTAAGGATTATTTCTTGGTGCCCACACATCAGTGAGGATGTCATGCTTCATAGTGGGCTTGCTTCTCATAGGTCTGGCACTGTAATGCCCTACGGGTCCCACGAAGGGTCACTTTAGCGGAGATCTTTTTATTTTTGCTGTCTGATGAGAAGTGCTTGTGAAAGGGCATTTTGAATGTGAGGGGTGGAGTAAATGTGTACATTAAGGTGAAGGGAGACTAAAACTATCTAAGAGATACCAAACTGAACTTTAATGTGTTGATCCTTTGGAAGGATTAAAAACAATATAATTTGGTTGAGGCTACTACAGGGGCATGATGTACCCAACTAGACTAAATCTGTGAGTGTGGTCAGGTAGACATGTTTCATGCCCAATGGCCTAAAAAGGTTTCATAATGATTCGTCAGGACCAGAAATTGGGGGATAGTCATACCCCACACCTAATACATGATATGCTGCTAAGGTATTCCTTTAGAAGAAAATACCTGGTTCAAAATGTTTGAATTGATCATCCAACCTAGAAAATAAAGAAAAAAATAAAGAAAACACTCAGTAAACAAATGTTTTGTATGTTTGGTTCAATGCGTTACCAGAATCGCTTTTCCAACTCACTGTATCATAGTGTCTCTAAAGGTAGACAAGCACATGCTATTTTTGCAGCTGATCAGTCACCACAACGTGAAAGAAGTGAAAAACACACAAGTACATATAATATGACAGAACAGGCAAGTGAAAATAAATGGAACAGACAAAATAAACCAATCGGTGTTTGTGTTACTCAGAGTATCATAAGTGATTGGTTGTCCTCCATTGTGAGTGACGGGTCTTACCCTTTGGATCAATTATTTATGCCCCATAGGTCAAAAGCAGAGGGTAGTGCTCAGCTGCTAACTGTGGAAAGAGCTATGATGGTCAGTAAAAAGAAACAGTAAATCAAGGGGACTCGAATGACTTAGTGATAAAAGAAAAAGAAAAAACTGAGAGTTTTCAAGAGAAGCAACCATAATCACATGGTTTCTGCACGGAGAGCACAAGAGACCTACCCTCCTCTGCTCGCCTGGCTCGAGACTGAGCACAGGAGAAGACCTGTCATTGAAAGTACGGGCAATTGGAGCAATTATTCTCAAGTATGGTGTGGGCAGCAGCTGGAAGGAGTGATGACCTAGTGGACAATGAGGAGAGGAGAGGAGGAAAGCGGCGAGCTTGAGCCAAAAGGAGTGAGCCCCTCACATGCTGATGTAACAGAGGTATCATCCCTTAGTGGCGCCCATCTCAGAGTGTGCAGTGGTTAAATGCTGGCCATCCCAAAGTCAACCATGGTTTTTGTAAGGTGGCGTCTAAGTAGTAAACTAAGACAGTTTAATGTTTTGTTAATCAAGGGTGATGGTAAGAGAAAAGTATGGTAAACGTAAGTGCTCTCGCATATACAGTGATGGAGAGCAAATCAGGTGCACATAACGCCTAGCCATCCCTCATGGTGGAATCTAGGCATATTGGCATCTGTGTTCATGTTGGAAATCTAGGCCACCTCATGTAATAAGTAAGACAGGGTGGCCAAGTGGTCTATTCCCAATGGATTAGGATGCTTAGAGAGCACTATTGGGAAATGTCATACGAGGAGAAGAGGGAAGAGAAGAGGTAGGCTAGAGCCAAAAGGAGCAAGCCCCTCATGTGCTTGTGAAGCAAAAGTATCATCCCTCAGTGGTGGCCATTTTGGAGTGTGTAGCGGCCAAATGCAGGCTGGCCCAAAGTTGTCAATGGTATTAGTAAGGCGGCATCTAAAACAGTAGACTAAGACAGTTAAATGGTTTCTTATTGGAGGGTACCACCTCATTGGTATCAACAGAATCATTTGTGTTACTGAAGAAGAGACCAATGTCAAGTCGCAAAATGCTTATCATAAGCACTGCTTAGTGTGGTGTCTGGGACTCCATAGCAGGGCATTCCATATTTGACATGGTGTCAATGGTGATATGGTATATCAGGTCCCATGTATGAAGAGAATTTCAATCCAGCCATAGTAAGAAAGTATCTGATTTCACAGGGGACTGAATTACACCTCACACTAGAGAATTTCATCGTTCATACCTTTGCTGTTGGTGGAGAGGCAGAAAATCCACCCTTGCTCCCTTCTGAAAAGGTTTAAAGGGCTCCATGAATTAGTGGCTTCCAAAATTATCTGCCGGAGGTCATCTGGAGAGTGGTTGGAGTTGCAAAAGTGATGGCACATTTTTGTAGTGCTGTGTCTGCAGCATATGTTGCTCCAGTGCTCCATTATTCTTGGTTCGATAGCGCTCGTGGTCATTCCCACATAATGAAGGCCACAAAGGCAGGTGATCAAGTAAACACAGTTTTTTGTACTGCAGTTACAGTGACTTTTCTGTTTCCAGGTGAATTGGGGACCCAACCTGACCTCTTAGGAATGTTTAGTCAGTGGGCATATTCCGTAGGACCCACAGGGATAGTGCCCTGTGACAAGTGGTAAGGCCTACAAGGTGTTCTGCGTGTGGGACTGTTGACTATGTGGTCTGGTGTTTACCAGGAGGTCCTTCAGTTTCTAGGTACACTTAAAAGCGAATCATGGCTGTGGAATCTCAAGGGGCCCAGTGCGTCATCACTCCTTCCCACGGTCGCATGCACCCCACCCAAGGACAATTACTAAAATGACCTGCACCTTAAAAGAGGGGTCTTCTCCCCTGCTCAGTCTCAATCGGGATGAACAGAAAATGGTAGGTCACTTGCGCTCTCCGCACAGAAACCACATGAGTATGGTTGCATCTCTTGAAAACTCTCTGTTTTTCTTTTTTTTCACCCCAAGGCAATTTTCGGTCCCCTTGATTTTCTGTTTCTTTACGTTGACTATCATTGTTCTTTACACAGTTAGCAGCTGAGTGATACACTCGGCTTTTGACCTATGGGTCACTGATCCAAAGGGTAAGACCCTTCACTCACTCACAAGGACAACTTGTGATAAACTGTGTAACATCAACACAGATTGGTTTTAATGTTGTCTGTTACACGTATGTCCACTTGCCTGTTCTTTTATATTGCATGTACTAGTGTGTTTTTCACTTCTTTCACATTGTGGTAACTGATCAGCCATAACAATAGCATGCACATACAGTGTGCAGGAAAAGCGATCCTGGAGACACATTGGCCCATACATGCAAAACATTTGTTTACTGTGTGTTTTCTTCATTTTCTCATTTATTTTCTAAGTTGGACGATCAGTTTTAAACTTTTTGAACAAGGTATTTTCTTTTAGGGGACTACCTACACTTTATTTCACATCTTAGATGTCGGGTAGGGTTAGCTCTCCTTTGTTTTATGTCCTGAAAAAGTACTACAGATTGTTTTTGGGCCATTAGGCAAGAATACACGTTGACCTGAACACATTCACAGATTTAGGCTACTTGGATACATCACGACCCTGTAGTCTCCCGTACCAAATTATGTTTTTTTAATCCTGCAGAGGAAACCATCAGTTTAAAGTCCAGTTGAATAACTCTTAAGACAGTTTTAGTCTCTCTTCATTTCACTATACACATTTACTTCACCTCACACATTCAAAACGCCCTCACACTGGCAATTTCATTAGAAGGCAAAAATAAAAATATCTCCGCTAAAGCGACCCTTCGTGGGGCCCATGGGGCATTGCAGTGCCAACCATATGAGAAACACGCCTGATGATGAGACATTACATGCTCATGGATTTGTGAAGGCACCAAGAAAAAAATCCTTAGGATTCCCCATTCTTTGTCCGCCTTTCTTTCTTCTTTGCTTTCTGAAAGGAACAGTACCCCCACTGGTTTTTGCATTAGCACTTTCGGAGCTTAGGTACTGGACCTTCATTGACTCCCATGACCCCTCACTTCCTTGTTTTGAGTCCTATTCAGGGCCATATACAAATCTCTACAATGTCCAGAAAATATAACTATACTATACATAACATAACAAACATATCATTCACCTCATTAAGTGCTATTTGAAAGTGGGAAACAAAGATGTGTGTAGAGTGAATCAAAGATGAATACTCCAATATAAGTAAGACTTTCATAGAGTGGGCAGGAGATGTTGTTTATTCCTAACTCAGACTGTCTTTAATTCACTCCCATATTAGGGTTTTATTTTCCAGTGCCTAGGTTAAGTGCCTGGCCAGCTGTGATGATAGTGCACTGATCTTACCCTTCCTTCGAAGCATGTTCGAATCTACTAGGTTCATCGCTACACCTCACCATGCAGTAAGTATCAAGTGCATTTCTTACAATTATCATAGATCTATTTCCCTAGGGTATTTCACCCTGTACGACCAGAACAAAAACAAGTTGAGAAGGTAATCATATGGGGCTGTGGAGCATCTGGATGTACATTGTCCAGGTTTGTAACTTCATTAATAGAGCTTGATGGTAAATTATTGATGGCAGGTGAAACATTCCTTACTCAGTACTTCCTCTCACCCAAAAGTGTGATTTTGTACTCCACGCATAGCCAAATTATATTAGAGTGTAAACCCTTTACAGAGTAGTGAAGAGGACTAAGTTAGCAGAAACTAAATGTAGAGCTCCTTTTTTCAGGTGACTAATAATGCATTTTATCAGGGAGTGTCTTTAGGCGATCTCTCTAGATAGAAGCTAGTGTTTTAACAAGATAAATCAAGTTTAATTAATGCAGCAGATAAAGCGGTGAAAGACATAAAGCTATGTGAAGGTTTTGAAATGACTCTCTCAGAGAGACCTTCAAATTAGACCACAGAGCTGTCTGTTTCTACTTGTTGTTAGTGGTGGGATTTTTCAAGGAGTGAAGGACAGAACAGAATCTGGTGTAATCACTGCACAGTAGACATGAGGAAGAAAGGATAAGAATCCCTTCTAAAGAAATTGCACTCCTTTGTTGCAAAGAAAACTGGTGTATTGAACTGTACTTGCAGTTCCTTTATGTGACACACCAGAGAGAACAAAGTGACAGAAAACAAATAGCGACTGAACTCTCATCTTATTGTCCAAAGATGCTTTTTCAGTAGCATGGTAAAGGCCCTCCAGCATAGCTGTATAAGGGTATCCTTAACCCGTTGCGTGCTCATGACGAGCTGAGCTCGTCATGAGGCACGGTTGAGCTGCACTCATGACGAGCTGAGCTTGTCATGACCGTTGGAACGTTCACACGCGGGGATAATTTCCCCGCTGTGCTGAAAGTTCCAAAATGGGTGTGGTTGTGACAAGCTCAGCAGCTCCACTGTGCCTTATGACGAGCCGAGCTCGTCACAAGCACGGCGGCGCCGCGCGCGCCCCCCCTCTCCCCCGCACAGCAGGTAAAAACGCCCAGCAGCCAAGGGTTTAAATCATGCTTTCTTGCCACTGACTATATTTGCTTTACTAGTTGACAATCATTCACCAATACCAGCTGCAATGTGAAATCAAGAACCAGCTTTATCCTTTCTTTCTAATATGAAATCTCTTGTACTAAATGTTTGTGTTTGGTTTATGTCTATTGTCTCCCTGAGGCTGTGACTTGTCTTTCACTATTTGCAGGGCATAGTAATTGGTTTCCAAACATGTGCCAAGGTTCATCCTTTCGCATGCCGGCAGGTACTTGAAGCGTTGAAGGGTTGTCTTTCTGCTATTGAGCTGGTAAGAACCATGCATCTCTTTCCGTCTCATTTCAAACTTTCCTAAGCAGCGGCGGTTCACATTTATTAAATGTATTTTACAATTAGATAAAAGTTTACGAGAAAGAAAAGCTAAAATATGTCTAAAGATGTAGGCAGTCTACAATTCCGAAAACAAAAATGCATCAAATAAATGGCCAGTGCAGCCTCCATGCCTCGTGTATATATCATTTGTTGAAGAAATGTAGAAGTGTGTTTAGAAAATTTATTTGGAAGGGGCTTATGATACCAAATGCAACAATCTCTTAAATTTACCATAAAAACAAGTCATTCAACCTTTACTTTCTCCTTTGATTTACTCATGACTTCAGAAGTAATAGAGCACTGTCGGAAAAGCCACCCTCCAAGACAACTTACATTTAGGAATGTGGGTGTTCAATACAAGACCGGGTCTAAGACCAGGACCTGGACTCAAGGGGGGAGCGGTACTCGAGATCAAACAACAGGCCTGGGTAAAGGCTAGGCTCTGCATCTACAGAATACAGTTACATTGAGGAAAGGGATGCGGCAGAGTCCATATTCTATAGCACACAGCTTACTGTGTTCTAAACTCCTGCTGAAATGGTGACTGGCCCAGGCCAGGAGGCAACTGACACCAGCACTGGTGTGTTGTGTCACAGGACTACCTCTCCTGTCTTTCAGCAAGGTGGATGGGCCCTTATGAGGCCAACGTGAACAACCCACCCTGACACATGGGTAAGGAAGTGTGATTGCATTGTAGGGGCAGAGAACCACACATATCCCCTATGCCAAGGATAAGGCCAGGGAGGATCATTGTATTTAGGGGCTGGGTGACACTGAGGCCAGGGTAGATTTAGGTAGCCGGGTAAGGCAATATTCACTGGATCATTGGTTTTGCAAGGCATTTTCTTTGTGGCCTTCCTGCTGCTTTTGAGGTTGGGGAAGATGTGTGTGTGTGTGTATGTGTGTGTGTGTGTGGGGGGGGAATAAGAGTTAGGGTAAGGGTAATGGTAACGGTACACATTAAAGTTAGGTATAGAGTTAAGGTAAGCATAAAGGATAGAGATTGAATTCAGGTTGCATGCATTGCGCCAGTTACGGAACAGTTCTTGTTTAATGTTAGTCTTAGGGATAACTTTATGGCTAGAGATGAAGTATGGGCATGATATAGTATTAGGGTAAAGAATATTGTTAAGCATACTTTGCTGGAATGAACCAGGTTCAGGTCTATGAAAAGTGGTGGGTATATTATCCTAGTGTTAGGGGGTTTGGGTTTCAGTTATAGTACATAACAGTAATGGGCAAGTGATAGTGATAGCATTATGGTTAGGCAAAGGATTTTGAATTTGTGTACCTTACAACAAGAATAAAATCCTATAAAATCATTTTCAGATACTTATACAGCATTAACATTTGAAATATCAGTTTCTCACTTTTTGTATTTTTTTCCTCAATATTTCATTTCTAAATTTTAACCTAAATATCACCGGCAGGGGACAAGTGTCTTTTGAGCAGACAGGTGCATGAGGTAGTGCTGCCCAAAAGTTCTTTGACTCCATAAAATTCAACTTTGAGTGAATAATTGTTGTTGCCTGCTCCAACCCAATTGTCTAGCACAGAAAAAGAATGGTGTTCTTATCATATCATAGCCAACAGCCATTAGACATCCCTCACTTATTTCACAGTACATTGCATACCAGGGCAAGTGGAAGCTGCACTCCAATAAATGTGCCACTAGCTATCACAAAACATTTGTTTGTTAAGGCATGAAACCCATGAGCTGCACCCTTTAAATGAAATAAAAAACGAGCTGCATATGTTTATAAATGTTATTAAGTGTGATGCATCGATATCTGAAATTTAGGTTTTAGTTTGAAGTTTAGCAGTGCCCAGAAGCTGCATGAAGTTGTCACTAAATGGATGAAATTACTTTTCTGATAGTTCAAAGATCCGCTTTCTGGCAAAGCTCTTAACTTACAAAAGTGGTTACTTATTAGGTCTTTGCTATAGACAGCGTGTGTGCGCTGCTCTAACCAAGACTGCTGGATCTACCACATGGGCTTCAGCCTGCCCATAGGCTTCCCTCTAGCTGCCCCAATCGTCGCTCTTCAATTTTTAAACTCCATTCATCCGTGGCATGAATACATCATGCCTCTACCTGTATTGAACCCCCCCTGAAAGCACCTGCCAATTACATATGTGTTTAAACAGCGACCATTTTAGGTACTCATTTCTGGACTACTTTTTTCATTGGTAAGAACTACTGTGCACGGTGGTTACATGCGCACTCTCTCGGTGATCTTGGAAATGCTTGTTTTTTTATTGTTATCTTGTGCTTTTATCTCAACACATTATTGGCTTAGGTATGTTTTCCGTTTGTGGTGTTTCCGTTGTTCAGCAGGTGCCCCTTTATGGCCCCTGCTTCATTGATCTAAGGGGTTTCGCAAAGAAATTGGAATTTCAACAGCACAATGCCTGTCGTAAAAAAAGCTGATTTTCTGTAGTGAGAGCATAATTCTGACAGTGCCCAATGCTGCGTTGGCTAAAACACCGCTTCTAAGTTATGAAAATCAAATAGAAGCGCTCAGTCAGAACACATTGGAAGCAAGCCTGCCTATAGGATCTGGCAGTAAGATCATAGATTGGACCAAGCAAGATGTGGAAACTTGGGGTTAATGCTGCAGAGGGCTGCAGTCTGCAGGTTTCGTCCTCACCCAGCAGAAACATTCAGTTTACTTGTATACTTTCTTTCTGCTTTCCTCCTTCTGACTCTGCGCATATCTTCATGTTTAACAGCCTGAGCACCGTAATATTAATAATTAATGTTTTCATTTATAGCTTATGTAACTGCATTTTTGTAGTTTCATAGCCTTGCCGCACGTCTTGAAGATACTGTTTTTAAGAACCGAGGCACAAATAAATATCACAAAGGCCGAGGGCTTTAAGTGGGCTGGGTCTTGCTGGTGCACCAGCGGTTCTAAAAAGCAAGTGCTGGGATGGTTCCTTATTGGGCTCTCCATTTTTGCCCACACCCTCCAGGCAGAAACCTCAGTTTTGTCTGATTCCTGTTTTTGCTGGAATGTCTGCTCTGATCCCGCTGCTTAAGGACAATAATGTTTCTTGCTACAGGGAAGCATGGGTCTTTTACCATTGCAACATACTCTTCAGAACAGCAATATAATGCAGAGTACATTATTACAGTGTTCACTACAAATGACATTAACGGTCATTGTCATCTACTAGGGAAGGTTTCTGCCCTTCATGTGCTTGTATACTTCTACAATTAAGGCAACGATGATGCTTACATGCTGTTGTTGCACAAAAGGACATATGCCTAGCCAGGGTACACCAAGGTCACGTTATGCTTTTGTCTTTCTTTTTTTTCTGGCAGTTTATACAGTGTAAACTTGGTCCTAGGGCACTAAAGGGCTTTACATATAAACTATACATTTGTACATGACAACTGTTCTGCAGGAAGAAATGCTTTGAGTGTGTAATCGAGGTATTGAAGCATATATTGTGTTATACACCAAGGTTGTTAAAAATAAGTTGTGCAGTAAAAAAAGTTTTGAGAGAAAGTCAAGGGCTTTACTTGGATATCCTGCTTTAAAATCAGGAAAAACAAGATGGCCTATTTAAACTAACCTTTGCAAATCCCCCCTTTGATAACCAGCCCCCATTGAGAGAGAAAAGACTTAAAAGGAAACAAATTATTTGAAAAGGGCATGGAAATGTTCACCCTCAGATATAGCCAATGGAAATACACACCATTGACAAAGCTGACAGCCTGGGCGTGTTGTATATGCCATGTAACTTGCTGTATTATATATCTGGGTGCAATGACAGAAGCTCCAAAATACTAGTGGGGAGGCACACTATACAGAAGCACATATTTTTAGCTTACATGTTTTAAGCCACATCCGTAATCTTCTTGCCACGCCCCTTTGAGGGACCCACCAGTTTTTTGATACCACTTGAAGCCCTGCATAGGCCTTTCGTCGTAGGCCAGGGTTTATTTCATGAAGCATGCTACAAACAGTAACTTGCTACATTTAATTTCTTTTCTTTCTGATCGTGATGAGCTGCCAAATGTGGTAGACTTTTATGTTCATGGTAATTCAGCATTAGTCGTATCATGTTGGAAATTTGCATAACTCGCCCTGGCAGCCAGGGCTGCCGCAAATTGCTGGGGTCTCTGTTTCAATTCTTTTGAGGCTAGTCTTGTTCATTATTCTATGATTCTAACTTCTGTGGCCTTGCACCCCCTCACACTGCAGTGGAATTGAAAGTGTGAGCATTTAATTGTGCCTTGCCACCTCCCACCTGGGCTCTGCAGGTAGGGCCTTTCACTGGACAGTGTGTCCCGCACTGAAGTGGCCTCACACTCCGTGCACTGCCTGGTCAATAAAACATGAACATTGCCCATTTTTCTCATGAAGTAAATGTAGGTCAAACGGTTGGTATGTGTTTGGAAATGAGTGGCAAACTGTAAGGTACTACACAATAAACATTTTGGTAACCGTCAAAGTCATTTTACACTCATTATCTGATCCGATGAAACCTATTACATATGTTTCTTTTATTATATTGATTATACCGTAATTGCATGTACAATACCCTGAGCGTAGTTCGCGTAGTAGCGATACGCGTAGCTACGCGATGTGCACTTCGCACTACACGAGCTACGCGTAGCTATGCGAACTGCGTAGTGCACGGTGCAAAAATGCTGTTAGCACTGATTGCACAGTGCCGGATGCTTGTCCACACTGTGCAAACAGTGCAAACCGCATCTTGCAGAGTGCAAGTGGTCCTTTTCTGCTGCTCGAGTAGATTTCTACTCGAGCGGCAGCTTTCTCAACGCGGACTGGTAGTTTCTCATCGCGAGAGGTCACGAGCATACGCGACCACT
The DNA here is from genome assembly GCF_964261635.1 of Lissotriton helveticus. Lineage (NCBI taxonomy): Eukaryota > Metazoa > Chordata > Amphibia > Caudata > Salamandridae > Lissotriton > Lissotriton helveticus. Next base: position 999,558,471 of record NC_136067.1, read on the forward strand.
CGCAATGAGAAACCTGACCTCCCCGCGTTGAGAATATTGTCGGGAGGTTTATTTCCACGCTCACGATCAGCAACTTGATGTTGCTGATCGCGAATGAGGAAATAGTCTCGCTGAAATGTTATTTTGCTCGCTCGCGGTCCCCAACTTGACGTTGCAAAGCAAAAAATGACCGCTACACTACACGTGTTTGCACTGTGCTACGTGCAATTTGCGTAGGTCGAAGTAGCGCAAACTTCGCAAACTACACGAGCGTAGCGTAGTTCTTCGGCCAGGGTTAATGTACATGTGATTTTTCTAGGATTACACCCGTGGGCATTCTCCCAAGGACAGGATGACATATTGAACATTTAGTGACACACATATTTTCTGCACCTACAAATCTGTCAACTGCCCCCACACCGTGGCCAAAATACACACAGCCATTTTCTTTGTTGGGCATACTGCTACCACCAATTCATAAACTACAATGTCTACTTAGACATTCAATCTTGCTCTCTGTCTCACTCTGAGAACACGGAAGAGAACACATATGCGTTGGTACAGGCAAAACATTGCAGCGCTATTCAGTATCTCTCTGATGGTAAACTACGCAGCTGGATAAAGTCATGTTTTTTAGGTCTCAGCTCTAGACGGAGCATATGCGTTGTCTCAAACCAAGACATGCTGCATCTGCTGGATGGGCTTTAGCCTGCCCATGGGCTTCCATTTGCTGCCACCATCATCACTCTTCAGTTCTATCCACATATTCCAGAGCACACCAAGCCACATATTTCCTCTACACAGCTTCATACCATGCCATACAATTCCACAACAAACAATTCCAATCTAACACATCTCTTCATTGCACTATCATCAACCCTGTCGTCACTTCCCTACACACCCACTGCCTCTCTCATCTCTCCCTCAGACTCCCAGTACCCCCTCTCATCTTACAATACCACTGATCTCTCTCATCCCTCCCTCACGCTCCCTGTCTTCTCTCTATACTGCCTACTCACACCCGCTACCTTCCTGTACCTCCCCGCGCTCTGCACTGGTCCACCTCTCGCCTCCCCCCTATTATTGGTGCCCCTTCCACTTGTACCTCTATCTCTCTCTCTCTTACTCTCTCTCATTCCTCTCTCTCGCTCTCTCATGCAATCTTCCTGCATCTCTCATACGATTCACTTGAGTTCTCAAGCACAGTTTCCTTACCATGCCTTTTCACAAATTTCTGTCCCTCAAACCCACACTCTCCTCTTATTCTTTAAGTGTTTTACTTTTCTGCATACCTATGTGCTCCCTCTTTATGCATCTATGGCCTACTCTCCCCTTTTTTCTCACATACTCTTTCTGCTCCTCTATCTCAAATTTCTGTCTCTCAAACCCACACTCTCCTCTTATTCTTCAGGTGTTTTCTGCATACACATGTGCTCCCTCTTTATGCATCTGTGGCCTACTCTCCCCTTCTTTCTCACATACTCTTTCTGCTCCTCTATCTCAAATTCATTCACCACTTCCTGCACAAACGACCTATCCCTCTCTTTCATCTATTTCTATCTATTGTGTGCAGCTCTCACCCCTATCTATTCACAATGCTACGCAATTCTACTACACAAATACACCACACAATTCCACCCCACACAATTTCACAACTAACAACTTGAATACAACTGACATAATTCCACTCCACACCACATACATCCACTACACTCCAAACCAAAAAACATAAGTAAAAGACATTGTCATTTGCACTGTCTGTAGCGCTAACCCTTGCAAATTTGAGACCTATTGTAAAATCATGCAAGCTAATATATGTGAAGGTCTCTGCTCATTGGCTGGTGGTATGACAATGATGATTAAGATGATCAGTGGCTAACAAAAGCAAGACAATGAAAGGCTCAGATTAGATGAATAGTTTAGAGACATGCAACAGCACCAAATAAGGTGGAAGAAAGGTGTCTACTTCAACCAATAGTTGTCGAACCAGAAACATGTAACATGATTCTCTTAGAATATGTCAGTCACAACAGCAGTCCCAGCTCTTGCTAGAAACTCTAACACTCTACACTGGTATTGCATGTATGTATGCATAGATATTTGTATAATATGAACTTCAGAAATATTGAAATGTTGATGGTTGGGCCAGCCCATCAAATAATGAACTCCGTTTGGGCAGGGCAGTGGAAGCATGTACTCCACTAACCTGGCAGTCATACAGCTCACCATATTGAGGGATTTCTGCCAGCCTGAAAATCCCATCCTAGTTTGTAGGACTTCAGTCAATAATATTAAAAGTTGTGGAAAGTCCAGCTGGCACAACTCCAGGGTCAGCTTTGACAGTGAAGTGAACAGATTGGTTGAGTTTCATTGCTGTAATTTCACTATGGTTCAAGAGCAGTTATTGCGCAAGAGGAAATTCTTGTTGATTTTTCCTGTAGCTGGATAGCAATTTCTTTATTTTTAGAAAAATATTTTCATTGAGTTTTCAACACATTTAAGATCACAATACTGTAGCACTCCATAGCACTCCATCCCATGTCCCCCTTGCGCAACATCCCATTTAGTTCTGGAATACCATGAAGTAGGTGTCAGTTAAGTCTTCTGCTACCAATCCGGTGCACTATAGATGGATATGTGCCATGGACAACTGTGCACTTTCCACCAAGAACTTCCTATGGGTGGATTATGCTGCACTTTCCACTGTCTCCAGATTCTATCATACTTTTGTGGTGACCCTCTGGATCTGTACACTGCTTCCTCAGCTAAAGAGCAGTTATACCATACCTCTTGGCCACTTTGAGATGGGGGGGGTTGCATCTCCAATGGCCTGCTTTGTGACGTTTAGCCAAAACACAACCCATCCCAATCATTAGTTTTTGTCCCCTTACCCGTCCCATCCCAGAAATACTTCCATGATAGCTAACATGGGATTGTGCTCTATCAGAAATCAGCAAACCATTTGTAGGTTAGGGTTAAGCAGGATCCAATACACCTGAATCACCTGGCATTTCCATACCACATGCATAAAGGAGCTTCTCTCCTGTCCACAAAGAAAATATTCAGGGCAGCTGTCCATCCCCATACTCCATAGCCTGTCAGGGGTTTAATATATTCTGTGAAAGTATTTAATCTGGTCTAATCTCAAGCGAGACAATATTACCCATTCTTGGGCTGCCATTGTTTGCCTCAATCCATTTGTCGTCGTCCAAGGGCTGCAGGTCTGACTCCCATCTTTCCTGCAATTTGTTTAGCAGGTCTGGGACATTTAGCACCAGAATTCTGTATAAGCAAGATCTGCCCTTCCTACCAATAGCTAACATCATGAGTCAGATTTCTAATGGGCTGTACTCTTATGAGTGCTGTTATGAGGCATGTGTGCCTAATCAGTGCCTGTCAACACAGTAAGTAAATAAACAACTGGGATCTCTGTAAATCCTCTTTAGCTTCATGTTGGTCATAGAACATCATATGGTATGTCTGCAAGATGTTTCCCAATTTACAGATCCCAAACTTATCCCACTGCCCTGGAGCCCTACTGTTTCCGTTGGGCATGTACCCATGCACAACGGCTTCTTCCTAGTGGGCAACCTCCAGTTAATCAATGGAATGGCTGGAACAGCTAAAATGGCTGGAAGAGTGGGTAGGAGAAACTCCCCATACAGCCAAAACCCTGGTGCATACCCGGTCAAGGGAACCTACTTGAGTTTTGTGGCTGGGTGCCCCGGTCCCCAAAGATCCAGTCATTAACTGCCAGCAGCTGAGCTGCCCAGTATTATAGTCTGATATCTACTGCCCCTAGTCCGCCATCACAAAGGATTGAATGCACTCCTTATGAGAGATTCATGGCGCCAGTCCTCCCTACTTGTAGCTATTGATGTTGGACTGTAGGGTTGTAAACCAATGGGTAAGGATTTTCTGGAGGTAGTGTGGCAAACATACAACAGCTGTGGCAATGCCACCATTTTGAAGAGGGCTATACAACCTCATCATGGAAGTAAGCAACAGTGGTCTCAGACTTTAAAAAGAAAGGTGCAAAAAGTGACCCGGCATGCCAAAGGCCCATTTCGTTGATAGATGCCACTGATAAGGTTTTGGGCAGAGTCCTCCTTGCACGCTTGAAAGATTGGGCATCAGAAAATTGGATTATTTCCAATACTCAATATGGTTTTAGGAGAGGGCGGGGTACAACTGAACAATGTCTTAATTTATCTCTAATCATTAATAAGCACGGAAGGTCCTTGAAGAGTTCTATCCATCTGGCCTTCATGGACCTATCTACTGCTTTTGACAGTCACCCGAGATAAATTATGGGCTATGTTGGAAATAAGGGGTGTGGAAAAAGCATTAGTAACCCTATTCCGCAGGCGTCGCGCCGGTACCACAGTCATAGTAAAATATGGCAGTAAAGGGGGAAAACACATACTTAGATGCCTGTCAGGTTTTAGCACATTACACAGAAAAGGTCAGTAACTTCTCATACTTTTGCAATCTTTTTAGCAAACTGTTGAGATGGGAACCTATTTTAACCTTAAGAGCACAGCAGACAAGTAGGGTGATGGATGCACTATTCTGTTTTGCTTCTAAATTGGGGCACAAGCCTGTGAAGGAACTAATTACCCTTTATAGCCAAATGTCTCGCTACTGCCAGGTATGGAGCTGGGGTTTGGGGCTACGCTAAAAGCCAACAGCTTGTAGTAATCTAAAATAAATTCGCGAAAAGAGTACTGATGCTCCCTAAAAGGGTTCCTACATATTTTGCCATACAGAACTTAACTAGAATTTATGGAAGACCATATAGGCAGTGCACCTTTTCTTCTATGGGCCAAGATAGGGACCTCTGAGGATTTAATATTTTCATGTGATGTTATTAAAGATTCCCAAAAATCAGACAATTTTTTAAAGATTTCATGGTTTTATTACTTAGGGAGGATTTACCATGAGATTGGTCTGGAATACTTTATTGAAAACCCTGAAGGAATTCCCCTAACTGCCAAAGGAATTATCGAGGAGGCATACTGTTCCAGGGGCAATAGGCTTATTAGTTACCAACATGACAATGTTGGAGTCCCCTGTTTGCTTCCTGCCCATGCACAATGTTATCTATTTATTTCTACTAAGTCCCAGTTCTGATTTTATCTAACCAGGTTCTGTTTATGCATTGTGCACTTTTTTCCAGCATTTCCTTGCCAAGGAGGGTGGTCAAACAAGCTTATGCCCTGCCCATGTGATAAGGTCTCAGTTCAAAGAACTATGGACTTTGTATTATTTTGCACATTGTATAAATCAGAGAGAACTAGATTTCTGCTTCCATTACTAAGGAATACTCACTCTTGCTCATATTGATGGTTTTAACTTCTTACAGTCTTTGGCTACGGCTGAAATCTGTATTGCAGTAGCTAATTACATAAGAGACTCCATTGCGATCAGAAAGACTTATGAGTAAAATCTGTATAGAGATTTTACCTTTTTATTGTGAATTGTTTATGTATTGTATTTTAATCATTTTAATTTGTAAATCTTTTCATGGTTCTCTGAGCTGAAATAAAGTTATTCTTGACTTGACTGGCTCTATACTTCATCATGATCGGGGGAGCTCTATCGCACCATATTTTCTTTAATTTTGCATGTGTGCTGGGTCATATTCCAGGCCCAGCTTTCCTCTGGGTCTCATGTGTTAGAAATTGGGTTTCTGGTTGGCAAAAGTATGCAGCCTGTCCAAGAAGAAGCCGTAATCCTAGTCAGGGTAAGCTAGATCCATACTAAAAGATAACCTGTGTTCACCCTCTGGTAGCTTGGCACAGAGCAGTGAGGCTTATATAAAGAGGCAATGTGTAAAGTGTTTGTGCAAAACACACACACACACACATACCAACAGAAAGAATACCCCACAAAAAGACTCCATCCAGGTTTAGAAACACGAACACTATTATAAACAAAATAAGACCAAAATGCTAAAAATCCAATGTATAGAAGTTGAGATATTACATTTTAAAGGAATACATGCAGTGAAGTGCTTAGAAGCTTGTAGCATTAAAAAAGTTACTTTACATCGTGCTGGACCAGGTCATAGTCAACATTCAGGCTGACCGCGTGGAAGGGCAGGCCAGCTACAGGACCCATGCAGGACCAAGAGGTTAAAGTACCTTTTTTGGTCACAAACAGTGAGATGGGTTGATCTGTTCCACATAGTGATGGTGATGCGTGAGTTCCGAAGATGGGTGCTGGAGTCGAGGGGTGGAGTGATGTGCCGCACCAGATTCTGCCACAGAGTCGAGGGGATGCATCGATCTACCCAAGCGCTGTCCGATGCATTAATCTCTAGAGCCAAAATACTGGTTCAAATGCGATGTGGCAATTTAACTCCAGCAACAGTGTCGATCGCCGGTTCTGTTACACACAGACAGGAGATGTGCCAAATTCCATGTTGCAATAATCTGGGCCACTTCCAGTAAGTTCAGGCACAGGAGCAGGGGTAAGGACTTTGATATCCCTGAGTCTCAAGCAACAGGAGGCAAGGCACAAGCACCTGGAGATCACTTGGTTGTAAGGCAGAGTCAAGCTCTCCTTCAGCAGAGTCCGAGAGCAGCAGACAGCAGGGCAACGCAAGACAGAAGCAGGCCTTTCAAGCTTGTAGTCTAAAGGTGAGTCATTTGAGCACCACAACAGTCCTTCTAATAGAGATTCAGTTTAAGATCTAGAAGTGTCTGATTTTCTGGGTGGGGGGTCAGAGACCCAGTACTTATACCCAAAAGTGCCTTTGATGTGAGGGTGTGACTTCAAAGCAGCCCTCTGAAGTGCACAGGTTCTCCTTTCAGCCCAGTCCTGTCCATCAGGGATAATCAGTCCTTTTTATGAGGACAGGACACTGCCTATTCAAGTGACGTGTTAGACCCTCCCTTCCACCCCGCCCAAGTAAGGCCATCAGAATGCTGATGTATTTAGATGGGTACTCAGATCCATCTATCCTTTATGTGTTGTGGCGTCTAGAGGGAATGCACAAAGTGTAGTTGTCACCCACCCTAGATGTATATTGGAGATGGGCTGTCACGCACACAAAGCAGTAAGTGCAATGTCTACTTTCTAATAGTGCTGTAAACAAATAGAGCCTAAAAAGAGCCCGTTTGACTAGGGCCCGTGCAATGTGTCTTGCATGAGACATAGTATTGTGACCTAACTCAACCCTAAAGTACATAACTTTCCCCCAACAACCCTCTAATCAACACTTTTAAAGAGGAAGAATCTGTCGCCCCATAAACAAGCAACCCCAATAGGAACAACATACAATACAATGTAGTACTCTATCAAAATAAAGTAATCACGCTAGTCTTGTGTAACTGGGAGTGATTTGCCCCACAACAGCCCCTCTTTACAAATGCAATGTGTCTCTTCTTTGTCAGCGAATGAGAATAAACTTGTAGGTCTACATGGAAGAAAGGAAGGAAAGGGACCAAACTCCTCCTCTATACCGCTGAATAACATCTCATCATCCACTGGTAGGGTCCCCTCCCCCATGATCACCAGAGCTCTCTGAGGAGGATGCCCTATGTCTGTCCTCCGGTTGTGACCACAGTTGGCATCCTATCAGTCTGCCGTGTTTCCTCCTACAGTAGAATGGTTGACCCCCTTCAGTCTCCCAAATTGTCATTGGCTCCTTTGTTGATATGGGCAGTTATTTCCTCTCTGCCCCTCAGTCCCAGACCTCTACCGGGCTGTTAAACAAAATGGTTCTCAACTGATATTTCAGTTTGGCAGGGTACATCAGCATATATTGAATGTCCTGAGCCACGACTTTCCACTTAACCTCTAAGAAAGCTTTACGAAGGGGCTGCACTTTACCTGCGAAATCGGGGAAGAGCGTAACCATGGAGTTGGTGCAATGGACGTCTGGATGTTGTTATACCTGCGGCAGGATATGGTCTGTCCATAAAGTGCAGTATGCTGATGGTAATGCCTCTAGGCGGTCTCCCTGGCTGTGGCCTTAGGACCAGTGCCCTGTGTGCCCTTTCCAGAATGAAGTAGGAGGATAGCTCACAATCCATGATGCAGGTTCTGAAGTATTCTGTACAGAATTTCTCTCATGTTACCCACCTCCTCACTTCTACTCTGGGCCACCAAATAAGCTGGACTGTCACAAGCCCATGGGGCTGCTTAAACAGAAAGGTGGTCCCTACCACTCCCCTCCCATGTGGCTGTATCCTCTCCCTTGCTGTGCCCCAAGAGTCGATGCGGAGGTAAAGGTAAGTCACTGCAGTGGGATTGCAGCTCCAGGTTGTGTCTGTTGGCAGCAGGTCCATCTCCCGGCAGGTCGTTGTTTGCCTAGTAAGTTTTCTCATCCCGACTCCCTGCATGGGCTTGGTTGGCCAAAGGGGACAAGCGTAGCGGGCACCACATGGATGTTTGCATCGAAGAAAAGGTTGCCCCATAGTCGGCTCACCCAGGCTGCAGTTTCAGTCCTAGCCCCGTGTGGTGCCCAGTCCATCTCCTTCACTCTAAGGTGCCAGTTACACTGTTAAGGGCCACCACCTGGAAGTGAAAGCAGCAATGTGCCACACCCCTGCCACTCGCCTGTCTTCTCTCCCTCTCACACTCCAGGAGTCCATGCAGAGAGGGGTTTGCCACTGTGGGTTCACAGTTCCAGGTGGTGTTTGCCTCTGGCAGGCCCATCTACAGGTAGGTCTTATGCACACCCAGGCCATTGATCGCAGACATTGTCTCTCTAATCCAGGGCTCCCTGGATAGGTTCGGTGGGCCAAAGGGGGTGAATATAGGGCCACGGCACGGGTGCCTGCAATTGAAAATAGGTCACCGAAGGGTCGGATTCAGCAGGATTCTAGGAGCTGGCATGTAGCTTGCTTGAAATGCAGCTACGATCTTAGGCTGCTTGGCCACTCCCCCCAGTAATTTCTTTCTTGATCTCTTTACAATGTAGTGGAGGTGAGTGATCTGTCAATGGTAGGCGAGCCCTTTGGGAGCCAGGATGGTATTTATCAGATAAGGTAGTAACTGTATTGTTTAGAAAGAGCCATACAAGATTTCTTAGGTAAAGAGCAGAGTGAGCACTTATGGTAGCAGCATACTTATACACTGCCAAATCACTATTATTCACTGTTACTGCATCTTTGATCTATTACTCACAAAAGCAATGTTTCACTCACACATATGTTCTGCTTTTAGGTGATGAGTACAAGGTGCTAAGGATGTGAAATGCCAAAATAGGAGTGAACATAGGGCCCGATGTAGGTAAATCTTATTTACCGACTCTAGAATACCGAATTTTACCGATTCGGTATTCTAGATTCGGTAAATGAGATGTAGGAAATTATTCAGTAATTTTTACCGAATCGGTATGATTCGGTAATTACCGAATCGGTATTTACCGATTCGGTAATTGCCATTGATTCCTATGGGCCTTGAGGCCCATAGGAATCAATGTCAATTACCGAATCGTAAAATTACCGAATTGTCAAAGGGGACAGAGTGTCACTTTGACACCCTGTTGCACCCCTGATCCCGGCCCTAAGGGCATGTATGTGTGTCACATAGCACAGGTGTCCATGCACAGATGTGCATGTACACAGGAATTCGTTATTTACCACACAATAGAATTTCGTGATAAATAACGAATTCTTAAGAGCCTGTGGCACTGTTTTCAGTGCCACCTACATCTAGATTTACCAATTCGGTAAATTTACCGATTCGGTAAAATTACCGAATCGGTAAATTTAACGAATCGGTAAATTGTAGGCCCCCTACATCTCAAACACCAAATACCGGTCGGTAACGGCCGAAATCGGCCGTTACCGACCGGTATTTGGTGTCCTACATCGGGCCCATAGTATGCTGTTTTTTGTACATATGTTTTTTATTTGCTTGAGGTGTGCAGCCTTTCATGACTTTATCTTCAAGACTCATGACAGTCTACATTTGTTTACAATGGTCTTGGTAATGCTGATCTTTTTTATTATATTTTCAGGATCCATATAATCTTCTTGAAGAAGTAATACCACCAGAATCCAGGGATGACTTCCACTTGCCCAACTTTGCAGTTGAGAAACATGTGAGCTTTCTTTAAAATACCATACCATCATGTTCATGTGCCTTCTCTCTCAAATCCTGTTTCTTCCATACCATCTTCACAAACAAAGTACATCCACATGATATCACACGAATAACTGCCCATGGAAACTACACTACATTCTCAGAAACAAAAGGAATTCTTTACGTTATTAACAAAGAGTGAATGGTGTAGCAACTGAATCCGTCTCTCATCCACTGGTACCCTTAGAGAGCTAGAGCTGATTTCTTAAATTCAAAACTGGTTTTAGTGCACAGTCTAAATGTACAGAGGTGGAATTCATCTCCTGAAGGAAAAAGAGATTAATTAAAACAATCACCCTTCTGACTACTAGACTAACCTCTTCTGTGAAACAAAATACACTGGGGTTGAACCAATTTGTGGCTGAGCAAGGATCTATGGGTCTAAAATTTCCCTTTCAGCCTAGGAGCAAATTTAGCTTTTTCTATCCTCACTTCTAGACTAGACAAAGAATTTGGCTGGCCTTGGCTTTAATCAATGGAGAAAAAAGCTCCTATTCCTTGGGGTCAACCAGTTACTGGCAATGCCCACAGTTTGCCTTTTTTTAGAAGAATAAGTCAACTGTTATACATGTTGTCATGTCTAAATAGCCTTCCTGTTTCCATTCTTTCTATATACCAGCTCGAGGACATGATCAAAATGATGAAAAGCACTCTCAGGTTGTGCGAGTTCATTCTTTCTAAGTAGGGTGAGGTAAGATTTTGATGTTTTTTTCTGTAAATGTGAGTGAGACTGTGAGTACTATCAGACTGAAAGTATCACACAACAAACCATCACTTATCGATGGGGTCACTGGAATGTACTGTAAATGTAGGGTGGATTTGTAGAGAGCTGCTTGTCACCCGTGAGGGTCTCCAGGCACTTCTTCCATACAATAAAGGGTTTACTATCCTTGCCAAACAATCCACCCTAGGCTACATAGTATACAGTTTTTAACAAATAAATGTTTTGCCACTTTAGAAGAATCAAAAATTACACATTGTGTTGCGCTGTGGCAAACGTTAACTACTCACCTGAATTTATCACCCATGTGTTATACTGGTACTAGAGAGACAAAACATTTTGCGAGAACAGCATTAATATTTGATAAAACAGCAAAATAGTATTGTCACAGAATGTAATACATTATGCTGCATAATTTTCACTGTGTTCCATAATTTGACCTTCCAAATGTGTCTCATGAATAACAATATTTTGGGACACTAATATCATTGATAAAAAAATCGAGAGACAAAATATCAAAAGGTAAGTATGTATAGATTTTCTGTACCTAATTCAACATATGTGTACCCTTCGATATTTAGTCCCTCAATATTCTGTCCACAGTATTACTGTGCCACACGCTACTTGCTGCCTCTGCTTCCTTCCGTCTTTGGAAACCTGCTCACCTCAAGGGGACAAAGAGGTCTTGTCTCGCCAGCATCTTCTGCCCTGCCCTGCTTGTGAATTAAAAAATCAACTATTTGACACTATCCAAAAGGGCTTTGATGAAGGGATCATTGGACCAAAAGAGCTAGCGTTTTTACAGAATAAAAATCCAAGGACACCAGTGTTCTATGTGCTCCCCAAGCTGCACAAAGATGAGACTAATCCACCAGGACGCCCCATTATTTCAGGGTGTGAGTCCTTGTTCGAGCCTGTCGCAAAATACATTGATCATTTTCTAAAACCGCTCATTCAGACAATCCCGGCTCATTTGCAAGATACCACCTCGTTCCTTAATCGCATTTCCACTATTCAATTTGATCCAAAAAGACAACTTCTAGTTACTCTAGATGTGGTGTCTCTGTACACCCAGATCCCCCAAGAACAGGCACTAGAAACCCTGACGGTATTCTTGGATAAAAGGTTAAGACCAATGAGAGTGCCGACGGAGTTTATACTTGATCTCGCTAGGTTTGCCCTGCAAAAAAACTTCTTCACATTTGACACTGAATTTTTCTATCAGATCAAAGGGGTGGCGATGGGTTGCCCCTTTGCCCCAGAGCTAGCCATTATGTTCATGGGGTTATATGAAGAAAAATTTATATACCAAACCAACCCTTTCAGTAATAATATATCTCACTACATGCGTTACATCGATGACATCTTCTTAGTGTGGTCAGGAGGCAATGAGGATCTCGACCAATTTGTGTGCTGGTTGAATTCAAGAACGGTTGACATCCAGTTTTCAGTCTCAGCCTCAAATGAATCGATTAACTACCTGGATGTTAAAGTGGAACCCCAGGATGGAAGTTTAAGCACAACACTATTTCGCAAACCCTCCGACAGAAATAAGGCATTACACTTTTCCAGCAACCACCCCCGTAGTTTGAAACAAAACTTGCCCTACGGCCAATTTCTGAGAATACACAGAAACTGCTCTACGAAGGAAGAATATTTCAAACATGCAGAACTTTTAAAAGACCGTCTTATACAGAGAGGGTACCCCAAAAAACTTTTAAAGAACTCGCTCAAACGGGCATGGTGGACACCTAGAGAGACACTACTGGTCAAAAGGAGCAAACCAGACGCTAAAAGGATGGTATGTGTCACCACCTTCTGTCCAGCATCAAATTTGCACAGAAAGCTCATCATGTCCAACTGGCATCTGCTCAAAAATTTGCACGAAGATTTCTCAGTGCCACCACTTTTTGCGTACAAAAAGGACAAAAGTGTGGCCAATTATGTTGTCAGGGCGGCACTACCAACTATTAAGGCACCGACACTACAAAGTTTGTTTGGATTACCTCCAGCCAAGGGACACCATAAGTGCGGCACATGTACATGCTGTGCAGAGACTATAGAGGATTCAGTCTTTACGTTCAATGATGTACACTGGAAACATGACATCTTTACTAATTGTAAGTCCAAGAACGTTGTATACGCCATAGTGTGCCCATGCCCTCTAGTTTACATTGGCAAAACAACGCAGGAAATCAGGAGTAGAATCACGCAACACAAGTCGCGGATCCGCAGGGGAGTAGAGAATGCCCCTTTGGTTAATCATTGGGCGAAGTGCAATCATGCAAATACTGATCTTCGCTGGACCGTTCTGTCTAAAATTGAAAAAAATCCGAGGGGCGGCGATTTGGATGCCCTACTGTCTCAACGAGAGGCAATGCTTATTATGAAGTTCAACACCGCCATGCGAGGGTTGAACGAAATTTCTGAAATCTACAAGCCCACAGTTTAAGGAGACAATCATAACACTCAGTCCAGGCCTGGTTTTGCTTCCCAGGTCTGTTATACTTCACTTTGAACTACATATCCCAGAAACCTCTGGGATCTGTTAACAACCAGGAAGTAGAGCCACTTCCACTCGAGGACTCGAGCCCTTCAGCGGTTACAATCTGACAAGCCGCCCTAGGAGAAGGAGTCAAGACTTCATGCTTTCATTGGTATGTTGATCTACACTGCGCTTTGATTATTTCAGTGGCATCTAGCGCGCCAGACACCTAACGCGCTTCTCGCTCAATTTTGTAGGAAAGGAGCGGACGCAACATAATAGTATTTGCGAGCAGCCAGCTGCTTCAAAGCCGGTAAGTACCAGTGCCTCTCGCATGACCCGCTAATGCACAGAGTGTTAATACAGGATGACAGCATGGGAAATGTGGCATATTTGTAATCGTTGTCGCGTTCTCTTTGCACAGCTGCTGCTATCACGTTTGTGGGAAATACCATACTGAACTTTGGGGATAATTCACTGCCTATTAGCAACTGTGCTGTGACTAATGGATTAAGGTAGGAGACCCCTTTGGAGCACAGGGAGTTGATCCCTCTTTGTAGTTAGCTGACCATGTTCTAGTTACACACGCTAAATCTAGTAATTTTTTATTGTTTCAGAACCATTCGGTCCTGAGGAGAACCCCACCTTAATGATAGGGGTTTGAAACGCGTCGACCACCTAGTCCAACATCTGGTTACCCCTAATTTTGTTTTGTACATATTTGGTTTCACGAGAGTATTTGTGACTATTACAAACTGCGACAAATTGTCAAAATATGAAAAGAAATATTTAGGACTCATTCATTAACCGGTGTTGTGACGTACTGTGTTTCTTTATTTCACTTTATTGTTTCCACTGTTTTGTTAAGGAGTGTGCATGAATGAATGGTTAAGTATGTTTGAGATTGTATTCTCTTGTATATATTGTATATAAAAATTATAGTGCATTTTGTATGTTATATTTTCCAAAGCACGATAAATAGTGTGCTAATATGAAAAATAACCATGTCATAATTATGAATAAACCTTGATGGTGTTAATTACAAACAGGTTGTTTTTGCTTTAATCAAAGCAGCGTTTTTTGAAAATATTGTAAAATTATCCCGGAATTGGCTTTTTTGTTGTTTATCCAGTTTAGTTGGACTCAGCCTTTCTGAGTAAGGAGTCAAGGCCCTTGTTGATTCTTATACTTTTGTGCGGGCGGTTGCTCGCGAGGTCCTGATAGGTAGAAATTCTACCACAGGGTAGTAGTGGTTTGTAGATAGTTATTGACTGCCTATTGTGGAGGCATTTGTGCTTTGGTAGATTATCTGGTGATCACCTGTTTTCACTTTTTTCTAAATCTATTTCACTCACACTGTCTTGTCTGTCTTGTCTAATTGTTCCACTTGAATGATATGGCTGAAAGTGACACACTAGCCTTCAGCGAAGAACATATTCAGAACTTAATCAGGGATCCTCCGGTGTTCGCCTCTGCGGCTCTCAGCCTCACAGCCAACACCCAGAACGAGTCGGATAAATTGACTCGGTTACGAAAAAAACAAATCCGGACAGACCTGCATGGGCATTTTTTACTTCAACACCTACGGTCTGGCACCATTCCAGCGGGCCTTGTAATCCGCAATATCCCAGTTGTCTTTACGGACGATCCGGTGTACAAAAAAGACTTCAGTGGTATAGAAACTAAGTGTAGCAGAGACCTTATGGTCTTAACCATCGAGACTGCACACAGGATATCGCTCAAGGAGCTAGAAGAAATAGAGACTTTAAAAAGGGAAATTGAGACCAATCAGCTAATAACAGATTCAAAGACCCTCTTGGAGAAAATTGACAAAGATATATTGGAATTTAAGGACTTCACAGTTACTCAAAAAAACAATAAATTTGAACTGGACAAGAAAAATTTCTCACTAGAATCAATCTATCCGTACCTCAACAAGGATTTTTATACTCATTCCGATTCGCGTCGCTTTCTGCAGGACAATCAAGGACGATCTCGCCGCAAATTTCTAACTTTTTCAGACACTTCATCTTCCTCAGGGAGCGAACCAGACAACAGTAGTCGACCAAACCAAAACAGGGCAACAAACCGCCCCAACCAATATCAACAACAAGTGCAAAACCAACAGCCTTTTTTAGGACGGGGACAACAGAAACCCAGAGGCCGGGTCCGATTCACACAACCATGGCAAATGAGAACTCGCCAGAAATCATACAACAACTAGAGATTTCGCCTATTTTCAATTTATCAAACAGGACGCTATCGGCAGCAGAAATATCCATCCTAACTAAAGGACTCAATTTTGTCCCATCAAGATCAACGGACTACACAAGAATGAAATTAGAGACATTGGAGTTCTGCCGCAAAATCCGTTTAAAAACATTTTTTCAGGATACCATTGAAAATATACAGGAAGAGACCACTGGCCTTAAGAAAAAGTCTACTTTTTGTCCGAGAGGACCAAAAATCCCAAAGGAGGTCTTATCGTTTGAAACAACAGTGCTATCAGGAATTTCGACGATTGAAAGTAGAAAGTCATTTGTAAAATTTAATCTGTCCAAAGCAGAAAAGGAGGCACTTATAGCGGTTAAGAATGATAACACCATAGTTGTCAAACAAGCCGATAAGGGCGGAGCGGTGGTACTATGGGATATCAACAAATATAAACAGGAAGTACACCGCCAACTCGACGATCAGGAATGCTATAGACGCATCAATAAAGATCCCACCACAGAATTAAAAAATCAACTATTTGACACTATCCAAAAGGGCTTTGATGAAGGGATCATTGGACCAAAAGAGCTAGCGTTTTTACAGAATAAAAATCCAAGGACACCAGTGTTCTATGTGCTCCCCAAGCTGCACAAAGATGAGACTAATCCACCAGGACGCCCCATTATTTCAGGGTGTGAGTCCTTGTTCGAGCCTGTCGCAAAATACATTGATCATTTTCTAAAACCGCTCATTCAGACAATCCCGGCTCATTTGCAAGATACCACCTCGTTCCTTAATCGCATTTCCACTATTCAATTTGATCCAAAAAGACAACTTCTAGTTACTCTAGATGTGGTGTCTCTGTACACCCAGATCCCCCAAGAACAGGCACTAGAAACCCTGACGGTATTCTTGGATAAAAGGTTAAGACCAATGAGAGTGCCGACGGAGTTTATACTTGATCTCGCTAGGTTTGCCCTGCAAAAAAACTTCTTCACATTTGACACTGAATTTTTCTATCAGATCAAAGGGGTGGCGATGGGTTGCCCCTTTGCCCCAGAGCTAGCCATTATGTTCATGGGGTTATATGAAGAAAAATGTATATACCAAACCAACCCTTTCAGTAATAATATATCTCACTACATGCGTTACATCGATGACATCTTCTTAGTGTGGTCAGGAGGCAATGAGGATCTCGACCAATTTGTGTGCTGGTTGAATTCAAGAACGGTTGACATCCAGTTTTCAGTCTCAGCCTCAAATGAATCGATTAACTACCTGGATGTTAAAGTGGAACCCCAGGATGGAAGTCTAAGCACAACACTATTTCGCAAACCCTCCGACAGAAATAAGGCATTACACTTTTCCAGCAACCACCCCCGTAGTTTGAAACAAAACTTGCCCTACGGCCAATTTCTGAGAATACACAGAAACTGCTCTACGAAGGAAGAATATTTCAAACATGCAGAACTTTTAAAAGACCGTCTTATACAGAGAGGGTACCCCAAAAAACTTTTAAAGAACTCGCTCAAACGGGCATGGTGGACACCTAGAGAGACACTACTGGTCAAAAGGAGCAAACCAGACGCTAAAAGGATGGTATGTGTCACCACCTTCTGTCCAGCATCAAATTTGCACAGAAAGCTCATCATGTCCAACTGGCATCTGCTCAAAAATTTGCACGAAGATTTCTCAGTGCCACCACTTTTTGCGTACAAAAAGGACAAAAGTGTGGCCAATTATGTTGTCAGGGCGGCACTACCAACTATTAAGGCACCGACACTACAAAGTTTGTTTGGATTACCTCCAGCCAAGGGACACCATAAGTGCGGCACATGTACATGCTGTGCAGAGACTATAGAGGATTCAGTCTTTACGTTCAATGATGTACACTGGAAACATGACATCTTTACTAATTGTAAGTCCAAGAACGTTGTATACGCCATAGTGTGCCCATGCCCTCTAGTTTACATTGGCAAAACAACGCAGGAAATCAGGAGTAGAATCACGCAACACAAGTCGCGGATCCGCAGGGGAGTAGAGAATGCCCCTTTGGTTAATCATTGGGCGAAGTGCAATCATGCAAATACTGATCTTCGCTGGACCGTTCTGTCTAAAATTGAAAAAAATCCGAGGGGCGGCGATTTGGATGCCCTACTGTCTCAACGAGAGGCAATGCTTATTATGAAGTTCAACACCGCCATGCGAGGGTTGAACGAAATTTCTGAAATCTACAAGCCCACAGTTTAAGGAGACAATCATAACACTCAGTCCAGGCCTGGTTTTGCTTCCCAGGTCTGTTATACTTCACTTTGAACTACATATCCCAGAAACCTCTGAGATCTGTTAACAACCAGGAAGTAGAGCCACTTCCACTCGAGGACTCGAGCCCTTCAGCGGTTACAATCTGACAAGCCGCCCTAGGAGAAGGAGTCAAGACTTCATGCTTTCATTGGTATGTTGATCTACACTGCGCTTTGATTATTTCAGTGGCATCTAGCGCGCCAGACACCTAACGCGCTTCTCGCTCAATTTTGTAGGAAAGGAGCGGACGCAACATAATAGTATTTGCGAGCAGCCAGCTGCTTCAAAGCCGGTAAGTACCAGTGCCTCCCGCATGACCCGCTAATGCACAGAGTGTTAATACAGGATGACAGCATGGGAAATGTGGCATATTTGTAATCGTTGTCGCGTTCTCTTTGCACAGCTGCTGCTATCACGTTTGTGGGAAATACCATACTGAACTTTGGGGATAATTCACTGCCTATTAGCAACTGTGCTGTGACTAATGGATTAAGGTAGGAGACCCCTTTGGAGCACAGGGAGTTGATCCCTCTTTGTAGTTAGCTGACCATGTTCTAGTTACACACGCTAAATCTAGTAATTTTTATTGTTTCAGAACCATTCGGTCCTGAGGAGAACCCCACCTTAATGATAGGGGTTTGAAACGCGTCGACCACCTAGTCCAACATCTGGTTACCCCTAATTTTGTTTTGTACATATTTGGTTTCACGAGAGTATTTGTGACTATTACAAACTGCGACAAATTGTCAAAATATGAAAAGAAATATTTAGGACTCATTCATTAACCGGTGTTGTGACGTACTGTGTTTCTTTATTTCACTTTATTGTTTCCACTGTTTTGTTAAGGAGTGTGCATGAATGAATGGTTAAGTATGTTTGAGATTGTATTCTCTTGTATATATTGTATATAAAAATTATAGTGCATTTTGTATGTTATATTTTCCAAAGCACGATAAATAGTGTGCTAATATGAATAATAACCATGTCATAATTATGAATAAACCTTGATGGTGTTAATTACAAACAGGTTGTTTTTGCTTTAATCAAAGCAGCGTTTTTTGAAAATATTGTAAAATTATCCCGGAATTGGCTTTTTTGTTGTTTATCCTGCTTGTGAAAGGGGCGCCGAGAGGGAAACGCGCTGGGAAACACTCGCGAGGCCCCGGACTACATCTCCCAGGGGGCCTCGCGGCGCTCACAGCTGGTGACGCAGCATCAGAGCGAATGAGGCCCTTAAGATCAGCCGCGTACTCCCGCAGCGCAGGACGCACGCGGGCGTGCCCGTCAGTGGCCGGAGGAGGCTGGGCTGGGCCACGCTATTCAGCTATTGGACAAGAACTCTTATACGGTTGGTTGACTGCTCATGGATTGTTTGCTATATGCTGTCTGCTATTGAACTGGTACTGTATATTTTAACTGGCTATTATAACTAGGCTGCTACCTGATATTAAGTAAGGCCATCTCTTCCCCCCGCCTTAGCCTTACTATCATGGTCAGAAAGAAGTTACAGACAGTTCCATTGGGTGCATTAGCTACTACAAAAACAACTGTCACAACCATGGACGCGTTCTTATCTAGGGCAGCCGCAGTCATCGACAAGGAGATCGAACTGGTGCATAGGCGCCTTTCTAGATCTCAGGTGGGCCCTCTTCTACGTCTTCGGGAGAGTCCCAAAGCCGATGAGATTTCTAACGTTTTGTTAGCTGGTCCATCCTCTGGAGGTATATCCAGCGAAATGTTAGCCTCTGAAGCTTCTAATGTTATCCCGTCGGATATGGGGGTGGTGGTAACGCAGCCCTTGTATCCAATGGTAAGCATTGCAAATAGAGAAGGCACTATAAATACTGTCAACACGGGGATAAGCGGGCCAGGTGGGAAGACCTTTGGAGCGCTAGCTGAGGACCAAGACGGTCTAATTCCCCCACCACTCCCACCACCTAATGGTCGTCTTGCTGGTGGTCACAAGAGGAAGTGTAAGGCCACCATGGGACAAGCGAAAAAATCGAAACCCAATAAAATGCAGGCACCTACGACAGCATCGGGGGGGAGTACCCGGCAGTGAGATGTATTCACTGGAAAATCTCAAACTAGTACTAAATGCCATACTGGAGGAAAGGTTAGCACCTATTATGTCCAAGCTGTCTGACATAGAGCTTAGGCTCAAAGTTGTGAACCAGTCCCCTTCTTGTCACCCTGCTGTCCCAAGTAATTTGTCAACTCAACCAACCCAATTGACCTCCCCGTTAGATATAATACAAGCATCAGATGACACCAATGATGATGCTGTTCCGAGCATTAGGACTCTTCAGGGGAGTTGTCAGGGTACTAGACCTCAAGATAGCGTGCCGATAGGTACTGTTGACGATGTGTTAACGAATAGGCCCCTTATAAGATCAAGGGAAAACCACACACTTCAGGGACCAGGGCGTATCAGTGGAGGGAATCCGAGTGAGATAATTTCCAGTAGGCGGAACCCGGGGGTAATAGATCTGCCTCCGCAATCTACACCATTGGTGGTTATCCTGGGCAACGTCCCACCCCTCCAACAGGGTTCTACAGAGGTTTTTTACCAGTTTAGGAATAAGGTGACTCATTGGCTATCCAATAACACTTCAGCCGGCCCTGAAATAGGTCGTAACATCATTATGGCATGACGAGTTGGATGGATGGGTAACTCAAGAAAGCCAGGTGGGGGCGACTGTATAATAGTGAACTTTAATGACCGCCGGATCGTCCAGAGTTTATTTAGAGAGTCCCCAGCTGGAAGGATGAACTCCAGTTCTGGGATACAGATGCTCCCCTTGGGTTTCTTTTATCAACCTACTCTACCAAATAGTACTAATTCCACCTCTTACACTAATGGTCAGACGCATAGACCCGGATTTGATGTTAACACCTGGGGGGACCATCACGGTTTACCCTTCCCGCTAGTGCCAAATAGATTTGCAGCTTTGTCTACTTTAGAAGACTGCGACTGACTAAAGGTCAATACAATCGCCAATGTATTGCCATTACCCTCCCAAATCCAGCATACAGCGGGGGGGGGGGGGGCAATCGTTCCAATTCCAGTAGGGGAAAGTCTGGCACCTAGCAGCGAGGGACCATTAGTAATCCCGCATATGGCTGTATGCAGAGAATTGGCCTACAATTCTATCTCTTGGAATATTGCCGGGCTGGCGGGTAAGGTTAAAGACCCAAAGTGGGTAGAGCTAATAAGGACATTTCCGGTTATCTGCCTGCAAGAGCCCTGGATGGCGGAATTTGATATATTTTTAGAAGTCTATAAAAGTTTCTTTGTGCCGGCTGAACCATCACGAAGTGGCAGAGCTAAAGGAGGTCTGGCTTTATATATTGACTTAGCCTTGAACTGTGTTGTTAAAAAAATAACTACCAACAACACTGATATTCAAGCAGTCACTATAAAAAGAGGGAATGTAATGGTGTCCTTGATTAACTTCTACAATGCTGTAAATATTAGAGGTGAATGTAGGATTGCTGAATTGGGCAACTTTATTAGACAGCACCGTGACAGCTTCTCCCACCGGATTCTCATTATAGGGGACTTTAATGTGCACCCTTGTGGGAATCCTATGAATACTGCCATTGGAGTATTGGGTTGCCATAGGATGGGGGGCCTTCACTTTGAACACTCTGGCCGGGGAGACATGCTGAATCAATTTATTAAATGAATTTGACCTAATTTCAGCTACGTCCTTGGTGTATGTTTGTAGCTATCAGTCCGTTCCTACATTCAAAGGTTACACCGGGTTTTTTTTGATTGATCACATTCTGCTTTCTAATGGCCTACAATCAATTATATCAGGCTTTAAAATCCTGGAAAGCATATATAGTGACCATAATCCAGTCTGTATCTTACTGGATGGTAACCTTTTAAACTTACCGGCAAAGACGACAAACCAGGGTGTTTTGAAATGCACGGATGGAAGGCGTTGCCTAAAATGGTCTAAGGTGAACTCGCACCTACTTTATGATAAGATCCATAAAACATGTGCCCCTGAGTTATCATCGTGTGTGTCCTCTGCATCCCTTACACCAGATATCTTCTTAGCCTTTGATGGGATTGTCTCAAAAGTAGGCTTCATGCTAACTGTTCCGTCACCGGGCCCCTCATGCGGGGACCCTAAATGGTTTGATCACTCTTGTTCAAAAGCAGCTCGTGAACTAAAGGCAGCATTGAAGATTAGCCCCAGAGACCCCCTATTGATCCGGTCGCAACGCCTGTCCTATAAAAAGGTCCTGGTAGAGCGCAAAGCAGAAATAAAGGATAAAAACTGGCAAGAATTGTTAGACCCCAACACTCTTTGTAACAGTGAGAGATTCTGGAGAATCATTAATAAACCACTGTTTGATAGGGAAGGGGATAACTCAGTCGGTACTAACATTACTGAAGATGAGTGGATGTCTCATTTTAGTCTCAGCTATAATAGCAATACCCCACAGACAGAAGTGGATAGCGGTGAACAAAATGTAATCTTGCCACTTTTCACAATGAGTGAGGTTGAGAAAAGCATGCTGGGGCTATCGAGCAACAAAGCACCGGGACCAGATGGTATGCGCCCGGATTTATTCAAATCCAAAGTGTCTCTCTGGGCACCGGTTCTCACTGCTGTGCTTAATGCAGCCGCAGAAAATGGCTGCCCAAGGTCATGGTGGGGGACTTCTACAATAGTGCCAGTATTTAAGAAAGGAGACCGTAATAGTACCACCTGTTACAGGCCGATTTCACTCATTGACTCTGTGGTCAAGGTAGTAGGAGGAGTAATCCTGAACAGATTGACAGCCTGGGCCGATGAACATAGGGTCAGTTCTAAAATCCAATATGGGTTTCGGCCAGGCCACTCCACAATGGCACAATGCCTCAATTTGTATATGGTCCTTGGGAAGTACACCATGGCCCGGCAGGGCACCATCTACATGGCGTTCATGGACCTTTCCTCCGCGTTTGACTGTGTCAACCGGGGGAAACTATGGGAGTCCATGGGCGCCATGGGGGTGGAGCCTACTCTGGTTAATTTTCTGAGGGACCTTCATCGGGACACAAAGGCTAACGTGAGGTACTCGCAGGACCTTAGGGTATCCAGGGATTTTAGCGTTCATAGGGGCATTAGGCAGGGCTGCATTCTGGCCCCCTTTCTTTTTAATTTATATATTAATGATTTGGAGGAGTGCCTACTAAACACTGGAGCTGATTATCCTTATGTTGGCCGCAAGGGTCTGCCTGTTCTATTATATGCAGATGACGCCGTCCTCTCGGCTAGAACTGCAAGAGGTCTCCAATCCTTATTAAGTGCCTTTTATAGTTTTATGGCTGCCCGTGATTTATCCATCAATAACACCAAATCCTATACAATGCAGGTGGGGCAGCGTAATAAGAAACTGTACTCATTTAGGGTAAATATGGTGAAGGTCCCGATGACTAGAACATTCTCTTATCTGGGAGTTTTGTTCGACAATCAGTTAAAATGGAGACCATTACTGCAAAGGAAAAGGGGTGAAATTATTCGGGCAAACGCTGCTATATTTAATTTTACGAGGAAAATGGGCAAACGACCTGTCGCTGCATTATTAAAAATCTATCAGGCAAAAAGTGTGGCACTAGGTAGCTACGGTAGTGAACTTTGGGGGTATGTGGCAGCCGATGATATTGTGGTGGCTGAGAATTTTTTTTTTAAACAGCTGTTGGGGGTTCCAAAGGGAACTTCCAACTCAATAGTGCATGAAGAAACTGGCACACCTTTTATCAGTGATACCCTAGCACTACGATCACTAACCTTTTGGCTAAAATGCTGGCTTAACAAAGATTTGGTTTTAAATCACCTGCTTTTAAAAGAAGTATTGTCCATGGATTGTATGCTCAAAATCCCTTGGTTAAAATACTTAAAAGTCTGTTTTCTTGCATTGGGGCGTCCAGAACTCTTTTTAAATCCCGGTTCGATTATTCTTGCTGACGTGGAGTATGTGAAAAAATCTTTCTCTTTATTACAACAAATGAATCGAGATGAGGTGGAACTAACTAAACCTAGTGTCCGCAAACATGCCATGCTGAAAACTACACCATTAATTGAGCCTTATTTATCATGGCCCATATCGGGCTATGAGCGGTTTTTGTTAACAAGGTTTCGATTGGATTATTATCACCTTTTATTAACTGTTCCAAGGGGCTCTCATAGAGGTCAAGTGCTACCGTCCTGCGGCTGAGACGAGTCTCCGCAGGATTTGGTGCACTTTTTATTTATTTGTCCCCTCTATGATGCACCCTGGAGGTTCTTTCAAAGCCCCTTTTAAAAAAACAGAAATTTATCCAGGTCCGACCAGCTCTTTGTTACCTGCAATTGTTAAACCCTGAAAGCACTTTATTTCTGATTGGTTTTCTAAAATCAGCCCAAAAACTTAGAAATAGCAGGGAGAATTAATCATTCATAAATGCTGCGACTATTATACCTGCTCACTAGTGGCTGATGTTAATACTATATATTTTAATGGAATGGTTTTTTTTAACATATGGGTTTTTTATGATTGTATATCAAGTTTTTATTGTGTAACAAATATTAACTGTGATATTGTGCTTTTATGGGTTTTTTTTTGCTTGAAAAACCGAATAAAGATTTTCTGATCTGATCTGTGCCACAATATTCTTGTACTAGACGTTCAAGAGTACAATCGGCCGTTCTTAGTCTCATAATTCCAGAGCTACTTCTAATAAAAGGCCTTTGGTTACTGTTTTATATCACATTTAAGTTATGAGTGTTGAAAAGGAATGAAATACATAGGTTTTCAAGAGCCTAGGGAAATATGTAACCAACAATGGAACTGGCGAGACTGAGCGATCACATCCCATTGGTGCTGGAGGAGGAGAGATTTCGGGGTAGGGTTGTCCAAAGCACTTGTCATCATAAAATAAACACATCTATTTTGGGGAAGATTGGGTGCAAAACCTTTTAGAAGAGAACTACTTTATCAATTCAGAGATTCATCATGTGAGAATAGAGCCACCAAGAGCTTGGCAGTAATCCCTCTATCTTATCTTATCCAGAATTTGTACAGCGCACGTACACCCGAGGGTTTCATGGCGCTTAACCAACAGTGCTAGAAACTAAACCCAAAAGGGAAAGAGGAGGGTTACACCAGCGTCTGCACAAAAAGCCATGTCTTAAGTTGCTGCCTGAACTGGAGAAGAGTGGTAGCAGAACGAATCTCCAGGCGGAGGGTGTTCTATAACTTGGTAGCAAGCGTGGCAAATCTGCGTCCTCCTTTACGATGGAATTTGAAACGAGGGGTGATCAGGAGGGTTTGAGAGGCAGATCGAAGATTACGTGAGGGGATGTATTTAGGCAAAAGATCCTGAATAAACTTAGGGCTACGAACATTAAGGGCTTTGAACGTCATGCAGGCGGTTTTGAAAAGAGTGCGCTGTACAACAGGAAGCCAATGCAATTGCTTGAGCAGCGGTCTTGCAGATTGCCAGCGAGGGAGGCGATAGATAAGTCTGGCGGCTTGGTTCTGAGCCAGCTGCAGACGCTTGCTGAGGGCAACCGGAAGGCCAAGGTAAATGGCATTAGAATAGTCTAAGTGCGACAGCACCAGAGCCATTACAACCTGGGTCAAGGCAGACTGGGTAAACAATCGGCTGATCTTCTTTATTCTACGAAGCTGAAAAAAACATGAAGACACTACAGCATTGACTTGAGGTCTCAATGAGAGCTCATCATCAATCAGAACCCCCAAGCTTTTCACAGATTTAAATGGATTGGGAGGGGATCCAAGTTTAGAAGGCCAGTAATGAGGTCCCCAAAAAAGCTTACTATGGATGCTTTGTGATTGCCACAGAAGAGCAAAATAATACTGCAAATGTGGTTCAGATGCAAAGGGGGGGCCATGAGTAAGCATCGTTATCTGCCCCCTTCAGTCCGCCCAACACTGTTGTGGAAACATGGACCGACCGACCTCTAGTTGGCACTCCCGACCGCCTAATTATGATGCAACTACACATGGTGCTGTCACATACTTACATTTCCCTATGGGAGCGTGTGTTGTGGCTATAAATCAGCTGTAGCACAAGCTCCCATAGGGAAAAAGGAGGCTGTGTTCCTCCCTGCACCACGTGGCAGGCACATCAAGGTGCCTGCCACACAGTGCTGGAATAAACGTTCCCCCTTGGACCACAACCAGAGGCCGCAAACAGAAGGGGCCCTACTCAGGGCCCCCAAACACGCTTTCCAACAGGCTTTCCATGTCGGAAGCCAGCATGGAAACTCTACCCCGGAAACCGTATATCATAAATAGGTCTCCCGGTTTTATGGTATTTATTTTTTTAACATTTCCGTCTGTATTTGTCCATATTTATTTTTTGGCCAGCTTATTGGTATTTATCCATGTTTATTTTGTGTTGTGTAAACAGATGAGGTGATAATTCGTATATTTCTGCATTTATTTAATGGATAAATGTGGACTCATACTTAAATGCCTGGCAGGTTTTAGCATTTTACACAGTAAAAAATATAAACATAATAAACCCACATTAAAGAAATAGTGTAATAACACATATACATGTTGAGATATGCAGTAATTTAAGGACTATTGTAGTACTGAAAATTCTGGACCCTTGTTATAAACATCATCGTACCATGACGATTTTGATATCAGAGGACCGAGAATGGTTAGTACACTACGTTCAAGCATTTTCGTCATATTCGAGTGACGATTTCACCTTGAAATCGTAGTTTTCGTTCTGAACCCTCTGGTTCCATTTTGTGTACGGCAGCCATTTTGTGAGTTGCCCTCACATAGGTCAATGATAAAGGCCAAACACGGTCCTGAAGGACACGTACACCTTTCCTGACTTCTCTGCGACCTGGGCAAGGTGACTCCACTGCCCCAGGCCAAACCTGTTCGGTCAGTTCCTCTCCCAGTGGCCAAACGAGATAGTATCAAGGCACAACGTGCCGTAAACCTTTCATCGTACACAAACCATGCCTAATCTCGCACACACCTGTCCCTGTTTCCTACTTTATGACTTGCTTTACGAGGAGGAGGTGCCCGTTTTTATTGGGGGTCCGTCGATATCTGATAGAAATACTGGGCCTTGCCGGGTAATTGATTGTGGGCTGAACAAACTGAAATGTGTGATTGGCATCATGACTCTGCTTTTCCTTTGTAGCGAAAATATGTGAATGGTCAACTGTAAACTAAAGAATGTTTGCCTGAAGCATAATATTTTGTATAAAAAGAGAAGGCTGACTTTGTAAGATTGAGCAGTCTCCTGAGAATATACACTGTGTTGTACTTCTAGGATACCTGTTACTTGGTTGCAGCCAATAAATTCGATTCTTTGACTTCACCCAGAAGACTCTGTGTTTCTGTAGTCTGAAACAGGAAGGACCCGAAGTCATAGGGTGTTGTCCCTGGCACCGCTGGGTTACCGGTTCAGTACCGGTTCTGAAAAACCCAGTACTTCAGTTGGCGCCCAACGTTGGGCGATATCAGCGGTACCGGTCCAAGCCAGAGGTTCGTGCGGAGCTTCGTGTGAAAATTCTGGAGGAAGGCCGCCACTTCATCGACCCCTGCATGTCGACGTGGTCCGAAAGTCTTTGCTGCGAGGTTCCCCGCTTCCCGACGGCTACGAAGGACTGCTGCCCTGACTATCGCCCTGTTTTGGACCCTTGATGATTGGTAGAGCGAAACGATAGACAAGTCTTCTGGTGCAGTCATCAATACCTCAGTTAAGTATATGTGGAGCGTCTCCCAGTCCTTAGTTGGTTCTTAGCTTTGAGTATCTGTTACATTTTCATTATTGCATTTCATCACTGTATCTTTAAATGCTACTTGTTATGTTTTAGTTGCATACAGTTCCATTGGAACTGCTGTGTTCCATAACCTCTGAAAGTCAGTTATCTGACTGAACTGCTCTGCACTGCCTAGCTGTTATCTCCTGTTGCTGTGCTGCTCATCAATAAACCTACAACTACAACCTTCCTGCCTCTTGGATTTATTACAAATTTTGGCGACGAGGTGAACCTTCTATCAAGCAGCACAGGAGTAGAATCAAATTTTGGACATTTTCAACAATTTATAAACTGTGTGAACCTTATCGTTACTGGAGACGTCTTAATGGAGTAAAGATTTATTGCCTGTCTCAACCTTCACACTACGCTGGAAATCCGAGGAAATTTGTTCGAACCAACAGTGAGTGAGCCTATTTTCACTGTTTTCACAAGATTGCAAAAAAACTTTGTTTATTTTTAATTGCGCCGTACCTGAAGACTTGCGGACCTCATTGAACATTCCGCTGCACCAGGAGCCTTGTAGAACCTTCTGTGCGTGAGCTTCCACAGCGCATGAGCGGAGAAAGGACAGATTTCCTTATTCGCTTTCATCACGCACCACGCACCGCGTCATTACTCGTCTAGTGGCCATTTTGTTGACGCGTCCATCACATGAGTGCGCACCGCGTCACCGTTTCCATAGTAAACCGGGAAACGCGAGTGCCGGATAGCGGAAGTGCCGCTTGCTACAATCCTTCGTGAATATTTGGATTTCGTTCACTAGTATTTTAAAATACTTTGAATTTCAACGAGATACTTAGTAAGTTTGTGACAGTGTGGAATTTTATTCTATTTTTCAAAATATAACTTTCTTCAAAATATTTGGAACGTCAATATTTAACACACAAGCATGGGATTCTATTATCTAAATTGACAGTTTTTATTTGATACTATTTTTTTTGTTTTAATTAACAACACCCTGGAAGACAATCTTTAATTTAATTCAGTAACAATTTAACAAATATGCAGTTTGACCCACCAGAAAAATTTCTGCAAAATAAAGGTGATCCTCCCATTCCATGGACACGATGGAAAGAAGAGTTCTTCAATTATATGAAGGCCATCGATGGTGAACGTATGGGGTCCGAAAGAAAAAAAAGTATTTTGTTACATTGTTTAGGCTCAGAAGGACAGATGGTATTCAGGGCTTTACCACCCATCGCACCAGCAGAAGGGGAGAGTGAGGGTTCAAATGTATATAAGGAAGCATTACTCAGAATAGAAAAAAGATTTAAACCTGTGTCAAATATTGCCTTAAATAGGTATAAGTTTTATACGCGTGCACAACATGATTTGGAATCTTTTGATGATTTCATCACTGCATTGAGATCATTATCTATACATTGTAATTTTGGTAGTATGTGTGATGAAATGATAAGAGACCAAATCATTGTTCATGTAAAAAATAAAAAAAAAACAAGAACGTTTGTGGGAGTTGGGGGACCCGAAATTATCAGAAGCAATTTCAATAGCTAAATCTTTAGAACAATCAGAGAAGTGGATGTTAACTGTTAAAAACATTCAGAATAAAAATCTGACACCACTCCTGATGAGGTTTGTGTGGTTAAACAAACAGATTCTCAAACTGGTGAGAATTTGCATGTTCCACAAAAATTTTCTAGAGCGAATAGTTCAGGGCAATTTAAGAGGTTTGACAAAAATGTTACTTGTTATAAGTGTGGAAGTAAAGGACATTTTGCATCGTATGCTGGGTGTCCTGCCATCAACAAAGAATGTAAAAAATGTGGCAGACTCGGACATTTCTCTATTGTTTGTAGAGATGTGAGAAAATTCATGCAAAACACTAGGAACAAAATAGCGTATGCTTCTGAAGAGAGTATAAAAACGTGCAATTGCTCTTGTGTATCTGGTTCGTCGTGTACTGACGATAAAAAAGGTTTTGTGGTTTATCTTTCTGATGATATTAGTTGTGTAAATGCATGTTTGGAGGAGTTTCCGATCAAAAAGCCGATTTGTGAAATGTTTGTGTTGGGTTTAAAAATTGATCTCATGGCAGATTCAGGTTCCCCGTGGACGATAGTGACTAAGGACTATTTTATGGAACGTTTAGGTTCAGTTCTTAATTTGAATAACATTGTACCACCTGATATATCTCCGTTGAGTTTTAATAGTACTAAGATTGATGTGTTAGGTTTTTTTCTGGTTGATCTCATTTTTAGATCTAGGTGTGTTAAAGTTAAATTATATGTGGCGATAAAAGGTGTTAATGTTGTAGGTTGGAAAGACCAGTGGAAATTTGGAATAATACTTAATCCACGTTCTAAAGATCCAATTTCTTTAGATAGTACGTTTGAAGGCAATTATGTTTCCTCAATAGTGTCTCAAGAAAAGGCTGACATGATTCGATCAGAATTTGAAGATGTTTTTTCTGACAAGTTGGGTAAGATACAAATGTTTTCTCATCAGATAAAACTCAAAAAAAATATATCTCCAGTTAAACAGAGGTTAAGAGGCGTGCCAATAAATGTCAGAGAAGAGCTTAAAAAAAATTTCGATGACTTAGTATTGGAGGGGATAATTGAACCTATCGAGTCAGCAGAATGGGTTTCTCCCATTGTTTTGGTGAGGAAATCTGACAAAAATTTGAGGATGTGTGTCGACCTAAGAGCTTTAAATACTGCAATTGTTGTGGATTGTCATCCGCTTCCTAACATAAATGAGGTTGTATCCATGTTGGAAGGAGCAAAAATCTTCTCCATCCTTGATTTGAGATCCGCATATCATCAGATCCCATTAACTGAAGATTCTAAGAGTCTTACCGCATTCATTACTCCTCAGGGTCTATATCAGTATACTAGGATGCCGTTTGGTTTAGCATCCGCAGTCTCTGTCTTTCAAAGAGTTATGTTTAATATTTTCAGGGATGTTGATAACTTTGTCAGGTGTTTCCAAGATGATATTCTCATTTTTTCTACTAACGCTGAAGAACATGTTGTACATCTGCGTTGTGTGTGCGAGAAACTGAGGAAAAGTGGTCTTACACTTAAATCCAATAAGTGTAAACTGTTTCAAGATTCTGTTGAATATCTTGGTCACACATTATCTGGTGATGGTGTTGTACCAAAAAAATCCAATGTTGAGGGTATCACCAACGCTCCCCCTCCATCCAACAAGGAACAGTTACTTTCCTTCGCAGGCATGTGCGAATATTATAGTAAATTTGTAAATAATTTCGCAGCAAAAATGGAGCCACTTAGGAGGCTCCTCAGACAAGGCCATGCGTTTGAGTGGGGTTCTGAGCAACAAACTGCTTTTGAAAATATCAAGTTGGAAATTTTACATGCTCCTACACTGAAACCGTTCTGTTTAAACAAAACTTGTATTATTACTGTGGATGCCAGCATGTATGGTATTGGTTCTGTGTTATCTCAGAGATCTGGGAAAGAGGAATGGAATGTTTGTTTTGCCTCACGAACTCTGAATGATAGTGAACGCAGATATGCTGTCATAGAAAAAGAGCTGTTAGCCTGTGTTTGGGCAATTGAGCATTTCAGGAACTTTGTGTGGGGAAGTAAATTTATTTTAAAAACAGATCACAAACCCCTTGTTAATATCCTCTCTCCAGGAGGGGGGTGGAATTCAACTGCACGCATAGCCAGATTGACTTCTAGGTTACAAGAATACTGTTTTACACCAGAATATGTTCCTGGAAAGAAAAATGTAATTGCTGATTTTATGTCTCGCCTTCCTTGCCAAATGTCCTCAAATGATATCCTTGATGATACTGATGTTTTCACATCTTTACAAGATGTGTTGTTGGGTACTTTTGAGGATATTTCGGAGGAATCATGGTCTCTTGCTGATGAACAAGATCTGTCTTTACAGACCATTAAGAAATATATTTTAGAAGGTTGGCCTGACAAGAAAAATGTCACAGAAGATTTTATGCCCATGTTTAAAGTGTATGATGAATTAGAGTTGGAGAACAATTTTGTTTTCAAGTCTGGAAAATGTGTTCCTCCGTTTCCTATGCAAGCTGTGATTTTGGATTTGGCTCACAGAAGGCATCCAGGTATGTCTGCAATGAAGCGGTTATTAAGGAACTACTTTTGGTGGCCAGGTTTGGATCGTATGGTTGATCGAAAGGTCAGAGAGTGTTCTGTTTGTATGGGGAGTGAGAAAATGTTAAAAGTCAATGTTCCCCCGATGAAAACAACACCTTGGCCAACTATTCCTTGGTAAAAAATAGCGTTTGATATTTCTGGTCCTTTTATGTGTTTACCTTCTGACTCACGTTATGCCCTTGTGCTCATCGATTACCACTCTAAATGGCCTGAGGTCAAATTTGTTTCTTCAGCTTCTACATCAAATGTAATTGAATTTTTCAAAGAAGTGTTCTCTAGAGAAGGTTGTCCTTCAACTCTTGTCTCTGATAATGGGGTCCAATTGACTTCCTTAGAAATGGGGGATTTTCTTAAACGACAAGATATTTTTTATCACACTATCTCAGTTTATGAACCACATGAAAATGGTTTAGTTGAGCGTTTCAACAGGGTTTTGAAGGGTTTTGTCTCTGATGTTATTAAGTCTGGTTCAGATTGGAAAAATGTTTTGAGAGAAAAACTCTGGTTGTATCGCATAACCCCACATTCAACTACTGAAATTAGTCATTTCCGTCTTCTTAAAGGAGGTGATCCTGCTTCTAATATCTGTCCTTGGTGGATCAAAGAGAAATGTGCTGGTAAACATCTTTCTGAAGTAGCCCTTGATGATGTTGCTCACAAGATTGCAAATAAACAGGCTAAATCTAAAGTGTTGTATGACAATAAGTGGAATACTAAAACTTCCAAATTATCTGTAGGTGACTGGATCAGATTTAGAAAGCCAGGTTTTCTTACCAAATGTTCAGCTAAGTTTGGGAAGCCCATGAAGGTGGTTAAACTTTTTACTAACAGTGTAATTACACAGGATGGCAAATTATGGAACATTAGACGAGTTGCCAAATGTCCTGAAATTCATAACGATTCTGTTCATGATAATTCTGTTCTTCCTACACCACACAAGTGCTGTGATTCTATTGCTTCTAGAGTTAAGTCCTTTACTCGTCCCATATCTGTTCCCACTAGATTTTCTGACTTTGTTTCTTAGTTCTGTTTCTTACTTTGTTTTCTACCATCTCTCTGTCCTCAGTTTTTCCAATTTCCTTAATTCTGTTTTTTTTTCCTATTGGGGGAGATGTGTTACATTTTCATTATTGCATTTCATCACTGTATCTTTAAATGCTACTTGTTATGTTTTAGTTGCATACAGTTCCATTGGAACTGCTGTGTTCCATAACCTCTGAAAGTCAGTTATCTGACTGAACTGCTCTGCACTGCCTAGCTGTTATCTCCTGTTGCTGTGCTGCTCATCAATAAACCTACAACTACAACCTTCCTGCCTCTTGGATTTATTACAAAATCCCTTCGGGATCTTTGATTTGGAACTTGCAAGTACCAAAGCCGAGGGACTCGTGTATTCACGAGACTATCGTAATCGATAATCCCTTGAAGTTTGAAGCAGACTTGGAAATTTGTTTTGTCTTGGTTGTGATAGGGATTCCCGATTGGAGGACTCGTGTCCGGTTCCTCCGATTGGAACTCCAACTTATGAATTATATGTGAAGCATGGAGTAGGCCCCATCACATACAATGAAGTATGGATTAAATACACCAGAAAGGATGGTGTTTTAAAATGGCCCCAATATGGTAGCTTTGACACGGAAATCCTAGATAATCTAGAAGTTAGACTTTTTAAGAAGAAAGCCCGGCCGGCGATGTTTGACTCTTTCCGCCTATGGCGGAAGGAAGTCAAACAGAAAGAAATTAAATTAGCTAAAAAGAATAAAAGAGAAAGGGGTATCTCGATAATGCAAGCTGCCATGCAGTTTAAAGATAACGAAGAAGAACAGATGAATGAGCAGTTGCACAGGCAACGTAAAATGGTTATCGATAAATGTTACCCTGTTTTGCCGCCTCTTCAGCAAGATGCAGCAAAAGACATTGAAAAAGACCCCCTAATGTCGCATTTATTGAGTTTGCCACCCCCTTATGCGCAGAGTGCTACGGCACCTCCGCAGCCTTTAGCCGCACAACCTTTGGTTGTATTGCCTCCTGCTCCTCCACAACAACCAGCTGCTTTTCAGTTGGCTCCTACTCTTCCGGTGCAGCCTCCTCAAGGGCCACCGACTTTGACATCTGCTCTGCCTTTGCTGCCTACAACTTTGACCACTATATCGACTACCACTCCGGGTATTCCTCCTGACACTGTGTGGTATTCCCCACTGCAGCTATCTTCCTTGTTTGCCTCTTACTCAGTATTCCAGCATGGAATGGTGTTACTCAGAATGCTGTATCTTGATTACCAGCCATTTGCCAGCTGGACTCTGAAGGATGAGGTCCTTTGTCTGTATCTTGCATTAAAGCTTCAACTGCCACAACCTCAACCTGACTCTTCTTCATTTACAAGAGGATACTACATTTTGGCGACGATTGGACTTATCCCACACCTAAGGACCTCAACTCAACTCGTCTTTACAACTACTTCCACAATTTTTCTTCACAATTTCATCATCGTGGAGTCCCCTGACAACTTCTACCATCCACATTTCACCGCTGAAGGTAGTGACTACTTTATTTAATTACTCAAAAAAAAAAAAAAGAAAATTGTGAGTACTTTAAAATTCACTACCTTCCTCCCTCGGGGTCTTGGAGCTTTTTCGACAGTTTGGTTTCCTACTTTCACCCTGTCAGAGTACTTGTGACAACTAACTCATCACTCGCAGCCTCCCAAAAACCGAAGGTAACGTGAACATTCAATTGCAACTGTGGATGAGTTTATTACCCTTTAAAAAAAAAAAAAAAAAACTTCATCTTCTAACGCTACTGCCAGCGCGCTCTGTTGATTTTCAAAGTGCTCATAGCAACGTGACTCACCCGCTGTTCTCCTCCGTCACCGCATTCCTGCTGTCTTGACACGGAACCGACCACTCATCACGGAAGGAATGTGACGTCCATTCTGTGCAACGCGCATCCCGCGTCGCGCACTGACGTCATCGCGCCGTCGGCCATGTTTTTAAAAAAAAAAAAAGACTGAAGAACTTTATTATTCACGCCGCGCCGCGGTAAGCCGTGAACAGCGCAAGACACTCGCTTTGCATTCTCCTGTTGCTGCTTCTACAGGCAAGTGATCTTTCTTTTCTTTGAGCCGACTGACAGTCTACTCGCTGGTCGGCACAGCTTTTCTAGAGCGTCTACCTCAACTCATCTCGCTGATCGACACAGCACAAGCCGATGATGCTTTCTTTCAGCAATAGCTTCATACACGCTGTTCCAATGTGTTGACACAGCATAAGCCGGGTATTATTCATAAACACTTCTCTACTCAGCGAAGTAATATTACTCATGTTACAGTGTACCAATATTTTTGTTTTTATAACGTGTTAAGCTAAAAGGGAAATTGTTGTATTACATGAATAAGGCTTTCTTTTACATAGTACTTTCTTTTACACAGTACTTTAAATCCGCATAAGAAGCTTAACTGCTTAACTTCTTTTACATAGTGCTTTAAATACACATAAGAAGCTCAACTGCCTTATTTACTTACCTGCTTTCTTGCCAACATGCAAAATGTCACTGCTCCTCCTTTCTTCCTCTCAGAGCCGGGTGATCCCCCCATTCCTTGGCTCAAGTGGAAAAAAGTCTTCGCGCATTATGCGAGGGTGTGTGGTACCTCACTCAGCGCTGAGAGGAAGTCTTCACTTTTTATGCACTGTTTAGACTCAGAGGGGCAAGATGTTTTTGAAAATTTACCAGACTTGTCTGATGCCAATTCTCTTAATGAATATGAAGTGTGCATAAAGAAGATGGATCTACACTATCTTCCTAAATTAAGCATGGTGTTAGAACGCTTTCACTTTGGGAAAAGAATGCAGAGGCATGATGAAACAGTTGAGCAATATGTCACTGCACTTCGTAAACTTGCTTCTACCTGCTCTTTTGCTGGAAATTTAGATGAACGCCTCAGAGACCAACTAATGCTTGGTTCTTCTCCTGAAAAAGCTAAAGACAGTTTGTGGCAAAAAGACAATCCCACTCTTCAAGAGGTGATCGTGTCACTTAAATTACATGAACATTCCAATACCTGCTCAGAAGTGATTCGGAAAAACACTTCAGAGGAAAAGAAAGGTTCTACTGAGCTCAAAGAGATAAAGACTTCCCCGAATTCTAGCTCTCAAAAGTCATCTTCCCACGAAGCAGGAAACTCAACGGACAATAAGGGTAGTTCAAGTTCAAAATTATCTAATGTAAAATGTTATCGTTGTGGCAACATGGGCCATCTAGCCAATGCAAAAGATTGTCCAGGGTTAAAAATTATATGCTCGTTGTGTAAGAAGAAAGGCCATTCATCGAAGTGTTGTAGGTCGGGGAAGGGACAAAAGAAAGTAAGAGAAATTGATATCTTTGATCAAACTCAAGATGAGTATGTTGTCTCTCAAATCAACGTTGTAGATATGGATGGTCCCATGGAAAAGGTATTAATTGAAGAGTGCCCAGTAGAAATGTTATTTGACTCCGGGGCAAGGATCACCTTGATACCGAAACTATTCTATGAGAAATATTTACTTGGGAAGGTGAGGTTACTTAAGCCTGACATTATTCCTAAAGGATATGGAGGCCAAATTATAAATCTCTTGGGATACTTCATGGGGACCATTGATTTTAAGGGGAGAATTACTGCAGGGAAAATTTACATTTCCATGAAGGGCGATTCTCTCATTAGTTGGGCTCATCAAAAAGATCTTGGAGGCTATCTTGACCCCAATCAAAGCCCTTCTGTGTGTCTAAGAGATATTTCCCCCAGAGTGGAGGTGGTTTCTGACAACAGTCACTGGGCCCAAAAATTCCCTGGTGTGTTCAGTAAAGAACTAGGGTGCCTAAAAAAATATCTCCACCTTATTAAGTTAAAAAAGGACTCTGTCCCTGTTGTGGCAAAGGTCAGGAATGTTCCGCTCTTGGTGCGTGACAAGATGAAAGCTGAATTAGACAAGTTAATAAACAATGGTGTGATTGAGGAAGTAGAGGGTACTGAATGGGTTTCGCCAGTTGTTATGGCTCAGAAGGCCAATGGCGAGGCAAGATTGTGCATTGATATGAGAGAGTTGAACAAAGCAATCATAGTTGACCACTACCCTCTACCCAACATAACAGAAATGATGTCTTCCTTAGGTGGGGCCACCTTCTTCTCCACCTTGGATCTTTCCTCCGCTTACCACCAGGTTAAGTTACACCCTTCTTGTCAGGAGTTTACCACATTTATCATTTCCTTTGGCACCTTTAAATTCCTTAGGATGCCCTTCGGCTTAATATCAGCTGCCTCTGTGTTTCAAAGGGTGATGGAGGGTATTCTAAATGGTATTGAAGGCGTTAAAGTCTATCAAGATTACATTTTGATACATGGTATAGATCGTGATGAACATGATGTGAGAGTGTCTAAAGTCTTGGAGAAACTAGAAATCGCCGGTCTCACTCTTAGGCTTGACAAGTGCAAGCTTGGTGTAGAAACCATTGAATATTTAGGGCACTTGGTTTCTGGTTCAGGCATCAAACCCAAACCCTCGTTAGTAGAAGCTATTTCCAATCTGAAGTACCCCAGCTGCAAAGATGAATTAGTAAAATTCCTGGGCATGTCTGAATTTTACAACAAGTTTGTTCCTGGGTTTGCACAAAAAAACTGGAAAGAATGAGAAACTTGTTGAAGAAAGGCCAGGAATTTCTCTGGGACAAGGATTGTTCTTCTGAATATGATCACATCAAAAGCTGTCTTAATCATGCTCAAGATTTGGCTAGTTTTGAACCCTCTAAAGAGTCCTTCATCATGACCGATGCGAGTTGCAAAGGTATAGGTGCGGTTCTTCTGCAAAAAGGTGAAAAAGCTGATAACACCATTCTATTCATTTCAAGGCCTTTAAGAGGGGCCGAGTGCAATTACTCGGTCATTGAAAAAGAAGCTTTGGCTGTGTATTGGGCTGTTCATAAACTTAAGAAGTTTGTTTGGGGTTAACACTTCTCTGTAATTTCTGATCATAAGCCACTTAAAGAGGTCTTTGGGAAAAAGGGGCTGTATTGCATTTCTCACAGAATAAGGAAATGGGTAGTAGCCCTACAAGATTTTGAATTTGTTGTCACTTACTTGCCTGGGGCCAATAATATACTTGCTGACTGCTTATCGAGACTTACTGGGGAGGATACAGCTGATCACCTGGTTAACGCCTCTGATAGTAATGAAGATGCTTTTGACAATCTTAAGGTATGTGTTGTCACTCAAGGTGTGATCACGGAGGGTGAGTGGACGTCTGAAATGCTATCGGATCCTATTCTTCAACTTATTGTCGGGTTTCTGCGTGATGGTTGGTGCCAGAAGAAAGACTGTAGTGAAGAAATTAAAGGGTTCTGGGGTGTAAAGGACCAACTCTCCATGCTAAATGGTTTGTTAGTTAGAGGGAGTAGACTTGTACCCCCGGTGAAACTTAGACCTAAGATAATTGAGTCTGCTCACTCTAGTCACATGGGCATAGCCAAGACCAAGACAAGGGTTAGAGACACATACTGGTGGCCGGCCATGGACACAGAAATTGAAAGATCAGTTCGTGATTGTGTACAGTGTTCTTCTAGTGATAAGATTTTGAAATGCAGAACACAACCCATGACTATCAGGAAGCAATCTGAGGGTCCGTGGGTCGATATCTCCTTAGACATTCTAGGTCCTGTCAAAGTGAATAGCCATGATAAGTATGTTCTTGTGTGTGTAGACATGTTTTCCAGGTGGCCCTTCATAAAAATTGTTTCTAGTGTGGATTCTAACTCAGTCATCTCGTTTCTAGATGGCTTGTTTGCTCAAGAAGGTCTACCAAGCTCGGTTCTCACTGACAATGGGGTGCAGTTCACCTCTACTCTTGTAGAAAAATTCTTGAGTGAGAGGAGCATTGTACACAAGCGTGCTGCAGTTTATCATCCAGAAAGCAACGGTGTTGTTGAAAGATTCATTAAAGTTCTTAAGGAAGCGATGCAGTTAGCTCTTGTTTCAAAAAATTGTTGGGAGGAGGCTTTAGAAAAGAAAGTCTGCGAATACAGATTCACTGCTCACTCTTCCACTGGTGTAACCCCGTTCATCCTATTCAAAGGTAGATCTGCCTGTACCCCTCTCAAACCTTCTTGGGTTTTAGGTAAACTTGGTCAAACTGGTGACTCTTGCCATGACACACCTGACTCAATCTCTTGGAAGGAGAGGGAGTTGGACAAGATGGTCAGAAGAAAGTGTCAGTATGATGAAAGGAAAGCTGTAAAGAAAACTGTTGTGTGTGTGGTGGATGTAGTAAGGATCAAGCTACCTGAAAGGAAATTTGGGGTCTCAAAATTTAGTAAACCTATAAAGGTTATAAAGGTTTTGGGTAATGCCATCAGAACTCAAGACCATAAAGTTTGGAATCTCAGCAGAGTTGTTGTCTGTCGCTCTGATAGATCCATTCAAGAAACTAATCCTTCTTCTTCGTTACCCTCAACTAGTGGTGTTGTGAGGAAGTCCATGAGAAAGAAATTTAGCTCTTCACGCTTAGAAGGTTTTGTTACTTCCTAAATTGAGAGGCTAATCTCTCCCTTATACCCTTTCCTCTTTTATTTCTACTTTGCCTACTCTTTGTTTTATGTGTCATGATAGCCTTATTAATAGGAGGGAGGTGCTGTGGTATTCCCCACTGCAGCTATCTTCCTTGTTTGCCTCTTACTCAGTATTCCAGCATGGAATGGTGTTACTCAGAATGCTGTATCTTGATTACCAGCCATTTGCCAGCTGGACTCTGAAGGATGAGGTCCTTTGTCTGTATCTTGCATTAAAGCTTCAACTGCCACAACCTCAACCTGACTCTTCTTCATTTACAAGAGGATACTACACACTGCCTCTGCATCTGCCTTGCCTCACTCTGCTTTTCCGCCTGTCCTTTCATCAACTTCTCCCTCTGTTCGCCAGAGAATGACTAGCACTGTTGCTAGCCTTCTATATCCTCTCTTTGGAGCAACAGGTGTATCTCCTGTCTCAGAGCGTAAACAGTTACGTAGCCAACTGCCTGATTCTAGGGAGAAGGAAACATTGAATTATTTGGCACATAAATGGGTTACCGAACCGACGAGATATGAGCTAGAGTCGGTTATGGATGTCTTCCAGCAGTGGGAAGCATCAAAACAGAGATACGTTTTTGAGAAAATGTGTACTTTCCTGAGTGAGGATTTAGAGGAGAATGATTTGGAGCCCAATCCACCTGAGTTATGTCATATACGGTTCGAGTTTGGGAAAGGCACAATTGTGGGTTCAGATGTTAAGAAAGCAGTTGCGACATTGTTGTCGTTTAGGATTGAAGGTGTTTCTCGGTCGTTGTTTGGGTCTGATTCCTCTGTTACAAGGAAGGTGAGACAATACCCCATGAGGGAGGTTCCCCCAGTATGGAAGGAAGCAGTGGTGGCTGGTCTGAATAATGTTCCCCCAGCCGTTCCAGCACACTTTCAGCGTGTTTGGGTACATGTTCCATGGAAGCGCGCTGAAGTTTTGGCCCTTAAACAGACATTGCCTGATCCCCGTAAAAATCCTGCAGGGTATTACAAGGAATTGACACAGACTGCAGGCTCTTGCATTATGAATTTAGCGGATATAGACATGTTATTTGGAAATGTTGTTCCACAGCCTTTATGGGGAAAGATTCGTCATGCGGATCATGATCAAGAGTTAGGTGACACATGGGCTAATATTAGTGCTGCAGATGACCGACAAGTTGATGGTGCTAAACCCGAACCTTTAGTGGCAGAGCTCCCTGGTAGGATAATTACTTACATGAAGACTTTGAGGCCTGCTATGAGGGTGAATTGGGACAAGTTGTCTGCGTGTAAGCAGAAGAAAGATGAGACTGTGTCTGATTTCTTCACTAGGTTTGAAGAGACGTTTGTCGACCACAGTGGTCAAGATATGAGTACAGAAGGTGGTCAACGGTTGTTCGTTGACAAGTTTGTGCATAATTTGCTTCCTGAGTTATGTAAAAAATTAAAAGATTCAGAAAGTTTGTGGGCCGTTTCCTCTCCAGCACAGATATTGGCTACTGCCCAGTATTACGAAAATCGAGATAAAGATGAGAAAGATAGAGCAAACAAGAAAACGAAAGAGTTAAAAACAAAGGTTCTTTTACAACAGGCGTACCCGCCTCGTGGTGGCCAAAGTAACTATCAGCAGCCTCAGCAGTTTCAGAAAAACATGTAAAGGACTGAATATCCTCAACAATGTTTTCCTGTAGGCCCTAATCAGTGTGCATATTGTAAAGAAGAGGGCCATTTTAAAAGTAGCTGCCCTGCTTTATTACAGCGTATGAATGGTGTTTCTAGCGCAAGAGGTCGAGGTACTCCACAAGCACCTAGAGGTAGAGGACGTGGAAATTTCCCCCAAAACGCGCGCTCATTTCCACCTCAGAATTCAATGAATAGGTTTGATCAGCAGAATAACGCGTCTAATAGGACAGCTCAGTACTACGCTGATGACTACTATGCAGAAAACGAGAATATGGAAGATAATGATTGCTAGGACAGCCATAGACAAAGAGAGGGAGTTGTTTCAGTTCCAGTAGATCAGAGTGGACCTTACGTTGAGGTTATTACATCAGGTGTCCCAGAGCCTTTTCTGTTGGATACTGGTGCTACAAAGAGTTCTGTTATGCACTCTAAACTCCCTGGCGCACCTTTGTCTGGCGAAATAAATGTTTCAGTAGGTTTTTTCGGCGCCCCGGTTAGGAACCCGATTTCTAGTCCTATGTCCCTTTCTGTTGGACCTTGTGAATTCGAAGCACTCCTTATTCTAACGACAGGTTGTGGTGAAAATTTGTTAGGATTGGATCTGTTGAAAAGATTGTATGCGACATTGTATTGTTCTCCTTCGGGAGTGCAACTTACACTAGGTAAGAAAGTGGTTTCCCCAATGTATTTGTCAAAGGATAAAATTCCGACAGAATTGTCGCTTCTTCCTGATATTCTTTGGGCTACTGGTCCTAATGATGTGGGTCTTTTGGAAATACCGCCATATGTTGTGACATTGAAAGCCAATGTTAAAATGCCACGAATTCCCCAATATAAAATATCTAGTGAAGGTGAGAAAGCGTTGCTAGCGATCATTTATGATTTGATTAAAAAAGATGTAATTGAAGAGACAAGAGGCAACGTTTGCAATAGTCCTGTTCTGCCTGTTTTGAAGCGTACCGATCCTTCTCAGCCACCTGTTTACAGATTTGTGATTGACCTTAGAGAGGTGAATAAAATCGTTGTGCCACAATATCCAGTTGTCCCTGATATCACTGCCCTATTGACTATGATTCCAGCTTCCGCTACTTGGTTCTCTGTGATTGACTTGAAGAATGCTTTCTTCAGCATCCCTATTGCTGAGGAAAGTAGGGATATTTTCGGCTTCAGTTTAGGAGGTCGCAGCTTCCGCTTCAAACGCGCTCCCCAGGGCTACTGTGAAAGTCCATCGATATATAGTCAAGCTTTAAAAGCACAGCTTGACACAATTGTTTTACCTGATGGCGCTACCCTTATTCAGTACGTTGATGATTTGCTTGTTGCTGCAGATACTGAGGAAATATGTAGAGAAGCAACATTGTCATTGTTGCATCATTTGTCTGATTTACATCACAAAGTGTCTCTTTCCAAATTGCAATATTGTCAACAAGAAGTGACCTACTTAGGTCATCTCTTATCGAAGGAGGGAAGGAAACTGACCCCAGAAAGAATTCAGGCAATAGCGAAATTGAGTGTGCCAAAGACACAGAAAGAAGTGCGTGCTTTTCTGGGTATTACATCATATTGTAGACAATGGATACCAAATTATTCGTTGTTGGCCAAACCTTTGGTAGCATTAACTTGTAAAGAAACACCGAATCCCCTTCCATGGTCTGAAGAGTGTCAGAAAAGTTTTTCCGAATTGCGCAATGCATTATGTTCGGCTCCTGTGTTGGGTACCCCCGACTACAGTAAGCCCTTTACATTGTATGTCCATGAGAAAGAAGGTTGTGCATTATCAGTGTTAACACAGTTGTTTGGGAACAGGCAGCGTCCATGTGCGTATTTTTCATCGACTTTAGACCCGGTAGCTAAAGCATTGCAGAGTTGCTTCAGAGCGACAGCGGCAGAAGCTGTTTCTATTCGGCAGTCTGCTGGTTTAGTTATGAATAATACATTGATTGTGATGGTTCCACATGCAGTGGACACGTTGTTAAACAGAACCAAGACACAGCACTTACCTAGTGCTCGGTTGTCAGGTTATGAGTTGACACTGTTAGCGAGTCATGTGCACATAAAAAGATGCAACACGCTTAACCCAGCTACGTTGTTGCAGATTGAAACAGAGTTAGATAATTCTGAACAGCATGATTGTTTTCTCAGAACAGAAGAAGAAACGAAAGGGAGAATAGACCTCCAGGACACCCCTCTTGTGAAGTGTGATGGTACCTTATGGGTGGATGGTTCATGCTTGAAGCTCCCGAAAGGTGATACGACTGCAGCATATGCTGTTACGACTTTGCACACGGTTGTTGAAGCTGCACGTATCCCACATAATTCAGCTCAAGCAGCAGAGTTGATTGCACTTACACGAGCTTGTGTGTTGTCGAAGGGAATGAAAGTGAACATATATACCGACAGCCAGTATGCATTTGGTGTGGCCCACAGTTTTGGACGATTGTGGAAAGAACGTGGGTTCCTGACTTCGCATGGAACTAGGATTCAGCATGGTCAATTGGTGAATGAGCTCCTTGAATCACTTACTTTGCCGTTGCAAGTTGCGATTGTAAAATGCAGTGCACACAAGAAAGTGACTGACGATGTTGGTCGTGGAAATGCATTTGCTGACGAAGTCGCAAAAGAAACAGCAAGGGATGTGATGAGTCGAATGTATGTTGCAGGCTCTGCAAGATGGATTGGTGACGTTGGAATGTGTGAAGACACAATAGAAAGCGTAAAGTCCATTCAAGCTGAAGCTACAGAGAAAGAGTTGAGTGTGTGGAGAGAAAGTACGGGTAAATTGGATGCGCATGGTTGTTGGGTTGAATTGTCAGAGCATCAGAGATGGTTGTTACCCGATGCGTATGTGCCTGCAGTTGTTACAATGGCTCATGGAATGGCTCACATCAGTGTGAAAGGGATTTGTAAGTTGTTGGCTCCAGTATGGCAAAACGCTGGAATTCCCAAGTGTGCAGAGAATGTGGTCAAGAATTGCATGGTGTGTCTGAAATACAATCCTGGTAGGGGAACCCCAACTCCAGCTGGTCATTTTGCGCCTCCAACGTATCCGTTCGAGGTTTTGCAGCTAGATTTCATCCACATGGAAAGGTGCAACAATTTGAAATACGTACTCGTTGTTGTTTGTGCCTTTTCAAGATGGGTAGAAGCGTATACCCTAAAGGACAACACTGCCATGTCCACAGCTAAAGCCCTTGTCAAAGAGTTCTTCCCTAGATTTGGAATGCCGAGAATGGTCTGGAGTGACAATGGGAGTGAATTTGTGGGTCGAGTGATGAAGAAAGTATGCGAAGGGCTAGGCATCCAACAGAAATTCCATGCTGCAAATCACCCCAATCAGCTGGACTAGTAGAGTGCTACAATGGCACGTTAAAACTAAAATTGGCCAAAATCCAAGAGTGTTCTGGCCTTAAATGGCCTGACGCTCTGCCTTTGGC
This sequence comes from Lissotriton helveticus, assembly GCF_964261635.1. NCBI lineage: Eukaryota > Metazoa > Chordata > Amphibia > Caudata > Salamandridae > Lissotriton > Lissotriton helveticus. The sequence continues at coordinate 999,602,876 of NC_136067.1, forward strand.
ACTCCTATCAACCAGAATGACTGTGCACTCGAGAGTGGGACTTAGTCCCTATGAAATCGTGTTCGGCCGTCCGGCCAACATATGGGGAGTGCCAAGGCCGACCAAATTCAGTGAAATCGAACATCCTGTTTTACTTGATTATTTATACGAATTGACTGCTTAATTGCGTGTTTTACACCAACAGGTTCACGATACTCTGCCTCAGGTCTCTGAAGCTCCAGGACATCCGATCAATCCTGGATCCTGGGTGCTGGTCAGGAACTTCCAACGAACAAAGAATGACCAGCCCCGGTGGACCGGCCCTCATCTAGTTCTTCTCTCAACAAGATCAGCCGTTCGAGTGGGAGGGAAGAAGCACTGGATCCACGGCGTACACTGCAAGAGGGTGCCCTTGCCTCTACCGTACGACCGGTGGGTCCAGGAGGGTGTCGCTGACTCAGAGACTGAAACTGTGCCTCGATTTCTGCCTTTCAGTGATGCACGCATAAAAGGAACAATCTCTGAACAAGAAAGTGACAATCTCTTGCAAGAAGCTGTGCCACCGTCAATTCGATTGGACACTACAGAGCCTGAACTCCTTTTTCAAGACCAGACAATACCTGGAAAGAAAAGATATAATCTGAGGCCGAGAACTATGGACAAATAGCCGAGAACTATGGACAAATAAATATTCCTTTTCTTTGCTATTTTTAAAAGTGCGGCTCTCTCATCTCTGAGAAACTTTTTTAATTTTTGTTTTTCGAACCACCATCCGTGTTCCGCTGTAGGGTCGCGGTTGCCCAAAGTCTTTGGGGTGCAGCTGAAGACGTTAGGTCGACAGTTCTGGTTGGTCTAAGGGAGTTGCCCTGGACTGACAGAAGCATTCCTTAGCATAGAACACCCTACCATCGCGAGCTGCATTTTAGAGAGGATGGAGTTTTTCGAGATGGAGAGACCTGCCAAACAAATGAACTTTAAGACTACAATTTGCAGAATGATGGCCAAGAAACGGTTTTTGATACTATGTATTTTCATGTTTTTCAGTGTTATGATGTTTTTTATAGGATATGTTTTATTCTCTTTTCGAGTGACATTTGCACCCACCACATCGCCCATACCTCCTCCTACTGTTTCCTCGCATTCTTTCCACCCTTTTCCTGAACATGAATCCGCTAGGAGATTAGAGTTTATTAATAACTCTTTCGTTCAGCTTTTGCACCAACACCAACTAGTAATGAACACGACTAACTGTTGGGTGTGCGGTCTTATGCCTCACACAACGGATAAAGGTATCCCTTATCTGGTTCTGCCTTTCAGCCATAATGGTTCCGTGTGGGCATACAGAACAATGTTCATTTACGCACATGAGACCTACCCCCTACGTTCTGTGGAAGATAATCCCAAAAACAGTGCTCTAGTTAAGGGTATAGTAGACATGATTAAGGTAGATATTTCCTTTGAGACTATCCCGAGAGATGAGACACTAGTATATATAGGGTGGAACGTGACCGGATACGGAGTTACTCTGAGTGAGAAACAGCAAGCTAAGAGATCTTCCCCGATTTGGATTGTACCCCATCAGGGTCACTTATGTCTGCAAGGTATTGGCAAGAATCCCAGAGCTCAGTTAGGGAAAAGCACCTGCACCGAGACATATGTTTTTGCGTCTCAGACTTCCCCTCCATTCTTAGCAGCTAAGGGTACTTATTTCATCTGCCATGATAGAGCCTATACATGGTTGCCCCCTGACTTTTCGGGCACATGCTTTGTTTCGTTCCTGTTGCCTCCCACCTACACAGCGGCGGCAGATTACCATAAGGCAAGGATAGTTAGAGGTGTCTTCAGTGAAGAGGACACTGCAGAACAAGAATTTGGAGACTTCGCGAGGGGTTTTCTGCTGTTCTGGGGACCCATGGTTAACAGCAGGAACATAAGGCAATCAACAAGGGTGGTTGAATCCACCGTGATTGAAACTGCTGGTGCCCTTAGTAACTTGACTGCTGAGCTCCAGTCGGAGCGTCTTATGACCCTTCAGAACAGGGTCGCGTTAGACGTCATACTTGCAGACCGGGGTGGGGTATGTAAATTGATCCAATCGAGTTGCTGTGTTTTCATTCCAGATAACGCTCCAACAGTGTACCAGGCCATCTCCAAACTGCATAAGATTTCCGAATCTATTCATGTAGACAAAGGAGATTGGTCGTTAATGGGATGGTTCTGGGAACTGGTAGCCGGCTGGGGATGGAAAATTCTGATGGTCATTGGGATGGTCTTAGCCATTCTTTTCCTGTTCTGTCTGTTCGTACAGTGTGCACCTGCAATATGTGGCCTTTGTGCTACGTCGTGTGTAAGGAAACCTGTATCGAGAGGATGATGCTACAGCAACATCTCAATGACTTTAGGAATATAGACCTGGACTCAGATTAGCATGAGTATAGGTTATTGCCTATGTAAGGGCAAAAGGAGGGTCTGTAGTACTGAAAATTCTGGACCCGTGTTATAAACATCATCGTACCATGACGATTTTGATATCAGAGGACCGAGAATGGTTAGTACACTACGCACAAGCATTTTCGTCATATTCGAGTGACGATTTCACCTTGAAATCGTAGTTTTCGTTCTGAACCCTCGGGTTCCATTTTGTGTACGGCAGCCATTTTGTGAGTTGCCCTCACACAGGTCAATGATAAAGGCCAAACACGGTCCTGAAGGACACGTACACCTTTCCTGACTTCTCTGCGACCTGGGCAAGCTGACTCCACTGCCCCAGGCCAAACCTGTTCGGTCAGTTCCTCTCCCAGTGGCCAAACGAGATAGTATCAAGGCACAACGTGCCGTAAACCTTTCATCGCACACAAACCATGCCTAATCTCGCACACACCTGTCCCTGTTTCCTACTTTATGACTTGCTTTACGAGGAGGAGGTGCCCGTTTTTATTGGGGGTCCGTCGATATCTGATGGAAATACTGGGCCTTGCCGGGTAATTGATTGTGGGCTGAACAAACTGAAATGTGGGATTGGCATCATGACTCTGCTTTTCCTTTGTAGCGAAAATATGTGAATGGTCAACTGTAAACTAAAGAATGTTTGCCTGAAGCATAATATTTTGTATAAAAAGAGAAGGCTGACTTTGTAAGATTGAGCAGTCTCCTGAGAATATACACCGTGTTGTACTTCTAGGATACCTGTTACTTGGTTGCAGCCAATAAATTCGATTCTTTGACTTCACCCAGAAGACTCTGTGTTTCTGTAGTCTGAAACAGGAAGGACCCGAAGTCATAGGGTGTTGTCCCTGGCACCGCTGGGTTACCGGTTCGGTACCGGTTCTGAAAAACCCAGTACTTCAGTGTCATTGAGTTTTGTAGTTCCCCTTGCTGTCATTATGTACAACTACTGGCCTGAAAGTGATTAATCTCAGCATGATGAATCACTCAAAAGAAACTAAATTATCTGTATTTTTCCACTTTAAAAAAGAAATACAGACAGGAGAGACAGTGTTTTCTGTCTGTGTTTATCTGTAAAAATCAGACAAAGCGGAAAACAGGGAACCCTAATCATAATATGGACGGTATAAAAAGTCGTCCATATGGATTACGGGCCACACTCCGACAGCCTGATGGGCTCCTTGAGCCTGTTGGAAGCCAGCTGGAATGACTGGCCAGTTCCACTTCCGACAACCGAAATTGTAATTAGGTGGTCAGAAGTTAAACCAACCATCTCGGTCGGAAAGCCTCCGTTTCGACCGAGATCGTAATCAACCCCTAAGACAGACATTTATCAGGCCTGTTTCACATTGCTAAAATTAATCTGTATGATTCCCAAACACCGACTGCCTTTTTATGGACTACAAAGAGCCCTTGATTTCTGTGGAGTAACTCCTGTGTAGGAGAGGGTGTGACACTGGAGAAGACAAGAGGCAGCTGCTGGCATACAATATTGTATGGGAGCACATTTTTATAAACTGCCTTACCTCTTGTCGTGTTTGAAGAGTCACAATCTCTTCAGTGCTGACTCCCCTGTCACCTTGGTTAAAGTTATTCAAATTCTTTCCAAGCCAAAGTTGGAAACAGAGCAAAATATATTTTATGAGCTCCTGGTGCCTCCATTGTTCGCTGGACTGTGAGGATGGGCAATTGCCTACTTGACCTATCTGACCTTGTACTTTTTAACTTTCAGGTTTCAGCCTACTTACCATTTCTTTGGCCTTTGATTCAGACCACTGTGACTGATATCACTGACAAAATGTATTGAGGATCCGTAACCATCTCCCTTTCTGATAAACTTTCATTGCAGAAACACAATATCCCACCAGAGGACATCCAGAGAACCATTAGAAATCGTTGAACAGTAAAGCTTCACCAGCCATAGACAAACATGAAGATTTGACTTTTGTGATTTGGCGAAGGACGACAACCGCATCTTATGAATATGGCTGAGGATCACTTTGAATGACAACGAAGTACTACTTCCCCTGGTCTGGTGCTCCTACATCAAATCATTCACCGATATCATCCATGACACGTTGTTTCATAACAACTCTTGCAATATTAAGCAGTTGTTCAATAGTCATTGTACAACCATGGTCAATTTTAAATTGCTTACTATTTGTAATGTAAATCTTACTGTTTAACATGTTTGTATTGCAAATGCGCTTGTGCAAACTCTCGGAATGTGAACATTGTACATTATTTTATGTAATTTAATTTAATTTAAGTGCCCTTGGCAGTAAATACAAAAAAAGAAATACATTAAATCACTTTTGCCTTTAATGATAACTCTCATACATTCTTGGCTACATGACTGGCGTAATCCTTCAAGATAGAGTTTCAAAACTAAGTAGGTGTGGGCATGTTGCATCACAATGCGGCACTCTTGAAAAATCACTCTCAGCAAAGTTTTTCTATGCAGAATTTAGGATTTGGATAGAAGATGCTTCTTCAATCACATTCAAAAGTTTGAAACACAGAGACCCACTGGTCTGTGTCTATTAATTCGCTTGGCTCAGATCCGTGCAAGGGAAGCAATAAGAAAAACAACACTTCTTTATTTTTTTTATTTTTTTATTTTTTTTTGTGTTTTATAGAGCGCGAACTTCACCCGTGAGGGTATCAGAGCGCTTTACAAGGTACAGTGGTGAACAAAATCAAAGTTTAAAGTGCAGAAAAATACATAATAAACAGTTAGGATGGCTAGGGGTGAGGTGCTAAGAACAGAGGGAGCGAGGGGGATACAGGAGAAGATTCAAACCACCGTTAGAGACAGTAAAAACAAAGGTCCCACGTATTCTCGGCGGAGAGAATGGTAATCTGGGTGAGAGGCAATAGACTAGGAATCATCTGTCCCAAAGTGGTGGATGAGGGCAGGCCTTAGATGAGGAATTTACCCATCTGAAAGATTTTGGCCTCTTTTTTGAAGCGTGCTAGAGAAGGGATTCTTCTGATAGCGGTGGGAAAGAGTTCCATATTCTATATTCTTGGTGTTTCTCCGGTGAACGCTCTGTTGTAGGTTCTTTTTTTCTGAAAGAAGGCAGATTGGAGTAAGAAGTTGCTAGCGGATCCGGAGTTCCTGCTTCCTCCAGATACCACTAGTTTTATGAGTAATGCATGCCAGTGTCAGCTGGATTCTGGCTTCTAAAGGGAGCCAGTTCAGCGCTTTCATGTGCGGGGAGATGTGGTCAAATTTCCTGGTACATGTGAGTAGTCTTGCAGCCGCGTTGAGATAGGCTTTAAGGGGTGCTAAGGAGATCATGGGTAATCCTGTAAGGGTGGAACAACCATATTCCAGTCTAGAGATGACTAGTGCTTGTACAACCATTTTTAAGTCTGGAGCATCCATGAAAGGTTTCAGCTTCCAAAGGTAGCTCAGGTGGAATCTGGCAGCTTTAGCCAGCGAGTTAATGTGATCTCGCATGTTCAGGTTACAGTCAAGGATTATGCCCAGGGATTTGGCGGAGTCCACAACAGTCGGCGGACAGTTCAGGGCTGTGATGGCCTTGATCCACATCTGAATCTCCGGATTGGTTTTTGAATTGGAGATTAGGGGAAATTCAGTTTTCTTTGCGTTATGTTTGAGTTGGTTATTTGCAAGCCATTGGACAGTCAGTTTCAGGGTCTCATTCAGGGGGGAGGATCTCCTCGAGTGAAGAGATATTGATGTAAATTTGGGTATTTTCCGCATACATATGGTAGGGGATGTTGGCGGTACGAAGAACTTCGGTGAGTGGCTCTAAGTACAGATTAAAGAGGGTGGGGGACAGGGTTGACCCTTGGGGGACTCCAACCGTAACCGGGGAGGGTGCAGATAGATTGCCGTTGATCCGGTATCTCTGGGAGCGGTTGTGGAGGAAGGATCTGAACCATTCTAGGACCACGCCATCCAGACTCATTCTGAGTTTGAGACGTTCAAGTAGTTTTTCATGGTTGACCGTGTCGAAGGCGGAGGATAGATCAAGTAGGATTAGAAGGCAGGTTTTGCCTTGATCTAGGGCTTGAAGGGCTTCATCCACGATGTGGAGCATAGTAGTTTCAGTGCTGTGCCCTGGTCTGAATCCTGATTGTAAGTCATCAAGTAGGTGGAAGTTGTTGACGTGCTGACTTAGTTGTTGTTGTACACACTTCTCCAATACTTTGGCTAACAGCGGGATATTGGAGATAGGTCTGAAATTGTCAGGGGAGGCTGGATGTAGTGAAGGTTTTTTCAGAATAGGGAAGACTTGGCCTGCTTTCAAAGGGTCCGGAATCGAACCGTGCTGGAGAGAGGCATTGATTATAGCAGTCCAACAGGGAACGATGGATTGTGAGGCGGCAGCGAAGAAGTTAGAGGGTAGTGGGTCATTAAAGTTGTTATTTGGGTTTAAGGTAGAAAGGATTTTGGAGATGGAATCTTCGTTATAGAATTCAAAGTCAGTCCAGCGGGCTTGGTTTTTAGGTGGGGCCAGAGGGGGTGGTGCAGAAAAAGGGGTCAGGTCAGGAGGGGGATGGGTGTAAGTTGCAGTACTGAGTTCAAATCCTAATGCCATGGTTTTATCAGCGAAGATAGAGGAGAATTCCTCTGACGATATTAGGGATTTGGGGAATTCTTTTGTGTTTTAGCCATTTGGTTGGATTGGAGTTTGACCAGTTGAAAGAGCTTGCGGGGTCTATTCCTGGCGTTCCCCAATTCCGATCCGAAGTATTCTTTTTTGGAATTGAGGATGTGCTTGTTATAGGCGTTTCTTGCCTGGCGGAGAAGTTTAAGATGCGTTGCCGAGGGGTGTTGTCTCCAGTGTCTTTCCGATTGCCGTAGGGTTCTTCTCTCCATGTTGAGGGAGCTAGTAAACCAGCGGTTTCTGTCCTTGATTTGTGTTCTTTTTAGTTTTAGAGGGGCAAGGTTGTCCAGAATGTTTGAGATGGATGTAACGTAATGTTCATTGAGGTCGCTGACCGAGGAAATGTTAGGGGGGGAGGTCAGATTTGCAGCGAGCCTCTAGTTTCATAAGGTCAAGGTTCTTGGTGTCTCTGGTCCAGCGTTTGGGAATTAACGGTTGCGACGTCTTTGTCTTGTGGGCCCCGGTTAAAGTGAAAGAGATGGAGTGATGGTCAGACCAGTCGCATGGGTCTATGGAGATAAGCTTGACTGAGGATTCCTTAGAAATGATCCAGTCAAGAATGGCCCCTTTAGAGTGGGTTCGTAGAGAGCAGGCTTGAGTTAGGGCTTGGTCAGTTATGAGGTCTTTGATGGCATTGAGATGGGGATCTTTGGTGTCATTCCAGTGCAGGTTGAAATCACCCAGGAAAATCTCTGTGGCATTGGAGGAAATCTTAGTTGTGATGATTTCCAAGAGGTGATCAGTGAAAGAGTCGTTAGAACCTGGAGGGTGGTAAAAAATATGCAAGTTAAAAAGGTGTAATGAGTTGCTGCAAATGGAGAGTGCAAGGTATTCGCAGGAGTCAGTGGAGTTTGCCAAGAGTTCTGTGACAAGCAGGGAGGATCGGTAGATGCAGGCAATGCCTCCTCCTTTCTTGTTGGAATGTCTGTCCAGCCTGGCGATGTTGTAGTTGGGAGGCACTAATAAGTCCAGGCAGGGAGAAGAGTATTCATTGAGCCAGGATTCAGTTAGTATAGCTAGGTCTAGGTTTTTGTTCATGATGAGGTCAGCGATATCCTCTGCATGCTTGACTGCGGAGCGGCAGTTGTTTAAAAGACCAGCTAGATGGGGGTCTGGGGGAGTGTCAGGAGTCTGGATGGACAGAGATACAGGTGCGAGGTTGCTTTTTACCACACTTCTGTTATGGAGGGTAGCTGGCCTGTTGGGGTCGATGGTGACCGTGCTGATGGGGTGTTTAGGATTTATATCTAGTGGGCGGGAAATGGCTTGGACGGAGCTGTGGTCTTGGAGGATGGCTAGGATTTCGTTACCCGTGAGGTCTAGGGGGTTAGAGGTGGCGGTGGGAGAGTTGTAAGAGAGTGCGAGAGCTTGGGAATCCTCCTCTGAGAGGAGGCAAGGTTGTTTTCGGGGACAAAGATGTCTAAGAGGTAGCGGGAGTGGGTGCTTGGGATGCTCAGTGATTGGATTGGGGGAGTTCTGAGGTGGCTTGAGGCTAGCAAGGGAGAGCTTGGCAAGGTGAAGGAGGTTCATGAGGTCCAGAATGGAGCTATGAATGCTCTTGGTGAGTTTAGCCGCTCTGGAGTGCAGAGTTTCGAGATCACTACAAGCTGGGGGTGCTAGAAGGCAGGGGTTCAAAGGTTCAGGAGCAGTCCGGGGGGGCATGTGGTGGTGAAAGGGGAGGTAAATTGGCTTGAGCAGAATCCAGGGTCTTTGGAAGAGTACCAAGCTCGCTGTTATGGTGGATGACTCGAGGGGAGGTGGTCGGAGGTCTAGGGGCGGTTTTGTTAGTGGTGTTGGAGGACGAACTATAACGGGAAGGGTGCTCAGTGGGGGGAACCATTAGAGGGCTAGCTCTATTGGATACAGGGGTCTTTGGGAGTGTATCAGACTCCCCGTCAGTGGGTGGCGCTAGGTGGGAGGAGATCAAAGGAGTAGGGGAGATTCTGTAGCCAGGGGCAGGAGACGTGTTGGGGGGATAGGATGACCAGAGAACGTGGCCCTCGGGAGGTTAGTATGTGGGCGGTTAGGTATGTTAGGCTGGTAGGACGGCGGGTCATAGGTATATGGGTGGCTAGGTATGTTAGGCTGCTAGGACGGCGGGTCATTGGAGCGGGTGTTAGTTACCCGAACAGAGTCGTGGACATGATTTCTGAGGAGGGGGAAAAGGTCTACGAATTTGTTGAGGTTATTGGTAGAGGCTTGGATTAGAACTATGCCGTTTTTATAGAGCGTGATGGTGAGGTCAGCTCGCAAGGTAGGGGAGGGTGCTATTGTGAGCTTGGTGCCATAAGGAATGTTCCTGGTTAAACGAATATTGAGAAGGTGTTCAAGGGTTTTGCGCCAGGAGGCAATTCTTCTAGAATAGAAGATGAGGTCATTAATGACTGTGCCGATGTCAGCGCTGTAGCACAGGTCAGATATCAGCGTCTCAGGGAGTCTTTTTTCGGGTGGCATGCTTGAATGATTTAGTGGCGGTTTTGGAGAGTTTAGGGAGGTAGATTAGGGTGTAGGAGTTTTCCCCAGTTGCGGACAGGCCCGGATCTGGCATGTTGGTAAGGCTAGGGTACTATAGAAGTAGAAGGGACCAATAGGCAGTAGAGGGGATGGCAGAATCCAATATCTGATATCACTGCTGGAACTATAGTGGCTGAGGTAGGTCAGGTGGGTCTTCAGTATCATTCACACATATTGGGGGGCAAAACAGTGTATAGGCAAAGAGTATTTTGTGGCATTGCAATCTTGAAGTCAGGCGCCGTGGGGTGATCATTAATGTCTTTCACCGTCGCCATTTTAAGGTCAGGCATTAGTCTGATGGGGGGTCTATAAAGTAGCTTGCTTTAGACCGGCCAGTCAGGGAAGAAAACACATTCTCCCAGGCTGCAGAGCTGGAATTAGGGACGCTTTTGGAAGTCCTCATAGGCGGTATATTAAGGAGCCTGAGGCAATTAGAAATGCCCCATGAGCAATTTCAGGCGCTGCCATTTCGCTGGGGAGACAATCATCCACAGGCCATAAGCAGTTAAATGCCCAAGAGAGGGAAGAGAGAAATACCTGGCGCGGGATGAGAGTAGCGGAAGTGATTGTAGTTGCTGCTGCCTCTCGAGAGTGTTTGCCGGAGTGGGGGCGTCAAGATGGGTCGCCTGGCGCCAGGGTCCGCTTGGAAACGTCCGGAGCCGATTGAAAACGATCACCGCTCCCAGCCCACCTCTCTCGGGCCCGGATCTGGTCCGCCTCCATTCGCTGCGCCTCTAGCATGTCTCACAGCCGCACCTTTTATGCGCGGACCGCCCCAGCACAGAGGTGTCCGGAGCCCGCCTGGGTCCAAACGGGTCCACGGACGCTGCCGCCGGAGGCATCAGGAGCCCAGTCCGGATGGCAGACGGATACTGCTGCCTGCAATCGGTGGCGACCAGAGCCTGCAGTTCATTAGACTAATTTGTACACCTAGGCAGTAGACTCTGCTACCCTTGAGAAGTTTGTGGACTTTTTCTAAGTCTGCACTCCGCATGGACCGCAGAGCTTCTAAAAACTCAGCATAGTGGCATGCAGTAGACTCTTTCCTCTCTCATCGCTCACCAATATTGAGTTAGCAAGAGCGAGCTAGGAAAATCCAATGCTAGACTATCTCCCGGCGAGATTTCTCATCGCGTGCGGTCGCGGTAAGTTCTCACTGCTCATGTTGAGAAACCTGCGACTTACGTTGTGGAAGCAGCCACTTGAGTAGAACATCGCAAGTGGCAGAAGGAGGCTGTACCCACTTGAGCTAAAAATCAGCAGTGCAATTTACCTCACTCCATCGCTTGCGGAACTCCGTGGAGAGTGTGGAGTTTTTTGGTCACTCCGCAAACTCTGACCAGGCCTACTACTTTGTTCCTTGTTTACGAAAACGCTTATGCCACCCATTATGAATCTAGGAAACAGCATTTACACAAACCACTATAAAAATAAAATCCATGTTGATCACATTTATGAATCTTCTTTGGCTATTCTCAAACATCATCGTAATTTGGGGTGTTCAACGGACAAAAAGAATCTTACTGTTTAAATTGTTATGCAGTAATCTTAAAGAAATAAATGAGGGACAAAACTAAAAATAGTGAAACTGTGCCCAAGCCCCTAACGTGCATGAGAACTTTACCCCAAATTATTTTTTCTACTCCTGACTCATTCTAAGAAGGAAGATATATTCCTCAGGGTCACATGACTTCTCTGGCACAGGTCAGAGACGAGCTAATTAGAAAACAAACCCCTGTGACTGTGTGTCTCAAAATTTCCTTTGTGAGAGAGAATATGCTTGTTGTTTAGCAAACGTGGGAAGGATGGGATCAGATAAGCAGGATGAGGGCTTGGTGCTTTTTATGGCAGGCTTAATACTGCAATCTCTGGAGGGATTTCTTCCCTCATGATGCCCCTTATTACTTCGTCTTTACTTGATATATGAAAACTCATGTTATATGGTATAGTGCCTCACTAAAGGCCCATACTAACTGCCTCTTAGGGTACAAGTCTTGAAGGCCTAAGGAGATTTGATTGTGTGCAAATTGTCATAACAATATGATAGTGCTACGTTTATTCACTTAATCTCTCTGTGCCTTCAAAAAATGAATGTGTCCCTCTGTAATGCAACTGGTGTTCTTGTAAAGAGCTCTAATACCTTTGGGTCAAGTGTGTCCTATATAAAACTGTAAAGAAAATGCTTCACCCAACAACAGGCTGCCAGACACACTCACCAAACAATTGGAAACAGCCATTACCAGGTGAAAGTACAATATAACCCTGTCTCTCCTAATGAGAGGAAGAAAGGCTATCTATAGAACAAGGAGCAGTACTTGTCCAAAGGACATCCCATTTGACAAGGTAGGGGCCCTTCTTGGGTCGTAAAAATGTGTGCAGGCTTTGCTGGTCTGACAACAATGGTAGACTTGGATTCACTAATAAAATATATTTAGTATGTCTATTCTTTTATCCCAAATTTATTTTGACAATGTTAGTACTGATCTTGTTGAGATGACTGTTGTAATCCTTAGATAATACTAGAGGATAGGATTTAATAAAACCCCATTATATTAATTAACTATTGCCTGTATAATGAATTGAGTAGACACAATTGGGGTAGGCTCATCACGGTCCCTCCAACGTTTCTTGTAGGTGCGCTCACAAATGGGCTTTCTTCTAATGTGTATGGGCCTCAGGGAGGGCTATGAGATGACTGTGTGCTTTCCCTTTACCTGCAGTAACACACACATATTCCTACAGCTCTGGGAACTAGCAAAACCTGGCCAGGTGTGCCTTTAGAAAGGAGTGATATGAACCAGTGGTACCCAATGTTGGCCAGTTCACTGGTTGCTCCAAATTTCAAATTTGAGTGACATGTGTTTGGAAGACCCATGTGTACCTATAAATCTTCCATAGAATCAAGCCCCCTTATCCCTTAGGGCTTGTTAAGAGTAACAGATACAAAAGAAACCTGAGATAAGAACCAGTACCTGAATTTTACTAAATTGTGGCTGATGAAGTAAATATTCCACAGAAAATGCATTCTGTGGTTACAATGTACTTGACAGGGAATAGAGTTCCTGCTGACAGAAGAAGAGGTCTCATTCATTATAGGGATATCTTCGCTTGTTAAATCTATCATTAATGGCTAGCTGTAGCTGCAGCTGACAGTAACACCTGATGAAAAAAAAAACACTTGCTATTACACCTGCCCACAATCATCCTTACTAATGCAAAGAGCTTATCTTAGCATATTCAGAGCTCATAAAGTAATACCAGGGAGGTTTACCACAAGTCATGGAGCCAGGGGAGGTGAGTCTATTCATTCTAGCAGTCAGCAATGGCCAGCTTTAGTGGAATACACCTCTCACCTAGAAAGAGACCAACAGTAATTAGTGGTCAGCAAGAACATTCTACAAGAGGTTATAAAAGTTTACTGACACCTGAGACAATATGTATTACATGAACTGAGACTCCAGCAGGCCTACTACACTTGTTACTCCTACCCTGATTAATTCATTGACTATAACGGTAACGGGGCACAATGAGATTTTCAGGAGTCACAAATTCAATGACAAAGAGTACCTGGGGCATCGTCATGCACCAGTTTAAAGCCGCACTGCATACAGACAAACAATTGTCTCAGTAAAAAAATCCAGTAATCTTATGAGTAATCCTTTCCATCTATTTTTTATCTGTCTTCAATTTAAAGTTTCGACAGAGAGAATGTGATTTAAAACCTTTCAATGCTCCAAGAATGCCCGTTGGTGTATCACATTTCAGGTTGAGTAACCAGATTTAAAGTCCACCCAATGCATTTTGAGCTACAAGCCCTTCGTCAGGGGTAACTGGAAATTTAGAACAACCCATCAGGAACCATGTATAAATTGTTAAACTCTTTAAAATTAATTAAAAATGTTATGCATATTGTACTCAAACATATATTTGATCAAAATATGTGTTCCTATTATCAATTAATTAAAATTGAAAATTAATTAAAAATTACCCATGCTGTTCCTATATGTATATATGCCTTTACACTGCAAAATTAAAAAAGCACCAAAAAGTGAATAAACCCTGCGTTAAAATCAAACACTATTTATAAAAAACCTAACCCAAACACCCAGCTCAAGAATTCTATGAACTTGTTTTAGTCATCTCTGACTCAGCATTACAACCTTCAGTGGAGTCGCTTGTTAAATAGTACATGCATGTAAGCCATTGAAAGAATAACCTTTGGGCCACAAGCGCAGAACGGACCACAGTCGACTCTCAAGATGTGTGAAAAAGGCTGCTTTATTGAAAACAGGTGCATCTTACAAAAAACATAACCTTGCCCTTTGCCTCCCAAAACTAAACCTCTCTATACATGCTTCATCTACTTATCCTCCTCCCCCACCCCTAAGGTTTCCACCCCCTTCTCCTTTCTTTGCAACTATTTAGCAACCCCAACTCAGTCAATAACGGTTGTCGCTTTAAACCCTGTAACCTCTTCTCTACCTGTCTAAAGATCTACCTTATTAAGTATCTCCTATCCTACCCTTATTACCTGCTCCTGGAGTAACTTGTTCCCAACTATGAAGTGAACTGTAAAATTGCACAGAACTAGCTCCCAGACGCCATGCACCTGCTTCAAGCGACAACCAATTACAATGGATTTTCACTCCCCCGATGCAACTATACTCAACAAATTCGGCCATCCATCCCATAATACCCAAAATAACCCCCATCTTACCTTCTAAAGGGTAGGTAGGAGGGGATGGAAAACTGTCCCTAACTGCTGGTTGGCTTGTCACCTTACAAAATGGTAAGACAGGCCCTAAAATGTCCGGCTAAAAACCCAAGCACATAGCCCAAGTGCAGCCCATAGAGAGCCCAAGTTGACACGGGCTGCACCAACGGCCCAAAAACCCTGGGGGTGCCAGCCTCCCTACCGGTCGGCTACCTCCCCAAAGCCCCCTTGGGCCACACGCGCAGAACGGGCCACAAACGAATCTCAAGATGGGTGAAAAAGGACACTTTATTGAAAACAGGTGCATCTTACATAAAACATAACCTTGGCCTTTGCCTCTCAAGACAAACCTCGCTATAAATCTTTCATCTACGTATCCTCCTCCCCCACCCCTAAGGTTTCCTCACCCTTCTCCTTTCTTTGCAACTATTTAACAACCACAACTCAGTCAATAACTGGTGACCCTTTAAATCCTGTAACCTTTTCTCTACCGGTTTAAACATCTACCTAACTAAGTATCTCCTATCCTACCCTTATTATCTGCTCCTGGAGTAACCTGTTCCCAACCATAAAGTGAACAGGAAAACTGTACAGAACCAGCTACCAGACGCCACTCAGAAACAGTCCCTATAACTTCTCACCCCCCCATCACCTAGGCTACTCTTGGGTATCTTCGTATGTATAGTGCTTTGTCTAATACTTCCTTTATTTGTATCAGGTAAAGCTCCATCCTGAAGTAACAGAAATGAAATCCATCAACCCTGAAAAAGTACACTGCAGCATATCTTAGTTCAGGATTCTCCACCCTACCGAAACCTGACCCACCACAAAAGGCCCTCATGTCCCTGTTTATCTTCCTCCTGGCTTTATCTTTTTTTTAAATTGAAATCAGAGATATCATACAAATCTTATCACATTTTAACATACAGTTAGCGTTCTTCAAAATGTCATACTGGCCGGGATAACATAATATTGTTTTTGCTGTTTCCATATACATACATCATTTCTACTAAACATCCAGATCATGTTCCTATAGTTATGAATAACTTCTCAATCCCTTGTCGCTCTTTTCTTTCCATTCAAGTTGCACGAGGTTTCCATATATTCTTGCCTTTCAGCATAGCCCTTACCCCTTTACATTTATACAAAGCAATTTCTTGCCGGCCTACATATAATAGCCTATACAACCAATGAGAATATGTAGGTGGCTCACTGTCCTTCAATACCGTGGCAATCAATAAACGTGCTATCACCATTGTTAAAAACACAAAATCCCGCTCCCTCAAAATTAAATTTAACTGTGCATCAAAGCCTAAAAGCATCAGTGTTGGAGTAATTTTGATCTCTTTATTTAGTAGCTGGGACCAGAATTTTTTTGATACCTTATTTTAACCTGTGCAGCTTTTCACAGGAATAGATCATGTGTATGCTATCCGCCGGGCCCATCTGGCACCTTGGGCATTTATCAGTCTGCCTCTTTCCCCACTCAAATAGTTTGGCAGGCATATGATACAGATTATAGACAGTTTGATATTGTAGGCTTTAAGGTTGGCTGACATAAGAACTTTTGACCCACTCTCTAGTACCATATCTATATCTATTTCCCCATCCTCCAGCTTGCAAGCCCACTTAGATTCTAGTTTACCTATATCATCTGGTATCTTTGCCAATAACTCTTGATAGAGATCCTTTATTTTGCTTTCTGGGTTTTTCATAAGTTTTAATATAGGGAACGGATCCATCCAGGGTCGAGTCCAGCATGCCCTGCTTACAGTAGCCGGAGGCGACGCTGGCTGAAACCTATTTGTCTAGCCCTGGGTATCAGGTCATATATTGAGGTTTTTAGATTACTCAAAACATCAGTAGATGGACCCTTTATGATAGCGACAGCTAAATTTCTGGGTCGGGTGTGGGTGATTCGGTGGACTGAAGGAAGATATAGATAAAGTTACTCCCATGTCTATCAACTGAGATTGTTTTTATTTTTTATTATTACATATGATGAATTCATTTTGTGATTAGATGCTCTTTTATAGGTAAATCTTCATTATGTAAGTTCCTGTCCATCAAATGCGGACTGTTTTAGAGTTTTTATTAAATTATTTATTTTCTTAATGATGACTGTTATATGTCCTTGCACTAAATAAGTATGGTTAGAAAGTGACAGCTTGGTATGTTTAACCTGGACTTGATGTTTGTTTGTGATTATTTTTGTGATTTTTTTAAATCGAAATAAAGTTTATAAACTGAAAACTGTAAGTGCATTCTGTGAATACCAAAAGTAGTACGTTTAGGATTTTACCTTAAGTTAATTCTGTGAATCAGGCCCATAGAGTACAGACAATCTTTGGCTTGAATTTCTGACGTGAAAAATCTCGACTGTATGATGACAAAAATCGGGCCTTACAAAGAACTGGATCTTTTTTCCCTGCCGCTACTTGTCTGGTTGTGCCATTGCTAGAAAGTTATGTAAAGAAATCAGAATGGCCCTTGGCTTTATCTCGGTTTGAGAACTCTTAGCTGGTAGCAGTCTAAACGGAAACCTGTGGGTCCTTTGAATCTCGATAGACCAGTTCCACATAGTTAATTCAGGGAAGGCTTCAGTAAAAAGATCAATCACAAAATTTCGCACATCTGACTCTTCAGAGCCTTCAGGAATACCTAATACTCTAAGAATATTACGGTTCTCTAAATCCACTATTTTCATTTGAGTGTCATCTCTCTTAGAGGTCAAGGCGCTGAGGGTGGTCTTTTGTGCTGTTACCTTATCTTCTAAGGTTGATACTCTCGCCTCTACCTCATTCATTCTGTCAGTAAATTCATTGCAAGTTTTTGATATTCTTCTGACTGTGTTCTGGAGACAGGCGGTATGCGTCTTAAAATTTTCTGCACGGGTTTCAAGCCTGTGGTCCACTATGGATTGATAGACGGCAGCCAGTGATATTTCTCCCATCTGACCCCCCTCCGCACCGATGTTGTCCTGGGGTGGATCCGCAGGTTCTATAGCAAGGGAATTGGGTTCAGGAGTCAGGGAGATCTCCCACATCAGACTTTTAGGTGTCCCCAAATGGGATGACATCTCCTTGTTTGTTGATCTCTTTTGTAGCATAGTGGTGTCCAGATTTGTCTCAACTGCGTTTGAAGTGGTCAATTCCTTCCATAGACTAATTGCAGACCCTTCCAGAGATCCAGAGCTTGGCCCCCCATCTTGCTCATCCTGCCCGGCTTGGTCATCTTCAGATAAATCCGAGGACTCTGAGAGGGAGTAGTATTTCTCCCCCAAGTCACCCTCTCTAGGGGTTTTTGGTATATTTCTACCCAATAAATCATGATCCAAAATGGGATTCTGTGCAAGAGTATCTTGAACATATTCTGGGTCCCCAGCTAATATATCAGACCCTGGCTCTGTTACGTTCTGTTGCGGCTCAGAGGTAGTCTGGTTTGGAGTCAGTATAAGTTCCGTTTCCTTGCAGGAGAGTGTCCTACTCAGTGCATTTTCAGAGCTATCACTCATAACCGTAGCGCGCGTCGCCTTCTCTCTGGCACCTAAAGTATCCTTATAATCCTTTTTAGATTTTACAAACATTGGCAGGACTTTCTTCTTTACATCCAATTTGTGCTCACCCCCTGTGTATGACTACTCATGTCGCTGACTGTGCCTTCCATAGCCGCCTTGGAATTAACACCTGGTTTAGACAGGGCTTCTGATCTGCTCCCGGTTACGGGCTCCGTCAGGCCACGACTTTTGCCACCAGGGGCTGATTTTGGGGGCATAGTGACATACTTCCCTGCCACAAACTTCAGTTCTGAGAGGGGTAAGACTTGCCTCATTGTACCACAAAAACGCTGCCAAATATTATAGTTTTACCACCATCAAAGTTAACACTAGCATTTAAGATAAGAGCATCAGTCCTCTTCGCAGCAGCTCGTTAATTGCTATTGCACTATTCTGGTAGCAGCCCCCGTGTATGCCTCCTTCAGAACAAGCTTGCAAGGTGCTTACCGGCGAGCTTTTTTTCCCTGTAAGGCAACTCCTGAAGCCAGAGAGTATCTGAAACGCTGTCATACCCTTACGGCAATCTCAGAAAGTCAGCTGGAGTCCACAGGGGGTCAGACTTCTCCTTCCAGCCAGTCAGTCAGTTACAAGCTGTTACGAGCAATTAGGGGCTGTGCCTGCCTGCCGGCAGTTGTAGCGTCTTCTAAACGTTATCCAGGTGTTCTCCAGGCCAGACTCTAGCCCGCCCCCACCCTTCCTCCTTGCAGGTGAGCAGTACACAGGCAGGTAAGAAACAGAGGTATCACTGCCTTACCTGCCACCTTTAATTTTCCATCTATTGGGAGGTTTCTTGTCTCCACTTCCCGGGTTGGGGGGCGGGGGGGTGTATTCGCTCTGAGCTTCCCCCGCAGTTTTTTTTTCAATGAAAATCTCCGGTATGCGCCACGTCGGTAAACCGCAAAAGCATTCCACGGTGAGGTCTAACGAAGAAGGGGAACTCAGTGAGGAGCTCATAGCTCAAACGTCCGACTAGAGGCCGACCTCTTTGCCGGTACCTTACAACACAGATGATGAGCTGTTCAAGTAAAAAAATAAATTTCTACTGGGACTCCTCCTGGCTTTATCAATGACGGAGCCCTTCATTGTCTCCTGGGGATGAATTCAGTCCAAACGACAAAGCATCCCAACCATTGCTGCCTAATCTCCCTCAAGTCCCTTTTCATTTGATTTAGTAGGGCCAAACCTTTGTAAACAACTAAATCATTCTCCCCCAAATTAATTATTAGAACATTCGGCATCAATTTATTCGGACTGGGATTGAGCTTGTGCCAGCGCAAACCCCCTCTCTCATGCCAACTTATTTTAAACAAGGCAGGTTCCAATCCTAAGTTAATACGTTTCCCTTTTTGAAGCTCGTGTCTCTCTGCCCACTTGACAAATGAATATCCGACTATGCAAATGGCTAGCGCCTCCGACTCTGGCTCAACTACAGCACCTGAAAAGACACATGTCCATGTTTGTAATATGCACCCCCATCGTAAGGGGCACATCAAAGCCTCCTCATTGGCCCCTAGTACTACTGTCTTCTACACACCCCTTTGGTCCGTCTTCGATTGCGCGAGGAGAATCATGACCGCTTCACTCCCTCTACTTCTCTCAATGAAGGCCTGCAATCCATTTCCTCCCCAACAACTCTGATACTCTGAAATACAGCCATTACATTAAGTCAGCAAATACATCTGCTTCCTGTAAGCTAATGCATATCCTGGGTAGCTCCTCTATCATCCTGCCTAATAATGCTTTTACGCTGGCTCTGTTACGTTCTGTTGCGGCTCAGAGGTAGTCTGGTTTGGAGTCAGTATAAGTTCCGTTTCCTTGCAGGAGAGTGTCCTACTCAGTGCATTTTCAGAGCTATCACTCATAACCGTAGCGCGCGTCGCCTTCTCTCTGGCACCTGAAGTATCCTTATAATCCTTTTTAGATTTTACAAACATTGGCAGGACTTTCTTCTTTACATCCAACTTGTGCTCACCCCCTGTGTATGACTACTCATGTCGCTGACTGTGCCTTCCATAGCCGCCTTGGAATTAACACCTGGTTTAGACAGGGCTTCTGATCTGCTCCCGGTTACGGGCTCCGTCAGGCCACGACTTTTGCCACCAGGGGCTGATTTTGGGGGCATAGTGACATACTTCCCTGCCACAAACTTCAGTTCTGAGAGGGGTAAGACTTGCCTCATTGTACCACAAAAACGCTGCCAAATATTATAGTTTTACCACCATCAAAGTTAACACTAGCATTTAAGATAAGAGCATCAGTCCTCTTCGCAGCAGCTCGTTAATTGCTATTGCACTATTCTGGTAGCAGCCCCCGTGTATGCCTCCTTCAGAACAAGCTTGCAAGGTGCTTACCGGCGAGCTTTTTTTCCCTGTAAGGCAACTCCTGAAGCCAGAGAGTATCTGAAACGCTGTCATACCCTTACGGCAATCTCAGAAAGTCAGCTGGAGTCCACAGGGGGTCAGACTTCTCCTTCCAGCCAGTCAGTCAGTTACAAGCTGTTACGAGCAATTAGGGGCTGTGCCTGCCTGCCGGCAGTTGTAGCGTCTTCTAAACGTTATCCAGGTGTTCTCCAGGCCAGACTCTAGCCCGCCCCCACCCTTCCTCCTTGCAGGTGAGCAGTACACAGGCAGGTAAGAAACAGAGGTATCACTGCCTTACCTGCCACCTTTAATTTTCCATCTATTGGGAGGTTTCTTGTCTCCACTTCCCGGGTTGGGGGGCGGGGGGGTGTATTCGCTCTGAGCTTCCCCCGCAGTTTTTTTTTCAATGAAAATCTCCGGTATGCGCCACGTCGGTAAACCGCAAAAGCATTCCACGGTGAGGTCTAACGAAGAAGGGGAACTCAGTGAGGAGCTCATAGCTCAAACGTCCGACTAGAGGCCGACCTCTTTGCCGGTACCTTACAACACAGATGATGAGCTGTTCAAGTAAAAAAATAAATTTCTACTGGGACTCCTCCTGGCTTTATCAATGACGGAGCCCTTCATTGTCTCCTGGGGATGAATTCAGTCCAAACGACAAAGCATCCCAACCATTGCTGCCTAATCTCCCTCAAGTCCCTTTTCATTTGATTTAGTAGGGCCAAACCTTTGTAAACAACTAAATCATTCTCCCCCAAATTAATTATTAGAACATTCGGCATCAATTTATTCGGACTGGGATTGAGCTTGTGCCAGCGCAAACCCCCTCTCTCATGCCAACTTATTTTAAACAAGGCAGGTTCCAATCCTAAGTTAATACGTTTCCCTTTTTGAAGCTCGTGTCTCTCTGCCCACTTGACAAATGAATATCCGACTATGCAAATGGCTAGCGCCTCCGACTCTGGCTCAACTACAGCACCTGAAAAGACACATGTCCATGTTTGTAATATGCACCCCCATCGTAAGGGGCACATCAAAGCCTCCTCATTGGCCCCTAGTACTACTGTCTTCTACACACCCCTTTGGTCCGTCTTCGATTGCGCGAGGAGAATCATGACCGCTTCACTCCCTCTACTTCTCTCAATGAAGGCCTGCAATCCATTTCCTCCCCAACAACTCTGATACTCTGAAATACAGCCATTACATTAAGTCAGCAAATACATCTGCTTCCTGTAAGCTAATGCATATCCTGGGTAGCTCCTCTATCATCCTGCCTAATAATGCTTTTACGCTGGCTCTGTTACGTTCTGTTGCGGCTCAGAGGTAGTCTGGTTTGGAGTCAGTATAAGTTCCGTTTCCTTGCAGGAGAGTGTCCTACTCAGTGCATTTTCAGAGCTATCACTCATAACCGTAGCGCGCGTCGCCTTCTCTCTGGCACCTGAAGTATCCTTATAATCCTTTTTAGATTTTACAAACATTGGCAGGACTTTCTTCTTTACATCCAATTTGTGCTCACCCCCTGTGTATGACTACTCATGTCGCTGACTGTGCCTTCCATAGCCGCCTTGGAATTAACACCTGGTTTAGACAGGGCTTCTGATCTGCTCCCGGTTACGGGCTCCGTCAGGCCACGACTTTTGCCACCAGGGGCTGATTTTGGGGGCATAGTGACATACTTCCCTGCCACAAACTTCAGTTCTGAGAGGGGTAAGACTTGCCTCATTGTACCACAAAAACGCTGCCAAATATTATAGTTTTACCACCATCAAAGTTAACACTAGCATTTAAGATAAGAGCATCAGTCCTCTTCGCAGCAGCTCGTTAATTGCTATTGCACTATTCTGGTAGCAGCCCCCGTGTATGCCTCCTTCAGAACAAGCTTGCAAGGTGCTTACCGGCGAGCTTTTTTTCCCTGTAAGGCAACTCCTGAAGCCAGAGAGTATCTGAAACGCTGTCATACCCTTACGGCAATCTCAGAAAGTCAGCTGGAGTCCACAGGGGGTCAGACTTCTCCTTCCAGCCAGTCAGTCAGTTACAAGCTGTTACGAGCAATTAGGGGCTGTGCCTGCCTGCCGGCAGTTGTAGCGTCTTCTAAACGTTATCCAGGTGTTCTCCAGGCCAGACTCTAGCCCGCCCCCACCCTTCCTCCTTGCAGGTGAGCAGTACACAGGCAGGTAAGAAACAGAGGTATCACTGCCTTACCTGCCACCTTTAATTTTCCATCTATTGGGAGGTTTCTTGTCTCCACTTCCCGGGTTGGGGGGCGGGGGGGTGTATTCGCTCTGAGCTTCCCCCGCAGTTTTTTTTTCAATGAAAATCTCCGGTATGCGCCACGTCGGTAAACCGCAAAAGCATTCCACGGTGAGGTCTAACGAAGAAGGGGAACTCAGTGAGGAGCTCATAGCTCAAACGTCCGACTAGAGGCCGACCTCTTTGCCGGTACCTTACAACACAGATGATGAGCTGTTCAAGTAAAAAAATAAATTTCTACTGGGACTCCTCCTGGCTTTATCAATGACGGAGCCCTTCATTGTCTCCTGGGGATGAATTCAGTCCAAACGACAAAGCATCCCAACCATTGCTGCCTAATCTCCCTCAAGTCCCTTTTCATTTGATTTAGTAGGGCCAAACCTTTGTAAACAACTAAATCATTCTCCCCCAAATTAATTATTAGAACATTCGGCATCAATTTATTCGGACTGGGATTGAGCTTGTGCCAGCGCAAACCCCCTCTCTCATGCCAACTTATTTTAAACAAGGCAGGTTCCAATCCTAAGTTAATACGTTTCCCTTTTTGAAGCTCGTGTCTCTCTGCCCACTTGACAAATGAATATCCGACTATGCAAATGGCTAGCGCCTCCGACTCTGGCTCAACTACAGCACCTGAAAAGACACATGTCCATGTTTGTAATATGCACCCCCATCGTAAGGGGCACATCAAAGCCTCCTCATTGGCCCCTAGTACTACTGTCTTCTACACACCCCTTTGGTCCGTCTTCGATTGCGCGAGGAGAATCATGACCGCTTCACTCCCTCTACTTCTCTCAATGAAGGCCTGCAATCCATTTCCTCCCCAACAACTCTGATACTCTGAAATACAGCCATTACATTAAGTCAGCAAATACATCTGCTTCCTGTAAGCTAATGCATATCCTGGGTAGCTCCTCTATCATCCTGCCTAATAATGCTTTTGACACCGGCCTCCCGCACCGCTGTCCTTTCCCTGCTTGCCTGGCCCAACTCTCCAGCATACGCTTTCCTAATTCACCTGCCGAAGGGGCATATCCCCACCACAACTTGTCCATGAGTGCTATCCCCGCTAGCTTGGCAGCAACAGTGAACTTCACCAAACCCCTATCGATCAGAGACATAATGAACTGTATGACATCCTCCTCTCCAGCCCAAGTCCCTGTCCTCCTCCTTGCCCCTCCTGTTATAAAGTCCTGCCAGACCTGGCCATATGCCTGTCTCGTAGAAACTCCTAATGACCCTACCCCCAGTTGCAACATCCTTTGTCTCCTACGGACCACATCCCCGCTGGCACCTGCGTCTTGCGAAACTCCCCCTCTGTGGCCAGCCCATGGAACCTCCCCCACTGTGAACGAGACAAAGCATCTGCAATGTCATTGTCCACTCCCGGGATGTGCTTCGGCCGCAACTGTATATCACACTTCAGACAACTGAGAATGAATACTCTCATCAACTTCAGGACCTGTTCATCTCTTGCTGACTGTTTGTTGACCACCTGCACCTCTGCCATGTTAACCACCCCGAAAATGACCTTTCTATGCACTAGGCTCTGCATCCACACTGTGACCGCTATGACTAAGGGAAGCATCTCCAAGAAAGCAATACTCCTGCCCCCATTCTTCCATTGTTGGGGGCATACCTCTGGGCACCACCTGCCCTGCCAGTACATCCCAAACCAGCTTGCTCCTGCATCGTCGGAAAATATCTGCACGTTCCATTCGCACTGCTCTGGTGCAGACATGGGAATCCCTTTCAATTCTTCTAAGAACCTGCCTCACCTGCGTAAAACCTCCTTCGTCACAGGTGATGGTGTTACAACATGAGTCCAACTAATGACCTGCTCAATCTCCTGCAAAATGCCCTTTCTGACCTAACTACCCTGCATGCAAAGTTCAGATCCCCTAGCAGCACCTGTACCATCCTCACCATCACTTTTTTCTTGGCCAACATGTCATCAATAAACAATCTCACATGCATTTTCTTATCCTCCGGCAACCTCGCTCCCATGGCCACCAAATCCAACTCAATACCTAGAAATGACAACACCGTTCTTGGATCCTGTGTCCTCTCTGGTGCCAGGAGCACACCTAGTGCCCCCATGAGCTCTTGGAAATTTGCCAACTGTTGCCGACAGTCCAACGAACCAGGCCATTCCACCAGGAAGAAGTCATCAAGGTAGTGTATCACCGTCTCTTTGCCCGTTTTCCAAGGGAAGACCCATTGCAAGAAGGAACTAAACTTCTCGAACAAGGCACATGATATTGAACAACACATGAGTAACTCCTCATCCACAAAGATGTTCCCATCCACTTGGATGGCCAGCAGCTGAAAATCCTCTGGGTATACTGGCATCAGATGGAAGGCGGCCTTAATGTCACATTTTGCCTTCTAGGCACCTCTGCCAACCTGTTCCACCAGGGCCCTCGCTATGTCCCCTGATGAATAGGAAACTGATGTCATGTCTTCCGATATGAAATCATTCACTGACCCTCCCTGCGGCCATGACAAGTGCTGAATCAACCAATACTGGCCTGGTTCTTTCTTTGGCACCACTACCACCGGAGAAATAATCAAATCTGGTTATCGGGCTAACCGCAAATGAGCCCTCCATGCGCCCTTCTTCAACTTCCTTTTTCAATTTTCCCCAAACCACTGATTTATGAGCCGCCACTGACTTCAGATTCTCTGCACATCTTGCTGTCCGAGGGCCCTCATACCCCAATTTAAAACCTTCCCTGAAACCCTTATCAGTAACCATGCATCCTGCTCCCGTGGATAGAATGTCAGCCAGGCATCCAAGCAGTCCACGTTAATAGGTGTAAGAGCCTTTGCCCATGTTCCTCCCCTGCCTCTCGCCCCCTGTTGTCCCTGCTGTCCACTATAAGCATTCTGTTGTTGTTGGAAACCTTGCCCCCCTTGCTGTCCCATTCCTGCATAACCTGCCCCAAAGCATTGCATCAATGGGTTAGTTTCTGCGCATTTTGAGCATTCATGATGAAATCTACAATGTACCCGGGTGCAGGTTCTTTTATTGTAATCCCAAAATATCCAGGTCCCCCCCACCGTCTTCGGTGTGTATCCTACCCCTCCCTGGTGGGGTGATTTTGAAAGGGGTGGTAAACTGGCTGTATCCGTTGTCTTCCCAAAGTTGACTGCCCCCATCATCTGCTGATACAATCCCTCCCCAATTTGCCTTGGGATCCCAAACTAGTCTGGCTCGGAACTCTTTGTAGTAGAGCGACCATGCATAACCCCGTATGTCAACTGTGCCCTCCTAACTACGTCCATGGATTTACACAAGGACACACACCTGTCTGGGTAATTCTCGCAATATATACTCGTGAAAATCAGAAAAGCTGCTGCCCAGTTTTCTATGGTCATGGGAACCCTAGGCCTTTTTGACAGCTACAGCTCCTCCTCTTTAGATCTCTCTTTGAACCGCAATTCCCTATGCAGGAACTTCAACATATCCACATATTCTCCCTTCCAAATATTTTCTTTTGTGGCTAACATGAAGTATGCCCCCAAAGGTTTAGTTGCCCCATATAAGGCATTTTAGGCAATCAGACCTCTTAGCTCTCTTTGGCCTCCATCACTTGGCTTTTTCCTCCATCTGTTTTGCCATCTCCTGTGGCATCCATCTCTTTCACTTCCGTCTGAGCTTTCCTGCCTACCTTCCTCGTCTTCCCACTAGACCCTGTCTCCCCCTCTGTCTTCCGCCCTTCTGTACCTACCCCTGTGTCCTGCACATATCGACCTTTGTCCTCCCCTCATGCATCAGTCCCTGTGGACACCTTCCACTTTGGACTAACTACCCAGCCATACCCCCACTTTCTTAACTGGCTTAAAGGTTGTCGTCCTCACTGGATCCCACTGCCTAACCAGTCCTGCAGAGGGTTGAGTTGCATGAGGCTTGGCCGGGACAAAGGCTCCCTGCTCTGTGTCCTGCAACATACTAGGCACACAATTACTTGTCGCCCCTTTCTTCATCTACTATCTCCCCCTCCTCTAGGCTATCTTCTTCATAATCCAATGGTATGTCTTCCCACAGCCCCCCCATCTTGCTCTATTTGCTAGTGAATGATTTCAGTGTGCCTTGTCCAGGCACTATGTCTTCATGGCAGGGATACCACAAAATGCATTTGTGGTATCCCTGGGCATGCCTCAGCTACAGGAGATAATTTCCTGGCCACAAAGCAGTATTGTTAGGGTCTCAAAACCTCTCCACACAGCCTGAGGTGCAGATACTTCTCTGCTTAGCAGCACACAGCTCCAAGTTGTTCCTCTCCCAGTTCCTCCCAGTTCACTACTTATAGGTATGATCTTCTTCAGGCAAGAGTACCTCTAGCACTCTTCCTCAGCAGTCAGCCAGCTGCATTCTTCAAGGGAGACTCCAGCATCTCTTTTCCTGGCAGACCGCAGAGCGCCAATTTCCATATTTCCACACATGACAAAGGGTAGCTGGCATTCAGCAGTCTCAACCTTCAAGTAAAAAATAATTTTTGGGGTGTGGCCAAGATGTGCATACCCATGTGGCATGGGTGTCAAGAAAGTGGTCCAATCAGGCGTAAGACTGATGAGCTGCCGAGTAATGCGTATAGTCTCTATCTTTGGGTTGTAGACTCCGCCATACGTCCCTGATCCCACAATCCTCAAACCACTCCCTACCACTCCCTGCCATAGATCCTGCCCCCCCAGTCCTCAGGTTAGAGCGGACCATCCCCGCATCAATGACCAAATTTAAATTGCCACCCACCACCACCAAGGAGTCAGGCGTGTGGAGAACCTCAGCCAGGGCCTCAGTCAGGAACTTCTTCTAATGTTCGTTTGGGGAATAGATTTGAGGCTATCGTGAGGTTGAAGGTGATGATTTGTAGCCTCAGCGCAAAGTGGTGCATCTTAATCTCTGCCACTGAGCCCACTATGGAACCTCTAAAGAGTTTGAAAAACAGGATGGCCACCCCACCCTTCTTACTCTTCCCTGAAGACCAGAACTGCAAGGGTAACCTCCTGGATTGCATACGGTGTGTATCTTTGTGAAGCAGGTGGGTTTCTTGAAGTAAAAATATATCCTCCTCCGCATGCTCGAGTAAGGAGAGCACTGCCCTCCCCTTGGTAGGATTGATAAGGCCTTGGACATTATAGCTGACTACCTTAACTTCCATCAGGTTGTAAAGAACCACAGGGCTATATGTCTTAAGCTATGGAGCCGAGAAAGGGGGACAGACTATGGAAGGGAACACACAGACAGATGTGACTGGAGGGACCCTCCCAAAAGGGCCACAAGTAAAAAGCGAAAGAGTATCCCCTTCCAATAAAATTATAAACAAACCAGAAAACAATGAACCACCAGCAAAGGCAAACACACAAAGTCCATCTCAACTTTGCTGCCACTTGATGATCGGCAGGCTTTGGCAAACAGTTTTTCCTTGTGCTGGCAGGTCACATCCTATATTCAGGGTTGCTAGATTTACTGCAGGATATATTAGATTACTTGATAGGCATCTTCAGTAACACATCACCTTCTTTGCTCACTGATTAACTAGTTCTATTTTGATGGGGCAGTGGCTAGAGGGGCTACCATGTGAGCAGCACACACCTCTGATAATTCAAGAGAATGCTCTAGACTCTAGAGTGAGCATAGCCGGTACTGTCATTTTCACTTGGTGTAGAATTCTCTCCTTAGTTTTTGCGATTAGCAGACCTGGATTATTTCAGCTCGTATTTCTTCATCTGTGTGTTCTAGCTCAGGTGTGCTGGCAGGATTGTACAGGCAAGCATAGAATGAGATTATAGTTGTGTCCAGGCCTTGCTTAGTTTGACAATGAACCTCTCGCAATCAGATTTTGACTGTGTGCTGAGCTGCCCATTTATGGCTGCTATTGTAGCATTATAATTATTGCCCCAGCATTTGTTTCGAAGAGTGAAGAACATTTGTGCATTTCTTCCCCACCAGGTGAAGTGGAATAGGCCTTTTGGTGGTAGAATAGACCTATTGGATAGATCTTTCTCTTTATTAGCTAAAAGGTAATTTTTAAAATTAGCTATTGAGATGTTCCAGCAAGATGTCCCTGACAGGGGAGCAGAGAGTATGTCAAATGGCTGGATCATCATATCTGCACTGTTCAACATGATTTCAATTCTGGAGTGCCAATTGTCGACTGAAGTATGTGAGAAGACAATAGATGTCATAGGTGTCATGACTGAGACTCTTCCCTCGAGAATGTCTCTCAGTGCTTGTTTTACTAGCTTTGAGCAAGTCACGTCAGTTGTAAAAGAAGCAAACACTCCAACAGTAGCTAGAAACACAGCCAAAAACAAGTATTAGATTCTCCATGTTTGCACCTGTTCCCAGTGTTGCTTCCGGTTCTATGATCAGAGAACAATAGGCCCCGCCTGCAGTCTCACCCAGGACAAACAGATGTTCATCACATATCACATAATGAGATGAATCGAGGAGAAAAGCCAAGTGCATCTGAGAATTACTGTGGCATCCAGTACCTCCTCTCCCCTTTTAGGGAAAATCAGACATGACTGCAGGCTGTGCCTTGGCACTTCTGATGTGTTAGCCTCGTCCCCTTTGCTTTGATTGCTGCTGTTATCATTCACCAATGGCGTTTTCCATCTTCACAGGAAAGCCCGGTCCGACCATGTAATCTGAGTGGGACTCCCAATACAAGTTCCAAAAATTAGCAAATGGTGGTGTTCTGCGCCTAGAATGAGCGAGCACACACAAGGTCAATTTGGCATCCTTGTCATTAGCTTTGGGTTCTAATACTTGACCATGGTCATGGGTTTCATAGGCTGACAGCATATCACAGCACAAGATCACACAGGTTCTTAGTCTCAGCTTGCACATGAAGAAATCCGCACATGCCCATAAGTTTGTTTTAAACATATGTTGTCACAGAGAGACCATTTTGAGTGGGCTCTGAGTGTGCCAGTATCACAGACACTTCCAAATTTAATTTACGCCCTCTCTTTTATCTGAAGGAAGTCCTTCCATTATAGGAAACTCTGCTCTACATGACTATAGAAGTGCCTTCCCAATGAGTTCTTGTGGTTTGAGAGTCTACCATTTATTGCAGTATTATACTTCTACTTGTATTGTGTACTCCTTTGTAACATGCACACATCACTTTCCCTCTTGTAATGTATTATTTGCTATCTCTTGTACTTTGTTTGCTTTTGATACATGCACAATTGCCACCATTGCCTCATGTAACGTAACGTTTGTTCTTGTGTTTTGAGTATCTGCCATTTAGTGCAGTATTATACCTCTTTTTGTACTTTGTACGCATTTTAAACATACACATGTCACTTTTTTTTCCTCTTGTAACGTATAGTTTGCTACCTCTTGTATTGTGTTTGCTCTTGATACATGCACAATTGTCACTATTGCCTTATGTAACGTAACGTTTGCTTTTGTAACTTGCTGACTTGCAATTTTTCCTCATGTTTCACTACTGTTCCTATTGTGAAGCGCTCTGACACCTTCGGGTAAAGTCCGCACTATATAAAAACCGCATAAAATAAACAAATAAATAAAAATACATAAAACTGTAGACCTATGTACATAACAGTTCTCCAACAACGGGCAGACAGAACTCTACAGACCTACGGCAAACAGCAGAAGGTGGTACGAACTCTCTTTCCTTTGGGAGGTATGCAAAGGGATGCCCAGAGGGAAGTTAAGAAGGCAGACAAGATGCCAGGAAGTGGTTTAATAAATCTGCTGGACCCCACATTTTCTTTTAATAAATTGGAACTGAAGGTGGTCAGATGAGCTGATCCTGTCCCTTTCCTTGTAAGAATACATTATTACTGCTAACCGCCACTGACAAGGTCTTACAATACTGTGTATGTACACTTTCAGGGCCTTGAAAGAGACGTTTCATCTGCTGCATCACCTCAGGAGACTAGTATAGGAAGTGGATTATTATTTGAGGAGAGCAGCTGCCCATTTCAAGCATTAATGACAGTAACTGGCCAGGGTAACCCATAAAGTCCCTAAATTAACCTGAACTCAACGCCCTGGTAGTTGTGGCACAGAGCAGGCAGGCATACCTTAGGGCAGAGGTCTTCAAACTTTTGGGTACCGAGACCCCCCTGTCAACATTTTCAGTTGTATGGACCCCCCTCCTGACAAACATTTCTAAACCTGTAGGCAGGGCTCCTGGAATGATGAGGCAGGTGAGGACTAAATTATACGACAGGCTTGACTAAATTGTGTGGGAAGAAAATGTAAATAATGTTATGTGATGCCGCGTTATTTTGGGATAGAATTACTTCGTTATTTGACATTTGTTGCACTCTGTAAAACTGAGGAAAGGTTTCACCCCATCAGTACCAGTTTATAACCAAAATACAGCAATTAACATCAGAAAGATGTCTAGTCAACCTTTGTGATGGGCCTTCCACTCCGCAGGAATACATGCTGCCACATAAGAAGCTCACCTGGCCCTGGCCGAGAGCAGCAGGGGTCCCTTAGAATCCTGGCGGTCTTGTGCAGAGTTAAGCAATTTACTCATGCCGCTTTCCTCTCACACCTCCCTTCCATCCCTCTCTCCTCTCCTCTCCCAATCCCGGATCCCTCTCTCACTTTGCAGGCCATTTTCTCTCCCCCCATTTTACAACTTCTGAACTCTCCCCATTCAACTTCTCATTTCACCCTTAATCACCTCTTCCCATTCTGTCTTTTCACTGCCCTCATCTCTAACAGTTTCTCGTATTTATCTCATGGCCCCTCTGGCCCCGTCACTTCCCGTGCCCATCTGCACTTCTCATTCACCTCAAGTCTCTCCATTCAAATTGTTGTCTATTTGTATCTTACACCTCTCCAGTCACCCCATTCGTCTTTCACATCTCTCCTTTCTTCTTTCACACCTTCTTGAACCAATGTCCCTCTCCCCTGTTACCTCAGCACCAGTGCTTAATGTGAGCAGGTGGTTTCCGGTGCTCCACACTGGCACCTACTTGTGCACACTGGCACTATGACCATCTGCCACATTGTGGCTCTGTCTGTGTAATTTAGAGATGAGCAGAACAGCTGTTTATTAATTCAATATACATTAAAAACGATAAACTCCTGACATCCATGCCATTCTTATAGCTGTGGGGGCTTGAAATAGTCACACTTGCACAGTGTTATGGTTGGAAGTTGCATAGGTATTGTCATTGGACGCACAGGCAAGGCAATGGGGGGGTGGTTAAAGTTGCAGTGGCCTACTGGTGAGGTCCCTGGCACACATGTTTTACAAATTAATCACTGCTCAGCACCCACCCCAGTACTCCCTCTCTTCCCTATCGCTGCTGTCCCTCACCCATGTTGCATCAAATTACTTTTTAGGTCACAGATCATCTCTCAGCTATCTTCTCTCACAGTCTGACAGTAGCCCTCAACTTTCCATCACACTCACTTCTTGCGTGTCTGCATTTCCCTTCGGCACTTCACATTTCTCCTCATCCCTGACCTCTTCAATCAAATTCTCTCACTCCCTTGCTGTCCTTTCTCATCCTATCATCTCTCCTCACCGAGCACACGGGTTAGACCTGTATGCTCCTCTTGGCCTGTGCCACTCTGCTTATTGTTCCCTAATTCAGGAAGGCACAAATTGTCTGTCTTGCTGTTTTGGTGCAGGTACACAGTTATGGAACGTGCACCCTCCTTTGCTTCGCTCCACCAAGAATCCGTTATCCTTTAGGAAGATATAAAAATCCGGCTCTATGCTCTGTAGGTCACCCCATTTGGCTGGTTCTCCTTCCCCTTCTGTATGTTTCTCAATTGCCTTCAGGCAGAAGATGGCTATTAGCCCCAGGACACCTTTTGGTAACAGTAGCACACTACAAATGTAAATAATAATAGTAATAGGCAGAAGCAGGGGAGCCACTAGAGCCAAACTTCGCGGGGGGCCTACACTCCCAGGCAGGGCTGGCCCTAGCACTGGTCACACACAGTGCAAGTCTTTTTTGGTGCCCCATCCCCCGTTTCCTCCTTCTCCATAAATTCCCTCACTACCACTCACCAACAATGCACCTCATCTCTCTGTAGCACCTTTCTGACAAACTTTTTTTTTATAGTGCTACTCATAGTTTACTCACACTCAGTTCTGTGATCTGCATAGTACATGTTCTTTGTAGCAGGCCCATTAACCCTCGGCACTCTGTGGATAACAAGAGTGACCATGTGAGTGCGCGGTGAGCGATGCAACAGTGTGAGAGTAGGGAAAGAGGAGTGACTGCATGGTGAGTAAGGGGACCATATGAATTTGGGTGCAGATGTAAGTGCAGAGTGGGACGAATGAATGCATGGTTAGTGGTGGGCTTGTTTGAGCGAGTTGCAAATTGAGCAGTGAGAGGGCAGGTGAATGAGGTGTCACATGAGTGCAGGGTGAGTGCAGATCAGAAGGGGGACGTCAGGCTGAGGTACAGGGTGAAAAACGCAAGTGCATTGTGAGTGCAGAGTGATCACCGTGAGTGCAGGGTGAGAGGGTGAATGCTATGAGTGCATGGTGATCAGTGTGAGTGCATTGTGATCGCTGTGAGTGCAGGGTGAGCGTGAAAGTGAAGTGTGAGAATGAGAAGTGAGTTCTCTGAATGCAGGGTGCATTCCCAGACACTTGAAGTAACTCAGCATATTATTGATGGTGGCATAGGGTTTAAAATATAAGTTAAACTATTGCTATTAAGACATTAATCAGGGATTGAGGGTGGAGGAAATAAATATTATGCTGATCCTGCAACACACTTCCAGTCCTATGGTTAGGGTTGCCTGCTCATTATTTTGATGTCCCAGATGGTACAAAAATAAGCAGTCACCTAAAGCTGTATATTTCAGCACTCATCTGTGCGTACTTGGAACAACAAATATAAATAGAAAGCACTTTTAATTGTGTTCTATGGCTGCCTCAATGATCCATGACTGATAATTAAAGGGAACAAAGACAGAAAAGTCACATTACGAATGAATGCATATGATTTTATTTACAATCCTATTTAGTGTCAAGAGGAGGCCTTTGCAGGCTCTTTAACCATCAAATGGCTGGTATTTTTCTTCTGGCATCCCTACTTTATATTTCTTTTCATGTAATGCATTCTCACGCTACTGCAGTAAATGTAAAATTCAAATGTAAGGAATAGGCAGAGTTGGGACCCAGGGGGTACTGGAACTAGAAAAACGAGCATTGGCATAGCCAATAGTTCTCGCCTTTGGGACCTTATACGTTTTTAGCAATGCAACAGTTGATTTTATTGCACCAAGGATATTGTGCTGCATAACTAAATACTTATAAGGTCCCAAACGCGAGACCTATTGGCTATGCCAATGCTTGTTGATCCTCTATGCAGGAAATAAAGTAATGGTGGGGATCAGGTCTTTGATATTGAACCAGGGTGATTTATTTTACTAAAGCGCCAGAAGGATAACTCAAAGCAGTTTTAAATAATTATGCAATATTTCTCACAAAATGTATACATTAAAACGTTTAGTGTTTGTGTTTAGGATTCAAGGCCAAGTTATGCAGTCGGTGATAGGTTTCAATTTGCTAATGTCGTCAACAATTTCTGTTTTGTACAAAGCTGTTTTGCAAGCCCACTAATATTCTTAACGCTGCAACATGTTTCCTAGCAACACGTATTTCATTTGGGACACTACTTTCTGATATTCTGAATGCCCACAGTAGATAAAGGGCTATTAGCTTAACATATGGCGAAAACTCATCCATTGTGGCATAAACCCTTAGTCTCTGCCTGGTAATTATAATGTAAATATTATATATTAAGTGGTGTAATGTCTTGCATTCTAATCATGCATCTTCGAGAGGAAAAAACATCTTCAACATGGTTGTGGTTTTTTTTGCCGATATGCAGTTCAGGCATTCCATTAAGGAACTTTGGGAAGGTCGGGCTCTAAAGCCGCATTTCAGAATGGCCACTGGTCAAAAGATAGCTCAGCGGGCAGTGCCTACACTTTTACAGCACATATGTAAATATACAAATGGTCTTTAACGACCTGTGAAAAACTCTGGCATGCCAGGCTGTGTTGGAGATAAGACTGCAGACACAGCCCAGTGGAGCCAACAGCAGCTCGAGCTGAGTCACACTACGGGGGAGAAGGGGGGCTGAATCCCTTGTTGTCCGATGGGCAGAAGTGTAACCGGGAATGTGCGACCCCCATTCAATCACTCCACGGCCCCCCTGGGGGTCGCGCCCCACACTTTGAAGACCCCTGCCTTAGGGTAATGTGTAAGGTATTTATGCTGTGCCAAAACAGTCATAAAACCAAAATACCAAACATGAAACCTAAATTAGAAAAATAGAGTAGGTTTTAATGACCAAAATGAAACAAAAAATTTCAAACATCTAATAAGGGGAACAGGAAATATGGATTTTAAAGGTTTAAGTATAAATAGCTCCATGAATCACTAAGCGTCACCAATAGCGTATGGAAGTGGTAGACTGGGACTGAGGTGTGATTTCATAACCGGGATGGAGCACAGGTCAGATACACCAAATGGGTTCATCCTGGTCAAAAAATTTACCTTTTGCCTTTTTTATGGAGATCAAAATGCACCAGAGGGGCAAACTTGAAGTTGTATCTGAAGAAGGTGCATTGAAATTGGACAGCCTTGCTGGGAGGTCCCGCTGACGGCTCGGGAGGTCTTGGAAGTCCAAAAAATGTCAAAGCCCCAACTTTGCAGGGTTTTGGGGGCCAATCCTCTGGGTCACTTCTAAGGCACCCGTAGCCCCTGGGACAGCACTAAGGGGCTAGAACTTCAGGAGAGGCTACCAGCAAGGCCCAGTCCAGGTCCAGTTGGTACTAGTCAATGGGTCACTTTAGGAAAAAGGCCTCATGTTCTGTCCCTGTGGCCACACAGGAGGTCGGCCAACTGACCCTTGAAGTCCAGTTCTTTGTCCTGGGTAGAGTCCAGTACTTCAAGGGTCCTTTTAAGTCACAGACAGCAGGTCCAGTCCCCATCTGACCTTCAGCAGGTGTAGAAGGTGTCCTAAGGAGGGTTTGGGTTCCTAGTGGTACTGCATTTATGGCTGGGATTAATCAGGGGGTGGGGGCGACTTCTGGATACTCCCTAACCAATGAGGAAAATGTTTCTGGGGGAAACATTACCCCTTTGTTTTTTTTGCAGTTTCTGCTTAACCCTTACTCCTAAAATCCAAGATGGGGGAAACCAATTCTCCCTTGTGCAGAGCTTTTATGCTACCCAGAAATGTGGCAAGGGAAGTAAACAGTCACTTTCCCTATGCCCACTCCATACCAGTTCTCGGGGTAGGTTCTCTTCTTATACTAAACTATGTATGGGCAGGCCTCACCTCTGTCCCTTTCAATTTAATGAGGTTCCTGGGTCCATCCCCAGTAGCCATTCCTGGGCTGGAATCAAATGTCCCAACTCCATTCCATCTTGTCACTAGGCCTAAGCCATTGTTCTGCTCTGGGAGCAGTTTTCACACATCATTAAGGTCAAGCATTTGGTAGGCAGTTGAAGGAGAGCTCATGCAAATTAGACTCCAGGAGCTTAAGGCAGGGAAAACATAACTTTCTAATAGTTCATTTCCACAAGCATTTATTAAAAATCTAACTTTACAAAGAATTAGACATCTTAATAAATATGAAAAATAGTCTTCAAATCCCTATTTTAGCCTGTTCCTGTGAAAAGTTACAGATACAAGTTTATAATCTGCACCTTGCCGTTCTCTGGGGTCCAGCTACAGCCCAGCCAGTGAAAAAAAAACATTTGGGGGCTAGCCACTGGATGACAATGGCAACTTTAATTTTGCACATGTGGGCACAAAGGTGGACTTAGTTGGGATTTATTAATAGCAGAATTTCCTGCCTGTCAAAAAGCGCTTTTTGACTGGTTTGATAACTGCTTTTAAGCTGCTTCAGGCAGGCTGCACATGGTAGGCATGAAGCCTTGTTGTACAGGCCCACCCTGTTTATAGCACAATAGGTGATGCAGTCTGCAGTTGACAATTAACTTTCAGGCCTTAGGTACATTTTCTACACCATATACTTGGGACTTAAAGGGACGTTAACTATGTCAAAACACAAATAAGCTAATTTAATCATGTTTAAATGGTATCACAGGAACTTTACTCCTGTCTAGCAGAGGTACCAGTGCATAGAGTTCTAAGTCAAACAAAAAGAGTGTCCAGACCAGGTGAAAAATCTTGTATGACCATGCAGAGAAGGCAGATTTCCTACAACCAGGAACCTTATTTCCTAGGCTCTGGGCGCTCCAAAGGCCAAGGAGTATCATGACACATACACCAGAAAACATGTGCTTTGCTAAGAAAAAAGGAGCTCTGTTCAGTAGCTGGCCTCTAGCCAGTTCGATACAGTGTAATTGTTGGGCCAAAAGATTCCATAAGATAACATCATTTTCTAAAACATCTTCTGCAAAAACATCCTTTACAATAACATTGTTTTTCTATTATTACATTTTTTGTGACCAAAACAACAATTTTGACCTTCCCTTCACATCTGTTTCTATTAACATGTCAATTTCTATTCACACACATTATACATATAACATCTATCTATCTATCTATCTATCTATCTATCTATCTATCTATCTATCTATCTATCTATCTATCTATCTATCTATCTATCTCTTTACTTTTTCCCGTGTTCAGACCTGCCTCAGAACAGAGTGACCTGAAGGACTGAGAGGTGGAAACATGGGAAAGCATTTTCCTCACTTCCTGGGTAAAGGTGAGATTTTCTGGGTGATAGTGGTTTAATTGCTAAAAATAAAAGGCTGCACCTGCACTATGTATAGATATCTGGAAACAAATCCTAGTTGTTTTGACTATATATGCTATTGTTTAGTTCCTCATACAATATTGCGTCCCCACACTTTACTATTTTCTCTCGTTCTCTTTGTCTCTGTTGCCTTGCTCCTACATTTACAACTTCCTTATCCTTATTCATCTGATCCACAGTGCAATTAGTATTACATGCATCTATTCTGCATTCAAGATACTATTGGCTCTGTACAACCACTTTCCAGACTGGTGTACATCGCTACTCTCCTTGGAAAATTCAGCTCTCAGCCTGCATCCTGGTGGGACCAGAGCTAGTCACAGCAATCTCTAGCTGAGCCGGAGGCAAGCCACTATTTCAATGTTGACATTATTGGCCATCCTAAGGGTTTCTTAACTTAGAGACCTGATCCAAGTATTTTATCCAGAAAAAAAGTAATTTCTAAGATCTCCCTCAGACCAGCCTCTCCTGAAGCCAAGTCCGCTTGGTAGTACCACCGTACAAGGGTGAAACGAGGTGGCAAATGATAAAGCATGTCACATTACATGAGTGAGCCTACCTCGTCCAATTCTGGAATTGCCCTTTTCTTCAGGAGTAATAGTAGCAGTAGGTATCAAGAAAAACATTGGTGCATGTGTGCTCGTAAACAACTGGTTTCAAGCAAAAACAGGGGGTCCCGACAATTTTTGTGTTGTGATTCTATGAGTAAGGGCAGGCGTGAGCCCATCAGTGCCTTTCTTTGTGTGTTACCGCCAAAAGCATGTTGCATTCTAGGATTTGTAGGTGTGCTTCAAAAATTGTTCACATGGGTTCAAGGTAAGTTTTCCGCTGAAAAGCCAACAAATTATTAAACCAACATAGTAAATGGCCCATGTGTTACACTGAGGCGTGCGACAATGTAGTGTGTAAAACAATTGGATTGGGTGGTTATATTTTGATTAATCTTGAATTTATTTCATGAAAGTACTCCAAAGTAAAAGCATATGATTAAACCAAGAATGTGCCTCCTGGATAAAAACACTCCTTTAAGCTTTTTGGTAGAAAGTTGCTATGCATTTATTATTCCAGCTTTGTATCTGCCAGAAAGCTTAACAAACAATAATAAAATATTAATCATAGTGTTTCTGGGTGGAACAACACTTTACTTTTCATCCAACTACTTTAATGATGTTATTAAAAACGCTGGCACCAGCTAAACAGAGATGTGCATTAAAAACCATAATGTAGGTTGTTTAAGGGCATTCCTCTCTCAGATGAAAGTATTCAGGCTGTTATCAGGATTCTGACAAAGGGCTCTGTCAGGAAATGAGTAGTCATTAGATCAGTGCTTTCCAGTGCCACGTATTCCTTTCATAATGGCATCCAGATAACTGTCAACTACCCCACGTCAAAGGTGACTTACATCCTGCTGTGTGTTAGTCAACAGCACAAAGCACACACATGCTGATTCTATGACTTTTGTATTGTAGCACTGTAGCATTTGCATCTCATCTGGAAGTGCTACAGTAACAGAATGCCCGACAGGCAAGTATGAAACTGAGGGTTGGTTGAGAGGTGTGTTTTGGTGTTGTGCGTGAGGCCTGGAATGGTACTCAAACCTGCTCCAGCAGCATTTAGTAGCATTTGATGTGTGGAGCAGTATGCAGATGGAGGGTAGGGGATCTTTTTTTGGGCTGTAGGTACACACACAGGAGCCGATTCAGAAAGGTCCATAGCACTTATTGTGGAGGCCCCGCAGTCAGGCCCTTGAAGGGGATCTACCTCAGTGGTGATTGGTGACACGCAAAACAGAAGAAATGTGGCCCAGCACTCATGGCGGGACCGCCACAATGAGTAACTGCAGTCTGGAGGTCCCTCCATGAGTGCGGTGTTGCCACCACAAGTGCAGGCCCCCCTGTCACAACTGCAGGGACTTTGCCACGAGTGCAGGCCCCCATGCCACGACTGCAGGGACTCACGCCACAAGTGCGCCCCCCCCTGTCACAACTCTGGGCCTCCACCACAAGTGCGGAGGTCCTTTGTGAATCAACCCCTCAGTGACTTTTATACTGAGAGGTAGCTGAATCATGATTTTGGGAACAGCCTGATCTTTATTGGTTTTCTGAACTATAAATGGATGCTGATTATCCTATTCCCTTTAGGAGGGATTTCAAAGTAAACTTGTATATCTCAACAGAGAAGTTGCTCCTTTCAGCTGGTTCTTCGATAACTAGGGATGACAGGGGCAAGGGATATTGTGGGTTTGCGTTTCTCTTTCTGATTGCACCATTTGAGTCTTGTCTGAAAACGTTTCTGTCCCAGGGATCACTGGTGACCAGACTAGTGCTTTGCAGGCCTGTATAATATGGTACTCTCTGCTCAGGTTCAGGACTTGTCAGGCCGACTCTTTCTGGATTGATTGTAGCTGTGCCAGTAACATTTTAGGAAAACTGAGTTAGAGTTCCTTCCCATAATCAAGCATTGACAATGCTGCTTCTATTGATGCCTGCATCCATTGTGATATACCTAAGTATGGGAAGATACTTCTCATCAATCTCAACATAAACAAAGTATCTCTGAGTTTGGAGTACAGAGTTGTAGGCCATGATCACATCAAAGTTCTTCACAGCCTTAGTGTAGTTGCTGGTGGTCTTAACTCCAAGGATCAGGCCAATTGGGACTCATTTTGTCATGTCACACAAGTGATTATTCGAAGAGTTAAGATGGTTCTCTACTATTTAATGATCTATTGCCATCTTGCACTCTCCAATTGTCTTGATTCTCTGATCGAGTTTAAAATTATCTTTGTATAAATCACGAGAGTTATAGCAGGTTAGCCTGATGGAGTTAACTGGGCCAGGAACTGGGGACAGGTATACATTTAAAGAGGGAAGGGAGTATTGTTGAGCCTTGAGGAGCATCTACCTCAGTGGTGATTTGTGACACGCAAAACGGAAGAAATGTGACATTATGTGCTTTATCGGTCAGTTAGGATTTTATCTAGCTGATTACCATTCCCTGTATTTCTGTGTCACTTCATACTATTACCAGCAGTTGATGGTATAGACTGTTGCGTGCTTATGATAAATCAAGTAGGAGTGCTGCTGTAACTCCATCAGAATCCACAGTGGTCCTGAGATCATTCCAGATGGAGATAAGTGCTGATCCCATACTTCCTGGTTTGTCTGTTAGAGAGGAATTTGTTTTTTTAAATGTAGCTGGAGATCTGTAAGGAAGCTTCTTTCAATGAGTTCACCTAGGGATGGTCATTGAAAATTGTTTCTTCTTTAGTATGGGTTTAATGTAGGATGTTTTGAGGTAACTCTGCAACTCACCAATTAAGAGAAATTATGTGATTATTGCTCTTGTCAGTAAGATAGTAGAGGTTCATTGAAGAATATCTTTTTTGTTTCTTTTGAGGACATGGATTTACTGAAGATACTCCTAGTCATTACAACTGTAGTAAATTGGTTTATTTTATTATTAACAGGTTGAAGGAGAACAGTGTTGTGGAGGTGAATTAGTGATGTTTGCAGTCATGGCCTGTTACTGTCAGCTTTTAAGGGAAAATGTGTTTTAACGCTATCCAATTTTTATGAAGCAATCTATCAAGGAGTTACAGAGCGTCTAAGTGTTTACTAGGATAGTGGAGATGCACAATGGATTTTGGAATTTAAGGAGCACTTTGAAGAGCTCTCTAGTAAAGCATACAGCATGCATTTTCAGCAATGCATTTTTAGTAGTGGCCTCTCTAGGCTTTCTCAATGGATGTTCTGTATATTCTATTGACCATTTTGTTCTTTTGTCTTTCAAGGCTTCTGGCTTATGTAGTTTTATATGTTGGATCATTTCACCTGTTGGCCATGTAGTCGATGAAATGTTGTTTTGAAGGACAGCACTGTGTTGAAAGCATTTGACAACCATTAGTGGAATTGCTTTATGGACATTGCAGGGTCCATAGTTATGTAGCGACAACTTTAGCTTTAAACAAGGTTTTGATTTAGTTTCTTTTTGAGTTCTTGAAAAAGGAGCATCTACTAGAAGCTATTGGTGGCAGTGATATCATGGAGAGGTTAGTTTTAAGTACATGTAATGCTGATCATTTCAGGAAGTGAGGCTGTTTCTTGTGACTTGAGATAAGTCCTTCTGTAGACTAACATCAACAGCCCGAGCTGACATATGGGTTGGGCCTGTGACTAGTTGATTGGAGTCCACCGTTTCAAGGTTAGCAGGGAAACATTAAGTGTGATGTAGTGCTTGCTTTTTTAACTAGGTGCTGAGTTATCCTAGGGTGCTGAGGTTTGGGCAATTAATAGTGATGTCTGATATTCAGCCAAAGAGAGTATCAGCGAAAGCTGAGCGCTATGGGGGTGGTCAATAGTAGGAAGGAGGCTGAACAAATTGAGGAGGATCAGCTACAAACATCAACTTAGAGAAGACTCTGTAGAAATGTCATAGAGTCTAGAGAGTTTCTTAAACATCTGTGGTTTGTTCTGAAGGTGGTTTCACGGTTGCTCAGGGTATTGATCTTGTAGTTGCTTCAGGCAGTGTGTCTGTACCCATTGCCAGTACTTAATTCTGAGTCCAAATTCTATGAGGTTCTCCATAAGGCAGGGTTACTGGACACTATTGAACCCCTTTTCTTCATTAATAGCAAAAAAGAGTACTTTATTTGAGGATCTGTGGACGTTAATAAAACAGGTAATATCCTTTGGTGTTGTCTGTCCACCTTCTCTCTGGAATTAATCCATACCGGTCCGGAGCAATCAGGCCCTCCTTTACTGATTAAGTCTAGCTGCCAGTATGCTCGTAAATATTTTAGTGTCAATGTTGAAACGTAATATAGGCCTGTAAGAGCCACACTGGGAGGTGTCCTTAACTGGCATAGGAAGGACTGCTATGGATGAACTGAGCATAGAAGGGGCAAGAGCACCCATGTAAAATCGTTTCGAGACACAAATGTGATTTCATGTCTTAGTCTTTGAAGTTCATATTGTGTGTGTGTGATTGTGGGGGGATGGAGGTACTCATTTCCGTGTCCTGCCCTTTGTCCACGGAGCAGTCACTCACAGCAAAAATGACTCAACTCTTGACAGCCCCACAACATAGGCCAAGAAAGTGACTAAAGGATCGCACCTGG
The DNA here is from genome assembly GCF_964261635.1 of Lissotriton helveticus. Lineage (NCBI taxonomy): Eukaryota > Metazoa > Chordata > Amphibia > Caudata > Salamandridae > Lissotriton > Lissotriton helveticus. Next base: position 999,645,235 of record NC_136067.1, read on the forward strand.
ATGCCAGCCTCACTGGTATATATCTATTGAATTGTTACAAAGGCCCTCCGCCTGAGTCCCTATGATCCCCTTATCAGTCCCATCTCCTTTCTAAGATGTGAGTAAGCCCCACTGACCAGTGACCTTTTCAGAATCAAAGAACCCTTTTGAGGTGCACAAGACAGCTTGGTTCTTCTTTCCTAAAATATGTTCTGATGATGGAATTGTTTACCATGTTTGTATTGATGAAACCGAATTATGCACCAAATCAAGACCTTGTATTCAAGATATACCAATCGAGTTGGCTGGTTTGATTTGTGGAGGATTCTTTTCTAAGGGACCAGCATGGAATTCTTTGAGCAGCATACGAAGTTTGAACATTGACAAAGTTGCGGCGGCATCATATTTGTGTAATGTAATTTCATCACAAGTAGCAGGATTGATTGCCATTACAAGAGCATGCTACATGGCCAATGGTTTGAGTATTACAGTCTACGCTGATAGTCAATATGGTTTGGTAGTGGTTCATGACTTTGGGCAACTTGGTCCCAGCAGGGTGTTAAGACTACTTCTTGCAACCCACGAAAGAACGCCCAAAAAATGTTGGATTTACTCAATGCATTAAAATTGCCAAAGTAAAAATTGCTGGTGTTAAATGTGCTACACATGAGTGGTGATGAGATGGCTTCTTTAGACAACAACTTTGCGGATGGAGTTGCAAAATCCTGTACTTGTATGTCTAGTACGTTGCCATTGAAAGAGAATTTAGAAACAGAATGTAAATGATTTTCTATTAATGTTAGTTCAAACAATTGAAGAACTTAGGGATTTTCAAATTGAAACACTGTAGGAAAGTGGCTCTATATATACTAGACCAAAGTAAGGTACTGTGTGTATAGAGTCCCCAGTCCCCAGAGGTTTGCCAGAGGCTAAAGTTAGATATAACCTTACTCTCTAAAGTGGTAGCTTGGTCGAGCAGTAAGGCAGTATCAGAGGATAGTGTAAAGCATTTATTTATACCATTTCTTTATACCATTTATAGAGCGCGCTGTTACCACACGGTGTCACATTTGTTGTACACACTCAGTCAGCAAATGGTCTCACACACTCAAGAACGGAACTTCAGGCCAGTTGTTTTGTATCAAAAGATATAGTTGGTTTACTTTAGAACCAACAAGGTATCAAAATATACTTTCTCAGGATGAGTTACTATAGTTAAATACTTTTCAAATAGGCAATAGACTTTTTGAATGGAGCTGAGCTCCTGGTCACTTGCTCAGGGCAAATGGGAAAGTAGGACAGGACAAAGGTTGCACTGCCAGGGGCACTAGGGCAGCTGGGTGCAGGGTGCTTTTGAGCCAATGCGCGCTCAATGTTAATCAATGGAGATCTTGAAAAGGGAACAAAGGCTGCAGGCTCGGGAACGGTGGATCTTCTGGTGCGACCAACACTTTGAGGGGTAAGTTGGGATCTTGGAGGGTAGGTAGGCACCCTGGAGTGGGGCACAGGAGTGTCTTTGAATGTCCGGAAACCTTACCCGTTGCTGGTTGCGGTTGAAGGGGTCCCTGGTTCTGAGTCAGCAGGCGTCGTCTGGGTTGTCGAGGAGGGTCCTTGGGCACTGGATTCCAGGTTAGAATCGCCGGGGGGACATCCTCAGGGTCTTTGTCCACTCAGGCACAGGCCGGCCTCGGGGGGTGCAGAGTGGGCTGGATTTGCAGTTCCTGGCTGGCACCAGGAGATGGCTGTTTGAGCAGAGCCACTGGTTGTGGGAGTCCCAGTCTCTAAGAGGGTCAAGGTAGGCAGGTGCTCCAGGGTTCTTGAGGTTGCTGTCCGCAGGAGACGCCAGGATTTAGCAGGAGCAGGTTCAAGGATCAACAGGCCAGTAGGGCTGGGGCCAAGTCAGTTGGTGTCATCTTATTGTTAGCAGCTGCACGGCAGGTCTCCTTCTTCTTGGTCTTCTTTCTTGTTTTGAAATCGGGATCTAAGGAAGGAAGGTTCAAGGTGCCCCTAAATACTACATTTAGGGGCGTTACAGGTAGGGGAAGGGCAGGGACCAATAGGTCCCTGTCCTGGGGTGAGTACACCCCTATCCTGCTCCTCTCCTGTGGGAGGGGGGCAGGAGCCTATCTCTGATTGGGCAGGGCTCCCCATCCTCAAGATGGCCAGAGCCCGGAGTTGTGCTTCACCTCGCCTCCCCCACCTGAGGGGTGGAGTTGACACAGGCTGGCACACCCCTTTTCCTCACGTAGGGTTTCCCGCCACTCTTACTGCCAGAGTGGGGGTCAGAACTGGTTGGGGCCAGTTGCTGAGTACAGCAAGTGGTCTGGAGAAGCTCACAAAGGTGGTATACATTTGAAGCTTCCCCTGCCCATCCTGGGGGAGGAGAACCTAGCACTTTCCCCAGGATGTGCATTGTTGCAGGCCCAGGAGAGCGGGGGGCTCTCCACCCAGGGTTCCAGCAACATGACTGCTGTGTGGCAGCCTAGGCAGCCCTTCCAGACAAGACGTGGATTGTAGGTTAGGTTTCAGGGGGCCTCTCTAAGATGCCCTCTGTAGTGCATTTTACATTAAACCCCACACTGGCATCAGTGTGGGCTTAATGTGCTGAGAAGTTTGATATCAAACTTGTCAGTCTTCAGTGTAGCCATTATGGTGCTGTGGAGTTCGTAAGGACAACCTCCCAGCACCATATACTCTTAATGGCATCACTGCACTTACAGTGCCCAGGAATGGCCCTGGGTACTGTAGGGGCACAGGGCTCATGTACCTGTGCCCATACCACTGGCATAGGGTACCGAGCTAGAGGGCTGACTGATGTATGCCAGGGCAGTGGGTGTATGGGCATGGCACACAGAGATGTGTGCCATGTCGACTCTTTGTTTAGGTCTGCACCATGACCCTCAGTCTGCAAAGGCAGGGTGTGGTGTCAGGGTGCAGGGCCCCTAAGGGTGGCACAATAAGTGCTGCAGCCCTTAGGGGTCTTCTCTGGTCACGATGCCCTGGGTACATAGGGTACCATTTACCAGGGGCTGACATGTGGCCAGAGATGCCAATTGGGTTTTAACTTCAATACAGGTTTAGGGAAGGAACACAGGCCCTGGGCACCTGAATGGCAGGAGCCCAGAGCACACTCGGTCAAAACACATCAGCAATTCAGCAAAAAGTGGGGGCATACCATGCAAGAAAGATGGCACTTTCTCACAAACACTACAGGATGAGAAGAAAAGTTGTGATGAAGCAGGATGTACACAAGATAAAAATTAATTGTGGAGAGCAACTGATGGGAGATATGTGTAGTGTGACTCAGTGCTACTGCAGATGGCAAGATCCATGGAAGGACTTACACATGTGGGATGTGATGGTATGATATAAGTACAATTAGGAAATATTGGTTATATCCTCATTTTCGAAATGCTGTAGAAGATTTGTGTCAAAGATGTGTAATATGCCAGCTGAGTCACATGGGCAAATCAGAAGGTCTTTTTACAAAGCCGAAGGTGAAGTGTGTAGAGATGCCACCCTGCAGTGGCCTTAAAGATAGTTTAGCAATCATCTGTTTGGTTTCCAAATGGATCGAGGAATATAATTAGGAGTTGTGACTCTATGACTGTAGCCAAACTATTATTGAGGAAGTTAATCCCAAGATTTGGTTTGCCAACTTCTACAGAATCGGATAAAGGAACTTATTTTAAGACTGAGATCACAAGGATGCTATGAGTACAACTGAAGATGGAGGAAAAGTGTCATTGCAGTTATCATCCAGAACCATCAGGTAATGAAAATGGATAATGATATGATGAAAGTAAAACTGGCTAAAGAGTATTCTTCAATACCATTGAAATAGGAAGAGTATTTGGCTATTTATATTCTGGTGGCCATGGCTAAAATGTAAAATTTGGTTGAAATCCTGACATTTTATTTTCCATAGGTTGTTGTATAACTGGTATAACTGAGGCTGAAGGCCTAGCCCCATTCATTTGTGTTACACTCTGGATGTTCTATACAGAGGCCAGTAAGACTGGGGCCATTGCCTGCATCATTGCATTTTGTGCCATCAGATTTATATTATGCTGCACTTGAGGAACCATTTGTGACTCATTTTGAAATCTAATACAATTAAATCTACAAGTTTGCTTTCAGTGGCCTTCAGTGGTAAAAGCATTCTTAACACCTTTACCTTGTGGACCACCATTTCCAGCCTGCACTGTTTGCACACTATCACCAGGTGCTTGAAAAACTCCTTGTTCACCTTTTTAAAGAATTTCATCTTCTCCCTTGTCATTGTCTTCTTCACATCACAGCAAACACTACAATAATTTACATAGGCAAGGATCTCGTCTAACGATTTTGCTTGCTAGCACATCAAACTCTGCTGAATACGCACACTGATCTTGAGACACAATGACAGCACAAAAGCCAGAACAAACCCTGACACACCTTCCTTTGCTGGATCATTGGCTCCACTATGCTGCAAATTTGAATAAATCTCTCCTACACGCATGTAGTGCCCAATTTACGAAGGTTTTTAGCATTTCTTAATGTTCTGAATCGTTATTTAGGAAGCGCAAATAGGGATTACCTATTGGTGGTTCCTAAAGCATATGTCTGGTATAGTTCTAAACAGTAAGAGAAGCACACCAAGGAAAAAACGGTTATCACCACATGCAGTATTGATGAGAAGAGCTTGAGGATTCCTGGCATTCCATCAGCTGGGATTCTGCATTTTACTGATAATTAGGTTCTGGATTTTTGCAAAGGTTTGGCTGATATGGTGTTTAGAAATAAGAGGAGCCCCCTATACGCCCAGTGGGACTGGGGCACTTAAACAGTGAAATAGGAAAATCCCATGGGGTAGATTTCTAAGTACCTAATGGATATCCACCGCTAATTTGTAGCCATTCAACTTCACACTAGCCACTTTTACTCAACATTCAGCAATAGGTTGTGCCATATATAACTGGAGGACCACTATGTAAAATTGAATTTACACAAAATGTATTTGTTACAAACTTCTCAAAGTCATCAAATTTAAAAAGCTGAACAATCAGCTAAAGTTATAAAAAATAAAAACAAAAACTAAGCATAGCAATTACATACAAAATTATCAAAAAAAACATGAAATACTAGAGAGTTACACAATCAGACCAATTGAATTAGTCTTGATAGGCTACACATCCATTATCAAAAGTTATTACTGGCATTGAAAGGTAACATTCACATTTCCTGTTATTCAAACAATGTAGAATAGATGGATTGTGTATTTTGTTTATGCGTCGACGCGTTTCAATGGTTCCATAATTTATTCCATCTTTATCAAGACCGGTTTAATATCTCTCTTTATAATATGCGATTGTTTCAAAAGTTCACCTATAGAAACATAAACTCAATTAAAACTATATAAAACACACAATGACAATGAAAAGAATATAATGCAGTAGTCCACAATTTAATATAGAGTCAACATCTGTGAGAGGAGATATAAGACCACAGCATTCTGTTGTAAAATTCAAGGTGGAAAAAACCCTATTGGTTCAATCACTGTTCCATTGATGAATATGTTTCTACTCAGCAGGACTTATACTCCCTTTTCTGATATGCATCTCATTTAGTTAAAAATCATCCCGTACTGGTAACATATTTCCTATTATGTATGACCCAAATTTCGATGCTACTAGTAGAAAATCATCTAAGTAGCATACCCCACACACAGTTCTCTTTCGTACTACTTTCACATCACGCATTCTTACACACTCAAACTTTGAAGGAGAATTAAATTTATCTATTTTTCTTAAATTACTTTTAGCCCACCTCACCTTTAATTTTTACGGTTGGCTACCTGGTGTTTGTATAATTCTTCTGTCACTGATAGGTATAGACCAAGTGTTGCGCGTAGGCTCGTGTTTCAACCTGATCACATTACAAGCTAGGGGCATAATATAAGAGGGCAAATAAATGCTTTATATTGTTAATGTCAAATAAACTAGGACTACTGGTCAAAAGAATATTTTTTCTCACCTTAAATTTCTAGTTGGCGTACATGCCTTATTGGCTCAGTCTGACCTTCTAGATAACAGTATTTTCATTAAAGTCGCCCCTGTAGTGACGCAAGTAGAGACAAATTGTACGTAAATATTATCGTTTATGCAACTGTCTCTCAAGAACTAATAGAGCCTGTTGAATATATTTACCTTGGATGTGAAGGATGATACTTTCACACGTATGGGGAAGTTCGTCTTATTCGTCACCCTAGTTCTTGCATCAAATTAGCTTCTTAGGTCCGTTTGCTGGTTTATCTTTTTTAGAAATGGACCACAAATACCTGTATTAGAGTAGAATAGGGATGCTCTTAATTCATGTGTTTCACGGCAACACTCTATCTTTATTAGCCCGTACATACTTTAGTTCCCTTAATATTTTCGGCATGTCGAGTACCTTTAAACATATAGACAGATCTTGTAGTGGTCTACACCCTTTATAATCGCCCATGCATATGCATACCCACATTTTGTCTCTAATGGGGTTGTTAGTTGTGGGGCATGATAAGGAGAATTATTTTCGTTGTAGTTCCCTCGTATTGCCCCGAGAAAAAATGATTCACGTCGGGTTTTTTAATGAAACCCCCGTTTAGAAAGTATTGGGGACTGGAGGGTCGTATAGTTACATCTTTTCCCGCTTTACTCGAGCGCCTTACTACGGCTTGGACGCTTAAATTGATACGATTAAAGAAACGGAGCAGAGTCTTACCGTTAGTGCTGTTCAATGTCAAGCGCCATGCGTCCGCTCTGGTCCTGTCTGCTACTGGTCCCTTGCGTTTGAAATGGCCTCTTATATCTTTTGTGGTCCACCTCACCTGAAACTAATAACTATCCCTCTTTGCGCGGGAACCCTCCGTTGTGAACCTACTAAAATTAACTTCCGGGGCATAGGTTTTTTCTTTTCTTGGCTGATATGGTACACTCTATTTTTTGTCAGGTGAAGTTTGTTCCAACTTCAGCAAGCAATGGACCCTGCCACGACCTACAATCTGGGGACTGGGTTGTGGTGAAGAAGCATGTTGAGAAGTCCTGTCTTGAGCTCAGGTAGCATGGGCTTTACCAAGTGATGCTAGTGACTGTAAGAGATTGGAGGATTAGTTGAGGGGGAGAAGCCACCTCAGATATTATTCAGAATCCTTGTCAGGGTGAACCAAAAAGTCACAAAATAAACCTGTGCTTAACCATCGGGTAGCTTGGCACAAGCAGCCAGGAATAACGTAGAGGAAATATGTAAAATATTTATGCAGCGCTGCAAAAGTAATAAATTAAAAATACAGCACAAGAAAAATTCCTAACTAATTTAGAAACAAAGAGAATACTTTCATAAATAAAATGACATGTAAACAACAAAAATCTAATAAGGAGGACCGGAGATATGAATTTGTAAAGTCGGAATTAAAATAGAGTACCAAAAAGCTCAAGCAACCAAGTGCAGTCATCTGGTTGGGCTAGACTACGTCAAAGTCAAAAGTTAAGGCCAACCGCGATGGAGGGGAGATGGGCAGCAGGACTAAGTTGGGACGGTGGAAAGTTTACCTTCGGGCATAAAAGTTTTTGTGGAGAAAAAATGGTTGTTGATGAGTCATCAGCAGGGCAGGCTGCAAGCTGGATCCAAAGCTGAGCTCAACAAGGGCAGGTTGCTGAAAAGTGGGTCCCAGTGTGGTCATAGATGAAGGTGGAATCAGAAGAGGAAAAGTCAGAAGTTTGTATTCGGGAAGGTCTCAATATCGATAGGATGCTGCTCAGTGTCAGTCCCAATGAAGCCCTCTATGTTTGGAATTAAGAAACATTTCTGGAACTCAGATCTTCAGTGGGGTAAATCAGCAAATTGAGAACAGCTGGTAATTTGATGGCTTCAGCTCAATGGCAGCCCTGACCTCACGCTGGTTTTTTGGAGAAAAAGTTGCCAAAAAGTTTCTAATTTCCAGCTTTTGCAGTTTGAGAAGGAGTACATTCTAACACCAGCAAAGGGTCTCTAGGACCTGGGAGCACCACATAGGGGTTAGGACTCACTCCAACAGAGGCTATCAGCAGGATCCAGTGCAAGTCAGTTGAAACTGGTCAGCTGGGCACCTGCAGGGAGAGAGGGCTCCGGAAGCTGGTTGTATCCCAGTGGCACAAACAAAAGGTCAGCCAAATGACTCTTGAAATCACTTCTGGGGTTCTGAGTACAAGGCACGCAGGTTCAGTCTGCCTCCATCTTCTTTAGACAGCAATGCATTACTTCTTCTGAGTCTTCACAGGTCTAGGAGTGTTCTGAATAGGGTACTGGGATTGCAACATTTCTGTCGGGCGTCAGCCTGTGTGTGGGGAAAAATGAATCCTGGCCACCCCCTAGCGAATGTATTAAAAAGTCCCAGAGGAAACCTTACCCCCTTTTACAGCACTTCCTGTGTGCTTAGCTGTAAGCAATCCCACAGAACCCCTTTCTACCTAAATCTAAATGGCATAACCTTTCTTTCCCTGGCGAGATCCCCCTGTGACTACCTTAGAGGTAATGCTATGATAATGTGCGAAACCTCGCTTGTGGTCACTCCAAACCAGTTCTGGGGCAGCTCTCCCCTTCCACTGGGTTTGCTGCCAGGGTGTCATGTCCCTGGGTTCTCTTGATTCGTCCCTACATCATCTGTGCATTGGGCTACGTCTCATGGGTCCATGTTGCCATTCCCTGGGGCCAGCGTTACTCTGGACCCTGATATACTGATGCTTGGCCTTATTGAAATTCCCTGGGGCCCTTAGGCAGTCTGATACTAGTTACACGTAATATGTCTTCATGTCTTATCTCTGGTACAGATAGTAATTATACCCACAACTAAAGGGAACAGGGCACTACCAAGCAGTAGAGGTAAAGAGTTTTCCCCTTGGAAACAGGATTTAAAACACACTTGTTCACAAACTCACTCAGAATAGCATCACCATGAATACAATGTACATATGGAATGAGATCCCCTACCACAAACTAATGTGCCCCTAAATTGGAAATATAACATCAGAGGCTTTAATTAAAAAAGAGGAAAATCACATCATAAAAACAACATTATTTGCAATATTGAAAAACATTCAGTAATGTGAAATTCATAAAGAACATACAATATACAATGTAAAACAATTGTGTACAATATTAAAAATCCTTCACTTCAAAATATAGGAAAAGGGGACCACAGGTCCTAACGGGGAGACCCTATTGCGCAGTCTAAAGACTCAATTCATTCCAGTGATTCCTCATGGGCGGATTCAGAAACACATAGCGTTGACCCGTTTCGGTGGAAGTAACTAAATAAATCCCCAGGACAAAGAGATAAGGGATTGTTACCTTCCTCCTTGGAGTACTAACAATGTGAATGATCACTATTGGTGATGTGCGGCCAAATATTTTGAAAGAATAAATAAAATGTAATATAGTGTGGCTTAGTCAAATGAGTCCACAGTTGCAAGCGGGAAGATTCCTTTTTACTGTTCTGTATGACAGATCGAATCTGGCCTTGTATATAAATGGACAAAATGTCAAATATGATCCAGGGAATATATTTATTCTACTGGAGGATTTATATTCAGATACCGCTAGCTGAGGGATATGATCATTCTTGTTATAAATCCTTTTCCTGTTAGGCTGCGGTTCCACGTCGCCCGTAGTTATGTTCCCACACCTGGGTAATATTCTTCAATGTTTAGGAACAAGTCCCTTGTAGTTAGGGCTTCTGCAACTAATCCGGTTCTGGTGTACACCAGGGACACCTCCTATCTTACTCATTTTTCCCCACGGCCCTTTATAGATGTTAGTTATGATTTCAAATAAGTTCCTCCCCTGCTGTCCTTGTATTCACCAGTAGTCGTTTGTGCCTCGTGTCTCCTGAAATCTTGCTGGATTTTAGAAGACACTTGGCAGTGGCCATTTTGGTTTGAGCGCAATATAAATAAGGCGCCTAAGCCACTGGCAGTGCTTGGCTTTGCATCCAATGAGAGAGAATGGATCGCTCTCCCTTCCCACTTTCCTGGAGGCCTATGTGCAACACGGAATCAGGCACTGCCCATTGAGTTCCGCTTACCTGTCCCTCGAGACCTTCTCACTTCCGAGCTCGCTAGACCGCCGCAACAGAGTAAATCTACCAAGAAAGACAAAAGAAACAAGGTTAGAAGTAAGAATTCAACAAAAGAGGTTAGTGCACTAACTATCTAGAGCCTATAGAAATAAATCCATCCCTTTCTATCTATATATGCTTTTACAGACAAAGTACAGTATTTTTGAAATGTATTTTTGAAATGCAAAACCTTGTGAATGCATAGACATTACCGGGGCGCATTGAACAATGGATTCTGGACCATTCGTTTCATTTGCATTCAGGCAATCTCTATCGTACTTGCTTCTCTATAAGGTTGGGTTCTTTCTTTGTGTATTTGTTCCACAATGACACATACATTATGGGACAAATAGCATATTTTATATACATATCTCTATTCGGTGTCCCTTCTGGAGGAGCCGGCTGACTTTGTTTCAAAACATTTCCTGCACCGCAACAGCAGCACCCCTTACGAAGTTTACTAAGAGCCGGCATGTTTTAACAAATATATGTAAAATATTACTATCCAAACAAGCTTCAGAAGGAGAAAAATCCCCACAATACCTGCCTTCAGTCTTTGCAAAGAATGAATACAAAACCCAAACCAAACAATCAAGAGTTCCGCATCAGCGACCTTACCAAACAGAAGTCTTCAACTCCCACCTGCTGATATCTGGTTGAACTAATGGTCACTGCAAATTCGCCAAAGAAGCCCCAGTCGAGACCGGCCACCACCCGGAGGGTCAAGTCAGGAAAACCCGAAAGTTCACGTTGGCTGCAAAGACAAAGGTCTTCTCATGCAGTGAGTGTCCTTGGTGATAATTTCGGTCTTCCGTCAAAACCACTCCTTCAGATGGCCGCATCTCTGCTGAGGCCCCACGTGCTGGGCGCCAATTGTGGAAATGTACCCCTGTGAGGGAACACTGGTGCAGGGTCATCCTCTCGCCCACAGGTCTGAAGACTAACAAAAGAGAGATCGGCACTGAAGCGAAGTGAAACAAACCAAGTTTATTAAACGCTCATGAGCGGGACTGAGTCCGATCAACACCCTAAAGTGTTGTGGAAGGAAGTACCTTGAATACAAAAACCATCATCCTTATTTACTGTTGTTGCAGTGTAATCGCATGGGAAGAAAAACTGGAAGAAACAAGTTTAAGCACGGAAATAGCTATAGGCAAACAAGCACAGATGGGTGACCAGGCACTCAGCAGATAAGAAGGGGGAGTAAGAATGTTTATGGTGGCAATAAGCAATCATTTGATAACATCTGAGACCAGGTGCACCGGCAGCTATAGCAAGTACACTCAATCAATCAATACACATGTAGAGCGCGCTACTCACTCGTGAGGGTCTCAAGGTGCTGGGGGGGGGGGGGGGGGGGAGTGTCGCTACTGCTCGAAAAGCCAGGTCTTGAGGTCTTTCCTGAATGTGAGGTGGGCGGGGAGGGAGTTCCATGTCTTGGCCGCCAGGTAGTAGAATGACCTTCCTCCGGTGGTGGTTCTGCGGATCCGTGGGACGGTGGTGAGGTCGAGGCTGGCGGAGCGGAGTTTGCGTGTTGGAGTGTAGAACGTGAGGCGGCTGTTGAGGTATTCGGGGCCTATGTCGTGGAGCGCTTTGTGTGCGTGGGTGAGGAGCCTGAACATGATCCTTTTGCTGACGGGGAGCCAGTGTAGGTCTCTCAGGTGGGCTGATATGTGACTGTGGCGGGGGATGTCGAGAATGAGTCGTGCGGATGCATTCTGTATGCGTTGGAGTCTTTTCTGAAGTTCGATTGTGGTTCCTGGGTATGGGGCGTTCCTGTAGTCAAGTCGGCTGGTGACGAGGGCCTGGGTGACCGTCTTTCTAGTCACCGGAAGGGATCCAGCGGAAGATCTTACAGAGCATGCGCAGGGTGTTGAAGCATGAAGATGAGATGGCGTTGACTTGCTTGGTCATCGTGAGAGAGGAGTCCAGGATGAATCCCAGGTTGCGTGCGTGGTCAGTGGGTGTCGGTGCGGTGCCTAGTTCTGTGGGCCACCAGGAGTCGTCCCAGGCCGATGGGGATGGTCCGAGGATGAGGACCTCCGTCTTGTCTGAGCTCAGTTTCAGACGGCTGAGTTTCACCCATTCCGCGACGTTTTTCATTCCTTCCTTCAGGTTGAGTTTGGCGGTGGCTGGGTCTTTGGTGAGGGAGAGTATCAGCTGGGTGTCGTTGGCGTATGAGATGATGTTGAGGTTGTGTTTGCGTGCGATGGTGGCGATGGGGCTCATGTAGATATTGAAGAGGGTTAGGCTGAGTGATGAGCCTTGGGGTACGCTCAGTGGCAGGGAGGGAGGCAGACTCGCTGGGTTCTGTTGGAGAGGAAAGAGGTGATCCAGTCCAGTGCTTTGCCTTGGCTCCCGGCGTTGTGGAGGCGGGTTATAAAGGTGCGATGGCAGACTGTATCAAAGGCGGCTGAGACGTCTAGGAGAATGAGGGCGGTGGTTTCCCCGTTGTCGAGTAGGGTCCTGGTGTCGTCAGTGGCTGCAATGAGGACAGTCTCGGTGCTGTGGTTGGCTTGAAATCCGGACTGGGACGGGTCGAGGGACCCATTGGCTTCGAGGAATGCAGTCAGCTGCTTATTGACGATCTTCTCGATCACTTTCGCCGGGAAGGGAAGAAGAGAGATGGGGCGGAGGTTTTTGAAGTCTTTGGGGTCCGTGTGGGTTTCTTCAGTAGGGCGTTGATCTCTGCGTGCTTCCAGCTCTCTGGGAAGGTGGCGGACGCGAGGGAGTTGTTTATGACGTTCCGTAGGTGGGGAGCGATGATGGTGTCGGCTTTGTTGAAGATGTGGGGTGGGCATGGGTCGGAAGGAGAGCCGGAGTGGATGGTGTTCATAGCGTGGGCGGTGTCTTTGGTGCTGATGGGAGTCCAAGCGCTGAGGGTGGAAGTAGGGGGCATTGGTTCGGTGGCTGGGGGTGGAGTCTGGGCGCCAAAGCTGTTGTGTATATCAGCGATCTTGTGGTGGAAGAACGTGGCGAGGGTGTTGCAGAGGTCTTGTGATGGTGTGATGTCATTGCTGTTGGCGTTGGGATTGGAGATCTCTTTTACGATGCTGAAGAGTTCCTTGCTGTTGTGTGTGTTGTTGTCCAGCCGTTCTTTGAAAGATGTCTTTTTGGTGGTGCGGATCAACTGGTGGTGTTTGCGGGTGGCGTTCTTGAGGGCTGTCATGTTTTCTGTCGTCTGTTCGCGGCGCCAGGTTTTCTCGAGGGATCTGCAGGATTTCTTTGAGGCCAGATTGCCCATTTCAGAGAGGTCAGCTTAAAGTCGAGAACACAGGCTGGGTGAAAAGGCAAGCAGCAGAGAATTAAATGAATATGACAAAAACTAAATGGATGCGACAGTAGAAATCGCTGCCGCTAATGCTAACACAGAATTTACACTTTTCCACAAAAGTGGCTGGGTCCACCTTGCAAGCACTGATCGACACAGCGGCGTCCGTGAATATCATGGACCCAGAACAATACGAGTGACTTTCACCACAACCTCCACTCGCTACTACAAAAGCAAGAATATGCCCATATGGCAGGACTCACCTGCTCCCCTTTAAGAGGAGCAATGGAAGTAGAAGTCACCAGTGACAGGCACAAAACACAGGCAAAGTTCCATGTCACCAAAGAGACCCAGGCCTCGTCTTTTTGGTGAACCAGGTACATGACTCCCACGCTGATGCAATCCTGTAGGAGTTCTCATAAGTGTACGCGGGCCTGGGTAAGCTCAAAGGAAAGCAGTTCAAACAGCATATCGACCCATCCATCAGACCAACAGCCATGATTTACAGGAAATTGCCATTCCACTTATGACCAAAGGTACAAGCTGAACTGAAGAAACTCGAAGACCTTGACATCATTGAACGTGTATCCGGCCCCACTCTGTGGGTGTCGCTGTTGGTTATTGCACCAAAGCCCAAACAGTCCTGGGCCATCTGGCTGTGCGTGGATATGTGCCTCCCCAACAAGGCCGTCAAGAGGGAGCGACACCTAACACCCACGATGGACGACATTTTGGCAGACCTTAACAGGGCCATGTGGTTTTCTGAAGCTAGACCTGATGCTGCTTATCATCAGCTGGAGCTCGATCAGGAGAGCCAAAACATTCCCATATTCTCCACCCACGTGGGCCTCAGGAGGTACAAGAGGCTGAGCTTTGGGGTGTTGTTAGCTGCTGAGGTTTTCCAAAACGCCAACAGGGCGACCCTGTCCGGCCTACAGGGCGTCATCAACCTCAGCGATGACATCCCGGTGTTTTCAAACACACTGGAAGAACTCCACACGCATCTGCGAGCCACCATCCAATGCCTGGCAGAAAGAGGCCTCACCCTCCACAGGGCAAAGTGTGCCTTCTACCAAAAGTCAATTGAGTTCTTGGGGTACGTCTTTGAGAGAGAGAGGGGCTTGGAGTGGACCCTAAGAAAGCCACCGCCATCGGTTGGCCCAGACCTCCACCACTCCTACGGAAGTCCGCAGTTTTTTGGGGATGGCCATGGACTGTGTCAGGTTTATACCAAACCTGGCCTCCCTATCGTAACCACTGAGAGCCCTCATGCAAAACAGAACTCCCTGGGCAGGGACCACAGAGGCTAACACTGCATTCCAAGCCATCAAAACTGCCCTAATGGACAAGACAGTCATGGCCTACTTTCACCTTAGAAGCCGCACTCAGTTGGTCATAGACGAAAGCCCCGTAGGCCCAGGAGCCGTTCTCCTACAAGAGTGCAGCAGTGACACGTGGGCGCCGGTTGCATACTCCTGCTATGCCCTGTCGGACACAGAAACCAGATATGTCCAGATAGAGAGATAGGCCCTGGCCACCAAGTTAGCGTGCCAGCACTTCCACCTGTACCTCTATGGGCAGAAGTTTTGAGTAGTGACGGATCATAAGCGGCTAATCCCTTTATTCACAAGCACATCAAGGTTGGCACACCCAGGAATAGAACGGGAGCTGTACAGCTTCAAGCCTACAGGTTCGAGGTCGTATTACAGGAAGGGGTGGGAGCACACTGCTGACCTCCCAGCACAGTTCGCCCCTTAGCATTATGGTAAATTCAGTTTGTAGTGCATGCTTACTTGGTATTTTGCTGGAGTGTTCCACCAAAGTGGTGCAGGTTAGTGCTGTACATCTCTAGACACATGTGTTTCTGGATTATATCCTTCATCAGTAGAGATAAACAAAAAACGATTTTCAGCTGGGGTGGCTGAACAGGCTGCCACAATTCTTACAGGTCTCAGTACCTCTCACAGGCGCACAGGTGCATCTCCACAAGCTCGTCAGCTCAATGGCTCAAGGGAGCCTTTTCAAACAGGAAGGGGTGGGAGCAGACTGCTGACCTCCCAGCACAGTTCGCCCCTTAGCATTATGGTAAATGCAGTTTGTAGTGCATGCTTACTTGGTATTTTGCTGGAGTGTTCCACCAAAGTTGGTGCAGGTTAGTGCTGTACATCTCTAGACACATGTGTTTCTGGATTATATCCTTCATCAATAGAGATAAACAAAAAACGATTTTGATCTGGGGTGGCTGAGCAGGCTGCCACAATTCTTACAGGTCTCAGTGCCTCTCACAGGCACACAGGGGCATCTCCACAAACTAGTCAGCTCAATGGTTCAAGGGAGCCTTTTCAAACAGGAAGGGGTGGGAGCACACTGCATACCTCCCAGCACAGTTTGCCCCTTAGCACTATGGTAAATGCAGTTTGTAGTGCATGCTTACTTGGTATTTTGCTGGAGTGTTCCACCAAAGTTGGTGCAGGTTAGTGGTGTACATCTCTAGACACATGTGTTTCTGGATTATATCCTTCATCAGTAGAGATAAACAAAAAATGATTTTCATCTGGGGTGGCTGAGCAGGCTGCCACAATTCTTACAGGTCTTAGTACCTCTCACAGGCGCACAGGTGCATCTCCACAAGCTCGTCAGCTCAATGGCTCAAGGGAGCCTTTTCAAACAGGAAGGGGTGGGAGCACACTGCTGACCTCCCAGCACAGTTCGCCCCTTAGCATTATGGTAAATGCAGTTTGTAGTGCATGCTTACTTGGTATTTTGCTGGAGTGTTCCACCAAAATTGGTGCAGGTTAGTGGTGTACATCTCTAGACACATGTGTTTCTGGATTATATCCTTCATCAGTAGAGATAAACAAAAAATGATTTTCATCTGGGGTGGCTGAGCAGGCTGCCACAATTCTTACAGGTCTCAGTACCTCTCACAGGCACACAGGTGCATCTCCACAAGCTCGTCAGCTCAATGGCTCAAGGGAGCCTTTTCAAACAGGAAGGGGTGGGAGCACACTGCTGACCTTCCCAGCACAGTTCACCCCTTAGCATTATGGTAAATGCAGTTTGTAGTGCATTTAAATTGAACTGCATTTACCAGGATGCAAAGGGGCGAACTGTGCTGGGAGGTGAAGCAGTGTGCTCCCATCCCCCTTCTGTTTAAAAAGCCTCCCTTGAGCCACTGGGCTGACAAGCTCTTGGAGATGCACCTGAGTGCCAGGGAGAGGTACAGAGACCTGAGAGGATTGTGGCAGCTTCCTCAGCAAACCCCAGAAGAATTTCATTTTATCTATACTGATGAAGGATATAATCAAGAAACACATGTGTCTAGAGATTAACAGCACTAACCTGCACCAACTTTGGTGAAAAGCTCTGCAAAATTTTAAGTAAGCATTTAAACTGAACTGCATTTACCAGGATGCAAAGGGGCGAATTGTGCTCGGAGGTGAAGTGGTGTGCTCCCATCCCCCTTCTGTTTAAAATGGCTCCCTTGAGCCACTGGGCTGACAAGCTCTTGGAGATGCACCTGTGCGCCAGGGAGAGGTACAGATACCTGAGAGGACTGTGGCAGCTTTCTCAGCAAACCCCAGAAGAATTTTGTTTTATCTCTACTGATGAAGGATATAATCCAGAAACACATGTGTCTAGAGATAAACAGCACTAACCTGCACCAACTTTGGTGAAACTCTCTGCAAAATTTCAAGTAAGCATTTAAATTGAACTGTATTTACCAGGATGCAAAGGGGCGAACTGTGCTGGGAGGTGAAGCAGTGTGCTCCCATCCCCCTTCTGTTCGAGGTCGTATTACGCCCGGTGGCCCTCAACCCTGCCGATTATCTCTCAGGGCACCCGGACATGAAACATCTCCAACTCCCACGCACTGAAGAAAAACAAACAGAGGCACTCGTTATGATGGTCTGCCAGGGAGCATGCCCCAAGGCAGTGACGCTAGCGGGAATTGATCTGGCCACCACAACGGATGAGACCCTGGTAAAGATCAAGGAAGCTCTGCTCGCCAAAGGATGGGCACATTTCCTAGATGGTGCACACACACTCAAATCAGAAGATCATCAGGCGAGGCAACAGCTATGGAGGGTCTGGAGTGAAATCAGCAAAAGGGGACCACGGCGTTGTGCTGCAAGGCCATGTCATTGTGGTCCCGAAGCAACTGCAAGACTGGGTTGTTGGGCTGGTACCCGTCGGTCACCAATGGCGAAAACCAAAGCACGACTCCACTGCAAAAGGTGATTCCCTGGCATTGATGCCATGGTGGAGGAGAAGATAAGGAACTGCCATTCATGCACAATAACAGGAGGTGACCCCGCCCCAGCCCCAGTCATCACAGAAGAACCCATTGAAACACCCTGGTCAAGAGTCATTATCGACTTCGGCAGTTTCCCCGATGGCCGCAGCACTCTAGTACTAATGGAATCCTACTCAAAGTTCCCTGTTGTGGAAGTGGTCGCGTCCACAGTGTTCACCGAGGTCCAAGCTGTCCTCGACAAAACGTTTGCATTGCTGGGCCTCCCCGAGGAGATCAGGTCTGATAATGGACCCCTGTTACAGGGACGAGAGTTCCAGGAATACTTGGAGAGGAAAGCCATTCGACACCGGAAGATCACCCAGCAGTGGCCGCAAGCAAATGGAGAAGTCAATCGCTTCATTAGGACTCTCAACTGGGCGCTATGTTTTGCAGTGGAAAGGGGAGAAGATGCAGAAAGATCACTACACCAGTTCCTCGATGTCTATAGACAGACCCCCTCCTCAGCACCACCCACTGTGCACCGTCTCACCTAATCTTCGGACGACCCCCGCGGAACAGTATCCCGACTAATCCTGCATGGAGTCCCCCGGAAGGAGATGACACAGCTGTGCAAGCCCAGAGGGAGAAGACCAACCGCAAGGCGATTCTCGCTAGAGGTACAAAGTAGCCACCGACAGACACCCCGGCTGGAAGTGCCGGAAACCGTATGAGCCTGGGCTGTGGAGAGTTGAATGCATCCAGGGGACCATGGTATCAGTGGAGAAAGGCACGCGGGTGATCACCCGGAACGTGTCCTGGTTTAAGAAAGTATGCGGACCTCACCTAGATCAAGATGGGTATATCGAGATGGAGGACACTTGTGGGACACCCCCGCGCCGCACGGCCACCAGCTGCTGCGTGTGCCCCTTTGCTGTGCCTAACTGCCTCGCCGCCGGCCTCGCGGCCGCCTTGCTTCTCCCCTTGTGGTTTTCTCCTCTGTTTTCCCCGTCATTTGTGCTTGTATTTTTTTGGTATTTTTTGCTGTGCTAACGTTTCTTCCTCCTGTTATCTTGTTTTGTTTCCCCCCCATCTGTGCCTGTTGTACTGTAATTAACTGTATACTCGGTTCCTTCCTGTTTGCCCGCCTACCTCGCCGCTCTCCCTCCCCGCTTCCCGCCACCGCCATTAGCCCCGCCCCTTTCTCTTCTGTACCCTCCCCGCTCCCGCCTCCCAGCTGCTCCGCCCACCCGCGCACTTGGCCTTATATGGCGACCGTGCGACGCAGGTGAGTGTGACCCACTTGTGGGACACCCCCGCGCCGCACGGCCACCAGCTGCTGCGTGTGCCCCTTTGCTGTGCCTAACTGCCTCGCCGCCGGCCTCGCGGCCGCCTTGCTTCTCCCCTTGTGGTTTTCTCCTCTGTTTTCCCCGTCATTTGTGCTTGTATTTTTTTGGTATTTTTTGCTGTGCTAACGTTTCTTCCTCCTGTTATCTCGTTTTGTTTCCCCCCCCATCTGTGCCTGTTGTACTGTAATTAACTGTATACTCGGTTCCTTCCTGTTTGCCCGCCTCCCTCGCCGCTCTCCCTCCCCGCTTCCCGCCACCGCCATTAGCCCCGCCCCTTTCTCTTCTGTACCCTCCCCGCTCCCGCCTCCCAGCTGCTCCGCCCACCCGCGCACTTGGCCTTATATGGCGACCGTGCGACGCAGGTGAGTGTGACCCACTTGTGGGACACCCCCGCGCCGCACGGCCACCAGCTGCTGCGTGTGCCCCTTTGCTGTGCCTAACTGCCTCGCCGCCGGCCTCGCCGCCGCCTTGCTTCTCCCCTTGTGGTTTTCTCCTCTGTTTTCCCCGTCATTTGTGCTTGTATTTTTTTGGTATTTTTTGCTGTGCTAACGTTTCTTCCTCCTGTTATCTCGTTTTGTTTCCCCCCCCATCTGTGCCTGTTGTACTGTAATTAACTGTATACTCGGTTCCTTCCTGTTTGCCCGCCTACCTCGCCGCTCTCCCTCCCCGCTTCCCGCCACCGCCATTAGCCCCGCCCCTTTCTCTTCTGTACCCTCCCCGCTCCCGCCTCCCAGCTGCTCCGCCCACCCGCGCACTTGGCCTTATATGGCGACCGTGCGACGCAGGTGAGTGTGACCCACTTGTGGGACACCCCCGCGCCGCACGGCCACCAGCTGCTGCGTGTGCCCCTTTGCTGTGCCTAACTGCCTCGCCGCCGGCCTCGCGGCCGCCTTGCTTCTCCCCTTGTGGTTTTCTCCTCTGTTTTCCCCGTCATTTGTGCTTGTATTTTTTTGGTATTTTTTGCTGTGCTAACGTTTCTTCCTCCTGTTATCTTGTTTTGTTTCCCCCCCATCTGTGCCTGTTGTACTGTAATTAACTGTATACTCGGTTCCTTCCTGTTTGCCCGCCTACCTCGCCGCTCTCCCTCCCCGCTTCCCGCCACCGCCATTAGCCCCGCCCCTTTCTCTTCTGTACCCTCCCCGCTCCCGCCTCCCAGCTGCTCCGCCCACCCGCGCACTTGGCCTTATATGGCGACCGTGCGACGCAGGTGAGTGTGACCCACTTGTGGGACACCCCCGCGCCGCACGGCCACCAGCTGCTGCGTGTGCCCCTTTGCTGTGCCTAACTGCCTCGCCGCCGGCCTCGCGGCCGCCTTGCTTCTCCCCTTGTGGTTTTCTCCTCTGTTTTCCCCGTCATTTGTGCTTGTATTTTTTTGGTATTTTTTGCTGTGCTAACGTTTCTTCCTCCTGTTATCTCGTTTTGTTTCCCCCCCCATCTGTGCCTGTTGTACTGTAATTAACTGTATACTCGGTTCCTTCCTGTTTGCCCGCCTACCTCGCCGCTCTCCCTCCCCGCTTCCCGCCACCGCCATTAGCCCCGCCCCTTTCTCTTCTGTACCCTCCCCGCTCCCGCCTCCCAGCTGCTCCGCCCACCCGCGCACTTGGCCTTATATGGCGACCGTGCGACGCAGGTGAGTGTGACCCACTTGTGGGACACCCCCGCGCCGCACGGCCACCAGCTGCTGCGTGTGCCCCTTTGCTGTGCCTAACTGCCTCGCCGCCGGCCTCGCCGCCGCCTTGCTTCTCCCCTTGTGGTTTTCTCCTCTGTTTTCCCCGTCATTTGTGCTTGTATTTTTTTGGTATTTTTTGCTGTGCTAACGTTTCTTCCTCCTGTTATCTCGTTTTGTTTCCCCCCCCATCTGTGCCTGTTGTACTGTAATTAACTGTATACTCGGTTCCTTCCTGTTTGCCCGCCTACCTCGCCGCTCTCCCTCCCCGCTTCCCGCCACCGCCATTAGCCCCGCCCCTTTCTCTTCTGTACCCTCCCCGCTCCCGCCTCCCAGCTGCTCCGCCCACCCGCGCACTTGGCCTTATATGGCGACCGTGCGACGCAGGTGAGTGTGACCCACTTGTGGGACACCCCCGCGCCGCACGGCCACCAGCTGCTGCGTGTGCCCCTTTGCTGTGCCTAACTGCCTCGCCGCCGGCCTCGCGGCCGCCTTGCTTCTCCCCTTGTGGTTTTCTCCTCTGTTTTCCCCGTCATTTGTGCTTGTATTTTTTTTGGTATTTTTTGCTGTGCTAACGTTTCTTCCTCCTGTTATCTCGTTTTGTTTCCCCCCCCATCTGTGCCTGTTGTACTGTAATTAACTGTATACTCGGTTCCTTCCTGTTTGCCCGCCTACCTCGCCGCTTCCCGCCACCGCCATTAGCCCCGCCCCTTTCTCTTCTGTACCCTCCCCGCTCCCGCCTCCCAGCTGCTCCGCCCACCCGCGCACTTCGCCTTATATGGCGACCGTGCGAACGCGCAGCGGTCACGCGCAGCGGGTGCGCCGATTGTGCGCCGAAGGCGCGCCAAAGGTAAGCCCGTCTGCGCCCGTCCGCGACCGGAACGCGCCCAGCGCCAGGACCCCTGGCCCACGAAGACCCCGACCGACCCGCCTGACGTACTCCGCCGCCACCCTCATCGCACTCAACACCGGCCGACTCCCAGATTGCCACCAAGCCACACCACGACGCACCCACGGACCTTTCTGCTGCCACGCCTGCAAATTCACCTGCATCCGGACCTGCCTCGCACCAGCACCCGCCAAGTCGACCTCCAGCAGCACCCACCTCAAGTGCATCCTGCTCAACACCCGCTCCGTCCACAGGCACGCCGTCGAACTCTGGAACCTCCTAGACGCCACAGCACCTGACGTTGCCTTCCTCACGGAGACCTGGATGAACGCCTCTTCAGCTCCCGACATCGCCATCGCCATCCCAGAGGGCTACAAGATCGTCCGCAGGGACCGCAACGCCAACCAGATGGGAGGAGGCATCGCCATCATCCACAGGAACACCATCCGTCTCACGACCAGCACCGACAACACCCTGACCACCGCCGAACACCTGCACTTCCAGATCCACACCGACCCGAACACCACCCTCAGAGGCACCCTGATCTACCGACCCCCGGGACCACGCACACAATTCAGCGAGGACATCGCCGACTTCGTCAGCCCGCATGCCCTCCCCTCCGCCGACTACATCCTCCTGGGGGACCTCAACTTCCATCTGGAGAACAACAACGACCGCAACACCAGCACCCTGCTCGACAACCTCGCCAATCTTGGACTCAAGCAGCTGGTGTCCACCCCCACCCACCTCGCAGGACACACACTCGACGCAGTCTTCTCCTCCAGCACAGACATCGACTTCAGCCACGCCACAGAGCTGCAATGGACGGACCACAGCTGCGTCCACTTCACCTTCAAGAGAACGACGACCCACCACCACCAGCAACAGGCCGCCCGCAGAAGCTGGAACAAGATCACAGCAGACCAGCTCGCCACCTCCCTGAGCCAGCACCATCCTGCCAGCTCAGCAAACCCCAGCCAGGCCGCCGACAACCTCACGTAGTGGATCAGTATCTGCGCGGACGAGCTCGCCCCGATGAGGACCCCGCCCAGCAGACCCGGCAGCAAGAGAGCCCCGTGGTTCACCGACGAACTCAAGAGCTCCAAGAAGAACTGCCGAGCCCTCGAGAAAGTCTGGAGAAGGGATCCTACACCGGACAACAGGACCACCTTCAAGCTAGCCACCCGGAAGCACCACCAGCTGATCCGCGCCGCCAAGAAAACTGCATTCAAGGACCGGCTGGACAACAACGCACACAACTGCAAGGAACTCTTCAACATCGTGAAAGAGCTATCCAACCCCAGCGCAGGAAACAACGACATCACCCCATCGCAAGACCTCTGCAACTCCCTCGCTTCATACTTCCACAACAAGATCACGGACATACACATCAGCTTCAACAACCAACCAACGCACACCAAAACCGAACAACCACCCCCCACCACCACCCTCCACGCCTGGACCCCGATCAGCACCGAAGACACCATCCGCACGATGAACTCCATCCACTCCGGATCACCGACCGACCCCTGCCCTCACCACGTCTTCAACAAGGCCGACGCCGTCATCGCACCCCACCTGAGTGTGGAAAAGTAAATTTTGCCATGTTCTGTGTCCCTACGAGTCCTCCATCATATGTTATGTGTGCATGATTAATATGCATATGTATCCCCATGTTCGATTAAAGACGCAATTATAGCTGTGTCCATCTCTAGTATGCCAGTTTCCAGTTCTCGTGAAAACTACGAATACCAGGCCTATGTAAAGTTACGTTGCCACGTTTCTCAGTGTGCACGTTATTCCATTGTAAAGTCCCCGTTTCTAGGCCTCGAAAGGGCCTGGACACCAGATTCAGCTCCTGTCTCCTGAGCCCTCGCTGAGGAGCGATACAGCCCCCACCTGTATCCCTGACCCTTCACTTGCTTCCTGCCTCGCAGTGCCCGGTTCAGCCTGGCTCTACCTCTGAGTCTGCCAAGAGTATGTTATGATTCCAGTTATCAGTTCAGCCCTCCTTCTCTGCATTCCTAAAGCTACTGAATCGCATCAATAGTTTCCGTCATTGTCTAGCCTTTACGTCTCCATGTAAGAGAAATACTGTATTTAATGGTCATTTAATATTCTTCATCACGCACTACATGTAGAATAATGCATGCTCCAGTCTTAGAATCAAGTTAGCCTTTCCCCTCCTGACTTCTAGTTTATATCAACATGTTCTCTAAACATCAGATACTAGATACTGTTTAGGTACATGTCGCCTTGACTCTCCAGACTTCAGTCTCTGCTCCTAGCACAGAGTTCGTAGCCCCCAGCTTCTCCTAGTAACACGTCATTGCCAGTTTGCGCGCACCACCAGGTTAGAGGTCCTGGCTCCTTAGGTAGCCCCCTCCATGTTTCCGCCCTATTCATGACATATTCTGTTACGTTTGCATCACATGTCTATGTATACGCCCTGTTACACCTACTTTCACCCTTATCTTTCGCGACTGCTACGCGTCACACCCTTTGCTCCACCCACTGCTCCGCCTATCATATGTACTGTAATGCAACTGTTTTACTATATATACTTGTGTATTGTTATTAAAAGCTAGCGCGCTCATCCCAGATCCAGCCCCGGCAGCTGCCGGGCCCTGCCATCCTATTCCTATGCAGGTTGTCCTGTTCCTGTCCTTTATGCTGTAATAAACCTGCAAACTCCTACTACCTCGAATCTTGACTCTTATTTATTGAGCTATCTGTTATTGCTATGCCTAGTCAAACCTAGATCCGGTATTATTTATTTATATACCACATAATGGCGCCCGAACAGGGACTTGCCCTTTCCCCACGCGCCGGTGAGGCCACGCCGGCCCCCTGACCCTCTGCAGCCGTGACGGAACCATACCGTGCACGTGCAGATATTTCTGCTTCAAGTATCCCTCAGGCCCACGGAGGAGACGGAGGTGGCGGTCCAGCATCCAGACGAGGCGGTGGAGGAATGCGGCGAGTCCCGACCAGAGCCCAAGCCGAGAGTCCAAGGTCCGAGGTATCCGGAGGCCCACCCGTAACAGAAGTCCGAAGTTCGTCCGTCCGGCGTCGAAGCAGTCCATTCCAGTCCGAGGCCTTCCGTTCTTGCTGCCCGGTGAGTACCGTTGCTGGGGTAGTATCTAGACAGGGTCAATCTAAATTGTCTCTGGTCCGATGGGTCTGGGTACGCAGATCTGAAACGAAGTGTTCACCTAGGTGGATACGGGTCTTGATGCGTCCCTTTATGGGACCGGTATGTTCCGTGCTGTTTCAGCAGCGCATCCAGTAATTCTAGCCTGTTCCGTTCTCGAGAAATTCATGTGTTTCTGTTCTCAGTGTTCCAGGTAGTATTCTGTCCGAACTGTTGCTTCATAATGTTATTCAATGTATTTTCAATGTCGTGGTATGCCTGAATTGTTTTCTCAATTGTTATTGTTCCTCGTGTATTGTATTGTGTTCAGATTCAAGTTTGCAATGTCCCTCTTTTCGAGATTACGTCAGTTAAAAACTAGAAAGGGTCTGCTAGAAGAAGCAGTTCCTGTCCCGCCTAGGGACAGTCCAGGTCATTTTATGTATCAGAAACATGGCATAAGCGCCATATTGTATCTAGATTTATGGGTAGAGTATACCAAACAGTTAGAGGAAAAGTATAGATGGCCCGTATCAGGTACGTGGGATGCCGAGTGCATCATGAGAGTAGAAGAGGCATTATGGAAAAAGAAAGCCAGACAGTCTCAGAAAGATGCCATTGAGTTATGGCGCAAAGAATCTCATAAAAGAACCGAAAAAGAAATCAGAAAGTCTGAATTAAGTCGAGAATCCTTAGAACGAGCCCAAGAAAGGGAATTAATCGAGATAGGTGAACGAGTTAAAACCGAACAGTCAGACAGACAGAGGAACGCCCTCATTAAGGGTATGTATCCTCTTCTTGCCGAGGGCTTGCCAAAAGCGACCCCGGAGGCATCCAGTAATTTTCCGCCACCCTTAGTTCCGACCAAGCTACGTCACAAACCGACCGCAGCTGATATTTTCATTTCATCCTATTTGGACGACACAGTCCCGGAATATGCAAAACCCGCACCGCCAGTCCCTGTAAATCAGGCACTTCCTGCTCCTCCAGACACCGGGGCACCCTTTGCAGTACCTGCTACGGTCCCCCAGGTTCAGCCCGCCATACAAGTTCAGCCCGCATTTCAATTTCCCGCCGCGCCAGGACGAAGAGCATCAGTAGACGACTCTAGTTTAGGGGCCGCAGGGGGAGGTCCTCCAGGAACCCCGCCGCCACACAAGCGTTTAACGTTAGCCGAATTACATGCACAAGCGTCACAGCGTACGCCCAGGTATCAGTCTGTTGCAGAAATAAGAAAAGCCCTTAACGAATGTGGCTATGATCCAGTCCCAGGCGAGGATGATATGGTTTTATATTCATTACGCGTGAGAAAGGTGACCGAGTATCTAGTCACCCTACCAGATATGAAAGGAGATCTAGACAGAATATATCGTTTCATCCGTACAGGGAATGATCCAGAAAGTATTAGTGACGTCATGTGCCAAAGAAAAGTTGAAGTCCAGCTCATGCTATTAAAGTTTCTGATTAATTGTCTAATAAGAGAACAAGATTATCCGACCAAAGATCAAGCCGAAATGAAAGTCCTGACAAGGTGGAGTGATAATATAGCCGAGGGTAAGCATAAGACCATCAGTAGTATAGAGAATATGTACAAGAAAATTCGTAAAGAAATAATAAAGTTACACGAACAACGTAAAGCCGCACAAGTAAGCGAGAAAGAAAATGACTCTTCTACAGAAGAGGTAGAGGACGAGAATCCCGCCAGAATTGCGTATGTAGGAAAATCTAGATTTCCAGACCGCCATTTACGCCTAGAACACAAGGAAATTTTACATCATCCAGCACCAGAACAAGGTTCTCTGGAACAAGTATTTCAAGCTACCGATCATATTCTGAAATCACGAATCGGTTACAGTGAATTAAGTACTATGCATGAACAAGAACTAGCCCGATCAGCAGCCCGATGGATTACTGATTCTACCACTTTTTCAGACGAAATAGTGGCACAAATGTTTCTGAAATTGCCCCCAGCCGAGCAACGACTGGCGGGTATGTATATGATTCAACACCTCATTACTTTGTATGAGGGTCAACATTCTGATCCAGGTCCGTTACACGATGTCCTGAACGAGTTACTCCAGTATAAATGGAAAGGTTTAGGTACCGATTTAATTAGTGTCATTCTAGAACAGCGCCACAAATATAGTATGTTTCTGAACCCGCATTTTGTTCATGTCTCACCCCCAGAAAGTAAACCCTTTTACATACACAGACAGAATCCGTTACGAGAAGTCCACCCAGTTAGAGGAACGGGTGGCGAACTAGAACGAGTGTTTGTTTACACCCCGATCACAAAGATGGAACTCTTAGAGATGAAAAAGTTGATTCCCTGTCATGATAAAGATCCAGCAGGGTTCCACCGAGAATTAAAAGACATGCTCCGTATGGGAGAATACACGTATCCAGATATCATTAAAATGTTAAAGGTCCTGTTGCCCGCAGGGGTATATGAGAAACTCAAGGAAAAAGGAATGGGAGGTGGGAGAGAAAAAGATCGATTGGGCAGTCCTAGAAGCTGAAGACAAGGCACGAGTACCAGGTACCGGTCTTGGAGATAAATGTAAAGAATTACCAGAATTGTTAATACAAGTTTTGCCCAGACTATTAGCAACTAAAAAGGAAGACTGGGATGCAATCTCAGCATGTAAACAGAAACAAGACGAAGACACTAGTGATTTTTACTCTAGATTTGAGAAATGTTTTACCATAAACAGTGGCCTCAAGACAAGTAGTGAGTCATACCCTCATCTTTTTGTTACTAAACTAGTCGAGAATTCAAGTCCACCAATTAAAAACCGAGTTTTGAAAGTCGAAAGTACCTGGCAAGCTAATACCCCGTCCCAGATGTTACAGATGCTTCAATATCACCAGAATAGAATCAGAGAAGAGCAAGAACACGAGAGAAAACGTATGAAACACACGAAAATGAAAGTACTAGTTGCACAATCTGTTCCTCAAGACAGTCAGAAGAGGGGTACGAATCAAGCCAGTCATCCTACAGCTCCCGTTAAAGGGACCTGCAATTATTGTAAACAGCCAGGTCATTTTATAAACGAGTGTGCAGTTCTGAAACACAACATAGCTACCGGTAAGACTAAAGAAAGACCACGTCCGCCTAGACAAGAGCAAGTTTCACAGACTTCTCAGCCACAGAATGCACAACAGACAGTTCCAGTACCGCAGCCCATCGCTGCAACACAGCATGTTACACAGCAGATGTACCAGTATGCGCAGTCAGAGTATCCAGAGTATCAGCCATATTCATGAAACAGCCTAGAGAGGGAGGTAGGCTTGCCTCTCATCGAGATACCTGTAGATCAAGAGGGTCCCTATGTTCATAGTCAAGTATTAGGGAAAGACAGAAAGTTTTTGATTGATACAGGGGCAAGTAGGACCACCATCAGTCACGTCGAAGTTCCAGGGGCTCCGCTCTCAGGCTCTAGAAATGTTTCCCTTGGATTTTCAGGAAAACCTATCGTAAATGAAATTTCAAAGCCAGTTACTCTAGAAGTAGGTCCATTGTCCCGCACTACTGATCTGTTACTTACGAAGTCATGTCCAGAGAATTTGTTAGGCATTAAAACACTGAAAGAGTTAGGTGCAGTCATATGCTGTTCCCCAGAGGGAATACGATTGTTCCTACGTGACTTCAAGGGTCACTATGTATTACGAGATTTTGATCCGAGATTGTCCAATGTTCCGCAGCATCTATGGGCACAAGGTCCAACTGATGTTGGTTATATGCAAATCACACCCCATCGTGTGACTCTCAAACCAGGTGTAGTCCTGCCACGAATAAGACAGTACAGATTGCCACCTGGGGCTGTAGCAGCCTTATCCAAAATTATTGACGAGCTCATCGCTCAAGGAGGAGTGGTAGAAACTGACTCCAATGTATGTAATTCTCCGATCATTCCTGTCATGAAACGTACTGATCCAAATGCACCTCCAGTATATCGATTAGTGATTGACCTTCGAGAACTTAATAAATGCATTATTCCCCAGTACCCAGTTGTCCCAGATATCTCTTCCCTATTGACAGCCATTGATTCCGAAGCCACATTTTTCACTGTCATAGACCTCAAGAACGCGTTTTTCAGTGTCCCCATTCATCCAGACAGCCAGTTTCTTTTCGGATTTTGTTTAAATGGAAGGAGCTATATGTTCACACGAGCTCCTCAAGGTTTCACAGAAAGTCCTAGTATTTATAGTCAAGCACTTAAGAGACAACTAGACAATATTCACATGCCAACTGACACTGCCCTGCTCCAGTATGTCGATGATCTACTGATCACAGCCCGTTCTGAACGTGCTTGCGAGCGAGCATCCCTTACAGTCTTGTATTTCCTTGCCGAGATGGGGCACAAGGTGTCCCCTTCGAAGCTTCAATTCTGTGTCCAGCAAGTGATCTATTCAGGCCACTTACTGTCCAAGAGGGGTAGGCAGTTGACACCAGATCGTATCCAGTTAATAGCGAGTCTTCCTCAGCCCAAGACCCAGAAGGAGGTACGTGCTTTTATCGGCCTTACTTCTTATTGCAGACAATGGATTCCTCAGTATGCATTTCTAGCCAAGCCACTGATACAGTTAACGACACAGGAGGCAGCCGTATCGACTGTCCTCCCTTGGACATCTGAACATACACTTAGTTTTAATGAGTTAAAGAAAGCTCTATGCCAAGCTCCAGTTCTAGCAACACCGAACTACAGTAAGCCTTTTACACTTTTCGTCACTGAACGCGAAGGTACAGCATTATCTGTCCTCACACAAGATCAAGCAGGACAATACAAGCCTTGTGCTTATTTTTCGAGCACATTAGATCCTGTAGCCCAGGCTCTACCTGCGTGTCTCAAGTCAGTTGCAGCCACAGCACTAGCTATCAGACAAAGTGATTCCATAGTATTAGGACACTCCCTGACAGTACAAGTTCCACACTCCGTGGAAGTTCTTTTAAACCGAACACAGACTCAGCACTTGACAATTGCACGTTTAACAGGTTATGAATTGACACTGTTCCAGCCACACATAGAAATCAGACGCTGCAACGTTCTAAATCCTGCTACACTGTTACCATCAGCTAATCCAAATCCTGCCACACACGATTGTGTGGAAGTAGTTAACATCATGACCAAGCCAAGACAAGATCTGACAGATATTCCATTACCAGATCCCGACCTGACACTTTATGTGGATGGTTCATGCATGAGAACAAGTACAGGAGAACTAGTAGCCGTGTATGCAGTGACTACCGACACTGAAGTTATTGAAACACACCGTATTGACACCCTGTCTGCTCAAGCAGCAGAGCTAGTTGCTCTGACACAAGCCTGCATACACGCCAAGGACCTGAAAGTTAATATTTACACAGATTCACGTTACGCATTTGGAGTTGTACACGACTTCGGAGTGCTCTGGCAGGAGAGAGGTTTCATGACTTCTCATGGAACCAAGATTCAGCATGGTCTCCTTATTCAAGCTCTGTTAGATGCCATACACTTACCGACATCCATTGCTATCATGAAATGCAAAGCACATACGAAAGTTACTGACACTATTTCCCAAGGTAATGATCTAGCAGATCGCACAGCCAAGCTTACAGCACAGGCTCCAGACATTTCAGTTAAGCCAACACAGACACTTACTCCAGATCCGACTACATGTATGACAGTTAAAAACCCTACACAAGATGTCATAGATATCCAGTTACATGCTACTCCCGATGAAATCAAGAAATGGTCCGAACAAGGAGGGGTCCAGACAGATCAGGGATGGGTAACGAAGGGTAAAACCACATGGTTTCTCCCCGACTCCATGGTTCAAGTCATTATCAATACCGCACATAGTCCAGCACATTTAGGAGAAAAAGCTATGTTAGACAGTATCCAGAACATTTGGTTCAACAAGCATTTACGAGCTGCAGCCAAGCAGAAAGTCCGTACCTGTATGATATGTTGTCAGTTTAATCCAGGTAAAAGTGTCCCGGTGGAACAAGGTGGATTCCAGCCCCCTGACCACCCTTTTGAAGTCCTCCAGATGGATTACATTCAGATGGAGCGATGTCGAGGTTTCAAGTATGTCCTCGTAGTTGTATGCGCTTTGTCCAGGTGGACAGAGGCATATCCAGTCTCAGATTACACAGCCACGACCACTGCCAAACAGTTGGTTCGTGAGTTCTTCCCCCGTTATGGACTCCCTAGAGTCGTATATTCTGACAACGGCCAGCCATTCTCATCTGAGTTGATGAAACATGTTTCCCTGTTGTTGGGGTACCAGTGGAAGTTTCATTGTGTACGCCATCCAGAAGCAGCTGGTCTCGTAGAGAGACATAATCAGACCCTGAAAATTCGCATTGCCAAAGTATGTCAAGAGAAAGGTGTGGACTGGCTAGTAGCTCTGCCAGTTGCCCTGTTCTATATGCGCATGGTCGCACATTCCAGATCAGGTCTGTCCCCGTATGAGGTCGTTTTCGGCCGCCCCCCTAACATGTGGGGTACTCCTAGACCCCGAAGTATTACAGATGTTTCAAGTAATATGCTGACAGATTACCTAGCTTCCTTGATGTCTGCCCTCAACTCTTGTCGTTCACAGGTTGCCGCCGCCTTTCCAGACAATACCGAGGTGGCACCGCATGAAATCGTTCCCGGATCCATGGTCCTAGTGCGAAATTTTGATTGCTCAAGTCCGCTGGAGCCTCGCTGGAAGGAGCCCCGACAGGTCCTCCTGGCCACCCGTACAGCCGTGAAGTTGGAGGGACGCAAAGGCTGGGTGCATCTTTCGCATATCAAAAAGTTTTATGGATTGAAACCAGTTTCAAAGAACATTTCCGAGGATTTAAAGGACTGCCAAAGTACTATTCTTAAGGACTGTCCCGCAAAAGACAATGATACTGCACCCTCCCTGTTAGAGACAACTCCGCAACAGGAGTATAAGAAAAAGTTAAGGTCTAGTAAAATAAGTCAGCCAGTTTGATTGTCTAAGTCCTCCCCTAGGTGAAACGGTTAGACCGGTTTCTGACATGTATAAAATAGACCCCCATAGTGAGAGAGTTAGTCAAAACTCAATCCGATGTATCATTTTTCTAAGTTTCATATTATTTCTCAGCATTATGATTTCCTGCACCAGTTATGCATTTTACCTGTATTTTCCAGTTTCTCATGTAAATAAGTCTTCTAATGTTACAGTAGAGCACACGTTTAGTGATCTGCCTCCTCATGAACTCTCTTACCGCCTCGCTATGCGTAACAATTCTTTTATCCGCATGTTACATTATTCACACCAGACCAGCAATGCCACTAATTGTTGGGTGTGTGGTCGACTCCTCCCTTTCCAGACACCGAAGGGAGTTCTGCCACTCTTTCCTTATCCATTTTCACATAATGGTTCGTGTGGAGCATGGTCCACGTTAACGTCATCCTCAACAGATATGTCTTTCCTTAACAGTACATGTTTCCCAGACAAGCAAGGTCTTCCCCACAGAACAGGGTTAGATCTAGAGAATGAAGTTTACAATTTAGGTAATTATTCTTCGAATTTCATGGTCCTGAATGTTCAGTCTGATTCTACTCCGAACTTACCTGCTATTTCAGTATTACCAGTCAAAGGCGAATTATGTGTCCGAAATAATGGTTCCGTACTTGTAGGACATAGTGATTGTACTACTATTGTCAAGTATAGTGACAGTAGGAAATCTATTTTTAAAGCTTCACGTCATTCTTATTTTATTTGTGGTCAGACTGCATATGTTCGTCTGCCCCTCGATTGGGAGGGAACCTGTTACATTGCCTTCCTACTGCCACCTGTTTTCCTAGCCCCATCTGATTATCATAGAAACACACATCTAGTACACATTAGACATACAAGGGAGATCGAGTCCCCGATTGTCGATTATACTGAAACTGCTCTAGAACAGTATACAGATTTCAATAGAGGTTTCTTTTTTTTATAGGCCCTATCCAGAATAGCAAGCTAATTCGTAGGTTAACCAGAACCCTTGAAGCAGTAGTTAATGAGACTGCCTCTGCCCTAGGTAATTTGACTGAAGAGCAATCTGCTATGAGATTTGTCGTTTTACAGAATCGTCTCGTCCTTGACGTCATATTGGCCGATAGGGGCGGGGCCTGTAGAGTCATCGGATCTAGTTGCTGCATTTTCATTCCAAATAACGCGCCGTCTGTTTATTCAGCTATAACCAGACTCCATAAAATTGCCCATCTGTTACACCAAGATCCAGGCACCTGGACATGGTCCGGTTGGTTCTGGAATATAATTTCCGCCTGGGGATGGAAAGTATTGTCCTTTCTAGGTATTGCAGTAGCGATCATATTCAGTTGCTGCCTCTGTATACAATGTGGCCCTGCGATTTGCGGCATTTGTGCTACCTCTTGTATTCCTAGTCCCAAGTCCCGTTCTAAATCCCGTTCCAAGAAAATTCGAGACGAACAATTGATGCTGTATGAAATAATAGATGGTATCATGAATATTGATGTTTCCTGATGGAAACGTAGTGACAAGGAGGGAATGTGGAAAAGTAAATTTTGCCATGTTCTGTGTCCCTACGAGTCCTCCATCATATGTTATGTGTGCATGATTAATATGCATATGTATCCCCATGTTCGATTAAAGACGCAATTATAGCTGTGTCCATCTCTAGTATGCCAGTTTCCAGTTCTCGTGAAAACTACGAATACCAGGCCTATGTAAAGTTACGTTGCCACGTTTCTCAGTGTGCACGTTATTCCATTGTAAAGTCCCCGTTTCTAGGCCTCGAAAGGGCCTGGACACCAGATTCAGCTCCTGTCTCCTGAGCCCTCGCTGAGGAGCGATACAGCCCCCACCTGTATCCCTGACCCTTCACTTGCTTCCTGCCTCGCAGTGCCCGGTTCAGCCTGGCTCTACCTCTGAGTCTGCCAAGAGTATGTTATGATTCCAGTTATCAGTTCAGCCCTCCTTCTCTGCATTCCTAAAGCTACTGAATCGCATCAATAGTTTCCGTCATTGTCTAGCCTTTACGTCTCCATGTAAGAGAAATACTGTATTTAATGGTCATTTAATATTCTTCATCACGCACTACATGTAGAATAATGCATGCTCCAGTCTTAGAATCAAGTTAGCCTTTCCCCTCCTGACTTCTAGTTTATATCAACATGTTCTCTAAACATCAGATACTAGATACTGTTTAGGTACATGTCGCCTTGACTCTCCAGACTTCAGTCTCTGCTCCTAGCACAGAGTTCGTAGCCCCCAGCTTCTCCTAGTAACACGTCATTGCCAGTTTGCGCGCACCACCAGGTTAGAGGTCCTGGCTCCTTAGGTAGCCCCCTCCATGTTTCCGCCCTATTCATGACATATTCTGTTACGTTTGCATCACATGTCTATGTATACGCCCTGTTACACCTACTTTTACCCTTATCTTTCGCGACTGCTACGCGTCACACCCTTTGCTCCACCCACTGCTCCGCCTATCATATGTACTGTAATGCAACTGTTTTACTATATATACTTGTGTATTGTTATTAAAAGCTAGCGCGCTCATCCCAGATCCAGCCCCGGCAGCTGCCGGGCCCTGCCATCCTATTCCTATGCAGGTTGTCCTGTTCCTGTCCTTTATGCTGTAATAAACCTGCAAACTCCTACTACCTCGAATCTTGACTCTTATTTATTGAGCTATCTGTTATTGCTATGCCTAGTCAAACCTAGATCCGGTATTATTTATTTATATACCACATGAGAGACATCATCAACACATCCTTCGACACCGCCACCTTCCCTGAGAGCTGGAAGCACGCCGAACTCAGCGCTCTACTCAAGAAACCCACAGCGGACCCCACCGAACTCAAGAATTACCGCCCCATCTCGCTCCTCCCGTTTCCCGCCAAAGTCATCGAGAAGACCGTCAACAAGCAGATGGCCGCCTTCCTCGAGACGAATGGATCCCTCGACCCCTCACAGTCCGACTTCCGAGCCAATCACAGCACCGAGACCGCCCTCCTCGCCGCCACCGATGACATCCGAGCCCTGATGGACAACGGAGAAACAGCGGCCCTCATCCTCCTAGACCTCTCCGCGGCATTCGACACTGTCTGCCACCGCACCCTAGTACAGCGCCTCAGCAACGTCGGAATCCAGGACAAGGCGCTGGAATGGATCATCTCCTTCCTCGACGGCAGAACACAGAGAGTCCGCCTCCACCGTACAAGTCAGAGGCCTCCGAAGTCATCTGCGGCGTCCCTCAAGGATCCTCGCTGAGCCCCACCCTCTTCAACATCTACATGAGCCCCCTCGCGGCCATCGCACGCCAACACAACCTCAGCATAATCTCCTACGCCGACGACACCCAGCTGATCCTCTCCCTGACCAACGACCCCGCCGCCGCCAGAGCCAACCTGCACGAAGGGATGAAAGAAGTAGCCGAGTGGATGACGACCAGCCGCCTGAAACTGAACTCTGACAAGACGGAGGTCCTCATCCTGGGCTCTTCACCCTCCGCCTGGGACGACTCCTGGTGGCCTCCCGCCCTGGGCACCACACCCAAACCGACAGACCATGCACGCAACCTGGGCTTCATCCTGGACTCCTCCCTCTCCATGACCAGACAAGTCAACAACGTCTCCTCGGCTTGCTTCAACATCCTACGCATGCTACGGAAGATCTTCTGGTGGATCCCCACCGAGACCAGGAAGACCGTCACCCAGGCCCTCGTCACCAGCCGACTGGACTACGGCAACGCCCTCTACGCCGGTACCACAGCCAAGCTCCAGAAGAGACTCCAGCGGATCCAGAACGCCTCAGCCAGACTCATCCTCGACATCCCACGAACCAGCCACATCTCCGGACATCTGAGAGACCTTCACTGGCTCCCCGTCAACAAAAGAATCACCTTCCGCCTCCTCGCCCACGCGCACAAAGCCCTACACGACCAAGGCCCGAGCTACCTCAACAGCCGGATCAACTTCTACGCTCCCAAACGCCACCTCCGATCAGCCAACCACGCCCTCGCCGCCGTCCCCCGCATCCGAAGAGCGACTACAGGAGGTAGGTCCTTCTCCTACCTGGCCGCCAAGACCTGGAACTCCCTCCCGACCGACCTGCGCCTGACCCGAGACCACCTCTCCTTCAGGAAGAAGCTGAAGACCTGGCTGTTCGAGCAGTAGCGGCACCCCCCCTCCCCCAGCGCCTTGAGACCCTACGGGTATGTAGCGCGCTATATAAATGTCATTGATTGATTGATTGATTGAGGAAGCCGAGAGCCCCTTGAGTGGCAGTTTGCCGCGCGCACCAACTCCCAGCAGAGACCCAGAAGAGACCAGAGGTTGCGCGGTCGCACAAGCCCAAAGCACATCCAGTCAGGATACCCTGAGTGCACCGGCGACATGCCATCCAGCGGAAGCAGAGGCCAGTTCCAGCTCCTGGTGCCAGAGGTATGGACTCCAACCGAACCCTGTACCCAGCCTATGGCTAAGAGACTTTGGGCCAGATGTAGGTCGCCCAATACCGGTCGGTAATGGCCGAAATTACCGAATTTCGGACATTACCGACCGGTATTAGGCTTTTTAGATATAGGTGGCATTTTTGTAGGATTCGGTATTTTACCGAATCGGTAATTTAAGGATTCAGTAAAATACCAAATTCTTAACATACCGATTTGGTAAATTACCGAATCCAGGATGTAGGGAGCACTCAAGTTAGTGCATTCCTCAGTTAAGGATTAGTTATTTACCACCAACTACAAGTTAGTGGTAAATAATGAAAACCCATGAAAAAGCATTTTTTTTGCTTTTCCAACAGTGCCATGTTGCAGACATACATGCCCTTAGGGCATGTATGTTTGCAACATGTGCAACCATACACAATTGAGGGGTGCAACAGGGTGTTAAAGTGACACCCTGTCACCCTTCAATGTATTCCCCCTTTTACCGAATCGGTATTTACCGATTCGGTAATTGACATTCATTCCTATGGGCCTCCAGGCCCATAAGAATGAATGGTAATTACCGAATTGGTAAATACCGAATTTTACAGAATCAGTCAAATTTACAGATACAATTACCTACATACTATTTACCTATTCTTAAATACCGATTCGGTATTTAAGAATAGGTAAATAGTATTTACCTACATCTGACCCTTTGTGTTTGTTTTACCTTGAGCATGAGGTTAATGTGATTGTTAGTGGCTAAAGAAAAGGAAGGATGTAGAGAGCCATCCGGGCTCTCCACTACATTGTTGCCACCGCACACAATCCTCGGGGTAGGCGGGTCCCGAGGAGATAAAGAAACTGGGGAATACCGCTCTGGGTCTTCCGGCCACATCAGCAACCCAGTGTGAGCCTCACATCATTCCTGGGACGAGGGCAGGCCCCGGCCCAGTGGTTAGCACACTTTACACCTGGGATTTCATGCGAAGGAAGAGCAGCTTGTCGGCTGCTCATGCTCTAACACACTGCACTTATACCCTGGCATGCCAAGTAAGGGAATCATAAAGAGGTTCACCCCCTGACAGACTATTCTCCCTGCCTGACATTTTTGTTGGCATTTCAAGACAGGGAAGCGTAGGCTTCACACCCCAACACACTATTAATCTTTTCAAAATTGGTGACATTTAGACTGAACAACATGCCTATCATTTCAGGTGAGTGAGGAAAGCCATCAGGTCAGTACCTCACACCCCGAAAGATTGGCTACTTACCTGGAATTTTAAACAAGGAAGGCACGTCCTGTCAGCACTTCATGCCACAGTAGACTGTATTACCTGCTTGGTGCATGTCAAGTGAAGGAATCACAGTCTGTCATCTGCTCATGCCCATCAAACTGAGCTACCTGACTAGAATTTGAAGCGAGGGAAGTGTAGTCTGTTAGAAGCTGATGTCATGACAGGCTGTCTTACCTGCCTGGCATTTCAAGTGAGAACGGTGGATCCTGTCAGCGCTCCACACCCAAGGGATTGTATTATCTGACTAGTATAAACGCAAAGAAAGTATATTCTTTCTGCACTTCATGCTTCAACAGATTGTAATAGATGTCTGAAATCTCAAGTGAGGAAGCCAGTCCTGTCAGCACTTCTTGCCCAGCAAGAGTGTGCTACCTGCTGCGCATGTCAAGCGAGAGAAGCACATCCTGACAGGTACTCATGCCCCACAGACAATCCTAGATTCATACCTCGACAAGCAGAGACATTTTGATGCATGGACAAAGTGGGCGCAGGCCCAGGGCACCAACCTTTCAGGGGGCCCCCTGATAAAGCCAACGCTTCTGCAGAGAATCTTGCTCTGATGACCTTGAATACTTCTTAAACAGTTTGTTTTAAATAAGATTTTCCTTTCATGTATTTTCAATGTGGGTGATGTGCGATATTCTGTAACAGACATTTTGTGGAGAAAGGTTGTGTTTATGTTTCAAGCAGCATCCTTAAAAAAGTTTCTTTTAGTTCAAAGCAGAACCTTACATACAAGAAATGAGAGCCTGTCACAGAGATTATTTGCAATATTATTAGTAACCTGCCACCTGGTTACAATATTAAAAATAGTCACTATCCCGGAACATTAAATATAAACACATTTGGGATTTGGACCAGTGTGCATGTGCCAAAGAGGGTAAGAAAGAGCTGAAACTGGAGCATAAATTCAAAGATGTTCTGAACAGAGACCCCCGAAATACATTTGGTCCGAGGCCCTCAAAATCCTTAAGATGTCTCTGCCGACAAGCTGTGCTACCTGCATGGCTTTTCAATCAAGGGAAGTGTAGCCTATTTAAGGCTCATGCCACGGCAGAATTGGCTTTGGCCGGGCATTTCAAGAGAGGGAAGATCACCGTGACCAAATTCCTGCTCTACCTTCCTTGCACTGCAATCAAGGGAAACCCATTCTGCTAGCAGTTCACACTGTGACAAAGAAGAGTTTGTGCTTTTGAGCAAACTAATGTGTTAGTGGGTGTTCTCAAACTTTCAAGGCAAACTACACCCTGATCTGCTTACTGCTTGCACCTCGCGTGAGATTTCATCCCATGCACTGTTATGTGATTATGGTGGAGCATTACGTGGGAGAAAATAAATCTATGTCTTCAAGACCATTTTTTGAATGCCTTGCAGAGGTAGGCTCAGTCTAAAATGCATTTGTGAATCTGGCCTTGATAGTTTGTGTGCAGTTTTATGGGTTTACACAGTTAATGTTCCTAATGTTAATGTAATTTTAAAAATAATGAATCCCATTTTATTGTAAATAAAATGAAAAAATAATTATTAGAAAACAAGTACACCTGATGTTTTAGGCTAATTATTTTTGGGATATTTGTATAATTATTGTGCATGTCTATTTTTAATACATTATACAAAAGAATGCAACAACAAGTACTTAGAAAGCGGATAAAAAACAAAAGCTGAAGATTTTGCTATTTATAATGTAAGCAAATAGTCATTATATCATAATTGGAAAGTAAACATAAGTACAATAGCAGACAAATGCAATTAAGATCATCTGTAGTAGGGAAGAGAAGTAGAATGGCATGTAATGCCCTGTTAGGATCAAAGCTGACCCCAGGGAACCCCCTATAAGAGCTGAGTCTGCAAACTTAGGGGCCGATTATGATGGTGAACGGACCTGAGTCCGTCCGCCACAATAGAGTAGGAGGGACCGTCCGCAGGGGCA
Organism: Lissotriton helveticus; assembly: GCF_964261635.1. Lineage (NCBI taxonomy): Eukaryota > Metazoa > Chordata > Amphibia > Caudata > Salamandridae > Lissotriton > Lissotriton helveticus. The sequence goes on from NC_136067.1 coordinate 999,684,508, forward strand.
GCGGCGGTCCCTCCATGCAAATTAGGATGTGACCGCCACCCTGGCGGTCACATCCTGTATTTTTAACATTGCGGCGGGTGCTGCTTGAAGCAGCACCCGCCGCAATGTTAAAAATGTAAGTTGTGTGAATTTTTCAAACGGTACCATCTCCAGCTGGGATTGCACTATAAGGCTGCCCTGGAGGCGGCGAGGGAGGATTGCCTACTCCCAGCAGACTGGAGGCATGCGGAGATTGTGGTGTTCTGCAAGCCTGGGCGACCCCCGGACCGACATGAGTCTTATCGACCGATCTTCCTTCTAAATACCGAGGCCAAAATATTGGCCAAGGCGCTTGCAAATTGCCTCCTCCCATACATCACGGACCTGATCCACCCGGATCAGGCGGGATTTATGCCTCATAGAGCGACAAAACATAATATTAGACGCGCACATGTAGCAGTGGAGGCGATGGGTAGGACTGGGGACCAGGCGGCTCTGCTATTGGCCGATATTAACAAGGCTTTCGACTCTTTGAGTTGGACATACCTGTTCGCACTCCTTTCACGGCTCAACCTGGGACCACGTTTTATATCATATATACAGTTGCTATACACCGGTCTGACGGCCTCTGTGAGGGTGGCGGGGGCGACTTCAACGGCCTTCCCAATAGGACGGGGCACCCGACAGGGATACCCGCTCTCGCCATACCTGTTTGCTCTTGCTATGGAGTCGTTGGCTGCGTGGGTCCGGGTGGATGCGCAAGATTTTGCTGAAGATTTTGCTATTTATAATGTAAGCAAATAGTCATTATATCATAATTGTAAAGTAAACTTAAGTACAATAGCAGACAAATGCAATTAAGATCATCTGTAGTAGGGAAGAGAAGTAGAATGGCATGTAATGTCCTGTTAGGATCAAAGCTGACCCCAGGGAACCCCCTATAAGAGCTAAGTCTGCAAACTTAGGGGCCGATTATGATGGCGAACGGACCTGAGTCCGTCCGCCACAATAGAGTAGGAGGGACTGTCCGCAGGGGCAGCGGTGGTCCCTCCATGCAAATTAGGATGTGACCGCCACCCTGGCGGTCACATCCTGCATTTTTAACATTGGGGCGGTTGCTGCGTGAAGCAGCACCCGCCGCAATGTTAAAAATGTAAGTTGTGTGAATTTTTCAAACGGTACCATCTCCAGCTGGGATTGCACTATAAGGCTGCCCTGGAGGCGGCGAGGGAGGATGGCCTTCTGCCAGCAGACTGGAGGCATGCGGAGATTGTGGTGCTCTGCAAGCCTGGGCGACCCCCGGACCGACATGAGTCTTATCGACTGATCTCCCTTCTAAATACCGAGGCCAAAATATTGGCCAAGGCGCTTGCAAATCGCCTCCTCCCATACATCACGGATCTGATCCACCCGGATCAGGCGGGATTTATGCCTCATAGAGCGACGAGACATAATATTAGACGCGCACATGTAGCAGTGGAGGCGATGGGTAGGACTGGGGACCAGGCGGCGCTGCTATTGGCCGATATTAACAAGGCTTTCGACTCTTTGAGTTGGACATACCTGTTCGCACTCCTTTCACGGCTCAACCTGGGACCACGTTTTATATCATATATACGGTTGCTATACACCGGTCTGACGGCCTCTGTGAGGGTGGCGGGGGCGACTTCAGCGGCCTTCCCAATAGGACGGGGCACCCGACAGGGATGCCCGCTCTCGCCATACCTGTTTGCTCTTGCTATGGAGTCGTTGGCTGTGTGGGTCCGGGTGGATGCGCAGCTGCGGGGATTTGAATGGGAGGAAGGACCGTCAGACAGAATAGCACTATATGCGGACGACGTCCTGTTTTTCCTCACCAATGTGAATAGATCCGGACCTCGGGTTCTGGAGGTGATGAAAATCTTTGGAGAGGTTTCAGGATTGTACCTCAACCCACGGAAATCCACACTTTGGATGCTGAATAACCGCATGGAAATCGGGCCGTGGGCATCGCCATTTCAAATTGCAGTTGGAGGTCTTCAATACCTGGGGGTGTTCCTGACGGTTTCACCGGCAATTGCTTGGGAACGCAATGTCGCCCAGGTGTGGGATAGGGTACAACAGGACATGAAGAGCTGGTCTCGTATGCCCCTTAACATCTACGGCAGATCTGCAATTTTTAAGATGGTTGCCCTCCTGCGCCTATTATATCAATTACAGAATCATCCATAGTCAATTCCGATGCAATGGTTCCGACAGGTTAACTCGGCGCTGGGCCGATTCCTCTGGGCCGGGGGAGCTGCACGAGTGGCCCGCGTACCTGTTTTTTGTCCACATACTGTGGTGGCTTGGCGACGTCGGATTTGTTGTCATACTACCAGGCTTCCCACCTCGTAGTTTTGAACGAATGGTGGTACAATGACAGAGGGGACCCCGCATACGCCCTAGAGAGATACCTGATGGACCCAGATACACTGCACACTATTCTGTATTCGGCGAGGCAGAGAAAGGGGTTACAAAGGGCGACCCAAGTGGTCTTCCAGATATGGCGGCAGGCACTGCGTTGTATGGGATGGTGGGGGAAGCTGACGGAAGAGACCCCGCTATGGCATAATGGGCAACTGCCGGCACTAACACAGTTGCGGGGCTTTCACGGATGGGACTTGACAGGAATATCCACGCTGGGACATGTCTTGAGGGGCACAACGCTTAAATCATTTCAAGAACTTAGCGATGAGTTTTGTATGCCACGAACACAGTTCTTCAGGTATCTGCAGTTTCGGCATGCAATTACACCCACACTGAAGGGATTAGACACTCTGCCCGACTTCAGCCCAATAGAGGCGAAATTGTTCATGGGGGACCTGGGGGAAAAGAAAATATCCAGAATTTATCAGACATTAGTTATACACTGCTCTTCCAATCTACAGACACTGCAGGATCACTGGGTGAGGGACGTGGGGGAACTGGAGGAGGAAGATTGTCGAGAAGCCCTTGAGTCCCCCAGGGGAGCGGCTATTGCCATGCGCCTGCGCTTAATACAGTTTAAGTATCTACATCCCGCTTATTATACTAGGGAGAGGCTGTGGAGGGCAGGCCTGATTGAGTCAGCGACGTGTCTGAGATGTAATCAAGAACTGGGGGATTTTTTGCATACAGTGTGGGATTGGGCTGGTCTGGTGAGATTTTGGACAGGAATGTGGAACTGTTTGTCGGAGGTGCTGGGTTGGGACCTCCCCCGTACCCCTAAATTAGGCCTACTTCATGTCCTCGAAGGGGTTGGGGGTAACATCTATAAGAGACACCTACTTCTGCTGGGCCTTACAGTGGGGAAAAGGGATGTGGCTCAGGCGTGGAAGGACCCCAGAGCTCCCAAAGTGATTGTGTGGAAAAAGGGCCTAGACTTCTGTATGGGTCTGGAGCGGCCGATATTTGAGGCCAGAGGCTGCCCCACAAAACATTATAAAATCTGGAAAAGATGGGCGGACTACAGGGGTCTGTGGCTGGAACCTCCGGCACCGACTAGAGATGTTGAAGGGGCGGATGTGACGGGCACATGAGGGTGATGTTTAATGCCTTACTGTCATGTATGTACACTTGATACAGTACGGGAGAGACGCCGTGCAGGGGATAAGTAGGGGAGGGGGTGGGTCAGGGAAGTTGGAGTAAGGGGCTGGGGGTTTCTTTTCTATATTACTGTAAACTGAATCGCTGAATATGCTGTACTGTATTTGCCTCAGTTCCTCCGGGGTACGGAGAGCTGTATCTTTTATGCGATTTGTCAATAAAAAGAGTTGTTAAAAAAAAATGTAAGTTGTGCATTTGCATGCACAAAGCGGCAGGCACCGCGTGGTGCCTGCTGCTTTGTTCACGCAAATGCAAGGGGGGTACCATAGGTACCCCCATGTGCATCCCCCACCCCCCCCTTCACCCAGGGGGCCCGCAACAGGCACCCGAAGTGAAGGTCCGTATGCTTTTCCACGGCGGAAAAGCATACATCTTACACCATGCTAATATGGCTGGCGGTGTCTGATAGACACCGCCAGCCATGTTAAAGCTTTTCCGCCGCGGTCGGAAGGCGACCGCGGCGGAAAAGCTGCGGACAAATTTCTAGACCCACCGCCATCCTAATATGGCGGTGGGTCTTGTGTTGTGAGGCTACGGAGAGGATTTTCCGCATCCTCCGGGCCAGCGGTGGCATCCGCCGGCCCGGACCGGCCCGGAGGATGCGGCAAATCCTCCATCATAATCTGCCCCTTAGTCTGGTAGATACAGCTTCCTGTTGTTTGCATAAACACACCCATTAATTTAATCCCGGAAGCACGCTCAGTACAGAAGGTATCACAGTCTATCAAGGAATCTTTACTTGTCAAAACAGCGGCAAGTGATTGGCTGCAAAGCAGAAGGCACGGACAAGAAGCTCGCGGCTCACTGGAAGGCAGGGAGGATCACAATAACAAAGAAAAGCTGAGCACCTAGCACAAGGAAACAAAAATAACCAAAAAACCTTTGAAAAGACAAAGAGCAGTCCGAAAACGCAATTCTTGCTTGAAACAATATTAATACAATCAACATTTCACATAATGTGAGGATTTTCACATAGCAAGCACAATTCACATGCCTTAACATACTTGGTGATCTAGGTTAAAAAGAATCTGTTATATCTTGACTTCAATGTTATGCATGCCCTGCCTGTAGAATCTTACAGTTATGACTTGCCTTGGAATGTTGTGAGTCAAATGAGTCACAGTTGACTGGGCTGAGCTGCCTGTTGGCTGCTCCTGGTGGGGTCTCCCTGTGATCTTGTACCATCTTCAATAAAACCTCTTTGAAACATCTTAACCTGCGTGGACTTGATCACTACAGAAATTACTCAAAGGTGCCCCCATCCTCTACTAGACATGGCTGCAATCTGTTTTTATTTTCAGTTCAAAAGTAATATTGAGAAGCAATGCTAAGAATATGGCATTTCGATACAGTATGGATACATCTATCATTGAAGGTAGCCATATATTACAGAGTTGGATTAGCAATATTTGTGACATGCATTACATGAATAGGAATAAGTACAGTACTGACAGGGTCACAAAAGAGGAGTAAACCATCATATATGGAACCAGTTGCCATAATGCTGGAACCATCAACACAACTTAAGTAAAACATTTATAGCGATTATGTGTATCAAGATGCCCAGGAAATGACAATTGAGGAATTTACCTTAAAAACAAGCATTTTAAAAAGAGGGGTAGAAAAGGGAGAAACGAAAAAAGGGAATGAGAGGTATCTGGATAATCCATGACTATGGGAGACTAATAAAGAAAAACTGTGTTACCGCACTGGACGCGGACACGCTCACTAACGCAGACGGTGGGGTGGAGGCGAGACGACTAGGACTCCTGCAAGAGTTCAGAGACACTGCAGACAGGGAACTGACATATCTCTGCACACAACACTCAGCTAGGCAATATGGTGAAGGTCCGTCCCCCCCGCCAGGCTTCATACATCTCTGACATGGTGGATGATCTGGGTGTTCGTCATCAGACCACCCCTGCCATTTGTGATGCCTTCCTATCCTACTACAAGGGATTGTACACCTCGAGCCTGACGGCTGACTGTCGCGACCCTGGCCCCTATATTAACGAAATCTCTATGGTGTTCCTAGAGAAACATATGCAGGAATTTCTGGCGATGCCTATCGAACTGGACTGCGTTGTGGAAGCCATTGATGCTTTAAAGGGCTCCTCGGCGCCGGGTCTGGATGGCTTTTCGGCCGACTTTTATAAAGAGTACAAGGAAGAACTGGTACCTCGCCTGATCGAAGTGTATGCGGAGGCGCTTGAGTCAGGGATTCTGGCGCCCACGTTGCGGGAGGCAGTTATCATTTTACTTCCCAAACCGGGTCGGGACCCCACTAGGTGCGGATCCTACAGGCCCCTTTCCCTACTGAATCTTGACTATAAGATTTTGGCGAAAGTCCTTGCCACTCGACTGTCTTTACTTATGGAATCTATCATTTCGCCAGCCCAGTCCGGATTCGTCCCCCATAGATCTACCTCCTTTAATCTGCGGACGCTGTTTTCTGTTCTTCACAGGATCGATCCGGATACACCGGCAGCTGCGGTGTTTTTGGACGCCGAGAAGGCATTTGACTCCTTAGAATGGTCGTTTTTTTTATCCGTCATGCACCGGATGGGCATGCCGTCCTTGTTTGTCTCCACGGTCGAGCTGCTTTATACTGCCCCCAGAGCAAGACTGCGACTTAATGGCACCCTTTCTGATAGCTTCCCTCTCTCCCGGGGAACCAGACAGGGATGCCCCCTGTCCCCCCTATTGTATATTCTGGCCATGGACCCGTTGGTACGGCACTTTCAGGAGCGCCACTTGCACCGCGGGCTCCAGTTCCGGACGGGTCCGTTACTCGTCTCCTTATACGCATATGATACCATTCTATATGTTAGGTCTCCTGAGACCAACCTGTCGCCCTTGCTGCTTGAGGTGGAACGCTTTGGGAAGTACTCTGGTCTTCGTATTAATTGGCACAAATCTGACATCTTTCCGCTCACCCCCTCCACTGCCCGCTGGGACTGCCCGTTCCCGCTTGAGTGGAATACTGACTCGGTGAAGTATCTGGGTATCTACATACATCTGGACACGGTATCCATGATTCGTCTCAACTACGGACAGGCGTTAGACTTTCTAGAGGATAATCTCGCGTGTTGGATTCGCCTCCCTCTCTCGATGGCCGGCCGTATCGCCATAATTAAAATGATTATACTTCCCCGTTTTTTGTACTTATTTAACAACATACCGATCCCGCTCACTCAGGTCTTTTTCACCCAACTACGCTCTCTGTTGTTGCGTTTAGTGTGGGGGGATAAGAATCCTCGTGTTTCTTGGCGCATCCTGACACTGCCTTATGAACGGGGTGGCTTTGGAGTGCCAGACTTTTATATTTATTACCTAGTCGCGCAATGCGCCTATGCACACCCTTGGTTCCATCCAGACGCTGGATCCCATATTTGAGACCTGAGGCGGACTTGGTACTACCACTTACCCTCAACTCGATATTGCCCAAAGGCATACCCAGAGACCCACTTGACATACAAACTGTGTCCACTACATCGTGGGCCTGGATGCAGTTGCGTAGACTGCTCCAGTTGGACGTGCTGTACTCCCCGGCGCTTCCGTTGCCAAGCCCACACTGGCTCCCCATCACCGCGGAGGCAGTGGTCTCTCGAACGTTGTCCAAATACCAGCTAGCCACAATAGGGGATCTGTTCCCGGACGGCCATGTTTTTTCGGTGTCCGAGGATCCGCGATTTGCGGACCGAACGTTTATGGACTCCTTTGTCCTGACTAGGGTGAGGTCCATGCTTAGAGCACAGTTTCCCTCGTTCCCACTGCCGCCAGATGACATGGCAGCACTGACTTTTCTACTCCAGTCACAAACAGGAGCCCATATGGTCTCCAGGTTGTATGGACTCTGTGTGGCGGCACTTCCTGCTTCGGATGCGAAAGTTCGTGCGGCATGGGAACTTGATCTGGGTGGCCCCATCACGGACGCCCAATGGGTTGCCTGTTGCCGCTCCACTAAAGAGGTATCTGTCAACAGTAGACATAAGCTAATACATTTTAAATTTTTGAGGCGACTATACTTCACACCGGCGCTGGCCCACAGAATTGACCCGACCAGACCTCATCACTGCCCTAAATGCAAAGCTCCGCATGCCGATTTTGCACATCTCACATGGACCTGTCCGAAACTACACACCTACTGGCTACAGGTGCACCACATCTTGGGCGACATTTTAGAATGTGAATTGCAACACAAGCCGGAAATTGCACTGCTTGGCTATGTCGCTGAGTTCCCCCGGGCCACGCGTAAGCTTGCTGCCATAGGTTTCTTGCTGGCGAAGAGGGAAGATGCTTTACTTTGGGGGTCCAGACGAATCCCTGATTCCAAGTCTTGGATGCGCAGCCTTGCCCAATGCAATACCAATAGGGTAGAATACTCCACGCAGATCCCAACGGCTTCACGCCCTATCGACATCTGGGGCCCATATCGACAGTATCTTAGCAAGATTACACGGGATGCACACTCCCAAGCTGCTAGCTCTATTGTCCCAGAAGGGGTGGGCTAGGTGGTTTTGCCTACCCTAGCGTGCGCTACCTATTGCGTTCCACAGTGCTTGGCGTGTGCACACTCTCGGGAAAAGGTATGCGTGAGCAGCTGGTTTTGGATTGTATGCTGGTTGGGGCCGAGATGTTTCCCTCCTCTGTTTCCTTGCATCCCTTGCCCCGGCTGAAATAGTTGCTTCACCCTAATCTTACAGTTGTCGTTTTACCCACCCTCGTCTGCCTACGCCTATACTAATGCCATCTTCCTTGTCAATTGATGTGTTGCTTGCCGCTCTCTCTATCACGAAGGCTCATTCATTTTCGTTCTGTTTGAAAAAGGTTATATCTCTTTGTGTCATCATTCCGCGCATGCAATTTTCCCTCAGATATGGAAAAAGTGAAAATGAGACTTTAGAATGTGTTACACTGCTTGTAAATGTCATTGGTCTAGTCCTCCATTTGCTTCCTTTGTATACTGACCGCTAACGTTTTCATTGTAAACAGTTTACTGTGTAATTGTATGCCTACACGGACCAATCTGATGCTAATAAAGAGATTTAAATAAAAAAAAATAAAAAAAAAATAAAGAAAAACTGTGAATGCTACAGGACATTCCGGCGAGACAACCCTGTTCTCTACTAAGTGATAGAGTATGTAAAGACAGTAAATAACTATCTAGCGCAACCCACAATTTCTTGGCTGCTGATAAGACATGGCATTTTCTGGAATAGATATTGTCCACACTTCTGATGAAACAGATCCAAGCCCACCATATGTGAAGAAACGTTTTAGGGGGTCTTTTGCATTCAGAAAGTTTCAATTTGTTACCACTACTAGTAACAAGTCAATGAGTTAGATATTGTATGGAAAGAGACTGTCTGAATGTTTAGAGGCATATATACACCCAATATTACAAAGGAAGCCTCTATAACTAACTGAATGTTAAATACGTTTTGGATCGTGTCTTCTGTTTGTTGCCAGAGGGAAAGAATTTGTTTACAATACTAGAACATTTTGGGGGCTAATTTACAGTTCCAACAGAGATTTTGAGTCCTACAGCCCTAGTCGGTGGAGTTTCAAAGGGTCCAGTATACATTATGTATGATCCATAGTTCCTATTTGTGAAAGGGCTGAGGTGATCTTTCCTGTGATGCTTGAACTCTATATTTTAGTTCATGTCGACGGGCAGATATCGATATCTGGTTTTAGGTTAAAGGTAAAGTTCCAAGCATTGGAATTGGTTTTTGTTTAACGAATGTTGGGTGCCCTAAGGAGTATGTATATTTGGGAACCTACATGACATAGTTTAGTAAAATTATCTAAGAGGTGTGGGAGAGCAGGGAGTGAGTAGATTCGAGCTTCTTGATTGTGGACTTTACCTTAGAAAGGTGTAAAAGTCTAAGTTAGATAAATTGTGCTTCTGTTATAATTCTGCAAAGGATATAATGTCTTTTTGAGTACCAACATCTTTCAGTAGGGAGAGATACCTTTCAATGCTGTTCATTCCAAAAGCCCTCCTGTCCCTCTATTTTGATTTATTTATTAAACCATGGGGAAGCAAAATCAGATATGGAGAGTTTATGGGCAGTTTAATATCTAGAGCACAGGAACGTAATTGTGTCATATGTAATGGGTAGGGAATGCAATGTACTGAGACGGTAAGTATAGTTTATCGTTAAAAGGGGTCACAGTGGATGAGGAACATATAACTCTCTTTCTATCGGCAACCAAGTAGGGGCATGAGAGTTGATGATAGAGAACCACTAGGTCCATTGTCTACCTAAAAAGGCCTTATGGTATTGAAGAAAATCAGGGAATGTAACCATGCCTTCCTTTTTATTCAGTTTCAGTTTCTTGAGGGAAATTCTCGATTTTTTTATTTTTCCATAGAAACTCCTTCAAGATATTGTCAATGGATTCATAGTCATGTGAAAATGTAAAGAGAAGCATGCTGATGGGAAAGTTAATTATAGGTGTCAGCATCCTTTTAATTGTTTCAAACCAGCCCCTCCAAGTAATACATTTAGGAGATCATTGTGTATTTAATTCTTTGAGTTTAGAGCTTGTTTTAACTTCATTAATTGAGAGAGTTTCTCAAATGTCTTTCCCAAACCATATGCCTAAGTATTTTAGCGACAAGCTTTGCCATTCGAGACCAGGACTTTGAATATAGGAAGAACAACTGAGTGCTCATGGGAAAGACTTCAGTCGTGTCCCTTATTGAGAGTGTAACCAGATACTAATGCAAATCTTGAAATTACTTCTAGGATACAAGGAATAGCTGTGTCTGCTTTCCCTGTGAAGATTAAAACATCATTGGCAGAAGCCGCTACTTTTTCAGGCCAGAAGGTAAAGAAATACCCTTAATACCAATTTTCATTCCTGATCATCTCAAGAAGGGGTTCAATGTGCACAATAAAAAAGTAGGGGGAGGGGGCAAACCTGACATGTGTCTTGTGTAAAAGGAAATTTGTTTGAGGTAAAGCAATTGACACAAACTGTAGCTCGTGGGTTATGATCAAAGGCAAACACCATCATAATAATGTTTTCACCAAGAACTACTTTTTGTCGGGACTGCAGGAAGGTCCATGAGACTTTATCAAAAGCCTTCTCTAAATCTAAAGCTATGGCAGCTGTGGAGGAATATAAGGATTTGGGTCTTGCTAAAGTGTGGCATAAGTTCCTGACATTGTCACTTGCCAGCCAACCCTGATTGAGTGGGGTGTATTAATTGACCTAAAACCTCATCCTGTCTAGTAGCTAACACTTTGGCATAGATCTTTCAGTCAATATTGATAAGTGAAATAGGATGGTAGTTATTTATATCTAGGGGATCCTTACCTTAGGGATAAGGAGTATTGTCGAGACTACAGCTGAAACCTGGATCCTAACTGTATCAGCAAAGTGAAGAAACAAATTATGAAGAGGAGTAAGTTCTATTCTATTCTGCAAGTCTTATACAGCATGTGGCTACCCGGAGGCCTTCCAGTGCTAGGGCAGTCAGCATATTATAGTTCTTAGACACGACTAATGACTATAAAGCCATGTTTTCAAGGCCTTATGGAATGAGAGCTCATTAGAAAGCACGTGCAATTCAAGCGGATGTATGTTCCAAAGTCTAGGGGCCTGATGTGAAAATAAACGGCCATCCCAGCGAGATCTGCTAAACTTGGGTACCTGGAATAAGTGTGCTGGGGAAGATAAGAGAGGCCTTCAGTGGATGAAGGGAGTGGTAAGCAATCTTAGTAGGACAGGACTTTTTTGTGGAGTGACCTGTTCTGAATGCAGAGGGACTTAAACGGGACCCTCTGCTCAACTGGGAGCCAATGGAGGTCTTTCAAGGACCTTTTCGCAGATTGATGTTTGGGGACGTTCAGGAAGAGCTGAGCAGCAGCACTCTGCATGGTCTGCAGCCTCTTTATCACATAGTGAAGTGAAACAAAGAAAAGAACATTGCCATAATCAAAGGGGAACAAGATAACAGCCTCCACAAATAGTCTTCTAGCTCAGAAATAAAGAAGGTTTAACATCTTTCTGAGAACTCTCAGAACACCAAAGTAAGTGGCCAAACGTTTTGTGGGCTGGTGCTCCATAGTGAGGCTAGAATCTAGCTACACTCCAAGGCTCTTTATCACCCCTTTAGGGCTGCAAAGTCTCACCAGGCAATCAGGCACAGGGGATTGTGACTTTTATTAAAGTTGTTGCCCGGTATCACGGCTCAGTCTTGTCCTCATTAAGCTTTAATTTACAATTGGTCATCCATCTGGCTATCTCCTGAAGGCAAGCACCTAGGCTGAAGTGACTGGAGCTGGAATCAGGGAGATGGAATTCACCAGCTAAGTGTTGTTAGCGTGGGAAACCAAAGACAATCCAAAAGAATGAACAATCTCAGCTAGGGGGTATGGATCAATATTAAAAAGAGTGGGGCTAAGAGGGAAGCCCTGCGGAATCCCACAGCACAAGGAAAGGATCTGAAAGCACCAGGAGTGGTCAAGCACCTTGAAGGTTCTGTCCTTCAAAAAGTAAGAGAGCCAATTTAGAGCAAGGCCAACAAAACCCACTTTAGCCATCCTATGGATACGTGTGGCATGATCAGTGTCAAAAGCTGTGCTCAAGCCCAGAAGGATGATGGCTGCTGACCCTCCTTTTTCCAACAGAGATCTAGGCTCCTCAAACACAGCCAGCAAAGCAGTTTCAGTGTTGTGCTGTTGTCTGAACCTCATTTGTGTGGGTTGAAGAATGTAGTTGAACTCAAGGAAGGCGGAATGATAAATTGGTGTACTTCTAGGGGAGCTTTGAGAGACCTGGTAACAGAGAGATAGGCCTACAATTGCTCAGACAGGCAGAATCTAGTCCTGTCTTTTTTAAAAGGGACTTACCCACCTCATGGTAAGGGGAACCTGCCCACTGATGAGCAAGAGATTTAATAGGCCCACCAGGGGAGCATAATTGTCAAACCCTTATTGCAAGATATGGAGGAAACCGGGTGAAGGGGTGAGCCAGATTTCACTACATTTAGCAGATCTGAGAGCAGCTCACAGTAATCTCCAGGAAAGCTTGGCGGTTTTCTTCAGACTGACCTGCCGGAGGTCTGCTTCCTGGAAGTTCCTCAATAGTTGGTCCATTGGAAAAGGAAGAGTAGATGTCCGAAATCTTTTTATGAAAGAAAAGAGCCAGGTTATTGCTATGCTCCTTAAAAATCTTAAAAATCTCCTTAGGAGAATTAGCAGATTGCTCAATTTTTGTGGCAAAATATACTGATTGAGCAAATGTCATTTCTGCATGATATCCTCTGATTGCTCTCTTATAGTTGGCTTTACTGACTTCATCGTACGGCTTTCGACAGCATCTTTCCAGGCGTTGACAGTTATTTTTTAGAGCAAGCAATTGGATTTTAAACCAGGGAAATGTTTCTACCCGCAAGTAGGTTTTAGGCCACCTAGCAGGTATGACAGAATATAAAGAATTAGTCATCCATTTGTTAAAGTTGGTTGTAGAAGAAGTGATACTATCTGCCAAGATTGCTCTTCTGGTCTGCAAGGCGGCTGACCACTCTTCCTTGTTTAGCTTAGACCAGCATCGTTCAAACCATTTAACCAAAGGTGTAATCAGCTGCGGCCCGCTCAGGTAAGAGCGGGGATGCCAGGTGGGGGAGGATTTCGACATATGACGAGGAGGGAAAATTAATTATTTATTTAATTATCCCTTGTCATTGTCTTTGGAAATCCCCCCGCCCCCACCTCGCCCCACTGCTCTTACATTCACGGGCCACGGCTGGGTGTAATAGGAGAGGTGGAAGAAACAGATAACACCAGCAGGACCAGCAAATGATCTGACTAGATCAGAGAAATGTGAGTCCCCACCTGAAGGTTGTTAACATTACTGAAGGCTAAACCAATTGTATGACCTTTCTCGTGGGTGGGCCCCTAGGCCAATTGCAGCAGTACGAGGGATGCAAGGTCCTGTGACAGAATCTCAGAGAGTTGTCAGGGTCATCGAAATGTAGGTTGAAATCGCCGAATACAGTGAAGTTAGCCCTATTTACAACTAAACTTGCGACCAAGTCAGAGAAGGTTTTCAAAAAATGAGTATAAGGGCTGGGAGGTCTATAAAAAAGGATCCCAGAGAAAGTGAAAGTGGGACTGAGTATTATCGAAAACAAAACGCTTTGACAGTTCTGTCATGAGGGGAGAGAACATGCCTTTTAGGGTTTCCCTGTAAATAATAGCACCCCCCTTCCCAGGTCGGTATAACCTGAAAATACAGTACCCAGAAGGTAGAGCTTGTCCCACATCAGGAGCAAAGCCATCACGTACCCAAGTCTCCAGGAGAAAAAGGACATTGGGTGCTGAATCCATTAAAAGACTACAGATAACCAATTTGTGAGCCGCCAAGGAACTGTAAATAACCATGGACATACGACTCTCAATGGATAACGAGGGCACATGCGGCTGGTCAAAGTTCAGCTGAGGCTAAAAGCCACATTTATCACAGGTTGACAGAGGGATATTAGGGTCAGAGGAATGCATATAAGGATCAGCAATGTGGGTTTGAAGTGCCCATAATTGGCTAGCAGAGAAAGTTACCTTGTTTTGGGTAAAGGACCATAGTTCATGGCCCCTGGTCCCGGAAGGGTGCAGACAGGTTTGCCGCTAGTGTGCCCAGGCTTGCCCCTGGCACAACATAGCCACACCCCCTGCACTTGTCCGCAGCTCATCCACACTTCCATACACATTTAAGGGCTACGAGCTCTAACAGGTGCAGCCCACGTTTTACTGATTGGGTGGTCTGAAATCAGTCAGAGAGCCCTCAAGCATCAATGGAAAATGAAGAAGCGGCGAGATAAACAGGTGAAGTGAGTTAAAAAATGCCCCAAGTATTTCAAATACAAATCCCAGATTTTAGCAGCTTCACAGCAAGACAGTGGAACATAACGTAATTACAAGTTTTAACTAGTAAAGACTGTGTATAAGTTTTATAAAAGTTACTACTAAAACCGTCTGGGCCAGGAGCACTACCCAGTTTTCAGCTAGATATAGCTTAAAATGTTTATCCTACTCTATAGGTTTACTGAGGTTATTTCGAGATCCCTGGTCTAAAATGGGCAATGAGACTTTTTTTTTTTAATTCTGCACAAATATCAGAGTCAATTTTAGTGTTGGGGGCATGTAAAGTTTCATAAAATTCTCGAAAGGAATCCAAAATGTCTGGTAACGAAGTAACATTTTAACCAACTGAATATTTTAGGTCTGGAGTTACGGATGTATTCTTTCCAAATCTTAAACAATTAGCCAGGAACGTTTCGGCTTTATCCTTTTTGACCACTTTTTCAGCTTTATTTACCTCAACCCCTCTATTTGCTCTGGTATTCAATATTTTGTTGCATTCATATTTGAGAGACTTCAGTTCAGTAAGAGCCAATGAGCCTTTAGAATGGTTTAAGTTGAAATCTTGTGCTTTGATTTTAGCCTACAGTTCATTCAGTCTTAGATTGTCTTTTTTGTTATTGGATGAGATCCAGCATTCTCTTACTGAGTCTTTAAATGAATCCCAAAAAGTGTGTAATGTGTTTTTGAATGGCGGATCTCATTACTTTATCATCTATGATCAAATCTTTCATTCTCCATTGGTTAGGGATTGGGGTAGGTAGACAAATTTGTAGTTTTAAAGAAACGCACGCAAGGACTGACACAACAATTTGCTCTATTTGTGGGGGAGCTGATTGTTGAAGATGCTGTTCATCTACTAAAAGAGAGTCAATCCTAGAAAAAAGTAATGTGTATGTAAGTAAAATTTATATAAAATGCTCGCAGGGTTATGGATTTTCCATACATCAGTAAAGTTGTGTACTTCACTTAGGTGTAAGTGCTAGGCATGTGACCTATTAGGCTTAAATTTTACCTGGGATATGAGATCAAGAATGCCATCTAGTGGGAGGTTAAAATACCAACCCAAAATCATGCCATTACATCGTGGTAGTTCTGTGGTTGTTTTATTGAGAGAGGACAAAAACTCAGGGTCTTCGGTATAGATACTGATGATATAAAATTAAATTTCTCCCTTTTTGGCTAGAATGATTACCCAGCTGCCCTCCCTGTCTCGCTGATGTAAAGTAGTTGAGATGTTAGATTTTTTGGAGATTAGAGTTATAACTCAATTTTTCTTATGATGTGCAGAAGAGTCAAAACAGTTGCTTATTCAAAGGTATTTAGATTACAAAGATTTCCCAATACCCAGTTTCATCGTTTATATTAATCTGATGTTTCCTGAAAGCTTATAGCCATTGTTGGTTATTTTTCTTCTTTTGATGGGATGGGTCAGGCCCTTGGTGTTGAGGTAGAGTATTTTTAGACGTTATAAAGTAATAGTGCCCATATGACACTGACACTGGAGATAGCCCTGTCAAAATCAAAATAAACAGACTGTCTGACAAAGTGAGGGCCAGCATCAAACAGGTGATGTAATATGTTGGAGTTAGGCATGACTGAGCACTCCAGCAGCTTTTGGTCTGGTCAACCTTAAAGCAAGGTTGGTGTGCTGTGGAAAAGTAAATTTTGCCATGTTATATGTGCCTACGTGTTCCCCATCTTATGTTATATGTGCATGATCGATATGCATGTATCCCCTATGATCGATTAAAGACGCAATCATAGTTGTGTCCAACTCTAGTATGCCAGTTTCCAGTTCTCGTGAAAGCAACGAGTATTAGGCCTATGTTGCCACGTTTCACAGTGTGCACGTTAATTCATTGAATTGTCCCCGTTCCTAGGCCTCAAAAGGGCCCGGACATCAGATTCAAGCTCAAGTCTCCTGAACCCTCTCCGAGGAGCGATGCAGCCCCCACCTGCATCCCTGACCCTTCACTTACTTCCTGCCACGCAGTGCCCGGCCTGGCTCTGCCTGCCTGTCTGCCAAGAGTATGTTATGCTTCTAGTTATCAGTCCAGCCCTCCTTCTTTGCATTCCTAAGCTACTGAATCGCATCAATAGTTTCAGCCATGGTCTAGCCTTTCTGTCTCCATGTAAGAGAGTTACTGTATTAATATTCATAGAATATTCCTAGCACACGCAATACATGTAGAATTATGCATGCACCAGTCTTAGTGTCAAGTAGCCTTTGCCCTGTTAACTTTTGGATTCTATCAACATGTGCTCCAAACACCAGATACCAGATATGATATAGGTACATGTCGTCCTGACACCGCAGACTTTAGTCTCCTCTTCTAGCGCAGAAGTCATAGCCCCAGTTCTTCCTGGTAACACGTCATTGCCCGTTTGCGCGCACTACTAGGTTAAAGGTCCCAGCTGCTCAGGTAGCCCCCTCCATGTTTCCGCCCCATTCATGACACTTCTGTGACGTTCATACCACATGTCTAAGTATACGCCCTGTACACGCCTTCTTGTTACACCCATTTTGTCCTTATCTTTCGCGACTGCTACGAGTTACGCCTACTGCTACGCCTATTGTATGCAATGTAATGAAATGTATTATACTATATATATGCTGCAATGTCGATGAAGCATTGCAGCTGCCATCCATTCTATTTCCGTACAGGCTATCCCGTTCCTGTCCCTTCCCTTATGCCTGATTAAAGCCTGTTAGACTCAGATACCTCGAATCCTGTCTCTTATTTATTGAGCTATCTGTTTTATTCACTGTATTCAAAAATAGTACCGGTAATTAATTATTTATTTACCACATAATGGCGCCCGAATAGGGACTTGCCCTTTCCCCACGCGCCGGCGAAGCCACGCAGGCCCCCTGACCCTCTGCAGCCGTGACAGAACCATACCGTGCACGTGCAGATATTTCTGCTTCAAGTATCCCTCAGGCCCACGGAGGAGACGGAGGTTGCGGTCCAGCATCCAGACGAGGCGGTGAGGAACGCGGCGAGTCCCGACCAGAGCCCAAGCCGAGAGTACAAGGTCCGAGGTATCCGGAGGCCCACCTGTAACTGAATTCCGAAGTTCGTAGTCCGACGTCGTAGCAGTCCAGTCCAGTCCGAGGCCTTCCGTTCTTGCTGCCCGGTGAGTACCGTTGCTGGGGTAGTATCTAGACAGGGTCAATTAATTTGTCTCTGGTCCAGTGGGTTTGGGTACACAGATCCAGTCCGAAGTGTTCACCTAGGTGGATGCGGGTCCTGACGTGTCTCTTTATGGGACCGGTATGTTTCGTACTGTTTTAGCAGTGCATCTAGTAATTCTAGTAAGTTTCGTTCTCGAGAAATTCATGTGTTCTGTTTTCAGTATTTCAGGTAATATTCTGTCCGAACTGTTATTTAATGTGTTTTCAATGTCGTGGTATGAGTGATTTGTTTTTCTATTCATTACTGTGTTTATCGTGTATTGTATTGTGTTCAGATTCAAGTCTAGAATGCCTCTGTTTTCCAAGTTACGTCAGTTAAAGACCAGAAAAGGGTTACTCGAAGAAGCAGTTCCTGTCCCTCCGAGGGACAGTCCAGGACATTTTATGTATCACAAGCATGGCTTAGATGCCATAATATATCTAGACTTGTGGGCGGACTATACCAAGGAACTAGAAGAGAAATATAGATGGCCCGCATCCGGTACATGGGATGCCGAGTGCATCATGCGAGTAGAAGAAGCATTATGGAAAAAGAAAGCCAGACAGTCCCAGAAAGATGCCATCGAGTTATGGCGCAAAGAATCTCATAAAAGAACCGAAAAAGAAATCAGAAAAACAGAATTAAGTTGAGAATCCTCAGAAAGAGCCCAAGAAAGGGAATTAATCGAAGTAGGTGAACGAGTTAGAGCAGAACAGTCAGACAGACAGAGAAATGCCCTTATTAAGGGTATGTATCCTCTTCTTGCCGAGGGCTTGCCAAAAGCAACCCCGGAAGCACCATGTAATTTTCCGCCACCATTGGTCCCGACTAAGCTACGTCATAAACCGACCGCAGCTGATATTTTTCTCTCGTCCTATTTGGACGACACAGTCCCCGAATATGCAAATCCTGTTCCGCCTGCTCCCGTTAATAATGTAATTCCTGCTCCTCCAGTCACTGGTCCCGTGGGTCCAGTTAATGTTACAGTACCTGTTACAGCACCCCCGGCCCAGACCATAGTACATGTACCCGTTTTGCCAGCCGCTCTACCAGCACGTACAGTACACACCGACGATTCTAGTTTAGGAGCCGCGGGGGGAGATTTTCCTCGTACCCCGCCTCAACACAGACGTATGACGCTACATGAACTAGCGTTACAGCGTACGCCAAAAGTGAATACATACGTAGATATCAAGCGAGCACTTACCGAATGTCGTTATGATCCAGTTCCAGGCGATGGTAACATGGTCATATATTCATTACGTTTAAGACGGGTGACCGACTATTTGGACACCCTGCCCGATATGAGAGAACATCTAGACAAAATATATCGTTTTATCCGTACAGGAGTGAATCCAGAAAGTGTTCACGAAGCCATGGCTCAAAGAAAAGTCGAGACTCAGCTCATGCTTTTAAAGTTTTTAATTAACTGTTTAATACGAGAGCAAGATTGTCCGGAAAAAGATCAAGAAGAAATGAAAGTCCTGACCAGGTGGAGTGACAATATAGCCGAGGGAAAACACAAGACACAAAACTGTATAGAGAGTATGTACAAGAAAATTCGTAGGGAAATCATAAAGTTACACGAGAAACGAGAAGCAAAACAAGCAACCGAGAAAGAGAATGACTCTTCTACTGAAGAGGTAGACAACGAGAATCCCTCCAGAATAGCGTATGTAGGTAGAACTAGACTTCTCGACCGACACTCACGCCTAGATTACAAGAAAACTGTTCCTTCTCCAGTACCAGAACAGTGTTCTCTTGAGCAAGTATTCCAAGCTACCGATCATATTCTGAAATCACGAATAGGTTATAGTGAGCTCAGTACAATGCATGAACAAGAACTAGCCCGATCAGCAGTCCGGTGGACTACTGATTCTACCACTTTTCCAGACGAAATAGTGGCACAATTGTTTCTGAAACTGCCCCCAGCCGAGCAACGTCTGGTGGGTATGTATATGATCCAGCACCTCATTACCCTGTATGAGGAACAACATTCTGATCCAGGTCCTCTACATGATGTATTGAACGAGTTACTCCAGTACAGATGGAAAGGTCTAGGTACCGATTTAATTAGTGTCATTCTAGAACAGCGCCACAAATACCGAACATTTCTGAATCCACATTTTGTTCACGTCTCACCCCCCAGAAAGTAAATCATTCTACATAGACAGACAGAATCCGTTACGGGAAGTACACCCAGTCAAGAAAGAGGGTGGTGGTCTAGAACGAGTATTTGTTTACACCCCCATCACAAAGATGGAACTCTTAGAAATGAAGAAGTTAATTCCCTGTCACGATAAAGATCCAGCAGGGTTCCACCGTGAATTAAAGGACATGCTCCGTATGGGAGAATACACGTATCCAGATATTATTAAAATGTTAAAGGTCCTGTTGCCTGCGGGCATATATGAAAAACTCAAAGAAAAAGAATGGGAGGTGGGAGAGAAAAAGATAGATTGGACAGCTCTAGAAGCTGAAGATAATTCACGAGTACCAGGTACCGGTCTTGGGGATAAAGCTAAAGAATTGCCCGAGTTATTGATACAAGTTTTGCCAAGATCACTAGCCACGAAAAAGGAAGATTGGGATGCCAGCTCAGCCTGTAAACAGAAACAAGACGAAGATACTAGTGATTTTTATTCTAGATTTGAGAAATGTTTTATTATTAATAGTGGTCTGAAAACAAGTAGTGAATCGTACCCTCATCTTTTTGTTACCAAACTAGTCGAGAATTCAAGTCCACAAGTTAAAAATCGAGTCTTGAAAGTCGAAAGCACCTGGCAAGCTAATACTCCGTCACAGATGTTACAAATGCTCCAGTACCACCAGAACAGAATCAGGGAAGAGCAGGAACACGAAAGGAGACGTATGAAAGACACGAAAATGAAAGTATTAGTTGCACAGTCTGTTCCACAAGACAGTCAGAAGAGGGGTCCGAATCAAGCCAGTCATCCTGCAGTTCCCGTTAAGGGGACCTGCAATTACTGTAAACAGCCAGGTCATTTTATAAACGAGTGTGCAGTTCTGAAACACAACATAGCTACTGGTAAAACTAAAGAGAGACCACGTCCGCCTAGACAAGAACAAGTTTCACAGACTTCCCAACCACCACAGAATGCACAACAGACAGTTACCGCACCGCAGCCTATCGCTGCAACACAGCATGTTACACAGCAGATGTACCAGTATGCACAGACAGAGTATCCAGATTATCAGCCGTATTCATGAAACAGCCTAGAGAGGGAGGTAGGCTTGCCTCTCATCGAGATACCTGTAGATCAAGAGGGTCCCTATGTACACAGTCAAGTATTAGGGAAAGACAGAAAGTTTCTGATTGATACAGGGGCAAGTAGGACTACCATCAGTCATGACGAGGTTCCAGGGGCTCCACTCTCAGGCTCTAGAAATGTTTCCCTTGGATTTTCAGGAAAGCCTATTGTTAATGAAATATCGAAACCAGTTACTCTAGAAGTCGGTCCATTGTCCCGAACTACAGATTTGTTACTAACGAAATCTTGTCCAGAAAATTTGTTAGGCATTAAGACTTTAAAGGAATTAGGAGCAGTCATATGCTGCTCCCCAGAAGGGGTCCGCCTGTTCTTGCGAGATTTTAAAGGTCATTATGTATTACGTGATTTTGATCCAAGATTATTGAATGTACCACAGCATTTATGGGCGCAAGGTCCAACTGATGTAGGTTGTATGCATATCACACCCCATTGTGTGACTCTAAAGCAAGGTCTTGTTTTACCTCGAATCAGACAGTACAAATTGCCACCTGAGGCTGTAGCAGCCTTATCCAAAATTATTGACGAACTTATTGTCCAAGGAGTGGTTGTAGAAACTGACTCCAATGTATGTAATTCTCCTATCATTCCAGTTCTGAAACGTACTGATCCAAATGCACCTCCAGTATATCGATTAGTGATTGACCTTCGAGAACTTAATAAATGTATTATACCCCAGTACCCAGTAGTCCCTGATATTTCATCCCTCTTGACAGCCATTGATTCTGAAGCTACGTTCTTCACAGTTATCGATCTCAAGAACGCATTCTTCAGTGTTCCCATTCATCCAGACAGCCAGTTCCTTTTCGGATTCTGTTTAAATGGAAGAAGCTATAAATTCACACGAGCACCTCAAGGTTTCACAGAAAGTCCTAGTATTTACAGTCAAGCACTTAAAAGACAACTAGACAATATTCACATGCCAACTGACACTGCCCTGCTCCAGTATGTCGATGATCTACTGATCACAGCCCGTTCTGAACGTGACTGCGAGCGAGCGTCACTTACAGTCCTGTATTTTCTGGCCGAGATGGGGCACAAGGTGTCCCCTTCCAAATTACAATTCTGTGTCCAGCAAATGGTCTACTTAGGACACTTACTGTCCAAGAGGGGTAGGCAGTTGACACCTGACCGTATCCAGTTAATAGCACGTCTTCCACAGCCCAAAACACAGAAGGAGGTACGAACTTTTATCGGCCTCACTTCTTACTGCAGACAATGGATTCCTCAGTATGCATTTCTAGCCAAGCCACTGATACAGTTAACGACACAGGAGGCAGCCGTATCGACTGTCCTCCCTTGGACACAGGAACATACACTTGTTTTTGATGAATTAAAGAAAGCTTTATGCCAAGCACCTGTTCTAGCAACACCGAACTACAGTAAGTCTTTTACACTTTTTGTCACAGAACGTGATGGTACTGCATTATCTGTTCTCACACAAGATCAAGCAGGACAATACAAGCCCTGTGCTTATTTTTCTAGCACATTAGATCCAGTGGCCCAGGCACTGCCTGCGTGCCTCAAGTCAGTTGCAGCCACAGCTCTAGCTATCAGACAAAGTGATTCCATAGTGTTAGGACATTCCCTGACAGTACAAGTTCCACACTCCGTGGAAGTTCTTTTAAACCGAACCCAGACTCAGCACTTGACAATTGCACGTTTAACAGGTTATGAACTGACACTGTTTCAGCCACACATAGAAATCAGACGCTGCAACATTCTAAATCCTGCTACACTGTTACCGTCAGTTACTTCAAATCCTGCCACACATGACTGTGTGGAAGTTGTTAACACCATGACAAAGCCAAGACAAGATCTGACAGACATTGCATTACCTGATCCAGACCTGACACTTTATGTGGATGGTTCATGTATGAGAACAAGTACAGGAGAACTAGTAGCCGCGTATGCAGTGACTACTGCCACCGAAGTTATAGAAACACATCGTATTGACACCCTGTCTGCTCAAGCAGCAGAGCTAGTCGCTCTGACCCAAGCCTGCATACGTGCTAAGAACCTGAAAGTAAATATATACACAGATTCACGTTATGCATTCGGAGTCGTACACGACTTTGGAGTGCTCTGGCAGGAGAGAGGTTTTATGACTTCTCATGGAACCAAGATCCAGCATGGCCTCCTCATTCAAGCCCTGTTAGATGCAATACATTTACCGACAGCTATCGCTATCATGAAGTGCAAGGCACATACGAAAGTCACTGACATCATTTCCCAAGGTAACGATCTAGCAGATCGAACAGCCAAGCTTACAGCTCAGACCCCAGACATTCCAGTTAACATGACACTGACACACATTCCAGAACAGACTACTTGTATGGCAGTTAAGGACCCTACACAAGATGTCATAGACATACAGTTACATGCTACTCCCGAAGAAATCAAGAAATGGTCCGAACAAGGAGGGGTCCAGACAGATCAAGGATGGTTGACGAAGGGAAAAGCCACATGGTTTCTCCCCGACTCTATGGTTCAAGCCATTATTAACACTGCACATAGTCCAGCACATCTAGGAGAAAGAGCTATGTTAGACAGCATTCAGAACCTGTGGTTCAACAAGCATTTACGAGCAGCAGCCAAGCAGAAAGTCCGTACCTGTATGATATGTTGTCAGTTCAATCCAGGTAAAAGTGTCCCGGTGGAACAAGGTGGATTCCAACCTCCTGACCACCCTTTTGAAGTCCTCCAGATGGATTATATTCAGATGGAGCGATGTCGAGGTTTCAAGTATGTCCTCGTAGTTGTATGCGCTCTGTCCAGGTGGACAGAAGCATATCCAGTTCCAGATTACACCGCTGCGACCACTGCCAGGCAGTTGGTTCGTGAGTATTTTCCCCGCTATGGATTACCTAGGGTCGTGTATTCAGATAATGGCCAGCCATTCTCATCCGAGCTCATGAAACAAGTTTCCCTTCTGTTAGGGTACCAGTGGAAGTTCCATTGTGTACGCCATCCTGAAGCAGCCGGTCTCGTAGAGAGACATAACCAGACTTTGAAAATCCGCATTGCTAAAGTGTGTACAGAAAAAGGTGTAGATTGGTTAGTAGCCCTGCCAGTTGCTCTTTCTTATATGAGAATGGTTGCACATTCCAGATCAGGTCTGTCCCCGTACGAGGTCGTATTCGGCCGCCCTCCAAACATGTGGGGTACACCTATGCCCCGAAAGATTACAGACGTTTCCAGTAATATGCTGACAGATTACCTAGCTTCCTTGATGTCTGCCCTACACTCTTGTCGTTCACAGGTTGCTGCTGCATTTCCAGACAACACTGAGGTGAAACCGCATGAAGTCGTTCCGGGAGAATTCGTCCTGGTGCGCAACTTCGATCGTTCAAGTCCGTTGGAGCCCCGTTGGAAGGAGCCCCAGCTGGTGTTATTAACAACAAGGACTGCCGTCAAGCTCGAGGGACGTAAGGGCTGGGTGCATACCAGCCATATCAAGAAATTCCATGGATTACGACAAAAGACATTTATCAAAGACTGCCCTATTCTTAAGGACTGCCCAAACACAGACTCTGAATCAAAACTTCCCCTGTTAGAGAAAACTCCGCAGCAGGAGTATAAAGCAAAACTCCGGTCTAGTAAAATAAGTCAGCCAGTTTAATTGTCTAAGTCCCTCTCGGGTGAAACGGTTAGACAGGTTCCTGACATGTATGAGACAGACCCACACAGTGAGAGAGTTAGTCAAAACTCTAAAAGATGTATTATCGTTCTTTTCTTTTTATTATTCTTGAGTCTTATGGTTACATGCATAAGTTATGCTTTACATTTATGTTTTCCAATTTCACATGTACATATGTTTTCTAATGTTACAGTAGAGCACACATTTAGTGATCTGCCTCCTCACGAGTTATCCTATCGTCTTGCTATGCGTAACAACACATTCATCCGAATGTTGCACTATTCACACCAGACCAGCAATGCCACTAATTGTTGGGTATGTGGTCGACTCCCCCCTTTCCAGACATCGAAGGGAGTTCTGCCACTCTTTCCCTATCCGTTTTCACATAATGGTTCATGTGGAGCATGGTCCACGTTAACATCATCCTCCACTGATATTTCCCTTCTGAATCGAACATGTTTCCCAGACAAGCAAGGTCTTTCCCATAGAACAGGGTTAGATCTAGAAAATGAAGTATATGATTTAGGTAATTATTCCTCGAATTTCATGGTCTTGAATGTTCAGTCCGATACTACTCCAGATTTGCCTGCTATCTCAGTACTACCAGTCAAAGGCAAATTATGTGTCAGAAAGAATGGTTCCGCACATGTAGGACATAGTGATTGTACTACTATTGTCGAGTATAGTGACAGTGGGAAATCTATTTTCAAAGCCTCACGTCATTCTTATTTTGTTTGTGGTCAGACCGCATATGTTCGTCTGCCCCTCGATTGGGATGGAACATGTTATATTGCCTTCCTACTGCCACCAGTTTTTCTAGCCCCATCTGATTATCACAGAAACACACATCTAGTACACGTTAGACATAGAAGGGAGACTGAGTCCCCAATTGTCGATCAAACTGAAACTGCTCTAGAACAATATCAAGACTTCAATAAAGGTTTCTTTTTCTTTATAGGTCCTGTCCAGAATAGTAAGTTAATACGTAGGTTAACCAGAACCCTTGAAGCAGTAGTGAATGAGACTACTTCCGCTCTAGGTAACTTAACCGAAGAGCAATCTGCTATGCGTTTTGTTGTGCTCCAAAATCGTCTCGTTCTTGACGTCATACTGGCCGATAGAGGAGGAGCTTGTAGAGTCATCGGATCTAGTTGCTGCATTTTCATTCCTAATAACGCGCCGTCTGTTTATTCAGCTATAACCAGACTTCATAAAATTGCCCATCAGTTACACCAGAATCCAGGCACCTGGACATGGTCCGGTTGGCTCTGGAGTATCATATCTGCCTGGGGATGGAAAGTATTGTCATTCCTAGGTATAGCAGTAATGATCATATTCAGTTGCTGCCTCTGTTTACAATGTGGCCCTGCGATTTGCGGCATGTGTGCTACCTCTTGTATTCCTAGTCCTAAATCCCGTTCCAAGAAAATTCGAGACGAGCAAATGATGCTATATGAACAGATAGATGGTATCATGAATATTGATGTTTCCTGATGTTTCCTGATGGAAACGTAGGGCACAAGGAGGGAATGTGGAAAAGTAAATTTTGCCATGTTATATGTGCCTACGTGTTCCCCATCTTATGTTATATGTGCATGATCGATATGCATGTATCCCCTATGATCGATTAAAGACGCAATCATAGTTGTGTCCAACTCTAGTATGCCAGTTTCCAGTTCTCGTGAAAGCAACGAGTATTAGGCCTATGTTGCCACGTTTCACAGTGTGCACGTTAATTCATTGAATTGTCCCCGTTCCTAGGCCTCAAAAGGGCCCGGACATCAGATTCAAGCTCAAGTCTCCTGAACCCTCTCCGAGGAGCGATGCAGCCCCCACCTGCATCCCTGACCCTTCACTTACTTCCTGCCACGCAGTGCCCGGCCCGGCCTGGCTCTGCCTGCCTGTCTGCCAAGAGTATGTTATGCTTCTAGTTATCAGTCCAGCCCTCCTTCTTTGCATTCCTAAGCTACTGAATCGCATCTATAGTTTCAGCCATGGTCTAGCCTTTCTGTCTCCATGTAAGAGAGTTACAGCTCGCCACGTCCCTGAGCCAGCACCCTCCTGCCAGCTCAGCAGACCCCAGCCAGGCCGCCGACAACCTCACGAAGTGGATCAGCATCTGCGCGGACGAGCTCGCCCCTCTGAGGACCCCGCCTAGCAGACCCGGCAGCAAGAAGGCCCCATGGTTCACCGACGAACTCAAGAGCTCCAAGAAGAACTGCCGAGCCCTCGAGAAAGTCTGGAAAAGGGAACCAACACCGGACAACAGGACCTCCTTCAAACTCGCCACCCGGAAACACCACCAGCTGATCCGCGCCGCCAAGAAAACAGCATTCAAGGACCGGCTGGACAACAACGCACACAACTGCAAGGAACTCTTCAACATCGTGAAAGAGCTTTCCAACCCCAGCGCAGGAAACAACGACATCACCCCATCGCAAGACCTCTGCAACTCCCTCGCTTCATACTTCCACAACAAGATCGCGGACATACACAACAGCTTCAACAACCAACCAACGCACACCATGACCGAACAACCACCCCCCACCACCACCCTCCACGCCTGGACCCCGATCAGCACCGAAGACACCATCCGCACGATGAACTCCATCCACTCCGGATCACCAACCGACCCCTGCCCTCACCACGTCTTCATCGCACCCCACCTGCGAGACATCATCAACACATCCTTCGACACCGCCACCTTCCCGGAGAGCTGGAAGCACGCCGAACTCAGCGCTCTACTCAAGAAACCAACAGCGGACCCCACCGACCTCAAGAATTACCGCCCCATCTCGCTCCTCCCGTTTCCAGCCAAAGTCATTGAGAAGAACGTCAACAAGCAGATGGCCGCCTTCCTCGAGACGAACGGATCCCTCGACCCCTCACAGTCCGGCTTCCGAGCCAATCACAGCACCGAGACCGCCCTCATCGCCGCCACCGATGACATCCGAGCCCTGATGGACAATGGAGAAACAGCGGCCCTCATCCTCCTTGACCTCTCCGCGGCCTTCGACACGGTCTGCCACCGCACCCTAGTGCAGCGCCTCGACAACGCCGGAGTCCAGGGGAAGGCACTGGAATGGATCATCTCCTTCCTCGACGGAAGAACACAGAGAGTCCGCCTACCACCGTACAAGTCAGAGGCCACCGAAGTCATCTGCGGCGTCCCCCAAGGATCCTCTCTGAGCCCAACCCTCTTCAACGTCTACATGAGCCCCCTCGCGGCCATCGTACGCAAACACAACCTCAGCATTATCTCCTACGCCGACGACACCCAGCTGATCCTCTCCCTGACCAACAACCCCGCCGCCGCCAGAGCCAACCTGCACGAAGGGATGAAAGAGGTAGCCGAGTGGATGACGACCAGCCGCCTGAAACTGAACTCGGACAAGACGGAGGTCCTCATCCTGGGCTCCTCGCCCTCCGCCTGGGACGACTCCTGGTGGCCCCCCGCCCTGGGCACCGCACCCAAACCGACGGACCACGCACGCAACCTGGGCTTCATCCTGGACTCCTCCCTCTCCATGACCAGGCAAGTCAACAACGTCTCCTCGGCGTGCTTCAACATCCTGCGCATGCTACGGAAGATCTTCTGGTGGATCCCCACCGAGACCAGGAAGACCGTCACCCAGGCCCTCGTCACCAGCCGGCTGGACTACGGCAACGCCCTCTACGCCGGGACCACCGCCAAGCTCCAGAAGAGACTCCAGCGGATCCAGAACGCCTCAGCCAGACTCATCCTCGACCTCCCACGAACCAGCCACATCTCCGGACATCTGAGAGACCTTCACTGGCTCCCCGTCAACAAAAGAATCACGTTCCGCCTCCTCACCCACGCACACAAAGCCCTACACGACCAAGGCCCGAGCTACCTCAACAGCCGAGTCAACTTCTACGCTCCCAAACGCCACCTCCGATCAGCCAACCACGCCCTCGCCGCCGTCCCCCGCATCCGAAGAGCGACATCAGGAGGAAGGTCCTTCTCCTACCTGGCCGCCAAGACCTGGAACTCCCTCCCGACCGACCTGCGCCTGACCCAAGACCACCTCTCCTTCAGGAAGAAGCTGAAGACCTGGCTGTTCGAGCAGTAGCGGCACCCCCCCCCCCCCCCCCCCCCCCAGCGCCTTGAGACCCTTCGGGTAGGTAGCGCGCTCTATAAGTGTCACTGATTGATTGATTGACTGTATTAATATTCATAGAATATTCCTAGCACACGCAATACATGTAGAATTATGCATGCACCAGTCTTAGTGTCAAGTAGCCTTTGCCCTGTTAACTTTTGGATTCTATCAACATGTGCTCCAAACACCAGATACCAGATATGATATAGGTACATGTCGTCCTGACACCGCAGACTTTAGTCTCCTCTTCTAGCGCAGAAGTCATAGCCCCAGTTCTTCCTGGTAACACGTCATTGCCCGTTTGCGCGCACCACTAGGTTAAAGGTCCCAGCTGCTCAGGTAGCCCCCTCCATGTTTCCGCCCCATTCATGACACTTCTGTGACGTTCATACCACATGTCTAAGTATACGCCCTGTACACGCCTTCTTGTTACACCCATTTTGTCCTTATCTTTCGCGACTGCTACGAGTTACGCCTACTGCTACGCCTATTGTATGCAATGTAATGAAATGTATTATTCTATATATATGCTGCAATGTCGATGAAGCATTGCAGCTGCCATCCATTCTATTTCCGTACAGGCTATCCCGTTCCTGTCCCTTCCCTTATGCCTGATTAAAGCCTGTTAGACTCAGATACCTCGAATCCTGTCTCTTATTTATTGAGCTATCTGTTTTATTCACTGTATTCAAAAATAGTACCGGTAATTAATTATTTATTTACCACAGTGCCCCTACTCCTACACCACCAGGAATAATAAATAAATAAATAATATTCTAGAAAAAAGCCTTGGGGTATTCTGGAATCCTCTTTACATGAAGCAGTGAATAATCAATGATTCACTCCTGGTGTTCATTTATAATTTTATTTTGCATTCCTTTTGCACCTACATCACCAAAATTGTTGGGGGCCATTCTGGGGGCCCCTAGGTCCCCACAGCCCCTGACAGGTCCCCCAACCTGGGGCACACACATTACCACAAAGGGCAGGAGGGAGGGGTAGGGGCATGCAACAGAGCATGTACTGCAGGAGGGAAGTGATAGGAGCACTGATTCGGACAACACAGGGCGGAGAGAGTGACAGTGGCAACAGGCTGACTACGCAGGGCAAGGGCAGCACAAAGGACCATGCAGGACAAGTGGAAAAGGAAGTAGCAGCTCACCATGAAAGGCAGGAAGGAGGGGTAGTGCGAATATGAAAGACCTTGGAGGGCAGGGGGGAGGGCAAGGGGGCATGGACTCAGACAACAGAGGGCAGGGGTGAGAGAACAGTGGCTGCAAGCTGACGACACAGGGCTGGCTGGCTGGGCAGTGGCAGCACAACAGACCATGCGGGCAGGCAGAAGGGGCAGAGGCAATTCAATGAACCATGGAGGCCAGGAGAGAGTGGGCCAGAGGCATGTACATGGAGAACAGTGAGCAGGGGGAGAGGAGTAGGCGCAGGAGTAGCAAGCTCATCATGCAGGCTAGAAGGGCAGTGAAAGCGCCATGCACCCTGGAGGGCATGAGGGAGGGGATAAGGGCGTGTACATAGACAATAGAAGGAAAGTGGGAGGTGGTTACTGCAGGGGCAGCAAGCCGACCACACAGGGCAGGTGGGAGGGCCAGTGGCAGTAAAATGTCGACAGATGGCAAGTGGGAGAGCTAGTGACAGCACACTGACCGTCATGGTCAAGATGGAAGGGTCTGGGGCATGCGCAAAGGGACATGAAGCACAGAAGGGAGATGGTAGGGGCAGAATTGAGACAATGAGGGAGGGCATGGGAGGGGAACAGGGCAGCCAGGAGGGGCAGTGGCAACAACAGGCCACAAAGGTCAGGTAGAAGGGGCAGTGGCAGCACAACAGACCATGGAGGGCAAGAAGGAGGGGATAGGGGTATGGACTCTGATGATGGAAGTCAGGAGTGGGGCTTAGGGACAGGGGCAGCAAGCTCACCATGAAGTGTAGGCTGCAAGGGCAGTGGCAGCTCAATAGACCGTGAAGGATAGGATGGAGGGGCAGGGGCATGGATAACGGAGGGCAGGGGGAAGCATGGCATGGGCAGCAAGCTAACCACACAGGGTAGGTCAGAGGGGCATTTGCAGCAAAACAGACCATGCGGGGCTTGAGTTATGGGGTAGGAGCATGGACTTGGACAACGGAGGGCAGAGGAGGAGTGCAGGGACAACAAGCTAGCCATGGAGGACAAGGCAAATGGAAAGTTGCAGCACATTAGACCATGCAGGGCTGAAGGGAGAAGCAAGGGCATGGACTCGTCATCAGAGGTCACGGATGAGGTGGGTAAGAGCAGCAATCTAAGCACGGGCGGCAAGAAGGAGGGAGCAGTGGAAGCACAAAAGACCAAACATGGCTGGAGGGAGGGTGCAGGGACAGACTTGGGCAAACAGAGCAGCAAACTGACAAAAGAAAGGCCTGCATGGACAAGGGCAGCACAATGGATCATGTAGGGCAGGAGGGAGGGAACCGGTTCCCGCACACAGGCAACTATGAACAGGGAGGAGGGGGTCAGGAGCAGGCGCAGCAAGCTGACCATGTAGAACATGCCATCATTGGTAAGGGCAGTAATCTGTCCACAGTGGGCTGACCGGATGGATCAGAGGCAATCAGATGGTGAATGTAGTGGGGCAGAATCTGCAATATGATTGAGGTGAGCCGGATTGCATGGGCAGGGTCAGCACAATAAACCATTAATTGCAGAAGGGAGGGGCAGGTACATGGAGAATGGAGAGCAGCGGGAGGGCAACGGGGGTAGCAAGCTGACCACAGAGGGAGGCAGGCATGGCCAGGGGCAGCACAATGACCATGGAGGGAGGGGCCAGGGCATGCAATCAGAGAACAGAGGGAATATAAGGGGCAGAGACAGCAAGCTGATTATGGAGAACAGGTGGTGGGGAGAGGGGCACACAGCTGGAAAACAGGTGCCAAGGAGGAGAGCATGGGCCGTGGCAGCAAGCTGACCACGGAAAGCAGGCTGCATAGGGTTGGCAACCAGCAAGGGGTGGGCCTGTGCTAATCCCTAGTTACGAATGGAGGATCAGCAAGGACGGGGACGTATCAAGTGACATCAAAATTGATAGAGGATTCTGACAGGGGTGCGTTTTGGCACCCCTTCTTTTTATATTATATATCAATGACTAACATGACTCTCTAGAAAAACTCACTCACGACGTCCCAAGAATAAATAATAACATACTCCCGCCTTATTGTATGCTGATGATGCGGTTTTAATGGCACGCACCCCAAATACCCTATGCATTTTAGTACGAGGTTTTGTAGATTTTATAGCTGTTTTAGATTTTAAATTTTGTAAAAATTGTTTCTAATGGCCTGTGGTCCGAAAAAGCACCCTATTATTAAAATCACTGTTCATTCGGATAGAGCGCCTGCACTTTTTCGTACCTCGGGCTAGTTTACGCCACAAATGGCACCTGGTCTGACCACGTGGCACCCAGTAGATGTAAGCTGTCACAAAGTATCAACACAATTTTGGGACTACCCGAACCCAAAAGGTCCGAAGTAGGTCTAGCTCTCATAAAAATCTTCAAACTACAGTGTGCCCCCACCACAACCTATGGAGCAGAAATCTGGGGCCTTACCAAATGTAGCAGCATTCAATGTGAAGACAACGGACTATGCAGGAAACATTTGGGAGCTCCAATCTCCTCCTCTGTATACATGTGCCACAAAGAACTGAAACTGCCCTACATTGAAGACTACATTAGGGCCCGCCCAGCTTTATTCTGGGTTGCAATTTGGAAAAACAGTACGGCAACTCTCACCAGAGACATTATAATTGACTGCCTCAGATGTGAGAGGGGGGAGGACATACCATGGCTCGCCGCTGTAAAAGAGAGCCTAAAGAGCGTGAACTATCTGGGCATCTTTTTAAATCCAATTCAATCCAAGTCAACTACCAAAGAGGCGATGTAAGAGGCACTATATAAAAAGAATAGCGACGAAAGGTACCAGAGAGAGGTCAAGGAAACCTCAGTAATAAGGTATATGTCCATAGAGGACTGTTCTTACTTGCCTGCCAGATACCTTCTAAAACCTATAGGACACTGGGAAAGAGGGTTGCTATTACGTTTACGGGCAGGCACTATGAAATATTTACTATTCTTCCCTTTGGGCTATAACGCCGATCTTGATGCTTTGCCCTGCCCTTGCAACACCCACAGTAACCAAACAATGTTGAACTTTGTATTTTCTTGCAGTTTTTATTCTAAATTTTCAAAAGGATTTTTGATACCTTTCTTTAAAAAACGTGCCATTTCTGACTTCAGTTTACAAAAAAAAGTGGTCCCTACATGTGGACAAGATAACATACAGAAATCATTAATCATACACCTGATAAGTAGTATGTCTTTTGTCCAGCAGGACAAGAACATTTATTTTAAATGTTCTGGTTGATAAAGTGAGTTTTAAGAACCAAAAAAGATAACAAGTGGGCACAGCCGTGTCCCACAACAATCAAGACAAAACAACAAAGAAATGGCCAAAAGGGCAAAGCGAAAATCTGTCTGTATACTTGTGGTCAGTGCTACAGACTCAATCTCTTAAACATAACCATACCATTGCATCAAATAATATAGCATTATCATATTGCATATGGGGTTTTTTAGTCGACGACGTTTCGATGCCTTTTTACATTTGTGACATCATCATCAGGACAAGAAGTATCAACATTATTGTTTCGTACAACAGTTATTAACACAATGCCTATTATCGCATTAATGTTGGTTTCCTCGTAGGTTCAGGAATACTGATGAGTAAACGCTGATAGATGTGTTTTCTTTCACATCAAGTTCAGGGCTTCCATCAGGTTTGTATGGATTTGCCAGGAAAGGAGCGTGATGGCTCAATTTGTGATGGCCGGAGCGCTATGGCGAATACGGCAGTCCAATGGGATCGATCCCATCGGACGGCCGTATTCGAGGAACCTACGAGGAAACCGACATTAATGCGATAATAGGCATTGTGTTAATAACTGTTGTACAAAACAATAATGTTGATAATTCTTGTCCTGATGATGATGTCACAAATGTAAAAAGGCATCGAAACGTCGTCGACTAAAAAACCCCATATGCAATATGATAATGCTATATTATTTGATGCAATGGTATGGTTATGTTTAAGAGATTGAGTCTGTAGCACTGACCACAAGTATACAGACAGATTTTCGCTTTGCCCTTTTGGCCATTTCTTTGTTGTTTTGTCTTGATTGTTGTGGGTCACGGCTGTGCCCACTTGTTATCTTTTTTGGTTCTTAAAACTCACTTTATCAACCAGAACATTTAAAATACATTTTCTTGTCCGGCTGGACAAAAGACATACTACTTATCAGGTGTATGATTAATGATTTTTGTATGTTATCTTGTCCACATGTAGGGACCACTGTATTTTGTAAATTGATACTGCCCAAGGTCCCTATGGCATACCTTTCGGGTTCCCTTGTCTTTGTGAAAACATTTCTGACTTCAGAACAGCCTACACGGAAGTACTTAAACTGGAGGAAGCTGAATTAATTTTCCACATTGGTTCTTACCTGAAGTCAGCCGTACAGTCACGCAGAACTATGTTTGTCCAGTGACGGTCGTTAGAATTGTATAATATTGTATTGCTGTTAAACGCACCATATCGATTTTTAACATATGACACAACCCGTTAACCGTGGCCCATTTTAGTAATTGTTATACATGTACTGTACCTTTTTGCTCTGATTCTATTGCTATGTATAAATGGATTTTTCATTGTGCTTTTATGGATATTTTATATTCGAATAAACATATTATGAATTGAATTGAATTGAATTGAATGGTAGACGGTTGGGCACAGTGTAGGTGTTGGCTGATTATCTTCAACAAACCCAAAAAATGAATGTGGCAAAAACAAAGGGCAAATAGATATCATAGTAATGTATGGTAATATGAACTTCTCTAAAAGTAAAAAAAAAAAGCAAACTGAAATTCACTGGAAAAACAAAAAATTGAAGTGACGTTATAGTTTGGTTATGTAAAGTGCAGCTGAGTTGTGGCACAGATCCTGGTGCAGGGCCTAGAACAGTAAGAAAGCGAGGTGTTCCCTGATCCCACTGACCCAGAAGAAGTGAGCTTCTGAGAAACTGTCTGACCACAGGACGGGTACCGCCAACCTGAAAGCTCTGAACAATGAGATCAAAGTGACACTGATGCTAAGCAAACAGCTCTGAAGAGATCAAAAAAAGCAAAGGTACCAAGTCAAAGCTATGCATCTCCTGAATGGACTAATTTAGCTGCCAATGAGTGGGAGAGAGAATTCTACAAGTATTATGCTAACAGTACATGTCCACCTGAACCTCCTTGAAACAAACATTGTTGTTTATTTGAACTTTATTCTGGATGTACGAATGGATGGACTACCAAAATACACGCCATATTTCAATTGTTATATAGTCTCGCATCCCTAGTGCACCAAGTTCCATAAGTCACATCGTTCCATTTCTTATATTTTTATCGCATCTTATTTACAATTGGACTAAGGGAGCAGATCAATGCGCGTGGCGGTGACCAAGTAACTAAAAGGAAAAAACTTGAACAATTTTATATGTGCCGCTTTGATACATACAAAAGTGGCCTTAATAATAATACAATTGGTGGTGGGGTCGCACACTACTCACACACCAGCGGGATCTCGCCCCTAAGGACTGTGGTAAATGTAGTTTGTGTTCCGCGATGCATCTTCTTTCGATTCTATGCTATCTTCGCCATCCCTGGACACGTGTTTCGGGGTATTTACCCCTCATCAGCAGGGATTAGGCACTGTGTTCTGGGGTTGCCGGTGGCTACCAAATATTGCCAGGTTTAGTACCACTCAGGCGCGCAGGTGCGGGGTCCCAGGCTCGTCAGCCAACTGCTCGAGGGAGCTTTAATATTACAAATGGGGGTGGGGTCGCACACTACTCACACACCAGCGGGATTGTCCCTAAGGCCTGTGGTAAGTGTAGTTCGTGTTCCGCGATGCATCTTCTTTCGATTCTCTGCTATCTTTGCTATCTTCGTCATCCCTGGACACATGTTTTGGGGTATTTACCCCCCATCAGCAGGGATTATGCCGTGTTCTGGGGTTGCCGGTGGCTGCCAAATATTGCCAGGTTTGGTACCACTCAGGCGTGCAGGTGCGGGGTCCCAGGCTCGTCAGCCAACTGCTCGAGGGAGCTTTAATATTACAAATGGGGGTGGGGTCGCACACTACTCACACACCAGCGGGATTGTCCCTAAGGACTGTGGTAAGTGTAGTTTGTGTTCCGCGATGCATCTTCTTTCGATTCTCTGCTATCTTCGCTATCTTCGCCATCCCTGGACACTTGTTTCGGGGTATTTATCCCTCATCAGCAGGGATTAGGCCGTATTCTGGGGTTGCCGGTGGCTGCCAAATATTGCCAAGTTTAGTACCACTCAGGGTCGCAGGTGCGGGGTCCCAGGCTCGTCAGCCAACTGCTTGAGGGAGCTTTAACATTACAATTGGGGGTGGGGTCGCACACTACTCACACACCAGCGGTATCGCCCCTAAGGACTGTGGTAAGTGTAGTTTGTGTTCCGCGATGCATCTTCTTTCGATTCTCTGCTATCTTCGCCATCCCTGGACACGTGTTTCGAGGTATTTACCCCTCATCAGCAGGGATTAGGCCGTGTTCTGGGGTTGCCGGTGGCTGCCAAATATTGCCAGGTTTAGTACCACTCAGGCGCAAGGTCCCAGGCTCGTCAGCCAACTGCTCAAGGGAGCTTTAACATTACAATTGGGGGTGGGGTCGCACACTACTCACACACCAGCGGGATCGACCCTAAGGACTGTGGTAAGTGTAGTTCGTGTTCCGCGATGCATCTTCTTTCGATTCTCTGCTATCTTCGCCATCCCTGGGCACGTGTTTCGGGGTATTTACCCCTCATCAGCAGAGATTAGGCCGTGTTCTGGGGTTGCCGGTGGCTGCCAAATATTGCCAGGTTTATTACCACTCAGGCGCGCAGGTGCGGGGTCCCAGGCTCGTCAGCCAACTGCTCGAGGGAGCTTTAACATTACAATTGGGGGTGGGGTCGCACACTACTCACACACCAGCGGGATCGCCCCTAAGGACTGTGGTAAGTGTAGTTCGTGTTCCGCGATGCATCTTCTTTCGATTCTCTGCTATCTTCGCTATCTTCGCCATCCCTGGACACGTGTTTCGGGGTATTTACCCCTCATCAGCATGGATTAGGCCGTGTTCTGGGGTTGCCGGTGGCTGCCAAATATTGCCAGGTTTAGTACCACTCAGGCGTGCAGGTGCGGGGTCCCAGGCTCGTCAGCCAACTGCTCAAGGGAGCTTTAACATTACAATTGGGGGTGGGATCGCACACTACTCACACACCAGCGGGATCGCCCCTAAGGACTGTGGTAAGTGTAGTTCGTGTTCCGCGATGCATCTTCTTTCGATTCTCTGCTATCTTCGCCATCCCTGGGCACGTGTTTCGGGGTATTTACCCCTCATCAGCAGAGATTAGGCCGTGTTCTGGGGTTGCCGGTGGCTGCCAAATATTGCCAGGTTTAGTACCACTCAGGCGCGCAGGTGCGGGGTCCCAGGCTCGTCAGCCAACTGCTCGAGGGAGCTTTAACATTACAATTGGGGGTGGGGTCGCACACTACTCACACACCAGCGGGATCGCCCCTAAGGACTGTGGTAAGTGTAGTTCGTGTTCCGCGATGCATCTTCTTTCGATTCTCTGCTATCTTCGCTATCTTCGCCATCCCTGGACACGTGTTTCGGGGTATTTACCCCTCATCAGCATGGATTAGGCCGTGTTCTGGGGTTGCCGGTGGCTGCCAAATATTGCCAGGTTTAGTACCACTCAGGCGCGCAGGTGCGGGGTCCCAGGCTCGTCAGCCAACTGCTCAAGGGAGCTTTAACATTACAATTGGGGGTGGGGTCGCCCACTACTCACACACCAGCGGGATCGCTCCTAAGGCGATCCCCACCCCCAATTGTAATGTTAAAGCTCCCTCGAGCAGTTGGCTGCTCACAACCCCCATCCAACCCGTGATAATGTCGCCATTTGGACCAGACCCTTCGAAATTTTTTCGGGCACCCCCTCGCTTTATATGTCACTCTCTCGGCCGCCATGTAAAGGTCTAACCCTCTTCTCCATTCTTCTAATCCTGGCGGCTCCGGTGACCCCCAGCACTTCGCAATATCCCTTTTCGCTACCACAAGTGCAAGAACCAGGAAGATGAGGAGTGGGCGTGGCAGGTCTACCTCATTAGTCATGCCCAATAGTGCCAGCTTGGGCTCCTGTTGGAGCGGGACCCCCAAAACCTCCCTCAGTTCCGTGAATATGTGCGTCCAGTAGCTTTGTATCATGTCACAAGCCCAAATGGTGTGATAAAAGTCTCCGTCATACTGACTGCATCTAAGACAGTGTGAGTCGTCTATTTTCCCCATTCTGTGGAGTCGCACTCTATCATAGTAGGTTTTATGCAGCACTTTAAACTGAATAAGGCGTAGTCGTGATTTAATTGCCACCTCCCGGGGATGCATTAACACAGGTCACGATTATGTTTGAATAACATTCAAAGATGGCCGACGTGTTTTTGGAGCGAGAGCTTTGGACTATTGTTATTGATAAAAATAGTAAACATTTCATGAAAGGAGTGTTGCAAAATAAAAATAGAGAAATGCTTAAAACAGTGTTCCTAAATACGAATAGAGTTTTTGAAACTTCTTTAAATAAAACTTCTTACACTGTGCCACACGGGAGTCACGATTATGTTCGTACAACACTCAAAGATGGCCGACGAGCTTTTAGAGCGTAAGTGGCGGGTTGATGTAATATAAATAGACCCATCACCCGGAAGAAGCTCACATGCAAGAAACCCATGAAGTCCGTTAGAATAGGGAGGCCGCGAGGCGAGAGTCTGGTGAGTGAAATAAGGAACTCCGGATGTTAACTCTGCAGCTTTGATAATATACACTCTAGCTCTCCCGAGAGAAGGTCCAACTTACTTAAATTTGAACGGTTTATAAATATAAATTAACTAAAAACGACCGTACGTGCCATATATGATATCAATATGCAGCTTAATACATTGGAAATTTAAGCACCTCATCCGGTAATGCGCATACACATAAAAGAGAACAGTTCGTTACCGTGCTGTTCTTCTAGATTAACTGCAAGGGATCACCATTATTAAACTACTACTGCTGCCCTTTTAGATTAACTGCAAGGGAGTATCATCATTAAATTAATGACAATTATGCGCCTAATAGACAAATTAGCTAGTCATAAAGGTATGAAGCAGGACATGGTACTATAAGTTCCTAATTAAAGATGCAGTGATAGGTTTCTCTCTTAAGAAAAGGGACCTGTAAATAATGATGAACTGCTCCTATTCATAGGTTTTTTATCCTGGTGGTCTTTTCGTGGGACATATAACACCACAGATTATGGTATTAAAACATAATCTAAGCCAATTTAAGGTATGACATACTCATATATACACTATAAACAATCCAAGGGGCAACATTAGGATTTAGATGTAGCCATGGAGCGATTTAATCTTTATCAAATAAAATAACAAAACAGCAAAACAGTTATAGTTTATGTCTGCAGAGTCAACAACCAAAGTTGAATCCTGCTGTATTGTGATTAATAATTATACATGTGATATGGTGTTATGGTATAGTGTAGTTGCTATATTCCCAATAGGCTCTGCGCATTGCAATAACATAAACGATAGTGTAGACGTAGGACTTAGGTCGACTAGGTCTCTATTGAATATGTTAGACTTAATTATGAATGCCAGATAGCTCAGAGGTCGCTAGAAACTTTCTCGAGTGAACAAGGAGGTGTTAACTTCCCTGAATAGACAAAAAGGGATTAGTTTCTGACAACCGCATAAACATGACAACTTTGCTCCCTCCAGAATAAGGAGTATATCTCCAGAGTTGCGGAAACAATAGATAACTATTTCACTCAGTCAATCGTGCATGCTTAGTTCCACCAGAAGTGCAGAGAAACAGAGAGACAGGCGTTTTCAATAAAAGTGGTTATTTATTGAGCAGTCTTCTTTCTCATGCAAGAGAAGTGAGTTGCTACAATTGCAATACTTGTCATAAAGTAAAGTGCGTACAGTAAAAGGAGTATTATAAAATAATACTGTAAAAGCATGGTATGGTTTCTAAGCCATACGGTATCTAAAATAGATAAAATATATACATAGATAAAATCATGACTAAACGTACTCAACTGGTGCTTCTAAGATACGCCTACCCCGGTGTACCTAACCTAAGCCTAGTACGTGGGAAGGAGTAAGTGAGCTGCAGTTTAAGTTAAGATAGTTTGTGCCAAGAATCTGAATCAAGAATTCTCTAAGGATCTAATCAGCTCTGTACCTTGGTTATAGAATGAAGGAGGTCTCTCTCAGGACTCGATCTCCCAGCAACCCGCAAGGGTGACTGGAAACCCAGCAGCTGGATTTCTCGGCAGGAGAAAATACAGCGTCTCTCTCAGTGCGTCAATGGGAGGGTCGGCTTCCTTCGGCACTTGCCACAGCAGGGCGTCGGGCAAGTAGATAGCTGATCTGCTCCAAACCACTGTGTGTTTTGCTAGGGCAGCTGCTGGTATATTTATACCTGGAAGGTGCCGAATTTGACGTAAGGTTGGACATAAGATGTCACTAAGAACTCGCAGTTCTTTCAGGACTCCAGGAGTTCTTGGACAAATCAAAACAGAAGCAGGGGGAATTCCCGGGCTGCTGGAGGTTTGGTTTGTTTTAAGAACGCGTTGTACTTTCTAAGGGTCTATGGGAGTAGCCTTGCCGTATTTGGACTGCATTTGCTATGACTTTATATGGATATGATTCTTATGCCTTTATAAGGATATGATTTATTATAACCACATAAGGGCATAAATCTGGAATATTTAAATAGGGTCCTAGATACATTCACAACACCCACTCCACGTATAATGTCCATCATTACTAAATACTAAGCAATATTAAACATATAACTATGCATGTGTTTTCCAGCCCACCCCAAAATACATCAAATGCTTTTGAAATGGTATGTACACGAACAATGAATATTATACTGTACGTTTTCAAGCAGTGGTATCATTCAGATAATGCATATAGTACATTGAAATATGGACTGAATGAAGCATGAAATTTACATTTATGAAACGGCTCTTAATACAGAAGAGAAGGTCGAGACCATTTCATCACATATTTATACAAGATTGTACATGTGCTAGAGGCTGAATCAAAATATTGTCTCTAGAGTTTCATAATAGAAATCTTGTTCTCTAAGAATAGTTCTACTTTAAGCAGAGTATCGTGTGCCAAAAAAAAAAGTAAATATTTTCGGAACAGGGAAAAATAATTTCGCTTTCAGGGCAAAAAACAGTTCCACAGTTTTTTAGAAGCTCTGTTTTCAAAATTAAAGGTCGAATTCAGAGTTCAGGGAACGCTGTGTGCTCAAACGTTATTCTTGTTGTTAGGAGAGAACATTAATTCAGATAGGGTGGCAAAGAATTCGTCTACAACAGTAGGAGAAAGTTCGACCAAGTTCGAAAAAGCAGAAATAGTGCAAATATGAGAGGCATTGCTGTCATCGGTGTTCAGATCAACAATAGTCACAGAAGGTGGTACCTGTGTGCCGCTTTCATCTCGTACCTCACCGTCACCTAATCGTAATGGTGAAGTCTCAACGAATGCCGTCATCAGAATAGGTAGCCGCTGGGGACAACATGTTGCATGAGCAGTTACCGAACCAAGCAAAGTATCGATATCCAAAGGTACTGCTGATGGTAGTGTGAGACAGACGTCCAACACGCATTCTTCTCCGCATAGCAGGCATCGTAGAACAGGTAGGATGCAATCTTGCCAGATTGGTCTGAATGAAAGAAACCATGTGGTATTCAGATCTCTTAGCCGAGCTAAGCCGAGTACTTTAGTTATTTTTTCTCTGCATCTCATCGCAAGGATCGTTTCTTCCATGGTAGCCTGAGTTTTGTTTGTGGCTGGATTTGCCATATCGGAGCAGAAGGAACAAAAATAAAATTCCTGCTACGAGTCCCAAGATGAGAGGCAGCATGCCAAACACAGAGTGCACGAAATTCGGGAAGATGCTCAGGACTGCTTCAAAGGGTGCTAATAGTCCCGAAAAAATTGTCTTAAAAACATGTGCGATGCCACTGGTATCAGACATGTTTAAAATTTGACCTAACATTTCTGCGAAATGTACGGGGCAATTGGTTGATAATAATGTATGTATCTCTGCCGCTGTCCTTGCAACTTGCAGATCATACGTCTCTTTGGACGAGGTTAAAGGCACAGTTTTTTGTAAAAGAATAGACTTCATTCTGCTTAAAGTATCAATTCGAATAGAAGAGATATTCAGAGAAGGCCATATTGCTGCCTCCTTGTTTGGTTTGCTGTTTGGATACAATACTTGCATACAGCAAATGACCCTCGAAGTAACGCTCATGAGATAGGCCGATCCTCGCATCATGCCACAACAGCTGTGGTCACTTATTATAACGTAGCTGCCGTTGGAAAGCTGCCTGAAAAAAAGGCTCTATCTGTGTAGCAGGGGTGCCGTGCAGGTGGCATGAAAGGTTATTTGATGAACCTTCGCAGGCTCCATGCAAGTTAATACCTTGACACAGAAGTGTACCGCTTAGTGATTTTTTACAATTGTTGCCACTAAGAAATACCTCTTTTTTCCCTTCACTATAACATCTATGTTTATAAGGTAAATTCCAGGTTGACTTGATGTATCCTTTACCCAACCTTTCATACAGGCCTGCTGGTATATACTTTTGGCAATATTGAACTGGAAAGTTGTTATCGGAATTGTAATTGTACCATGTATTATCCATTCAATGACAGGTCGTTCTGACATTGTTAATGGCAATTTTTCTAGTTTTTCAATGCTCAGCACCGTATAGTCTGCTCCTTTTTGTGCCAGAGAGATTTGTTTATCTGTAAGGTTAAAGATAGAAAATAATGACGTTGTGTTGATTAGACGCCATGGCACGTAGCCTGAATGGAGACTTTGTAACGTCCAGCCTAGCTGTACAATAGAATGTAATTGGGACTGGCCATGTTGTAACATTAGCATATCCTGTTCTATTATAGCAATAGCAGATGGTACAATGCTGTCCAGTGAATAAATTCTGGAGGACAGAGTCGTTAACTCATTGTCCACTACAGACAGTGATTTTTCCAAATTAATATGATCAATTTCTCGTATTTTTTCAGCAGTTTCAATTTGCATTACTTTCCAAGCTTTGTTGTAAGCAGCGTATATACCGGTGTATATGAAACGTTTTTGATGCTGGTTGAGAGGTCCCAATATGAAATCACGCAAGTCAGCACCTTCTTTAAGTAAAGTCAAGTGTTGCTTAATTTCAGGCAGTGTGGATTTCTATAGCCATTCGAGGCATAGTTTCCCTACACTGTATGTTGTAATTATCCCTGGATGTTGTCTCTGGGAATATCTTGGATCTGGCCTGTTCTGTTTGAACCCCTGTCTTTTATTCAGGAATCTATCTTGACAGTTATTAGTGTCTGTGGGCCAGATCAACCATTTTCTCCAATCAGGATTAGTTCTGTTTTGGTGTAAAATATGGAATACGTCTATTTCCGCATCTGTAGAGCTATTACTATCAGGTATGGGCTTTGGAATAGATGGTTTGTTTAAGTCTTTTATCTTGGCTAGGCCAAGACAGGTTGTTTGTTGAATGGTGTCATTCAGGAATATTATATGTTCTGGGATCATGCAGGCTCTAAATATTGATTCTAGACCTTGTACCTGCCAATCTTTTGTACCCCAAATGGTTTTTGTTTCAATGTTGTTTTTCAAAAATTCAAAACCGAATGTAGACATTTTTTCATAAACTTTTGTGGAATATATCAATTTAGTGTTTGTCAACATGTTTTTCATTCCTGTCTTATTTAACATTTTAAAATAAAACGTTTCTGGATGAGTGATGTTAAACCCTGAAAAGTATGGGAATTTCTCTTTTTTTTCCCCATTTTTATTGATATCACAAGAGACAGAGTAAAATAAATACTTTTACAATTCATAACATGATTATACCAAAGAAAACAAAAATATGCATAAGCATAAAGAGAAACCAAACAGAGATATAAACACAGAGGTAGAGAAAATAAACAATAACAAATCTACGTTTGAATGAGCTTTAATTTAGTATCTGAGGCCAAGTACGATCTTATGAAATTACTCTTCCCCAAATAGAATGTCCCATACTCCCTCTTTTTTCCTCAGAGGGTTAGGGCCCCTTAGTCTTGCTAATGCTATCTCCATAGTGTGTATTTCGTTTACCAGAGCCCACCACTCCATAACGTGCGGTGGATCTGGAGATATCTATGCCCTAGCTATAGTTAATCTTGCGCAGGCATATAGAATAGAGTTCAAATCTTTATTTGGGCTATTTGTTTCCTGCAGATCTAATAAAATCAGATGAGCTGAAAGGGGTGATGATATAATATGTTTTCTATCTAATATTCCTACGACGTCCTTCCAGAACTCTGATAACGCCGGACATGAGAAAAGCATATGGACAATATCAGCAGCTTCTAATTTACATTTGGGGCAGCTGGTACGTTCATTTGAGCAATTATCTAGTACCCAACTTGAGATTCTTTGAGGAGTGTAGTATAGTTGGCAAATAGTTCTGTAAGACTGCAATCTCATACTAGAAGACTGTACTACTCGGTTGAGTTGGATAAAGGAAGCAGATATCTGCTTGGGAGTTATACTTAATCCTAGCCGGTCGGACCATTTAGATGCTAACTTAACACAATCATCTCCTTTTGTCAGGTTCAAAAGACAATAGCTTTTACTGATACGTGACTTAGTCCTATCTGAATATAAGCATTATAGAATATCCGAGTGTCGGACTTCTTTAATATTCATTCTCCGAACTAGAAAGTCTTGA
Source organism: Lissotriton helveticus (assembly GCF_964261635.1). Classification (NCBI taxonomy): domain Eukaryota; kingdom Metazoa; phylum Chordata; class Amphibia; order Caudata; family Salamandridae; genus Lissotriton; species Lissotriton helveticus. Next base: position 999,729,174 of record NC_136067.1, read on the forward strand.
ATTTGCATGTATTTAAAATACATCCTATCGTTCAGATTATATATTAATTTAAGTGATGAAAACCCTAATAAACCATCAAGTCCGTAAAGATCCCCCAAAGTTTTAATGCCATGGCTAGACCAAGCTGTCCCTTCCCCATCTGAGAATATTTCAGGAAGTCCTGGGTTTCCCCATAGCCTTAGTTCAGCATTAAAAAAAGACGTTTTATCAAGAATCATAATTTGCTTCCAAATTTGTATGATATGCTTAGCAGTCTTAAACTTGACTCGTTTGAAGTAATTTGGATCATTTGTTCGGGCCAAAAATTGTTTACTATCGTGCCCTAACATAATATAATGAAAAAATAAGGAGTTATCATTTCTCAGTAGGCTACGTATCCAATAAAAAAAAGAAGCAAAAAAATATAATCTAAAGTCGGGGAACGTTAATCCCCCTTTTTCAATTGGGAGCAGATTTATTGCTCTCCGAGCCTTTTTATAGCCCCATATATAGCTTCTACATACTCCATCGAGTTTTTAAAAAAAAAGGTTATTGGGGCGTAACGGAATCGATCTAAATAAATAGAGAAATTTGGGTGTTATTTTCATCTTTATTAAATTTATACGCCCAACCAGGCTTAATGGTATCTTATGCCATTTTTTTAAATATTTAGTCACTTCCTTCAAAAGTGAGTCATAGTTAAGGGCTATTATTTCTTCGATCTTTGCAGATATTTTAACACCCAGATACACTGCATTGGAGCACAGGCCAGGTACCAGCCCTGGTGGATTATAGTTGGTGATAACCTGAGTTTTATTTATATTTAATTTGTATCCAGATACATTTCCGAATTGTTTAGCCTCTTCTATTACAGCAGGTATAGATTTAAGTACATCAGTAGTAAAGATAGCGACATCGTCCGCGTATGCGGTAATTTTTAAGCTATTCCCCATGTGCTGGAATGGACTAATATCATCCTGTGCCAATAGTGCATTAAGGAATGGTTCCAATGATAATGCGAACAGCAGGGGTGAGAGAGGACACCCCTGCCGTGTTCCTCTTCCAATTGGGAAACTGAGAGAGCTCCTTCCTGCATAAGGAGTAGTTTCTGTCCTGTAACTCCAGTTCTGTAGTAGGGGTATCTCTGTTATAGTCATAATCTAGTGAATAGTCCCGCCCATGTGCGTGGACCCCGGAGCAATCAAAAATAATCTCTTACAGTGTCAAAAAATGCAGAAATGCATAGACACTTAAGAGAGAATTTAAAGACAGATAATGCAGCCAAAAAAGGCTACACTGTCCAGTACTTCAACTAGAAATTCCACCACAAAATCCACAAAACAGCAAAGCCTGTACAGATTTCCCTTGCTTAACAGCAAAATCCCTCAGGAATGAAAGAGAGAAGAACCTGGACAGACAAGCCCCATAGGCTGCCATTATGTGGCTTAAATAGGATACTGTGCCTTTAAGGAACCTTCCAGAACCTTCTCCCAGTATCCCAGAATGCATAGCAGGTCCAACTTAGTTTCAGTTCTTTTTGAAGGCGTAAAGAACGCCAGACCTGTAGCATTATGTACCTGAACAAATCTCCACCGGGGAGGCGGGAGGGCGCTTATGACCATAACAGAGATACCCCTACTACAGAACTGGAGTTACAGGACAGAAACTACTCCTTCTGTAGTAGGGGATCTCTGTGTATAGTCATAATCTAGTGAATAGAATGGCAAGCCCATCCCCACATCAAGCGGCGGTGGAGAGTATGAAATTACGCCACTATTGTGCGAACAAATTCCGCAGCGAAGCCTGCCCAACCTGAGCGTCTGCCCTGGCATCAGTGTCCAGGCAGTAATGCTTAGCAAAGGTATGGACCGACTTCCAAGTGGCCGCCTTGCAGATCTCTGCAAAGGGAACATTACGAAGCATAGCTGTCGTGGCAGCTTTGCCTCTGGTGGAATGAGCCTTAGGTTTACCCCCTAAGGTCTTATTAGCATTGCAGTAACACAATTGTATGCAGGACACAATCCACCTCGAGATGGACTGTTTAGAGGTAGCAAGACCTGTCCTGACTGAGCCATAATTAATGAACAATTGGTCTGACCTACGAATATCTTTAGTCTTATCAAGATAAAACTTCAGCACCCTCCTCACATCCAGGGAATGTAAAGACCTTTCCGCTGGAGATGACGGATTCTGAAAGAACGTAGGCAAAGTGATAGTCTGATTGATATGAAAATCAGAAACAACCTTGGGAAGAAACTTAGGGTGGGTACGCATAACAACCTTAGCAGCATGAAACACAGTATAAGGTTCTTGACAACACAACGCCTGAATCTCACTCACCCTGCGGGCCGATGTAATGGCCACGAGGAACGCCGCCTTCCAGGACAGGTGCTGCAACGAAGCCTTATGAATAGGTTCAAAAGGCTCCTTCATCAATCTGGACAGCACCACATTCAAGTCCCACGAAGGCGAAGGAAGCCTGACAGGAGGGAATACTTTCTTCAAGCCTTCCAAAAAATCTTTGATCACAGGGATCTGGAAGAAGGAAGTCTGTGAAGGGCCTTTCCTGTAGGCAGTCAAAGCAGCCAGATGAACCTTAATGGAATGGACATTAAGGCCCGACTGCGCCAGATGTAGTAGATATGGAACGATGACATCTTCCTTGCATGTCGTAGGGTTAAAGTTCTTAGACTTGCACCAGATGCAAAACCTCTTCCACTTGTAAGCATAAGAAGTCCTAGTAGAAGGGCGTTTAGCCTCCTTCAGTATGTCCATACAATCCTCTGGGAGATTCAGATGGCCATATTGCACTATTTTAGGAGCCATGCCGCCAAACTCAAAGACGAGAGGTTGGGGTGCACCATCCGCCCCCGAACTTCGTGAGAAGGTCCGGCCTGCACGGCAGCTTCATGTGAGGAAGGAGAGACCGGTGAAGCAGGTCCGTGAACCACCACTGTCTGGGCCATTCCGGGGCAATCAGAATCATTCTCGCCCTGGATTGGGACAGCTTGATGAGAACCGCCGGAATCAGGGGAATTGGCGGAAAAGCGTACAGAAAGCTGTTCGATCAGTTGATCCATAACGCGTTCCCCAGCGTCCCCGGCTGGTAGTACCTGGAGGCGAAGCCTCGGCATTTTCTGTTTTCGGCGGTGGCGAACAGATCTACGTCTGGAGTCCCCCACCTTGCGAAGACTTCTCCCAGAACTTCGTCGCTTATGACCCATTCGTGGTTTTCCTGAATGAGTCTGCTCAGTTCGTCTGCCTGAACATTCTGCACACCTGGCAGGTGGGTGGCCGTTATCGACAGTCCTCGAGCCAGAAGCCAGTGCCAGATCGCCTGCGCCTCCTGCGACAGAGTGCGCGATCTCGAGCCCCCCTGCTTGTTGAGGTAATACATCGTTGTCGTGTTGTCTGTCTGAACAAGCAGAGAGTTGGTCTGAAAGGACGGGTGAAAAGCCTTCAGCGCCAAGTGCACAGCCCTGAGTTCCAGGAAATTGATGTGGTACGTGGCCTCCGTCTGGGACCACGTCCCTTGAATCTGCAGATCTCCGGAGTGCGCTCCCCAGCCCTGGAGAGAATCATCCGTCACGATAGTCTGTGTGGGAATGTCCTTGTGGAAGGGAACCCCTCTGAGAAGATTCTCCTTCGAGCACCACCACTTCAGAGACTGAAGAGCATGTAGAGACAGTCGTATCTTGTCGTCCCAAGATCCTCTCCTCTGGTCCCATTGATCCTCCAAGCACTCTTGCAGCGGTCTCATGTGCAGCCGCGCATGTGGCGCAGGAAGATACACGAGGCCATCGATCCCAGCAGAGAAGACACCGTCCTCACTGTCGTGGATGGAGTAGACATGAGAGCCTGAGCCTTCCGAAGGAGTGATAAACGTCGCTCCTCCGAAGGAGACACGCTTGCTGACAGCGTGTTGATGGAGGCTCCCAAGTACTGGATGCACTGGACCGGAGTCGGGACAGACTTGGACATGTTGATGTGCAACCCCAGCTTGTTCAAGAGAACGCACGTCTTCTGGAAGTGTGCTTGAGCTTCCGAGAAGGAGGAGGCCTTGATCAACCAATCGTCCAGTTACGGGTAGACAAACACCTTGTTCTTCCTCAGGTGTGCCGCTACCACTGCCATGCATTTCGAAAATGTCCTGGGTGCAGACTTCAGCCCGAAGGGAAGCACCGTGTACTGATAGTGATTGGTGCCGACTTGAAAACGCAGAAACTTCCTGTGTTTGCATGCAATTGGCACATGGAAGTATGCATCCTGTAGATCTATGGCACACATCCAATCTCCTCGTTGCAGCTGAGGGTAGATCTAATGCAACGACAGCATGCAAAACTTTTCTCTGCGAATCCACTTGTTTGCCTGTCGCAAGTCCAGAATAGGCCTGAACTCGTTCTTGTCCTTCTTGCGGACAAGAAAGAACCGAGAGTAAAGACCTCTTCCTCTTTGAGACGGAGGTACGTCTTCTATCGCCCTTTTCCTTAGCAGGATGTCTGCCTCCGCCTGGAGCTCGCGCAGTTGGTACTGCCAGCTGACCGGAGGGATCGATGGAGGCGGGCTGATGAACCGAAGACGGTATCCATTGCAAACAATATTCAGCACCCACTTGTCCTGAGTAATTTTTCTCCACTCTGCCAGAAAAAATTGAACGCTTCCCCCCACCGGAGCGGGTAACGGACGAGGGGGAAGTAACCGCTCAGGGTCGAGACCCGGCCGGGCCCTTGGTCGCGGCAGAGGACTGCTGAGTCCCTCTACACCTCTGACGCTTCTGGAAGGGTCTTCTGTACTGCTGCTGTTGTTGCTGCTGCTGATGTTGCCCAGAAGACTGTCCCCTTCCACGACCCTGTGACCCGAACCGCCGTTGGAACTGGCGGTAGGGTTTCTTTTCCTTGGGCTTCTCCAAGCCCACCGCCGTCAGGGTCTCCGCCTCGGCCTTCATCCTGGCCATCTCGTCATCTGCGTGTTTTCCGAAGAGGGTGTCTCCAGAAAACGGAAGATTCGCCACACGTTGTTGCGCTTCCGGTTTAAGTGACGTCAATCTGAGCCAAGCATGGCGCCTCTGATTAATCCTGTGTCAGTATCCATGCGCAGACAGCAAGGAGATATCTGCTGCGGCGCTGATGGCCTGGTTAGAGACCAGCATCCCCTCCTGGACGATCTCCATGAAGTCCTCTCTGCGGTCTCGAGGAACAAGGTCCGCAAACTGCTCCATAGAGTCCCACAGTGCGCGGTCGTATCGTCCCAACAACGCCGAGTCACTGGCGGCCTTCATCGAGGAGGAGGACGTACCACACGCTTTCCGTCCCGCAGAGTCAATCCAGCGGCTCTCCTTATCCGGAGGCACAGTGGATGCAGGGGAGGTGGCATGAAGCTTTCGAGCCGCCGTCACAATCACCGAATCCGGTACTGGGTCCTTTCTCAAGAAAGCTGGGTCCGAGTCTGGAGCTCTGTATTTCTTGAGGAGCCTGGAAGGCACGGACTTCACCACTGCTGGTGTTAGGAAGAGCTGTTCAGCCGGCTCGAGGAGTCCTGGCACCAAAGGCAGTAGGGGGCGAGACATGTGTTTCTTATGTAATGTCTCAAAGATCACAGAAGTAGAAGGTGTAGGCGCTTCAACCTTGATCCCCAACTTCGCCGCCCCTCGCAGGAGGACCTCCTGGAATGTGCCAATATCGTCTATCGGAGACACTCTAGTCTCCGGCGAATCAGACAGCGTAGGCGAGTAAGAACGGGTCCCAGAGGCAGAACGTGACCTGGACCTACGCCTCCTATGGCGATGCCTGGATCTCGAGGAAGATCCGCGTCCACTCCTAGATCTGTCTCTTCTACCCGAGCGAGACCTCGATCTCTTGGGCCTGGGACGTTCCGTCGGCCTCCCCGGTTCGGAAGCCTTAGGCTTCGGAGGCTTCGACTTAGGAGTCTTCTTCGGCGGAGTCGGAAACTTGGGCATCGACACCGCTCTCGGTGGAACCGGGGGAGGGGGAGTAACCGGAACCGGGGCCTGCGGAGCCGGCAAAGGAGGCAACGGAGGAGGAGGGGTCGGAGCCCTCGCAGGTGGACCCCTGGGTAAAGGAGGCAGAGGAGGAGGTGCAGAAGGCTTCTTCGGGGTATATACCTCGGAATATGCCGTTCCTGGCGAACCATCATCCCCTCCGGACTGTGGGGAGCCCCCCACAGTCCTGGGCCTGGCCTTACGACCTCCTGACGCCGACGATCGGTGCTCAGACGACGACCGTGGGTCCTTCGACGTCGAGCGGCCTTTCGGCGTCGACCGTTCCACACTCCTCGACGTCGACCGGTGTCTACGTCGACCCCGACCAGATGGACGAACCACAAAATCTCGACGACGGGCGATGGTGCCTCGACGGCGACCTCGACCTCTTCGTACGTCTCGACGTCGACCTCTTGGAACGTCTCGACGTCGATCTCTTTGAATGTCTTGACGTCGACGTCTTCGGCGCCGGAGACTTCTCCCGTCTCGACGGCGACCTCGACGACGAGGATCCCCTCAACGACGATGTCTTCGACGGCGAACGGCGGTGCCGCCTCGACGGCGAGCGCCAAGGCCTCCGATGTCGACCACTCGACGCTGACGGCGACGACGAGGAGATCGACACCGGCTTCGACGGCGGCCTGTAAACGTCCCTCGACGTCGACGGACGACGTTTTCTCAACCCAGAGCCCTGGGGAGACCGGGAACTGGCCGTGGACCTTCCTCTCGACGTCGTGGTCATCGCAACTGACCCAGATGGAGAGCTTGGGCGTGAGCTGGACTTCCTGCCCCTGGGGAGCCCCCCAGAGGCCACAGCATGGGCAGTAGAAGCCCCTCCAGACCCACCTCGAGCCTTCAATCTTCTTTCTTCAAGTCCCTGAAGTCTGATCTTCCGCCTGTCCTTCAGGGTCCTGCCAGAGAAGCCTCTACAGATCACACAATCCTCAGGGATGTGGGAAGAGGGAAGGCAGAGAATACAGACCTCATGGGGGTCTGATTTGGCCTTCTTCCTGGAGCACTCCGGGCATCTGTCAAATAATGCTGGCATTATGGACAACAAAAGAGTGCAGAACCCAAGAAGAAAGTCACCAAAGTACTTTAAAAGTACAAAAAAATCGAATTTAGTGAAAAACACCAACAAAACCCTTGAAAAGGGAGAGCTCAATGCTCCAGGGTCCTGCTTGCAGGAGCCGGAAAAAAGAACTGAAACTAAGTTGGACCTGCTATGCATTCTGGGATACTGGGAGAAGGTTCTGGAAGGTTCCTTAAAGGCACAGTATCCTATTTAAGCCACATAATGGCAGCCTATGGGGCTTGTCTGTCCAGGTTCTTCTCTCTATCATTCCTGAGGGATTTTGCTGTTAAGCAAGGGAACTCTGTACAGGCTTTGCTGTTTTGTGGATTTTGTGGTGGAATTTCTAGTTGAAGTACTGGACAGTGTAGCCTTTTTTGGCTGCATTATCTGTCTTTAAATTCTCTCTTAAGTGTCTATGCATTTCTGCATTTTTTGACACTGTAAGAGATTATTTTTGATTGCTCCGGGGTCCACGCACCTGGGCGGGACTATTCACTAGATTATGACTATACACAGAGATCCCCTACTACAGAACTGATCCTTGCCATTGGTTGATGATATAGCGACCGAATCCATCCAAGGTATCTACCCCCGATGTCAAAGGCCTCCAGAACAGCCCACAAAAAATCCCACCCCACTCGATCAAAAGCTTTTTCAGCATCTAACATGATCATTCCGAGTGAGGTGGGATTAATTGATGCTACATCGAAAGCCGTGATGGCCATGTTAATATGGGCGGTAGTATCAGGTCCTGTGACAAATCCGTGTTGTTGAGCATTGACCAGTTCGGGCATGAGAGGTGCGAGTCGATTTGCCAGTATTTTAGCAAAAGCCTTGGCGTCTGCGTTTATCAAAGATATCGGTCTATACGACCCGCACTCATCTGCAGGCTTTTGTTTTTTTTCAAAGAATACTATCTTAGCTGTTCTCCAAGAAGGGGGAGCCCTCCCAGTATCACCAATTGAATCTACAACCATTTTGAATAAAAGGAGTAATTCCTGTAAGCATGTTTTATATAGCTCCATAGGGAGCAGGTCTTCTCCAGCTGCCTTACCCGAGGGGAGAGATAAAAATGCAGTCTTCATCTCATCAAGTGTAATCTCTGAGCTTAGCAGTCCAAGAGCTTCCTTGTCTTGTTGTACCTTCATATGAGAGTGGAGATATAGTAGTATATCATCCTTAGTAGTAAGGGTTTCTGGAGTGTATAAATTACAATAATAGTTAACAAACTGTTCTAGTATCTGATCTGGTTTGTTATAAGTGACCATTTCGCTACCTTTAATTGTTTTAATGTTAGTCTTGGCTTTCTTATCAGCTACTTTATAGGCAAGGACCTTTCCAATTCTGTCTCCACTCTCGTACTGTGTCAGATGATACTTATGAAGTTTAAAACTGCTTTTCTCCATCAGAGTTTTCTTAGTATCTGATTGTAGTTTCACCAAATCCATTCTTAACTTGTCAGTATTATGTTTCCCATCCATCAAGGCTGTAGCCAATTTCTGCTCGAGAGCTAAAATATTAGAAATCATAAGTTTCATTTCATTCCTAGCCTCCGCATTTTTTTTAAATACATATTGTTGGGCGAAGCCCCTTATACTTGCTTTGCAAGTATCCCAAACAGTTATTATTGTGGCTGAGTTTAGATTGAAGTCTATGAATTCCCTTATATGTTCTCTAAGCTGTAGGATAAATGTTTGGTCAGACAACAATGATCTAGGAAATGTAAATTGTCGAGCCTCTCGTTTTGTATTATAGATATTAAATTCCAGGAGTATAGGGTTATGATCAGATGTTATCTTAGGGCACAGTTCTATCTTACATCCTTCCATAAATCTATCCGTGGCCCATACTAGATCGATTCGGGAACAGAGTCTATGAGGTGCTGAGTAATAGGTGAACCCTGAGATATTAGGGTGCATAGATCGCCATACATCCTTCAGGTTATGTAAGCGGCTTATTTCCAATATCGCAGCCCTAACTTTACGCATGCGTGGAGATGCAGCTTGCCTTGTAGAATCAGCCGCATAGCTCATAACACAGTTAAAATCCCCCATAATCAGTAATTCCCCCTCCCAATCTAATAATTCAATATTTAACTAATCATACATTATTGGTTCGTCAATGTTAGGCCCATATACCACACAGAATACATATATTTGATGTTCAAGTTTCACTTGAGCAATTACCCATCTGCCTCTAGGATCAGCAGCAGTTTTAACAACTTCTATCGTGAAATGCTTCTGCTTCAATAATGCAACCCCTCTGATTGAGGCACCCAACGTAGAACAGACAATAAGATCGTATCCCATCTGGCCCAGTAGTTTTCTATCTTTAAACCCGATATGAGTCTCAGATATCATTGCTACGTGTGGCTTGTACATATTGAGTTCCTCCTGCACTAGTCTTCTTTTTTGCCTACTATTGAGACCGACCACGTTCCAAGCCAACCACCTAATCAAAATCATGTTGAGACCATAAATGAATACACTTCTTCTGGTTTTTTAAATATTTCAAAAAACGAATTTTACTTTTTTTTTCTCCCCCAGTCTTTTCTGCCTCTTGTGATAAATTTTTTCCCCTGAGAAGTATGGGAATTTCTCATAAAATGTTTTCGAGCTGCCTTTTGCTAGTGTTGGACAATGTTCCCATTGATTATAAGTAAAAACATTTCTAGGATTAGCAGATTTATGCAAATAGTGATGCCCATAATGATTAAAGCAATACATTTCTTCATACTTTGATGAGCCTTCTAAATAATCATGTTTTGTAAATTTTGCTGACATTTCTAAATCTGACATCATATTATTAATATTTTCAAAGTCCCAATCATCAGAGAAAGTACTAGGTGATAAAAAGTCACTTAATGAAACCTTGAACTGATATGGATATCTCAAAAGCTCAACTGGGCCATATATGTCGTAATCAGTAGTGTCCCATGCTACACCACCAGGTATAGGAATGGCTGTGATGTTTACTGATGATAGTTCTCTTTTTTCAATGTGAGAAGATCTGTGAGGCTTTAGGACCAAGTTGATGTTCTGACTTGCTTTGTCCATTGTACTATATTTTCCATCAATGAATTTTCCCAACCTTAAAACCAAAATGAGCCAGAGTAGGAGGAAAAGTACACCTAACACAATCCATAATTCAATCCATGGTGAAATCAGATATATTTCTTTGAGTTGATGAAAAAGTTCAGACATTTTTTCTTTGAAACTTTTAGTTGCTGGCGTTTCTTCATGTTCACTTGGATCATCAGAAAAGTCATCGAAATTGATGAAGTAGCCAGATGCAGTTCTGTCAATTGTTGGAATTGCTTCCGAATTTTCATTAATCTTTGCATTTGTGTAGTCAGAGGCTACATCATTGTAGATTGGTGTTTCTTGATGAACTGTTACAATTTGGGTTTCAAGAGGCACAAGTTCCATGGCTTTGTTGCATAGTCCTTTTTTATTCACTGCAGGTTTATCAAATGTGATTAGTCTCTCAGTTTGAACCTCTTGAATTGTTGCAAGGTTTGGTCTTCTGCTATTTCTTGGGAGTCCACTGGGCCTACTACTTATTATTGGCCACATGATAGTGGTTTTACCAGGTCGATTGATACAACTCTGTTCTCCTTATTACCGGCAAGGGGCGGTAGTACTACTGATCTTGTTCCGCTGACAGCTAAGACAGGTACTGCTTTTCTGTAAGAAGACCCAAATTCCTTCTTCACCGCGATCTTTTCTCTGACCAGATCCCCAATCTTTGGAATCCAGACAGGACTTGCTGGGACAGGTAGTTTTTCTTCAGTGGCCATTGGCTTTAGCTTTATGTTACTTAGACTTCTTGTTTCATTTAAGTCCTGTAAAACAGCCAAACGATCTTTGATATCAAAGGTTTTTTGTTCTACCACTGAAGTCTGACAATCGAGGTCTTCGATTATCATTCGAGTACCAAATAAAAGTTCATACGGAGTGAATCCCCCCGAGAAGTTCTTGGCAGATTATTAAGACTACGTTGGACACTTGTTAGATGTTTGACCCACCCGTCACCCGAACCTAATACCCTCGCTGTTATAGATTGCTTTATGTCATGGTTTTTTCTCCCCACTACCGCATTTCCCTCGGGATGGAATGGACTAGAGTACCGTAATGCAATGCCAAAGCTGGCCATGGCCTCCTTGTAAGCTCGAGAGCTAAACGCAGGACCCTGGTCAGAATGTAGCATGCCAATTGCGTATGTGCCGATAAAGACTCGTAAATCTTTTATAACAGTTCTGGCGTCAGCCGAGCACTGGGGCCACATCTAAATGAATCTCGTCTTAATAATTATGGGATTGCATTTTTCCGTCTGGATGTCTGCGTATAGATAACCTAATGCTCTCTAATGGAGGTGTCCGGGCAGGTGTCTGGTCCGGTTCACAACTGCGATCTCTGTTGCAGTCCTGACAATCCATTGCAAAGTTATAAATTTACACGCTCATCCCCGGCCCCCAGTATTGTGATTGTATTTCTATTAGAGATTTCAAGATCTCTTGGTGCCTCAGACCCATTACCATGTGTGCTTCTTGAATCAAGTAAGCCCTCCGGTTCGTGTTTGGAATTACTCTGTCCCCCACTCCAGGGATTCGAGCAAAAGGAACGGAGTTCGCATCAATTATGTATGTATTGCCGAGTGGATAGTTGAGAGGTAATGCCGCATAGTCGCCTTTTAATGAGGCTTTTACTGCCAGCATGGTTTCTCCATCTATTTGTTTTTTAGAACGCTTTTTTGTAGCTACGGAAGCCGGTTGAACCGCTGCCGTTCTGGCTCTGCTAGCCAATGAATTCCCTGCAACGTGAACGCCATCACGGTGAAGACTCTGCGTATGTATCACGTGAGTCTTTCGTAGTTCTTTCTGTAAAAGAACTACTTGTTCCCAAAGTTTGTTATGCTTTATTGTGGCACCTGTCTCATCTTTGTAACTGCTCTTTATCCATGTCTGCATGGAATTATTGTAAGACTGGACGCAGTAATGCGAATCGCACACTATTAGTGTGGGGAATTCGCGATCGGCATTCTAAAGCGCCATCTTTAAAGATCTTATTTCAGCTCGCTGAGCTGTACAGTTTCCGAGTGATTCAGTTTTAGTGACCATCGGTCTGAATTTACCTAAGCGCCAGCGACCTTTAACAATCGCGCATGCTGCATTGTAAATTTGTTTTTCCACAACGTAGTGTTGTGCAAATCTGTCCGTGTAGATTACACAGGTGTATTGTTTGAGAGGCAGAATTTCGATTGACAGAGGACATTCATGTTCGTATTCCAGATCTTCTAGTTTTTTCACTTTGGGATCAAATGCGTGTTTCACGTCTGTTGCAGCAAGAGAATTTTCCCATTGTATCCATTTTGGATCTAAAGCTTTAGCATTCGGAATGCTTGGTCTTGTTACTGCCTCTAGGGCTGATACTGCTGTTAAAACAGATATGCTCTTGCCTTGGGCTAGGGCTCTTTCTTTTGCTACAGCAGTTTGAACCGCAGTCAGACTTTTTTTAGTAGAACTGAATTTTATTTCAGCTTGTGTGTACAAGTGAGATTTATAAGCTATTGGTACCGTTTCTCCCTCATTAGAGGTCAGGTACAAGAATCCGCATCTTCCTGGGATGACTCGGATTACAAGGTTGCGTTCATTTGCGCGTGTTTGCAGTTTTGTTTTAGTTAACATATCTGTTTGTATCGATCTTAAAATTTTTGTGTGTTTCTGAGTCCAATTGATTGGTTTGAAATCAGGTTTTATTAATTCGTAGAGCGGTTTAACCCTCTCTGCATAGTTTAGAATGTAAGTTCTTCCAAAATTCAGGAAACCTAGAATTGATTGTAAGTTTTTCAGCGTTTTTGGAGCTTGGAGTACTGCACACTTCTCTAAGAAGTTGTCTGCTATGCTTTTGCCTTCACTTGATAATTCATATCCTAAAAATAGGACAGTTAGGTGGGCAATTCGTGACTTTTTGAAGTGTAATTTGTACCCTTCAGATGCGAACCCAAGTATAATGGTGTTCACTCTTTTCAAGTGTGTCTCTAGGTCATCGTCTGTAAGATAGATGTCATCGACATGAGATAATGCCTCATCATCATACATTTGTAGTAATTCTGTTACCCTTGCTGAAAATAATCCCTGTGGGAGACGTAAAAATTGCTTTTGCGCCCCCAGACTTGAGAAAGCGGTCAAATACCTGCTTTCTAGTGCTATGTTTTGACAGAAGAAACCATTTGAGATATCTAATGTTGTTTTATATTTTTTGCGCACGATGTTATTCATCAGTGCTGCACTGTATGAGTTTTGTACTGCAATGTTTTACAGCAGGTGTTTTAGGTGTCTGTAGTCCAAAACTAGACAATATGAATCGTCTGGCTTGGAGACAGGAAACAAAGGATTGTTCATTTGTGAGGTGCATGTTTCAATCACCCCCTCATATTCAAGTTGATCTAAGATCTCCCTGACTTGTTTTTTAGCTTCTTGCTTAACAGGATACTGCCTCTTTGCAGTAGGTTGATTTTTTAACTGAATTTTATGGTGAGGAGAATCCTCATCCCATCCTACATGATTTTTATATAATGCAGGGGCTTGGGCCACTGCCCATTTTCTAGCAAATGTGTATTTTTTATGAATTGGAATTTGATTTGAGAAGGCAGGCATAATCATCTCTTCGCCATGTGGGCACTCCCTGACAAACTCTGGTGGCCAGTCTTTCTCTGCTAGCAGAATATCATAGCCTTTAGATAGGTTCTCCCAAAAGAGACCTTTTATTTTCCTAATTTTGTCCACTTCTATACGTAATGTTATTTCATATAATTTATGGGGCACACTATCTCTGGTGTCTGCAGTTTCCACCTGAATGTATTAATTCGTGTCCACTGTCTTCAGAAGATTCATCAGGATCTTGCGAGCTATGGTCACTTCTGCTGCGCTGTCCAGCATTGTCTGGGCCGTTCTTGAGTTGTGTCCTCAGAATCCTCGGCATGTTTTATTTTAATACTGGCTACCTTCTTTTTGGGAAATTGTAATTTTTTCCTTTGATGAGCAGGTTCCTTGTCTTTGGACTTGACGGACTCTTCTTTGTGTTCTGACCGTCCTCTTCTTTCCGATTTCTGTGAGGAAGTCTGAAAAGATCGAGAGGGACGTGTATCATTATCTTGATATCTGTCAGGTTTTCTTAAATTATCCCTATTTCTAAGGTTGTATCTTTTTTCAGAGGGCTCACGTTGTGGAGACCTGCCCCCCCGTTCTGGAGATCTATTTCTCCGTTGGGGAGACCTTCCTCTGGACTGGAACTGTTTTTCTCTGGGAGTGGTTTGTTTGTTACCCTCCCACTTATTTTTTGGAGTAATGAGATTATTTTTAATAAAGCTCTTTTCAGGATTTTCAGTTAGTTGTGGTTTTAGTGGTTTCCCACCCAAACTATCTCTACCTAATTCTTCATAGGATTTTTCAATTATTCTGGCAAGTTCAAAAGGTTGTTCTGCTATATCTGTCTCTTTCAATTTTTGGCGGATCGCCGTACCATCAATTGACAATATTTACTAATTCTCTATATGCTTTTGTTAATTCTTTTAGTTTAACTAAAAGTTCTTCGCTTGACATTCCTTCAATGTCAGGATGTGGTGTATAGCTGGCTAGAACCGGCCCTGTGGCTCCTGGTCTACCTAGTGGACCGAGCCTGGTGAAGTGATTTTTGTGTTTTAGGGCGCCATTAAACCAGAGCTGGTGTTCTTGGTATGTTAGTGGAATTTCAATGTCCTCGAAAGGAACGTATTCCGTTGGAGATTCCCCTACTTTGTAGTAGTGAAAATCGCGTGTCACAGCATGTGCTGCTGGAAAATGTATCCAGGAATAGAATACCTCTGTCTGCAGATATTCATGGGCCTCTACCACAAATATGACTGTACCACCTCTTGATGATACTCCATTTTCTATAAGTTTGTAAGTTACACTCTTCCTTACATTGACTGGTATTAGTATGGCCTCCGGGTCATCTTGCCGGAGACTTGTGTCTTCCGCTAAAAGTTGAGCTGCTATTTTTAGCTCTCTCCCTTTCGTCGTCACTTTCTGACATGTTTTCTGACAGAAAGTTTTTGCAGGGCAAGTATCAAGGAAACAAAGATTAGGTGCACAATATTTTGGAACACTTTATCCTTCAACGTTGACTAAACCAAGAACTAATACATAGGATTCTCATCCTACTAAGTTTTGGCGGATATTAACCTTTCACCCACTCCAGACGTCTATTGGAGTTTTTATGGGGAAAAGTGGTCTGTATGAAAAGCTCGACTGAGTTACTCTAGTATCTAGCGTTAAATTATCGCCTTACCAAACGTTGGGCGCCATGTAGTGTAGTTCCTATATTCCCAATAGGCTCTGTGCATTGGGAATATAGGAACTACATAAACGATAGTTTAGATGTAGGACTTAGGTCGACTAGGTCTCTATTGAATATGTTAATTATGAATGCCAGCTAGCTCAGAGGTCGCTAGAAACTTTCTCGAGTGAACAAGGAGGTGTTAACTTCCTTGAATAGACAAGAAGGGATTAGTTTCTGACAACCGCATAAACATGACAACTTTGCTCCCTCCAGAATAAGGAGTATATCTCCAGAGTCGCGGAAACAATAGATAACTATTTCACTCAGTCAATCGTGCATGCTTAGTTCCACCAGAAGTGCAGAGAAACAGAGAGACAGGCGTTTTCAATAAAAGTGGTTATTTATTGAGCAGTCTTCTTTCTCATGCAAGAGAAGTGAGTTGCTACAATTGCAATACTTGTCATAAAGTAAAGTGCGTACAGTAAAAGGTGTATTATAAAATAATACTGTAAAAGCATGGTATGGTTTCTAAGCCATACGTTATCTAAAATAGATAAAATATATACATAGATAAAATCATGACTAAACGTACTCAACTGGTGCTTCTAAGATACGCCTACCCCGGTGTACCTAACCTAAGCCTAGTACGTGGGAAGGAGTAAGTGAGCTGCAGTTTAAGTTAAGATAGTTTTTGCCAAGAATCTGAATCAAGAATACTCTAAGGATCTAATCAGCTCTGTACCTTGGTTATAGAATGAAGGAGGTCTTGTATCTCTCTCTCAGGACTCGATCTCCCAGCAACCCGCAAGGATGACTGGAAACACTGGAGCTGGATTTCTCGGCAGGAGAAAAGACAGCGTCTCTCTCAGTGCGTCAATTGGAGGGTCGGCTTCCTTCGGCACTTGCCACAGCAGGGCGTCGGGCAAGTTGATAGCTGATCTGCTCCAAACCACCGTGTGTTTTGCTAGGGCAGCTGCTGGTATATTTATACCTGGAAGGTGCCGAGTTTGACGTAAGATTGGACATAAGACGTCACTAAGAATTCGCAGTTCTTTCAGGACTCCAGGAGTTCTTGGACAAATCAAAACAGAAGCAGGGGGAGTTTTCGGGCTGCTGGAGGTTTGGTTTGTTTTAAGAACGCGTTGTACTTTCTAGGAGTCTATGGGAGTAGCCTTGCCGTATTTGGACTGCATTGGCTGTGACTTTATATGGATAGGATTCTTATGCCTTTATAAGGACATGATTTATTATAACCACATAAGGGCATAAATCAGGAATATTTAAATAGGGTCCTAGATACGTTCACAACAATGGATAATCATGATACTGTATTTTTGACTAAACAGTAGGGATCAAGTGTCAGAAATTGATTGTTAAAACATAAATATGAAATAGGATTTTGTTCACTTCAGCACAAGTGATTCAGACTAGGATGTAAGAGATCTAGAAGGTTGTGAGTAATGATAATAACTGTATTGTGCAAAATGTCTAGTTTGCAGACAAGTATACTGTCTAAACTTAGTATTCTTTTTACCATTTCGATGTTTAAACTTTGTTAGTCCTGAAGAAGGCATCAAGGTGTGGAAAAGTAAATTTTGCCATGTCGTATGTGCCTACGTGTTCCCCATGTTATGTCATATGTGCATGATCGATATGCATGTATTCCCCTATGATCGATTAAAGACGCAATTACAGTTGTGTCCATCTCTAGTATGCCAGTTTCCAGTTATCGTGAATACAACGAATATTAGGCCTATGTAAAGCTACGTTGCCACGTTTTACAGTGTGCACGTTAATTCATTGAAAAGTCCCCGTTTCTAGGCCTCAAAAGGGCCCGGACTCAGATTCAGCTCCTGTTTCCTGAACCCTCTCCGAGGAGCGATACAGCCCCCACCTGTATCCCTGACCCTTAGCTTACTTTCATGCCTCGCAGTGCCCGGCTCGGCCTGGCTCTGCCTCCGAGTCTGCCAAGAGTATGTTATGATTCTAGTTATCAGTCCAGCTCTCCTTCTCTGCATTCCTAAGCTACTGAATCGCATCAATAGTTTCCGTCATGATCTAGCCTTTATGTCTCCATGTAAGAGAAATACTGTATTAGTATTATTTAATATTCCTCGCACACACACTACATATAGGATTATGCATGCACCAGTCTTAATGTCTGTTAGCCTTTGCCCTGATAACTTTTGGATTCTATCAACATGTTCTCTAAACACCAGATACTAGATAGGCTTTAGGTACATGTCGCTCTGACACTCCAGACTTTCGTCTCCTCTTCTAGCGCAGAAGTCATAGCCCCCCAGTTCTCCCTAGTAACACGTCATCGCCAGTTTGCGCGCACCACTAGGTTAGAGGCCCCTGCTGCTCAGGTAGCCCCCTCCATGTTTCCGCCCCTTTTATGACATATTCTGTTACGTTTGCATCACATGTTTATGTATACGCCCTGTACACGCCTTCTTGTTACCCACTTTATGCCTTATCTTTTGCGACTGCTACAAACTCCGCCTACTGCTACGCCTACTGTATTGACTGTAATGTATTTGTTTAACTATAAATATTGTGCACTGTTATTAAAAGTTTGCTAGCCATTCCCAGATCCTGCCCCGGCAGCTGCCGGGCCCTGCCATCCCATTCCCATGCAGGCTGTCCTGTTCCAGTCCTTTATGCTTGATTAAAGCCTGTACACTCTAGCTACCTCGTATCTTGACTCTTATTTATTGAGCTAACCGTTTATTAATTATAGTCAAAAATAGTACCGGTAATTAATTATTTATTTACCACATAATGGCGCCCGAATAGGGACTTGCTCTTTCCCCACGCGCCGGAGAAGCCACGCAGGCCCCCTGATCCTCTGCAGCCGTGACGGAACCATACCGTGCACGTGCAGATATTTCTGCTTCAAGTATCCCTCAGGCCCACGGAGGAGACGGAGGTTGCGGTCCAGCGTCCAGACGAGGCGGTGGAGGAACGCGGCGAGTCCCGACCAGATCCCAAGCCGAGAGTCCAAGGTCCGAGGTATCCGGAGGCCCACCTGTAACTGAAGTCCGAAGTTCGTCCGTCCGTCGTCGTAGCAGTCCAGTCCAGTCCGAGGCCTTCCGTTTTTGCTGCCCGGTGAGTACCGTTGCTGGGGTAGTATCTAGACAGGGTCAATTAATTTGTCTCTGGTCCTTGGGTTTGGGTACACAGATCCAACACGAAGTGTCCACTTAGGTGGATGCGGGTCCTGACGTGTCTCTTTATGAGACCGGTAAGTTTCGTACTGTTTTAGCGGTGCATCTAGTCATTCTAGTAAGTTCTGTTCTCGAGAAATTCATGTGTTCTGTTCTCAGTATTCCAGGTAGTATTTTGTCCGAACTGTTATTTTAAAATGTCATTCCATGTGTTTTCAATGTCGTGGTATGAATGATTTGTTTTCTTAAAGTTATTATTGTGTTTATTGTGTATTGTATTGTGTCCAGCCTTAGTTATGCCTCTGTTCACGAAGTTACGTCAGTTAAAAACTAGAAAAGGTCTGCTCGAAGAAGCAGTTCCTGTCCCGCCTAGGGACAGCCCAGGTCATTTTATGTACCAAAAGCATGGCATAAGTGCCATATTATATCTAGATTTATGGGTGGAGTACACCAAACAATTAGAGGAAAAGTATAGATGGCCCGTATCAGGTACGTGGGATGCCGAGTGCATCATGCGAGTAGAAGAAGCATTATGGAAAAAGAAAGCCAGACAGTCCCAGAAAGATGCCATCGAGTTATGGTGCAAAGAATCTCATAAAAGAACAGAGAAAGAAATCAGAAAGTCAGAATTAAGTAGAGAATCCTCTGAAAGAGCCCAAGAAAGGGAATTAATCGAAATAGGTGAACGAGTTAAAGCCGAACAGTCAGACAGACAGAGAAATGCCCTCATTAAGGGTATGTATCCTCTTCTTGCCGAGGGCTTGCCGAAAGCAACCCCGGAAGCACCATGTAATTTTCCACCGCCATTAGTTCCGATTAAGCTACGTCACAAACCGACCGCAGCTGATATTTTTCTCTCGTCCTATTTGGACGACACAGTCCCAGAATATGCAAATCCTGTAAATAATGTAATTCCTGTTCTTCCAGCCACCGGGGCACCTGTTACAGTACCTGTTACGGTACCCCCGGTCCAGCCCATAGTACAAGTTCCCGCTACATCGGTCACTCTGCCAGCACGAAGAGTATCAGTCGATGATTCCAGTTTAGGGGCCGCGGGAGGAGGTCCTCCTGGTACCCCGCCGCCACACAAACGTGTAACGTTAGTCGAGTTACATGAACGTGCGTTACAGCGTACGCCCAAATATCAGTCCGTCGCAGATATCAGACGAGCTCTTACCGAATGCCGTTATGATCCAGTTCCAGGCGATGATAATATGGTTATATATTCATTGCGTGTAAGACGGGTGACCGAGTATTTGGACACCCTACCGAATATGAAAGAAGATCTAGACAGAATATATCGTTTCATCCGTACAGGAGACGATCCAGAAAGTATTGGTGAAATCATGTCACTAAGGAAAGCTGAGACCCAGCTCATGCTATTAAAGTTTTTAATCAATTGTTTAGTAAGGGAACAAGATTGTCCGACTAAAGATCCGACCGAAATGAAAGTTCTGACAAGGTGGAGTGATAATATAGCCGAGGGTAGACACAAGACACTCAGTAGTATAGAGAGTATGTACAAGAAAATTCGTAAAGAAATAATAAGGTTACACGTGCAACGTAAAACAGCACAAGTAAGCGAGAAGGAAAACGACTCTTCTACTGAAGAGGTAGACGACGAGAATACCACCAGAATAGCGTATGTAGGTAAATCTAGATTTCCAGACCGACATTTACGCCTAGAACACAAGAAAGTTTTTCCTCCTCCAGCACCAGAACAAGATTCTCTAGAACAAGTATTTCAAGCTACCGATCACATTTTGAAATCACGAATCGGTTATAGTGAACTTAGTACCATGCATGAACAAGAACTAGCCCGATCAGCAGTCCGATGGATTACTGATTCTACCACTTTTCCAGACGAAATAGTGGCACAAATGTTTCTGAAACTGCCCCCAGCCGAGCAGCGACTGGTGGGTATGTATATGATCCAGCACCTCATTACACTGTATGAGGGACAACATTCTGATCCAGGTCCGTTACATGATGTTCTGAACGAGTTACTCCAGTATAAATGGAAAGGTTTAGGTACCGATTTAATTAGTGTTATTCTAGAACAGCGCCACAAATATAGAACGTTTTTGAATCCGCATTTTGTTCACGTCTCACCTCCAGAAAGTAAACCATTTTACATAGATAGACAGCATCCGTTACGAGAAGTACATCCAGTTAGGACACCGGATGGTGAAATGCAACGAGTATTTGTTTACACCCCTGTCACAAAGATGGAACTCTTAGAGATGAAGAAATTAATTCCCTGTCACGACAAAGATCCAGCAGGGTTCCATCGAGAATTAAAAGACATGCTCCGTATGGGAGAATACACATATCCAGATATCATTAAAATGCTAAAGGTCCTGTTGCCCGCAGGGGTATATGAAAAACTCAAGGAAAAAGAATGGGAGGTGGGAGAGAAAAAGATTGATTGGACAGCTCTAGAAGCTGAAGATAAAATACGAGTACCAGGTACCGGTCTTGGGGACAAATGTAAAGAATTGCCAGAGTTATTGATTCAGGTTTTGCCAAGGTTACTAGCCACGAAAAAGGAAGATTGGGATGCAATCTCAGCATGCAAACAGAAACAAGATGAAGATACTAGTGATTTTTATTCTAGATTCGAGAAATGTTTCATTATCAACAGTGGTTTAAAGACAGGTAGCGAGTCATACCCTCATCTTTTTGTTACTAAACTAGTCGAGAATTCAAGCCCACAAGTTAAAAATCGAGTTTTGAAAGTCGAAAGTACTTGGCAAGCTAGTACCCCGTCACAGATGCTCCAGATGCTCCAGTATCACCAGAATAGAATCAGGGAAGAGCAAGAACACGAAAGGAGACGTATGAAAGATACGAAAATGAAAGTACTAGTTGCACAATCTGTTCCACAAGACAGTCAGAAGAGGGGTCCGAATCAAGCCAGTCATCCTGCAGCTCCCGTTAACGGGACTTGCAATTATTGTAAACAGCCAGGTCATTTTATAAACGAGTGTGCAGTTCTGAAACACAATATAGCTACTGGTAAAACTAAAGAAAGGCCACGTCCGCCTAGACAAGAGCAAGTTTCACAGACTTCTCAGTCACCACAGAATGCACAACAGACAGTTCCAGCACCGCAGCCTATTGCTGCAACACAGCATGTTACACAGCAGATGTACCAGTATGCTCAGTCCGAGTATCCAGAGTATCAACCGTATTCATGAAACAGCCTAGAGAGGGAGGTAGGCTTGCCTCTCATCGAGATACCTGTAGATCAAGAGGGTCCCTATGTACACAGTCAAGTATTAGGGAAAGACAGAAAGTTTTTGATTGATACAGGGGCAAGTAGGACTACTATCAGTCATGACGAGGTTCCAGGGGCTCCGCTCTCAGGCTCTAGAAATGTTTCCCTTGGATTTTCAGGAAAGCCTATTGTAAACGAGATATCAAAGCCAGTTACTCTAGAAGTTGGTCCATTGTCCCGAACTACTGATTTGTTACTTACGAAGTCATGTCCAGAAAATTTGTTAGGCATCAAGACGTTAAAAGAATTAGGTGCAGTTATTTGTTGCTCCCCAGAAGGAATACGCTTGTTTTTAAGGGATTTTAAAGGTCACTATGTATTACGAGATTTTGATCCAAGATTGTCAAATGTACCGCAGCATTTATGGGCGCAAGGTCCAACTGATGTAGGTTTTATGCAAATCACACCCCATCGTGTGACTCTCAAGCAAGGTATAGTCTTGCCACGAATCAGACAGTACAGATTGCCACCTGAGGCTGTAGCAGCCTTATCCAAAATTATTGACGAGCTCATTGCTCAAGGAGTGGTTGTAGAAACTGACTCCAATGTATGTAATTCTCCTATCATTCCAGTCATGAAACGTACTGATCCAAATGCACCTCCAGTATATCGATTAGTGATTGACCTTCGAGAACTTAATAAATGTATCATACCCCAGTATCCAGTAGTCCCAGATATTTCATCTCTGTTGACAGCTATTGATTCTGAAGCTGTATTTTTTACTGTAATCGATCTCAAGAATGCATTTTTCAGTGTTCCCATTCATCCAGACAGCCAGTACCTTTTCGGTTTTTGTTTAAATGGAAGGAGCTATAAATTCACACGAGCTCCTCAAGGTTTCACAGAAAGTCCTAGCATTTATAGTCAAGCACTTAAGAGACAACTAGACAATATTCACATGCCAGCTGACACTGCCCTGCTCCAGTATGTTGATGATCTACTGATCACAGCCCGTTCTGAACGTGATTGCGAGCGAGCGTCACTTACAGTTCTGTATTTCCTAGCCGAGATGGGGCACAAGGTGTCCCCTTCGAAGCTCCAGTTCTGTGTCCAGCAAGTGATCTACTTAGGCCACTTACTGTCCAAGTGGGGTAGGCAGTTGACACCAGACCGTATCCAGTTAATAGCGAGTCTTCCACAGCCCAAGACACAGAAGGAGGTACGTGCTTTTATTGGCCTTACTTCTTACTGCAGACAATGGATTCCTCAGTATGCATTTCTAGCAAAGCCACTGATACAGTTAACGACACAGGAGGCAGCCGTATCGACTGTTCTCCCTTGGACATCTGAACATACACTTAGTTTTAATGAATTAAAGAAAGCCTTATGCCAAGCACCCGTTCTTGCTACACCGAACTACAGTAAGCCTTTTACACTTTTTGTCACAGAACGTAATGGTACTGCATTATCTGTTCTCACACAAGATCAAGCAGGACAATACAAGCCTTGTGCTTATTTTTCGAGCACATTAGATCCAGTAGCCCAGGCTTTGCCTGCGTGCCTCAAGTCAGTTGCAGCTACAGCTCTAGCAATCAGACAAAGTGATTCCATAGTATTAGGACACTCCCTGACAGTACAAGTTCCACACTCCGTGGAAGTTCTTTTAAACCGAACCCAGACTCAGCACTTGACAATTGCACGTTTAACAGGTTATGAACTGACACTGTTCCAGCCACACATAGAAATTAGACGCTGCAACGTTTTAAATCCTGCTACACTGTTACCGTCAGTTACTTCACATTCTGCCACACATGACTGTGTGGAAGTCATTAACACTATGACTAAGCCAAGACAAGACCTGACAGACATTGCATTACCTAATCCTGACCTGACACTTTATGTGGATGGTTCATGTATGAGAACTAGTACAGGAGAACTAGTAGCCGCGTATGCAGTGACTACTGAAACAGAAGTTATTGAGACACACCGTATTGACACCCTGTCTGCTCAAGCAGCAGAGCTAGTTGCTCTGACCCAAGCCTGCATACGTGCCAAGAACCTGAAAGTAAACATATATACAGATTCACGTTACGCATTCGGAGTTGTACACGACTTCGGAGTGCTCTGGCAGGAGAGAGGTTTCATGACTTCTCATGGAACCAAGATTCAGCATGGTCTCCTCATTCAAGCTCTGTTAGATGCAATACATTTACCGACAGCTATTGCTATCATGAAGTGCAAAGCACATACGAAAGTTACTGACATCATTTCCCAAGGTAATGATCTAGCCGATCGAACAGCCAAGCTTACAGCTCAGACTCCAGACATTCCAGTTAACAAGACACAGACATCCACTCCAGAACAGACTACTTGTATGACAGTTAAAGACCCTACACAAGATGTCATAGACATACAGTTACATGCTACTCCTGAAGAAATCAAGAAATGGTCCGAACAAGGAGGGGTCCAGACAGATCAGGGATGGGTGACGAAGGGAAAAGCCACATGGTTTCTCCCCGACTCTATGGTTCAAGTCATTATTAACACCGCACATAGTCCAGCACACCTAGGAGAAAAAGCTATGTTAGACAGTATACAGAACCTTTGGTTCAACAAGCATTTACGAGCTGCAGCCAAGCAGAAAGTCCGTACTTGTATGATATGTTGTCAATTCAATCCAGGTAAAAGTGTCCCGGTGGAACAAGGTGGATTCCAACCCCCTGACCACCCTTTTGAAGTCCTCCAGATGGATTATATTCAGATGGAGCGATGTCGAGGTTTCAAATATGTCCTTGTAGTTGTATGCGCTTTGTCCAGGTGGACAGAAGCATACCCAGTTCCAGATTACACAGCCGCGACCACTGCCAAGCAGTTGGTTCGTGAATTCTTCCCCCGTTATGGACTCCCTAGGGTCGTGTATTCTGATAACGGCCAGCCATTCTCATCTGAACTCATGAAGCATGTTTCCCTTTTATTAGGGTACCAGTGGAAGTTCCATTGTGTACGCCATCCCGAAGCAGCCGGTCTCGTAGAGAGACATAATCAGACCCTGAAAATCCGTATTGCTAAGATATGCAAAGAGAAAGGTGTAGACTGGCTAGTTGCCCTGCCAGTTGCTTTATTCTTTATGAGGATGGTTGCACATTCCAGATCAGGTCTGTCCCCTTATGAGGTCGTATTCGGCCGCCCCCCAAATATGTGGGGTACACCTAGACCCCGCAGTATTACAGATGTTTCCAGTAATATGCTGACAGATTACCTAGCTTCCTTGATGTCTGCCCTACACTCTTGTCGTTCACAGGTTGCCGCTGCATTTCCAGACAATACCGAAGTGAAACCACATGAGGTCATTCCAGGCGACCTCGTGTTGGTCCGGAATTTTGATCGTTCAAGTCCGCTGGAGCCCCGTTGGAAGGAGCCACGACTTGTCCTTCTGACCACCCGTACGGCCGTGAAGTTGGAAGGCCGCAAGGGTTGGGTCCATCTGTCGCATGTCAAGAAATTTCATGGACTCCGTGATAAAACTTTTGCCAAGAACATTTCCAAGGACTGTTCCTTTTCTAAAGACTGCCTGAAACCAGACTCTAAATCAGACATTAACACAAATCCAGAACTGAAAGTTCCTCTGTTAGAGAAAACTCCGCAGCAGGAGTATAAATTAAAACTCCGGTCTAGTAAAATAAGTCAGCCAGTTTAATTGTCTAAGTCCCCCTCGGGTGAAACGGTTAGACAGGTATCTGACATGTATGAGATAGACCCCCATAGTGAGAGAGTTAGTCAAAACTCTATCCGATGTATCGTTTTTCTAAGTTTTCTATTGTTTCTAAGTTTGATGGTTACCTGCACAAGTTATGCATTGCATTTATGTTTTCCAATTTCGCATGTAAATAAGTTTTCTAATGCTACAGTAGAGCACACATTTAGTGATCTGCCTCCTCACGAGTTATCCTATCGTCTTGCTATGAGAAATAACACATTCATCAGAATGTTACACTATTCACACCAGACCAGCAATGCCACTAATTGTTGGGTGTGTGGTCGACTCCCCCCTTTCCAGACACCGAAGGGAGTTCTGCCACTCTTTCCTTATCCGTTTTCACATAATGGTTCGTGTGGAGCATGGTCCACGTTAACGTCATCCTCAAATGATATGTCCCTTCTGAATAGAACATGTTTTCCAGACAAGCAAGGTCTCTCCCATAGAACAGGGTTAGATCTAGAAAATGACGTATATAATTTAGGTAATTATTCTTCGAATTTTATGGTCCTGAATGTTCAGTCTGATACTACTCCAGACTTACCTGCTATTTCAGTACTACCAGTCAAAGGCGAATTATGTGTTAGAAAGAATGGTTCTGCACATGTAGGACATAGTGATTGTACTACTACTGTCGAGTATAGTGACAGTGGGAAATCTATTTTCAAAGCTTCACGTCATTCTTATTTTGTTTGTGGTCAGACCGCATATGTTCGTCTGCCCCTCGATTGGGATGGAACATGTTACATTGCCTTCCTACTGCCACCAGTTTTTCTAGCCCCATCTGATTATCACAGAAACACACATCTAGTACACGTTAGACATAGAAGGGAGATTGAGTCCCCAATTGTCGATCAAACTGAAACTACTCTAGAACAATATCAAGACTTCAATAAAGGTTTCTTCTTCTTTATAGGACCTGTCCAGAATAGTAAGTTAATACGTAGATTAACCAGAACCCTTGAAGCAGTAGTGAATGAGACTACTTCTGCTCTAGGTAACTTAACCGAAGAGCAATCTGCTGAGATTTGTCGTGCTCCAAAATCGTCTCGTTCTTGACGTCATACTGGCCGATAGAGGAGGAGCATGTAGAGTCATCGGATCTAGTTGCTGCATTTTCATTCCTAATAACGCGCCGTCTGTTTATTCAGCTATAACCAGACTTCATAAAATTGCCCATCAGTTACACCAGAATCCAGGCACCTGGACATGGTCCGGTTGGCTCTGGAGTATCATATCTGCATGGGGATGGAAAGTATTGTCATTTCTAGGTATTGCAGTAATGATCATATTCAGTTGCTGCCTCTGTATACAATGTGGCCCTGCGATTTGCGGCATTTGTGCTACCTCTTGTATTCCTAGTCCTAAGTCCCGTTCCAAGACAATTCGAGACGAGCAAATGATGCTGTATGAAATGATAGATGGTATCATGAATATTGATGTTTCCTGATGGAAACGTAGGGCACAAGGAGGGAATGTGGAAAAGTAAATTTTGCCATGTCGTATGTGCCTACGTGTTCCCCATGTTATGTCATATGTGCATGATCGATATGCATGTATTCCCCTATGATCGATTAAAGACGCAATTACAGTTGTGTCCATCTCTAGTATGCCAGTTTCCAGTTATCGTGAATACAACGAATATTAGGCCTATGTAAAGCTACGTTGCCACGTTTTACAGTGTGCACGTTAATTCATTGAAAAGTCCCCGTTTCTAGGCCTCAAAAGGGCCCGGACTCAGATTCAGCTCCTGTTTCCTGAACCCTCTCCGAGGAGCGATACAGCCCCCACCTGTATCCCTGACCCTTAGCTTACTTTCATGCCTCGCAGTGCCCGGCTCGGCCTGGCTCTGCCTCCGAGTCTGCCAAGAGTATGTTATGATTCTAGTTATCAGTCCAGCTCTCCTTCTCTGCTTTCCTAAGCTACTGAATCGCATCAATAGTTTCCGTCATGATCTAGCCTTTATGTCTCCATGTAAGAGAAATACTGTATTAGTATTATTTAATATTCCTCGCACACACACTACATATAGGATTATGCATGCACCAGTCTTAATGTCTGTTAGCCTTTGCCCTGATAACTTTTGGATTCTATCAACATGTTCTCTAAACACCAGATACTAGATAGGCTTTAGGTACATGTCGCTCTGACACTCCAGACTTTCGTCTCCTCTTCTAGCGCAGAAGTCATAGCCCCCCAGTTCTCCCTAGTAACACGTCATCGCCAGTTTGCGCGCACCACTAGGTTAGAGGTCCCAGCTGCTCAGGTAGCCCCCTCCATGTTTCCGCCCCTTTTATGACATATTCTGTTACGTTTGCATCACATGTTTATGTATACGCCCTGTACACGCCTTCTTGTTACCCACTTTATGCCTTATCTTTCGCGACTGCTACAAACTCCGCCTACTGCTACGCCTACTGTATTGACTGTAATGTATTTGTTTAACTATAAATATTGTGCACTGTTATTAAAAGTTTGCTAGCCATTCCCAGATCCTGCCCCGGCAGCTGCCGGGCCCTGCCATCCCATTCCCATGCAGGCTGTCCTGTTCCAGTCCTTTATGCTTGATTAAAGCCTGTACACTCTAGCTACCTCGTATCTTGACTCTTATTTATTGAGCTAACCGTTTATTAATTATAGTCAAAAATAGTACCGGTAATTAATTATTTATTTACCACAAAGGTGTCACCAAAACGCTGCGTTGAATGTTTTCTCAATAAAGTTTTTAACTGACATTTTTTTTAGATTGTAACCTCTAGTGGGAGGAATATCAGTCTGTTTATCGAAGCAAGAAATAGCTTAAATTGTATGTTTTTACTATATTTTTATGGTCAATAAATTGTTTTGAGATTTTTTTAACAAATTACTTGTTTTTGTCTTATGCTAGATCAGTTGTTGGTACTCACATAGAAACTTGTGCAATATGAGATGACAGATTGACATAGACACTTGGTCCAATGTGAGGGATTTCTCCTCTTGATATTAGAATATAGGGATGTTGTTTACTTCTGTCCCAATGGATGGATTGACACAGTTTTTCCTGAACATACTCATCAACTAAACTGATATGAGAGCCTTTCCATATTTGAGAAGATTTCGAGCTTTGCCATAAATTTGAGTGCTAAGACTTTGTTGAATTTGCTCAAACCACTGCTGCTATTTTTGATTTTCTGCAGCTAAACGGTCAGAATTGTTATTATCCATGCCATCTGACACTGGAATCTCTTCCAAATGCAAGTGTATATACACTGTGATTCTTTCTATTATCGTTTTGATATTATTTGCAAAGCTTATTTTCTTAAACCTGCCATATTATGTTTCTGTGAAAGACTATAAATCTACTGCTACTATTTGTTCCAGAACAACTAAAAGAAATAATTCTGATTCTACTGATCTGAATGACGACTCTTTAAACAATGCTTTGGGAATATATTTTATCTCAAATGTTTATACTAATCTGTTTAGAAAATATGTAATTACTCTGGATGTTGGTGATTGCACATTTGTACAGAAATACCTTCATCTGTTGCTGAAGGTGTAATGTACCATAGTTTACCTTTAATGTATGGCATTTCTTGCAGTGTGTTAGCTAGCCTGTTTTATCGTACTGATCAATTGCAGTATCATTACTCTAATCAAGATTGGATCTTTTCGGAAATTACCAAGCTTAAACAAGGAAATACGCCTTCTGAAGCTTCAACAATTGAGACTATGGGTTATGTATTCAGACCAACTCAATTCTTGGGCATGGCTTATGCAGTTAGAAATAACCTAACATGTAAATTAGTGAGAGCTGAAAAGAACTTTATAGATTTAGTGGAAACTAGAAGAGAGAATGTCAAAAATTATAATAATGCATTGCCTAAATAATTCTATGGAGCTTACCGCAAGATGAAAAGAAATCACAGAGGAAATAGTTTCATTAGCTTTAGACTGGCAACATAAAGGCAAACTTTTTATATAAAGACAGAAGTCAAATACCAATGCTGTTTTTGTAGTACTTAGCGGATGTGAGCATACATTTAAAATGTATCAAAACTGGTGAAGTTATTTAGAGGTGTAGATCCTATTTTCCCTGGAGTGTACTATATATGTGGGAAGAGTGATTTTTACAAATTGCTGAAAGGATGGTACAGAAGTTGTAATTTGGGAATAGCTTTTCCAAAAATGTATAATGTTACACGAATTAAAGAAGACTTAGTGGGTACAAATACAAGAATGAAAAGAAGTGCAAGTGCAAGTGAGATAGTAGGTGACATACTTGGAGTTCTAATACTTTAAATAGGAGTAGCACTAAATTATCAGAAAATTTGAAAGCTGTCTGCTATTGTTGGTAAACTTGCTACCAGTACAACAGTTTTTTTTGTGTTGCAAATGAAGAAATTATAACAATAAGATTAATGGTGACTCAAAATCGAATTGCCCTTTATAGCCTTCTCACGAAGAAAGGTGGAGTCTGACGATTCTTAAAAGTCCAACATTGCTGCTGTAAATGCCAGACAGCAGTAACGATTTAGAGGGTTACATTATAAACATTACTGACTTAAACAAGGACTTGAAAGCAGATGGTGCCTGGGAAACGATAGGTAAAGGATTGTCAAAAGTTAGCAACTGGTTGGGAAATTTAGGAACTGGATTGGTGATTTCCATCCTGAGACCTTTAGTGGCGATCTCTTTGTGCATAATGCTGCTGATATTTAATCAATCAAATTTTGCAGATATAAAAAGAATAAAAATTGTGGAGTGAAAAGAACAAGAGCTAATCTTGAAACGGAGGATGAACAATGTAAATACTATAATGAAATAAAAGCTTTGGAGGAGAGTAGAAGGAAAAGTTAAAGACAACACACCCATAATCTGTGACAAGATCTGATGTGATAGATAAGGTAATAGCTTGATTTGCCATCAGAGGTGGACCTGATGTAGCATGATTTTAAAAATCATAATACACAACACATTTACTAATTTAAGACATGAAAAGCTGAATTTGCACTTTGCATATGTTAGATATAGTGTCAAATGAAAATAAGCCAAGTGCAACAGAAGGAACGTAAAAGTGTGCTTTAAGATGCAAGATGAAGAAAATATACATAAAAAGTAATACAAATACATATAAAAGAGTTTCAGTAATAAGTTTCTTATGAAATGGTGCTTATTAATCTGTATTGATGGAATTATGCCATTAATAAAGTGGCCTAGTGTTTCTAATGCTTTCTGTTTGAATGCACCATTCAAAAGGCGGTACAAAAACGTGTAGAAACTATATATGATTTTGAAATTATACATAGCAATACTAGAGATTCTAAAGTTTAGGAAACATGAAAAACAAATTTTGTGACGTGAATTTAGAAAATTATACACAAAAATCGTGACAGTAGGGTATTTCTAACGTTAGCTATCTTCATGTAATAATCTCTGATCAAAGTTCTATATATTTTCTATTTGAATGGATTTAATTACATTATATTTGATGTTGGTTTAGAGCTTATTTCATTTCAAACATGTGATGCTAACTTGAAAACTTTTTTTTTTAAACGCTTTTTCTCTAATGTTGACCGCTGAATGTTTCTTCAACATTCACAAAGAAATATTCCTGTGGAAATAGGATTTCAGCTATTGCTATTGAGTGAGTTTATATCTCTTTTTCACCGATGTTAGGTCTATGTGGACTTCCAAATCTCACTTCTCATGATCAGCATGTGAAAGCATTTCACTGTTGCAAGTGTCCTAGGTGACATTATGTGAATTTGAGCATACAACAATTTTTGATGGTGGTGGGATGCTACATCACCGGTATGCTGTTAGAGGCTTTATAAAAGAAGAAACCTCAAAGGAAGGGTATCGAAAAAAAATTATTTTCCTTTGGCGAGAGAATGTTATGCAGACCCCCCAGGATTTCGTGATTTGCAAAAATAATCGTGAAAACAGCACTTTTGCAAAAATGCAGCGATTTTTACAAAAGTGCTCACAAAATATGTTTTTTTTTTAAACCTGCTGTTCACCCTCTCTTTACTGGCTCTATGCTGCCACTGAGCCAGTAAAGAGAGGGTGAGCAACAGGCCAGCAATCAGCAGAGGTGTTAAATTCCACTGCTGTCTGCCTTTGAAATGCACCTCTTCCCCTCCTGAGCAAAATAGCTTGCAGGCCACCTCACACATTTGTGTGCACCATGCGGACCCTTGAATGGCTCTCCTGTCACCCACCCGCCAGTGCACTTTTCTCGCTGGGCTTCCCATTGTCTTCCGTTAACCCCTAACCTCCCAATGTCTACTAATTGTTTTTTTACCTACCCTCAACCTTTTCTGCCACCACCCCTCGAACCCTGCTGCCCTGCATGCATAGGATTATGTCTGATGCTAAAAAGAGGTTTCATGTTGTAATCTGCTCTCTTTGACATCAGACACCCTCCGATTCCAGGCGCTGTGCTGCTGGAGACTCTGCAAAGTTACAGACTGTGACATCGTGAGGTTTCGAGCAGGGACAGAGCAGAAGCCTTTGTTTTTTTTGTGGCAGGCATATTTTTTGCCCACCACAAAAATACCACACATTTTGAGATTTTGGGCTGCATATTTTGCTTTTTTGGCTGTGAAATTTGCCACCCAAAGCTGCAAAATCCTGGAGTTTCTGGCTATGCTAAATAGAAGGGGGATCCCCAGCTAATACAAAGCAGGTAAGCCGGGAAAATACAAAATGCAAAAAGGAAGAAAAGTACCTGCCGATCAAAATCAGACATAGGCCTAACATAAAGGTCCTTCGATAAATTAAATACCCCCGGAGCCTAAATGAATCATATCAGAACATGATAACGAATATATAAAAGTTTTATTACATAGAAAAAACTTTTTTTTATCAATACATAGTTATCATGTCACATAGGGAGAATTTTTTTCATATAAATAAGGACCAGATAAATCAACAGTAAAGTCCCACATACATACGGCCTCTCTCATACCATCATACATACCAAAATACCATATAATTCATACCACACATAAGCAACACATCCATAGGTACATAGCAGTCAATAACTGATCTGATTGTGAAAGATGGAATACAATCATCAGGGTATAAAACCAAGGTCGGTCAGGTTGTCCCCAGATGAGAAGAACGCCGAAACGCGTTTCGGTGTAAGGCCCCTGGCGGGGCTACACCTTCGTCAGGGCAGAGATGTACAGTTTCACAGTGGTGCAAAATATCTGTAGAAATAATGCACAGTTCAGAAACAATCAAAACTGACTAATTCATTTAGTTAAAGGGCATAGAGGTTCAGGGGTAGAAGTACAAGGATATCTTATATAAATAAGGAACAAATAATGGAAGCCTGGAAAAAACTGCAAGATTCACATTAGGTACACACACAATAATTTTACATCAAAAGAACAAAATACATCACATCACCAATAAGTATAGCAGTGTAGGGGTAAGAGAAAAGGTACAAATTAGTAGAATTACGGGGATTGCCCCTGTTTAGCGGAGGCGGCAAAGAGTGAAAACCAATCCAGATTATTAAGATTTAGAGCTCAGATGAAGAAGCCAAATAAAATATACCAGACACCAATGAGGTGACAAAGACAAAAAAGGATAAGTGCAGTTCATAACAACACCCTAAGTGATTAAAACAAGCATGCAATAAAATATTTAGCTCAAATTAATATATACCAATTAAAATGGAGGCACGCCAAGTTTCAAATAAATACACTGGCCTCACGGGGCCAGACCATTATGGGATCCAAGCGTTCGAGGCTTCAAAGCAAGATCTGTAGGGGGAACATAGGCCGTTGAATGTAGGAAAGGATATTTCTCGGGGTTCCGGCATAGAGATGGTCAAAACAACCCAATAAAGGCCTTAAATAAATTTTTATATACAGAGAGAACCTACCATGAATGGTCAAAATCGTTAGCAGGGAGTCCGGTCAGTTAGGAACGGGCGTCAGGAGTCGGAAACGAATAAGCCGATGCGTCTGGAGGCACCTTTCAGGGATAAGTGGCGTTCATAGGAGTCTTTCAGAATTCTATAAGATAATGAAGAACTACCTAGTAAATTAATTCAAAAATTGCGGCCAAGGAGCGTCGGGTGGGCAACAAGAAAAACCTCGGAGCACTCACACGACTAACTAATTACTTGTAGGCCAGAGCTCATCACAGTGGTTAAAAAAACGTCACCTGCACTAGAAACAACCAGACTATTGGGAAAGCATAGGCCAAGTCATCCCAACCTATATACAATGTAGTGCACTTTTTATATACTAACAAGGTCGTAAGCCTGCTCGGCACACGAGCAGTGGCCCTAACTAACATCGCCTGTCAATAAAACGGCCTCAGGTGTTGTGACCGCGCACACACGGCGCCCAATATATCTATCCCATTCGTTTTGAATAAACATTCGCCCCACAAGTTGGTCAGATAGCAGCCAAAAACGTGCGAAGGATGGCTAAGACCCCCCTCTCTCGTATCTCACCAGCGCAAAGCCCAAATATTAAAAGAGTTACGGTTGGGCCACCATCTGTGCCGACTTCCCATCCCGCCACAGTACATCCAACTCACCGAAGATGCGTCGATGATATCCGCAATATATACACTTCAGAGGGCCGGTAAGTCCACTCGAAGTTTCTTGCAGCATCAGGTGTCGAGATAATGTAAAATCGGCATCGGATTTAAAAGTCACGGACAGGCGTAAGAAAACGTCAGGAAGCATCAGAATAGAGAACATAGAGGGAGGACTACAGGGCCTATGATAGCAAAGTCAGGTCAAATGGCGGCCATATCGTAATTTCAGCTCAACCTATAGATAAAGAGTCAAAGGACCGTAATATACATGCTCAAAGGAACAAGAGAAAGGGAAGGGCAATCGAGCTGTGTAAGAGGAAAAGTCGCAAAGTGAACACCAAAACTCTCCAAGTCAATAGAGGAGAGAAAGCCAACGCCCACATGGGGGCTACAATTCGATAATTGTAACTGATAAGAAGCTTCTAGATCTACAAAACCAACAGTTGGGGATTAAGCAGGGTATTCCCAGAATACATCTATGGGATCATTAAAACACAAGAGGGTGGGGGGAGGGAAAAAGGGAAAAAGTGGAGAGTGGGAGGGACGGGGGAATGGGGGGGGGAATTGGGAAAAAAGGAGACCGGCTAGATCAGATATTCCAGCATAATTTACCAAGGGGCATAGCCCCAAAGGGGCACAAAATGTAGGATAAGGACACAATCCCAGCCGGGGGGGTCCGTTACAGGATAGCATTAGCCCATGGGCAGTCCTCATTGAGACCCCTTTCCACTGTGTTGAGGAGGTATATCCAGAAAACCTCTCTCTTCTTGCGTACGGCCGTGGGGTCAGAGCCAGGGTGCACCTGAATTTTCTCCAATACAAACCACTTAGGGTCATTCTTGGAGTGATTGTTCTGGTGCCAATGAGCCACAATGGGGGCACATAATTTGTTTGTCCGTATATTAGATTTATGCTCCCCTATCCTAAGGTGCACCTCTCGTCCAGTTTCACCAACATATGGGAGATCACACGGGTACATAATAATGTAGACCACATTATAGGTGCGACAGTTGGCCATTTTAGTGAGGGAGATGGTACGGGAAGAAGTGATAATCGTGTCCCCAGTAAGGGCATTAGGGCAGGCCTGACAGTTACCACATCGGTGGTTACCCAAGATAGGGCCCAGGCCATCGATGGATGTTTGGGATGGCTTCTGGGGTTCCTGACGTTTTCCTCTAACAAGGTACTTCTTTAAATTGTTATTCCTCCTGAACGCAAAAATGGGTTTAGGCAGATGTTCTTTTTCATTGCCTAGGTTGAGGAGATACCAGCAGGAATTGATAGCTTGTCTTAATTTGTAGTTCAGATTGGAATGTCTGGTTATGCAAACTATTTTATCCAAGGGTTCTCGGTTCTTAGGCTCAAACATGGACTCTCAATTATAATACCTCGCCCGTTTAAACCCTTCCTTGATAAGTTTATACAGGTATCCACGATGAATCAGCTTCTCTTTGAGGATATCAGCTTGATGGAGAAAGTCCTTGATAGCAGAACAATTTCTCCGAATGCGGAGGAATTGGCTAAACGGGATACTATCCCGCTGGCAGCGCGCATGGAAGCTGCCATACTGCAATAGAGTGTTCCTAGCAGTAGGTTTAGTGAACAAGGATACGTAGATTTCGGCTTGGGGGTTATTTAATTTATTGAAGGACCTTTATGTTACGCCTATGTCTGATTTTGATCGGCAGGTACTTTTCTTCCTTTTTGCGTTTCTGGCTATGCTGATCGATTTTTGAGAACTTTCCCTTCTTTGGACTGCCTTGCTGATGCTACAGTCGGTAACTGGTGGACTGAAACCTTCTTTGCTGAACCATTTTTCATTTCCTTTATTCCCTTAAATAGACTTGAATTTGAACCCTTTCCCATTCTTTGTAGGATTCAAGCTCTTCGAAAACGAACTATCCTTAATGGTGGTGGGACTCTGTAACTCTGATTTTATAATAACCCTCTGATAAAGCCTGCCGCAGTGTTCGACATTTTTATACAAGCTGTGATATTCTTAACTGAAATTCTCAAGTGATTGGTTGTGGCAATGAACTCCCTACCTATAATACCATAATCATATTAATCTAATTTCTGTCTGAGTCTATTTTGGAGTCTTGTTGGTTTTTCCACTTGAACTGTGCTATTCTACAAAAAATGGTAATGTGTTGTATGGAGAATTAGCGTGCTCTGACAGAACATCAAGTGTTATTTCTTTTGTTTTGCGTTCCTAACTTGACTTAACTTCAGGAGGTTGGGCCTTCCTGTTGACCAACCTCGAGGCAGTACCAGGACCGAACAAGGCTGTGGTCTTGTCGGCTGCCGTGCAACGTGAACGCCAACGTCTTGTCGAGTCTTGTGTCACATGCACACTTCCGGTTTCGGATTTGCAGCGGGTGAACGCAGGAGTGGAGAACAGCTGGGAGGCTGCATCAACGGGTTACTACGTCCCCGTATCCGAAGAAAGCGCAAAGAGAGCATTTTAGGAAACTGGAAACGAGCTACTGGCGAAAAAGGGCGTTGAGGGTGTCCCAGCCACGGGAACCCCCTGGAGGGGGAAAGGAAGGCCCTCGCATTCAGGGGGGAGCTGCAGAAGGGAAATAACCTCGAGAAGGGGCTATTTAAGACGGTCAGAAACACGGCAAGCCTTATACACCACAGCAGAGGTCAGCGAATTTGGGGATTTATGGAATGCCCCTCTTAATTTAATGTCATAATTTCTTAGCAGGCCAGAGAGCTGTACTGGACAGGGCAAAGTGGAGGTGGTAATTGGTGCTGTTAATTAGCGGAGGAATTAAGTAACTGAGAGTGGGCAAGGAGGCGGAGTATTACCAGCACTGTTGAAGTGGAATACGAGGAGAATACCTCAAAAGAGCTGCAAGACCAGAAAGATACTTCGGACTTGGACATAAGGTCAAGTGCAGATACAGGTATGGGTCGATGGGTGAATCAAGGTTCCAAGTCACTAGAAGAATTGGTGCACAATAGCTCATTGGGCTTGGATATATCGGCAACACCCTCTGCCTCATTGCTGGACATAATGTTAATGTTGCAAAAAAGAAATTGTTTAAGGAAGGGCACTCCTTTTTTAAAAAGTTTTTCTGAGTTGTTTTAAAATAAACTACTCTATGCGTGCTACTGAGGTTTGCACAATGTCCCAATTGAGCTTAATACATAAAATCAACAAACCAAGCGAAACCGCTTGCCCTCAGTGCACTGTTGCTTATCCCTGCTGGGAATTCTAAAGCAAAGCTAATCAAATTTCTTTCATGACATTTAGCAAAATACTCAACATTTGGTTTTTCTCAATACTTTTTTACTGAAAGTATACAATTGATCAGAACATTATTAAATTTCATAATATTCAGTTTACATTTACGATACATTCCTTTAACAATCCATTGTTTCTTTCGAGAAATGCCCAGTTGCCCTATGCATTTCGGGCTCCACGGCCCTTCGTAACCATGGAGGTCACAATCTATCCTCGTTCCTATCTTTAAAAAAGGGGATCGCCAATTGCCCTCTTGTTACCGTCTTACTCTTTGCTGGACTCTCTGGAGAAAGTGGCTGGGCGGGTTATTTTAGAGCGTCTCCAGCAGTGGGCGGATGACAACAAAGTTTTATCAGACTTACAATTTGGGTTCCTTGAGGGACTGGGCACCACAGAGCAAGCCCTTAATTTGTCTCTCCTAATAGGTAAATATGTAAATGAAAAAGGGGGGGCTCTGTACATGGCGTATGTTGATTTGTCGGCAGCTTTCGACTGTCAGCCATACCAAACTATGGTCCATTCTATTGGACATGGGGTAGAGGCGTCACTCGTAAACTTTTTACACAAATTATACTCCGACGCCACAGCTAGAGTGAGGTATGGCGTGGGGGGTGAGTTAACAAAGTCGTTCAG
Organism: Lissotriton helveticus; assembly: GCF_964261635.1. Lineage (NCBI taxonomy): Eukaryota > Metazoa > Chordata > Amphibia > Caudata > Salamandridae > Lissotriton > Lissotriton helveticus. The sequence continues at coordinate 999,767,127 of NC_136067.1, forward strand.
GGTAGAGAGAGGAGTTAGGCAGGGCTGTGTCCTGGCCCCGTTTTTATTCAACCTTTATACCAAATTCGTCCTGGGCTTCTACCTCTGCTCCTCCCAATAAGCCCCCCATATATTGTAATGCTGATGCCCAATAATATAACTTTATATCGGGTAGCGCCCATCCTCCCCTTTCACGTGTTAATGACATAAATCTGAGCGCTCTCCTTGTTTTCCCCTTTGCCCAAATAAACCGGTTGATCATATGTTCACAGGTCTTAAACCACTTATTCTCAACAAATAATGGGATCGCTCTGAATATGTATAAAGATTTTGGCAATACCATCATTTTAACAATAATTGTTCGCCCACCAATTGAGAGGTGTAGATTATCAAGTCTGTCTAGTTGCTTCCCTACTTTAGCAATTATTGGGGCTATATTTTTTTCCACTAAGATATCCAGCTCAGCCGTAATATTAACTCCAAGATACACCCCTGTTTGAACCACACAGATGTCATTACACTGTGCATAAGAATTTTTAATTATCTGTGTCTTAGAGGTATTTAAAGCGTATCCCGAAATACGACCAAACCTCTGTGCCTCGAACTCTATCTGCCCAATAGCCTCCGTCGGGTTTGGTGTGATCACTGCCACATCATCAGCGTATGCAAGAATCTTACAATGCCCCAGATGTGTGGGCAAGAGAGTAATTCTCTCACAGATCTCTATCCTACGGATTAATGGGTCCATATACATTGCAATTTGGTACATTAGCTATTTACGGATTAGTTATGGGAGCGGAGGCAGAACATTTACTGTTGAAATTTACAGACGCAAGTTATTACAAAAGGACAAGATTCAAGACTATTCTAGCAGCCTATAAAATATGGAAGTCATTCACTAAGCGGTTTGGCATTGGAAAATATAATACTTATACAAGGTTAGAAGGCAACCCAACTCTCCCTAGTGAGGTGTTTTCTGATACAGTTTTTAACGATTGGGGGAGGAAAGGAATTCGGAAGATTGGTGATATTTTAGATTCACACTGCATGGTTCAATTTTCAGAGCTACAGATACGCTACGGCTTAGACACAAGACAGTTTTTCAAATACCTTCAAGTAAGAAATTTTATTAATAAAAAAAAGGGGGGCCCTGCGGGCTTTACAAAGAATCCAATATTGGAGGTCATACAAACAGGTATAGACTGTACGATTAAGAGGTTCTATTTAGAATTATCCAACTTAAAGAAAGATGATTTGGAAAAGTGGGCGGATAAATGGGCAACTGGTCTAGGTATAGACCGGGCCCAGTTTTTCCTATCATTAGATATGGGACAAAAAACTGTTGTGCTCAGCCTCATTACAATCCCAGCACTACAAAGTACTGTACCATCTGTACTATACACCAGCGAAAATTGCCCAATGGGGAGCTATATCAGGTACTAGATGTTTTAGATGTGGCAGCTTACAGGCTGATTTAGTACATGTCTTTGCATCATGTCACCATCTGGAAACAACCAAGAAGGGTATAGAGAATTTTCTAAACAATGCATTAGGAATCGAGAGTGTATTAACTCCATCAATAATATTACTAGGAGTTGAGGCAGAGGGGCAGATACAGAACGGAAGATTTATTTTCTTAGCAATGGCAGTTCTGAGGTTATGTATAGCTACGGCATGGCTTGATCCCCTGCCCCCAACATATCATCAATGGTTAGCCAAACTACTCTCAATTTATAAGCTAGAATTAGCTATATATGCTAGGAAGGGGAAAAAGGGAAGGAAACTAGGTATACAATTTTGGGAACCGATTTCTCGATGGAAAGAAGGAAATGTTAGCTGATAGACATTGTGTTGAGCTGTTGGTGTTCGGAGTTTTTTCGCTTTTTACTACCTCTTTTTTCTTTTCTTTTTTCTTCCTGATTTCTATCTCTCTCTGTTGTTTTTTTTTTTCTTTCTTTGAGTATTAAATTGTAATTAGATGATTATGTTCTCCAGTAATTAAGTCGCGATTTAAGAATGTAACAGCATGTAGATTAATGCATTTATGTAATGAGTGATTTTATATATGTACTTTACATAATCTTATTTGTTCTTATTTCTTGATTGTGCCCTGTACATGTCATATAAAAAGGGGTAAAAACTCAATAAAAAAATACAAAAATAAATTAAAAAAAACCTTTATACCAATGGCCTGGAACATGCCATGGTAACAGGGTGTCAGGACTTTCCTACCATTAACAATCGCCCAATACCGGCGTTACTCTACGCCGATGACGCTGTGATTCTAGCCCGCACCCCCTTGGAATTACAACGTGCTCTTGTGAGATACAGCACTTTCATGGCCAACCGGGACCTGAAAATGAACATTAAAAAAACGTTGGTCATGTCTGCAGGCCCCAGGATTAAGAAAATGAAGGCCATTTTATAGACAAACAAAAACTTGAGAGCACAACCACATATTCGTATTTGGGAATTGTTATTGATCACAAATGTTCTTGGAAGCATGCCATTGAGTCGAGGAAATTGCTCTTCATGAGGGCAACAGTTGCCTTGGTTAATTTTACAAGTAAACTGGGTAGAAGGCCTACTGTTGAACTCATAGAGATATATAAGGCTAAATGTTTAGCCACTGCAATATATGGGGCTGGAGTGTGGGGATACGGGTAGGTTGAAGCTCTATAAATGGTGGAAAATAGTTTCTTAAGATTCCTTCTTGCTGTCCCACGGGGCAAAGCAACCTACGTATGCCATTTGGAACTATTTGACAGACTTAGTTAAAATCCAACCTCTTCTCCTATGGCACCGTATCTGGTCCTCTAGTGAAACTATTTTCTGTCAAAGGTTTATACAGGACTGTATTTCCTTAGAGAATGCCCATAAGATTGGATGGATAGCCTACATCAGTAAATTTCTTAATGTCTTGGGCATGGCACAATATTCAGACCCTCCAGTGTTTCGCGATTTCGCGATTTGCAATAAAATCGCGAAATCGGCAAAATAGCGCTATGACCGCGATATTTATGTTTTTTGCCGCAAAAAAAGGTCTTGACAGACAGCTCACAAAACGGTGACCTCTGATTGGCTGTACGGGCACACGTCATTACGTCGTGCCGTACTAGCTAATTTAGAGGTGATTGAGTAATTGTACACGCATTGTGGATTAGAGAGGCCAGGACAGTTTATGGCTCCAGCAAGACTGCCACCTGTGAGTGGGGGCATTGATGAAGGGGGCTCCCGACACCTCGTCTGAAAGCGCAAACACGTTACATTCAATTCAGCCGTTGCCGGCAGGACTAAACACCAATCTTGCTGCTTTACAGCAATCACAGCCAACAATGTGCTTTCAGATTAGCACTCACGTAAATTTTACAGGAGGTGCTGTTTTTAACACGCCCTGTAGAAAAGATGAAAGGTGAGTCAGACACAGGCGGGCACCTAGAGCCAAATTTCGGGCGGGGGGGGGGGGTGCTAATTATTCGAACCATAGTTAGAGTGCCTGAATTTACATGTAAATGGTCTTTTACGGACCTGTTAAGTACTCGGGGGCGGCTGCAATTAGATCGTCTTGGATGCAGGCAGCCTGACCTTGCTCTCGCCTTCTGATGTGTATAGAGAGAGGGAGGGGGGGGGGCTGAGCAGGTCGCAGGTTTGGCCAGTACAGGAGAAACAAGTATGTACGTGGCCACATTTTACTGTGAGCTGTTCCAGCTCAATCTTTCATCCTTCCGAGGGCGATAACAACTGAGTTTCAATTGGTTTATGCGCAGACCATGTCATTTTAATTGAGAGCTGTAGGTCGACTAGAGATGAAACTGTGGGACTGGAGGATGGATGGGTACACTTTTAGGAGGGAGATTTTGGGGCAGAAGTGGGAGAATTGTATTCCGTGATTGTAGAAAGGAGCAAGCAAGGCTTTAATCAAAATATCAACTTTCCAGTGAAAGTAGTTTATTGCTTTCTTGCATAGGACTTATCGGCGTGGAAATCCATCTTTCTATTTTGGAATTTTAAGAGTTCGCGTTGCCCAGGGCAGTATTTGCATTTCAGATTTGTGCGAGTGCATTGCTTCTTTAATTGTGTACAGACCAGCACAATACTTTGCCACAATTCAAGGTTGACTACAGTGGTTACATTCTTTTGCTTGCTATTGTTCTATATATTCTGTTGATGTATAGGTTTGTGTGTGATAAATTAGCAGTTTGTAAATAGCTGTTTGAAGGGTAACATTTGCTCAAATTGTAATATTGATCCTGTTTAATAGGGTTATTAGACTTTTCCCAAAGGTGGCTGCCAATCTTTTTTTGCACGTTTCTTTGTATTTGTTTAAAGAGAATGGAGAATCATGCACATCCACCCTCATTAACCCATGCCCGACGCCAGGCTGCCTTTTGAGGAGCATTTATATGTGCTCTGCATGCACCAGTAGTCCATAGACAAGCCCTTCATTCCCAAGTCCAGGGACTGATGGGCCCCACATATCTTCTGGATCGGGGCTTGCAGTGGTCACTAAGGGTGGAGAGGAACTCAACCCCGCTCCATAACACCATCTAAGTGGTGCCTGCGGGCTGAATGGAGGACCTCCAGTTGGATGTCACGACCTCATGAAACTAACACCAGCTCACCCAATATTTTAAGGGTTTGTGGACCTGGCACATAGAATCCTTTGCTCTGAGGACCCGCAACTAAAACACTTACGCTAAAAATCTGTGCTTAGCATAGTGTGCTGCCCGACTTGTATTTTGCTGTTTCTGTCATTGCATCCCGATATGTGATATAAAGTAACATCATACCTACAACAAGGCAGGACTATTGGCTAGGTCAATGGTTATTAGTTGCATAAGATAAATAATTGCAACTATGGCTTGTTACATGTAATATTGAAAAAGCTTCCACTTAAAGCCCTAGTGACACTACAATGTTGCTGCTCTTGCGTTTCAAGGAGAGAAGGGAAATCCAGAATGAAAATGACTCTTTAAAGGATTTCCTTCCCTCACAACGCTCACCTGGCATGACGTCAGTAACTTCTCCACTATTCAGATGCTCCAGGATTTCGTGATTTCGCGGTTTGTCGCTAAATCGGCACTTTTGTAAAAATGCCGTGATTTTTACAACAGTGCCCACTAAGATATCTGTGTTTGTTGTAGGGAAAACTGCCAAATAAAATGCCGCAAAATTGCAGCTAAATTTCCATATTTGTGCCGCTAAATTTCCATTTTTGTGCCGCTAAATTTGCTAATCCATGCCGCTATATCCTGGGGGGTCTGAATATTATCATTCTCCCATCCTAATCGCTGAACTCCCGAAGAAAACGTTTAAAAAACTTTGCTTGCCGCATTTAGAATCACTGCGGCTGGCAAATGAGGTCAGCAAAACTACAGTTCAACATTCGTTATTAACCCAAACAACTTTGATTATCCAACCTTACCTAACTTTTAATTTTTCAAGTCATGAAAGACTTTTACTAACTAGGTTTAGATTGGATATTTTTCACCGTCTGGTCACCTTCCCTACAATTAACGATTGGGCAAAGTACTTACAACCATGTCCTTGTGACGACATCTCCGTCCAATCCACACAATCCTATTTTGTAAGTTTTACCGCGCACCAAGGAGACTCTGGCTTATGCCGATTTAAAAAATTATGGGTTTTCGAAGGTGTCGCCCCGCTTTCCTCACTCTCCAACTTCTGGAAATAGAGTGTTTTGCTAAACCCATAGAAAAATTCTTGAGTTTTATTAGGCATAACCTAGACTAAATTGGGATTTTCGTTTTGACATTGTCTTGTTCAACTGCCAAATTTGTATCTGATTTTATTTGAATTCAATTAACTCCAGGAAGAGCATGATGTTTCAATGCAACAAATCACTTGCCCTATGGCTGGAGTGACCCTTTTAATTAGGCACCTTGCACTTTATGTTTTGCTGAAGCTTCGCGCGCTGGAGTTCTGTCACAAAAAATCACTGCTATGATTCTATTACTGCCATTAGGTGAACTGACGGACCCTGTGATGTTTTAATGAAATTATTATCCAAATGATATCTTATTATGAATGTCAATCTTTTAAATTGTATTTATATGTAACATGAATGTATACTGTGCTTATATGGCTGTTTGATACATCCAATAAAGCTTATTATTGAATTGAGTTATCCCTGCTGGTTTCTGAAAGGTTAAATGACCGTGTGATTGTGGTGAACACCTATATACAATGGGCCTCTCAAGAGGAGTATGAAAGAGAAATGGGGCTATTTATACCCAAAACATCTGACTACAAAATTAACAGATTAATCTTTAGTGAAATTAGCTAGCTTTCAACAGAATGTAACCATGGAGGGAGCTAATGATCAGACGGTTTGCCCCCACAACTGCAGTATGGAGCAGAAATTCTATGTCTAGGAGGGAAAAGTAAGTGGGACAGTGAGGAAGGGAAATGATTAAATGCATTTATGTCATTAACTAGCTCATCGATGATACAGGCAATTATGTTGGAGCTAGACATGACATCATGGAACGTCCAGGTCCAAGTGTGATAATTTGAAGGTGAAAATTGATCCACAGTCCTTGCATATTGATGAACCAAAAAGTGCACTCAAATCTTTAGGGAAGGTAAAGTCTAGACTCATTGACATAGAGTACCTGATACAAAAAAGAGTCAGGGCAATTGATGTTAAATAGTTGGAGGAAAGAAAACTGGTATCCCTATCTAGACACCTAATCAATGGCTCAGAATGGATTTATTAAGGGTGAGAGTTGGTATTAATCCTGCTCGATCAAATGACAAAATAAAAAGGGAACTGATGCAACCTGATGGTAGATGTTCATGCAGAATAGGCATGAAATGCAAATGTTTACACATTTTAATGGATTGTCAAAAATTGTTAGACCTGCTAATAGTTTTTACGACCAGTTTTCTTAAAGTATGGCACTAGGTCACATGCGCAAGCAATTGAGCTCCTTATGGACATGCATTATCTCTATATTGCAATAGCTGTGGCAAAGTTTAGCCAGGCTGTTAAAGGTTGTTTATGGAATAGGGATTGGAGGATTGGACTGAGTAATGATAAATAGAGATTTTAAACTGTATAATTGTAAACGTTTCTAAATAGAATTTTAGTATTTTGGTTCACATATGTGTTATTTGAATATGTTCATAAATTACGTATGGAATTGTTTCTAACAAAATTAAGATTGATGCTAGGAAAATTATTTTTTTATAATGTAATGAGATGATGAATTTGTAATAATTTGTTAGAATTTTAAACAAAATGCCATGTTTTATGCGGTTTAAAGACTAACGGTCTAAATAAACTGTTGCTATTCTTTATTTCTACAATATGGTTTTAATAGTGGTGTACCTAAATCTGATCTCAAAGTTGTGAGTCGGCTGCCAATTAATGACCCTCATTGGACAGCTAATGTGGTGTTTGGACACCCTGACTTCCACCCCTTTTCTCGGCGGAGAAAGATTTATCAGAGGATCATTGCCTCTGTGGTAAGTGGAAGTGCTGCAGATTGTCTAATCGTAAGGGGCCAGGTACGGTTAGGAGAGTAAGGGTATAATAAAAATGTTGCCACGCTTGCACTGCAACATTATGTTCAACAAACCCAAGAAATTTACTGAGAAAAAAACCCACATATGTTAAATAGACATGGTAATGTGCTCTTCCCGAATAGTAAAAAACAAAAAAGGGAAATTAACTGGAAAAACTAAAAGTTAATGTGTTGCTATAATTAGGTAATATAAGGTGCAGCTCGGTTGTTGGATCTGGCCCAGGTATCGTGTGAACTTAACCCCTTGGCTGCGGCGGCAATTCCGCCGCAGCGCTAGGGGGGAGGGGGGCCGCGCGGCGCCCACATGCTCATGACGGAACCGCTCTGTCACGAGCCTCGGGTGGGCTGTGCTTGTGACGGAGCGGTTCCGTCACGGCCTCGCCCGCTCAATAGAACGCACCGCACAGGCACGCGGAGCGGGCCGTGACAGGACCGCTCCGTCACCAACACAGCCCACCCGAGGCTCCTGACGGAGCGGTCTCGTCACAAGCATGGGAGGGGTTAAAGAACCTACACACCCCTACATATCCCGAAGAGTCTGTCGGATGTAGTGGGATAATGCTTTTGTGAATCGCTCATAGACTGGAGATTACAGATGAAAACATTGTCACAAATAGCTGGTTTTCCTACTCATTTTCATAAGTTTTGTATTTCAACAGTTTATTTGGGTACACATTGAGGGATCTACACACATGACCCTTTGATGAATTAGAATCTTGTCTACTTTATCTTTTTTTAAGAAATGTATAGCTTTCGGGGATCACACTTCACACCTGTTTCCACAACAAACTGCAATTAGGCTGAACCACAAAAAATGAAAAAAGATCTATCTCTTAGAAAAATGCAAAAGCTCTGGCATTTTTTTACAGGTCTGCTTATTCTTCAAAACTAAGAATATGGTAATCCTAGCACAGCAAATATTTATTTGATGCCCTTTTAGCAAATAATACCAAATGCTTTCTTACACAGCACTTTTTGACCACTTTTTCTCATAAAAAACGAAATTCATGTGGCATATCTGTATCTCCATGACCACAGGTGAGTGTTCTATGTTCTATGATGCATCACCTGGTTTCTTATGTATTCCAGAATAGTGGGTGAGAGATCAGTTGTCTGTTGGACCTGTTGGTAGGATTACCTTCTCTGTACCTGCTTGAATAAATATACTACTTAACCTTTTCCATGGAGCAGTCATCATTACAATTCACCTTTAGAATCTTCTGCATGTTGGAAAAAGAAAGCAAGTTTGATGCGGATACTTCTTGTTGAAAAAATATGAAGATTTAAAAAATGAGCTACCACTAACCCAAAATGACTGACTGTTAAGCAGTATAAGCTTAACAGTCCCGGGTTCCAGCATGCTACCTTCGCCCACCACCACCCGGCCGTTTACCCATACAGCTAGTACCAGTTGGGGGATCCCTCCAGGCCCAAGAAAGCCACCGGCGAAAGCACCTCACCCTGAAGGCCTGGCTGAATGAGAACTGCAAGCACCCCAGCTAGGGTGAGAAGATCATACTCAGTTATAATGTAATATATATTTGTCCAACCCTAATCACTTCAAATTGTCTTCATATGTAATCTTTAGTGAATTAGCAACTTGCATATCTGTAACTCTCACCACGAGTAAGTGTAGACGTGTCTACAGCATGTATCTGTTTCATACCCCTCCCCCGTCGTGTGTGTCAGCCCGGGATGAGACAGCTTCCCAGGCACACACAGCCGAACCCGAGCACTTCACAGGTCTTTTAAACAAATGTTGACTGTTTAATGAGGCTTTTGATGCCCCCCCACCCCAGTGCCTGCAGCTCCACTCTGCCTTTTGCGTGAATATTCACCCCCCCCCCCCCCCAGAGATTTTCCCTCAGTCCCCCCCTTAAGACTCTAGTTGCGCCTATGCCTTCGGTAAAGCACGCGCTATTTCAAAACGCATACATAAATAAACAAACATAAAAAAACATGGCTTCGCAACAGAGGTAGAAAGCCCTAGCAGAGGTTAACGTAAACTAAACATATCTGCGTTCAAACTTAAACTTCGCCGCACTCTACTATCAACCTAGACGCGCCCCCTTTCCCCTCCTGATTTGGCACCTGCGCAGTGACAACCGGGGGAGCCAGCAAACTAAAGGCGCCTGTGCGGGCGCCATATTGTGTGTGCTGCTGGAGGGGCGGAGGTTCTTCGGGTTGCCACCCCCTGCCTTCATGGGCTGGGCAGCGGGTATGGCGTCTGCTGAGTCGCAGGGAGATACAGCAGACGCAACAACAGTGTACCCCGACAAAACCAAGGACAAGCTGCTGCTCGTGAAAGGTAAAGAGCTCGAATTAAGACCAACCAATAGGAGAGAGCACGATTGTGCTTTGTCATTTCCTGTGCGTACCCAGGGCGACTTGAGTAGGAACCGTGCACAGCGGCAACGGACTGCCTACGGCTCACATTCAGTGCTGCGCTCGATGTGCACTTCCTCTTCCGGATTCACCTGACCCCATCAAATATTTAACGAGTTTTGAAAGTATTTTGCAAACTGGGTTTCCTTCCGTACATCCAAACAGCATTAAATCCAGAAACGCTAGTTTGTTCCAAAAATTGGCCATCGAGTACGAGGGATTAAGGTGGAAGGTTCAGGTTCAAGATAAATGTAAGAACAAGCATTGGCAAAACCAATGTTTCACGGCAATCCGGGACCTGTTGGCATTGTTAGTGTTCCTGTATTTTAGCCCCGTGTTATGGAGTGGCTTAACCTGTTGGCTTTGCTTGCAAAGACGGGTGAAAGCAGGATGTCTTAAACAGACAGATGGCAAGACGAGAGGGGCCTCCGGCAGACTATAAACAAACTTCACGTGTGCTCTTCACAGTCCAGATAGAGGAGGCAAGATGATGGTATCTGTTCTCCATTGTGTGGGTTCAGCTGCAATGCGCCTTGAAACAGTACACGATTGTAACTGTATTTATTTAGTGCTTACTACCCCTAATGAGGTGTTGAAGCATTTTATACTGCAAGAAGTACACTGCTCTAACATAGCTGCCAAGGTTTCAGATTGCTATGTGTGGCATTTTCATAATTCCAGTGTAATTAGGAGTGGCATTTCAACCACTATGAGTGACACTATCCGGCGAGGAAAATAAAGCAATAAAGACGAGGAAAACATATAAATATCAGAGATTACACCCATTTGAGCAACAAGAAACTAAGAAAGTCTTAAAACTGCTGCAAATCACCAAAAATGGAAGGGCACTAACCTAGTGCTTTTGTAAACTGTTACTCGTATAGCCTTAATTTAATAATACCGTGTCTCTAATAAAGTCAAGTGAAAAAACAGGAAATCCCTTGAGAACCAGTACACACAAGTAAATTTCACACAAGTATACTATTGTTTATTTTCATGCGTAATATAGGATGTACTTTTATGAAATATTAAGTAAATCCCATGTTTTTTAATTGTTAACCAATGGCTGATATTTTGCTGTGTTTTTAACTTAAGAAGATACTGTATTAGGCTTAATAAACTGTGTCTTACATTTTTTAATTGAGTAGTAATATAATTTTTCTTTGTACTTTGTGGCTTTATTGTGGTATGACTGGATGTAGTGAATGTGATGTGAATTAAGTAGACTAATAGTATACTTGTGTGAAATGTACTTGTGTGTACTGGTTCCTAAGGGATTTCCTGTTTTTTCACTGTACTAGTGCCCTAATCCCTTTGGCGCTAAAGGGGCCCCTCTTTTCTACTTTTACGTCTAATAAAGTCACAACACTACATTGCTGCACAGAGGTGGGGCAAAATAAAAACAAATGCAGCTGCCGATGTCTTTGAGAAGTGTCCCTGTGAGTCTGTCTGTGTCACACTCACTGGCTCATGGCTCAGCCCACTGCCTACACTCAGCTGCTGTACAGTAGCAAAGTCAGTCTGTCCCAAGTCACGACCATGGTGAGGAGCCCCCAAGAGCTCTCAATTCTTAACTGGCACTGCTCGGCTAATGTGAGAGATGTTCCTACCCTAAACACCGTCTGCTCAGCCTCTCCCGGACTTATGGCACGTGTTCATGCGGAGTTCTAGCGTTGCCAGGCCATAGCAATAATTACTGGTGGCCCGGGCTGGGGCGCAGGCTGACAGATACACTGTGCATTGTCGTGATGCCTGGTGCGTACTTGCTGTGTGTGTCTCCACCTCCAGATCCAAGTGACCAGAGACTGAGGCTGGTTAGGTGGGGCAGGCTGCAGTGTTACGCGGCGCAGCCAGCCGCCTGCCGCAAATTAATCCATTCATTCCCCTCACCTGGAGCACACCATCAAAAAACCGGGCCAGTACTCTCAGCTTTCCCATAGCGTTGCGTCTGTGGTTTATGTTGCTGAAATATGTTGTTTTCTAGGCAAGAGTTATAGGTAAAGATCTTCTTTTATTCCAGATGAAGAAACACCCACAGAGAAACACCGCCGCTCGACTCCAGGACTCCGGGCAACTGACTATCGTTGCCCAGAGCGCTAGAACCGAACGGAGTGACAGAACATCAATAACAAGAGGCAATCCCTCGTGCTGAGCCCAGCACGAGGGAAGACATATACTACAACTTCTCCCTCTTTACAACATTTCAAAGCAAAGAAGGAAAAGAAAGCAAATAATAAGAAAGCAAATACTTGTGAACAATGGCATCAAAAACTCTTTGAATTGAAACATAAAATTAAGTTTCAACTTAAAACATAATCATTGAACCTGACAGGTAACCTCCTACATCGAACAGATGTAGCAGAGGCTTGATGTGAAACCTCCCCTCCAATTTCAGAATGAATGGAAGAAGGTAAGGGAGACAACAATGAAGAGGAGGGAGTTGAATAAGAAGGAGAGGAATCAGTTAATGATGCAGATGCATCTGACAAAGGACAGGATGAAGGTGAGTTAGCAGAACAATGGGAATCTAACCAAAAAGACCAGTCACACTGATCAAATTGTTCTTTGTTCATACTTAACAAGGAGCGAGCCTGTGAGTCGGACAAATGAACCAAAGCTCTCTTGTTCCACCATCCTCTGCTGCCAAGTAAAGCAGAAGCCCTACTGACAGCAGTTACCTGAACTGGGGTGGAGAATTTAGATATACCTTTAGCAACTTTTCTTGGGTTTTTAATGGGTTTTTAATGAGTACCCAATCACTAATTTTTAGGACAATAGAATTGAAACGTTTGCCTGAATCATGTTTGTTCTTCATGACAAGTTGTTTTTGTGAGATTTTTTCAGATAAAGAAACATTAGAAGGTTGAGAGATCTCAACATTTTTCTCAGATAACCACTTGGGACACAATTTGGTGTGAACATTCCTATTTCTCAGTAAGGAAAAGGGAGACATCCCAGTTGTACACCGAGGAGAAATGTTGTATGACCAAAATTTTTCTTCAACAAAATTCTTTACATCATTGTGGGAGGAAATGGCGGTTTGAATAGCATCTTTGAGAAGTCTATTAGCCCGTTCAACTAAACCGTTTGAAGTGGGCGAATAAAGTGCGACTTTGAAATGAACAACATCATGTTCTAGTAAAAATGAGTCAAATTTTTCGGATATGAAATGGGAACCATTATCGGTAACTACAACAGAAGGACTACCTTCAATGATGAACAGGTTCCGTAAAAATTTTATGGCATTGGCAGAGGAGGGAGAGTCACAAAACATGTGATACAACCATTTAGAATGATAGTCAATCAAAAGAATGATATATTTCATGCTATGGGGAAGGACATCATACGGACCAGAAAAATCCAATCCAACCTTTTCCCAGGGTTTGACCGGAAAAGGAACAGGATGAAGGGGTGTATTAATGAGTTTCCATTTCTTATCCGATAGTAAACATTCATTACATGAATCAATGTAAAACTTAACCTGGGACTCAATAGAAGGCCACCAATAATGGGATTTGATAAGTTGAGATGTCTTTGTTATGCCCAGATGCCCTTGATGTGCAAATTTAATGATGTCGGGTCTGACGTCAGAGGGAGGAACAAAAACATCATGTCTCATTATCAAATTGTCAACCAGAGAGAGTTCAGGAGCAACCATGGAAAAAGCTTTCAGCTCATTAGACAATTTCCTATTCTCAGGCCAGCCTTTTGTAATGTATTGTGCAACCAATTTTAAAGTGTGATCATTCTCATTGGCTTTGGACCAAGATTCTTCTGTAATGCGAGGGCACAATTTGGTGGCATCAAGAGTGGCGACTACACACTCCACGTCACCAAACCCTTGAAAATCAGATGAATCATTGAGTGACATACGGGATAAACAGTCAGCACGAAAAATTTTACCACCCGAAATGTGCTTAATATTAAAGTGAAATTCATGCAATTTGGACAAGAGCCTGACAAGTCTAGAAGAGGCTCTTCCTAGGCCATCCCCATTAAGAAGTTGAGTGAGTGGCTTGTGATCGGTAATTAAATCGAATTCTCGCCCCCAAATGTAGTTTTTGAATTTTTCGATGGCCCAAACGCAAGCCAAGGACTCTCGTTCAATGGTGCTATAGTGGGTTTCAGAAGCTTTAAGTGTCCTAGAGGAAAAAGCAACTGTGTGTTCTCTACCAGAAATCCACTGACCTAATACGGCACCTAAACCAGTCAAACTGGCGTCAACCATAATGAAGCATCTGGCAGAATCTTGAAAAGGATGTAATGCGGGAGCACCGACAATCATGTTTTTGATGTTGGTAAAAGAGGCATCGATATCTTCAGACCAAGAAAATTTAGAGCCTTTGCGAAGCAAGGAACGAAGAGGCTCAACAATTTGAGCATAGCCTTTTACGAAACGGGCATAATACTCCGCTAAACCCAAAAAGGAGCGGAGGGCATCCTTATCTTTGGGGGGAGTAGCATGAGTGATAGCCTCAATGAGAGAAGACTTGGGTTTAATGCCTTCAGGAGTAAGAGTGTGACCCAAGTATTCCAATGATTGAGAACCAAATTTGCATTTGTCAGTTCTGACAGTCATGCCGGCTTCATTGAGCTTACTCAGAACAGAAGATAAATGAGACAAATGGGAATTCCAATCAGGCGAAAAAACCAAAATGTCATCCTGATAGGCCTGTACTCCAGGAACAGACTCGAAAAGGTGGTCCATTATTTTTTGAAAAACACTAGCTGCACTAGCAAGTCCAAATGGGAGTTTTAAGTATTTGAAAACACCAAATGGGGTCACAAAAGTCGTGAGATCTTGAGAAGATTCAGTTAGGGGCACCTTATGGTATGCCGAACGCAAATCAATTAAAGAAAAATATTTTGCACCACCTAGATTGGCAAGGAGGTCGTGAATTTTGGGGAGGGGATGGCAATCAACCAAAATACTTTTGTTTAATGTGCGTAAATCGGCACACAGCCTAACCTCACCATTCTTTTTGCGAACGATAACGATGGGTGAAACCCATTCAGAAGAGTCTGAAGGTGCAATGATACCATCCTTTTTAAGAGAATCGAGTACAGATTTGAGCTCATCCCTGGCACTAATAGGGACAGGGCGAACTTTATGAACAATGGGCTGAGCAGAAGTTTTCAGCTTAATCTCATGACGAAAGCCTTTGACAGTACCTGGTTGATTGGAAAAAACTTTAGGAAATTTGTCCAAGATTTGTTTAATGTCTGACTCATGATCATTAATGAGAAGACAATCAGGAACAAAAGGTGGAACAGGAGAATAATCCTCAGGAGGATCACCTACTCTAATGGGATCATCCGAACCAGGAACTAGGTAGATACCCATTTTGGCGAGATCTTGCCAGCCAACAATATTGCGACCCTTAATTGCGACATAAATCTTTGTAATGATAGATCTGCCAAAACATTCTAGTCTATAGTCAAAATAGCCAAGCATGATGATATCTGATTCACCAAATGCCTTGGGGCTGAGGTCAGATTCAACCAAAGAAATGGAATTGTTCCATTTTTCATGAAAGAATATATCGTTAAGAATGGTTATTGGAGATCCAGAATCTGCCATTACTGTAACTTCAATGTTCCCAAATAGTGCAGAGCAGTATGGACCTTTGACTAATTTGGAAGCATCAATGAAATTGCAATGGATAGATACAACCATGTCTTGGAATTCATCAATGCAATCATCCAAATCAGGACATACAATATTATTAATAGAAGGTCTGGATGTCCTTTTGACAGATTTGCACATGCCCTGGAAATGACCCAATTTTTTACATACAACACATTTTTTTTTTGCAGCAGGGCAAGAAGGATTATTGGCAATATGGGATTTAGAACCACACCTGTAACAATAAGGGTTAGGTTTTCTTTGTATTTGTCTAAAAGACTTATTCATACTAACTAAATTAACAGAACTAGAATTATCAAATGAAGAAGTGTGAACAGAAGTATGAGGTTGATCTTTCTGAAGAGCATTGGATGTATTGATGGATCTTTCAATGCTCTTAGCAATGTCGATAGATTCTTGAAGAGTGGGCTTCTTGCAACTTAAAAGGCGTTGTTGAATCTTTTTTGAATAACACGCAAATACAAATTGATCCCGAATGTATATGTCAGGATTAGATTCAAATTCACATGTAGACGCTAATATTCTCAATTGGGCAATGAACTCTTCAACCGACTCATCTTCTTGTTGTCTCCTTTTAAAGAAATGGTGTCTTTCCAACATTTCATTTGGTTCTTCACCATAGTGACGAGCTAAGCGAGACAAAGCTTCCTTATATTCGTCCCAACTATCACCAGCATCACCAGATGGAGGAGAAGACCTTGGAAGATTCTCAAATACATTTTGTGCAGCCACACCTAAGCAACCATATAAAATGCCAACTTTCCTTTCAGGAGCAAACTTGACTGCGTCAATTGCCACCATGTGATTGGCAAAAGCTCTAACCCACTGACGCCAAGGAATAGTTGGTTTGCCAGGAAGTTGTAAGAAAGGTGGAGGTTGAGCAAATTGTTGATTGGAAGCCATTGGAGGTGAGTTGTGGTTATTTTAATGAAATGAAGTTAAAGAATTGGTAAAAATAATGACATATGTCAATTAAATGAAAATATTATTGAAACATTAGATGAACTGTGATTGTCATTGATGCAAACAAGAATTAATAAATTTGTCATACATAAAAATGTGGCGAAAATACCAGTATTTGACTCCTCGATGAGAAGAAATGTCAAGGAAACGAAGCGAAGGTCGTGTTGTAGCGTCAGGTATCAGGAAATTGACTCCGTGTGAAGATTAGCGCGGAACGTGTATCTGTTAGCTGCTGTAGCTAGGCAACCAGCTAAAATGGCTGCCGCGCACCAGCGTGATGACGTGGAGGCGTGATGAGGTGGAGTGCTGGAGCGTCGAGTGTATTAGCGTCAAGTGCGCGTAAGGATTGATGACGCGCAGTAGGTGATGACGCTGAAGAATGCTGTGTACTCACGGGCTGAAGCTCGAGCTCAAAGCAACCGTCACTGTCAATGGCGAGCTGAAGGGAAATCCATGGAAATCAGGCAGAAAGCAAGTTACCGTCGGCTTGAAAAGCAGGTAGATGCGAAGTTCTTGAAGAGTAAAGAAGCGTCTGGTCGGAGTGGGAGGGCGGGTGTAGAGGGAGTAGGCAGAGTATCTCCTGGTGGGTGTTTAGTAGGTTCAGGACCCGCTCTTCGCCAAATGAAATATGTTGTTTTCTAGGCAAGAGTTATAGGTAAAGATCTTCTTTTATTCCAGATGAAGAAACACCCACAGAGAAACACCGCCGCTCGACTCCAGGACTCCGGGCAACTGACTATCGTTGCCCAGAGCGCTAGAACCGAACGGAGTGACAGAACATCAATAACAAGAGGCAATCCCTCGTGCTGAGCCCAGCACGAGGGAAGACATATACTACAGTTGCTTTCCCTCGGTGAGAGCGATAGAAGGAGGTGCCTAAGCCAGTACCATAATGGGGCCTCATAGCGCAGCGCAACATCGCGGTGTAAGGAGTCTTCTGCATGGGCTTCTATGAGGCCATGCCCGCTGGGGCCATCCAATGCACAGGGACCGGAGATCGATATTGGCGTCTCCTGCGTGCGCTGCCAGTAGATGGATGACTGCCTGCACGCTGCCATTGCCCAAGGGCCGAGTCGGCGACTCACCTCTATGTTACTTAGCATCTTGCACGGCGGCGGGCGACCATTAGACTCGAGTCTGTCTCTCGTGCTGCCTGCTGCTCACTCTGATTTCCTCTTCCTCCTCCAGATGTGACGGCACTCTACCGCCGGCACATCCGGATTAAAATCCCGGCCCCCATGGTGCCACGGTGATTTACAGCAGTATCGACTGCTGAGAGGGCAGCCCCTCCCCCCTAATTATTGTGAGAGAGTGTGACGAGTCTGACTGAAGCCGGGCGCCGCGCCGGCGTCGCAGGTTGCCGCATTCATTGTTTCCAGGGAACAGTCCCAGCAGGTAGCTGCCTTGGCAGAGTCAGTGCACACTGGTGGTGCACCTGGCAGGTGGCAAAATGCGTGACAATGCATTTCAGTGCGGTGATGCGGATCACCGCACTGAAATGCGTGAGCGTCACACCTGATGCGTGACGCTTGGCAGGACTGCTCTAAAGCCCCATGATTAGTGTTTTTTTTTTTGTTAATATTGGTTATTGAGATTAGTATTATGCCCGCAAAGAAACTTCTCCATGGATTTATTCCAATTTCTTTGTGCCAAGTACAGAATAAACAAATGGTTCCTGTGACAATAAAGAGTAGCAGCTTATTTTTATTTTATTTTTATTTTTTGCATATTTATATAGCACGACTTGACCCGAAGGTATTGGAGCGCTTTACATGAGCACTATATTTACATTACACAGTTGTGCACAGGTAGATTAAGTGATTTGCCCAGAATCACAGGATGTGGACGCGACCCCGAGGCTTGAACCCTGGCTTCCTGCACCGTGTGTTCATCGAAACAAAGTACAGTGAATTTTTACAACCATCATTCCATATGTATTGTACAATGCAGGACTTGTTTGGTAGTAGGTTGTGCGGATTCCAGTAATGTTTCAACTCGCAGGGTAATTACTTTGAGAGATGCTTGATGTAGCAATAGCATGTAGTGGGGATTACTGGAATAGCGGATGCACCTGTGCGTAAGTTTGAGTGTGCATAGAGGTGGCTTTTGGAATACGTATAAAGATGAAAGGTATACCCTTCTATGGGTTTAATATTTGTTAAGAAGGGGGACCTACTGTGTTATGAGCCCTCCGAGGAAGTGAGACAAAACCACTTAGATAGAGCAATGGAGCTTACCCATACAAACCACATATTCTGGAAATTTAGTTCTGTGGAGAAAACAAAAAGAGTGCAAAAATCAGAAATAAAATAAAAATTGGCTCAGACATGGTGGAAAATGAGACCACAACCTGCATCAAGTGCTAACCGGCAATTGGAAAAAAAGAGTAACTGAAAATCACGCCTGAGCATGAGCCACGGCAGAATAGAACTACAAGAAGAAAAAAGTTGTTCAGGTGGAATGAGCACGTGCATTTTGTTTGTGTGATTCTGTTAATTTCTGTAGCTTTAGAAAGTATAAGAAGCACAGCAGGCTCCCATGCACAATTCTTTGAGAGTGTCTCTTGTCTAAAAGCTTGCACAGTCATTAGGCTAAAAACAATTCAGGCACTGTCACCTTCTGAACTTTGCGCCTCAATGTCACAGATACCATCTTGCACGAAGTGAGGACATCCCCAAAGAAAACCAAGCAATGATATAACAATTGAGCCTCTCAGAAACCATTCTCAGCTGGCAGAATCTCATGTCACACAGACAGAAGTACAGAGCAGCCTGAGACGGAGGCGCATTATAGAACATTCACTGCCTGCAGGCTTGGAGAGAAGAGTCACTTTGCAGTTAACTCACAAGCACAGACTGCAGTTTTAGAATCCCGAAAAGACAGTAGTGTTTGTGTGTGAGTTGTCAGCAGTAGTCACACATATGGATAGTGCCATGCAAAAGTTTGCCCCTTAAGGTGCTTTGCACCGAGTTCTCAAAACAAAACCGTGAAGCAAAGAAATAGAAGTGCACCTCCATTTTGTGATGTAGAACGGGTAGATGTTTCAGCTTTTGGGATCATCTGCACTCTTGTGTCATGGCGCCTTTTGAATTTGGGGGACTTGTTTGTCTTTTCTGATTTGTGTGATCTTAGAGGGGTTAGGTTTGAGCTGTATGCATTATTTACATCTTGCACGTTTACATTTTTTATGCATCAGATGTGTGTTTTTTACATCTTTCAATCTTGCATATGGATCTGTTCGCTAGGTATTTTATGAATGCGCGGTCCCACCTAGCATTCATTATTAACGTATTATTTCATGTCCAACTTCAATTTATTTTCCATGCATAATCTTTATGCGGTATGCCCCTATTACATCTGTTGTTTTCTTTTTTATTTCTAAAGAGGGAAGATGTGTTGTATCTTGTGTGCTGCAATACATTCTCCCCCAGTGCTCTGTTCCTGGCTACTCAGCCAGGGTAAGTGTGATGTGTGCCTGGTTGAGTGAGTGTCAGTTAGTGAGAGTGGGCTGAGCAGCATGGAGGCTGCTCCTGGTGGGGCATACTTTCCATCTTACCAGTTACTTGGAACCAACTGTGACTTAAACCTTTCTCATGACCTACTTTACTGCCTACTGGATTATCTACATGCAAGGAGGTTACTTCCATTCCAACACATTGCCATAGAATAAAGTTTGGGCTGGACTGTTTCCAGGAGGAGAAGTGTCAAGACTGATTTGCATATGTTGGGTCCAAAGTGGGTTGGCATAGTGAGCAAAAGAATGATGGATTTAACCCAGATGTCTTGACTGGGGGTGAATGTTTGATTTATTCCGCACTCCATCCATCATTTGTTGCTGTAGCACTTTTCGCCCTAAGTGGGCTGGGTATGCCCAGACTTGTGCCCTTTGCTCGCAGGGCCACTGGATTCAAGCTAGCCTGGCGACTGAGGTGTGAAACCCCGAAACTGGACCCAGGATGCTTGTTTCCGGTCCAGTGATAACCCGGCTTGGCAGTTCGGCCTGGACTGCTCCCATGAGGAGCAGGGTCAAGACTGATTTGCATATGGCTGGGGTGGCGTAGTGAGCAAAAGAATGATGTATTTAACCCGGTGAATGTTTGACTTGCTCAGCATTCTGTCCATCATTTGTTGCTGTAGCACATAGTATAACATTCCACAGACCCCATGTTAAACCTTTTTATAGCGTTCTATCACTTAAGTACTATAATAATGTTTGAGATTGGCCAGAGAGTGCTAAAGACATGCTTTTCTGTGCTAAACCCTGTTTTGATTAAATAAAGCAATGACTGGACAATTATTTGTTTCTAAAGTGATTGTTTTATCTTGTTGATCTCTAACCACATCCTGGAGTAAGCCTTTGACATCTCAGTTGCGTTACTTTGAGAGAGTCCAGTGCTAAAACAGAGAACTTGGTAATGCAATTTGGGGTTCAGTAGTAGTTTTTCCCCAGGACACAGATGCAACACACCGTTGTAGCACAGTGAACCCTGTCTGCCCTTCGATACCAGGGACCAGGCCTTTAACTTTAGCATCATTTCTGTGTACTTATCGTAACTTATATTTAAAAAATATTACAAATAGAACAGTTTTCAGCAATGTTTTTTTTTTTCTCTCTCGCTATTCTACCTTCTAGAGTGTTCTTCAAACAGTATAAAATGTATTTACATCCACATTTCTTTTGAATGCTTTTCAGGTGGACTTTTCCTTGCTAGTGCGGCCGCAGTTGGAATGGTGGTGGGCTTCGGTGCAACACTCTCTCTTGCAAAAAGGAAAAGCCCTAGTTGGTTCAACAAGGTCTGTTTTATACTAATATTACAGTACATTCCCTCAGATATTTTCCCACTGCATCCGCTAGATCTTCAGTGAGTCCCACAAAATTAAAGGTCACCATTGGATAGTTACTTTGAAGAGTTCTAGGGGTACATCATTACACATATGTTTGAATCTGGTGCACTAATAGAAACATAGATTTTACCAGTGATTATAACAGATTTTCGTTACTGGCCTTCAACCCAGATTATATTATTAATCTCATTTAAAGGATAGATTTCCACAGGGTGTCTGTTTGCGATTTGCACAGATACTAATGTAGTATTTTCACAAATCTAATTTTGTCTGATTCGTAGGGGGAGATGCTCTATTTTTTGACTGTCAACTGCAGGACCAGTTTTGGTGGCTATGATCTCTCCTTAGAATTATGCCACTTCATTCTTAAGTGCTGGTCTGATATCTTCGGTAGTGTCTCTTGGTTTTGTTCTATCCCTCCTTGACAATAAATACATAATTTGGCATTTTAAAACTGTTTTGTTATTAAATAATCCAACCCTTTAACTAGTGCCTCAATGTTTTTGTTTGAATGCAATGGTTAATCTGAATAACCCTCAGTATGCTTGTGTGGTTTATTTTTTAGTTTTAAAAACCTATATTTGTTTCTCCCAAATGCATTATGCATTTGGAATTTTCACATGTTCTTTAAAAGCCTTGAGAACTCATCTCCTCCCTCCCCACTCTCAATCGCATTTGGAGCCTAAATTGCTGATTATCAGACGAGGTACAATGTGGCCTGGACTTTCTGTCTAGCTCCAGTTGTGGAATTTTAGGTGGTAAACTTGTGAGTTTTGTCAGGAGTATGGGGCTAGCCTTCTGTGTTGGGAATGCACAAGTGGAGATCAAAGGTTCTTCCCTACGTCTTTCAGACAAGACTTTCAAAGCACAGTTGACCACTGGGTTAATAATAACTCTGTTGACATGCAGGTAACTTTTCCTGTCCTCTCCATTGTGAAACCCATTCTAACTTGAAAACAGGTGAATGTAGGTTTCGGTCAGTTGGAAATATTAGATTCAACACTGCTTTGTAATCTCGTGCGTATGTGTTGTACCTCGACTAGGTTCGTGATGCCCTATCCTGGCTTTCAGTGCTAGTCTGTGTTTAACTTTGACGAATGCATCCTTACAAATCTCTTGTTTCAGTTTCCTCTAGGATCAGTTGAAGTTTTGAAAGCTATTTTTCATCGGATTTTTCTGTTTTTTTTTAAAGGAGCACGTGTCTTGGAGGCAGGATGAAGGGAAACTGACCTATCTATCAGACAAGCTCGTGACCGTGACCTAGTTCTCTAGGAACAGTAGCTTACAGATTCCCACAGTTTCATCAATGAGACCGTATTGTCAAAGCTGTTGTGTGGCAGCTGGTTTGATGAGAGATTACTGCAGCGCTTGTCTTGAGGCTTTGGAAGGGTTTGTGCAAACATCATCTGACGGCATATTTCCAACGCCACAATTAGTATTGGTACAGAACACCCTAGAGGCGCTGACGTGTGACTCAGTCAATGTTTTTGCACTCTTTTCAGCCTTTTCTCTTAAGCACGACGAATCTTAAAGTGGCTTCTTCAGAACAGTTTGCATTTGTAAGGGGCGAATCTACCAAAAGTTTTGGAATTTTGAAATTGCTATTTATAGCATTAAATGAGTGTCCCATACCGTAAACACAGTGCCCCATTGTGCTTTAGCTTATTGAACATTGTCCCTTCAAATGCCCACGTCCTGCTATACAGGAAATCTCTGCCCATGATAGCATTTGTCTGGAGTTCTGCTGTTTCTTAATATGTAACGGTTCATGTCTCGGTTGACCTCCAGTTTAAAGTTGTTTTTCTTTCTAGGAAAAGGCGCATTTAACATGTTAAGGAAGTTATTTGCTTTTCTAACGTTAGCCAGTGTTCATTATTAATGCCAGTGAGCCCATTTTTGACATTTAATATCACAGATCACATGCCGATTTATCAAATATGTTTACTCCGTATAAAGTTATCAAATGCAACTCGCCATTCTTTTTGCTGGATGCCAATGTATGCTTTTGACTCTGTTTATCTTCTCTTGTGCTGGGTTCTCTTATGCTGCATATACTTTCTATGAAAACTCCAATAGATGCAACCTGTATTGAATCTCATCTTTCTGTTAGTGTGGTCAGCAAGCTTTATTTCACAGCTAGCAAGATGGCAGACTTTATTGAATGGTGGCCTGTGTTAGAGGCTGGCTTGTGCTGCCTCTGGAGAGGGACAGGTCATCATGTCTGTGATTCAGTGTCTAAGTAGAGAATAGGACTTCCTTCAGTTTTAATTTTTTTCAGAGGCTGAGCAGTGAGAAAAAGTTGACCTAATATTGGAAGTGCAGATACAATGAATGACAAAGCCTAGGTGTGCTTCTGCTTTTAAAGACTGCCAGTTGCGTTTTTTTAATTTTAGTTTTAAATGTATTTTATTGGTTTTTCCAACACAGGAAATAACAGACATTTTGGCATCTTGCAAAGACTGGCGGTATGTGATGCTAACGGGACAGACTAGCAAGTCTTCCCTAAGTGAGATATAAAGAGCGAAGCACATACGCCAACTACGGTAAACAGTATCATGAAGGCAGATATTATTCGATGTAAAAAGGCAGAGCAAGATAAGGAGCAGCCAACAACCCTTGAACATCCCGAATCCTCCCCCCCCCCCCCTCCTCCCCAACCATCCCAACCAGTGTGCCATGCGTCAAAAAAGAGTCTGTACTTCGGCTTAGAGAGGTTAACTTCCATGTGCCGGGGATCACCCGGGATTAGGTGTGGGATCTGTGAGGCGCAGAACTCGGAGGTATTTAGGACATGTGATCTCATTAAATTCCTTGGACAACAGGGACAGCAGTGGCTTCCACGTTGTCTGAAAGGTGGCTGTGGAGTGTGTAAGTGTAGCATGCATGCGTTCCATCCCAAGAGTGAACCAAAGTTTATGTAACCACCCTGTGTGAGTGGGTGTAGTCGCCGAGCCCCATAGGGACAGGATATGTTGCGTGGCCGCCTGCATAGCAATTCCCATTTGACGGCCCCTTAATGATTTCAAGGGGAATGTGAGTGCATTGGGAAGCCCCAGGATGGTATAAGCTGGGAAACGCGGGACCTCGGTGTCAAAGGAGGAGTCGATGTCATCTAGTACCGCCTCCCAGTACCCGCGGACCTCTCGACATTCCCAAAGGAGATGAGTTAAGGTGCCACGTTCCCCACAGTGTCTCCAACATTGTTCGCTACGTGATGGGTTACCCACATGAAGTCGAACGGGGGTGAGGTGCCAATACATTGCTAACTTCACTGCGGACTCTCTCGCTGCCGTGTTGCATGTGGTATGTGAGGCCCTGTAGTAGATATCCTGCCATTCCCTTGACGTGAGCGTTAACGAGTCCAGGTCTAGGATGTGGCTGAAGGCACAACTGGGATATGTTAGTTTCATCAAGTCTGTTTTCAGTAGAAGCTCACGAGCTAACAGGACTTTAATTTTGTTTTTTTTATGTACCCTTACATGACTTACCATCAAGATGATGTAGGTTGCTGAGAGACTTTCAAGATGTTGGTGACATGCATAAAAAATTATGGAAGGTATCAATCCTATCAGAAGACTTGTCTTGCGTAGTAGGAAATGCAGAACTAGCGTTCATAGATCATAAATGTTATATCTGTACAATTTCCTATATCGTATGGAATGTGACCTGCATCGAGCAGGCACGTTAAGATGTTTCGCTTGTTAAAACCTACACAGTGCTTTCTCTGTCTGGCGTTCAACAGTATGGGAAAGTCTTGTGCTTCCTGACTGTAATTTGTTAAAGTCTCCTGGTGATGCCAAATGTGGGTGAGAAAATCACTGTTGACTGAACGCCGCATCAGTGTTGTGTCGCATCAGATATTTTTAGACAAGGATGAGTTGAAGGAAATAATTGAAGACGGTGGCTTCCATAAGAAGATTGAAGGAATTTTACATCCGCTGTGGTTTCCATTCAGTGTACCCTCAGACTTGGTTCTAAGTAATGGAATGCGATTCTACAGAATTGCTTTTCCATTTCCCTCTTACATCTGGGAAAATTGGGATAAATTAAGAGTGCAGTAAGGATTTTCTATAGATTTAGCCTGCCGACTGAGCCTGTGCCTCAAAAATCGGTGTTTTCAAGATTTAATTTCCACAACCACCTAACCTAATGCTGAACCTTCAGTGCTTCAGCATAAATGTATGCTAAGCCAAGAGTACCACACATACTTTGGTGTTTAGTTCTGTGGACTGTTTATCCACTATTTGCTTACCTTTTTTGCAAAGATCCTACATGGGATAGCTGCATGAGGGAAACAAGGATTTAAGAGGATGACATGCCCTCAATGATTTTCCGAACTATGGGTAAGGAAAAAGGAAGATTCTATCAAGTAATAAGGATCACGCTATTCTATATTTTTGTAATAGTCTCTGATAGGTCATCAAAGCCCTCATTAGTGCACAGACAGTTTGTTTTTGTAATCATTTGAATGAGTGGGCGTGAATGGTGCGGGTTCTATGGGGTTTGGTCGTAAGTTAATTGTCCTTTCAAGAGATAGGATCTTTTATTAAGCTCTGCGACCTAATTTGTCTATCAATCTAAGATGAGGATCCAGTGAGTTAGAGAGGATGGTTGCTTTGATGGTTTTCCCACCATATTTGTCTCTATTGTGCTTTGTGGGGCAATTCAAAATTGTATTGCTAAATCTAAGCTCCTGGCCTCGTTGTAGAGGGTCATGGTTTTAAGGTACTTGAGAACATCTCCCGGAACGGATTAAAAAAATAATTCCAGAAACGTTGAATTATATGCACCAGTCAATTGAGTACTTTAAGGGCTAGAGTAATCAAATTTCCTCATATTGATATAGTCTTGTAGCTTGCCTTTGTATTCTGTCCCTTTTTTTCCACGGAGAGCATATTGCAGTCGACTAGTGAAAATAAAACCATTAATCTTGCAACTTCATTTTTGTGGTCTGGATGTAATAGAGAGACACTTTCTCAGCCTCAAATTGTGAAGATATTCTTGGTTACTACATTGATTTGTTGACTAAACAGAAGCTTGCCGTCGAACTAGACTTCTAGAACGTATTGCTATACATATCTTACTTGTTTTATGGCATTTCTTTCTTCCTTAGGCCAGTTGAGATGTAGGCCAGAGATAATTAGGTTTCGTATAGTCCTAACCTCTGTTTCGGAGCCACTGCAGCATAAAAGTTTTCCGTATATTAAAATATATATGGCTTATTATGCCAGTCTCCACCCCACGTATAAAAAAGCAAGCATAATTACTGTGCTTACTGGGTTCTCTGTCCGCTTTCCCCCCCCCTCCCCCGGGGAGGGGGGAGATCAGGGGCTACTGCCTCCTTGGGGGGAGGGGAGGGGGCGGGGGCAGAAAGACTGCCATCTCTTTTGGGGGAGTGGGGGCATTGGCATTCCCATTCTGGGCAGCCCCCACCCCTGAATTTTAAACAAATGTACCCCTGGTGTCTAGGTAGCTTTCTGCCCCCTCAAGGGGGCATATAAGTGGCTGTTGCCCATCTGCCTCCCAGGGGTGGGCAGAAAGACTCTGGCAATTTTTTGGGGGTGGGGGTATTGGCATGCCCATTCTGGGCAGTCACCACCCCTACAAATAAATACATAGTCCCTAGTGCCTAGCAGAAAGACTGTGGCAATATTTTATGGGGGAGGGGAGCAAAGGCCTTTGCCCAAGGGGTTGCTCCCCCCTCCCTGTAGGCTAGTGGGTGGATCCCTGCTTGGGGATCGCCCTCCTTGGGTGATCCCCAGGCAGGGATTTACTAGGGATGGGTACCATTGGAAAGGGGAGATTCTCCCCTTTCCAACAATACCCCTCCCAAGTGTTTCGGTGCTCGGATGCTGAGAGACACCCCCCCCCCCCCCCCCCGAGCACCGAAACATTGAAACTAAAACTAAGTTTCTGTTTTGTTTTCAATGTAATGACTACAGCGCTCCATGCACACGATCATCATTACATTGAAATTCCGAAACTGGCATCCCGAGGCCCTAGAAAAAAGGAAATCCCTCTGCTGTGTGGATTTAGTGCGCCTGTGCACATGACGGAACAATTCCGTCATGAGCACAGGAGCAATGGTGCTCATGACGGAACGATTCCCTCATGAGCACTGAAAGGTTTAAACTATTAGCTAGGCAATAGCATTTATGAAATCTCCTTAGTCTGTTAATAGTCCAAGAAAGAGAGAGAGAGTGAAAGAAAGACCTTCCTCCCGATTGATGTTTTAGGAGTGACCAAAAGGAAACCAGCCAGTTCATAAGAGCACAAGCAAGTTTAATTCAGTGGGAAATCGTGTACCATGCCTGTGTTCCAGGATGTGGAATTTTCCCTCCTCTAAATCTTCCTTATGCCCTTTGAAAGGTCTCTGGTAATATCACCAGCCTACCATAGACTCTAACCCAATGTGGGAAAGGCATCCAAATCTCCCTGGTTTTCATGCTTCTTCACTCCCTGAAGCCTAGCTGTTCTTCATAAAAAAAATTAGTTCAAAATGTGCTTTTATTTGCCCATACAGGCAGAAGTGTTCAGATCAAACGTGCTTTTATTTGCCCATACAGGCAGAAGTGTTCAGATCAAACAATATAATCTGAAACTGTTACCTTAGCCCCCCTCTCCCTCATTAGCACTAGTTGATAGACCATCGTACTCCTCGGATCCCTGCTCCACTCTGCTCTGACTTTGGGAATTGAAAGACCTTTCATCCTTGTGAGATAGCAATCCCGTCCTGG
Source organism: Lissotriton helveticus (assembly GCF_964261635.1). Classification (NCBI taxonomy): domain Eukaryota; kingdom Metazoa; phylum Chordata; class Amphibia; order Caudata; family Salamandridae; genus Lissotriton; species Lissotriton helveticus. The sequence goes on from NC_136067.1 coordinate 999,795,233, forward strand.
CTGCCATGCCTTAATTTGGAGATTTAGTCAGAAAATGGTAATGAAGAGAACCAGTCCTATGCCAGCTCAGTTGTGCCCATAAAGATAAATTCTTCAACACCGATCACTGCGACATATTTTTGCCTGTATGGTTTCTATTCGACTATTAAGTTACCATGGGGTTCCAACTGTGGATTATAATTGTGCTTTTAACTTTGATTTTGCCTCTGCTGCAGTACTATTAGATGAGAGCAGAAGAAATGCTAGAGGGTGCATAAGTAGTGCTTCATTTTTTACTCCTCCGATTAGTAGGTATTGACACCAAGGTGTGCACACACTCCACGAAATAAGTACACTGAACCGGACAAGTTGATTGTGCCCTTTTGCAAATATAACTACCTGGCAATGACGTTAATTCGGTCTCTGTAAATATAGTACGTAGGGAAACAAATAAGTGAACATGTTATCCCACAGTCCTGTAGCCTATTACCCTATCCCAGCCTTTGGTGAAGTGTTTTATGCAAATACGATCACTGAACTCTTCTTTGAATATGCATGACACGATAATCTTTTCCTCCTAAAAGTCAAGACGTTATTTATGAGCAAAAGGTAGTCTAGCAATGACTAACAGTACACAAGAGTACCTTCCTTCATGTTCAACATCACATACTGAATACGTCAGAATGCGTCTTCACTTCCTAATTAATCGAAATGTCATTTGAAAAGTTAAACCAGTTAATAGCTCAGACATGTAACACTTAATCAACAAAAACCTGTCTGTTGAAACTCTTGAATTGTTCTAAGCCACTGGTATTTACTCGGGCCACATTCGAGGCCAGTGTTATGTTTGCCCATTATGCCACTCCCGCCAGAGAGCAGCCAAATGCAACTGTGAGCTTGTTCTTCTCTGAGCGGAAAAGTCGATTCTGGGCTACCAGGACATGTTCCATCGAGATGGCAACCTGTGACCGGGTGTAATTGCATTTTCCCTTTTCAGTGATGTGAGATTGAGCCCCATGGCACAGTGAACTCGGAGCCCACAAAACCATATCTCACTGGTGCATCTGGCTGTATCTTAGAGAATGTGGTCATGTGATCAACCTTATGTGATGTGTGACCTGTCTTAACTCCTAGCTTGACCCCATTGCAGGGGTCAAGGGATCCCCTGTTTTTCAATGTTGCTCACAGACTTAGTGTTTCAACAAACATGTTTAGACTCCTCAAAAATCTGAAGTCTGCGTTTTCTTCCAGGCAGTCATTGACGTGTTTGCAGTAACCAGTAATTACTGCAACAAAAGTATGGAAGGAATGCTTGAATTAATCTCTGGCAGAAAGATTGATTCAAGCATTCCACCCGTGACTCTTTTGTTTTCCTAAGTGTAATTACTAGTATGCCGGATGTGAGTTCTATGCTCCACTTTGCCACAGCACTAAAACCAAACCCCACTTACCAGGCCTAGCTCAGCCGAAACTGTTCTGGGGTTGCTTGTGTTGCCGTTCATAGGGAACCTGGCCTGACAGCTTGGGCTGGGCTGTTCCTATTGGTCAGGACCAGTGCTGATTTGCAAGTGGCTGTCATGATGGACAAAAAAAAACAATGGACTAGAAAGCAGCCTGAGTAACTACTAGTAACTGAGATTACTCTCTCGCTTTTGTTTTCCTCAGTAGCCAGGAATTGCACCACGGGGTCAAAATGCATTGCCTCGCTAATCCCAAAATTCATCACAAGATACAGTTCGTTGACATTTCATCCCAGTTGGCCTAATGTGTATGGACGAGGTATGCAATATGCTGCCTCTGGATGGCATGTCGCAGAGAAAGACCTCACTGGCTATGCCGTTAATGGACGCTGTTTCTCCTTGAATGTTTTTCAGAGTGTAGTGAGGACTCCATGCAAGAGTTGACTGCACTCTGAACAATTCTAAAGATGCGGCCGTAGTAGCTTAGTATGTTAGACCTTGACCAGAGTGTGAAGTCACCAGCATTGAGGTCCACCCTGTGCTGCATGAGAGGAGGACCGCACTGTGCGGTTTCTTTGTTAATCAGAAAAGCTCTCTGAAACTTTATCCATAATTGCTGACAAAGCAGGTCCTGTGACTAGTTACTCTACTGATGGTCATGTGCCTGTCACACAGTATATTACTAGCTTTAGCCATTTAACAGGAAGCTTTCCTGCAAACTTATCATAAACTTGCTTTCCCCTGCCTTCTAATATGGGGTGTTACGAGGCCGGGCTCTCGGCTGTAGTCTGAGCATAAGCAGGTTCGAGGGTGTCACCTGGTGGAGCCAGATAAATAATTTATATCATAAACCTATGAATGTAGTCCATGGAGGTGGCCAGGTCATACATTGCGACACCTTCGATTTCAATTTTAAAAACATGGAAAATGAGGTTTGAAATGGAATGCTGCAGAAGCCCTGCTTTAAGGTGTTTAAAGGAATCTGAGATTGAATTGAATGGTCAAGTTACAGTCTTTTTGATGTAACTAAATCTGCTTCATTTGAAGTAAAAGACGGTTGTTGAGGATGGAAACGTGCAAGAGATGTATGCAACAGTGTTTTGCTTTGTTTAAAAATCTTTTTTTAATTTTGAACTGACTGTATGCCTCCTCATTCTAGGGTATTACTGCTACAGCGGCCTTACCAGAGAGTGGTTCATCTCTTGCTTTACGTGCCCTCGGTTGGGGATCACTATACGCCTGGTGCGGAGTCGGACTCATTAGTTTTGCTGTCTGGAAGGCACTAGGAGTGCACAGTGTAAGTATTGCACCGGTGTGTGGAACACTTCACTTCAGGTTGTACACATTTTTGCATTTGAACAACAGGTCGGTATGACGTTTAACGATTCATCGATGTATGCACCGCACTTATGGACCTTGCTTGAAGCTTTATACATCCATTAAACTACGAAACCTATGTCCTCACTACTTCATATCCTCATTTCCATGATTATTAGGGGGGATTGAATAGAATTATTCCTACCATGCAGAGAGTTTTTAAAAAGTGTCTGTGTATGTGTGTGTGTATGTATATATGTGTGTATATATATATATATATATATATATATATATATATTGATAGTAATGTAATATGTGAGGTCATAAGTAGTGCATTGCTGGGTTGTAAGTTATAGTTAGCTCAGGTAACTCTAACTGCTGAATTTCACTGGTTTTGTTCATGCGAAATCTGAGCTTAACTGGAACGTCCCTGTAAACTTTGTTTTTTTTCGGCTAATGACTATGGTTTTTGAATTCTATTTCCTTCCTATTACGTGCCTGTAACCTTTTCTTTTTATTTTTTTAAAGTGAATTAAGATTTTATAAAATTTTCATAACATTTGAGAGTGTGTGAGTGAGTTCATGAGTGTGTCAGTCTGTGAATTGGTGCATGAGTTGAGTACTGCTTTACAGATTGCGTGTTACAATTACTTTACACGTGTAATCAGCTCTACTAGTCACAAATTTAACCACTTTTACACTGGTTTTGTTTAAATATATTTTGTTAAATGCACATAAAAATGCCATGGCATACACCTTATATGCAGATACTCAGAGTATAATAAGCTATTTATTACCATTGTTAATGAGGGAGATGGGCACTTAGTAGGCACCTACTTGTGTACCTTAATGATGTAAACATTCATCTTTATGGCTTACAGCAGCAACATGTTTGTTTAGTTTGGGATAAAAAAGAGACTGCTTAGTGAAACAAAGTCCGTTATAGAACTGCACAGTCTAGCCTTTATCTATGTGGTCTTCAAATTTATTTATGCACAAAGAGCATTTGTCCTTGCACGCATTATCTACCTGTACAATAGCTTTCAGCAACCACATATTTAAGGAGAGATTGCTGGCATTGTTGTGACTATTGGTTTAAGCTTCTGTCTCATGACAGAAGTCACTTGTAGTATATGCATTGTTGGCTTCATTTTTCTGTATGAGGTAAGTGGAAATAGAAGATGCCCAAAGTAAATATTGCAGTTTAATGTGAAATAATTACTGCCTTCAGTAAAGTGAGCTCCGATGTCCAACTCCTGAGTCTAAAGGGTGGTATAAGCTTATTACTTTACCTCAAAAGGTGAAGAGACTTAAATATTAAAACGCATATAAACATTGTCAATAGAATGCTGGGAGGGATCAGCCCATCAGAATGATTGGAATACTGACATTCTGAGGCTAACTAAACTCTGTTTATACCCTGAGCCGAGGACAATAATCCTTACATTGCATAACAGGTTCTTAAAGTAAAATGTAAGGTTGTGCCCTGGTGCATTCTAAGAGTCAACTCTGCAGTAGGTGGATTTGTCCACTGGTCTTTCTTATTGGAATCAGAGCCACTTACCTGAAGGATATACACTCAGAAAAGTTTGTTAATTCACTGGTCTCCCTGGGTTGCAAATTGGTGACCTTCAGATTACTCCTAGATCTCCGGGATTTGAAGAGGTGACTTACTGATTAAACCTAAATCTCTACAGTAGGTACATTTGTACACTGTAATATCTGTTTTAACCTACATGCGGTGTTTATTTTCAATAAACTTCAATAGGGGAGAGAATCCCCGCGGCCCCCTCACTGGAACGATTTTTGCCCCGAAATTTCCATCCCCTGGGCTCGACCTCTTGCTCCTGTATGCCCAGGGGACTAACCAGGGCACCCAGTGTAGTATGATGGAAACTGCGACGAGAGACTGAAGGCCCCGCTGACCCTGCTGCCTCATCACCTCCAGCTGGGCCCAGCATTGCTCCTGCATGCACGGAGCTACTAGAAATGTAGCTTCCTGTATGTGGGGGCACTCTTTCATTTGGTTCCCTGCTTATATGAAAGTGGGCAGTTAAACCGAAGAATACAAAGTTCCCAGCAAGCGGAAGCAGTTTGAGAGCTCCCACCATCTGGGGGTAGTGTTAGTGTTTGCTCTCGCTTGGCAGTGGCTGTCATAGCGTCCTCCAAGCAAAAGCTAACTGCTATCTACAGAGGGTGGGCACCTCAGGAGATAGCAGGAGCCTGCCCCGAGGGGAGGGAAGGGAGGTGGCGGTCCCCAAGACCATTCAGTACCTCCCAAACTCCTGAAAGGATTTACACAAAATAACAAATATGGCGCTTTCTGGACCAAGAGCTACCTTTCTGCCAAATTTGCTGTAATTCCGCCCAGCAGGTCTGGCTGTAGGTGTGTGTAAAATCCCTAAGGGAATTAACATGGGAAATGATGCACTTTTATTTTACTTTTACTTTATCTCAGCCCCCGTTTGACGGATCGCCAGAAACGTTCCATGAACAGCAACAATCAGCGGGGCACTTTTTTTATTTAAATTTCGTAAAGATTCGTCAAATGGCGCCAAAAGTATGGGCAAGTCAAAAAACTCTTTTCCGATGGAAAATAGGTCCAACTATAACTACCTACTGGCTCCTTCTAGTAGATTGTATGTATGTGGTGAGTCTGTCTGCAGCTGGCTTAGCTGAACAATTTGGAAGACAATTGACCTAGTGGTTTGTGTGGTTTTTTTTCTTCATCTTATTGACTTAGGTTTGGCATTGATGAGAAGTGTGATATAAGGCAGATCTCTTAATCCCCATGTTTCTCATTGTAAATGTGTACTGTGCAGATACCATCCCGTTGTGGTAACATCATAAAACACAAGATCAAGTTCAAGAGGGTTGAAATTGTTACCAGTACCCAGAGATGGAAAAGTGGGATCATATAATGCATATTTATTTTAGTGTAGATAACCTTGAAAACACAGTTTTCATCAAAGTGCAGCCATCAGTGGATTATGACTGTAATATAAAATATCCTACTTTTCGTAACGAAAAATGTCAATTCTCTGAAGGACACAGAGGCAAGGATTGTGCTAATATTTCTAAATTTCATTACTACAACAGCCTTAAGCACAGCTGTAAAAACTATCTTTCCCAGAAACTATAGGAAAAGAAAGTAGGAAAAACTCTTTATCCAATCACAAACTTTGGTGTCTTATAGTCTCTTGTCAACTCTTTTGCCTTCTTCTTTCTTCGTGCAGTGGTTGCCATCCCAAACCTCCTGCTCATTCCTGTTTGGAAGTTTCATTTCCTGCAAAGATAAAATACTATCATTGTCCTTGCTTCAGCCACATGCATATAATGAGCAAAATATTATCCCTAAAAACATTTTACCACTTCATGCCTTCATCCTGTTCCTTACTTGAACATCCTTTGAAATCAATAATTACTTACACAATATGTTGTGATAAACTCGTTATCTATTCTCAATCTGCCCTATAAGAACTGTTATACTGTCAACCTTGATCTTCTGGAGGTATAATCATCGCCCCCTGGTCCTTAAAAGAATTTAAACTTTCTGTTAAGAAAGTTAGGAAATGTTTTATTCTGTGTCAGAACCAGAGGCTAGCATTATGCATGTTCAAAGCTTACATAGCACTAAAGTTGGCATGTTAATTACTGGTTTAAAATAAAGCCTTTTAAACGTAGAGTGTGTAGACAAATGTACTGCATCAAATATTTCTTTGTAGAGGGCCAAAAGCGAAAACATTTGAGGCCATAGCTCAATGAGCAGAATGTGCCAAATAAACTGATGTACCTATGCCCGCTTCCCTCATAATCCACTTGATCCACCTTTCTATTGGGCGAGGAGACCACCTTAAAAGGTTTGGTGATGGAATTCAGCAACTGTCATTTTCCCTGGAGGACAAATCTTCTCAGTCATGCAGTCATAGGCTTTAATACACCTGACCACATACAATTGGAGTACCACCAAAGGCTCGATATGAGACCACACTGGAATTACATTTTGTTCTCCTAGAGATATGGAAAGTTACCTGGTCTGGGGTAAATTCTCTACCTTCTAGTTCTAGTGCCTGAAACTTTCCAGTTGGAGATTAGACACAGAGGCATGACTTGCTTACCCCATGATTCTTTTTGAGAGAGGTATTAGTTGCTCCTCCTCCTCCTAGAGAGAAAAAGTTTAAGTACTTTAGTGACACCCCAGAGAGATAAATATCTGTGATCTTTCGGAAGGGATAGATTTATTCCCCTCATCAACTTCCTCTCTAGTGGATATTCTCCAACCTGAGGGCCTTCTTTCGCAATATGTTATGGGTGATTGGAATGTGTTTACAGAGCTGGAGACTGTTTCCTCCAAGACTATGAAGCACAGGAACTTTAGTATGTAAACAGCATTGGACCCCTCAGGTTAAACACCCCTCTGCAAACACAAACCCATCTGGGTATCACATACCTGTTATGTCTGCCCATGCCTTTGATCAGAGACTTTTAGCGTCTTAGGACAATCCTGGGTCTTTCCATCATTTCCTTTAATCCTCCAGGCCATGAACCTTGATTCCCCATCCATCACAAAGTGGTGTGGATTCCATAAAGGAATCGGGAGAAGTTCTTGAAATAGGTGGGGACTGATGGGAGAATTCCAAGAAAGTTCTATCAGAACTCGATACCATTATTGTGATCTCATCCACGAGTATTACTGCCACATTTACTTTCTGCCTCCTTACCTGAGCTAATAATCTTGTGATCATTGCGAACTGGGGTAATAACTTTTCCATCTCTTGAAGACAGTCTTTGAGAAAGGCATCTTATCGCTGTGCTTGCATATACGTTCTCCAGCTGAAATACTTGTTCACTTGATGATCCATTCTTGAAGCAAACGGGTCTAAAGCTAAAGGACTCATTCTGTTTTTTATCTTGGTGAATATTCCTGCATCTGGTTTTCCTAGGCTCCTGTCCTGTGAGTGCCAACATAGCCAATCTGCCACCTTGTTGGCTGTGCTAGGGAGGTACTTCACTATCACCGAAATCCGGTTAGTCAGAATTGCCAAAAATTCCTGGCCAGACCTGATAGGGTTTTTGATCGTAATCTCCCTAGATGGCGGATATAAGCTCCGATGAGATGTTGTCCATTTTCAGCAGGATGCTACATTGTATCTTCTCTTTGGTCCAGCATTGCATTGTTAAGGTATCTGCCATTGGTTCTAGGCAGTTGATGTGCAATTGCTGTTCTGTGTTGACCACTGTACTCCTGTGGATGATAACCCAGTTCTGGCTTTACTCCTGTGGATGATTAGCCACAGGCACCTTTGCTGGTGTCCTAATATATGATCATATCTGGATTTGATTTGAATATTGCTCTCCCTTTCCATGCCTCCATCTGAGTAAGCCACAACCTCCTCTCTTCCTTTGCGCCTTCAGTCAGCAAGACTTCCTCCGAATACATCCGGCACCTGTGCAAGTGTTTTACCTTTTAGTCTTAGTAGGGCCCTGTAGTGGAGAAGGCCCGGTAATATGGACTTACTTGGCTATGAAAGCAGTTCCACCAGTCAGGCGATCTACTTTAATAAGGTGTTCTGGTGTGCCATTGACAATTTCCTAAACACATTGCACGTGCTAGATTTACTTTTGGATATGGGATCTCCTAGACACTTAATGTCCCACTTGTATACACTCTTAAAGATAAACAATGGACAGAGCACCATGCGAGATTGAGGTGGGATAAGGACCTCACTGAGATGTTGACGTACAGGGAGTGGGGTGTGTGGCTTGTGACCTGGTTCAGAGATTACTATTACAAAAAAGGCAGCAATGGATCAAGATACAACCGCACAGGTACCTCACTAATGCTGTGGTCCGTAAAAGAGAAACTAAGTTGTACATTGCTACCACAGATTGCACTCCTGCTGCTAAAAGGTGCAAATGAGTCCACTGCAAAAGCAAATGACTTCTATAACATACCACTGATGCCTGGAGTACATAGACATTCAAAATAAGATGTAGTCATTTGAAAAACAGACCTAGTTGTATTTGAAACTTTGACATTTAAGAAGGCGTAGTGAACACAATCCTTGAAAGTTGCTATTTATCCACAAGATGTAATAGTTTGGATGGAATAATACATTTGGTTGAAATCAGCACACCCAACAGGTGTTTCATTAAAAAAGCCTTCCTCGGGGCTGTAATTGTGTAGCACCAAAGGAATATGTATCAAGTTTGAAGCTGCAAGTGGAAAAAGTAAGTAAGTCTCTGAAAAGTGAAGATGCTGATGTGGTGTGTGGCACCCATTCACGGTGGAAGGTGTCAGTCGTACGCAACTGATGTATGTCACTTGTTCAAAATGCACGTAGATACTGGACAAGTAAGTCACTGTGCAATAAAGCCACTGATGTGGTGATCCACAAATCCACGGTGAAGGAAGTCACTGTAATGAACAGTAATGTAGAGTTCACAAGCAATCCGCTTGATAATGGGTGTCCTCGTGCCGAATCCACTCGTTAGTCCGTAGCTCACGTATACTTCATAGGCCTAATGTGTTTATGTGTGACTGCAGCTCATTTTGAATGTCAACGTGCTCTGGGCATCATTTGTATGGTTCAAGGAGTGCCTACTAATGCCTGTGTCAAATTAGCACACTTCTATGTATCGCACGACACATACCTCTCACCAATGCAGCTGAGTGGCCTATAACCGGTTAATAAGATGCATGTCCCAGATGCAGAATGAGGAGGGTGTATAATAGGGAAGAATGCATGTAGAATCATACTGGATATGGGGGGTTAGTGAACGGTCTCTGGAGCGACACCCACATACATCTTCAATTCAATTTTGGGCAGTCTCCTAGATCTCTTTGCATGCATAAAGAAATGTAAAATGAAGTACAAGATGACTCTTCTATGATTAGCTCTAGCGAAGAGGAGATTGGCTGTCCTACTCTACACGAATGGATAGAGGAGAAGCACATACAGGAGGTTAAGACTGATGAAAAGGTAGAGGAGGATTGTCAGATGCGGGCAGAAATGTTGCACAAACTGATCCGGCTGGATGATGACCAGGTATCATCGGCCACACCCTCAAGTTCCATCCACAGTAAACACTGGGGGCAAGTATGGATACAAAACAAGACTGGGTGCTTCTGGCAATTCAATACCACATTCATAATATATTCACAGTATAATGCAAATCCCAGAACAATTACATTAGCATGGACTGGAGGACCCCAGCATCAAACTTCAGACCTTGGACCTATAGTCTTTGCAGTCTATAATGAGACAAAGATCCGGAAGGATGGCTAAGTGGCTGTCCAGCAAATCTGTAAAAGGAGAACCCCATGGACCTCTGTCCGAAAGGTCGCCATACCTGTCGTATACTAATCTGTAGTTCATGCACATCCATCTAATGCTGTCCGGTTCAATCCTTAAGAGTTCTGTTCAGGACTGAAATTTTGAATTAGAGATGTGGTTTGAGCAGGAAGGTAGTTGTGTTGCATCTGAGATAGCTTACCTATTATGTGTGAACACTGAATTCACAATCCGTTGCTTTTCTAGGATGTGCAGCCATAATTACTTTTCAACACTTTGTGTCACAAGGGTCTACTAATATTTTGTTACTAGACCTTTAGAAAGCAGTACTCCAAAACTTTAGTTTTGGCCTTTGCTTGAACCTTTAGATTTTTCATTCATTAAACATTCAACATCAAAAACACAATATTATCACTGATAAAGGTCCTCTTTGAAATTAACTTTCTTCTTTCTTCTGAACTAATGATTCAAATTTTAAAGGAAACTTGAACACGGAATACAGTTTATTAGACTGAATTTCCTCCATTGTAAGGAAATTTTAGAAGAGGAAATTCAGACTGTATTTTATTCCGTATTAAGATTTTTCTCCAGTGATGAGTATTTTCATTTTTCTGAAAACTCTATAAATGGGTCTGTAAATCTCACACAAATATGTTGAGTGCTCCAGGTGGGAACACCTTTGAAATTTGTTGAACATCCACACACTTGCACGTTTTATCGGTATTTACAAAACAGTTGCGTGTACCCAAAACCCTGAAAACAGTGGTAGATTTTCTCATGATAAAGGGCAGCAGTAAATTATTTTCATGGAATTACTTCAAAATTGCTACGAGTGTAGTGAAGAATTGTCCCCACAATATTTCTCTTATGAATGAAAAATAAAACCGCAAAAGTGAATGGTCGGTTGTTAAATTAATGAATGTGTAAGAGTTTAGGCACGTGAGGACACATGGGAAGCCGTGACAGTTAACTTTTCAGATGTAATCCAGAAATTCTTTGCAAGTTCTAAGAAAGTCATAGGTTTGCTTCAAACTTAGCATTATTTTTTCAGGGATCAAATTTCTGCTTGCTTTATGAATCTGGCCATTAGAGTAAATAAAAGCTTTCATCTATATACATATACAATTAACCTTTTTTTGGGGTGAAGATAACTTATTTTTATATTTAGAAATTGTAGCATACCTGCTCTGAGGTCCTCTTCAGTGGGAAAAGCATCTACTATAAATGTGTTTATTTCATTGAATATAAAGTTCCAAAATGTACGACCTATTAGCAGAAATGGTGGATATACTAAATAGTTGTTCTGAATTACAAAAAAAACCTCAATGGTTCACTCTTGAATCCCCCAGTCATTGTACTGCTTCCCATTTTAAGTGATAACTCGCTGACTATAATCGCCTACTTAGTGACTCCTGGCAATCATCATTTTTGCATACCACTGAGAAAATTGCATCACGACCATTATATTGCCATACAAAGAGAAAAATAGAGGGAGCATTGGTCCTTAACCTACCTGGCCGAGTTAACGGGCACTGGAATAGCTACCATTGTGATGGCGGAGCAAGGACCTTAATAAATATTTGGTTTATGATTCAGCAATTGTCTCTCAGCGTACCTGAAAATGAAGTCTCTGCTAATACTGGGCTCAAAGGCTCTGCACCTTGGACGCAGGTAAGAATTAAAAGCTGCAAATCAAACCTCAAATTACTCACCACAGATAAATAATCTTTTATGAAGAGTCCAGTATGAGATTTTGATGCAAGTTTCGAAGGTTTTGTTTAAATATTTTAGTAAGTATTTCTTTATTAAGCATTAATTGTTTATTTTCAGTACACTACAGAACATACAGCATAAAGTGTGTTCCATGTAAGTAAAATCCCTATTCTAAATAATAAGACAAGAAAAGTATCTCAAACACATAAAGAGTTCAAAATTGAGAGGTGAAAGCATAAAGCTTTAAGAAATTCAATTAGCACTTCTCATGACCAATAGTTTGGATTATTCAGTCGAGTCTCCTAAATAAAGCATGGATTCTGACAAGGGGAAATGCATGGGTCTTAGCAAATAGCTCAGTAAAGAAGTTAGAAAAGACTGCTGTAGCGCCAAGCTGCAGAGAGTCTGGGTGGCCGTATGAAAGAAGCCTCCGGAGTGTGGAGAGTGGGAAATCTGCCACGACCCTAGTCTAGGAACACACACCAGTATAACATTTTGATATCTACATCTAATAAAAACGTTGCAGAGGTTCAGCTTTTTCATCTAATAGGGACACATTGACTACATAGGAATGGAAAGCTTCCATTGTCTACGTTGTTGTCACTGTCTCACAAATTCTAACTTACAAATCTTATTTATGAAGAAACATTTAAGTGAATTTTAACTACATTATTTATCGAACTATGGTATTGTATGATTACTATCTCTATGGGAGGATCGAAAACTACCTTTTTTCTATTAAATCATGTTTGTCCAGCACATTTTATCATTTAACTCTTTACTAAGAATGTAGAACTACGGACAGTAAATATGAAAACTAAAAACTGCATTCAGAAACATTTCTAACTTGACTTGCCATGCTATGAAACGCAAATTCCTAGTGGGGTGATAGCACTTAAACACTGATAAAGGTGCTTAGGACCTTTCCCCTGCAGACCTTTATAGGGTAAACAGCATATTTGGAATACTATTCTTTTCTTTACTGGCAGGCAGTGTAAAGATCTTAGAAGGGAATGGAGGCCGTCTAGGAGGCTGATTACAAATCAGCCGTGTTTTGTACCTCCTGTAATTTAGACAGTATTCACTCTTTGGCAGAGGCCAATAATGCGTTCCATAATCCAACCGACTCACCACAAGAACCTGTAGTTAATGTCTTTCTGGCTGTCAAAAGGAGGAATGGCAGAGCTTTCCTCAGTAAACGTAGCATGTGCAAACAGGCGCCTGTTGTGGACAGAACTTGATCTTTCATACTAAGTTTCTGGTCTACCATCATTCCAAGGTTTTTTACTACCTTGCTTGGAGTTCTTGCCTAACTCTGACGGCCACCAATCCAGAGTCCACAGATATTGGGCTTTCCCCAAACAGAATAATCTGTTTTCCCTGGATTCAGCTGAAGAAAGTTATCCGACATCCATCCTGAAATAGTTTTCATTCCAGCCAAAAAGCGGTCCTTCCCTTTTTCTATGACTTCATCAAAGGTAATGACCAACTATGTGTCATCCGCATTCGACAAATCAAACCCTATGCTTTTATAGCTTTGTCCAGGGGTGCCACTTAAATGTTAGTGATGTACTCAAACATGAACCTTAAGTACCCCGCCCAGCCTACTCTTTGTGCCATGATAATCGCACCAAAAAAGGGTGATGCTGAAACAACCTGGTTGAAAGCCAGTGGTTCACCTTATTTTTGAGCTGCTCATAATTTTCTGCATCCCTGCCTTTTAATGGTGAAACATTTGTCATAACAAAAACAGAAGGTGTCAAAGTAGTAGCTGAAGAAACACCTTACATTAGTTTAGACTCCATGAGATCGTTCTGAAGAAGTCAGGGGCTCCCCTCAAGGGACCAAAAGCAACAGGGTCAATAGGGTTTGGAAGAGAATAACCGTGAGGAAAAGGGGACAGGGGTTGGAAAGCAACTATCGACTGAGGATTTGGCTGGGGGACTATCCGCTTATTATGAGAAGCGACCACCGTTAGTCTTAGGGTTGGGTCATTTGGTCCCAAATCTATTGGGCCGGGGGGGGGGGGGGGGGGCGGAATAGGGGGTAGGGGAGTGAGGTTACAAATCATTTGCCCAAAATGGAAGTGGTTGGAGTTTTTTCAGAACATGAATAGTTTTAGCAATTGGCTCATATTAGCGTTGCTTCATTGAACCAAAAATAATGCAAAAGCATACTAACCAATTGGAATGCTAGGTCGCCATTGAAGACAGTGGGTGCTGTAACAGTGGACACATAGTGACTAATACAAGGATTCAGATTATGCATTCCGATATTATTTTGTTCCTTTATTTGTAAAATTATGGCCACTATGGGTTAAATGTAAATAACATCTTGTTCCTTGTGATTGCTGTTTTGCTTCTTCAGTGCCCTAATCTGCAACTCAAACCTATAATTCAAGGAGAGAGCATTTAAGAATTGATTTTCCACTTCATGTACGATTGTAATGCATCTGAGCGGTGTACAGTGCACCGAAGAATACAAAATAGACATTTCAAAGAACAGCAAATTAGTTCTTTCAATTGTAAAGAACAGCAAACCGGTCATAGTTACTTAGCATATAGGAAATTTCATTTAAGACCCGAATAGAGCATCCTGTTAATAAAAAATAAAAAAATCCTGATCTAATCTATATGATGGTGTGTTGGAATAATTGAAGAGGCTCTTCGAAATATTGAACAGTTAATTGTAAAAAATGTAAATTACTTTTTCCGGAATGTTTGTGTAGCTAAGAAATCATCTCACTAAGTTAATTTGAAAACCCTGGCGAATAAACTGAGAAGAGCCGAAAGCTGGCAGTTTAACTCAAAGCTGGAGCAGAGGTTTACAGAGCTCACAGTAGAGCAGCAGTCTTCAACCTGTGGGGCGCGACCCCCAGGGGGGCCGTGGAGTCCTGGGAAGTTGTTCATGCATTTCCAGGTCTAACTTCTGCCTGGAATGCAAAATGTGCTTTTCCTTTTGGACAAAGGCCGGGACCCTTCATTCGAACGTTAACATGCTTTAGCTGAGGTTAATTGACTCTTATGTGCAGCAAAACGAAGAGGCCTGGTAAAACAATCCTTCGAGTAAGTGGTCATGCCAGGGTGTCTGCTTGTCTGAATGACATGCAAATAAGCGCTAGGAGTTAATCTGCAAATGTAAAGGGTGCTTGAGAGTGGTTCTTGCTTTAATTGCTTGAATCACTTCAAGCATGGTGATGGCAGATATGTTTCTTGTGTATTTGTTTTTGTTTTGCTTGGTGGTGCAAAGAGTCAACAGGGCCGTGAAGTGCACGCTTTTAACCATAACTGCATTTAAACAGTGCTTAGTACCCCTGGGGAGGTGTTGAAGGGACAGGTATGCATAAAAACATTATTTATGGTCTTATATTACTCAGATCTACACTTGTAAAGCTTCATTGTATTTGAAAACTATTTGCACAGTTTGTAGCCGTCTATATTATAATGTGTGTATTGCAGGGAAAAAATAACTACTTACACATTCACTGTACTTTCTGTCACAGGCTGTGACCGCATAGCACTAAAATACACAAGTCACTATTCTCCACTGTGCAAGCCAAATTTAATTCTGTGTGTATATGGTGACAAACAGACCTCTGCAGTGCATTAAATAAAAGAGGTTTCATAATGTACTACAGTGCATTTCCCATTGAGTAGATTTATTTTTTATTTAACCTACCTATTATTTCATTAGTAGCTACCTGATGGTGAAAGACCTAAAAAAACTAACAAAATATTTTGGGGCTGATTTATGAGAGGCTTGCGCTGCCGGCGGCACAAGTGCACAAGTGTCTCAATCATAGCTATGAGGCGACGCAAAGTCCCCTTGCGTGACTTTTCATGGCTTCATAGATAAGGAGTAGGACAAATCAGCACAAGTCGCTGCATTGCCTTGCACTGTGTCAAGTAGGCGTTCCATAGGCATTGCAGTGGGTGTTCTCACGCAACACCCATGGATTTTGACGCTGCCCCAGATTTGGAAAACCATGTAAACCTAGGGAAGCGCCAAAACCTTACCCCTCTCCACAGCAGGTGTAACGAGGAGAAATGTTTTCATTTCTTCTGGTTTTTCCTTTCTATGTGTCTCCCTCTTTCTATTTGTGCTGCATTCTGCAGCACACATATAAAGAGGAAACCCCCTCTCAGGATTATTTTTTTGCAGGAAGGTGGCCCTTCCTGCACAAAAACAGGACCTACCAAGTATCACACATCAGGTGTGATACTAGCGCATTTTAGTGCGGTGGTCCGCATAACCGCATTAAAATGCAAGGTCACGCATTTGTAATTCCTCCTTGACACCACTATCTGTGCAGAAGACGAGACAAGCGGGACCGAAATCTCAGTCCTGACCAAACACCTGTGACTCCTGATGAGTAAGCAGCACAGATGGGACCAGTGCTACTCTGGCTGAGTGTGTGATTTGTCTCAAGTGTGCAGTTCTTGAATAGCAGGTCAGGAGTGTCGCGCTGACCTGGTGGCTCATTGCTGCGCTGGCTGCAGCAATAAGCATTCATTATGAGCCCAGCTGCTGCGGGCCAACCGGCACGGCATTCACGTGAAGTGGGGAGGTCATGTGAATGCAACTAACAATGTATCGATTACTCTCACTGAGTGTGCGGCAAGGAGAGCGGCAGTTATGTTGCTTTAGTTTGCCGCTGCCCGCCACGCGTCGCCGCAATAATTATATTGGTGCCTCGTCGATCATGGGCACAGCAGGTCACTGGACATTGAAATTGATCGCACAGAGGCAGGATCAGGTAATGATTACAATAGGATCTAACTGCCTCTGGTGCGTGCTGCAGGACTCGTCACAGCCGGGCTAACAGGTGTGTGAGAATTCTGATTGTATTGTTGGGAATGCTTCCTTTTACTGTCAGCCTGATTCTGTAACTCTCAGCTGTGCTCTCCTAAGCTGGTGCCGCGAAAAAAAGTTAAATAAATATTGGTTAAAAGGCAGCAGCTGAGACCTGCGCTGGTACCTCTCAGCCTACTTAGTCAGTCCCACGTGGACAGAGGCTGCCTGGTCAGACTCAGTGATGCGTGAATTAATTGATTGTGACTCCTGCAAGGCACCTCACATCAAGGAGCTGTGCATTTAAGTAGCCAGCGTGCGTGCTACGTCTCTTACAAATTCCGGTATCTCAAATAGGCGGCAACAATATTATTTTAGTTTTGTGCCTGGGCAGGGCGGTACAGCCGAGCCCTGTCTCTGTTTTTGCTCCAGCCTCCACTGACTGCAACACGTAGTTTCACAGCCGGCGCGTGATAAATAGAACTAATACAGGACCTGCCTGTGCCTGTTCTATATTTAATTTAGAGCGTCACTTACTGCCTGACTGAGACCTTACAGCTCCACACTGCTCACTGCTCTCCCAGGCTGCACTGAGCAGCGCCGCTCAGCTCCGATCATGATCCAGATCTCAATGATCATTACATGTTATTTACTATGGTCTCATGTGATTGAACTATACGTACGAGTCGGACACATCCTGCTTTTCGTTTAATTCTGGTCAGGTGAGGTCCAACTTTTGAACCAACAGTACATTATGTTTAATTACAGCGTCACTGCTCTGCCTGAGCCTGTAGCTAGCTCACTGCTCTCAGGACGCGCTGGTGCCCCAGATCTCCACTGAGCTGACACAGTGAGTGCAGTCCATACATTATTATTTATTAGCACTAAAGGTCTAGAATATTATTATTACAGCCTGACTAACCCTGTAGCACACTGACTGAGTAATGTAATTTTAATTAGCAGCTGAGATCCTCGCTGTTGCCTTTCAGCCTGCTTGGTCAGGTCTTACATACGACAGAGCCTGGACAGACTATTTGTCACTTGTCCGTGCCTTTTCATATCTGGTGGTTTACAGCACTTTCAAGATCTTCTTAGAGTTTCTCGTTGCTCAAATGGGTGTAATGTCTGATATTGATATGTTTGCCTGGTCTCCATTGTTTGATTTTGCTCGCAAGAGAGTGTCACTCATAGTTGTTGAAATGTCACTCATAATTCCACAGAAATTATGAAAATGTCACATATAGCAATCTGAAACCTTGGCAGCTATGAAACAATCCTGCCTATGTTGGCATTAGGCAGCAATTTGTGCGCCAACGCAGGGGGAAAGGACAGGAATGCACCATATTTCATAAATGAGGTGCATTCCTGCACTTTCACACTGGCGTAGGGCAGAGCAGCAAGAAGACTTGCGGTGCTGTCCTACGCCAATGCCTCATAAATAAGGCTCCATGTTTTAGCCACACCCTTGAAGACGCCCCCAAGCTCTCTTACTGACCTTTATTTTGCTAAGCACTGATTAATTTATTTCACCGATGTAAAAATGATTTGCTGTGGGAATTGGGGGTGTTTATGGTTGTCGATAGTTGGCAATGATAAGAAGGACTAAATTCTAGAAATTGTTGTCAGGAGGAGGTCCTTATGCTGAAATTATTTGACAGGGGGTCTCTTCAGCAAAAAGTTTGAAGACCTCTGCAATAGAGTATGCTGCAGAGTTCCATTGTGTACATGATGAAATAGAAATGTTTAATGTTACTTTTCCCTATCGTGGCAGTATGATGGATGGTACCTTTTGCTATTGTTGTAAAAAAAATGATCTCCAAAGCCAGCTGCTGCTGCCCTGAGTGATAGACTAAGCTGTTTTTTTTCTTTCTTAGCCAAAAAGTGTTTGGGTGGAGATCCCGTCTAGAATGCTATGGAGTCTTTATGGTGCTGCGAGAACAAGCTCTTTTTCCTATAGCTTTGTATTTGTGCCTCACTCGCAATTCATTTTATGTAGGTGGTTACACTACATTTTCAATAACAATATAAAATCTGTTGTTACGACTAAAAACTTGACTGTTTGTTGTAAAATATTATTTATTTGATAAAGCGATAACATAGGGTTAGCCAGTAGTGACCATATGACCTCTTTGTTCTCCTCCCAAAGTTTTCCCAATAGGAAACCTTTTTTAATGTTTTTTAAAGCAGCCCTGTTCCTTAAAGAAACACAGGCTGCATTTTTGGGAAGAAGAAGAAAAAAAAAAGCAAAGGGATGATGTGCTGTCCCCTGCATTCCACATTCTGGTGATTGCAGTCGATTTCAAATTGCACCTGCTTGATGAATATTGCTAGACAGGTCATTTTGCGACCATGTATTATTTAATGTTCGAAAAGTATGATCTGATTCATAAAACGTCTGTGCATATTTTGCGGCCTCTTATTTCAAATCGAAACATAGTGTATATATAGCTACTGTAAGCGCTACATGGGGAACAGACTTAGATTTTTGTGAATTACTCTCATTTTGCCACTGGAGGGCAATATTACCATTGTGAATCCGCGGAAATATCCGTTCTAAGAATGCCGAAGTTATTTGCCGAATACACATTATTCTATTGCTTAAGGTTTACGATTCTCAAACCCCATTCAAAACTGAGAAGAACATTAAAAATACTAGTGGACAGTTGCTCTTCAACAGGTGCAACTACACTAAAAATAAATGTACATTAAAGAAACGCCAGACCCTCTTATCGTTTAAAAAAAATAATTCAAATGGCTAGGTTTCCACTTGAGAGATAACTACAGTAGGCACGCTCATTTAACCAAATGCAAGATTTATACATTGTTCTTGTGAGAGTGGCTGTGCAAATTGTTCTTTACTGTTATGTTGACACTCTTGCCAAGTTTAACATTATGGGTATTTTGACACTTCTCAGCTCACCCTTATGTCATTTAGCTTGTGACATAAATAATGCTAGCGGAATAATGCATGAAACGCTATACCGTAAAGAAGCAATCGATGGACCGAGGCAGTCCAAGGCGAGGACCGAGACGGGTAGGGTGTGCGAGTAGCTGGAGACTTAAGGGCAGCATCTTCCCTGTCTTGTTCAGTTTGACTACGCTGAAAGCGTTTTTATTTATTTTTGAAGGTTATAGATAGCGCTTCCCCACCTCAGAGTGCAGCCGGCCATGTGCATATCTACGAGTAAAACAATATACAAAATAAAAGGTAATAAAGTTTCGACACAAGCAACACGTTTTGTAGCCTGCAATATTTAAAGTAGCCACTGGAGGGTGCCGTTGCTCTGTGAATTTCAAATTGTAAACAAAACTGAATGCAGCCGCTTCGCTTGCGACACAATGTTTTTTAACGTCTGATATAACTACCTGGAAATTGAGATAGCAGCTAACTTGGGTGCCACATTAAAGCGGACTTACAAGGCACTGTATAGATCAACTAAAGTATTATTGCACAGTGTGCTTCGTGCAAAATCCTGGGGTGAAATAGCAGTGGTCTAAATAAAAACATCCCACATATTTTTCTTCCAGAGCCTGCGGTACTTGATAGTAATTTTTTTCCTTTTAAGAACTTAGTGAGGGAATGAGTGTGTGTGTGTGTACATGTGCGTACATGTGTGTGTGTGTATATATATATATATATATATATATATATATATATATATAATTTTCACTGAAAAAACAAAGGTAAAAGTGACGTTATAGTTAAATGAATACGTCAGTGACAAGATTAATGTTTTGAACTAGAAATTCACTGGTTTTAGTTAGCAGAGCTAACTATACCTTGTGTCCCTGCCATGCACTTCTTATGACCACGCGTATTGCATCACTCATGATCTGTTCTATGACCTCACTAATGACATCACCGGTGAGACCACTGATTACATCATCCTAGCTTTTGTATGCATTACTTTATAAACCATGATGTCAATAGAGGTGTGAAAGTAACTACAAAATAGCTCACATTATTATTTTTTTAAAGATGTTTTTATTGGTTTGAAAAACATCTAAATCGCAAATCGTTTGATTGCATACATTTCAACACTGTTACATCATTCGTATATTTAAAGGAATCAAAGGTAAATCAGCCATTTGCCCCCACATAATCATCTGTTTTCCTTTCTCATCTCCATTTCCTTGGGCAGAGAGGTACACAGTCCCCCCCGTACATGCTCCATTGCCCCATTTATTATCCCACTTCTGAGGGAAACCTCTGGACTTGAACACCTCTTTTTCTGCTATCATACATTTGTCTAAATCCTGTGCCCAACTTTTCGGAGATGGCACCTCTCCCACCCCCCACTTCATTGCAATTGCTCTTTTTACTAACGTGTACCCTAGTGGTAATTTGTTGCTCCACCTCTAAGTTCCGTTGCCTCCCATATAGAAAGGAGCCCTAGATGTGGTGTTAAGGTAATCTCTTTCCCTAGTGCCCTTTGAATGTGTCTTGTAGCTTTCTCCCATAGTGTTTGTATGTGGGGACAATCCCATCTAATGTGGTCAAAGGTTGCATCTTGATGACAGCGGCGGAGACACATTGTATCTAGTCGATGCCCCATTTTTGCTAGTGTGACCCCCGTAAAATGAGTTCTATGCAGGATTTTTAATTGAATCAAACGAAGCGTAAGAGGAATGGCGGCCTCTGTAGGGGACATCAGTGCTGTTTGACAATCATCATCTTCAATTTGCCCAATATCGGCTTGCCACCGTTATCGATGAGTGTGAAACGGATCCTGCATGTTATTATATAGTTTCCTATATGTCAGCGAAACTGCTTTCTCTGATATAGGTTCATAGAGCAATCTGTCTTCTAGAGGGGATGACTCCAGTATGCTTGCTAGGTCTAAGAGTGCTGCTGTAAGGGCGTGACGGACCTGTAGTTAACGGAAGATCTCCCCCTGAACTAGTTCATACTGCTCCCCTAATTACGCAAATGTTAATATTTTCCCCTTTTTTAGGTCTCGCTGGTGATACCAGCGCGAAGCGCTGCTCCAGCGAAAGACCTATTGTTGTGGATTTGCCGGGAATGGGGCACAGGGGGTGGTTACGCGCTTCACCTCGGCAATTTCATCTCGAGGACCCGCTTCTACAGTCGGGCTTGCAACACTTGTGCAGACTCTCCAGGGCGCTGCAGATCTGCGCTGCAGATCTGTTGTTGTGATCGCGCCTAATGACTTCCGTGCCTCGCATTTTTTTTAGGCAAGTTGCACGCGCTTGACTCTCCAGGGCGCTGCAGATCTGTTGTTGTGATCGCGCCTAATGACTTCCGCGTCTCTAATTATTTTAGGCAAGTGGCACGCGCTTCTGCTGGCCGTGTGCAGACTCTCCTGTGCGCTTCAGTTCAGATGTTGTTAACTAATGTGCTTGGTGATTTTTATTTAACCACGGTGTTAAAAGTCGCAAAGGTACGTTAAAAGCCGCCTCACTGGGACTATGGTTGCTTTTAAATTCCTAAGCATTACCACATCTCAAACTTCGTAACCCTTCTTGTCACCGACAGCATTACGGATAAAAAACTAAATTTTTAAAGCTTTCTGTGCATTCTAATCTGACTCCAAATATAGTTGGTCTTCATTAACAATTTATATGCCATTAGTGTTTGCTTAGCGCTTGTCTCGTATTAAACTCTGTAAATTATCTTTTGGCAGTTGTCTTAGGCAGTCTGTCCTTTTCCAAACTGGCGCCATGCCGCCTTCATTCATTTCCTGCTTTGTGATTCAGCATCCGTGTTAAAAGCCTTATTTTCAAATATAGTAGGTCTTAATGTACAATTTTTTGGTGCTGCTGTTTACTTTGCGCATGTCTCGTATTAAACTCTGTTAATTAGGCTTTGGCAGTCGTCTTAGACAACCTGTTCTTCTTCAAGCTGGCGCCATGCTGTGTTTGTTCGTTTCCTGCTTTGCGATTCAGCACTAGTGTTAAGGGCCTTGCGAAAGGACATCAGAAGCCGCCTTACTGGCACCATGTCTGCTTTTTGACTAATTAGCATTATCGCATATTCAACAGCCCGTCTAAACCAAAGCTACTTTACTTAGTATTTGTGCGCTTTACTATTACACTATATTTTGGTCTTAACACGCGTCGCATCTATGTTTCATGTGAATCTTAGTTACCTTTCCATAAATATTTTCGAGCAAAAGCATTTTTTCCCGTGAGGAAATAAGCCATCATTATTTGTCCACGTTTCTGTGGTCTTGTGTATTACCTCTTCTACACTCTCTAAAACTGCAGCATTTGTGTGTCTTGTATAAAACTCTGCCAGTTCAGTTTTGGCAGTGTGGGAAAATAAGGCGTTCTTTATCTACGTTTCTGTAGTCTTGTGCATTACCTCCTGTTTACTCTCTAAAAACTGCAGCATTCATGTGCCTAGTATTGAACTCTGCCAATTCAGTTTTAGCAGTTTGGGAAAATAAGCTATCCTTCTTTATCCATGGGTTGACTTGCAAGACAGATCTAGAGCTTATTGGTAAGCATGAATATAGCCAGTATGTTTCAAATATGCAACTTTGAAGTACCTTGCAGATGTAGTGTCGCTATTAACAAATATCTGTGCTGCTATTTTCTTGCTCATATCTATGCTTTACCACAACGTACGTTTGGGCGCTGGCGCTTTAAAATATATGGTCGTGCATAATGCTTTTTGCTTTCATACGGCTACCATTTACAGGACAAGTCCAGGCTTCATCCGTAAGAATTAACATAGGCACTATGTTTCAAATTTACGACTTTGAGGTACATTACAATTGTAGTGTCGCTATTAGCACAGATTACCTGTGCTGCTACATTTTTAGGTCGCGCCTGCGATTGCAGGGGCGAAAGCCCCTGCTGTCGCAAAGCGATCTTTTGTAATCATTTCAGTCCTTTTCCCTTTCAAGGACTAGGCAGAGGAGACAACAGACTGTCACGCGCACGCAGCCGTCCGGAATCGGATCAGGTCACGCGCTCCGATCCCGGCCGGCTGTTCACAACACATGCACACGCAGGCAGGCACAGGCAGGCACACACGCAGGCACACACACACACACACACACACACACAGACGCACGCACACCCCCCCCCCCCCGCCCCCCCAAAATCACCGGTAGACGCGTAAGCACTCGCAACACTAAAGGAAGCACTAAAAACCGGAACGTGCAATTATTTCTACAGCTGCAGGGGCGCCAGGATTGCCCAAGCTTACCTTCAGAATTATTCATGTGATGCGGAGCTGCTTTGTCTAATTTGAAACCATCATTTTGTAATTCTGGCTCCATGAATAACGAACGTCTCCCCGTTGCAGAAGTGAAACTTACTTCCCGATGCGGTGATGCGTCGAAGCTTCCCATTGGTCATTGAGCGTAGCTGTCCAATTGGCTGTTAACTTCTTGCTCCTAAAGCTCCGCATGATTGTTTGTATTGGAGCAATCCAGCATTTTTGCTTATGAATATGTCCTGGTGTCAGAAAATTACATAAGGACAAACTCGGCATGGGTCTCTGGGGAAATAGGTGTTGGAACCGGGATCCGACGGGCTCCCCCTACTTTCTTGCACTGTTTGTAAACCCAACCACCTATGCTCCTAATTAATCTATGGCAAAGTTCAGGCACGTGGAGGGGGCTTTTTCAGTTCTTGACGTACTACCTGCCAACACCCTTTGATTTCGGTATTCAAACACATGCGAAAACCCCTTTGGTGAGTATTAATCGTTCAGGAGAAAGGCTCATCCTATTCTGTTAATAAATATATAGCTATATAGAGCGTTTAAGTAGAATGTTCTTTACGGCAAATATGTGTTCAGGCACTTAAGAACCAATCTAAGCTGGTACTGGGTTCTCTATCAAATCTTCGGAAATGTGTCGACGAAAAATTCTTCGGAGGCAAAACTTTCAAATTCGGTGCGGGTAAATAACACATGCGACGCCTCTCTGCATGCGGTAAATACTCACGAGACTTGTGTTTCGAGTGTTTGTTTTATTTTTGGATTTATACTTAAAACGGATGGACATGAGAAGAACTATGTTTTCTATGTCTTCTATACCTTGCTGGGCATGTACTTTCTATTGCGATTTGTTACCTTGAGAAAGGCTCAATCGTTCCGAAAAGCGCTGGGAAGCTGCTTTGCTGCCATGTGCTCTAATTCCACGCCGCTCTTGAGAGCCCATTGTGAATACTTTTTTTAATATGGATGTTCAGTTGTTCATAATGATTTCTTGATCATACATATGGTAACAAAAATGCTTGTAGCACTTCTTTATTTCAATTTTGTTTTGGCACGAGCCGGAAAAGGAGTTGTGTTTTGTAAGGGATGATTTGAAAACATATCAGCTAGTGCTTCTGCTGTGCATATCTTTTTTTAAAGAAAGGAAACGGGCGTTTTAGAACACATGTATTTATTTTTCACTTTTTTAAGTACCTTTTGTTACGTATTTGCTCGTGGTGTCCGAATGTTTGAGGATAGGTTGTAGCACAGCTGAAGCAGAACCAGGTTCAAGACTGGCGAGAGGTTCAACTCTCCCGTGATTCTGGGAAAATCACTCCATCTCTCCTTCCCGTGCCTAAAAAATTGAATGTGCCCGTCTACAAAGCAGCTGGTGCCCATGTAAAGTGCGCTGATACATTCGGGTCGACTCTACGCTATATAAAACAAAAAGTGAAAAATATTTCGTCGTCCACGGTTGGAAGAGGCCACGTTTTTTAAATGTATTTATTTAAGGGTATTATGAAAAGGAATAGCAATGTCGAGGTTTCTTATTTTTTTCTCCAACTTTTGATCGGTTTTGCTAAAGGAAAGAATTCGAATTGGTGTTGAGACTGTTTGCGTGGAAACCTAAGTAATAACACCAAAAGATACTTGAATGAATATCTAGCAGGAATGAGTAACTCGTACAAATGCGGTCTTTAAAATTTTGGTCGGGTGGGGGTAGATTCAGAAATGTTTATGCAAAGTGTTTGAGTTTTACTATAAAAACAAGCATTGGCATAGCCAATAGGTCTCGTTTTTGGGACCTTATAAGTATTTAGTTGTGCAGCACAATATCCTTGGTGCAACAACATCAACTGTTGCATGGATAAACACTTATAAGGTCCCAAAGGCGAGACCTATTGGCTATGCCAATGCTTGTTTACTTATGCTTTACAGCAATGTACGTTAGGGCACTGGCGCTTTGAATTATATCTTCCTGCATAATGACTTTTGCTTTCATAAAGGTACCATGTACAGCTTACTTACAAGACAAGTCCAAGCTTCTTCAGAAAGGCCACACACATGCACACACACGAGCGCACACATACACGCATGCACACAGAGACACACACTACCCCCCCCACACACAGACAGACGCACGCACACAGAGACACACTCGCACACAAACGCGCACACATGGAAAAGAGGTCAGGGGCTGCGCTGGTCTCAAAGATTAGAATATGGCCCGGCAAGGATGACTCCTCATTGACAGCGGTGCATTATCTAGTTTATGATTATCCATTTGTACATCTCTGCGGTCACGTTTTACTATCGTATGTGGCGCAGCATTTTATCTTACGCCCTCACTGAAGCCGTTTCCCTCTGCCTGGGTAGCTCTGCACAGTGCGGGGTTTCTTGATTGGGTGCCACATGAGCTGCAAAGCATGGATGTGGCTGTACGTGCGTCAGAGCAGCTGTCTGCCCAGGGCTGAAAATATGCTTACATCGGGACACTACTACAGAAAATGCAATTGGAATCGAGGCAAGTGAGGGTTCAGGGTGAAAATGCACGCACATTTAAATGCTTGCAAAAGGCTTCAGGGAATAACATCGAGTGGAATCAAATGTCTTTTGCTGGTGAGTTTCTTCTAGTGATTTCTTTGTTTTAGGCTGTCCAGCTTAAGTTAGTCCCTCCCATGGAGCATACCCTTTTTACTGCATTCTTCAAGTGCTCGCTTACTATAAAAAGGCCTGTAAATTGTGCTCTTATCTTATCAAATTTTCTGTGCTTTCGAAGACATTGCTCTTGCATAGGTGAGACCTATTGGCTTTGACAATGCTTGTATTTATGTGTTTTGAAAACCTGCAAGTGGTGCGTAAACACGCACTTTGTACTTATAGTCATTGCTTACAAGAAGCTAGGCTGGCAGTAACTGCGCCTCTTTTACTGCCAGCCTTGCTTCACATAAGCAAGGGATATAAGTACAAAGTGTGTGTTTATGCACCACTTGCATGTTTTCAAAACACATAAATAAAAGGCATTGTCATTTACAATGCCAATAGCTCTAACTCTTGCAAATGCGAGACCTATTGCATTGCAAATGCTTGTTTTACTAAGTGGCCTATTGTGGAGATTCCGATAGTATCTCACCTATCAAATCCCGGTTGGTTACATAGTAATCATAGTTTTTGGGTGGACCAGAATTGAGTGGCTTGAGTCAGTCTGTCCGACCATCCGAGGCATTGATTAGCTTGGTGCCAGTTCTCAACAGTATGGGCTGTTGGGCCCAGGTATCGGTCTTTTCAGACTCACAAGTAGAGGGCTAGTAGCTGGCCCTCCCTGCCCATTTGATATTTATCCAACAGATATGCCGGGTCCATCGGTGAGCGATACATCCAGTGATTCACCACTATTAACTGTGAAGCCCAATAATATAGTCTCATATTGGGGAGTGAATACCTCAATCGTACCAGCCTTTGGTTAGTTTATGCAATGCTATACGGGGCGCTCTTCCATCCCATAGAAGGGTTCTAACTTTGCGCTCTATGCTCCTAAAGTAGGAGTCGGGGACCTTATGCGGACAATTTGGAAAGATATATAAAACCGGGGAAGAGCAAACTCCTGAAGAGGGCAGCACGTCCCAGTAAGGAGAGGGGAAGTGACCTCCATTGTTTAATGTCATTACCCAGCCTCGCAAGAGGGACGGCCAGGTTTCTGTCCTAAAATATCTCAGGATCCGGATATATATATATATATATATATATATATATATATATATATATTCCAAGGTATCGGAATCCCACGGTAGCTATCTCCACCTCATATCCTGAGGGGAGTCTTGGAATAGGACAATGAATCGCAAAAATCAACAGATTTAGACCAGTTGATTGAATAACCAGAATAGTTACCGAAATTTGTAAAAATATATAAGATCCTGTACAACCATCTATGGGGGGACGCTAGATACAGCAGGATATCATCAGCGTAAAGAGATATTCTATCCTCTTGTCCCTCTGACCACTTTAAGTATTGGATCTCCCCTCACCCACTAGGCCAGGGGTTCTAATTAGTGAGAAAATCAGGGGGGACAGGGGGCAACCTTGTTGTGTACCTCTCATCAGGGAGAATGTTCTAGACAGGCGATTGTTAACACTGACTTTGCTTGTTAGATCGGTATAGAGCAGCCTAATCCAATTCACAAATTCTGGGCCAAACTCTAGGTGCCTAAGTACTTCAAAGAGATACGGCCGCTCTATGGAACCAAACGCCATTTTGTCGCCTAGCGACAATACCAGTGTGTCTTCCTCTAGGAGTTGTTTGTGGCCTAGAACATTATGAAGGCGACGGATATTTAGTGCGGTATTCTGGTCTGGCACAAAGCCTGACTAGTCCGCATGGACCAATAAAGGGATCCTTGTGATCAGGCGAGACGCTGGGAGTTTAGCAAGGATTTTCGCTTCTACGTTTATTAGCGAAAACAGCCTATAGGATCTGTAGCTCTCTGCGTGATGATTCCCTGGCTTACGAATAACCACAATGGAAGCTAACCTTTGGTCCTCCGGGAGAGCTACTTTTTCGTAACTCTCATCATACATTTCTCGCTGGTGGGGTGCGATATTTGAGGCCGTTTTTAGGAATTCAATAGGGACTCCATTGGGTCCCATCACCTTCCCCCGATTGTATACTATTTATTGTCAGGCGGATTTCATCGTCTGAGAGATCCTCCCCAGTCTATCCCTGTCTTCTGTGGACAGGTTAGGCAAATGAATATCGGATAACAATTGGTGGGAGTCTTCTGCCATGGCGGTAGTTGAGGTATAAACCTTCTCCAAATGATCTGCAAAGGCATCTGCGACAGCTTGTGGATCTGAGATATGCTGCTTAATACTGAGTGTTAATCTAGGTACCTATCGCTCTTCCTGCTCCCTTTTTCCAGCCATGCCAGCATTTTGCCAGCTCTATCTCATGAGCTAGGAGATCGCTCAGGAGACACACACAGCACAGGCTCTATGAGCTATAGAGCCTGTGCCGTGTGTCAAGCAGTCGGGCCCTTACTCACTCACCAGCCAGGGTTTTATATTCTAATTGCTTAATGTATAGTTGATGGGCAGTACTTTCGCTCGGGGACTGTGCGTGGCCTATTTCGAGCTGCTCGAGCTCACTCTCAAGCTGTACTAGTTGTTCCTTCTGTTTTTGTCTTATAACCCACCTTGAGCGCCAATGTCTGCGCCTTCAGAACCGCTTTTAAGGCCTCCAATATTATTTGTGCTGATTCAACTGAGCCAACGTTTTCATTGAAATAGTGTTCTGCATGGGTTAGTAAGCTCTCTTTTATATTTGGGATTTTGAGCAGCCAGAGGCTAATGACTATTACGTTATTCTGTCTCTGGTTGTAGTATGTAAGTTCCACCCAAACCGGAGAATGATCAGAGATACCTTGAGGTAGGCATCGTGGATTCCGGAGATTACCAATATCTGCCACGTGTGTCAAAAACAGTCTATTCAAGATAGGCTTTTGTGGGCATTAGAGTAGTAGGTGAAGTGGGTTAGGTCTGGGTGAAAGTATCGCCATACTTGAATGAGTCCCATGGCCTTAGTAAACTGACGTATGCGTACTGTGGCGAGCCTGGAAGCACTGTTTATATATCTAAGTAATCGTCCAGAGTCATATTAAAATCCCCACCCAGAATAAGGGTTCTAATTGGAAGATCTACCATGATTTTCCCAAGGTCTGTGAGTGTCTCCTTACCCAGCCCTGGCAGGAGGTATGCTGAAATTATATTGAGCGCTTTCCCCTCCCAACTTGCCTCTAGAACAGCAAATCTTCCCCGGGGGTCTGCCCATGTTCGTATTTGATTGAGTGCAAGACTTTTTGTTGACTAAGATTCCTGTTCCTCCTGGATCCCAATGTGTATCCCGCATGGACCAGGAGTTTATAACCCCAACCCGTCAGGGCCTTACACTTATTCCCACTAAATGTGTTTCCTGTAACAGGACCAGATCAGGGGCCTGTTTTAAAAAATATTGTAACACAATGCCCCATTTTATTTTATCCCCCATTCCTTGGACGTTCCAGGTCAGAACCGAGAGTGATGCTTCTACAAGTCTTCCCACCATGGTTCCATTAGATTGGAGTTATAGGAGCCCAAGAACAAATTGTAAGGAGCAAAGAATTCCATATTTGCTATTTCTGTCGCACCTTTAAACTTTGAGTGACTTTCGGACCAACAGATCTTAAATAGCAACATGACCTCATATCTTGCACATGCAGAGATGCAACGTGTGACTGATTCCAGTATTTCAAACCCTGTGAATTGACTATATAAACAAAACATTCCACCCCTCCTGGCATCCCCCAACTCCTGCTTCCCCCCTGCCAGTGGATGAACTATCCACCCCCCAACAAGGCTGAGTGCCTGTCTCCCCTCCCTCCGTTTGAAGGTGCCTAGTCTACAGCCCTTAGCCCCCGCCTAGATCTAACTATTTCTTTAAATGATTTGTATTACGTGGGGAGACCTCAATCCCTTCATATAGTCCTAGCCCATTGTACAAATGTTATCAATCCTCCCAACGCTGGGAGTGCGCCCCTAGGCAGAATAGGCAGAACTACTTCATTGAAAGATCCTTGCAGTGCTCTACAGGTAGTACATAACCCCATCATAGTCACTTAGCTGTGGTTAGCATTGCTCATGTCACAGTCAAGAACATTGCTGCTTCAACTGCGAGTTGTTGAGTCTGTTTCTTTGCTGGCAGAGTTGCTCAGCGGCTCAATAAGGCGATCTGGTCTATTATTCTGAGGTCCCCTGTGTCTCTCCTTATGGGGTTTCTCTACTCGACGCCAGCCCTCCAGCCAGTCCCATGCTTCCTCAGGTGAGGAGAAGAACCATGTTTTACCGTCGGCTTCTACTCTGAATTTCACCTCCTTGTCTCGCAGCAGTTTTCTAACCACCAGAAAACTGCGTCGTTCATTTTAGGCTTTCATGGTAAAGTCTAGAAAAAAAGGACACAACACTGTTTTCCAACTTGACTGGCGAGTTAGCACACTCCGGTTGGAGTATAGCATCGTGATCTCTGAAATTAAAGACTGGCTATTATCGGTCGAGGGGGAGCTCCTGGCTTAGGCCTCCCCATGGGACTCGATGAGCTCATTCGATAGAGAAATAGGTTGAGAGTCTCGTTGGTTGCTGATTTTTTTAGATTAAATCCTCTACAAACAGATCCACCGCAGGGCTTTTTGGGCGTTCTGGAACACCTAGGATGCGCACATTATTCTTTCGTAGTAGTAGAGTAGCGCTTCCATTTTGGTTTGCTTGTCTTGCAGTTGTTGCAATTGTTGCTTGAGCAGGGAGACCTCTTTATGGAGTTCTGTGGTAGCGTCTTCCACTAGTTTAACTCTGGTGTCTATTTTCCAAAGGTCCGCTCTTATGAGGGAGACCTATATTCACTGTGTCATGACTGGATTCGAGAGAAGTGTGTACACGAGTATTTGCCGCCATGATATCTTGGATCGTTGGGTCGTGTTGCTTGTGGGGGGTGCTTCTTTTCTTGAACCTCAGGGTGGGTGGTGTCTTGATCATCTCCGGTGTTCGCCAGTTTGCTCTGCATCAATGCTTTGTTTCCTTTCCCTTCGGCCATTGTCACTAGTCACTGAATAGGCAAATGCTCAATGACCAGGGATCCGACCCGGTACTCTCCGCTGCCTGCCCAGGGGATGTGCTCCTCTAGCGGCCTGTCGAGTTTCCAAGTGACTTCACCCTTCATCCCTTCCTGACACCTCTCAGCGTCGTAAATGAGGGAGGATATGTCAGCGTGGCTGTGTCTGCCTCGTCGTGAATCCAAGCAATCAGGATGCCCAACCTATGGGCTCACCTTCTGCGTCGGGGGATGTCAAGTGCAGCTGCTCACTTCTATATGTTAAAGCCCAGAGGTGGGCAGAGACTCCAATTGCCAGAAAGTCTAATGCTCCAGGCCTGCCTTTCTATGTCTTCGCCTTTTGGCTTGAATTCTGAACAAGATCAAGTCTGACAAGGCCTAGGTCATCCTCGTGACTGCGGTTTGGGCCAGGAAGAGGTGATGACCAGGAGTTCTGGATATCACCATCTGCCCTCTGAACAAGTGGCCACTTTGGGAGGATCTGCAGTCACAGCAGAAGGGCAGAGTCCTGCACTAGGCCTCTGCAGTCTGCACCTCTATGTGTGGAGATTGAGTGGTAGCACTTAGTTTCCTTCGATCATCCCCCTGAGGTCATTGATGTTGTTCTGGCTGCCAGGCACTCCGCTAGGACAAGTTTATGGCTTGGTTCGGCAGCTGGCAGGTTTTCCCCGCTACAATCTAAGCTGTCTGAAGTGTTTGATTTGTCATTTTCCAAGCAGGGACCAGTTGCATCTTTCTTTAAGGTTGCCCGTTTCATCTTCTTTGTTTAAATTACCTGTCGTGTGAGTGAGCTGCTGGCACTCTCTGTTCAACTGTCTTACACAATATTTTTTCCAGACAAACTGGTGTTGAGCTTTAGCTGTATAATTTCTGCCGAAAGTGGCACCTTTCTCCTTTGGGCAGGCTATCACCCTTCTGACTTTATTTTTTGTCTCACCTAACTCTTTGAAAGCTGGGGAGAGGCCCGAAGAATAGGTTGGGTCGGACCCTCAGGGAAGTCTTTTCAAGGGGAATGTATTGTGTTACATTTTAGTTCACCTCTTCTGGTGCGCACAATCTTGCAAAGGACAAACCACGGGCCTCCTAATTCTAGTGATATACATATATTACCATTAGGTTATTTCTATAAACCATCAAATCCCGAGATACCACTTACATGGGAAGCTACACGAGGCGTTTCAGGGAGCCCAGATTCCTAATCCCAGTGTCCATTCGCTTTGATGCTTTGCGTTCACTGGAGGATATAGATCAGGGGTCTTCAACCTTTTCTGTAGTGAGAGCTACTTCTGATCAGTGAAAATCGTCGTGAGCTACTAAAAGGCCAAGCAACTTGTGCATTTTTTCGAGAGACGCCCCACGCCCAGTTTAATTGATTTTAACCCCTTCGACGCTCATGACGAGCTGAGCTCGTCATGAGTTACGCCTCTCGTACACTCATGACGAGCTCAGCTCGTCATGTAACGCGGGTTTTTCAAAACCGCTAGCGCGCATGCGGTTAAGCCTTTCTTTGGAGCACTTACTGTCGTTTGAACAAAATGGGCCGCAATCCCTCTTTTGAAGTGACAGACAGCCGCAGGTTGTGCTACCTGAAGCAAAAGCTTGGCTTGCTTGGAAGCATTCCTCGAAAGTATAACAAACTACTGCGAGATACAAGCCTATGACCTCCTTTTGTGATTTTCGATCAACCTGTTCACACACTGCAAAAGTTAAACCTCCACATATATTCCTTACCAAATGTGATTTATTAAAGTCTAAATTAGATGTGGTCATTAGTTTTTAAAAAAAGAGACTCATTTTAATAAGAAGAACCGCGATTATTTCCCCTTCACCACATACTCTCTTTTTTGTAAAGTTTAAATGTTCTACTTTGCATTGCATTGGTATGGTTTGTTGGGCCTCATCAGAACAATATAAAACCACAAATATAAATTAAATAAATACCATCACCTCCACAAAGTCGATGTTCCCCGTAATGAACATGGTTTTGAAAGTTGTTTTTCTCCTCATAACGTGCATTGATATTGCCCAGCCCCAGTCCCTTTGGTGATCAGGTAAGAATTGTTGGGAGAGGGAAGATGGGACATGTCATTCTGAAGAATGTGTGGCGTGAGGACATGTTTGAAGGTGCACGGTGATACAGCTGGCCTTTAGCCAGCCTTGCGCTGGAGAGAGTGTCTTCTGGTCAAAAAGTGTCAGGAGGGCAGCGACCTTTAACCCCGAGGAGGTACAGAAGGGTTTGTAGGCAGTGATCTGGGTTAATGGTCACTGGTGGGCGCCAGCAATGAAGAGGCAGATGAGTTTGGCATGATATGGGTAAAACGAGGCGGCGCCTGGGTGGCAGCTGCTGTGCTTTGTTACCCCTAGTAGAGCCCTCGCTGGGTTACGACAAAAGGAACCATTACTAACAGGGGCTTGAAGAACCCTCTTAATCTCTGTAGCTTGCAACCCATACCCTTCCCTTTACACATCCTGAATGAGAGGCTGATTATAGACCAGAGGTCAGCACTGAGCAAGCATCGGTTGAAGGGCGTGTTAATTGAGCTAACTTGTGAACTACTGTCCATGAGACTATGGGGGGGATCTGCACAGCATGCACCAATCAGGGACTCTGTACAACACTGCACACCTCAATGACATGTTGCTAGTAGCACTTTAAAGCACAGCAAAAAGATGCACTCACAAATACCATTGTTACACCTCCTGTCCCCCTGCAGTATTTTATCAAGGCTATGCACCCGAGTTCAGGGAGCACCTTACAATTATGAGCTGGCAAAGCTTTTCTTTTGCGACCTTTTACAATCATGTGGACCTCTCTGCAAATGTACCTACATTATTTTTTCACTTTGCCATTTTAGTAACATCGCACAACCAACTTTTCAGAGAAAACTATGTGGCTTATGAAGTGAAACTTATCCTGCAAGTCGGGGGGAAAAACTTTGCTCGAGAAGAGAGAAGTGGGAAAGAGAGAAGTGGGAAAACTTGCAACCGCCACAAAGTACAGAAAACTGGACCGGCTAAACTGGGAAAAGGAACAACAAACACCACTTCACACTCGAGACCATCACATGCAGTGCTACCTGCTCAGTGCTCCGTCATGCGTTCCCGTTACCCGGGAACGGACAATACTATGCATGCTCAGATTTCGGGTCCTTAATTACATTTTTTTAGGAGTGCAGACTCAGAGCTTCGATTCTTGTGCCTTTGGTAAATGAAACTGAAACTTGGCGACACACTGGTTCTCCTGATTTATAACCCAGAGCTGGAAAGCGGGAGAAAAAGACATTTCCAGTCTTTCAAGAGCCCGCGGCATACCAGCAGCTAAGTACAAGGCGCACATTGCAGCTCCAGTCTAGAGAACAGTGCCAGGCCAGCGCTTACTGTTTGATCTGCTCCTGATGAAATATGTTCCGAACCCAGACAGAAAAAGGCAGGTGGTGCAGGTTCCTAGCAGTTCAATACTGCTTGCGCCACCTGCATGATAGCAGGCTTTACGGGACCTGCTCCTCTGATCCGACCCGCCTGGTGCTTGCTCCGGCACACGTGTCGCACAATCAAGTCTGCAGTGAAAGGCAGGTGGCGAGGTAACCAGTTCAGCAATAGCGTCATAATCTTTGCCCTGCCCCGCCCCAGCTGAGGTCAGTTGGGCCAATCAGAGCAGCTGGCTTTGGTGATGGCAGGTAGCGGCTATGAAAAAAGGCTTAAGAAGAATAAATAACAACAACAGGCTACAAAATTGAGATGCAAAACGCGAGCTACTGATGGGGGTTCGGCGAGCTACCGGTAGCTCTCGATCGACCGGTTGTAGACCCCTGATATAGATTGACTGTACTCAGGAATCCAAGTACCTATAAATTCTGAAGTGGAAGGGCTCAGTGCGGAACGATCTTTTAGCCCTCCCAGTGGGTACTTAGACGGTCAGTCTCCTAGTTGCCCCAATGTTTGTATTCGGCGAGAGGCCTAAAAAAAGTTCGAGGGAAAGATCCCATTATCTGAAGAAACTCTGGATTCCCCAAACATCCCTCTGCACCCTAATAACATACCAGAGGATGCTATTATGACCGATATAGTTAAACATCCTTTGAGTAGTAAACCCGATCTTTGCAATGTTCTTTCTTGGAACATTGCTGGTATATCCTCCAAGTTAAATAATCCTTTATGGGGGGAATTGATTAGCCAGTTCGAGATCTTGTGCTTTCAGGAGACCTGGATGAAGGAGGCATTTCACCTGAACGGTTATAGGACCTTCTATCACCAGCAGTTAGCAGTTTGAGTGGTAAGTCTAAGGGTGGGCTTTGTACATATATATCATGTAACATAAACTCTAAAAAGATAACACTGTATGCACATAAGTATTTTCAACTAGTCACATTGTACCTAGACTCTATAAACCTGATCGTAGTTCTTAATCTATATAATAATATTCCATCTGATAATGTAAGAGCTGTGATTTATAACATGTTAAAAAGGCTAACAAATATAGGCAGAAGTAAAGATTTAATGTTGATTCTGGTTGGGGATTTTAATTGTACCTTATGTGCAAACGCTGGGGATAAACAGTGTGAAGCGTTTAATGATGAAGGGGCTTACGTATCCCATTTTGGTCATTCTGTTTTGGGGGATCTATTTAATGAGCTTATTTTTGCCCTCTATCTGGGATTCGCAAATGAAACATGCCCAACCCCTGCTCCCATGCCATGTACATTCAATGGTAGGGGCCTTTGCTCCACCATTGATTATGTAGTAGTCTCTAACAATCACGCACACACTCCATTTTTTTTATGTTGCCGAAAATTCCCGCAGTGATCACTTTCCTCTCTGCCTAGTATCTCACTTCCGTCCAACATAATCTCAAGAATGAACAAGAACAATTGCTTGTCAGGTAACCTAGCTATAAAGAGTTCTAATGGTTTTTCCCTGCGCTGGTCCTCGGTGGATCAAGATGCCCTGATTAAATCAGTGGTGGGCAAAACTAAACTAGAGATAGAGATATGCCTGAGTGATACACCCACTTCAGAAGTTATACTAGCCTCTTTTCAGGCTATCTCGAAAGCCATCAGGGAGTCTTTAACTAAATGGAGAAACACCAAGGGTGCTAGCAAAGGATGGTTTGATTAAAGATGCACTCAAGCCTATTCTCATTTAAAAAGGGTGCTACATAAAACCCCAAGAATCAATAGTGAGGTAAAGGTGGCCAGAGACGCATATAAACTAGCGATCAGGGATAGGAAAGCTACAATGAAGACGGAGCTGTGGGGTGCATTACTTACTGAATCAGTGCTCAAGGATAGCGCGGCTTTCTGGGAAGTTGTTACGACCCCTTTCCTAGCTAGGGAGGACAGCCCATCACTAGAAATAGCAATAACAGAGGAGCAATGGATCAATCATTTTACTAAGGTCTATCAGGGCACGGCAATTCCTGCTCTGACGGACTGCCCCGCCCAGGATGTCTGTAAATTGAACCTCCCCTCACAAGCGAATGCACTAATGTTTACTCTGGATGAGGTGGAGCGAGCTCTGTCTGCTAGCAAGGGCGGAAAGGCACCTGGCCCCGATGGGGTTCCAATAGACCTGTTTAAATCTGATATTATCTTGTGGGGACCTCTCTTGTCACAGGTATTAAATGCTAGCTGTGTAGCTGGTTTCCCACCTACGTGGGTAGAATCAACTATTGTCCCCATTTTTAAAAAGGGGATAGACCGGATCCGGTATGCTATAGGCCCATTTTACTACTAGATGCTACCACAAAAGTAGCAGGCAGAATAATTTTGGAACGCCTTCAGGTGTGGGCGGAGGAGAACTCTTGAGCAGGGTCTGAACCTATCTCTTTTAGTTGGTAAATACACTAGGGCCAAGGTGGGAAATCTATTTTGAGCTTTTGTTGACCTCACAGCAGCATTTGATTGCGTGATTAATAACAAACTATGGTCAATTTGAAAAGTGATGGGGTCGATCCACAGATTATTTATTTTCTTAAACGTTTTTATAGTGATGCCACTGCTAGAGTGCGCTGTGGTCTGCAAGGCGAATGCTCGGCACCCTTCCCGATTAAAAGCGGAGTCAGGCAAGGTTGTGTCCTTGCTCCGTTTCTTTTTAATCGGTAAATAAACGGGTTGGGTGTGGCCCTTTTAAATGACAATCGTGACTTCCCCCAAGTGGCGGGCGACCTATTTCAGCCCTTTTATATGCAGATGATGCAGTACTGATGTCCCGTACTAATATAGGACTGCAGAGGGTTCTGGATAGTTTTTCAAGATTCATGAATGAGCTCGGCCTAAGAATTAATTCCTCTAAGACTTTTATCATGCAATGCGGTACTGGCATCAAAAAACCTAAAGATATTTTTGTATCAGGACAAAAGATCGGGTCACCAAGAAATGTTCATCTTTCGGCATTCTCTTTGCCCACAATGACTCATGGTCTCAGGTGGTATCTGCAAAAAAATTGGGATTATTGCGCACCACATCTGCCATCAGAACCTTTGCAATTAAACTTGGTAAAAGACTACTCGAGGAGCTTATCAAAATATAAAGCTAAATGTGTCTCTGCTGCAATTTACGGGACTGGGGTTTGGGGACCAGTGGACTTGCTTCCCATCCAAAGAGTAGAACATTCTTTCTAAAATATATCTTATCTGTTCCGAATGGCACTTCCGCAAGCATTTGTCACGCAG
Source organism: Lissotriton helveticus (assembly GCF_964261635.1). Lineage (NCBI taxonomy): Eukaryota > Metazoa > Chordata > Amphibia > Caudata > Salamandridae > Lissotriton > Lissotriton helveticus. The sequence goes on from NC_136067.1 coordinate 999,833,271, forward strand.
AGTTGGGCCTCTCTTTTGTTTCAGATTTAATACAACCTGTGCTGTTCTGGCACAGATTCTGGACAAAGGAAGAGACCAAACTAAATAAAGACATCATTCGGGACGTTTTCAAACTCGATGGGACATTGAAAATCCCGTAGATAAGCTATGCTCGAAGGTTCTTTCAAGATCTTGACCACCCAGAGTACTTTACGAATCCCAGTAACATCAGGGAAATAACTAGGAAGGAACTAAAATCAAAGGGCTTGTCTCTGCTAGACACTGCCAGACTATCAACTGAAATCACAAAACGTACAGTCCTGCACAACCAGTTGATTTTAATTACTTTTAACATACAACCCTACCTCACTTTGGTCCTGAGTGATTTTGACAGGTTCCTTTTAACTCGCTTTTGCTTGGGAATTTTTTATAGATTTGTTACTCTGCGAACGACTGGTCCCAAGTCTTACAGCTGTGCCCTTGTGATAAAATGTCAAAAGCAGACCTCGATTCATGTTATTCTTTTTTGTAAATTTTATTCTAACGCCAGAAGAATGAGCATAGTACCTTTTCTAAAACGGTTTGGGCTTCGCCAATGTAGACCTGCCCTTCTGGCAATTATAACAACTAGACAATGTACATATTGTTTTTAGGATGGTAACTTATTTGAAAAAGGTCTTGCGTCTAAGGAAATAGTTGCTTCTTCCTTAAATGTTTCAGTTTTAAAATTCAGGAAAGCTTGTGGAGTTTAATAATGTTTTATCTCGCAATTAACCTAATTAATTTGTATAAATGAATTTCATAGGAATTTTAATATTTGTGAAATGCTGCTATTATGCTTTTACGATTGTTTGTTTTCAATCGAATAAAGCTTTCGGACTTGACTAGTGTTAGTGTGGGGCGTTGCTATCCTTTGCCAATTATCCTGCATCTCGTCTATTCCCTTTTCCTGTTTTTTAAGTAATGTATATATGACAGTCACCCATACTAGTCGGAATTGTCTGATGCCGAGTATAGTTTTGGAATGCTGTTGAAGATGATTGGTTACAATCTAATACCTGCTAGGCAAATTATTGTACAATTTCAGCAGAAGTAATGCATTGGCATACTGTTTACTTTTAACTGCTCTAATGTATTGTGTTTTTCTTATTTTTTTTAGTTGACAGAATTTCGGGAGCAAATGCAATCAAAATTTCCAGCAATTCCAAAAAATCCAGAGCAGCCTGCAATGCCAAACTCCTTTGACTGGGACGAGCTATTCAAATCTAAATAAATAGCGAAGAAAGCTTGTACACCTCTCTCATTACAGCTGCATTGGAACGATAACTGCCAACACAATACTGATTTAAGCTGTACGTCTGTTTAGCTAAAACTTTCTGAAGTTAAATCTGCTGACAAAGAAAAATCAAAAGGAATGTAGTGATGCGAAATCCACTGACTGACAGATTAACATAAAATTAAAGAAAACCCATGAAATATTGTACATCTATGTTTGTACGTTGTGGTGCATAACACCTTTACCTGTCATCATGGACAGAAGATGCTATGGTTGTGCCTCAAAGTTTACTGTCTTCAAGAAAGAGTGTGGGTGCAAGAACTGTGGCAAGTCATTTTGTTCTGGATGTATTGGGTTTAGTGCAGTTGTTCCTCGCTGTGGGAACACCCAGCAGAAAGTGTGCAAACAGTGTCACGTTGAGCTAACTGGAGGAGTGTCTCAAAAGAACAATACGGCGAAATGGTCTCCACCAGCGAACTATAAAAAACGGGTGGCTGCTTTAGAAGCTAAGCAAAACCTGCCAAGTGGTCCACTGTCTGGTCCTGTGAGAGCCCCTGGAATACAGGATTCACGATATAAAGGCCTTAGCAAAGAAGACCGAGCTATTGCGGAGAGGCTGGACAGATTGAAAGAGGAAACCAAGCCCAAAAAAGCTGTGTCTGATGCAGAGATCGAATCCAGGCTTGCCGCCCTCAGAAATGACCCTCTAAAACCTATTCCCACCACTGAGGAAATGGGAGACAGGCTTGCTGCATTACAGGGGGTAATTCCTCCATCGAAAGTTCCTAAACCGGTGCACCAGCCACCAGATACTAGAACTGAAGCACAAAAGGCTGCAGACCTTTTAACACAGCTCACAGAGGAGGTGGCCATTGATGGAAGATTTGAACCAGCTGATGGTGCCGCACTTCCAACCATGAACAATCTTAGCCAAACAGGTGGGCATGACGATTGCAAAAGCTTTACTGTGGACCTAGATCCAGAGCAGCTACAGGAGGAGAAAGAAAGATTACTAGCTGAGGCTGCTGCGGAACTGAAGAATGAAAACACCAGGGATGAGAAGATCCTAGAAATTGGAAAGAGACTAGCAATTCTCCGAGGTCAAAACCCTGATGATGTAACCATAGATGACTATAAGCTGCCAGACAGTGATGATGAAATGGAAGAAGCAGCCATTCAAAGAATACTTAAACAGCTTACTGAGGAAGCGAATCTGGATGAAGCTAGTGGCTTCAATATCCCAGCAGATAACACCAACATAACAGATCCTGCAAAACAGAACCCTTCCAGAAGGACAAAAGCGAAGGCCCCTGTCCAGCCTACCGGAGTTTCGACAAAAAAACCTGTTCAGTTGACCAAGGCAATGGACAGTGATGACGAAGAACTGCCATGGTGCTGCATTTGTAACAACAATGCTACTCTTCGATGCCATGGCTGTGATGAAGACCTCTATTGCCAGCGATGCTTCCTGGAAGGGCATGATAAGTTTGACCGTAAGGAACACAGAACATCCAGCTTTCAGCCTCCTCGTAGGCGGTAATATGACCTTAATCTCTCCTCTTGGAAGAATCTACAATTTGGCTAGGAGGGAAGAAATGTTCCGAATCTAGGTACGATGGGAGATCACTGGAACGGTTCACGAAAAGGTTAAAATGTTGCTTTAATACCTCTTCACACTTTTAGGTTTTCTTTTGTTGTCAATGCTTATCAGAGTCTAAATGACTAGTAGTCTTTCACTAACTGAATTGTAAAATTCAAGGATAACACTACTTGGTTGAAGACTTGTAAATGAATGCTTAACCACTGATTACTTGTTAACCATACACATTTTCCAGCATGATTTTACATTGAAGTACACATGCATTTCCCAAAAAACGCATGTGCACATGGACATGCATAACATTTTCCAAGTTGTTTTTTCTTGACGTTTTGGTTGGGAGCTCCAGTGCATATGGCATAAAAATAAATATGCCTGACACCCTTTCCCCAAGTGCAATAAACTGGCTGCCTAGCGGGATGTGCAAATCACAAGTGAGCCGTGTGAAATTAAGCCCACAGTTTTTCTGGAGTAGGCTATTCATCCGAATAAAGTTTATTGAAATATTCATTAACGTGATGTTATTTTCTGTTCCATTTTAAAAGAGGGAAGTTGGCTCATGAAAAAGAAGCTTTGATATTTGCTAAAAAACATAACAAAACATCATATATTGAATGGAAAAGCATGGGAAATTAAAATGAGATGGCAGAACTGAATGAATGAGTTTCAAATTGCATAATAGAGCACTATATCTAGGGCACACTTGATCTGGTGCTAGAAGGGATTGTAAATCGTGAGTGCAAGTTTCAAAGACCACTCTCCTAATGTGTTAGACACTTGGGCGTGTCTAGCCTGCCTTTTTCTACCATTTGAGTATATTGTTGTTTCAGTTAATTGGTATTAGTAATAAATTGGCTCTGATTCATGTAAAGCTTTTCCTAACTAATAACTATTTTGCAGACCTTATATACTCACAGAACACACTCTAGCATGTTAACACCTTCATTAAAGATCACCTTTGAGTCAGTTAGCACCAATGTACAACTTTCATGAAGGAAAGTTAGAAATGCTCCTTTTTGGAATGCCACCGCTTCACCCTCCCTTGGAGACTCTTGCTCTGATCTTATACATTTTCACAAAATTATTTTGATATTTGTGAGTAAAGGTGCCAAAAGTAAATTGTGAATTCTCCCCCAAGTGTCTAAGACTAATGTGTGTCTTTCCAGATATCCTATTGTGTTAACATACATCATATGACCTAGTAATGTGCGATCAGCCTATAATAACTATCATTATACTTATAATACATGTAAATGAAAACAATGAACAGAATCATGCACTTTAAGATATATACATATAAATGATATTGTGCACACAAATGCATTGAGGGGTCAAAAAGGAGGAAAATAGCAAAGCACAAGACCCTCCTGGATTGGTAACACAACACTGAAGCGAATATATATGAATCATTCTAGCACCTGCATGTATATATATATATAATATATATATTTTGAACACCAAAGTAATCCCCTTACCGAGGGCACGCTATTGCACAGCTGGTGCGAGTTCACAGGGATGGACTTTCCCTGAAATTAATTCACCTCCAAACAATTATACTCTCACTCGTCCAGGTTTTTTATTTGATCATTGTGCCATCACAGCACACAGCATAACAACCTACGCGTTTCGATCACTAGATCTTGGTCACGGTTACAAACATTTGTCCTACTTCACTTTCAGACTTTTATACAAGTTATTCATGTCAGCATTATTATGATGCATTATGGTCTAAAACAACATACTCAGACCCAAATGCTTTCTCTTATAAAAGCAACAAATTATCCTTTACCTCTAGAGGCTTCTATAGAGGAAACCGTTCCAGAGGTAGGGGTAAAGGCGCCACACTGCCTAACACCCCTTTTCCCTAACAAACAGTGACTTGTCCACACTCCCTCGCCCTCCCCCGATCACTTAACACCTGTCGGGGAAAGACTTCAACAATTTCTCCCCATTTGACAATTCGTAACAACTGACAAATGGGTGATTGACATTATCCGACCTAGTAATTGCCTGGAGCTTACCACCAATCCTCCAAACCTTCCACCACGCAATCACAAGCTATTGTCTGACCATTTACAGTTACTCAAACAAGCGGTGCAATCTCTCTTAGAGAAAGGAGCCATAGAACCAGTTCCATTACAGTGCCATGGTTCTCTATTTTCTAATCCCCAAAAAGGACGGCTCCTTAAGACCAGGTTCTTCCTCTTCTACAGCAAGGCGATTTTATGTCTACACTAGACTTAAAAGATGCATATTTTCACATTCCTGTTCATCCAGCTCATCGTAAATATCTCAGATTTGCGATAGCAGACAAATACTACCAGTTCAAAGTACTCCCATTTGGAGTAACTACAGCTCCCAGAGTATTTACCAAATGTCTAGCACTAGTAGCAACTCTTCTCAGAAGACTACAGATTCATGTCGTCCCATACCGACTGGCTCATCAAAGCCAGCACACACTAAAAGTGCCTAGAACATGCTACACCAACTCTACCAATTGGGTTTCACGGTCAACTTGCAAAAGTCTCGCCTACAGTCTTCACAGATACAATCTTATCTAGGAGCCACTCTTAACACACACACACAGCTCTAGCCTCTCCCAATGTAGCCTGAATTTGCAATATCCAGAATCTATTGCTGCAGAACCAAACCTAGCCAGTCAGGACTTTCGTGTGGCTACTAGGAATGATGACTTCATTCAAGACTACACATGCGTCCACTACAAAAATGCTTAGCATGTCAGTGGAATCAGTCACAGGGTCAATTAAAAGATGTAGTGTTGGTAGACTGCCCCACCCATCGCTCTCTGCAGTAGTGGAGCCCACAACATGTATAAACAAGCATTGGCATAGCCAATAGGTCTCGCTTTTGGGACCTTATAAGTATTTAGTTATGCAGCACAATATCCTTGGTGCAACAACATTAACAGTTGCATGGCTAAAAACTTATAAGGTCCAAAAAAGCGAGACCTAGTGGCTATGCCAATGCTTGTTATTTTCTGTCGTCAAAATGTTTTTTTTCCTGGACACCAATAATTTCATGCAACAAATCTTTGTAATAGGACATGAAAGAAAATGATAGGCTTTCTGAATAATCCTGGCTACCCAGGCAATGAATTACCTGAATGGAATGAATCCTGTAAAGTCAATGAAAGAAGTTGATGCTTGTAAAAGAATACAAGGAAGCTTCTAAAACCCGTTCTTCAAGCAGTAATTCCACATACCAAAGCGAAAATCCTTTAAAAGAACAAATAAGCATACATTGGACCTCACTTGCAAAATAAGTACATCCAAGTTCAACAACTTAGGGGGTGAGGCCAGACACGAGATGCGGTACAACACTGCTGCCGAAGCTCCGCCTTTAGGACCCGATGCTTAAGTGATCCTGACGAGACAGGGCCTCTAATGCTCCTCGGAGTGACCTGAAAGTTGCCCCTGCAATCAGCAGGCTGAACATAACCTCCCTTGGTGTAAAGACGGCAGATCCTGTTTCCGAAGGGCAGTGGCTTGCTACCTTGAAAAACAAGAGTGGCCACAAATGACTGGTAATGAGAGAGTTTCTCTGGAACATCTAATAAGAGGACTGAACCCCATCGGTGATTTAGGGGCAGGGCCTTCGGGGATTGTGGGGGGGCACTAAAAAACAGCTTGAAGACGGGAAGATGTGCGGGGACCTGGCCGAGCGCGAGTGACTGATATTTTCAAAGGTCACTGCGCTCACATCCACTTGGCCGTTGACCCTACCCATCAATTTTCGTCCTGCAATGTACAATAAAGTACTTTGCATTGAGGGATGCGCACAACTTAAAAATATACATACTTTTAGAAAAAACAATCAAACTACAACGATTTATATCCCAAAAATATATTCAGAGCCTATAACCGATATGACTGCATTTTTTTTACATTTACATAAGTGTATTCCATTTTAAATGTCATTTCCAGACACAATTACAAAATAGTTAATAAATAAGAGTATTAGTAATTGTTCAGTCCATTAAACGATCATTAGTTTTGTGTTCCCATCCATACGAAGAACTTTAGTGCATATTGCATGAGAACATATATTTCAACTTGTTCCGTCAAGTTTGAGTTGCCTTTGACGTCCAGTTGCTCTTGCGAGACTTATGTGTACAACAGAAAAGCAAAACTACAAGTACCAGACAGAAGGCATAGGAGAAACAGACTGCCTTAGCTACAGACACTTGGTATGGGCCACAATCAATAATGTGCGGGGCTGTAATGTTGTGCCAAGTATAGAACTAAATCTCTTTGCACAACGCAGCGTAAAGCACAGATCCATTCCGATTGGACACCCCCGCCCCAAAAAACTCAAGGTAAGCCCATCATCTGCTACCAAATTCACACACATTAAGATAACACAATCAGATTCTATCCATTTTAAAAGCCATTTTACACACGTGGGCCTGCCAACTAACACGCGTCTGCGGCCGGGTGGCGCACGATTTCACACGGGACCACACACGGCGACCCCGTGTAGGCACCCTATCGCAAGGGGAGCTAGACCCCCGTTCGTAGAATATCTTTCTATGACAGGTGTGAATGCTTCGCACAGCAGGGCTCTATTTTTTTGGTTACCCAGATGAGACATTCTTCCTATAGGGGGAGGGCAAATGAAAGTTATTTAGGCATAGAAGGGGGTCCAAAGCCCCACTCGCCATGCCCCGCCCCCTTTCTGAGCGACAGCGCAGCGAAACTTAGCTTAAGGTTGGCACTTGGCAGGTTTGCTAACTGCTCCTCATGTGATGAAAGGGTTCTGGCTACCTGCCTCCAACATAATCATTACCGATTTGGCAATAGTGGCAGTGGCTCCATTACATATCATGCAAACACTTAATGCCGGTCCGGGCTTTCAGCTAACAGCACTTTGCGTGCAGGGAATTTTAAAGCCCGCAAGTGCCAGGTTAAAATTGAAACTACAGGTCCCAGAATGCAACGTGTTGTTTGTTGGCTGGAAAGGAAGGACAGGCTGGCGGTGTCTGTCACATGACATGATATCACTTGACAGGGAGACAGCCTCCTCTGTTAGTAGACCCAGAGTAAGCCACCCTGTTTAGATATTTAGTAATGCTGCTACTGCGAAGAAAAAATGAAAGGCAGGGTGGCATTGGTTTAAAGTTTGCCGTTTTGGGACAGATTCTCGGCTGTCCAGCAGTTCCCCTGGGCCATAAGCAGGCATCCACTTCTGTCATTACAGCTGATTGCAGCAAAAAGACAGAAGTGGATGCCTGCTTGTGCCCCGGGGGGACTGACATAAAAAAAGCAAGCGCGCTGCGCCTCATGCTGGCAGCAGGGGGAGGGAGAGAGGAGGGGGCCTGCGCCTGCTTCCCTTCCGGGAACGAGCGCTGACACCATATGTCTGCAATTTAGTTACAAACATATGGTGTCAGCGCTCGAGCCCGCAAGGCAATAGCCACACGTGCACGCGTTGCCATTGAAGGCAATGGAACGCGTGCACTGTTGTGCCTTAAAAAGGGTACCGATGGCTAAAGGTCTCCCATGCAGCGCGCATGCGCTATATAGGCGAGACCTAAAAAGGGTGGCCTTTCATTGACCCTGTTCTACAAATCGTGCTTACGGCAGCCGCATTTCTCACAGGTTTTGGTGCACATCTCCTTCATTGCAAACTTCGGGATCTCTGGGACGACAAACAAAAACGTCTCCACATCAACAATCTAGAGCTTCAAGCAGTATTTCTAGCGCTGAAAGCTTTTCAGTCTCATCTCACAGGCAAAGCTATCCTATTCCACACAGACAACATGACAGCAATGTACTATGTACAAAAACGGGGAGGGGCACACTCTCTCCAACTGTCACGCCCGTCTTAGACGATTTGCAAATGGGCAATCCATCACAAAATTCAGATTCTGGCAGAACACCTTCAAGGTGTGAGAAATCAAATTGCAGACCTCCTCAGCCGATGGATGCAGCAAATACACGAGTGGGAACTTCAACTCCAAGTTCTCCTTCCATACTTTCAACAATGGTGATACCTGCAAATAGATCTGTTCGCTACAGTAGACAACGCACAATGCCCAAACTTCGCCTCCAGGTTCCCACACCCTATCTCCAAAGGCAATGCCCTATGGATTAATTGGTCAGGGATATTTGCCTATGCTTTTCTGCCTCTCCTACTCCTGTTTCTGGTTCTGAAACTCAGGCAAACATCACACTGATTTTGGTAGCTCCCACATGGGCCTGTCAACCATGGTACACCACCCTGTTTGAGCTGTCGATAGTTCCACATCAAAAGCTACATCTCATCTCCAGTCTTCTCACTCAGAACCATGGAGAAATCAAGCATCCAAATACCAAGGAGCTCAACTTAATGATTTGGCTCCGGAGGTCATAGAGTTTGAATATTTACATTTGCCACCAGACTGTATGACTATTCTGAGAGAAGCAAGAAAACCTACAACCAGAGCTTGCTATGCTGCAAAGTGAAAACCATTTGTTGTCTGCTGTAACAACAACGTTATTTCTCTACATGCCTATGTTTAGAACATTATATGTTACCTTCTGCACTTACACCAATGTGCGCTAGCTTACACATCTATTCGATTCCACCTGGCCACAGTAGCTGCAGATTTGCAGAACAGACAGCATTTATCTTTATTTAAAGTTCTTGTCATTAAAGCCTTTATAGAAGCACCAGTATGGGATCTTAATGTTGTACTTACAAGACTTATGGGTCCACCCTTTGAAATATTACACAATTGTCCTTTACAGTTACTTTCATGGAAGGTTGCCTTCCTCGTTGCAATTACTTCATTAAGGAGAGTTGGTGAGTTACAGGCATTAACCTTAGAAGATCCCTTCTTCCAACTCCATAAAGATAGGGTAGTTCTTCACACGAAGATTCCTTCCCAAAGTAGTTTCTGCTTTCCATCTGAACTAATCAGTTGAGTTACTTGTGTTCTTTCCTCAACCTGATTCAGTAGCAGATCGTGCTCTTCACACACTTGACGTCAGAAGAGATTAATGTATTATATCGAAAGGACAAAAGATTTTCATAAGACAAAGCAACTGTTTGTTTCATTTGCACCACTACGCAAAGGCAATCCTATTTCTAAGTCTACCGTTTCAAGATGGATTGTTAAGTGCATTCACACTTACTATGCAAAAGCTAAAAGAACTTTATGTATACCTAGTGCTCATTGCACTTGGTAAATAGGAAATCTATGGCCTTTTTAGGTAACATTCCTATAGCTGACATTTGTAAAGCAGTAGCAGCATGGTCTACACCACACACATTTACCAAACACTATTGTGTGGATATACTAGCACTCCAACAAACCAATGTTGGGCAAGCAGTCCTGAAGACACTTTTTCAGACAACTGCAACATCTACTGATTAGCCACCACTTTGGGAGAGTACTGCTATAAAGTCTCTGCAAAGCATGTGTATCTACAGCACACATGCCTCGAATGGATTGTTACTTACCCAGTAAGCATCTGTTCCTGGCATGTAGAGTTGTCAATTCACATGCACCCTCCCACCTCCCCGGGCACCTGTAGTTGTTGCAGTTCTCATTATTTACATTATCTACGCATGAACATCTATTTACTACACTCACTTACTCCATTCTCACCCTCTTGCGGAAAACAATGAAGTTGATGCCCATGCTCACTATCACCGAAAGGAGGAGTCGCCTTACCTTGTGACTGGAAAGACTTCTTCGAAGAAAAACTACTTTCAAACCTCCGCACCCAACACTAAATTGCTGGAGTAAGCAAAGCATGTGAATTTACAGCTCTACATGCAAAGAACAGATGCTTACTGGGTAAATAACATAACCCTTCTGAGTTTTTTAATCTTGTCAAGTCCTCTGATTCCCAGATCTCTGCCCCATACAGCACTTCGCCCAAAGCCACTTCTCTAAATACCTCAGTAACTAGAGAAACAACTCTGTTGACCAATGTTTTATGTTTCCTGGGGATTGCCGCTGATCTATGCGATAAGAGGGTTTGGCTTTTTTGGAGTTGGATGTCCCAAGTTAGTTTCTCCATGAACCTAATACCTAGGCAATCAAGGCTCCTAACTTGGTCAAGCGTGGATCCTTCTACCTTCAAGCTGTATCTAAATAGACTGCGTAGGTTTATAATCATGAACTTTGATTTGCCTGGATTGATCTCCAGACCCCAAACACAACACAACAAAATTGTACTGTGTCTATGACACACTAGAAACAAGGGTGTATCTAGAGCCTCAGAATATGGGCTCTGGTGCAAGTATGCCCTCAGATTCGTAACTTATTGGGAAGTCATCCTTAATGGAAAAGGAAACCTCACACACTTATTCGTGTCATGCTTCATCATAGAAATCTTTTCCCCGCCCTGGTAGGACAATGCCACCTGGGCGGACTCGACCTCCTCGAAGCCTGTCTAGTTAGGAGGGAGTTCTTGCATAAATCTTGGTGGGCATCTCCATAAAACATGGGATCCAGATGAAAACTTTAAAAATACCTTAGAGTTCCCAGTGGAATATTACCTATATTTGTGGGACTCTAGGTAAGATTAAAAACGAGAAATACATTTGAGTATTGGAGTACAATGTCTCACCCCTAAACTATTGCCAACATATTTCTTCCCACAAAAATTAGCCAAGCGGTCTAGGGCATTCGTCAGGGCACCAGATTCCTAGGGAAATACTTATATTAGGTTCCTATTGGAAGTCGTTGGATAGTGGTATGGTGAAGTACTAATGAAGTCCTATCATAGTTACCTGACTGTATGTGGAATACTTATTTCCTGCAATAGGTAAAGTACAGTACAGTACAAGGTACATTAAGAATTCTCAAACCTTAACCATACATCTAATAGTTTGTGTCTAGTTAGGCTCTGGACATCTAAGTCCTGTGTGATGCCTGTGATCACTATCACTAGGTGACCATGCCTACATTCTGTTAGACGTGTTTTTTTTTTTTTACAAAAGAAGTATACATCCTTTGTTCTATATAGTGTTAAGACCGCTAGCCTATATGTCACTACTTCTAATATTTTATTGTGATTAGTATCACTTGTCTAAAAAGAAGCATACATCCCTTACCCCTTAGTCAGGTTCTACTATGCTCAAGGACACAGAGAGGGCGGGGGTCCTTTGTAGTCAAACACTGTCACAGAAAATAAGGAGAAAAAGAAAAACCATGTATGCAAACTAGTGAACCCTTATTGCGCACCGCCATGGAGAAATGAACGCGTCACCAAATGGCCTGATTGTCACTAATGAGCCCAGAATCTTCCTCGAGGATAAGGATTGGTCACTCGTGGCATGAAAGTGCACGAGGGACTGGATGATCTTAATTATAACAAGCATTTACAATGCAACGGTTTCGCCTTTGGAAAAGTTTGAGCTATTGGCATGGTAAATGACAAAATTTGTATTTATGTGTTGGTTTTGAAAACAGATAAATAAATGGTATTGTCATTTACATTGCCAATAGCTCTAACTTTTCCAAAGGCGAAACCGTTGCATTGTAAATCTCTGACCCTTTCCCCCCTCCTAACAGAGAATGAGCCGCTCTATGATATTCTATTCATGGACGATGTCTGGAGTCTGAGATTGGGCTAGGGAGGAGGAGGGAGTATTGGGATGTCGCTAGCAGTGAAAAGCTTAAAGGCTGCCGTTTGAGTCCTTTGTGTCCCTGTGGGGGAGGGAGGGGTTATTCTGTGCAGCTTTATGCTAATAGAGGTGGAGGGGGTCAGTCTGAACGCGTGGCTCGTGGCTTCTTCTGTACACACTTTCCAACTTAACTTTACTTAATACGTAAGAGCCCCCTCCCAGCCCACCACCCTTCTAAGAGGCTGATGATGTGGGGGATGGGGCAGCGTGAGGGGAGGATGCAGTGCACTGATTATAAGACTGTCCAACGTCTCGTCACTTCTGGGTGCTGCAGGGAATTGTTCATCTTTAAGGCTCAATTCACAATGTTCCAAGCGTCAATGGAAAATTTAAATTATATGGAATGTTCCTATCAGGAGAGATAATACACTGTCACAGTGAAAACACGGAGAGCGGGAGGGGGGGAGGGGGGACGGGCACACGGAGAGCGGGAAGGGGGAGGGGGGACAGGCTCACGGAGAGCGGGAGGGGGGAGGGGGGACGGGCACACGGAGAGCGGGAGGGGGAGGGGGGACGGGCACACGGAGAGCGGGAGGGGGGAGGGGGGATGGGCACACGGAGAGCGGGAGGGGGGAGGGGGGATGGGAGGAGGGAGTATTGGGGTGTCGCTAGCAGTGAAAAGCTTAAAGGCTGCCGTTTGAGTCCTTTGTGTTCCTGTGGGGGAGGGAGGGGTTATTCTGTGCAGCTTTATGCTAATAGAGGTGGAGGGGGTCAGTCTGAACGCGTGGCTCGTGGCTTCTTCTGTACACACTTTCCAACTTTACTTAATACGTAAGAGCCCCCTCTCAGCCCACCACCCTTCTAAGAGGCTGATGACGTGGGGGATGGGGCAGCGTGAGGGGAGGATGCAGTGCACTGATTATAAGACTGTCCAACGTCTCGTCACTTCTGGGTGCTGCAGGGAATTGTTCATCTTTAAGGCTCAATTCACAATGTTCCAAGCGTCAATGGAAAATTTAAATTATATGGAATGTTCCTATCCGGAGAGATAATACACTGTCACAGTGAAAACACGGAGGGGGGGAGGGGGACGGGCACACGGAGAGCGGGAGGGGGGACGGCGGGAGGGGGGACACGGAGGAAGGCAGGACCACACGGAGAACGGGAGGGGGGAGAGCGGGAGGGGGGACGGCGGGAGGAGGGACACGGAGGAAGGCAGGACAGCAGCAAGCACTCACCAGAGGTCGGGGCAAATGATAAAATGAAAGGCAGCCAAAAAAAAAAAACACACAACACGCCCCCAGCCGCATGACGTGTCCAAAGGGGCTGGATGAGAAAAACATCCAAGGAACGCCCACGAGTTGCCTCGAAGGATGACTGACGCCTCTGTTTGCCAATGGCTAGCGTCCATTTATGGAGCTAGCCAATGGCAAACAGAGGCGGTTCCGAACATCCATACTGTTGACAAAAGTTTTCGATCTGGGAGGGGCACTTCGTGCCCTCGCCAGGTCGAAACCTAAAAATGGCAAAAAGGCTGTCCGATGCCTTAGCCGTAGAGATGAAAGCCAGTGAAAACAACCTAAAAGCTAGTATGACTGCAGCAATCTTTAAAAAGAAGCTTGAAGAAACCAATAAAACTATCACAGAATATCGTGAGTACCTGACCCAACAAAAAATATCAACATTTCAGAAAGCTCTTACATTTTTTTCACATGAGACGACCTACCCTTATACTAGGGATGTCTTTGCCCCCAAGAATAGAAGTTCAAGTACTGAGGGATCCTCCCGTAACAGCACATCATCAGAATCAGATGGGGAACATAGGAATTTAGATAGACATAGACGCGGAAGGCGCTGGAACCAACGCGGTTTCCAGAACCAGCAGAGATTCCCCCACCCAATACCTCAATTTAGACCAACCCCAGGCAAGGCGAGAGCGGTGGGGTGGTTGGGTGGGGGGGAACTATGGAGTACCGCCCAACTATGGTCCTCTGGCATTTATGCACCCTCAAATTACACCTTGGTACTACCCTAACCAACCGATGCCTTTTTTAGATCGAGGCTTGGGGAGGGGCTTTGGGAGAAGAAAAGGAATCTGTTATATTCTGGTCGTCTCTTTCCCTGCTGCTCAGCCTGTGTGTGTGATGTCATTAGAATGTTCGTGTATGCATGGTTTGAATGTGTGGCCAGTTTGACTGAGTGGGGCTGAGCAGCTGGATGCTGCTCTCGGTGGGGCCTTCCTTACTACCTAACTTATAACTAATAAACATACTTAAGAACACCTACAACTATTGGATTTGCTTACCTTTCAAAGATACTTTCATCAATGTAACAGTGGCGACGATCGTGAAAGAACTACGCGCGCAGGAACTATATTTGAAACATGGAACTACAAAGATGTGAAGAAAAGCTTTAAAAAAAAGACAAGCAACGCTTTTGATGCCCCACCGGTGTCATGTTACATCTGACAGCCTACTGAAGACATCCTTTCTAAAGGTATGTTTCGAGCGTTGGACTTTGTGTGCCCTATTTGTTTAAAACTTGCTGATTTAATTATCGGGGCCGTCGGAATTTCACAGTAAAGACCGAGCCTCAGCGTGAAGCAGTAATGGACATTGCGTGGCTGGTATGCCTGGAAACCTGTAATGCCTTTGATGTTAATTGTTACGATCGGGTCCCAGTTTAAAGTGACCAAGTTATGTGTTGTCGGGGGCAAAGATCGGGCCACGATGTTAAAGTTGGATGGTACCAACCTTTCAGCAGTTTGTGTGAGGCGGCAACTTTGAGCAATGTTGAAGAGACTAGAAATGTTTATTGCGGAAATTGGAGGTCAACATCGAGCCCCGGAGTAAAGTGCTGACAACTGGCATAGTGAGGAATACAGCAATCGGGGAGCTCTGTTGTGAAGTGATTAAGCTGTGAGCACTTTAAGGATGTTGCATGCGACTGTCACCGATGCAACTGTTGGACTGAGTCACACATCAAGTTTGAAGTTTTGAAGTGGGTTTTGCTTGTGTGTTCCCATGTTTTGCCCCGCTACATAGTAAGTAATCTGACATGTAACAAACTTTCCTGAAGGGGTGTACATTTGAAAAACGTACCTGTGACGTACTGTAGCTGATTCCTCGAGCACCAGCCTGTTAGCTCCAAGAATCTTTGGCTCTATTACGTTGTTCAGATGTTCCACATTCCGGCGACAGTGAGTGCTGATGAAAGACGGTGATTCATCACGCAGTCATCTCAGAAGAACCTGTGAACGTAACCAGAGAATGCTCGCACGCAACGTGATTACGTTTTCTTTACTTGTCCAGAAGCTACTGTGACGTGCCTCAATTTCTAAACAACGCTTCTACAACAGGTTAAAATGCACGGTATTGCCAAGTGTGAATTTTGCAGAGTCAACGGTGGGTACATTTATTATTTCAATTTATTATTTTGCCAAGCTCAGGTCTTACAGCATTATCGTGACAACGGTGTCTACTTTTATTATTTTAATTTATTCTGTTGCCTTCAGACTCGTAGCTTATAGTTATATGCTGCAAATTGTTATATTTTTGGACATGGATGTCACATAATCTGTACCATGTTTAATTTTGGTGTGCGTTTGGGGTAGTCATGGAAGTCGTGTACCGTGTGCTGAGTCGTGGAAGTGCTAGATTTTTCTTTTATTGTAGTGAACCACATATGTGCTCAATTTATTTGAGATGTTCATTCCTAGTTGTATTTGCTTTAATTAGTTGAGCCATTTAAGTGCGCAATTTGAGTTGGGATGCTCAATTTAATTTATTTCTAGTGATTATTAGTAGGAGCGTGTGATATTACTATACGTTTTGGAACTACTTTTGGTAGGTGATGAGATTTATTTATGCTGCACGTTTTTGATGAACCACATTTTCTTAGTGCTCTATTCCAATAGAGGAGTTCACATTTTTACTGTGAGGAGTCGTGCAGCAACTACTTTTTTCTTTTATTGTATTGAACCACTTTTGTGCTCAAAATGTTTTGAGTTGTTCAGTTCTATTTTGAATTTTCTGAAGATTAGTTTTTCCAGTTTGGACTTTTAGAGTGTATCTTTTGCGGAGCCACATAGGTGCTCATTTGTTGAGGTGCTCATCCGTTTCAGGTTGAATTATATGGGCCTGCAGAGTGCTCAGTTCTGTTCATGCTCAGTTTTATACATGATTTATATTGTTGAACCACATCAGTGCTCTATTCAGTTAGAGGTGTTCAGTTTTACAGAGAGCCGCTGGGGAGTCATGTACCCCGTGCGTTGGGTGTCATGTACCCTTTGAAGTATGTTTTGCCCTGGTATGTGTTTGAAAAGTCATTTGGGGAGTCATGTACCCCGTGCAGAGTGTTGTAACTTGAGTACATTAAGTTGGGGAGTTATGTACCCCTTTGATATGTGTTTTGGGTATATTTCTATTGTAGACTGTGTTGTGCGGTGTGTTGCTTAGCTTACAACTGCTGCGTCCTGTCTTTGGGGTGCCATTTTTATTTAGTTTTGGTTTCCTTTTTATTGCTTTTCGTGACAGTCTGGCCAACTGACATGATTTGTGATATTTAGGTTTTTGGTTTGTGATGGGGGATGGTGGTTATGTGACATCTAATTTGTCAGATTGAATTGTTATGGGATGTTTTTGCATTGGTTTTGTGCGAGGTAATATTATGCCTCTTTTCATGTTTGTGCAAGAATTCCTGCATTATGCTATATTGCTATTTCATAATTTTTTATTTGTAGTCATTCATTTATTTGTTAACTGCTTATCTGAAATCCTGACCTTGTCATCGTCAGGGCATACTGTATTTATTTTCTCTTGCTTTCTTTTGTTTTCATGGTTTTAAAGGAGGGAGATGTGTTATATTCTGGTCGTCTCCTTCCCTGCTGCTCAGCCTGTGTGTGTGATGTCATTAGAATGTTCGTGTATGCATGGTTTGAATGTGTGGTCAGTTTGAGTGAGTAGGGCTGAGCAGCTGGATGCTGCTCCTGGTGGGGCCTTCCTTACTACCTAACTTACAACTAATAAACCTACTTAAGAACACCTACGACTATTGGATTTGCTTACCTTTCAAAGATACTTTCATCAATGTAACAGAATCACATGGCAGAACCGAGAGGTAGGTGGGACAAACGTGCCAGTCTGGGAAGAACAACCTAGCACGACAAGTCTTAACACACCCACGAAACGTAGTAATGAACCTCAATAACCGTACACTCACTGAAACAGGACAAAGTCTTGAACAAAGGGTTAGGCTTTGTCCCCACACCATGGGGTGATATTTTTGAACTTAAGATTGAAACAGCTGAGTTTTTTTTAGAAAGGTCAGACTCAAAGTTTTCTTTGAAAACAGACCTTCTGCAGAGTATGACAGAAACACTGATTTATGACAGAAGTTGACCTTCATACCTCCAGCGGCAAGTATGCCTGTAGAGGCTTTGACTTTTGAAAAATCAGTAAACAGGGAAATAGACAACCTGACTGAGAAAACTAATAATGCTTTCAACAATTTAAGCAAAATTAAGAGAAGAGCTTTAGACTCTCTAGGCAATGATGACTCCATAGTCATAAAACCTGCGGGAAAGGGGGAATCGATCGTGATTCTCCCCAAACAAATGTACCAGGATGAATGCCTAAGACTACTAAATGTTACCCGACACTTTAAGCAACTTAATAATGACCCCTCTAATGAGATAGCAGAGGAAGTTGCTTTTATAGTGAAACAGGGCCTTGACAACAGCTGGATAACAAAGCATGAAGCCGATTTTTTTACTCAAAAGGAACCAAAAACCCCATACTTTTATACTATACCCTAGATGCACAAACAAAAATTTCCACCTCCGGGGAGACCTATAGTCTCAGGAATTGGTTCAATCCTCCTTGAACGTCTGTCTGTGTTTTGTGATATCGTCCTACGGGCCTTAGTGAAAAGTATGCCATCTCACTTACAGGACACAAAAGATGTCCTTAACTTGATCAAAGGACACCCGTTTGACACCTCTAAGGAGATTCTCCTGAGTTTTGATGTAGAGTCACTTTACTCAAACATTCCACAGGAGGCTACCCTACAAGTTGTAGAAAAAATCTTAAGCACCACTGTATGAAGTTCCATCACCCTGCAAGATTTCGTATTAGATCTGGCACACTTGGCACTCACCAGAATATTTGGGGAATTTGAAGGGCAGTTTTTTTCTCCAGGTCCATGGTACTTCCATGGGGAGCATGTTCGCTCCAAGCCTGGTCTGCCTCTATGTCCATGCTTTTGAGGCACAATTCATTTAGTCTGAACAACCCATACAGTAACAACATACGCCTGTGGAGGTGTTACATAGACGATGTGTTGGTGGTATGGAGAGGTACACAGGATGAGGCAACAATGTTTGCAATGTGGCTTAATGCCCAGGATCCACCCCTATGCTTCACAATGTCGATAGGAGGCACCAAGCTCCAATTCGTAGACCTTCTGATACAGGCACGCCATGGTGAATTGATAACAAAGGTGTACTACAAACCCACTGAGAGCAAACATTTACTGCCGTTCGATAGCCTCCATCCACGTAGTCTATGGGAAATCTCCCGGTGGGTCAGTTCCTCCGATTATGACGCAATTGCACAGAAAAAAAGAATACAAGGAACATGCTAGGAAACTAAGTCTCAAACTCGCAGAGGAACAATATCCTAAGAAACTAATCAAAGCAGCTGACAAGAGAGCCCTCAATAATAACAGGGACCTACTTCTGGAAAGTTGGAAAAGACCAGAGAAAGATAACATCATCTGTGTCTCAATATATAATACTCTGTCCAAGCCTTTCCAAAAAATAGTAAAGCAAAATTGGAGCATACTGACAACCGGGGGTTTGAGGATAGAAAAACCAATGTTCTTCTTGTTAGGAAGGGACCAGTATTAAGGATTTGGTGGTGCACACCCACCTGAAAAAACAGATACAAATGAACACACAACTGATCCAGCGCAAACCCTATAAATTGGTCAGGGATAAATACTCTATGACTTCACAATACTTTGGCCCATACACATTCATCTCAATCCCTGATGCGCTGGGGTCTAGTTATGTACCTTTCTCCAATTTTCTCCTACTGCAAACATCCTGTATTTTATATTTTAACATATGTACTCGACTTTCCATCTATTTGGTCGATAAACCAACTAGCTGAAGAGTTGATAAAAGAATCACAGACTCTTTGGTAAATTTCAATAATTGTATCTAGCAATTTAAATGCTCAAAGCAAACGTTATCAAACTGGATCACTGGAAACCTCATGAGAGCAACAAACTAATCACAGCAGTAACGGAAATAACATCTCAAGTATACGTTGCAAGGAGTAGCTAGATGAAGAGACATAGATGCAAATGAAATAACTTGACATTAACCATCAATTTCAGAGGGATAGAGGAAGAGACAAAAGCACAGAAGTTGATATAACTGAGACAAATAGATTTCTGCAATGTAAAATACAAACCCAATGGATCTGTAAAGGGTAAACCACCACCCAGGCCTAGGCAGTAGTGAGGGACCCCTGAACTAAGAGTCAAGGATCAAAGACTCTGGAAATCAGGACAGGACAGGAACAGCAAGGCCTCTCAGCAAACAGACGAACAGCGTTGCACTCCTCTCTTGGACACCTCAACCTACGCGATCTCTCCCGACGTCTTTGCCTGAACCACACCCTCCAAAGCACCTATTCTTATACTTTAAAATTACATGTTCGTCCCACAATAGTTGCGATCTTCACATTTTCTAAGCAAGTGATTAGTTGTTTTATTGAGGTGGAATGTCACCCCATCATGAAGTCATCCTTCCTTCATCAATACTATTGTTAAAATAATTTTCCCATCCTCTGTCTCATAAGTACATATGTTACAAAAATGGTTATACAGTTTATTAAATTCAGTGACTATTGGTTCCGTTTCCCACGGCGACACTGGCTTGGCTAGCAGTCAACATTCTTGTCCTTCACCAGTTCCGGCTCTTTCAGCTTAGTCCAGCATTTCAGCTACTTGGTCACGTAGTTCTTACTCGGACACAAATCCACCCTCCCTCTAGTCCAGTCAAGTTAAGAACATGGAGGACTCTTTTACCACTAAAAGAACAGAAAATAGACATTTATTAGTGAAACAATAACACAATTTTCACTGTTTACCACCCATTTTGCATTAATTCATTATTAATGTGTCAGCCTGGCATAGCTTAAGCAGAAAACAGCTTTATTTGTGAGTTTAAAGCATCATACACCATGCATTTTATGAATTACACATGCAGCCATGCCATGCAAAACCCTTTAATCCATTCTAAACACAAGATTATTATATTTACGGTTATTTACACATTAATTCTGATTAGTTCATGCATATTTGCAAAGCAAGCTTCTCACATGTAGTGTAATTGTGCACATTAGACACTACTTACTGTTAGTACGTATTATAGTGGTGTTCAATCGAGCAGGATTATTTTCGCGAAATCCTGCTCCATCACAGCAAAGACTCGGTATTACCCACACCCCCTCAGTAGGGCATTCACCATGTGGGAACTGTACTGCGTGTCCTCTGACAAAAAGAGTTACAGAGTTAGACATTGGTTTGAAAACACCATGGAAATTAAAAAACATCACGAATTGCAGCTCCAAAAATGTGGTATATATAATAAAATGCCCATGCAAATTGCTCGATGTGGGCATGACAACCAGGAAGATATGCACAAGAATCTTGGAGCACAGTAGCACCATTTGGTGCAAAAGAGAAGCCACCAAACTGACGCAACACTACTTAGAAGTAGGTCATAACAACTGCGACATGGAATGGTACATATTGGAAAGACTGAGACAAACATGCCCTGATATGAGCGGACCCTTGCTACTGTTTGAACAGAGATGGGTGTATAGATTACGCACTGACAGACATGGTCTAAATAATATCATCCACTGGGGGTGTTTAAATGTGAACTAGGCAATGTGCACCCCACTATACTTGTATATGCCACTGAGCACTAAGTACTGAACACACGCGGTACGGTGGGAGGTGACTTATCCAACACCAATGGACAAATGTGATAATAGAAGCACGGATGGGCGCTAGTGGATAGACACTAGTTTGTGAGATAAATTCAATACAGAGATGGCTTTTCTAATACAGAAAATGTAGGGACAGACCATAGACATCTTAATTGTAGTGTACTTAGTAGGCTGAGTCGAGGTGAACATGATACCATCCTGGCCTGTAGACAGCTCATATTGTCTATATGAATTGAGGCAGTGACGGTGATTGCCTGAGGTGGAGAGAGAGGGTGTTCTAGGTCTTTGCTGTGAGGTAGGAGAAGGATCTTCCTCCAGCCATGTTATTACAGATACGTGGGACCATAGCTAGGACCAGTTGGGCAGACCAGCGGTCTCTGGTGGGTGAGTGGAATGCAAGGCAGTGGCCAAGGTATGGAGGCCCCATGCAATGTAGAGCTTTGTAGTCATGTGTGAGGAGCTTGAGGGTTATTCTTTTGTTGACTGGGAACCAGTCGAGGTCTCTCAGGTGGCCGGTGATGTGGCTGCTGCGGGGGATGTTGAGGATAAGAATAGCAGAGGCGTTCTGAATGTTCTGCAGTTTCTTGAAGAGTTTCTGGGTGATGCTGGCATAGAGTGCATTGCCGTAGCCAATTCTACTGCTGATGAGTATGTGGGGTACCCTCTTTCTGGGGTCAGTGGGGAGCCACTTGAAGATCTTTCGGAGCAGGTGTAGCTTGCGGAAACAGGATAATGAGACCGCATTGTTCTGGTGACTCTTGGTGAGCGAGGAGTCCAGGATGATTCAGATGTTTTTTGCATTGTCTGTGGCAGGTTCAAAGTGCTGCGGGCCACCAAGAGTCATCCCAGGTGGAAGGGGTGGAGCCCATGATGAGGACTTCAGTCTTCTCTGAGTTGAGTTTGAGGCAGCTATTCTTCATCCAGGTGGTGACAGCCTTCATTACTTTGTGGAAGTTGTTCTTCGCAAATGTGGGTTTGTTGGTGAGGGAAAGAATCAGCTGGTTCGCATAGGCATAGGATGTTGAGTCCATGGTTCCTGACGATGGCTGTGAGTGGGCCATGAAGATGTTAAAGAGAGTGGGGCTCAGGGAGTAGCTCTGTGGGTTCAGAGTGGTTCAGAGTGGAACGGTGGTAGTCTGACTCTCTGTGCTTGGCCGATAAGGAAGGAGCAGATCCATTCCAGGGCTTTGTCGTGGATGCCTGTGTAGTGGAATCTTGTGCATAGGTTACACTGAGAGACTGTATTAAAGGCAGCTGAGATGTCCAAGAGAATGAGGGATGTAGTTTCGCCTCAGTCGAGGAGGGTGAAGATGTGGTCTGTAGTGATGAGGAAGGCCGTCTTGGTGCAGTGTGTTGAGCAGGATGCAGTTGAGGTGGTCGGGTCCAGTATTAGTTGGTCATGCAGTGGGTAGAGCTGGTGTGTGTTGGCAGCTGAAGGTGCAGCTGCAGTTCCGGCATGAAAAAGGGCCCAGGGTGTCATTTGGCGATGTCTGGAGGCAGGTGGTATGGCATCCCGTGTTGAGGGTGTAGAGAGTGCTGGCATTGTAGTGGTGGATGGTCTGAGAACCAGGGTCAGTGGCGCAGCCAACATAAGTAGTGTGAGTGGAGGGCTGGACAGCTGGGAGGTGGCAAATTGAGAAGCGGCACTGGAGGGGGCGGGCCACCGGAAATGAGCATCGGCAGGGACACGGAGGGAAAAAGGCGCAAACAGTGGAAAGAGGTAAAAGAGAATAAAAAGTGAAAAAAAACGAAGAAAATGAAAGCAAGGAAAAAGAAAGACAAAAGGCAGAGAGACCAAGGGCAGAGCAACATCAGAGCCGAGAAGCTCTTCACTGGACCACCCGGCTTAGGGTGGAGGAGGGCATCGAACTCAGACCAGCAGGGTTCAGGGGCAGCACCTACCTAGGCAGAGCTGTGCGGGAAGGGAAGCAGTTCGCTGACAAGGTCAGTGCGATTGCTCCTTTCACCATGCAACAGATGCCATAAGTAGTGTGGGGGAGAGCTGGACAGCTGGGAGGTGGAAAAGCGGTAAGTGGCACTGGAGGTGTGGGCCATGGGGGATGAGCAGGGACACAGAGGTAAAAAGGCACAAAATGTAAAAGAGGCACGAGAGAAGAAAATGTTTAAAAAAATGAAAAAAAGCAGAGGAAAATGAAAGAAAGGAAAAAAAGGCAGAGGGCAGAGCAGAGAAGCTCCCTACTGGCACACCAGGGATGAGGCAAGCAAGGGTCAGGGGCAGCATCTACCTAGGCGGGCCATGCGGTTCATTGACAAGGTCAAATCATGGGGAGTGATCCTGTTCCCAAGAGTCTGCGGATATTCTATTGGTGGATGAAGAAGAAGAAAGAAAATAATGTTGTGACATAGACGTGTGTGTATATATTAGTGCATGCTTCTAGCGTATTCAGGCCAAAATTTACAGATTCCTTCCCTGAATATCTGTTGGAGACTCTTCTTTTGAGTTTCTGATGCCTTTCTTCATAAGAGGCTGCTTTCTTAGATTTTGTCATGAATTGTCTGCTCATGCAAGTCCCACTGCGTAAGTTTGAGCGGAGAATATTTTCCAGCTTATGATACAAAATCTTTATGCTTTTATCCTGATTTTCACATCAATACTCTTTATGGGTATCTAAACTGACACCCTTTCTCTCCTAATCCCAAATTAATTTACAATAGGTTGTTTTCCTTTATGAAGCACACTTTTTGTATCATTTCTATACTGACTGTGATTTTAGGCAATATTTTATCCTATTTTATAATCAAATATTGATTAATGGATTATACAAACTTTTAATACTGAAACTTGTCTAATGAATAATTAGATGCTCAACTAAACGATTTGAAAATAAATATTTTAAATCACACTAACTCTCTTTATTTACTGAATATAAAGTCTTTAATCATTTGTTTATGTAGATGATTTCTCCTCATTTTTCGTCATAGACCATCAAACATCCACATGCCCAGTGACAGGGGTTATTTAATGATTACACCCGAAGGTTGAGATACAGAAAACCCTGCTCCATCACAGTGGAATTCAGGCAGGAAAAGCCTAATAAAGAATCCTGTTGGGCAGGGAAGTCTCAAGCATGAAAACAATAAGTCAAAAATCTTACCAAGAATCAAATTGATCTGTTTCCCTTTTTGCTTGATTTGGTCATTTTATCTACTACTAGTTGTTTAGTGTTGCGATACAGAGAGCCTATTCAGGGATTGCAGCAGATGTTATTCCATCACATCAAAAACCTAATAAGGCCCTTGACTGGAGTTGAGTTAAACCAAACAGCTTATTCTGTTCAGAATAAAAGAAGACAAAAATTAATGAGACTTAATAAAAAGAATCCAAATTAAATTTCACACCAGAAACATCTAAAGCAAAAATAACATCTTCAAAGGTTTTTGGTCAATACAAAGTGTAGTAAAACAGTGGACAAAGGTAAAATGTGCTCTTCCAAAGATAGACTATTGAGGTTTTTGGTTAGAGTTGCAGTGTCAACAGGAAATATAACTTGAAAGAGATCTATGCCACTGACTCTGGCATCTTCTGTCCTAAATTATTCTATATTGTACGTCTCTAATGAGGATGAGTGTATGGAAGAAATGTAGGCCCACATAAGACAACAAGATCAATCCACTATTACAGCAATACCAACTGAACCATTATAAATTTAATAAATGGTGCAAAATATTCAGGAGCACTGGACCAAGAGGTTCGTTACCCCCATCCTTTGATAAATCAGGGAGTTTGTGACCAATAAAATGTTTTTCTAATGTACTAAAATCATTTAGCATTCAAAAAGTTTTTCGGGAATGACTAAATTGCTTTCAAAATTATAACTGATTCACAATTTGAAATGAATATGTATAGGAAGTCCCTTCCAAATTGTGGATCCGTAGCCTTCGTATCAATGGTTTGTGGCAGGAATTCCGGACCTAATTTGGGGTGGTAACTGATTCACATTTGCACCTCCTCCCCTTTGACAATCATAGTGACAGGTTCAGGGGATTAGGCAGCGATCTCACCAAAGCTTTTCAAAATGGAAAACCTTTTTTTTAAGTAGCCTTGTCTTCTTTATTCAGGCTACTTAAAAATCAATTTTGAAATACTTTCACATGGAGGGTGGACTGCTGTGCCTTGCGGTCCCAAAGCTTGAGTGAACGTTTTTTATTTTTATTTCTTTATTAGGTGTTCCTCCATATCAGCAGACAATATACAATAATCAACATCAATCACTTCCGCCTCAGCCAAAGTGGAGCACGTTTTTGCAATAATACAAGTCAGGAATTAGACCACAGGTCTTGTCAGTGGAGTAGTCTTCTCTTTCAATGTTCCTTTTCAGTTTTATGAACATCATTAAAATGTAACTGCAACTCAACTCCCCCCTACCCGACCAACCCCCGACCCCCTTCCCGTCCCTGCCCTCTCCCCCGCCGGGTCTGGGTAACTCGAGGTCTATGCTTCGTATTGTCTATACTAGGTCCCCTTGTGTCTGCTCCCGGGAACCTGGGGCCATTCCCCCTGCAGAAGGCGTCAGCTCTGAACTTGCTTGTGTGGATTGTGCGGTGTGTCTCGCTATCTCTTGGATCATTACTCCCCACGCCAGCAGCACTTCCGGTAGCTTGTTCTCTCTCCTGGTTACGGATATGCACTTCTTCTGCTAGTGCTCACTCCCTCGAATCTGTTCTCAACTTCACCACTAGTGGCCCCTGTTGGGTTAGCCAATGGATTGCGATACGCCTCTTTGCTATAACGGGGTCCAGAACCAGGAATCGCCTACTCGTCTTGCACTTAGGATCTCGCGGAATGAAGCCTAATAGGCAAGCGCGCGGGTCCAGATCAATTACCCATCCCGTTATCCTGGTCAGGTCCTCTAGGACCATCCGCCAATATTTCTGGATTGTTGGGCATGACCACACCATGTGCGGGAAATCCATTGGAGCACTACGACATCTGGGGCAGTGTAGGTCTCTGGAATTATCAATGGCCTGAAGCCGTTTGGGTGAGAGATAGGTCATATGTATTATGTTATATTGAATTTGTTTAAAACAATTGCATACCAATACCTTCCGGACCCCTTTGTGTATCTGTTCCCAGTCCTGAAGCACAATCTCTTGCGGACACACCCGCTGCCAAGTATCCTCTATCTTTAGGGGCTATTCTTCTTATCCTCTCGTAACGCCCTTTAGAGGTGAGTAATAAACTTTCGCCCCCCAGCCATAGCAACCAGGGTGTGAGTGTGCTCTAGGGCTTCTGAGAACGAGGGCCACAGGTGCCGCACGGTTGCCGCTATCTTAGCATACTACAGAAACTGCCCCGATCCCAGCTAAAAATTACTCACTGCCTCTTGATAAGTAATGAATTTATTATCCGGGTAAAGATCCGATAGCATCAGGCAGCCCCCATCTTTCCATTTATCCGTGGACATCACCCAGTCTATGTGAGCAAAGGGTGGCATGAGCCAGAAGTCCGCCTCCGGGGCAAACGGCCAACCCCTAAACAAACGTAGTGTCACACGGTTCCACAGTGCCGCTACGAGTTTCACCAATGGAGGACTCGGATCCCGCTGTCCCCCCGCCCGCCAGAGAAGCGCTCCTAGCTGTCGATCCCCATAAGTACCCTCTATTAGTGACCTCTCCCATGAGTGGTCCGTGTCCAGCCATGCTATGGCATGTTGCAATTGTGCTGCAAAGTAGTAAAGTTCCAAATCTGGGACCTCTAGACCCCCCCTTCCCCACCTATGCTTTATGATCTCAAGACTAACCCAGCATCTCTTCCCGTTCCACAATAATAGGACCAGGAGTGCATCCAGTTCCTTGAATACTCTGTGCAGGAGTTCAAAAAAGGACCCTTGCATTGTATAGAGGCATTGAGGCAGGACCACCATCTTTATCTAGGCGATCTTCCCCATTAGGGAGAGGTTAAGTGTGTTCCAAAAGGCAATACTACCCCGTAGTCCACGGATAATCCTCCCCATATTATGTTGATAAAATATGGCCTCAGTCCTGCCGATCCACATCTTCAGATATAGGAGCGTGTCCGCTGCCCAAGGGAGTTCCATCACCAGATGCTGGGCTACCTCCCAATCACTCTCTGATCCAATCGCGTAAAGTTGCGATTTCGTCTTGGTGACGGAAAGCCCAGAGGCTGCAGCAAACCGCGCCAGTGCAGCGATCATGGTTGGTAAGGATTGGGTCAACCGAGTCAGGTAGATGAGCGCGTCATCGGCATACAGGGACACGACATGCTCAAAAACCCCAATCCATGTGCCCTGTCCTTCAAGTAACACGTGGAGGTGGCAGGCCAATGGCTCCATTGCCAGGGCGAACAGCAAGGGGGAGAGCGGGCATCCTTGCCGCGTCCCCCGTGCTATGGGTATTATGTCCGACACATACCGTCCCGTGCGACCTCTTGCCACCGGATGGGTTTAGAGCAATTTTACCCAGCTGACAAAACCCTCACCCAGGCCCATTTTTAGAAGCACCTGCCATAGGTAGTCCCACCTGATCAAGTCGAACGCTTGTTCGATATCTAGAAACACTAAGGTGCTCTGTTGGGCCCGTCCCTCCAATGTTTGCATAACATGAGCGAGGCAACGAATATTCCGCAGCGTGTTCCTGCCCGGTATAAAACCGGACTGGTCTTCATGAACCAGTCGCCGTAGATATGGAAGGAGCCTATTGGCCAATACCTGGCTTACAATTTTAAGGTCCACATTCAACACTGAAATTGGCCTATAAGAACTGGGGAGCAGGGGATACTTCCCTGGTTTCGGAATCATTACTATCAATGCTTCCCTCATGGAATTTGGGCGCTGTCCACACTCTCCGGCCTCTTCGTGATTTCCAACAATTTAGGGATCAGGACCCCCCATATTCCTTATACAGTTCCGCCGCCATGCCATCCATCACAGGGGACTTAGCAGTTTTCTCTGGTGGGCGATCGCCGCCCGTATCTCCTCCCCTCTAAAGGGAGCTCCTAAAGCCTCCTGACTCTCCGGGTTCACTTAGGGCAGTTCCACCCCGCCAGAAAAGTCTCCACCACCTCAGGGGCCACAGGGGCGTCGGCGTCAGAGTATATTCTACATAAGTGGTTCCAGAATGGTTTGTTAATCTCGTGTTGTGTATTGACCACCCGGCCAATGTCATTTTTCAGTTCCAAAATCGGGAGGGGTTGCGTCTCCGCCCGAATCAGGCGCGCTAACAACCGACCTGCCTTATCCCCTTCTTTATACCAGCGACGCCTGCTCACATTTTTATTGTATTTGCCCAGCGAGTCTCACACATCCCCAATCTTCCATCGCATTTCTTCCCATTGAGCCGACCTCTCCTTATTTGTGGGAAGCTCCTTCTCCAGAGCCGTCAAGTGTTCCTCATGCCGGCGTAGGTCTGTTTCTAGTACTTTTTTAACCCCCCACCTCAGTAGACATGCATACCCCCGTACCACCACCTTCATTGCATCCCATTCGATCGCCCTGGTACTAGCAGAGCCCCAGTTCATCTCAAAATAGGTTTCCAGCCCGGTCAATATAGCTTCCTTATAGGTCAGGTCCCCAAAATCTTCATTGTTGAGCCTCTCTAGCGGTATCTTGGACCGTGGTCCGCCCAGCGAATACGTTATTAGTAGTGGGGAGTGGTCAGACAAGTAGCGGGCCAGTTATTGCGTTTCCGCTATCCGATGTGCCGCCATCCTTTGGATAAAAAGTAATCTAGTCTACTATAGGTATTGGCAGCAGGTGTGTGGCACGAGTACACCTGACGATCTGGATTGCGATGTCGCCATACATCCAATAAGCCATAGTTTTTAAGCATCTGGCCCATGGCTTCTCTGGTTTTGGGTTTGGCTTCTAAGTTTGGGGGTGTCTGACTAATTCCCCATCAAGGGCACAATTAAAGTCTCCCGCAATAATCAATTCTGTGTCTGGATCCAGATCCAACTGCCCCAAAACTCGACTTAAAAAACCCCCATCATCACTATTCAAGGCATATATATTCACTACACTGACACTACGCCCATCCAGCGTCCCTTCCACTATCACAAACCTCCCCCCAGGGTCTTGTTTGGTATGCAAAGCCTTAAAGTGAACCCCCGGTGCCACCCATATAAGCACCCCCCTGGCAAACCCCGAGTAGGAGGTAGCGAAAAATTGGCCCCTCCATCTCCGTTGAACATATTTAAGACAGTCTCCCCATAAGTGCGTCTCCTGAAGCAGAGATATACTTACGTCATAGCACCTGAGATATGTTGCCACCCGGATCCGTTTGACCCTATTATTGAGCATCCGAACATTCCACGTCATTAGTTTATACCTCTGTGTGTCACCTTGCATGAGTTCGCAGCTGTGCGTGGTGTCGCGCCCCACAGTCTTGTAGGGGACACCCTATCACTTTGTAGCATGACCTCCCATAATATGATCTTCACAGACCTCTACCCATACAACAATGCCCAGACCCGGCAACATCCCTAACAGAACCAAAATGTAAACCCCGGCCCCCCAAACCCAAAGGCAGTTGCACTTCATTCTCATAACCCAATCCTGGTCTGAGGACTCAGAACCCCGCCCCAAAGCACCACCCGCCCCCTGATTCACCCCACCAAACTTGAAGTAGCTATTATCAAGCGCCTACTTTCACAAGATAGGAAACCCCCTTCTCAACCACCAAAATGTAACCGACTGCCTGGCACCGCGCGACCCCGCCAGACCAATGGTCTAGCCGGGTCACCTCAGCACACTACAGCTGGCCATTCCAAAAAGGTACATTAGCGAGATAGTGTGACCCCCTCAAAAACTTTTCTCCCAATCCCCCCCCCCAATTGTGTCCCCGGGCCCTTGGCCCCCCCACGTAAGTTCCTCAGTTAAGTCCAGTGCCCCTTGGTGCAGAGCATGTACTCACGGTGTCCATGACCCAGACCCCCTCGATCACAGCTCCAAGTCCGCCAGTCAGCCATTGCCAGAGCCCTCACCCACCTGGCCAGTGGCACCCCCCAGGTCCGATTGTGTTTCTTGTACCAAGCATAGCAGAGAGAACTGATTTTGTGTGGGAATCGCCTTCCGTTACGCGAGGAGTGTGCCATCGGGTACCATTATGCAGCACACATAGAAGGAGGAAATCACCATCAATGGGTTTTTTTGGGTGCAGGAAGGAGTCCCTTCCTGCACACCAACAATAATCCTTACTATGCAAGCACCTTTGCACCATGGTGAAAGGGTGACTGCATTGACGCTAGGCAGCCTATTGTGTGCCAGTGCAAAGGAAAGCACAATGATGCGTTGTATTGTAAATACGACGCATCCCTGCACTTTCCTAATAACACAGCTATGCGCAGCAAGATGGCTTGCAGTGCCATGCTGCTTCATTATCTTGTAAATATACCACTTACTTTCCCAGCAATAAACGTGTTTAGTGCTAGAAAATCACTCAAAAGTAGTGCATAGCGCTGCTTTGTATTCATTAGCGCCAAGGGGGCGTACCATGGGTGGTCATGGGCATACCCAGGCAATCACCAAAGGTTTCTGATGCTAAGCCCTAATTACTTTAAAAAGTAGAAAGTGTTTGGCGTGAGAAAATAGCGCCCATTTTAAATACGCGCTATGGGGGAGAAATGCTATAATTTCTCCTTTCTTTCCCGGTGTACTACACTGTACAGCACTCGTACAAAGTGGTAAAAGGTTTAAAGTTAGTCTAAGCATAGTATTTTCATAGAAAACCTATGCTAGACTCACAGAGACAACCTTTCACTATGGTGCAAAGGTGTGTTCGGGGCAACAGCATCATATTTCTGCACCAGCACTAGGGAGAGGGGAGAAGAGTGACATATTTCTGTGAATATAGTGCTCTCCTTTTCTCCCCTTCTCATGCACCACAGCATTTGCATCTGCTGCATTGCTCCACATGGGAATCAAGTAAATCTGCCCTTCAATCACTCAGGGAGACCAAAATGCTGCTGCATGCCTGATTTTGGATCTAAAAACATGATATTCTGTGAATTGACTTTGATATTCAAGCAAGCCAATTTCTTGTCTCCTTGGTGCACTTTTAAATATCTGAATGGCTGAGCCACTGTCTATTTAGCAGAGAAAATCAGTCTGTATCATTTGTCAGGTGCTTTGCACTCTACAGAGTTGCTGGTTTTCTGTGATCTTCAATACAAGATGGACAACCTGGCTGTCGCGAGGACGGGATCCCTGGCCTGGACGGACGGGGCTTACCTTCTAACTTCTGTCCGTTTCCGCCCCGTCCGCAGGATCCCCTTGATGTGGCGTGGAGCGGGTCCGAGCTGCCTTCACTGCCGCCGCTGTGGTCCCTCCCATCTCTGACGTCAGGGGGGAGTCCCCTGACGCTTCCACCGGTCAGCCTATCCGGTGCGTCCACGTCATCGCCGACGGCCCTATCAGCAGACCCGGAGGAGAATAAGGAAGCGCTGGAGACGTCCACAGGCGCGATACCTGACGGGAAGACGCCGACCCGCAAGGAGAACGCCGACGCCGAGGGGACCGGACAGAGAGAAGTACCAACGCCGGATTCACAGAAGGAGAGACGCGACCAGCCAGGAGGCCCACAGATCCACGTGCCGCCCTGCCACACTTCCAGGGGAGAAGTGTGGCTAGCCAAGGTACGAGGGCGTGTACAGGGGTTGTTCACTGCACGGGGTGGGACAGGGTAGGACGAGGGTGGACACGGAGCCCCGCACTCACACGCTTCTAGCGACGCTGTAAACAAGGTGGTGGAACCTGGTGATCCCTCACTTCCCCCTTCCCCCCCTCTCATACTTATCCCTTGGTCACCTCACTAACGAGGCTCTCCTGTGTCTCTTTTCTCCCTGGTGGTATCCGGAGCCTTGAAACCCCGAGGAAAAGGACGACGGGACCCTGCATACCTCTTTCCACGTCCAGACGCCTCAAGAGACTGGAGGAGCCCTCAGTAGACCGTGTCTTGGCCACAGGGCAAGCCCCTTCTGTTAACAATAAAGACCTTGTTTGGACTGCACTTTGTGGTCGAGTCCTTCCTTCCCCGGCCCCTCCATCACAATTGGCGAGCCAGATAGGAGCATCAAAGGAGCCCCCCCATTCGACACAGGATGGAGAATATACTGACCCAAATGGAAGCAGACCGGAATGCGTTCACAATGGCCATTCAAAGCCAGTCCGAGAACATACTGAAACTGGCCGAGGGCCAAACCCAGTTAATGACTGTCCTCGGACAAGGAAGGGCCACCGCCCCGCCCCCAGGCACGGTGGTCCCATTGCAGAAATTCACCCCGGGTGAAGACCCCCTGGCATTCTTCTTGAACTTCGAAAGAGCAGCAAGAGCCAGTGCATGGCCGGGGGATAGGTGGCCGTTCTACTTGGCGCCCCTGTTGATAGGGGAAGCACAGGCGGCCTATCAAACGGTGAACCGAGATGGTACCACTGCCTACGCTGTAGTCAAACAGTATATCCTTGATAGGCTGGGGGTGGACGAGGAAACCCATCGCACTCGGTTCCGGCAAGAGAAAGGGGCACCAGGAGATTTGCCCAAGACGCTGTTCTTCAAGTTAAAGGAGGCCGCCGATCTGTGGCTCAAACCCCAGGACGGTAACATAGATGCGATCATGAACAAGATATACCTTGAACAGTTCATTGAAGCACTCCCTTATAGCACCCAGCGGTGGCTCAAACAACATGCGGGACTAACATTAGACCATGCCATTGAGATGGCCACCTGTTACGCTAGGGCTCAAGGGAGACCGTACGTGAGGGAGCCCGAGAAACCTCCTAAGTCCCTACCTCCCGGTAAACCGGAAAAGAAGCCACTAAAACCCCTACCAGAACCACCTAGGTTGCGTGTACAAAGGCCAGAACTGCCAAACACAGGACCTCAATGTTATGATTGCGGGGAGTGGGGACATATAGCCCGGTATTGTAGGAGAAAGAAAGACAAAGAAGACGAACCAATAGACGTGAGCTACGCCCCCAGGTCCATCCTGTATGCACAAGAAACCGGAACTACGTTTTACGTAAGGGTTTCCCTTAATGGCACTGTTATAAGGGCACTGTTGGACTCGGGATGTAAACACTCAGTCATAAGAGAGGAGTTGGTAGATCCCTCAGCCCTCATTCCGGGGAAGCAAGTTCATATCCGTTGCGTACACGGTGACGTGAAGACTTATCCAGTAGCATCAGTCACTTTATACGCTCCTTCAGGAAAGGGACAACAAGTTACCTTGGGGGTTATGTCTAGATTACCCGAATCCATCATTATAGGAACAGATAATCCCTCCTTTTCTGTTCTGTTACTTGAGGCCCTCCAACACTTGTCTCCTCCCCAGGATACCCTACTAGCCTCAGAACCATGGGCTAGGGATACTCATTTTCGGACGGCCCAGTTGAATGATGCAAGTCTCACCAACGCGTGGCAGGTAGCACGTGATGGGAAAGATCCGTCCACCAAAAGTTTTCCTACGTTTGTGGAGAAAAATGGATTGCTGTATAGAATCGCCAAAGCTGGTGCGGAACCCCAACTGTTGGTTCCGAACGACTTTCGCGACCAAATACTGTTCTTCGGTCATGCCCATCTGTTGGCCGGTCACTCAGGGACAGAAAAAACAAGTCAGGCCATCTTACGTCATTTCTTTTGGCCCGGTGTTTACGCCCAGGTCCAAAAATACTGTCAGGAATGCCGGATATGCCAAAAACGAAATCCCTACACTCCACCTCCTGTACCTCTGGTCCCCATGCCCATCATAGGGGTTCCGTTCGATCGCATAGGAATGGACCTTATTGGCCCCTTACCTAAATCCTCTCGAGGTCATCAGTATGCCCTTGTACTTGTTGACTATGCAACTCGTTATCCAGAGGCCTTTCCTTTGAAAGCAGCCACTTCAGCCGCCATAGCCCAGAGGCTCGTGGAAGTGTTCTCCCGCATGGGTTTTCCCCAGGAAATAGTTACGGACCAGGGCACCCCTTTTGTTTCCCGTCTGATGCAACAAGTGTGTGGGCAGCTAAACATCACCCACATTAAAACCTCTGTGTACCACCCCCAGACAGACGGATTGGTTGAGCGATACAACGGCTCCCTAAAACTCACCCTAAAAAAACTTCTGTCTGGGGACGGGAAAAACTGGGATCAGTTGCTGCCCCTTGCCCTCTTTGTCCTACGTAGTCAGAAACAGTCCAGCTTAGGGACTTCCCCGTTCGAGATGTTGTTCGGAAGAGCCCCAAGGACTCTTCTGGAAATAACAAAGGATAGTTGGGAAGCCGAGGGAGCCCAGGAAGCTGAGGCTCTTTTAGACTATACCCGCCAGTTGCAGACCAGGTTACACAAGCTCAGAACGTTGGCACACGAACATTTGGCCATAGCACAAACCAAACAGAAGGCCTTTTATGATAGGGGCAAGAAGTGGAGAATACTTGACGTTGGTGATTGGGTTCTCATCTTGTTACCCTCCTCGTCACACAAAATGAGAAAGGAATGGCAAGGTCCCTTTAAGGTCGTCCGAAAAATAGGGAGAACCACGTATCATGTCCAGTTGGGAAGGGGAAAAACTCAAATGTACCACATTAACATACTCAAGAAGTGGTTGGGCAAACCTCCCCAGAGCGTTAATGTCGTATCTCCGGTCCCAGACGTCACCCATACGGTTGGGGATACCCCTATAAACCCGGAACTGTCCCCGGACCAACGGGAAGAAGTCAGGTCTCTTCTGTTGTCCTTTTCGGGTATCTTCTCTGATCGACCAGGGCATACGCATCTGGCAGAACACCACATTCCAACTCTCTCTAACACCGTGGTAAAACAAAAACCCTACCGAATCCCCGAAGCAAGACGTCTTGCCTTCCAGAAAGAAGTGCAGGACATGCTGGATGCCGGGATTATTGTGCCCTCCCATAGCAACTGGTGCTCACCGGTGGTCTTAGTCCCAAAACCGGACGGGAGCATCCGTTTTTGCATTGATTTTAGGGCAGTCAATAGGGTGTCCAAACAGGATGCGTACCCATTACCCCGGGTGGACGAGCTGCTGGAGCGCCTTGGTGAGGCCCGTTACATCACCACAATAGACCTCACCAAGGGCTATTGGCAGATACCACTAGCAGAAAAAGACAGGGAAAAAACAGCCTTCTCTACCCCTTCAGGACACTACCACTTCACGGTTCTGCCTTTCGGGTTGCATGGGGCGCCAGCCACGTTTCAAAGGGCTATGGACACCCTACTGGCTCCGCACTTATCTTACGCGTCAGCCTACCTTGACGACATTGTTGTGTTCAGTAAAACATGGGACGAACACATAAACCATCTCAGGAACATTTTGTCTAGCCTAAAGGCGGCCAATCTCCACATCAATGCGAAGAAATCCAGAGTAGCGTTCCAGCAAGTCAAGTACCTGGGTTATCTTCTAGGGGATGGCCGTATCATGCCTCAAACCGAAAAACTCGAAGCCATCAGGGCGTTGCCGTACCCGTCCACAAAAAAAGAACTCAGGGCTTTCCTAGGGTTGGTGGGGTATTACCGCCGTTTCATTTCCCAATTTGCCCACTTGGCCGGTCCCCTCACTGACCTCCTAGGTAAAACCGTCAGATCCTCCTCTCTACCGCCTCCTTCTTCCGCCCACACATCTGCCTTCTAAGCCTTGAAAGACGCTCTGACTTCCTCCTCTGTCCTGGTGTCACCTGACTTCTGCAAACCTTTTATTCTTCAGACTGACGCTTCTGGGGTTGGTATCGGGGCCGTCCTCTCCCAGGAGGACGAGCAGGGTGTGGAAAGGCCTGTCCTCTTTATCAGCCGCAAGTTGTTTCCTCGTGAACAGGCCTATTCTACCATCGAAAAGGAATGCCTGGCTGTCAGGTGGGGGGTCGAGAAACTGAAGTACTATCTCGAGGGGAGGCCCTTTGTTTTGTACACCGATCATGCCCCCTTGACCTGGCTCCAGCGTAATCGGGGAACCAATGATCGGATTCTTCGTTGGTTCCTGGCTCTGCAGCCGTTTCAGATTGATGTACGGCATCGGAAGGGTTCTCTGCAGGGGAACGTTGACTTTCTGTCCCGCTTTCCTGTTTCCCCCGATCGGGTCACTCCTGGGGGTGGGATGTGTCGCGAGGACGGGATCCCTGGCCTGGACGGACGGGGCTTACCTTCTAACTTCTGTCCGTTTCCGCCCCGTCCGCAGGATCCCCTTGATGTGGCGTGGAGCGGGTCCGAGCTGCCTTCACTGCCGCCGCTGTGGTCCCTCCCATCTCTGACGTCAGGGGGGAGTCCCCTGACGCTTCCACCGGTCAGCCTATCCGGTGCGTCCACGTCATCGCCGACGGCCCTATCAGCAGACCCGGAGGAGAATAAGGAAGCGCTGGAGACGTCCACAGGCGCGATACCTGACGGGAAGACGCCGAGCCGCAAGGAGAACGCCGACGCCGAGGGGACCGGACAGAGAGAAGTACCAACGCCGGATTCACAGAAGGAGAGACGCGACCAGCCAGGAGGCCCACGGATCCACGTGCCGCCCTGCCACACTTCCAGGGGAGAAGTGTGGCTAGCCAAGGTACGAGGGCGTGTACAGGGGTTGTTCACTGCACGGGGTGGGACAGGGTAGGACGAGGGTGGACACGGAGCCCCGCACTCACACGCTTCTAGCGACGCTGTAAACAAGTTGGTGGAACCTGGTGATCCCTCACTTCCCCCTTCCCCCCTCTCATACTTATCCCTTGGTCACCTCACTAACGAGGCTCTCCTGTGTCTCTTTTCTCCCTGGTGGTATCCGGAGCCTTGAAACCCCGAGGAAAAGGACGACGGGACCCTGCATACCTCTTTCCACGTCCAGACGCCTCAAGAGACTGGAGGAGCCCTCAGTAGACCGTGTCTTGGCCACAGGGCAAGCCCCTTCTGTTAACAATAAAGACCTTGTTTGGACTGCACTTTGTGGTCGAGTCCTTCCTTCCCCGGCCCCTCCATCACACTGGCGCATTCCCAGGTTTATGAAATCTTGTAAATCTGAGAATGCGCCAGGTTCCATGGATGTTGCGTAGGAACACCCACAGCAACACCCATGGAACGCTCCCTTCACGCAGAGTAATGCGGTGGGCCATATTTACAAGGCCATTAAAAGCCACACAGTGTGGATTTCCGTGGCCTTGTAAATATGGACAGGCATACTGCGCGCAAGGGGCTTGTAAATAAGCTCATAAGTCCCAGACCCACAAAGTGAAGAAAATACAGACTGCGATATTCACCTGTGAAGCAGCAATGCCCAAAACCCTGCAGGACTAGTTCATGGGCTACATCAGGCTCAGCTTAAAGCAAGTAAGAAACAACATCTTTGTTTCGGAAGCAGAAATGAAACATTATTGGGCTGCAGCATGGTACAAGAAAACTCACTATTCACATAGACGTTTTAAGGCATGGGCAAAATAGGCAGTCGCCCAGGGTCCCCGCATACCAAGAGGACTCCTGGGAAAGTGGACGGTTTCTCTTTTTTCACAATTTTCCTTACACTAATGTCTCTGTCTTTAGCTACACAGTGTCATAATAAGGATTTTTGTGGCCTAGGCAAAATATTCTAACTGTTTTTGTATGACCCTATTACTAAACGTTTAGCAAATGATTAAGCATTGATTAGCATCATAAAATTCAAAGTAGCTCCAGACCGGGCCCCCAATACCTTAAGACATCACTGACTATTCCTTATCATGGGGCGTGGGAGATGGGGCAAAATATTAGTCTGAATATCAACCTCTTACATCACCACCCCTTGTTGTAAATAACCTATGGTATCAAAGCACAAGAGCATTTCTTCTCTGGACCCACAACACATCACAGTATCATTTGGTGGAGTGGTGTGGCTCACTGGTTAGAGGCGGCTGTCCCGTAAGCAGAAAACGGCCCGGAACCAGGGTTCAAGTCCCGACGCGGCAGGGTCGTGGACCAGGGTCAAAACGGACTCGATAATTCTCGCCTCGGTGTCTACTCTAATCAGGGAACACACTCGGCAACTCTGGGCATTAAGCTTGCCTCATCTCTACAACGGCCCCCCACAGACGCCGGGGATGCCTAGTTTCACCTTGGAGATAACCAGAAAGGGACCATCTCACAGGGAAAACCAGGACGGGTTCCCCAGCGGTCTTCAGCGCCAGGATACTCCATGGAGTCGCAGTGCGCTTTACAAGTACACCCACATTTACATTTTACTGGCATGCAATTTATAGATGTATATGAACTTGTTTATTCACTCTATAGGACACAAGTATTTTTTAAGACTGAGGGGCTTATTTAAAAAGCCCCTTGCGCCGTAGGTGCCTCACTTTCTATGACGCTCCGGTGGCGCAGAGTGCAGACCCATATCTACGAGGCCACGCAAAGCCACTTTGTATGGTATTTTATGGCCTCATAGACATGGTGTAAGGCAACGCTGCGCAAGTCGCTGCATTACCTTATACTGCATCATGAAGGTTTTACATGGGCGTTGCGGGGGGTGTTCCCACCCAACACCCATGGGTTTTGATGCATTCCCAGATTAACAAGGATCTGTAAACCTAGGAATGCATCATAACTGTACACCTCTCCAGGGCAGGTGTTACTAGGTAAAATATGTTTATTTCTCCTTGTTTTTTCCGCTTTCTATGTGTGCTGCATTTTGCAACACACACAGAAAGAGGAAAACGCCTCCATGGATTGTTTTTGTGCAGGAAGGATTTCCTTTCTGCACAACAACACGGCCGAGGTCCGTGCAGGTCACAGCTGTGGGGCCGGGTGGTGGGGATTTCGAGGGACGTTGCCAAGGGAAAATTAAATAAATAATTAACTTTTCCTTGGCATCGTCCGTCTGACCCCCCCTTACCCGGCCCCACGCTGATACCTGCGCAGACCGCGGCTGGACAACCAATCCTGCCAACAATGCAGACGCCCTTGCACCATGGCTCTAGGCACCATATTGTGTGCCGGTGCTGGCTGGTATCTCGTAAGTACGGTGCATTCCTGCCCATTCTATTATGGCATAGGGCATCGTGGCAAAAACACTTGTGACGCTGCCCTATAACAAATCATTGTAAATGAGGTCCTTGGTACTTTAGCGTAGATTGTGCTTTCATCGACAACAGTTACACTAAGCAATTGGTTATTTGACAACCTTCACCAATCGATCACTGCAGTTTTTACCTCTGAAGATCCCAGCTATGTCACAATTCTTGACCATGCTGCTGATTATGAGATTGTGATTTGATGTGAAATTTCACAGCTCTTTGCCAAGCCTGCAATGCAGCCTGATGGGCACTCCACTGTTTCTCTGCAAGACATCTATTTCAATTATTTTCATATAAAACAAATGTAGCCTTTAGGGGCCATTAAAAAGTAATTTCCCTAGCTTGGGAAAGAAGAGCTCCAGGTTTTCACAAGACTGCGAGACCAAAGGCTCCACGTTTCGTAAACCGAGACAGCTTCTCACAAGATGGCTTTTGTTCAGCCTTCAGACGGGAAGGCTGCTACCGTGGGAGTGATGTTGATTGGCATATAGAAAATACATTTGGAAAAGCAACGGTAGACACTGCTATTTCGAAAAGTGTGACAAATTACACCACACCTTTTATTTTCTTGTTTGGCAAGAAGATTTAATTAAATATTAAGGATTATGTTGAATCCTGGCATTGTGCTGCACCCTAAGACCTAAATCTCTCAACATTCGTCCTACCGCGTCTGACGAGCAGATTGGGGTTTTACCCACATTCCACCCTACGGGGTGGGGGGGGGGGAGCATGGCTGCTAATCAACATGGCAGTTCCTATTTACATAATAAATGGATTGGGGGCCAACATGAATTAATTCCAGTATATTTTAAAAACAAAATCAGGAATGGGGTGAGTGCCAGCCCATACTGACATCAGGCCGTAGCCCCACTCCTAAAGCCACAGAAGCCTTTCTTCTCTCCTTATGGGAAAATTAGTGCAATGCCGTCCTCCCCAAAGGCACCAACGTATTACCCCAAACCCCCCCATGGGTGAGGGGGAAAAGCCCGCTGGATTACAGAGATTTAGGGAAAGAAATCAGGTTGGAGCACACCTGTCCTGTCATGCTTCCCACTCCTGAATCCTCAACAGTCGTTTGCTCCCCCATGGGGGAGGCTGATATGAGAATTACCCTCAGTCTGTCCCCTCCAGGGGTGATAAAGCCAACTTAATGACAGGATTGGCATAGGGGCTGGCCCGTCCTGGCATCGGGAAATACCCCCATCTATACAGCCCCAACATTCTTTTTGCCAACCCTGAGTCCTAGAACCTGAATACTGTAGCAAACCCATGACAATAAAGAGGAAAGTTGGGTTCTTTTGGATTTAATTTGACGTAAGTGTGAACAGAGAGGGGTTAACTCTCTGGTGGGGGATACAGTTTAGTGCCAGAAAGAGAAAGTGTCAACCCCCTTTTGTCTCTCACTCTT
The DNA here is from genome assembly GCF_964261635.1 of Lissotriton helveticus. NCBI lineage: Eukaryota > Metazoa > Chordata > Amphibia > Caudata > Salamandridae > Lissotriton > Lissotriton helveticus. The sequence continues at coordinate 999,874,123 of NC_136067.1, forward strand.
TTCTGTGATGGTCTGGTGGGGTTTCTGACTCCCCTGGGATGGGTAGCTAGGTAGCAAATGCTCTGGTATGGCCACCAGGGGCGCCGAAATAGCAGAGGGAAAATGTGAGAAAACTAGCACTGGGTACTAGGACATCTTGGCATTGAGCACCAGGTAGTTCTTCCTCCAAGGAAAGCACATGTGGAGTTTTACCCTCCGTCTCTTCCAAGCCAAATGCCAAAACTAAACTCAAAGAAATCCCATTTTCCCCTCACTTGCAATGGCTGCACTATTCAGGCTTTGAGTCAGCCAGCAGCTAGGGAACTCCACCAACCTCAAGGGAATCCAGGGTGGAGTGGCTTGAATAGACCCCAACACATTTCCCTAACTCAAGAACACTGTAAACCCAAAAGTACATTGAAAAAAAGGCTACTTTTTCCCGGATTATTGTGCCAGAAAACTCAGAGATTTTCTGCGAATGACCAAAGACATACAGCTATGCTTTCTCACACTTCTCTTTATTGTAAATTGCTTCCTATGTCGGGGGGACCTAATGCACATCATAGGAACACACCAAAACTGTAATTGCTTGAAGACCGTATTGAAACCACATCGACTTAACATGGTCCAAGTTTTATCTGGTTCCTGGTGTGGGCAATAGGTCCCCTACCTAAGTGGGAAACCGTTTGTATTAGGAAAAGGCTGGGAACACTGGAGGGTAGGAATTCTGTGGATTCCCGCACAATCTAGAACTTTCCCCCCCAGAAATGTGAGAAAAATGTTTGATTCTAGCCATATTCTGTTTGTGTTGCATTATTGATAAGAAATAGGAGTAGAATCCATACACGTCACATCCCCTTAGTCTCAGCTTGGTGTCCACTTATGGGAAATGTCTGGGATTTCCCTGTGTGCCAATTGAGCCTGAGCCCTAATACTGCACTACCCTCATTGCCAGTATAAATTAATTTCAAAAGAAAAATCTTGATCTTTTAACATTGCATTTTAGGGGCATTTCCTGTCGCAGGCAATGGGCCCAGATACACAAGTGGGGTACCATTTTTATTGGGTGAAGGGTGGGAATGCTGGATGGTAGGAGTTTTGTGCAAACACACAGAATCTGGAACTTTCCCTTACAAAAATGTGAGGAAGATCCATGTTATTTGCAGGACATTCTGGGTAAGAAAACCAAGTAGGTTCAACACAGGTCAAACCAACTTGGACTCCCCTGGGCATTTGTTTATCAGAAGAGTCTTGGCTGGTAGATTCCCTAGGTGCTGACCAAGTCCATGTCCAAATGGCACAGCTACCCTCATTGTCAGAATAAGAGAATTTCGAACTAGAAATTGTAATGCCTCCACTTAGCATTTTGGGGTCTTTCCTGTTGTGGGCGATATGCTCACCCTCAAATGTCTGGGACCTTTTGTAACAGGTGGTGTGTGGGAATGCTGGTGGTAGGAATGCTGGAAATTCAATGAAGGAGTTGTTGAATCCAGGACTTGGCTGCGAGGTAGGAGAAGGACCGGCCTCTACAGCAGCTCTGGCAGATGCGGGGGGTGTGGGCCAGGGCAAGGGAGGAGGAGCAGAGCTCCTGTAACGTCAGGCGATGGCTTATGTAAGAGGGGCCGAGGTTGTCGAGGGACTTGTAGGCGTGAGTAAGGAGCTTGAAGAGGCATCTTTTTTGATTGGGAAACCAGTGGAGGGTTCTGAGGTGGGGGGTGGTGCTGGATCTTCTGGGGAGGTTGAGGATGAGTCTTGCTGCGGTGTTCTGGATGGTCTCTAGGCAGTTGAGGAGTTTGCTTGGTGGTTCCGGTGTAAAGTGCATTGCTGTAGCTGAAGCAGCTGGCAATGAGAGCTTGGGTGACTGTTGGAGGAGGGGATCAATCGGAAGATCTTGCGGAGCATGCGGAGGGTGTGAAAGCAGGAGGAGGAGACAGCATTGGCTTGGTTCTTCATTGTTAGTTGGCTGTCCTGGATGATTCCTAGGTTGTGTGCCTGGTTGGAGACAGCAGGTGCAGGGCTGAGAGTGGTGGTGATGGACCACCAGGAGTCATTCCAGGGTGAGGAATTGCTTCTGAAGATGAGTACCCCCATCTTTTCTGAGTTGTGTTTTAGGCAATTGGCCCTCATCCAGTTGGCAATGTTGGACACGGTGCTCTGGAAATTGGCTCTGGTGGTGTTGGTGGCGTCTGTGAGTGAAAGGATGAGTTGTGTGTCATTAGCGTATGAGATTATGTTGAGTTCGTAGGTACAGGTGATGTCTGCTAGAGGAGTCACGTAAGTGTTGAAGCGGGTGGGGCAGAGGGAGGAACTCTCAGATGATATTCTTGGATTCGGTGGAGAAAGGTGGTAGGAGTATCCTCTGTGTTCGGTTGGAGAGAAAGGAGGCTATCCAGTTGAGAGCAATGTGTTGAATGCTCGGTGGTGGAGTCTGGTGATGAGGGTGTGAAGGGAGACAGTGTTGAAGGCTGCAGAGAGATTGGGGAGGATGAGGACCGCCATTTACCCCAGTCGAGTAGGTGTTTGATGTCATCCATAGCTGCGAGTAGGGTGGCCACACTGCTGTGGTTGGCACAAAATTCTTATTGGGAGGCATCAAGTAGGTTGTTCTGTTCAAGGTATTCTGTGAGATGGCCTTTTTCAAAACCTTGGCAAAAAGGAGAGTAGTGAGATGAGTTGGTAATTCTTCAGCTCGCTGGGATCGGCGGAGGGTTTTTTCTAGAGAGGCTTGATTTCGGCATGCTTCCATGCGACGGGGACGGTGGCTGTCATGATGGATGTGTTGAGGATCTCTGTGAGGATGATGCTGATTTCTTCTCTCCCTAGGTTGTAGATGTGGTCAGGACAGGGGTCCAAGGAGCACCAGAGTGGAATGAGTTCATGATGGCAGTAGTGTCTTGGATCGATAGCTGTTTCCAGTTCGATAGTCAGTGGGTGCCGGTTGCCTCTGTGTGTGCATGGAGGTGGTTAAGATTGGTGGATTTGGGGCTCAAAGTGCCTGTAGAATCTGTGATCTTTTTTTGTGAGTAGTCCGCTAGGGTGTTGCAGAGGGCAGCTGTGCAGGAGTACTGTCTGCAGATGATGAAGTGCTCTTTGGCGTGGTTGTCGCTTGCCTCATTGCTGTTGGTGAAAGCCTCCTTCTTAACTTCCCTGAGTTGGCGGCGGTAGTTGTTGAGGGCTGATCTGAAGGAGCTGAGATCAGAGGGCTTCTTGCTGGAGCAGCAGCATCTTTCTAGTTTCTTGCTGTCACGTTTGAGCACCTGTAGTGTGGGTGTGAACCAGCAGTAAATTTTGCAGGTCTGTTGCCGGGGGTGCCTTTCATTGCTGCAATGGTGTCCGTGGCGGAGGAGAGCCTCTTCGAGAAGTTCTAGACTTTGCGTTCAAGATTGTTGGAGGGGTCGAGCTTAGTTGCTTGGAGGGCAGAGGTCCAGAGGGGTTTTGTGATTTTGTTCCATTTCTAGCAGGGTTGGGTGGGCGGTTTGCTCAGAGGTCCTGGGAAACTGGATAAGCCGGTGAAGTGGACAATGCTGTGGTACATCCAGGTTAGTTCTTTTGTGTGGGAGAACTTGATTCTGTTATTGGAGAAGAAGATAGGGTCCAGTGTGTGTCCTGTGATGTGCTTGGGAGTGGAGACCAGCTGAGAGAGGCCATGGTTGCTCTTGCTCTCCTGGAGGGAGGTGGAGTTGGTGTTTTGGGGGTTTACGAGGTGGAAGTTCAGATCTCCCAGGAAAATGTACTGTTAAGAGTCAATTGCCATGGGGGGTTATGAAGTCGGAGATGGCGTTGCAGAAGCTTGGATGGGAGTCCGGAGGCCTACAGGCGAGGGAACCTCTGATGGTGGTTTTTGTGTCGAGTCTGATCTGAAAGTTGAAGTGTTCCATGATCAGTGTGATGTCGTCATGTGAAGTTGTGCATTGGAGGCTGTCTTTTTGGATGATGCTGATGCCTCCGCTGTGTCTGCCGGTGCGGTTGCGGTGTAGCAGTTTGTAGCGAGGGGGCATCGTGGTGGCAATATCAGGTGCCGATGAGAGGCTGAGCCAGATTTCAGTGATGAACATGACGTCGGGGGCGAGGGTGGTTATGTTGTCCTAAACGTCCATGGTGTGCTTGCTGAGGGATCAGGCGTTGAGTAGAGTGCAGATGAGCTTCGGGTTGGATCAATTGAATTTCTCTCTTCTTTTGCATTCCAAATATATCAGTCTGTAACAAACTCTGCATTTTTCAAAATGCCCTCTGAATCACATATTATGGGTAACTCCAAATTCTAGTTGTACAAATAACTACTATTCCGAATCTCAATACCTAGAGCACATTTCAAAAACACATCCCTTCATTTTCATTCATAAGACTTTATCGTTTGAGACAATGTGCGATCCGTACACAATGAAAAATCATTATAAGCTGCATCTCAGTTATTGTCTTTGGGTAAAGTTTGTTTTTGAACAATTAATAAACACTATGGGTTCTATCAGGATGGCGGGCAGACTGGAGTCAGGTACAACTAGACAATTTGCTGCTGAAAGATGTTAGAAGAAAAGAACTCAGCTACGGTGCCTTCATCATTTTCGCTCGTATGACCCACATCCATCTATGGAATATAGCTACTGCGATCACCAGGGACTCGTGTGCATCAGATTTAAAAATGTGTAGTGCCTCTACCCTTGACCTTGTACCCAGAGTCAAACAAATAGGTCTAAGCCATTTGTTCCTTGGTGACCTATAAGCTGGGCAAACAAACAGAACGTGTGCTAGTGATTCCTTAAATTATGGGCATGCAATACATTTATCGTCATTCGAGGGATGCCATTTACTGGTGAAAGATTTCACTGGGAGGGAGCCGACTCTAAACTGATGATACAGTTTCCTATCGTTAGGTAGAATGATAAGATCCCAGGTTACATAGCTCCATGTCCCTTAAAGTGTGTTTTACCTTTCTTAACCAGGAGATCTTATATGAGCAATCAGCCCCCCTTGTTTCAAGAAGTGCTTGGGCATACAGGGCCAATTCGGGGGTAACCCAGAGTCTTCGCCAGTACGCCACTGGTCTAATGCAAGCTAAGTCCTCGATTTTGGTACAGCCCAAATCTAGATAGAGGGGCAGCAAGGATGTTGATTGTGTGAGACCTAGTAATCCTCCCACAAATTTGTTCTGGGCTGTAATCAGGGGAGCTAAGTCCTCAAAAACCCACAGCTCTGCTCCGTATAATACTGAGGTACTAATTTTGGTTTTGTATATCTTTAAAACTGGGGCCACTGGCTTGTTCTTTAATCAATACTCCAGTCAGTTGGGCATGTTTAAGAGCCGACATATCAATTTGGGGTTTCCAATTTAGTCTCCATTCTAATGTGATGCCCAAGTACATAAAAAGGTCTGTCTGCTCTAAACGGACATCATTCATAAAAAACTCTCCCTTTAACCACTTTACTTCTGTGAAGAACCATGAACTTGGTCTTGTCTACATTTACGACCAGTTCGTGATCGTGGCAGAACAGCTCAAACCTGGTGAGGACTGCCTGCAACCCTTTTTGGGTCTTGGAAATTATCAGGGTGTCGTCCACGAACATCAGCAGTGGTATCTACATGCCTGCTAGTGTAGGGGCGTCTGTGGGAAAGTTAAGAAAATACAGCACAACCCTGTTATTAAATAAGAGAAAACAAGGTTGGAGCTAGGACGCACCCCTGGTGAACCCCTAAACTTGTCCGTGACGTCCCCCTGCATGCCCCAACGGACTTGAGCATAGTTAGAGTTGTGTAGTGCAATTAAAATGGTCAATATTTCTGATGGTATCCCCATATCCAAGAAGACTCTCCACATTTTGTTACGAGGCACCAAATCAAAAGCGGATTTAAGATCGATAAACACTGCATTAATTGTGCCCCCCCCTATGATGATTACCCACCAAAAAATATTCATAAAACGAAAAACATGATCGATAGTGCTGATTTGAGGACGAACCCCTGCCTGCAGTGGTGACATTATATCTGTTTCATCTATCCAAGTCTGGATTCTGGATAACACCAGCCTGGCAAAGATTTTTTGAATACAATCAATAAGGCTTATAGGCCTACAGTTGCCAGGTTTTGATCGGTCCCCCTTTTTAAAAACCTGGATGATTTCTCCTCCAGACCACGTTGGTGGAATAGAAGCCCCACAAGCTATGGCATTGGCAAGAAGCTGAACATAGCTCACCCAGTTGTCCTCATCATACAAAAATAAATCCGCTGGTATACTATTAAACATTGGGGTCGGGCAGTGCTGTATTCAGCACCTGCCACAATGTTAAAAGGGCATGTTGTGCATTTGCATGCACAATGTGACAGTCACCGCGAGATGCCAGCCACCATGTGCATGCAAATGTCGGGGGTACCATGGGTACCTCCCAACTGCAGCCACCCAGTCCCCCCCAATCACCTGGGGGCACACAACGGGCCACCAAAGGCATTTCCCGCTTGCCTTTCCATTTCCATTGCGCAATAATGCTGCAGATGGAACTCTGTTTGGGAATCGGCTGGGCTGAGGTTAATGAGAATATCTCGTGTAGCCTTAGCGAACTCTTGGATTCCGAGCTACATCATATATTTGATCGTTTTACAAAGATTAAATCCAACTTGGCGAAGCCGCTGGCTCCCAAGACTTCCACTTGTACCCAGTATCTGGTTTCCGATCTGTCCCATATGTCATTGCATTGACAAATGTGCCCAGGACTATAGAGGGCAATATGGAAACCACTAGAGGCCTAATAAACAAATTCAGCCATTGGCTGAATAATAACATCACTGGCAACTGAGACATGTATAAAGAGATCTTGGTGGATAGAAGGGTGGGAGGCATTGGGGGCGGGGGTCATGGAAACAGTGGAGATGTCATTGTGGTTAATTTTCGTTCCCCGAAGGTAGTTCAGGAAATACTGCGTAATGCAAGTATGGGAATGGTCAAATCTAGTTCCATCAAGATAGTCCCACTTGACTTTTTCTATACACACTGTGCAAATCAACCTCCTACTATTAGTAGTATTGTTCCCGGTGAATCTTCGTGTTTAGCCCCCACTATCAAGTACCACTCTGTAAATGTAAATGTAAATGTAGTTGAGCTTATATAGCGCACAGCTACCTGCAGTGGGTTTCCCGGCGCTTGCTTAGGGAACCCTTCCTGGTATTCCCCTGTGAGATAGCAGGGTATCCACAAGGTGAAAGTCAGGCATTCCGCCGCGAGTGGCCGTTGACTAGCTGACTAATAGATCTGCTCCACTGGTTGGGCATGGAAGATATTGATTGACGGTTCAGGAAGGTGCCAGTCTGCACTGGCTTCCAGGAGGTGGACAGGTCACTTGATAATTTAGTTTCTACTACCCAAATGCCACCCTCTCCCCGACAGAATCTTCCGCACACGGTATTAGGATCATTGGAGAAGGATGGGGTTCTTTGTAATTCTAGTGACTCTGTACAAACAAATAACACCTCCTCACATGATCAGTTGTGTGTAGGACCCGGCAGCGCGAATATTGAGGAGGCTCTTGTTAGTTTAACCTCTGTTCGCCAAATGTCTCTGAGTTCTTTACAGAACCCTCCCACTTTAGGGTCCTGTGTGAGCTTTGGTAACGATGAAGGTCAAATTGACAACGTATGCTTGAACATTTTTAAGCTGGAATATAGCGGGTGTAGCCTCAAAGATTTCACTGGAGGGATGGCGATTCTTCATTATGACTTATGATATATGCAAGAAACTTGGGAGAGCAAGGACATAGCATTTGACAGGTTCACGTGTTTTAGCTTTCCCGCTACTGCTTATATAGCTGGCAGAGCTAAAGGGGGTTTGTTGGCCTGGTTCAAAGTGGAAATTGATGGTTTTAATTGTACATATATTCCAGGAACAGAGTGAGGCGCAGGTCTTTTGTCTTACCCGGAAAGACACTAATAAGTTGTGTTTGGTAAATTTTTATAATAATAATTTCACATCCAAATATGACTTTCAAGGCATATTTGTGCTAATTGACATGCATGTGGAAAGAGAGGCTCATGTGGAATGCCCCCTTAAGCTGCTGGTGGCGGGGGACTTTAATGCAAAGTTGGGGCATCCTCCGTCCCTTTCCCCAACTACCTCTGATCCAATTTCCCATGAGCTGGACCATAAAGTGATGGGTGCTAGGGGGCAGGTTTTACTTCTTACTTGCTGGAACGGGGTTAGACCAACATATCCCTACCTTTATAGGACGAGGTGCAGGAAGCACCATTGACTATATATTTGTCAACTGGAGCATGGTACCCCTTATTAAGGACTGAGGTCCTCATTCAGCCATACAGCAATCATAACCCTATCGCTGCGAAGATAGTGCTACCACATATGGGACAAAAGCCCAAGCTTCCATCTACTTGGGTATTATCCACTAAGGACGCAGGGCATAGGGTGGTATGGCGTAGCGTACAGCGAACATGAATAGCATAATGTTCCAGGTGATACCTATTAGTTTTGCCCTGGTGCATAGCTGCAATTGCATACCACACGTTCCAGCCTGTATTTGATGTAGTTTTTCAACTTGATTAGATATGATTAAAGTTCTACTCTCTAGACCTATTACTCAGTCACGCCAACAAGCACATTCATGGTTTGACAGCGCATGCAGAGAAGCCAATATAACCTTACGCAGGGCCCTAAAGCAAAACTCTGGAGATCAGACTGCGATTAAGGAAAGCAGGAAACTGTATAAGCTTGCTATTAAAAGAGAGAAAGTCAGCTCTGAAGGAGGAGAAATGGGAGTCAATATTTATTATATAAATTTTAACCCAATATGAGCAACATTTTTTTTCCGGTGCCATACGGGTAGAATTTTAATGAGTAATTACGTTTTTGCATTTAGTATTGTGGCCCATAGACTGAATACGGTCATCAAAAAGCACATCTAGGAATAAGAATTTATTGACGAATATGTTTTTATTGTTTGTTATTGAATACGTATTTATCCCTGTTTTAATGTTTTACATTGTTGGGTATTGCAGTTTTAAGACTAGGGGCCAGATGTAGGTCACCCAATACCGGTCGGTAACGGCCGAAATTACCGAATTTCGGCCATTACAGACCAGTATTGGGCTTTCCAGATGTAGGTGGCATTTTTTGTAGGATTTGGTATTTTACCAAATCGGTAATTTAAGGATTCGGTAAAATTTCGAATTCTTAACATACCGATTCGGTAAATTACCGAATCCAGGATGTAGGGAGCACTTAAGTTAGTGCATTCCTCAGTTAAGGATTCATTATTTACTTGGTGGTAAATAATGAAAACCTTTGAAAAAGCATTTTTTTGCTTTTCCAACAGTGCCATGTTGCAGACATACAAGCCCTTAGGGCATGTATGTCTGCAACAAGTGCACCCATACACAATTGAGGGGTGCAACAGGGTGTCAAAGTGACACCCTGCCACCCTTCAATGTTTCCCCCTTTTACCGAATCAATATTTACCAATTCGGTAATTGACATTCATTCTGAGGCCCATAGGAATGAATGGCAATTACCGAATCGGTAAATACCGATTCGGTAAATACCAAAACTTACCGATTCGGTAATTTTTACAGAAAAATTACCTACATCCCATTTACCTGTTCTTAAATACTGAATCGGTATGATTCGGTATTTAAGAGTAGGTAAACTGGGATTACCTACATCTGGCCCTAAAGGTCTAAATAAACATTGCTTTTGACTGACAGACTGACTGACTGAGTCAATAGTGGGTGCATGTCGCTCTAAAGATCCCCAACCTTCTGGAAAGCAGTACGGCCAGTCTTATCTCCCACCCTACAAGCCGATAAAGTAACTGTTCATATATCAGCTGAGACTTGGGTGATGCATTATGCCGCTCTCTACGCTACTGAACTTAGTGCTGCTGATGCCCCAGTGCAGTTGAATTTAGCATACCCAAATCTTGTTTTTAACAAGGGGAAGTCAGAAAAGCAATTCTTAGCAGTAAAGGTAAGAAGGTGGAATTCTGTTGGATTTATTCAAGGATCAAGGAAGACCCATTATTCTGGACCCCCGTGCTCACTGCAGTTTTTAATTCAGTTTGTATTGAGGGAGTGCCAAAGTTGTGGCGTTCATCCGTTATAGTCCCTGTTTTAAAAAAAGGAAACATACATGATACCAAATGCTATCGTCTGATTAACCTTTTGGATTCCTTCGTCAAAGTAATTGGGAGAGTTGTGCTTGACCGCCTGTGGGACTGGATTAACATAAATCATATCCTGTCCCCCAGTCATTATGGGTTTAGGAAGGGGTTAGGTACAATCGAACAGTGCCTCAATCTCCATCTTATTCTGGCTAAATATAAATTTGCAAAGGGCGTTTCCACTCATCTGGCATTTATGGATCTGACCAGTGTGTTTGACTATGCCTCACGCTCCAAGTTGTTGGACATTTTAGTAAACATGGGAGTCGATGCGGGTCTGGTCTCCTTTCTGAGGCTTCTCCACCATGATCTTTCCGCTTCAGTAAGGTATGGTAATGCTGGAGAATGTTTAGAGCCATTTAGCATTAAGCGTGGGGTACCCCAATACTATTCCTTTTGGATTCCTTCGTCAAAGTAATTGGGAGAGTTGTGCTTGACCGCCTGTGGGACTGGATTAACATAAATCATATCCTGTCCCCCAGTCAGTATGGGTTTAGGAAGGGGTTAGGTACAATCGAACAGTGCCTCAATCTCCATCTTATTCTGGCTAAATATAAATTTGCGAAGGGCGTTTCCACTCATCTGACATTTATGGATCTGACCAGTGTGTTTGACTATGCCTCACGCTCCAAGTTGTTGGACATTATAGTAAACATGGGAGTCGATGCGGGTCTGGTCTCCTTTCTGAGGCTTCTCCACCATGATATTTCCGCTTCAGTAAGGTATGGTAATGCTGGAGAATGTTCAGAGCCATTTAGCATTAAGCGTGGGTTACCCCAATCCTATTCCTTCTTTATATCAACGATTTGGAGATCACATTAGCTTTGGCTGGGGCTGATGTCCCACAAGTGGAGAACAAGGCTGTGCCAGCACTGCTCTATGCAGATGACGCAGTCCTTTTGGCAAGGACTGCGAGTGGCCTACAAAACTCATTGATATCTATGCTAGTTTTATGAAGGATCTGGGTTTGGAGCCAAACTACAAGAAAACTTTTATAATGATATGTGGCCCCAAAAATACTAAATCCCGCAGTTTGAACGTAGAGGGCAAAAAGTTGGAGATGGTTAGTTCCTTTCCTTATCTAGGCTTGGATTTTGATGAAGACTATATGGGACACTTGCATAAAAAATAGAATAACACGATATACGCAAGCTGTTGGGACCACCTTATCCCTTGCAATGTCTATAGGTAAAAAGCCTGTTGCCCCAATTTTAGCGATTTATTATCGGAAATGTATACCGATTTTAACATATGCATGGGTATGTGAGGATGCAGGGATTTACTTGCCATCGAGACTAAGGAGAATAGATTTTGTCATAGAGTTTTAGGAGTCCCCCCCTCATCGCCGCACTTTTCCCTCCATTTGGAATTAGGTCTTGATTATGTCCAAGATTCTATAAATGGAGCCCCTCCAGCCACCTGGTGCTCTATTTGGGCAAACGAAGAAGCTGATTTTAACCGGGCAATTATTAGAGACTGTTTAAGTTGTACCCAAGGCCTTTCCATTCCCTGGCTTCACTATGTTAAAACCAGCCTCTCAGAACTTGGTTGTGATTCACTGTTTGAGCACCCAGAACTAATTGGCAACGGGGACCGACTGTCACGATTCCCTATGAAGCCTCCACTGGAAGCTCTGGGGTCATTTTGGCGCTATTCGCCTAAAAAACCCACCCCTTTCCCGTGCACCAGCACTCCATTATTATGTGTCATGAGGGTGTGTGTATTTCTTACTGTATTCATAATGTATACTCGAAACCTGAATTATTAATGTACACTTCGTAACTGATTTAGAGACTGCATTTAGTTTACAACATGTCTTGTAACATTTTTCTTTGAGATTTAGTTCAGCAAAAGCGCTTCGGTTTTCATTCGAGCAGGGCGCTTCAGGCCAAAAGCTAGAGAGCGAGCGTTTCTCTTGCGTGCGCATCAGCCCGTTTAGACTGAGCGCACGCATACGTGGGGTGCGGCTGGGTGCGGTCGAGTATTTAAACCACACCCAACCTTCTGGAAGACGCTTTGCCTTCCGCCAGCTCAGAGGAAGGTCGTGTTGTGCTCCCTCTTTCTAGAAGACGGCTGCTTACCTGGAGAACGATCCTGGAACTTCAGTCTTCAATCCTCGGCATCTTCCTGAATGATTAACAGCTCGGCACTTCCATTTCTGCATCGGAATCTGCAAAGACAAAAGAGATAAGTGTTATTTCTTCCTAGTTTAAGGCGCCCTTTGCAAGAAAGGTATCCAGAACAATTTTTGGAACATTCAACCAAGAGACTTCACAAGGATTTTGGACTTAGTGATTTTTATTAGGTATTTAGGAGTGCGAATTGTTTAGCAAAAGAAAGGTCAGGAGGTGGTCCGTGTAATCAGAAAGAAGATATTTCTGAATGTCATGCCTGTTATGTTTTCTCACTTTGTGTAACCTTTAATTCTAGAAAGCAAGTCACAGAAGTAAAAGACACAGATTCTTATTGTGAGTAAGTGAAGAGGGGAGAGAAGCTTGTTAAAAAACAGAAAGGGGTTTTGTAACTGAAGGGTTAGAAGGGATTTTAAAAAACCTGTTTGTTTATTTCAGTGACTCTCTCTCCAAACGACTACGTTAACCAAAGGACAACATCACAGGGGACTGAATACCACCCGACTCAACTCACAAGCAAGACAAGAAAGACATACTGGACGAAAGACGGACAACAGCTGTACGCAGGTAGGCGAAAGTTGGAACTTTTAGAAAGAGAACTGAAGATAGAAAGTAGAAATCTACAAAAGAATTGAGCATAGAGTAAACTTTAGGTTCTTGTTGTTTCGCAGGTCGTCAGCAAGAACACTTACGTCCAGTACCGGCTCTCCTCCCCAGTGTCTAGCTAACATCTTGTAGTGTATAATTAGTTCTCAAGGTAGGGGTTAGTCTCTAGGGAGGTTGGTCCCTTGCGTCTCTGCGAATCTGCTACTCGTCACGTATCAAGACAAGGTAAGAGACGACGTAGTGTTTGTCTTGACAGAAGGCAAAGCCCAAGTAGAATAAATTCGCCTGGACGCAATGGACCAAGTATCCCTACAAGACATTGCAGCCATTTTAAACAAGTTAAAACAGGAAAATTAAGCCTTGCGTAGAGACATGGCTTCTCTCCAAACTACAGTTCAACATCAACAGAAGCCACTGCTAAAGCCTGCTACCTTCCTGGGAGGAGCCTCTTCTTCCGAAGCTCAGACTCAGATTCAAGTAGTCACACCTGTTCCTACACCTTTAGCTCAACCCGAGAGGTTTTATGGAGACCCTAACAAATTTACCATCTTTCTTAATCAGTGTCATTTAAATTTTTTGGCTAAAACCACAGCTTTCCTAGACGATTCTTCCAAGGTGGCTTTTATGCTATCCTATTTAGGAGGGGACGCAGCTTTATGGTCCGTCCCTTTGGTAGAAAGAGACGATCAAATTTTGTATAACTTTAGGGCATTCGAACGGTCTTTAAAAAAGATTTTTGCAAAGCATGTCTTTGTACAATCAGCGGATAGTGAGCTCTTGAATCTAAAGCAGGGTTCATCCGATTTGCTTCACTACATTTCTGTTTTTAATCGTCTAGTGCTAGAAGCGGATTGGCCAAATGAAAAAAGGGTGTCTTTGTTCTATCGTGGCTTAAGAGACGATCTCAAGGACATGGTGACCCAGATCTTGGAACCTCCAGAAGAGATCAGTGAATTTATTGACCTTGTAGTAAAATTAAATCATAGGCTCTCTGAAAGAAAAGGAGAAAGAGGAAAATTGGATCACAAGGTGTTGTTTCAAAAAGAAAGGGGCTCGACCCCTCGTGAAACAACTCAGAAGTTAGATCCGGTAGAACCTATGCAAATAGGGTCTATTCGGGGACCTTTAACGAGAGAGGAAAAGGAAAAAAGACGGAAGATGAACCAATGTTTGTATTGCGGAAAGGCTGGGCATTTTGTGAAAGAATGTCCTTCTAAACCAAACAAGGGGAAGCCCAAGTCCTCAGAAGTTGCTATGACCTCTGAAGGGTCGGAAAACTAGAACGCTCGACAAAAGAAGAGGTCAGTTTGTCCAGTGTTTGTTCCAGTTCGGCCTCTACTGTCCCACCCAAGGGGTGTCGACATCTCTGTATTATAGTGGAATTAAAGAGTTTAGCCAATCCAGTAAGGTCTTTAAAAGTAGAAGCAATAATTGATTCAGGGGCTACTGGGAATTTCATTGACACACAGTTCTTTAAAAATTCAGGGTTTAACTCTATTCAAAATATCCACCCAGAAACTGTGAGGGCAGTAGACGGTAAGGAGTTGACTTCTGGACTCATAAACAAGCAAACTGGGGTTTTACAAATGGACTGTTCTCCCATCCACAGAGAAAAAATTCAGTTTGATGTAATTGACACTCCTCAATTCAAACTAATTTTGGGAATCCCTTGGCTTGTTTTACACAATCCATATATTGATTGGCAAGCAAGAACTTCAACATTTAAGGCTCACCATTGTTTGAATCAATGTTTTTTGTTAGACAGGACTGAAGACACAATTCAAGGTTTTGACTTTTCTGCTGACTCTTCTAGTATCCTGCTCCTTGAGGGAGTGCCTACAGTTTATTCAGACTTGCTGGACGTATTTGATGAAAAAAAGGCTAACACTTTTCCTCCCCATAAGGATTTTGATTGCAGGATAGATCTTGTGCCAGGGGCAACTTTGCCTTGCAGCAGAATCTATGCCTTGACAGAGAAAGAGAATGAGCATTTAAGAGAATACCTGGACGAATACCTCGCTAATGGCTTTATCAGGCACTCTAAGTCTCCTGTATCATCTTCTCTTTTTTTTATTCCAAAACGAGGAGGGGAATTGAGAACGTGCATTGATTATAGAGCCCTGAACAATGGTACCATAAAGAACAGATACCCCTTGCCTCTCATTCCAACTCTTTTAGACCAAGTAAAAAAGGCAACCATTTATACAAAATTGGATTTGCGCGGAGCTTACCATCTTGTCAGAGTCCGAAAAGGCGATGAGTGGAAGACAGCATTCCGTACCAAATTTGGACTTTTTGAATATCAAGTCATGCCTTTTGGACTCTGTAACGCTCCAGCAGCTTTCCAATTTTTTATAAACGAAGTGTTGCACAAATTCATTGATGTTTGCTGTGTGGCCTATATAGACGACATTTTGATTTATTCACATTCAGAGGAAGAGCATGTACAACAGGTTTGCGCTATTCTTCAGAAACTGCTTTCTAATTCTTTGTACGTGAAATTAGAAAAGAGTCTCTTCCATGTGTCTAAAGTAGATTTTCTGGGATACATTATCACTCCCACAGGAATAGAAATGGATCCTAAGAAAGTGGAAGCTGTAAGTTCTTGGCCCAGACCCTCTTCTGTGAAGCAGATACAAAGTTTTCAAGGATTTGCAAATTTTTATCGTCGTTTTATCCAGAATTTCTCCTAGACGATAACCCCCATTACCAAATTACTTCAAAAAGGAGTAAAATTTGATTTGACAGAATCCGCCGATCAAGCCTTTAATGACCTAAAGGAAAAATTTACATCAGCCCCTATTCTGAGCCATCCAGATCCGAAACAACCATTCATCGTTGAGGCGGATGCTTCTCAGTTTGCCTTGGGGGGAATTCTGTCACAACGAAAATTAGAAACAGGTCAAATGCATCCCATCGCCTATTACTCCAGAAAGTTGTCCCCAGCAGAGCTAAATTATGCAATTGCAGACAAAGAACTATTGGCGATAAAAGCAGTTTTCGAGGAATGGCGTCACTACTTGTTAGGGGCGCGTCATCCAATCACTATATATACAGATCATAGAAATTTGCAGGCTTTACAAAAGGTGAAAGCCTTATCAGTCAGACAATTAAGATGGTCCCTTTTCTTTAATGACTACAATTTTGTAATTACTTTCCGTCCTGGAAAGGAAAATCTAAAGGTGGATTCATTGTCTCGCATGGGAGATAATAGTTTAGAACAAGAAGCAGTGGTCCATCCAGTATTACAAACTGCTTGTTTTCAGGCATGTTTATCTGTCAAGAACATTACGGATGATATAAAGATGGAACTAAAGAAAAAGAGTCTAGAAGAATGGAAAAAGGAGTACCCGTATCTTCAGGAGAGAGAGAAGCTTCTTTATGTACACGATCTTGTCTTGGTCCCTACAAAAGCTCTACAGGATACCATTATCCACCTTCTCCATGACACCCCTCTCTCAGCTCATCCGGGGGTGGCCAAAACTTACGAATTAATTAAGAGACATTTTTGGTGGCCTACAATGTTTAAAGATGTTCAATTTTATGTAACCACTTGTAGTGTTTGTATCCAAAATAAGGTCTCATCAGCCTCCTAGTGGTTTGTTAACACCTCTTCCTATTCCACCTCACCCTTGGCATTCCATATCTTTAGATTTTATTGTTGAGCTTCCTATAACACAAGAAGGGTATACTACAATCCTCACAGTCGTAGATCAGTTTTCACGTATGGCTCATTTCATCTCACTGAAAAAACTTCCTACCTCCATGGAATTAGCAAAAATATTGATTGGGCATGTTGTTAGATTACATGGAATTCCATCAGTAGTAATTTCAGACAGGGGGTCCCAATTCATATCTCATGTTTGGAGGAGTTTAAGTTCTCTTCTTCAAATTAATATTCGTTTGTCTTCTTGTTATCACCCCCAAACTGATAGTTTAACCGAACGCACTAACCAAACTATCGAACAGTTTCTTCGTTGCATGTTAACAACAGTTTCAGGAGATTGGTCAGATCGTTTAAGCACATTGGAATTTGCATACAATAACGCAGAACATACGTCCACTAACATGTCTCCTTTTTTCTGTAATTATGGTTTTCACCCTAAAAATTTCCCAGAAGACATAAGAACACATAATTCTGTACCTGCAATCTATGATTATGTATCTGGTTTGTCTTCTATTCGTGAGGAAGCACGTTACACTTTGGCTAAAACCAAAGAATGTCAAAAGAAAGCTGCTGATAAACACAGAAAAGAACAACCCCAGTACAGTCCCGGAGACAAGGTTTGGTTAAGTACAAAAAATGTGGCTATAAAAGGAAGTAAAGAATTTAATCCCAGGTTTATAGGTCCGTCTCCTATTGAAAAGGTAATCAACCTGGTTTGTGTGAAATTACTCCTTCCACAGAAGTATCAGATCCATCCTGTGTTCCATGTGTCCTTAATAAAACCTTTTGATCCTCAAACCTGGTTGATTCAACCTCCATCCGCCATCATTATTGATGGACATCCTGAATTTGATGTCAAAAACGTTCTGGACTCAAAAAGAATTCGAGGCAAACTTTTCTACTTGGTAGATTGGAAGGGATACGGTCCTGAGGAAAGATCATGGGAACCAATTGCTCACTTACAAAATGCTCCAAAGGCTTTAAGGTCATTTCATATGCAAAACCCCACCAAACCAAGACCTATTGCTACAGTCTTAGGAGGGATCTTGAGGAGGGAGTACTGTCACGATTCCCTATGAAGCCTCCACTGGAAGCTCTGGTGTCATTTTGGCTCTATTCCCCTAAAAAACCCACCCCTTTCCCGTGCACCAGCACTCCATTATTATGTGTCATGAGGGTGTGTGTATTTCTTACTGTATTCATAATGTATACTCGAAACCTGAATTATTAATGTACACTTCGTAACTGATTTAGAGACTGCATTTAGTTTACAACATGTCTTGTAACATTTTTCTTTGAGATTTAGTTCAGCAAAAGCGCTTCGGTTTTCATTCGAGCAGGGCGCTTCAGGCCAAGAGATAGAGAGCGAGCGTTTCTCTTGTGTGCGCATCAGCCCGTTTAGGCTGAGCGCACACATACGTGGGGTGCGGCTGGGTGCGGTCGAGTATTTAAACCACACCCAGCCTTCTGGAAGACGCTTTGCCTTCCGCCAGCTCAGAGGAAGGTCGTGTTGTGCTCCCTCTTTCTAGAAGACGGCTGCTTACCTGGAGAACGATCCTGGAACTTCAGTCTTCAATCCTCGGCATCTTCCTGAATGATTAACAGCTCGGCACTTCCATTTCTGCATCGGAATCTGCAAAGACAAAAGAGATAAGTGTTATTTCTTCCTAGTTTAAGGCGCCCTTCGCAAGAAAGGTATCCAGAACAATTTTTGGAACATTCAACCAAGAGACTTCACAAGGATTTTGGACTGAGTGATTTTTATTAGGTATTTAGGAGTAAATGTAAATGTAAATGTAAATGTAAACAAACAAGTGCGAATTGTTTAGCAAAAGAAAGGTCAGGAGGTGGTCCCTGTAATCAGAAAGAAGATATTTCTGAATGTCATGCCTGTTATGTTTTCTCACTTTGTGTAACCTTTAATTTTAGAAAGCAAGTCACAGAAGTAAAAGACACAGATTCTTATTCTGAGTAAGTGAAGAGGGGAGAGAAGCTTGGTTAAAAAACAGAAAGGGGGTTTTGTAACTGAAGGGTTAGAAGGGATTTTATCAAACCTGTTTGTTTATTTCAGTGACTTTCTCTCCAAACTACTACGTTAACCAAAGGACAACATCACAGGGGACTGAATACCACCCGAATCAACTGACAAGCAAGACAAGAAAGACATACTGGACGAAAGACAGACAACAGCTGTACGCAGGTAAGGGGAAAGTTGGAACTTTTAGAAAGAGAACAGAAGATAGAAAGTAGAAATCTACAAAAGAATTGAGCATAGAGTAAACTTTAGGTTCTTGTTGTTTCGCAGGTCGTCAGCAAGAACACTTACGTCCAGTACCGGCCCTCCTCCCCAGTGTCTAGCTAACATCTTGTAGTGTATAATAAGTTCTCAAGGTAGGGGTTAGTCTCCAGGGAGGTTGGTCCCTTGCGTCTCTGCGAATCTGCTACTCGTCACGTATCAAGACAAGGTAAGAGACGACGTAGTGTTTGTCTTGACACCGACAGAGGGTTATGGATCGCTTCCGAAATTACAAAGAATCCTCTCTGGAATTGTTTGAAGTATCCAAACCCACTGTCAGAGATTACTGCCTTATTCGAGTACCACCCTTAATTGCTCTGTATCTTTTATATGTAACTAATGTTCATGAAAGGAATCTGTTGACTAGATTTAGGCTGGGGTCATTTTTCTGGTTGATATGTTTCCCTTTGGCTCATTATTCATCTGAAACTATTACTATTTGCCCTTGTGATAAACATTTGAGCCAAACCATTTAAAATTTTGTTTTCTTTTGCCAATTTTGTCTTCCATTTACTAGGAAATTTTTACTACCGCTTTGACACAGATACAAATTCTCTAAGTGCTAAGTGGCTTTGTTTTTTCTCCTGCAACTAAATGACTGTGAGGTCTGCTTTGCTGTCACAATCTTTCTGAAGTGCACTTTAGCAAAGAGAAGGAGCATGTTGTTTTAATATCAATGCACTTTAGTAACCTCTATTTTTACTGCATTTCTTCTAAAATGCTCATTGTTGCTGCTAACTTTTTATTACTTTTTATATGTTTGATTTTAATATTTATTGCTATTGGCTAGTACTTGCTGCTACTTATGGTTTCAGTTTAGTTGCACTGCCACTTTAGCTACGATGAAATCATTGTCTTCGCCTGTGGGTTTACTTATTCTAAATGGTAATTTGTTATTGTTATTGTTATTGTTATTTTAATTTTATACCGCGCCTAATCACCTGCAGGTCTCTAAGCGCCCGGAAAGATGGTACAGGACAATAACATAACAGGTCAGAGCAGAAGAAATAACATTGGATTATGCCATGCTCAGGCTTCTCCTGAACAATAGCGTTTTCAGGCTCTTTCGAAATCTTAAAAGGTTTCCCTCCTCACGCAGCCCTCCAGGCAAATTGTTCCACAACTGGGGAACCAATACTGAAAAGGCTCTACCTCCCTTCGTCACTAGCCTGTAGCGAGAGCAGGTCAACAACTGCGAGTCCGAGGACCGAAGTGTTCTCGCCGGGCAGTACAGTTGTAGGCGCTCCTTGATATAGGCCGGAGCCTTACCATAAATAGCCTTATGGGCTGTACACAAACTCTTAAATTCCACTCTCTCTTTAATTGGAAGCCAATGTAGGCTATGTAGTAAAGGAGTGGCTTTAGACCTCCTAGGGAGTCCAAAGATCAATCGGGCAGCATCATTCATCAAGACCTGGAGCCTATTAGTGAGGGTTTTCGGTAGGCCAAGATAGAGGGCATTCCCATAATCAATTCTGGAAATGATAGTGGCAGTTACTATTGACCGCATCATGGGCTCTGAAAGGATAGGGGACAGCTTCCGCAGTTGCCGAATGATATTAGTACAGCTGCCTACCACCGACGCGATCTGAGGAGCCATTGTAAATTCCCCAAGGAGTCTGATTTTTATGTTGTTCGTTATTATGTGTATCTTTTATGGCATTTCTTCGGATGGTTGAATAAAGAAAGAATTGATTTAATTGATTGAACTATATACACTAACCTTCTCAATATTTTGGTCCTTGATATTTCATCTGGGTCTGAGTGCAATTTTGTTGATGCCGGCATAATCCTGTGTAATTTCTGGTATTTTGTATTAAACTTGCTATGGTGAAAGCCAGAGATTGCTGGAAGCCACAAAGCTGATCCACCTGCTTTCGACCAAGACCATCACCAAGAGGACATGGAATGTGAGGGCCATGTATGAGACAGGCAAGACAGCCCACGTGTTGGTGAAGATGAAAAAGAACAACCTTGCCCAGCTTGGCATCAGAGATAGCAGATAGACACAGTCTGGATAGAAAAGACGTGCTCCAGGAATTCTGCTGTATTCTGGACACAAGGTAGAGAACTCACCACATACTCAGAGATTTGCACTGATGCTAATGACAGCAGCCAACAGAACTCTGATTGGATGGGAGGTCCACGGCCCCAGAATCATCACTGCGACCTTCCGCACAAAGAAAAAGAGGATCAACATAAATGTTATCCAGTGCTATGCACCTTTAAATTACAGCAAAGGAGATGAAGAAGAATAATTTTAGAACAGACTCCAGTCCATCCTAGAGAAATGCCTTGAGAGAGACATCACCATACTGATGGGCGACGTCAATGTCAAGATTGGAAGCGACACACTAGGTACGAAGAAGTCATGGGCAACCATGGCCTTGGAGACATGAACGAGAATGGTGAAAGACTCACAGATCTCTGTGCCCTGAACATTTTGGTGATAGGTGGTAGTGTAGTCCCACACAAAAGAATAGACAAGGCAATGTGGATTTCACCAGACTATTCAACAGAGTATCAGATCAACCATATCTGCATTGCCAAGAACTTCCCTGCAGGATTTGAAAGTGATGAGAGGAGCGAATATGACATCCGTCCATCAGAGTGACATGAGCAGGCTATAGCTAATGCTGAAGAAAACATGAATGGAACCAACAAACCAGCACCAGTGATATAACACAGTCCTCATAAAAGATGCAACGAAATGGAGTGAATAGTAGTCACCCTCAGTGACAGGTTTCAAGTGCTGCACCAGCACCAGCCGAACAACAGCAGAAAAAGCAAAGGTTCAATGCGAATACACCAAAACCAATAAGGAAACAAAGAGAAGCTTAAGAGCAGACAAGGGAAGATTAATCTATTGCCACAGAAGCCCAGAAAGCCATGGAAATTTGGAAGAACTCTACAACATAACAAGGAAACTCTCCGGCAGATACAGCACGACAGAAAGACCTTTTAAAGACAAAGCTGGGAAGACAATCACGGGTAACAAAGGCCAACAGTGAAAATGGGCAAAGCACTTTGAAGAGCTGCCGAAGAACCAGCCCATGCCACAGTCTCCACCATACATACAGCCAGCTGACAAGGACTCACCAATCGATTGCATCAGTCGACCCAAGGGAGAAATATGACAAGCCATCAAACATTTGAGAAATAGGAGGGCAGCAGCACCACACAATATTTCTGCAGAGGCACTGAAGCCAGGCATTGAAATATCATTAGACATGCTCTACCCCATGCTTGGTAGGACCTAGGAAGAGGAAAAGGTGACTGGAAGAGGGTTATCACATCAAGATCCCCAAGAAAGGTGGCCTTAGTTACTGCTCAAACCAGAGAGGGATAACTCTTCAATCAACTTGGACTGGCCACCTGTGAGGAGAAACATCTGTCCAAGTAAATTCAACATGACAAAGCACCAAAGTCAATCATTGTCTAAAGATCAAACTAAATGTCAATGGTTGTTCAATGCCTTTCACTAGCGATAGTGGTGCATCAATAAATATTATTCCTGAGGAGAAATATAATGAACTGTATCCATTGCCACAGCTTTTGCCACAAAACTGAAAGTGTGTATGTGGGTTGCATCATCACCACTAAAAAGTCAAGGTCCATTTGTAGCAACAATGTTCCAGTCAGTCATGAACTTTATTTCGATCAGTCAAGGATCCTAAAAGTACAAATACAAAGACATATTAAATCTATCCAATCAATTTCGGTAGGTGTCTTAGAAAACATGAAGACTCAGTACTAATGTTGTACACTTTGAAACACATTATTTCATACAAGGCATTATACAGGTTACTGTATTCTCCATAACACGATACAAGGCCTGCAAGAAGAAAGACTGGCTAAGTTTAAAACACATAATACCAGCATGGTGGTATACATAGGAGCTAGTTGGCCCATCCATCAAAAAGGTAATGTAATGTGGAATCAGGGTTTGATATGTACAACTTATCCTGCTGGACCTAGACTCATCTATACACAGTAGTATGATTGCTTGATTAAAGTGCAAGTGTTTCTAATGCATTTGTATTTGACCTTTTGGACCCAAAAGAGTGTGCACAATAGTAGGAAACTTTTCAGTAAAGTGCAATTTTCTGTTTGAGCTCTTCATCAGACATGTGGCACAGTACCACTAGATTAGAGTTAAAACACAATTAAAAACAATTACAATTAAAGTTAAGAATACATCTAACCCATGAGTAGTACAAAAGGTTAAAATGAATAATAGATAGGAAGAAGGCTTGTCTACGGCCTCCCACGTGATTTTCATGACAAATATTGTTCACTAGTTCTGACACACTTTGAGCGCCCGATCCAAGCAGCCAAGAGGTATCTCAATACAGCGAATACCACCAGCCTCAAACTGTCCATCCTCTACATCCTAAAAGCCTCCAGGTCCCTCCTAGTTCCCAGATTTCTGCAGATGGGCAAAAAACATATTTACTCTTGTTGACATAAGCAGGACAAACAAATAAAATGTGGGGTGTGGTCTCTGAAGACCCTCTGCACACTGGACACTCATCACCCGCATATTGTACTATGGCCCACTTAGAACAGAAGGTTCTAGAGGGAAGAGACTGGTAAATAAATTGCAAAGCCAGAGGGGAAGTGATTTTATAAATTGTCTTTTTATACACAGGAAAATTAGCAATTCTGTGTTAGCGTACCTCTGCTGCTGTAAATAATTTCTACAGATACACACAGTAGGCTGATTTAAAGTCTCTTTTAGATATGGTGTTTGATTCCTCCAGCCTTACCCAAAGCTTCTCCAATCCCAGTTTCCTTAAGGTAGTTCTAATGTGCATGAGCCATGAAATTTTGAGGGTGACTGGTGTGGCCACAAGATCCCTTAGGGGTTCCCAAAATGCTTCCACAGCAGATGAGGTCCAAAGTTTATACCAGTAAAGCAAAGGCCTATACTCAGTTTTCCAAGAGAAGTTCCTAAATGCCATATTGAGATGAGGGTCAAAGGCGAGCTCTTAGGAAGAGAGAAGAGGGACGCATTGAAATTGTTTTCTGCTATTGTTAGAATATTACAGTTGGCGTGACCCCAAATCTCTGAGCCATACAAGACAACTCCTGATGATTTTACATTTTAGATCTCAGTGGCAAGAGCAGCTCTCTTTGAGCTGTTTTTTGTGTGAATCTTTAGCATTCTTATCTATTAGTGACGCAAAGCGCAGTAATATTTTTGTACTTCCTCTGACCAATCAAGGTTTGGTGTTAATCTTATGCCTGGATAGTCAAAGGTGGAAACTTGCTCTATTAGGGTTTTGGAATATAACTTGCATTTGATGCTTTTACTTATTTCAGGATTAAATATAATAAATTTAATTTTGGAGCTAATAAGCTCTTGCTTACGCTCTTTACAAAAGTTATCAAAATCATTCAGAAGCTGCTGTAGACCTTTGAGTGATTTAGAAATCAGCTGAGTTTCATTTGCAAAAAGTAAAGTAGGCACTTTCCCATCTGCCATTTCTATCCAGCAATTCTGCTATGTCGTTTATATATAATGAGAACAGTGAGGGGCCCAAAATGCAACCCTGCCTGACCCCCTGCAGAATTCTTATGGGGTCAGTGAGTTGCCCCTCCTCTCTCCACCTGACCCTTACGTAGTAATCTTTGTGAAGCCAAACAAGGATTGCTAGTAGGTTTGATGAATGCCCATCTTATCTAGCGTTAGGATGTTTGCCGTAGGGATTAGGTAAAACACTGCATGCAAGTCACTAAAGGCGACAAGAAGTCGACCCCTGTTAACTGCTACGGCCTTCCAGAATAAGCAGTTGAATCAGAAGATCTGATTGACTGTGCTAACACCACTTTTCAACCCCACCTGTAGTTCAGACATAACATTATTCTCCTCAATCCAGTCCAAGAGGTGCGGTAAAACGTGCATACAGAAGATCCTCTGTGAAGCATCTATTAAACTAATTAGAAGGTAGTTACTCTGCACACTGTGTTGACCCTTCTTATAGATTGGAATAATCTCAGACGTGAGTCAGGTGGTGGGGATCTTCATACCCTTTCAAATAGAGCTTGAGAGATGACTCTTATAGGGCCACCAAACTTTCAGGTGGGAGTTGAAAAGCTCATTTGGGATCTAGTCGGGACCTGGAGCTTTTTGCTAGGGGACTAGGTCTAATTGCCTCTACCATCTCCCTATACTCAAATTGCATACAATGTTGGTCTTTTAGCTTGGCAGCCAACAAAGGATTGATATCCACCAATGTTGGATCCTCGCTATAGGAATACAAATTGCTAAAATGGGACACCCAATCCTGAGGTTGCACTACAATTTCTACTGCCTTCCTACCGCCATTTTCTCTCAATGCCAGAGTGTATCAGAACCTCACATTGTCCTTAACATTTAAGGTGGAGGAGAGCCGGCCTCAAAGGATCTGGAATTCACTCCCTCCAGAAACCAGACTTATCACCTCCACTACATTCTTTAAGAAAGAAGTGAAAGCTATCCTCATGGCTAAATTCACTTGAACTTGTACCTTACTTTGGAACTGTTTGAGACTCCTCACTATTTGTAATATTCATTTTTCAGACTGTCTATTTGTATTATTGGTTTAACTGGTTGTTTATGCTCCCTCTTGTATCTACCCTATTTTGCCACTCATTTACTACCTTCAACTATCCTTCGCTCAAAAGCTTGTTAATTGCTCTCTTGTTTCTCCTACCCCTTGTTGTAAAGCACTCTGATATCTGCAAAGATCTTGTTCGCGCTATATAAAACTCTCAAAATAAATAAAATAAAATAAATAAATAAAGAGCATTTTCCCCGGTCCTCTTGGTATTTGTCAGTTCCCTTTTATAATTTGCCCTACACAACACAAGCTGAGACCTATTTTTAGTTATAGCTGCTAACAGAAGCCCTATTTTAGCCACCCTACAGGCTTTGGTGTACCATGGGGCATCCTTCTGGGTCACTGGTCTGTGCTTAATATCCTACACCAAAAGATCTTTTGTATTGGTAAAGAGCACTTCATAGGACTTTTCCAAACTCTCTCCTCTCTCATCTGGGGGACAGGCTATCAAATATGCCTACCTACTTCTTAACCCTGGTAACCACTAACCTCAGGACCTCTAGGTGCTTTTCAACACATCCCCACCTCATGGCTTTTTCACTGTTTGAAAACGTAACATCCCAGAACTTGGGCACAACTTTGGGTACAAGGGGCATTGACTAGGGCCCCTAGCAGCGACAGACTATGGTAATTATGGTCACTATCAGCCCAATAAATGACCACCATGTTTTCACAAATACCCATCCCTTCAAGACGATTAAGGAACAGTCAATACGACTAGTGTGACCTGGTCTGTTGATTGTATATCTGCCCTAAGTGTCTGACATAGTTCTCCTGTTTGCTCCTCTAAGATAGAATTTTTGAATTAAAGCGAGTAGCTGTGCTGCCCTCGGTGTCCACTTCCCTGTAGGAAGGTCAATGATGAAGTATAAGAAAACAAAAGTACAAACACTCATTCAGGTACTTCAAGGTATGGCGTCAAGTGCATGTTTACTCAAATTCAGCACAGCTGCTGATATGGGACTGATATCCGTGAAGTATAACATGAATGCTCATCAGAAAATAGTAAGTTGATTCCCTTAGTTTTTTCATGGGTTGGGAAAACTCAAAACTTTGAAAATCCAATTACACATTAATAAGGACATCCGTCTTATTGCTCAAAGAAAAATTTCCTTTCACTTACAGGAAGCTGTTGAAAAAGAACTTGAATCCTTATTCAAACACGATATCACTGAGCTTTCAATCAGTCCAACTCCATAGGTTTCTCCCGCAGTGGTATTACCCATAAAAGGACAGTGAAGGAGCTGTACACATCTGCGTGGTTATAAGTCAAGCGAACAAGACAACTGAAAGAGAACGACATCTAGGCCCACTCATTGCCGACATGCTTAGACTACTGAATGGTGAAAAGGTATTCTTTTGTTTTGATCTGAATAAAATATATCATCAGTTGGAACTCAAGGAGAATTACAGATACATTACAAGCTTATCTACACACATTGGCCTGTTCCATTACAAGAGATTATGTTTTGGTGTGTCATCAGCTGCGGAGCTATTCCAAGATGTCATTCGACGTATCGTACAGCCTGTCATGAATGCTCTCAATTACAGTGATGACATATTGATTTTCAGAGCTACACAGAAGGAGCAGGACAAAGCTCTCACACAAGTGTGTCCTTTGCTCATTGACGCCGGTTTAGCTTTGAACTTCACGAAATGTGACTTCCATAAGACAAAATCAAAATTCTCTAGCCATATCTTTCCTGATAAGGCATGACACCCGATCCAGCTAAAGTACAAGCCCTGCCAACAGCCAGTCTCACGCATGATGGTTCCATGTTACGTTCATTCCTTGGCATCGCAAGCTATTGCTCTAGATACATACAAGTCTTTGCCACTGTCAGTGCACCATAAAGAGACTTGATGATAAAAATGTTTCTTTTATTTGTTCACATGAATGCGAGCAAAGCTTCCAGAAAATTAAACAAGCTATTGAGAACACTACTGAAATGGCATGTTTTAATCCAATGCTTCACACTGAGGTTGTTGTTGATGCTAGCCCTTTCGGGTAGAACGCCATCCTTGTCCAGCACAGCAGACACCCAAATGCTCAGAGACGTAGTGTGACGGATTGAAAAATGCTTATTCACAAGAGAAAGAAAGCTTGACAGTGGTGTGGTCTTGGAAAATGGGAAGCCTATCCAGACAAGCATCAACATGTAAAAGATGTCATGTTTACTATAAGAGATCAACCGCTTTTTCATCAACATAGAAAACGAAAGTCTTATGCTCCTTTTGATGACAAATCATTTCATGTGGTGACCAGCAAAGAACACATGGTTCCCAACATCCTTTGAAGTCTATTACGTGAATCTCCTTGCATTTTTGATAAGTGGCTCATGAATCGTCAGGCACTGATGTCATTGTAGAGACTGGGTCTAAAAGGACAAGTGAAGAACCCATGACTGCTGCTGTTTCTCCATCACCAACGCCAGTCATGGACATTTCTTTTTTTTAAAAGAAATGTATATAGGCAATCACTACAGTACAAACATTGTACATTGTATTGACACATTTCAGCCTTCATCCCATATATGTTTTAAAAGCAGTAGTAATTCATTATAGAGGGACCACTGATGTACAGAACATCACAGTAGAATAAATCATATGTTGATCTTTCTCTCCCAGATATTTGCCCCCCATCCCACAGTTGCTCTAAGAGGTTAATCCTCTGATTCCTGTCTATCATGTGCGGTACTTTCTTCGATCTCCGCAAAGGTAGCAAGGGTCTCTGACTATCTTTGCGAATCCTCCTGTGCATGGCCATCTCCTCTACACTGACAGAGTTGCACCTCTTCGGCCACTGCTTGACATCCTTGATCCCCCCATTGCCTAGGTCCTAACAGGTTCGTCCATGAGATTGCACCTCGCCGTTTTGCTAATAGCATGGCCAGTTGCATGAATTTCCATTCCATTTTCCTACCCTTTCTTTTCTTGACCATCCCCAAGAGACATGTTGCTGTTTTTTTCACGTATACACCCTCAATTCCCTCTAATCGTGTGACCGCCAACTCCCAATAAGCATGCACCAGGGTACAGTACCAGACTAAGTGAAGAAAGGATGCAGATCTACCTAGACACTGGAGACATATGTCTGTTCTGGTGGGGTCTATTCTATGTAGTAACACAAGGGTAACATACATGCGGTGTATATAATTGATATGCACTAATTTGAACTGCGCATTGCTCTTCCCTTGTTAACAAGTACACAAGAACCTTTCTATTGTGTGTCTTCTAGTGGTGCAACCAATCCCTCTTCCCACTTCTCTCTAGCCCAAAATATGATCCCTGGTTTGTCCTCATTCATGGCTCTGTATAAATGAGAAATCAAGGGGCATATTTACAAGCCCCTATCGCCACCTCAACGTCACTTTTAGTGATGATGTGTTGGCGGAAGGGACGTCACCTTATTTACAAGGCAGTGTTAAACCACTTAACATGGATTACCGCTACCTTGTAAATAAGGCACTCTTTCACACTGGACTTAGCATGAAAGGGGAGGGCAATGGATGTTGCGGTGGGCGTTCCACACCAACACCCATCGATTTTGATACTGCCCCCTATTTACATGAGTGCCGTAAATAGGAGGCAGAGCTAAAATTAAGATGAGGGAAAACCTGGTCTTAAACAGGCGAAAAGAAGAGCAATGCTATATTTCTTCTTGTTTATGCTGTTTCCATGTGTGCTACCTTGTGCAGCACACATAGAAACAGCAAACTGCCATTGATTGTTTATGTGCAGGAAGGAGACCCTTCCTGCGCATAAACAATGAAAACAAAAAATGACGTTTTGCAACTTCTATGTGTGCTGCATTAAGCAGCACACATAGAAGTTTCAAAACACCATGAATGATTGTTTATGTGCAGGAAGGGAGACCTTCCTGCACATAAACAGTTGAGACCTTCCTGCACATAAACAATAATTTCCCCCATTGCAGACACCCTTGCACTTTGGTGCAAGGGTGTCTGCGGCGCTGCTAGGCAGCTGAACTCAGCACCAGCGCTAGGGAAAACGCAGGGGTGCGCCACATTCTTGTGAATATGGTGCATCCCTGCATTTTCAAAATGAAGAGGTGTGGCATTAGCAATGTTTGCTTAATTCCACGCTTCTCCATTCTATTGTAAATATGCCCCCAAGTGTCTACCTCCACCATATTCTAGTAACATTCTAAACAGTTCAGAGGAGAGAGGGGCGTTCGAGTATGTGGGCCAGACCTCTTGCACTATGTCCACAATGCTTGCATAGGTTAAATTCTAGCCCGTCTCACTTCAAAGGTGCACTGCACTGCCTCAATTGTGATAAATGTGTCATTGAGGTAAAGGTTACCCAGGATCAAGCACTCCTCAGCACTCCTGGCGCTAGCATCAACTGCGCCGGATAACATGCGGAACACTGGTAGAGCCCAAAAGCACAACTCACATGCAAGGAGGGCACGTCTGAGCACCACCCTCTCCCATAGCGATGAAGTATGTGTAATTAGATATGGCAGCATGGGGTCAGCTGTAGAGTGTATAGACGCAAAAACAACAGTTGATGGACCAAATGCAGAACAATGTCATACATTCACCCCAGTACAGAGATCTGGGCCTAAATCCATCGTTTTTTTACTCACCATGCCATTCCAGTTTGAACCCAGCCATATGCAAATCAGTCTTGACCCAGCCCGAACTGCCAAGCCTTTGGTATTGCTTTGTTCGCCCTGAGTTGGCAGGGTATGCCCAGACGTGGGTCCCTTGCTCACTTTGCCACTGGATTCAAGCGAGCCTGGCTGATGATGGCTGATTAGCCAGAAACTCGTCCCAGGATGCTTGTTTACGGTTCAGGGAAGACATGGCTTGGCAGTTCGGGCCGGACTGTTCCCATGAGGCACAGGGTCAGACTGATTTGCATATGGCCATGTCTGAACTGGGGTGGTGGAGTGAGCTAAAGAATGATGATGGATTAAACCCAGGTCAGTTGACTGGGGGTGAGTGTTTGATTTGCTCAAACCCTCCGTCCATCATCCCCATTGGTATCGCTTTGTTTGCCCTAATTTGGCAGGGTATGCCCAGACGTGGGTCCCTTGCTCACTTTGCCCTGGATTCAAGCTAGCCTGGGTGATTAGCCAGAAGCCGGTCCCAGGATGCTTGTTTCCGGTCCAGGGAAGACATGGCTTGGCAGTTTGGGCCAGACTGTTCCCATGAGGCCCAGGGTCAGACTGATTTGCATATTGCCATGTCTGAACTGGGGTGGTGGAGTGAGCTAAAGAATAATGATGGATTATACCCAGATCAGTTGACTGAGGGTGAGTGTTTGATTTGCTCAAACCCTCCGTCCATCATCCCCTTTGGTATCGCTTTGTTCGCCCTAAGTTGGCAGGGTATGCCCAGACGTGGGTCCTTTGCTCACTTTG
This sequence comes from Lissotriton helveticus, assembly GCF_964261635.1. NCBI lineage: Eukaryota > Metazoa > Chordata > Amphibia > Caudata > Salamandridae > Lissotriton > Lissotriton helveticus. The sequence continues at coordinate 999,904,952 of NC_136067.1, forward strand.
CCACTGGATTCAATCTAGCCTGGCTGATGATGGCTGATTAGCCAGAAACCGGTCCCAGGATGCTTGTTTCTGGTCCAGGGAAGACATGGCTTGGCAGTTTGGGCTGGACTGTTCCCATGAGGCACAGGGTCAGACTGATTTGCATATGGCCATGTCTGAACTGGGGTGGTGGAGTGAGCTAAAGAATGATGATGGATTAAACCCAGATCAGTTGACTGGGGGTGAGTGTTTGATTTGCTCAAACGCTCCGTCCATCATCCCCTTTGGTATCGCTTTGTTCGCCCTAAGTTGGCAGGGTATGCCCAGACGTGGGTCCCTTGCTCACTTTGCCACTGGATTCAAGCTAGCCTGCCTGATGATGGCTGATTAGCCAGAAACCGGTCCCAGGATGCTTGTTTCTGGTCCAGGGAAGACATGGCTTGGCAGTTTGGGCTGGACTGTTCCCATGAGGCACAGGGTCAGACTGATTTGCATATGGCCATGTCTGAACTGGGGTGGTGGAGTGAGCTAAAGAATAATGATGGATTATACCCAGATCAGTTGACTGAGGGTGAGTGTTTGATTTGCTCAAACCCTCCGTCCATCATCCCCTTTGGTATCGCTTTGTTCGCCCTAAGTTGGCAGGGTATGCCCAGACGTGGGTCCTTTGCTCACTTTGCCACTGGATTCAAGCTAGCCTGGCTGATGATGCCCGATTAGCCAGAAACCGGTCCCAGGATGCTTGTTTCTGGTCCAGGGAAGACATGGCTTGGCAGTTTGGGCTGGACTGTTCCCATGAAGCACAAGGTCAGACTGATTTGCATATGGCCATGTCTGAACTGGGGTGGTGGAGTGAGCTAAAGAATGATGATGGATTAAAACCAGATCAGTTGACTGGGGTGAGTGTTTGATTTGCTCAAACGCTCCGTCCATCATCCCCTTTGGTATCGCTTTGTTCGCCCTAAGTTGGCAGGGTATGCCCAGACGTGGGTCCCTTGCTCACTTTGCCACTGGATTCAAGCTAGCCTGGCTGATGATGGCTGATTAGCAAGAAACCGGTCCCAGGAAGCTTGTTTTTAAATCTGTGCATTTTTGGAACACCCTCCCCTTTGGCTCACAGGACGTGCTGCAGTGGTGAAAATGGTGTTCCTCCAATGCTGTCTATACACTCTACGATACCAAAGGAGATGATGGATGGAGCGTTTGAGCAAATCAAACACTCACCCCAGTCATCTGATCTGGGTTTAATCCATCATCATTCTTTAGCTCACTCCACCACCCCAGTTCAGACATGGCCATATGCAAATCAATCTGACCCTGTGCCTCATGGGAACAGTCCAGCCTGAACTGCCAAGCCATGTCTTCAAGCTCTCTGTCACACAAGCAATATTATAATGATGCCGCTTCTGAATTGTACGTGCCACTATTATCCTCAAATATCTGAAGTGATTAGTTTCTCAGCATAGAGGCATGATTGGCAGTGCAAGGGGGTCCTGTATTAGTAGTTGGCCCAGGGGAAATAATAAGGATTTAGCCACATTAATACGCAGTCCGGAAATGTCCCTGAATAGGTCAAACTGTTCTAATAGTGACTCTCTCAGAGCCATCAGATATGATCTGTAGCTTCCTCTCGAATTCCACATCTTGCCATGTCTCTTCTGAGTCTCAGAGTCAATGGTTCCAGTGTCATCGCGAATAACAGGGGCGACAATGGGCACGTCTGTTGCGTGCCCTTCACTGGCGTCAGAGGGATGGAGCAGAGCCTTCCCAACCTGACCCTAACCGTGGGCTCAGTGTATAACAGGCTCACCTATTTTCTAAATTGCAGACCAAACCCCATTCGTTCCAGGACCACTAAAAGGTATCTTCAATTAAGGGTGTTGATCGCCATAGGCAATGTCAATTGACACCAGAGCCAGCTCCCCCTCTCTGTCCTCCACTTCATATAGGACATGCATTAACCGTTGAATATTCATGATAGTACTCAGTCCCGGTATGAACCCACACTGGTCTGGGTGGGTCAGCCTGCCAATTTCTGGGGCTAGTCTTAATGCAAGGACCTTACACAATATTTTCATAGTCATGGGCATTTCTACTGCCTGTCCCCAGTTTCTGAAGACACTGTCGGGATGTGTGATCCAAGCTCCATGATTATTCATGGAAGAGCTCTAATTGTATGTATTGTAAAAAAAAAAGTTATTTTTTAATTAACAGAGGGGGAGATGCAGTGTTGTTTGAGTTTGTAATGACGGAATCTTTGTGGCTCCTGATGGACTCCATAGAATTGTGATGTAAGCATTAGAGCATAGTGAAGTGAATGAAGGTTTAAAATGCTAGAGTTCACAGTTACACGCAGAAGAATAAAAACGTGTTATACTGACCTCCGTGTGTGTCATAGTCATTGGCGAGTACCTGGGTTGGGGAGGACGATACACAATCCATGATGGCTACTAGATCTAGATCTCAGCAGACTTCTTTTAAACCAACCTGAAGAGGACAGCCTTCTTGATACTTCGACCAAGGTAATTGAACAAGGACATTAGGGGGATGCTTACTAATAGATGATGAAACTCAGTACAGTGCAGCAAGTTGCTGTGCTGCGTTGTATGAATGGGAAAGAACTGAACAGTGCCATATATACCAAGATATGGAGCTGTTCAGCTCCCTCTATGTGCTGGAGCATGTGTGGCTGCCTAGTGCCTGCGCAGTCACACTTGGTGCAAGGGTAGCTGTGGTATGGGCTTCATTGATTTTGTGCGGGAAGGATACCCTTCATGCAAATAAACAATCCTCAGAGTTATATTCCTCTTACTGAAGGCAGCACACATAGAAAGAGGAATTAAAGAGGAGAAAAGAAGAAATGTATCCTCTTTACACTTCTCTTGAGTAGGCACACAATTTTGCCACAAACCCAGGTTTACAAGTCTTTGTAAAGCTGGGTTTGCATCAAAATATATGGGTGGATGTACAGGAATGCCCCTGCTACACCCATGTAACAATTACCCGATACAAAGTAATACAAGGCAGAGCTATCTGTTACTTTGTATTTACTAAACCACACAAAGCTACTCAAATCTACTTTGTGTGGCTTAGGAAATGCGAAAAGGAATTTTGTGTTGGAGTTGCGTCACTACCCAAAATCTTAGTAAATCTGGGCCTAAGTTTGGTTTTCTAGAACCAGCCGTGATGATTGTTGAGAGCACACTACTTGACTTTGTGGAAGCAGAAGAACTGATACACTGGAACACAACCCACATATCTGCGCACTCAAGTGTTGCTTGATACACCCAAGCCTCCTCATGATTATTATTATTTGAATTTATATTGCACAACAGCTACCCACAAAGGGTTTCCCGGCACAAACAGAAGAGCCATGACAAGCAACGCCTGGGCATCTTATTTGTCAGACAGCCAGGTTTTAAGCAGCTTACGGAAATTGGAGTAGCTTGTTTCATTTCGGAGCGTGACTGGGAGGGAATTCCAATAAGACGGCCCTAAATATGTGAAGGATTTTCCTCCCATCCGAGCTAGTTTGAATTTCGGGACAACAAATCTTCCTTGGGAGGCTGATCTTAAAATTCTGGACAGGGCATAGGGTTTGGCCAAAGTACAAAGTATTAGATAAACATGACCTCTTCAGTTTGAATCATCTGAGATAGACCAATCCAGTGTAAAGATGCTGTGATAAAGACGAATTACATTGAGTGGAAAATGCTTAGATGCATGGCATGGATAAATCAAAATCCATCATAAAGGCTAATGCAGATCCAACAAAATGAAACCAAATCTCAAGGTACATCAATCTTGGACAACCCCAGGTGCTTCAGATGCAAACAAGCAATTGGGGACTGGGTGCATGTGGTGTTCACATGTACCCACCTAATGAATTTTTGGAAAAGTGTCTTTACAAGAATTGGAAGAGCCTGTCATTCGATCTCGCTCCCGATGCTTCTGCTGCCTTTTTAGGGAGAGTAGAGGGTTGGGATGAGATCACTTTCGGTCAGCAACAATTCATTTTTATTGCCACCTTGGTAGCAAGATCGCTAATTCTAGTCAACTGGAAATCGGAGACCACACCGACAATCTCCCAATGGTTAATTAAAATGCAAAGGGTTTTTAGGTGGGAAACTACATTTGCAAAAAAGGTGGGCACAGTAGGAAGCTGAATAAAATATGGAAGGATTGGGATTGTTTTATTTTAGCGCTGGGTAAAAACACTTTATGATTAGATAAGAGGAACTTAAGCACTTTGCAACTCGTGATGAATTGTGTATGCAATTTTTACGTTAATGCATTACTTAATTGTATGAATTTTCAAAGTATATTGCACTTTATGTAATTGTCTGATGAAAAACGAAAAATATCACTTTTTTAATGAAGAAGGTAAAGTTATGAATTATGCTACATTGAAAATAGAGATTTAAAAAAATAAAATAATGGATTACCCTTATGTATGACCTGTACCCCTGTTATCTTATCTTTGGTAACTCTTTAATCCCCCTCTTGGAGTTTATTGAGCCCATTACACATATCCAAACACCATGATCCACACCACCAGCCTACTGGGGATATCCACCTTGCCACCTCAGAGCAAGATTAACTTAACCTGATGCCCTGCCTGATACAGTAAGACCACCAGTGTCAGCCCACGGAACTATCTAACCTCTTCTGGTGCCGTGACAGCTGTGGGTCCCGAGCTGAAGTACAGCTCGCTGATTTTTGCGACAGCATCTATCCCTTGGAATGAGTTTGTTACACTGAACTTATAAACCCAAATCAGTGAGGCAGGGAAATAACTATTCTCCCTGTTGATCTGCTAGTTGATAACTTTTAATCTTGAGTAGCCTGCCATAAAACTGCCATAAAACTGACCTTCCATATGTTACTTCTGAACTCTCCCAATTCTCACTGTTAAATAATACTCAGGTTACCACCCTTCGCTTACAGACCAAATCTGGATCTCCAATCGATCCATGTCCTCCCTACGTACTACATACAGTCCCGGAACCAATCAGCTCCGCTCTTACCCCGCTCCTTAACATTATTCTAAGTTCTGGACTTTTTCCCAGTAGCTGGAGAAAAGCATGCATCAGACCTATTCTTAAAAAGGAGTCATTGGTCCCGACCGAAACCAAACATTACCACCCAATCTCCTGTTTGCCCCTTCCAGCTAAAATGCTTGAGAATGCTATGAATCAGGAGCTCACAAAACATCTAGAGATTAACCATCTACTGGACCCTACACAACATGGTTTCAGAGCCAATCACTCCACCGAATCTGCCCTGATTATAGCCACTGAAAACATCCGTAGGACCATGGATGATGGGGGAAGAGCCGCATTGATCCTATTGGATCGAACGGCGGCGTTTGACACCGTTAACCATAGGGTCCTTGTGAACAGACTGCGGATGCTGGGAATTACGAATACTGCCCTAGCCCTTCTCGAGTCCTTCTTAAACACCCGCACCCACCAGATCCACTGGGGGGGCCTTCAATCAGATGAGTTCCATCTCCCATGTGGGGTCCCTCAAGGATCCGCCTTGTCACCTACGCTTTTTAAACTTTATGTTACCCCCCTTGCGGTTTTGGTTAAATCTCATGGCCTGCATCTGGTTTCATACGCCGATGATACACAACTGGCTGTATCCCTTACTCAGTCGGTGGAAACCACGGCAGCCAGTTTTAGGAACTGTCTGTCAGATGTAATGAATTGGATGAATTTACACTTTTTAAAGCTCAACACCGAGAAGACCGAGGTGATTGAGTTCAGCCAAAAAACTTCGATTTGGAGCTCCCTATGGTGGCCCCCAGAGGCTGGCACTTTCCCGGCGCCGGCTACCAAAGTTAGAAACCTGGGCTTCATAATGGACAAAGATCTCTCCTGTACAGCCCAAATTAGTCAGGTCACCTCGGCTTGCTTTTTCACTTTGAAAATTCTTAGGAAAATTCTGCCCTATCTGCCTCTTTCCCTTAGGAAAACTGTGGTGGGGGCGTTGGTAATGTCCACGGTGGACTATTGTAACACCCTGTACATAGGAGCAGGTGAAACACAGCTCGCTAGGCTCCAATCAATACAGAACACTGCGGCTAGAGTCCTGCTTGACCTTCCAAAAAGACATCCTACCTCAAAAGCTATTCGAGAACTGCATTGGCTCCCCATCAGGCGTAGAATTCAATTTAAGGCCATGTGCCTGGTTCACAAATCTCTTTATGGCAACACTTCTAGGCAGCTTTCCGGTCTTCTTCCCCGCTACATGCCGGTACGTACTTTAAGATCTGGTTCCCTTGACTTAATTCAAACTCCTAGACTAAAAAGAGCCCGTTGGGGCGGTAGATCCTTTTCCTACCAGGCCCCCAAGCAATGGAACAGTCTGCCTACCACACTGCGTGCAGAAAAGAACCTAGCCAGGTTCAGAAGGGCCTTGAAGACCTGGCTCTTTCAGTTACCGTAATTTATCTCTGTCTTACCTTGTGTCCCATAGTGCCAAGACGCCTCGGCATAAGAGCGCTTTACAAATGGTTCAGTCAGTCAGTCAGTAAGGCCACTGCTCACTCCAAGGGGCCTATTTATTAAATTTTCACTCAACACAACGCAGCAGCCAGATATGATGCATTACATCCCTTGAGAAGGAGAGAGCAGTACAGTGCCATACCTGCACAGATATGGCACTCTCCTCTCCCTAGCGTTGGTGCAATTTCAGGCTGCTGATACACATCTACCATAGTGCCATGGTGTCTGCGAGAGCCTGGTATATGTTTTGTACTGTAAGGATATCCTTCCAGTAAAAATGTCTATGCTTAGAGACACTTCTAAACTTTTCCTATATTGTCTGTGTGCTGTACAGTACAACACATATGCAAAGTCAGAAGAGAAAGGAGCAATAGAAGCCTATTTCAAAAGGATGTTATTTCTTCATGCAAGGTCTTGCCTACTTTTTTTTAGTAGATAGAGCTGTGCATCAAAAAATAGGAGTGATTGCATGGGAACACCCATGCACCACCAATAGAACGCCCTTTTGGCACGAAGTAATGCAAAGAAGCTCTGGAATGGAAATTGGAAAAAAATATTATTCATCGATTTGCATCACTTTTGTGATACAAACAAAATGCAAAATCTTAGTAAATATACCCCTAGGTTTCTGCCTTATCCATGACATTTTCCTCACTTCCTACCCCTACCCCATATAGTCACCTTACTAAGTGATAGTCTAAAGAAAATGTTCTGATTTCGGTGATACCTCTTCTTATTCTTCATCCCGCCCCTACAGCTTCTGCTGCAAAGACCCTCAGATCCATACTCCATTGCACGTAGACCTATACATTGGGACTTTCATTACGTATGCCCTAATTGATATCTGTACAATCTACTGGACCCTGTCACACCCTCTAGATATAATTTAATTGAATGTTAAATGTGTTTCATGCTAGTTTAAGAGACAGAAGATCTTTAAATGCCCATCTATCAACACACAAACATTGTAGGAGACAAAACTTACAGTATGGAAACTGAAAAATGTAAACAAGAACTGGTTGGCAGAGTCTTGGAAAGGTGCCTCACTTAATCAGACCAGAAAATCTCTATAGGCCTTCCAACCGCTCTAACAGGTTTGTGGTACCTATACTCATTATGAAATTCCTTGGCGTAGACATACATTTGTGAAGATAAAAAGCTCCATTAACTCATCATAGATTTTGTGTACACCCTTAACTATTCACAAGCATCCTTTCTAGTGTCCCTTAACAGACTCCTGGTCGAATATGGATACAAAAACTGATGATGGGGGGGACAGGAATCTGGCCATTTACCCAATCTGGAGAGGACTACCCCCTGGACAAATTGAACTCCTCAAATAGGGCACTTCTACGGGAAACATGAAAAGATCTGCCCTGGTTGACATCTGGATGCCAATGCCTAAATTTACAAAGATTTTGCATCCCCCATGGTGCAAGGGTACTTGCAGTAAGGAAACTGAGCTTAGAACATTGGAATGTGGAGTGCTCCATTGAAAACAGTGGATTGCTCTGGGCTTCTAATGGCCGGTAGAAGCCTAGAGCATTAACACTACAATGTTTAACAAAGTCCTCATGGAGCCCGATGGGATTTCACCCCCCTCTAGCTCTGTGAAGCCTTCGTTTTGATAAATTAGACCATTCTGCCCTCTAGGGTTGGAATGCTCTAACAGCCTTAGAGCCCTCCAGAGTGAGCTCTACCAGCCATTAAAGTCCCACTCCCTTGTTAAAGGCCCGAGCCGAATGCTAGAGCGAGGCTTTAATGGCTTGTAGAGCTGACTAAGGCGGGCACTAAGGCTATAACAGATTTGGCACTTTTCTTCTCTCCCATTCACGCAATGCAGCGCAGTAACTTGCCTTCTTCTGTTGCTTTGCTTGAATTCTTAATAGTTCTTCCTCCAAATCACCCAAAGTATACACGTTTCTCTCAAGTGTTTCCAGATCCAGCTCTTGTATCGGTTATGTTCTGATGTCAAGCAATATTGCCCCGAGAATTAACAGATGCAACATATTACAGATTGGAATTTCGGACTATGCACCGATCTCTCGAGACTTAGACATCCCCCCTTTTACTATTAGCTGGAACTTGAGTACCTCCAAGCGTTAACTTCTATAGGGAAAAAACAAACCTAAAGCACTGCATCGAGAATAAGTGAATGACAAGGAGGAGAAGTTGTGTCATCTCAGATTCTTTGAGTGGCAGGGAAGCCCACTTGGAGTGGTATGTTAAAAAAAGAAAGTGTGATTGCCTTCTACAAACACAGAGATACACAATTGCACCTTCAACGTATTATAAGAGACCTGAGAATACAAAATAACCTGCACTCCTCTGAACATCGTTTGAAGTGCCTGGACAATGGGAAATTTGCTCTCAAAGCATTATTCCCTGACAAGGCAGAATACACCACCAATACTTTAAAATGTCATCATTACCAACAAGTAAAGAAATTGAGCCACAAAAAATAATACCAAGGGACTTATTTACAAGACGTAGTAACAAAAACGGCCCCCAGGGGCCAAAAACCGGCCCCCACCCGTGCGGCGCGCTGGGGGATTGCCCGGTGCCCGCTATGGCCAGTCCAGCCCTGGTTAGGGTGTCTACCGGTTGTATCTGTTGATTGCCCCCTCCGCGGAGAAGGGCAGGACGGTGGAACGAACATGGTGCCAACGGGGCAGCATCCTGATACTGCAGGGCTAGCTACATAGGGCTCAGGCATCGGCCGCCAGAATTTTAGTGTCCTGCAGCAGGTATGGCTCTGAAATACACCAGTGGGAGGGGCACTCCTGTGTTTCATCGTAAGGAGAAACAGGGGTGAAGTGTGGCACAGGTGGGCAGTTTTGCCTGTTACCTTAAGGCTATATGCCAGCGTGATGGTCGGGGGTGGTCGTCGTGTCTCCTTGAAACTGGGTAACAGCCAAAAATATTGATTCGTGATTTGAGAGGTACCACTCTGCCTTTAAGCTTCCAGTGTAGTATACATTGACTCAGTTCAGTTCAGAAGTTCTTTATTCGGTGAATAAAAAACACCATAAAAGCACATATATACAGACAATTAAAATACGATTAAATCATTACCAGAACCCTGACTGCAATTACATACTGAGTTTAAAAGAAGCTAACAACAACAATTCATTATAATGACATTCAGGCCTGCCCTCTGGTTGCCCTTAATCGCACCGCAACTTTAATAAAATTCATAATGCAACATAATGTCAGGGGGTCAGTCGCCTTTTGATAAAAAATTAAAGCGGCTTTGGCATGTATCAATTTGGCTTGTTTTAAAATTCCTACCAGAAATCTGCGCCTAGGCATTGAATAAAAAGAACACAAGAGTACAAAATGAAGGGTGTCCTGCGGAGACCTATTGTCGCAGCCGCAGGCACCCTTCTGCTCAATTAAAAGTGTACTGCACTTAACACATCCCCATGCATATGTCTTTAAGTTGTACACATTGCTAATTGTGTGTCCTTGACCCAAATGGAAATAATATTTCACCTGAATCTTGGAAAATATCGTTTGTTGTCTTTTCTAAAGTTTTGTTTTATATAACTGATTGCTTAAAATAAGCTCGGTTTAATTTGGACCTGACTTCGTGCTCGATGTTTATAGTTTGTTGCATTTTCATCACAATTTTATCAAAAACTCGAAGACTCCAAATAACGGTGAAACAAGGAAAATGAAAGCACAAAGGGTGCTATATCTATCTGCTTGACAACAGAGGAGTTGCCTTATAAAACGGCAGAATAGAAAGAACAAGCATTTGCAAGGCAGTAGGTCTCACATTTTCGAAACGTTGACCTATCGCGCAAGAAATCATTGTCCACACCTCTTTTAGGAGCAAGAAAGGCCACTTTAATTTAGGACAGGTGCATCATAAATTTCATGAACACATTCATTATTTATTTATTTACATAATTCAACTCTACAGTGAGCCTACGAAACCTAAATCCCAAAAACCCCGAACAAAAACTCCTGCCTACTACCCCTAGCCTACCCAACGCTACCCTCCAGGATGGCCAACACGCTCCAGGCTGCCCACCCCCACTACCAAAAACCCGCCTCTAAAAAGAACAAAGGCACCCATCCTAACAGTGGCAAACCCACAGAAACGCGCAGCACCTAGAGCACCGCAAAAGAAAAACCCACCCAAAACGAAAAGAAAAAGAGGGAGGGTGGGTGGGGCAAAACAAACCTCCCTTCCAGCCTCCCGCCACGCAGTTCCCAACCGCCAGCCTGCCTCCCTTATATCTGCTCGCTTAATCAGTCCCCACCTGATTACATGATCCTCGCGCGAACCTACCCAGAAAGAGACCGGCTCGCGCCTGGCTCTCCCTGGGTCCCCCCTCGCGCAAGAAATCATTGTCCACACCTCTTTTAGGAGCAAGAAAGGCCACTTTAATTTAGGACAGGTGCATCATAAATTTCATGAACACATTCATTATTTATTTATTTACATAATTCAACTCTACAGTGAGCCTACGAAACCTAAATCCCAAAAACCCCGAACAAAAACTCCTGCCTACTACCCCTAGCCTACCCAACGCTACCCTCCAGGATGGCCAACCCGCTCCAGGCTGCCCACCCCCACTACCAAAAACCCGCCACCCAGGAAAACCTTTAGCGTTTTCCTGCCCCACCCAAAGGAAAGGAAGGAGCACACCACAATTGTACCTGAAGAACTTTACTAATCAAATCCCTGAGTTCCAGAAGGTAAAAAGAGATGCCCAAAGCAGATAGATGCACACCGTCCTCACAAAATAAATGATGTTCAGAAACTTTTAAATGATAATGGTCCAAACAGTAGATACCCAAATGGTGACAAAACACTCGCATTGTCCTGTTCACTTTCCGCCGAGCCTTTTCCAGGGCGGAATGGTTCCTCGCCCCACGCCATTGCAAACGAGGCACAAACTCAGTCCATACCAGCATGGTGCTCACCCATGTGGTCTTGATGATTTCCAGGTCTTGCTTCATTAGTTTTAACAAAGTCAACCCAGAGAGAGAAACCAAGTCATTCTCGCCCAAATGTAGCACCAGGAGATCCGGAGGGCCCCCCAAACACTGTGAAACCAAAGCAGCCAAGGCGGGAAAAAGCCCACCCCAGCGCATGCCCCCTGTTCCATGCCAGGAGACATCGTGTGTCATGCTGTTTAGACCAAGTGATCTCCCACAGAGCTGAGTGGCAGCGGCTAAAGCTGCTCGTTTAACAAAAGAGTGCCCCAGTATCCACACCCTCCGTTTGCAACCGGCGACTGATGGCCAAGGACCTAGGAGAAAAAGAAATGTTAGACAAGCAAAAAAATTGCACTATTTTCTCACATATTTTTCACAGCACTTGGAACGCCAACGACCAATGCGACGAATCTGGGACCAGTCCCACCCCAATCGAGCGGCCTCCGTCGCCGCACCAATTCTGAATGAATGGGTACCAAATTGAACAGGATCCTTCCCCAAGCGCAACAAAACCTTGCGTAACACAGCCAACAATTGGGATGCAACTATGGGACTACCATCCGCATGACAAAATATGGACCCCTGGAAAAAATGAGGAGAGGACACAAACACTTCCCATTCCCCAACCGGGCAACATGCAGAGACACCACTCCTGCCAAGGAACACCCACTTACCCCTCCCCATCTGGTCGGTTTTGGATGCCCGCAGCCACAGCCGCACTCTGTCACTTTCCAACACCACCTCACTGCTGGTCATACCTACCTTGCCCCGTAACCCCAGCAACTCTGATGCCCGAAATGCCCCAAAGAACAACCAAACAAAACACAAACGAAATTTGGCACACTCAAAAGCATCATGGCAACACACCTCCAATTCCGGCAACAGCAGCTGGAGCAACTCAAAAGTCACTGGTTGCCGGAGCTGCTGCCCACCAGCCCGAAGCCTAGCCAAACCTTTCAACACTTTACGAACCAACACCCCCCCAACAGGATCCCTCCCCCACCAAAGCTGCCCATAAAAAGAAACCCCAGCCAACTTGCCAGAAATGGTAGTGGGCGATAGGCCTTTGTCCGCCAAATGTAAAACAAACTGCAAGATGCGTTGTTCATCAGACCAACCCGCCCTGGGCGGCCCCCTCAAATCCTTACCGAACTGCAGAAACTCATTCCAGGCCTTCACATAACCCCGCCTGGTGGAGTCAGCCACAGAATTTTCCACCAATTGGTGAACCCTCAATCCCCCAGGTCCCATACGTACTGTGGGATCGCTGTTGGTTCCAGGTCCGCCCCAGGAGCTAACTTGCGGAACTCGGACCACTGAAAGCGAGACAAAGAGTCAGCGATGCAATTAGAAGTACCAGGAACATGCCGTGCTTTAAAAACAATATTTAATTGCAGACACCGCAGCATGAATGCGCGCAGGAGTCGCAAAACCCGCAAATCGCGAGCCTTTTGGCGATTGACAAGGTGTACTACTGCCAAATTGTCCACATGAAACAAGACTGAGCGATTCTGAAACTCATCCCCCCATAGATACAAAGCAACCAGCAGCGGGAAAAGCTCCAGAAACGCTATGCTGCGACCCTGTTCCTTCCAGTGCGCCGGCCAGCCGGCCGCGCACCATCGACCTTCCCAAAAGACTCCGAAGCCGTGGGCCCCTGACGCATCAGTGAACAACTGTACTTGCCACACCATGTCCTCATCCGCAAAAAACAAGGACACGCCATTGAACTCCTGCAGAAAACGAAGCCAGACAGTCAAATCGGCACGCACAGCGGTGGTAATGCGCACCCGATGATGGGGAAGGCTTGCGCCGGACATGGACAGACCCAGACGTCTGCAGAACGTCCTGCCCGCCCGAACAACCCGGCAAGCAAAATTGAGGTACCCCAACAGCTTCTGAACAGTTCTCAAAACGACTTTCCGCTCCCCCAACACCAGATGTATGAAATCAGACATTTCCTTCACTTTAGCCTCAGGCAATCTCGCCACCATAGACAGAGTATCAATTTCAATCCCCAAGAAAGTCAGGGACGTACAGGGACCCTCTGTCTTGTCCGGCGCCAAGGGAACACCCAATTCCTCCGCCAGAGCCTGAAAGACGTTCAAAGCCGACTGACATTGCCCAGAGCGACCCTCTCCAATGAAAAGAAAATCATCAAGGTAATGACAGACCAATACGTGGCCACTAACAAAAGTGAAGCGCCACTGCAGAAAGGTACTGAAGGTTTCAAAAAGGGAGCATGACACTGAACAGCCCATGGGCAACACCCGATCCACGTAGAAACTACCCTCAAAATGCATACCCAACAGACTGAAATCCCAAGGATGGATGGGCAATAGCCGGAAAGCCGACTGGACGTCGCTCTTTGCCAGCAAAGCCCCAACACCAGCCGTGCGCACGAGCCGCAAAGCATCGTCCACCGAAGCATAAGTGACAGTTGAGTCAGCTGGATCAATAAAGTCATTAATTGAGGTACCCTCGGGCCAGGACAGGTGATGGATAAGACGAAACTCCCCTGCCGCCTTCTTGGGCACCACGCCCAGGGGTGATACAATCAAGTCAGGCAGAGGACAATTCACAAAAGGACCAGCAATCCTACCCGCCGCAAGCTCGGCATCCAGCTTTGTCCGCACAACATGGGGACTCTCCTTCGCAGACTTCAAATTGTCTGACCACCTGCCGACCCTGGGACCCTGATACCCAATCCGAAAACCGATTTTGAAACCCCAAGACAAAATCTTAGCGGCCTCAAAATCTGGATAATCCACCAGCCAGAGATCGAGAACCTCCTGCCTAATAGGAGTAGGAGCCCTTGTAAACAAACTGCTGCGGCTGTCCCCTCCCCCCTGAACCCCTTCCCTGATCACCCAATCGCTGTCCGGGAAAACACTGAGTGAGGGCATGCTTCCCTCCACACTGTGAACACTCATGTTTGTACCTGCAAGCTGGTCTATTACAGGAACCCCTGTTAAAATGCCAGCATGTGCCAGAGGCGGCTGATTGACCTCTGCCCCAAACCCCCGCCCCAGACTGAGCGGGGCGAGCCGAAAAGGGCCGATAATACACTGGCTGCCCGCTAGCCGTGTGGGTCGTAGCAGGTGGGTTTGCCGATGCCATCCATTGCAACCATAACTCGGAATCAACCTCACCCCACGAACGCTCAGGGAAAGCGCTCATGCGCGCCCTGAATTCGTCATCGTAGGACAACCATGCAAAGCCGCCAAAATAACTGTGAGCCTTGCGGATGACATCTGCATATTTAAACATGTCTATTGCCTTCTCAGGATGACGTTGACAATAAACACTGGCATAAATAAGAAAGGCCGAAGTCCAATTCTCTATGGACTTCGGAACACGAGGCCTCCGAGCCAATTCTAATTCCTCCTCTTTCGACCCTTCTTTTGCCTGGACATCCCTATGGAGAAGTCGAAAAACATCCACAAATGCCCCAGACCATATCAGATTCTTTGTTTTTTCAGACAAATGGGACCCCAAAGGCATCCCCACCCCAGAATAAGGCAACTTTTTCGGTAGGATACTATCCTCCGTAACCCTTGTGGCAGCCACCCCACCAGCCCCTGCTGTAAAAAACTCTTTTGCAACTTGCCCAGTAGAAACATTCGAAATGACAGGCCGCTCAAGCCCCGGTGCCAGAGCGACTCGCTCAACCACAACCCCATCCCCCGTACCAATAGATCTTGTACTCTTAACAGGGAGACTCTCCCTAGGCTGCCACACAGACCACCACCCATCCTTACCTCTTGGCAACTGCTCCGACTGTGACTGAACAGTCACTCGATCCCCTTGAGTAGGTCCAGACCTCACTGCCCCTCGTACTGCTGCACGGTCCGCACGAGACGCCTGCAAAAAACGAGAAACAGGGGGGTGCCCCAACCCACCCCCCTGGGCCCGTGCTGCCAAAAGCCCAACATCTTGGTCCCTCAATTCCCCCTCTTCCAAATCAGCATCATGAAAATTCCCACCGAAAACTTCATCAGAAAATGCGACTTGCGCGCTGCCACTGGGCATAGCCCCATCACCAATACCCCCATCATAAAACTGCCAATCAATGTGCTGAAAGCTGTGTGTACCGAAAGCTGTAGAAGAGCTATCCGCTCCAGATAACTCCCCTGAAAGCCCACCACTGGAAACAGCCGTGAGGACAGTTCCCGGGCCCGTAGAAACAGCCAACAGCCGCCCAGCCGGAGGCGCAGATTGAAAACTGCGGCCGCTCGAGCCTGACGAAGTGTTCGCAACCACCTGCTCCCTGAAAGCTGAACCGCAAGCTCCCCCCAGAGGACGACCCACCGACGCCAGACCAAGGGCACCATCTGACCCAGACGTGGGACCAACCTGTGGGCCACCCGGCCGACCCCTAGGGACCGGGAACAGGGCCTGCCCGGGATGCGGGGGCGCCCCCTGGTGTAACAATCCCCTCTCACCGGGGTCCAAGAGCGGGGGGGCGGCAGGTCGGGGGCCAAGTACACCGGGTGCCGCAGACTTAGTGACCATGGGGGGGCAGCAAGCTGGGTGCAGTGCCCACTGGAACCAAGACAGGGGCAGGGGGGGGGGTCACAGAGGGGGGGTGGGCCGGCGGCGCTGCAGTGTGTGTCCCAGCAGCAGGGCCACCCATAGGTGGGGGGCCAAAAGCGGGAAGAGGGGCGGGACCAGGCCCCAGCGTGGCAGGGGAGAGCATGAAACACTGGCCATTCAGCCACAAGTAAGGGGAAACCCCTTCCGGCAAGGAGGGCGCTGTAAGGAAGGATTCTACAGGCAGCACAGCAGGGGAAGGGGACAGCGAGTGCCCGTGGGAATCCAGGCTCCGCCCCCGCTTGGGTTTAGGGCCCGCCTGCGGCTTCCCCGACTTCCCCGAGGCCAGGCCGCCTGAACGCGGGGCCTGCCGGCCCACGGAACGCCCCCGCCTCCCCCCGGGCGCCCCACGTGAACCAGCGCTAAAGAATGGTAAATCGCCTACCTGCTGGAGGGCGCCCGGGTCACCCGGCGGGGGCTCCACAGCTGCGGCGTGCACAACGAGCATGGGCCCGTCCCCCGGCATGGCCGCCTCGCCGTCTTCCTCCTCCTCCGGGCCCGGGGATAAACACGCCTCCACAGCCCTGGAAACGCCCTCCGAAGACTTGCGAGGGGGGCGGGCCATTCCGACCCACGCCTCCGCCGGGACACCCGGCCGCAGCAGGTCTTCGCGCCCGGCCTCGCAGAGTATCTGCACGGCCCTCCTGACTTCCGCCGCCTCGTCCATGACCAGTGAAAAAACAAGGTACACTAAACGCGCGCCGCAAAACAAACCTCCCTTCCAGCCTCCCGCCACGCAGTTCCCAACCGCCAGCCTTCCTCCCTTATATCTGCTCGCTTAATCAGTCCCCACCTGATTACATGATCCTCGCGCGAACCTACCCAGGAAGAGACCGGCTCGCGCCTGGCTCTCCCTGGGTCCCCCCTTGGCATTGTAAATGGCAATACCTTTTATTTATGTGCATTTTCTACTTTTAGTCATTGCTTGCAGGTTTTCAAAAGACATAAGTAAAAGGCATTGTCATTTACAATGCCAATAGTTCAAAATCTCGCGAATGCGGAGTTTGGGAAACATGGCGGCTGCTGGTTAAGCGGTCGCGGTGCTCCGGAACGGGCTCCTGGAGAGATCGCCACGTCGCATGGAGTAATGCCTGAAAAACCGAGGGTGATATTGGCATAGCTTCGGAAACTTTGGTGGACCTTAATTTCTCTACTGCTTTTACCCCTATAGGCGGGTAATCTGCTTCGAAATCTTCGGCGATGCAGAGCTGTTTTCCGGCTCTCGACGAGACGTCTCTGGCAGTCCGCTTTCTGTATGCATGCGGAGCATCGGCGGAGGGCGGGGAGAGTACTGGAAGCGGTCGGGCAGGTCGTTGTTTGTTCGCTGTCCCCGACTACCGCTGTGATCCTGGCTCGGCCTGTTTTCTAGGGCGTGGAGTCCGACGGCCGTGGTCTCCGGTTTGTCCCCCACGTTTGCTGCGGCGGCCACTCTGTGAGGAGGCACTCTCAGTCTTTACTCGGGAGGAGGATGACGTTTACGGCGCGGTTCGCCTTGGCAGGGCTGAGGCCAAAGACGGGGTCTTGCATTACCTCCCACTGAGGATTCCTGATCACTACATTGATTTTAGCTTGCAGGGATCTCCACAGGAAACATCGTCAGAGGAGAAGCAAATACCACAACTACGTCTCTGGACAGCCGCGCTGGAGCTGAGGAGAGGGAGGGTACTGCGGAGCCTGGGGCAGCCTTATCACGCTGTTTCTTCTGCCATAATTTCGCGCTGTGCCCCAGGGAATACAAGCTCCCAGGTAAGACAAGGACACTCTCTTGCGCTAACAGCGGTGGCGGATACTTTGCTAGAGGGAAAGGGTGGGGTATCAGGTCTGCCTAGTAGGGGGGCCGACTTCACTGCAGAAGTGGAAGATAAAAAAAAATCCTCTTCTTATTTAAATACAGAGGTTAAATGCAGAGGCACTAAACATAGCTCGAAATCCAAGGCAAAATCTAAAACCCAGATAACTGCACCAGAGAAAGGCTCTAAAATTACTCCCTCCTTACGCTCTTATTTCAAAGCTGTTCCCCAGATATTACATCTTTCAGGGGATCTAGCTATGTTATCTGAATCCGAATTGGAAGCCTCTCCCCTAACAGAGGTATGCAACATGGTCTCTCCTCTTCTGGGACATGATGTTGAGGTGGATGAAGAAGGCACCGAACAAGGGGTCATAGAGCATGTAGCCTGTATGTTGAGTTTTGGAGGTGGGGGGGAAATTCAGCCTCCTCAGCCTCCTCAGCTGGATAAGGAAAGTGGATCAGGATCACAGTCTTTTCTCGCTCAGGTGGTGTTAGAGCGGGGAATGTTACCGGTCACCCCTTTAGGAGACCCAGAGGTCCTGGTTGTTACTAAGGCTGCTGCTAGCGGATTTAATGAAGGAGCAAGGGCAGTCGGGGGAGATCTCACTGATCAGATTGAATGCCCCACTGAATCTCCCACGGATCAAACTAAATCCGAGGCTAAAGATGACATAACTCCAGCTTCTATACTAGGTATGTTTTCAGCCCTCACGATGGAAATAAGAAGGGGGTTTGCGGAGTCTTCTGCGAATCAAGCTGAAATAAGAAGTTATTGTGAGTCCCTTGACAATAAAATTGATGGGCTCACTATTAGAACTGGTGTCCTTGAAGAGAAAACAGCGTCATTATCTGTCTACTTGGACCAGGCGAAAATTGATATTCAGAAGCTTTCCAGAGAGGAGCAAGCACTTAGCGATAGGATGGAGTCATTAGAAAACAACGCGAGGAGGGGGAACCTTCGCATCTTGAACGTACCAGAAGGCTCTGAGGGTTCTGACATAAAGCAATTTATAACAGTATTGTTGAAAGAGTCCCTGAGTTTAGATCAGTCACTGGAAGAGCTAGCTTTGGATATCCAAAGAGTTCACAGGGATCCCTTTAAACGCAACGCCCAGAGATTAAAGCCTCGCAAAATCTTGGTTAACTTTCATACATATGTATTGAAAGAGCAAGTTCTCAATCTGGCGCTTAAGCAAAAATCTCTGGCTGGAAAGGGGTTTTCTTTCTTAATAAGGTCGGATCTCTCAAGAAATACCTTGGAGAAACAATGGGAGTTTGGGAGGCGCCTGTAAGCTTTCAGAGCACTCGGAGCCACAGCTCAACTCACATTCCCTGCTGCCATGAAAATCATGTACAATAATAAGATGATTAATATTAGGTCAGTCCAGGCAGCTGATGAACTCCTGATGCAGATGGGAAGCAAAAATAAAGTATGAAAGGTAGCTTAGACAGCTGATTAGAGAGTGGTTTTAACTCCTAGTTTCAGCAATAAGCTTTGGTGCTAAACGCCTTTATGTTATCTCCCTTAGATCCTATGCATCCAGAGCATCGTAGTGTTAAAGCCCTTTTAGGATATAAAGGGAAAATGCAATGATTGTGTATTACCATTTGGTTAATTTATTTCACGTATAAAGGGTGGCGTATTTCTCCGGGAGTTCACGGAGGGGCGCTATCAACAGGACATCGTTCCGGTTAGATATCGCAAGGGTTTTCCTAGGGTTGGGAGGTGGGAGGGGGGGAGGCACGAAGCTAGGGTAGGTGGTGGGGGGTGGAAAAAATGGAAAAAAGTCCTCAGTAAGCCAAGACATGGTAGAAAGGAAGGGGGTTTGCAGTTTTTTGGAAAGATATTTGGGCAACAAGGGGTTGGATTAGCCTCATCTGTCTGTTTCTCTTTTTTTGGACATCTATGACAAAGATGGTTAATATAAAATACTTCTCCTGGAATATCAATGGCCTGCTCACCAAACCAAGGGCAAATAAAATCATGCAATACCTGCGAGATGTGGAGGCGCAGGTCATTATACTCCAGGAGACCCATTTAACGCATTTAGAAATGCTTGACTTGATTAAGAGAAATAGATGGATAGACTTTGCAGTTTCAACTACACAGATTACAAACACTAGAGGTGTTTCTATAATCTTCTAAAAAGGGGCTAAAGATAAGCTGTTATCTCAACTGGTGGACCCAGGTGGAAGATGGGCCATCGAATCTGCGGTGATAGCTGGCTCTCAAATTACAGTCTTGGGCTATTACGGGCCGAATCAGGATGACCCATCTA